>NC_090652.1:165374436-168101936 GCF_040937935.1 Hyperolius riggenbachi | reverse complement strand
GTCGGCTATCGAGTCAGAAAAAGCCAAAACCTCCTTCCAAAAATTTTGAATGAAAGGGCAATTCCAAATAGGGAGAGTCTGTAGGGGATAAAGTAATCATCCAAAGCTGAACATTTTAATTAATTGAATCCTACCCAATAATTAGATAGGGAGAACTTCCCAAGTTTGTAATACCTTTAAAATTTTTGTAATCAACGGGGAGTAATTAAGGCCATAAAGTTGTTCTATCTGTGTAGGTATCTTAATACCCAGATAGGTAATGTAAGAAGATTTGTATTTGATTCCCGATCTATCCAAATTAGGATGGGGAAGAGTAGTCTGTAAGGCTGATAGGAATGGGAGTTCACTCTTTGAGTAATACATGGCAAAGCCAGAGGAAGCTCCAAATTGTTTAATATGGTTTATAAGCTCTATAATGTCTCTCTGGGTTTGCCATAAAGACCAAAATGTCATCTGCAAAGACCGTGGCACGAATTTTGTTTTGCGTTTCCAAGGGTATCCCCTCAAAAATATTATTCTGATGAATGGATCTCGAAAGCGGTTCTAATGCCAACAAGAGTGGGTACAGGGGGCAGCCCTGCCTTACCCCGCTTTCCAGATTAAGATGCTGACTCAAATCGACTGGCAAAGAGATCTGAGATCTGGGGGAAACATGCATATTCTCAATATATCGATATAAAGTTACCCGAGAAGCCAAAAGCCCCTAAGACTTTTATTAACCACGACCATTCCACACTGTTGAAGGCCTTCTCCGCGTCCAGTGCCAAGAAGGCCTCCGACAGTGTACCTTCGTACCTCAGCCTACAACATTCCATCGTGTCCAATGTCTTTCTAATATTAGTCACAGCGCTCCTACCCATGACAAAACCAACCTGGGATTCATGAATCAAGCTCGGTAAAAATTGGGAAAGTCTATCTGCTAATATTTTAGAGAGAATCTTAAAGTCTACATTAAGTAGAGAAATCAGTCTATATGATGCTGGATCAATTGGGTCTTTTCCTGACTTAGGGATCAATTTTATATATGCCTCATTAGCTGTATCTGGGAAGGAGCGCTGTTTGTAGATCTCATTGAAAAAATTAGCCAAATACGGGGACATTTCAGCTTTCAACAACTTGAAAAATTCTGACAATAAGCCGTCAGGGCCAGGGGCCTTGCCCAATGTCATATCCTTAATGACTCTATCGATCTCTCCAGGTGATATATCTGCATTTAGGATTTCCATGGCATCTTCTTCTAAAGAAGGTAATTTTACTGATTGCAGGAATTTATATTGATCTTCTGACTGTCTGGATTGCGATGTATAAAGTTGCCTATAGAAGTCTTGAAAGACATTAAGTATTTCCTCTGGTATAGTCAGAGTTTTTCCCTCGGGACTCTTGATCATGGGTATGATTGGGGGAGGTCTCCTACCCTTGGCTAAGTTAGCAATACATTTTCCCGATTTATTACCCCATTTAAAAAACCTTGCTGCTCTATAAGACCTATATATTCTATCATATTTTTCAATACATATGTCAACATTTTTTTTATCCTGGAACCAAGTTTCACTATTGAAAGTAGTGGGTTTAGATTTAAATTGGATATATTAGTCCCTGACTTTTTGATAGGCTATCATGTAGTTTGCTAAAGCTTTTTTCTTGTATGCACTAGCATAGGCAATTATTTGTCCTCTGAGTACCGCCTTAGCAGTTTCCCAGAAGAGGACAGGCTGCTTCAGGTGTTGTGCTTTAGTGCGTTGGTATACCCTCCACCAATCAAATCATTTCCAAATTGTTCGTCAGTGTATAGGAAGGTGGGGAATCTCCATGTACTGCCCACCTTTCTATGAGTGAGATGTATAGTAGCAGATACCGGGGCATGGTCAGAGATCATGAGATTATGGCTACTTCCTGTAAAGAGGTTAGAATATTTTCTGAAACCAAGATTAAATCAATACGGGAATGAGTGTGGTGTGTATTTGAATAATGGGAATAATCTCGATCCAATGGGTGGAGAAAATGCCATGCATCTGCTAAATTTGTAGAGTCTAGAAAAGATTTGAAATGTTATCTTGCAGACTAGTCCGGGTCTCGGTTCGCCTGAGTTTTTGCCTGTCCTCCTCACGGTTAGGAACCGCATTTAAATCTCCTAACACTATACAACGGGTATGTGGAGGGGTCTTGCACACATCTTGTCCCAGTTTGATTAGAAATTCTGAGATGTTGATATTTGGACCGTACACTCCTCATATCATAAAGACTTGGTTGTAATATTGAATTTGGACTCTAAGCCATTGCCCTTCTGTTGGATCATATTCATGAGATAAAATTTGCGCTTGAAAGCCCCTGCGAATTAAAAGCATGACTCTTGCTTTCCTTCCTTGTGACGGGGCTCCCAAGACTTGACCTACCCACATTCTGGACATGAAGGACATCTCATTCTCTTTCAAATGAGTTTCTTAAATAATTGCTAGATCCGCTTTGAGTTTTCCTAGGTGCCTTAAGACTTGCGAACGTTTTTGGGGGGTCCTGAGACCTCTAACATTCCAGGTCAACAATTTCATGTGATGCCCGTGAGACAAACAGATTCTAGTTGCAAAAGAAATAATTTAAAGGTCGTAAGACGTTTCCTGTCCCAGCGAGCAGCAAATGTCTCAGTATTTGGTCTGTGGGGGAAAACCAGGTAGTTAATTCTACAGCTTAGGAGGGTGTGGATGTGCCTGCGAGGGAGCAAGTGCCTGGAAAAACATAACATTAACAAAGGGGAGAGAATTATGAGTATACTCAACTCGCCCCCTGAATCAACCTTTTCCTTCATTTTCGTATTATATCCTGCAACTCTTATCGACTTCCTTTTTTCCGAAGGAGAGGAAAAAGGTGATCTGTGTAAAACAAATCCTATATGGATATGGGTACACAATCCCAGTAAGTACCATAAACATAAACAAGCTAAGAAAATAAACCTGCAAGTCATGGTGGTAACATCCAGGCAAGACATCTAATCGATTCTCGCCCATCCAGTTACCGCATCACCCGAATTGACAGGATTATAGTACAACAACAGTCGTGTGCGTAGAATCATGATAACACCATAGCATACATTGTCATTAAAGAATATAGATGAAAAATACAAAAGAGAAATAATAGTGAATGACAATGACATACAGCGCATACCCCAGCGAAGAGACATCAGAATAGATCATATTGTCTCGAGCATTGATTGAGTTGTCAAAGATAAAAAGGAATCTTAAGGTATCTTCCCCATTCCTCATTCATCCCATACAGATGACTCCTAACTCAAAAGAGGATCCACAGGTTTATCAGGTGAGCGAGAGTTCCCTCTTTGGTCACTTTTTGCTGAGCCTTGGCTGCGAGTTGGTGAGCCAGCCACAAGCGTGGTTTTAAAGTGTTTCTCTGCCTCGTTAGGAGCAGTAAAAGTCATTGAAGATCCATCTTCGGCATAGATCACTAGAGTCGCTGGATAATTAATGGAAAATCTCTGCTTATGTTGAACCAGATGTTGACAGATAGGATTGAATGTTTTGCGCGCCTTGTTCAACTCAGCAGAATAGTCGGCGAATAGCAAGAGTCTTTTGCCGTCCACTTCTAGTGATCTAAGGTTCTTATAGGCTCTTAAGATTTGCATTTTCTCAGAGAAGTCTAAATAACGTGCCATAACTGGGCTAGGACCTTTGCATTCTGAACGGGCAGGCCCAATGCGGTGTGCTCGTTCTACTTTGAATACTGCTTCTAAGCCTAAGGCCTTAGGAATTGCGGCAGCACAGATCTGCGGTAAATCTACTGCTTTAACAGACTCAGGTATGCCAATAATGCGAAGGTTGTTCCTGCGGAATCTGTTCTCAAGGTCATCTATTTTATCAAATAGAATTACCTGTCTATGTGAAGTCATTTGTGCGAACTTGGAGGTCTTCTCAGCTTTATCTTCTACAACGCTGATCCGCTTCTCAGCCTGGTCAAGGCGAGCTGTGTGCAACTGCAGCTCCTCCTGTAAAGCCTTCACTTGGAAACCCATCACCTCCGCTATTATGGTGGTTAGCTCGGGTTTATGTAGCTTCACCACCTGGTGTGACTGATCACAAAGAGAGAGAAAGCCCATATAGCAAGCACCACTTATTGAGGTATATAATCATTTATTAGAACAATATATAGAAAAAATACATGCATCTCTGACATATTGGAGTATTCAAACACATGTACATAAAAACAATTAAAACCGACCATATGGTCGCAAATGGTAACAGCTGCAAACAATCATGTCCATATAAGTGATCAACAAACAATTGGATTGCCACTATGTAAATCACTAAAGAATAGCAATAATATGCTCAAATAGCTACCCCAGTGTGCATCAAAATAGAGCACATTCAAGGTTGAACCCGGGTTCAGTAAAGTGCAAGGCATATAAGTGAAAACATACATCCACCAATAAATATATAAGAGAAAACATTCAATGAACAAGAATAAATGCAGAAAAAATAAATATATATATAAATATGAAGGACTGCTATATACACAGTAATCTAGGAGCAGCCTATACCTGGAGTGCACAGTGAGAAAGAGAAGTGCAAAAAATGAAGGAGGATACTTAGCCCAGGAAGACCAGAAGGCAGGACAGTGCAGCTGAAGATGTAGGGGAGTCCCTTCAAGACAGTCCCGCAAGCTCCGCGGGCGTCACCCCGCTTTGGAAGGAGAGGAGAGGGATCCCTCTCCTCTCCTTCCAAAGCGGGGTGACGCCCGCGGAGCTTGCGGGACTGTCTTGAAGGGACTCCCCTACATCTTCAGCTGCACTGTCCTGCCTTCTGGTCTTCCTGGGCTAAGTATCCTCCTTCATTTTTTGCACTTCTCTTTCTCACTGTGCACTCCAGGTATAGGCTGCTCCTAGATTACTGTGTATATAGCAGTCCTTCATATTTATATATATATTTATTTTTTCTGCATTTATTCTTGTTCATTGAATGTTTTCTCTTATATATTTATTGGTGGATGTATGTTTTCACTTATATGCCTTGCACTTTACTGAACCCGGGTTCAACCTTGAATGTGCTCTATTTTGATGCACACTGGGGTAGCTATTTGAGCATATTATTGCTATTCTTTAGTGATTTACATAGTGGCAATCCAATTGTTTGTTGATCACTTATATGGACATGATTGTTTGCAGCTGTTACCATTTGCGACCATATGGTCGGTTTTAATTGTTTTTATGTACATGTGTTTGAATACTCCAATATGTCAGAGATGCATGTATTTTTTCTATATATTGTTCTAATAAATGATTATATACCTCAATAAGTGGTGCTTGCTATATGGGCTTTCTCTCTCTTTGTGATCAGTCATATCTTTTTTTGAGCCCTAGCACACTTTCTTTTTTCAAGTGTTGCGGACACCACTCTGTGTTCACCACCTGGTGTGCCAGAAAAACAGGCTACGGGGTGATGGGGCGTGGCTGTTCTTCCCCTGCAGTCTCTTGTGTGGCTTTCTCCTTCGCCATCTTGGGTGCACTCACCTTGGGCCCTGATTTCCCTGCAGTCGGCTGCCTTTTCTCCCGCGGACCTCGAAGCACGTACCGGTCCATAGTGGATTCCTCTGTCACTTGCGACATCTGCACAGGAGTTTGGAAGTCGCTCTGTTGCTGGGGTGAGATAGTATGCTGGCGGGTGGGATGGAGCTACCAGTCTATGCGACCATCTCCCTCGGAACCCGGGAGTCTGACATTATAGTTTTACAATAAAACGTTGTACTGTGTACTGTGTGTGGATAAAACCCACACATTTTATTTGCCCCGGTTATTGCAATGTTTAAATTGTGTCCCTGGTACAATGCATGGCTATAATATTTTATTTGGAAATAAAGGTGTATTTTTTCCGTTTTTATACTATATAGTGTTTTTTTTCTTTTTTATACTATAACAATAATTACAAGCCTTTATTTACCAAAGCAAGAGTAATATACCCTCATGACATGCATATTAAAATAGTCCCTAAGGTAACTTTTTATGTAGTTTTCTTTTTAATGATGTCATTTAAAAAAAAAAATTAACAAGTGTTTTATTTTGGTAACTATTGGGTAAGGGTGGAAGAAGTTAAAAATTATAAAAATATATAATTTTTTTCTACGTGAAAGGGTATAATTTAGTATTAGGGTATATTTTGACTTTTGGCCACAAGATGGTGCTACACTAACTTTCGTGTTCCATAAATAGAACATGTATACATCATGTTTACGTGTTTTGTTTTTTTTTAAATCAGAGCCTGCGCTGCTGCAGGAGGCTCTGATTCATTACAGAGAAGCGGCGGCGGTAAGTAAACAGAGACTCATATCTATGCCCCTGTGCCTTAAGCGAAGTTCACATGGATGTAGATATGCGTGGCAAGGGTACAGAAGTGTTTAATGCATCAGGTACCCTTTTAACCACTTGCCGACCGCCCACTGTAGATTGGCGGCGGGAAAGTGGCAGCCCCAGGACCACGTAACGCAGAATGGCGTTGGGTCCTGGGACACTGTTTTGCCGGGGATTGCGCGCTGGGATGCGCGCGCATCTGCCGGCAATAGGCTCTGCCCACCCGCGACGTCAACCCGCCAGCCAATCGGAAGCACCGGCGGGTTGTTAACCCGGCGATCGCCGCATAGGAAGCGTATAATACGCTTTGTAATGTTTACAAAGTGTATTATACAGGCTGCCTCCTGCCCTGGTGGTCCCAGTGTCCGAGGGACCACCAGGGCAGGCTGCAGCCACCCTAGTCTGCACCCAAACACACTGATCTGCCCCCCCCTGCCCCCTGATCACCCACAGCACCCCTTAGACCCCCCCCTGCCCACCCCCCAGACCACTGTTTGCACCCAATTACCCCCCTAATCACCCATCAATTACTCCCTGTCACTATCTGTCAACGCTATTTTTTTTAGTCCCTAAACTGCCCCCTGGGGATCACCCCCCCCACCCCTCAGATTCTCCCCAGACCCCCCCCCCAGACCCTCCCTGTGTACTGTATGCATCTATCCCCCCTGATCCCCTGTCAATCACCTGTCAATCACCCATCAATCACCCCCTGTCACTGCCACCCATCAATCAGCCCCTAACCTGCCCTTTGCGGGCAATCTGATCACCCGCCCACACCATTAAATCGCCTGCAGACCCGACGTCAGATCACCTCCCAAGTGCATTGTTTACATCTGTTCTCTCCTCTAAACACCCACTAATTACCCATCAATCACCCCCTATCACCACCTGTCACTGTTACCCATCAGATTAGACCCTAATCTGCCCCTTGCGGGCACCCAATTACCCGCCCACACGCTCAGATTGCCCTCAGACCACCCCCCCCCCGTATCAATTCTCCAGTGCATTATTTACATCTGTTCTTCCCTGTAATAACCCACTGATCAACTGTCAATCACCTGTCAATCACCTATCAATCACCCATCAATCACCCCCTGTCACTGCCACCCATCAATCAGCCCCTAACCTGCCCCTTGCGGGCAATCTGATCACCCACCCACACCAATAGATCGCCCGCAGATCCGACATCAGATCACCTCCCAAGTGCAGTGTTTACATCTGTTCTCTCCTCTAAACACCCACTAATTACCCATCAATCACCCCCTACCACCACATGTCACTGTCACCCATCAGATTAGACCCTAATCTGCCCCTTGCGGGCACCCAATCACCCGCCCACACGCTCAGATTGCCCTCAGACCCCCCCTTATCAATTCGCCAGTGCATTATTCACATCTGTTCTTCCCTGTAATAACCCACTGATCATCTGTCAATCACCTATCAATCACCCCCTGTCACTGCCACCCATCAATCACCCCCTGTCACTGCCACCCATCAATCAGCCCCTAACCTGCCCCTTGCGGGCAATCTGATCACCCACCCACACCATTAGATCGCCTGCAGACCCGACGTCAGATCACCTCCCAAGTGCACTGTTTACATCTGTTCTCTCCTCTAAACACCCACTAATTACCCATCAATCACCCCCTATCACCACCTGTCACTGTTACCCATCAGATTAGACCCTAATCTGCCCCTTGCTGGCACCCAATCACCCGCCCACATGCTCAGATTGCCCTCAGACCCCCCCTTATCAATTAGCCAGTGCATTATTTACATCTGTTCTTCCCTGTAGTAACCCACTGATCACCTGTCAATCACCTATTAATCACCCCCTGTCACCACCTGTCACTGTTACCCATCAGATTAGACCCTAATCTGCCCCTTGCGGGCACCCAATCACCCGCCCACACGCTCAGATTGCCCTCAGACCCCCCCTTATCAATTCGCCAGTGCATTATTTACATCTGTTCTTCCCTGTAATTACCCACTGATCACCTGTCAATCACCTGTCAATCACCTATCAATCACCCATCAATCACCCCCTGTCACTGCCACCCATCAATTACCCCCTGTCACTGCCACCCATCAATCAGCCCCTAACCTGCACCTTGCGGGCAATCTGATCACCCACCCACACCAATAGATTGCCCGCAAATCCGACATCAGATCACCTCCCAAGTGCAGTGTTTACATCTGTTCTCTCCTCTAAACATCCACTAATTACCCATCAATCACCCATCAATCACCCCCTATCACCACCTGTCACTGTTACCCATCAGATTAGACCCTAATCTGACCCTTGCGGGCACCCAATCACTCGCCCACACGCTCAGATTGCCCTCAGACCCCCCCTTATCAATTCGCCAGTGCATTATTCACATCTGTTCTTCCCTGTAATAACCCACTGATCATCTGTCAATCACCTATCAATCACCCCCTGTCACTGCCACCCATCAATCACCCCCTGTCACTGCCACCCATCAATCAGCCCCTAACCTGCCCCTTGCGGGCAATCTGATCACCCACCCACACCATTAGATCGCCTGCAGACCCGACGTCAGGTCACCTCCCAAGTGCACTGTTTACATCTGTTCTCTCCTCTAAACACCCACTAATTACCCATCAATCACCCCCTATCACCACCTGTCACTGTTACCCATCAGATTAGACCCTAATCTGCCCCTTGCTGGCACCCAATCACCTGCCCACATGCTCAGATTGCCCTCAGACCCCCCCTTATCAATTCGCCAGTGCATTAGTTACATCTGTTCTTCCCTGTAATAACCCACTGATCACCTGTCAATCACCTATTAATCACCCCCTGTCACTGCCACCCATCAATCACCCCCTGTCACTGCCACCCATCAATCAGCCCCTAACCTGCCCCTTGCGGGCAATCTGATCACCCACCCAAACCATTAGATCGCCTGCAGACCCGACGTCAGATCACCTCCCAAGTGCACTGTTTACATCTGTTCTCTCCTCTAAACACCCACTAATTACCCATCAATCACCCCCTGTCACCACCTGTCACTGCTACCCATCAGATTAGACCCCTATCTGCCCCTAGGGCACCCAATCACCCGCCCACACCCTCAGAACGCCCTCAGACCCCAGCCCTGATCACCTCGCCAGTGCATTGCTTGCATCTATTCCCCCCACTAATCACACCTTGAGACACCCATCAATCACCTCCTGTCACCACCTGTCACCCCCTAGCACACCTACCCATCAAATCAGGCCCTAATTTGCTCCATGTGGGCTCCTGATCACTCGGCCAAACCCTCAGATCCCCCTCAGACCCCCTTCCGATCACCTCCCCAGTGCATTGATTGCATCTATTCTCTCCTCTAACCACCCCCTGAGACACCCATCAATCACCTCCTGTCACCCCCCTAGCACTCCTATCCATCAGATCAGGCCCAATACAACCTGTCATGTAAGAGGCCACCCTGCTTATGACCCATTCCACAAAATTCGCCCCCTCATAGACCACCTGCCATCAAAATTTGCAGATGCTTATACCCGTGAACAGTCATTTTGAGACATTTGGTTTCCAGACTACTCACGGTTTAGGGCCCGTAAAATGCCAGGGCAGTATAGGAACCCCACAAATGACCCCATTTTAGAAAGAAGACACCCCAAGGTATTCTGTTAGGAGTATGGTGAGTTCATAGAAGATTTTATTTTTTGTTACAAGTTAGCGGAAAATGACACTTTGTGAAAAAAAACAATTAAAATAAATTTCCGCTAACTTGTAACAAAAAATAAAATCTTCTATGAACTCACCATACTCCTGACGGAATACATTGGGGTGTCTTCTTTCTAAAATGGGGTCATTTGTGGGGTTCCTATACTGCCCTGGCATTTTAGGGGCCCTAAACCGTGAGGAGTAGTCTTGAAACCAAATGTCGCAAAATGACCTGTGAAATCCTAAAGGTACTCATTAGACTTTAGGCCCCTTAGTGCAGTTAGGGTGCAAAAAAGTGCCACACATGTGGTATCGCTGTAAATGGACAATTGTGTGTAAAAAAAATTAAAAAATTGTCATTTACAGAGATATTTCTCCCACCCAGCATGGGTATGTGTAAAAATACACCCCAAAACACATTATACTACTTCTCCTGAGTACGGCAATACCACATGTGTGGCACTTTTTTGCAGCCTAACTGCGCTAAGGGGCCCAAAGTCCAATGAGCACCTTTAGGGTTTACAGGGGTGCTTACAATTTAGCACCCCCCAAAATGCCAGGACAGTAAACACACCCCACAAATGACCCCATTTTGGAAAGTAGACACTTCAAGGTATTCAGAGAGGAGCATAGTGAGTCTGTGGCAGATTTCATTTTTTTTTTTGTCGCAAGTTAGAAGAAATGGAAACTTTTTTGTTTCTTTTTTTTTTGTCACAAAGTGTCATTTTCCGCTAACTTGTGACAAAAAAATAAAATCTTCTATGAACTCACCATGCCTCTCAGTGAATACTTTGGGATGTCTTCTTTCCAAAATGGGGTCATTTGGGGGGTATTTATAACATCCTGGAATTTTAGCACCTCATGAAACATGACAGGTGGTCAGAAAAGTCAGATATGCTTAAAAATGGGAAAATTCACTTTTGGCACCATAGTTTGTAAACGCTATAACTTTTACCCAAATCAATAAATATAGATTGAATTGGGTTTTTTTAATCAAAAACATATATGTCCACATTTTACGTGCTGCATGTATACAGAAATGTTACTTTATTTGAAAAATGTCAGCACAGAAAGTAAAAAAAACATTTTTTTGACAAAATTAATGTCTTTTTTGATGAATATAATAAAAAGTAAAAATTGCAGCAGCAATCAAATAGCACCAAAAGAAAGCTGTATTAGTGACAAGCAAAGGAGGTAAAATTCATATAGATGGTAGGTTGTATGACCGAGCAATAAACCGTTAAAGCTGCAGTGGTCTGAATGGAAAAAAAGTATCTGGTCCTTAAGGAGTTCTATGACTGCAGTCCTTAAGTGGTTAAGGAAACCTGAACTAAATTTTTAAAGGGCATGTTCCTATCAAATATTTCAAGCATTTACAACTATTGGTGGACTGCAGTGTCTCTGCCTCTGATGTAGGAGACCTGGGTTCAAATCTTGGCTCTTCCTATTCAGTAAGCCAGCACCTATTCAGTAAGGCGTTCTTTAGGCAAGACTCCCTAACACTGCTACTGCCTACTGTGTGCGCTCTAGTAGCTGCCAAGTGCTTTGATTCTGACAGGAGAAAAGCACTATACAAAAAAGGAATTATTATTATTATTATTATAACTCTGACACTGTGCCGGAAGCAACCTTGGCTGTTAATGAGCATACAGTGGTGTGAAAAACTATTTGCCCCCTTCCTGATTTCTTATTCTTTTGCATGTTTGTCACACTTAAATGTTTCTGCTCATCAAAAACCATTAACTATTAGTCAAAGATAACATAATTGAACACAAAATGCAGTTTTAAATAATGGTTTTTATTATTTAGTGAGAAAAAAAACTCAAAACCTACATGGCCCTGTGTGAAAAAGAAATTGCCCCCTGAACCTAATAACCGGTTGGGCCACCCTTAGCAGCAATAACTGCAATCAAGCGTTTGCGATAACTTGCAACGAGTCTATTACAGCGCTCTGGAAGAATTTTGGCCCACTAATCTTTGCAGAATTGTTGTAATTCAGCTTTATTTGAGGGTTTTCTAGCATGAACTGCCTTTTTAAGGCCATGCCACAACATCTCAATAGGATTCAGGTCAGGGCTTTGACTAGGCCACTCCAAAGTCTTCATTTTGTTTTTCTTCAGCCATTCAGAGATGAATTTGCTGGTGTCTTTTGGGTCATTGTCCTGCTGCAGCACCCAAGATCGCTTCAGCTTGAGTTGACGAACAGATGGCCGGACATTCTCTTTCAGGATTTTTTGGTAGACAGTAGAATTCATGGTTCCATCTATCACAGCAAGCCTTCCAGGTCCTGAAGCAGCAAAACAACCCCAGACCATCACACTACCACCACCATATTTTACTGTTGGTATGATGTTCTTTTGCTGAAATGCTATGTTACTTCTACGACAGATTTAACAGGACACGCACCTTCCAAAAAGTTCAACTTTTGTCTCGGCGGTCCACAAGGTATTTTCCCACAAGTCTTGGCAATCATTGAGATTTTTTTTAGCAAAATTGAGACGAGTCTTAATGTTCTTTTTGCTTAAAAGTGGTTTGCGCCTTGGATATCTGCCATGCAGGCCGTTTTTGCCCAGTCTCTTTCTTATGGTGGAGTCGTGAACAGTGACCTTAATTGAGGCAAGTGAGGCCTGCAGTTCTTTAGATGTTGTCCTGGGGTCTTTTGTGGCCTCTCGGATGAGTTTTCTCTGTGCTCTTGGGGTAATTTTGGTCGGCCAGCCACTCCTGGGAAGGTTCATCACTGTTCCATGTTTTTGCCATTTGTGGATAATGGCTCTCACTGTGGTTCGCTGGAGTCCCAAAGCTTTAGAAATGGCTTTATAATTTTACTGATAGATCTCAATTACAGTACTTTTGTTCTCATTTGTTCCTGAATTTCTTTGGATCTTGGCATGATGTCTAGCTTTTGAGGTGCTTTTGGTCTACTTCTCTGTGTCAGATAGCTCATATTTAAGTGATTTCTTGATTGAAACAGGTGTGGCAGTAATCAGGCCTGGAGGTGACTTCAGAAATTGAACTCAGGTGTGATAAACCACAGTTAAGTTATTTTTTAACAAGGGGAGGGGGGGTGGCAATCACTTTTTCACACAGGGCCATGTAGGTTTTGAGTTTTTTTTCCTCACTAAATAATAAAAACCATCATTTAAAACTGCATTTTGTGTTCAATTATGTTATCTTTGACTAATAGTTAACAGTTTTTGATGAGCAGAAACATTTAAGTGTGACAAACATGCAAAAGAATACGAAATCAGGAAGGGGGCAAATAGTTTTTCACACCACTGTATCTGAATAGAGCATGAATTAGCATGAACAAAGCAAAAACTTCATGGCTGCCATATTCACTGTTGAAGCAATACCTTTTGACATAATGTAATGGCCAGTACAGGGATTGGGAATCTTGTCAAAGTTAAGGGATGCATAGATTCCATTCCGCATCAGCAGATTCTGGAGACCAATGTCCAGAAATCAGTGACAAAGCTGAAGCTGCGCCGGGACTGGAACTTTCAACAAGACAATGACCCTAAACACTGCTCAAGATCCACTAAGGCATTCATGCAGAGGAACAAGTACAACATTCTGGAATGGCCATCTCAGTCCCCAGAACTGAATATAATTGAAAATCTGTGGTGTGAGTTAAAGAAAGATGTCCATGCTCGGAAGCCATTAAACCTGAATGAACTAGAGATGTTTTGTAAGGAGGAATGGTCCAAAATACCTTCAACCAGAATCCAGACTCTCATTGGAACCTACAGGAAGCGTTTAGAGGCTGTATTTTCTGCAAAAGGAGGGTCTACTAAATATTGATTTTATTTCTTTTGGTGCCCAAATTTATGCATTTGCCTAATTGTGTTTAAACAATTATTGCGCATGTTCTGTAAATCCAATGAACTTCATTTCACTTCTCAAATATCACTGTGTGTGTGTCTCCTATATATATTTAACTGACATTTTTTATCGTAACAAGTAACGGTTTATACAGGAAAATCATGACGATTATCAAGGTTGCCCAAACTTTTGCATCCCACTGTAGTGGCAAAAATTAAGCAATGAAGCTAATATTAGGCATTCTGCTATTCATTCACAATGCACTGCTACCCATGTTACAGCTGCTAACAAAGCTGATGGATGGTAAGTATCTATTAGGGGTAGGAGTTGTTTTAGGACAGGTATGGATAGGGTAGGATTAAACTAGATTTAACTATTAGGATTGGGAGATTTGGGTCAGGTGTAGGAAAGACTGTACATTAGGGGGGTTGTTAGGGTTAGGCGGCATTAGAATGGGGCTAACAATGGGGAGTCATGTGTTAGGGAGTGTTTTACGTTGGGGCTGGCTACGGGGAGACTTGAGGAAGCTTTTAACAAATGAAGTGGTTAGGGTTAATCATTAGGAAGGCATTTGCTTTAAGGTAGGGTTATAACGGTGGGTTTAACCTTGGGGTTATGCATTAGGAAAGAGTTTATTTTAGGAAGGGAGGTCACAGTCTGACATCAGGAGGGAGATGTGATTTGTTAAGGTATATCACCTCAATAAGCAGAATCACCAAAAATGTCTGTGAAAAGCTCTGTCACAAAGCCAATAACTGAATATTGGTAATCACACTTAATCAGTATTTTGTCAGCTTCAGTTCATGCCCATCTGCTGTGATTCATTAACTGCCGAACCCATTACTATTTAGAGATAGTATGTTCTGTAACACTTTGGAGCAATGACTCCAGGGCAGAGGTTTGGGCACTGAGTTTTAATTGCCATTTGCCAGTATTGTTACATGTAAAACTGCCAAAGCTACATGTGGATGGTACCACAGAGGTTCAGTAAAGTTCCATTTCTGCCGACACTTTCATCCTTATAGAGGTGCTATTTATTCCTCATGCATTCATAAGCCCACAATTCCATTGTTTCAGAATTGCAGAGGATCCTGCCGTTCCAAGACATTGAAATGTGGGCAGGGGCGTACCTTGGGGTTTTGACACCCGGTGCTGATTATTTATATACCCCCACCCCCAAGGAAAAGTATGAGTGCAGCGCACCCTGCCGTGGAAAATGGGTGTGACATGATGTGGGTGGATTTAACTCTAGTGTTACTCAAAGACAGTGTGCCTGAGTTTTCTTCCAAAACACAATTAGGCAAAGTGACCATTAAAGTAATTTGCTTGTAGAAAGGGTTGGATAAACATTGGATAATGCTTTGAGCAGGGAGTGGGTCACCCGAGTACGATATTAAAATATACTGTATATATGTATTCAAAATCTGGCGGAGGGGGAGAAGACAGGTGCGGTGTAGGTCACCAGGTACAGGAGTATAGTTGCCCCAAGATAGGTAGTATAGTTACCCCAGTATAGGGAGTATAGTTGCCCCAGTATAGGTAGTATAGTTACCCTAGTATAGGGAGTATAGTTTCCCCAATATAGGTAGTATAGTTACCCCAGTATATGGAGTATAGTTGCCCCAGTATAGGGAGTATAGTTGCCCCAGTATAAGGAGTATAGCTGCCCCAGTATAAGAAGTATAGTTACCCCAGTATATGGAGTATAGTTTCCCCAGTATAGGTAGTATAGTGACCCCAGTATAGGGAGTATAGCTGCCCCAGTATAAGAAGTATAGTTACCCCAGTATATGGAGTATAGTTTCCCCAGTATAGGTAGTATAGTGACCCCAGTATAGGGAGTATAGTTGGCCCAGTATAGGGAGTTTAGTTGCCCCAGTATAGCTAGTGTAGTTGCCCCAGTATAGGGAGTATGGTTGCCCCAGTATATGGAGTATAGTTTCCCCAGTATAGGTAGTATAGTTACTCCAGTATAGGGAGTTTAGTTGCCCCAGTATAGCTAGTATAGTTGCCACAGTATATGGAGTATAGTTGCCCCAGTATAGGTAGTATAATTACCCCAGCCTAGGGAGTTTAGTTGCCCCAGTATAGCTAGTATAGTTGACCCAGTATAGGAAGTATGGTTGCCCCAGTATATGGAGTTTAGTTGCCCCAGTATAGGTAGTATAGTTGCCCCAGCATAGGGAGTATAGTTGCCCCAGTATAGGTAGTATAGTTACCTTAGTATAGGGAGTAGAAGAGGCAGGAAGCAGGAGAGCGGTCCCATGGTAACGGTGATATACATTGCCGCTACAGGAAGCTGCTTTCTGCCTCTTCACAGCAGCCGCAGAACGCCCTGCTGTCAAAGTAAAAGACGGGCATGGAGGAGAGGGGCAGACAGAGGAATATGAAAGAGGAAGTGCCCGCCAGCTAAGGTATCACGAACTAAAGGGGAGACCCGCGGACCAACAGAAAGCGGGCCACGGACGGGCAGTGGGCCGTGGACCGGTGGTTGGGGACCCCTGCCCTAGACTACAATGCACATATTACTATGGTAAGTATTGGATTGTAAGCTGTAACGATTGGTGTCAGCAAGTACAAAGTTCTGATTATTTGGTGATCTGCAGTATCACCAAACAATGCAGATACTATATCTGATTATACGGGGATCTGCAGAATCGCAATAATACAAATATAGCAACACTAAGGAATACCGTGACCTTAGTCACACTTTATTGTACTGAGTGTAGTGATTGGTGCAAACAGTAAGTATTGACAGATTTGGCAATACCTCACCAGAAGAGCTGATGGGCACTGTCAGCACAGTGACACCTCACCAGTGACGAGGGCTCACTGGTGAGTAGAATGGTCAGACTAATCGATTTGGCAACAGACAGACAGATACAGTACAGAATCGGAAGGCAGAGATTAAACTGGTTAACAAGCAGAGTCGGCAACAAATATCAGATGGGCTAAAGTACAGAGTCACTGAGCAGAGGAATGTAACGATATTCAGGCAGGGTTGGCAACAAGATTAGATGGGCAAAGGTACAGAGTCACTGAGAGTAAGAATAGTCAGAACGAAGCAGAGTCATACACAGATAATAAACAGTAAATGCACAATCCTCCCGGATCAAAGCACACCGGATCTAACTAAGGTCTGAGCGCTAACACGAAGTGACCGCAACAGCAGACAATTTGCCACTGAATCCGCCGTGCTTAAGAAGAGGAGGAGACCCCCGAGGCACGCCCACCGCACTTCAACCAATCAGAAGCGGCGAGCGTGCCCTCTGACGTCAGCCGACCAGCCGGTCAGCTGACGCGCCTCCTCCTGGCATAAAGATCCTGACGGTGAGTGCGCGCACTAATGCAACCCTGTGAGCAGCAGAGACACCCGTCCTCGGCATGCTAGACGCCCGAGGTACGGGGAGACTGGCAGGCAGAGAACCAGAAGCAGCTGCGGTGGTAACGCCATTCACCGCAGCTGCCATGTCACTATTCATTACAGTACCCCCCTTGAGGCGTGGACTCCGGACACGTACCTTACGGCTTTTCAGGATGTAATTCATGAAACTTCTGCCTTAATTCCTCAGCATGCATGCGATGCCCTGGCACCCAGGATCTCTCTTCAGGCCCATAACCCTTCCAATGAACCAGGTACTGTATAGAGTTACGCACCCGACGAGAATCCAAAATCTGCTCAATTTCATACTCAGGCTCACCATCAATCACCACGGGGGGGGGGAGAGGAATCCACTTACACAGCTGGCTTCAAAAGTGATACATGGAAAGACTTTACGCATTTCATATTAGATGGTAGAGCGATCACATAGGTCACATTATTAATTTTTTTGGTCACAGGGTATGGGCCTATAAATCTAGGGCCTAACTTGGCTGAGGGCTGTTTCAGCGCTAGATGCCGGGTTGAAACCCACACCATATCCCCAGGAACAAACTCCTATTCTGCAGATCGCTTCCTATCAGCTTGTCTTTTCTGGGTTAAAAAAGCCTTTTCCAGATTTCTTTTAACCATAGTCCAGATCTCCTTCAAAGATCTCTGCCAAACTTCCATTACAGGAATAGAAAAGGACTCCACTGGTAACGGGGAAAATTTAGGAGATCTCCCCGAGACCACCTGGAAAGGAGAGAATCCTGAAGAGGTACTTTTGAGATTGTTATGAGCAAATTCCGCATATGGCAGGAATTTTGCCCATTCCAACTGAGCATCGGCCACATAGCACATAAGAAACTGTTCAAGTGACTGATTGACTCTTTCGGTTTGCCCATTGGTCTGTGGGTGATAGCCTGATGAGAATGACAGGTTCATTCCCAGATGCTGACAAAATGCTCTCCAGAACCTGGACACGAATTGGACTCCCCTATCTGACACCACATTTTCTGGTATCCCATGCAACCGAAAGATGTGATGGATGAAGAGATCTGCCAGCTCTTGAGCTGAGGGGAGCCCGTCCAGTGAGATAAAATGAGCCATTTTGCTGAACCTGTCGACTACCACCCAGATGACAGTTTTACCCTCAGATCGAGGAAGTTTGCCCGCAAAGTCCATGGACAGATGGGTCCATGTTTGCTGAGGCACTGGTAATGACTGGAGCGTGCTCACCGGAGCCTGTCTGGAAGGTTTATTTCTGGCACAGACTGAACAATCTCTGACGAACTCCTTACAATCTGAGACCAGGGACGGCCACCAGACGCATCTAGCAAGCAAATCCTGCGTTCTAGCCACCCCAGGATGCCCTGCATTCTTATGCCCATGAAACAACTGTAAAAGTTGCAAGCGATAATGTAGTGGCACAAACAGAACCCCCTCTGGTTTCCCCTCGGGAATGCCCTGTTGATAGGGACCCAGTGTAGATAACCAATCCTCCGATGTGTCGGTGGCCTCTAAGACAACTTTCTCGGGCCGGATGTTCTCAGGGGTTGGTGGCTGTACTGTCTCAGGCTCAAAACATCTAGACAGGGCATCTGCCTTGATGTTTTTACTTCCTGGCTTGTAGTTAATGATGAATCTGAATCTCGAGAAGAATAAAGACCAGCGAGCTTGTCGGGGGCTAAGTCTCTTGGCCCCCTCAATATATTCTAAATTCTTGTGGTCAGTATAGGCCGTAATCGTATGTTCTGCCCCTTCGAGCCAATGGCGCCATTCCTCAAACGCAGGTTTGATGGCCAACAACTCTCAGTTTCCAATATCATAATTTCTCTCGGCGGGAGAAAACTTCCGAGAGAAAAATGCACATGGATGCAATATGCCCTGAAGACCGGAGTGTTGAGACAGTACAGCTCCAACCCCAACCTCTGATGCATCCACATCCACAATAAAGGGAAAAGAGACATCAACATGCCGCAAAATGGTTGCAGAACAAAACATCTTTTTCAATGATGAAAAGGCTGAATGCGCTTCAGCTGACCAATTATAAGTGTCTGCCCCCTTCTTGGTAAGTTCCGTGAGAGGTGACACTACAGAAGAAAATCCCTTGATGAATTTTCTATAACAATGCCTACAGCCCTAAAGGCAGAAGTGCCTTCAGCCCTAAAGGCTGTGGCCACTCCAGCACAGCAGATACTTTGTTGGGGTCCATGGAGAGTCCGGCGGTTGAAATGATATATCCCAAAAAGGGAACCTCAGACACTTCAAAGAGGCATTTCTCTAGTTTTGCATATACAGAATTCTGCCTCAATTTCCTTAGAACAAACTTTACATGCTCCCTGTGTTCAGCCAAATTGGGTGAGAAAATAAGTATGTCATCCAGGTAAACAAGGAGGAACCGCCCTAGGACTTCTCTGAAGACTTCATTGATCAACTCCTGGAAGACGGCGGGAGCGTTACACAACTCGAAGGGCATGACTAGATACTCGTAGTGCCCGTCGGGTGTGTTGAACGCCGTCTTCCATTCGTCACCCTCCCTTATGCGTACCAGATTGTATGCTCCTCTTAGGTCGAGTTTAGAGAAGATACATGCATCAGTAACCTGGGAAAACAAGCCATCGATTAAAGGGAGTGGATAACAATTTTTTATAGTAATCTTGTTTAACCCTCTGTAATCAATACATGGCCGGAGCCCACCGTCCTTCTTTTGTACAAAAAAGAATCCTGCTCCAGCCAGAGACTTTGAAGGACGGATGAACCCCTTTGCCAAGTTTTCTTTAATGTAATCCTGCATAGCAAGTTTTTTAGGACCAGAAAGGTTATATAAATGGCCTCTAGGGGGCATACAACCTGGTCTTAACTCAATGGGACAGTCAAAACTTCTATGCGGAGGAAGTTTGTCTGCCGCTTTGGGACAAAAGACATCAGAGAATTCCGTATAGGGTGTGGGCAATCCTTCCATTTGAACCTTGATAATGCGAAGAGCAATTTTCTCCAGGTAATGATGATGACAGAAGGAGGACAAGCTTAATAGCTGCCCGGAACTCCAGTAAATCTGAGGGGAGTGCTTTTGCAACCATGGCATACCAAGGATCACTGTGGAAGTGGCCATCTTGAGCACAAAAAATTGTATTTGCTCCTTATGGAGTACCCCCACTTGACATAACAATACAGGAGTCTGGGACAGAGGTTGTTTCCCCTGAAGTGGAGAGTCATCCACTGCAGTAACAAAAATCTGTCTGTTCAAAGAAACAATGGTAATTCCCAACCTCATAGCGAAATCATAGTCTATAAAATTGGCTGCTGAGCCCGAGTCTATGAATGCCTGGGTAGACAAAACTTGATCTTCCCAGGTAATAGAACACGGGAGAAGTAAACGATTCTCATTTAGAGGTAACACAGGCTCGCCTAGGGTAGTACCTCTAGCTACACCTAGGCGGCAGTTTTCCGCCTTCTTGAGGCAATTCTGTACCACATGGCCCTTCTCCGCACAGTATAAGCAGAGCCTCTCAGTTCGTCTCCGATTCTTCTCTACCTCAGACAATTTGGAATGTCCGATCTGCATCGGCTCATACCTAGGAAGAGAAGGAGATGGAGAAGGAGAGGTGATAGAGACGGATCTCCCCGAGAATCTACCTCGAGTTTGTCTTTGATAACGAACCCGGCGATCTATTTTAACTAAGGAAATCGCATCGTCAATCTATTTTAAGCTAAGGAAATTGCATCGTCAATCGTCTTAGGTTCTGGATGACTTAACATAAGATCAGCAACCGCATCAGATAATCCCATTAAAAAACAATCCAAAAGGGCAAACTGTCCTCATCTAGCCGACACAGCCCACCTTCTAAACTCTGCAGCATACGTCTCAATGGTGTTATGCCCCTGCCTGAGGGTCTTAAGTTTCCTCTCAGCCATAACTGCTAAATTGGGATCGTCATATATAATCGCCATGGCCTTAAAAAAATCCTGAACAGATGCCAATGCCTCATGACTAGTAGGGAGACTGTAAGCCCATGTCTGCGAATACCCAGATAATAAAGTTTTAATAAACATCAGTCTCTGACTCTCCGACCCTGATGACGTAGGTCGTAACTCAAAATACGAAAGGCAGCGATTTCTGAAATTCTGAAAATCAGACCTGTGTCCTGAAAACTTTCCAGGGAGAGGTATCCTGGGCTCCATAACAACAGGGGATGGCACTGGTGCATTGGTTGCCTGAAGGGTGCGCACCACCTTAGACAACTGGTTGATCTGTGTCTGTTGAGCATTAACCGTGTTGGTTAGGCCGTTAACGGCCGTGGTCAAAAGTTCAACCTGACTGCACAGTGCCTCCATAGACATTTTTTGGTCTGCTGTTCTGTAACGATTGGTGTCAGCAAGTACAAAGTTCTGATTATTTGGTGATCTGCAGTATCACCAAACAATGCAGATACTATATCTGATTATACGGTGATCTGCAGAATCACCAATAATACAAATATAGCAACACTAAGGAATACCGTAACCTTAGTCACACTTTATTGTACTGAGTGTAGTGATTGGTGCAAACAGTAAGTACTGACAGATTTGGCAATACCTCACCAGAGGAGCTGATGGGCACTGTCAGCACAGTGACACCTCACCAGTGACGAGGGCTCACTGGTGAGTAGAATGGTCAGACTAATCGATTTGGCAACAGACAGACAGATACAGTACAGAATCAGAAGGCCGAGATTAAACTGGTTAACAAGCAGAGTCGGCAACAAATATCAGATGGGCTAAAGTACAGAGTCACTGAGCAGAGGAATGTAACGATATTCAGGCAGGGTTGGCAACAAGATCAGATTAGCAAAGGTACAGAGTCACTGAGAGTAAGAATAGTCAGAACGAAGCAGAGTCATACACAGATAATAAACAGTAAATGCACAATCCTATCACTGTGTGAAATCCCCGGGTTTCCTCCCGGATCAAAGCACACTGGATCTAACTAAGGTCTGAGCACTAAAACGAAGTGATCGCAACAGCAGACAATTTGCCACTGAATCCGCCATGCTTAAGAAGCAGAGGAGACCCCCGAGGCACGCCCACCGCACTTAAACCAATCAGAAGCGGCGAGCGTGCCCTCTGACGTCAGCCGACCAGCCGGTCAGCTGACGCGCCTCCTCCTGGCATAAAGATCCTGACGGTGAGCGTGCGCACGCGCTAATGCAACCCTGTGAGCAGCAGAGACACCCGTCCTCGGCGTGCTAGACGCCCGAGGTGCGGGGAGACTGGCAGGCAGAGAACCAGAAGCAGCTGCGGTGGTAACGCCATTCACCGCAGCTGCCATGTCACTATTCATTACATAAGCCTTTGTAAGAGACAGTTAAATGACAAGACAATATACACTGTACAGCACTGCTGAAGATGTTGGCTGCGCTATATTAATAGTAATAATACATACATACACTTTTCGATAAAGTGTAATATGCAGCTCAAACAGTGATTGCTATTTTTTTATGACATACGTTTTCTTGCCCAAAGAGGTTCTCTGTATGTGTTTGTACGTACGTATGTACACAAGCTCGCACACATATATGCACACATACATACACACATACAGGTATGCAACATGTAAAATACACACACTGACACACACACACAGAGGCACACACACTCACACACACACACAGAGGCACACGCACGCACACACACACACACACGCATGCACACACACACACAGGCAGAGGCACCTCTAGCTATTTTGTCACTCCAGACGAGAAAACCTGTGGCGCCTCCCCCTTAGCTAATGCGTCAGCGTTTCACCAGAAAATAATCGTAATGCAGCAGCATTTCACCAGAAAATAATCGTAATGTGTCAGTGTTTCACCAGAAAGTAATCGTAATGCAGCAGCATTTCACCAGAAAATAATCGTAATGTGTGAGCATTTCACCAGAAAGTAATCGTAATGCAGCAGCATTTCACCAGAAAATAATCGTAATGTGTCAGCGTTTCACCAGAAAGTAATCGTAATGCAGCAGCATTTCACCAGAAAATAATTGTAATGCGTCAGCGTTTCACCAGAAAATAATCGTAATGCGTCAGCGTTTCACTAGAAAGTAATCGTAATGCTTCACCATTTCACCCCAGTCAGTGACATGACTATGCACTCTGTATAGTGCTGCAGAATACAGTATGTCAGTGATATATAAATACATAATAATAATATGGTAGGCCACTAGACTATGGTAGGGATTCGATTGTGAGCGCCTCTAAGGACAGTCAATGACATAACTATGTGAAGACAGAGACATGATAACAGCACTATGAAATTAATGCACTATAATCTTCAAGAACCTGAGCTGAAGCTTGGGTTCAGAAAGAGATACTTAGCCAAAGAGAGGAAAGCCTCAGGATATTATTGAGCTTTTGAGGCTTCCCTCAGCGTCGTCTGCTCTCCCACTACCAAATGCAGACTCCCTCCACATCTGGGTTGCGTTATTCTTCTGCGATGAGCATGGCTATGCATGTGCAGCTCCAGCTTACTGCGCATGCGTGTCGGCTGCGCTTATGCCAGAAGAGGAGAGCAGCTGTGCATGGCAAGAGGGGACCGCAGAACGCCGAGGGAAGCCTCAATAGAATCCCGAGGCTTGCCTCTCTTTAGCTAAGTATCTTTTTGAACTCGAGCTTCAGCTCAGGTACACTAATACAGGACAATAACTAAGTTATTTCATGAGATAAAGGAAAGTGAGAAAAAGTGAAAGACACAGCAGACTGGGAGAGAAGGCAGGTAGACAGAGGGCAGTAGGAGATGGCAGAGAAAGATGCAGGAATGTAGGAGAGTGTCCTAAAAGAGGTGAGGTAGAGGAAAAAGAGATTGCAGAAAAAATACGTAAACAGGAGGGAGAGATGCCAGAAAATGGAGAGTCAAAGTGAATGTGGGAGAGAAAGCTGTCTCTCACCACAGGTGGTCCTGTTTGACAGGGTCAGATTGAAGCATTGGGAGGGGAGTACATAAGGAGGGTGGGAGGGGGGTACATAAGGAGGGTGGGAGGGGGGAACATATGGAGCCAGAGATTAGCAGGACAGTCACAGGGAATTCAGACAAAGGATCGTTTCAGCCAGCTATCACTACAGTTTATGTAAACAGTGCATGTACCTTATATGGTGCTTCCCTGCTCCTGTCACTATTGCTGCCATCATTGTCACCAGGAGGCAGAGAATAGCTGACTAGATGCAGGACACAGCTGATATCTCCCCACCTCCTGACAGCATGCTCCCCGTGCAGCTCTGTCCCTCAGGCAGCCCTGTGATGGCATCTGTGTATGTGGTCACTGATGCCTTACACTTTCAAATTCCCTGGGAATTGGAGGGGGCGGACACACAATCAGGCATAGAGCAGGCAGCTCTCTGGTGCTCTGTGTGCCACATCCTTCCCCCTGGGCAGAGCAATGGCACTCCCTCGTTCCTGGCTGTCCTCCTATGATGCAGAGGGGGCGGGCGGACTTCTCCCTGCAGCCGGGCTGACCATCTCCTTCTCCCTCCTTCATTGCCGCTTGCCTACTTATGTGGTAACGAGAACAAGAGCAGCCGGCAGATACAATATACAATACAATACAATAACATTTCTATAGCGCTTTTCTCCCATAGGACTCAAAGCGCTTAGGCTCTCTCAGATTCAGTAATTGGTAGTAGGATGAAGTATTCACACAACTAAAGTTATAATTCTGCAAATGCCAAACTGAACAGGTGGGTTTTCAGTCTGGATTTAAACACGGCCAGGGAAGGAGCTGTCCTGATCTGTTGAGGTAGGGAGTTCCAAAACGTAGGGGCAGCATGACAGAAGGCTCTGGGACCAAAAGTTTCCAAGTGGACTCTGGGTATATGACTAGATTATTAGAACCTGTAGATCTGAGCAGTTGCAACATATCTTTCATGTATCCAGGGCCCAGATTATTCAGGTATTTAAATGTCAGTAGGACCCTCCATTCTATAGGTAGCCAGTGAAGGGAGTGCAGGACTGGCGTTATGTGGCAGTGACGGGGTTGGTTGGTTAGCAGTCTGGCAGCAGTATTCTGTATCAGCTGTAGGCGGTACAAGACCTTTTTTGGAAGGCCAGTGTAGAGAGCATTACTGTAGTCCAGTCGGGATGTGATGAAGGCATGGACTAAGGTTGGCAGATCTTCTGGGGGGATGAGGTGCTTGATTTTTGCAATGTTCTTCAGGTGAAAATAGGATGATTTCACCACAGCAGAGATTTGAGTTCTGAAGTTTAAATTCCCATCAATTAGAACTCCCAGGCTACATGATCAGAGCTGCGTAGATCCGTGCCTCCTATTCCCAGTGATGAAGACTGCAAGTTAAGTTGTTTTGTAATCATGCTCTGCCCTCCAATCAGATGGACTTCAGTTTTGTCTGCATTTAGTTTCAGCCAGTTGTCATTCATCCATTGCTGTAGTTCACGTAAGCAGGCGTTTATAGTTAGAGTTGGGTCTGTCACACCAGGCTTGAAGGAAAGATATAGTTGGGTGTCGTCTGCATAGCAGTGGTATGTCAGGCCAGATAATACCGCTGAGCTCCCGCGGCTTAAAGGGGCCATGCCGAGGGAGCATAAAAGGCAAAAAATTGCGCCTTTAAACTGGATGGCGCTCTAGGCGAATTGCTGTAGTGCCTGTGCCCAAAGGCGCCCATGCACAGAGGCACACACACACAGAGGCAGACACACACACACACAGAGGCACAAACATGCACGCACGCACTCACACAGAGGCGCGCATACACAGAGGTGCACGCAAACCCACTCACACACACAGAGGCGCATGCATACACACAACACTCACAGAGGCACACACACGCATGCACACACACACACACATACACACACAGGCACATGCACGCACGTACACACACACACAGAGGGGCACACAGGCACACATATGCACGCACGCACGCACACACACACATGCACACACAGACACACACAGAGGCACACACACAAAGGCGCGCACACACACACTCACACACATAGAGGCGCATGCACACACACACACCACTCACACACACAGAGGCACACGCACGCACACACACAGAGGCACACGCACACAAAGGCACACACACGCACACAGAGGCACACACATGCACGCGCGCGCACACACATACACACACACTTACACACACACAGAGGTACATGCACATACACACACAGAGGCACATGCACATATACACACAGAGGCACACGCATGTGCGCACACTCACATACGCACGCACGCACGCACGCACACACACACACACACATACACACACACACACACACACACACAGAGGTGAACACACACACACCAAGAAAATACCGCCCCCCCCCCCCCCCAAAAAAAAAAAAAAAGCATAAATCACTGTTTTATCAGCAATGTATACTTGTACACTTGCTGAAAAAGTATTAGCAGAGGCAGCTAGCATACTGAAGGGGTTAAGTACCCCCTTACCAGGACAGCGGAAGATGGAATGCAGGAGATAAGCTCCTGTCTGCACAGAGTCCAGGCTGAAAGCACCGCTGAGCTGCTTGAAGAAGGGAAAGTTTCATGAGCATAGCGTGCAGATACATATCTCCCAACTGACGCCCCTGCCACACCCCTGATCACGCCCCATCACAACCCTAGTCACGCTTACCATAAAGATTTCATAAGAAAAATATGTTGTTTTATAATTCAAACCACACTGGTTCTTTCTATCCTGGTTCATTTTCCTTCATAGTAACATTTTAAAATGAGTAATATATCAATTTAAAGGATGTCAATCAAACACATTTTTAGTAGAGAAATATATATATTTACATAGAAAGAGGGACAAAGTCCTGAAAGAGAATCAAATGAGGAGGAAAGAGGGACAGAGGGACAGGGCTCCAAATTAGGGACAGTTGGGAGCTATGCAGATACCGCAGCTCAAATCTGCTGCTTCCACTATGGAAGGAAAGAGCTTGCTGGATGTCATGAGTGAGCAGAGAGGGTGTTTCAGAGGGCACACTCAGCCAATCAGCACTGCAGTGAAACAGGAGAGGGACAGGCACTCGCACTCTGACTTCCAATGCACTTTACAGAGATGCGCTAAGTTTTATGGGAGCAGCAGCTGACTGCTGGCTTGTCAACTTGTCACCCTCTCTGCTTGTCACCAGGGGCGCACCGCACTCCGCGCTCGACGGTTCGTACGCCATTGGATGTGGGTTGATTATGAAGATGAAGAATAAATGAAGAAAAATGTTAGTGTTGAATACTAAGGTTTGCCTTGAGCCTGCTCTTACTCTATAATCTCATGGCGCACTGAAGGAAATAGTGGTTGAAATTAGTACTTCTGATGTCACTGTGCCACAATGAAATGTTGCCAAATGAAAAAGACTAGGCTGGAGAAAATGCAGTCCTGAACATGGGTACAAACTGTTATAGAGATCAGAGATAGCTCGAACCTCCGATTTTCGGTTCGCGATCCTCGAGCCCAAACCTCCGCAAAAAGTTTGGTTCGCGCAAACTTTTCGAACCGCAATAGACTTCAATGAGGAGGCGAACTTTGAAAACTAGAAACATTTATGCTGGCCACAAATGTGATGGGAAAGTTGTTTCAAGGGGTCTAACATCTGAGTTTTTGCATAGAGGAGTGGGATACACGCCAAAAGTCCCCGGGAAAAATCTGGATTTGACGCACAGCAGCGTTTTAAGGGCAGAAATCACATTGCATGCTAAATTGGAGGCCTAAAGTGCTTTACAATATCTTGCATATGTATTCATCAAACAAGTAGTGTAATTAGTGTACTGGAAATGAGAAAGGAGCGCTCTCTGGTGCATTAACCTTTTTAATCTTTCTCTCTTTCGCAAGATAAAAATTAAAACGTACAGAATTTAAACATCAATAAGACTTGTCACACTCTAGGTGTATATCACCATGCCCTGGAGGTGGTGTCGCCTGCTTGTTCGCCTCCACGCTATGGCCAGTAGCAGCGGGAATCCGGAGGTCCGGTAGAGCCAGCGGGGCCAGAAACACGGGTGATGTCGGCAGCTGCCCTGCGCCTAGTACGTCATGACGCGTTTCGGCGCTCTACGCCTTCATCAGATGACGCACTGGCGCAGGGTGAAGAACTAAATAGGCGGCTGGTTTCCGGAATCTTAGTGCGCACATGCGCATAATGCCAGGGCTGACTAAGAGGGAACTGCTTATGCGCAGGAGCAGGGGAGGAGTTGGTATCCCAGCAACTGGCTGGACGCTTTGAGGAAGAACTGCGTGAGTGCGGTGGGCGGATTCGTATCCCAGCAAGCAGCTGTTTGCTTTTGCAGAGTCTAAGCAGAGTTTGCAGGCTTAAAAAATGCGACTAACAGGAAATTACAATGCAACATGTAACAGTAAAAATAAAAATAAATTAAAAATATATATAAAAATACATAAAAATACATATATGTGCATTTTTTGGTGGATCTGCCACTAGAATAAATACATAGAAAAATATGGGTAAAACTGGCAAGCGCTACAATTCATTTGATGGGAGCGCCATTTGTTCGTTTCGCTGAGCATAATTATCTGGTACATTATACAGCTAACGCTATGCATATACTTATGTATATACCAATTGAATTAAATCTAAGGTTACTTGGTTTAGGACACAAGTAGTGGGAGGGACGGAAAGGGAGTGCAATTATGGGACTGGGAGGAGAAGGGTCCTGAAGGGGCAATACCAAAGGGGCCAAAATGGTGCCTGCCTTAGATGTCTCACTTACTATAATGGAGAACCAGCATAACACTTCCTCAAAACTGGTAAGTGAGTGACCAGCTGACAACCTTAGAATGGCCCTATTACTCCTAGCTGAATGTAATGGGAGATATGACACAGGAGTGGGTTTTCAGTTAAATATATGTGGCAACTTCTAGTCCTTCGTTCAGTCCTACTGGTGTTAGGGAATTGAGTTTAAAGATCCAGTAGGACTCACGTTCACACAGTTTCTTGTATCTTAGGCCTTTGTTTAGGTTTTTGGTGATGAGTTCGACCCCTAATATCTTTAAACTGTCGGTGATCCCTCCATGGGATTCAGCAAAGTGTCTGGGAACAGTATGTTTTGTACATTCTTCTTGAATTTTCCTCTTATGTTCTCCAAGTCGTTGTCGCAAAGGTCTAGTGGTCCTCCCCACATAATACTTATTCTGGCATCCACAGGAGAGCACATAGACTATAAAGGAAGAACCACAGTTCATGAAATCTTTCAATTTGATTACTTCTCCATCTCTATCAGGGAACTCTGATACCCGATGTCGGATAAATGGGCAACATCCACATCTTTTCTTATTACATTTATAGTTGCCGACTAATTGCGGGAAGAATGAATTTAGTTGGAGTTTTTCTTGTCTACGATTACCGATGTTACTTGGTGCTAGCTTATTCTTGATTGAGCGTGCCTTCTTGAAGATAACTTCCGGTTTATCTGGGAGTTCACTTTTCAGCCATGGATCCTGTAATACAATATGCCAATTCTTTTTAACAATGTCTTTTATTCTCATTGCACTTTTATTGTAGATGGTGACAAATGAGGGTCCTCTATTATTATTCTCCGTTCTTTGTGTCTTGTTGTCTAAACGCTTGTTCTTCTTTGATTTGGTCTTAATTTTGTCCCCGCTCCTGAATTCATCTATTACTTCAGTGATACGTTTCTCTCCATATCCTTTTTGTAAGAATTTGTTAGCTAGTACTGCACTTTGTTCGTCATAGTCTTTGGTGGTGGAACAATTTCTTCTTAGCCGACGAAATTGACTTTTCGGTATATTTTGGATCCACCTAGGGTGATGGCAGGTACGAGTTCCCCGCTGTAGGTTTAGAACGGAGAATAATAATAGAGGACCCTCATTTGTCACCATCTACAATAAAAGTGCAATGAGAATAAAAGACATTGTTAAAAAGAATTGGCATATTGTATTACAGGATCCATGGCTGAAAAGTGAACTCCCAGATAAACCGGAAGTTATCTTCAAGAAGGCACGCTCAATCAAGAATAAGCTAGCACCAAGTAACATCGGTAATCGTAGACAAGAAAAACTCCAACTAAATTCATTCTTCCCGCAATTAGTCGGCAACTATAAATGTAATAAGAAAAGATGTGGATGTTGCCCATTTATCCGACATCGGGTATCAGAGTTCCCTGATAGAGATGGAGAAGTAATCAAATTGAAAGATTTCATGAACTGTGGTTCTTCCTTTATAGTCTATGTGCTCTCCTGTGGATGCCCGAATAAGTATTATGTGGGGAGGACCACTAGACCTTTGCGACAACGACTTGGAGAACATAAGAGGAAAATTCAAGAAGAATGTACAAAACATACTGTTCCCAGACACTTTGCTGAATCCCATGGAGGGATCACCGACAGTTTAAAGATATTAGGGGTCGAACTCATCACCAAAAACCTAAACAAAGGCCTAAGATACAAGAAACTGTGTGAACGTGAGTCCTACTGGATCTTTAAACTCAATTCCCTAACACCAGTAGGACTGAACGAAGGACTAGAAGTTGCCACATATATTTAACTGAAAACCCACTCCTGTGTCATATCTCCCATTACATTCAGCTAGGAGTAATAGGGCCATTCTAAGGTTGTCAGCTGGTCACTCACTTACCAGTTTTGAGGAAGTGTTATGCTGGTTCTCCATTATAGTAAGTGAGACATCTAAGATAGGCGCCATTTTGGCCCCTTTGGTATTGCCCCTTCAGGACCCTTCTCCTCCCAGTCCCATAATTGCACTCCCTTTCCGTCCCTCCCACTACTTGTGTCCTAAACCAAGTAACCTTAGATTTAATTCAATTGGTATATACATAAGTATACGCATAGCGTTAGCTGTATAATGTACCAGATAATTATGCTCAGCGAAACGAACAAATGGCGCTCCCATCAAATGAATTGTAGCGCTTGCCAGTTTTACCCATATTTTTCTATGTATTTATTCTAGTGGCAGATCCACCAAAAAATGCACATATATGTATTTTTATGTATTTTTATATATATTTTTAATTTATTTTTATTTTTACTGTTACATGTTGCATTGTAATTTCCTGTTAGTCGCATTTTTTAAGCCTGCAAACTCCGCTTAGACTCTGCAAAAGCAAATAGCTGCTTGCTGGGATACGAATCCGCCCACCGCACTCACGCAGTTCTTCCTCAAAGCGTCCAGCCAGTTGCTGGGATACCAACTCCTCCCCTGCTCCTCCGCATAAGCAGTTCCCTCTTAGTCAGCCCTGGCATTATGCGCATGTGTGCACTAAGATTCCGGAAACCAGCCGCCTATTTAGTTCTTCACCCTGCGCCAGTGCGTCATCTGACGAAAGCGTAGAGCGCCAAAACGCGTCATGACGTACTAGGCGCAGAGCAGCTGCCGACATCACCCGTGTTCCTGGCCCCGCTGGCGCTACCGGACCTCCGGATTCCCGCTGCTACTGGCCATAGCGTGGAGGCGAACAAGCAGGCGACACCACCTCCAGGACATGGTGATATACACCTAGAGTGTGACAAGTCTTATTGATATTTCAATTCTGTACGTTTTATTTTTTATCTTGCGAAAGAGAGAAAGATTAAAAAGGTTAATGCACCAGAGAGCACTCCTTTCTCTTTTCTTGTTCTATTTTCATATCAGCACAATACTTTGGTCCCAGAGTATACTGGAGCAGCTGCTGGTGGATGACCTGTCGCATCATTGAGGTTGGATCACGTTTTAGCGCAGTGGAACTACGTGTTTGTTTAATTAGTGTACTGCTTCACACTGACAGACCAAACTCACTGTGTAACGCACCACAAACAGCTGTTTGTGTGGTGACGGCCATGCTGGATTGGTGCGCACCATGGCGAGAGTGCAGTGCAGGCGATAGCTGTTTTCAAGCCCATATGGTCACCGGGCTGAGGTAGCTCAATGACAGTGACTGTCCAGCTGATCGAATTTGGTCTGTCCACAATGAAGCAACGAGCTTATTATCTTGGGTGTGCCCCCCACCCGACACACTCATATAGCCGGCGGTCATTGCTTCATTGTGATATGCAAGCCCCTTCACCGCAGCAAGGTAACGATCACGAAGGGGGATTGCCACATGTACATGCCTTTTGTTTTGTTTTAGGCAGGCATGTACACACACCAGAAAAAAATGTTATTGGTTTTGTTAGCGGCCGCTGCTAGCGTGTGTGGGGACTGACTTAGTCTTCGGGTGGGCAGTAGCCATCCGGGATCCATGCCTCATTCATTTTGATAAAGGTGAGGTACTGAACACTTTTGTGACCTAGGCGACTTCTCTTCTCAGTGACAATGCCTCCAGCTGCGCTGAAGGTCCTTTCTGACAGGACGCTTGAGGCAGGGCAAGACAGAAGTTGGCAAATTGTGACAGCTCTGGCCACAGGTCAAGCCTGCGCACCCAGTAGTCCAGGGGTTCATCGCTGCTCACAGTGTCTGCATCCACACTTAAGGCAAGGTAGTCGGCTACCTGCCGGTCGAGGAGTTGGTGGAGGGTGGATCCGGAAGGGCTAAGGCGAGACGTTTGACTAAAGAATGTCCGCATGTCCGACATCACCATGAGATGAGAGCTAGAGCGTCCTGTCCTTGCCTGCGTGGACATGGGAGGAGGAGGATACTGGCAGTGGCACCTTTATTCCATTGTGCTGTGACATCACCCTTAAATGCACTGTAAAGCATAGTTGCCAGCTTGTTCTGCAAGTGCTGCATCCTTTCTGCCTTCTGGTGATTTGGAAACCTCTCTGCCACTTTGTGCCTATACCGAGGGTTTAGTAGTGTGGCCACCCAGTACAGCTCATTCCCCTTGAGTTTTTTTATATGGGGGTCACTCAACAAGCTGGACATCATGAAAGACGCCATCTGCACAAATCTGGATGCAGATGTACTATCCATCTCCTCTTGCTCTTCCTCAGTGATGTCAGGTAAGTTCTCCTCCTCCCCCCAGCCACGAACAATACCACGGGAAAGTTGATCAGCACAAGCCCCCTGCGACACCTGCTGCAGTTGTTCTTCCGCCTACTCCTCCAAAAAAAAAAAACCATCTTCCTCATCATCTGACTCCTCTTCCCCACACGACTCTACCTCCTCCCCCGTCTGTGCTGCCGCAGGTGTTGAGGAATCATCTGCTTCTACTTAGAATTGATCCCACAACTCTTCCTCCTGTTTCTGTTCCTGTTCATGCTCCTCCACAGCTTGATCCACCACTCTACGCACGGCACGCTCCAGAAAGAAAGCATATGGGATCAAGTCGCTGATGGCGCCTTCACTGCGACTCACCAAGTTTTGTAACCCCATCAATTGGCCACATGAGCCTGCAGGCATTTCTCATGAGTGTCCAGTACTTTGGCCAGAACATCCCCCTCTCCCCAGAGCATGTCCTTTGACTGTAGTTGTAGAGATACTGTTTGACGGCTTTCTCCTGTTGTAGCAGGCGGTTGAACATCAGGAACGTTGAATTCCAGCCAGTCGGGCTATCACATATCAAGCGTCTCACCAGCAATTTGTTTCTCCGCTGAATATCGGCAAAGCGTGCCATGGCCGTGTAAGACCGCCTGAAATGCCCACACACCTTCCTGGATTGCTTCAGGATGTCCTGTAAGCCTGGGTACTTAGACACAAATCTCTGAATTATGAGATTCAGCACATGTACCATGCAGGGTACATGTGTCAACCTTCCCAAATTCAAAGCCAATCTCCAGTTGAAGCGGGGTCAGCCACTGATCCACCTGTTTGTTCAGAGCAGCCAGGAGAGCTGCTCCAGTGTGACTCTCCACTTTGAGGCAAGACATGTCTAAGATGGCGTGACACCGTCGTATCTGGCAGCATAGGCCCTGGGGAGCTGGGGCTGTGTAGCTGGAGAGGAGATCGCAGCACCAGTAGAGTTGAACTGCCACTCAGCCAAGGAGGAGGAGGACAACAGCAAAAAGGTTGTAGCAGGAGGAGAGGAGGTGGCAGCAGGCTTGCCTGCAAGCCGTGAAGGTGTCACAACTAGGTCTGCTGCACAGCCATGTACTCCCTGCTTGCCAGCGGTCACCAGGTTTACCCAATGGGCTGTGTAAGTAATGTACCTGCCCTGACCGTGCTTGGCAGACCAGGCATCCGTGGTCAGATGGACCCTTGACCCAATGCTTTGTGCCAGAGGTGACACCACTTGCCTTTCAACTTCATGGTACAGTTTGGGTATCACCTTTTTTGAGAAATAATTACAGCCTGGTATCTTCCACTGCGTTGTCCCAATGGCCACAAATTTTCGGAAGGCTGTTGGCCTTTCCACGGCTCAATTTTTGGTGGCAGAGAGAACAGATGGCATTGCTCTGATCTGAGGCAGACACACAAAAAAATGTACACACCGCTGAGCCCCCCTGGGGTGATGGCACTATGGTGGCATCAGCAGCTGACGTTAAAGGGCATGTTGGCTGGTTGTCCATAGGTGGTGATACATGGCTCCCGGACACTGCCACCAGCTGTTTCTAACGATGAGCTACCCCTGCTTCTTTCAGCAACTTGTCTTCTCCTACTCCCCTCTGAACTGTCCTCCTGGTCATCTTGTCTATTAGGATCCCACGTGGCATCCATGGCAGTATCATCATCATCATCATCATCATAATCATTCTCTCCAGCTTTGCTTGCCTCAGACACCTCATAAACTGCACCAACAGCAGGTACTTCATCATCATCCTCCTCACACCTTAAGTCCATAGTGTCGCCTAACTCAGACATTGTTGCAACAATAATGGCTGTGAATCAGTGAATTCCCCACCAAATAACTCATGCAAAGTGTCAAATGCAGCGTATGTGGTGCTTGTAGTAGCGTTGGTGGCTGCAGAAGATGAGGTGTTCTGTGTTAAATAGTCAACCACGTCCTGACAATCTTGGGAGTTGATGGGACGTGCCTTCTTCTGAGCACTATACTTTGGGCCAGAGCTGCATGAAATCATGTCAGCACGACCTCAAACAGACCTGCCGGGTGGCCTGCCTCTGGGTCTGCCTCTGGCTCTGCCTCTGCCTGTTGTTTTGTCCATAGGGGGTGTGTGTGAAGTGAAAGGTGGAAAGGTGTGCACTGACTTGACTAATATAATGTGCAGTCACACAGGTGCAGTGAAAGGTATGCCGTGACTGGTATGTTACACAGCTTGCGGTCACACAAGTTACTGTGAACAATTATGCAATGACTAGTATTGCAAATGTGCAGCTGTCACACATACAGGTACCGTCAACAGGTGGAGCGACTGACTGGTATATAACACTGCGTGCACTCGCGTAGGTAGGTAGGTGCACTGAACAGGTGGGTATGCAGTGATTGAAATTACAAATGTGCAGCTGTCACACACACAGGTACCGTCAACAGGTGCAGTGACTGGTGTTATATAACACTGGTGCGCTCACGTAGGTAGGTAGGTACACTGAACAGGTGGCTATGCAGTGATTGGTGTTACAAATGTGCAGCTGTCACACACATGTAGTCACTAAATGTGCTGGACCTGGCAGTGGCACAGTAGGAATTACCAAGGGACCAAGGTCCAGCAGCTGCGACTGACTGACAGGGCTGTATATGCAACACAAGTGTCTGTGGGACACACACACAAAAAAAAAATAGATCACAAGAACAACATTAGCTCTCAAAAGAGCTGTTGAGGATGAGGAGTGCTTTTTAGCAATAAGTATCAGCAAGAAGGAGCAAGCTAACAAGCCTAACACAAGAGCCTAACCAAGCTTTCCCTATGTCAGCAGGTTCTCTCCCTTCTCTAATTACTGCAGCCACACAAGTGAGTGAAAAGGCTGACGCTGCCTGCGTTTTATAATGGGGGGGGGGGGGGGAACTCCGGGAGGGAGTGTAGCCTTATTGGCTACCCTGTGTCTGCTGACTGTGATGTAGAGTGTCAAAGTTGAACCTAATGATGTAGTATAGGGGGCGGGTCAAACTCGCATATAGTTCCACCGAAGTTCGTGCGAATAAGTTCACGGTCAAACCATTCGGGCCATCTCTAATAGAGATCTCTAAGGCTAGTTTTACACTTATTTTTTGCATTGCAGTAGGGATGCACTGTTCCTGCTGCATCCCATCGCAACACAAAAAATGACAAACATATGACCCTGCAGCAGAGTGCTCCGACAGGGTCATATTAAGCACCACCCCCTGCTCAGTGATGTACTCCCTGCTGGGCGGGAAGTTCATAAATGGGATTCCTGTTGGTCCGCTTATGTGCGCTGCGACGTACCGTGCTCCTGTTGATGTAATACCTGCATTGCCCATTGACTCCATTGGCATTTGCCCCCACTGTGTGACCACGGGAGTGTTACGGTAATGTGCTGCTGACTTCGTGTTGGGTTGGTGTTGATTCAGAAACATCCAGGGGTGACGCGTTAAGTGTGCTAGGCCTCATTGACTTGCATTGCCGTTGTGTTATCCTGCGGTAAAACAGCGGAATGCAATGCACACTTGCAATGCAAGTGTAAAAGGGGCCTAAAAGGAAAAAAATATGGAGAAGGTGGTGTTTCAGACAGCTTATAGGCTGGATAGTTTACTGGTTAAGGGCTTTGCCTCTGACACAGGAGACCAGGTTTTCTTGGCTCTTCCTGTTAAGTAAGCCTGCACCTTGGGAAAGACTCCCTAGCATAGAAGCAGCAGTTAGAAATACTGAGCAAGAAACTGGAAGACTTTAATAAAATGATGACCTGCATTAGTTTCCATGTCATTTTCTTTCAAATAACTTAAATGAGGTTTTGACTGCATAAATAAAGTAAACTGTTTTCAGACCGAGACTGTTGAAATCTATGTCCTATTATCTATTATCCATGGCAGGGTACAGAATCCAACTACTCACTGCTGCATGGTTCTGTCACTCTGGTGCCACTGCAGCTGCTCCCTCAGCTGTCTGTATGCCGGCTCCTGACCCTGTGATGTCTGTGAACCAATCACAGTGATAACAGTATGTCAAATGGGGAAAAAGACGTCTCTGGTCCCTAATGTGGTACAGAAGGGGTTGATGATAAAAACTGTTTAAAAAAAAACTAGGTTCAACTTTGTATGCGTGGAGCAAACCTTTTTCTTAGCGTTTACATGGAAGTTAAATCATGTGCAGAAAATCTCCTTTTTCATTATGGTACAATACAGATTATCCATTGTATAACAAAACACAGCAGCAAGGTTAAATCCCACTCCTTGTTTCCCCATGCTGTTTAATTAAAAGATGACTATCATGCAGCCTTGGTTAATGTTGTTCTTCAGGAAGTCAAATTTGCTAGCACCAATGTGTTTCCTAAGAGGAAACTATGACAATTGTAATCCAAGATCACTTAATATAAAAGCCTTCAGCGCATTATCTTTTGTAAACTTTCTGAGAATGAACAAGGGAAATGAAAGAATGGAGTTTTACCGCAGTATTTTTTAAAACCATAAACAAGTAACAACTGGCCTGAGAAATTAAACAAATATACATTATGAAAGAAAGTTGGCCGGGGGAGGGAGGGGAGGTTGTGGAACAGTTAGTAAGGGCGCAAGACACATCCTGGTAAAATGGGCAGCTAACAAAATAGTAGACACTAAGGCCATTCGCGCCCACTTTTTAAGGCCACAGTTTGCTATTTCGTCAAAGACCCATCTTACTAGGACGTGTGCCAGTGGGGGATAGGGTTAGTCATCGTCGGCAGGGGTGGCTGGGTCCTTAGTGTTCAAAATGGGGGGTTAAGATTTTAGCACCACCAGTGAGTCTAAGGCCCCATTTACACTTGCAATGCAAACGGACTGGATCCGGATCGTATTAGGACCTGATCCGGATTGGATCCGGATTGGAACCGTACGGTTCCAATCCGGATCCGGGCCATTTGCATCAGGACTGCTTCAGGCTGCCATCCGGATCGGTGGGGGAAAAAAAACAACAACAACAAAATACCTTAAAATTTGTTGGGGTCTGCAGAAGGTGCACCTGGTGCACCTGTAGAATCAGGTCCTCCGCTGTAGGCCTCACCTCCACCTCCGACATACTGCCAAAACAGCTCCAGCACGTGTGTCACTGCTGCTCCACTCCAGATATGCTGGGCCCATGTGTCCCCATCCGAAATGGCCGCTATATAGGAAGTGGGGTAGAACGTCCGGTGTTGTCTCCAGTGTGTTCTGTGCTTCTGTTTCCCATTGGTTCTCTTTATCCGGATGGTGCAGTCAGGCTCCGGTCCGGGTGCGTGGGCCGGATGAGCCGGACCAAAAAATAGCGTATGTTGGAATAGTGCCCGGAGTCCGGATCCGGTCCGGCTCCGTACTTTACGGAACGGACGCGTGTGAACGTCCGCATAGCCTTTGCATTGCTATGCGGAACGTACGTTCCGTTTGTACAGTATACGGTCCGGATCCGATCAGGCGGATCCATACAGGGAACGCTAATGTGAACCGGGCCTTAAGGTTAGGCACCACCAGGGGGGTCTTAAAGCGGACCTGAAGATTGCTTAAGGGAACAATGGCGCGCATGGCCAGGGCTGCGCAGTAGACAGCGATCGGCGAAAGAGAAAGTGAATTGCGGAAGGGGCCCAGGGAAATGTTCCAGGTATGCACGGGCACAGGACGGCTGCAGGGGGCTGGCAGAAGTCCCAGGTAAGTGAAACTTATTTTTTTTTTAGCAATCTTCAGGTCTGCTTTAAGGTTAGGCATGGGCAAGGGGAAGGTTTTAGTATTAGGTAATGCCTTAGTGTTAGGCATCGTCTTTAGGGGGGTCCTTAGTGTTAGGCATCGTCAGGGCATATCAGATAATGTTAGTCATCGTTAGAGAGACGGAGGGAGTGTTCTGTGTGAGAGTAGGGTTAGATTAGGCCATAGTATAATATTGGTAAAGATAACCAATATTTTACTATATTAATTAACTAGAAGAATATTGGCAATATTACCAATATTCTACTAGCGGCTATCCTCTTGCCATTTTCACCCTGCGGCTTTTTCAAAATTACACTTATTTTATTGTATTTTGTATGTAACAACTTGTTTTTTAAACTAAAATATTTTGTTTAGGTTCTTGCAAATAGTAGAAGCTGAAATAGATCTCAGCAGATTCTACATTTAAAGCAAAAGTGAAGTCAAGGGAAAAAAATGCTATCCAGAATCTAACAAGTTCATAGTACAGTACTGACAATAATTAAAAGCTTATCTTTTAAAATAATGTCATAAATAAGATACTTTCAATTAAAGTATTGGTAACAGTTACATCCCTATTGCAGTCATGTAGTTTGACTTTGACTGTTTTAGCATTTACATGCATTAATACAGCTTAATTCCCTCTATTTACATCATACGGCGCTGCTGCGAAGCAGCGCCATAAGGGAGATCGGCGATCCCCGTCCGCTGAAGCCTATCCTATCCGGCGCAGGACGGATATCCGTCCTGCGCCACCTAGGTAAAGGAGGGGAGGGAGGTAAGCGGAGGGAGGGCGGAAAACTCTGCGGAGGGGGGCTTTGAGGAGCCCCCCTGCTACTCACTATTGGCCGGCGGCAATCAGACCCCCCCAGCAGGACATCTCCCTAGTGGGGAAAAAAGGGGGGGAGTCTGATTGCCCGGCCACAATCCGGATCGGTGCTGCGGGCTGTAGAGCCCATGCAGCACCGATCATTAGAAATTCCCCTGGTCCTTAAGTGGTTAAGAAGAAAAAAATGTTGGTAATGCTTTGATAAATCTGGCCCACTGACAGGGGTGCAGCTAAGATTTTGGTCACCCTGAGCAGCCCATAATTTGAGCCCCCCGAAGAGAGCAGTGCACAAAGTGTGCCAAATAATGGGCGAGACATGACCACCAAAAAAGTGTCAAAGTAGGTGTGGCTATGACATGATGTGGGTGGAGCCATATACTAGCAAAATTCAGGTATTCCCCAATTAACAAATGAGATAGGGACTGTATGTCCACTCTTAACCTGAATTCATTCTCTTTTTCCCCCTGTGTTCTCCCTGTGCCTCTTTTGTCTCCCTCTGTTTCACCTCTGTTCTCCCTGAGCCTCTTTTCTCCACCCATATTCCCTCTGTGACTCTTTTGTCCCCCTCTATATCCCCATGTGTCTCCTCTTGTCCCCCTGTCCTAGCCAGATATTGGTGCCCCCGTATGGGTATCCAGGTATGGGTCCCCCAGAATAGGTATGCAGGCATAGCTGTCCTCAGTATAGGTAGCCAGGAATAGGTGTCCCCAGTATAGGTAGCCCCAGTATAGGTATCCAGGCATAGTTGCCCCAGTTTAGGTTAGCCAGATACAGGTGACCACAGTATAGGTAGTGAGCTATAGGTGCCCCAGTAAAGTTAGCCAGGTCTAGGTGGTGCCCCAGGATAGGTTAGTCAGGTACAGGTGCCACAGATTAGGTAGCGAGCCATAGGTGCGCAGTATAGGTAGCCAGGTACAGGTGGTGCTTCAGTATAGGTAGCGAGCTTAGCTATAGGTGCCCCAGTATAGGTAGCCAGGTACAAATGGTACCCCAGTATAGGTAGCGCGCTATAGGTGCTGCAATATGGGTTGCCAGGTACAGGGGGTGCCCTCAGTTCATACAGCAAGCTATAGGTGCTGCAGTATATGTTGCCAGGTATAGGTGGTGCCCCAGTTTAGGTAGCGAGCTATAGGTGCTGCAGTATAGGTAGCCAGGGACAGATGGTGCCCTCAGTATAGGTTACTTACATAACCCCATTCCAGTATGGACTCCTTTTGCCTGCTCTCCTCCCCTCCCCACGTCCTATCGCCATGGTTACTTCAAGCGGCACCTCTGACATCATGAGAGGTGCTGCCGAGAAACCATGGAGAAACCATGGAGAGAGGATGCAAAACCGGCGGTGGTGGCAACAGGACGTGAGAGCAGGACTGGTGACAGGAAGAGAACGCGTCAAGAGGAGTCCACACTGGAACAGGGTTACGTAAGTTACTGGGGATCCCCGGGGCCACCAGCAACAAAGTGAGGTCCACTGATCAGAGAGGAGTGGGAGGAGGTGGGCTGGGTCAGGTGATCTGTTGTGTGCTGTGGATGGAGCTCCCATTCAACTGACAACAGGGAGCTGCCAGACAACAACTTTCCATAAATAAATATTGCAAAGAGTGTAATGCCCAAAATATTGTGCATTGCTATGCTAATGAATGCATATTTACTGTCATATGCATTAAAAATAGGAGGCTGAAGCAGATCTTGAAGGTGGCAAAACAATAATCAATGTTTTCTGACTCCATCATATCTTACTGATAGACTTCCAACCGATTTCAAATTATTTATCAGTTGAAAGAGTGATTGAGTGCATCGGTACATTTTCATCAATTGGGTGGGAAAAAATAAATAAAATCAACCAGCCACATAGCACTGTGTTCCATTGAACGGTACAATACTAGTACAAGCTTAAATCTGATTGAGACTGAGTGTGACATCAGGTACATAGTGTGCAGAGCCTACTAATTGACAACATGCACACCCTGCATTCAAATCAGTGCACATGCAGAGCTTCTATTTTTGGATTGAAGGTGCATTTGTAGTCTCTGGGTGGCTCAGCGCATCTCTGGTGATACCCAATCGGAGGCGGCCTGTTGATGCGCTGATCTACCTCCTCTTTTTGTTTTTTACATATTTTATTAGCGGCCCATCCAGCACTGTGTAATGAGGTGAAAAAAAATACAGATACATATTGAAAAGTTTTCCCATACTCAGGGCCAGTTCAAGTAACAATTGGGCCCTAGGGCAAGTTTAGCCTGGGGGCCCCCCAACAGACACCCCAGACCAAAAAGCGTCATTAGAGGCCCTTTGTTGCAGCCAAATTTCCCTCCTGGGCCCCTGAGCTGGCTGCTGACCCTCCCCCAATCACATCCCAACTTAACAGACTCTGCAGAGTCCCTGGGGAGCAACAGTTATGATGGGAAGGGACACCTCTGGGGCCCCTACAGGCTCTGGGGCCCTGGAGCAACTGCCCATTTTTTCCTATGGTAGCTCCGGCCCTGTCCATACTGATCCCAGAGGGATGAACCATATTGCCTTTTTTTGAAACCTTTGGCTTGGGTTTCAGTTCTACTATTTTACAATTGAATTCTCTCTATGAACCTTTAAATAGACATGATTACTGCACTTATGATATATCCAACAAGTGGTGCACAGTGGGAAAATTGCCCTGTGTGCTTAATGTGTGATGCCTACTAGTTCAGTTCTGTTCAGAAATTTGCATCTGTTTTGGTAGTGTCTTTGTTGGATTGTATTTGTTGAAACCGTCAGCAAATGACAATATTAGTATAAGCAAAAACACAACAAACCTGTCATATCCCTCTTCCACTATATTTCCAGCCAAATCCTGTAAATGCAAAATAGAAAACAGAAAGCCATGTTCACAGTCTTATATCAAAAATGCCAGGCTACCCAGCACAGCATGGATTCCTCAGTATAAATATATTCACAAAACATCTATAGAAGTATAATTTATAGTGTGGATTTCTGATCGTTTAAATTTACATCACAAACTCTTTGGCTAGGCTCACAGTGGTCAGTTGCATAACACATGCGTTATAATTAGTGTTGGGCGAACAGTGTTCGCCACTGTTCGGGTTCTGCAGAACATCACCCTGTTCGGGTGATGTTCGAGTTCGGCCGAACACCTGACGGTGCTCGGCCAAACCGTTCGGCCACATGGCCGAACTAAGAGCGCATGGCCGAACGTTCCCCGAACGTTCGGCTAGTGCTGTGATTGGCCGAACGGGTCACGTGGTTCGGGCCCGAACGCGCTCTGATTGGCCGAACGGTCACGTGGTTCGGGTAAATAAATACCCGAACCACGTCATATCTCCTCCATTTGTCTGTGGGTTTAGCTTTGGGTAGGCAGGCAGGGTAGTTCGCTCTCCAGCCACGCTAGCCAGGGTCCCCCCCCAGTCATTGTGTGTCGCTGCTGGGAACAGTAGTACACCGCTCGCTCAGCCACACTATATATAGCATTGTTTACTGCCACTGTGTACCTCGCTCAGCCACGCTATATATAGCATTGTGTTTTCTGACACTCTGTGTACACGGCTTAGCCTGACTAATATAGCATTGTGTGTACTGCCACTGTGCACCTCGCTCAGCCACGCTGTATATAGCATTGTGTTTTCTGACACTCTGTGTACACGGCTTAGCATGACTAATATAGCATTGTGTGTACTGCCACTGTGCACCTCGCTCAGCCACGCTATATATAGCATTGTGTTTTCTGACACTCTGTGTACACGGCTTAGCCTGGCTATATAGCATTGTGTGTACTGCCACTGTGCACCTCGCTCAGCCACGCTATATATAGCATTGTGTTTTCTGACACTCTGTGTACACGGCTTAGCCTGACTATATAGCATTGTGTGTACTGCCACTGTGTACCTCGCTCATTCACGCTATATATAGCATTGTGTTTACTGCCACTCTGTGTACACGGCTCAGCCAGACTATATAGCATTGTGTGTACTGCCACTCTGTGTACACCGCTCAGCCAGACTATATAGCATTGTGTGTACTGCCACTCTGTGTACACGGCTCAGCCAGACTATATAGCATTGTGTGTACTGCCACTCTGTGTACACCGCTCAGCCAGACTATATAGCATTGCGTACTCTGCCAGTCAGTGTGTATATTGCTGGGATCAGTAATACTCCACTCACCGCCAACCACTATATGAGCTCACCATGAGTTCCTCAGAGACCTCCTCTGTGAGCAGCACTCCCAACAACAGCAACAGCCAACGCCCCACGCAAGCTATAACATCAACTACAGCAGCCAGTGGTCAGCAGCAGCCCTCTCCGGAGGAGAATGTTGTGTCCATCGGTCCGTCGCCAGAACGATTAATGAGGGCTGCCATTGAGGAGATGATGGGGCCTGATGTGGAGGAGGAGGTCGGGCTCAGGCCAGCATCCCAAGTTAATGTTGAGGACGATGAGGGGTCTGTGTCTGGGGATGTTGGGGTGGCAGAGGTGGTGGGTGGGTCAGACTCAGGAGAAGAGTTGTATGATGAGGATGATGATCGGGACCATCTGTATGTGCCTCAGAGTCCGACCCCGGAAAACATGTTGTATCGTGTGTTTAGGTACTAAAATCTGCGTTCCCACTTCCCAGTACTGCCTGCAGTGCCCGGGTCCACGGATCCATATAATTTTTTGGGCAGCACTATCAAACTGTGGTACTATGAGTGAGTTGCCATGGTCCTTCTGTGCTGCCTGTCACACTCACCGTCTGTCTGCAGATGGATTGTTCAACACAGCTACGCCATCTGACATGTAGTCCTGGACCTTGACCATCTTCTCTAGGCGATTGGTGTTGGAGGACGTGGAACTGCCCGATTGCTGTTCTGTGGGCTGCTGCATGGGTGTCAGAAAATGTTCCCACTCCAAGGACACTGCCAATACCATTCCCTTTTGGGCACTAGCAGCAGCTTGTGTTCTTTGCTGCCCTCCTGGTCCTCCTGGGTTTGCTTAAGTCAGTCTGTCGGCGTACAACTGGCTAGAGAAGGAGGAGGATGTCAATCTCCTCTCTAAAGTCTCCATCCTCAAGGGCCTGCTGGAATTGTTCCATTTTTGACCTGTCTGACACTTTCTTCAATCAGTTTTTTAACATTGTGTTTGTATAAACTGGGTATAAACCCAGTAATTGGTGTTGTCCAGATTCCAGAATAATGAATAATAATGAATAGTGAATAATGCGCGGGCCGCGTTCAATGCAGTCTAGCATGAATTGAGCCATGTGTGCCAGAGAGTCCTGCCAGACTCCTCTATCTTCATGTTCTTGTAAGCGTTGTGATTGTTGTGATGCACCATATTCGTCACCAGCATCACTTTCTTCCTCTTCTGCTGTCCTTTCCCGCTAAATTGTGGAAGTCCAACGTGCACCGCTCTGTCCCTCGGCAGTGGGGGCATCCAATTCCTGCTCCAACTCCAGCTGTTCCTCGTCCTTTTCTTTGTCATAGCTGGGACCAGCGTTTCCTGAGGCAGGTTGCCTGATGTTGGTATCATCACGCTGATCGTTTTCATCTTCAGAATCCCCCACTTGCATCATGCCAGCGGTTTCCATCTTCAACATTGATTTCTTCAGTAAACACAGCAGTGGTATTGTAATGCTGACTGTAGAGTTGTCACTGCTCAGTCACGCAACGTGGATTGCTCAAAATTTTGGAGGACTTGGCAGAGATCCAACATGGTGGCCCAATCAGATCCACAGAAGCTTGGTAGCTACTAGCTGCTGGAATGCGCCTCGGCACTGCGCAAAAGCGTGCTAGCTTGTGCAGCGTAGAATTCCAGCGCGTAGGCAGGGACATCACCCAGCGAGCGATGGTGCGCTAGATTGAAGCGCTCCTGCATCTCTTGGTGAGTCCTTCAGAAGCGGTACTGGACTTTTAACAATGTTTTTTTTTTTTCCCTTCAACAGAAGATCTGCCACGTTGGAGTGAGGAGGACGCCGCCGACCCCGACACCAAGCTGAACCCCGGCGAACTCCAAGCAGAGGATCTTCAGGAACCCTCAAGGCTTTGAGCAAGCTGAGGAGGATCAGCAGTCCCGATGAGACCTCTCCTCATATGCGACTGAGTGCAGTGGAGCTCCCCAGAACAACCTCTCAGTTGTCACTTTGTCACTGGTCACTTTGTCACTTTGTCATTTTGTCACTTTGTCAGTTGTCACTTTGTCACTGGTCACTTTGTCATTTTGTCACTTGTCACTTTGTCACTTGTCACTTCTCACTTTGTCACTTGTCACTTTGTCATTTTGTCACTTGTCACTTTGTCACTTGTCACTTGTCACTTTGTCACTTGTCACTTTGTCATTTTGTCACTTGTCACTTTGTCACTTGTCACTTCTCACTTTGTCACTTGTCACTTTGTCATTTTGTCAATTGTCACTTGTCACTTTGTCATTTTGTCACTTTGTCATTTTGTCACTTTGTCACTTTGTCACTGGTCACTTTGTCACTTGGTCACTTGTCCAGATGATCTCGGTACACCTCCTGAGATTCAAATTCCTGCACACATTGCTCTGGGATTTGGGTGTGATGAATGATGCATCTAACTGGCCACCGGAGGCAATTAAGGCCTTCAAAACATTGAAAGCAGCTTTCTGTTCCGCCCCCATTTTGCGTCATGTTGAGTTGTTGACGTCATGTTCATCCTCGGCCTCGCCTTGCATTTCAGTGCGAGGTGCATTTTCCACAGAAAAAGGTTGTGAATCCGGGCACAACATTTGTGGCTGTTCCATTGACCTTTCACAGGTAGAAGATTGTGGGGGTGGGAATAGCTCCTCCGAATAGCCCATTGTGTCCTGAAAACTACTCATTGCATTGCTTTGCGCACACATTTTTTTGTCCTCATGCAAGGCCTGAGTTGCACCTGAAAGCGTGGCCTTCTCCTCCTGCGCCTCCTCCTGTTCCATCACGTCTGCTGCTGCTGGGTTAGCGTTGACGCCCGGTCCCTGTTTATTGAACCTCTTATCTTTATTACATTTATGACTGCATGGCGGTAAAAAGCATGCTATCCGCACGCTTCTTGTCCTCATGCAAGGCCTGGGTTGTTGTGTCTCAAAAAGCATGGCCTTCTCCTCCTGCGCCTGCTCCTGTTCCATCACGTGTGCTGCTGCTGCTGGGTTACCGTTACCGGTCCCTTTTCCTGGAACCTCTTCTCTGTATTACATTTATGACTGCATGGCGACAAAAAGCATGTTACCTGTGCAAAGAAACATGAAATTTTCCACATTTAAAAGACAGTTTTTCCTTTGAAACTTTACAATCAATTTTCTCAAACTATAAGCTCTTTTTCAAATATTTTTTTTCCTCTTGTACCCACTCCCAAGGTGCACATACCCTGCTAATTTGGGGTATGTAGCATGTAAGGAAGCTTTACAAAGCACGAAAGTTTGGGTCCCCATTGACTTCCATTATGTTCGAAGTTCGGGTCGAACACCCGAACATCGCGGCCATGTTCGGCCTGTTCGGCCCGAACCCGAACATCTAGATGTTCGCCCAACACTAGTTATAATGAATGTAAACTGCAATGGAGACTGGTTATAGACCTAAATACAAAACTTGCATGCAGCGAGTTAGAATAACGCAATCCATTACAACGCAGTACTGTGAACAGGCCCATAGAACTGTATACGGCAGTGAGTTGACATACAGTCAATTTAGTCCATACAGGAATATGTACTTACATAGCAACACTGTTCTTACATAGTACATTTCACATCAATAATTTTTATTGGAATTTTTCAAAATTATAACAATACAGTTGACAAACAGGTAAAAAACTAACAGTAGCATAGCATACAAATGTCTTTGTGTACAAATACTGCAGAATTAGTCAATAATAATGTGCAGATACAAAGTTATATAGTTATATGAAAAATGAAAAATTAATGAAGATTGCAGCATATACATATACATAAGAATGTTACAAACAGGATCCATATCAATAATATTCTATGGGCAGACATCTTGTTTAATGAACTTAAGAATAACTTTTAAGATAATATTTTAAAGTTTCCAGTTAGAAATGTTCGCATAAAACGCGTAGTTAATGCGTAGATTTTTATGGGTTGATTTCGTGTAAAATACGCTATAAGTGTTGAATTAGAGTATTATTTTGTGTATGAATGCGTATTTTATATGCGTCTTGACGCGTACAAAAATACGCATAAAACGCGTATAACCATGCCTAGCATGCGTACAAACATGTTTTTCCATGCGTATATGCGTTTTTTTCTAAAAGCGCTTCAGTAGAGTAGCGGCAAAAAAACCGCAATTACCGCTAAATAAACGCCCAAAAGCCGCAAAGCGCGTTTTTTTTTTTTCATTGACCAAAAGGTTTATTGAGTATAAAAGAAAGAACAGTACAGAGTATACATGTTAAATATGTAGAGAATATACTGGATGTTGATACATTACCAGAGTTGTAGTACAGAACCGTAAAAGACAGAGTACAGTAGACATCATACAGCTCATCTTAAAGCATAACTAATAAGTAACATATCCACGAGGGTTTATCTATGAGTTCCATGGCGTTATTAGAACACTGGAGGAGAATAGTAGAAGTGGAAAGGACAAAGCATACATCAGTTGGAGAGAGGAGAGGTCCAATGGGGGGGGGGGCATTGGGTAAGGGAGGGTGGGGATCGTTTGTAAAGGAGAAGGAGAAGAGAGACAGGCCAATTAACAGCTTATAAATTACTGTAGAGCAACTTAAATAGTCTTGTCCAGCCACCTGTCCCATATTTTATTACATTTAGTCGGGCATCCCCTGTGCTGGTAAACCAGTCTTTTAAGAGGAAGCGAGTTTTTTACTTTAATTTTCCATTCCCCAAAGGTGGGGCAGATAGGGGATAACCATCTAAAGGCAATACATAGTTTAAGCGCAAACAAAGTTTCAATTAAAAAATACTTGTCAAATTTATTTATATCTTCGTCATATATGTTTAAGATACAACATTTAACGTCTAAGGTGGCTGGAGAACCCATGGTATCATGAATAAAGTCTACCACTTGGATGGCGATTGGAGGACAGAGCCATATCAAATGTAGAAAGGTGGGATTTGGTAGAGAACATTTAGGGCAGGTATTAGAAGTGTTGGTGGAGTACTTGGAGATCTGTTTGGGAATAAGGTAGCTTTGGTGAATTATATATAATTGGGTCAGGCGGTCTTTGATGCAGGGGGATACTAGGCGGGTGGCAAGCAGACAATCTTCCCATTCCTCGTCCTCTATCTGTATATCACATTGCAGCCATTTGTCCCTGGATTTCTCCATAACTGCAGCAGCAGTGTGTTCGTTTAGTGCATTATATAGAATGCCAATGTGATGAGGTATTGGGCCTTCCTTGAGAAATTCCATGAGAGTTGAATTCTCAAGTTGTGGGAGACCATTGGGGAATTGCGAGTGTAGTGCATGCTGTAGTTGTAGGTGCATGAACTGAAAATGTGGGGATAGTGAATAGCAAGCTTGTAGGTCAGCGTATGTGCGTAAGGTTGAGTTTGTAATTATCTGACCCATGTAATGTATACCGACTTCAGCCCAGCAAAAAGTGTGGCTAAGTTTAAGTAGCTCAGGGAGGTTGGGATTTTGCCATAGTGGTGTGTGGTATTCCCATATAGAGATGGACATCAGTCTGTTGGCCATTCGCCATATTTTAGAAGCCTGTACTAAGATGGTATTAGTTTGGGAGTGGGCGGTAAGAGTGTTTTTAAGAAGTGCGAATGGGAGGTTCATATTGCACTCGGTGGCGGAGAATCCCAATAGATCTGGGGGTTGCAGGGAATTTGTTATGAACCAGTGCGCTAGATGTTCTAGTTGGGAGGCAATATAGTATAAAAGAGGGGACGGCAGGGCCACCCCGCCCAATGATGTGGGACACTGAAGTATTGCATGTCTAAGTTTGGCCCTAGATCTGTTCCACACTATTGATAATATTAGGGATCTAATTTTGTTAAAAAACCGTATTGGAATATGTACAGGTGAGTTATGGAGAATATAAAGGATTTTAGGCATAAGGACCATTTTGATTAAGTTTATCCGTCCCATAACTGAGAGGGGCAATTTTGTCCAGGAGATCAGTTTGTTCTGGGTGAGAGAAATTAGGTGTGCTACATTGTCCTCGTAATAAGAGGACGGGGAGGCCCGAACCGTCACCCCCAAATATTTAAATGAAGTAACTACCTGGAGAGGACATGGTAGTGAGGAAGCCAATATTCTCAAACCATCCAGAGGAAGGATTACGGATTTGTTCCAATTAATTGACAGGCCTGAGTATTCGCCCATTTCTGTAATGAACTCAAAGGCTGTGGTGAGGGATGCGTGGGGATCTGCAAGGTATAGGATCGTGTCATCGGCATATTGGCTAATCTTTTCCTCAATGGCGCCGATTTTTAAGCCAGTAATCCGTGTGTCTGCACGGATTTTACAGGCGAGAGGTTCAGCTGAGAGTGCGTATAATAGGGGGGAGAGGGGACAGCCCTGCCTGGTGCCTCTACCTATTGGAAAGGGGTCTGAGATGTTAGAATTAGTAGAATTAGTACATATTTGGGCCCTAGGGTCATTATATAGAATTTGCACCCATCTGATAAAATTTTCACCGAACCCAAACCTGGAAAGTGTTGCAAGTAGAAAAGGCCATTCCACAGCATCAAATGCCTTGGCAGCATCGAGGGAAATAATAACTCTACTGCCACAATTGCAGTGATTAGCTTGCAAGTTAGCAAACAACCTTCTGATGTTAAGTGAGGTTTTCTTGCCGGGCATAAATCCTGTTTGGTCGTTGTGTATGAGAGATAGTATGACTTTGTTTAGTCGTAGAGCCAGGATTTTAGCTAGAATCTTAACATCTGTTGGGAGTAAAGAGATCGGACGGTAAGAGTCACAAAGTGTTAAATCTTTTCCAGGTTTGGGTATCAGAACTATGAGAGCAGTGCGCATAGATTCGGGGAGGGAGCCCTGCTCAAATGCAAATTGGAGAGTTTGGAGCAGGGGGGATGAGATAATCTCTGAGAATCTCTTAAGGACTTCACCGGGAATACCATCAAGTCCAGGGGCTTTTTTATTGGGCAGCGAGTGGATGGCTGATTCAAGTTCATCCAAGCTAATAGGGGCATCTAGTAGCTCAGCCTGTTCTGGGGAAAGGCGGGGAAGGGAGATCTCGGATAGGAAAATCTCGGCTTCCTCACGAGAGAAGGTGGATTTGGCTGTGTATAAGTCCTGAAAGTATGAGGCAAATCTTTTATTAATGAGAACTGGGCCTGTAATTAAAGTAGAATTCGTGTCTTTGATGCTGCTAATGACACTTGTAGAGTTCCCACCCTTGGCCATTCTAGCCAAAAGTGTGCCTGTCTTTTCGCCCAGTTCATAAAAGGTTTGTTTGTAAAAGAAGGCTTTGGCCTGGGCCTTTTCTTTTAGTGAACGGGTGAGTTGGGATTGCGCCCCCTTCCAAGCACTCTCGTTCGCACCAGAGGGGTCCGACAGGTATGTTTGTTCTAGTATCGGAATTTGAGACTGGAGGTCGTGTATAGATTTGTTGGTACAGTATCAGCCACAAACCTGGGCAAGCACCATCAACCACGCAATAACATAATACAGTACTGAGTATAGAGTGTGCAGTAAGGAACTCAGAAGTATATACAGAGACTAAACAAGACAAGTAGTTCCCTCAAAGACCGCACCACTCATCAATAAATGGTAAATTCATCATCTTTATTCAAAAAATTATACATAAAATCAATTAAAAACAATTGGAAGCCATGCAACACTGGAACAAAGTATAAATAAATGATATCATATGATAAATGGGTGCTGATCAATAACACTGTCCGTAAACACAATGATACTGGTAAGGTGCAATAGTAAATAGGTAAAAGACTACTGATAAATTGGATAAACGCACAAGGCAAGGCAGTCTGAACAACCACGTGATAAATCGAAAATGATAGTGCAAAGAAAAGCCCACAGAGGGGTCAAGGAAAGAATGTAAAGTGCAGAGTGCAAAAACAGGAACAGCGTCACAGCGCTGGACAAGAGTGTGCAAAGAAGCATAAACAAGTGTTGAGTGCAAAGAAGACAGCGTGCCCGCTGCCCAGTGAGCTAGGCTTACCAGGAAAATATCAATAGGACAGGTGAAGCATGGCCTCCAGGGACGTGCCGTCGCGATTCGCCGCTCTCCGAGATGTGGCGGCTTCTACCGGGCATAAACTAACTCTGAAATCCCTCGGCTATATTCAAAAAAGGACCTAAGTGGGCGGGCCAATAGATACACCTATCCAATCACATTGTGCGCGGCCGCGCACATACAGGGGAGGTTCCACAGCGCTGATCAGCGCTATGTCACTTCCCCCTCCTGCCACCTAAGGATTATGGGGATTGTAGTGCCGGGGAACAGAAGAGAGAATGAATAAAGAGATGAATACGGCTGAGAAAAGCCGATATAATTAACCATATGTAGTAGCAACGTTTATATTACAAAAAACATTTACAGAATCAACCTTTACTAATCAAAAAACAACAAATAATAATTACAATAAATATAAATGAATAAATGCCTAAAAGACAAGCAAATATCGCCACCATGTGGCCGAAGCATAGTAGAACACTGATCACTATAAAACATACAGAGTATCAAATTCAATACACTGCTGGTTTACACAATAACAATTCCAGCAATAAATATAGAGGTCGAATCATCGGAGACTTGCTAGAAGGCCCACACAAGGAGAAATATCAATCGTCTCTGCTGTCCAGGAATACCGCTGTACATCGCAACAGGGAAGATATGATAAACTGAAGTCCTAAAGAAATAAATACAAATCCAAGTAAACATGGAAAAATACATATTCATTCTAAATCAGTATCCCAAACAACAGGTCAAAAAAGGAGGCTAAACAGTAATCAAAAGTAAATAATCAGGTGAGCAATATGGAGTCTAAAAATAAAAACAGAAGGCAACAACCCAAAGGGCAACCAGAGGACTACTCACATATCCTCTGTAGTTTATAAGACGCCACTCAGAGCCACAGCATTAAAACCCTGTACTCTATACTAAAGATGGAACCACAAACACAACACGTGAAACGTGCATCAAACAGGGGAGAGGAGGTCACTCACCTTTGACCCCCAATCCACCCAAATAACACACTACACTCAGTGTAAAAACCCCAAGAAAGAGAAGTCTTCGTTCAGACCTACCGGTGACTTGGACCCCAGATCATAAATCCACTTGGTTTCTTGTCTCAACAAAGAAGACACTATGTTACCACCCCTGGAAGACACAAAAACATGTTTAAGACCACATACTGTCCAACCCATAACATTTCCCCCATGGGCTTTGAGTGCATGATCAGCAACTGGGGTCAGTATCTTTCCCTCTGCAGCATCCCTCTCAGCCAAACGAATGGTCGAGAGGTGCTTTTGTATTCGCGTCTTAAGTTTGTTTTTGGTTTGACCAACATAGTATAGATTGCAGGGACATCTAAGTAGATACACCACTGCCTCCGTTTGGCAGTTGATAAACTCATTAATGCGGTGCACCCTATTGGTCCGAAGACTCTGAACCTCCCTTGTAGGTGTCATAAGTGGGCAAATGTTACAGCGGCCACACGGGTAACTCCCCTTTACTCCATGGCCTATATTAGATTTCCTCTGAAAGTGGCTCCTACATAACTGATCCTTTAAATTTGGAGCCCTTTTGGCCGTCAAAGATGGTCTATCCGTGATATAATTCTTCAACACTGGATCAGTGTGCAGAATTGGCCAATGTTTAGACAACACCTTCCTCAGGTCACTCCAACATGTGTTAAAAGGTGTACACATCCTTACTAGGTTATCAGTTCTTCTTTTTTTACCATACAATAAATCCTCCCTTCTCGAATATAATGCTCTCTGATAGGCCTTTTTTATAGTACCTTTGGGATATCCCCTCTGCAAGAATCTTTCCTCCAAGTCGGCAGCTTGTCGCTTGAATTCCTGATCATCTGAACAGTTTCTTCGCAGTCGCAAAAATTGGCCCACTGGAATATTATTTTTTAACTGTGTAGTGTGGAAGGAACCATAATGTAACAGCCCATTTACTGCTGTGGACTTCCGAAATAGCGTACTTCCAATCTGACCGTTCTCTGCAAAGTAAAGATGTAAGTCTAAGAAATCCACTGAATCCTTTGAGAAATTTGAGGTCAAAACAATATTTTTATCATTATCTCCCAACTTGGAAATGAACTCCCTCGCAAGATCTTCGGGCCCCTCCCACAGTATCAGAATGTCATCAATAAAACGATACCACCCCAGTATATTGGGGTGGTACCGTTCCATGGTGGGGCCCCACACCAACTCTCTCTCCCACCACCCCAAAAACAAATTTGCTATGGCAGGAGCACACTTGGCGCCCATAGACACACCGTGTGTCTGTAGGTAAAATTGGCCGTCAAAAGTAAAAAAGTTGTGAGCCAATACAAATCCCAGGAGATCAATCAAAAACAAATTAAATTCAGCCCTACCTGTAGTGGTCGTAGACAGAAAATATTGCACAGCCCGACAGGCATCCTCATGATGGATGTTAGTGTAAAGTGATTCTACGTCCAAAGAAACAAACATAGTGCCTGAAGGAACAGAAACATGGTTAAGTTTTGAGATTAAATCTAAGGAATCACGTACATAGGAATCCAATGTTATTACATGTTCTTGAAGAAAAAAATCAAGGAAACTACATGCTTTCTCAATGAGGCTCCCAATACCCGAAACTATCGGGCGGCCTGGAGGCTGATTCAAGTTTTTGTGAACCTTCGGTAATAAATAGAAGGTGGGAATTACAGGTTCCCTGGTTATAAGGTACAGTCTTTCTTTCTGAGATATTATCCCCTTCTCCTTCGCATTATCCAAAAGGTGGTTCAGGATGTTTTTAAAATGACCTGTAGGATTCCCAGGTAAACGTCTGTAGTATTTTTTATTACCTAGTTGTCTTCCCACCTCCTTGATGTAATCCTGTACTGGCCACAAAACAACATTGCCCCCCTTATCTGCTTCCCTGATAACAAATTCCTCTCTCTCACTTAGTTCTTTGATGGCCTGGTGTTCCTCTTTACTTAAATTAGGCACATGAAATTTCTGTACATTGATTTGTTCAATATCTTTTACTACCATGTCAAAGAAGATTTTTATAGCAGGAACAAGCGTCAAATTAGGCAAAAAAGTGGATCGTGGTCTGAACTTACCCCTAGACATAGATGGGTTCTCGCTTGAGGATGTACCACTTTCGTTCTCATTTAAAAGGTCCATCAAGTCTGTTAGGACCTGTCTGTCATTGGTGTCCAGCAAATCAATGGCCTCTTGCGTTCTCAAATCTAATTCCCCACTTTCACGATGGTACATGCGCTTCAATGCTAATCTCCGACAAAAAAGATAAAGGTCCTTGACCACTTCAAAAATGTCCATATTTCTCGTTGGTGAAAAACTAAGGCCTCTTTGTAATACACTTTCCTGGGCTGGGGTCAGGTGGTAATCTGTTAAATTAATAATCTGCAATTCATTGGTCCCTTCCATTACTCTGGACTCACATGCAATTTCCTCCTCTTGTTGGTGTTGTCCCCGGGGCTGTCTATCCCTCTTTCTTTTAAAAGCGAGGCCGCCCCTTCTGCCTCGCTTTCTGTGTCCAAAAAATCTGTACTAGACTCTGACACTGCTGTGTACTGTGGAATGCCAGGTGTAACAAAATTGGGATCCCCATTTCTAGGTTTCTTCTGTTTTCTCGGTCGTCTAGGGTAATCATACCCTTGACCCTTCCTATTTCCTCGGTGTTTCCACCGAAAGGCTTTACCAGATGTATAATCGTTCCTATCACGTATCAGTTTGTTCTTTTTTCCTTCAATGGTATTTTTTTCTCTACTTGCTGCACATCCTTACTGAGTTGTTTGAGAAAGGGCTGTACAAACCTAGCGCTATCAAACTTGTTTAACTGGATTAACAATTTATTAATCTTCTCCTTTAATTTGGGCAATAACTCCTTATCATGTTTTAGCAACATGTCTATGATAATAATAGAACACCTTCCTAAACCAAGTTCCCAGTCTTTCTTTTCTTGTTCAGTGACCTCCCAGGAGGGAAAAATTTGGACCCTCAGGCCTCTGGGAAAAATACCCTCCCTCTTGTAGTTCTCCAGACTGTGGACATTCCACCAGAGTCTGACATATTCAGCATGAGCATTCTTGATTTCATTGCATAATTTCCTGAAATCTGGGGGATATCTAGACTCATCCCTCACCAGATTACCGCCAAAAATCTCCTCCAACTGGGAATTCCAGCCCCTCTCCAAACGATTCAAGGCCTCCATGATTCAGCAAAAACGATAATAGAGACTAAAACCAGTCCTTCAGACATCAATACAATCAATAAACACGATGTGGGATGTGCTGTAGCCCTGAAAAAGACCAAAAGACGGTCATGTCAACACAGTATCAGCCACAAACCTGGGCAAGCACCATCAACCACGCAATAACATAATACAGTACTGAGTATAGAGTGTGCAGTAAGGAACTCAGAAGTATATACAGAGACTAAACAAGACAAGTAGTTCCCTCAAAGACCGCACCACTCATCAATAAATGGTAAATTCATCATCTTTATTCAAAAAATTATACATAAAATCAATTAAAAACAATTGGAAGCCATGCAACACTGGAACAAAGTATAAATAAATGATATCATATGATAAATGGGTGCTGATCAATAACACTGTCCGTAAACACAATGATACTGGTAAGGTGCAATAGTAAATAGGTAAAAGACTACTGATAAATTGGATAAACGCACAAGGCAAGGCAGTCTGAACAACCACGTGATAAATCGAAAATGATAGTGCAAAGAAAAGCCCACAGAGGGGTCAAGGAAAGAATGTAAAGTGCAGAGTGCAAAAACAGGAACAGCGTCACAGCGCTGGACAAGAGTGTGCAAAGAAGCATAAACAAGTGTTGAGTGCAAAGAAGACAGCGTGCCCGCTGCCCAGTGAGCTAGGCTTACCAGGAAAATATCAATAGGACAGGTGAAGCATGGCCTCCAGGGACGTGCCGTCGCGATTCGCCGCTCTCCGAGATGTGGCGGCTTCTACCGGGCATAAACTAACTCTGAAATCCCTCGGCTATATTCAAAAAAGGACCTAAGTGGGCGGGCCAATAGATACACCTATCCAATCACATTGTGCGCGGCCGCGCACATACAGGGGAGGTTCCACAGCGCTGATCAGCGCTATGTCACTTCCCCCTCCTGCCACCTAAGGATTATGGGGATTGTAGTGCCGGGGAACAGAAGAGAGAATGAATAAAGAGATGAATACGGCTGAGAAAAGCCGATATAATTAACCATATGTAGTAGCAACGTTTATATTACAAAAAACATTTACAGAATCAACCTTTACTAATCAAAAAACAACAAATAATAATTACAATAAATATAAATGAATAAATGCCTAAAAGACAAGCAAATATCGCCACCATGTGGCCGAAGCATAGTAGAACACTGATCACTATAAAACATACAGAGTATCAAATTCAATACACTGCTGGTTTACACAATAACAATTCCAGCAATAAATATAGAGGTCGAATCATCGGAGACTTGCTAGAAGGCCCACACAAGGAGAAATATCAATCGTCTCTGCTGTCCAGGAATACCGCTGTACATCGCAACAGGGAAGATATGATAAACTGAAGTCCTAAAGAAATAAATACAAATCCAAGTAAACATGGAAAAATACATATTCATTCTAAATCAGTATCCCAAACAACAGGTCAAAAAAGGAGGCTAAACAGTAATCAAAAGTAAATAATCAGGTGAGCAATATGGAGTCTAAAAATAAAAACAGAAGGCAACAACCCAAAGGGCAACCAGAGGACTACTCACATATCCTCTGTAGTTTATAAGACGCCACTCAGAGCCACAGCATTAAAACCCTGTACTCTATACTAAAGATGGAACCACAAACACAACACGTGAAACGTGCATCAAACAGGGGAGAGGAGGTCACTCACCTTTGACCCCCAATCCACCCAAATAACACACTACACTCAGTGTAAAAACCCCAAGAAAGAGAAGTCTTCGTTCAGACCTACCGGTGACTTGGACCCCAGATCATAAATCCACTTGGTTTCTTGTCTCAACAAAGAAGACACTATGTTACCACCCCTGGAAGACACAAAAACATGTTTAAGACCACATACTGTCCAACCCATAACATTTCCCCCATGGGCTTTGAGTGCATGATCAGCAACTGGGGTCAGTATCTTTCCCTCTGCAGCATCCCTCTCAGCCAAACGAATGGTCGAGAGGTGCTTTTGTATTCGCGTCTTAAGTTTGTTTTTGGTTTGACCAACATAGTATAGATTGCAGGGACATCTAAGTAGATACACCACTGCCTCCGTTTGGCAGTTGATAAACTCATTAATGCGGTGCACCCTATTGGTCCGAAGACTCTGAACCTCCCTTGTAGGTGTCATAAGTGGGCAAATGTTACAGCGGCCACACGGGTAACTCCCCTTTACTCCATGGCCTATATTAGATTTCCTCTGAAAGTGGCTCCTACATAACTGATCCTTTAAATTTGGAGCCCTTTTGGCCGTCAAAGATGGTCTATCCGTGATATAATTCTTCAACACTGGATCAGTGTGCAGAATTGGCCAATGTTTAGACAACACCTTCCTCAGGTCACTCCAACATGTGTTAAAAGGTGTACACATCCTTACTAGGTTATCAGTTCTTCTTTTTTTACCATACAATAAATCCTCCCTTCTCGAATATAATGCTCTCTGATAGGCCTTTTTTATAGTACCTTTGGGATATCCCCTCTGCAAGAATCTTTCCTCCAAGTCGGCAGCTTGTCGCTTGAATTCCTGATCATCTGAACAGTTTCTTCGCAGTCGCAAAAATTGGCCCACTGGAATATTATTTTTTAACTGTGTAGTGTGGAAGGAACCATAATGTAACAGCCCATTTACTGCTGTGGACTTCCGAAATAGCGTACTTCCAATCTGACCGTTCTCTGCAAAGTAAAGATGTAAGTCTAAGAAATCCACTGAATCCTTTGAGAAATTTGAGGTCAAAACAATATTTTTATCATTATCTCCCAACTTGGAAATGAACTCCCTCGCAAGATCTTCGGGCCCCTCCCACAGTATCAGAATGTCATCAATAAAACGATACCACCCCAGTATATTGGGGTGGTACCGTTCCATGGTGGGGCCCCACACCAACTCTCTCTCCCACCACCCCAAAAACAAATTTGCTATGGCAGTAGTCTTTTACCTATTTACTATTGCACCTTACCAGTATCATTGTGTTTACGGACAGTGTTATTGATCAGCACCCATTTATCATATGATATCATTTATTTATACTTTGTTCCAGTGTTGCATGGCTTCCAATTGTTTTTAATTGATTTTATGTATAATTTTTTGAATAAAGATGATGAATTTACCATTTATTGATGAGTGGTGCGGTCTTTGAGGGAACTACTTGTCTTGTTTAGTCTCTGTATATAGATTTGTTGGTCTCTCTTTTATGGTGTGATACGGCACTAATGAGGAGACCACGTAAGTATGGTTTAAGGGAGTTCCAGACAAGTGCCCTGTCCTTTTCATCTTTGTGAATCTGAAAAAAGAGTGTCAACTTGTCCACTAGCCAGTCCTCTGATGCAAACAAGGAGAGCCAGAAGGGGTTAAACTTCCAGATAAGTTGTGTGGGGGTGTCATCCCAGAGGATTGTCATACTGATTGGAGAGTGATCAGAGACAATGCGAGGAAAGAATTCAACGGACAGAATCACAGGCATCAAGTTTCTAGAAACAAAGAAGTGGTCCAATCTGGACAGGGTGTTATGTGTGGCGGAGAAGCATGAGAATTGTTGAGACACCGGGTGGGCACTGCGCCAAGCATCAACAAGAGACAGCTCGGTCATGAGGTGTGCAAAGGCTGTTATTTTATTAGCTCCAGCAGGAAATCTGTCTATGGCCGGATTACAGACCATATTAAAGTCGCCCATCCAAATATTAGGGCATAGGGGCAATGCGGATATGAAGCGTAGGCCTTCTTTAAGGAGTAGCGAGGAATATGGAGGTGGAATATAAAAGGCCAATAAGGATATAAGTTTGTTGTATAATAGACCGTGTAAAAAAACATACCTACCATATTGGTCAATCTTAATAGAGTGAGGGGAAAAGGGGATGGATTTCCTAATAAGCACAGAGATCCCTCTGGAGTATTGAGAGAACTCTGAGTGATATGCCTTGCCCACCCAGTGCCTCTCCATGGTCTTAGACTTGCTGCCTGTGATATGTGTCTCAATCAGGGTTAGGATGTCAGGTTTCTTCTTATTTATATAGGTTAGGACCGTAGAGCGTTTAATAGAGTCATTTAAGCCTCTCACATTCCAACAGATGATATTAAAGCCATTAGTGTTTTGTGCCATCTAGTGGGCTATGTGGATAATCAGTTTTTATAATTGGGAGAGAGGGAAATATCGGATAGTTATCCTCATGGATATATGATAAACCTGTGTCGTGTGTAGTGAAGAGTAAACCTGTAGGGTCAACGAATAACCTGAAAAGCAACATACTTAAAGAAAATAAACCCAAGTAAACACCCTGCTTCACTGTAACCGCTAAGTGAAGCTTAAACCCAACTTCAAAACGTGCAGGGACAAGTGAGCAGACTGGGGCTAACTAGCTCTTCCAGACCACTCAGTTATATGAACCGGCACGTAAACAAGTCACTACACAAGTGTAGGCAAAGAGAAAGGGTGTGGTGGTGGTAGGACGGCACGGAGCGGGTCCGTCCAGCAGGCACCAGAGCATCGGCAAGCAAACATAACTACATATATCTTAAACCGAGGTGGTAGTAGCTGTAGTACGCTAGGTATTAACTGCATAACATCACAATATAGAACTAATTGGCATTAACACAGCAGCCCAGTAGTAACAGTAATCTTAGAGACGTTCCCAGTGATAGTGACCACGCATAGGGGGTGGAGGGGGGGAACAGAGTTCTTCACCCATAGTCTATGTTATAACCTGTAAAATAAGTAGGGTAAAGAGTTGCGGACATATTTTAGGAAAAAGAACAAGGCAGGAGTTTAGTACCGAAAGTAATGTTCCAGGGCTTGTAGGCCCATGTCTGGGCAAAATAGGAGTCTAGTTCCCGATTCAGGGGGACTTGTTAGGGTAAAGCATAGTTCCAGATTCAGGGGGGACTTGCTAAGGTAGAGCAGAGGTTCCAGCGGGAATCAGTACAATGGTACATGTGGACAAGTAGTGCAGTCCCAAAAAAGGGGGAAAAATTGGGGGGTAATAAAATATAGTACCTTAGCGATTCGGAGAGGATCGAGTGGGGCTTTTTTTGGTATGCTTGTCGATCCAGGTGTACACGTCGTCAGGATCTGTAAAAAAGTGAGATTTACCATCTGCTAGGATTTTCAGTCGGGCAGGATAGAGCATTGCATAGCTGAGTTGGCGATCACGCAATTTTCGTTTAACCGCAGCGAATTTAGCTCTTTGCTTCTGTACTTCGGTGGTGAAATCGGGGTAGAAAGAGATTGTTGTGTTCTCGAAGGAGATGGCGCCCTTCTCCCGTGCAGCACGCAGGACCGCGTCACGGTCCCTGTAATTTAGGAGTTTAAAGATAAAAGTGCGTGGGGGCTGCCCAGGAGCGAGGAAGTTCGGGGAGATTCTATGGGCACGCTCCACCACGAAAACATGAGAGAAAGTACCTTCGCCAAAGAGGGATTTCAGCAGGGCCTCTGTGAACTGCTCTGGGGCGTTGCCTTCGGCCTTCTCTGGGAGGCCTACTATCCGCACATTGGAGCGTCTTTGGCGGTTCTCCTGATCTTCCTGACGGTCCATCGTGGATTTGATGTTCTTTTGGGACTGGCTCATCTCCTTTTGTAGCGGGCGTACCGAGTCCTCGAGGTCGCTTATGCGCTTCTCGGATTCACACACGCGGTCCTTCAGGGCGCCCAGGTCCTGTCTCAGGAAGGTGACATCTGTTCGGACTGAACCCAGCGTAGTGGTGATGACTGCTAGGGTGGCTTGGCAGTCTGCAATGGCTGACAGGACCTGCGTTGGAGTGGGTGTAGGCTGCTCAGACTCCGTAGGATCCGGATTTCCGTCCTCAGAGGCCGGGGATAGTGGGGCCTCAGCGCCATCTTGGTTCCCGCGGCGGAATTTTTCCAGCTTAGCAGCGGCGGTGGAGATGCGGGGAGTCGTCATGCCTGGTATCCCGGATCAGGTGCGTACTCAGCAGCTTGGTGGAAGCTCTGAAAAGAGTTAGGATTCGGTCAGGATAGCTGTAAAAGGACCTGCCGGACGGGAGCTCACTCTGCACACGTCCTCACGCCATGAGCTTGCGGCCACGCCCCCGCAAAGCGCGTTTTTAACATGTTTTTTGAGCGTTTTTCGCTATTTTATGGAAAAATGTCACAAAAATTCCAAAAAAAACTCAAAAACAAGTAAATTTAATGTCTAATATAAAGGGAAAAGTATGAAATCTTGAAAGTTAAGAAAATGATAAATTGAGAAAGTGGATATATATGGGACCATAAAATTAGTACAATGGTTAGGTATCGCTTAATCAGTCTCCATATCATTCTGTTTGTCTAACTGTTTAGCTACAACAAACTATTTGTCAAATACTATTATTTGACATAAAAATCGCGTCTAAGTTAGAGAAAGTTGAAGTTAAGATAAAGGAAGTGTTTCCCATCGAGGATGTGTATGGCACCATGGTTGGTGTAGGTTGGCTTTGTGCAGGATTCTCTCAACCTGGGAAATGGGGGATAACCTCCTACTGAGATCCCAGGGAGAAAAGCCTTACTAAAATTACCATAATGTCTCAGATTACACATCTTCAACAGTTGGTGTCAATAATCTCTATACTAAACTTTAGACTTATTAATAATGTTCCAATTGTGTTATATTGTTGTTTAAACTATATATGTCTAAACTAACCTAACCTAACCTAATCTATTCTATCCTACACTACGTGCACACCTCATTGTCCAATAGTCCAATCCACTGTTTCCATACCTATAATTATGTCCTCAGAGCGAGATGCAGGATGTATGTGACCAATCTACAGGGCATTTTCAGAGCACCTATTCACCATAATCAAGAAGGTTAATTCTAGATTGATGAATACAAAAATTAATGATGCAAAAACAGGATTAAAACTCCAGTAATTTAGAATGTGTATAAACTGTGGGCCAAAGAGCGGCTTTTTTGAGAAAAGAGTTGAGGTTACCACATCGGATTGACCAGTCCTTTTCCGCCAATAGGTTAGATTCCACCCTTCTTAAAACCTCATCCATGGTGGGAATGTAGGGGGTTTTCCAATTTAGGGCCAGCATACTTCTCACAACTATGAAAACATGGGTAATTATCAGTCTTTCCTGGGGGGGGGGGGGGGGGGGGAAAGGAGTTTGCACCTAAATTAAGAACAGCTAACCCAGGAGGGACCGATTGTAAGGACATTGGGAGTTGTTGGAGAAATCCCTCAATCTCCCTCCAAATGTTTTGAAGAGCAGGGCATTCCCACATAATGTGTTCAATGGTACCCGCCAGGCCGCATCCTCTCCAACACAGGGGAATCAAATTTAGTGATTTTTTCTGGGGTCATAAACCACTGCCAAACGTTTTTTAACAAGTTCTCATGATGACCTACACAATGAGAGACCTTTTTAAGTGCATTAACGGTCATCTCCCATTCCTCCACACCAATATCCTCTCCAAGCCAATCCTGCCATTTGGTTAGTTGCCACTTAGGAAAGGATTCTTTTAGATCTAGGAGAGTTCTATAAAAAACAGAGGTACCTTTTAGGTGTGAATTTTCTGAGTGAGTGAGTTTCATAATCTTGGGCAAGAATGTAATGGGGGTATATGGGTGTTTATTGGAGAATCTAGATAGTTTGTCATATATTAGTTTTTCAGATTGTGGGATTCCATATGAATTAATAAGATCATCAAAGGGTCTAATTCCGGAATCTCCCATCAAGTCCTCTACATTTACAATGCCACAGTTTAGCCAGTTCTCTAGATCAATATTTTTGATGACAGCATTAAAGGTAGTTATAGGGGTAGGAACTGTCACCGCCAACACCTCTTGTTTATTTAGATTAAGCATTTCTTTCCATATTCTGAGGTAGTTGGCAGTGACAGGGTTTTGAATGTGTTGTTGTACCTTCCAGGTCAATCTGGATTCAAAGAGTTCTCTGAAAGATTTAAAAGGGAGTTGTTCCTCCTCAATCATATACCATTGCTTGGATGAGTCTTTCGTCCAGATTGACCTGGATTGGTCTAGGATTGTGGCCTTGTAGTAAAATTCTATGTTAGGTGCGCCTAGGCCTAGATTAGATGTATGGGCAGTCAATATTTTATTGGAGAATCTGGCTTTCCTGTTTTTAAGAAAATATTTATTCATCAGTTGTTGCAAGGTGTTAAAAAATTTCTGAGGGACTTTGATTGGGAGATTCCGGAAAAGGTAAAGAAGCTGGGGAAGTAACATCATTTTAAATGCAGCTATTCTGCCTAACCAGGAATATTCTACTTTTGATAAGTATTCTAATTTTTCTTTAATTTTTATTAGCCAAGGTGCATAATTTTCCCTATAAATTTGAGCTAGAGTGGGGGTTAATTGAATTCCAAGGTACTTGATGGATTTATCACTCCAGGAGTAATGGCAGGATTGTTTGAGGGTGTCTTTCATTTTTGATTGTATGAAGCAGGGGAGGATGACCGTTTTTTGTTCGTTTAGCTTGTAAAATGAAATTTTTGAAAATGTAGTCAATTCTTCATTAGCGTTTGGCAGTGAGATCAAGGGTTTTTGTAGAAATAAGATTATGTCATCAGCATAAAGACTTAATTTTGTGGAGTTTTGGCCAAATTTAATTCCATGGATGTTGGGGTATTCCTAATTTGTTGTGCTAAGGGCTCTAATGTTAAATTAAATATCAAGGGGGAAAGAGGGCAGCCTTGGCGGGTACCATTTTTAATCCCAAAGGGGGATGAGATAGAGCCTGAGGATGCAACTCTAGCTGAGGGGCATGAGTACAAGGCCAGGATGGCACCATGGAGGAAGTCTGGTATTCCAAATTTAGTTAAAACTCTGGATAGGTAAAGCCAATTGACTCTGTCGAACGCCTTCTCCGCGTCTAAAGAGACAAGGAGGGTAGGCGTCCGACAGAGCTTAATCTGGTGAAGTAAAGCAAGGGCCTTTCTAGTCCCATCGCTTGTTGATCTATTTTTTGTGAATCCTACTGGTTTACATCAGTATTTAGGAGGGAAATGGGCCTATAACTACTTGGGTCTGCTGGGTTTTTATCTTCCTTAGGTATAGTGGTTATTAGAGCTGATAGGGATTCTTTAGGGAAACTGCGTTTAGTGGCAATTTCATTGAACATATTGGTTAGGGGTTTTGATATAATACTAATAAATTTTTTATAATAATCGTTAATAAATCCATCTGGGCCTGGGGCTTTGTCTCTTTTTAAGGTGTTAATCACAGTCTCTACTTCATGTTGGGAGAAGGGAATAGATAGATATTTTTGTTCAAATTCAGATAGTGAGGGGAGATCTACTTTATCTAAATAGTTGTTTATATTTTGTACTGTTGGAAGGGGAGTATTGGGGTCTGATTCAAGATTATATAGGCCTTCATAGTATTTTGCTAGAGCTTCTATTATATCTGTAGGGTGATGAACTTCTACTTTAGTAAGGGGATGTTTAATTTTGAGTATTCTATGGAGTATCCTTTGACCTTTAATTTTCCTAGCCATTGTCTTCCCAGCTTTATTTCCTCCATGGTACCAATCCTCTCTCAGTCTGGTTTGCTACTTGTCATAGTCACAGTACATTTGTTCAGCCAATTCTTGTCTGGTTCTTTCTAGTTCTCCAATCAATTCTTTCTTACTCTTAGTGAAGATTTCCACCTCAAGAGATCTAATCTTTTTAATAAAAGTTCAGTTTTTTCTCTTATTGTTTTCTTACGTATGGCTCCTTGTTTCATGAAGACCCCTCTCATGAATGCCTTATGGGCATTCCACAAGATGACTCTGGAGTCCACACTTTTATCATTGAGGTGGAATATTCTATGAGTTCTTTTTTGACTATGGGGAGGGTATGTTCTGAATTTAATATAAATTTGTTAAGTTTCCAATTAAATGGTTTGGGGGAGGAGTTTTGTAAATGGAATTTAAGCAATAATGGGGAGTGGTCTGACCACAGCCTAGTACCAATATCAACCTCTGAGACCAATGGTAGAGAGAATCTGTCAGTGAGACAGTGGTCAATTCTAGTGAAGGATTGGAAGACTGGTGAGTAAAAACTGTATTGTTTTTCCTTGGGATGTAAGCATCTCCAAGTATCAAATAGTTCATTTTGTAATAAGGATGGTAAGAGAGTAGATTGGGCTCTTCTACTTTGTGAAGTGGAGTCTAAAAGGGGATCTACAATGGAATTCAAATCACCTAATATAAATAAATTGCCTTTTTGAAATTTTTGGATTTTTTGAAAGGACTTGTTGAGAAATGTAACTTGATGTGTGTTGGGGGCATAGATATTAGCAAAAGTGAATGGTTGGGAGTTAATGGTTCCTTTAATCATCACCAGTCTTCCATCCACACCACAGTGGGTTCCCTCCACCACTAGGCCCAGAGTGTCCCTAACTGCAATACATACTCCTGCTTTTTTCTTCCTGTCCTCGAATGTAGAGTGGAAAACCTTTGTAAAGTTATGTATCTTCAATCTGCCTGCTGATATTTTTGTTAAATGTGTTTCTTGCAGACAGATGATATCAGGATTTTCTTCCTTAATTAATTTATGTAGTAAATATCTCTTTCTAAAAGAGTTCAACCCTCTTACATTCAGGGAGAGTAATTTGCAGTCAGCCATCATAACACATAGTATGCTTTGGTGTACCTGTGAAACAAAAAAGTCTATACAAGATCAGATAACATAAATTAAATTGCATATTACCCAGGAACCTGAAGCTGCCTGTGAATCCTTGCATCTCTGTTCTGAGGAGAAAAAGGAACATAAGTGGACATGAAAGCGTGCATAACTTATTACCACTAAAAAACAACAACAAACAACTCGGTAGACCGAGGCATACTTGCAGAGGCATCCGGTCTTACCTCCACAAGCAGACTCAAATTGTCCAACCTGTATGAAAAGAATCAGAAAAAGAAAGAGAAGAGTCCCAAACTCAAACTATAGGAACACTTCCAACAAAAAGGAAGAAAAAGAAGTCAGTGACCTAAACGGTCAGGGCCCACCGTTGTGGGCTTCAGTAGGACTTTCCACCTAAAGGAGAGAGATTCCTGAGGGGAAAAGTCTGTGTGGGGGAAAAAGTTCCGTGGGGGAACACCCATGATCAAGTTGTACCTGAGGCCTCTCCAGCTTTGTCCTTTTCTGCATCAGGCAAAGGTTGGGTGGTGTCCATAGGTGCTGAGGTAAAATTGGGCTTAGGAGAAATCGGAGGGCGAAAGAGCCTGTCCTTTTGTGGATCTCTGGGAATGAAGATTGGTATATCCCACTTGGCAAGTAGTTCTTCTCCTTCTTCAGGGGTCCTGATCACATAAGAGGATCCTTGGCTAAAGATGATCAGCTTAGGGGGGAATCCCCAGTTATACTGGATCTTGTGATGTCTCAAAGTTGTGGTAATCTTTGAGAATGCCCGTCTGGTTTGTAGAGTGATTTGAGATAAGTCCTGATAAAGTGAAAGATCTCTGTATTCACCAGGAAGCTTCTTTCCCTCTCTTGTGGCTGCCAGGAGTTGCTCTTTTACATGGAAGAAGTGAATTCTGGTGATCACATCTCTGGGCACATTTTTCCCAAGATGGGCAGGTTTGGGCAGTCTGTGTGCCCTGTCCACAGTCAATTCACTTTTTGTCAACCCAGGAAATGAAGTGTGCAGGATGTCAGCAACAAAATCCTTGAGATTGTCATTGGGAACAGACTCAGGGACCCCCCTGATTTTAATGTTGTTGCGCCTGTTCCTGTCCTCCCCATCTGCTATTTTCTCCTTCATCCACTTGTTTTCTACTAATAGATTTTTGTGAGAGTCCACCAGGGTGTTATATGCTATGGACATCTCCTGCATCTTGTTTTCCAGTCTATTGATCCTCTGATCAGTTTCCTGGGCAAAGAGATCAATGTTGCCTGCCATAGACTGTAAATCATTCCTAACTCCCATATTATTGTCAGCCATCATTTTACAAAAGGAGAGCATGAAAGATTTGAAAAACTGCTGGGATATAGGCTGTTCTGTGGCAGGGAATGACGCTAGGGTACTGAAAGGGTCATCTGCCTCAGTGAGATGTGTGGATGCAGGTGGATGGATGGATGGATGGGTCAGCGGAGCGGAGGGGTGAGGGGTAAAATGGGATGCAGATCCTACCTTCTGATCAGCAGTGTCACGCTGGGAGGAAGCAGGCTGTGTCTTGGAAGGTCGCATAGGCTGCAGTGGGCTGCGTTCCCTGTAGTCTGTGGACTCACTGCGGGTGACATTACCCTCCTCATAATATTCCTCCAGGATATCCGCTCTATCTCTCCTGTTTACCTTTGCAGGAGGGGTGAACAGAACGCTGTATCTGTTTCTTTGTGCCAGGGGAGAGGGAGACTGTGTGTCTGCCTCATGATGCGGGCTGGGCCTGTGCTGGGCGGCGCCATCTTGGGTCTCCTCTGTGAAGAAGGTTGATAGCTTCTTAGGGACTGCAGATCCACGCTTTGGCTGATTGTATGTCACTCTACGCCACTCCTGTGACATCCTGGGACCTTCACCCACCTTTAGGTGCAATTTGAGGCTTCTGGGATAGCTTTAAGTCGCTGTATTTAGGTGTTCACAGCAGGAGCTGCAGGCTCAGACCTCCATTCAGCTCCGCTGCGTAGTCACGCCCCCTACATAGTACATTTCAAAGCACAGCAAGAACAGTATAGTCGAAAGAATGCATGTGAGGTGTGATACCATGTGTAGTTAACAGGCATACAATGCGTGTTCACTTACAGTACATAATAGAGGCAAAATACAATGTCCTCTTTAATGAGAGAGATATAGCCAAGGGTTTAGCATGACAACAGAGGTCCTGTGAGCTGGTTGAAAGAGATTATAAAGTCTAACCTAAGCATGTCATGCATAGTTTTCTTCTAAAAAGTTATACTGACTTCAGCTGTGTTTTCAGTCCAACCCTGCCCCCTTGCAGCCGAATGCTGTGGTGCTTCTATGACGCTCGGTATCTCCGATATAGAGAGTGCCATGACACTCGGCTGCAAGAGAAGAGCGTAAACCTGTGTTAGGTTGATCACTACACTTCTGTTCTATAAAATAGTTGGGGTAGAGCTGTGTGAGAGTTGGGAGGATGTGGGAAGGGGAAGTAAAAATGGAGCAGTTGTATCAGATCCAACTAAACTTCTTAATGACCATAGCATGCAGTTCATGAATAGGAAGCAGACCTGGGCCAATATGCCCATATACTTTTTCAAATGCAAAGTGCTGAAAAGTTATCTTGAAAAGAAGTTGAAAAAGTATTTCCTGAGAGAAACCTCAGGAGAAAAGATGAATTGCATATGGGCCCTCTTCTCTATGAAGCCTTCTTTTCCCAAACTTTTCCCTGCTTTGTGGATTTATTAAATGTTTGCACTAGGGTTTTCAGCTTCCTTGCAAAAAGACAGTTTGCAACATTGTGACACTTGCTAAAACATCTCTAACAAGTGACTAGCATTCCACATGTCAAAACAGTCAAACCCTGTTAAAAGCATAGTCACTTGACTTGTTTGGCAACACAGGGCTACAGAAATCTTCATGTCTGGTTAGCATTTGTAGCTTTTTTGCATGAGCATTAAATTATCTTGCCTATGGATTGGTAACATGAGTTCTCTTTACTGCAGACAACTTTTGCCCAGTTGGGGCCCTTGGCAATGGTATTATTGCATAATCTCTTTAACATGTCTCTACTGTGAATTTCAAAATCTCTGCTGTGTTAGTCTATTCTCTTCTTTCCAGAACATTCCAGACTTCAATCAAAAACATAGATGCATAAATAGCATGAGTAAGCATGTAAGGTATTCTCAATTTCGTCAGGCTCCACCCATGCATTTTTCCAGAAAGGAGTCAGATACTTCTGAAATCAAAAGGTAGGTATAACAGTCAGGCCACTGCCAGATTTTAAAAAGGGAATAAAAGTGGCATCCACCATATTCTTACAACAACATTTATTTAACGGGTACCCCAGTTGAAATGATGAGATAGACATGTGAATGTACAATGCAGTGGCATCCCTAGGGTATTTGACACCAAGTGACCTGTACACCCTCTACCAATTGGGCAGTAACGTGGCCGTTTTCACCTGGGGGCACTGTGTAGAACTGCCTGTGGCACTTGCCTTGATCCTGTCTCCTGCATTTTGGAGCCAGAGGGGTCCAGGCTGAGGCCAGTTTGCACTGTACTGGATGGAAGGTAGGCCCGGGCACCCCTCCGTGGCGGTCCTTGAGTCATTATCAACACCCCTGCTTACCCTGACCAGCTTTCCTGGGCCTTGAGAGGCCACCTAGATCCCTCTACTTGTGCTTCTGAGCACCTGACAGAGCTCCATGCCAGCCTCACTCTATCCATGGCCTTAAATCAAGCCCCCTACTTCGTCTGGCCACCTAGGCCTCAAATTTTAAAAAGTTGAACCGGAGGTCCCTGGGTCCTGTGGGCATACAGGCTGCCACTTGGGAAGTTGGGGGAACCTGCATAAACAGGATTGGACAGCATTTAGCTGTGGGGAGAGTGACAGCTACAATTTTTGCCAGCTTATATCGGCTCTAAAGAGGCTAATGAGGTGTCCTGGATAGCATGAAGTGAGACAGTATCTCGGGTGAGCTCCCTGCCACCATTATTTATGTTGATATCCTATATGCTACAACTTTGCCTGAAAACTATTCTTAACCTTGTATAACAGTATCCTGTCAACTTGGGAGATTTTTCTGATACCAAATACTGTATGTCCTGTTACACTTCTGAGGCAGTGGCTCAACTCAAAAATTTTCAGTGGGACAATGAGGGTGCAGACTCCTGCACCCCCATTGAAACTGATCCTGGAAGCTGTTACGTCATAATTATTATTATTATTATTATTATTGATTTATAAGCACCAACATATACCTCATGCCAATCCAGCTTGATTTCGATCACCCCCAAGTTGGAGGACGGATGTCTTCCTCCTCCAGAGTGATTTGGAAAACTGGAATCGCAGATTCAATGTCAGAATTCTGGGCTTGCCTGAGAAGGTGGAGGAAGGTAACCTTGAATACTGTGGAGAAACTCATTAATCTGTTTGGGAGGGAGTCATTCTCTACTGTCTTTGTTGTGGAACGGGTCCATCGGATCCCCTCTAAGCCTCCTCTCCCTGGTGGACAACTGCAAACTTTTATCTTCAAACTACTAAATTTTCGGCCTGTAAAAATGCATTTTTTTGAGAAGACACAGATGTCCTACCCAGATTTTTCCCTCGATATTCAGAATCAGTGAGCTAAGTTCAACACCATAAAGAGGAATTTTTGTTATGCTGCTCTGCAGTATACTATGCCTTTTACAACTAGACTGTGAGTATTAGCAGACAGATGCACCTGGTTCTTCACTGATACAGAGGAAGCTGTGGCCTGGCTTGAGGCTCGCCCGAGGGAGCGGAGGAGGATGCCGCCACTGTAATTATTACCCAGTATTGATAATTGTGAGTACTATGGGACTGTCCTTGTTTCTGGATCCTGTGTACCATGCTGATCCCTTGTACTCGCTGTAAGTGCCGTTACCCTTGTACTGAGTTTGCAGTGTGTGGCAACTTATGCAGACACCGACCCGTACCAAAGGCTTTCTTCAAAGACTATATTGTTTTCTTATTCTGCCTAACTGGCATCTCACTATTGTTTTCCTACCAGTAGAGGGATTGCATTCCTGCCGCTACACATCGATATCCCTGGGTTTGATGACTGTGTGCTATTAACTTTCCATTTGCAAATGTTATCTATATGTTGGAACTCAACCTGCTCCATGATTCTTGTTTAATAGAGGGATCTCCAATCTGTTACTGTCCTAATAATTGTATTTATCTTATTGTATAAGGTTGTATAACCAATCTATTTTATTTAACATATGCCATTTCTGTTTTATATGCAAGGTTTGGGCGCTTTTTGTTTACCGTTGTCAAATGCTTTTATATTTCTGTATTTACTGACCGCATGACTATTTTCTACATTGGGTACTGGGACTAGTGTTCCCACTCTAATTTGATAAAAGTTCTGGTTCTCTTGCTTTTTGGAGTTATGTAACACCTTCCCTCATCTCCTCTTCACCTATCCTGTTTGCCTAGACTCTGGAGGATTGGCAACCTCCCCGTCACTGGGCTCCCTATTCCTTCTTTCCCTCTACAATAGGCCAACGGCTCTAGCTGGTGCTTTAGATGTCGCTACATTAATTTGGACTTAAAGGGGTTCTTTCGCGAAAAAAGTAGGCAGTTAAAAAATTTGACAGATGACAGGTTTTGGGCCAGTCCATCTTTTTAATGCTAGGTACACACCATACAATTTTCTGTTAGATTCTTCTGTTAGATTTACCTACAACATGGAAAAAAGCTATCTGGCAGGTAAATCTAAGAGAAAATCTAACAGAAAATTGTATGGTGTGTACCTAGCATAAGGGGGATTCTCAGGGCTTTCTTTGTTTTCAACAGCATTTCCTGAACAGCAGTTTAACTGCCAAAATAGCAAGATACCAGCCGGCCTCCCTAATCAATTGCACACTATTATGTCAGTTAGATTTTGCAACTGTTGTTCAGGAAATGCTGTTGAAAACAAAGAAAGCCCTGAGAATCCCCCTTAAAAAGATGGACTGGCCCAAAACTTGTCATCTGTCACATTTTTTAACTGCCTACTTTTTTCGCGAAAGAACCCCTTTAAAGAGAAACTTCAACCTAGAATTGAACTTTATCCCAATCAGTAGCTGATACCCCCTTTTACATGAGAAATATAATGCTTTTCACAAACAGACCATCAGGGGGAGCTGTATGACTGATTTTGTGCCGAAACCCCTCCCACAAGAAGCTCTGGGACCGCGGTACTCTGGGCAAACTGCCACAATGTAACAATGTTCACAGACAGGAAATAGCTGTTTACAGCTGTTTCTAGCAGCCAAAACTGCTAGGAGCAGCTACATAACCTGCCCACAGTAAAAATGTCACCATGTAATAAATGTCAGAATATAAATCGGGGAGAGGAAAGATTTTACAATGGTATGGTAAAAAATGAAGCACTTTTTTTTACTACATTATTTTCACTGGAGTTCCTCTTTAACTCTCATTTTATTTACTGACCCACCTGAGCGACATCCTCCGTTGTGACAGTTGTTTTCTTAGCATGGTGGTCTGTTATCAACATTTTATTACTTTGAATCACTCAGAGCTGCAGCCCTTGTCACTGTAAGGCTGTTGGTGGGTGGATTGCTGGCCCGGGTTGTGGTGGGCTATGCGCATACCTTCATCTTTGAGGGAATTGGGGTGTTTTTAGGTTAGGTCATAAGCCTCTGCGGAGGCTTGTGTATTTTCAGGTAACATGGTATATTATCTGTAGGTGGTGGGATGATTCTTAGAGGCACACCCTCTAACTTGAATTTAGATTAAAAATTTCAGATCGCCCATACCCCCATCTCTGCGATTGCTGTTGCAATTCTTCTGAGAGTTCCTGGGCATGTGATTAGCTGGTAATGTGGAGACTTCATCCCAGAAGTTTATTTGAGTGTGTCTGTTGTTACAGAGGGTTAATTTATTTTAAACCAAGTTGCATTTGCTACGTTATGTTTTCTTTAAGGCCTTGCTGCCCAGGTCCTTCCCTACTAGCTAAAATTGTTTGCACTAATTTGGTTGTCAAATGTCTTCTACTTTTAATATTATAACTCACAATGTCATGGGACTAAATGAGCCAGTAAAGAGGAGAAAGGCTTTTTTCATCACTATAAACAACGGAATGCTTCTTTGTTGTTTTTACAGCAAAGGCATTTCTTACATAAAGTTCTGACCTTTTTTGACAGAAGCTATCAAATGGTGTATTTTTTTTTAACATTTAGTAAGAAGGCCAGGGGTGTTGGGATTTTTTTTCATAATACTATTTCTTTTAATTTAATTGAGTCCTTCAATAACCCAGAGGTTCGCTGGAGGGCAAGTTAACTATCCTAGTCAATTGCTATGCATCTAAAGCTTGCTCAGACTGAATTTTTGAAAAAAACTTTCTCCCCTGATTGATACATTTTCCTGGCCTCATCTGATTGTAAATGAGGATTTTGACTGCATTTTGTCCTATGCCTGACTGTATATTATCTTGTATATATATTAATTAGCTACATTAGTTAGACAGGGTCCGGGGTTCATTGTGTGCACACTGTATATATATATGTATATATGTATATTCACTGGTTTGTTGCATGTCTGATTGTAAGACATTTTCCTGCAATTTTATTGCCATTTGTTTGCAATCATATTGCTACTTGTACAGTTCACTTGAATACGCTTGTATTTATGTTCATGCACCAATTGCATCATCACCTGTATATATACTGCACTTTGTAAATAAACCTTTACATTATTTCACTTTTACCCATGGTGCGGTCTTCAGTATTTCCACAATAAGTGACAATCTGCATTCAGTGCAAATCCGTGTGCACTGCACGTTACAGAAGGAACTAGCCAAAATATTGAAGGTTCATTCACTTCAGCCATGAGGTTAAATTAGACTACACAGGATATACAGTGCTGCCCATAATTATTCGTACCCCTGGCAATTTTTGACTTAAAGTTACTTTTATACAACCAGCAAGGTCTTTTTTTTAATGGGAAAGGTGTCTACCAAAAGATAATAAGACAATGTACAAAGGCATTATTGTGGAAAAAAAACATTTCTCAGTTTTTATTTAAATTTGAGCAAAAAGTGGCTACTGGCCAGCCCAAAATTATTCATACCCTTCGCAAACTGTCAGTCTGTAGGAAAATGCAAAGTTCTATACCATTCCAAATAGTTCAAGCTGTTCTAAAGCATCCTAATTACCCTGATTAATTGGGAACAGCTGTTTTAACAGCTGTTTTAATCAATAAAACAGGTGAAAACAGCAGCTCTCTGCATTTGTTTTGTGGACAGTCATGGCAAAGACAAAGGAGCTCAGTGAGGACCTGTGGCTGCGCATTGTGGCTGCTCACAAGTCAGGAAAGGGCTATAAGTCTATTTCTAAATGTGTTCCAGTGGCTACAGTGCAAAGTATTATTACAAATTCAAGATATTATACAAGATACAAGATATTAAAAAATACAAGATATTATACAAGATATACACTTACACCTGTGCTGGCAAGGAGGATAGTGAGAGAGGTTGAGAGAATCCAAGGATCACCACCAAGGCCATCCTGGTGAATCTGGGCTCTGCTGGTGGCAATGTCTCAAGACAGACAATCCAATGAACACTGCACATTGCTGGGTTTCACAGATGCAAGCCAAGGAGGATGCCACTTATCCAGATAAGGCACACAAAAGCTTGCTTGGCCTTTGCAAATGCTCATCTGAACAAAGAAGAAGACTTCTGGTCTGCTGTGAAACAAAAATTGTTTGGCCACAATGATATTTTCTTCATTTGATGTACAAGGAGACGCCTTCAACCTAAAGAACACCATCCCCACTGTCAAACATGGTGGTAGGATCCTAATGCTTTGGGGTTTTTTTTTCAGCCAATGGACCAGGGAACCTAATCACAGTAAATGGCAACATGAAAAAAGAGTAACACATGAAGATTCTCAACCACAACATCAGGTAGTCTGCAGAAAACTTGGCCTTGGCCGCCAATGGACATTTCAGCATGACTATGACCCAAAACACAAAGCAAAAGTGGTGAAGAAATGGTTAGCAAAGGTCTGTTTCTCCTGATGGCTGCTCCTTGTCAGATATAGTCCGACAACAGCTGTGGAGCACAGTCTGCTATCGACCAAGTCTGACATTAAGGCCCTGTTCCCACTGGGGATCGCAAAGTGTTTTGTGTTGGGGAAATATTCAAGATTTTTTGCGTATTTTCACTGGACAGTTTTGCAATTTTTGAGTGATCGCAATTCAAGTGTTGTTAACATTTCAACCACAGTCGCTCTAAAATTAAAAAAAAAGCGCTGCATGCACCACATTTGCGTTATTCAGGAATTTCCGACGATCGATGCAGTGAGATCATCACCATATACCTTTAATTACACCAGTGCTTTTCAAAGCGATTTGGGAATCGGAAGAAAGCGCTTGCAAATCGTGAGTGTGAATTATGGGCCCTAAGAGGTTTAAACAAAAATAGAATGTAAATTTAATGTTAAATAACATGCTTTATAATATAGTATACTAAAAACTGGAAATGGTTATTGCCTCAACCATAGATTTGAACTGTAACTGTAACCATGTTGATTCAGTTTCTTTCTTGTGCTTTTTTGTTTTGAATTGTATTTTTGCTTCCTTTACTAAAAATAAAAAATGAACTTTTAACAAGCTTGCTCCTGCATTAATACTTGGATGGAAGTGCAGTTGTACTTCTATATTATCCTAAACTGGCACTGAAGGAAGGCCATTTGTTATACTTGTATAACAACATGCTATATTTGGAGAAACGCACTAGGTTTGGCAGCTAGTAGATGAAGTGACTGGTTATTGTCCTGGAATAAACCTTAAAGGAGTCATCAGGCAAAATGGAGATAAAAAAAAAAGCTTTACTCACCTGGGGCTTTCTCCAGCCCCTTGCAGCCGACTGTCCCAAGCATACCACTCTGCTCTCCGCCACTGTCCCGGACTCCCCGCACGGTGCAGAGGCCGACCGGTCTTACTGTGCCTGCATGAATCGCCGCTGTCAATCATGTCCACGTTGCCCGCGGCATACTGCGCAGGAGTTGTAAATGCCTGCCTTGGGCTGGTCATACACAGAACAGGAAGATGTTGTAAATTCATCATATGGGTATAAAGCCATCCACGAGACTAGAGCATTTAAATCAATTCAGTATTTAAATACAGTAAATCATAGTTTCTATGAAATATTATTCAAAACAGGGTATTACAGTGTTGTTTCATTAACCACTTTGCATCTAGGTCAGGAGTATAGTAATCCCCAGTGTATGTAGTCAGGGGTATATGTGCCCAGTATATGTAGTCAGGGGTATATGTGCCCAGTATATGTAGTCAGGAGTATAGTAGTCCCCAGTATATGTAGTCAGGGGTATATGTGCCCAGTATATGTAGTCGGGTATATGTGCCAGTATATGTAGTCAGGGGTATATGTCCCCAGTATATGTAGTCAGGGGTATATGTCCCCAGTATATGTAGTCAGGGGTATATGTGCCCAGTATATGTAGGCAGAGGCATATGTCCACAGTATATGTAGTCAGGTAGAGTGACCAGACGTCCCGGATTGCCCGGGATGCGTCCCGGATTCGGGGTCTGCTGTCCCAGGCTGCATGAGGTCCCGGGAAACGTCCCGCTTTTAGCAGCGGGATGTCCCGGCCTCGGGACTCTGGCCACTGTTTCTGCATGAACTGGCAGCGGCGTCTATAGACGCTGTGCCAGTTCATTGCCTGTAGCCCCGCTTCAGCCTCCTCAGTCTTCCGGTGTCTGTTCCGACACCGGCAGGCTAGCAGGGCTACGGCAAGATGGCTGCCGAAGCCATGTACTGGAGACTATTTGTGTCTCCAGTACAGGGCTTCGGGCGCCATCTTGCCGTAGCCCTGTCAGCGCGAGAGACAGGAGCAAGATGAAGATGGTCCCGGGAGCGGCGCGCCAGAGGCCGGAGACTTTTGCCAGGTGAGTAAATGCTTTCTTTTCCAGGTGAAATTTGCTTCCATTGCGTTTATTTTCTGGTGAAATGCGTGTATTTTGTACTGACATGTTTGCCCGCATTGCGTGTATTTTGTACTGACATGTTTGGCCGCATTGCATTTATTTTGTACTGACATGTTTGCCTGCATTGCGTGTATTTTGTACTGACATGTTTGCCTGCATTGCGTTTATTTTGTACTGACATCTTTGGCCGCCCATGGGCGTCCGCACATATGGCAAAACCGGGCATCTGCCCGAGCCTGGCCGCCCGCTGCCCCCCCCTGGCCGCGTGCCCGTGCAGCCAGCAGGAGGGGAACACGCAGAGAAGAGAGAGAGCGCTATGGGCACAGTGGGGAAGGGCGGACGTCTCCCCCCCTTCCCTCACCTTAGGGGTCTCTCTCTCCCTCGCTGTCCCCTCCGGAATGAAGTGTGCAGCGGCTGGCAGCGGTGGGCGGAACTTACCTCCTCTCGCTCCTGCGCCGGAAGTTCTGGTGCCGCACTCTGGTCTGCATCAGGCCAGAGGAGCGGCTAATCCATCCGGCGCGTGCGACGAGAGGAGGTAAGTTCCGCCCACCGCTGCCAGCCGCTGCACACTTCATTCCGGACTCCGGAGGGGAGAGCGAGAGAGGGAGGGAGAGCCCCCTAAGGTGAGTGCCCATAGCTCTCCCTCTTCTCTCCGCTGCTCCCCTCCTCCTGCACACATGGGACATGGCCACTTTTTCTGGGGACATATCCCCCTGGCTACATATACCGGGACATATACCCCTGCCTACATATACTGGGACATATACCCCTGCCTACATATACTGTCTGGGACATATACCCCTGCCTACATATACTGTCTGGGACATATACCCCTGCCTACATATACTGTCTGGGACATATACCCCTGCCTACATATACTGGGACATATACCCCTGCCTACATATACCCCTGCCTACATATACTGTCTGGGACATATACCCCTGCCTACATATACTGTCTGGGACATATACCCCTGCCTACATATACTGGGACATATACCCCTGCCTACATATACTGGGACATATACCCCTGCCTACATATACTGTCTGGGACATATACCCCTGCCTACATATACTGTCTGGGACATATACCCCTGCCTACATATACTGTCTGGGACATATACCCCTGCCTACATATACTGTCTGGGACATATACCCCTGCCTACATATACCCCTGCCTACATATACTGTCTGGGACATATACCCCTGCCTACATATACTGGGACATATACCCCTGCCTACATATACTGGGACATATACCCCTGCCTACATATACTGGGACATATACACCTGCCTACATATACTGGGACATATACCCCTTGCCTACATATACTGGGACATATACCCTTGCCTACATATACTGGGCACATATACCCCTGGCTACCTGTTCTGGGGACATCTCTACCCCTGGCTACCAGTTCTGGGGACATCTATACCGCTGGCCACCTATTCTGGGGACACCTATAGACCTGGGGCTACCTATTTTTGGGGAACTACTGCTGTCAGATTGAGTGTATTTTGGGGAACTGCTGCCAGGTGAGAGGTGTCTACATATTAAGGGGGCATTCTGCCTATTTATGTGAAAAGCTGTCTATTTATGTGCCTCATGACTGCTGAATTTGTCTTGTTGCGGGCCTCATGGTTACTGACTTTGTCTTGTTGGGGGCCTCATGATTTATTGGGGGCCTCAAGATTGCTGAATTTGTCTTGTTGGGGGCCTCATGATTGCTGAATTTGTCTTGTTGGGGGCCTCATGATTGCTGAATTTGTCTTGTTGGGGGCCTCATGATTGCTGAGTTGGTCATGTTGGGGGCCTCATGATTGCTGAATTTGTCTTGATGGGGGGGGCCTCATGATTGCTGAATTTGTCTTGTTGGGGGTCACATGATTGCTAACTGCGAGACTATGGAAAAAGCTGAATCATCATCATATGAGACAATAGCATTAAACCTACTTTTTCTGCTTTTTAAAACAGAAAATGAAACTGGGAGGTTCTAAAAAAAATGAATAATTTTTTTCAGGAGTACGATGGATGAAATTGTTTATCTTCACAGTTTATTTTCAACTTAATTTTCCATAATGTTCATGTATGAGTTAAAACGTTTGTATTTAGTTTAAATTGCTGTTGGCACTTTGTGATAGTAAAGTGACTTTGCAGTTTGGACACTCGACCTCCAAAAGGTTCGCCACCACTGTCCTAATCTAATGTCCCACCATTGCTTAGTTCATGTAAACTTGTCTCCACCCACGACCACACCCACATTCTGGTTCATGACCACACCCATTTTTCGGCGCGGCGCGCTACGCGCGCCGCATGACGTAGCTCCATTTTTTGGCGCGCTACGCGCGCCACACAACACCAGCCCAAATTTTTAACTCCCCACTTTTTGCCCCCCCCTGGAAAATTTTCTGCGGACGCCCATGCGCATTGCGTTTATTTTGTACTGACATGTTTGGCCGCATTGCGTTTATTTTGTACTGACATGTTTGCCCGCAGTGCGTGTATTTTGTACTGACATGTTTGCCCGCATTGCGTGTATTTTGTACTGACATGTTTGGCCGCATTGCATTTATTTTGTTCTGACATGTTTGGCCGCATTGCGTTTATTTTGTACTGACATGTTTGGCCGCATTGCGTTTATTTTGTACTGACATGTTTAGCCGCATTGCGTTTATTTTGTACTGACATGTTTGGCCGCATTGCGTTTATTTTGTACTGACATGTTTGTCAGCATTGCGTTTATTTTGTACTGACATGTTTGCCCGCATTGCGTTTATTTTGTACTGACATGTTTGCCCGCATTGCTCCCATTGCGTTTATTTTCTGGTGAAATGTTTCTCACATTGCGTTTATTTTGTACTGACATGTTTGGCCGCATTGCGTTTATTTTGTACTGACATGTTTGCCCGCATTACGTTTATTTTGTACTGACATGTTTGTCTGCATTGCTCCCATTGCGTTTATTTTCTGGTGAAATGTTTCTCACATTGCGTTTATTTTGTACTGACATGTTTGCCCGCATTGCGTTTATTTTGTACTGACATGTTTGCCCGCATTGCGTTTATTTTGTACTGACATGTTGCCCGCATTGCGTTTATTCTGTACTGACACGTTGCCCGCATTGCGTTTATTCTGTGCTGACATGTTGCCCATTGCGTTTATTTTCTGGTGTCTAGGGTAACTGTTACTGCATTTATTATTTAATGGTCATAGATGGCTATGTTTGCTGCTTTATGGTTACGGTATACTATTGGCATCACACAGTTTCTGCACACTCATGATGCGAAGTCTCGTTTGACTACATCATGGCGTAACCACTGCTTTCTTATGCCTCGCTGTTACATCATTACGTTAGCTCCGCCCATACAATGTCATGGCCACGCCCATTTTTCAAACCCCCCCCCCCCGTCCCAGGTTGGACCCACAAAAATCTGGTCACTCTAAGTCAGGGGAATATGTGCCCAGTATATGTAGGCAGAGGTATATGTCCCCAGTATATGTAGTCAGGAGTATAGTAGTCCCAAGTATATGTAGGCAGGGGTATATGTCCCCAGAATAGGTAGCCAGGTGTATAGATGTCCCCAAAAATGTGGCCAGGTGTATAGATGTACTCAGTATATGTAGCTAGGTGTATTGGTGTCCCCTGTATATGTAGCCAGGTCTATAGGTGCCCCCAGTATAGCCAGGTCTATAGGTGCCCCCAGAATAGGTAGCCAGATGTCCCCACAAAGAGGGGAGGCAGCGCAGAGAGGAGGGATTGGTGGGCACAGCAGGGAACGTCTCCTCCCCTCCCCCCTCAGGGCTCCCCCTTCCTCCCTCTCCCCCTCCAGAACTAAAGTTTGCAGGTGGCTGGCAGTGGCAGGACTTACCTCCTTCCTCCTTCGCTGGGTAAGTAGAGATGTCCGGTTCCTTTGAGTCGGTTCTTTCCTGTGAGTTGAGTGATCCGGCTCATCACACTGAACCAAATCAGTTCAGTGGATGAGATAGGAACTGCAGCTGAACAGTGTTCAGCTGCAGTTCCTGTCTCATCCACTGAACTGATTCAGTTCAGTGTGATGAGTTGGATCACTCAACTCACAGGAAAGAACCTGCTCAAATGAACCGGACATCGCTACTTACTCAGCGCTTGGAACGAGAGTTTAGTTCGGGGGGGGGGGGAGAGGAAGGGGGAGGGAAGGGCCCCAAGGTGAGGGAGGGGGGGGAGACGTCCCTCCTTCCCCGATGTGCTCATGACCGCTCCTCCTCTGCACTCTCTCCCTCCACACATGCCAGGGTGGACAGCATCCACTCTCTGAAAAAAGCAAGTGGATGTCGTCCACCCGCGTCCACGCCCCACTCGACCCCTGGTCTTCTTTCATGAATCAGGAAGTAGAAACTGTGCAGATTTATTTTAGGATTTGTATCAGATGTAGCAAAGAAATGTTTTTTGTTTAAAGGTTATTATGCTGTTGTGTATCTTTTAGAGCAGAGAGGAGTTCTGAGTTCAGGTCCACTTTAACCGCTTGAGGACCACAGTCTTTCTACCCCTTAACCACTTGAGGACCGTGGGCTTTACCCCCCTTAAGGACCGGCCACTTTTTTTCCATTCAGACCATTGCAGCTTTCACGGTTTATTGCTCGCTCATACAACCTACCACCTAAATGAATTTTGGCTCCTTTTCTTGTCACTAATAAAGCTTTCTTTTGGTGCTATTTGATTGCTTCTGCGATTTTTACTTTTTATTATATTCATCAAAAAAGACATGAATTTGGCAAAAAAATGATTTTTTTCACTTTCTGTGCTGACATTTTTCAAATAAAGTAAAATTTCTGTATACATGCAGCGCGAAAAATGTGGACAAACATGTTTTTGATAAAAAAAAACCCATTCAGTGTATATTTATTGGTTTGGGTAAAAGTTATAGCGTTTACAAACTATGGTGCAAAAAGTGAATTTTCCCATTTTCAAGCATCTATGACTTTTCTGACCACCTGTCATGTTTCATGAGGGGCTAGAATTCCAGGATAGTATAAATACCCCCCAAATGACCCCATTTTGGAAAGAAGACATCCCAAAGTATTCACTGAGAGGCATAGTGAGTTCATAGAAGATATTAATTTTTGTCACAAGTAAGCGGAAAATGACACTTTGTGACAAAAAAAAAAAAAGTTTCCATTTCTTCTAACTTGCGACAAAAAAAAATGAAATCTGCCACGGACTCACCATGCCCCTCTCTAAATACCTTGAAGTGTCTACTTTCCAAAATGGGGTCATTTGTGGGGTGTGTTTACTGTTCTCGCATTTTGGGGGGTGCTAATTTGTAAGTACCCCTGTAAAGCCTAAAGGTGCTCATTGGACTTTGGGCCCCTTAGCGCAGTTAGGCTGCAAAAAAGTTCCACACATGTGGTATTGCCGTACTCAGGAGAAGTAGTATAATGTGTTTTGGGGTGTATTTTTACACATACCGATGCTGGGTGGAAGAAATATCTCTGTAAATGACAATTTTTTAATTTTTTTTACACACAATTGTCCATTTACAGAGGTCTTTCTCCCACTCAGCATGGGTATGTGTAAAAATACACCCCAAAACACATTATACTACTTCTCCTGAGTACGACGATACCACATGTGTGGCACTTTTGTGCACCCTAACTGCGCTAAGGGGCCCAAAGTCCAATGAGTACCTTTAGGATTTCACAGGTCATTTTGAGAAATTTCGTTTCAAGACTACTCCTCACGGTTTAGGGCCCCTAAAATGCCAGGACAGTATAGGAACCCCACAAATGACCCCATTTTAGAAAGAAGACACCCCAAGGTATTCCGTTAGTAGTACGGTGAGTTCATAGAAGATTTTATTTTTTGTCACAAGTTAGCGGAAAATGACACTTTGTGAAAAAAAACAATAAAAATCAATTTCCGCTAACTTGTGACAAAAAATAAAATCTTCTATGAACTCACCGTACTACTAACAGAATACCTTGGGGTGTCTTCTTTCTAAAATGGAGTCATTTGTGGGGTTCCTATACTGTCCTGGCATTTTAGGGGCCCTAAACTGTGAGGAGTAGTCTTGAAACAAAATTTCTCAAAATGACCTGTGAAATCCTAAAGGTACTCATTGGACTTTGGGCCCCTTAGCGCAGTTAGGGTGCAAAAAAGTGCCACACATGTGGTATCGCCGTACTCAGGAGAAGTAGTACAATGTGTTTTGGGGTGTATTTTTACACATACCCATGCTGGGTGGGAGAAATAACTCTGTAAATGGACAATTGTGTGTAAAAAAATCAAAAGATTGTCATTTACAGAGGTATTTCTCCCACCCAGCATGGGTATGTGTAAAAATACACCCCAAAACACATTATACTACTTCTCCCGAGTACGGCGATACCACATGATTGGCACTTTTTGCAGCCTAACTGCGCTAAGGGACCCAAAGTCCAATGAGTACCTTTAGGATTTCACAGGTCATTTTTGTTTCAAGACTACTCCTCACGGTTTAGGGCCACTAAAATGCCAGGGCAGTATAGAAACCCCACTAATGACCCCATTTTAGAAAGAAGACACCCCAAGGTATTCAGTTAGGAGTATGGTGAGTTCATAGAAGTTTTTATTTTTTTGTCACAAGTTAGCGGAAATTGATTTTAATTGTTTTTTTTCACAAAGTATCATTTTCCGCTAACTTGTGACAAAAAATAAAATCTTCTATGAACTCACTCTATGCACTGGGGAGGTGATCGGAAGGGGGTCTGAGGGGGTCTGAGGGTTTGGCCGAGTGATCAGGAGCCCACACGGGGCAAATTAGGGCCTGATCTGATGGGTAGGTGTGCTAGGGGGTGACAGGAGGTGATTGATGGGTGTCTCAAGGTGTGATTAGACGGGGGAATAGATGCAAGCAATGCACTCGCGAGGTGATCAGGGCTGGGGCCTGAGGGCATTCTGAGGGTGCGGGCGGGTGATTGCGTGCCCTAGGGGCAGATAGGGGTCTAATCTGATAGGTAGCAGTGACAGGGGGTGATTGATGGGTAATTAGTGAGTGTTTAGGGTAGAGAACAGATATAAACACTGCACTTGGGAGGTGATCTGACGTCGGATCTGCGGGCGAACTATTGGTGTGGGTGGGTGATCAGATTGCCCGCAAGGGGCAGGTTAGGGGCTGATTGATGAGTGGCAGTGACAGGGGGTGATTGATGGGTGGCAGTGCCAGGGGGTGATTGATGGGTGGCAGTGACAGGGGGTGATTGATGGGTGATTGACAGGTGATTGACAGGTGATCAGTGGGTTATTACAGGGAAGCACAGATGTAAATATTGCACTGGCGAATTGATAAAGGGGGTCTGAGGGCAATCTGAGCGTGTAGGCGGGTGATTGGGTGCCCGCAAGGGGCAGATTAGGGTCTGATCTGATGGGTAACAGTGACAGGTGGTGATATGGGGTGATTGATGGGTAATTGATGGGTAATTAGTGGGTGTTTAGGGTAGATAACAGATGTAAACAATGCACTTGGGAGGTGATCTGATGTCGGATCTGCGGGCGATCTATTGGTGTGGGTGGGTGATCAGAATGCCCGCAAGGGGCAGGTTAGGGGCTGATTGATGGGTGGCAGTGACAGGGGGTGATTGATGGGTGATTGATGGGTGATTGACAAGTGATTGACAGGTGATTGACAGGTAATCAGGGGGATAGATGCATACAGTACACAGGGGGGGGGGGTCTGGGGAGAATCTGAGGGGTGGGGGGGTGATCAGGAGGGGGCAGGGGGCAGGGGGGGATAAAAAAAAATAGCGTTTACAGATAGTGACAGGGAGTGATTGATGGGTGATTAGGGGGGTGATTGGGTGCAAACAGGGGTCTGGGGGGTGGGCAGGGGGGGTCTGATGGGTGCTGTGGGCGATCTGGGGCGGGGGGGGAGAAATCAGTGTGCTTGGGTGTGACATAGGGTGGCTGCAGCCTGCCCTGGTGGTCCCTCGGACATTGGGACCACCAGGGCAGGAGGCAGCCTGTATAATACACTTTGTAAACATTACAAAGTGAATTATACACTTTGTATGCGGCAATCGCGGGGTTAACATCCCGCCGGCGCTTCCGTATGGCCGGCGGGATGTTGCGGCGGGTGAGCGGAGACAAGCGCCGGCGGAGGATCGCGTCACGGATGACGCGATCGCTCCGCCCATGCCCCTTAAAGGACCGCCGCCTCTGTGGGTGAGCCGGTCCTTCAGGGCTCCACTTCCCGGCCGCCCCTGTGCGTTAGGCGGTCGGGAAGTGGTTAAGGACCAGGCACTTTTTTTCCATTCAGTCATACAACTTACCACCTAAATGAATTTTACCTCCTTTTCTTGTCACTAATACAGCTTTCTTTTGGTGCTATTTGATTGCTGCTGCGAGTTTTACTTTTTATTATATTCATCAAAAAAGACATGAATTTTATCTATAAAATGATTTTTTTTAACTTTCTGTGCTGACATTTTTCAAATAAAGTAAATTTTCTGTATACATTTTTGTCCTTATTTATTGTGCTACATGTCTTTGATAAAAAAAACTATTCAGTGTATATTTATTGGTTTAGGTAAAAGTTATAGCATTTACAAACTATGGTGCAAAAAGTGAATTTTCCCATTTTGAAGCATCTCTGACTTTTCTGACCACCTGTCATGTTTCATGAGGTGCTAAAATTCCAGGATAGTATAAATACCCCCCAAATGACCCCATTTTGGAAAGAAGACATCCCAAAGTATTCACTGAGGGCCATGGTGAGTTCATAGAAGATTTTATTTTTTGTCACAAGTTAGCGGAAAATGACACCTTGTGACAAAAAAAAAACAAACTTTCCATCTCTGCTAACTTGTGACAAAAAAAAATGAAATCTGCCACGGACTCACCATGGCCCTCTCTGAATACCTTGAAGTGTCTACTTTCCAAAATGGGGTCATTTGTGGGGTGTGTTTACTGTCCTGGCATTTTGGGGGGTGCTAAATTGTAAGCACCCCTGTAAAGCCTAAAGGTGCTCATTGGACTTTGGGCCCCTTAGCGCAGTTAGGCTGCAAAAAAGTTCCACACATGTGGTATTGCCTTACTCAGGAGAAGTAGTATAATGTGTTTTGGGGTGTATTTTTACACATAACCATGCTGGGTGGGAGAAATATCTCTGTAAATGACAATCTTTTGATTTTTTTACACACAATTGTCCATTTACAGAGAGATTTCCCCCACCCAGCAAGTGTATGTGTACAAATACACCCCCAAACACATTATACTACTTCTCCTGAGTACGGCGATACCACATGTGTGGCACTTTTTTGCACCCTAACTGCGCTAAGGGGCCCAAAGTCCAATTTTTTTTTTTTGTCACAAGTTAGCGGAAAATGACACTTTGTGAAAAAAAACAATTAAAATCAATTTCCGCTCACTTGTGACAAAAAAATAAAATCTTCTATGAACTCACCGTACTACTAATAGAATACCTTGGGGTGTCTTCTTTCTAAAATGGGGTCATTTGTGGGAATCCTATACTGCCCTAGCATTTTAGGGGCCCTAAACCGTGAGGAGTAGTCTTGAAAACAAATGTCTCAAAATGACCCTTGAAATCCTAAAGGTACTCATTGGACTTTGGGCCTCTTAGCGCACTTAGGGTGCAAGAAAGTGCCAGACATGTGGTATTGCTGCACTCGGGAGAAGTAGTTTAATGTGTTTTGGGTTGTATTTTTACACATACCCATGCTGGGTGGGAGAAATATCTCTGTAAATGACAATTTTTTGCTTTTTTACACACAATTGTCCATTTACAGAGATATTTCTCCCACCCAGCATGGGTATGTGTAAAAGTACACCCCAAAACACATTATACTACTTCTCCTGAGTACAGTGACACCACATGTGTGGCACTTTTTTGCACCCTAACTGCGCTAAGGGGCCCAAAGTCCAATGAGTACCTTTAGGATTTCAAGGGTCATTTTGAGACATTTGTTTTTAAGACTACGCCTCACGGTTTAGGGCCCCTAAAATCCCAGGGCAGTATAGGAACCCCGCAAATTACCCCATTTTAGAAAGAAGACACCCCAAGGTATTCTGTTAAGAGTAGGGTGAGTTCATAGAAGATTTTATTTTTTGTCACAAGTTAGCAGAAAATGATACTTTGTGAAAAAAAACTATAAAAATCAATTTCCGCTAACTTGTGACAAAAAATAAAATCTTCTATGAACTCACCCTGCTCCTAACAGAATACCTTGGGGTGTCTTCTTTCTAAAATGGGGTCCTTTGTGGGGTTCCTATACTGCCCTGGCATTTTAGGGGCCCTAAACCGTGAGGAGTAGTCTTGAAACCAAATGTCGCAAAATGACCTGTGAAATCCTAAAGGTACTCATTGGACTTTGGGCCCCTTAGCGTACTTAGGGTGTAAAAAAGTGCCACATATGTGGTATCACCATACTCAGGAGAAGTAGCATAATGTGTTTTGTGGTGTATTTTTACATATACCCATGCTGGGTGGGAGAAATATCTCTGTAAATGACAATTTTTTGCTTTTTTTACACACAATTGTCCATTTACAGAGATATTTCTCCCACCCAGCATGGGTATGTGTAAAAATACACCCCAAAACACATTATACTACTTCTCCTGAGTACGGCGATACCACATGTGTGCCACTTTTTTGCACCCTAACTGCGCTAAGGGGCCCAAAGTCCAATGAGTACCTTTAGGATTTCAAGGGTCATTTTCAAGGCTACTCCTCACGGTTTAGGGCCCCTAAAATGCCAGGGCAGCATAAGAATCCCACAAGTGACCCCATTTTAGAAAGAAGACACCCCAAGGTATTCCGTTAGGAGTACGGTGAGTTCATAGAAGATTTTATTTTTTGTCACAAGTTAGCGGAAATTGATTTTTATAGTTTTTTTTTCACAAAGTATCATTTTCCGCTAACTTGTGACAAAAAAATAAAATCTTCTATGAACTCACCCTACTCCTAACAGAATACATTGGGGTGTCTTCTTTCTAAAATGGGGTCATTTGTGGGGTTCCTATACTGCCTGCTATTTACAGAGATATTTCTCCCACCCAGCATGGGTATATGTAAAAATACACCACAAAACACATTATACTACTTCTACTGAGTACGGCAATACCACATGTGTGGCACTTTTTTGCAGCCTACCTGTGCTAAGGGTCCCAAAGTCCAATGAGCACCTTCAGGCTTTACAAGGGTGCTTACAATTTAGCACCCCCCACTTGCCAGAACAGTTAACAAACCGCACAAATGACCCCATTTTGGAAAGAATACACGCTAAGGCATTCCATGAGGGCCATGGTGAGTTCATAGAAAATGTTATTTTTTGTCACAAGTTAGCGGAAAATGCCATTTTGTGGAAAAAAAAACAAAACAACAATTTCTGCTAACTTGTGACAAAAAAATAAAATATTCTATGAACTCACCATGCACCTCACGGAATACTTTGGGGTGTCCTCTTTCCAAAATGGCATAATTCGTGGGGTCTGTCCTGGCATTTTAGGGTCTCTGCAATCATTACATGTGTGACCAGTATTAGGAGTTTCTGCTATACTCCTTATATTGGGCATACAGGTAGTGCACTCTGGGCTGAAAGGAAAAATGAACGTCAAACAATCAATCAATCAATCAATCAATCAATGTGGATGAAAAAATATCTGCCAAAAAAATGTGAAAAAAAAGAGGGGAAGGCGTCCACCAGGACATAGGAGCTGCCACCCAAAAACGTCCAAACCCACCCAGCTCGTATGCCCTGGCAAACCCAATTTATCTATTCACACTGATCGATGTGGATGAACAAATCATTGCCTGAGTTCTTTTTTGATACAAAGTGCTTGCCAAAGCATATGAACCCCAACACCGCTCCTCGGCCCATATGCCTCGGCAAACTATCTTTTTGACTGCGGAGGAGAAATCTTGTCCTGCAGCGCTGCATGCACCGATTTTGTGTAACCTGACAGAAGCACAATGCTTCTGTCAGGATGCACCATCAGTGCTGCAGCTGATTGGTCGGTCGGTCGGTCTGGATAGAAAATAGAGAGAAGAAAAAAGAAAAAAACAAAACAAAAAGGAGGAGAAGGTGTCCGCCTGGGCATAGGAGCTGCCGCCCCAAAAATCCAAACCCACCAGAGAATGGAGAAATCATTGCTTGAGTTCTTTTTTGATACAAAGTGTTTGCCAAAGCATATGAACTCCAACACCACTCCTCAGCTCATATGCCTCTGCAAACGTATCTTTTTGACTGCAGAGGAGAAATCTCGACCTGCAGCACTGCATGCACCAATTTTGTGTAACCTGACAGATGCGCAATGTTCTGTCAGGATGCACCATCAGTGCTGCAGCTGGTTATTCGTTCACTCGGTCCACCTGGAAGGTTAATGGATGGAAAAAGAGAAAAAAAAATACAAAAAAACCCAAAAAACAAGCAAGCAGCAAAGCAATTACTTCATTAACATTAATAAACTTTGAACTTTTTTAATCAAAACCTTAACATTGCGAACCAAATATTAACTTTTTTGCTTACCTGTTTTTTGTTTTTGTTTTTGTTTTTTTTTTAACTTACCTCCCGAGGACAAACCTCTCCTCCCCCATGGGACAATGTGCAAAGTGTAAATCGCGCAGAGTTGTGGCGAAGTACATTACGCATTTTGTCCCAAGTGAAAGGAGAGGTTTCTGGCAGCCCTGTGTATTACGGTCTCTCGAAACCAGATGTTTGGTTTCACACTGCATATTAACATATCCGGTGGGTCGAGCCCGCCGTACCGTATTGTCCAACACAGACCTTCAGGGAATACCACAACAGTAGCATTCGGCCTAGTAATGAACTGCGTCGCCATAGACTAACATGACTTCCGGGCCGATCGAAATTGCCACAGAAGCCACGCAGTAACGTAGGCATGCACTAGCGTTAAGTCAAGCACTTCTGGCGTAGGGGCTGACCGCAAAGTCTGACTTTCGCTAGGCATTTTGCCCTAACTCATCGCAGCAGTGTGAAATAGCACTGAGAGACCCTTGTGTGCCTACCGCCGTGTCTAGAGTTCCCTACTCCCTCTTGTCCTTCCATTTCACCGCGAGCAGGTCGTCAGCACACAAGGCGGCCCTCTGCCTGCCCCCGTTCAAGTCTGGTGGTAATGAGCCATTGGGGGAAAACCCGGCGACTAGGCCGCACGGTGCCACAGCATCGGATTTTTTCTATTTTTAAGTGCTGAAAGAAGGCCACACTTGTGTAATAATTGTCCACAAAAAGATGGTATCCCTTCTGGAACAAGGGTGACACCAAGTCCCACACAACCTTTCCACTGCTCCCCAGGTAGTCAGGGCATCCGACCGGCTCCAATTTTGAGTCTTTCCCCTCATAGACCCTAAAATAAGATGTATAGCCTGTGGCCCTTTCACAGAGCTTATACAGTTTCACCCCATACCGGGCGCGCTTGCTTGGGATGTACTGTTTGATGCAAAGGCGCCCGGTAAAACGTATGAGGGACTCATCTACGCAGATGTCCTGTTCAGTGGTGTAAGCATCTGCAAATCTGGATGACAGGTGGTCTATGAGGGGCCGAATTTTGTGGAGCTGGTCAAAAGCAGGGTGGTCACTTCGATGACAGGTTTCGTTGTTATTGAAGTGCAGGAAGCGCAGGATGTTCTCAAATCGTGTCCTGGACATGGCAGCAGAGTACAGGGGAACATGACATGCTGGGTCCGTAGACCAATAAGACTGCAACACATTCTGCTTTACTAGTCCCGTGTGAAGGAGAAGGCCCAAAAAAAATTTAATTTCGGAAACTTGGACTGGTTTCCACCGAAAAGGCTGTGCAAGGAACTTTTCCGGATTGGCGGTTATATATTGTGTGGCCTTATGGTTGGTCTCTGCCACAATTAAGTCTAAGAGATCCTGGGTGATAAACAGATAGAAAAAGTCTAGGGCCGATCCTAGATTATCTGTCTTCACCTGGACTCCAGACTGGGCGGTGAAAGGGGGAAGTACGGGTGCGGCGGAATCAGGGGATTGCCAATTTGGGTTTGCCAGCACCTCTGGTAAACTAGGGGTAGTACGAGCCCGTCTTCTTGGTGGCTGCGACTGGAATCTTACTGCACGTGCCACCAAACCAGTTTCAACTTCCATGCTGGTGCTCGCCACTTCACCAGGGTCTACAAAAGTACTGGTGCTAGGTCCAGGAGATGTTGTGCTGTTGGTGCCTGCCCCACCATGAAATCTCAGACCAGCACTAACACCACTCTGCTGCCCTTGAGGCCGAACCTGCGCCACCTGCGGTCCAACAACATGGGGCGTGGTACGCCTGGCTGTAGCCGGGACCTCAACCTCGTCATCACTATCGGTCAGTGAGCCACTGCTCTCTACAGTTTCAAACTCTGACCCGGAAGATTTTTCGAATGAGGCGTCCCAATCGTCCTCATCCGACTCAGCCATGTTCCTGTACGCCTCATCATCGGAATACCTCTTTCTTGCCATGGTTGACTGCTAAATTTAGGGGGTATTCCTCTGAGACTACACAGAAAAAAAGAGCACCTACCTAGCAAAAGGGAGTATTTGAGAGGTAGAAAGCTGTGGTCACTGAGTTTTGATAAAAAAAAAAAATCAAAACTGATGTTTACAATGCCACAGCTATTGTACAGTGTTTTTTGCAGTGATCAGAAAAAAAATTTCTGTCACTGCGGTGGGGCGGGCTGAACGCAAGTGCAGGCGAACGATCAGGCCTGATTGGGCAAACACTGTGTTTTTTTGTGGATCCTAGTGACCCTAATATAGATCTGACTGCGATCAGTAATGATCACTTACAGATACTATATAGTACCAATGTTGATTAGCAACAGTGATGACGCTAATTAGTGACTGTGGTGCAGTGGGCTGAGGACTAACTGACACTTACAAAGGGGCCTAGCTAACTGGCCTAACTGCTAACACTAGTGATACTAAAAAAGTGACAGTTTTCACTGATCACTGTTTTTAGATCACTAGGATAGTGACAGGGGGGTGGTGGCGAGTGGGAAATCAGAGGCAAACAGAAACAATCACAGGACAATCAAAGGCAATCACAGGGCAATTGCTGGCCAATCACAGGGCACTCAAATCACGGGAAAATCAAAGCTAATCACAGGCCAATCACAGGGCAATCAAAGCCAATCACGGGACAATCAAAGCCGATCACGGGACAATCAAAGCTGATCACAGGCCAATCACAGGGCAATCACAGTGCAATCAAACCAATCACAGGACAATCAAAGCCGATCATGGGACAATCAAAGCCAATCACAGGCCAATCAAAGCCAATCACAGGGCAATCACAGGGCAATCACAGGGCAATCAAAGCCAATCACAGGACAACCAAAGCCAATCATGGGACAATCAAAGCCGATCACGGGACAATCAAATACAATTACAGCACAATCAAATACGATGTCAGCACAATCAAATACAATGTCAGCACAATCAAATACAATGTCAGCACAATCAAATATAATGTCAGCACAATCAAATACAATTACAGCACAATCAAATACAATGCACTGGGAAGGTGATTGGGGGGTCTGAGGGCAATCTGAGGGTGTGGGGGGTTGATTAGGTGCCCGCACGGGGCAGAGTGGGTCCTGATCTGATGGGTGGCAGACACAGGGGGTAACGATGGGAGATCAGTGAGTGGTTACAGGGGAGAATAGATGTAAGCAATGCACTAGGGAGGTTATCAGGAGGGGGGGTCTGAGGGCAATCTGAGGGTTTAGGTGGGTGATTAGGTGCCCCCAAGGGACAGTTTAGGGTCTGCTCTGATGAGTGGTGGTGACAAGGGGTGATAGGCAGGTGATAGATAGGTGATAGACAGGTGATAGACAGGTGATCAGTGGGTAAGGCCAATGTATACAAACATATACAGTATACAGGGGGGTGGTGGGGAGGGTGTCTGGGGGGGATCTGAGGGTAGGGGGGGGGTGATCAGGGGACCCTAGGGGGCAGTTAAGCACCTAATCTAGGGGATAGCGTCGGCAGTAAGTGGCAGGAAGTGATTGATGGGTTTTTAGGTGGGTGCTTGGGTGCTACCACTGGTGTGCTGGGGTGGTCAGGTGGGGTTCTGAGGGCTGGGGTGGGCGATCGGGGGGTCTGTGTGGGTGAAAGTGAGTGTTTTGATACTTCACCGTAGGGCTGCCTGTCCTCTCTGATGGTCCGACGACGCAGTGACCATCAGCGGAGGAGGCAGCCAGTATAATACACTTTGTTACAATAACATAGTGTATTATACTATTCTGATTGGCCGGATCGCCGCATTTGAAACCCGCCGGCGCTGCTAATTGGCCGGCGGGTTATGGCGAAGGGTGGGCGGGGCCTAATGCCAGCTGCAGATCATGTCATTAATGACGCGATCGCCGCACAGCTACGATTGATGCCGCCGCCGCCGATGGGCGTATTGCGGTCGTTTGGGCCCAGCCCTTGCCGCCGCCCATCGGCTGGGGGCGGTCCTCAACTGGTTAAAGCAGATCTCCAGCATAAAGAAAACATCTAGCAGGGTTTCTGTAAAACAAAAGTTATAGTTACCTGCGCTGCCTTGTCCCGCAAAGCTGTCCCGAAGACCCCACATCACCTGACTTCCGGTGCATGGCCCCGCCTCCCTTCTTTCCCTGGAGAAAAACACCAAGATGTTTACTGCAGTAAATACCTTGGTGTTTTTCTCTGGGGAGAGAGGGGAAATGGGTACACGCACCAGATGTTTTGACTTTTTAGCTATGCTTCTATTTAATCAGCAATAACCTTTTCACTACTTATGACACCTCAGTGATATATACATAATTTTTATTGGGGACAAACAAACTTTCTTTGGGTGCTTTTGTTTTACGAGCAATGCATTTTAAAGGGAGAAAAAAATTGAAAAAACAACTTTTTTACTGTTCTCACCAATTACAGTTTGAAAATAAACAGCTCCACTGTAGAAAAAGACTTTGCATATTTTATTAATCTATTTATCCCCTTTATTTTAACACTTAAATTATGTTTCTGGTACAATGAATGGCAAGGATATTTTATATTAAAATAAAGGTATTTTTTTTAACAATTACTTTTTTTTCCTTATAGTGTATTAATAATGAAAAGTCCATAATTTTCTATCAATCAGAAAAAATGCCACAACTGTCAACATTTTTTAAAGTAGACATGTAGGGCTATTTGATCATGGGTAATTAGTAATGTACTGACTTGTGCGGTTTGGTTGACATTTTCCCAAATGTAACCATAATTTTAAAAGTGATTTTTTTTTCAGTTCTATATTAAATGTTTCACTTTTTTTTTTAGATAGCAGCAGCCTCAGCTTAAAAACACCCCAAAATCTACTCTACCACTTTTCATAGGGAAAATGGTACCCCATAGGCCTGACTTAATTGGTCTCTTTATGCATAATACACTGTTAAACCTCTTCACAACTAAACTGTATTTCCTCCTTATGGACCAGAGCAATTTTGACATTTTAGCTATGTCCCTGTTTAATCAGCAATAATGGCCCATACTCACGGGCAGCAAAAGTTGCCTGTCGCCAGCACACGTGAGCGTGTGGGCGACAGGCCGGCGACAGCTCCTCGCCAGGTCCCTCCGCATACACACGCGGAAGAGGGACCAGCGGCGCGACGGAAGCTGTCGCCGACGTTCCCCCCACCCCGCCGGAAGCTCCGCATTTTCAATGGAGGTTGCTGTCGCTAGTCCGCGTACTCACGCGGACTAGCGACAGTTGCGGCGGAGGTGCGGCGGCGACTGTCGCCAGGCGATTGAAACTTTCAATCGCCTGGCGACATCAGCGGCGGGCGACAGTTCGGGGTGCGCGCTCGTGCGACGGCCCATACTCACGGGCGACAATTGTAGCCCGTGAGTATGGGCCATAACGTTATCCCTACCTCTTACACCTAAATGATATATACTGTATACACTCGAGTATAAGCCGACCCGAGTACAAGCCAACCCCCAACTTTTACTTAAAAAAAGCAGAAAAAATGATTGTCCTAAGTATAAGCCGAGCACCTACTATAGACTCTATGAATAAAGATGGCTTTATTGTTTGGCAACGTAAATGTATAGTTCCCAAAAGAGGTTGCAGTTCTTCTGAAGAGCATGTAAAAGTTCTGTAAGTGCTGAGACCTTTAGACAGACCTACTGGCTCCTTGAAAACTAGATTGTCCAAAAGTGACTGACACAAGGACCAGTGGCCGCTCAGACAATGTCTTCCCTCCAATTGTTAGTCCTGTGCATATGCAGAAACGGTGTCCGCATATGCACAACAGGAGTGCAGTAGTGCAGTGCCGATCCCTCACCTGGCACAATAGAGAGCTTTGTGTGGTCTCCCCCCACCCGAAGCAGTGTTCCTGACAGTGGCCGCCTGTGTATGTGTATGTGTCCCGCGGGCACATGCACAGCAGGAGTGTAGTACCGACAATGTATCCCCTCACCCGGCACATTAGGGAACGGTGTGTGTGGTCCCACCTCCCCCTGCCGGAGCAGTCTTTTCCACTGGAACAGTAATTCTGACGTCACTCGCCTGCCTGAGTGTCCCGCGTGCATATATACAAGCATAGTCCCTGTACAGCATGTGCTGCTCAGCGGTTTACCATAGGAGCATTTCCTCACTTTTTCTGCTGCCATGATTCATCTACCGTACTTGTCTGCTGCCGTCTCATATTTATGTCACGCTCTAGTGGCGCTTCTCAGTCATTATGCGCCTGCTGGAGGGATTCATACAGACGGCAATAGACACGTACGGTAGATGAATCATGGCAAGTATGGTGGATCAATCAATAAAAAAGTGAGTAAATGCTTCTACTGTACACCGCTGAACAGCACATGTACGGGAACTATGCTTGTATATATGCACGCGGTCACACTCAGGCAGGTGGACGTTGTCAGAATTACTGTTCTGGTGGAAAAGAGTCGGCTCCGGCGGGGGGGGGGGGGGGGGACCACACACACTGTTCCTTAATATGCCGGGTGAGGATGGACATTGTCGGTACTGTGCTCCTGTAGAGCACATGCCCGCGGGACACTTAATCACACAGGCAGGCGGACGCTGTCGGGAATACAGCTCCGGCGGGAGGTACCACACAGCTGAGGGGGGGACATTGTCAGCACTGCGCTCCTGCTGTACATATGCCCACGGGTTACTCACACTGGCAGACACAGGCAGGAATACTGCTTTGGCAGGGGAAGACCACTCACACACATATCTCTAATGTGCTAGGGGACACTAGGTTAATTGGTGATCCGAGTATAATCCGAGACCCCCACTTTTGGGACGATATATATATATATATATATATATATATATATATATATATATTATTTTTATTTTTTTTATTTATTTATTTATTTTTTTTATTTATTTTTTTCAAGACAAACTAGTCTTTCATTAGACAGTGTTTTTTCCCAAGAACAATTTGGTTTTCTATGCATTTTAGTGGGAGAAAAAAGAAAAAAAATGAAAAACAATACATTAATTCTCAGATAATACCCAATACAGACTAATAATAAATAGTGCTAATGTAAGATCCTGTGGCCGCGGAACGCCAAGACCCATGTTGAGGCACAAGCCTCTGGGTCTCGGCGGCTCTCTGACGTCACTGGAGCGCATGTCGCTCAGCTCACATTGGATAAGTGGCAGACGCGTTCTTAGTACGCTGTAAACAGTAGCCACGTGGGTGCATTGCATGTCAGCTGATCTTCTGACATGCTGCTGCATTATTGGTTAATTTGGATTCCTTACTTTCTGATTGGTTAGTCCTTGTATATAGCTAAGGTGAGCGCTCTCAGACATTGCCCGTGATAGCATTAGCTGTGGCTTGTTGCTGGGTATGCGCTCACACTCTAATTGATCTCTGTTGCCGACTTTGCCTTGTATCCTGACCTAGCTTTACTATAGATTGATTCCGTTGCCGACCACTTCTTGTTCCTGACTTCACCTTTGATTGGATTACCTGTTGCCAATTTTGCTTTGTACCTGGTCTTGCCTGATTGCCACCTGGATAGACCCCTGCTTGATTAAAGAGAATCTGTACTGTCCAATTGGTACAATAAAAAACATACCAATCGAGACACTGTGATCTCCTGAGTCCCTCTATGCCATTTCCACCGCTTACCGCTGTGATCCTGGCTTTTAATTGCCAGTTTTAGGCAGTGTTTACAAACAAAAAACATGGCCGCTAACCAGGAAGTGATGTTTGTGTAAACATACATATATATATATAATGTTACAGTATACTTTACGTTTTTATTACATAGTGAACTCCAGTCAGGGATTCTCAGTTTCTCAGCATGGGCAGCTCCCTTCTCCCTCAGACAAGAAAATTGAGAGCAGAGAGCTGTCTGTGACTCATACACACAGCACACACACAGAGCCTGCAGGGGGCGTGGAGGGGGGGTGCATAATTATCCCTATCACAGCAGAGGCAGTGCATTCCTCTCTGCCTCGACAAACAAAGGACAAAGGAAATAAGATTAGATATATTACAGTGACAGTGCAACTAGAAAAGGCTGCAGTAAGCCAGAAAACATTAGAACAGGTATAGGAACTTATAGGATAGAAGAAATAAGGTTGGAAAATGTTGTTACAGAGTCTCTTTAAGAACTCCCTTGAACTCTGCCTGGATCAAAATTAGCTTGAACTGACCACGCTACCTGTACAGTATTTTGAACTGCCTAAACCAACCCTCACCAGCCTGCACTCACCTGACTATCATCTGGACTGCCTCAGCCTTCAGGCCTCAGGTGACTATACTACTTGTGAATACTGTGCCTTGTATAATAACTGCTGGTTTGTTTGGTGAATACTATTTGTCAGTCTGGATGCTACATCTACCTGCAGGGTTACTGTAGTTCTTTGTTAGGTAGGAGTTTGTGCAGGTGTTACGGGCTGGGCTATAGGTCAGTCATATGGGCATACAGCCTGACCTATAGTCATTGACCAGACTAGCCTGACAACTACTGTAGATAAATCCCTCATATTTTATTTGGTATTTCTCCATTTATCACAGAACCTAAATCATGTTTTAGTCACAATTTATAGTGATGGCATTTGACTTTCAAATAAAGGTAGATTTTTGCTACATTATGTACTTATTGGTAGCCAGATGTGCGCCAGTATTAGTCCCACAGTATGGACAGCCAGAGGTTCCCCAGTATTAGCCAACCCCAGTTTAGATAGCCAGATGTGCCCCTTTATTAGTCCCTCCATATAGATAGTCAGATGTGCCCCAGTATTATGCCCCCAAAAATGTGATAATAAAATAAGTTTAAAATCTCACAGTCACTAAGGCCTCGATTCATAAAGCATTACCTCATGCGGTAATGCTGAAAACAGCAGACTTTACCGACCATTTAGCAAAATGTCAATTCATAAAGGCTGTTACTGCATGAAAAGCTGACATTACCGACCAGGGAGATAAATTACCGACTTGGCTGCAGTTACCTCCAACACATGTCAGTAAATTGTCAGCAAATGTCAATTCATAAAGCCTTCAACAAGCGGTAAGCCTGGCGGTAGTTACCGACACCTCTGGTGAGGTCTTAACAAGTTACCGACAGCTCTGACAGCTCTGATTAATGCAAAGTGCAGAGAGCCGATGTCTGTTTGATTCATCTGTGGAGAGAGCCAGAGAGCCCTCTGTGTGAATCATTTCAGCAGGCAGGGAAAGACTGTGTGACTCATCTGTCTGAGTCATCAGTGGAAAGAGCCGTCTGTGTGAGTAATTTCTGCAGGCAGGGAAAGCCTGTGTGACTCATCTGTCTGAGTCATCAGTGGGAGAGCCAGAGAGAGCCGTCTGTGTGATTCATTTCTGCAGGGCAAAGAGGGAATCAGGACACTGCTCTACTCTACCGCTCAATGGGCTGCGGTAATTTACCGACCTCCAAGGGCAGCTGGGGAAATCTTTATGAATTAGCACACAGACCGGGAAAATACCGAGTGCGGTATTTTCCCGACAAGATTTTGTTTATCGCACTGCTGTTTATGAATCAAGGCCTAAGAGGTGTATTTCAGATCTTACAATATAAATACTTCATAAATGAAACCTAGGCTGTCATGAACCTATGGATTTATAAATCCGGGTAAGCATAGGAAAATATTTCATTTCCAATTAAGTTTTTCTCCTGAACAGCGCATGGAACTTAGCTGTCAATAGACAGCTGCGTTTAGTGGTGATGGAAGCGCAATTGCAGCAGGAGCCCACAGAGCCAGACTATTGAAATCTACATCCTGGCAGAGTTAAGAGCCGAGGCTGCAAATAGCATATAGATTTTATATGCCTATTGCAAGAGGTTACTTTTACATACAGGAAAATGTAACAATTAAAACGAGGGTTCCATACCTTTATTATTTTAAATGTTTCACTTAGATCTGTAATTTCTGAATAACAGCACAGTGAAGTGAGTGTAGTCTTATTATTACAAACACTGATGTGCATGTAAAAGAATGAAAAATGTATAATTTCCTGTTAATGTAGCTGGGTAATTGAAGTGAACATGGGCTATCTTCATTCCACTTTAGTGCTGTTTGCAAAAAGTACACATTGCTGTGTAAAAAAAAAAAAAATGTACTACAGAGCCAAGTTTATACAGCAGATGGCAAAAGCATATTCAAATAGTAAGGGAGGAAGGAAATTCCATAGAGAACAATGGCAAACAGAACAGTTTGATGAAAGCTAAAATGTCTCCAAAGGGAATGGAATCAAGGTAACAGTGAAACCAGCCAGATATAAGGATCACGTTTAGCTATGATATACTAAGTGACAGATTATCGAATGTACCAAATGTTGCACAGGTATTTTGAACCCTGCTAAACTCTAGGAAGTAACTTTGTTAGAACTTAAAAAAAGAGTGTAAATTGTATGCTGAAATATCTTTTTTTTTTCCCACAGCTGCTTCCTTTCTTTGTTTGAATCCTTAACTAAATGTAACAACCTTTCCTATGGGAAAGTATTATGGTGATGGATAACACTTTACAGTGGTGCTGCAAATACAGAGTTTGTGCAGAGCTTGTATTGCATGATCTGTGATTACACTGAAGGGAGGTGCATAATTTCCTCATTGACAAGAATGCATATCTACACTGCCTGTTCAGTTATACTGCTACTGTGAAGGTGCACAACATTTTACTAGAGATTTATGTCGAACTTATTTTATAGAGGTTATCAAGAAATACACTGGACACTTAGCAATGTACAACAGTCAAAATACACAGCAATTTACAATTTATACAGGACCAAGAAACTGGCAATTCTCAAAAGCACACCACAACCAGTGCACTAAGCCGATGCCCACACTAAGCCACCGCCTACAACTGAGCTACCCACACTAAGCCACTGCCACACTAAGCCAATGCCACACTAAGCCGCCACCCAAAGGTGCTTCCAGGTCTGTCTATAATTATAAACTTTGGTTAGTATATAGAATTCCTGGCAGATAGCCTGTTGAATAAGCAGTTTCTGTTTGCTAACTGTGCAGTTTATTTGACAACTGGCTGCAGTGTGTCCATACTGTGCATAATTACATCCTTTGTTTACTATATAAGCTATCATAAGGAAATATACATTCTATATGTGATCTTTCCTAGATGTATCAATACTATCTAGTTCTAAACTTTTGTTACTCTAAAAAGATGGCACTTGTTTAGACAACCTAGTATATGCTCTAAATCCACACAAGAATAGCACTAATTGACATCAATCCACTAATGAACACTTTAACCACTTTCCAACTGAGGGGTTTTACCCCCTGACCACCAGAGCAATTTTCACCTTTCAGCGCTCCTTCCATTCATTCGTCTATAACTTTATCATTACTTATCGCAATGAAATGAACTATATCTTGTTTTTTTCGCCACCAATTAGGCTTTATTTAGGTGGGACATTATGCCAAGAATAATTTTATTCTAAATGTGTTTTAATGGGAAAATAGGAAAAAATGTGGTAAAAAATTTATTATTTTTCAGTTTTCGGTCTTTATAGTTTTTAAATAATGCATGCTACTGTAATTAAAACCCATTAAATGTATATGCCTATTTATCCCGGTTATAAAACCGTTTAAATTATGTCCCTATCACAATGTTTGCTGCCAATATTTTAGTTGGAAATAAAGGTGCATTTTTTTCAGTTTTGCGTCCATCCCTAATTACAAGCCCATAGTTTATAAAGTAACAGTGTTATACCCTCTTGACATAAATATTTAAAAAGTTCAGTCCCTAAGGTAACTATTTATGTATTTTTTTTAAATTGTAAATTTTTCATTTTTTTTTTAATTACAAAAAAAAAAAAATTGGGAAGTGTGGGAGGTAAGGAGTTAATTTTTTTGTGTAAAACAAGTTTATTTGTGTGTAAAAAATGGTTAGGGTGTAGTTTTACTATTTGGCCACAAGATGGCAACATTACCAATTTGTTTCATGCGACCTGCAAGCGTCCTTCCGGACGCTTGCAGGAAGTAGAAAGAGGCTGGGACTTTGTTATTTTTTCACAATGATCGCGCTGCTCAGCCGAGCGGCAGCAGATCATTGCGGGGCTTAGATCAACGAACGGGAATGGATTTTCCCGTTCGTTGATCTCTGGGCAAGCGGGCGGCGGCGTGTTTACTAGCGGCGGGCGGCGTGTTTACGAGCGGGAGCGCGGACAGCGGCGGGAGTGCGCAGAGTACGGATTTCTCCGTCCCTGGGGGTGAAAGGATAGAAAAAGGGGCGGAGAAATCCGTACGCGCGGGGGTAAAGTGGTTAATCCACACCACCGTCAGCACATATAGACCGGTTACTTTTGTGGCCTCTGTTAGGCTTGTGTCTGATTGACCCTTACATTGCAGTTCTCTGTTTGTGCTGACACTGCTATGAATGAAAATGTCTATTAATCGATTGGTTTCCCGTCTTTCCTATTCTTCTGTGGATTAGGCTATTGCTATATTTCGGAGCACGCCACATTTTAAGCCGCTGGTGAATGTCTGCGTGAACATTTGGTGCCAACCTCTATGATCTTTGTAACCTTGCCAATTTAGACTCTGATACAAATTGGCAATTTACAACTGGATCATATTAGTAGGTTTGATGTTCCATCATGTAAGCAATGGAGTAATGATGAATGTGGTACACACTCAAGTAAAGTGGATATCCAACAATCAATATGTGTTAAAATAGGTGGCAGGAGGCACCCCAAACAATTGTGAACAGTTGGTAAGCAGTGTGAAATAAACAATCTTACCTCAGTAGAGGAAGCATATATCACAAGCGTCCAGGAGCACACTTCTGGCTTTAAAGTAAGATGGAGTGCCTAGGTCCTCACCCCGGTACCAAGGGGCCACAGCATCAAATCCACACACAGGACCGGCACCACACACTGTAGTTGATAGCTCTTTAGAGTTTTATTGATCATGTCATGATCACTAGGCAACTTGACAAAGGCCTGAGTAGGCCGAAACAGCGGTCTGTTGTTGTCTTCATGCTGTCACCAATAAAACTCTAAAGAGCTATCAACTACAGTGTGTGGTGCCGGTCCTGTGTGTGGATTTGAGTAGAGGAAGCATAGTAATAAATATTGAATACATTGAACACTTACAGGATCACATGTTATGCGCGCCTTACCTGCTTCTTCAGGTCAAAAAATACACATTCCGTAGCTGAAACACGTCAGACTTGGAGAAAGGAATGGAGGACGGCCAGCCAGCCATTGACATTAAGACCCAGTGAACTATACTGTGTGTTAAAGTGGTGAGTCCCCATACCATGAAGTCTGTCTTCTGTTCCTATGTGGGGGCAGAGAGGTATGTGGGGTGAGTGGAGAAGGGGATCACTTGCTGAGTGGGTGAGAAGGGTCGGGGGCTGCAGTACACATGCTGAATTCTTAGCAGATAGGGTTCTTAACAACTGCATTGGCTGAGTGTAATCTAGTATGTGTACGGGGCATTACGTCTACTTCCTCAGATTAAACTGAGCAAAAGGAGAACAGAGGCGCCAGCAGGGTAAAAGTGGATAAAACCTTTAAAATTTTCTTGGAGGAAGCGGTGGACTTACCTCCATGAAGCAGACACGAAAGATTGTCTGTATAATAGTAATCCCATTTATTAGATAGTACCCCAAAAGTGCAATGCGTTTCGCAGGCCACGCCCGCTTCATCAGGCAATAAACGTGGGGACAAACAGAATTTCAGCAGTAGCAGGAGTAGCGCCTCCACTTTTACCCTGTTGGCGCCTCTGTTCTCCTCTTGTTGTACCGTGTCCACCCCTGGTGATTTACCCCTTTTCTGGTCTACAGAGAGCGACTTCTTAATCCTGAGTGAGGACAGGTCTAATCTCACCACCTGCCTATACAGTGGTTGCCTTTGTGGTAACCCACGTTTGTGAGTATACTCTTCTCACTAATTATCTTTACTATATTTATGCTGAACATACTACACTATATTGGGCTCTCGGTTTCTCTAACTTTATAAGATTAAACTGAGTTCCTGCAAAGGTATTCTAAGTACTCAATTCACTTCAATTTTGAGTGATCAATGATTGCCCAATCTTACCACATCCATGTAATATGAGAGCTCACCTACACAGTCTGTTCATAGTATTCAAAATCACATACTACATGGGTGGTAAGTGGTAAAATTGGATGCGTGTATGCACTCTATGTTACGTCTCAATATAGACTGTTGCTTGCAATGTGCGTATTATTGCAAATATATCCTAATTGTAGCAAGTTCTTTCTAGTTTATATTATACAATTACACAATTACAATACTGTGCAAACATTTTTGGCAGGTGTGAAAATTGTTGTAAACTAAAAATGCTTTCACATAGAATAGAATAAATTAACAATTCTCCCCATGTCTATGAGGGGGCTTCCTCTGAGCACTCTGCTTTTCTCCCAAACCTCAAAAAAAGAAAAACAATTGAAAAAGAAAAAAAAAAAGCAGACAGATTAGCTAAATGGCTTCCACCTAAAATTGGCCCTAGACATTGGCTCACATTAATCACAGGGTCAGTAGAGATGGGCCGAACGGTTCGCCTGCGAACTGTTCCAGGCGAACTTTGGTGGTTCGCGTTCGCCTGGACCAGGCGAACTTTTGCGGAACTTCAATTCGCCCCATAATGCACTATGAGGGTCAACTTTGACCCTCTGCATCACAGTCAGCAGGCACATTGTAGCCATTCAGGCTACACTAAGCCCTGGAGCCCCACCCCCCTTATATAAGGCAGGCTCGCTGGCCATGACACTCACTCGTGTGCCTGCTGCAAATAGACAGACTAGGGAGAGCTGCTGCAGATTTTTTCTCCTAGGGAAAGATTAGTTAGGCTCTTGGCTTGCTCCTGGCTGATTGTTATTGCTAAAATAGCACCCCTCAACAGCTCTTTTGAGAGCTAATGTTTTCCTGATGTGCTTTTTTTTTGTGTGTGTTGCTCACTGACACTGACATTATACAGCCCTATCTGTTGCAGCTGGACCTTGGTAATTGTTATTACTGTGCCAGCCAGGCCCTGCCTAACTATCTATACTGGGACACCTACCTATGCCTACCTAACTACTGGGGCACCTACTTACCTATACGGGGACACCTACCTATACTAGGGGACCTACCTATGCCTACCTACCTATAGTGGGTCTCCTACCTATGCCTAGCTAACTACTGAGGCACCTACCTATGCCTACCTATACTGGGACTCCTACCTATGCCTAGCTAACTACTGGGACACCTACCTATGCCTACCTATCTATACTGGGTCTCCTACCTATGCCTAGCTAACTACTGAGGCACCCACCTATGCCTACCTACCTATACTGGGACTCCGACCTATGCCTAGCTAACTACTGGGACACCTACCTATGCCTACCTATCTATACTGGGTCTCCTATATATGCCTAGCTAACTGCTGAGGAACCTACCTATGCCTACCTACCTATACTGGGACTCCTACCTATGCCTAGCTAACTACTGGGACACCTACCTATGCCTACCTATCTATACTGGGTCTCCTATCTATGCCTAGCTAACTACTGAGGCACCTACCTATGCCTACCTACCTATACTGGGACTCCTACCTATGCCTAGCTAACTACTGGGACACCTACCTATGCCTACCTATCTATACTGGGTCTCCTACCTATGCCTAGCTAACTACTGAGGCACCCACCTATGCCTACCTACCTATACTGGGACTCCGACCTATGCCTAGCTAACTACTGGGACACCTACCTATGCCTACCTATCTATACTGGGTCTCCTATCTATGCCTAGCTAACTACTGAGGCACCTACCTATGCCTACCTACCTATACTGGGACTCCTACCTATGCCTAGCTAACTACTGGGACACCTACCTATGCCTACCTATCTATACTGGGTCTCCTACCTATGCCTAGCTAACTACTGAGGCACCCACCTAAGCCTACCTACCTATACTGGGACTCCTACCTATGCCTACCTACCTATACTGGGTCCCCTACCTATGCCTAGCTAACTACTGAGGCACCTACCTATGCCTACCTACCTATACTGGGACTCCTACCTATGCCTACCTACCTATACTGGGTCTCCTACCTATACCTAAAGTGGGGCAAGTTTTTTTTTGCTGAGGCACCTACCTATGCCTACCTACCTATACTGGGACTCCTACCTATGCCTAGCTAACTACTGGGACACCTACCTATGCCTACCTACCTATACTGGGTCTCCTACCTATGCCTAGCTAACTACTGGGATACCTACCTATGCCTACCTACCTATAATGGGTCTCCTACCTATGCCTAGCTAACTACTGATGCACCTACCTATGCCTACCTACCTATACGGGGACTCCTACCTATGCCTACCTACATACAAGAAGATAATAAGGTCGTTGCTTCATTGTGGACAGACTAAATTTGATCAGCTGGACAGTCACTGTTGTTCTATCATTGAGCTACCACAGCCCGGCGACCATATGGGCTGGAAAACTGCCACGGCCTACACTCTGGCCATGGTGAGCACCAGTCCAGCACGGCCGTCACTACGTATGTTTGCATGCATTACACAGTGAGTTTGGTGTGTCAGTGTGAAGCAGAACTCTAATTACACTCCCTGATTGATGTATACACATGCAAGATGTTTAAAAGCACTTTAGGCCTGCAATTTAGCATTCAATGTGATTTCTGCCCTTAAAACGCTGCTTTGCGTCACATCCAGATTTTTCCCCGGGACTTTGGCCATATATCCCACTCCGCCATGCTCCCCTCCAGGTGTTAGACACCTTGAAACATCTTTTCCATCACTTTTGTGGCCAGCATAATTTTTTTCTATTTTTCAAAGTTCGCATCCCCATTGAAGTCTATTGCGGTTCGCGAACTTTTCCGCGAACCGAACCTTCCGCAAAGGTTCGCGAACGGGGTGCGCGAACCTAAAATCGGAGGTTCGGCCCATCTCTAAGGGTCAGTAGCCAATTGAATTAGCTACAGCGACGGGAAAGCAGCTGGTCCGTGCGGCATGACGTTGGTACTAGGTTCCGTTTTTTGTACCTGTGGTCTCTGGTCCTTAAATGGTCAGAGATCACTGGTACTGAAGTGGTTAACAATAATTTCAGCAGTTAGGTTAATCCAAACTTATGTACTGTATGCTGCATCAAGTCATTCTCTCTCTTCATGTTTTTGCAATAACTTGATAATGTTTTGATCAGAGCCATTTCACGACTTCCAGGTCGCCTCATTCTTCTATACACTTATGATAATTCTTAATGACATTGGCTATATGTTTAGGATCATCCTGCTGCAGAAACAAAAGTGGGGCAAGTTTTTTTTTTTTATACAGATAAGCAATCAACAAGAATAACAATGAAAATAACATCCAGATAATATACAAACATTGAAATTGTCTTATATCAAAAGAAGAATAGCAAGTGAGTAAGGATAAATAAAAACCATTAAATAATAAAACATAACATGAAGCTATATTTTCAAATATGCATACATACAGTGGGTTGCAAAAGTATTATTACTTTTATATTCCCTTTCACCAATTAGTGTTGCTGCAGACAGTGCTGATGGTTTGCACAGGAGCAAGCCCAATTGTGCACAGCACTGCTTCAGCTACAAAACGTATATACAGTATATTGTAAGTGTGACAACAAATAAAACAATAAGATCTCTTGTTAACCTAAGACGGTTACCCAGTATAGCTCACATTGACAGATATCTGGTTCCTTGATAGTGACATAAAGCCACAATGAAATGTCTTTCTTTTACTAGGAAAATCAAATTCTTAGCTCTAGGTTCAACTCTCAGTTTGTAAGTGATTATTGCAATAGGAGACTTTTAGTGTGCAGATAGGGCTGAGTCACACAATCGGGAGCATAAATAAAGTAGGGAATTCATAAAATAGGATGGGGGTTAAGTCAAGTATGCCGTAGCTGGAAATCCAGAAGATGACCCAGCACCGTCAGAGGTAATGTACTAAGCTATTTTATTCACGGCATCAAAGATAAAGGCAGGATACAGCACAAACAAGATGCTACTGAGGACACCCTTCCTGTGTCAAGCCTGCAAAGCCTCAACCAACTTGTGATTAGACACAAATAAGGGGGAATTAAACAGGCTAAACTCTCAAAAGACATACAGGGTGCATTTCTCCGTTTTCCTTTTGTTCTTTGCAAGAGTTAAGGTCCACTTTAATGGTCAGTATTCTAGGAAATGTCCACCACTGTGGAATGAGCATTCCACAAATGCATGAGAAGGGAATTTTTATATGTCTTTAATAGATAGATCATTATGGTGCAGAAGCATCAACATCTTGTTGAAAGGTATGTGAGTCAAGGATATTTCCACTGACCGTTTATTGATTTTCTTCCAAAAGAAAGCCACATGAGGACATTCCTACCAGATATGATCAAAGGTAGCGGATTGATAGTCACAGAGCCATCAATTGGCTGGGTAATCAGGAAGAATTTTGTGTAGGGATTCCGAGGTTTTATACCACCTGTAAGAATCTTGTAATTAGCCTCCTGTATGGAGATATTTATTGACCCAATACGTGTAAGCAGAAAAATGATTTCCCAATCAATGTCATCGTGGCCCGTGCTTTCCTGTTCCTCCCATTGATCAGTAAACCTTAAATTAACTTCCGGACTAGTATCCTCTAAAAATCTGTACATTACAGAGACCATATATGGTATCTGCTTGCCTGTATGATACATCTTTTCAAAGTGTATCAAGGCTCTGGTCATATGCGATCTACGGGAAGGTTTGTTTATGTAGGACTGAAGCTGCATATAAGGCCACTGGGAGATTTGAGATAATTGCTGCTGATCTTCAAGTTTCCCATTCTCAATTAAATTGATGGCTTTCAGCTCTGGATCAACTACATGTGGGAATAAGAAATGACCAGCACTCCCTTGACCAAAATCAGTACTATAGTTCAGAGTAGTCAGAGGGTTTAATACGGAGGATGCACGGTGGCGTAGTGGTTAGTGCTCTCGCCTTGCTGTGCTGGGTCCCTGGTTCGTATCCCAGCCAGGTCAACATCTGCAAGGAGTTTGTATGTTCTCCCCGTGTCTGTGTGGGTTTCCTCCGGGCACTCCAGTTTCCTCCCACATCCCAAAAACATACAGATAAGTTAATTGGCTTCCCCTAAATTGACCCTAGACTACAATAAATACACAACACAATACATACATAGATAAAAGACTATGGTAGGGATTAGATTGTGAGCTCCACTGAGGGACAGTTAGTGACAAAACAATATATTCTCTGTTCAGCGCTGCAGAAGATGTTGGCGCTATATAAATAGTAAATCATTTTAATAATAATAGTATTTCTTACATGCCTGGTGAAATACCTTCAACATGTCTTTAATTAGGGAAAAGTCTGAGATTGTCTGACCAACTACTGGGTTAGGTATTCATAGAACACCTCTGACAGCCTGTTTTACTATCCTTTCATCCAGATCCACCCAGAGTTTAGAGTCATTGTGACAGGGCCAGTCTACTATCCTAGTTAACATGCATCCTATATGGTACCTTCCAAAGTCAAAGAGAGACGCTCCTCCTCTTTCCTTTGGTAGGTAGAGAATCCACCTATTAATTTGTGGTGCCTTATTGTTCCAAATACATTCCCCTACTTTCTTCTGAAGTAATCCAATAAACGTACTGTAACGATTGGTGTCAGCACGCAGAGAGAATCTAATTATTGGTGATCTGCAGTATCACCAAGAATGCAGATATATACCTGATTATTGATGATCTGCAGAATCACCGATAATACAGATATATTGCTAACTTCTGGACACCTATATAGTGTGAGTGTTTGGTGCAACAGTAATAACTTTGAGTGAGGACCACCCGAGGAGCAGGTGGTCCTTGGCAGTAGGAGAAGTACCTCCCTTTAGAAGTGCAGAGATCTTGCAGCAGCCTGAGACATCCAAGGGGGCGGAGTCCCAGGCTGAAAAGCAAGAAGACCCGGTGACTAGTGACCACTGGAAGATGGGTGTCACAAGCAGGTCTGGAGAATAACACAAATGGTAATACAGTTCCCTAGTCTTGGGTGCGAGATCCGTGGTTTCAGCCCCCTGGAACTAGTCTGGAATATAACACAAATGATAATACAGTTCCCTAGTCTTGGGTGTGAGGTCCGTGGTCTCAGCACCCTGGAACTAGTCTGGAGTATAACACAAATGATAATACAGTTCCCTAGTCTTAGGTGCGAGGTCCGTGGTCTCAGCACCCTGGAACTAGTCTGGAGTACAACACAAAGATAATACACGTAATCTGGCTCAGTGTGAATTCCCAGGTCCTCCTGGTTCAAACACACTGTAGAATCTGACTATGGTCTGAATGCTTCCACGTAAGTGTTCGCAATGGCAGACAACCAGCAACTGACAAGCAAGCTGTATTTATAGTTGCAGGACTCTGCCGCCCAGCCCGAGCCACTCAGCCAATCAGGAGTCCAGCAGGAATCAGCTGATCATCCAGGTCAGCTGATACCTCTGCTGCTGGTATAAAGGTCCTGTCTTCTGGCGCGCGCGTGCGTAGCTCTCCATCCATCTGTGTGAACTAACAGACCCAGCCACACCAGACGCATGCTGCCGCGTGCCAACCGCCGCGCTGGATGCGGAAACAGCCGCCTTACTGCCAGTACATGCGGCGGCTTTTCCGCGATCTCTCACAGTAAACCCCCCCGAGGAGTGGACTCCGGACACTTCCCAACCGGGTTCCCCGAATGTGGGTCTAGAATCTTCTTGGTCTCACATTTAGATTGATCTTTTACCATCACAGGGATGGAGGGAGGGGAATCCATGTGCACTGCCGGCTTCAATAGAGACACATGGAGTGATCTTACACCTCCCATACTGGCTGAGAGATCGACAGCATAGGTGACAAAATTAACTCTCCTGGTCACTGGGAATGGTCCTATGAACGTAGGACCCAATTTTGTTGACAATCGCTTCAGGGCCCCATGCCGCGAGGATACGTACACCATATCCCCTGGGGAAAACTCCCACTCTACAGACTTCCTTCTACTAGTCTGACCTTTCTGAGTCCGGGGGTTTCCCTGGCCCTGGCAAATGTTGTAATGTACCCGGTGAGGACTGATGAGAAGTTGTACCCTCTAGAATGTCCCGCTGGCAAGGCCCAGATTAGGCATCCAGTCCTTCACCGTCTCCGCAGGTGCCCTGACCACCTTATGAGGTAGGCCGGTCTCAGGCTCGGAACTTATAACTAAAGTCTCTGCTTTGACCTGCTCTGCCACCCCTCCCACCTGTATCTTGGTAGAACAAACTGCCACTCTCTCCAAGAAATTCTGATGGCAATAGGCTGACCATTCCAGTAAGTGACCTGAAGCCCAGTCGATCTGTGGGGAGTGGAGTTGCAACCAGGGCATACCAAGAACAATGGTGGAGGTTGCCATGGGCATAACCAGGAACTGCAATATCTCTTCATGCACAGCCCCTAAACAACATGACAATAAAGGGGTTTGAAGAAGAGATTGACTACTCTGCAACGGAGAGTCATCCACTGCAGTGACCAGAATCTGTCGGTCAAGCGGGAACAAAGGTATCCCCAATTTTTTAACAAAATCGTAATCAATGAGGTTTGCTGCAGAACCGGAGTCCACAACGGCTTCTGCAGAACTAGTCTGACCCTCCCATGTAATAGAGCAGGGAAGGAGCAGACGATCTTTGTTTAACCACTTGCCGACCGCACACTCATAACGTGCGTCGGCAAAGTGGCAGCTGCAGGACCAGCGACGCAGTACTGCGTCGCCAGCTGCAGCCTAATTAATCAGGAAGCAGCCGCTCGTACGAGCGGCTGCTTCCTGTCAAATCACGGCGGGGGGCTCCGTGAATAGCCTGCGGGCCGCCGATGGCGGCTCGCAGGCTAGATGTAAACACAAGCGGAAATAATCCGCTTTGTTTACATTTGTACGGCGCTGCTGCGCAGCAGCGCCGTAAGGCAGATCGGCGATCCCCGGCCAATCAGCGGCCGGGGATCGCCGCCATGTGACAGGAGACAGCCTGTCACTGGCTGCACAGGACGGATAGCGTCCTGTGCAGCCGGATCTCCAGGAGGGGGCCAGGTAGGAGAGGGAGGGGGAGGATTTCGCCGCGGAGGGGGGCTTTGAGGTGCCCCCCCCCGCCACCCACAGCAGGCAGGAGAGATCAGACCCCCCCAGCACATCATCCCCATAGGGGGGAAAAAAGGGGGGCAATCTGATCTCCCTGCCTGCACCCTGATCTGTGCTGGGGGCTGCAGAGCCCACCCAGCACAGATCAATCAAACCAGCGCTGGTCCTTAAGGGGGGGTAAAGGGTGGGTCCTCAAGTGGTTAAAGGAAAAGACTGCTCGCCTATGGTGTTGACCAACCCCAGACGGCAACATTCTCCTGGCCCCTTAGCACCATCTAGATTGCGTTTTCTTGGCCCTCTGTGAGTCTTTTTCACCTGACTCAACTCTGAATACCCGATTTGCATCGGTTCGTCTGCGGGTGATAGAGATCGAGAAGAGTCGTGTAAGACAGACCTTCTAGCATTCCTACCACGAACCTGTCTCTGGTAGCGCAAACGGCGATCTATCTGTATGGCCAATGAAATTGCCTCGTCTCAGTGGCGGACACAGGCAGCAGTGGGCCCCTGTGCAAAATATCAATTGTGGGCCCCCCTGACCTGCGGCGCGCTTCGCGCGCCGCGTCCAAAAATGGGCGTGGATAGAACCTGCGGCGCGTAGCGCCACGGCAAAAAATGGGCGTGGCAATGACCGGATAAGGGCGGAGCTAACTGTAATTTAAAGTGATCCCGGGGTGAGAGTGATATGGAGGCTGCCATATTTATTTCCTTTTAAACAATACTAGTTGCCTGGCGGCCCTGCTGATCTATTTGGCTGCAGTAATAAACTGAATTACACCAGCAACAAGCATGCAGCTTAATCTTCTCAGTTCTGACAATATTGTCAGAAACCCCTGACCTGCTGCATGCTTGTTCAGGGTCTATGGTTGAAAGAATAAGAGGCAGAGGACCAGAACGGCAACCAGGCAACTGGTATTGCTTAAAAGGAGAGAAATATGGCAGCCTCAATATTATTCTCACCTCAGGTTCCCTTGAAAAGTGCAACGCAAAGACAGTGGGCCCAAGTTTTGGTGACCCTTTCCCCAGAAAATTCACATAATTGTGCAGGTTTTCTCAAGAAAATACACATAATGTGAGCAGATTTGCCCAGAAAATACATTCAATCATGTCGGCAGATTTGCCCAGAAAATACGTGCAATGATGTCGGCAGATATGCCCAGAAAATACGTGCAATGATGTCGGCAGATATGCCCAGAAAATACGTGCAATCATGTCGGCAGATATGCCCAGAAAATACGTGCAATCATGTCGGCAGATATGCCCAGAAAATACGTGCAATCATGTCGGCAGATATGCCCAGAAAATACGTGCAATCATGTCGGCAGATATGCCCAGAAAATACGTGCAATCATGTCGGCAGATATGCCCAGAAAATACGTGCAATCATGTCGGCAGATATGCCCAGAAAATACGTGCAATCATGTCGGCAGATATGCCCAGAAAATACGTGCAATCATGTCGGCAGATATGCCCAGAAAATACCTGCAATCATGTCGGCAGATATGCCCAGAAAATACCTGCAATCATGTCGGCAGATATGCCCAGAAAATACCTGCAATCATGTCGGCAGATATGCCCAGAAAATACCTGCAATCATGTCGGCAGATATGCCCAGAAAATACGTGCAATCATGTCGGCAGATTTGCCCAGAAAACACATGCAATCATGTAGCAAATTTGCCCAGAACATACATGCAATCATGTGGCAGACCTGCCCAGAACATACACGCAATCATGTGGCAGACCTGCCCAGAACATACACGCAATCATGTGGCAGACCTGCCCAGAACATACACCTGCTAAAATAAATAATAAAAAAAAACATTTACTCACCTGCAGCAGCAGACCTCCTGTCCCAGCCTCCATCCGGCGCGCAGCTCCCATGGGTGGTTGGGTGGATAGGTAGCCTGGTGGGTAGGTAGGCAGCCGGGTGGGTAGGTAGGTAGCCCTTAGCCGGGTGGGTAAGTAGCCTGGTGGGTGGCTGGGTAGCTGGGTGGGTAGCCTGGTGGGTGGCTGGGTAGGCGGGTGGGTAGGTAGCCTGGTGGGTGGGTAGGTGGGTGGTTAGGTAGCTGGGTGGGTGGGTAGGTAGCCTGGTGGGTTGGTAGGTAGCCGGGTGGGTAGGTAGGTAGGTAGCCTGGTGGGTAGGTAGGTAGCCGGGTGGGTGTGTAGGTAGCCGGGTGGGTGGTTAGGTAGCCGGGTGGGTAGGTAGGTATCCGGGTGGGTAGGTAGCCGGGTGGGTGGGTAGGTAGCCGGGTGGGTAGGTAGCCAGGTAGATAGCCGGCAGGGTGGTTAGGTAGCCGGGTGGGTAGGTAGCCAGGTAGATAGCCGGCAGGGTGGTTAGGTAGCCGGGTGGGTAGCTAGGTAGCCGGGTGGGTAGGTAGCCGGGTGGGTAGGTAGCCAGGTAGATAGCCGGCAGGGTGGTTAGGTAGCCGGGTGGGTAGGTAGCCGGGTGGGTGGGTAGGTAGCCGGGTGGGTGGGTAGGTATCCGGGTGGGTAGGTAGTCGGGTGGGTGGGTAGGTAGCCGGGTGGGTGGGTAGGTAGCCGGGTGGGTAGGTAGCCAGCAGGGTGGGTAGGTAGCCGGGTGGGTAGGTAGCCAGGTAGATAGCCGGCAGGGTGGTTAGGTAGCCGGGTGGGTAGCTAGGTAGCCGGGTGGGTAGGTAGCCAGGTAGATAGCCGGCAGGGTGGTTAGGTAGCCGGGTGGGTAGCTAGGTAGCCGGGTGGGTAGGTAGCCAGGTAGGTAGCCGGCAGGGTGGTTAGGTAGCCGGGTGGGTAGCTAGGTAGCCGGGTGGGTAGGTAGCCAGGTAGGTAGCCGGCAGGGTGGTTAGGTAGCCGGGTGGGTAGCTAGGTAGCCGGGTGGGTAGGTAGCCGGGTGGGTAGGTAGCCAGGTAGATAGCCGGCAGGGTGGTCAGGTAGCCGGGTGGGTAGCTAGGTAGCCGGGTGGGTAGGTAGCCAGGTAGGTAGCCGGCAGGGTGGTTAGGTAGCCGGGTGGGTAGCTAGGTAGCCGGGTGGGTAGGTAGCCGGGTGGGTAGGTAGCCAGGTAGATAGCCGGCAGGGTGGTTAGGTAGCCGGGTGGGTAGCTAGGTAGCCGGGTGGTTAGGTAGCCGGGTGGGTAGGTAGCCAGGTAGATAGCCGGCAGGGTGGTTAGGTAGCCGGGTGGGTAGCTAGGTAGCCGGGTGGGTGGGTAGGTAGCCTGGTTAGGTAGCCGGGTAGGTAGCCGGGTGGATGGTTAGGTAGCGGGGTAGGTAGCCGGGTGGGTGGGTAAGGTAGCCGGGTGGGTAGCTATCCGGGTGGGGGGCCCGACTCCTATCCTCCCTCACTCACCTCGGGGCCCCCCTCCCGGTATGCGCTGCAGCCGGCGGGAGAGCAGAAAATACAGGAAGTCTCCGGCCGGGGCTGCAGCAGACGCTAGAGGCAGCTGCTGCTTAGTTTCCGATATGTCTCCAAAGTTGGAGACCAAGCGGCAGCTGCCGCCCCGGCCGGAGACTTCTTGTATTTTCCGCTCTCCCGCCGCATGAGGGGGGGGGGCGAGGTGAGGGGGGAGGACAGAAGTTGGGCCCCCCAGGTTAAAAATAAATAAATAAATAAATAAAAATAAAAAAAAAAACCTGCAATACTTAATGGGCCCCTGAAGCAGCAGAACTTCAGGGGCCCTCGTGCGGCGGCACGGCCTGCACGGCCGTATGTCCGCCACTGCCTCGTCTACAGATTTGGGCTCAGGATGTCCAATCATCACATCATAAACTGCATCTGACAACCCTGCCAAAAAACAGTCCAACAGTGCAAACGAGCCCCATCTCGTAGAAACTGCCCACTTCCTGAACTCTGCTGCATAATTTTCAACCAGATCCTTGCTTTGCCGCAACGTCTTGAGCTTCCGCTCAGCGGTAGAGGCAATGTCCGGATCATCGTAAATTATAGCCATGGCTTTAAAAAATGCCTCAACCGAGGCCAAAGCCCCATCTCCTGGCTGGAGATTATATGCCCAGGTCTGGGAATCCCCTGACAACAGAGTCTTAATAAACGTAATTCTCTGTGCCACGGTTCCAGATGAATTAGGCCTCAACTCAAAGTATGATAACACTCTATTCCTAAAGTTCTGAAAGTCAGATCTGTGACCAGAAAACCTTTCGGGTACAGGCATACGTATGTCTGTGCTAGGAGGAGATTGCACTGAGTTTATAGCTGATTGAAGTTCCTGAACAGCCCCAAATAGCTGGCTGATCTGGGTCTGTTGGTTCAAAGTTACCTCGGAAAGATTGTTTACCGCAGTAGTCAGGACTTCAACATGCCTATACAGTGCGTCCATTTGGGTTTGGGTCTGCCATTCTGTATCTATTGGTGTCAGCACGCAGAGAGAATCTAATTATTGGTGATCTGCAGTATCACCAAGAATGCAGATATATACCTGATTATTGATGATCTGCAGAATCACCGATAATACAGATATATTGCTAACCTCTGGACACCTATATAGTGTGAGTGTTTGGTGCAACAGTAATAACTTTGAGTGAGGACCACCCGAGGAGCAGGTGGTCCTTGGCAGTAGGAGAAGTACCTCCCTTTGGAAGTGCAGAGATCTTGCAGCAGCCTGAGACATCCAAGGGGACGGAGTCCCAGGCTGAATAGCAAGAAGACCCGGTGACTAGTGACCACTGGAAGATGGGCGTCACAAGCAGGTCTGGAGAGTAACACAAATGATAATACAGTTCCCTAGTCTTGGGTGCGAGATCCGTGGTTTTAGCACCCTGGAACTAGTCTGGAATATAACACAAATGATAATACAGTTCCCTAGTCTTGGATGCGAGGTCCGTGGTCTCAGCACCCTGGAACTAGTCTGGAGTATAACACAAAGATAATACAAGTAATCTGGCTCAGTGTGAATTCCCAGGTCCTCCTGGTTCAAACACACGGTAGGATCTGACTATGGTCTGAATGCTTCCACGTAAGTGTTCGCATTGGCAGACAACCAGCAACTGACAAGCAAGCTGTATTTATAGTTGCAGGACTCTGCCGCCCCGCCCGAGCCACTCAGCCAATCAGGAGTACAGTAGGACGATCAGCTGATACCTCTGCTGCTGGTATAAAGCTCCTGACTTCTGGCGCGCGCGTAGCTCTCCATCCATCTGTGTGAACTAACAGACCCAGCCACACCAGACGCATGCTGCCGCGTTGGATGCAGAAACAGCTGCCTTACTGCCAGTACATGCGGCGGCTTTTCCGCGATCTCTCACACTTACATAGCAATTGGTACCACCTGGAAAAAATACAAGATCCTAGGAAGGACATTTATGCTAACCATCGCAATGCGGGCAAACCAGGAGAGGGTCAGTCCTCCCCAACTCCCCAGGTCTTCCAACAATTTATTTACAATGGTAAGGAAATTTAACTGAAAAAAAAGCTTAGTATTTTTATGAACGTTTATCCCCCAGATACGTAATTACCCCTGTGTTCCATTTAAAGGGTAAGTCAGATCTAAGCTGTTGTTCTATTTCGTATGGATTATTGATATTCAACATATCAGACTTAAATAGGTTAATTTTGATGTTGGAAAGCTCTTCATATTCTTTAAAAGCTGTGATCAATGCTGTCATTGACCTTGCAAAATCTGAAAGAAACAGCAAAAGGTCATCTGCAAAGGCCACAATTTAAATTGCTGGCCCCCTACTTCAATGCCCTGAATATCCTTGTTCAGATTAACTGATCTAATGAAAGGTTCCAAAGTCAAAACAAAAATCAGGAGCGAAAGGGTACATATAGGAAAGGAACAAATCCCACTTGATCCTTTCCTATAATGGAGGGTATAGCTTAAATTAGGCCATTGGCCAGCACCTCGCTGAAATTCTTTGTATCAACATCAAATAACGAGATCAGTCTGTAATTAGCACAGACTGTATCATCCTTTCCTTTCTTATGTGTAATAGCTATGTGGGTGGACTGTATTTTCACCGGTATAAACGTTACCTTCAAGACTTCATTAAACAGGGCTGTCAGGTGAGGAATGAGAAGGGCCTTTTTATCATGCATGCCTGTGAAGCTGTCAGACTCCAGACTCTTGTTTGTCTTCACACTTTTTATAGCTAAGGGCACCTTGTCTTCTTGTATTTGTTCACCCCACTCCTTAATTAGGTCTGGATCAATTTTGGGCATCTTAGAGGCAGCCAAGAACTGGTGTCTCTCATCTCGCCTAGTTGTGTCACCCATATAGTCCACTCAATCACTCTTTAGGGAGTATAAAATGGGCCAAGCCTGGAGAAAATAGTGTAATAGAGCAAAACAGTTGATAGAAGCCCCTTAGAGGGACGCCTCACACAAATGAGCTAGTGCCATTAAAACTTGAGACACTCATTTAGAGCATCTGTCTGTAAATGCAATTTCATTTTGATTTTAATAAGTTTGGATCGTTGTACACTATGAGCAGCTTTATATTTTGAGATGATTAACCTGAATGATCTAGAAGCCTATTAACTATTACTGCTCTAGAGGCTTGAGGAAGCCAGTAACTGCCCAAATGCATTCTTTGACATGTTATGCTTCTGGGTCAGACTCATCACACCTGCAGTGAGTTTCCCACTCAAGGGTGTTAGTGGTGGGTGCTCACAATTGATGCGGATCACCAAGGAAGAGGAGAGGCTGATTCTCTATTACCTGGTTACTATTGGCAAAAAAGTTTCAGGCTCTGGATTGTAGACACATATTTGCCAAAAAAAAGAGACATAGCTGCATTCCCAATTTTAACTTTTTAAAATTATCTTAACTTGCACCATTTATGGGACTGAGGTATATCCACTTACATATATAAATTGTACTTTATTGGTTAGTGTGGGAAAGTCATTGTAGATTAGAGATAGTGATATGACTATGAATTCAGTAAAGTACTGCAGAAGATGTCAGCGCAAAATAAATACATTAATAAAAAAGTGAATGTCAGAATGGGCAAATAGGGTGAAATTCTTCTTAACCACTTTATCCACCACTACAGTATATCTATGTCCTCTGTGACTTCATCAAAGCCATGAGGACGTAGATATATACATTTTGTAGCTGAAGCAGTGCTGTGCACAATTGGGCTTGCTCCTGTCCTGTGCAAACCGTCAGCACTGTCTGCAGCAACATTAATTGGTGAAAGGGAATATATGTTCCCTGAACCAATAAGATTTATTTTTTACCATTAAAATGTGCTTATTTTCTCAGTTCATAGTGAAAAATAAACACTGCAGTATTATTTTAGAATAAAATATGTCCCCATAAATTGTGACAGGAACATAATCTTAGGTTTTGTGATCAACGGTAGAAATAGCCAAACAAATTTTTTATTTTTATCTACAGTAGCACTTTTTATTTTTAAACTGCAATTGGTAAACCTGAGAAAAAAATTTTTTTTTCTTTTTTTCCCCTCTATTTCCCATTAAAATCTATAAATAACAAAATTGTTTTAGGGAAAAATGCTATTCAATGAAAGCCTAGTTTGTCTTGAAAAAACAATATACAGTATATTTCATTTAGGTGTCATAAGTAGGGATAAAGTTATTGCTGATTAAATAGGGACATAGATAAAATGTAAACACTTCTCTGGTCCATAAGTGTGAAACAAGGTCTGGATGTGAAGTGGTTAAATACCAATTAAAATCTCAAATTTTGCAGATTCCAAGTTTGCAATGTGAAATAGCGAAATCACTAAATAATTGTAATTTATTGCAAATTTTCACTTTCACATCCAGGCTACTTTCACACTTAGAGTCTTGCATCACATCGCTCTATAATCCTCCACCACTCCCCTGTTCCAGTGGCCATAAGTCTCAATGACCCATGTCACATTATCCATGGTGCAACGGGATGCGGCAGATGTAGCCACATCAACGCAGAGGCGACGCAGACTCTGCAGTGCTTTGCTGCATGGTACGAGCGGTACCGCACGACAGGCATTTGCATTGGAGTCTCTGGCAAAGCAACAATCGGGGGTAAACAGTGAAGTACTTCATGACCAGCAGGGAGCACGTCACTGTTCGGGGGTGGAGCTATGAATATTACCCTGTCGGGGGAATTTTGCCACAGGGTAATATGCACGGGGGAATGGTACGGATTGATTGTCATGCCCTGAGCCCTCCTGCTGCAGGACAACCGCACCACACCATGTGTGAAATTGGCCTCAAGTCTCCTCAGTAGACACTAACATGCTTACAGCAGTCCACAAACATTTTCTTTTTTTTCTCTATTTATGAGAAAATAAACGTTTGAACATACTTTCACATAACTTCCTGAATTTATTAGTTTATATTCCTTAAATTCTGAATTTCAACATAAAATTGCAAAAAAGTTTCTGTACCGTGTTAGCCAAACAAAATATGTAGGTAGAAAAAACAAAGTCTTGTAAAAGTAATACCTTTTGACCAGAGCCGGATTAAGGCCAAATGGGGCCCCAAGCAATGTAGCATATTTGGGCCCCCTCCATTCTTAACCCCCTCTGCTCCCTCCGCCCACATAATGTCATAAAAGAACTGAGGGTACCTTTGGCACACATAAGTGGAGTGGGGAGTGTGAGGTCAGTGTGGGCGCTGCTGGGGAGGGAGATGTCAGTGTGGGCGCTGCTGGGGAGGGAGAGGTCAGTGCGGGTTTCGGGGGGAGGGGAGAGGTCAATGTGGGATGCAGGAGGGGAGAGGTCAGTGTGGGTTGCAGGGGGGTAAGGGAGAGGTCAGCGTGGAATGCAGGGGTGGAGAGGTCAGTGTGGTGAGGGAGAGGTCAGTGTGGGTTGCAGGGGGGTGAGGGAGAGGTCAGTGTGGGTTGCAGGGGGGTGAGGGAGAGGTCAGTATGGGATGCAGGGGGGGAGAGGTCAGTGTGGGTTACAGGGGGTGAGGGAGAGGTCAGTGTGGGTTGCAGGGGGGTGAGGGAGAGGTCAGTGTGGGCTGCAGGGGGGTTGAGGGAGAGGTCAGTGTGGGATGCAGGGGGGGGGAGAGTTCAGTGTGGGTTGCAGGGGGGTGAGGGAAAGGTCAGTGTGAGTTGCAGGGGGGAGAGGGAAAGGTCAGTGTGGGCTGCAGGGGGGGTGAGGGAGAGGTCAGTGTGGGATGCAGGGGGGGAGAGTTCAGTGTGGGTTGCAGGGGGGTGAGGGAGAGGTCAGTGTGGGTTGCAGGGGGGTGAGGGAGAGGTCAGTGTGGGTTGCAGGGGGGTGAGGGAGAGGTCAGTGTGGGTTGCAGGGGGGTGAGGGAGAGGTCAGTGTGGGATGCAGGGGGGGGGAGAGTTCAGTGTGGGTTGCAGGGGGGTGAGGGAGAGGTCAGTGTGGGTTGCAGGGGGGTGAGGGAGAGGTCAGTGTGGGAAGCAGGGGGGGAGAGGTCAGTGTGGGTTGCAGGGGGGGTGAGGGAGAGGTCAGTGTGGGTTGCAGGGGGGGGGGAGGGAGAGGTCAGTGTGGGTTGCAGGGGGGTGAGGGAGAGGTCAGCGTGGGTTGCAGGGGGGTGAGGGAGAGGTCAGCGTGGGTTGCAGGGGGGAGAGGTCAGTGTGGGTTGCATGGGGGAGAGGGAGAGGTCAGTGTGTGTTGCAGGGGGGGGAGAGGTCAGTGTGGGATGCAGGGGGAAGAGGTCAGTGTGGGTTGCAGGGGGGGTGAGGGAGAGGTCAGTGTGGGTTGCAGGGGGGAGAGGTCAGTGTGTGTTGCAGGGGGGGAGAGGTCAGTGTGGGTTGCAGGGGGGTGAGGGAGAGGTCAGTGTGGGTTGCAGGGCAGTGAGGGAGAGGTCAGTGTGGATTGCAGGGGGGTGAGGGAGAAGCCAGTGTGAGTTGCAGGAGGGGAAGAGAAGTCAGTGTGGGTTGCATGGGGGAGATGGAGAGGTCAGTGTGTGTTGCGGGGGGGGGGGGGGGGGAGAGGTAAGTGTGGGATGCAGGGGGAAGAGGTCAGTGTGGGTTGCAGGGGGGGGTGAGGGAGAGGTCAGTGTGGGTTGCAGGGGGGGGTGGGAGAGGTCAGTGTGGGATGCAGGGGGGGGAGAGGTCAGTGTGGGTTGCAGGGCGGTGAGGGAGAGGTCAGTGTGGGTTGCAGGGCGGTGATGGAGAGGTCAGTGTAGATTGCAGGGGGGTGAGGGAGAAGCCAGTGTGAGTTGCAGGAGGAGAAGAGAGGTCAGTGTGGGTTGCAGGGGGGTGAGGGAGAGGTCAGTGTGGGTTGCAGGGGGGAGAAGCCAGTGTGAGTTGCAGGAGGGGAAGAGAGGTCAGTGTTGGTGCTCATGGAGGGAGTTGGAAAGTGTCCTGGGGGCGGAGCTTCCCACGGGTTGTGGGCGGGGCTTCCGCGGGTTATGGGCGGGGCTTCCCGCGGCTATGGTGGGGGCTTTATTTCACCAAAACCTCTACTATGGCAGTAGCAGCAGACCTCCCCCATACCCTTATACTTACTAAAGTCTGAGCAGCAGCAGCAGCAGCAGCAGCAGCAGCAGCATTCCTGTCTTCTCCGTCTTCCTCACATCAGGTGGGACTCGTCTCTGTGCTCAGCAGTGCTACCTCCGGCAGCTCTTCCTCCCTGGCCGGAACTAAAGATTAATTGTCGGGCCAGCCAGGGGTGTTCTTCCGCCAGCAGCAGACTGGTGAGAAAATAGTCCCCCCTCACCTGCCTGCTGCTACTTGGCAATGGTCATTGTGTGAGTTTGTGGAGTAGGGGGGAGGAACTGTACTGAAACTTTATAGTTTCAATAAAGTTAAGACTTTACCTGCTGCCAGGATGGGGCCCCAAGCTGGTGCTTGAGGTGCCTGGTTGATGATCCGGCTCTGCTTTTGACAGGGGCTTAACTAGAAATCACTGGGCCCCCCTGCAAAACTTTGGATGGGGCCCGTTCTCCCTGCTTTCTGCACAGGTAAACTGAGAACCAATGTTATTCAATTGGCTAGTGTACACTTGAATGTGTTTTCCCCATGCAGATAAAACCAGACAGCAGTGAAGCAGTGCACACATTTTCTCTATCAGTTACATTAGCTTCTATAATAAAACGTGCATGTTTTCACACATACAGACACACATGGGGCTTGATTCTCTAAACCGTGATATGACAAATAGCACACTTTATCAAAGATATCACACCTTATCAAAAATATCACACCTTATCAAAGATAGCACACCTTATCAATGTTAACAAGCCTTATCAGAGTAGCATAGTGAGCACTACAAACTTATGCCTGCTAATTGGCAATGGCGCTCTTCCTTCCTTGAACCCCTGCAGGTTCGTAGCACTCGTTATGCTACTCTGATAAGGCGTGTTAAATTTGATAAGGTGTGATATCTTTGATAAGGTGTGCTATTTGTCATATCGTTTAGTGAATCAAGCCCATGGTGTGCAGAAAACCCATACAGCAAACTGACAGTGTGCTCAGCTTATTACACTCACTCTGATGGAGCAGAAATGACTCTGAAGCCTTCTCCAGCATCACTACAGTACAGAGCACTTGGGGAGTGGTAGAGAGGTTGGGGCTGGGCACTGTACACAAGATCCTGCTGCACATGAATAGGGACTGTCTACAAATCTTTGTCTGCAAAACTTTGTATGATTCCTTATCAGTGGCTGAGCAGATGCAGTCATTTACAACAATTGTGCAGAAAGAAGAAGGTTTTCTCTCTGTGCCCTTAGGACAGGGAAAAGAAAGTTCTCTCCCACGGGCCCCCTGCAGCTTCTGGGCCCCACTGCAGCAGCATCCCTTGCAGGGTCTATTGTTACACCCCTGTCTTTTAATGGCTAACTGATAAAGTTAAATTATGCAAGCTTTCAGGAAAGTATTCCCCTTCTTCGGGCATATTTCCAGATGTTAGCTGAAGTAAAACAATGGTGCAGGTAAATAGTATACACGAAAATGACAGTTTGTGCTGGTTACTATTTAGCAGTTAGATGTCAGGTGATCAGTAGCCTGGAGCCAGTGAGCTCATGCAAGTATATCTGAAGTCCAGCAGGAAGGGTAGTTTCTAGGCTAAATTGCATCCAGGGCGAGGGTGTAAAAATTGTGCCCCAACCCTACCGGCTGTGGACTCACAAAACCATACTACGCACCCAGTATTTTTTTTACCAGGCTATTTTTACGAGTGCATTTTATTTCGACGCCGCTCAGTTTGGCGCGGTGAGAGCCGCCATGCGGTGAGAGCCGCACGATAAACTCTGAGGCAGCGTTAAATACTATTCCCCCTCTGAGTTGTCGCAACTAGGAGGGAGATGTAATTCAGGGTCTGACAGCCGCCAGAGTCCCGAATAACTGCTACGTGCCTCGCGCAGCATAGCATTGCTGCTATGGGGCGCCCAGTTTTGGCGCACGGCTCTGATCCGTTTTTTTACAATTAAAGTGGAATATAACCCAGTATTTCTTCTTTGTTCTAAAAGATTATTTACAGCATATAATATATTAACACAATGTTTTTTTTAGTAAAACAGCATTTAAAGGGTTACGTCACAGGACTGACTTTTTCTCCTGCAGGGGCTGCCGCATTCGAACTGTTGATTAGCTTATCTTCTGTATACATTCTTTACATGATACAATTAAGTAAACATTCTCTAGCTGTGTAGAAACGTATGCTAATGAGTCCTGGAGTGAAACACAGGTCAGAAATCACTGATGGCTGCATTTAAAACAGAATTACAACAGTTATGAATAAAATGCACCAGCAGCTTTCAAAGTAAATAAACTGAACTTTGGAAAGTTATGATTTATAAATTATAATACTTGTGCAAAAAAGCAAATATGATAATTGTATGGGTTATAAAAAGTAGGAAAACACATTTTTGTTGAATATTTTGAATATGAGTTTTAAACCGCTTTAAGTGCTCTGCAGCTTTAAAAACTCACTGCAGAACCATACGATGCAGCACACACATGAATCCCCCTTCCTTTTCTGCCCACCAACATAGCTTTCTGTCAGTTGGCTTTGATCGCTGCTGCAGGCTTTACTTTTTTATAATTAATCTGTTGTTTTTTGTTTTTTTATTAAAAATTACTATTGTTTTATTTCTTTTTCCCCCCTGCCTCCCCTGACAGCTAATCAGGGTGATCCTCTCTGACTCTGATAGGAATCAGCCTATGAAAGGGGATCGCAATCAGAGCCTCTTCAGGGGACAGCTGAGTGACACGGCTGTCCCCAGTACAGCGCTGCATTAGATCGCAGCGCTGTACAAACAAAAGAAATAGCTGGTTTTTTTTTCTTCAGTCTGCTAACAGCAGATGCACGCGCCTCGATGTGCGCGATCCCCGCTAATCTCCACCCATCGCTCTTGACGCCTTTAGGCGTTACGAGGTCCTGGGGCTGCTACCTTCCCAACGCCTTTCATCGTTAGGCGGTTGGGAAGGGGTTAAACCTAGAGATGTCCGGAACCTCCGATTTTCAGTTTGCGACCTGGGTTCGCGAACCTACCGCGAAAGTTTGGTTTGCGCGAACTTCCGCAAACCGCAATAGACTTCAATGGGTAGGCAAACTTGAAAACTAGAAAAAATTATGCTGGCCACAAAAGTGATGGAAAAAATGTTTCACAGGGTCTAACACCTGGTGGGGGGCATGGCGGAGTGGGATACGTGCCAAAAGTCCCGGGGAAAAATCTGGATTTGACGTGTTTTAAGGGCAGAAATCACATTGAATGCTAAATTGCAGGCCTAAAGTGCTTTAAAACATCTTGCATGTGTATACATCAATCAGGGAGTGTAATTAGAGTACTGCTTCACACTGACACACCAAACTCACTGTGTAACGCACCGCAAACAGCTGTTTGCGTAGTGACGGCCGTGCTGGTCTGGTGCGCACCATGGCGAGAGTGCAGGCCGTGGCGTTTTTCAAGCCCATATGGTCGCCGGGCTGTGGTAGCTCAATGATAGAACAACAGTGACTGTCCAGCCGATCAAATTTGGTCTGTCCACATTGAAGCAAAGACCTTATTATCTTTGGTGTGCCACCCCCCGAGACACTCATATAGCCGGCGGTCATTGCTTCATTGTGATATGCAAGCCCCTTCACTGCGGCAAGGTAATGATCACGAAGGGGAATGAGCACATGTACATGCATTTTGTTTTGTTGTTGCAGCTGCAGTGCAGCCAGAAAAATTAGGCAGGCATGTACACACACCAGAAAAATTATTATAGTGGCTGCTGCTAGCAGCAGCCTTAAAAATTCAGAAATCTGCCTGGAGTTCTGGACCCTGTAGATGGTGGCGGAGAAGGCAAGTGGCCTGCATGCAGAGATGCTGTGTGGCACTGGGGAGCAACTTAGTCTTGGGGCAGGCATCCAGTCACATGGCGTGCAGGCAGAGATGCTGTGTGTGGGGATTGACTTAGTCTTCGGGCGGGCAGTAGCCCTCCGTGATCCATGCCTCATTCATTGTGATAAAGGTCAGGTACTGAACACTTTTGTGACTTAGGTGACTTCTCTTCTCAGTGACAATGCCTCCAGCTGCGCTGACTGTCCTTTCTGACAGGACGCTTGAGGCAGGGCAAGACAGAAGTTGGATGGCAAATTGGGACAGCTCTGGCCACAGGTCAAGCCTGCGCACCCAGTAGTCCAAGGGTTAATCGCTGCTCACAGTGTCTACATCCACACTTAAGGCCAGGTAGTCGGCTACCTGCGGGTCCAGGCATTGGTGGAGGGTGAATCTGGAAGGGCTAAGGTGAGGCATTGGACTAAATAATGTCTGCATGTCCGAAATCACCATGAGATCGCTAGAGCATACTGTCTTTGCCTGCGTAGACATGGGAGAAGGATTACTGGCAGTGGTACCTTTATTGCATTGTGCTGTGACATCACCCTTATACGCATTGTAAAGCATACTTGCCAGCTTGTTCTGCATGTGCTGCATCCTTTCTGCCTTCAGGTGAGTTGGTAACATGTCCGCCACTTTGTGCCTATACCAAGGGTCTAGTAGCGTGGCCACCCAGTACAGGTCATTTCCCTTGAGTTTTTTTTATACAGGGGTCCCTCAACAGGCTGGACAGCATGAAAGACGCCATCTGCACAAAGTTGGGTCCAGACGTACTATCCATTTCCTCTTTCTCTTCCTCAGTGATGTCAGGTAAGTCCTCCTTGTAACGATTGTGGAACTTTCTCCGTGATCAGCGCACAACGCTTGCGCTGACACGGCGGAAATCCTCCACAAGCGTATATTTGCAGGCACCCAGCAAAAGGTGCTACGCACCTGTAGAGGGAAATTCCTGTCAGCAGATAGCGCTGGGGAGTGCAGAGGAACCAATCCTCTGTACCTCCACAAGTGCCAGACAGGAATTGTGCGAAGCGCAGAACGCAATCGCAAGAGAGGCGATTGCGAATGAGATTGAGCAAAGGGACAGGTTGTATGTGTGTGCGCCAATCCAGTCGCCACCCCGCGACCGCGCACACACAACAGCAGATATGAAATAGGAACGCGATCGCGAGAGGTGCGATCGCCAGACGTGACACAAGGCAGATCAGAATAGAATACGAGGGTAGCAAAGGCACAGCAAATAATAAGGAGATACGGAAAGTAACAAACGCTAGCTAACCGCGAACACCACACTCATTCGCAACAGTGCACGCGGTTATGCGCGGTCTCCACGTGATAAGCACAATAGAGCCAAGCACGCCTAACTAGAGATGAGCGTAATGGCGTAATTACGATTTCGCGAAATTTCGCGTAATTAGTGTAATTACGTTTATGGCCGTAAGTACATAATCGTAATGAAGAAGGATTTCGTGAAATTTCGCGTAAGCGTAATTTTCGCATTGCAACGGGTATTATGAAATTAATGCGTATGGCCATGCTCCCGAAGCGGAAAAGTTGACGCATGGATCAATGTTAGGTAGCCGCCGACTTTAAGGGTTAATAGCAAAGCCCCCTTAAATGCTAAGAGCCTCAAATTTGGAGAATATATTAAGGAGATCAGAAGGAATAAGAGGAAATTTTTTTTTTCAAAAAGACCTTATAGTTTTTGAGAAAATCGATGTTAAAGTTTCAAAGGAAAAATGTAAACATTTAAAAACCCGCCGACTTTAACGGTTAATAGCAAAGCTTGCTTAAAGTTTAGGAATACCAAATTCCCAGGGTATATTAAGGGGATCAGTGGGAATAAGAGGAAAAAATGTTTTTCAAAAAGACCTTATAGTTTTTGAGAAAATCGATTTTTAAGTTTCAAGGGCGAAAATGTCTTTTAAATGCGGAAAATGTCAGTTGTTTTTGCACAGGTAACAATAGTGTATTATTTTCATAGATTCCCCCAAGTGGGAAGAGTTTTACTTACTTCGTTCTGAGTGTGGGAAATATAAAAAAAAACGACGTGGGGTCCCCCCTCCCAGACCTCTTTAACCCCTTGTCCCCCATGCAGGCTAGGATAGCCAGAATGCGGAGCACCGGCCGCTTGGGGCTCCGCACCCTGACTATACCAGCCCGCATGGTCCATGGATTGGGGGGTCTCGGAAGGGGAGGGGCAGCCAAGCTTTCCCCTCCCCCTCCGAGCCCTTGTCCAATCCAAGGACAAGGGGCTCTTCTCCACCTCCGATGGGCGGTGGAGGTGGAGGCCGCGATTTCCTGGGGGGGGGGGGGGTTCATGGTGGAATCTGGGAGTCCCCTTTGAAAAGGGGTCCCCCAGATGCCCACCCCCCCTCCCAGGAGAAATGAGTATAGAGGTACTTGTACCCCTTACCCATTTCCTTTAAGAGTTAAAAGTAAATAAACACACAAACACTTAGAAAAAGTATTTTAATTGAACAAAAAACATAACCACGAAAAAAGTCCTTTAATATTCTTAATTAACCATTAATACTTACCTGTCCCTTTAAATAAATGATCCCTCGAAATAGCCTCGGAAATGTTCTATCAGTTACAATGTAACAAAGTTATTACAATGTAACAACTTTGTTACATTGTAACTACGCCGCACCCGACGTCACTCGCCGCCGCCGCATACGCGTCCGTGCAGGACGCTAAGTCCCCGCAGCTCCCGCTGTCCACCCCGCCCACATCTGTCACCCACATGTCACCCACATGTGTGTGACATGTGGGTGACATGTGGGAGAGGCGGGGAGGGCAGCGGGAGCTGCGGGGACTTAGCGTCCTGCACGGACCCGACAGAGCTCTGAGCTATATAGCTCAGAGCTCTCGAAAGCATCTTTGTATTTGGGCTCCAAGGAGCCCCATTGGTCCTTAGCAGACCAATGGGGTTCCTTCAAATCAGAAGGAACCCCATTGGTCTGCTAAGGACCAATGGGGCTCCTTGGAGCCCAAATACAAAGATGCTTCTCAGAGCTCTGAGCTATATAGCTCAGAGCTCTGTCGGGTCCGTGCAGCGCAGACGCGTATGCGGCGGCGGCGAGTGACGTCGGGTGCGGCGTAGTTACAATGTAACAAAGTTGTTACATTGTAATAATTTTGTTACATTGTAACTGATAGAACATTTCCGAGGCTATTTCGAGGGATCATTTATTTAAAGGGACAGGTAAGTATTAATGGTTAATTAAGAATATTAAAGGACTTTTTTCGTGGTTATGTTTTTTGTTCAATTAAAATACTTTTTCTAAGTGTTTGTGTGTTTATTTACTTTTAACTCTTAAAGGAAATGGGTAAGGGGTACAAGTACCTCTATACTCATTTCTCCTGGGAGGGGGGGTGGGCATCTGGGGGACCCCTTTTTAAAGGGGACTTCCAGATTCCACCATGAACCCCCCCCCAGGAAATCGCGGCCTCCACCTCCACCGCCCATCGGAGGTGGAGAAGAGCCCCTTGTCCTTGGATTGGACAAGGGCTCGGAGGGGGAGGGGAAAGCTTGGCTGCCCCTCCCCTTCCGAGACCCCCCAATCCATGGACCATGCGGGCTGGTATAGTCAGGGTGCGGAGCCCCACGCGGCCGGTGCTCCGCATTCTGGCTATCCCAGCTTGCATGGGGGACAAGGGGTTAAAGAGGTCTGGGAGGGGGGACCCCACGTCGTTTTTTTTTTTATATTTCCCACACTCAGAACGAAGTAAGTAAAACTCTTCCCACTTGGGGGAATCTTTGAAAATAATACACTATTGTTACCTGTGCAAAAAAACCTGACATTTTCTGCATTTAAAAGACATTTTCACCCTTGAAACTTAAAAATCGATTTTCTCAAAAACTATAAGGTCTTTTTGAAAAAAAAATTTTTCCTCTTATTCCTCCTGATCTCCTTAATATATTCTCCAAATTTGAGGCTCTTAGCATTTAAGGGGGCTTTGCTATTAACCCTTAAAGTCGGCGGCTTTTTTATATTATACGGAGCGTTACGGTTTAACGCGAAATTACGGTAGCGTTTAATGCGAAATTACGGCATGAACGAAACGCGAAATTATGCGTTGAAAATTACGCTTATGGTATTTTCAATTACGATTTTAATGGCAATTACGCTACTGTAATTTTGCATCGTAATCGCAAATTTCGCATGCGTAATTTTAGTAATGCGAAATTACGAAAATTTCAGCTCAACTCTACGCCTAACTAACCATCGACAGACAAACATGAAACAGAGGACGCGAGCGCTTGCTTAACGGTTACCTCACCGAGCCTCCAGCAAGCGTAGCAGACAAGACAGACACACGAAAACAGGGACAAGCGAGAGATAGGATCCACAGCACTAGCGAAAAGTGGCTAGCGCGATCCAGGTACAGAGTAGCAGAACAGAAGGATCCCCAGCGCTAGCGAAAAGTAGCTAGCGCGATCCCAGGAGACAGAACAGAAGAGATAGCTGGTAGCAACCGCTGCACCAGCTATACTCCAAGAACAGAGATCAGAACCATTTCCTGTCGACCACCTTTAGGACAGGACAATGGCAACAGGCAAGACAAGACAGAACAGGCAATACAGATAATACAACCTGACTGGGCTAGAAGGGGAGCCTAAAGCAACCCCCAGGAATTAACTATACTAGATAGCAATGGCTGACACTCGAGCAGTGTCCATCAGGAACAGACCATGGAAAGGAAATGACCAGCAAAGCCTTCTGGGAAACATAAAGCTCTTATAGTGCCAGTCATCAAAGAAGGCAGGTAGGGGATTTGCATAACGAATGTATGCAAATTCCCCAGCAAGAGAACAGACCAGAAACTTGCAATGGAAAGACAGGTCTCTGTTCCAGAGACCTGCAGCCCACAGACTAGAGGAATGGACAAACAGCTGTCTGCCCGTGCAGCCAGCTGAGCGGATCATCACAGTAACCCCCCCCCCCCCCCTCTAGGGATGGATTCCAGACATCCCACAAAACTGGTATCATCACAAAACTCTAACTGAAGACTCATGAAGGTCGGGACAGCCCGACAAGGCCCAATTCCAGAGTCAGTCCATCCGAAACCGACCTCATCGGAAGCAGAAGCCACCGAAACATGCCCATCAGCACTACAAGTCTCAGCGTAACACCCATCAGGACTATGGACACCAGAGAAGAAGCCATCGACACCCTCCAGACAATACCCACCACCTTCCAAGGAGCGTCCAAGAATACCAAACCTGCCGCAATACCTGTTCGAAGTGTCCCTTACAACACCAAAGCCATTGCTGATCGTATTCAGGGCACCAAGCAAAACCTTTCCCGGAATCTCCCAGAACGCCTTGAAGCTCCGCAGAGATCCCAAGAAGCCATAACGCTCACCAGGCTCACATGGAGAACCACCAAGAACCCCTATGGAACCTATGATCATTCCAGACTCAAAATTAGCAGGACACTGTAATGATCGCTGCTGCAGCAGGCATTGCTGGAAGTAGTAGTGCTGCAGCTCAGGTAGTTCTCATCTCTTTACATGCAAGCTGCATAGCTTTGTCTGCCTTTCCCTGCTGTCAGCTTGTGACTGATTATCATTCACCTGTGTGGGAATCTGCATGTCTGCTCCCATTGGATGACCTCAGTATAAAGATCTGCTTCCTGCAGGGTTTCCTTGGATTTTTCATAGCTTCAGTTTAAGCTTGTCTTGCTGTCGCTTCAGCCCCCGATCATGTTTCTTGTTCTAAAAGATACTTTGCTGGTTTTGCATCATATATTGGTTCATTGCCCATATATATGCATACCAGCATGTTTATTATTTTCCTTGTATTCGTGTTACGTTGATACATCAGTGTCGCTGATGTATACGTACACGAACTGTTTATATCCTGTGTGCAGTTAGTCAGCTTTCCAGCACGTTTTGGTAGTTTGCGCGTACCGTGAGCACCCGTGCTGAGCTAGTATCCTGCTCCTGGTCCTGTTCGTGGATTGCGTTCATCTCTGCGAGGAGATAACGAATCCTTCTGAATCCTGTCCTGTTACCGTTTGTGGATTGCGTTCATCTCTGCGAAGAGATAACGAATCCTTCTGAATCCTGTTCTGTTACCGTTTGTGGATTGCGTTCATCTCTGCGAAGAGATAACGAATCCTTCTGAATCCTGTTCTGTTACCGTTTGTGGATTGCGTTCATCTCTGCGAAGAGATAGCGAATCCTTCTGAGTCCTGTTCCCTGTATTACTCCAGTCCTAGTCAGCGTTCCTGCTTATGTCATATATCAGTTCATTGCCGATATATACATATGTTAGTCAGACGTTACAAATAGTTTCATTGATAGCTGTAATTGTAATACGCTAGGAATACATACTTATTGTATATTTGTCTGTGTTACGTTCATCTATCTTGATCCTGCTATTTCCTGACTATCCTGTCCTGTCTTTGTGAGGCACGCCATCGCCGCAACGCATTGGCTGCCTCATTCCAGTCTGTGTTATTGTGGACGCTTGCTGTCACTAAGTAGTGGCTAGTTTAGCAAGCGTTCATTCTGTTTACCTGTCCTGATCTCCTCAGTTCTGGTTTGTGCGCTCAGCGCTACTTTGCGCTGAGACGTTATAGCGAAAGCATTGTTTGTGGCTGTCAGATCTGCACCTGCTCTGTGCGCCACAATCTCCTGTTGGAGTTAGTCCTCCCCTCCACTATACTAGGGATAGCCTGTTTCCTTGTGCTAGTGTGTGTACCTCCTCCACGTCAGCTCATGCGTTGCATGCTGACTGTGGAGAATACACCACCAAGCCTTACATTATGAAAACCCCATTACCAATCCCCATTGTGGGGGGGATTCCCAGAAAGTATGACACTGTTAATTATGGTTCCTGTTCCTTTAAGAAATTTGAAGAACTTAACTCTGAAACAGAAAATGAGTTTTTCTCTGAATGTGCCAGGTTCCTGGCCAATCCTGATCTCCAAGCGACTCCTGTTTCAACCTGGGCACTCCAACTAAGTTATATTTTGTTTAACCACTTGAGGACCTAGGGCTTTCTACCCCTTAAGGACCAGCCACTTTTTTTCCATTCAGACCACTGCAGCTTTCACGGTTTATTGCTCGCTCATACAACCTACCACCTAAATGAATTTTGGCTCCTTTTCTTGTCACTAATAAAGCTTTCTTTTGGGGCTATTTGATTGCTCCTGCGATTTTTACTTTTTATTATATTCATCAAAAAAGACATAAATTTTGGCAAAAAAATGTTTTTTTTAACTTTCTGTGCTGACATTTTTCAAATAAAGTAAAATTTCTGTATACATGCAGCGCGAAAAATGTGGACAAACATGTTTTTGATTAAAAAAAAACCCATTCAGTGTATATTTATTGGTTTGGGTAAAAGTTATAGCGTTTACAAACTATGGTGCAAAAAGTGAATTTTCCCATTTTCAAGCATCTCTGACTTTTCTGACCCCCTGTCATGTTTCATGAGGGGCTAGAATTCCAGGATAGTATAAATACCCCCCAAATGACCCCATTTTGGAAAGAAGACATCCCAAAGTATTCACTGAGAGGCATAGTGAGTTCATAGAAGATATTATTTTTTGTCACAAGTAAGCGGAAAATGACACTTTGTGAGAAAAAAAAAAAAAAGTTTCCATTTCTTCTAACTTGCGACAAAAAAAAATGAAATCTGCCACGGACTCACCATGCCCCTCTCTGAATACCTTGAAGGGTCTACTTTCCAAAATGGGATCATTTGTGGGGTGTGTTTACTGTCCTGACATTTTGGGGGGTGCTAAATTGTAAGCACCCCTGTAAAGCCTAAAGGTGCTCATTGGACTTTGGACCCCTTAGCGCAGTTAGGCTGCAAAAAAGTGCCACACATGCGGTATTGCCGTACTCAGGAGAAGTAGTATAATGTGTTTTGGGGTGTATTTTTACACATACCCATGCTGGGTGGGAGAAATATCTCTGTAAATGACAATTTGTTAATTTTTTTTACACACAATTGTCCATTTACAGAGATATTTCTCCCACTCAGCATGGGTATGTGTAAAAATACACCACAAAACACATTATACTACTTCTCCTGAGTACGGCGATACCACATGTGTGGCACTTTTTTGCACCCTAACTGCGCTAAAGGGCCCAAAGTCCAATGAGTACCTTTAGGATTTCACAGGTCATTTTGAGAAATTTCGTTTCAAGACTACTCCTCACGGTTTAGGGCCCCTAAAATGCCAGGGCAGTATAGGAACCCCACAAATGACCCCATTTTAGAAAGAAGACACCCCAAGGTATTCCGTTAGTAGTATGGCGAGTTCATAGAAGATTTTATTTTTTGTCACAAGTTAGCGGAAAATGACACTTTGTGAAAAAACACAATTAAAATCAATTTCTGCTAACTTTTGACAAAAAATAAAATCTTCTATGAACTCACCATACTCCTAACGGAATACCTTGGGGTGTCTTCTTTCTAAAATGGGGTCATTTGTGGGGTTCCTATACTGCCCTGGCATTTTAGGGGCCCTAAACCGTGAGGAGTAGTCTTGAAACGAAATTTCTCAAAATGACCTGTGAAATCCTAAAGGTACTCATTGGACTTTGGGCCCTTTAGCGCAGTTAGGGTGCAAAAAAGTGCCACACATGTGGTATCGCCGTACTCAGGAGAAGTAGTATAATGTGTTTTGTGGTGTATTTTTACACATACCCATGCTGAGTGGGAGAAATATCTCTGTAAATGGACAATTGTGTGTAAAAAAAATTAACAAATTGTCATTTACAGAGATATTTCTCCCACCCAGCATGGGTATGTGTAAAAATACACCCCAAAACACATTATACTACTTCTCCTGAGTACGGCAATACCACATGTGTGGCACTTTTTTGCACCCTAACTGCACTAAGGGGCCCAAAGTCCAATGAGTACCTTTAGGATTTCACAGGTCATTTTTGTTTCAAGACTACTCCTCACGGTTTAGGGCCCCTAAAATGCCAGGGCAGTATAGGAACCCCACTAATGACCCCATTTTAGAAAGAAGACACCCCAAGGTATTCCGTTAGGAGTATGGTGAGTTCATAGAAGTTTTTATTTTTTTGTCACAAGTTAGCGGAAATTAATTTTAATAGTTTTTTTTCACAAAGTGTCATTTTCCGCTAACTTGTGACAAAAAATAAAATCTTCTATGAACTCACCATACTCCGTACGGAATACTTTTGGGTGTCTTCTTTCTAGAATGGGGTCATTTGTGGGGTTCCTATACTGCCCTGGCATTTTAGGGGCCCTAAACCGTGAGGAGTAGTCTTGAAACCAAATGTCGCAAAATGACCTGTGAAATCCTAAAGGTACTCATTGGACTTTGGGCCCCTTAGCGTACTTAGGGTGTAAAAAAGTGCCACACATGTGGTACCGCTGTACTCAGGAGAAGTAGTATAATGCGTTTTGTGGTGTATTTTTACACATACCCATGCTAAGTGGGAGAAATATCTCTGTAAATGACAATTGTTTGATTTTTTTACACACAATTGTCCATTTACATAGAAATTTCTCCCACCCAGCATGGGTATGTGTAAAAATACACCCCAAAACACATTATACTACTTTTCCTGAGTACGGCGGTACCACATGTGTGACACTTTTTTGCAGCCTAGGTGCGCTAAGGGGCCCAACGTCCTATTCACAGGTCATTTTGAAGCATTTGTTTTCTAGACTACTCCTCGCGGTTTAGGGCCCCTAAAATGCCAGGGCAGTATAGGAACCCCACAAGTGACCCCATTTTAGAAAGAAGACACCCCAAGGTATTCCGTTAGGTGTATGGCGAGTTCATAGAAGATTTTATTTTTTGTCACAAGTTAGTGAAAAATGACACTTTGTGAAAAAAAACCAATAAAAATTAATTTCCGCTAACTTTTGACAAAAAATAAAATCTTCTATGAACTCGTCATACATCTAACAGAATACCTTGGGGTGTCTTTTTTTTCTAAAATGGGGTCACTTGTGGGGTTCCTATACCGCCCTGGCATTTTACAGGCCCAAAACCGTGAGTAGTCTGGAAACCAAATGTCTCAAAATGACTGTTCAGGGGTATAAGCATCTGCAAATTTTGATGACAGGTGGTCTATGAGGGGGCGAATTTTGTGGAACCGGTCATAAGCAGGGTGGCCTTTTAGATGACAGGTTGTATTGGGCCTGATCTGATGGATAGGAGTGCTAGGGGGGTGACAGGAGGTGATTGATGGGTGTCTCAGGGGGTGGTTAGAGGGGAAAATAGATGCAATCAATGCACTGGGGAGGTGATCGGAAGGGGGTCTGAGGGTTTGGCCGAGTGATCAGGAGCCCACACGGGGCAAATTGGGGCCTGATCTGATGGGTAGGTGTGCTAGGGGGTGACAGGAGGTGATTGATGGGTGTCTCAAGGTGTGATTAGAGGGGGGAATAGATGCAAGCAATGCACTGGCGAGGTGATCAGGGCTGGGGTCTGAGGGCATTCTGAGGGTGTGGGCGGGTGATTGAGTGCCCTAGGGGCAGATAGGGGTCTAATCTGATAGGTAGCAGTGACAGGGGGTGATTGATGGGTAATTAGTGGGTGTTTAGGGTAGAGAATAGATGGAAACTGCGCTTGGGTGGTGATCTGATGTCGGTTCTGCGGGCGATCTATTGGTGTGGGTGGGTGATCAGTTTGCCCGCAAGGGGCAGGTTAGGGGCTGATTGATGGATGGCAGTGACAGCGGGTGATTGATGGGTGGCAGTGACAGGGGGTGATTGATGGGTGGCAGTGACAGGGGGTGATTGATGGGTGATTGATAGGTGATTGACAGGTAATCAGTGGGTTATTACAGGGGAGAACAGATGTAAATATTGCACTGGCGAATTGATAAGGGGGGGTCTGAGGGCAATCTGAGCGTGTAGGCGGGCGATTGGGTGCCCGCAAGGGGCAGATTAGGGTCTGATCTGATGGGTAACAGTGACAGGTGGTGATAGGGGGTGATTGATGGGTGATTGATGGGTAATTAGTGGGTGTTTAGAGGAGAGAATTGATGGAAACACTGCGCTTGGGTGGTGATCTGATGTCGGATCTGCGGGCGATCTATTGGTGTGGGTGGGTGATCAGTTTGCCCGCAAGGGGCAGGTTAGGGGCTGATTGTTGGGTGGCAGTGACAGGGGGTGATTGATGGGTGATAGGTGATTGGCAGGTGATTGACAGGTGATCAGTGGGTTATTAAAGGGAAGGACAGATGTAAATATTGCACTGGCGAATTGATAAGGGGGGGTCTGAGGGCAATCTGAGCGTGTAGGCGGGTGATTGGGTGCCCGCAAGGGGCAGATTAGGGTCTGATCTGATAGGTAACAGTGACAGGTGGTGATAGAGAGTGATTGATGGGTGATTGATGGGTAATTAGTGGGTGTTTAGAGGAGAGAATAGATGTAAACGCTGCGCTTGGGTGGTGATCTGATGTCGGATCTGCGGGCGATCTATTGGTGTGGGTGGGTGATCAGATTGCCCGCAAGGGGCAGGTTAGGGGCTGATTGTTGGGTGGCAGTGACAGGGGGTGATTGATGGGTGATAGGTGATTGGCAGGTGATTGACAGGTGATCAGTGGGTTATTACAGGGAAGGACAGATGTAATTAATGCACTGGCGAATTGATAAGGGGGGGGGGTCTGAGGGCAATCTGAGCGTGTGGGCGGGTGATTGGGTGCCCGCAAGGGGCAGATTAGGGTCTGATCTGATAGGTAACAGTGACAGGTGGTGATAGGGGGTGGTTGATGGGTGATTGATGGGTAATTAGTGGGTGTTTAGAGAAGATAACAGATGTAAACGATACATTTGGGAGGTAATCTGACGGCGGGTTTGCGGGCGATCTAATGGTGTGGGTGGGTGATCAGATTGCCTGCAAGGGGCAGGTTAGGGGCTGATTGATGGGTGGCAGTGACAGGGGGTGATTGATGGGTAATAGGTGATTGGCAGGTGATTGACAGGTGATCAGTGGGTTATTACAGGGAAGAACAGATGTAATTAATGCACTGGTGAATTGATAAGGGGGGGTCAGAGGGCAATCTGAGCGTGTGGGCGGGTGATTGGGTGCCCGCAAGGGGCAGATTAGGGTCTGATCTGATAGGTAAAAGTGACAGGTGGTGATAGGGGGATGATTGATGGGTGATTGATGGGTAATTAGTGGGTGTTTAGAGGAGAGAATAGATGTAAACAATGGATTTGGGAGGTGATCTGATGTCGGATCTGTGGGCGATCTATTGGTGTGGGGGGGGGGTGATCAGATTGCCCGCAAGGGGCAGGTTAGGGGCTGATTGATGGGTGGCAGTGACAGGGGGTGATTGACGGGTGATTGACGGGTGATTGACGGGTGATTGACAGGTGATTGACAGGTGATTGACAGGTGATCAGGGGGATAGATGCATACAGTAAACAGGGGGGGGTGGTCTGGGGAGAATCTGAGGGGTGGGGGGTGATCAGGAGGGGGCAGGGAGCAGGGGGGGGGGGATAAAAAAAAATAGCGTTGACAGATAGTGACAGGGAGTGATTGATGGGTGATTAGGGGGGTGATTGGGTGCAAACAGGGGTCTGGGGGGTGGGCAGGGGGGGGGTCTGATGGGTGCTGTGGGCGATCTGGGGCAGGGGGGGGAGAAATCAGTGTGCTTGGGTGCAGACTAGGGTGGCTGCAGCCTGCCCTGGTGGTCCCTCGGACACTGGGACCACCAGGGCAAGAGGCAGCCTGTATAATACACTTTGTAAACATTACAAAGTGTATTATACACTTTGTATGCGGCGATCGCGGGGTTAACATCCCGCCGGCGCTTCCGTATAGCCGGCGGGATGTTGCGGCGAGCGAGCGGTGACAGGCGCCGGCGGAGGATCGCGTCACGGATGACGCGATCGCTCCGCTCATGCCCTTAAATGGACCGCCGCCTCTGTGGGTGAGCCGGTCCTTAAGGGCTCCACTTCCCGGCCGCCTCTGTGCGTTAGGCGGTCGGGAAGTGGTTAAAGGGGAATTATTCCAGTGGGCATTTGATGTTCTCAATCATTCCGATTTGAAAGAGAGACCGCTGGAATTTCTAGCGTTTGTGATCCATAACTGGTTGCGCATAGATCTATTGCCTTTTCCTCTTAATGAACTCCTGGCAGCAGGCCAATCAGCTTCTCCTTCAATTGCTTGCAAAAATGTTCAGCAAGCAGAAAGTGTTACTGATAATTTTCCTGCAGCCTTGAATAAATCACCAAAAACAGCAGGGTCTAAGGCAAAACGCAAACGTTCTAAGAAACGTGTCCGATCTGCAGAGTCGTTATCCTTAGCGACTGAGACCTATAATGAGATTCTGCCATTAACAGATAATGAAATGCAATTGTCTTTCAGGGGAGTTAAATGGACTTATGAAACTACTAATGAACTTTCCTCCCTGGCTAGGGAAAATAAAGATTTTTGTTTAAAAGAATTATCTGAGTATGATTATGAGGAGATATTACAGAGTATTGAACAAATCAACTTATTTGTGAACCAAGGGAAGTTTGCATACACTACAGTTCAACACTTGCTACAGGTATTGGAGATTCTTAAGAATAAGGAATCTGCCAATCACCTGCTAATTAACCCTATACATGTGCCTGCCACAATCATATCTGCAGACTGTGATCAGCCTAAATGTTTCGCTGTTAAGTATGCATGGGATCTTCCATTCGAGAGGGGAGAGATGGAAGCCCTGGTCTGTGAATGGAAGAATGATTCAAGTTCATTTTGTCAATTTTACAGTGCAAAAAGTGAAATGGTATTGAACGCATGCATTAAGTCAGCCTATAACCTAATAGAGGCTGGTGTGTGTATGTATGACTGTGTGGCTCCTTTGATTGATGTATGGGAACTGATTTTGGATGATTTTTATGTGACTCCGAATTCGCAAATATGGCGTTCTGACCCGCCTGCTTCAGCACCTTTCGCTGATTCAGCAGGTGATTCGGAGCTCTTTTTGTGTGAAATTGAAGTTCCTGCAATTCCACCCTGTACCATGGATAACTCAGTGTTACTTCCTAGTAAAACAGAAGCCACTGATACTTTCTTAACCTTGCCCTGCACAAATTTCTCAGCAGAGAATCCAGAGGTCCTGCTGACTTCCGAGTCCAGTCTAGCCAGTACTCATGAGTCTTTGTTCAGTGAAACAGACACCAGAAAAATCTTGCCTGCCTCTGCAAACACTTCTGCAGAAATTACCTGTGTTAATAAAGTTCAACTCCTGTCTGATCCAGCAGATGCCAATAGATGCACTACATCAGTTTCCGAGTCCCAGCAATCCTGCCTAGAAACCTCAGAACCCCAGCATCTGAATTTCCCAATTTTACAAATGAATGGTGATTCAGATGCGCAAACATTGTGTCTTGATCTTCCTGTTTCTACACCTCGCTCTAGTTTCGTGAATAGCTCAGAGCATCTGCTATGTGAACCTGAAATCGCAAAATTATTACCTTGTTCAGAAAATTTTCCAATAAATTTGCCCTGTACCATGAATTGTGCAGTAGATCTCTCCAATGAAACTCAGGTCACAGAATCATTATGCTGTCCAGCAGGTGCTTCCATGGTTTTGCCCTGCAATATGGACTGTTCAGTGATCCTGTCCAGTGAAGCTGTGGTCGCAGAGTCTTATGCTTCACCCAGTACTTTGGATACTTTAAACCCTCTAGCAGAGGAGTCTGAGGCACTGCTTACCTCAGTTGGTGTTGCAGTAATATTCACTTGTCTAGCAGCTGTTTTGGAATTACAGTCTGCCCTAATAAAACTTGATGAATTTCTGCCCAGCAAAGCAGAAGCCATTGAAATATTGTCCTCGTCAGCAAGTGTGTTAGATACCTTGCCCTGTACACAGTCTGATTTAACCAATGTTGTTGAGTCCCTCTCCAGTGTTGTAACAGCCGAGGAACTCCAGCCCTGTCCTCTGAATGTTTCAGAAGTCTTGCCCTGTAACATGGATAATTCTGATTCTCTGGTCAAAATAATAGAAATCTCAGAATTTCAGTCCGGTCTGATGAGTGTTCCTGAAACCCAGCCCTGTATCCTGAAAGATTCTGGTTCTCTGGCCGCTGTGGCAGAGGTTCCAGAATCCCCTTCCTGTCCAGGGAATTCCTCAGTTTTGCCTAGTCCAGTGGGGGCTGCTGCAATACTGACTTGTTCTGCAGCGCCTCATGAGCTCCAATCCAGTGTATTAGATGACTCTCTGTCCAGTCCAGAGGTAGTTGTGGAGTCCCTATCTGGTTCAGTGCATACATCAGAAGATTTGTCCTGTCTTGTTAGTGCCCCTGAATCTGATTTGTTACTGACTTTGCTGGAATCAGCGACATCTAAGTCTGATCCTGCATTCTCGTGTAAAAGTCCAGTAGTTGCGAAGTCTAGTCATGATGATTTTTTTTTGGCCAGTCCTGGTTTTGGTCCTGTCTTGGCTGACCCTGAGGCTCACAGTTCCTTTGCATGCCCAGAGATGGTTCTGGTCCCTGAAAGCCCTGATATTGATGTTTGTCCTTGTGGCCCTGACTCGGGAATTGCCCTAGGTTCCATAGGGGTTCTTGATAGTTCTCCATGTGAGCCTAAGGGGCGTTCTGACCTATGGGGATCTCTTTGGAGCTTCAAGGTGTTCTGGGAGGTCTCTGAGAAAACTTGTCCTGGTGCCTTGGACTGGTTCAACAGTGGGTTTTGTGTTGGTAAAGACAGTCCCGGTGGGCATTGCAAAGGCTTTGGCGTTTTTGAACGGTTCCTGGAAGGCGGTGGGTTTCAGTCAGGGAGTTTCGGAGGGCTTTCTTCTGGAAATCATGGTTCTGATGGGTGTCACACTGGGGCTTGTAGTACTGATGGGCATGGTTCTGTAGGTTCTGGTTCTGATGGGTCCAGTCTTGTGGGGACTGATTCTGGAATTCGGTCTTGCCGGGCTGTCCCGGTCATCATGAATTATCAGTCAGACTGTTTTGTTGGGAATTTCAGTTTTGAAAAGCGTCTGGAATCCGCTTTTAAGGGCGGGGGTACTGTAATGATCGCTGCTGCAGCAGGCATTGCTGGAAGTAGTAGTGCTGCAGCTCAGGTAGTTCTCATCTCTTTACATGCAAGCTGCATAGCTTTGTCTGCCTTTCCCTGCTGTCAGCTTGTGACTGATTATCATTCACCTGTGTGGGAATCTGCATGTCTGCTCCCATTGGATGACCTCAGTATAAAGATCTGCTTCCTGCAGGGTTTCCTTGGGTTTTTCATAGCTTCAGTTTAAGCTTGTCTTGCTGTCGCTTCAGCCCCCGATCGTGTTTCTTGTTCTAAAAGATACTTTGCTGGTTTTGCATCATATATTGGTTCATTGCCCATATATATGCATACCAGCACGTTTATTATTTTCCTTGTATTCGTGTTACGTTGATACATCAGTGTCGCTGATGTATACGTACACGAACTGTTTATATCCTGTGTGCAGTTAGTCAGCTTTCCAGCACGTTTTGGTAGTTTGCGCGTACCGTGAGCACCCGTGCTGAGCTAGTATCCTGCTCCTGGTCCTGTTCGTGGATTGCGTTCATCTCTGCGAGGAGATAACGAATCCTTCTGAATCCTGTCCTGTTACCGTTTGTGGATTGCGTTCATCTCTGCGAAGAGATAACGAATCCTTCTGAATCCTGTTCTGTTACTGTTTGTGGATTGCGTTCATCTCTGCGAAGAGATAACGAATCCTTCTGAATCCTGTTCCCTGTATTACTCCAGTCCTAGTCAGCGTTCCTGCTTATGTCATATATCGGTTCATTGCCGATATATACATATGTTAGTCAGACGTTACAAATAGTTTCATTGATAGCTGTAATTGTAATACGCTAGGAATACATACTTATTGTATATTTGTCTGTGTTACGTTCATCTATCTTGATCCTGCTATTTCCTGACTATCCTGTCCTGTCTTTGTGAGGCACGCCATCGCCGCAACGCATTGGCTGCCTCATTCCAGTCTGTGTTATTGTGGACGCTTGCTGTCACTAAGTAGTGGCTAGTTTAGCAAGCGTTCATTCTGTTTACCTGTCCTGATCTCCTCAGTTCTGGTTTGTGCGCTCAGCGCTACTTTGCGCTGAGACGTTATAGCGAAAGCATTGTTTGTGGCTGTCAGATCTGCACCTGCTCTGTGCGCCACAATCTCCTGTTGGAGTCAGTCCTCCCCTCCACTATACTAGGGATAGCCTGTTTCCTTGTGCTAGTGTGTGTACCTCCTCCACGTCAGCTCATGCGTTGCATGCTGACTGTGGAGAATACACCACCAAGCCTTACAGACACCCATCAAGATCAGGACTTTCAGGGACCACTTCTGGGCATGCAAGCAGGCAGGCTATATCAGAACATGTCTCCACTGAGGAAGCATCTGAGTACGCTGGTAACCGAGGCACACTTGGGCTTCCTGGGTCACAGAGCACATCGGGGTACACTAGTCCAGGAGAAACCTCAGGACATGTCGGGGAACTGCCAACCTCAGAGTCCGACACGACAAGACAAAAACCAGTACCGGGCAGAAAATCATCACGAGTAAAGGTCACAGGTACTGGTCTTTCAAAAGAAGACTCGGACTCAAATTCAGAATTTTCTGTAACTGTAATATCATCATTGACTACACATGAATGAAGCTCCACAAGAGCTGCAAAATTAGTCAGCAAGGCAGCAATGCCTACTGAAGTGGGCAACACCTCAGAATGACCTGGGGGGCAGGAGACATCTCCTACAAGTTCTGCACCCTTTGGGAGGAACTCGGAGACCTTCAGATCATCAAACAAGACCTCAGGAACATCATTTTTCAAGTTGTCTTAGAAGGATTCTGTACTATCCATGTTACAGGGCAAAACTGGAACTTTACTTTGAGAACAGGGCAGATGTCCCAGGGAAGGTTCCACCATAAACTGAGACTGAATTTCATCATCATGAGTGGAACGTACAGGAATTTTCACTGGACCACACACTGACTCCCTAACTTTAATCTCGCTGCACCCTGAACTCTACGTAGTAGTCAAACTAGCTTGCAACTCCAAAACTGCAGAAAGACCGGTAAAAATAGCAGCAATACCTAGACGAGCCTCCAGGGGCAGGGCAGGAGATATTGTACAAGGCAATATTGACTCATCCAGAGCACTGGGTGGAGAGTCAATACTTTCTTCAGAATCAGACTCGCAAATGTCAATGCAAGTGGACATCATGCCTTCATTCATGGTACAGGGCAGGTTCAGAGAAAGCCTCTCTGGACAAGGCAAAGAAGCTTCAGCATCAGATTTGCAAAACTGAAGCGCTGTCTCACTCTTAGATTCGGCTAACAATGTCGAATCCGAGGAGTCAGAACGCAAAATTTGCGGATCCAAGATCGCTTTAGGTTGCGAAACTGACGCTTCCATATCGCAAACCTCCGCGATCTGTGGAGCAGACTGCAAGGCATCTAGGACAGAAACACTGGAGCAACTGTCATCAGGCAACAGGCCTGCACAGGTGCGAACAGAATAAGACATAGATTCATTTGCAAAAGAAGTGGCGACAACAACAGGAGAAACTTTATTAGAAACATCAATAATTTTCTTAAAGTTGCATAACTTAGGAATTTTCCCCATGGCAGGCTCACAAACGGACGATCTTAGAGAACCTGAGGGAAAAAATCTGTCTTCCTTAGACACAGGACCACACAGACCTTTTGCAGCCATACGTGCGGTGGCGACATCAGACCGCACTGGTTCAACTTCCACACAAGCAACTACTCTGAACGACTTGCACTCAGACTTCAAACACTCAGTTGCTTTGGGAAAGGGAATGCATTCAAAACTCACTTTCTTTAAATCCAGAGGATTGGAACAATCGTCTGCTGACAATGTGTTTTTAGCAGATTGAAGCGCATGTAGTTCATCCAAAATCATTCTCCACACGTCAAACAGCGGAGTCACAAAGTCAGAGATACATTCACCAGTCTTGATTAAAGTGCACGCAGACTCAATGCACGCATACAAAACTGCTTCGTTTTTAGAACGGTAATGATTGCAAAACGATCTCCAATCACATTCCGATTTATAGACCAGGAGCTCGATCTCCCATTTCTCAAATGGGGGCTCCCATGCACACTTAACAAAGGATGAACAATCATAGTGCGCACAGTCTACAGATGGAACGGGAGCAGGAACAGAACGGGAATCTTTTACCTCTTTATTGGGATCAATTAATTGGTGTGTGTGTAATTCATCCAAAATGATCTGCCACACATACATTACCAGATCCACAACACACTCGTCACATTCATCAGAATCAATCAAAAGGCACACAGAGTCAAAACAATCGTTCAGGACATCCGCGCTTTTTGCGATGTAAAAATTGCAAAAGGCTTTCCAATCCAAATCAAATTCCTCCACCAAGGCCCCGATTTCCCATGAGGCAAATGGCAGTTCGAACAACCCAGTATCTAAATAATCTCCATATGGGTGGGGATCAGGAACGAGTACAGATTTTTTAACTGCTTTAATATAGTGTGCGATCCTACCTATAGCAGGATCCACATAAGCTTTGGATTGGGGCAAAAAACCTGGAAACTGTTCAGCAGATGCATTATAAACATCATTATCATACTGCATGGTTTTGCCCATTTCAGACTTGACAGGAATAACCTCTCTATCTGTGGTTGCCAAGCCTTCCTAGATCTTTTACGTTTAGACTTAGAGGCTTTGGATGGCTGCTTTATGGATGAAAGAGTAGATGGAACCGCTGATTGAGCTGCTGACAACAACTCATTAAGGGGGTATGGTAATTGAGGTAATCTCAGCCAATTGTGAATTAAAAAGGCCAAGAATTCCAAGGGTCTTTGACTCAGGGTGGTATGATCTAACACATCCCCACATTGACATTTCGCCCCCCCAACTGAATGTAGACCATTTGGGGGGCCCAGGTAGACACTGGGGTGCATTGGAATTCAGGGTTCGCTAACAGTTTCGTACACTCAGACAAAAATTCGTCTGCTGATTCAGGTTCAAGTTTTTTAAATCTCTTAAAGGTACAAGAGCCATATTCGACAAAATCGTACAAATCGGAAATTCCTTCTACACTGGGGTTTTGGGTTGGGCTGGTCATTCTGTAACGATTGTGGAACTTTCTCCGTGATCAGCGCACAACGCTTGCGCTGACACGGCGGAAATCCTCCACAAGCGTATATTTGCAGGCACCCAGCAAAAGGTGCTACGCACCTGTAGAGGGAAATTCCTGTCGGCAGATGGCGCTGGGGAGTGCAGAGGAACCAATCCTCTGTACCTCCACAAGTGCCAGACAGGAATTGTACGAAGCGCAGAACGCAATCGCAAGAGAGGCGATTGCGAATGAGATTGAGCAAAGGGACAGGTTGTATGTGTGTGCGCCAATCCAGTCGCCACCCCGCGGCCGCGCACACACAACAGCAGATATGAAATAGGAACGCGATCGCGAGAGGTGGGATCGCCAGACGTGACACAAGGCAGATCAGAATAGAATACGAGGGTAGCAAAGGCACAGCAAATAATACAATAAGGAGATACGGAAAGTAACAAACGCTAGCTAACCGCGAACACCGCACTCATTCGCAACAGTGCACGCGGTTATGCGCGGTCTCCACGTGATAAGCACAATAGAGACAAGCACGCCTAACTAACCATCGACAGGCAAGCATGAAACAGAGGACGCGAGCGCTTGCTTAACGGTTACCTCACCGAGCCTCCAGCAAGCGTAGCAGACAAGACAGACACACGAAAACAGGGACAAGCGAGAGATAGGATCCACAGCACTAGCGAAAAGTGGCTAGCGCGATCCAGGTACAGAGTAGCAGAACAGAAGGATCCCCAGCGCTAGCGAAAAGTAGCTAGCGCGATCCCAGGAGACAGAACAGAAGAGATAGCTGGTAGCAACCGCTGCACCAGCTATACTCCAAGAACAGAGATCAGAACCATTTCCTGTCGACCACCTTTGGGACAGGACAATGGCAACAGGCAAGACAAGACAGAACAGGCAATACAGATAATACAACCTGACTGGGCTAGAAGGGGAGCCTAAAGCAACCCCCAGGAATTAACTATACTAGATAGCAATGGCTGACACTCCAGCAGTGTCCATCAGGAACAGACCATGGAAAGGAAATGACCAGCAAAGCCTTCTGGGAAACATAAAGCTCTTATAGTGCCAGTCATCAAAGAAGGCAGGTAGGGGATTTGCATAACGAATGTATGCAAATTCCCCAGCAAGAGAACAGACCAGAAACTTGCAATGGAAAGACAGGTCTCTGTTCCAGAGACCTGCAGCCCACAGACTAGAGGAATGGACAAACAGCTGTCTGCCTGTGCAGCCAGCTGAGCGGATCATCACACTCCTCCTCCCCCCAGCCACGAACAATAGCACAGTAACGTTGGGCAGCACAAGCCCCCTGCGACGCCTGCTGTGGTTGTTCTTCTGCCGCCGCCTCCTCCTCCTCCAAAGAAACACCTTCCTCATCATCCGAGTCTGACTCCTCTTCCCCACATGACTCTTCCTCCTCCTCATCCCCCCTCTGTGCTGCCGCAGGTGTTGAGGAAACATCTAATTCTGATGAAAATTGCTCCCACAACTGTTCCTGCTGTAACTGTTCCTCTTCACGCTCCTCCACAGCTTGATCCACCACTCTACGCACGGCACTCTCCAGGAAGTAAGCGTATGGATCAAGTAGCTGATGGTGCCTTCAATATGACTCACCAGGTTGGTCACCTCCTCAAACGGCCGCATGAGCCTGCATGCATTTCGCATTAGTGTCCAGTTGTTGAGTCACAACATCCCCATCTCCCCAGATTGTGGCCTTTTACTGTAATTGTACAGGTTCTGGGTGACAGGTTTCTCCTGTTCTAGCAGGCGAGAGAACATGACCAGGGTCGAATTCCAGCGAGTCGGGCTATCACATATCAAGCATCTCACTGGCAAGTTATTTCTCCGATGAATGTCCGCAAAGCGTGTCATGGCCGTGTAAGACTGCCTGAAATGCGCACACAATTTCCTGGCCTGCTTCAGGATGTCCTCTAAGCCTGGGTACTTTGACACAAATCTTTGAATGACTAGATTGAGCACATGTGCGTGCCATGCAGGGTACATGTGTCAGCTTTCCCAAATTCAAAGCGGAAAGGAGATTGCTGCTGTTGTCACACACCACGTTGCCAATCTCCAGCTGGTGCGGGGTCAGCCACTGATCCACCTGTTTGTTCAGAGCAGCCAGGAGAGCTGCTCCAGTGTGACTCTCCGCTTTGAGGCAAGACATGTCTAAGATGGCGTGACACCATCGTACCTGGCATGCAGCATAGGCATTGGGGAGATGGGGCTGTATAGCTGGAGAGGAGATTGTGGCACCAGCCAAGGAGGAGGAGGAGGATGACGACAGCGAAGAGGATGTAGCAGGCGGAGAGGAGGTGGCAGGAGGCCTGCCTGCAAGCCGTGGAGGTGTCACAAGTTGGTCCGCTGCACAGCCACGTACTCCCTGCTTGTCAGCGGTCACCAGGTTGACCCAATAGGCGGTATAAGTAATGTAGCAGCCCTGACCGTGCTTGGCAGACCAGGCATCCATGGTCAGGTGGACCCTTGACCCAACTCTGTGTGCCAGAGATGACACCACTTGCCTCTCCACTTCACGGTACAGTTTGGGTATCGTCTTTTTAGAGAAATAATTGCGGTCTTGCATCTTCCACTGTGGTGTCCCAGTGGCCACAAATTAACGGAAGGCCTCAGAGTCCACCAGCTTGTATGGTAACAGCTGGGGAGCTAACAGTTCCGCCACGCCAGTTGTCAGACGCCGGGCAAGGGGGTGACTGGCAGAAATTGGCTTCCACTCAAAGATTTCCTTCATGGACACCTGGCTGCTGGGCAGAGGAGCAGGAACCACTCAAGGGCAGAGGAGGAGTGGAAGAGGGTGGCTGTGAAGGTGCAAGGGAGAAAGCGGCTGAAGATGCTGCACCTGAAGGAGGAAGAGGAGAAGGAGGGTGGCTTTGCTTTTGTGTGCTGCTTTTGCTCAGGTGCTCTTCCCATTGCAGTTTGTGCCTTCTCTCCATGTGCCTTCGTTAGGCACTTGACCCTACGCGAGTGTTGGCCTTTCCACGGCTCAATTTTTGGAGGCAGAGACAACAGATGGCATTGCTCCGATCTGAGGCAGACACATGAAAAAATGTCCAAACCGCTGAGCCTCCCAGGGGTGATGGCACTATGGTGGCATCAGCAGCTGACATTGAAGGGCAGGTTGGCTGGCTGTACATAGGTGGCGATACTTGGCGCCGGACACTGCCATCAGTTGTTTCTGAAAACAAGCTCCCCCTGCTTTTTTCAGGAACTCGTCTCCTCCTACTCCTCTCTGACTCCCCTCTGAACTGTCCCCTTGGTCATCTTGTCTCTTAGGAACCCATGTGGGATCCGTATCATCATAATCATCATAATCATCCTGCCCAGCTTCGCTTGCCTCAGACACCTCCAAAACTGCACCAACAGCAGGTACTTCATCATCCTCCTTCTCACACATTACAGTACGTCCATAGTGTCGCCTAACTCAGAAATATGAGGTGGTGTAACTTGCTTAGTGCCTTCATCTTGTTGTTGCAGTAGTGGCTTTGAATCAGTGATTTCACCACCAAATAACTCCTGCGAAGTGTCAAATGCACTGGATGTGGTGCTTGTAGTAGCACTGGTGGCTGCGGAAGATAAGGCGTTCTGTGTTAAATAGTCAATCATGTCCTGACAATCTTAGGAGTTGATGGCACGTGCCTTCTTCTGAGCACTGTACTTTGGGCCAGGGTCGCACGAAATCACATCAACACAACCTCGCACAGACCTGCCAGGTGTCCTTCCTCTGGGTCTGCCTCTACCTCCTCCTTTACCTGTTTTGTCCGTTTTGTCCATATCGGGGGGGGGGGGGTGTAAAGTGAAAGGTACGCACTGACTTGACTAATACAATGTGCAGTCACACAGGTGCGGTTAACAGGTATGCACGGAGTGGTATATCACACTGCTTGCACTCATGTAGGTAGGTGGGTGCACTAAATACAACAGGTAGGTATATGCAGTGATGAGGTGGGTGCACTGAACACAACAGGTAGGTATATGCAGGTATGAGGTGGGTTCACTGAGCACAACAGGTAGGTATATGCAGGGATGAGGTGGGTTCACTGAGCACACCAGGTAGGTATATGCAGTGATGAGGTGGGTGCACTGAACACAACAGGTAGGTATATGCAGTGATGAGGTGGGTGCACTCAGCACAACAGGTAGGTATATGCAGTGATGAGGTGGATTCACTGATTACAACAGGTAGGTATATGCAGTGATGAGGTGGGTGCACTAAACACAACAGGTAGGTATATGCAGTGATGAGGTGGGTTCACTGAACACAACAGGTAGGTTTATGCAGTGATGAGGTGGGTGCACTCAACACAACAGGTAGGTATATAGGTAGGTATATGCAGTGATGAGGTGGGTGCACTGAACACAACCGGTAGGTATATGCAGTGATGAGGTGGGTTCACTTAACATAACAGGTTGGTATATGCAGTGATGAGGTGGGTGCACTCAACACAACAGGTAGGTATATAGGTAGGTATATGCAGTGATGAGGTGGGTGCACCGAACACAACCGGTAGGTATATGTAGTGATGAGGTGGGTTCACTTAACATAACAGGTTGGTATATGCAGTGATGAGGTGGGTGCACTCAACACAACAGGTAGGTATATGCAGTGATGAGGTGCGTTCACTGAACACAACAGGTAGGTATATGCAGTGATGAGGTGGGTGCACTCAACACAACAGGTAGGTATATGCAGTGATGAGGTGCGTTCACTGAACACAACAGGTAGGTATATGCAGTGATGAGGTGGGTGCACTCAACACAACAGGTAGGTATATGCAGTGATGCGGTGGGTTCACTTAACACAACAGGTAGGTATATCCAGTGATGAGGTGGGTGCACTGAACACAACAGGTAGGTATATGCAGTGATGAGGTGGATGTACTCAACACAAAAGGTAGGTATATGCAGTGATGAGGTGGGTGCACTGAACACAACAGGTAGGTACTGTATATGCAGTGATGAGGTGGGTTCACTAAACACAACAGATAGGTATATGCAGTGATGAGGTTACTTCACTGAACACAACAGATCGGTATATGCAGTGATGAGATGGGTGCACTCAACACAACAGGTAGGTATATGCAGTGATGCGGTGGGTTCACTTAACACAACAGGTAGGTATATCCAGTGATGAGGTGGGTGCACTGAACACAACAGGTAGGTATATGCAGTGATGAGGTGGACGCACTCAACACAAAAGGTAGGTATATGCAGTGATGAGGTGGGTGCACTGAACACAACAGGTAGGTATATGCAGTGATGAGGTGTGTTCACTCAACCCAACAGGTAGGTATATGCAGTGATGAGGTGGGTTCACTGAACACAACAGGTAGGTACTGTATATGCAGTGATGAGGTGGGTTCACTAAACACAACAGATAGGTATATGCAGTGATGAGGTTACTTCACTGAACACAACAGGTCGGTATATGCAGTGATGAGATGGGTGCACTCAACACAACAGGTAGGTATATGCAGTGATGAGGTGGGTGCACTCAACACAACAGGTAGGTATATGCAGTGATGAGGTGGATGCACTCAATATAAAAGGTAGGTATATGCAGTCATGAGGTGGGTGCATTGAACACAACAGGTAGGTATATGCAGTGATGAGGTGGATGCACTCAACACAACAGGTAAGTATATGCAGTGATGAGGTGGGTGCATTGAACACAACAGGTAGGTATATGCAGTGATGAGGTGGGTTCACTGAACACAAAAGGTAGGTATATGCAGTGATGAGGTGGGTTTACTAAACACAACAGGTAGGTATATGCAGTGATGAGGTGGGTGCACTCAACACAATAGGTGTAATAAACGAGGCAGCTGCGGCGAACAGCACTGCCGCCGCAGCTGCCTCCATGCGGCCATCCGTCCGTCCAGCGTCCAGGACGCCGAGGACAGAGCCTTCTCACTTGCCGGGGGTCGCCTTAGCGCGCACAGACGGGACCTTTATGCGGGCAGGAAGCCCATCAGCTGACCTATTTGTTTAAACTAGTTCCCGGGTGTTGATGCCAAGGACTTCACACCTAGACTAGGATATTGCTTTGTATTTGATCTCCTGTGTATGACTCTTAGCGATTTCTCTGACTCTGATCCTGCTTTCTGATCCTGTACTTTTGCCTATCTGCCTACCCGTTGCTGAACCTCTGCCTGATTACCGATTACTCTCTTGTCTCATGATTCTGTACCGATACGTACCTTCCTGTTGCTGAACCTCTGCCTGATTACCGATTATTCTCTTGTCTTACGATCTTGTACCGATACATACCTCTCTGTTGCCGAACCTTGCCTGCCTGACCATTCTACTCATCAGTGGGCCCTCACCACTGGTGAGGTGTTAGCTACACCAGCTCCTCTGGTGAAGCAGTTCTGCTAGGCTGCAGTACAGCCTTAATTACCTGCTCCTTAGGTAATCTGTCATTGTAGTAATATTGTATCTCTTAGCCTGCAGTACATTCTGAATCACCCGCTCCTCGGGAGATTCAGCCCCTTCAGTTTTGTTCTCCAGCTTGCTGGAGCTTGTACGCTAGTGCACGATTGGTGTACTGTTATTACCTCACCAGCCCCTCTGGTGAGGTCTCATTACTATTAAAGTTACGGTTGCACCAAATCACTACACACTCTGCTCTTTGTCTGCTATACTAGTATTATTGGTGATTCTGCAGATCACACATAATCGGGTATAGCTTCTGCATTATTGGTGATTCTGCAGATCACCACATAATCAGACATCTAAGGTACGACACCCAACCGTTACAGAACAACAGACCAGTAAAAGTAATATGGACTCACTCTGCCAACGGGTCGATGTGTTAACCACCACAGTTAATGAACTCATTAATACGGTGAACGCTCAACAGACTCAGATTGACCAACTAGCTGAGTCAGTTAACCGTTTATTGGACCCTAATACCCGGGTGTCTCCCCCTTCTGTGATCGAGCCGAGGGTACCCCCACCTGAAAAATTTTCGGGGCATCGCTCGGATTTTAGTAATTTTAAGCATAGATGCTTGTCATATTTTGAATTACGACCCGTTTCTTCTGGTACAGAAGCCCAACGGGTCACATTCATTAAAACGTTGTTGTGTGGAGATTCCCAGTCCTGGGCATACAGTCTCCTTATGGGGGATGCAGCCTTAGTCTCAGTGGAGGAGTTCTTTAAAGCCATGGCCAAAATTTACGAAGATCCTGATTTGGCAGTGACTTCCGAGAGGAAGTTTAAAACCCTCAGGCAGGGTCACAGATCAGTTGAGGTTTATGCAGCCGAATTCAGGAGATGGGCAGTGTCAGCCAGGTGGGGGCAGTACGCACTCTTAGACTGTTTTTTGTCAGGACTGTCTGATGCTGTGTCTGATCTTATGTTGGGTCATCCAGAACTCAAGACTCTGGATGAGGCCATTTCCTTGGCCATTAAAATTGATAGACGAGTTCTCTATCAAAAGCAAACTCAGGCTAAGCCCCCAAGAAAGTTTTCCTCCTGTACTTTCTCAGCTCCTACGCCTTCCTCTCCACCAGCTGACGAGCCAATGCAAATTGGGCAGGCCAAGCTCTTAGAGGTAGATAAAAATAGAAGACGAGCAGAAAAGCTATGTTTGTATTGTGCCGATAAAGGGCATATGGTTTCTGCTTGTCCTAAGAAGGCGGAAAACGCTATCGCCTAGGAGTAGCTGGAGGTACTACCCTAGGCGATCTTGATATACCTCTAAACAATAAACGCGTATTACTTCTTTGTACCATCACCTGGCAGGATCAGTTAGGTTCATACTACTCAGGCATTTTTAGATTCTGGGTCGGCTCTCAATGTCATGTCTGCTAGATTTCCGTTGATTCCTTTGGGGGAGCATATTAAGATTACTGTGGTGGATGATTCTCCACTTCCACTCACTATTACTCAGACGCCAGTATTGTTATGCCAGGTTGGGGCCCTGCACAGGGAACAAATGCAGTTTCTGGTGTTAGAAATGCCCACATCCACGGTCATTTTGGGTATGCCGTGATTAAAGAAGCATTCCCCGGACATCGATTGGAGTACCAGACAGCTAATAAGCTGGTCTCCATATTGCCATGACCACTGTCTAAAGCAGATCCCTCTTGCAGCTAGTGAAGACCAAGTGGTTGAAACCATTGAGCAGGATTTTGAACCCTCTGGGGAACAGGTTGAGTCGGATTGGGCATCAGAGTTGGGCCCTTTCCAACGGGAAATTCCTGAGGGCAAACCAGACAGGGTTCTTTTTGTTCCCCTCCACCTGAGATTTAAGGTCTTGGAGGCATTTCATGCCCATAAAAATGCTGGTCACCCGGGAGTGGCTCGCACCCAAGAATTGTTGAATCAAAGTGTATGGTGGCCATCAATCGCTTCTGATTGTAGGGAATTCGTGGGAAGCTGTGCCATTTCTGACAGGAGTAAGGCTTCTAGGCGAGCGCCTGCCGGCACCTTACAGCCTCTGCCAGTGCCCGAGGAGCCTTGGACCCACGTGTCCATGTATTTCGTGGGTGAACTGCCTCCCTCTCAGGGTAAAACGGTCATTTGGGTGGTGGTCGACACGTTTAGTAAGATGGCACACTTCATCCCCTTGAACGGACTTCCCTCTGCACAGGAGTTGGCAGACCTATTCGTTCTCCACATCTTCAGGTTGCATGGGATTCCCCAGGATGTGGTGTCAGATAGGGGAGTCCAGGTCACTTCCCGTTTCTGGAAAGCGTTTTGTCAACAAATGAGGATGAAGTTATCATTTTCCTCCGGCTACCACCCACAGACCAATGGTCAGACCGAGAGCATAAATCAGGCCCTTGAGCAGTTCCTCAGGTGTTACGTGGCTGATGCCCAGACCGACTGGGTCAGGTTCTTGCCTTATGCAGAGTTTGCCCACAATAACTTGAGGTCTGCTTCATCAGGGTTTTCCCCCTTCCAGGTTGTTATGGGGAGATCACCCAAATTTTCACCCCTGCCAGTGGTGGCGTCACCCTTTCCATCCTTGGAACATTGGTCAGAGACCATGAGGGACATCTGGAATAAGGTGAAGCAAAATTTGAAAAAGGCCTTTTCACTTCAAAAAAGACAGGCCGACAAGAGACGTTCGGTAGAGTGGAACTTCGCACCGGGAGATTTGGTGTGGATTTCCACTCGCCACTTGTCCCTAAGGCAGCTCTCTGTTAAGTTGGGGCCCAAATTTATAGGGCCCTATCCTGTTTCTAAAAAGATAAATAATGTTACCTACAAGGTGTCACTTCCCCCCAGTTTCAGGGGTGGTAGGACGTTCCACGTTTCGCTTTTGAAGCCTACCGTGTATGTGGATACCACTCCTCCCCCCCCTGTGGTGGTTGATGGAGAACCAGAATACGAAGTCGAAAAGATTTTGGATTCTCGGCGAGTACGTAAATCTTTGCAATATCTGGTTCACTGGCGAGGGTATGGTCCGGAAGAGAGATCCTGGGTGCCACTCTCTCGCATGCATGCAGAGGAGCTCAGGATGGAGTTCCATAGGATGCATCCAGATAGGCCAGGTGGTGCGTGTTCGGAGCCCACGCCTAGAAGAGGGGGTACTGTAATATACGAGGCAGCTGCGGCGAACAGCACCGCCGCCGCAGCTGCCTCCATGCGGCCATCCGTCCGTCCAGCGTCCAGAACGCTGAGGACAGAGTCTTCTCACTTGCCGGGGGTCGAGTGCGCGGGCGCGCGCACAGACGGGACCTTTATGCGGGGAGGAAGCCCGTCAGCTGACCTGCTGGTCAGCTGACATCAGAGGAGTCCCACGGCGCCCAGGATTGGCTGATTCAGGAGGGGCGTGCCAGTGGGGTCTCCTCTGCTTCATAAGCCTCCAGGCTTCATTCTGCAGGTGTCTGTTGTCGTGAATACTTGCGTGTTAGCGCTCAGACCTTAGGCTCGTTCCCTGGTGTTGATGATAAGGATTTCACACCTAGACTAGGATATTGCTACCTTGTTATTGTTATTTGTTTAGACTAGTTCCTGGGTGTTGATGCCAAGGACTTCACACCTAGACTAGGATAATGCTTTGTATTTGATCTCCTGTGTATGACTCTTAGCGATTTCTCTGACTCTGATCCTGCTTTCTGATCCTGTACTTTTGCCTATCTGCCTACCCGTTGCTGAACCTCTGCCTGATTACCGATTACTCTCTTGTCTCACGATTCTGTACCGATACGTACCTTCCTGTTGCTGAACCTCTGCCTGATTACCGATTACTCTCTTGTCTTACGATCTTGTACCGATACTTACCTCTCTGTTGCCGAACCTTGCCTGCCTGACCATTCTACTCATCAGTGGGCCCTCGCCACTGGTGAGGTGTTAGCTACACCAGCTCCTCTGGTGAAGCAGTTCTGCTAGGCTGCAGTACAGCCTTAATTACCTGCTCCTTAGGTAATCTGTCATTGTAGTATTATTGTATCTCTTAGCCTGCAGTACATTCTGAATCACCCGCTCCTCGGGAGATTCAGCCCCTTCAGTTTTGTTCTCACGCGTGCTGGAGCTTGTACGCTAGTGCACGATTGGTGTACTGTTATTACCTCACCAGCCCCTCTGGTGAGGTCTAATTACTATTAAAGTTACGGTTGCACCAAATCACTACACACTCTGCTCTTTGTCTGCTATACTAGTATTACTGGTGATTCTGCAGATCACACATAATCAGGTATAGCTTCTGCATTATTGGTGATTCTGCAGATCACCACATAATCAGACATCTGAGCTACGACACCCAACCGTTACAATAGGTAGGTATATGCAGTGATGAGGTGGGTTCACTGAACACAACAGGTAGGTATATGCAGTGATGAGGTGGGTTCACTGAACACAACAGGTAGGTATATGCAGTACTGGGTATTACAATGTGCACCTGTCACACACACAGGTAGTCACTGAATGTGCTGGGCCTGGCTGGCAGTGGCACAAACACAGTATGAATTAGCAAGGCTGTCTATGCAACACAAGTGTCAGTGGGACACACAGAAAAAAAATAGATCACAAAAACAAGATTAGACAAATACAAGACAAGACAAATAACATTTATATCGCGCTTTTCTCCTGGCGGACTCAAAGCGCCAAAGATTAGCTCTCAAAAGAGCTGTTGTGGGGTGCTATTTTAGCTATAAGAAATTAGCAAGGAGCAAGCTAACAAGCCTACAAGAGCCTAACTAATATTTCTGTATGAGAGAGTCTACAGCAGCTGTCCCTTCTCTAATTAGTGCAGGCACACGAGTGAGTATAATGGGCAGTGGTGCCTGCATTTTATAAGGTGGGGAGTGGCTCCAGGAGGGAATGTAACCTGATTGGCTACAATGTGCTTGCTGAATTTGATGTAGAGGGTCAAAGTTGACCCTAATGGTGCATTATAGGGGCGAACCGAACTTCCGGAAAAGTTCGCGATTCTCCGCGATAGCGAAACAACGGAAGTTCGCCGGGAACCGTTCGCCGGCGAACCGTTCGCCGGGAACCGTTCGGGCCATCTCTAGTTAAAGAGAAACTCCGACCAAGAATTGAACTTTATCCCAATCAGTAGCTGATACCCACTTTTACATGAAAAATATAATGATTTTCACAAACAGACCATCAGGGGGCGCTGTATGACTGATTTTGTGCTGAAACCCCTCCCACAAGAGGCTCTGGTACCGTACGGTACTCTGGGCAAACTGCCACAATGTAACAATGACACACACAGGAAATGGCTGTTTATAGCTGTCTGTTAAAGCCAGAACAGCTACATAATCTGCCCACAGTAACAATGTCACCATGTAATACATGTCAGAATGTGAATGCGGGAGAGGAAAGATTTTACAATGAGCAAACTCTGACTAAATCATGTATACATAATTATTGTAAAAATTAAGCACCTTTTTATAATAAATTGTTTTCACTGGAGTTCCTCTTTAAACCTTCTGCTAAATAGTAATCAGCACAAACTGTCATCTTTGTGTATACTATTTACCTGCATCAGTGTTTTACTACTGCTAACATCTGGAAATATGCCCAAAGAAGGGGACTAGATCATAATTTAACTTTATCAGTTTGCCATTAAAAGTTATTATTTTCAAAATAATTTGTTTTTACTACCTACATAACTTGAAATTGCAAAATCCTGATAAATCTGTGCGCTCATCCCTACAAGTTTTACTATGCTGCTTAATATGTACACACTAGCCTGTTTTATGACTTTTCTGGGGTGGGGGACTGATAGCTTGAGTCATCTATTTGCACTGTATTTGCTAGGGAATCCTGTTTTACAGGGTGAATTCAGTCACAGTATATTTACACTGTAGCAGAAGGATTCTACCCTTCCTAGACCCCCAAGAGTATGGACATAAAAAGAAAAAGAATCCACCTGACGTATATGTGCTCTCCGTGATAGACTGTAAGATGGTTAAATGCATTGCAGGCATAGCTGAAATTCTTTGAAAGGTAACAGATAAGGTCAAATATTCAGAACGTGTTTAATATATTAAGTGTTGAGTGTCTTTTCTCAGATCTGTGTAAACTTTTATAAACTTAGCCACACTGTTGATATAATAAAATAAAAAAAATCTAGCTCTCGGTATTTAAAGATACATAACTTGTATGCTAGCTGCTGATCTATGATATGTTTCTACTTCAAATATTTGTATTTCTCTTTCAGATTACGTTAAACTTGGATTAAGGCATAGAGCTGGTATGCAGCAGGAGTGCCAACTGCTTATTTTCCAGAATTTACCATGTACACATCTGTTTTGATTTGCTCTAAAAAATGTGATTCATAGCAATATAATTCTAATAAACAACCAAGATAGGTAAAGCCCTATCAAGTCATACTCTCTTATACAAACTAATACAGTACAAATACTTTATAACAATCTAAAAGTAACATCCATATTATTCATTAAGAATATATGCAATATATGAAATGAATAAATAATTATTTTTGGGAATTCTACTTGCTGGTTTATTTTGCAAGGTTTATAACAGAATAAGCAGAGGGTGTATTAAAAGGGGACTTCCAGATGATTCCACCATAAATTACCACTCTCCTCTGAGCCTACCTCCATGTGCATGGGGGTAGTTTACTTAACCTCTTCCTGGGCACAACACTGGACAAGGGAACTCTATGTAGGGGGAAGCTTTGTAGTGTTCTACCCAATCTGATGGACCATGTGAGCTGGTATTACTCATGGGGTGGAGCCCCATGTCCATGGGCTCCTCATAATTAGTGAAATACCAGTCAGCGGGGTAAAAAACATGATTGGGGAATTGCTGACAAGTGAATGACTCTGTGCATGTGCATGGGGTTTGTGGCTCACCAGCCAACATGCAAACCTGTGAGAAAGCCTGACCTGAAACAAACCCTAAAAAGAACACATGGAAGTCTGCCACCTCAGTCTCCCCTTCCCCTACCTGGCATCCCTGGGAGCTGGGCTGACATGTCACCTAGGTAGAAGCAGAGCTGTATGGCTGGGCCACAAGGGAAGTATGAAGGCAAGCAGCCCTCTGTTTCAGCCAGTCAGAGCGCTGCTCACCTTCACGCTGCTCATCCAACCCACCAATGCAGCTTTGTTTCCTCTTTGCCTGATGTCAGCCAAGTCCTGTCAAGTGACAGGCAGCCTATTGGGCCAATCAAGGTGCGGGGATAATGTCCTTTAAAGTGATTGGCCCGCACGGGCTCAGGGCACGACAAATGGAGATTTTGTCATTGCCAATTAGCAAGCATAAGTTTGTAGTCCTCCCTATGCTACTCTGATAAGGTGTGTTAACATTGATCAGGCGTTTTAACTCTGATAAGGTGTTTTAACGCTGATAAAGCATGCTATTTCTCATAGTGAATCAAGCCCAATATCATCGAAAATGTATTTTATCGCAGTAACTCAATTCAGAAAGTAATCTCATATATCATATACATTTATTACAACCACAGTGATATATTTCAAGGGTTTATTTCTTTACATTTTGCCAATTATGGTGGACAAGTAATGAAAACCCAAAATTCAGTATCTCAGAAAATTAGAATATTGAGAAAAGTTCAATATTGTAGACATGTGGTAATTCATTCCGCTCAGCTAATTAGCCCAAAACATCTGCAAAGGTGTCCTGAGCCTTTAAAAAATACCAGATGTGAAATAACCTAGAGAAACAGGGGGAGCAGGCAGGGGCATAGCAATGGGTGCAGCGGTAGCCACATTGGGGCCCTTGGTCTAGAGGGGCCCCGAAGGGCCCTCCCTCAACTACAGTATTAGCTCTCTATTTGTCCTGTGCTGGCAATAATCACTTTTATAGGTACTTTGAATAGTAGTGATCACTAACAAACTGTTCCTCATACCCTTCTTGCTCCTCTGACACTGTGGTTGTCTTTGGCAGGTTTTGGAGTGCTGTATCAATTGTTATGTATAGAGTGCTTGGAAGGGGGGGGGGGCATTGTAACACTTGCATCGGGGCCTACAGCTCATTAGATACGTCACTGGGAGCAGGCATATACTGTTACACTGTCCTGATGCCTACTAGAGATGGGCCGAACCTCCGATTTTAGGTTCGCGAATCGGGTTCGCGAACTTCCGCGGAAGGTTCGGTTCGCGTTAAAGTTCGCGAACCGCAATAGACTTCAATGGGGATGCGAACTTTGAAAAAAAAAATAATTATGCTGGCCACAAAAGTGATGGAAAAGATGTTTCAAGGGGTCTAACACCTGGAGGGGGGCATGGCGGAGTGGGATACACGCCAAAAGTCCCCAGGAAAAATCTGGATTTGACGCAAAGCAGCGTTTTAAGGGCAGAAATCATATTGAATGCTAAATGACAGGCCTAAAGTGCTTTAAAACATCTTGCATGTGTATACATCAAACAGGGAGTGTAATTAAGGTACTGCTTCACACTGACACACCAAACTGTTCACTGAACAGAACAGGTATGCAGTGGCGGGTTCACTGAACAGAGCAGGTATACAGTGGCGGGTTCACTGAACAGAACAGGTATGCAGTGGCGGGTTCACTGAACAGAACAGGTATACAGTGGCGGATTCACTGAACAGAACAGGTATGCAGTGGCGGGTCCACTGAACAGAACAGGTATGCAGTGGCGGGTCCACTGAACAGAACAGGTATGCAGTGGTGGGTTCACAGAACAGGTATGCAGTGGTGGGTTCACAGAACAGGTATGCAGTGGCAGGATCACTGAACAGGTATGCAGTGGTGGGTGGGTTCACAGAACAGGTATGCAGTGGTGGGTTCACAGAACAGGTATGCAGTGGCAGGATCACTGAACAGGTATGCAGTGGTGGGTGGGTTCACAGAACAGGTATGCAGTGGCAGGATCACTGAACAGGTATGCAGTGGTGGGTGGGTTCACAGAACAGGTATGCAGTGGCAGGATCACAGAACAGGTATGCAGTGGTGGGTGGGTTCACAGAACAGGTATGCAGTGGCAGGATCACTGAACAGGTATGCAGTGGTGGGTGGGTTCACAGAACAGGTATGCAGTGGCAGGATCACTGAACAGGTATGCAGTGGTGGGTGGGTTCACAGAACAGGTATGCAGTGGCAGGATCACTGAACAGGTATGCAGTGGTGGGTGGGTTCACAGAACAGGTATGCAGTGGCAGGATCACTGAACAGGTATGCAGTGGTGGGTGGGTTCACAGAACAGGTATGCAGTGGCAGGATCACTGAACAGGTATGCAGCCAGGAAAAGCTAAGCCTAACTAATCTTTCCCTATGAGAGACAGACAGCAGCTCGCCCTACTCTCTCTAATGCAGGCACACGAGTGGCCGTAATGGCCGCCGCTGCCTGCCTTATATAAGGGGGCTGGGGCTCCAGGGGCTAGTGTAGCCTAATTGGCTACACTGGGCCTGCTTACTGTGATGTAGAGGGTCAAAGTTGACCCTCATAGTGCATTGTGGGGCGAACCGAACTTCCGGAAACGTTCGCCTGAGGGAGGCGAACGCGAACCACCGAAGTTCGCCGGGAACCGTTCGCCGGCGAACCGTTCGGCCCATCTCTAATGCCTACCGATCCCCCCGTTCTCCTCTCTGCCCCACAGTCTACCTAAATACCCCTTCAGCAGCCTCTTCCAGGTTGCCAGAGTTGGGCACTACTGCCTGTTTCTCTAGGTTATTTCACATCTGGTATCCTTTAAATGATCTCTTAATCCGGTTCAGTAGGCCACACAGTCATAGGGAAGACTGCTGACTTCACCTGGATTTGTGCAAAAATACTGGTTTATTGTACCATAGTAATAGAAAAAAACACGCGACGTTTCGACCAGCGGCGCCGCCGGCCGAAATGTCGTGTTTTTTTTCTATTACTATGGTACAATAAACCAGCATTTTTGCACAAATCCAGGTGGAGACCCAGTCGTTTTGTCTTTGCTGCTGTGAATGTTACACACCTAAGAGGGATCCAGGTGTGGACCGGTTGACTCCCTGGTAGATCTATTACTTTGCGGTACAGCTGAGGGATCACTTTTCTTGCTGAAGACTGCTGACTTGACAGTTGTCCAGAGGACAGTCATTGACATACTTCACGAGGAGGGTAAGCCACAAAATGTCATTGCTAAAGAAGCTGGCTGTTCACAGGGCTGTTTCCAAGCATATGAATGGAAAGTTGAGTTGGAGGAAGTAAAAAGGGGCAGAAATAGGTTCTCAAGCAACAGGATTAACTGACGCACAACCCATTCAAGAATTTGGGGAGAGTCACAAGAGGCGCTCAACAGTTTTCAACTTAAAGGATACCCAAAGTGACATGTGACATGATGAGATAGACATGGGTATGTACAGTGCCTAGCACACTAATAACTATGATGTGTTCCTTTTTTTTTCTCTGCCTGAAAGAGTTAAATATCAGGTATGTAAGTGGCTGACTCAGTCCTGACAGGAAGTGACTACAGTGTGACCCTCACTGATAAGAAATTCCAACTATAAAACACTTTCCTAGCAGAAAATGGCTTCTGGGAGCAGGAAAGAGTTAAAAATGGCCGATAGTTCATAGATTTTAGCTCTGGCATACTTCAATGAATGTGTCATTGAGCAAAAACAATAAAACAGTTAAAACTTAAAAAGGAGATTTAAACATAAAATAAAACCGGAATATCTTAAAAAGTCATTTTTAGAAGACAAAAGATAGGAAGGGGAAGAAAGATACAATCGTTTATTTCATTCGTTTGTTTTCGCCTCGGGTGTCCTTTAAGGCACCTTCTGTTGTTGAACTGACTGGAGGAAGTGGGTAGAGACTCGTGAAATATGTTATTTTGTATTGTGCTGAATACATTGTATTTTCTAGTGAAACTGATCTATAATTTATTCAGTAGAAGTAAGATCTACCTCTCCTATTTTTAATTGTGATTTATAATACTTTAAGTCTATCATATATATCGGGTGCCTCCACCTTAGTCACAAAGAGTGGTCTGCAGCTGGAGTCAGTGCTTCAAGAGCCATCCCACACAGACATATCCAGGATATGGAGTACAACTGTTGCAATCCTTGTGTCAAGCCACTCTTAAACCAGAGAAGCAGAAGCATTTTACCTGGGGAAAAATATAAAACACACTGGTAGAAAGTGTCCCAAAGCCCTCTATTCAGTAAATTTTGCACTTCATTTGGAAATCAAGGTATCAGAGTCTGGAGGAAAAGTGGAGAGGCACAGAACACAAGTTCCTTGAGGTCTAGTGTTAAGTTTCCACATTCAGTCATCGATGATTTGGGGAGCTCAAGTCAGTGCTTCTATCTACCAGGACATTTTAGAGCACTTCATGCTCTCCTCTGCTGACAAACTTTGACAAACTTTGCTGATGAAAATGTAATTTTTTCAGCGGGACTTGGCACATGACCACAATGCCAACAGCACCAATACCTGCAAACTTAAGGGACGAGTATGGGGTCCCAGGTGGCCCCATCTTATGCAAACTTATTTTTAACTGATCCACAGAATTGCATGTTCATTCAAAATCCGCAGTTTTGGCAGCAGCTGTACGGATCTTTTAGATTCGTGGACGACATACTCATTTTATGGCGCGGGACAGAGAGTTCCTCCTGGACTGTGGTGGAGGATGCAAACTGTATGCACCCAACCATAAAGTTTACTGCTGAATACTGCTGAAAGTTTACTGCTGAGTGAGCATTGATTATTTAGATGTGACCATTTCAAAAAGCGACTGGAAATTTTGTACTAAACTTTTTAGGAAACCGATGGAGAGGAACAACCTCTTGAGGATGGATTGTTTCCATGATGACCGTTTGAAAAAAAGTATTCCTAAAGGTCAATTTTTGAGGGCATGCCGCATCTCGTCCACTGATTCTGAATAAATGGGAAGCTGCGGCCCGATTGATTAACAATTTTGAGGAGAAAGGTTTTGAAAGAGCAAATCTGGTGAAAGTAAGTGAGGAAGTGGCCACAATTGAGCGAGAATCATTATTGAGACCAAGGGGGAGAAAATCAAATGACAGGAGCAGAATCCTTTTTGTCCTCCGTTATGGACATTTGTCCGGGAGGATTAGAGGGATTGTATGCAAGTATTGGCTGATTTTTTTAAAAAGATGCTGAATGTGGAACGTTGTTCAAAGATTATCCCTTGTTTGCATATAAGAGAGGCAGAACAATAGCTAACCAGGTGTGTAAACGTGTCGTGGATAAGACACCTGAGTCAGCGGGTCGGAGAGGAACCCTCCCATGCTGTTCGTGCAATTGTTGTTCTGCCATTATATGTGGTGAATATCTGTCTCACCCACATACGGGTCAGAGAATTGCGGTCAAGGGAAACTTTAATTGCAACACAATCCATGTGGTTTACGCATTAAAGTGCCCTTGTGGGCTTGTTTATGTGGGTGAGACAACTCGAAACGTGAAGGTACGCATCCAAGAACATAAACGCAGTATTGCAGAGGTGCAAAAAACCTTGAAAAAGGTGTTGAGAAACAGAATGTCCCTGTGGGTCGACATTTTGTTCAGGCCGGACATACTGCATCTCAGCTGAGATGGATGATGTTAGATTCTGTCCCTCCTCTGAGAAGAGGGGGAGATAGAGAAAAGGTACCGCTCAGCAAAGAAGTGGAGTGGATAAGAAAATTACATTGTGTAAGCCCTAGGGGCCTGAATGAATATGTAAGTTATAAGTGTTTACTGTGATTTTTTTACAGGAAAGAATAACTGGTGGGATTTCATATGCTACGGGAAATATTGATGACCCCTTCACAGTTTATTGCAGGGTAGACGGTATAGTAGTTCCCTGTATAGGAATTGTATATATTGTCTATTGTTGTATGCTTATGATGTAAGGTCATGCACTTGGGTGGGACTGCCTGTTGGGGCAGTCCTATATATGGGGTGGAGTTGTGTGGGATGGTACACTTGAGGAAGGGTCAGGTGACCCGTAACATGTATGTGTCCATGCTCGAATAAAGTACAAACGAAAGTTTGAAGCCTGTGGAGTGCCTTTTTCTACTGTGTTGGAGCACCAATACCTGGACTAATGACCATGGTATCACTGTGCTTGATTGGTCAGCCAACACGCCTGGCCTAAATGCCATGAGGTATCGTCAAAAAAAGGAAGATGAGAGAAACCAGACCCAAAAATGCAGATAGACTGTAGGCTGCTATCATAGAATTCTGGGCTTCCATAACACCTCATCAGTGCCACAGACTGATCGCCTTCATGCCATGCCACACTGAAGCAGTAATTTATTGCAAACTGGGATTGAAAGAAACCCAGAAAAATAGCACCACTCAGCTAATGGGTTTGAGAATATTTACATATGATCTTTATTATACATGATGGGTCAATGATACAAAATACACAATTCACGATGATTCAATAGTTAAAAACATTTCAAGTGTCCCATGAAACTCAATGCCAGTAATGTGCCATATGCAAAATTATGCTGTAAACCACATATATCAATAATGCCAACACAGGGAGCTCAGACAATGAGCCCTCAGGTGGTTGAACCTAGGTTCAGTAAAGTGCAACCATGGGCTAATCCTACCTAATAAAACCCCACTGTCCCTGCGTCCCCTGTCCCAGTGTCTGTGCTTTTTGCCAGTGCGCATGCGTGACACGCTGACGTTACAAACAGGAGGATGAGGACAGAGGAGTGGCACGTGGTGGGGAGTGTGGCCGTGTGCGCGTGTGGCGCCCTTGGAAAATGAGATCGCGTCCCAGCCCTAGCGCCTGTTTTTTAACTGGCGGGCTAATTAACTAGTGCATATAAACCAGATGCCTGTGTCAATGAAAAAATCATAAGAACCATAAATCCTTTGTGTAAAAATGTACACACATCAACCTTATAACTAAAGGTTGCCACACACCATACAATAAAATGATCCAATTTTAAGTCAATTCGATAAAAACAATCGGGTGTCCCAAAAAATCGAAAGCTTTTTTTTTTTTTTTTTAATTCGTTCGAGAAATCTGATCGAATTTCCCGTTTTTATTAGCTAAAAGAAGATTGGGAGTGTTTTTTTGATAAATTTTCATGAAAATTGAATGGTGTAGCTTAGATTGTCAATTACTTGATGTACAGACCAAAGCCATAATTAGAGAAAAATTGAACATATGTGTTGGGTATATTGGTACTCAACACCCTGGGATGGGTCCGATTTTAGAAATGATGCAATCAGTCAGAATAAATTGATTGCAATTCTTTAATTGAAAAAATATTTAAAAAATTGTATGGTGGCCACCTTAACTACCTAACGACCGTGTCATGCCAATGGACATGAACGCGGCGGCAGCCCCAGGACTGCCTAACGCCAATCGTCAGGTCCTGGGGCCGGCTACTGCAGCCTGCGTGCTCATCTCCCGCTTGAGGGGTGGTGCTCCGCCTCTCCTTCAGTCTCCGAGCGGCGATTGCCACTCGGGAAACTGTTAGACGGCGGTTTTGCAGTCTATTTACTGTGTACAGCGCTGCGATCTGCAGCAGCGCTGTACTGGGGACACGGCTGTCCCCTCCATTGGCTGGGAAATGATCGGCTGTCATAGGCTGAAGACTATGACAGCTGATCACACTGATTGGCTGGCGGGGGGATGGAGGGAGCAAGGTGAAAAAAAAATCCCAAAACCACGTTTTTATTAACAAAATGAAACAATAAATATTTATAAAAAAAATAAACACAGGCGGGAGGGATCAGACCCCGGGGGTTGGGGGGGGGGGGGTTTGGAAATCACTTGTGTGCTGTGGTCAATTAGGTGAAAAATGTCCTGGTCTTTAGGGGGGTTTAACACTGCAGTCCTCAGGTGGTTAAAATACCCCTGACCCTCTTTCCCCCTACTCTTAAACTTTTATTATAGCTTTATTACTGGTGTTGCGACTAGCACAGCACCAGCCTCCCCCCTCCTGTGCCCCCTCTGTAACTCCTATTCTGCTCAGTCATAGTCTTCAACTGAGGCAGAACGTAGAATATGATCAGGGAGGAAGTGACAATTCCTCCTCCCCTCCATAGCGCCGCCCCCTCCACCTGCTGCTTTAGTTCTGTATGTATGTCACTGCACACAGCGCACAGGGTAGCTGCGCTGTGTGCGGACTTGTGATAACTGAGTTCGGATATTCTTCCAACCTCAATTACCATGAGCCCACACACAGCGCGGCTCCCTGCACGCTGTGTAGTAATACAGATATGGAACTAAAGCGGCAGGTGTAGGGGGCATATTTAAGGACGCACAGAGGGAAGGAAGAACTGTCACTTCTTCCCTGATCATAATTGTTGTCAGAACAGGACTACAGGGGGTGCTGGAGGGGGAGGATGGTGCTGTGTGCTGTGAAAAAAATCACAGCACCAGTAATAAAACAATTTTAAAGTATTTTCAGACCAGGTCAGGGGTACTTTACATGCTAGTGCTGAAACATCTGCGCAAATGAGGCATATAGATATACATAAAACAGTATCTAAATAGTGATGTAGCCTATGGTTATAAAGTGCATAGTGAAGAAGATACATTGAATACTTAGCCCAGCTAAATGACCAATGGCATGCCTCACAACTGTCCCTCTTTTGGAGGGACAGTCCCTCTTTGGGAGCCTAATCCCTCTATCCCTCTTTCTGTACGGATGTACAGATCTATGTAAATATATGTATTTTATCTACTGAAGTATGTGTTTAACTGACTCTAAACTTTCTTCCTATTCCTTAAATCGATATATTTTTTTATTTTCAAATGTTAATATAAAGAAAAATGAACCAGGATAGAAAGGACCAGTGTGGTTTGAATTATAAAACAACATATTTTTCTTTTGAAATCTTTATAGTATGCGTGACTAGGGGTGTGGCAGGGGTGTGATTAGGGAGTGTCTTAATTGTACCTCTTTCTCATATCAAAAAGTAGGGAGATATGCAATGGCAGGGGCATTGGTGTGTATCCAGAGACAGAGACCTGTCACAGGGTCTCTTCTAATATTTATTGAAATGTGGGTTTTTAATGCCTGTAAGCCATAACCAGCAACATGAAAATAAATGAATACTTGACATATATCACTCTTCGTGTAATGAATCTATATTTTGTAGGAGTTTCACTTTCTGAATTGAATTACTAAAATAAATTAACTTTTTATTGATATTCTAATTTATTGAGATGCACCAGTAGAGAATTTCCTTAAATTTGCATGCACACCATAATCAATAGCATTTCATTGAACATCTCTAATGGTAAGGGTTACTTTCTGTTAACAATTATAGCTACCATGATAAAAAAAAATGGTCACTAAGTGGCAGCACATACACAGTATATTTCTCATATTTCTCTGACTAAATAGCTATGAAGGCAGCACAACTATGTCAATAATGAAGGATTAGGCCCCTTTCTTAGAAAGAGATGTATCCACTTTGTTCCTCTATTTCTTATTTTTTTAAAGTTACAGATTGCTCAGCAAGCTCATGGTGAACAAGAACTGAAGTGTGTCAAAAATAGACAATTCATTTTTTTAAAAGGAACTTGGCACTACATTTTAAACATTTGTCAAACACCCTTCCCCTAAGGGTGGTTTATAAACTGTGTGGGCTTTAGGGAGCAAAGTAAGCATTTACTTACCTACCAGTGACTGCACCGTAGCCCCCCCCCTGCCTGTATGAAGGCATCCAACTTCTTGAGCTCAGTGCTGCAGAACCACTGGTTGAAAAGGTTATAGGGCATCCCCAGTGGCTGCATTGCTTGCTTGGGGATGTAGTTCCCATTGATGTGATTACATCTTCTGGCCAGAAGATGTAATCACATCATCAATGCACTACATCCATCAATGAACTACAACTCCTGGCATTGTATCATGGCCACTGGGGATGCACTGTATCATCCAGGGAATTTTAACGGAGCAGCACCTTATAGGCAAGTGACAGTGGCGTACCTAGGGCATCTGACACCCGGTGCTGGGTATTATAAGACCCCCCCAAAAAAATAAAAATGTGTGTGGCCATAACCTGCGGCGCGCGAAGCATGCCGCGGCAAAGAAATGGGCGTGGCCATGATCGGATGAGGGTGGAGCTAGCTGTAATTTAAAGTGAACCCGAGGTGAGAGTGATATGGAGGCTGCCATATTTATTTCCTGGCAGCCCTGCTGATCTATTTGGCTGCAGTGGTGAACTGAAATACACCAGAAAAAAGCATGCAGCTAATCTTGTCAGTTCTGACAATATTGTCAGAAACCCCTGACCTGCTGTATGCTTGTTCAGGGTCTATGGTTGAAAAAATTAGAGGCAGAGGACCAGCACGGCAGCCAGGCAACTGGTATTGCTTAAAAGGAGATAAATATGGCAGCCTAAATATTATTCTCACCTCGGGTCCCCTTTAAAAGTGCAACACAAAGACAGTGGGCCCAAGTTTTGGTGACCCTTTCCCCAGAAAATTCACATAATTTTGCAGGTTTTCTCAAGAAAATACCCATAATGTGAGCAGATTTGCCCAGAAAATATGTTCAATCATGTCGGCAGATTTGACCAAAAAACACATTTAATTATGTCGGCAGATTTGACCAGAAAATATGTGCAATCATGTCGGCAGATTTGACCAGAAAATACGTGCAATCATGTGGCAGATTTGACCAGAAAATACGTGCAATCATGTGGCAGATTTGACCAGAAAATACGTGCAATCATGTTGCAGATTGGAACAATGGAGGGTACAGCGACTGGCACTACGGCGGCACTCAAAATATGTCACAGCTTGCAAAACAAAGAGGCATAGATTCCACCAGGTATCCGCACATGTACAGCACAGCGTGCTCAGGATCAAGAAACGAAGATATCAAGCTCATTCACAACATAGATGTATGAAGAAGCTGTGGAAGCCGGAAGGCAGGATGCAGAAAATTTGTTTGACAACCCAGCTGTCTTGACTACGCGGAATAAGGTTGTGGGAGCTAAGGTGGCAGAAATCAAACTAGGGAGGCTGTGTGAAAAAGAAGTTAAGATATTTTGGACAGTAACTACTCTTAAAAAATATAAAAGTAAGAAAATTGTGGCAAGAGGGTTCAGGAAGTATCAGGAACCAGCAGAATACCAAAATGATACTAAGTTCATGGAAAGATGGCGTGAAGCGCATCTAACATACGTAACAACTTTACAAAATATAGTCCTAGAAAGGACCGAAGAGGAGCATACAGGGATCCAGAAAGAAATAAAAGATCTGAAAGAGCAATATAAGGGTCTCGTAGACCAGGAACGCTATAGTGGAACCCTAAAGAAAATCGATAAAAGGCTAGCCCCAATTCAGGAGGAAATAAAGAAAAGGAAATTACAAAAATATCTTAGAGATACCGACGATTTTAAGGCCGGGAAAGAGTTTAATTGGGGTTTTACCAGACCACGGTTTGGCAGACCTGGAGGTCCGAGACCACAACGTCCTAAGAAAGGTTACTGGACGACAGACACAGAGACCAGTGAAGAAGAGACTGCAAAAGTAATACCCAAAAATAATAAAAAAAGCAATCTTGAAAATAATCAATCAGAATGTGCGTCCAATCCAAAGAGTGCCCCTTTAGGGAAAAAACACGCAGAGGAAGGGGCCGTCTCAAAAGGAAAAGGAGGGAGGCAGCTAACTTGGGAGGACAGCCAGAGCAATCCAGTCCAACAGAAATCAAAGAAAAGGAAGTACTACAGAGGGAACAACAAATAGAAATAGTCAACTTGAGCAAGACACCACTACCGATAGCATGCGAATCAATATTGAAGAAAGGACTCAACTTTTCGGTCACACAGAAATTTGACTTTTGCCGTTTTAAGGTGGATCTCTATAAGGGAGTGAGAAAGATGAGCATAAAACAATTTTTTCTGAAGAGAGAGACCTTTCTTCAAGCTAAATCCGAAGAAGCGTCTGTGGGCCCTCTGGGGTTTACGCCAAATGCATCTTGGACAGATGAGGATCTGGGGAATTTGAGGATTTTGGAGGAACTTCTAACAGATAATAGGGAGCATAGTGAACAAACCCCCCAAATAGAGGATGACCTAGAAAGCCAACAAAAATTTATACCTTGTAAATCAATCAAACCATTCCTGGTGACCCAGGGATCAGCACTTGATATCTTCCAAAGTCTAGTGGAGAAGGACATTAAGGCCCTCACATACACCCAAGCAGATCCTAACCTAAATCAGGATGAAATGAAAGCTCTACAATGGTTTAAGGAAAGACCGGAACTAATAGTCAGAAAAGCTGATAAAGGGGGAGCGATAGTGGTACTCACAGCAGAGCAGTATAACAAAGAAGCTTTACGTCAGCTAAATGACCCAACAACGTATAAAAGATTAGCAGGGGATCCAACTTATAGGTTTCAAAATGCTATGAGGTCGCTACTGAGAAGGGGGGTGGAGGGGGGCTTTCTGTCCAAGAAGCTAGCAGAGGATCTTTTGCCAGAGTTTCCTAAAAAACCTATCTGGTACCATTTACCAAAGATCCATAAGTCCCGGACCAATCCGCCGGGACGTCCCATTGTATCGGGTATTGGTTCCCTCACCGAAAGATTGTCTAGGTGGTTGGACCATCTCCTGAGGCCCTTGCTAGGACGGGTGCAGTCCCACCTTAGAGACACATTGGACGTGCTTGAAAGCATAGAAGATATGATCTGGAGAGAAGGGGATGCTTTGGCAACCATAGACGTGGTGAATTTATACAATCGCATACCGCATGATATCGGAGTCTTTGCTGTAAAGACGTTCTTGTCTCAGACTGACAAAGATGAAAGCTTCATTGATTACATATGTGAATGCCTCTATTTTGTACTTACGCACAATGCGTTTATGTTCGATGGGAGGTGGTACTGGCAGCTGTCCGGCACAGCTATGGGGACCTCGGTAGCATGCACATACGCCAATCTTTTTTTGGCATGGTGGGAGGAGAGGTATGTGCATGGTACCGATGTTCCCCATGGGGGAGGCCTCAGGAGATGGTCCAGATACGTGGACGACGTGCTGGTGTTTTGGTCCGGGACTTATGAGATGTTTATGCAATTTATGGGCTACTTGAATGATGGTAAAGAAAACATGCAATTTACGCATGAATTCAGTAAGGACAAGGTAGCCTTCTTAGATCTAGAATTATGCATAGTAGAGAACCAACTAGTAGCAAAGGGCTACAGGAAGCCAGTATCAGGAAATACATTCTTGCATCGGACCAGCTATCATCCATCTCACGTCTTCAAATCACTACCGTATGGCCAGTTTTTACGCCTGCGCAGAAACAATACCACATTTGATGATTTTCTTGAACAAGCAATGGACCTTAGAGCAAAGCTATTGGATAGGGGTTATACTCAGACAGAACTAGACCAAGCAATACAAAAAGCCAGCTTGATAGATAGGAAAGATATAGTGAAAAAGAAAAAGAGGAAAGAAATAAATAAAAACATAGGAGAGAGGTTAGTGTTCTCATGTGACTATAATTCAATGGCAGACGCAATAAGGCGCAATATTTTAGAGAAATGGAATATAATAAAACAGGATCCATCCCTGAAAGATATTTACAAAGAGCCACCCCTGATAACTTTTAGACGAGCCCCAACCATAGGCGATAAAGTTACCTCCAGTGAGTTCACGATGCCAAGGGAACTTAACTGGCTAGAAAGAGGACAGACCAAAGGTAATTATAGATGTGGGCACTGCTCAATTTGCCCACAATTAGGCAGAGGGAGAAATGTACGAGTAGGTCCTGTGGACACGAAAGTACAACACTTTTTTACTTGCCAAACAAAGTTCGTGGTTTATATAATATGGTGCCCATGTCACCGGTTTTATATAGGTATGACAACTAGAGAAATGAAAACGAGAGTGTTGGAGCACTTCAGATCTGTGGATTCAGGGAAAGGATGCCCAAGACTCATAGAGCATGTCAGGATGGCTCATGGAAGCAATGCGAACTGCCTAACCTTTGCTGGCTTAGACCATATGCCAGTGCCACATAGAGGAGGAGACAGAGAACGATGCCACATAGAGGAGGAGACAGAGATCATAAAAACAGATGCGATGGGCCCTTTAGGCCTGAACGAAAATATAGAAATGGCATGTTTCCAGGATCCTTAGAGTATAGTTTAGCTTTAAAACTTGAGAGTATAGAGTAGGTCCATTTGTATGTCTTTACTGTAGGAAGTGTTGTTGTTTTTAGGGTAGGGGCGATTTCTGCGCATCGGGAGTGCCATAATGGGGTTGATTGGGACGTCGGTCTCTGACTTGGTTTGATTATGTTAATTAGTAGAAAATATTCTCTTAAGCGAATTCCTGTCAGCGGGGGGCCACTGCCCAGTCTTAGCTCTATGAAGCCCTCAACAATTTTTCGGTGGGAGCTTTTTGCATCTCTTGATGTGCAGATTTATTCCCCTATATATTTTATCTTTTTAAATTGTTAACACACCAGCCCATACCCGTTTGTGCTGCCACCTTGTGGCCATGTAGCAGATTGCTAGATTCGACTTGTAAATGGCAATCTTAAGCATGGTTCGCATACTCCCATCGATGTTCATACGCTTGCATGCGTGCATCGATGTTTGTATGCGTAATTACGTAAGCATGAAACGACGCAGGGAAGTTCCGGTAGTGGGCGCATTCTCCATTGACGTCATTACGCATTCATGCGTACGTTAGTGGGAGCATGCGTACTTTTGTATGCGTAGAAGCGACGATGCGACCCGGAAATGATTCCCCATACAGTATTTAACCCGGAAACGGACAGTCGTGAATTGCCACACTGCCTCTGAAGACGCTACTGAAGCAAAACGGACGTTAGGCGGGCCGTTCCTACCACCATGCCCCACAGCCTTTACTAACCACAACGGGTATGTGCACCTTGCATGTTTTTACCGCATGAATATTTCTTGACTACCTTGTTGGAAACTTGTTGGAAACTTTTTTGTATATTGAAAGAGCCGCTGGCAATAAAGCTCTTTTTAAAGCTAGAAGCAGTGCCGGATCTTCATACATCTATGTTGTGAATGATGTTGCAGATTGGACCAGAAAATACGTGCAATCATGTGGCAGATTTGACCAGAAATTACGTGCAACATGTTGCAGATTTGGCCAGAAAATATGTGCAATCATGTGGCAGATTTGACCAGAAAATACATGCAATCATGTGGCAGATTTGACCAGAAAATACGTGCAATCATGTCGGCAGATTTGACTAGAAAATACATGCAATCATTGGGCAGATTTGACTAGAAAGTACATGCAATCATGTGGAAGATTTGACCAGAAAATACGTGCAATCATGTCGCAGATTTGACCAGAAAATACATGCAATCATGTGGAAGATTTGACCAGAAAATACGTGCAATCATGTCGGCAGATTTGACCAGAAAATACGTGCAATCATGTGGCAGATGTGACCAGAAAATACATGCAATCATGTGGAAGATTTGACCAGAAAATACGTGCAATCATGTCGGCAGATTTGACCAGAAAATACATGCAATCATGTCGGCAGATTTGACCAGAAAATACATGCAATCATGTGGCAGATTTGACCAGAAAATCAGAACCAGATCAGAATCTTTATTTCGCCAAGTGCGACCGAAGTCGTACCTGGAATTGGTTGTGGTTCACATGGCATTGGCAAAAGAACAAGACAGAATTGACGCTAAGACAACAGAATTGGCGGTAAGACGAACACCGTGAAAAACAAGCAAAAGACAGGCAAGCAGTACACAAGAAAATAATCACTGCTGTACAACATGCAATTTGCCCCTGAATAGTCCGCCCCAGGGAGTGGATTCGTCTAGCCCCGGGGATGCATAACATCACGCAGCGCCTTGAAATGAGATAATGCGTGCAATCATGTGGAAGATTTTTTCCCATTATTTAAGAAGGGGAAAAGATCAGATCCAGGAAATTATAGACCTGTAAGCTTAAAATCAATTGTATGCAAACTATTTGAGGGGTTACTTAGAGATACTATACATGACTTCATAGTAGAAAATATTCTTATTTCCCAGCATCAGCATGGGTTTACTAAAGACAGGTCCTGTTTGACTAACATGCTCAGCTTTTATGAGGTAGTGAACGCTAATGTGGATATTGGGAATGCTATAGATGTGATATACTTGGACTTTGCAAAGGCCTTTAACACTGTTCCCCACAAAAATCTGGTGCAAAAGTTGAGGATGCAAGGACTGGGGAAGAGTCTGTGTGCATGGATAGGGAACTGGCTAATGGACAGAAAACAAAGAGTTGTGGTCAATGGATCATACTCAAAGTGGGTGACTGTTAGCACTGGGGTCCCACAGGGGTCTGTACTGGGTCCAGTGCTCTTCAATTTATTTACTAATGACCTAGTAGATGCAGTAGAAAGCTATTTTTGCAGATGATACAAAATTGTGCAGAATCATCAACTCTCAGGAAGATAGTGACATATTGCAACAGGATCTGATCAGGATGGCTATATGGGCACATAAATGGCAGATGAAATTCAATGTTGAAAAATGTAAAGTCACGCATTTTGGTCGTACCAACGGTCTAGCACCATACAAAATAAATGGGATACAGTTGGGGACATCAAACTTGGAGAAGGACTTAGGAGTACTCATCGACAACAAGTTTTAAATAATCGTATTCAATGCCAAGCCACTGCAGCTAAAGCTAATAACATTTTGGGATGCATTAAAAGGGAAATAAAAACTTGAGATGCTAGCATAATATTGCCCCTGTTTAACTGTCTAGTATGGCCACATCTGGAATATGGAATTAAATTCTGGGCACCATATTACAGGAAAGATATTGCAGTTTTAGAGCAGGTGCAGAGACGGGCAACAAAATTGATACGTGGGATGGAAGGTCTCACTTACCAAGAAAGGTTAAATAAACTGGGTTTATTTAGTCTCTAGAGAAAAGACACCTTAGAGGGGATCTAATTAACATGTATAAATACATCAGAGGGCGCTATAAAAGCTTGGCTGGTGAGCTTTTTCTCAGAGAACTAGAGGACATGATCTGTGCATGGAGGAAAATGTTTTAGTCATTTATTTAGGAAAGGGTTCTTTACAGTAAGAGTGATTAAGATGTGGAATGCATTGCCACAGGAAGTAGTTATGGAAAACTCTATATCTGTATTTAAAGGGGGCTTAGATGCTTTCCTTGCGTTGAAAGACATCCATGGCTACAATTACTAGGTAATGCCCAGTGATGTTGAACCAGGGATTTTATCTGATTGCTATATGGAGTCGGGAAGGATTTTTTTTTCCCTTTTGGGGCTAATTGGACCACGCCTTATAAGGGTTTTTCGCCTTCCTCTGGATCAACAGGGATATATGATGGAGCAGGCTGGTGGTGTACTTTGTTCTCTGGTTGAACTCGATGAACATATGTCTTTTCTCAACACAAATAACTATGTAACTATGGATTCTGTAGCACGGAGACAGGCACTGGAGACCTTTCCTCTTTTTCTTTCTTTTCTTCTTCCTTTCCCTCTTTTCTATCTTCATCTTCCTTCTTCCTTGCTTCCTCCTTCTTAATTACCGATTCGGCTCAAGCAACTGTGGTTATATGGATATGCGCAGAGTCAGCCAAATGTTCTGCTATTTACCTAATCGTTTGTTTTTATGGGCTGCTTCCCTACATATTATGTAACCTGCTGTAGAAAGCTTATGTTTCTAAACTCAATTTGATACTCCTGTTAACATATTCCATGTATTTACCTATAGCTATATAGATGATAACATTACTGTACTATTTCTCTTCAGTACATGTTGTACTTGTTTGTATTTGTTATCTGAATATCAATAAAAATTGATTTGTTAAAAAAAAAAGAAGGTAACTTAGGTAGAGGAACGAAGTGGGTCATTTTACTGAATCTATCAATGACTACCAGAATCACAGTGAATCCCTGAGAAGCCGGAAGATCAACTACAAAATCCATAGCAAGATGAGTCCACGGCTTCTCAGGAATAGGCAGGGAGGAAACCCTGAGGTGACTTTCGCAATGACTTGCTACGGGCACATACTGGGCAAGCTTTGACAAAGGAAATTGTGTCTTCAATTGCTGAAATTGTGTTCAATGAAGGCCACCAGACCACCCCCTTAAGCAATTCCTGAGTCTTTTTCTCCCCAGGATGACCAACTGACTTACTCTCATGAAATTGCTTTCATATCTGTAACCTGAGATTTAGAGGTACAAACAACCGATCTGAGGGTTTGGCTGGAGGAGCTTCATCCTGAACCTTGGACAATTGGTCAGAAAAATCGGGTGATAGATCATAAGTTACCACAGCAGCAGAAATGCATTTCTTAGGCAAAATAAACCCAGGACCTTCAGGATCAGCAGCTAGTTTCTCAAAGGATTGAGACAAGGCATCAGCTTTTACATTTTTGGAACCCGGTTTATATGTAATAATGAAATTGAAGCGAGAAAAAAACAAGGCCCATCTCGCCTGGCGAGAGTTCAACCATTTGGCATTCTAAATGTATTCCAGGTTTTTATGATCAGTGTAGACCGTCACATGATGAGTAGCCCCCTCCAACCAGTGCCTCCATTTCTCAAAAGCTAATTTGACTGTCAAAAGTTCCCTATTCCCAATGTCATAATTTTTCTCGGCAGGAGAGAACTTCCTGGAGAAATAGGCACAGGGATGCAGGCATTCAGGTGACCCAGAGTACTGGGACAGGACTGCCCCAACCCCTGATTATGATGCATTGACCTCTACAATAAATGCTTTTTGAATATCAGGCTGTACCAAGATGGGTGCAGGACAGAAGTCTTGTTTTAAGGAATTGCAGGCTTGTACCTCCTTACTGTTCCAGACAGAAGGATCAGCTCCCTTTTTGGTAAGATCCGTGAGGGGCGCCGCAGTAGGGGAAAAATTCTTAATACATTTCCTATAAAAATGAGCAAACCCCAGAAAACATTGTAAAGATTTTAAATCAGTGGGTTGGGCCCAGTTCGAAACAGCAGATAATTTATTAGGGTCCATGGCTAACCCTGAAACTGAAATGACATACCTCAGAAATGACACTTCTTGTACCTCAAATATACATTTTTCAAGCTTTGCGTACAGACAATTTTCTCTTAATTTCTGCAATACTTTTCTGACATGAACCCCATGTTTAGGAGAGAGAGAGAAAATCAAAATATCATCCAGATAGATGACCACGAATTGCCTAGGAAATCTCTGAACACATCATTAACAAAGTCCTGGAAGACAGCTGGGGCATTACACAACCCAAAGGGCATAACAAGGTATTCATAATGCCCATCTTTGGTGTTAAAAGCTGTCTTCCATTCATCCCCCCCATCTGATCATGATCAAATTGTATGCCCCCTTGAGATCATGCTTAGAGAACACCTTGGCACCGGCCACCTGTGAAAACAAATCATCAATTAAGGGAAGAGGATATCTATTTTTGACGGTTATCTTATTGAGACTCCTATAGTCAATACAAGGTCTGAGACCACCATCTTTTTTTTCAACAAAAAAGAACTCTGCCCCTGCTAGGGAAGATGATGGCCTAATAAACCCCTTCTCCAGATTCTCTTTTATATAATCTTTCATGGCCTTGTCCTCGGGAACGGAAAGATTATATAACAGGCTACAGAGGGGCAAGGTACCAGATAACAGATCAATTGCATAATCGTATGGCCTATGTGGGGGGAGTTTGTCAGCAGCCTGTGGAGAGAAAACATCAGAAAATTCTTGATATTCAACATGAATTTTGCTTAGAACAAGATCTACCACATTCAAATTCAAGAGTCTTCTTAAGACAATTCTCAGAGCAATAAGGAGACCATTTGATCAGTTGTTTGCACTGCCAATCAATCAAAGGGATATGTTTAATGTTGGGCGAACACCTAGATGTTCGGGTTCGCGAACGTTCGCCGAACATCGCCACGATGTTCGGGTGTTCGCGCCGAACTCCGAACATAATGGAAGTCAATGGGGACCTGAACTTTCATGCTTTGTAAAGCTTCCTTACATGCTACATACCCCAAATTAGCAGGGTATGTGCACCTTGGGAGTGGGTACAAGAGGAAAAAAAATATTTGAAAAAGAGCTTATAGTTTTTGAGAAAATTGATTGTAAAGTTTCAAAGGAAAAACTGTCTTTTAAATGTGGAAAATGTCATGTTTCTTTGCACAGGTAACATGCTTTTTGTCGCCATGCAGTCATAAATGTAATACAGAGAAGAGGTTCCAGGAAAAGGGACCGGTAACGCTAACCCAGCACCAGCAGCAGCAAACGTGATGGAACAGGAGGAGGAGGCGCAGGAGGAGAAGGCCACGCTTTTTGAGACACAACAACCCAGGCCTTGCATGAGGACAAGAAGCGTGCGGATAGCATGCTTTTTACCGCCATGCAGTCATAAATGTAATAAAGATGAGAGGTTCCATAAACAGGGACCGGCAACGCTAACCCAGCAGCAGCAGACGTGATGGAACAGGAGGAGGCGCAGGAGGAGAAGGCCACGCTTTCAGGTGCAACTCAGGCCTTGCATGAGGACAAAAAAATGTGTGCGCAAAGCAATGCAATGAGTAGTTTTCAGGACACAATGGGCTATTCGGAGGAGCTATTCCCACCCCCACAATCTTCTACCTGTGAAAGGTCAATGGAACAGCCACAAATGTTGTGCCCGGATTCACAACCTTTTTCTGTGGAAAATGCACCTCGCACTGAAATGCAAGGCGAGGCCGAGGATGAACATGACGTCAACAACTCAACATGACGCAAAATGGGGGCGGAACAGAAAGCTGCTTTCAATGTTTTGAAGGCCTTAATTGCCTCCGGTGGCCAGTTAGATGCATCATTCATCACACCCAAATCCCAGAGCAATGTGTGCAGGAATTTGAATCTCAGGAGGTGTACCGAGATCATCTGGACAAGTGACCAAGTGACAAGTGACAAAGTGACGAGTGACAAAGTGACAAAGTGACAAAATGACAAAGTGACAAAATGACAAAGTGACAAGTGACAAAGTGACAAGTGACAAAATGACAAAGTGACAAAGTGAGAAGTGACAAGTGACAAAGTGACAAGTGACAAAATGACAAAGTGACAAGTGACAAAGTGACCAGTGACAAAGTGACAACTGACAAAGTGACAAAATGACAAAGTGACAAAGTGACAAAGTGACCAGTGACAAAGTGACAACTGAGAGGTTGTTCTGGGGAGCTCCACTGCACTCAGTCGCATATGAGGAGAGGTCTCGTCGGGACTGCTGATCCTCCTCAGCTTGCTCAAAGCCTTGAGGGTTCCTGAAGATCCTCTGCTTGGAGTTCGCCGGGGTTCAGCTTGGTGTCGGGGTCGGCGGCGTCCTCCTCACTCCAACGTGGCAGATCTTCTGTTGAAGGAAAAAAAAAAAACATTGTTTAAAGTCCAGTACCGCTTCTGAAGGACTCACCAAGAGATGCAGGAGCGCTTCAATCTAGCGCACCATCGCTCGCTGGGTGATGTCCCTGCCTACGCGCTGGAATTCTACGCTGCACATGCTAGCACGCTTTTGCGCAGTGCCGAGGCGCATTCCAGCAGCTAGTAGCTACCAAGCTTCTGTGGATCTGATTGGGCCACCATGTTGGATCTCTGCCAAGTCCTCCAAAATTTTGAGCAATCCACTTTGCGTGACTGAGCAGTGACAACTCTACAGTCAGCATTACAATACCACTGCTGTGTTTACTGAAGAAATCAATGTTGAAGATGGAAACCGCTGGCATGATGCAAGTGGGGGATTCTGAAGATGAAAACGATCAGCGTGATGATACCAACATCAGGCAACCTGCCTCAGGAAACGCTGGTCCCAGCTATGACAAAGAACAGGACGAGGAACAGCTGGAGTTGGAGCAGGAATTGGATGCCCCCACTGCCGAGGGACAGAGCGGTGCACGTTGGACTTCCACAATTTAGCGGGAAAGGACAGCAGAAGAGGAAGAAAGTGATGCTGGTGACGAATATGGTGCATCACAACAATCACAACGCTTACAAGAACATGAAGATAGAGGAGTCTGGCAGGACTCTCTGGCACACATGGCTCAATTCATGCTAGACTGCATTGAACGCGGCCCGCGCATTATTCACTATTCATTATTATTCATTATTCTGGAATCTGGACAACACCAATTACTGGGTTTATACCCAGTTTATACAAACACAATGTTAAAAAACTGATTAAAGAAAGTGTCAGACAGGTCAAAAATGGAACAATTCCAGCAGGCCCTTGAGGATGGAGATTTTAGAGAGGAGATTGACATCCTCCTCCTTCTCTAGCCAGTTGTACGCCGACAGACTGACTTCAGCAAACCCAGGAGGACCAGGAGGGCAGCAAAGAACACAAGCTGCTGCTAGTGCCCAAAAGGGAATGGTATTGGCAGTGTCCTTGGAGTGAGAACATTTTCTGACACCCATGCAGCAGCCCACAGAACAGCAATCGGGCAGTTCCACGTCCTCCAACACCAATCGCCTAGAGAAGATGGTCAAGGTCCAGGACTACATGTCAGATGGCGTAGCTGTGTTGAACAATCCATCTGCAGACAGACGGTGAGTGTGACAGGCAGCACAGAAGGACCATGGCAACTCACTCATAGTACCACAGTTTGATAGTGCTGCCCAAAAAATTATATGGATCCGTGGACCCGGGCACTGCGGGCAGTACTGGGAAGTGGGAACGCAGATTTTAGTACCTAAACACACGATACAACATGTTTTCCGGGGTCGGACTCTGAGGCACATACAGATGGTCCCGATCATCATCCTCATCATACAACTCTTCTCCTGAGTCTGACCCACCCACCACCTCTGCCACCCCAACATCCCCAGACACAGACCCCTCATCGTCCTCAACATTAACTTGGGATGCTGGCCTGAGCCCGACCTCCTCCTCCACATCAGGCCCCATCATCTCCTCAATGGCAGCCCTCATTAATCGTTCTGGCGACGGACCGATGGACACAACATTCTCCTCCGGAGAGGGCTGCTGCTGACCACTGGCTGCTAGGGTGGATGTTATAGCTTGCGTGGGGCGTTGGCTGTTGCTGTTGTTGGGAGTGCTGCTCACAGCGGAGGTCTCTGAGGAACTCATGGTGAGCTCATATAGTGGTTGGCGGTGAGTGGAGTATTACTGATCCCAGCAATATACACACTGACTGGCAGAGTACGCAATGCTATATAGTCTGGCTGAGCGGTGTACACAGAGTGGCAGTACACACAATGCTATATAGTCTGGCTGAGCCGTGTACACAGAGTGGCAGTACACACAATGCTATATAGTCTGGCTGAGCGGTGTACACAGAGTGGCAGTACACACAATGCTATATAGTCTGGCTGAGCGGTGTACACAGAGTGGAAGTACACACAATGCTATATAGTCTGGCTGAGCCGTGTACACAGAGTGTCAGTAAACAATGCTATATATAGCGTGGCTGAGCGAGGTACACAGTGGCAGTACACACAATGCTATATAGTCAGGCTGAGCCGTGTACACAGAGTGGCAGTAAACACAATGCTATATATAGCGTGGCTGAGCGAGGTACACAGTGGCAGTACACACAATGCTATATAGTCAGGCTAAGCCGTGTACACAGAGTGTCAGAAAACACAATGCTATATATAGCGTGGCTGAGCGAGGTGCACAGTGGCAGTACACACAATGCTATATAGCCAGGCTAAGCCGTGTACACAGAGTGTCAGAAAACACAATGCTATATATAGCGTGGCTGAGCGAGGTACACAGTGGCAGTACACACAATGCTATATATAGCGTGGCTGAGCGAGGTGCACAGTGGCAGTACACACAATGCTATATAGCCAGGCTAAGCCGTGTACACAGAGTGTCAGAAAACACAATGCTATATATAGCGTGGCTGAGTGAGGTACACAGTGGCAGTAAACAATGCTATATATATAGTGTGGCTGAGCGAGCGGTGTACTACTGTTCCCAGCAGCGACACACAATGACTGGGGGGGACCCTGGCTAGCGTGGCTGGAGAGCGAACTACCCTGCCTGCCTACCCAAAGCTAAACCCACAGACAAATGGCGGAGATATGACGTGGTTCGGGTATTTATTTACCCGAACCACGTGACCGTTCGGCCAATCAGAGCGCGTTCGGGCCCGAACCACGTGACCCGTTCGGCCAATCACAGCGCTAGCCGAACGTTCGGGGAACGTTCGGCCATGCGCTCTTAGTTCGGCCATGTGGCCGAACGGTTTGGCCGAGCACCGTCAGGTGTTCGGCCGAACTCGAACATCACCCGAACAGGGTGATGTTCTGCAGAACCCGAACAGTGGCGAACACTGTTCGCCCAACACTAGATATGTTTAACCAACCAAGGCATTCCCAACACTACTGGACAGGAGGGTATTTTCAAACAGAAAAACTTCAATGACTCAGCATGTAACACTCCTACATTAACCCTGAGTTCTGGAGTCTCTGTAATGGGGAGACAGTCTTGTAATGGGGTATCATCAATAGCTGTAATGCAAATGTTCAATGCTGGAGAGAAAAGAAAAAGACACACGGACACCGGGAGCCCGTTCTGGTGTAGTAGTATAGCCTGGTAGAGCTGGTGAATAATATTTTAGACAAAATATACTCACAAAGGTGAGTTGCTCTTAGAAACAACGTGTGTGCAGGTGGAGAAAAGACCGTCCCCGCTCGGCCTTTTGTCCAGGAGATGTCGATCGCTGCTCCAGAAAAAATTCCGCCCGCACTATAAGCGAGGCAAAAACCCTACAGTTGTAGGGTATCAAAATTGGATAAACCATGGAAAAAAAAATAGGAGGCACCCAATTAGAAGATAAGTTTTAGTGGGGTTTGGTTGTATAGAGAAAAGGCCTAATCGACTCAAAATGTATAAAAAGAAAGATTACAATTTATTAGGTTCATTGAGCACAATGACTATATTTTTTTTCCCTGGTTTATCCAGTAATGCAAATGTGCTCAGATAACTTATAAGACAGAACCCCCAGTTGCTGTGCTAAGGAAATATCTAAAAAATTCCCAGCAGCCCCAGAATCAACAAAAGCAAAACAATTATGACTCTTCTTACCCCAATTAATCGGGATGGGTAGTAAAAGACTTTTGTTTTTTAGAGGAAATACCTGCTCGCTTAGGTGAGTTTCCTCGGCCTCACCTAAGAGCTGGAGTTTTCCGACTTCTTTTTGGCAGAACAGGATTAAGTTTAATGACCAGGACTTCCACAGAAAAGACAAAGTCCCTCAGCGCGTCTCCTAGCTTTCTTAAGAGGACAGTTTAGACTCTAAACTTTAGAGGAACCAATGTGCATCGGCTCCTCTGTACTAGTGGTAGAAGACGGAGGACTCACTGGAGAAGAACCCACTGGAGAAGAACCCCTTGGCATCTTTGGCGAACTCACCTGTCGATGCGAATGACCAAGGTGATGGCCTCCTCCAATGTGGTAGGAACTGGATGGCTAAGCAGAATGTCCTTAATAACATCTGAGACACCATAGAGGAACTGGTCGAGAAGCACTGAATCATTCCATTTGGTACTTACAGCTCACCTACGAAAGTCAGAAGCATAATCATTTGCTGATCGATGACCTTGTTGTAACTTTTGCACTGCAGTGGACGTAATGTCTGGGTCTGGGTAAAGCACGGCCATTGCTTTAAACAATTCTTCAACAGAGGAAAGAGCAGGATGATCCTGGGGAAGTCCAACAGCCCAAGACTGAGGGTCTCCCTGAAGTAGCGAGATAACAAGAGATAACAAGAGACACTCTCTGAGATTCAGAACCTAGGCCAAGGGACGAACCCGAAATTACATCAAGCAATTATTCTTGAAATTGTCAAAATTACTTCTAGAACCGGAAAACTTCTCAGGAAAGGGTAGCTTAGGTTCCACAAAGAAACGTGTACATTACTGGAGACATCATCAGCAGGAACAGGAGGATGTTGTGAAGTGACCAGCTATGTTAGCTGGTTAACAGCTCCAGTCAAGAGTTGCACTTGATGACGTAGTTCATCCATAATGGTTTTGGTGGGGCCCATGATAATGTCAGGCCTGTAGGGATATCCACTCACGAATTAGCTCCAATGCCCCAATCTACCTCCACACGCTTCACCCTATGTGGCGAGTCCCCGCTTGAATGAGAGGTGAGAGACAACACCTACCGACTTCGGTTACACCCAGGCCTTTAGTGTGTAAGGTATTGGAGCTGAATGCAGGGTGAGCAAATAAACTTCCAGGCCTAAACAGGGATACAGAGTAGCAGAGTCCAGTAACAGTCCAAGATCATACACGGGTAACAGAGAGGGCTAGGCAGAAGAGAGGTCAAAAACGGATCCCAGGTCAAACCAGGCAGCAAACAGTCGTAACGATAATCCAGGCAATAGGTCGGTTCAGGCAGCAGACAAGGGAGGTCCAGTAATTAAGCAGAGGTCAAAGTCCAGATACTCCAATATAATAACAGCAGGTAAACAGAGCAACAAGCAAGCTAGCGCTATCACGGGCAATATGCAACTGTCACAGCAAGGTTTAAATACTGACAGCATCCAATCAGTGGCTGGCCCACATGCACACAGCAGCCAATAAAACGCAGGCAATAATCCTGTTTGAGTGTCAGCTGACAGAGAGATCAGCTGACACAGGTAGCAATACATGTCAGCTGACTACCCAGTACTTACCAGCAAAACATCCTAACTGTGTGTCAGCTATAGCATATTGGTTAAGGGCATCACTTCTGATGTAAGAGACCAGGGTTCAACCCCAGCCAGGGTCTGCATCTGTTATATTTATATTTATTAAATAAACCCCTGCCTAAGTGTCAGCTGACTATCCTGTCAGCTGACACTACCTCTGTCGCCACCTCAGACAATACTGCGGCCGAGAGGAGTGAGACATCCACCCACCAGTATGTGCAGAGCGATCCCCAGTGGGCACATCACCAGCGGAAGACGGCTGCCGACATGCAGAAGTGCCAGGAGGCGACCTGCTCTTGGCAGAGACAGCCGTGCTGCTGGATCCCGGATGTAAGTCACTTACAGAACCTCCCGGGAGGGGGTCATTTAATATGATTGCTGCATATAGGAGCTTGGTCCCTTGCCATTTCCCCAGGTGGCTCCTGAACCCTACTACATGGCCCGATAGCCTGGCCGAGTTACGCTTCGTCATGCATGCATGGCCCTGCTGATCGTATGCTTCGGTCAAGCTCCCGTAGCAGGGAGCATTCTGCATCTGTGCAGTAACTACTGCGCAGGCACTGTATGCTCCCGGTGACAGAAGCGTGACAAAAGCGTGACTCGGCCAGGCTATTGGGCCATGCAGTGAGAGACAGGAGCCACCCAGGGAGATGGTTAAGGACCGAGTGGCCTTAAGAGGGCTTAAGGAATCCTCAGGTAAGTATGGTACCTGAGATGGTTTCTGCCTCAGGTACACTTTAAGGTGGAGACTTTCTGCTGTCTGTACTGCACTGAGATGGCTTGGACAAGAGTCTAAACAAACAGTATTGCCTTACTGATATTCATGGAGTATTTTTTTAAATTATAACAGCTGTTTATGTGTGATCAATATTCCTGTACATCCTCAGTCTTCAAGTACAGTTACATATTTAGTTTGGTTGAAAAAAAAGACATTCATTCATCAAGTCCAAACAGAAAATAAATAAATAAATAATAAGTACCCCTAACAATGCATGTTTTGTGGAAATCCACAGAGGTGGTTAATGAGCTCTGCTGAGCCACTAATTACCTCAACTGTGAATGCTTTTTGAGCACACAGGGACACAAGTACTCCCAAAGCCTTCCAAGGGTCCTAGAAGGCATATTCCACCAGTTGGTTGAATAATTGCAATGGGAGTGAAATTGCCGATGGAAGGCTCAATAGGGTTCAGAGCCTTCCTTTTCATAGGTAAGTGTCAGACTTACTTATTTTAGTAGATGGAGCTCAGTGTATGATTGCACTCATTGGCTGTCCAAATTATACCTGAATCAGCCACTTGCACAGATAATCAATCTCTAAAATCTCAAGGTCAGTTCAAGTACAAACATGAATGACCCAGAATCTCAGTGCTAAAACCATTCAAACTCTAATACACAACAGCTTTGTAATGAATAGCGGAGATGCCACCACGCAGGCAAGTGGCAAGGCGGCTGTCTCCGCGTTCAAGCCGGCAGCCTTTTCCGTGCAGCAACATGTCTCTGCTTCGCCTGGTCCTTCTAGTTCACACACATGGAGAGTTACGCGCGCGCACCAGGCGACAGGACCTTTATGCCAACAGAAGGGGAATCAGCTGCTCAGACCGATCAGCTGATCCCAGCTGGACTCTGGATTGGCTGAGGGTCTGGGGCGGCGCTGTGGAGCGCTGTAAGTATATATAGGACTTGCTTGCCAGTTGCAGGTTGTCTGCCATTGCGAATACTTACGTGTGAGCACTCAGACCTCAGTCAGATCTTACAGTGTGTTAGAACCAGTTGGAACTGGGAATTCACACTTGGCCAGATTCCGCTTTAGAATCAGAATCAGAATCAGAATCAGGTTTATTTCGCCAAGTGCGGCGGAGCCGCGCTCAGAATTATTTGTGGTACACACCGGCGTAGGGCTTAGTGCAAATAAAAACAGGTTTACACAGTGAACGTAACTGACATTGTGCAAAAGGTGCATAAAAAACACAGACAGAATAAAAACAAAAACATAACATGCGGATATAAGGGCCTAGTGGCAGTTCTGCAGGATGACCGGGGGGCCATGCTGGGTGGACATGCAGCGTAAGGGGAGCTAGTTTAGGAGGCGCACCGCTTGGGGGAAAAACGAGTTCCTGTGCCTGGAGGTTTTGGTGGGAATAGTTCTGTAGCGGCGGCCTGAGCGCATGCGGATGAAGAAGCGACTACCGGGGTGGAGGGGGTCTTGCGCAATCCTGTTTGCCCTAGATCGTAGCCTAGATGCGTGGAGGAGGTCCAGGGGTGGCAATGGTGTCCCAATGATTCTCTCCCCAGCCTTGATCACCCTTTGCAGTTTGTACTTTTCGCTTGCGGTAGCGCCTCCATACCATACGATGATAGAGGAGCAGAGGATAGACTCGACTGTAGCCGTGTAGAAGCTTGTCATCAGCTCCTGGGGCATGCCGAACTTCTTCAGTTGTCTCAGAAAGAACAGCCTTTGCTGGGCTTTCTTTTGGCATTTGGTGATGTTTTGTCCCCATCTCAAGTCGTTTTTTTTATAGTTGTACCCAAAAACCGAACGCTAGATACTTTGGCAACTTCAGAGCCTTCGATGAGGACAGGATTGATAGGTGGAGGGCGCTTCCTGAAGTCAACAATCATCTCAACAGTCTTTGCCGCGTTTAGGACAAGCTTGTTGCTCTTGCACCAGTTGCAGATACGCTCAATCTCGCTCCGGTAGGCGTGTTCATCCCCACTGCTGATGAGGCCAAGGATAGTGGTGTCGTCCGCGAATTTAATAACCTTGACGCAGTCTGTGGTTGAGACGCAGCTGTTTGTGTACAGAGAGAACAGAATCGGGGACAGAACACATCCTTGGGGAGCGCCCGTGTTTGTGGTTCTCTCCCGGGAGGAGCAGCTGCCGAGCCTTACTAGTTGCTTCCTGTTGGTGAGGAAGTCCTTGATCCACGCGCAGAGAGTGTGGCCGACTCCAAGTTGCACTAGGTTGTCGTACAGAATGTCTGGACAGATAGTATTGAAGGCAGAGCTGAAGTCCAGGAAAAGGATTCTGGCGTATGTGTCCGGCCTGTCTAGATGTTCCATGACGGAGGACAGGCTAATGTTGATGGCATCCTCTGTGGATCTGTTGGCTCTGTATGCAAATTGGAGTGGATCTAGGAGAGCGTCTGTGGCACTTTTCAGATGGGTGAGGACCAGTTTTTCAAAGATCTTCATGACAGTTGAAGTTAGGGCAACAGGTCTGTAGTTGTTGAGGTCTGTGTTGCCCGTTTTCTTGGGGATTGGTATGATGGTAGACCTCTTGAGGCAGGACGGAACTTTGCCCTCCGTCAGAGATTTATTAAAAATGGAGGTGAGGACAGGGGCCAGCTGACTGGCACAGGTTCTCAAACAGGTAGAAGACACTCCGTCCGGGCCAGGGGCCTTCCTGGGGTTCAGCTTTTGGAGCTGCCTGAGCACGTCAGCCTCTTTGGCTGCCACTGGCACTGAGAATCCCTGGTCCACTTTAGAGGAGGTGGGTGTGGGAGGCGGGCTAGGAGCGGTCGCCTGTACCCCAGGATGGTTGGGTTTGCGTTCAAACCTGCAATAAAACTCATTGAGTTTTTCAGCTAGTTCGAGGCTTGGGGGCGCGTGTTGGGGAGGTGGTTTGAGATTTGTGACAGCCCTGAGGCCACTCCAGACTTCACGTGAGTTGTTGGACCTGAGACTGAGACGCAGCTTGTTGGAGTAGTCCCTTTTAGCGGCGCTGAGCGCCCGTTTAAGGGTGTATCTGGCTGTCTTGAATTCCTCTGGTGTGCCGGTCTTGTGTGCTGCTTCCTTGGCTTTGCGGAGCCGGCGTAGCTTGCCGTTGAACCAGGGCTTGTTGTTAGGGTAGACCTTGAAAGTCTTTTTGGGGATGCACAGCTCCTCACAGAAGCCTATGTAGGAGGTGAGGTTCTCAGTCCATTCTTCAAGGCAGGGTGTCTCCAGGGCCGCCCAGTCGGTGCACTCAAAGCAGGTCTGTAGCCTCAGCTTGGCTTCGTCAGTCCATTTTCTCACAGTCTTGATAGCCGGTTTGGTGGTCTCAAGGAGTCTTCTGTAGGATGGTATTAGGTGAATTAAGCAGTGGTCAGAGTTTCCTAGAGCAGCCAATCTTGTGGGTTTGTAAGCATCCTTGAGGACTGTGTAACAGTGGTCCAGGGTGTTATGGTTCCTGGTGGGGCACGTAATATGCTGCTTGTAGCGAGGCATCTCCTGGCGGAGGTTCGCACTGTTGAAGTCACCGCAGATGATGAAGAGGGAATCCGGCAGGGACGTCTCCCAGGCTGAGATGGTGTCGCTGAGAGCTCGCAAAGCGTTCTTGGTGCTGGCATCGGGAGGAATGTATACTCCAACAAGAACGTTGGAGGAGAACTCTCTTGGTGAGTACTGGGGCCTGCAGTTGATGAGTAGGAGCTCAACATCTGGAGAGCAGAGTTTGCCCAGGATGGACGTGATTGTGCACCAAGCATCCTTGACGTAGAAGCAGATGCCTCCGCCTCTCTGTTTACCGGAGAGTACGCTGTCACGGTCCGCGCGGGAGAGGTTGAAACCTGGGAGCAAAAGTGAGTTGTCCGGGATGCTGTCATTCAGCCAGGTTTCCGTGAAGCACAGGACTGGTGTGTTTGCACCCACTTGGGGATTATTGCTGAGTAGTATGAGCAGTTCGTCTATCTTGTTTGGGAGGGAGCGAACGTTTGCCAGGAGGATAGCTGGAATGGGTGAACGCAGGCCCTTTTTTTTAAGTCTCACTTGTACTCCAGCCCTGCACCCCCTGGGGCGGCGTTTCCTGACCTTGCTGGCGAGGAGATCAATGTGGGCCCAGACTTCGTCCTGCAAGGGGACATGGGTTGTTGCACTGCAGGCTTCCCAGCGCAGTAGCTCCGCTCTTGTGTAGGTGGTGGTGCGCATGGCTGTCAGGGAGCGTGCCCGCTCTGAGGCGAGGGGGGGGGGCAGGTCTGTGCAGGTGGGAGGCAGGAGAGCCCAAGATGTGGTGGGGAGGGCCAGAGAGCCCAAAGTGTAGTGGGGAGGGCTCACAGAGTTTATAGGCCAGTGTGCAGGACCAGCAGCGGAGTACAGTGCCAATGCAGAGCTTGTGGGCAGGGATGTAAGCCTTCAGAGAGTGGAGGTTTGCTCAGGGTGCTGTTAGGTCTAAGAGGTCCCTGGGGAGAGCTGGCTGGGCAGTGGGCCGTGGATGGGGAGTGGAGAAGAGAGCGTGAGCTGTAGCTTACCAGCGGGCCTGGTCCTCCGATCAGTGCAGGCTCTGGGAGTGATCCCTCGTCAGTGCGGCTCCAGGATGTCCCCAGCTGGTGCTGGCTTGTCGGCTGTTTTTGGAGGGCAGGCAGCTGGCAGATTGCGGGCAGGATGCAGACGCTGGTGCAGCAGCAACAGGGGGGGACCCTGCAGCGGAGATGTCGTCCAGGCGGCAGCCGAGGCTCGACTGACAGAGATGGGGCTGATAGCCGAGACCTCTCCCCCCGGTGGTGGTCTGATGAGCAACAGTGGTGACCCAGCAGCGGGGCTCCGGAGTTTGTTGCTGCCGGGACCGCTCCGATGATGAGCCACGTGGGAGGAAGGCGGAAGGGGAGCGCAGGCCACTCCGGCGATGAGCCACGTGGGTGGCCACTGGCCAGGCGGCTGCGAGTATCTGTGTCACTGGCTGCTGCGGGTGAGCTGCTGCGATGTCTGCGGTCCACAGCGGGGCAGGCATCCGGACCTCAGCGCCGAAGCGGGAGTTTGCTGGTGGAAGTCCCCAGGATGGGCAGAGACCTCCGGCGGCGAAGGGGAAGCGCAGGCCTCTCCAGCGATGAGCCACGTGGGTGGCCAGGCGGCTCCGATGGATCTTTGTCACTGGCTGCTGTGAGATCCACAGTAGGGCAGGCATCCGGACCTCAGCGCTCCACAGGAGTTTTGCTGGTGAAGGTCCCCAGGATGGAAAACCGCTGGATGAAAGCCCGTGGGTGGCCCGGCAGTCCCCTAGGAGCAGTCGTGGCCTTACTGAGGTGAGCGAGGGCTGGGACCACTCTAAGCTTAACTTTAAAAAACTGAGAAGAGAACTAACAAAAACGTGCTGACTAAACTACTAACAACACTGAACTAAGACTAAAACACTAAACACTATCCTAGACAATTGCCGGGAGCCGATGTGACCGAGGCTGCACACGTGGGCGATATTGTGTTACTACTGTTATACTTCAGACTAGTATCCGGGTATTGAGACCACGGACCTCACATCCAAGACTAGGAGAATACTGTGTTACTATTGTTATACTCCAGACTAGTTCCCAGGTATTGAGACTAAGGACCTCACACCTCAGACTAGGATTGTGCTATATTGATACCTCTTATGATCTCTGGCTTTGCTGACCACTCTCCTGCTTACTGATTCGGTACCTTGCCTATCTGTCTTCCCGTTGCCAACCTTGCATGTACCCGGATACCGTATCAGTCTTCTGTCTCTGTACCTTATCTGCTCGTGTGTTGCCAACCTAGCCTGTATGACCCTTCTGGCTGTCACTCATCCCTTGGATGAGCAGCCTCACTGTAATCCTCGTGACACCAACTCTATAGGTGTCCATTAGCTGTATAGGCTGCCTGTTCCACAGGAAGTCCTCCTTACAGCCCAGTCAGGGGACTAGACCTATAGGAGTCCACTGGCTGCAGTACAGTCTGATTCCAATCCCTGGCTGCAGTACAATCTCCAGCTCCTCCTATTAGGAGGTTAGTGTCTACACAGTCAGAGGCCACCTGCACCTCAGGAGTCCACTAGTTGCATCGCAGTCTAATTCCCTGCTCTTCAGGGAATCCTAGGCTGCAGTTGTGTCTGTATCTCCCACTCCTCGGGAGATAACCTTTCTTACTGTTGCACCAAACACTCACACTACGTTAGGTGTCCTGTGTCTAGCTATACTTGCATTATTGGTGATTCTGCAGATCACCATATTATCAGGTATAACATCTGTATTATTGATGATACTGCAGATCATCAATAATCGGATACACTCTGTGTGCTGACACCAATCGTTACAGAATGGCAGACCAAAAACAATATGGACGCACTCCACAACCGAATTGACGGACTAGACACCTCGGTGGAAAATTTCATCAGGGTGCTTGATGGCCAACAGACTTAGATCACCGCTTTGTCTGGGTCAATACAGGTCCTCCAAACGGCTGTGAATGCAGTGCGATCCCCTCCAGTTACAGATCTTCGAATGTCTGTGTACCTGAAAAGTTTTCTGGTTATAGATCTGACTTTCAGAACTTTAGAAATCGAGTGCTGTCTTATTTGGAGTTAAGACCTAATTTGTTGGGAACTGAAACGCAGAAAGTTACGTTTATTAAGACCCTTTTGTCAGGAGATTCACAGACATGGGCATATAGTCTTCATGCAGAGCATGAAGCTCTGACTTCAGTTGAGGATTTTTTTTGCCATTATATATGACGATCCGGACATTGCTTCCACTGCTGAACGGAAGCTTAAGACTTTGCGTCAGGGTCGAGATCTGGTAGAGGTTTACGCAGCAGAATTCAGGAAATGGGCTGTGTCCGCTAGGTGGGGAACCTATGCACTGTTAGACTGTTTTTTGTCAGGTTAATCAGATGCAGTTTCTGATTTAATGTTAGGACATCCTGAACCCAAGACCATTGATGAGGCAATCTCTTTGGCAGTACGGGTCGATCGCCGGTTACGCTATCAAAAACAGACCCAGGGTAGAAATGCTGTAAGATATGTCTTCTACGCCTCTTCCCCACCTGCGTCGCCTCCACCTGAGCCAATGCAAATTGGACACTCCAGATTGACGCAGGTGGAAAAGTATCGCAGGAAAACAGAAAGACTCTGTTTATACTGTGCAGAGGAGGGTCACAAGGTTCAGAATTGTCCCAAAAAGTCGGTAAACGCTGCCGCCTAGGTGTAGTCAGAGGTAATACCCTAGGCGAGCAGTCATTACCTCTAAACGATAATCGTCTACTCCTTCCCTGTTCTATCACATGGGAGGGTCAGACTGTCTCCACCGAAGCCTTTATAGACTCTGGTTCTGCGGCTAACTTTATAGACTACGATTTTGCAAAAAAGATGGGGATCCCCTTGCTCCCTTTAGACCAACAGATTCTGGTCACTGCAGTAGATGACTCTCCTTTGCAAAGTAGACAACCTCTTTCTCAGACTCCTGTGTTGGTGTGTAATGTCGGGGTGCTACACAAAGAGAGTTTACAATTTCTGGTCCTGCATATGACAACCTCCACCATTATTCTTGGTATGCCATGGTTACAACTTCACTCCCCTCAGATTGACTGGGCTTCAGGTCAGCTAAAGAGCTGGTCGGCCCATTGTCATCATCACTGTTTGGAGAAGGTAACTGTGGGTGCCACCAAGATTCATTTTAAAGATGTGCCCGTACAGTACGCAGAATTTGCTGATGTGTTCTGTCTTAAATCTGTAGATAAACTCCCTCCTCACCGTACTTTCGATTGTCCCATTGATTTAAGATCTGCTTGTATGCCTCCAAGGGGTCACCTTTAAAATCTATCAGGACCTGAAAAGGTGGCAATGCAGGAGTACATCAAAGAGAATTTGGCCAAGGGTTTTATTTGCCCTTCTCGCTCACCAGCGGGAGCAGGATTCTTTTTCGTACAGAAAAAAGATGGAGGCCTCCGCCCCTGCATTGATTACCGAGGTTTAAATAAGATTACTATAAAGAATCGTTATCCATTGCCCTTGATTGACGATTTGTTCGCTCAGGTGACCAATGCCAAGATCTTCTCTAAACTGGATTTAAGAGGCGCATACAACCTGGTACGAATTAGAGATGGTGACGAATGGAAGACGGCCTTCAACACACCCGACGGGCACTACGAGTATCTGGTTATGCCCTTCGGGTTGTGTAACGCCCCTGCCGTCTTCCAAGAGTTGATAAATTAGGTTTTTAGGGAGGTACTGGGGAAATTTGTCTTAGTGTATCTAGACGACATACTGATCTTTTCTCCCAATCTGTTGGAACATTGTAAGCATGTCAAATTCGTGTTGAAGAAATTAGGACAGAATTCACTTTATGCTAAGTTGGAAAAATGCCTCTTCAAGGTTACATTCATTTCCTTCTTGGGGTGTATTATCTCTACGTCTGGCCTCTCCATGGATCCAGAAAAGGTCTCTGCTGTTTTGGAGTGGCCTCAGCCTGTAGGTTTGAAGGCACTCCAAAGATTCTTGGGTTTTGCCAATTACTACAGGAGATTCATCAAGGGGTACTCCTCAGTAGTTTCACCCCTCACCAGTCTCACCAAGAAGGGGGCTGATACTTACCATTGGTCAGCAGAGGCGCATTCTGCTTTTTCTACTCTGAAAAAACTGTTTTGTTCTGCACCCATTTTGAGACATGTGGATGTCACCTTCCCCTTTATAGTGGAGGTTGATGCATCGGAAGTTGGGGTGGGGGCTGTATTGTCTCAACGCTCTAGTTTGCAGGGTAAACTTCACCCGTGCGCTTAATTTTCCCGTAGGTTATCACCTGCAGAGAAAAATTATGATATTGGCAATCGAGAGCTTTTGGCCATTTAACTAGCTTTTGAAGAGTGGCGACATTGGCTGGAAGGGGCAGAGCATACTATCACAGTTTATAAAGATCATAAGAACTTGGAGTACATAGAGGGCGCCAAAAGACTTAGTCCTCTCCAGGCCCGGTGGTCTTTGTTCTTTTCAAGATTCAGATTTGTTATAACGTATACTCCAGGTAGTAAAAACGTCAAAGCTGACGCCTTGTCTAGGTGTTTCGAGCCCGAGACAGTGCAGCCCTCAACCCCTGAAACTATCTTACCTCAGAAGGTAGTCCAGGCAGCTACTGAGACCTGGAAAGATTGGACGGCCACTCGGAGTCCTTACCAACAGGATGTTCCAGAGGGGAAGCCTGAGGGAGTTATGTTTGTACCACTACCCTTTTGCCTGCAACTCTTACATCTGTTCCATTCCCATAAGAATGCAGGTCATCCAGGGGCCATCAGGATTTGTTGGCCAGATGTGCTTGGTGGCCTACATTAGCAACAGATTGCAAGGAGTTTGTGAGGGAATGTGCAGTTTGTGCTAGAAGCAAGCCCTCTCGCCAGGCACCTGTGGGTACTTTACAACCCTTACCAGTGCCAAGTGAACCATGGACTCATTTGTCCATGGATTTTGTAGGAGAACTCCTCAGGTCTGAAATACAGCAAGAGGAGGCGCCCATGAAAAGTGTATAGGTCTGCTCGTTTAACATATACAATATAAAAATTTAAATAAATCGGTAAAGAGAAGATGTTCTTACCTGCTACGACAAATTGAGACCATAATCTAAAATATAGTTATTTATTAGGCTAGCACCTTGACAACGCGTTTCGCGATAAACAATCGCTTCATCAGGTCATGTAAAGTGCTATAAAGAAAACAAAGGATGGCTTTCAGACTAAAATGAAAATAAAAAATATAACAATTGTACATAAAATATCAATTCACATCTGAACAGTAATAGAATGTTTCCAATCTGTCCATGTAATGTATAATTTATACAAGGTTATCATAAATATATACAAAAGAGGCAAGAATAATGGTAAAATAACAGATAGTAAAATTGTAAAAACTGTAGGTATATATATATACATATACATATATATATATATATATATACACATATACATATACACCAAAGCACACACATAAAAAAAAAAAAAAAAAAACCACATGCCCATCATTGTAATAATGCATTTGGCCAGTAGATGGGTGTCTAAGCATATAAAACATAATGTGCAAGGAAGGCAATAAGAGTATACAATATATATATATATATATCAATAGAGCTAAATACTTAGATTGATGGAACATGTACAATTAGTTAAACATGCTGCGCTTAAATGGGGCCTATGGTGTAAAAAGGAGTCCTGGAACGGGCTATAAGGGGGTAGAACGTAGGTGGGAGGGGGATCCCCAGCAGACAACATCTAGAGCCAAGAGTTAGAGCAGTGAGTGTGCGCCCAGGGGTAAATGAGGGCAAACGAGTGACTGCAGATTGTAGCAAGAGGAACGGGTGCCAATGTGATATATGCGAAAAATGGTACATGGGTGGGGGGGGGGGGGGGGGCAAAGCATGCGAAGGAGTGGGAGCTCACCTCTATAGCTGTAGTGAAGAGTCCGGGCGCCATATGCGCACTGACACAGATCCGCTATCTAGAAGTAGGAAGGAGAGCGAGGAGGGACAATCCTGCGCATTGCGCGCACGTGTAATGTCGTATGACATCATGTCCGATGGGCGTAAGGAAAGAGATCAGGGAGGGCTACCCTGTGAATGTATCGTATGGGAGCAAAAACACTTAATGCAGCTAGCGGCTGCGGGAGTGGTGAGGCGTAATGTCCGGCTGCGCAGAATAGAGTAACCATTCGTTACTATAATAATAAAGGGAGGAGAATAGCAGCCATGTTAAAGGGGGCCTGAGACACAGGGAGAGGCGGCAGCCATGATACTAGTGGCAGTAAGGATGTATAATAAAGAGCATACAATTAAGTAAAAATAAACAAAAGAAAGGACAAAAGAATATAATATATAAAAGGTAGAGACAGTGATTAAGATCTAAAACCTTTATACATCTGTATAAATTAAATATATGTATGATTAAGAGCATCCAGCATATAAAAAATATAAAAAATACACATAATGCAGAAAGTATATAGGGGGCATATTGTGCTAATGCAAAATAGATAATAAATGCATCTCAATAAGTGCTGCTGCATGATAATCAAGGGAGGAGGGGGAGGGGGAGGGGGGAAGGATCTCAATAAGTGCTGCTGCATGATAATCAAGGGGGGAGGGGGAGGGGGGGGGAGAGGGGGAGGAAAGAAAACAAGGAGGGAGGGGCCGGGCCAGGACGGGGGGGGGGGGCAGGGCGGGGGTGTGTGGAGAGGGGTAAGGAAGGGGAAAGGGGAGGAAGACGAGGGAGACGGGGGGGACGTGGAAGGGGGTAGGCTAGAGGAAGGGAGGGAGGACAAGGAAGTGGTACGGGGGGGGGGGAGGGGAGAGGGGCGGGTAGGGGGGGGAGGGGGGTATAGGAAAGGAGGGGTGGAGAAGGGAAGAGGGGAGTGGAAAGGAGGAGGAAATAATGTGGAATGGTAGAACGGGTAGGGGGAAGAGGGAGGGAGGAAGAAAGACCAGTTAATAAAATACATTATTAGTATATTTATAAATTATGCTCCAAGCATATGTTCAGGCCCTCAGGTTGTAGCGTTCTCAAAACGATTTGTGGAGTCTTCAGAGATTTGTTCAATTGGGCAAAGGGATAATGTAGTATGGTTCTGATTGTGGAAATCTTTGAAATGTCGTGACAGGCCATGTTTGGTGTATCCCTTGGAGATATTCCGTCTCTCTCTCAGGGTCTGAGTAGTTCTACCCACATATTGTAGATTACATGAACAAGTAATAAGATAAACTACAAATCTGGAAGAACAATCTATATGGTTCGGGATTTTAAACGTTTGACCAGTTACTGTTGAGCGGAATTCTTTCAGGCCAGTCTTCATTTTGTTGCAGCATAAGCATCTCCTTATTCCGCACTGTTCGATTCCTTTCCTTCGTTCTTCATCATTCATATTTTTCGTCGTTCTGAGTCTGCTAGGTGCTAGTGAGTTTCTGAGTGTTTTTGCTCTCCTGAACACACATTTGGGTTTTACACTTATATCATCTTTCAGGTATGGATCAGACATCAAGAGGGCCCAATGTTTATTAAGAATGGTTTTGATTGTGGAGTGGTTGCCCCCCCCCCCCCCCCCATGTACCATTTTTTCGCATATATCACATTGGCACCCGTTCCTGTTGCTACAATCCTGCAGTCACTCGTTTGCCCTCATTTTTGCCCTCATTTACCCCTGGGCGCACACTCACTGCTCTAACTCTTGGCTCTAGATGTTGTCTGCTGGGGATCCCCCTCCCACCTACGTTCTACCCCCTTATAGCCCGTTCCAGGACTCCTTTTTACACCATAGGCCCCATTTAAGCGCAGCATGTTTAACTAATTGTACATGTTCCATCAATCTAAGTATTTAGCTCTATTGATATATATATATATATATTGTATACTCTTATTGCCTTCCTTGCACATTATGTTTTATATGCTTAGACACCCATCTACTGGCCAAAGGCATTATTACAATGATGGGCATGTGGTTTTTTTTTTTGTTTTTTGTTTTTTTTATGTGTGTGCTTTGGTGTATATGTATATGTGTATATATATATATGTATATGTATATATATATACCTACAGTTTTTACAATTTTACTATCTGTTATTTTACCATTATTCTTGCCTCTTTTGTATATATTTATGATAACCTTGTATTAATTATACATTACAGATTGGAAACATTCTATTACTGTTCAGATGTGAATTGATATTTTATGTACAATTGTTATATTTTTTATTTTCATTTTAGTCTGAAAGCCATCCTTTGTTTTCTTTATAGCACTTTACATGACCTGATGAAGCGATTGTTTATCGCGAAACGCGTTGTCAAGGTGCTAGCCTAATAAATAACTATATTTTAGATTATGGTCTCAATTTGTCGTAGCAGGTAAGAACATCTTCTCTTTACCGATTTATTTAAATTTTTATATTGTATATGTTAAACGAGCAGACCTATACACTTTTCATGGGCGCCTCCTCTTGCTGTATTTCAGACCTGAGGAGTTCTCCTACAAAATCCATGGACAAATGAGTCCATGGTTCACTTGGCACTGGTAAGGGTTGTAAAGTACCCACAGGTGCCTGGCGAGAGGGCTTGCTTCTAGCACAAACTGCACATTCCCTCACAAACTCCTTGCAATCTGTTGCTAATGTAGGCCACCAAGCACATCTGGCCAACAAATCCTGATGGCCCCTGGATGACCTGCATTCTTATGGGAATGGAACAGATGTAAGAGTTGCAGGCAAAAGGGTAGTGGTACAAACATAACTCCCTCAGGCTTCCCCTCTGGAACATCCTGTTGGTAAGGACTCCGAGTGGCCGTCCAATCTTTCCAGGTCTCAGTAGCTGCCTGGACTACCTTCTGAGGTAAGATAGTTTCAGGGGTTGAGGGCTGCACTGTCTCGGGCTCGAAACACCTAGACAAGGCGTCAGCTTTGACGTTTTTACTACCTGGAGTATACGTTATAACAAATCTGAATCTTGAAAAGAACAAAGACCACCGGGCCTGGCGAGTACTAAGTCTTTTGGCGCCCTCTATGTACTCCAAGTTCTTATGATCTTTATAAACTGTGATAGTATGCTCTGCCCCTTCCAGCCAATGTCGCCACTCTTCAAAAGCTAGTTAAATGGCCAAAAGCTCTCGATTGCCAATATCATAATTTTTCTCTGCAGGTGATAACCTACGGGAAAATTAAGCGCACGGGTGAAGTTTACCCTGCAAACTAGAGCGTTGAGACAATACAGCCCCCACCCCAACTTCCGATGCATCGACCTCCACTATAAAGGGGAAGGTGACATCCACATGTCTCAAAATGGGTGCAGAACAAAACAGTTTTTTCAGAGTAGAAAAAGCAGAATGCGCCTCTGCTGACCAATGGTAAGTATCAGCCCCCTTCTTGGTGAGACTGGTGAGGGGTGAAACTACTGAGGAGTACCCCTTGATGAATCTCCTGTAGTAATTGGCAAAACCCAAGAATCTTTGGAGTGCCTTCAAACCTACAGGCTGAGGCCACTCCAAAACAGCAGAGACCTTTTCTGGATCCATGGAGAGGCCAGACGTAGAGATAATACACCCCAAGAAGGAAATGAATGTAACCTTGGTTTTTTTTTGTTTTTTTGTTTTTTTTATGTGTGTGCTTTGGTGTATATGTATATGTGTATATATATATATGTATATGTATATATATATATACCTACAGTTTTTACAATTTTACTATCTGTTATTTTACCATTATTCTTGCCTCTTTTGTATATATTTATGATAACCTTGTATTAATTATACATTACATGGACAGATTGGAAACATTCTATTACTGTTCAGATGTGAATTGATATTTTATGTACAATTGTTATATTTTTTATTTTCATTTTAGTCTGAAAGCCATCCTTTGTTTTCTTTATAGCACTTTACATGACCTGATGAAGCGATTGTTTATCGCGAAACGCGTTGTCAAGGTGCTAGCCTAATAAATAACTATATTTTAGATTATGGTCTCAATTTGTCGTAGCAGGTAAGAGCATCTTCTCTTTACCGATTTATTTAAATTTTTATATTGTATATGTTAAACGAGCAGACCTATACACTTTTCATGGGCGCCTCCTCTTGCTGTATTTCAATATCTGTGACCCTAGTATCTCTACTGGGGTGAGCACCCCTACTTTCTGGAGGGCGCTCTTTTTTACCAGGAGCAGCGACCGATAAAGGCCGAGTGGAGACGGTACTTCTCCACATGCACGGAAGTTGGTTGCTCTTTATATAGCAACCTACACTTGTGAGTATAATACTTTTCTTTTTGCACAAACTGCAACATTGATAGACGTTATTACACGATACTGGGCTCCTGGTGTCCCTGTGTGTTTTTTTTGTTGTTTTCAACCAGCCCATACGTTCAACGGAACTAGATCTCTTCTACGATTCCGGTACACAGGAACTACCAGTTGTGAGACCACCCCGCGGACCAGCTAAGGATCATGACATGGAACTTCTGGGCGACCGCACACTACAACGAGCCAGACTCTTTGATCAATTTAAGAAAACTAACTTTCGACCGAAGGACGGTGATCTATCGGAAGAATCCACCCTTGCAAGTAGTACATGCCATAATATTCCTGACCTAAGTCCCTTGTTTTTTGCACTTGAGAAACTTTTAAAAACCGAATTTTTCAACATAGCAGATATAGAGATGCAAACGGTCTACATAGGGGAGGAGATCTCACCAGGGGGACTTAGAGATATGACAGAGTCCCCTTTCCCCAATGATCCATTATTTAGTAAAGAATGGTATGAATACCTTGAAATTTGCTCTAGAGGTAAAATGGAGAGGATCATCAGAAAACGTCAATCTTTAGTAGGAGAACTTAAAATTGAAATAGACAAGAAAAAAACTGAATTGTCCCAATATAGTGAGAGTAACCAATTCAAATCTTTTTCACATATACTCTGCAACAAAATTAGCAGATTTGAAGTTGACATATCAGAGGGGAAGCTCAATAAGTTGAACAGGGACAGAAATTTATACCTACAAAATAGACAGAGGAACCTTAAGAAAAATCAACACACAGAACAAAGGGAACACATGAATCAACAGGACCCTCCGATACAATGCTCCACATCCAACAAACATCAGCCTGATAGGAACCTACATAAACCACAACAGAAAATCATATCCCCCGATGATAACGCAGGGACAATAACCAATACTGACAAACATGACGTGACGAGGGTTGACGATAGAGGGGATAAGATCGACAATAAAACCAGTGAGAATCTGAGCAAAAACATCAACATGAAAGGGAAACACCCTATTGCAAGACTGAGGAAAGGTGAGCCCGCCCCCTCCACACAAAGTAACCAGAAAAATCTGAAAATGACGATCAAACAGGGAACTCCCACGAAAAAACGTAAGATCTCGGAAAGCGAAGAAGTGTTCAGTACTCCTATAGCCAAATTGCCTAAGGAGGCCGCCTCCACCTCTATGGAGGAATTGTTGAATTTGAGCATATACAGCAACCAAGAACACTCACCAGATGATCTACATCAATCGATCGACCATCATCAACAGGCCTCTAATGGATCAGTAGGAGAAACTACTACTACTTTGAGGCAAAATTCCATCCAAGGGTCGAGCTACTCCTCCAGAATCCCCATATCTACCAAACATGGTGTTGCCAACAAAGGGATAAAAAATAAACATATTACTGAATTCTTTATACCCACACAGGAGCCCAGCAGTGGATCGGACTACAACACAACTGACTACACCTCCTCGAGCTCTTTTTTAGAGCTACCGACCATCCTAGGAGAGACGCCCACGCTGAGGCCACCAATACCAAACCCCTTGATTCACCACACACAATTAGAGAGGGTTCCACTCATGAACCTGGACTTTACACCAGCCAAAAGCATGGAAAGAGAAAAAGAGGAAGGAGAGGAGGTAAGAAGAATAGACGGACCAAAAAAGAAAGCAAAGGAGAAACTCACCAAGAAGGAATAAAATCTATCTACAACCTGTCGTCCTACAAACTCAGCCGAGCCGAGGAATCAATATTAAGTAGGGGACTTTCCTTCTGTCCCACCAAAAATGCTAACCTTTATGAACTTTTTGTAGACCTTAATGAATTTACTCGGAAACTTACTCTGAAAAGATACTTTGCTACAAAGAAGCTGTCTAACCATCCCAACAACAAGCATGACAATCTCCTCCCTATAATCTCCAATTCAGATACTATGGATGGGTGTTTTGTGGACAAGGAGGAACTTGAACTAGAGAAATATATCCACACCAAATTAAAAAACAAATCAGAATTCTATCCTACAACATATCGTGGACCCTTTGTGGAAAGCTTTTATACACAAGTATTAGATGATTTTAGGAAACTGGAAAACAATGCAACCAAACAGAATATTACTAGAGACGAAGAAAAAGCCTTGAAACACCTGAAGAACAACTCCGCACTAGTCATCAAACCAGCGGACAAAGGGGGAGGTATCGTCCTGATGGATAGGGACGACTATATCAAAGAGGCCACAAGAATATTGGGGGACACCGAATATTATCATGTACTGAATGAAGACCCTACATCTGTATATATGGAGGAATTAAGAAATATGGTGAAAACAGCATATGAGGAGGGCATTATCAATAAATCCGCAAATAGAGTATTTAATTATCAATAATCCTAGCATGGCTAACTTCTATCATCTTCCGAAAATTCATAAGTCCATTATCAACCCCCCCCCCCCCCGGTCGTCCCATAATAGCCGGGATTAACTCACTATCTTCACATCTTTCTGAACTTATTGATATACATCTGAAACCTCAGGTACAGTCATTACCTTCCTTCCTCCTGGATTCTACACAATTATTACTTGAACTGGAGGATATTATTTGGAAACCAACATACAGGTGGTTAACACTGGATGTGACAGCCCTATATTCTAATATACATCATCAAGTAGGCTTGAAGGCTGTCTGGTACTACCTCAACATGGCAGATGAGATGCCCATGAATCAAAAACTGTTCTTAATCAAAGCTATTGAATTTTCACTTACACATAATTATTTTAAATTTCTCAATACTATATATCTGCAGAAGAGGGGCACGGCCATGGGGCCAATTATGCACCAAACTACGCAAACTTGACGATGGGTATGTTAGAAAAATTAATGTTAGGACCAAATAATCCCTTTGAGATAAATATTATATACTACCGTCGGTATATAGACGATCTCATTTTAATCTGGGAGGGGGACATTGCATCTACCAATCATTTTGTTGAATATATGAACTCCAATAATTGGGGGATTACCTTTACGTCTAATACTAATGACATTCATATGGAGTACCTTGATATAAGGCTGTATATTGAGGAAGGTAAAATTAAAACGTGCAACCATTTTAAGTCAGTTGACGCCAATGCGTATATAGACTTTAGAAGCAATCATTACAAGCCATGGAAGAGCAATATACCGTACGGACAATTCTTGCGAATTAGGAAAAATTGCTCAGACCTACAAACCTTTGAAAACCAGGCAAAAATTCTCACAAAAAAATTTGAACAGAAAAAATTCCCCAAAAGCTTAATTAAGGGAGCTCGGGCCAAAGCCAGATCTACGGACAGACAAGTCAAACACACAACCACACCGACCACCGCAGAACTTCTGTTTGTAACAAGATTCTCTGGCAACCACTCCACAATCAAAACCATTCTTAATAAACATTGGGCCCTCTGGATGTCTGATCCATACCTGAAAGATGATATAAGTGTAAAACCCAAATGTGTGTTCAGGAGAGCAAAAACACTCAGAAACTCACTAGCACCTAGCAGACTCAGAACGACGAAAAATATGAATGATGAAGAACGAAGGAAAGGAATCGAACAGTGCGGAATAAGGAGATGCTTATGCTGCAACAAAATGAAGACTGGCCTGAAAGAATTCCGCTCAACAGTAACTGGTCAAACGTTTAAAATCCCGAACCATATAGATTGTTCTTCCAGATTTGTAGTTTATCTTATTACTTGTTCATGTAATCTACAATATGTGGGTAGAACTACTCAGACCCTGAGAGAGAGGTGGGGGCAACACAGACGGAATATCTCCAAGGGATACACCAAACATGGCCTGTCACGACATTTCAAAGATTTCCACAATCAGAACCATACTACATTATCCCTTTGCCCAATTGAACAAATCTCTGAAGACTCCACAAATCGTTTTGGAACTTTAAGAGCTAGGGAGATGTATTGGGTTTTTAAATTGAGAACGCTACAACCTGAGGGCCTGAACATATGCTTGGAGCATAATTAATGTATTTTATTAACTGGTCTTTCTTCCTCCCTCCCTCTTCCCCCTACCCGTTCTACCATTCCACATTCTTTCCTCCCTCCTTTCCACTCCCCTCTTCCCTTCTCCACCCCTCCTTCCTATACCCCCCTCCCCCTCCTACCCGCCCCTCTCCCCTCCCCGCCCCCGTACCACTTCCTTGTCCTCCCTCCCTTCCTCTAGCCTACCCCCTTCCACGTCCCCCCCGTCTCCCTCGTCTTCCTCCCCTTTCCCCTTCCTTACCCCTCTCCACACACCCCCGCCCTGCCCCCCCCCCCCCCGTCCTGGCCCGGCCCCTCCCTCCTTGTTTCTCCCTCCCCCTCTCCCCCCCCTCCCCCTCCCCCCTTGATTATCATGCAGCAGCACTTATTGAGATCCTTCCCCCTCCCCCTCCCCCTCCCCCTCCTCCCTTGATTATCATGCAGCAGCACTTATTGAGATGCATTTATTATCTATTTTGCATTAGCACAATATGCCCCCTATATACTTTCTGCATTATGTGTATTTTTTATATTTTTTATATGCTGGATGCTCTTAATCATACATATATTTAATTTATACAGATGTATAAAGGTTTTAGATCTTAATCACTGTCTCTACCTTTTATATATTATATTCTTTTTGTCCTTTCTTTTGTTTATTTTTACTTAATTGTATGCTCTTTATTATACATCCTTACTGCCACTAGTATCATGGCTGCCGCCTCTCCCTGTGTCTCAGGCCCCCTTTAACATGGCTGCTATTCTCCTCCCTTTATTATTATAGTAACGAATGGTTACTCTATTCTGCGCAGCCGGACATTACGCCTCACCACTCCCGCAGCCGCTAGCTGCATTAAGTGTTTTTGCTCCCATACGATACATTCACAGGGTAGCCCTCCCTGATCTCTTCCTTACGCCCATCGGACATGATGTCATACGACATTACACGTGCGCGCATGCGCAGGATTGTCCCTCCTCGCTCTCCTTCCTACTTCTAGATGCGGATCTGTGTCAGTGCGCATATGGCGCCCGGACTCTTCACTACAGCTATAGAGGTGAGCTCCCACTCCTTCGCATGCTTTGCCCCCCCCCATGTACCATTTTTTCGCATATATCACATTGGCACCCGTTCCTCTTGCTACAATCCTGCAGTCACTCGTTTGCCCTCATTTACCCCTGGGCGCACACTCACTGCTCTAACTCTTGGCTCTAGATGTTGTCTGCTGGGGATCCCCCTCCCACCTACGTTCTACCCCCTTATAGCCCATTCCAGGACTCCTTTTTACACCATAGGCCCCATTTAAGCGCAGCATGTTTAACTAATTGTACATGTTCCATCAATCTAAGTATTTAGCTCTATTGATATATATATATATATTGTATACTCTTATTGCCTTCCTTGCACATTATGTTTTATATGCTTAGACACCCATCTACTGGCCAAATGCATTATTACAATGATGGGCATGTGGTTTTTTTGTTTTTGTTTTTTTTATGTGTGTGCTTTGGTGTATATGTATATGTGTATATATATATATATGTATATGTATATATATATACCTACAGTTTTTACAATTTTACTATCTGTTATTTTACCATTATTCTTGCCTCTTTTGTATATATTTATGATAACCTTGTATTAATTATACATTACATGGACAGATTGGAAACATTCTATTACTGTTCAGATGTGAATTGATATTTTATGTACAATTGTTATATTTTTTATTTTCATTTTAGTCTGAAAGCCATCCTTTGTTTTCTTTATAGCACTTTACATGACCTGATGAAGCGATTGTTTATCGCGAAACGCGTTGTCAAGGTGCTAGCCTAATAAATAACTATATTTTAGATTATGGTCTCAATTTGTCGTAGCAGGTAAGAGCATCTTCTCATTACCGATTTATTTAAATTTTTATATTGTATATGTTAAACGAGCAGACCTATACACTTTTCATGGGCGCCTCCTCTTGCTGTATTTCAATATCTGTGACCCTAGTATCTCTACTGGGGTGAGCACCCCTACTTTCTGGAGGGCGCTCTTTTTTACCAGGAGCAGCGACCGATAAAGGCCGAGTGGAGACGGTACTTCTCCACATGCACGGAAGTTGGTTGCTCTTTATATAGCAACCTACACTTGTGAGTATAATACTTTTCTTTTTGCACAAACTGCAACATTGATAGACGTTATTACACGATACTGGGCTCCTGGTGTCCCTGTGTGTTTTTTTTGTTGTTTTCAACCAGTCCTCAGGTCTGAGGACAAGACGGTCATTTGGGTGGTAGTAGATAGATTCAGTAAGATGGCCCATTTTGTTCCATTGAAAGGACTCCCCTCGGCCCAGGAATTGGCTGATCTCTTCATCCAGCACGTTTTCCGGCTGCATGGCATTCCGGAGAATGTGGTATCAGATCGGGGAGTGCAGTTTGTGTCAAAATTTTGTAAAGCCTTCTGCCATCAGCTGGGATCTTGCATTTTCATCAGGCTACCATCCACAGACCAATGGCCAGACCGAGAGAGTTAACCAGTCCCTTGAGCAATTTCTCAGATGTTATGTGGCAGATGCACAGTCTGATTGGGTAAAATTTTTGCCATTTGCGGAATTTGCACATAACAATCTAAAGAGTTCCTCTTAAGGATTTTCCCCATTTCAGGTAGTTTCGGGGAGATCACCCAAGTTTGCCCCGTTACCTGTGGCATCTACCCCATTTCTGGCCTTGGAGGAGTGGCAGAGAGCATTTAAGGGAAATTTGGGAAATGGTTAAGAGGAACTTGGGGAAAGCTTTTCAGACTCAGAAGAAACAGGCAGATAAAAGGCGGTCTGTAGAGTGAAAGTTTTCTCCAGGGGACATGGTGTGGGTATCCACTCGGCATGTGGCCTTAAAACAACCGTCACCCAAATTGGGACCTAGATTTATAGGACCATATCCAGTGACCAGAAAGATTAATAATGTCACTTATGCGATTGATCTCCCAGCCAGCATGAGAGGTGTGAGATCATTCCATGTGTCTCTGTTGAAGCCGGCAGTGCACGTGGATTCCTCTCCCCCCCCCCCCTGTGATGGCCGATGACCAACCTGAGTATGAGATCGAGAAGATTCTACACTCTCGCTTAGTGCAAAATTCTGTGCAGTATCTGGTACACTGGAAAGGGTATGGTCTGGAAGAGAGAACTTGGGTACCGGATTGTCGCATGCATGCGGAAGAATTAAAGAAAGAGTTCCATGACTTACACCCTGGGAAGCCGGGTGAGAAGTGTCCGGAGTCCACTCCTCAGGGGGGGTATGGCGGCTGTCCCCGTGTTCAAGCCGGCGGCCTTTTCCGCGCAGCAACATGTCTCTGCTTCGCCTGGTCCTTCTAGTGCACACACATGGAGAGTTACGCGCACGCGCGCCAGGCGACAGGACCTTTATGCCAACAGAAGGGGAATCAGCTGATCAGGCCAATCAGCTGATCCCAGCTGGACTCTGGATTGGCTGAGTGTCTGGGGCGGCGCTGTGGAGCGCTGTAAGTATATATAGGACTTGCTTGCCAGTTGCAGGTTGTCTGCCGTTGCAAATACTTACGTGTGAGCACTCAGACCTCAGTCAGATCTTAAAGTGTGTTAGAACCAGTTGGAACTGGGAATTCACACTTAGCCAGATTCTGCTTTAGGCGATATTGTTTTACTACTGTTATAATTCAGACTAATTCCCGGGTGTTGAGACCACGGACCTCACACTCAAGACTAGGAGATTACTGTGTTACTACTGTTATACTTCAGACAAGTTCCCGGGTGTTGAGACCAAGGACCTCACATCCAAGACTAGGAAATTACTGTGTTACTATTGTTATACTCCAGACTAGTTCCCAGGTATTGAGACTAAGGACCTCACACCTCAGACTAGGATTGTGCTATATTGATACCTCTTATGATCTCTAGCTTTGCTGACCACTCTCCTGCTTACTGATTCGGTACCTTGCCTATCTGTCTTCCCGTTGCCAACCTTGCATGTACCCGGATACCGTATCAGTCTTCTGTCTCTGTACGTTATTTGCTCGTGTGTTGTCAACCTGGCCTGTATGACCCTTCTGGCTGTCACTCGTCCCTTGGGTGAGCAGCCTCACTTTACTCCTCGTGACACCAACTCTATAGGTGTCCATTAGCTGTCCATTAGCTGTAAAGGCCGCCTGTTCCACAGGAAGTCCTCCTTACAGCCCAGTCAGGGGACTAGACCTATAGGAGTCCACTGGCTGCAGTACAGTCTGATTCCCAGCCCATCAGGGAATCCCTGGCTGCAGTACAATCTACATCTCCTCCTATTAGGAGGTTAGTGTCTACACAGTCAGAGGCCACCTGCACCTCAGGTGTCCACTGGTTGCATTGCAGTGTAATTCCCTGCTCTTTAGGAAATCCTTGGCTGCAGTTGTGTCTGTATCTCCCGCTTCTTGGGAGATAACCTTTCTTACTGTTGCACCAAACACTCACACTACGTTAGGTGTCCTGTGTCTAGCTATACTTGTATTATTGGTGATTCTGCAGATCACCATATAATCAGGTATAACATCTGTATTATTGATGATACTGCAGATCATCAATAATCGGATACACTCTGTGTGCTGACACCAATCGTTACAGAATGGCAGACCAAAAACAATATGGACGCACTCCACAGCCGAATTGACGGACTAGACACCTCGGTGGAAAATTTCATCAGGGTGCTTCATGGCCAACAGACTTAGATCACCGCTTTGTCTGGGTCAATACAGGTCCTCCAAACGGCTGTGAATGCTCAGCAACCTTTGTGAATCTCACCCTCTGTGTGACTGATAACTGCTCTGTCTAGTCACACTTCAGATGGGTTGGCTACTCTCGCTCCTGAACTCCCGGTATTTCCTGACTGTGGCATGTTTTCTTAGTTCAATCTGCATTCCTCCTACAGGGTCAGTGTGTGCTACAATGTCCAGCCATAGTGGTAAGATCCTGCCATTTGGGTTCCAGTATGCAACGCTCCTTTCTGGTGGTTCTCAGACAGGGCATCATCACTCAGGAGTGTTCTGGCCAGGCAGCTAACGTTGTGCCTCTAGCTTACAATAAACTGTTACAGGGTGGCAAAAAACGACTCCAACTCAACTGATGTTAAAAACACTATGCAACTTACAAGTGTGGCTGTTGGCATAGAGTTTATCAGATTTGGGTTCTCCCTGTGCACTTCTTGGGATCATGGGGCAAAACAGGAGAAAGCCCAAGTCTAAAAAACTCTATGCCATTTACCTTTAGCCATGTTTGTATGTTTTTGGACTGCAGGGAGGAGGCCCTAATGCTTTTCAGTCAGGAAGCACACCTGTTTGAATTATGACCATTTTGTCATAGCCAGCAAAAAATGTGCCTTTAAGTAAATGGCTCACTAAGGAATCAGAAATTTTTTAATGTTTGTGTGCATTCTACTGGTGCAATTTTTCTGGGTTGGAAATCAGACAGTCTTCTGCTTTTTTTTCACACGATGTGTGCATTCCCAATTGGAATGTATTCCACCACAATCCAGAACAAGCACAGTAGAGCATGTGCAGAAAATTCAATCACACACGGCAGTAAATGCCTGCGAAATGGAGGTGCAAGTGTGCTCTCTGCCTTAAGGTACTATTGAACTTAATGCTGAGGTTATAACATAGAACTGAATAAGGTGTCCACATGAGTATAATCCTGTTGGTGGGGTGAAAGATTGAGTGGTTTTCACAGTGTCTTATTATGACAGACAACAACCTTGGTTTATAGTAGAGAGAGATTAGTTAGGAAATAGCATCAAAATTGATTATTAAATAAGTTTAAAATAATTTCTACAGTATTTTTGCAAGGTGAAGCAAACAGAAATAAACCTATGTTAAATATTGGTACTCGTATCGGGGAAAAAAGGAGGCCACCCCTGGAATAAAAGATCAAAAACAAAATACAAATTGTGGGTTTCACGGCCTAGTAATCTTATGCATACAACATCACTTTTAATAGTAATGCCAATAAATAGTCATACAAGTGCTAAATCGTAATAAATTCCTTAATACAGTTTGGTCATAATGTCAATAGCCTAGGCTATTATATGCCTGAAAAGTTGATATGGTATCATCATGCACCATAACACAGTAACCGCCTAAAAATATATATTATTGTTCCATGCAACTAAGACCACTTGCATTCACATACACTACACACACACACACACACACACACACACACACACACACACACACACACACACACACACACACACACACACACACACACACACACACACACACACACACACACACACACACACACACACACACACACACACACACACACACACACACACACACACACACACATATATTGCACTCCTGATCAGGGCACATCTGAAATGACTACCAACAGAGCTGTGCAGAGCCCCCTAGAGGCAAATACACACCTTGTATTCAAAATAGATGCAAACTATGCACTAAACCCAAAACTCAGAGTTTAGGGTTTAGTACGCCTGTACGCTTCTGTTGGTAGCCATTTCAAATATGGCCTGATCGCTGCCAATTTTTTTCCAGTTCTCTAAAAAATTTGTAAACCATTGTATGGCCAGCTGTCCACAGGTTCAAACTATGTTTGTTTGTTAATTAGAGGTTAGGGTCTCTTCCATGATGAATACCTCAATGTGGTGGAAGTAGAGTGTAGTGATTGGTGTAACAGTAACACTTTGAGGACTAGGCCCCAGTGCAGCAAGGAGTACTGCACAGATTCCTTCCGCAGACCTGAGCTCTCCAAGATGGGAGGAGTCAGACTGACAGTAGGAAGGATGTCTGGAAGTGACCCTCAGGAAGAAGGATCGCTAACAGAGCGAGGAACCGCCTCTAACGGTAAGGTCGGTTCTCGAGGTCGGACAAGCCAGGTCGTACACACACGGACAGATAAAGTACAAGATCAGGAGACAAAGGCGGAGTCTAAGTACAGGCAGGGTTCGGCAACGGGGTATCAGAAATATCGAGGTACAGAATCAGGAGGCTGAGGCGGAGTCTAGAAACGAGCCGGGGATCGGCAACAGAGTATCAGAAATATCGAGGTACAAGATCAGAGTTCAGAAGGGTAGTCAAGGCAGGCAAAAAGTCATAACAGATAATCACAATCAAACTAGTACTTTAGCTATCAACAGAATCTAGCTAAGTGTAGGATTACAGCTCCAGCTGGTCCCGGCACACTTGCGGATCTGACTACGGATCTGGGTGCTCCCACATATGTGATCGCAACGCCAGACAAAGAACAAGTGAACAGCCAGCAGTATATATACACAAGGACCTTTCCAGGACCTCCCTAATTGCTGGACCAATGAGAGTTGTGGAAAATGTCAGCTGACCCACCTGGTCAGCTGACTCACTTCTGGCTGTTATTTAAACTCAGCCTCTGTGCGCACGCGCGTGTCACTCTGAGCCTTGGTGGACTATCAGTCCCAGCCACACCAGTACTGTCTAGCAATGTATTTAGTGAACCGCTTGCGGGGGCCGCCTCCAATGCGGATTCCGCCGTTCTCAATGCGGATTCCGCCGTTCCCAATGCGGATTCCGCCGTTCCCAATGTGGATTCTGCCGCTCTGCCTAAGCGGCATGCGGCGGTTTTTCCGCGTTGTGACGCCATTCTGGATGCGGAAACAGCCGCCTCACCTTGAGAGACGGCGGCTTTTCCGCGTTTCCTTACAGTACCCCCCCCCCCCCCCCCCCCGAGGAGTGGACTCCGGACAACTCCTTCCAGGTTTTTCTGGATGTAAAGCATGAAATTCCCTCACTAACTCGTCCGCATGCATGCGGTTCCCAGGTACCCATTGCCTCTCCTCAATGCCGTACCCCTTCCAATGTACGAGATACTCTACCGAGTTTTGTACAGTACGTGAGTCTATGATCTTCTCCAGCTCATATTCGGGTTGGGCATCTACTAAGACAGGAGGAGGAGGAGTGGGAGCCACCTGGACTTCGGGTTTGAGAAGTGATACGTGGAAGGACCTCACTCCCCGCATGCTGGTGGGAAGATCAACGGTATATGTGACATCATTGATCTTCCTAGTAACCGGGAATGGACCCACGAACCTGGGACCAAGTTTGTCAGAAGGTTGTCTCAGGGTCAAGTGACGTGTGGATACCCAGACCAAGTCTCCTGGTCGGAACCTCCACTCCACTGAGCGTTTCTTGTCAGCTTGACCCTTCTGACTCAGAAATGCCTTTTCTAGGTTACTTTTTACCGTCCCCCAAAGGTCCCTAAATGAGCTTTGCCAGACCTCCAGGGCTGGGAACGGAGTAGAGGCCACAGGTAATGGGGAGAACTTGGGTGATCTCCCCGTTACTACCTGGAAGGTAGAAAATCCGGAAGATGAGTTTTTTAAATTATTCTGAGCAAACTCTGCGAAGGGCAAGAATCTGACCCAATCGTCTTGCGCCTCTGCAACATAGCACCTCAAGAACTGCTCTAAGGACTGATTTATCCTCTCAGTCTGGCCATTTGTCTGAGGATGATAACCTGATGAAAATGATAGCTTTATGCCCATAAGCTGACAAAAAGTCTTCCAAAACCGGGAAATAAATTGGACTCCCCTATCAGAGACTATGTCTTCAGGAATGCCGTGCAATCGAAAGACGTGAGTAATGAATAACTCGGCCAATTCCTGAGCCGAGGGGAGTCCTTTCAATGGCACAAAGTGGGCCATTTTGCTAAAGCGGTCAACTATGACCCAAATGACCGCCATGCCTTGAGATCTGGGAAGCTCACCCACAAAATCCATGGACAGGTGGGTCCATGGCTCATTCGGGGTGGGCAAAGGCTGCAGAGTACCGACAGGTGCCAGCCGGGAGGGTTTGCTCCTGGCACATATCACACACTCCCTCACATACTCCTTGCAATCTGCTGCCAGAGAGGGCCACCAGGCACATCTAGCCACCAGATCCTGTGTTCTGGATGGCCTTGGATGTCCAGCATTCTTATGTGTATGAAACATCTCCAGTACCTGGAGACGAAAAGGCAGAGGGATGAATAGAACCCCTGCGGGCTTCCCTTCCAGGATGTCCTGCTGAAAGGGGGTCAAAGTTTCCTTCCAATCCTCCCAAGTTCCAGTTGCTGCCAATATCAACCTCTGGGGAACAATGGTCTCTGGAACGGAGGGCTGTGCTGTCTCTGCCTCAAAACACCTGGATAACGCATCCGCCTTAACGTTCTTGCTACCCGGAGTGTACGTAATAATGAAACTAAACCTAGAGAAAAATAACGACCATCGAGCCTGACGAGGGCTCAACCTTTTAGCCCCCTCGATGTACTCTAAGTTCTTGTGATCGGTGTAAACCGTGATGGTATGCTCAGCTCCCTCCAACCAATGTCGCCATTCCTCGAAAGCCAATTTAATAGCCAAGAGCTCCCTGTTGCCAATATCATAGTTCTTTTCTGCAGGGGAGAACCTCCGAGAAAAGTAAGCACACGGATGCATTCTACCCTGCAAACCCGACCGCTGGGACAGCACAGCCCCCACTCCAACCTCCGAAGCATCCACCTCAACAATAAACGGGAAGGACGTATCCACATGTCTGAGGATGGGTGCTGAACAGAATAGGCCTTTCAGGGTGGCAAACGCCCGTACAGCCTCAGGAGACCAGTGAGTGGTATCTGCCCCTTTTTTAGTAAGACTGGTAAGGGGAGAGATGACCGTGGAGTACCCCTTTATAAATCTCCTATAATAGTTGGCAAACCCGAGAAAACGTTGGAGGGACTTTAACCCAACCGGCTGAGGCCACTCTAGAACTGCGGAGACCTTGGCGGGATCCATAGCCAGGCCCGTGGTGGAAATTATGTACCCCAGGAAGGCAACAGAAGTTACTTCAAAAATACATTTTTCAAGTTTGGCATACAAGGAGTTCTGCCTTAACTGATTTAACACAAACCTCACATGGGTTCTATGTTCGGCGAGGTTGTTGGAGAAGATAAGGATGTCGTCAAGGTAGACTAGAACGAATCTCCCCAACACTTCCCTGAAGACCTCATTGATGAGTTCCTGGAAAACGGCTGGGGCATTACATAGCCCGAAGGGCATTACTAGGTACTCATAATGCCCATCTGGAGTATTAAAGGCCGTTTTCCACTCATCGCCCTTTCTTATGCGTATGAGGTTGTACGCACCCCGCAAATCCAGTTTGGAAAAGATTTTGGCATCAGTGATTTGAGTGAACAAATCGTCTATCAACGGCAGCGGATAGCGATTCTTCACTGTAATTTTGTTAAGGCCGCGATAATCAATGCAAGCTCGCAAGCCTCCATCTTTCTTTTTAACAAAAAAGAACCCGGCTCCAGCGGGAGACTGGGATGGGCGAATGAAGCCTTTGGCCAAATTCTCACGGATATAATCCTGCATGGCCAATTTTTCGGGCCCCGATAAATTGTACAAATGGCCCCGGGGGGGTACACAACCTGAACGGAGGTCGATGGGACAGTCGAAAGGGCGATGTGGGGGCAGTTTGTCAGCTGCCTTGGGACAAAATACATCGGAATATTCTGAGTACTGGTCTGGCACACCTCCCACCTGAATTCTGGTTTGCCCCAATGTTATCTTTCCCAAACACCGTCGAAATCAATGAGGTGACCAGGTAGTTAACTGACCCGTAGCCCAGTCTATTTGAGGTGAATGAGTTTGCAACCATGGCATGCCTAGGATAACAGTGGAGGCGGACATCTGTAATACAAAAAAACGTAACTGTTCCCCATGTAATACCCCTATGGTGACTTTCACCTCCGGGGTCTGTGACAGTGGGCGCTCTCGTTGCAGAGGAGAATCGTCCACTGCCGTGACCTGAATGGGGGGACTTACTGGAGTGAGGGTAATACCCAACTCCTGAGCAAATTCAAGGTTCATAAAGTTAGCTGCTGAGCCAGAATCAATAAATGCTTCAGTGGCTACTGACTTATTCTCCCATGTAACCGTACATGGGAGAAGCAATCTTTTCTCTTTAAGGGGTGAAACTTGTGTGCCTAGGGTGTCACCCCCCACTACTCCTAGGCAAACTCGTTTCCCGACTTGTTAGGGCAGTTTCGCACCCTATGCCCTGCCTCTGCACAGTATAGGCACAGTTGTTCCGCGATTCTCCGCCTTCGCTCCACCTGGGTCAGTTTAGATCAACCAATTTGCATTGGCTCGGGTGAAAGCAAGGCCGGAGATGGTGAGACAGGCGGAGATGCTGTTACTGAGGATGCAGCGGATGGTGCCGCGTACAAAGTCACCCTGACACGGTGACTGCCCCTAGCCTGCCTCTGATGGCGTAGCCTGCGATCAACTCGAATGGCCGATGATATGGCCTCATCAACTGTTTTGGGCTCAGGTACGGTTAACATCAGGTCGGAGACCTCCTCCGACAACCCAGACAAGAAGTAATCCATCAAGGCAAAGTTGTCAAATCTAGCGGTGACTGACCACCTGCGGAATTCTGCCGCATAATCCTCGACCGAACCTCTGCCTTGCCGCAAAAGTTTGAGCTTCCGCTCTGAGGACGCAGCAAGGTCAGGGTTGTCATAAATTACGGCCATGGCCTTAAAGAATTCCTCTACTGAGGTCAGAGCTGTATCGGTAGGGGGCAGGTTGTATGCCCAGGACTGGGAGTCACCGGTCAGCAAAGTTTTAATAAAGATGACCCGTTGGGTCTCAGTCCCCGAGGATCGGGGTCTCAACTCAAAATACGACAACACTCTACTCCTGAAATTCCGGAAGTCAGACTTGTGGCCGGAAAATTTATCAGGTACAGGCATACGTATGTCATCACTAGAAGGGGATCGCACTGAATCAACTGCGGTCTGGAGGGTTTTCACAGAGCCTGATAAGGCATCAATTAAGGCTTTGTGCTGGCCCAATGCTTGATGGATGTTATCCACCGAAGTGGCAAGCACCATCAGAGGATCAGCGCGTGATTCCATCGTTTTGTGGTCTGGCGTTCTGTAACGATCAGTGAAGCACAGAGAGGATCTGATTACCGGTGATCTGCAGTATCACTGGGAATACAGATATATACCAGATTATAAGTGATCTGCAGTCTCACCGATAATCCGATATACTAGCTAACCTCTGTTCACCTGAGTAGAGTGTAGTGATTGGTGTAACAGTAACACTTTGAGGACTAGGCCCCAGTGCAGCAAGGAGTACTGCACAGATTCCTTCCGCAGACCTGAGCTCTCCAAGACGGGAGGAGTCAGACTGATAGTAGGAAGGATGTCTGGAAGTGACCCTCAGGAAGAAGGGTCGCTAACAGAGCGAGGAACCGCCTCTAACGGTAAGGTCGGTTCTCGAGGTCGGACAAGCCAGGTCGTACACACACGGACAGATAAAGTACAAGATCAGGAGACAAAGGCGGAGTCTAAGTACAGGCAGGGTTCGGCAACGGGGTATCAGAAATATCGAGGTACAGAATCAGGAGGCTGAGGCGGAGTCTAGAAACGAGCCGGGGATCGGCAACAGAGTATCAGAAATATCGAGGTACAAGATCAGAGTTCAGAAGGGTAGTCAAGGCAGGCAAAAAGTCATAACAGATAATCACAATCAAACTAGTACTTTAGCTATCAACAGAATCTAGCTAAGTGTAGGATTACAGCTCCAGCTGGTCCCGGCACACTTGCGGATCTGACTACGGATCTGGGTGCTCCCACATATGTGATCGCAACGCCAGACAAAGAACAAGTGAACAGCCAGCAGTATATATACACAAGGACCTTTCCAGGACCTCCCTAATTGCTGGACCAATGAGAGTTGTGGAAAATGTCAGCTGACCTGCCTGGTCAGCTGACTCACTTCTCGCTGTTATTTAAACTCAGCCTCTGTGCGCGCGCGCGTGTCACTCTGAGCCTTGGTGGACTATCAGTCCCAGCCACACCAGTACTGTCTAGCAATGTATTTAGTGAACCGCTTGCGGGGGCCGCCTCCAATGCGGATTCCGCCGTTCTCAATGCGGATTCCGCCGTTCCCAATGCGGATTCTGCCGCTCTGCCTAAGCGGCATGCGGCGGTTTTTCCGCGTTGTGACGCCATGCTGGATGCGGAAACAGCCGCCTCACCTTGAGAGACGGCGGCTTTTCCGCGTTTCCTTACACCAACATCCTCCATTTTGTTGCATTTGTTTTGAATGTTGTGTGACCTGGCTATAATTAGGCTCTATTAAACAGGGGAAGGTATGCACACCTATTTTATAATCAAACTGGTACATACACCTGTAGGGTGCTCAGTCTGTAAACCAGACCTTAGAAAGGTCTTACAAGACACAATGTGTAAATAATGACCAGCACACTAAGCAAATGATATGCATAAAGTATTGTATTCAAAAAATAAATTGTACAAAAATATACAAAGCAATAGGCTCTGAACAATGAGAGCAAATACAAGCAATGGATACAGAGTATATACAGCTGATCACTAGGGGGTTTCTCCACTTACCCTTTGAGGAAGTCTTTACGAAACAGCACTGTCGCATCTGATCATGTTTCACATTGCAATTTTCCTTGATTAGGATTATTTTTTGCCTTTTTTCCCTCCCATACCTGGCTGTTGCCAGATTGCTGGAGCGTTTTTGTTACTAAAGATTTCCACCATTGTATTTGCATATAAGTGTACAGCTGTATATACTCTGTATCCATTGCTTGTATTTGCTCTCATTGTTCAGAGCCTATTGCTTTGTATATTTTTGTACAATTTATTTTTTGAATACAATACTTTATGCATATCATTTGCTTGGTGTGCTGGTCATTATTTACACATAATTAGGCTCTACACATCCACGGTGCTGGTCCATCAGATGCAGCCTGTCTTGGGAGAGCTGCCACCTCCCCCTGCTATTTAAACATTTTCCATTATTGACATCCAATAATATAATCCAGACATCCATAATCTTTACACATTTTTTAATGGCCACCAGTATGCTTTAATTGCCTCAGTAAAAACAAATTTTGAAATAAAATATTATGGCTTATATGAAACAAAAATTTACTTCTAAATCTACACATTCCTTCTTTCTTCAAATATGCTTGCTGTTTTGTAAGAAACATCTGAACTGATAAAAATTACAAATACATTGGAAAAGGCATATTAAATGTAATCCAAAGTATGACAAAATGCTGAAATATAAACAAACATTGTTTGGAATTCATTACAAAAGTGTTAAACAAATTTAAATACCATGTATTTATTAGAAGATTTACATTCTTATGGGACTGACCAGTGACAAAAATTATTACTTTACTGTTGTGTAGCAAAGAAATTCCATCAGTGTACAGAATTTAAACACTACTAAATACTGATCAAATTGATTAGGCCATGAGATGTGGCTACTATCACTTTGAAGATCTTTTTGCTACAACAATAAAGCAAACTTCTTACTGCAAAGTGCAGCAGACCCACCTGCATGCAAATGGCGCTCTAAACAAATGAGAAGCAAATACATATATTTATATGCTCTAAACATAACACATAAATACCAGGACTATTAAAAACTCCCTCACTTGCTCAAATATGTGCATAAATGTTCAAAAATGCATATTCTGCTGAGAAAAATAAATGATTATTCAGTTCACAATAAGAGGTATGTAGTTAAGTGGTGATAAGGTAACACCCTGTTTATTCTTTTTTCACACTGCTTTAACCATTATATATTTTTTGGGGCAAGTATGGCTAGTAAGACTTTTTGTAAACAAATATTTTCTGCTTTCTAGCCGTATTGTGTGATATTGTTGTATTTTCAAACAAATCAATCAACGAATTGGGACTGACTTTATTTTAAATTACTTTTTCATATGTACAGTACATTCAGTAATAAACTGGCTAGTGTTACAGTATGTCCAGCATGAAGATGCAACATATAAATCTAAATTAGAAGATAAGATTCAGAAGTAGATTCGGGTGCAGCCCAGTCTGGGTTTTACAGGTCTGTCTTATTCAGGTTAAAGAAAAGCAACTGTTCTACCAGTCCAGTGGGCTATCCTGTCAGTGAATATGTAAAGGACCCTTTGCTAGGCCAGTAAAGGTGGGCCTACATTAAATAATTTTGACTGTATAACACCCAGTTTTAGAAAATCTACATAGTATAAGAGACAGTCTGAATATTTAACATATTTTGTATGTAGACCCTGACAATGTTGAGACATGGTAAAACAGGCAAGATCATACATTCAAGATTGTTCAATGTAGGGCCTAACTACTGACTATGTGCTCTGGCTGCTAAAAAGCTGTTTTTATCCAAACATGTAAAATCTATTACCAGTTCAATGAACGCTCTGGTTACTAAGAAAAGAAAAGAAAAGAAAAGTATTGTTGTGGGATATCCACTTAAGAGACAACTTGAAGAAAAAGTGAATTGCATATTTTTTTTAAAAGAATTTTGTAGGTGCTTTAACCACTTCACCCCCCCAGTGCTAAATTTCTCCGTCCCTCTGCACACCGCTTCACCCCCAGGGACGGAGAAAGGTGCACTTGTTTGTTTACTGGCTGGGAGTGGGCGGGGAACTCTCGCGCACACTCGAGCCAGCCCGCACAGCAGGTGACTAATTGGATGTTAGGAACAAGCGTTCCTAAATCCAATTAGCCTCGCCGATTGCGAGTAGAATGAAGACGGCTTCAAACAGAAGCCGTCTTCATTCAAAACAATGTAAGGTAAACAAACGTGCAGCGCGCGCACACACCCCGGCTCTGCAGTACAATGATTGGTTATGGGGACTCTCCAGTCCCAATAACCAATCATAGTACATCAATACTGGAATGGAAGCAGCGCTGAAAGGGAAAAATTGCGCTGGTGTTTCAGGGGTAAAACCCCTCAGTTGTGAAATGGTAAAGTATGAGGTTCCCTAAAATTCTTGTCATCCTGCCCTTTTATAAGAATAGGGCAGTTAATAGTAGTAATAATTCCAATATTTCTATAGCGCTTTCTCCTGTCGGACACAAAGCGCTTGCAAGGCAGCCACAGGTCAGTAGGCAGTAGCAGTGTTAGGGAGTCTTGCCCAAGGAACTCCTTACTGAGTAGGTGCAGCTTATTGAGGAAGAGCCGAGATTTTAACCCAGGTTTCCTGGGTCAGAGGCAGAGCCCTTAACCAGTACACTATTCAGCCACTGACTGTCTCCCTTATCATTTTAAAATCATATAAGATAAACATAGAAAAATTGTTAAAGGATCATATTTTAATGGTGTGAGTATTTAATGGGTGCCAATAAGCTGGGCACCAATTTAAATGATTTTCAAATATCAGGTTGCAAACTCCTTTCTGATACCTACTAGTAGGATTCCCTCAACAAAAATAACCTCTCCCTAAACCTCCAGCTTAACTTTTTTGTCTGAACCAAACTTAGTCCCTGTAGTATGCACATTTTCATCAACCCTTAGGAACTGCTACATCTCTTTCCTAGGTGCATTAAATCTTCTTAGCTTCCTTAAGTTTTACACTTTTAACTCTGAAAACGTTAACTGTTTAGCAGCCACTTTATTTAAAGCCTTGGAAGTGCACCAGACCAATTTATTTTGCACATATTTTATTTCTTATTTGTTAGATCTTCATGGTACTAATTAGTACTGCTGTAATGTGTATTTATGGCCACTTGTCACTAGGAAACAGTGTGAGACAATAACAGAGGACTTCTGCATTCAGTTTCTATATTTTCTGCTAGCAGAAAGACATCAAAGCATGCCAAGATTTTACAGCACAATCAGTTCAGCCGAATTAGGTCAAAAGCAGTGCACTTATCTCAAACAAGATAATTCTTTTGAAGCCACTAATGGGTTAATGACCAAACTTTGAACAACAGTATCAAAGCTAATAGACACAGTGTAGTGTACACCAAACATATGCCCAGGTAATCCTCCAAGAAGTCTATGTGGTGCAACATCCAGATAAAATAGTTTTTATTGCTACACCATATTGTCACAGCAGAAAACAGCCACTAAGGGTATAGATGCACACATAACATAACATAAAATGTTGCGTTTTATGTCTTGTTTCATTTTATGTTGTGTGCATTTTTGCTGCGTTTTGACAGAATTTTTGCTGCGTTTTGTGTTTTAATGCGTTTTTTTTATTGAGTTTTATGCAAATCACTAGGAAGACAACAGGAAGTGGAAATACATCAGAAAACTTTTTTTTTTTAACAAAAACGCATACCATTGCCTTTCCACTGACTTTCATTATGAGCGTTTTTGATGCGTTTTTGAAGATTTTGCAATAAAAGCAGCGTTTTTGAAAATGCAGGCAGCGAAAACGCATATGCTTTTTTGATATGCCTTTTTTCCTGCGGCCCATAGACTTCCATTGCTAGCAAAAATGCAGCGTTTTCTGCAACCCTTGCATTTCTGCTAAGTGTGCACCTAGCCTAAATGTGGAACCAATGTAAAAAGGAATAGATTTTGTAACAGTAAGTTTCAACCTACCATTTTGAGTCAAATGATCTTTACAGAAGTAAAAAAAGTATGGTGTTGTGTGGTCACTAACAATGTAGGATGAACAAAAAGCCACCATAATAAAGCAGCTTCTGCCACCAATGATGTTTTTAGTATACACTTTAATACAGTTGCTAAGCCCTCTGTTGATATCTAGATTTTGGGTTTCATTTTTTTTTTTAAATATATATCAGTTTTTACCTAATTCAGAGGTCTAAACGATTAAGCTTTCAATCTAAGGGCCTTTATCCTATTCACTTTGTCTCCTATGTTTTCTCCTAAGTGATATTTTATATCCTATTAATTAAACGCCCATTTAAGCCACCAGCTGGCAAGAAAATATTAAAAAAATATTGACAGTACTTTTTCAACTACTTTTTGAATAGCAGAAGTGTTGAAAAGTAATTTTGAAACAGAAGATCACAAATTATCTCCTAAGAAAAAAAAAAGCAAATTGTATCAGGGCCAAGATCTCCTTCAGATCTGATTCTGATAGCAAAGCTTCATAGAGGCCTGGTGCACACCAAAACCCGCTAGCAGATCCGCAAAATGCTAGCAGATTTTGAAACGCTTTTTCTTATTTTTCTGTAGCGTTTCAGCTAGCATTTTGCGGTTTTGTGTAGCGGTTTTGGTGTAGTAGATTTCATATATTGTTACAGTAAAGCTGTTACTGAACAACTTCTGTAACAAAAACGCCAGCAAAACCGCTCTGAACAGGCGTTTTTCAGAGCAGTTTGTGTTTTTCCTATACTTAACATTGAGGCAGAAACGCATCCGCAATCCAAAAAATGCCTCACCCCGGGAGTATGCGTTTCTGCAAAACGCCTCCCGCTCTGGTGTGAACCACCCCATTGAGATACATTGACCAAGCGTATCCGCAGCCGCTTGATCCGCAGCCGCAAGCGACTGCAGAAACGCTGAAAAAGCCGCTCGGTGTGCACCAGCCCATAGGCCTGGTGCACACCAGAGGAGTTTTTCTGAGCGTTTTGAGTTTTTAAATCTGCTGCTAATGTTATCCTATGTGTCTGTGCACACTGGAGCGATGAGGTTTTGTAAAAAACCCCATAGCATTACATTGGGAAGAGCTTTTAGAGGTTTTAAAAGCTCTTCCCAATGTAATGCTATGGTTTTTTTTTCAAAACCTCATTGCTCCAGTGTGCACAGACACATAGGATAACATTAGCAGCAGATTTAAAAACTCAAAACGCTCAGAAAAACTCCTCCGCAGATTTTGAAACGCTTTTTCTTCTTTTTCTGTAGCGTTTCAGCTAGCAATTTGCGGTTTTGTAAAGTGTTTTTGGTGTAGTAGATTTCATGTATTGTTACAGTAAAGCTGTTACTGAACAGCTACTGTAACAAAAAACGCCTGGCAAACCGCTCTGAAGTGCCGTTTTTCAGAGCGGTTTGTGTTTTTCCTATACTTAACATTGAGGCAGAAACGCATCTGCAATCCAAAATCTGCAGGAGCCCGGGAGTATGCGTTTCTGCAAAACGCCTCCCGCTCTGGTGTGCACCAGCCCATTGAAATACATTACCCTAGCGGTTCCGCACCCGCAAGCGGATCGCAAACCGCAGCAGAACCGCTCTGGTGTGCACTAGGCCATACAGCACATTTTCAGAAAGTGGCATAATGTTTTGCTAATACAGATCAATATACTTCGGATGTTATAAAGTGATTTATGCCAAATTAATAGTCTATTTTGGGGAATTCTCACATTTCTTGGAAAGTCTGACCTGACATGAAAGGATTTGCAAAAACTGGAGTCGCTCACTTGAGGCTGTTTAAGCAGAAAAGGTGCATTATTATTAAAGAAAGACATGCGTTTTATTAATTCAGTAAAAGTCACATGAGCAATGAACAAAAATGATCTCTGCTTAAACCATGGTCTACAGTTCAGAACCTCTGCAAAATAAATTGCTTTCCATATTACTAAGAAGTTTTTAATCAGGATGATACCATTTATTGGCTAATTTAAAAGAATAAGAGTTAGCAAGCTTTCGGTTGTTAGGGCTCGTTCACACTGGAGGCTCTTTTGCAAATTTTTAAGCACCTGCGATTTTTCGAAATTGCCCTGAAAGCGCTTACACCATGCTATCCTATGCGCTTGTTCAGATTAGGGTGATCCCTCCGCTTTCCACTCAGAGAAGCGCTGCATGGACCATTCTGGGGCGATTTTGCTACAATGAAAGGTATAGGAAAAATGCAAAATGCTCACAAAATCGCTTTGTGCAGCGATTGCGTTCACATACATTGTATTTATTCTTTTTCCGGATAAAAGAGTTCACTTCCTGACTGATGTTAGGAAGTAAAAAAAACGGAATAGCTCTGCAAAAACGCCTACAAAAAGCTTACCAAAAACATCCAACAAACAGAAATTGTCAGGAAGGGAAAAAAAATTGCTTAAAAAAAGTCCAACCCGGATGCTAACGCGATTGGAACGCAATGGGTATCATTCATAAAGCATTTCCGCATGCGGAAATGCTTAAAACAGCTGACTTTACCGCACACGTAGCAAATTCTGCATTCATAAAGGCTTCTTCCGCATGAGAAGCTGACATTACCGAGCAGAGCGATAAATCACCGCCTTGTGCGTGATTATTGTAAAAAATGTAACATTATGTTAATTCATAAAGATTACCGCAAGCGGTATGAGGTCGGGAAGTACCGCTCCCTCTGATGTGGCGATAACAATGTAAGTGAATGGAGACACAGACCTCCCAGGCAGCTGCAGTAGAGCGGAACAGGGAGAAATGTATCAACTTGGCAGCTTCCTGCGCTTCCGCAAGCCTGCCGCCTGCCTACCGCCAGCCTAGTTCGGGGAATCTCCGCATTGCTATCGCAACTGGATACATTTTTATGAATGAGCAGCCAGAAGTCTAAAATTCCGCCAGCGGTGTTTTCCCGCATAGATTCTCTTTATCGACAACAGTTTTATGAATAATAGCCAAAGTGAACGATGCCTTACTGCTGCTGCTACTACTTTCCATATTACTCTATCCCTCTAAGTAATGTGTTGTTGCAAAACTGTGATTGTCATTAATAACACATTATACTGAGTATGTGTATATGCTGATGCAGCTTTTGTTTCCCCCACAGAAAGCCCTGTGTGGGGGGCATTTTCATATGTTAGCAGGTATACCAGGTTTGTTGATCCATAGGAAAAGCTGCCTTGTGATCAGTACTCTTTAGCCCTGGATTTATAATTCTTTATGATTCTTTAATTCCAGTTTAGACTTTCTGAAATATGTTTGAATTCAGCATGAGAGCTCACTAGACTGTCATAAATAACATTTCTAAATGTAATTTTACCTTTTTAAAACAGAAGGTATTTGCAATAATTCATCTGTGAGTGAGCAACTGTAGTTTCCGAATATGTAAATTATCTCTTTAAGCCCCCTAAAGCCCGGCAATCATCCAGAACTGCTGGTGTATAGTGAGCCTGTAGCTAATACATTTTTCAGAGCCACATCAATTCAGCATACATACGGCATGTTTTGGACTTTTAATTAACATTTCACCATCTTAATTACATGGGAGTCTGAAGAAGATCTTAGATTGAAAGATTACTCTCTTAATCTTTTAATTTAGTCAATAAATTGTGTTATTCTGATGCAAAAAGGGAACCTAAGATAAATGAGTAGGGGCAATGTATACTTACCTGGAGCTTCCTCCAGCCCCATGAGGATCATGGGCTACCTCACTGTCCTCCATGGCCACTCCGTTTTCCCAGAATTGCCTCCGGTATCTTCTTCAGTGGCAGTGTTCTGCGGCTGCGTGGCACGGCTGCATGCGCACCCCTGTTGCACTCCAGCAGTTAGGAGTGTTCTGCACCTGCGCAGTGGTACTGTGTAGGCGCAGAACACTCCTGGCTGCAGGAGCATGACGGGGATGCGCGTGCAGCCAGGCCATGCAGGTGCAGAAGACCACAAGTGGCCCCAACTTTAGAAGATACCGAAGGCGATCCTGGAACAACGGAGCGGCCCGGGGAGGACAGCAAGGGAGCACATGATCCTAATGAGGCTGGAGCAAGCCTAGATAACTATAAATTGCCCCTAATCATTCATCTCAGGTACACTTTATTTGATGACTAACGCTACAATATTTAACTTCTGGTTATCTGTACATATGTGATGAATACATTCTATGTTTTTGTTCTGCTGTTATCAATGGTATAATGAATCTTTAGAAACACAATTCAACTGTCTCTTAGGACATTTATAACGTTTGTTATCTGTAATATATTCTTACAATTATGACACAAGACTTGTAAGAATAGAAATCTCCCCACATTTATTTAATAAGGATTGCTTTTAAAATACACAAGATGATGAATTATATTGAGTACCACAACTGCAATATGTCTGACCTTTCTTTACAATACACTTCTGTTGTCTTTATGTATTCTGCTTAAGACACTTGACCTGGCCCCTAGTGGGTGGGCACCCAGAAGGCACATAAAATCAATATCATACAGTATTTCCTATCCAGAAGTCTATGCATATCAACATTGAAGATTAAAAATAGACTTACCGGGTTGTCTAATCTTAGAACATGGTTCAGATTTTTTATTTAGTTTGCTATCCACCTATGAAACAAACCCATTTTGAACCCAATACACACAGAGGCCCTGTTTCCATGTAGAGAGAAATATTAAAATATTCTGCTTTAATTAAAAATACCTAATCAGGTTTAAACAATAAAAAAAATACATTTGTCTACATCTGATTAGATGTGTGAAGTAAAAAAAAAAAACAAAGTACAAAAGTTCTCCATATGGCATTAGGTTAACAGAGTTTGCATCTATGGCCAACACCAAAACTCATTTGGCAAGTGTCCTGCCAATAGGCCCTGTTAAAACAGATATTGCTTTGCAATGTTTTTAGTTTAATCTGCAAATAGCATGCAAGGTGCAGAACCTTACTGGTCTAACATCTGGAGACTTAAAGGACCATCATGGAATAAATAATTTGTAGTTAAAAGGTTGTTTAATAGTACATAGGAATGAAGTGTGTTTCTGTCTATTTATCATTTTAATACTGAACTCTGAAAGACTTAATCTTAGCTTGTACCTGTGGCATGTTGCTAAGCTTGGCATCACAACGAAAGAGACCATTTGGTCTGTAGGATAGACAGCTGCTTAGTTAGCTCCCTGAATGATGAAAAAAGAAAGAAACGGACAAACGGGAGCATGATCTGATGTAGTATATTAGTGGCAGTTGAGGCAACCACACTATATGCACATGTCGGGAACAACTGTTCCCACTTGGCCTTGAATATAATTGGTGGTTTTTCTGCCCCCAAAAACATTTATGCTTAAGGAGACTCTGTAACAAATTTGACACCCTTATTTCTCCTATCCTACTTGTTCCAATACCTGTTCTGATGTGATGTGGCTTACTGCAGCGTCTTTTTGTTCCTCCTTCTCTGTACTGTAGCCACTTTTTTTCCCTTGTCAAGCTTTGTTGAGGAAGATCAGCAAGGGGCTGCCTCTGCTATAATGGCTGCAATGACTCACCTTCCTTCTTCTGTTCCAGTGTGCGTTCCATTGCTCCCAGGAGCAGCGCAGTGCACTCCTGATGAGGTGGGCACATTCTCGCATGGGGGAACACTTGCACACGTGCAGAAGACGCCAACCCATAGGGGGTGGGCGATCCTTGAAGGCTGCCATCGGAACCCCGGAGAAGACCGGAATTGGGGTGAGGGACACAAATGACTTCTAGGGGCTGGAAGAAGACCTAGGTAAGTAAAGCTAGGTTTAATCCTTCGCCTTGGAAGTCCTTTCATTGTTGTATACATTGGTCACTATTGCCTTATCGTCTACCACTTCTGTATTATGTACCGATGTCTGTATTTTTATGTGTACCAATTTTATGTATTCTTGTATGTTTCTTACTCTGTACAGCACCATTGAAGATGATGGCGCTACATAAATCTTCATTAATAATACATATTCTAAAATGTACATGCCTTTGATCATTGTTTTGGCATTTCCAAACAGTCCATTCAGAAGCCTTTGAAAATGCTAGCGAAGAATGATGTTAAATGTAAGCAATTTAGCCACCAATAGAAAAATACTCCATACCGGTTTTCTGGCACTGTACTAAATTTGCAGAGGTTAAGTACTGTCAGATCTTAAAAAGAAAGATTTTGAGTATGTCCATAGTGATTATTTTTAAAACTTAATTTGTAATCGGAAATCACCTTATGAACAGATTTGTGTTACAATTAAAGTAGAGCTACAGTGCCACATGCACTGTATCTAAAATGAACACCTCACATTCCCCTTGGTGCTGCAGATGTATTCTAAAATGATTTACTTTGTAGCATAATGAAACTATTTCTTTTTTTTTTTTTTTTAATGCCGCCTTCTACACTTATTGGTTAGAAGTGTAAAGACTCATTAAAGGAATACTTAAGTCACTAAAAAAAAAATGACTTTTACTCACCTGGGGCTCCCCTCAGCCCCCTGCAGCTGAACGGTGCCCTCGCCGTGTCCCTCCGATGCGCCTGGTCTCGCCGGCGGCCACTTCCGGTTTGGCCGTCACCGGCCGACAGGCTGTGAACGCGGCTGATTATCCGCGTCCCCGGACGCAATAGCATTATAGAGGGCGCTATTGCGTCCGGGGACGTGGATAATCAGCCGCGTTTACAGCATGTCGGCCGGTGATGGCCAAACCGGAAGTGGCCGCCGGTCGAGACCAGGCGCATCGGAGGGACACGGCGAGGGCACCGTTCAGCTGCAGGGGGCTGAGGGGAGCCCCAGGTGAGTAAAAGTCATTTTTTTTTAGTGACTTAAGTATTCCTTTAAAGCTTCGTACATGTTACTTTGATTCTGAAATCCTACCTCCAATGATCTCAGCTCTGTGAGCTGTCAGTACTGAACAGGAGAAAAAGGAGGGCAAATGTTTGTAAAGCCAACAATTAAAATTTGAGACACCCACTTCTCCACCAATAAACCTGAACACCAAACTATGCCTAACCATCCCCACCAAACTACACCTTTTCTTAGCCTCCACCATGTGCCTTATCCTGTCCATCCCTTCAAGGAAACTCAGAACTAAGAGAAATACGAAGGCTGCTATTTTCATTCCTTTGCCTGGCAGTCATGCTGAGCTTTAGGCTTTAGTTGTTTCTACGTCACACACTTACAACATGCATTCAGCCAGTGGAGTCATCCCAGAGTCAAAGCAACTGATCTGCACCCTCATTCAGGGCCAGTGACTTAAAGTTTAAGAGGTAGAGCATCAGCATAGAAGTCAGGCACCTAGCATTGTTTATTAGAGAATAAAATGCCTCTCCCTTATTCCTTTCACTTCAGGTGCCTTTTAGTGCCTAACCCCTAACTACACCCTTTTGCTTAACACTTACCACTCCCTGATGATTAACATCATCCATATTGCTTAAACCTATTCACCCCTTTAATGTCCAATGACTTAATGATCACTTGTAACTGTACAATGTGTAACTGTAACCACCTACTCCCTCATCCTACCCTGGCTTACCCTAACCATGCCACTGAAAACATATAAATATTAGCTACCACTACCTTCTACTTCCTAATAATCCAGCTCCCATCTCTAAATGATTAACCTAAATATTCCCTGTTCAAAATCTAGCTCCTCCTTCTCCACCCCCCCCCCCCCCAAAAAAAAAAAACACATTTAATTTGCACCTTAGTCCTGTGATGCAGCTAAAGAGAAGAGTGGAGAGTGGCAGCAAAGTCACCCAGTGTTTATATGAGCAGAGCTGAGACAGACAACGGTACAACCCCTGTGCTTGCTGTTGTAAGAATAAAACTTCAATAGACCAGCTAGACTTTATGGCAAGGCAAGGGAGGGTCAAGGTTCTCAAGCGCTGGAGGTGAAAATTCCAAAGTGCACCCCCCCTCCCCCCCCCCCCCCCGAAAAATTGTTCTTGCCTCAGTGTAGGTAGCAGATGTGACCCCAGTATTAAAGTGTATTCTAGATGCCTTAAAGCAATAGGCTCCTTCACTGTCGTGCCAGGATGCTCCGATCGTCTGCTAGCCGTTTCAGTACATCGTCAGTCACGGCTTATCATGCATGCATGGCCCTGTCGTGCTCCTGTAGCCGAGAGCCTACTGCACATGTGCATAATGCTCCTGGTTATGGAAGTGCGATGGGGCAGTGCTCAACCTACTAGATGTACTGCAATGGAGCGCGACTGACCAGATGTATCAGGACGGATAGCAGACAATTGGAGTGGCTCAGGGAGGTGGCAAGGGAGCCTATGGTCTGGTGCCATTCTTGCCTCTGCCTCAGCTCGGCCCTGTGGCAAGGGATACTACTGCCTCTCATTGCAAAAGAAAATGTGGTAGCGAACCAAAGGCTACAATTTACCCAAACGATCTCTCAGAGCATTATCAATCTTCGTTCTGGTGCTATAATCCATAAGTATCAGGTCTACTAGAATACAAAATAATAAATAACAAAAGCTGAAAAATATTTTCTTTTTCCCCCTCTACACACTACAAAGTATAAGTTGGCACTCTATTGTATATGCTAGTTTACACTTCCAGGCAAAGAACACAGGGTCTCCAAAGACCATTTTAGCAATGACTCCACTAACAAACCATAGCCCTAATATACCCCAGCTCTAAATCTATCAAGCATCAACTAAGCTTAGCTTTAACTTTGGTGTACTCTAACCCAAGCATTAAAACAAACAACAAATAATAATCTTGCATCTTACCAATACAATTTTAATTAATAATTTACCTTGCAATTTAAGTACTTACCCTAAGAAACCATAAGTATAAAGGTTGCCACACACCATACAATTTTTTAAATATCTGTTCAATTTAAGAATTGCAATCAATTTTTCTGACTGATTGTAACATTTCAAAAATATGACCAATGTACCACACACGTATGTTAAATTTTTCCCCAATTACGATAAAAAATGATTGGAAACTCTGACAAAATTGCTAGGGTGTGCATATTAATAAATTGACAATCTAACACACACCATACAATCTTTAGTAAGATTGAAGAAAAATATCTGGCATTCCGGATTGATAAAAATCGAAGAAAATGGGAAATCCGATCGGATTTTTCAGTCAAATGAAAAAAAAAAAAGCTTTTGATTTTTTTTCGGGAGATACGATCATTTTTATCGAATTGCCGTAAAATTGGATCATTTTATTGTATCGTGTGTGGCCCCCTTAAGAGACCCTAACTCTAGAGCTAGGCAATCCCAATACTAGTATACCTATCATGTATGTTCTTTTAATACATGAAAAACACCTTACATCACAGTGCTAAAATTAGTTGAGGAGAAGAAGCAGAGAACAATGTCAAACATTTAATTTGGTTACTATGTTACCATAATCGTTCTAGTTTTATATCAAGTAGCTATTAGTTTGCTGATTGATCGTAGCTTGTCAGTCTTGCTGCCTTATGAGTGTGAGTTCATCCAAGCTGAAATACCTTTGCAGCCAGCAAGATACAAATACCAGCTGCCATTTAAAAGGTCACAACAACAGACAATCACCACTACACATTTTAGAATTTTGCCAGGGTTAAAATGGTTAATATTGGAGAAAGAGCAAATTCTGACATTGGGTGAATCTTTTTGGAGGGACATGAAAATATACCATATAAATAAGTATTTCTTTAAAGAGACACTGAAGCGAAAAAAAATATATGATATAGTGAATTGGTTGTGTACTATGAATAATTACTAGAAGATTAGCAGCAAAGAAAATATCCTCATATTTTTATTTTCAGGTATACAGTGTTTTTTTCTAACATTGCATCATTCTCTAATATGTGCAGATTACACAACACTCAGCATTCAAAATGATTCTTTCAGAGCAGTCTGTGAACTAATGATCTCTCCTCTGGTAGAGAAAAAGTAATTAGTTCACTTACAGTTGAAATAATAAAAGTCAGATAACAGCCCTCTCCACGACTTTGAAAGTCGTAGAGATTAATGGCTTTTTTGCATAGAGATAACAACTAGAGTTTCTTAACTCTTCCTGTACTGGAAACAATTAGACTGATATATCTGATCTTAATGTTTTATTTCTTAGCTGTACTACACATACAAATCATAATATCATCATTTTTTTTTCGCTTCAGTGTCTCTTTAAGGCAATGAATGTACAACTAATTAACAGTGAATGTTTGCAGAATATAACATTTACCCTTTCATAAATAGACTCATATAACAACTACCAAACGCCTGTCACTCTCTTCATACTGTGCCATCTGTTCTTTTTTATTTATTTTTTTTAATAAAAACAAACTCACAACAACTCCATATGTACAATAATAGTAAGACACTTTATCTATCATATGCCGTCTCTTTCAGTAAATATAGTATTAAAGCATACTTTGCAGTAATGAAATTAAGTGGAGAAATAAAAACAGTGGTTACCAGCAGAAATAACACAGTTTTTAATTGCCATCAATAAGAATTAGCTTTTAACTTACAACAATTTTCCTAAGTCATAAGGGCATAAATTTGACATACTGAAAATCTAACAAACTTCAAACGTATTCAAATACCAGTAAATAATTCTCTTTTCTGAGTATTTATTATAACAAATACATTAAAAAGAAGAGAAAAAGCTATATAATGTGATATAAATAGTTTATTTACATTACAGAAAAAACAACAAGACAGTGTATACTATTTCAAATATGTCCATACATATTCAAATATATCTGTAGTACATATTTTCATTGGTGTAGATTACCACAAATGCAAGGCAACATGTGTAGGTCTTTTGTCCTTTTCTTAGCTAATACTGATCTAGTCCATGGTCTTTTCGGGTACTTTTGCCATTGTGGAGACATGCGTGTTTTAAATTAACCGCGTTGATGCTCTCGTTGTGTTATCTGAACTGTAGTGGCCAGTGTTTTGCTTTTGCCTGTGGATACGATTGCTTCTGGGACACTTTCTGCAAGATAAAACATGTCATGAATTTCTGGATTGCAAACATCCATGAGTTGCAACTCCCCCAACCCCCTCCCCCAAAACAACCCCAAACAAACAATGATTTAGCTTTGTTCAAGGCAGTGTGTAGAATTGAATACTTTAATGTTAATTGTTAACTGTATTTGTATGACTATATGTCCCTTTGCTCTGTAGAGGCCAGGGAAAACCATTAATTAAGGATGATATTCTTATAAACGGAGGATGAAAAAAAAATTATCTCCCTGAGTGGATTAAGGTATCTCCATCCTATATAGCTATTATAGTTAATTATAGTTGGATACCTTTTATAGTACACCACAAGGTAAGGCTATGTCTGCACACGCTTCTGTGCTGGGTGCTGGGGCTGTAGGATGCAGGACCCTATTCATTAGTGCAAATAATTCAAAGTATTCAGTCTGCACACTAAACGTCTTTATGAGTCATTTGCTCAATCAGTAGTCAAACGGTATTATTGCCAACAGTTGTTTTTGGGCCACAAGTTCCCCTTTATTATGGTCTGATGAGCCAGAATTTTCAACAATGTAATGTGAAAACAGTGCTTATATAACAAACAAACAAAAGATGACCAAAACTGGCCTACTGACATCATAGTGACATCATATTCCCACCAGAACAAAACTGATGTAAACATCTATGCTCGGAGTATATATATCATCTATACCAGACAAAATGCTATCAGATAATGCAGAATCAAACTGTTCATGAGAGTGTGCCGCTACAACATACACTAACCATATGATGTCCCTTATGGGTTCTCAAAGGTTAAATGAACCTCTGTGTCATTATTCCTTTGGCTGACAGAATCCAGACTCACACATGGTTCAGCCAACCAGGGATCTGTACTGGGTTCAGCAATTTGGGGGAGTATTACACTGTTTAGCCAATCTAGGAAGCTGTACATTATTCATTAATTTGTCCAAACAGAAGTGTTGATGGGTGTGGGAAAGGGTTGTCTGTTTGTAACAGACTTGGTCAGCCGATCAAGCTCTCTAGGCTAGAATGGTATGGGAAAAATCTAAACGGTTCTGATCTGTTGCTATAGCAGCCCATCAGTATGTGGGTGAAGCCAATACCAGGCGTACGGGAAAAATCTAAACGGTTCTGATCTGTTGCTATAGCAGCCCATCAGTATGTGGGTGAAGCCAATACCAGGCGTACGGGAAAAATCTAAACGGTTCTGATCTGTTGCTATAGCAGCCCATCAGCATGTGGGTGAAGCCAATACAATTTTCTGTGACGAGACCTATAGTTCTGCTATAGGGATCAGGGCAGGAACACATATGGTGCATCAACAGATACATCGATGTTGGTGCTTTCAGTAATTGAACATTAAGGTAAAAACATTTTAAGTCCACAAATCACTCAGACTGACAGCACAATTCCGCACCCTCTGACAACACTGATCCTATAGGCAGATCATCTATATTATCTGCATATGAAATTTTATTTGTATCTGAGTGAATAAAGGTAACACTAACTTTTTCCTAGCAATTATACTTGTGGATTCCCTTCACAGTAAACAAATTATTCAAGCCTCTTTTAAATACAAGTATAAACTTTACCATAGCAACTTCCTGTGGTAAGATGTTTCACATCTTAGTTTCTCTTACTGTGAAGAACCCCTTTCTAAACAGGTGGTAAAATCTCCTTTTCTCCAGTTCATGTGCCCTTGTCCTTTGTACAGACCTAGGGATAAAAAGCCCATCAGCCAATCTTCAATATTTCCCCTGGGAGTACTTATACAGGTTAATTAGAATGTTTCTAAGTCATCTCTTTTCCAAGCTAAATAAATCCATTTTGTCTAACCTTGCTCAGCAAGTAAGACCTTCCATCCCTTTTATTATCTTAGTTACTCTCTTGTGCAAAAGTTTGATGTCATTCCTGCAATAAGATGCCCTAAACTATATATTGTATGCTGGAAGGGTAGAGAAAGGAAGCGTGAAGACACCGTGAGCCCAGACTGGTGTATTATCTCAGGCGTAATAAATCAAAGTTAAGAGTAATCATAGATACTCACAAAGCTGGGTTGCACATGAGTCAACCTATCTGTGTAGCATGTGGGGAAGTACCGTCCCCACTCGGCCTTGCTTTAGTGGCCGCAGCTCCTTAGAAAAGTTCCACCTGCCAAGGTGGTATCCCCTGATCCCAGGAGAGGAACAACATGAAATGGGGGGTTGGAGGCGCCCTGGTGGGTACTCAAAGCATAATTTGTATGACAACAAGAAGAAATGATGGTAATGTCTACCAACGAAACATGTGTGTATGTATACACAAGGTCGCAGGGTAGAATAATGGAAAACGTATATACATGAGTATATATATATATATATATATATATATATATATATATATGTATATGTATATATATATGTATATATATATATATATATATATATATATATATATATATAAAAGGAATGATCCTACCTTAATGAGTAGTCACTCACAAGATCATAATGTAAACACTTTAATGGGGCACTTAAAATGACAATGCGATTCGCGGTGTAAACCGCTTCATCAGGTCGAGTAATATGCCTTTAAGAGAAAAAATAGACAGGGCACTCAACCACGGAAACATCTCTGATTATCCTACATCAATTCATAAACAGTCTGTAAACCTACACTATGTACACTAGACATATAAGACCAGATACATTGATATGGTAAGACAACGTATATCAAACATGTGACCTGTTCATAAACATGAATGTATTAAATATTAAAACACTAAATACATGTTAAAAATGTTGGAGTTGGATAAAAGTGTATAAATATATATATAGGGAATAAGAATCTAGTTTATCAGTAAGGATACAAGAGTTCCCTAATTGAATGGTAAACATAATATATAAAAAACATCAATCAAATAATAAATAACACTCTTAGTATATAAAAATCATAAAATCAAACAAACATTGAGGCACTACTCAGCTGACTAAAATTACGAAAGTCCCTTAATTGAACCATTAAAAATTAGCATACAGGGATCCCGAATTTAAGCATTAACCTCTGTAAATGGTAAGTAGATAGTGTATCCCCCCATAATAATGAGCATGGAATATTTAGGCGTCCCACCTGAAATGGTAAGGTGGCAGGGTTGGTGGGCAATGGTAAGGCAAAGAGAGGCTGAGGAGGGAATGTGAGGAGTAAGGGCCCTTTTCCACTAGCAATTGCAATCACAAATCACAAACGCCAGCGATTGCGATTTTTCATTAATTATGTTATGCGATTTGTGATTTTCATTTGCATTGCATTATCATTGTAAAAATCGCTCCAGCAAGCGATTGTGATTTGCGATTAGCGATTTCCAAATCGAATCACTGTAGTGGAAAATACTTCTCGTGATTTCTATGATAAAGTAACAACTCTAGCGATTTAAAAATCACTAGTAATTTGCGATTTTGCGATTCAGCAATCACAATCGCTCTAGTGAAAAAGGGCCCTTAGGATACGTGGCAGGAGTAATGGGACAGAAAGGGATCATTCCCAAGAAGTAAATTGTAAGGGTTCACCTACCTAAATCAATAGTTCCCCGAGATCGGGCGCCTGTGACGCCGCCACTGCCTTTCCCGGTTTAAATGAGAAAGTTTGGCCAAGCTGGAAAGTTTGGCGCAGCGGGTGACGTCACCACACCTCCCATGTGATGCTCCGTGAGCATAGCGGGTGTGTGTATGGGCAGTCACAACTCCTGGGTAACAGGAGGCAGGGCCGCCTCTCTGAGAGCCTTGGCGGCGGCCGTGAGCGCCCGTGTGTGCATCTGGGCTGGTCCCGTCTCCTGGGTAATAGAGATGGCCGGAACAGTTCGCCGACGAACGGTTCCTGACGAACTTCCGGTGGTTCGCGATCGCGGAGAACCGCAAACTTTTCCGGAAGTTCGGTTCGCCCCCATAATGCACCATTAGGGTCAACATTGATCCTCTACATCACAGTCAGCAGGCACTGATTCTTATTGCTAAAATAGCACCCCACAACAGCTCTTTTGAGAGCTAATCTTGTTCTTGTGATCTATTTTTTTTTCTTTGTGTCCCACTGACACTTGTATTGCATAAACAGCCTTGATAATTCATACTGTGTGTGTGCCACTGCCAGGCCCAGCACATTCAGTGACTACCTGTGTGTGTGACATTGTAATACCCATTACTGCATATACCTACCTACCTGTTGTTCACAGTGCACCCACCTACCTACGTGAGCACACGCAGTGTCACTGTGCCTGTCTGCTACCTGTCTGTGTGTGTCTGTGTGTGTGCACCACATTGTAATACCCAGTACTGCATATACCTACCTACCTGTTGTTCACAGTGCACCCACCTACCTACGTAAGCGCACGCAGTGTCACTGTGCCTGTCTGCTAGCTGTCTGTGTGTGTGTGACAGGTGCACATTGTAATACCCAGTACTGCATATACCTACCTACCTGTTGTTCACAGTGCACCCATCTACCTACGTGAGCGCACGCAGTGTCACTGTGCCTGTCCGCTACCAGTCTGTGTGTGACAGGTGCACATTGTAAAACCCATCACTGCATACATGGGCGTAACAATGGGGGCTGCAGCTCATGCACCCTCTGGGGCCCGCTCAGGGCCGTTTTGGGGGGCTGTAGGGATCGCAGCATGAGGGGAAAGCTATGGCCATACTCAGCAGAGAAGGGGCGATGGTTCCCCCCCTCCCTCACCTTGGCTCTCCCCTCTGCGCTCCCCTCCAGCTTCAATAACTATACTTATGCAGTGGCGGGCAGTGGCAGACAAACATACCTTCCGTGCGCTCCAGCGTGGACGCTTCTCTCTCTATCCTCTGACGCGACTTCTGCAGGGGGGCCCGGTGGGTCTCAGTTACGCCCCTGACTGCATATACCTACCTATTGTGTTCAGTGCACCCACCTCATCACTGCATATGCCTACCTGTTGTGTTCAGTGCACCCACCTAGCTAAGTGAGTGCACGCAGTGTGATATACCACACCGTGCATACCTGTTAACTGCACCTGTGTGACTGCACATTGTATTAGTCAAGTCAATGCATACCTTTCACTTCTTCCCCCCTGATATGGACATAACGGGCAAAACAGGCAGAGGAAGGCCACCCGGCAGGTCTGTGCGAGGTCGTGTTGATGTGATTTCGTGCGGCCCTCGACCGAAGTACAGTGCTCAGAAGAACGCACGTCCCATCAACTCCCAAGATTGTCAGGACGTGGTTGACTATTTAACACAGAACACCTCATCTTCCGCAGCCACCAGCGCTACTACAAGCACCACATCCGTTGCATTTGACACTTTGCAGGAGTTAATTGGTGGGGAATTAACTGATTCACAGCCATAATTGTTACAACCAGATGAAGGCGCTAAGCAAGTTACATAACCTCATATGTCTGAGTTAAGCGGTGACACTATGGACGTAACGTGTGAAGATGATGAAGTACCTGCTTTTGGTGCAGTTTTGGAAGTGTCTGAGACAAGCGAAGCTAGGCAGGATGATTATGATGATTATGATGATACGGATCCCACATGGGTTCCTAAGAGACAAGATGACCAAGGGGACAGATCAGAGGGGGAGTCAGAGAGGAGTAGGAGGACACGAGTTCCTGAACGAATCAGGGGGAGCTCGTCATCAGAAACAGCTGGTGGCAGTGTCCGGCGAGATGTATCGCCACCTATGTACAGCCAGCCAACATGCCCTTCAACGTCAGCTGCTGATGCCACCATTGTGCCATCACCCCAGGGGGGCTCAGCAGATTGGAAATGTTTTAATGTGTCTGCCTCAGATCGGAGCAATGCCATCTGTTGTTTCTGCCTCCAAAAATTGAGCCGTGGAAAGGCCAACACTCGCGTAGGGACAAGTGCCTTACAAAAGCACATGGAGAAAAGGCACAAACTGCAATGGGAAGAGCACCTGAGCAAAAGCAGCACCACACAAAAGAAAAGACATCCTCCTTCTCCTCTTCCTCCTTCAGGTGCAGCATCTTCAGCCACTTTCTCCCTTGCACCTTCACAGCCACCCTCCTCCACTCCGCCTCTGCCCTTGAGCGGTTCCTGCTACTCTGTCCACAGCAGCCAGGTGTCCATTAACCCTCCTGGCGGTCAATTGTTCTGTGGCTGCGCGGCTGCGGGAGGTTTTTTAAGCCTAATTTTTTTTTTATCATGTAGCTAGCGTAGCGCTAGCTACATGATTCCCCCCTCCCTGCGGCCTCCCTTCCAGCCCTCCGATCGCCACCGGCAATCAAGCCCATCCATAAATCCCGTTCTAAACGGGATTTCCTTCATGGCTTCCCACGTCGCCATGGCGATGAACGGAGTGACGGCATCGACGTCATCGATGTCGTGACGTCACAGGGAGTCCCGATCCACCCCATAGCGCAGCCTGGCGGCAATTGGCCAGGCTGCGCAAGGGGTATGCGGGGGGGGGCCCTGTATCGCGGCGGGTAGCGGTGCATCAGCGGCGAGCGGCGGCAATCGACCCGAACACGCAGCAAGCAAAGTGCTCTAAAAAAAATTATGAAAGTCGGCACAGCAGGGCCTGAGAAATCCTCCGCGGCCAAGAAGGTTAAGGAAATCTTTGAGCAGAAGAGGCCAATTTCTGCCAGTCACCCCCTTGTCCGGTGTCTGACAGTTGGCGTAGCGGAACTGTTAGCTCGCCAGCTGTTACCATACCAGCTGATGGACTCTGAGGCCTTCCGTAAATTTGTGGCGATTGGGACACCGCAGTGGAAGATGCCAGGCCGCAATTATTTCTCTAAAATGGTGATACCCGAACTGTAACGTGAAGTGGAGAGGCAAGTGGTGTCATCTCTGGCACACAGTGTTGGGTCAAGGGTCCACCTGACCACGGATGCCTGGTCTGCCAAGCACGGTCAGGCCAGGTACATAACTTACACAGCCCATTGGGTCAACCTGGTGACTGATGGCAAGCAGGGAGTACGTGGCTGTGCAGCGGACCAACTTGTGACACCTCCACGGCTTGCAGGCAGGCCTCCTGCCATCTCCTCTCCTCCTGCTACATCCTCTTCGCTGTCGCCCTCCTCCTTGGCTGAGTGTCAGTTCAACTCTACTGGTGCTGCGATCTCCTGTCCAGCTACACAACCCCATATCCCCAGGGCCTATGCTGCATGCCAGGTACGACGGTGTCACGCCATCTTAGACATGTCTTGCCTCAAAGCGGAGAGTCACACTGGAGCAGCTCTCCTGGCTGGTCTTAAACAGGTGGATCAGTGGCTGACCCCGACCCACCTGGAGGTCGGCAACATGGTGTTTGACAATGGCAGCAATCTCCTTTTCACTTTGAATTTGGGAAAGCTGATACATGTACCCTGCATGTGCTAAATCTGGTCATTCAAAGATTTGTGGCCAAGAAGTTGTGTGGGCATTTCAGACGGTCTTACACGGCCATGGCACGCGTTGCGGACAATCAGCGAGAAACAACTTGCCGGTGAGACGCTTGATATGTGATAGCTCACTGGAATTCGACCCTGGTCATGTTCTCTCGCCTGCTAGAACAGGAGAAAGCCGTCACCCAGTACCTCTACAATTTCAGTAGAAGGACACAATCTGGGGAGATGGGGATGTTCTGGCCCCCGAACTGGACACTGATGCGAAATGCATGCAGGCTCATGCGGCCGTTTGAGGAGGTGACCAACCTGGTGAGTCGCAGTGAAGGCACCATCAGCGACTTGTTCCCGTACGCTTACTTCCTGGAGCGTGCCGTGCGTAGAGTATTGGATCAAGCTGTGGAGGAGCGTGAAGAGGAACAGTTACGGCAGGAACAGTTGTGGGAGCAATTTTCATCAGAAGTTTCCTCAACACCTGCGGCAGCACAGAGAGGGGAGTAGGAGGAAGAGTCGTGTGGGGAAGAGGAGTCAGACTCAGATGATGAGGAAGGTGTTTCTTTGGAGGAGGAGGAGGCGTCGGCAGAAGAACAACCGCAGCAGGTGTCGCAGGGGGCTTGTGCTGCTCGATGTTCCCGTGGTATTGTTCATAGCTTGGGGAGGACTTACCTGACGTCACTGAGGAAGAGCAAGAGGAGATGGAGAGTTCGTCTGGATCAAACTTTGTGCAGATGGCGTCTTTCAAGTTGTCTAGCCTGTTGAGGGATCCCCGTATAAAAAAAATCAAGGGGAATGAGCTGTACTGAGTGGCCACGCTACTAGACCCTTGGTATAGGCACAAAGTGGCAGACAGGTTACCAACTCACCAGAAGGCAGAAAGGATGCAGCACATGCAGAACAAGCTGGCAACCATGCATTACAATGCATTTAAGGGTGATGTCACAGCACAACGCAATAAAGGTACCACTGCCAGTAATCCTTCTCCCATGTCCCCGCAGGCAATAACAGGACGCTCCAGCGATCTCATGGTGATGTCAGACATGCGGACATTCTTTAGTCCAATGCCTCGCCTTAGCGCTTCCGGATCCACCCTCCACCAACGCCTGGACTGGCAGGTAGCCAACTACTTGGCCTTAAGTGTGGATGTAGACACTGTGAGCAGCAATGAACCCTTGGACTACTGGGTGCGCCGGCTTGACCTGTGGCCAGAGCTGTCACAATTTGCCATCCAACTTCTGTCTTGCACTGCCTCAAGCGTACTGTCAAAAAGGACCTTCAGTGCAGCTGGGGGCATTGTCACTGAGTGAGAAGAGAAGTCGCCTAAGTCACAAAAGTGTTCAGTACTTCACCTTTATCAAAATGAATGAAGCATGGATCTCGGAGGGCTACTGCTCGCCCGAAGACTAAGTCAGTCCCCACACACAGCATCTCTGCCTGCACGCCGTGTGACTGGCTGCCTGCCCCAAGACTAAGTTGCTCCCCACACAGCACCTCTGCCCGCAGGCTGCTTGACTGCCTTCTCTGTCACCACCAACAGGGTCCAGGACTCCAGACAGATTCCTGAATTTGTAAGGCCGCTGCTAGCAGCGGCTGCTATAATAGTTTTTCTGGTGCATGTCTAATTTTTCTTTCTGGCTGCACTGCGGCTGCAACAACAAAACAAAAGGCATGTACATGTGCCCATTCCCCTTCGTGATCATTACCTTGCCACGGTGAAGGGGCTCGCATATCACAATGAAGCAATGACCGACGGCTATACGCGTGTCTTGGGGGTGGCACACCAAAGATAATAAAGTCGTTGCTTCATTGTGGATAGACCAAATTTGATCAGCTGGACAGTCACTGTTCTGTCATTCAGCTACCTCAGCCCGGCGACCATATGGACTGGAAAGCCGCCATCACCTGCACTCTCGTCATGGTGCGCACCAGTCCAGCACGGTCGTCACTACACAAACAGCTGATTGCAGTCACTGCATACCTTTTACTGCATCTTTGACTGCACATTTTATTATACCTGGCAGTCAGTGCATACCTTTCACTTGAATGGATGGCAGACTTACCCTCCATAACAGATTCTCATTTAAGGTAGTGAAGTCTATCAGTGTCATATACAGCAGGGCCTCAAAAGTCCGCCTGTATTGTTATTTTTGGTCACTACCTCGGGATGTGCATGCCATGCCTGCTGCCTTCCTTGGATGTGTGTGGTAGCCGTTCCTGCTCCTTTGCCCACAGCGTGCCTGCTGCCTACCTTGGATGTGTGGTGGTGGTAGCCGTTTCTTAGGCTCCCACTCCGGACCGGAATCAAACCAGGATTCCCCGGCCATTACCCGTGGTCACTGGTCACTCGCAATGGCAGACTTGCCCTCCATAACAGATCCTCATTAAAGGTAGTAAAGTCTATCAGTGACATATACAGCAGGGCCTCAAAAGTCCTCCTGTATTGTTATTTTTGGTCACTACCTCGGGACGTGCATGTCATGCCTGCTGCCTTCCTTGGATGTGTGTGGTAGCCATTCCTACTCCTTTGCCCACAGCGTGCCTGCTGCCTTCTTTGGATGTGTGGTGGTGGTAGCCGTTTCTTAGGCTCCCACTCTGGACCGGAATCGAACCAGGATTCCCCGGCTATTACCCATGGTCACTCGCAATGGCAGACTTGCCCTCCATAAAAGATTCTCATTGCAGGTACTGAACAGCAAGCAGAACAAGTGTTTAAAAAAATAGAGGTAAGCTTTAACAATGGTAGAGAAAGAACCATCGAAAGTTGATAAGGCAGTCAGACATTACCTGACATCACTGAGTGAGGAAGAGCAATCTTGCCATGGTGCGCACCAGTCCAGCACGGCCGTCACTATGCAAACAGCTGTTTGCGGTGTGTTACACAGTGAGTTTGGTGTGTCAGTGTAAAGCAGTACTCTAATTACACTCCCTGATTGATGTATACACATGCAAGATGTTTTAAAGCACTTTAGGCCTGCAATTTAGCATTCAATGGGATTTCTGCCCTTAAAACGCTGCTTTGCGTCAAATCCAGATTTTTCCCCGGAACTTTTGGCGTGTATCCCAGTGCTGCTCATCAGGATTTTCCGGATATCCGGGTAATCCGGATATCCAACCATTTTTCAGCTATCCGAATCGGATTCCGGATCCCGGATTTCTCTAGAAATCCGGATAGCTATCTGCGGATATTCTGAAGCATAACGCGGATATCTGTGGATATTGCAGATATCCAGATCCGAAATGTAACTAAGGAGATCACACCAACCACTAGAAATCCGGATAGCTATCTGCGGATATTCTGAAGCATAACGCGGATATCTGTGGATATTGCAGATATCCAGATCCGAAATGTAACTAAGGAGATCACACCAACCACAGAGGGGAACCATGGCCAGCCCCACCTGACCTCATTGAGCCAATCAGAGGGCTCCTAGCCCAAACACTGGCACCCAATCACAGAAAGGAACACTGGCTAGCCCCCCTGTATATTAAGGAGGGCTACCTTGATGAGACATATCTTGCTGAATGCTTACTGAGAGACATGCTCCAGTGCTGGTGGCCTAGCAAGGGCTGTACACAGTTTTAAACCTAAAGCTGTTCAGTGATAAAACCCTTCACTATCACTACACTATTGTTAAATCATTAATTAGCTTGATGTCATTTGTGTGACAGTCAGAGTGTGTGCTGCAGGCAGCTGCTATGTGTTTGTGTGTGTGCTGTGCACAGACCAGGCCAGCTGCTGCCTGCTGGCCAGCTATTAGCCTTAGGTATAGGTTAGGTTAGGGATTAGGGGATAGGAGGATTACTGTGTTATTGTGTAGTTAGTACTGTAGTACTGCAGTCAGTGCTAGTAGTTGTTAGAGTAGTAGTACTACTGTGTTAGCTTTGTACAGAACTGCTGTGCTGTGAGCAGTGCCAGTGTGACAGTTAGTGTGCACTAGTTTCTTCTCCTCTGCTGTCTGACTGTCACTCGGCACTTGGCACGTGTCACGTAGCACTTGGCACGTGTCACTTGCCAAGTGTCACGTGGCACTTGGCACATGACACGTGGAACTTGCCAAGTGTCACGTGGAACTTGCCAAGTGTCACGTGGAACTTGCCAAGTGTCACGTGGCACTTGGCACGTGTCACTTGCCGAGTGTCACGTAACACTTCCCGAGTGGCACTTGGCACGTGTCACGTGGCATGTGCCAAGTGCCACGTGACACGTGACAAGTGCCATGTGACACATCCGGCATGCTCCTGGCACACGCTAAACCTGCTGCTGCTGCATTGCCCTGCTCCTGCTGTCTGTGCTGCTCACACCGCCAGGGTGCCACAGGCCACTGCTGCTGTGCTGATACCACCTATATTTAACCTAAAACACAATTGCTGTGTAATTTTTGGGAGGTGTTTTGGCTGAAAACTGTCATGTCCCAGTTGTGCGGTTGGACTTTGGACACAATGTGGGCTGCACGACCGCTGTCTGGAACCTAGGCCTGATGTTAATTGACAGCCAGATTTTAAGTCCCCACATCATCAATTTGTGTTCCCCTTTAAAAAATAATGATGCTACATGCCTCATTTACCCTAAAAAAACGTTTTTAAAGCAATTTAAAGGCCACTTCCGGGTTTTCTATCCAGCTATCCGAATTTTCCCGGATATCCCGGATACTGGGGTCGGATATACGATCTAGGTCGGATACCAAAATGGTCAAATCCGGATATCCGATCTGGATCCGGATATCTGGGTATCCGTATCCGGGTCAATCCGGATTTTGAAAAGAGGTATCCGAGCACCCCTGGTCTATCCCACTCCGCTATGCCCCCCCCCCTCCAGGTGTTAGACCCCTTGAAACATCTTTTCCATCACTTTTGTGGCCAGCATAAATTTTTCTAGTTTTCCAAGTTCGCCTCCCCATTGAAGTCTATTGCGGTTCGGAGGTTCGGGCCATCTCTACTGGGTAACAGGAGGCGGGGCCTCCTCTCTGGGATCTTTAGCGGTGGCCATATTAGCGAAGTCCCGCTGGAGGACATAAAAGGCTGGGGAATCGTGGCCCCTTTAGAACTGACAGCATAAATACTAAAAAATAATAATATCAAAATACAAATAGGGGCTGCGCTGGCGAATAATGTCTGGAGGCCACGCGGATAAAACAGGTGTTGGGGACTCCCACAATTATAGACTGATAAATCATAAGTGTAAAAAGTTTGCATATGCATGCACATAATGATGTTTCAAAGGGGAGAGGGTTTGGGTTTCTGCACTCCCCTTAAACGGATGGGAGGTAAAAAATGTATATAAATGAAACCAACATTGTGGAATGGTTCCCCAGACTGCAGGAGTGTGACCCCTCCTGCGGTCGATCCGTGATTTTTGGTACACACCTGGGGATACGGTGTAGCAGAGTAAGGTAGTGGTGTGGTTGGCTCCATTGAACATCTTCCTATGGATAGTTACATAAAAAACAAATTACAATGTATGCATAACAATCAATAGAACACACAGATATAGAAGGTCCTAATAGTTCATAAATCATAATACATTATCAAAGATCATAGAAACTCTCAAAGTGTTTGGGAGTCCATTCACATTGTGCCCCTTCAATGGGACCATTCATATAGAATAGAAAAACAAAATAAATTTAAACTATACTGGGAGGAGTCCCTCTCAGTGGGTTCCACATATTTGGATATGTTTGTCCCCTAGTGCATCAATAATCGGAAGACTATCTCTAACACTGATCGATTCATGGCCCCTGGTATACCCTTGGTTATGACCAGGATCCATATTAAATAGGTAAGTGTAGAGGGATTAACCCTCTCGGGTAGCCCCTCGTTAGTGTCCTGAACAAATGGCTGGGATCATACAAAACAAAATATCTACAAACAGGGGTGCTCGGATACCCCTTTTCAAAATCCGAATTGTTCCGGATCCGGATACCCAGATATCCGGATCGGATATCCGGATCCAAATGTTCTGATATCCGCGTACATGCGGGTATCCGAACGCATTATCCGGGCTATCCGGGCGGATTCGGATATCCAGATAGAAAAAACGGAGGTGGCCTATAAATAGCTTCCAAAACATTTTTTTGAGGTAAATGATGCATGTAGCATCATGTTTTTTTTAAAGGTTCCAGACAGCGGTCGTGCAGCCCACATTGTGTCCAAAGTCCAACCGCACATCTGGGACATGACAGTTTTCAGCTCAGACACCTCCAAAAAAATTACACAGCAATTGTGTTTAGATAGTTCACCACCATGGCACTTAGTGTGTTGGTACCACGGCTCTGTAAAATATTAGGAGAGGTTCCAGGAAGCAGTCGTACTGCCACAGTTGGGACCTCCCCACAACTTGGACAGCACAGACACCTCCAAAAAAAGTACACAGCAATTGTGTTTAGATAGTTCACCATGGCACTTAGTGTGTTGGTACCACGCTCAGTCAAACAATTTTGAACCAGGGCAGCACGGTGGCGTAGTGGTTATCTCTCTCGCCTTGCAGCGCTGGGTCCCTGGTTCGAATCCCAGCCAGGGCACTATCTGCAAAGAGTTTGTATGTTCTCGCTGTGTCTGTGTGGGTTTCCTCCGGGCACTCCGGTTTCCTCCCACATTCCAAAAACATTCAGATAAGTTAATTGACTCCCCCTAAAATTTGGCCCTAGACTACAGTACTTACACTACATAATATAGACATATGGCAATAGTAGGGATTAGATTGTGAGCTCCTTTGAGGGACAGTTAGTGACAAGAATATATATATATATATATATATATATATATATATATATATATATATATATATATATATATATATATATATATACAATGTACAGCGCTGCGTAATATGTCAGCGCTATATAAATACTAAATAATAATAATAATAACCAGGCTTATGACTCAAGACGGAGCCTGGAGGTGTGGTGGTAAAGGGTGGTATGGCAGGCATAGTGATTTCCAGCCATTTCATTTCCCCCTCTTGCCAACAACTAGGACAGGAATTCACCAACCACCCAAGCCTGGTTTATTTTGAGGAACGTCAGTCTGTCCACAGACTGGGTGGACAGACGAGAGCGCTTCTCAGTGACCATGCCACCGGCCGCACTGAAGTACCTTTTGGACAGCACGTTGGAAGGGGGGCAAGCAAGGACTTTCAGGGCATACTGCGCCAGCTCACTCCAACTATCCAGGTGCTTGACCCAGTAATCCAAGGGGTCCACAGGGGTGTCGCTTTCAAGCCTGCTGTAGGACCCCATGTAGTCTGCCACCATCCAGGTCAGGCGCTGGTTCTGGCTTTGATAGCCACATGCTGCTGCAGGCACCTCCTAAATCAGAAGCTGTACCGGCGTGGCGTATAGCGCCTTTGTGAGAGACAGCAGGTTTGATGGGCGCCTGTTGCTGATGGACGCAGGCACTTGCTGCTGTGCTGGCTGGACTGTGACAGCAGGGTGGTGGGAGGTCTGGGGGAAGGCTTCCTCCAAGCACTGAACCAGGCACCGCTGCAAATCCTTCATTCGGCGCACAGGGTCTCCTCCTGCAGGCAGGAACTGATGCAGCTTCCCCTTCAGCCCTTGATCCAGCATCAGGGTGATCCACATGTCCTCCCGAGCACGCATCTGCTTGACCCTTGGGTCACTGTGCAGGCACTGCAGCATGTGCGCTGCCATGGGGAAGAGGGCTGCCATCTCTGCTGACACATACTCTGAATCATCACCCCCAGTGCTGTCCTTCTCCTCTGATTCCTGAGCCTCCCCCTACTCTCTCCACCCCCACACCACTGCAGCTGCACTCGGCCGTGCCCCCTCATCTTTAAGGTCAGGGACCTCCAACTCCTCCAACTCCAAGTCCTCAACCTCCTCCTCCTGACGCACAGAGGTGGACTGTGAAGGTTGCTGCTGCTGCTCCTGCTGGATCAAGGCTGCCTCTCCCACTTGCAGCAGAGCATCGAGGGCCTTGTCCAGCATGCACACCATGGTCACCCACTCACACAGCGACGCACGGTCCCGGCTGACCATGTTGGTGGCCTCCAGGAAGGGTGCCAGGACCAAGCACACCAGCTGCATTATTTCCCACTCTGCATTCAGGATGATGTCTGGGAGGTGGGTGGTGCTGGTCCAGAACAAGGTGGCATCCGCGGTGGCTCTGGCCAGGTATCGGTTGATAGCCTGCCTCTGTTCAACCATATGTTCCAACATGGCCAGGGGGGAATTCCACCGTGTTGGAACGTCTATGATGAGACAGTGTTGTGGCACGTTCAGCTCCTTCTACACGCCTTCCAGGGCCGATGAGGCACCGCCCGAGCGGTGGAAATAACCCACCGTTTTCTGAGCCACTTTCAAAAGTGGGTCCATCCACTGGTAGGTGCTCAGAAATTTCTGCACCACCAGGTTCAGGACGTGGTCCTGACAGGGGATGTGGGTGAGGTCTCCCTGGGGGATGGCAGCAATAAGGTTGGCCCCATTGTCGGACACCACCTCTCCGATTCTGAGGCCTCTGGGCGTCAGCCAACTCCTCTCCTGCTCTTGGAGTATTTCCAGGACGTGGTCTGCCGTCAGTCTGTGCTTCCCCAGGCTGACCATCTCCAGCAGCGCTTGGCAGTGAGGGGCCTTCACACTGCTGCTGAGGTGGGGGCATTTGGCAGCGGCGGGTTTGCCGGAGGGTGGAACCGGACCACAGGATCCTGCTGCGCTTTCCCTGACCCTGCTGAGGGGTGGCACCACCCACCGGATTGCTGTTGTGGTCGATGCTGCTGTCCCCTCCTCTCCCCCTTCCACCAAACTGACCCAGTGCGCCGTGAATGACAGATAGCGGCATGTTCTGAACCTGCTGCTCCAAGAGTCCATGGTCACATGGACCCGCTCACCCACCGCATGATCCAGCCCACGCTCCACGTTAGCCATCGCAAAGCGGTGCAGTGCTGGGATGGTTGTGCATGAGAAGTAGTGCTGGCTGGGTATTAGCCAATCTGGCACTGCGCTCTGCAGGAGCGCACGCACATCGCTCCCCTCCTGCACAAAGGAGTATGGGAGGAAGACATGGCCCATGCAAGCAGGCCGTTCAGCTGGCGGATGCGACGGCTGCTGGGAGGCTGAGCCCTGACCACAAAGAACTCCCTCAAAAGGGTCTGTTGGCTTTTTTGATTGCACGGGAAGAGGAGGAGGGAGCAGAGGAGACCACTGAGGAGGACTGGCTGCCTGAACAGGCCTCAGTGTCGGCAGGAGTGGCACTGGCAAAGGGGGTTCTGGTGGTGCTTTTGGTTGGAACACTGCCAGCGGCAGCTTCCTTCAGCCTCTTGAACTCCTCATGCTCGTGAAGATGTTTGTTGGCCATGTGGTTGATGAAGCTGGAGGTGCCGTAGTTGGTGGGGTTGCAACCTCTGCTCAGCTTCACCTGGCACACGTTACAAGTGACAAACTTGCTGTTCACTGAGGGCAGAACAAAAAACTGCCAGATTGGTGATTGGAATTTTCCCTTAAGCCCTGATTGGGCTGCTTCTGCTTTTTTTCTCCCTGCAGTGGTTGGGCCTGAGGTGGTTGGGGCCTGGGGTTGAGTGGTGCAGATGGTGGTAGCGGCAGAAGATAATGCAGCAGGCTGTGGGTCCCGCTTTCCACACCCACTGCTGCTCCTGCCAATTTCAGCGATGCCGATCCTCCATGCCAGACCCACGCATGCCTCCTCCTCTTCAGATTCAGAGCCAACATCCCCCTCCTGTGGTTGGTAGTCACAGTCCATCTCGTCATCATCAAAATGATCACCAGCATCTTACTCCCCCTCCACCATCTTTGACTCCTCCTCAAACCCCAGTGTGGCCAGAATCTCACAGTCAGTGGTGGTGACAGTCCTGATTGCGCTCGCGGTGTCTGACTCTGGACTACAGAGCGCGCTGACTGAGCTTAGGCTGCCCGCTGGGGTCGACATGATGATCGACTAGTCCCCATGCACTGCTGGGCAGCTGCTGCTGCTCCTGCGAACAGGAGTGGTGGTGGGGGTGGAGGTGTCTGTTGTAGAGCTGGTGGTGGCCTGCTCATCCACCATCAGATGCATCACAGGCTCTGCGTCTTTCTCCTCCAATTTGCGGCGCCGACCCTGCTGAAAAATGGCCGCTACACGCTGCTGCGCATCTGCAGCATGACTCCCCCTCTCAGCTGGGCGGCCAGTGCGTCCACGGTCAGTGGCTAGCAGCGGAATGGACACCGGTGCAGCAGAACTGCTGGTGGTGACGGTGCCAGCAATGTTCCCTCTCTTCTTGGCCTTGATGCCCTTCCCCCGGCTGCCAGTGCCAGCAGACAGTGCAAGTTTGTGTGATGATGATGTAACCAGATGGATGTGGGGTACTTGCACTTTATTGAAATCAGGGTAATTGGTGTTGGACTTGAATGAATCTGCACGGAGTGACAGACAGCAGAGTAGAACACAGTGTGCACACTAACAGTCTGTCACACACACTGACACTCAGAGTCAGCAGCACACAGACACTGTACTACTCTAACAACTAGCACTACAGTACTAAATAAATACACAATAATACAGTAATCCCAATGCCCTAAACTATACTGTAGCTAAGGCAATAGCACAGGTCTGGCCTGTGTGCACAAACAGCACACACAGACACAGACACTTAACTAGCAGAGCTGCTGCAGGCTGCAGCAGAGACTGTCACAGTCAGACACACACACTAACTAAAATCACAATACAAAAAACTACTAGCTAAACAACAATAAAACAGTGTTATAGTACAGGTGTTAATGTGCAAAAACGCTGGGTTTAACACAATAGAAAGCACTTGCTTTAGCCAAACAGCGCTGCAGTGTCTCTCTCAGTGTGCAGTTACAAAGCAAGTACGAGTTCCCTCAACATGGCCGCCTCTTTATATACAGGGGGGGGGGGGGTGGCCAGAGTTCCCCTCTGTGATTGGTTGCTAGGGCTTCTGCTGGGAGCCCTCTGATTGGCTCAATGATGTCATCTCCTTAGTTACAGTATTCGGATTCGGATATCTGATGGATATCCGTGGATATCCGGGTATGCGACCAAATATCCACAGATAGCTATCTGGATTTGCACAGAAATCCGGAATCTGAATCCGAATCGGATACCTGAAAAAAGTTTGGATATCCGGGTTACCCGGATATCCAAAATCCGGATGAGTATCCCTGACTACAAACATTTGCTAAGTGCTTATAGGTTCCCTGGGTGGAATAGAGTAATATAAAGCTTCCCATGGTATGGTTTAATGTGAGTCTTAGACAAGACTCACTAGATGAAAGCAGAGGGCCTGGGACTTTGGGCATGGAGTCAGTATTCCAGTCTATGATTATTCTGAAACTGAGCAATTTCCTGTTTGCCATATTATAGGTTATGTTCTAAGCATATGTTTAATCCATCAGGTTGCAGGGTGCCTAGTTTATAAATCCAGAACATTTCTCTTTTTTTCAATCTGCTCGTACGGTTTTGTGTGGATTCTGGAATCTGTTCTATGGGGCAGATTCTTGTTTCTTCTATCTGTTGGTCATGGAGGAATTTGTAATGCCTCGACAGCCCATGCTTGAGGTAACCATTGATGATGTTCCGTCTATGTTGACCTCATCTTATATGGACCTGCTGTGTTGTGCGGCCCACATATTGTAAGGGGCAGGTCACAGGATAGATCACAAAATTAGTTGAGCAGTCCATACTATGTTTGATGGAGTGTGTTTCTCCCATCCTCATAGACTCAAAGCAGGTTGCACCTGTGTTGATAGTATTGCAAAACAGGCATTTTGTTTGTGAACAGCTTGTTATGCGGCCTTGTTGACCATCGGTTCTCTTTTCTGTATTTTCTTGATCTATTCCCCGTAGAATGCTTGGTGCCAGACAATTTCTAAGTGTTCTTGCTCTTCGATAGATGCATCTTGGATTGTTGGTTAGGCTCGTTCTCAACAAAGGGTCTCCTCGTAACAGGAGCCAGTGCTTCTTCAGAATTTTCATTATGATGTTATGTTGGTTGGAGTATCTGGTGATAAAATTGACACTGCCCTTGTCGTCTTTGGACACGGACACAGATTGGTTGCCTCATGTGCAACCCGGGTTTGTGAGTATCCATGATTACTCTTAACTTAGATTTATTAAGGGTGAGATAATACACCAGTCTGGGCTCCCAGTGTCTTCCCGCTCCCTTTCTCTACCTTTCCAGCATACATCTAGACCTACGGTGCAACCAGGTGTTACATCCATCAACAGGAAATCCAACCAGTAGAAGACCAAATAGGAGAGAAAAACATATCCAACAAAAACATATCCCACAAAAGATGAATCTACTTGACGACCGTTGTCTACCACGAGTACTACTGTTCGAACAATTCAAAAGATGTAACTTTAGACCGGATCCATGTACTTCTAATGCGGACTGAATCAACTGATGCTGAACGAGAGGTTCCAGACTTAAGTCCACTTTTCTTTTCACTTGAGAAACTATTGAAGACTGAGTTCTTTAATGCAGCTGATATTGAAATGCAGACTACCGTATTTTTCGGAATATAAGACGCACGGGATTGTAAGACGCACCTAGTTTTAGAGAAGGGAAAGAAAGAAAAAAAAGATTCTGAACCAAAAAGACTCCTAAAATATTTCATCAGGTGCTGTCATATCCCTCATCTTAGTGTATTCAGTCTAGATACCAGTGTAGTGATCTGCTGTGGGGTTACATAAGCACTAAACAGCAGCATATTGTATATTCTCACCTCTCACTCACTAGATGCTGCTGCTAGTCTCATCACAGTGTGACATGGGGGTAGGGAGTATCTTCTCCCTGGGGAGCCTTCTCAGCCTATAGGAGGAATAGGGGTGGCATTTCAAAAGAGATCCCTGCATGTAGACTCTACTACATGCTATATAAAAACATTGTGTAGCGCTGCTTCAATAGGTTGCCATGGTGACCTCCAGCTCTGCAATGTAAAAACCTTACCCCGCCACATAAGAAACATTTACTGTCAGATATAAGATGAAAATCGCAGCCTTACTGTGAATTGACGCGGCATTGCATATCATCCACCACGTGCTCTGCCGCTAATGGTGTCCACCACGTGTTCTGGCCGGCTTCGGCCAGCTTTGCTGTATGTTCCCCCATGCTTCGGTCGGCTTTGGCAGGCTTTGCTGGGTGCAGTGTCCCCCACATGTTGCTGGGCTCCTTGCCTGGCTCTGCAATAGGAAAACATTGCCCCCGCTACATTGGAACGGCCCGCCGCGCTGATTCATGGCATTTCCTGTCCTCCTTTGCCTGATTGTAGTCACGGGTTGCCATGGTGATGCAAAGCGCCGGTGACGCGATGTGATTAGCAGAGGTGGCGCCTCCTCCCCTCTTGAATCATAGCGGCGAGGGGGGGAGGTGCCACCTCTGCATCGCGTCACCAGCGCTTTGCATCACAATGGCAACCCGTGACTACAGTCAGGCAAAGGAGGATGGGAAATGCCATAAGTCAGTGCAGCAGGCCGTTCTAATGAAGCGGGGGCAATGTTTTCCTATCGCAGAGCCAGGCAAGGAGCCCAGCAAAGCAGGCAACATGTGGGGGACACTGCGCCCAGCAAAGCCTGCCACAGCCGACCGAAGCATGGGGGAACATACAGCAAAGCTGGCCGAAGCCGGCCAGAACACGTGGCGGACACCAGTAGCAGCAGAGCACGTGGTGGATGATATGCAATGCCGCGTCAATTAACAGTAAGGCTGCGATTTTCATCTTATATTTGTATATTCGGAATATAAGACACACTGACTTTTCACCCCCAGTTTTGGGGGAGAAAAAGTGTGTCTTATATTCTGAAAAATACGGTACTTATATCGATGAGGAAATTAGAGACCTTACGGATTCACCTTTTCCAGACGGTCCCATATTTACGGACGACTGGTATAATTACTTAGAAGGATGCTCTAAAGGGAAGATGGAATGCATAATAGAAAAACATAAAGCTATAGTATCGGATCTGCAACCGCAGATCCAAAATCTAAGGGCCCAGTTGGCAGGTCTATCTGGTGACCTGCCCCTGCGGCTTACAATATGTGGGACGCACAACACAGCAGGTGCGCACAAGATGGGGTCAACATAGACGGAACATCATCAATGGTTACCTCAAGCATGGGCTGTCGAGGCATTACAAATCCTTACATGACCAACGGATAGAAGGAACAAGAATCTGCCTCAAAGAACAGGTTCCGGAATCCACATGAAACCTTACGAGCAGATTGAAAAAAAGAGAAATGTTCTGGATCTTTAAACTAGGCATCCTGCAACCTGATGCATTAAACATATGCTTAGAACTTAACCTATAATATGGCAAACAGGAAAGTGCTCAGCTTCAGAATAATCATAGACTGGAATACTGACTCCATGTCCAAAGTCCCAGGCCCTCTGCTTTCATCTAGTGAGTCTTGTCTAAGACTCACATTAAACCATACCATGGGAATCTTTATATTACTCTATTCCATCCTGGGAACCTATAAGCACTTAGCAAATGTTTGTAGATATTTTGTTTTGTATGATCCCAGCCATTTGTTCAGGACACTAACGAGAGGATACCCGAGAGGGTTAATCCCTCTACACTTACCTAGGTAATATGGATCCTGGTCATAACCAAGGGTGTACCAGGGGCCATGAATTGATCAGTGATAGGCATAGTCTTCCGATTATTGATACATTAGGGGACAAACATATCCAAATATGTGGAACCCACTGAGTGGGACTCCTCCCAGTATAGTTTGAATTCTGAATTCAAACTTCAAATTTAGTTTTTCTATTCTATGTGAATGGTCCCATTGAAAATGCACAATGTGAATGGACTCCCAAACACTTTGAGAGTTTCTATGATCTTTGATAATGTATTATGATTTATGAACTATTAGGATCTTCTATATCTGTGTGTTTTAGTGATAATGATTCTGATGCATAAATTGTGATGTGATGATTCTGTTATGCATAAATTGTAATTTGTTTTTTATGTAACTATCCATGGGAAGATTTTCAATGGAGCCAACCACACCACTACCTTACTCTGCTACACCGTATCCCCAGGTGTGTACCAAAAAAGAGGGGTAAACACACTCCTGCAGTCTGGGGAACCATTCCACAATGTTGGTTTCATTTATATAAATTTTTTACCTCCCATCCGTTTAACCACTTGAGGACCTAGGGCTTTCTACCCCTTAAGGACCGGCCACTTTTTTTCCATTCAGACCACTGCAGCTTTCACGGTTTATTGCTCGCTCATACAACCTACCACCTAAATGAATTTTGGCTCCTTTTCTTGTCACTAATACAGCTTTCTTTTGGGGCTATTTGATTGCTCCTGCGATTTTTACTTTTTATTATATTCATCAAAAAAGACATGAATTTTGGCAAAAAAAATGATTTTTTTAACTTTCTGTGCTGACATTTTTCAAATAAAGTAAAATTTCTGTATACATGCAGCGCGAAAAATGTGGACAAACATGTTTTTGATAAAAAAAAAAACCCATTCAGCGTATATTTATTGGTTTGGGTAAAAGTTATAGCGTTTACAAACTATGGTGCAAAAAGTGAATTTTCCCATTTTCAAGCATCTCTGACTTTTCTGACCCCCTGTCATGTTTCATGAGGGGCTAGAATTCCAGGATAGTATAAATACCCCCCAAATGACCCCATTTTGGAAAGAAGACATCCCAAAGTATTCACTGAGAGGCATAGTGAGTTCATAGAAGATATTATTTTTTGTCACAAGTAAGCGGAAAATGACACTTTGTGAGAAAAAAAAAAAAAAAGTTTCCATTTCTTCTAACTTGCGACAAAAAAAAATGAAATCTGCCACGGACTCACCATGCCTCTCTCTGAATACCTTGAAGGGTCTACTTTCCAAAATAGGGTCATTTGTGGGGTGTGTTTACTTTCCTGACATTTTGGGGGGTGCTAAATTGTAAGCACCCCTGTAAAGCCTAAAGGTGCTCATTGGACTTTGGACCCCTTAGCGCAGTTAGGCTGCAAAAAAGTGCCACACATGTGGTATTGCCGTACTCAGGAGAAGTAGTATAATGTGTTTTGGGGTGTATTTTTACACATACCCATGCTGGGTGGGAGAAATATCTCTGTAAATGACAATTTGTTAATTTTTTTTACACACAATTGTCCATTTACAGAGATATTTCTCCCACTCAGCATGGGTATGTGTAAAAATACACCACAAAACACATTATACTACTTCTCCTGAGTACGGCGATACCACATGTGTGGCACTTTTTTGCACCCTAACTGCGCTAAAGGGCCCAAAGTCCAATGAGTACCTTTAGGATTTCACAGGTCATTTTGAGAAATTTCGTTTCAAGACTACTCCTCACGGTTTAGGGCCCCTAAAATGCCAGGGCAGTATAGGAACCCCACAAATGACCCCATTTTAGAAAGAAGACACCCCAAGGTATTTCGTTAGTAGTATGGCGAGTTCATAGAAGATTTTATTTTTTGTCACAAGTTAGCGGAAAATGACACTTTGTGAAAAAACACAATTAAAATCAATTTCCGCTAACTTTTGACAAAAAATAAAATCTTCTATGAACTCACCATACTCCTAACGGAATACCTTGGGGTGTCTTCTTTCTAAAATGGGGTCATTTGTGGGGTTCCTATACTGCCCTGGCATTTTAGGGGCCCTAAACCGTGAGGAGTAGTCTTGAAACGAAATTTCTCAAAATGACCTGTGAAATCCTAAAGGTACTCATTGGACTTTGGGCCCTTTAGCGCAGTTAGGGTGCAAAAAAGTGCCACACATGTGGTATCACCATACTCGGGAGAAGTAGTACAATGTGTTTTGAGGTGTATTTTTACACATACCCATGCTGGGTGGGAGAAATACCTCTGTAAATGGACAATTGTGTGTAAAAAAATCAAAAGATTGTCATTTACAGAGGTATTTCTCCCACCCAGCATGGGTATGTGTAAAAATACACCCCAAAACACATTGTATTACTTCTCCCGAGTACGGCGATACCACATGTGTGGCACTTTTTTGCACCCTAACTGCACTAAGGGGCATAAAGTCCAATGAGTACCTTTAGGATTTCACAGGTCATTTTTGTTTCAAGACTACTCCTCACGGTTTAGGGCCCCTAAAATGCCAGGGCAGTATAGGAACCCCACTAATGACCCCATTTTAGAAAGAAGACACCCCAAGGTATTCCGTTAGGAGTATGGTGAGTTCATAGAAGTTTTTATTTTTTTGTCACAAGTTAGCGGAAATTGATTTTAATAGTTTTTTTCACAAAGTGTCATTTTCCGCTAACTTGTGACAAAAAATAAAATCTTCTATGAACTCACCATACTCCGTACAGAATACCTTTGGGTGTCTTCTTTCTAGAATGGGGTCATTTGTGGGGTTCCTATACTGCCCTGGCATTTTAGGGGCCCTAAACCGTGAGGAGTAGTCTTGAAACCAAATGTCGCAAAATGACCTGTGAAATCCTAAAGGTACTCATTGGACTTTGGGCCCCTTAGCGTACTTAGGGTGTAAAAAAGTGCCACACATGTGGTACCGCTGTACTCAGGAGAAGTAGTATAATGCGTTTTGGGGTGTATTTTTACACATACCCATGCTAAGTGGGAGAAATATCTCTGTAAATGACAATTGTTTGATTTTTTTACACACAATTGTCCATTTACATAGAAATTTCTCCCACCCAGCATGGGTATGTGTAAAAATACACCCCAAAACACATTATACTACTTTTCCTGAGTACGGCGGTACCACATGTGTGACACTTTTTTGCAGCCTAGGTGCGCTAAGGGGCCCAACGTCCTATTCACAGGTAATTTTGAAGCATTTCTTTTCTAGACTACTCCTCGCGGTTTAGGGCCCCTAAAATGCCAGGGCAGTATAGGAACCCCACAAGTGACCCCATTTTAGAAAGAAGACACCCCAAGGTATTCCGTTAGGTGTATGGCGAGTTCATAGAAGATTTTATTTTTTGTCACAAGTTAGTGAAAAATGACACTTTGTGAAAAAAAACCAATAAAAATTAATTTCCGCTAACTTTTGACAAAAAATAAAATCTTCTATGAACTCGTCATACACCTAACAGAATACCTTGGGGTGTCTTTTTTTCTAAAATGGGGTCACTTGTGGGGTTCCTATACCGCCCTGGCATTTTACAGGCCCAAAACCGTGAGTAGTCTGGAAACCAAATGTCTCAAAATGACTGTTTAGGGGTATAAGCATCTGCAAATTTTGATGACAGGTGGTCTATGAGGGGGTGAATTTTGTGGAACCGGTCATAAGCAGGGTGGCCTTTTAGATGACAGGTTGTATTGGGCCTGATCTGATGGATAGGAGTGCTAGGGGGGTGACAGGAGGTGATTGATGGGTGTCTCAGGGGGTGGTTAGAGGGGAAAATAGATGCAATCAATGCACTGGGGAGGTGATCGGAAGGGGGTCTGAGGGTTTGGCCGAGTGATCAGGAGCCCACACGGGGCAAATTGGGGCCTGATCTGATGGGTAGGTGTGCTAGGGGGTGACATGAGGTGATTGATGGGTGTCTCAAGGTGTGATTAGAGGGGGGAATAGATGCAAGCAATGCACTGGCGAGGTGATCAGGGCTGGGGTCTGAGGGCATTCTGAGGGTGTGGGCGGGTGATTGAGTGCCCTAGGGGCAGATAGGGGTCTAATCTGATAGGTAGCAGTGACAGGGGGTGATTGATGGGTAATTAGTGGGTGTTTAGGGGAGAGAATAGATGGAAACACTGCGCTTGGGTGGTGATCTGATGTCGGGTCTGCGGGCGATCTATTGGTGTGGGTGGGTGATCAGTTTGCCCGCAAGGGGCAGGTTAGGGGCTGATTGATGGGTGGCAGTGACAGCGGGTGATTGATGGGTGGCAGTGACAGGGGGTGATTGATGGGTGGCAGTGACAGGGGGTGATTGATGGGTGATTGATAGGTGATTGACAGGTAATCAGTGGGTTATTACAGGGGAGAACAGATGTAAATATTGCACTGGCGAATTGATAAGGGGGGGGTCTGAGGGCAATCTGAGCGTGTAGGCGGGCGATTGGGTGCCCGCAAGGGGCAGATTAGGGTCTGATCTGATGGGTAACAGTGACAGGTGGTGATAGGGGGTGATTGATGGGTGATTGATGGGTAATTAGTGGGTGTTTAGAGGAGAGAATAGATGGAAACACTGCGCTTGGGTGGTGATCTGATGTCGGATCTGCGGGCGATCTATTGGTGTGGGTGGGTGATCAGATTGCCCGCAAGGGGCAGGTTAGGGGCTGATTGTTGGGTGGCAGTGACAGGGGGTGATTAATGGGTGATAGGTGATTGGCAGGTGATTGACAGGTGATCAGTGGGTTATTACAGGGAAGGACAGATGTAAATATTGCACTGGCGAATTGATAAGGGGGGGTCTGAGGGCAATCTGAGCGTGTAGGCGGGCGATTGGGTGCCCGCAAGGGGCAGATTAGGGTCTGATCTGATGGGTAACAGTGACAGGTGGTGATAGGGGGTGATTGATGGGTGATTGATGGGTAATTAGTGGGTGTTTAGAGGGGAGAATAGATGGAAACACTGCGCTTGGGTGGTGATCTGATGTCGGATCTGCGGGCGATCTATTGGTGTGGGTGGGTGATCAGATTGCCCGCAAGGGGCAGGTTAGGGGCTGATTGTTGGGTGGCAGTGACAGGGGGTGATTGATGGGTGATAGGTGATTGGCAGGTGATTGACAGGTGATCAGTGGGTTATTACAGGGAAGGACAGATGTAATTAATGCACTGGCGAATTGATAAGGGGGGGGGGGTCAGAGGGCAATCTGAGCGTGTGGGCGGGTGATTGGGTGCCCGCAAGGGGCAGATTAGGGTCTGATCTGATAGGTAAAAGTGACAGGTGGTGATAGGGGGTGATTGATGGGTGATTGATGGGTAATTAGTGGGTGTTTAGAGAAGATAACAGATGTAAACGATACATTTGGGAGGTAATCTGACGGCGGGTTTGCGGGCGATCTAATGGTGTGGGTGGGTGATCAGATTGCCCGCAAGGGGCAGGTTAGAGGCTGATTGATGGGTGGCAGTGACAGGGGGTGACAGGGGGTGATTGATGGGTGATAGGTGATTGGCAGGTGATTGACAGGTGATTGACAGGTGATCAGTGGGTTATTACAGGGAAGAACAGATGTAATTAATGCACTGGCGAATTGATAAGGGGGGGTCTGAGGGCAATCTGAGTGTGTAGGCGGGTGATTGGGTGCCCGCAAGGGGCAGATTAGGGTCTGATCTGATAGGTAACAGTGACAGGTGGTGATAGGGGGTGATTGATGGGTGATTTATGGGTAATTAGTGGGTGTTTAGAGGAGAGAATAGATGTAAACAATAGATTTGGGAGGTGATCTGATGTCGGATCTGTGGGCGATCTATTGGTGTGGGGGGGGGGGTGATCAGATTGCCCGCAAGGGGCAGGTTAGGGGCTGATTGATGGGTGGCAGTGACAGGGGGTGATTGACGGGTGATTGACGGGTGATTGACAGGTGATTGACAGGTGATCAGGGGGATAGATGCATACAGTAAACAGGGGGGGTGGTCTGGGGGGGGGGGTCTGGGGAGAATCTGAGGGGTGGGGGGTGATCAGGAGGGGGCAGGGAGCAGGGGGGGGATAAAAAAAAATAGCGTTGACAGATAGTGACAGGGAGTGATTGATGGGTGATTAGGGGGGTGATTGGGTGCAAACAGGGGTCTGGGGGGTGGGCAGGGGGGGGGTCTGATGGGTGCTGTGGGCGATCTGGGGCAGGGGGGGAGAAATCAGTGTGCTTGGGTGCAGACTAGGGTGGCTGCAGCCTGCCCTGGTGGTCCCTCGGACACTGAGACCACCAGGGCAGGAGGCAGCCTGTATAATACACTTTGTAAACATTACAAAGTGTATTATACACTTTGTATGCGGCGATCGCGGGGTTAACATCCCGCCGGCGCTTCCGTATAGCCGGCGGGATGTTGCGGCGAGCGAGCGGTGACAGGCGCCGGCGGAGGATCGCGTCACGGATGACGCGATCGCTCCGCCCATGCCCTTAAATGGACCGCAGCCTCTGTGGGTGAGCCGGTCCTTAAGGGCTCCACTTCCCGGCCGCCTCTGTGCGTTAGGCGGTCGGGAAGTGGTTAAGGGGAGTGCAGAAGCCCAAACCCTCTCCCCTAATTATATACATTTCATGCACGCCTTTGAAACACCATTATGTGCATTCATATGCAAACTGTTTACACTTATGATTTATCAGTCTATAGCTGTGGGAGTCCCCAACACCTGTTTTATCCGCGCGGCCTCCAGCCATTATTCGCCGGCGTAGCCCCTATTTGTATTTTTATATTATTTTTTAGTATTTATGCTGTCAGTTCTAAAGGGGCGACGATTCCCCTAGCCTTTTTATGTCCTCCAGTGCGACTTCGTTAATATGGCCGCCGCTAAAGATCCCAGAGAGATGGCCCCACCTCCTGTTACCCAGGAGACAGAACCAGCCCAGACGCACACACGGGGCGCTCACGGCCGCAGCCAAGGCTCTCAGAGAGGCGGCCCCACCTCCTGTTACCCAGGAGACGGGACTGCCCAGGGACTGCCCATACGCACACCCCCTACGCTCACAGAGCATCACATGGGAGGTGTGGTGACGTCACCCACCGTGCCTCCATTATGTTCCAGCGGCGTCACAGGCGCCCGATCTCGGGGAACTATTGATTTAGGTAGGTGAACCCTCTGGCTTACAATTTACTTCTTAGGAACGATCCATTTCTGTCCCATTACTCCTGCCACGTATCTTTTCTCCACACATCCTCTCCTCAGCCTCCCTTTGCCTTACCATTGCCCACCAACCCTGCCACCTTACCATTTCAGGTGGGACCCCTACATATTCCATGCTCATTATTATGGGGGGATACACTATCTACTTACCATTTACGGAGGTTAATGCTTGAATTCGGGATCCCTGTATGCTAATTTTTAATGGTTCAATTAAGGGACTTTTCTAATTTTAGTCAGCTGAGTAGTGCCTCAATGTTTGTTTGATTTTATGATTTTTATATACTAAACTCAGAGTCTTATGTATTGTTTGATTGACCTAGTGTCCTTTCTAATTTGGGCTACCCTTGGGTCCTTTTTCCTTATCAGAACCCTTTTATCCAACTTCAACATTTTCAACATGGTTTTTAGTTTTTTGATATTTAATACATTCATGTTTATGAACAGGTCACAGGTCACAGGTTTGATATATGTTTGATATAGATATGTTGTCTTACCATATCAATGTATCTGGTCTTACATGGGCAGCACGGTGGCGTAGTGGTTAGCTCGCTCGCCTTGCAGCGCTGGGTCCCTGGTTCGAATCCCAGCCAGGGCACTATCTGCAAAGAGTTTGTATGTTCTCTCCGTGTCTGCGTGGGTTTCCTCCGGGCACTCCGGTTTCCTCCCACATTCCAAAAACATACGGATACGTTAATTGGCTCCCCCTAAAAAAATTGGCCCTAGACTACAGTACTTACACTAATATAGACATATGGCAATGGTAGGGATTAGATTGTGAGCTCCTTTGAGGGACAGTTAGTGACAAGATATATATATATATATATATATATATATATATATATATATATATATATATATATATACACTGTACAGCGCTGCGTAATATGTCAGCGCTATATAAATACTAAATAATAATAATAAAAATAATGATAATATGTCTAGTGTACATAGTGTAGGTTTACACACTGTTTATGAATTGATGTAGGATAATTAGAGATGTTATGTGTTTGAGTGCCCTGTCTATTTTTTCTCTTAAAGGCATATTACTCGACCTGATGAAGCGGTTTACACCGAGAAATGCGTTTTCATTTTAAGTGCCCCATTTTTCCATTATTTTACCCTGCGACCTTGTGTATACATACACACATGTTTCGTTGGTAGACGTTACCTTCATTTCTTCTTCTTGTCATACAAATTGTGCTTTGAGGGCGCCTTCAACCCCCCATTTCTAAACTATATAGTAAAAGTTTTTCTATCATCTGTAGAGCTGGTTGTATTGCTTTGTATTCCAACTACTAGGGCATTAATAATTAAATTAAAGAGAACTGGACCCCTTACTTAATTAATTTTTTTAGTCCCTTAGCCAGCTCTCTATCCACAAACACATATTTTCCTGCATCCTCAGTTTCTACACTAGTTTGTTGGAGCAGTGTCAAATCCAATTTGCAATGTCCACATATATCATGCCTAGTGCTTGTATAATATCTAGATACGCATTCAATGCTGCATAAATGCTGGACATGTTGGTCATACAAGACTTTTTTTGATGTAAAATTGGATTACTCTGTGCTATATAAGTTTGTATAACATGTCTTACGATATCTCCAGTTTACATACAACTGATGTTAAGCATACAGGTCTATGGTTTTCCAGATCTATTTTTTTCCCCTTTTTGAACAATAAGAAAACCTCTGCTGTACAGTCCTATGGAACTGACCAACTTGAAAGAGGGTCGCAGAAAATAAGAGACGGTGGGCTATCAATAGCTGGGTCTACTCTCCTAACACCTGAGGATAGATCCCATCTGAGCTAGTTACATTATCTCTCTGGATTTTCTTTAGTTATAACTGTGCTTCTTCGTGCATGAGGCAATTAATGTTGAATGTGGAAGACTGAAAAAATACAACTCTATTACAAAATAAAGTTGTCTTCTGTGTAAATGCAGAAGCAAACCAAGTTCCCAAGTTCCCTGCCTTGTCTGCTAGAAGTCCTATAGTCTCCTTTTTGATGACCATGATACAACCACAATGAAGTTAAGAGAGAAACAGCTGTGTTTTACTTCACAACTCTGTGTAAAAAAGTGTATTCACACACAAGATTAAAATATCCACCACCTCTAAGGGTCTCCCTAAAGTTCCCAAACTCACCAAAGCTGTAGACCCCTACTACAGAGGTCTTATTCTGCACTGAGCTGATTTGGCTCCCTTCTGCCTCACTGGCTTTCTCCACACCAATCGTGTGCATGAAATAGGGGCGCAAAGAAAAATGGGTGCCCACTTTCGTTAATAAAATTATTGCTAATATCTACCAATATTCTTTGTTCTTAAAGTGTAAATCATTGTAACAGAGATCTGCTGGATACTTTTTCTGGAGGACTGGTGTGGAGGAAGTGAGGCCAGAGAGGGTTCAGATCCTCTCAATGAAGAATTAGACCATTTGTAATAAAGATCTACAGCTTCAGTGAGTTTTGGACCTATGGGAAGACCCTTTGAGGTGGTGAATAATTTTAGTGTGTGTATGTGTGAATACACTATGTTACTCAATTGTCAACTTTGAAGTGAAACATGGCAGTTGGTCTCTTCATTCCATTCTGGTGGAAGGGCTGTCATCAAAAATGAAGTGTGCATGAAAGAGACGGTGATCTTTCAATAATAGTGCTTCAAGGTTTTCTTAACTACTGCCTTGGAGTGATACACATTTGGGAATTACTGCTGCACAGTGGAGAACATTATGTTGTTAAATATATATTTATATATTTGTAAAATGTTTTGGATTTGACTTAGTATCTATATCAACTTGTTTTTAGGTTCCAGTTTTGCCATTATAATTTCCATTTTTAACATATTGCTCATATTTCTGTATTGCAGATTTAATCCCTGCATGCTTCATGTCCAAGATGTCATTTAAAAGATGAAAACTTAATTTTTGTATTTCTATGAAACAGCAGCATTGAGTCTATGTTAGTGTCCTAAATCCTGTAGGAGATGGCTTGTGGACACAAACAATACCTTTAAACACAGCCATAAAGGTTCACATATCAAAAACAATTTTTTTTTGGTGCAATATTTTTGTTTTAATTTAGTTTATGTTGGGAAAAAATGACATTTGCTGTGACACAGTAATAATAATAGAGCTGCAAGTAAGTCAGGATTAAAGGTATGGATAGTTAAGGTGACCACTAAGGATCCAATTTCTAGCGAAAAATCATTTGTGCGATCAGATCATTCTGATCTGAAGTGGAATCGTTCACTACACTATCAACGAAACACTCTTTGCATCCCATCTATCACGACCAACAAGGAAATCCAATTTTTGGTTCAATGAAAATCCAATCAGGTGACTATTCTTTTAATAATAGTTAGTAATCAATTGTGCCCATCAACGGAGATTAATTACAACCAATATGATCAGAATGTCTGATCGCTCAAATTATTTTTCGCTAGAAATTGGACCATTAGTGGCCACCTTTAGACAGAGATTACAGGTTGGAGTTAAGCAAATAGGTGGACATAGCATAGCTTTTGAACCACTTAGAAGAAGGTTAGAGTTATATCTCGGCTGAAACATAGTTAGAGGAACATTTTGTCCAACAAAAATGTACCTATGGTTCAAACACTCAATTGATACTGATATGCCATGCATTTTGCTTATCATGAAAAACCTTGTTTACACTTATATAAAACATGCCTTTAAACAAAATAATTAAACAACACAAATATTACTAACATATTTTACAAAAGTACTTATAAGATAATATCTACAAAAATGAGAGTAATCTCAAAAGAAAAGGAAGATGACCCTGGAGATACAATGCCTAATACTGAGAAAAAACATTTGTGATGCTATTAGTGAGTAAAAATATACTCATAAGAGCCAGGCAAGGGCGAGGTCATGAACCTATGGCTCAAGTTGGAGATATTACAGTGTGCTGACCCGGAAGCTGTTACAGGGTCATTGCTATTTTTAAAATGGAGGATAGAAAATTCCATCAATCACAGTGGACAAACAGGACTCAGAAGAGGAGAAGGAGATTGTTGGGTAGACTCCACGGGAGGTAATTATGACGTGTGTGTGTTTATTTTTACTTTTCATTTTTAGTTCAGATTTTTCTTTAGCATATTTAAGCTGCCAAAACAGCAGTGGTTTGACTATAACATTATATATAATATTTAATAGCACCTTCAAAATCCTGAAAGCGGTAGGGGTTACTGACATGTAGAAGAGAATTGCATACGGTTATTAAAAATTATATTTACATTTTTAGTTTCAATTTTAAGCCATGTAAGAATTAACAAAACTGACGGTTCAATTATAGTTCTTTGCACCCATGGCAACAGTACTCTCAATTGTCTATGGGTAATATACTGCCCTGTGCAGAAGCCATAAATTGAATCTTATTCCGCATGCTAAACTAATTGAATGAGGGTTACAAGATTGACTTTAAGTGATGTGTTGGTTCACATATCACTTTAGCACTTCAATCTTCCATCTTCACTTGGAATGAGAATCCTCCCTGAGGAGGATTTCTATGGATCAGATCAAAGAAGAATGGGGAACCTCAGTGGCAGATCCAAAGATATTTTGTGCCACAGCTTCCTTCTCTCTGATATTGTAGCTGTATGCAAAGTTCCTGAAAAAGCATCTTTGAATTTTCCTCCGGGATTTTCTGTTGGTCTATGCCAGTGATCTGCAAACTTGACTCTCCAACTGTTAAGGAACTACAAGTCCCACAATGCATTTGCCTTTATAAAGCATGACCGTGGCTGTCAGACTCCCACAATGCATTGTGGGACTTGTAGTTCCTTAACAGCTGGAGAGCCAAGTTTGCAGATCACTGGTCTATGCATTGACCAGTGGAATTTCTTCCTGTTGATTTTGATTTAAACAATGATAAAAGGTGAAACATGGTGCAAAAAGCAATATGTGTTAATGCTATGTATGTTCATGAATTTTTAAACATATTGGGCTCGATTCAGTAAATGGTGCTAACCCAGTTAGCACGCCTAAAGGCTTTGGGCGTGCTAACTAGGGTGCTAAGTGGTTAGCACATACAAACTACTTAGCACCGTAGTTAGCACATGCAAACTTAGCACCGTAGTTAGCACATGCAAACTACTTAGCACCATAGTTAGGACATGCAAACTACTACTTAGCACCATGCTAACTCGGGTGCTAAGCTCCATGGTTAGATACCCCTGGTCTTGCTAATTATGATCTTGTAAAAGATAGAATATTTGGAAATTTAAATTCAATCTGAGCTCTATATATTATGTGACGTCCATTATATTATTGTTAACAATAGCTCTCATCTTCCACAGTAAAAATTGATGCTGAAGCTACTGTTGGAAAAGTTAGGAGGCGCACTGCTACACTGCATATTCTGTCATATGTTCCTTTTCTTTGTTTAATAAACACTGATTTTTTTTTAATAACTAGGGTGCTAAGTAGTTTACATGTGCTAACTACGGTGCTAAATAGTTTACAAGTGCTAACTACGGTGCTAAGTAGTTTGCATGTGCTAACTACTTAGCACGTGCAAAGCATGTTAGCACATGCAAAGTGGCTTTTTACTGGCGTGCTAACACTTAGCACCCTTTTCTGAATCAAGCCCATTGTATTGTATGTACTAATATTTTTCAGTCAAAACAGCAATTACCAACATTATGACTAATGAAACATACATTTTGTAAATTGTGACATTTGCAGGAGATTTTTCATTGGCTCGCAAGTTTACTCAAACAATAAGATAGCAATCACATTTCAGGTATATCTGATTAAGTTAACACAGTCTATTGAAAAACATTTTTAACCCCCATATGATGGTCATGAGCCCAAAAGACTATTGATTTATGTTCAAACAATATCTCTAAGGTGCCAAGACCTCCAAATCCAGTTTTGTTTTTCTGATTATTCATTTAATGTACAGCAGCAATGCTATTACGCACACCGATAACACTGTACATTGAATGACTTTATATCAGTCATTAATTGCCCATATTACCATTTTGTAAAAAAAATTCTGAAGTTAGTGATTTTCCTGAAAAGTTTTAATAAAGTTACATGTATATAAAACATGAGAAAACGGCTTAGATTATCGTTTGCACCCTATTGCTAATAAATGAAAATTTCTAGGCCAAAAACTTATCTTGTACATGATTGCTAACTTCTACCCATTGAGAATAAAATATAATTACACTTTGTTTTCAATAAATAAAAAAATAAAGATTTTTTTCTAAAAAATATATGGATATATCATGGATTTAACAGAATTTTATACCACCCCACTGTGCCTTTGAATTTGTTTGAAAATGCATGTTGAAAATAGTGACTCGGAAACAGAACTTTGATGTCTTAAAGCGGAATATAACCCTGCATTTCAACTTTGCTCTAAAATATTATTTACAGCATATTATATGCAAAAAGCATTTTTTTTTTACTAGACCAGCATTGGAAGGGTTAAACACAGACGTTTCAAGTTCCGTGGAGAGATATGCAGAGGTTCAGATTGTTACATTCTATGTATCTATTGATAAACAGTTACACACTCTTTGGCAGTCCTCCAAGCTCCTTCTCAGTCAGAGAGATGAGTCATTCAACACTTAGATACATTTCTGTAAACAAAATGTATCTCTTTTCAGCTTCGGATGCGTCTGCAGAAATCTAAAGGAACTTTAAAGCCCTGTGTAACCCTTCCAATGCTGGTCTAGTAAAAAAAAATGCTGGTTGCATATAATATACTGTAAATAATGTTTTAGAGCAAAGTTGAAATGCAGGGTTATATTCCGCTTTAATGTGGACCCAAACCAAACATTTTTTTTTAATTAAAAATATTGAGTTGCACCACTCTGACATAAATAAACCCTCCTTCAAGCCTATGAGCATTTCAGTGGATGCTTTTCACCCTTCTCTTTTCATAACTAGGATTATACAGGTGGCAGCCATTAGCAATTCCTCCATTGCCAGACACCACCTACTTCACCAGTTTGCCGGATTTTGTCCTGGCAATTTGAAAGGAAGGGAGGGGTTCCTCCAATAAATGTAAAATATTTTATAATTGTCATCATGCAGCTGAAAAAAGGCTGCTATTTATTATTATAATTTAGAAAATAGATTTTATTTCTGAAATCTTGTATTTTTTATTTGGGTCCACTTTAAGCTATTTTAAATGAGTTGATTAGTTAATAGTACGTGGAAATGGATGAAAAATTTGATGTAAAAAATGGGGGGAAATAATATTACTTTTTAATATTAGAGCACCAGGTTAAAAATACAGTGCTATAATCATTAACATTATTGATACAATGTATTAGCTTATGAATATGCCAATAATTGCTGCTCCAGTAATAACTTAAAAATATGAAAATATATGAAAATTTACCTTTAAAACTTTCTGTTCTTTGAGTCTGTAGGCAGCACACATATGGGGATTTCCCTCCCGCAGTACCTGACAGGACATACAAAGCAATAACATTTAGACCAGTCAGAAATGTTTCAGCTAATAAAAGTCCCCTTCCCTCAAAACACCACCTGAGATAACCAAGCCCTGTAACGATGATCCAAATGGACTTTTTAGAGGGAAAACTGTCTGATGGACTCAAAGAACAGAACAATTTGAAGATAAATTTTCATATTTTCTGGTGTCCTACACCAGTAGACACATGAGATCTAAGACAAATGTGTGTGTGTATATATATTTGTGTGTTCATGGGGGTGCAGGTTTTGTGGAATGGATTGAAAGAGTTACAGAAATATTTAAGACCGCATGCTTAACCACAGGACTGCACAATAGCAGACAGAACTTATTGAGGCTGAGATTGAAAACAAAAAGGCTGTTTGAGAACTATTCTCTATGGAGTTAGCACCAACTCAACTTCAAACCCCTGCTCATCTTGTTTAATGATTCTTAGAGACTGAGAAAATTGTTTTCTAAGGAGCATGTCCTTTTAGAAGGTTTGCATCCTTTCCAGAGCAAAGTCCAATAAAAACACACATTATCATTACAGATAGTCCCAGGTTAACGAACAAGATAACGACAATAGATTCGTAATTAACCTGAGTTTGTTTGCAAGTCAGAGCACTGTGCCCCCCCCCCCCCCCCAGTGCCTTCAGTGTCCTCCTCTGTGCCACCTCTGGGACTCCAGTGTTCCACTGAGCCCTCCTCTGTGCCACCATTGTCTCCCTTTGTGCCTCTACTGTCCCCCTCATTTGTACCCCCCTTCTATCACCCGTCCCCCCTCAATGCCTCTACTGCTCCCATTGTGTCCTCTCTGTTGTCCTCTGTACTTCCACTGCCCACATTGAGCCACCAGTGTCCCCCATGTGCCACATTTTTTTATCTGTGCCTCTACTGCCTCCATTGTGTCCCCTGTACCTTCCCTGTTCCCATTGTGACCCCTTTGTGCGTTTTGTGTCCACCCTGTGCTTTTACTGACCAATTCTGACCCCTTTGTGCCTCCTTGGCCCTCTCTGTGTCTCCAATGCTCCATTGTGGCCTTTTTGTTCCTTCTGTGTCCCTTCTTTGCTTCACTACTCCCACTGTGCCCCTATTTGTACCACCCGTGCCCCCCTTTGTGCTTCCTGTGCCTGCTTTGTGTATTCTATTCTGTGCCCACCAGTGTCTTCCCTAACTCACATCCTACATCCTACACGAGTCTGGGAAAGTATACTATGGTCTGAGTCTCCATCATTGGCTCAGGAACACACGACAGGGGGAGCCTTTGTAATGACAGGTCATTTATAGGTCAATTGTTCACAAACCAAGCACTACCTGTATCGTGATAAACCTTAAATTTATATTTCTCCTGCTTTTGTGACATGCATTCTAAGCAACTTACTTTATTCAAGATTGTGGGGAGAAGATAAAAGAGGAAACTAGGGGTATTACTTCATTTATTATCGCTTGAAAAGCTAATTTTGACACAAAATAACTAAAGGTTCTTAATATAAATGTGTTTGGAATGATTCTGACACAGTGTATTTAAGTGAAATTAAGGCTTAAATGTTTCTACATCTAAAAACAGTGTGTTTCAAAAGAGTAAAATTATGGATGACAATTACATAGATTCATCTGAAACTTTTGTTTTCATTTCATAGACTGCTGATGATTCTCATGTGAGTAATCAGTGTACTTTTTGAGACAACTGTCTATTTAGGAAAGCAAATGGTTTTCTTAAAAAAAAAAAAAAAATCTTTCTTTCTTTTTTTTTTTTTAAGAAAGTTTATCATTCAGGTTAGATTAAATAACAAAACACTATAAGACAACAAAGCTTCCGAAACAGCCATTACTTTGACTCACCCCTTGTCAACAGACGTCCTCCAATTATTCCAGTTAAACTAGAAATTGAATGTGTAGAGGTTTGGACTAACCAAATTCTAGATGGGATCGTCCAACCTGAAGCCATGCAGTAAGTTTTTAGAGACCTCAGTGTGACTTTCACAACTGCACTTTCCTTTACTGTCTTAGGGTTAGCGTCACTGGTTTAGTGATTGGTACATCTAATAGATTTGAAGTTGCTCCCTCTTGACATTCTAGAGCCTGCGTTTCCTCAGAACTTTGAAAACCAAGGGTAACAGAAACCACAGACTTCAACTTGATGAGTATTCAGCATTAAAATAAGTGGAGTTGGTCAACAAAGATTTCAGAATTGAAGTTTTTGTTTTTGGCTTTTACTAGGCATTAGGCCTAAGTTCCTACTCTTCAGAACAAAACTCTGACCAAGGAAATGCACTAAAGAACTCTGCTAAATAAGTCAATGATAGCATGGCCACAATTTAAAAAAAACTCTCAGTCTCATGATAACGATATAGTTTATTTGTCATCTGGGTAGGTAAACGCAAGGCTGACTAAGGATAGCAGCAAACATCACTACCAGACTGATGAATGCCTTGGGTATAAATATATACCAAAATATGTAATTGTAAACTGCAAATGCTCCAGAGATTGTGGCTATCTTAAGAATTATTGAATGAGCTTGTGAAACTGGAACAGGGTCTTTCTTTAGAAAATGTATTCAAAGGGTATTGTCTATTTTGAAATGATGCTTTGTGATTAGGTTAGTAATATATCTTAAATATATTATCATTCTGAGGTTCCAATAATATTTTTTGAGTTAGCCCTAAGTTTTCTGCTCTTGAACCCTTACATGTCTAAAACAAGTTGAATGTTGAGACTCTCTGCAGTAATTGTTTTTTTTAATTCACTACACATCTTGAATTAAGTAAAAGATGAAAGCACAGCTCTATATTTATCTAGCATGCTTAATACCCATGTATTGTTTGTTGTACTGAGACTTTGTCTTCTTCCTACAACTTGAACGGTCATGCCTCTGGAATCTTAAACTTATTTTTTACAGTGTAATCCAGACTTGGGCATTCATTTGTAACCTTGTTTTTTAAAAAAAATCAGCCTTTATTAAAGCAAAACAGCAAATCTATAAAACAACAGTTTTACGGAGAAAAACAAAAATTTACAGCAGCAGCAGATGTACAAAACAAGGGTAAGAATTGTACAGGTGACCCGACAAGAAGTATAAAAAACAGAACAGAAGCTCATTAACTCGCAGACAGCCATTAGGACTTTAGAGAAAATAGAGAAAGCCACGACAGACAACATTAGTATCAATGAACTCCACCATAACAACTCAACTGCCTGCCATAAATAGTCTATCAATAATGAGTGCACGGTAAGGAAGACCAGGAGTGTCTAGCCAGGGAGCCCACACTTTTTCGAATTTATGCTGATAAACCACCTTTTCTAATCTTAAATATGAATTGAGTTGCGTTATCCATAAAAATACAGATGGAGGGACTGGGTTAATCCAGGCAGAAAGAATGAGTTTCCTGGCCTGAAATAGCATTCTCATTTCTATCCTTTGCCTTAGCAGGGATTAAGTTATCTTTTGATTTAATTTATATACAGTGGAGGAAATAATTATTTGACCCCTCACTGATTTTGTAAGTTTGTCCAATGACAAAGAAAGGAAAAGTTTCAGAACAGTATGATTTCAATGGTAGGTTTATTTTAACAGTGGCAGATAGCACATCAAAAGGAAAATTTAAAAAATAACCTTAAATAAAAGATAGCAACTGATTTGCATTTCATTGAGTGAAATAAGTTTTTGAACCCCTACCAACCATTAAGAGTTCTGGCTCCCACAGAGTGGTTAGACACTTCTACTCAATTAGTCACCCTCATTAAGGACACCTGTCTTAACTAGTCACCTGTATAAAAGACACCTGTCTACAGAATCAATCAATCAAGCAGACTCCAAACTCTCCAACATGGGAAAGACCAAAGAGCTGTCCAAGGATGTCAGAGACAAAATTGTAGACCTGCACAAGGCTGGAATGGGCTACAAAACCATTAGCAAGAAGCTGGGAGAGAAGGTGACAACTGTTGGTGCGATTGTTCGAAAATGGAAGGAGCACAAAATGACCATCAATCGACCTCGCTCTGGGGCTCCACGCAAGATCTCACCTCGTGGGGTGTCAATGGATCTGAGAAAGGTGAAAAAGCATCCTAGAACTACATGGGAGGAGTTAGTGAATGACCTCAAATTAGCAGGGACCACAGTCACCAAGAAAACCATTGGAAACACATTACACCGCAATGGATTAAAATCCTGCAGGGCTCGCAAGGTCCCCCTGCTCAAGAAGGCACATGTGCAGGCCCGTCTGAAGTTTGCCAATGAACACCTGAATGATTCTGTGAGTGACTGGGAGAAGGTGCTGTGGTCTGATGAGACCAAAATAGAACTCTTTGGCATTAACTCAACTCGCTGTGTTTGGAGGAAGAAAAATGCTGCCTATGACCCCCAAAACACCGTCCCCACCGTCAAGTATGGGGGTGGAAACATTTTGCTTTGGGGGTGTTTTTGTGCTAAGGGCACAGGACAACTTAATCGCATTAACGGGAAAATGGACGGAGCCATGTATTGTGAAATCCTGAACGACAACCTCCTTCCCTCTGCCAGGAAACTGAAAATGGGTCGTGGATGGGTGTTCCAGCACGACAATGAGCCAAAACATACAGCAAAGGCAACAAAAGAGTGGCTCAAGAAGAAGCACATTAAGGTCATGGAGTGGCCTAGTCAGTCTCCGGACCTTAATCCAATAGAAAACCTATGGAGGGAGCTCAAGCTCAGAGTTGCACAGAGACAGCTTCGAAACCTTAGGGATTTAGAGATGATCTGCAAAGAGGAGTGGACCAACATTCCTCCTAAAATGTGTGCAAACTTGGTAATCAATTACAAGAAACGTTTGACTTCTGTGCTTGCAAACAAGGCTTTTTCCACTAAGTATTAAGTCTTTTATTGTTAGAGGGTTCAAAAACGTATTTCACTCAATGAAATGCAAATCAGTTGCTATCTTTTATTTAAGGTTATTTTTTCGATTTTCCTTTTGATGTGCTATCTGCCACTGTTAAAATAAACCTACCATTGAAATGATACTGTTCTGAGACTTCATTTCTTTGTCATTGGACAAACTTACAAAATCAGTGAGGGGTCAAATAATTATTTCCTCCACTGTATATAATTATATTTTTTAACTTACTGGACATTGTAACCAGTATCTCTGTTGCCCACTGGGAGAAATCCACCAGACACCAACGCAAGATAATAATAATAAAATGTATTAGGACCAAATGAGAAAAAAAAATAGCAATAGGTCCAATAGAAATAATTCTCTCAACCAGTGAAAATTATTACAATATATAATCTACTACACTTCAACTTCCTTGAAATCTTCGCTTGTCTTCATAGATAATCCTGTGGGAGCTAGGAAGGAATTCCAGGTTAAGTGACTTCAAATCACCGCCATATCTCTGGTAAGTATATTCACTAGCTCTACACTAACATATTGTTCTGAAATACATGGTAGACCTTCTGTTTTAGTTAGAGATTTCCCATATAAAGTTCCATGAAAAGGAAAACAGAGCTATCACACTACCAATAGTTAATTGTTTCCAGGACTCATACTTAAAATTCCAATTTTGCTGATCAGCAAAATCCCTATTTTTACACCCACTTCAAAGTATCGCCCCAAACTTCCAATGTGGTCCTTGTGGGTATCTCTGGATCTTTATTTATCAGTCTTTAATCCAGGTTGAAAATATTGGATACATAAATTAAATAAATAAACCAATAAATTAATAAATAAATAAGTTAGGAAGTTAATACAATTAATAAACAAAGAAATTAGTTAGTAAGTTAATGAATAGATATATTAGATAGATTAATGAATAAATAAATAAATTAAAAACTCTCTCTCCTCCAGAAAAAATTAATTTTTTTCTCGCAGGTGCACTCTGATAGCCAATACTCCAAGGGAAAAACAAACACAAAAAGTGAGTATGACCAAAGAGAAAAAGGAAAAAAAACAAAAACAAAAAAAAACATAGTCTCTTCCCCAAATGAAATTCTTCCGTGTACATTCTTTCTCCACAGGATGATCTGTATGTCAGCTGTACAGTCTTTCAAAAGGTAACTAACCAATAACTTTTATTTAAACTGGTAATTCCTCTATTAATCTTCTTCTTTTCTTTCAGGCTTCAGGAACAACAGCTGAACCAACCAGACTATAGGTGAGTACCTTTTCCTCTCAAAAAGAATCCTTGCCACTTCTAAGCAAATAATTCATTTATTTATCATATCTCCACATATGTATCAAGCAGGCGGCGGAGGCCTTTATAGTCTATTTGAGAGTTAGTACACGGCATTAGAGGCAATATCTCCTAGGTAACTACCGGAGATTGCTTTAGCAGACTGTAATTACAGTTCATATGCTCATGCACAGTCATAATATCACAGATAAATGGTTTCTGCAGAGAAAGTCTCCATAGAGTATACCCGCTTGCTTGCTCGTTTCTGCGGGCGTCTCTTCCGGACGGTCCCCGCAACTCCAGCCGTGTCCTCTCTCCTGCCTTACGTCGCCGCAACTGCGCCACCACCTCAGAGAGAGCTGGGTAAAACCAGTTCTCTCCAATGGTTCCCCTCGTGCCGCTCAATCCCATCTCCTCACGCTCTCAGCGTGAGCGACCCCCTCTCTCTCCAGAAACTTCCCCGCTACGCCTTCCTGGTTGCCTAGCAACCACACTCTCTTCCAATCCCTTGCAGCCATCAACGCACTGCCTGTCTGCCATCAATCTGAGACAGCAGTGCACAAGATCTGCTGCTGCTCAGAGGGAAAAAAAAAAACCAAATAAATATGCACCTCAGAGCACTCCCTTGTCAGGTTACAATTTCCCCCTTTTTTATAGATTGTAGTCCCCTACAATACAATATGTATTTAAGCCAACTTAATACCAAAGGAATTCATCCTGCATATACCTATCAGGTAATTTTCCTTGGTTGATTCTAGTACACTTCCAGATAAATTCAGAATTCCCCACCCCTCCTACGCCAGTGTCTGATGATTCCCCCGCAGTCAAAGCAGTGGTTACTTCTTCCTGATTGATATTGGAATTTCATCCAGCATTAGGCCAGGAGACGGAATCACAGTCATTGGCAACCTCCTCAGGAGTGGAACACAAATCACTTTTTGAAGGAGCCCACCATATCTCAGAAGGTTCTTCCGGTCGGAGCACATCACTTCCGGCTGGAGATGATTCATGCTTATTTGTTAGCCCGGAGGAATATTCTGAGGAAGATTTATGCAACTTCAATAATTATCGATGGATATGTTTAATCCTTCTAGTTCCATCTGTTCGCTGTATTTCGAACACAGGAATACCTTTATAAGGCTGCTTGGTAATGATCCATGGTTCAGGTTGCCATACGGACAATAATTTCACTCTCTGATGGGCTCCTTTGCGTCGCAACAGAACTTCGTCACCTACTTGTTTATCGGAAACTTGTCTTTTCTTTCTTTCTGCTCTATCTGTTGTCGTTTTAGCACTAATTCCTGCATTTTTGTCATCCTCCTCTTATGACTAGTCACCCAAGTTTCTGGGGTATAAATTTGTTGTTCTCTTGTAAGGCCAAACCTCAAATCAATAGGACCCATGTCATCTTGACCAAACATCATCTGATACGGGGTAAACTCAGTACTTTCATGAATGGTATGATTCTATATTCAGATTAACTCCTGTAGGTACATAGTCCACCTTCTTTTTTTTTTCTTCCTCTAATGATGTTAATAGTTGAATTAGGGTCCAATTAAATCGTTCACATGCCCCATTTCCTTGGGAATGATAAGGGGATGAATGGGTTCGATCTACTCCATACAATTGACACAAACTTTTCAACAAATAACTTTCAAAACAGGGACCTTGATCCGAATGTATTCTTTTTGGGTAACCATATTTTTGAATGACTTCTTGCCATACACATTTGGCTGCTACTTCTGCGGTCTGACTCCAGGTCGGTACAACTATTGCAAATTTAGTAAAATGGTCAACCATAACCAGAATATGATTATATCCATCCATGGAGGTATCGATGGTTAAAAAAATCCATGGTCAGTACTTCCATTGGCGCACAAGTATTCCATTTTAATAGGAAACCTTTAGCCTCAGCTTTTTTGTTGACCGCACACTGAGGACAATGTTGACACACCTGCTCTATGAGCCATTTAGCATTGTTGCAATAAAATCTGGTTTGAAATAATTGCAACGTCTTCTCAGTTCCCCAATGACCCAGCCGGTGATGTAAATCTGGTATCGTTTTTACAGCCACAGACTGCGATAATACCACTTGCTTAGTTGGCTGTAATTGGTGCTTTAATCTCACTTCTCGGTACAATATATTTCTTTGTATGCTCAAACGGGCCCATTGCCTTAACAATTTCACAAGTTCTAGAGCTAAAGTTTTCTGCAAGCTTAGGGAGGGTTTCTTTTTTGATTGTACCCAAATCTTGAGTTGGCTGAGAATGGCATCTTCATTTTGTAGTTCAGTCCAATTATATACTTCCGTTCAGGTTTGGACCTGTTGAAGAGTCCCAACTGTAGGCTTTTCTCTCCTTCCTACTGGAGTCAAATCCACCTCCTCCAATTCCAAGTCAATATCGGTATCTGGTATCTCATAGGCATATCTGGACAAAGAATGTGCACACACATTTATCTTGCCCAGCTGGTATTTGATAATGAAATCAAATTTAGCTAACCTAGCTACCCATCTCTGTCCGAGAGCCTCCAGTTTTGCAGTTTGTAGATAACCAACAGGGTTGTTATCTGTGTATACCGTAAATTTAGTTCCAGTTAGATATTCTGCAAATTTCTCGGTTATGGCCCATACCACTGCTAATAGTTCCAGTTTGAATGAACTATAATTTTCAATTTTTTTCTCTGTTTCTCTCATACTTCGACTTTTGAAAGCAATAACTCTTTCTTTTCCATTCTGGACTTGAGTTAGAATAGCTCCCAGACCTTTCATACTGGCATCCGTATAAACCTTAAAAGGTTCATTAAAATCTGCAAAAACTAGAATAGGAGGCGTAATAATCTGTTCCTTTAGCCATTTGAACGATTCCTCTTGCTCTGGACCCCAAAAAATTAATTCCCTTCCAGACTTGGCATTGGCTCCCTTTAGGAGTAAATGCAAAGGGCCTGCATGCTGGGCAAATTTTGGAATGAATCTTCTATAGTAGCTGACCATTCCCAAGAAAGATCACACTTCGGTGACATTACTAGGAGGGCTCCAATTCTTTATTGCTTCCACCTTATCCGGGCTAGGTTGAACTCCTTTTTTGGTAATTTGATGACCCAAGAAGGACATTTTTCTTTTACATAATTGACATTTTTGTGGTTTGAGCTTGAATCCAAATTTTCGCAACCGCTGCAATACCAACTGTAAATGTTGTATATGTTGGGAAAAGGAGGAGTAGAATACAATAATATCATCCAAATAGATTAACAAATGCTCATAATTATAATCCCCAAGACATGCTTCCATAGCTCGCTGAAAAGTAGCTGGGGCATTAGTGAGTCCAAAGGGCATACGATTAAACTGAAACAAACCCATGGGAGTTATTAAAGGATTTTTTTTCCTTATCTTGTGAATCCATGGATATCTGCCAGTAACCACTGTGTAAATATAAGGTGGAGAAATACTTGGCTTTTCCTAATGTCATCCGAGAATCATTAATCCGAGGAAGAGGGTATGCGTCAACCTTCAATAGTCTACATAGAAACGCAAAGTACCATCTTTTTTTTACACTGACACAATAGGAGCTGCCCATTGGACTCTTACTTTCCTCCACCACCCCTGCTTGAATCATCCCATTGAGCATAGTTTTAACTTCTTGATAATAGGAGACAAGTGACGATAACGTTCCCGGATAGGTGGATTATTACCAGTATTGATACAGTGGGAAATTTGGTCAGCACGCCCTAAATCCATTTCTCCCTGAGAGAACACTTCTAAATTAGCGTTAATAAGTGCATTAATCCCTGTCTGTTGATTAGTTTCTGGAGTCATTGCTTGAATAATTTTATCTGATACTGGATTTCCCCCACCCAAATCAACAGTGGAATCATTCTCTGAATTTAGAGGGAAACATTTTTCATTTCAGGAAGATACGACATCGATGGGATAAATCTTAGCCATAAAAGTTCCAGGTGGTAATATCACTTCTTTAGTTTTCCAATTCATAACCCTAACGGGAAGGATTCCTTTCTGGATGACAGCGATGGTTCGAGCAATTAGTACTCCAGTTTTAATACTCTCGGGTTCTATCATTACGATCACTCCCAAGATAGGCTGATGAGTTGGCAATTGAAGTAACATTTCAGACTGGGCAGGTAGTTTGATATCCTGTTTATACGGGTATCAAATGATTCCTATTTCTTTTTGACAGTTTTCAGCATATCGTTGAGCCTTACCCATTTTTATCAATCGCTGATTTATCTTCCGATCCTGAGGCGATCTTGGGAGAGCACCCACTCCGTCTTGACTGTAATAATTGAAAAGCTGAAGATTCAGATCCTTGAGGATAATCATTTCTATGCAAATATAAAGAGGAGAAAGCACTTGCACAAAATGCAGCAGGGGTGGATATTGCCACACTGGGTTTACCTGCAGCGTGCTCGAATGGTAGACCACTATTTCAATCAGAAGAGAAGGAGGAGATGGGCACAGCTGCTAAAATACCCTTAAGGGTATTTTAGCAGCTGTGCCCATCTCCTCCTTCTCTTCTGATTGGGATATTCATTCCTTGTATTACTGGTTCAACTGACTCTCTATTATTTTTAACAATCAAAATCCCTCATTTAGGTAACTGAGCCCCTTCAATCCTCAATGTCATCCAGGTTATTTCCCTAACCGGCACAGGCAAATGGTTAGCAGCGGTTAAAGATACCCAGAACTCATAAATATCAGTTACTTTCTCTGGATAATTTTTTAGGAAGAAATCTTCTTCCATTGTGGTAAGTTGTGAGCCTGTGTCAATTAGACAGTTCACCCATTTATCATCCATGAGAACACAGATTTTTGGACATCGCCCTACTATTTGTTGGTTCACATTTTCTTCAGGGGTCTTCCCGTTCCTTCCCACCGTGTGACCCTCCACCGTAGGATATTCTAGTTTAAATATGGTAGTTTCTCAGAATGTCACTGATCGACACAATTCCAGGCCATATGGCCCTCCCTTCCACAATTCCAGCAGATAAATGGAGATTCTTTCTCATAGGTTGTTCTGGAAGATGGATCTCTATTAGTTAACGGTGGTCTTTCTCTCCTCAATTTCTGTATTTCTTTAGTTGACTGTCGAACGGCCCCAGTCAAAGTCTCTACTTCCTTTTTTTGAAGTTCCTTGGAATCCCGAACGGGCAGATTAGGTACTTCGACATTCCTCTGAAAAGGAGTATTGTATAGATTCCTCTTCTTGCTGATATTTCACTGCAAGACTTTGTAATTTATGAAATCCAATTTTTCGCTCTCCCTCCAATTTTAGTTTGAGATGTTGTCGAATAGTTTCGCTTTTTAATCCCAGTAAAAACTGATACACCAGCCAAGCTTCGGCGTCAACATTAGAGATTTTCTCCTCTTCCATTTCCTTTTGGGTCAAGGCGTTCATCAAATCTTTTAATGCGTTTGCAAATTGTGGAACAGTCTCCTCCCTTTTCAGTGTGCGATCTATAAATCTCTTACGCATTACGTGTAAATCAGCTGGGTCTCCATAGATTTCTTCTAATATTTCGATAATATTCTCCAAAGAGTCGGTTCAGGGAGATCAGAGGTCACAATTGTTTTCCTTGCATCCCCTTCCACAGCTAATATTGCTATTTCTCGTTGAATTTCGATAGGGACTTTTTATAAGCCTTGACGGCACTATGAATCTGTTCAACCCAATCCCTCAATAGCATATTGCTGCCATTGAATTTGGACAAATAGGTGGCCAGAAGTCCAACAGGCGTCATATGATAAGCAGAAGAGGTGAGATAATGCCTTTCCCCGCAGCGGCACTGGTTCCTGGAGCAGGGCTTTGGCCCTCTGACCTTAACTCCGCCTCCATCCTGCCGACTACGCTAAATTATGTAACCAGTATCTCTGTTGCCCACTGGGAGAAATCCACCAGACACCAACGCAAGATAATAATAATAACATTTATTAGGCCCAAAAGAGAAAAAAAAACAATAGGTCCAATAGAAATAATTCTCTCAATCAGTGAAAATTATTACAGTATACAACACTTCAACTTCCTTGAAATTTTCGCTTGTCTTCATAGATAATCCTGTGGGAGCTAGGAAGGAATTCAAGGTTAAGTGACTTCAAATCACCGTCATATCTCTGGTAAGTATATTCACTAGCTCTACACTAACATATTATTCTGAAATACATGGTAGACCTTCTGTTTTAGTTAGAGATTTCCCATATAAAGTTCCATGAAAAGGAAAACAGAGCTATCACACTACCAATAGTTAATTGTTTCCAGGACCAATACTTAAAACTCCAATTTTGCTGATCAGCAAAATCCCTATTTTTACACCCACTTCAAAGTATCGTCCCAAACTTCCAATGTGGTCCTTGTGGGTATCTCTGGATCTTAATTTATCAGTCTTTAACCACTTCCCGACCACAGTATGTACAATTGGCGGCCGAGAAGTGGACCCCGCAAGGACGGCCACATGTACAAATGGCGGCGGTCCTTGTACGGGCATGGGCGGAGCGATCTTGTCATTCGTGACGCGATCCTCCGCGGGGGACTGGCTCCGCCCCCCTCGCACTGTAACCCGCCGGCCGTTCGCAAGCGCCGGCGGGTTACTAGCACCCGGATCGCCGCATACAATAATATAATACACTTTGTAATGTATACAAAGTGTATTATACAGGCTGCCTCCTGCCCTGGTGGTCCCAGTGTCCGAGGGACCACCAGGGCAGGCTGCAGCCACCCTAGTCTGCACCCAAGCACACTGATTTCCCCCCCTCCTTCCCCCTGATCGCCCACAGCACCCCTCAGACCCCCTGCCCACCCCCCAGACCACTGTTTACACCCAATCACCCCCCTAATCACCCATCAATCACTCCCTGTCACTATCTGTAAACGCTATTTTTTTTTATTCCCTAAACTGCCCCCTGCTCCCTCCTGATCACCCCCCACCCCTCAGATTCTCCACAGACCCCCCCCCCTGTGTACTGTATGCATCTATCCCCCTGATCACCTGTCAATCACCTGTCAATGACCTGTCAATCACCTGTCAATCACCCATCAATCACCCCCTGTCACTGCCACCCATCAATCAGCCTCTAACCTGCCCCTTGCGGGCAATCTGATCACCCACCCACACCAATAGATCGTCCGCAGATCCGACGTCAGATCACCTCCCAAGTGCAGTGTTTACATCTGTTCTCTACCCTAAACACCCACTAATTACCCATCAATCACACATCAATCACCCTCTATCACCACCTGTCACTGTTACCCATCAGATCAGACCCTAATCTGCCCCTTGCGGGCACCCAATCACCCGCCTACACGCTCAGATTGCCCTCAGACCCCCCCTTATCAATTCGCCACTGCATTATTTACATCTGTTCTTCCCTGTAATAACCCACTGATCACCTGTCAATCACCTGCCAATCACCCATCAATCACCCCCTGTCACTGCCACCAATCAATCGCCCCCTGTCACTGCCACCCATCAATCAGCCCCTAACCTGCCCCTTGCGGGCAATATGATCACCCACCCACACCAATAGATCGCCCGCAGATCCGACGTCAAATCACCTCCCAAGTGCAGTGTTTACATCTGTTCTCTACCCTAAACACCCACTAATTACCCATCAATCACCCATCAATCACCCCCTATCACCACCTGTCACTGTTACCCATCAGATCAGACCCTAATCTGCCCCTTGCGGGCACCCAATCACCCGCCTACACGCTCAGATTGCCCTCAGACCCCCTCCTTATCAATTCGCCAGTGCATTAATTACATCTGTTCTTCCCTGTAATAACCCACTGATCACCTGTCAATCACCTGTCAATCACCCATCAATCACCCCCTGTCACTGCTACCCATCAATTCTTCCCTATCACTGCCACCCATCAATCAGCCCCTAACCTGCCCCTTGCGGGCAATCTGATCACCCACCCACACCAACAGATCGCCCGCAGATCCGACGTCAGATCACCTCCCAAGTGCAGTGTTTACATCTGTTCTCTACCCTAAACACCCACTAATTACCCATCAATCACCCATCAATAACCCCCTATCACCACCTGTCACTGTTACCCATCAGATTAGACCCTAATCTGCCCCTTGCGGGCACCCAATCACCCGCTTACACGCTCAGGTTGCCCTCAGACCCCCCCTTATCAATTCGCCAGTGCATTATTTACATCTGTTCTTCCCTGTAATAACCCACTGATCACCTGTCAATCACCCATCAATCACCCCCTGTCACTGCCACCCATCAATCACCCCCTGTCACTGCCACCCATCAATCAGCCCCTAACCTGCCTCTTGCGGGCAATCTGATCACCCACCCACACCAATAGATCGCCCGCAGATCCGACGTCAGATCACCTCCCAAGTGCAGTGTTTACATCTGTTCTCTACCCTAAACACCCACTAATTACCCATCAATCACCCCCTGACACTGCTACCCATCAGATTAGACCCCTATCTCCCCCTAGGGCACTCAATCATCCGCCCACACCCTCAGAACGCCCTCAGACCCCAGCCCTGATCACCTCGCAAGTGCATTGCTTGCATCTATTCCCCCCTCTAATCACACTTTGAGACACCCATCAATCACCTCCTGTCACCCCCTAGCACACCTACCCATCAGATCAGGCCCTAATTTGCCCCGTGTGGGCTCCTGATCACTCGGCCAAACCCTCAGTTCCCCCTCAGACTCTCTCTTTCGATCACCTCCCCAGTGCATTGATTGCATCTATTTTCCCCTCTAACCACCCCCTGAGACACCCATCAATCACCTCCTGTCTCCCCCTAGCACTCCTATCCATCAGATCAGGCCCAATACAACCTGTCATCTAAAAGGCCACCCTGCTTATGACCGGTTCCACAACATTCACCCCCTCATAGACCACCTGTCATCAAAATTTGCAGATGCTTATACCCCTGAACAGTCATTTTGAGACATTTGGTTTCCAGACTACTCACGGTTTAGGGCCCGTAAAATGCCAGTCTTCTTTCTAAAATGGGGTCACTTGTGGGGTTCCTATACTGCCCTGGCATTTTAGGGGCCCTAAACCGTGAGGAGTAGTCTAGAAAACAAATGCCTCAAAATGACCTGTGACTAGGACGTTGGGCCCCTTAGCGCACCTAGGCTGCAAAAAAAGTGTCACATGTGGTATTGCCGTACTCAGTAGAAGTAGCATGATGTGTTTTGGGGTGTATTTTTACACATACCCATGCTGGGTGGGAGAAATATCTCTGTAAATGACAATTGTTTGATTTTTTTACACACAATTGTCCATTTACAGAGATATTTCTCCCACTCAGCATGGGTATGTGTAAAAATACACCCCAAAACACATTATACTACTTCTCCTGAGTACGGCGATACCACATGTGTGGTATTTTTTTGCACCCTAACTGCGCTAAGGGGCCCAAAGTCCAATGAGTACCTTTAGGAGTTCACAGGTCATTTTTGTTTCAAGACTACTCCTCACGGTTTAGGGCCCCTAAAATGCCAGGGCAGTATAGGAACCCCACTAATGACCCTATTTTAGAAAGAAGACACCCCAAGGTATTCCGTTAGGAGTATGGTGAGTTCATAGAAGATTTTATTTTTTGTCACAATGACACTTTGTGAAAAAAAAACATTTAAAATCAATTTCCGCTAACTTGTGACAAAAAATAAAATCTTCTATGAACTCACCATACTCCTAACGGAATACCCCAAACCAATAAATATAGGCTGAATGTTTTTTTTTTTTAATCAAAAACATGTTTGTCCACATTTTTCGTGCTGCATGTATACAGAAATGTTACTTTATTTGAAAAATGTCAGCACAGAAAGTTAAAAAAAAATCATTTTTTGCCAAAATTCATGTCTTTTTTGATGAATATAATAAAAAGTAAAAATCGCAGCAGCAATCAAACAGCACCAAAAGAAAGCTTTATTAGTGACAAGAAAAGGAGCCAAAATTCATTTAGGTGGTAGGTTGTATGAGTGAGCAATAAACCGTGAAAGCTGAAGTGGTCTGAATGGAAAAAAAGGGTCTGGTCCTTATGGGGGTGGGGGGGGGGTGGGGGGGGGGTAAAGCCCACGGTCCTCAAGTGGTTAATGCAGATTGAAAATATTGGATAAATAAATTAAATGAATAAATAAATAAATAAGTTAGGAAGTTAATACGATTAATAAACAAATAAATTAGTTAATAAGTTAATGAATAGATATATTAGATAGCTTAATGAATAAATAAATTAATTAAAACTCTCTCTTAATACGATTAATACATAAATAAATTAGTTAACAATAAATTAGTGAATACATATATCAGATAGATTAATGATTAAATAAATTAATTAATTAAAAACTCTCCTCCAGAAAAATTAACTTGTTTTTTTTTCTCGCAGGTGCACTCTGATAGCCAATACTCCAAGGGAAAAACAAACACAAAAAGTGAGTATGACCAAAGAGAAAAAAGTAAGAGAAAAAAAAATCGTAGTCTCTTCCCCAAACGAAATTCTTCCGTCAATTCTTGTACATTCTTTCTTCACAGGATGATCCGTATGTCAGCTGTACAGTCTTTCAAAAGGTAACTAACCAATAACTTTTATTTAAACTGGTAATTTCTTTGTATTAATCTTCTTCTTTTCTTTCAGGCTTCAGGAACAACCTGAACCAACCAGACTATAGGTGAGTATCTTTTCCTCTCAAAAAGAATCCTTGCCACTTCTAAGCAAATAATTCATTTATTTATCATATCTCCACATATGTATCAAGCAGGCGGCGGAGGCCTTTATAGTCTATGTGAGAGTTAGTACACGGCATTAGAGGCAATATCTCCTAGGTAACCACCCGAGATTGCTTTAGCAGACTGTAATTACAGTTCATATGCTCATGCACAGTCATAATATCACAGATAAATGCTGTTCAGTTGAACTAAGCCATATCAGCTATGCGGAATACGGGAAACTTTTAGGAAAGAGGCCTTCACTTTTAGTTCTACATATGTATTGACATCTCCTCACTTTACACTTAGTTATAAAAACATGGCCAGAGAGCATGGGACAAAAAAATGCAGTTCCAAAAGAAAAATGAGTACAATATGCTATTGGCAGGCAGGCAGTTAGTGAATCTCAGTCTCTTCCTTCACTTTCCTTTACTGTCAGCTCAAATTTACTAGCAGGTTCAGTTTATGAATATTACAAATATACTGTATTTCCCACTCTCTCTATAATGGCCTGGTACAGATAAGGGTTATACTCATGCCTCCAGAATCTTTAGTGCAGACTCCCCATCTTCTGTCCTTGTTTATGGCCTCTTTAACCATTTAATGGCAAGCATACGTATTAAAACGTCATGCTTTAGCCCAGTGCTGTCCAACTGGCGGCCCGCTGGACGCATCCGGCCCGCCAGGCCACCTGCTGCGGCCCGCTCGTGTCCCTGGGATGCAGGCATGGCTTGCGCTATCGGCGCCATGCCTGCTCCCTCTTATTGTGGCCTCTCCTATGTCCACCCGCTGCCTCACAGATCAGACCTCACAGATCGCGGCGACTGAGGTAAACAGAGGGCGCATGGTACCCGCACGGAGTACGTCACATGCGGAAGTGAATCATTAGTCACTTCCGCATGTGACGTTCTGCCGCGCGGGTGTCATGCGTGCGCTCTGCTTGCTTCAGTCGCCGCGATCTGTGAGGTCTGATCTGTGAGGCAGCGGCAGCATCGTCAGCGGGGACACCGGAGAGGCCAGCGGGGACACCGGAGAGGCCCGCAGGGACACCGAGGTAACGGGCTTGTTACTGGTGGGGGCACCTGTCACTAGCTGGGGGGGCTCCTGTCACTATCTAACTGGGGGGGGCACCTGTCACTAGCTGGGGGGGGGGGCTCCTGTCACTATCTAACTGGGGGGGCACCTGTCACTATCTAACTGGGGGGCACCTGTCACTATCTAACTGGGGGGGCACCTGTCACTATCTAACTGGGGGGGCACCTGTCACTATCTAACTGGGGGGGCTCCTGTCACTATCTAACTGGGGGGGCACCTGTCACTAACTGGGGGGCACCTGTCACTATCTAACTGGGGGGGGGGCACCTGTCACTATCTAGCTGGGGGGGCACCTGTGACTATCTAAGTGGGGGGCACCTGTCACTATCTAAGTGGGGGGGCACCTGTCACTATCTAAGTGGGGGGCACCTGTCACTATCTAAGTGGGGGGCACCTGTCACTATCTAGCTAGGGGGGGCACCTGTCACTATCTAGCTAGGGGGGGCACCTGTCACTATCTAGCTGGGAGGGGGCACCTGTCACTATCTAGCTGGGAGGGGGCACCTGTCACTATCTAAGTGGGGGGCACCTGTCACTATCTAAGTGGGGGGCACCTGTCACTATCTAAGTGGGGGGCACCTGTCACTATCTAAGTGGGGGGCACCTGTCACTATCTAAGTGGGGGGCACCTGTCACTATCTAAGTGGGGGGCACCTGTCACTATCTAGCTGGGGGGGTGCTCCTGTCACTACCTCAACTGGGGGGACACCTGTCACCTGGCATTTCAGCCCACACATCATCCCCAATCCGGCCCAAAACACTATTGCCAGGCACAGCAGCCAGTAGAGGAGAATTTAGAAGCCAGGTGAGAGGTGTCTACCATATTAAAGGGGCATTCTGCTTATTTATGTGAAATGCTGTCTATTTATGTGCCTCATGACTGCTGAATTTGTCGTGTTGGGGGCCTCATGATTGCTGAATTTGTCTTGTTGGAGGCCTCATGATTTGTTGGGGGCATCACGATTGCTGAATGTGTCTTGTTGGGGGCCTCATGATTTTTTGGGGGCCTCATGATTGCTAAATTTGTCTTGTTGGGGGCATCATGATTGCTGAATTTGTCTTGTTGGGGGCCTCATGATTTGTTGGGGGCCTCATGATTGCTGAATTTGTCTTGTTGGGGGTCACATGATTGCGAACTGTGAGACTATGGAAAAGCTGAATCGTCATCATGAGACAATAGCATTAAACCTACTTTTTTAGTTTTTTAAAACGGAAAATAAAACTGGGAGGTTCTAAAAAAATCCCCACATTTTTCAGGAGTAGGATGGATGAAATTGTTTATCTTCCCAGTTTATTTTCAACTTGGATTTTCCATAATGTTCATGTATGAGTTAAAACGTTTGTATGTAGTTTAAATTGCTGTTGCCACTTTGCGATGAGTGACTTTTGGGTTGCAGTTTGGACACTCGGCCTCCAAAAGGTTCACCACCACTGTCCTAATCTAATGTCCCACATTGCTAAGTTCATGTAAATTTGTCTCCACCCGTGGCCACACCCGCATTCTGGTCCATGGCCACACCCATTTTTCGGCGCGGCGCCGCTCAATGGAACCCTCATGTTTTCTGGCGCGCGTAGCGCGCCACACAACTTCACCATTATTTTAAATTGCATTTTGTGAAAAGTGCTGCCAATCTAATTATCCTTTAATTGCATTTTTTCCGGGGGTGGGGGGGCTGCGGCTCTAGCAAGAAGCGTCGGCCCTCCACCATGGGGTCTGAAAAAAAAATGGCCCTCCATGCCCATGAAGTTGGACAGCACTGCTTTAGCCTATTAATGGCAACATGACGTTTTAATACGTCGCGCATTCCCGCCGCCGTTCCGCACGTGTCCGCGCCGCTACCGCCGCCATCACCGTCGGGTTTCCGTGCTATGTGATTGGGGAAGAGGACCGAGCGGTCCTCTACCCAATCGCAGTGCCTGGAGTGAATGGACGTAACCGCGAACGGCGGCTACGTCCATTCACAAAAACAGGAAATTGTTACAAGTTTAATAAAGTGTAAAAAAAAAGTGATCACTTCCTATTACGGAGAGTGTTCACTAGCGCCATTTTGTGGCCAAAAAGTATATTACACATACATGCACATACACAATATGAACATACACAGTATTAATGCATTAACCTCCTTGGCGGTAACCCCGTGTGTGACACGGGGTAAGCCGCCGGAGGGTGCCACTCAGGCCCTGCTGGGCCGATTTTCATAATTTTTTTTTTGCTGGACGCAGCTAGCACTTTGCTAGCTGCGCCAGCACTCTGATCGCCGCCGGCCCCTGCCCGATCGCCGCTATCTGCTGCGGCGCGGCCCCCCCCAGACCCCAGCGCTGCCTGGCCAATCAGTGCCAGGCAGCGCCGAGGGGTGGCCCGGGACTCCCAATGACGTCCCGACGTCAGTGACGTCGGTGACGTCATCCCGCCCCGTCGCCATGGCGACGGGGGAAGCCCTCCAGGAAATCCCGTTCTATGAACGGGATTTCCTGATCGGAGATCGCCGAAGGCGATCGAAGCGGGCGGGGGGATGCCGCTCAGCAGCGGCTATCATGTAGCGAGCCCTCGGCTCGCTACATGATTAAAAAAAAAAAATTTAAAAAAAAAACTGCTGCGCTCCCTCCTGGCGGTATTTTTCATACCGCCAAGGAGGTTAATACATTACACTTCCAACCCCCCCCCCCCCCCCCCCCAAAAGCAAAAAACCCTTGTAAAAAAAATCAGCTTCAAATAAATAAATAAATAGTTGCCTTAGGGACTTTTTATTATTTTATGTGGGAAAATGTATTTTACTTTATTACATAGGGGCTTGTAATTATGGCCAGAACAACAACAAAAAAAACAACAGAAAAATAACACCTATATTTCAAAATAATATATGGTCGCCATACATTGTGATAGGGACATAATTTAAACGGTTTAATAATCAGGACAACTGGGCAAATAAAATTAGTTGGTTTTATCCACTAGAGAATGTTTTTGTATTTTTCCCATTAAAACGCATTTAGAATAAAAAAATTCTTAGCAAAATGTACTACCCACAGAAAGCTTAATTGGTGGCGAAAAAAACGAGGTATAGATCATTTTCTTGTGAGAAGTTGTAATAAAGTTATTAGGGAATAAAAGGGAGGAGCACTGACAGGTGAAAATTGCTCTGGTCCATTAGGGTAAAAACCCTTGGGGGTGAACTGGTTAAACGATAGTGTGTCTCTCTCTCTCTAGGCCTTTCAAGCCCTACTGGGTAGCGCCTGGTTGCTGCAGAGAAAGTCCCCATATACCTGCTTGCTCGCTCATTTCTGCGGGCGTCTCTTCGGAACAGTCCCCACAACTCCAGCCGTGTCCTCTCTCCAGCCTCACGTCGCCGCAACTGCGCCACCACCTCAGAGAGAGCTAGGTAAAACTCTCTAATGGTTCCCCTCGCGCCGCTCAATCCCTTCTCCTCGCGCTCTCAGCGCAAGCGCCCCCCTCTCTCTCCAGAAACGTCCCCGCTGCGCCTTCCTGGTTGCCTAGCAGCCTGAAGAGAGCGCACGTCACACACTCGCGTATACTCTCTTCTAATCCCCTGCAGCCACCAACGCGCTGCCTGTCTGCCATCAAGATCTGCTGCTGTTCAGAGGGGAAAAAAAAACCCAGATAAATACACACCTCAGAGCACTCCCTTGTCAGGTTACAACATTTTATGATTTTTATTTTTATTTTTTTACACGGTCTTTCGCAACTTTAATAAATTTAGTTGTCCTGTCTTTATAAAGTGGAAAGCTATCTGAAAACAACATTTCATTAGACTCTACATATTTTAAGGATACTTGAAGTAGCATGATGAGGTAAACATGTGTATGCAAAGTCTCAATCCTACTTAGAATTAGGAAGTGTTCCTATTTTTTCTCACTGTAAGTGTTACAAATTCAGGGCTCTGAATGGTAGGCAGTCAGACTGATAACTAATTAGGCTTCTAAAACTCTGTGTGGCAGAAAAAAAAACATATCAGAGTGAGTACCAGAAAGATCTCAGGCTAGACCAGTCTCAGGCTATTGCACATGCATGCCTCCTCGATCACACTCCTATAGCCATGGGAGCACGATCTAGGAGGCGTACAGAATGCACAATATCAAGGAGCACAGCAGCACAGTGGAGTGGATCAGGAAGACACCAAGAGATCTGAAAGGCTATGGGGGCTGGAAGAAGCTCCGGGTAAGTAAAATAGAACATTTCACTATCTCAGGTTGACTTTTAACCACTTCACCCCCAAGGGGTTTTTATCCTAATGGACCAGAACAATTTTCACCTGTCAGGGTGTTCCCTTTTATTCGCCAATGACTTCTACTTATCGCAACAAAATGATCTATGACTTGTTTTATTTTTGCCACCAACTAGGCTTTCTGTAGTTAGTACATTTTGTTAAGAATTATTTTATTATAAATGCATTTTAACAGGAATAACATTTTTTAAAAAATGCATTATTTCTCAGTTTTCAGCCATTATAGTTTTAAAATAAAATGTTCTTCTGTGGATAAAACCCAAACACTTCATTTGCACATGTGTCCCGTTATTAAACCGTTTAAATGATGTCCTTATCTCAATGTATGGCGACAATATAATATTTGAAAATATCGGTGTAATTTTTTTTTTTTTAGTCCAGTTTGTAATTACAAGCCTCTATCTAGTAAAATAATAGTAATATACCCTCATAAAATACAGACTAAAAAAGCTGAGTCCCTATTTATGTATTTTTTTTTTAAAGGGGGAGATTTTTTTTTTTAAAGGGTCTTTGGAAGTGGAAGTGGAAGGGATTCATTTTATTAATTTTTAATTATAAGTGTATGTCTATGTATGTGTGTGTGTAAAATTTTTACTTTTTGGCCACTAGATGGCGGTGCAAACACTCTCTTTTTACAGGAAGTGTTCACTTTGTTTTTGTTTACATTTCAGGAGCTTCTGGGCTTGATTCACTAAAGCGTGCTAAGTGTTAGCACACTAGTGAAAAGCCCCTTAGCACGTGCAAAGTGGCTTTGCACGCGCTAATATGCATGTGCAAAGTTTGGCGCTGCGTGGTGTGCGCAAAATGGCGCACCTGTGCACGCAAAACATTGCACCGTCCGTGTGTAAAATATCCTGATAAGCGTACTATGCACACGGACGATGCGACGTTTCGCACACACCGGTGCAACGTTTCACGCGCACCAAATAGCGCGCAATAAGTAACAGCTTTGCCCGTGCAAACTACTTAGCACCCTAGTTTGCATGTGCAAAACTTTTAGGCATGCTAACTGTGTTAGCATGCTTTTGTGAATCAAGCCCTCTAACTGCTTCCCGTTTTATGAATGGACATGGCCCCTGATCCATTCATTCTAGGCATTGTGTACGGGAATGCTGATTCTCCTTCCCCAATAGTGAATCCCGATCTCTTAACGGATAACAGTGGGGGACATGCATGCATGCACAGCGGCGGTGGGAGCGAGCGATGCATGAAAACGTCTGTTGACAGGCTCCAACAAGACGTTTTAATGCGGCGTCTCATCAAGAAGTGGTTAAATAAGTGAAAAAGTTGGCAGCTGTACGTGAAACAAATTCTACGCATTGCTACTTATTTGCTAGAAGCAGCAGTGCCAGCTTCAGGTTCCCACATACTTCAAGCTATACACTTCCAGGAGAAGATGATCATGCAAGATGCATTCCAAACTTCTACTTTCATCTGTGTCTTTCTCTCCTCCTCCAGGTATCTGTGGGCTGCTGTACCCCTCCTCCCTTCCTGCTGCATTCTGAGCCTCTGCTCTAGAAAGAGGACAGAGCAGGAAGATCTCTGTCCAAGATGTGGGTAATGTGAGGAAAACTCACACATAACTGAGCTGATAGCTCAGCTCTCACATGGCTGCAGCAGTCAATCTGCACCCCTAAATGCCAGTGCCCATGGCACACACTATGACTGCACACCACAGATACTTGTCTGAGTATATTACATAGTACCCCTGCAGTACATGTAGCACTGCCACTACATACGTTGGGCAGTGGTTTACAATAATTTACAATACCAATATTTATTTATTTTTATATTAATTACAATTAATTTACAATACCAATATTTTACTATGCACTTACCCGACATCCATTCGGAATGTTTCCTCCTAGTGCCTTAAACTACCCCCCCCCCACACACACACACACCCCTTATGCCTAACACTAACCTCATCTCTTCAGGTGCCTAAAACTATTCTCCCCATCCTAATTCCTAACACTAACCCCATCACCCGAATGACCTCTAGTTGTGGCCGACCATCTACGACTGGCTACAGCCATTATTTCCTATGTAGTAGCCAATTGGCTACTATCTGCTTTGGGTGCCTAACTCACCAATTGAGTGCCCGATTACCAGTAAAAGAGGCATCTATTAGATGCCTGCTTATTCCAATGCTCAAATGACCTGATCCATGCACCGGGTAGTGAATTTTTGATTATTCTTTTGAAAACATGCAAAATACAGACACTTGCCCTTTCTTACTTATTGCAGTGATGGAAAGAGTACAATTAGAAGTCCTACAAGGTTGACTTGTTGGTAAAAAATACAAATTCTTGTCATTCTTCTCAGGGAATCCATGACTTAGAAGAATCTTGCAGAACACAACTCTCCAACTGGCCAAGCAATAAAGCAGGGATGTAGAAGGCATTCTCTTCATATACCTTTAAAATCAGGTCAATTGTAGTAGTTTTGTTTTTCTGCCCTGACCACATACTTTTAAGTAACATCTTTTAAGTATCATCTTATCCTGCTCACCTGAAAACCAAAAGATTTGTAACTGTACAGAAACTGATGGAAAGACCAGTTATCAGATTAGTTCTTTATCTTTACACAGTTCCACAGGCTAATGTATATGGAAAATGTTATCCAGGTTAGAATATGTAAAACCAATGTGGAGCTGATCTTCAAATACAGAAATATGAGCAAAAGCAAAATTCACATTTTTTCTTCAGTTCATCTTTCTGTTAAATATATTTTGTGGGTTGCTTCATAATAATGGTGGTACAGTACATTTGGACATAAGGATTTTTCAGTTATTTGAATGGTGCTTGTTGAAACCTGCAAACTCTGACATTGAATACCTTTTTAGTTATTTGTCCCTTATATAGCCCCTCTGGAGATGGATGCATCAGAGCACAACATGTGTGGCCATGTGTTGCCCCATGCCCAGTAATAATGTTTTATAGAACTCATAAAATACCGTTCACTGAAAGATGTCTCACCCCAGCACGTTCAGAATATCCTCAACTTCGATGCATTAACCAATCATTGCGCAGACCCAGACTCCATGGTCCTGAATTACAACCATGCAGTGTCATCTGCCTATGACGCCCTCGCTCCAGTTCGCATCAAACGATCTACACCACTTCACCATGCACGGTGGTTTGACAGCTCACTAAAGGACCTAAAGAAAGAAGTGCGCAGACTAGAAAGGAAGTGGCGAAAATCTCAGAATTCAAAAGATAAACACACCCTTGTCTCTCACCGGGAAAGCTACCAAAATGCGATCACCAAGAAAAAATCCTCCTACCTATCACAGGAGATCGCAAAGGCCGCCAACAGACCAGCCCAACTATTCCGCACAGTTGATAGACTATGTAATCCATCCTGTCTAAAACCCACTATAACTCCCTCAAAGGAGCTATGTGAGAAATTTGCCTGCTACTTTGCTGACAAAGTATCTTCTATTCGGTCTCTCATTCAGTCCACAGCACCCAAGACTCATGCAACTAATGGAAATAGCTGCAAAAACAACCTAACACCCTGGACTGATTTCAAAAGTATTAGTGAGGAAGAGATCTCAGACACCCTCTGTCGTCTCCACCAGACAACCTGCGACCTGGACCCTGGACCAACTAAACATATGCTGAAATGCCCTGACCTGCTTGGTCCAGCATTTCACAAAATAGTAAATTGCTCTCTGCAAGCAGGGAGGTTTCCTACCTCTCTAAAAGAAGGAATCATCAAGCCCCTTCTCAAAAAACCTTCCATGGATCCAGATGCTATGAGCAGCTACAGACCTGTCTCCAACCTCCCCTTCTTAGGTAAAGTTATTGAAAAGGCTGTCTATCTGCAACTTGAAACCAGGCTGTCAGTAAACAACATCCTGGACCCTCTACAATCTGGCTTTAAGAAACACCACAGCTGTGAAACAGCCCTCATCCAAGTCTGCAACGATCTGCTCATGGCAAGGGACAGAGGGGAATGCTCCATCCTAATCCTGTTGGATCTCTCAGCTGCTTTTGATACAGTTGACCATGAAATCCTGCTTAACAGACTGCAGGAGTACTGTGGCATCAGTGGATCAGTCCTCCAGTGGTTCAGATCATTCCTGACTGACAGAACACAGAGAGTATCCCTAGGACCTATAATGTCCAAACCTGCACCTCTACAATTCGGAGTGCCACAAGGATCAATCCTATCCCCTCTGCTGTTTGCAATCTACATGTTGCCACTCGGTACACTTATCCAACGACATGGCCTGACGTACCACTGCTACGCCGATGACACACAGCTATACCTGTCCTTCAAACCTGGTGGAACAGACCCTACCCCAAAAATAAACTCTTGCTTAGCTGAGCTTCAGGCATGGATGAATGATAACTGGTTGAAACTGAATGCTGACAAAACTGAGGTCCTGTTTGTCCAAAGCCAGTGCTCGCCATCAAAACAGCTCTATCCTAAAGCAACACCAATCAGGATTGGGAATTCAGACATAAACAGCTCCAACCTTGTGCGCAGCCTTGGCGTACTAATCGATGGGGAATTGAGTTTCAGAAACCAAATTTCATCTGTAGTTAAATCTTCCTTCTTTCATCTGAAGAACATTGCAAAGATTAAACATCTGATTCCCCCAGAGGATCTTCAAACCCTAGTCCACGCCTTCATCACATCACGGCTGGACTACTGCAATGCCCTTTATGCTGGCCTCCCCAAAAAAGACTTGCGTCGCCTGCAATTAGTGCAGAATGCTGCTGCCAGATTGCTAACAAACCAGCCTCGCCACTGTCACATTACACCGATCCTTCGCTCACTGCACTGGCTACCAGTAGAATGGAGAATACTCTTCAAGATTGGACTGCTGACATTCAAATCCCTGCACAATCTGGGCCCTGGATACATGAAGGACTTGCTGAAGCTGCACCACACCTCTCACAACCTCAGATCAGCAAGTTCTATAAACTTGGTCACTCCCAGAGTGCACCTCAAAAAATCTGGAGACAGAGCCTTCTGTCATGCTGCCCCTACTCTTTGGAACTCCCTACCACACCCAGTAAAGACAGCACCATCCCTGGAGCTATTCAAATCCAGACTGAAAAGCCACCTGTTTAGCCTGGCATTTCCAGATTTATAAAATTCTTCCCCTGTACCACGATGGTCGGAGCCATGCTTATGCGCTTTGAGTCCCACGGGAGAAAAGCGCTTTACAAATGTTATTTGTTGTTGTTGTTGTTGTTATAGTACATGTTCTGTGGTGTGAACAGACCTTCTGTTTTAAATGTTTTTTTTTTAACTATTGTATAGTGTTTTGGGAGCCTCCTGTGTTAGCTTAGTTCGTCACGAGAAACATTTCCTAGCTATGAAAATATATTCATTATCTGAAATAAATAATACAAACCTTGTAATGCAGAGAACTACGACACAGATTATGGCAATCTGAATGGATCCAATCACTGCTGCTATTAAAACATACTGGAAACGTACTGGGCCTGGGACCACATATAACACATTGAAGTCCTTTTTTTCACATTTTGAACCGCTATAACCCGCATCACATCTGCAAAGAAATGTATTTTCATATTAGGGAAATATTTTTACAAATAAAATTATTGAAAGTCTGGTCTATACACTGATACATTGGGCATAATTCACAAAGCTTTTTCACACGTTTTCCTCTGTTTTCATCTTATCTATGTAACATTTTTAACTACCTGCCGACTGCCTAACGCTGATGTGCGTTGCCGCGGCGGCAGCCCCAGGACCGCCTAACCGCGATCGGCGTCAAGTCATGGGGCTGCAGTTTGCAGGAGATCGCGCGCAGGGTGCGTGCGCATCTCCCACTTAGCGAGCGGAGCTCTGCCCCACCTTCAGTCTGTTAGTTACTATTTACATGTACAGCGCTGCGATCGGTAGCAGCGCTGTACTGGGGGCAGCCGTGTGACACGGCTGTCCCCTCCATAGGCTGGGCAGTGATCGGCTGTCATAGGCTGAAGCCCATGACAGCTAATCACCCTGATTGGCTGGCGGGGGGAGGGAGGGAGCAGGGGAAGCACAATAAAAAAAGCCATTTTTATTAAAAAATAAATAAAATAAATATTTATAAAAAGATTAATAAACAACTGTGGAGCGATCAGACCCCACCAACAAAGAGCTCGGGGGGGGATCACTCGTGTGCTGTGTTGTGTGGCCCTGTAGCGTGGCCTTAAAGCTGCAGTGGCCAATTATGAAAAAAACAGACTGGTTAGTGTGTGTGTGTGTGTGTGTGTGTGTGTGGGGGGGGGGGGGGGGGGGTTACCACTGTGGTCCTCAAGTGGTTAAGCTTCCAAAGAGCAAAGATATACTATAATTAAGGGGAAAAAAGTAATATTGAAATGAAGCTAATCAATTACTTTGAGTAATTATTTTGCTTGTAAGTGTGCTGAAAGGTTATTTTTATCAGTTAGGGGATGAATAAGACCTTTTTTTTGTGAGAAGTATTGTGAATAGAGCCCATTGTGTTAAAGATTGTAATGTTAGATATGTAATTTTGTATTGCAAGATTGATAAAAAAAAAAGATTGCATCAATTTATATACCACCCCCACTTTACCACAAAAGTTCTCAGACTTGTTTTGAAACATGTTGTGGTGGTGCTTTGATTTTCAATGAGGTAATAATGCACGAGATAAATAGATATCTATCACAAATGCCACCAGGCAAGTATATGCCATTGGGTAGAATTGTCAATAAGATTGGATTATATGATGTTACACTGAAGTGAGGAATAAAACGAATGTCAACCACGACACGTCAGTACCCTGTATAGATTTGACTAACAACTAATTTCTTCTCTGGGTGGTTGAGGTGGAATTTGCATTAGGAATCTCTCTGATCATTATCTCTTGATAATTCAGTTAGGGATTAGACAGGAGCAGAAGATATAAAGTGCTTGGTGGGCAATTTTGCTGTAGCATTGACCATTCGATTAATCATTTTTATAGAATCAAGAAGGAATTGAGTGTGTGTTCCAGCATTCCCAACCGATGAAAAGTGGCTGATTCCACGTCGAATCGACCAGCTTAGTCGATCAAGCGGGATGCAAGATATCGACCGATCGCACAGGAATTGGCTTGTTTACATGTGATTCTATCAACTCTGAATTGATTATTGCATTCAGATCATAGAGACACAACATCGTTCAGATCAATTAGTGAAGGTGAATCGCATATGATATTGCCTGTAGTGTGTGGGCCGCTAGTTAATCGGCTTTCAATCAACCATACTGAAGTTGATTCCTTAAAGTGAATGGGAACCGCATTTTAAAAAAAATGAAGCAAATACTTACCTAAGGAGAGGGAAGGCTCTGGGTTGTATAGAGCCTTCCATCTCCTCTCTCGGTGCCCTCTATCCTGTGCTGGCTCCCCCCGTTTCAATCCCCCGCCAAAAGGGTATTTGGAAGTCTTCGGGAGCCGTTTCCCCCCGAAGACGTGCGGCTCCATACGGCACAGTCGTGAGTGTGCAAGAGAGCGTGCTTGCGCAGGTGCAGTACAGAGCCGCCCTTCTTTAGGAGCACTCGGCCTCCCTGAAGACCTCTGAAGCCTCCTTCGGCTGGGTAAAGCAGTATTTGACTAATTTGGTCAAATACTGCTACCAGGTGAGCCAGCACTGGAACGAGGGGACCAGGAGTGGAGCGGGAAGGCTCTATAGGACCCAGAGCCTTTCCTCTCCTTGGGTAATTATCTGTCTCATTTTTTTAAATGCGGTTCCAATTCACTTTAATAAAGTCGGTCACTTAGTCAATTGAATCAGAATCGGTAGATGTATGGCTACCTTTACTGGTTACATATTGTATCTACACTGTCTGATCACAGACTTTTTGGGTTTTCTGATAACAATGTGGACTCTGTAACCCCTCTCATTGTATGGAATACAATTAAGGCCTACTTGCGAGGCGTCATGCCATCATCAATCTCTGTCTAGAGCTAAGGACCTTTCAAACCAGCAAAGATTACATCAATATCAGGCGTGTGTTTTTAAACCTGCAGCCTCCACTGGATAACTCTAGGGATAGGGTAATTCTGAATTGCACATAAATTGGTCCCTAGTTGTGTAAACTGATGACGTGGTTATTCTCCTTACTATTCAGGAACAGGGGCGTAACTAGAAATCACAGGGCCCCCCTGCAAAACTTTGGGTGGGGGCTCCCCTTGCTTTCTGCACAGATAAACTGAGAACCAATGTTATTGAATTGACTAGTGCACACTTGAATGTGTTTTCCCCATGTAGATAAAAACAGACAGCAGTGAAGCACTGCACGCATTTTCTCTATCATTTTATTAGCTTTTGTGATAAAACATGCATGTTTTCACACATACAGACACACATGGTATGCAGAAAACGCATACAGGAAATCGACAGATGAGTGTGCTCCCAGTCTCAGCTCACTCTGTCCATCCCTGATGGAGCAGAACTGGCTCTGCAGACTTCTCCAGCATCACTGCAGTACAGAGCACTTAAAGGACTTCCGAGGCCAAATGTCCAAAAACGTTAAATACCTGGATCACTTTTGTAGGCATGGAGGATGCCGTCCGCGCCCTCCGTGCCGTTCCGCCAGGTCTCCGCCGCTCAATAGCCCCCACGGGCCGCACCCAAACCCACGACCCGGGTCGTGCTCTACTGCCTGCACTAATATGGCCACCTGAGCTGGCCACGGCTGCACAGTCCACATAGCCATGAGTGCTGCACAGCTCTAGGGTCAACCCCCCGATCCACGCAACAGAAATCATTTGCCTCCTGATGCTGTTGCCATCAAGGTCCCTCCATCCTCCATCAGTCAAATATCTTAAGGTTCCCACCAGCACGTTGGAGCATTCAGAACATCACATTCATGAGTCCTAAGCTTTGTTTGCACAGTACTGTGCATATGCAGTTCAGAACGTGCACATGTGCATTTCAGAATCGCTCATCACTGCTCAGGGGAAATTTCAGGAGGCTGGAGAGAGAAGAGGTCCAAGAACGGGAGGGCCTCCAAAGACAATGAGCAGCATCAGGAGAAAAAGGAATAGGTAATTGTGAGAGAACGCGGAAAAGCAGCCACGTGTGCTGACAGCAAGGCGGCTAATTCCGCGTCCAGCACGGCGGTTTGTACGCAGAAGCATGTGTCTGGTACTGCGACAGAACGCGAAAAAGCCGCCGCGTGTACTGATAGCAAGGCGGCTGGTTCCGTGTCCAGTGCGGCGGTTTGTACGCAGCAGCATGCGTCTGGTGTGGCTGGGTCTGTTAGTTCACACAGATTCAGGAATACGCGCGCACACGCTGAGAGGCAGAACTTTTATGATGTCCAAGGGGGGGATCAGCTGACCAGGCTGGTCAGCTGACTTCAGAGCAAGTGGCTATTGGTCTATCACTCAGGGGTGGCGCCAGAGAGCGCTACTCTATATATAGTTACTGCTGGACAGTCACAAGTTGTCTGCCGTTGCGAACACTACGTGGAAGCCTTCTGTCTTTGTACTTTGTCTGTCTGTGTGTTGCCGACCTGGCTTGCCCGACCTCGAGAGCTATCTCTCTCCTTTAGGAGATAGTTTCCAGATCAGCTAGTGACATCCACTTTCAGGTGTCACTCACTCACTGGTCCTTCCTACCTTCAGCCTGAGACTCCACCCCTTGGAAGATTTCAGGCTGCTGGAAGGTTCTCGTGCTTCTCAGAGGAGCAGTGTTGCCCACACTGCCAAGGATCACCTGCTCATCAGGTGGATTACTCAAAGTAAATACTGTTGCACCAAACACTCACGATATATACAGGTGTCCAGAGGTTAGTACTATATCTGTATTATTGGTGATTCTGCAGATCATCAATAATCAGGTATATATCTGTATTCTTGGTGATACTGCAGATCACCAATAATCAGATTCTCTCTGTGTGCTGACACCGATCGTTACAGAACGGCAGACCCAAACCAAATGGACACACTTAACAGCCGTCTGAATGCACTCACCACCTCGATGGAGAATTTCATCCAAGTGCTGGACAGTCATCAGACCCAGATCAATGCCTTGTCTGGATCTGCACACGTCCTACAGACGGCTGTGGATACATTGCGATCTCCTCCAGGGACAGACTTACGCATGCCTGTGCCTGAAAGGTTTTCTGGCCACAGATCTGCCTTTCAGAACTTTAGAAATCGAGTGTTATCTTACTTTGAGTTGAGACCTAATTCTTCGGGTATCGTGGCACAGAGGATTACGTTCATTAAGACTTTGTTGTCAGGGGATTCTCAGACCTGGGCATATAATCTTCAGCCAGGGAATGAGGCTTTAGCCTCAGTTGAGGAATTTTTTAAAGCTATGGCTATAATTTATGATGATCCGGACATTGCCTCTACCGCTGAGCGGAAGCTCAAGACTTTGCGGCAGGGCAGGGATCCGGTTGAAGTTTACGCAGCTGAGTTCAGAAAATGGGCAGTTTCGGCTAGATGGGGCTCATTCGCACTTCTAGACTGTTTTTTGTCAGGGCTATCAGACGCGGTCTCAGAGCTAATGTTGGGTCATCCTGAGCGAAGTCTATTGATGAGGCCATTTCATTAGCAGTCAGGGTTGATCGTCGCCTATGTTACCAAAAACAGACTCGGAGTAGGAACAAAGTGAGATATGTTTCCTACCCCATGCCTCCATCTGTTTCATCCCCACCCGTTTCACCTTCACCAGAACCGATGCAGTTTGGTCGGTCAAAATTGTCTTGGGTGGAGCAGAGGCGCAGAAAAACTGAGCAGCTCTGTCTATACTGTGCAGAGGAGGGTCATAGAGTACAGAATTGTCCCAAGAAGTCGGGAAACGCTGCCGCCTAGGTGTAGTCGGCCTTCATTGACTCTGGCTCAGCAGCCAATTTTATGGATTACGAGTTTGCTAAGAAATTGGGGATTCCTATTTCCCCGTTGAAACAACAGATTCTGGTCACTGCAGTGGATGACTCTCCTCTGAAGAGTAAACACCCTCTGTCTCAGACCCCAGAGTTAAGGGTTGCGGTGGGGGTGTTACATAGAGAGAATCTACAGTTTCTGGTCTTGCGGATGACAACCTCCACGATCATTCTTGGTATGCCATGGTTACAACTTCACTCCCCTCAGATCAATTGGGCTTCAGGTCAGCTAACGAGCTGGTCTACCCATTGTTATCATCATTGTCTAGCGAAGGTAACATTGGGTAAAACCCAGATTCACATGGAGGGGTTGCCAGACCAGTGTTCAGAATTTGCGGATGTGTTTTGTCCCAAGTCGGCAGATAAACTTCCTCCGCATCGTCCTTTTGATTGTCCCATTGATCTCAGGTCTGGTTGTATTCCCCCTAGAGGTCATCTCTACAATTTATCTGGGCCAGAGAAATTAGCTATGCAAGAGTACATCCGAGAAAATTTAGCTAAAGGCTTTATTCGTCCCACTCGGTCACCAGCAGGGGCAGGATTCTTTTTTGTGAAAAAGAAGGATGAAGGATTCCGTCCATGCATTGATTATCGGGGCTTAAACAAAATCACAGTAAAAAAATCGTTATCCTCTGCCCTTAATAGACGATTTGTTTACCCAAGTCACCAATGCTAAGATTTTCTCGAAGCTGGATTTAAGGGGTGCTTACAACCTTGTGCGTATCAGGGACGGTGATGAATGGAAGACGGCCTTTAACACACCCGACGGGCATTACGAGTACCTAGTGATGCCCTTCAGGTTGTGTAACGCCCCGGCCGTCTTCCAAGAGCTGATTAATGAGGTCTTCAGAGAGGTTTTGGGCAAATTCGTCTTAGTGTACTTAGACGACATACTAATTTTCTCATCCAACCTCTCAGAACACAGGAAACATGTTGGGTTTGTGTTACAGAAGTTAAGACAAAATATGCTGTATGCTAAGTTGGAGAAGTGCATTTTTGAAGTGACCTCTGTCGCTTTTCTGGGGTACATAATCTCGACCTCTGGCCTCTCTATGGACCCTGGAAAGGTTTCAGCTGTCTTGGAGTGGCCTCAACCTGTAGGACTGAAAGCTCTCCAGAGGTTCCTGGGGTTTGCCAACTACTACAGGAGGTTCATTAAGGGGTACTCTATGGTGATTTCACCTCTCACCAGTCTCACCAAGAAAGGGGCAGATACTCACCACTGGTCCCCAGAGGCCCATGCTGCTTTCTCCACTCTGAAGAAATTGTTCTGTTCTGCACCCATACTGAGACATGTTGACGTCACCTTTCCCTTTATTGTGGAGGTAGATGCCTCAGAGGTAGGGGTAGGGGCTGTGCTGTCTCAGCGTTCTGGTTTGCAGGGAAAACTGCATCCTTGTGCCTATTTCTCCCGTAGGTTTTCACCCGCAGAGAAAAACTATGATATAGGCAATAGGGAACTTCTAGCCATCAAATTGGCCTTTGAGGAATGGCGACATTGGCTAGAAGGGGCAGAACATACCATTACTGTTTACACTGACCACAAGAATTTGGAGTACATTGAGGGTGCTAAGAGACTTAGCCCCCGACAGGCCCGGTGGTCGTTATTTTTCTCAAGATTCAGATTTGTAATCACGTATACCCCTTGCAGTAAGAACATCAAGGCTGATGCCTTATCCAGGTGTTTTGAGCACGAGACAGCACAGCCCTTAGACCCAGAGACCATTGTCCCTCAGAAAGTGGTCCTGGCAGCCACTGAGACCTGGAAAGACTGGACTGTCACTTTAAGTCCGTTCCAACAAGATGTTCCAGAGGGGAAGCCTGAGGGAGTCATGTTTGTACCATTGCCTTTTCGCCTACAACTGTTGCAGCTGTTTCATTCCCACAAGAATGCTGGGCATCCTGGGGCCACCAGAACTCAGGATCTCATTGCTAGATGTGCTTGGTGGCCGTCATTGGCAACAGACTGTAAGGAGTATGTGAGAGAATGTGCAGTATGTGCTAGGAGCAAACCCTCCCGTCAGGCACCTGTTGGAACATTGCAGCCTGTTCCAGTTCCGAATGAGCCGTGGACAAATTTGTCTATGGATTTTGTGGGCGAACTGCCCAGGTCTGAAGGCATGACGGTCATTTGGGTGGTAGTCGATCGATTCAGTAAGATGGCCTATTTTGTCCCCCTGAAACGACTCCCCTCGGCCCAGGAATTGGCTGATCTCTTCATCCAGCACATTTTCCGGCTGCATGGCATTCCGGAAAATATAGTGTCAGATCGGGGCGTCCAATTTGTATCCAAGTTTTGGAGAGCATTCTGCCATCAGTTAGACATGGAGTGCTACTCTATATATAGTTACTGCTGGACAGTCACAAGTTGTCTGACGTTGCGAACACTACGTGGAAGCACTCAGACCTTAGTCAGATCCAACAGTGTGTTTGAACCAGGAGGACCTGGGAATTCACACTGAGCCAGATTACTACTCTGTTATTATTGTCATGGCCGGATCTCAGGCAAGGCCGCATAGGCCATGGCCTAGGGCGCCAGGAAAGTGAGGGGCGGGCTGTGGGCAGGAGGGTGGTAGTAGCACTTAGCCTGCTAAACATTCATCTTGCTACACAGAGTTTGCACATTGCGGTGGGCAGCTACGAACATTCGGAACTGGCACTCGGGGGATGAAGGGATGAAGGGGCAGCGAACAGACACTTACAGTGATTTCTGAGTTGCCTGTCACTCACTGAATGTGCCACTTGCCAAGGAGCTTATAATCTAGTCTCTGCCATCATGTCACTAACTGTCCTCAGAGGAGTTTATAATGTAATCCCTGCCATCACTTTACTAATTGTCTTCAGAGGAGCTTACAATCTAATACCTGCTGTGTTGGGGGGGGGAGTTAAATACTGTTATCAGGGGGGAGCTGGTGATAGTGGGCCTTGGGCGGTAAAAAGTAGAAATCCGGCCCCGATTATTGTGTTCTACTTCAGACTAGTTCCAGGGTGTTGAGACCACGGACCTCACACCCAAGATTAGGGAACTTGTGTATCATTCTGCTATACATCAGATTAGTTCCAGGGTGTAGAGATCACGGACCTCACACCCAAGACTAGGCATTGTTTGATATCTGTTATGACCTATTGCTTTCCTGACTACCTCTCCGCTCGCTGATTCGGTACCACGCATATCTGATCTTCTGTTGCCAACCCTGCCTGCCTTGGATACCGAATCAGCCTTCTGTCTTTGTACTTTGTCTGTCTTTGTGTTGCCGACCTGGCTTGCCCGACCTCGAGAGCTATCTCTCTCCTTTAGGAGATAGTCTCCAGATCAGCTAGTGACATCCACCTTCAGGTGTCACTCACTCACTGGTCCTTCCTACCTTCAGCCTGAGACTCCACCCCTTGGAAGATTTCAGGCTGCTAGAAGGTTCTCGTGCTTCTCAAAAGAGCAGTGTTCCCCACAATGCCAAGGATCACCTGATCATCAGGTGGATTACTCAAAGTAAATACTGTTGCACCAAACACTCACGATATATACAGTTGTCCAGAGGTTAGTACTATATCTGTATTATTGGTGATTCTGCAGATCATCAATAATCAGGTATATATCTGTATTCTTGGTGATACTGCAGATCACCAATAATCAAATTCTCTCTGCGTGCTGACACCGATCGTTACAGTAATCTAGTCCACCAAGGGCTTAGTGTTGGGCAAACATCTAGATGTTCGGGTTCGGGCCGAACAGGCCGAACATGGCCGCGATGTTCGGGTGTTCGAGCCGAACTCCGAACATAATGGAAGTCAATGGGGACCAGAACTTTCGTGCTTTGTAAAGCCTCCTTACATGCTACATACCCCAAATTTACAGGGTATGTGCACCTTGGGAGTGGGTACAAGAGGAAAAAAAAATTAGCAAAAAGAGCTTATCGTTTTTGAGAAAATCGATTTTAAAGTTTCAAAGGGAAAACTGTCTTTTAAATGCGGGAAATGTCTGTTTTCTTTGCACAGGTAACATGCTTTTTGTCGGCATGCAGTCATAAATGTAATACAGATAAGAGGTTCCAGGAAAAGGGACCGGTAACGCTAACCCAGCAGCAGCACACGTGATGGAACAGGAGGAGGGTGGCGCAGGAGGAGAAGGCCACGCTTTGAGACACAACAACCCAGGCCTTGCATGAGGACAAGAAGCGTGCGGATAGCAATTTGCATTTTGTCGCCATGCAGTCATAAATGTAATACAGATGAGAGGTTCAATAAACAATAAACAGTAATTGGTGTTGTCCAGAATGCGCACAATGCGTGGGTCGCGTTCAATGCAGTCCTAGGCCGAAGAGGTCATAGCCTAGGGTCACAAAAACCTGTTTATTTGGGCAATTTCAATAGTGGCGAGTCTGACGTACATAAATCGCAGCAATGGCCGTTAGCAACATCTGAATCTCACGAAATGTCTTATGCAGGTAGAAGACATATTGTTAGACTTGGGCTCCAAAGATGGGTTCCCTACATCTCTGCAAACCAGAGTTACAGGGCTCAAAATTTGGTAAAATCCCCCGTAGGCTTTCATTGGGCCTCCTATTTACAGTTCCAAAATCTCACGTTTTTTCAAAGGGCAATTGCTCAGCAGTGGCAAATTTTCTAGCATTGTAGGGACCCTTAGGGGGAACATGACTGGTGAGTTTCGGGCCCCTAGGCCAAAGAGGTCATAGCCTAGGGTCACAAAAACCTGTTTATTTGGGCAATTTCAATGGTAGTTATGCTGACGTACATAAATCTCAGCCATGGCCGTTAGCAACGTCTGAATTTCACGAAATGTCTCATGCAGGTAGAAGAAGTTCTACCAAATGTAAGTTACAAATTTTTTTCTGCTTAGCTGCTCCTGAGGTTTTAAATTTAGGTTAGGTCACTTGCCCGGAGGTCTGCCTCACCGTGGCGCAAGTGTCTAGTATAATATACTTTGCATGCAAACCATATTGGAAGCTAAAGTACCTCCTAGTTTAATAAATGTTAGCACTTGTCTTGGATGCAGGGCATGCATTTTTCAGTCTGGCAGAGGCGGTGTTTGCCTATGCGATTAACCATTCAATTGCAGCATGTGTTTAGGGATGCGCAGCCTTTCCCCCCACCTTTCCTTAACTTTGTAACTATGTAACTGTCAGGTTAGCTGCTCCCAGCCCCTCCTCCTGAGTTTCCTGTTTGCATGATAAGTAGTAGCAGATTTGCATATGATTTGCATCTGAATTGAATGCGAAGTGTGTGGAGAGTCTATATAGGTGCTACACACTGAGCTGGTGGTCATTTCAGATGCAGCCTTAGTGGTATGCGCTGGCGTTCCCCTCGCTGTTCTACCAAATGTAAGTTACACATTTTTTTCTGCTTAGCTGCTCCTGAGGTTTTAAATTTAGGTTAGGTCACTTGCCCGGAGGTCTGCCTCACCGTGGCGCAAGTGTCTAGTATAATATACTTTGCATGCAAACCAGGGGAGGACTGGGAACTTTTGGCCTGGGGGGAAAACACAAACTAGAGGCCCGTTTTCACGGCAGCCCCAGCCCAAATGACATCACACACGTGTCCCATGTGCTATATGCTGATAGTCACGTGGGAAATACAGCAAGGACACTCGAGGGACAGCGTGACAGGTAAAGTATAAATTCACGGGGGGGGGCACATAATACATTTTGAGTTACAACGGTCGGGGTATCTATCTCTTACACAAGTCCTGCAAACAGCCCTTCTGGAGTCTAAGGACTGTCTGCAAGCAGCCCTTCTGGAGTCTAGGGACTGTCGAAAACTTTACAACCTAGACAATATCTTATGTAGCTGTGCACATGCAGTTAACAATGGTGAGAGACCAGACAGATTTTTTTCCCACGGACCCTGCAAACAAGCCTCTGCTCTGTATCATGTTGTGTATATTTACTAGCTTGCCCGACCTACAATTGCTCTGTAATTGGGCGTTTATTTCCCTCATTCAGCCTATACAAAAACCTGAATTCACCAGGCACAGTGCCAGCCCTAAATCATTAAATGAGAGGCAGCCTGGGGGGAAATCTCCCCCCTTCCCCCCTGGCCAGTCCTCCCCTGATGCAAACCATATTGGAAGCTAAAGTACCTCCTAGTTTAATAAATGTTAGCACTTGTCTTGGATGCAGGGCATGCATTTTTCAGTCTGGCAGAGGCGGTGTTTGCCTATGCGATTAACCATTCAATTGCAGCATGTGTTTAGGGATGCGCAACCTTTCCCCCCACCTTTCCTTAACTTTGTAACTATGTAACTGTCAGGTTAGCTGCTCCCAGCCCCTCCTCCTGAGTTTCCTGTTTGCATGATAAGTAGTAGCAGATTTGCATATTATTTGCATCTGAATTGAATGCGAAGTGTGTGGAGAGTCTATATAGGTGCTACACACTGAGCTGGTGGTCATTTCAGATACAGCCTTAGTGGTATGCGCTGGCGTTCCCCTCGCTGTTCTACCAAATGTAAGTTACACATTTTTTTCTGCTTAGCTGCTCCTGAGGTTTTAAATTTAGGTTAGGTCACTTGCCCGGAGGTCTGCCTCACCGTGGCGCAAGTGTCTAGTATAATATACTTTGCATGCAAACCATATTGGAAGCTAAAGTACCTCCTAGTTTAATAAATGTTAGCACTTGTCTTAGATGCAGGGCATGCATTTTTCAGTCTGGCAGAGGCGGTGTTTGCCTATGCGATTAACCATTCAATTGCAGCATGTGTTTAGGGATGCGCAGCCTTTCCCCCCACCTTTCCTTAACTTTGTAACTATGTAACTGTCAGGTTAGCTGCTCCCAGCCCCTCCTCCTGAGTTTCCTGTTTGCATGATAAGTAGTAGCAGATTTGCATATGATTTGCATCTGAATTGAATGCGAAGTGTGTGGAGAGTCTATATAGGTGCTACACACTGAGCTGGTGGTCATTTCAGATGCAGCCTTAGTGGTATGCGCTGGCGTTCCCCTCGAGGTAGAAGACATATTGTTAGACTTGGATTCCAAAGATGGGGTCCCTACATCTCTGCAAACCAGAGTTACAGGGATGCAAAATTGGTAAAATCCCCCATAGGCCTTAATTGCCTCCCTATTTCACTTTCCAAAATCTCACATCTTTTCAAAGGGCAATTGCTCAGCAGTGGCAAATTTTCTAGCATTTTAGGGACCCTTAGGGGGAACATGACTGGTGAGTTTTGGGCCCCTAGGCCGAAGAGGTCATAGCCTAGGGTCACAAAAACCTGTTTATTTGGGCAATTTCGATGGTGGCGAGTCTGACGTACATAAATCGCAGCAATGGCCGTTAGCAACGTCTGAATCTCACGAAATGTCTCATGCAGGTAGAAGACATATTGTTAGACTTGGATTCCAAAGATGGGGTCTCTACATCTCTGCAAACCAGAGTTACAGGGCTCCAAAATTGGTAAAATCCCCCATAGGCTTTCATTGGGCCTACTATTTACCGTTCCAAAATCTCACACCATTTCAAAGGGCAATGGCTCAGCAGTGGCAAAACTCACCAGTCATGATCCCCCTAAGAGTCCCTACAATGCTAGAAAATTTGGTACTGCTGAGCCATTGCCCTTTGAAAAGATGTGAGATTTTGGAAAGTGAAATAGGGAGGCAATGAAAGCCTATGGGGGATTTTACCAATTTTGCACCCCTGTAACTCTGGTTTGCAGAGATGTAGGGACCCCATCTTTGGAATCCAAGTCTAACAATATGTCTTCTACCTGCATGAGACATTTCGTGAAATTCAGATGTTGCTAACGGCCATGGCTGAGATTTATGTACGTCAGCATAACTACCATTGAAATTGCCCAAATAAACAGGTTTTTGTGACCCTAGGCTATGACCTCTTTGGCCTAGGGGCCCGAAACTCACCAGTCATGTTCCCCCTAAGGGTCCCTACAATGCTAGAAAATTTGCCACTGCTGAGCAACTGCCCTTTGAAAAAACGTGAGATTTTGGAACTGTAAATAGGAGGCCCAATAAAAGCCTACGGGGGATTTTACCAAATTTTGAGCCCTGTAACTCTGGTTTGCAGAGATGTAGGGAACCCATCTTTGGAGCCCAAGTCTAACAATATGTCTTCTACCTGCATAAGACATTTCGTGAGATTCAGATGTTGCTAACGGCCATTGCTGCGATTTATGTACGTCAGACTCGCCACCATTGAAATTGCCCAAATAAACAGGTTTTTGTGACCCTAGGCTATGACCTCTTCGGCCTAGGACTGCATTGAACGCGACCCACGCATTGTGCGCATTCTGGACAACACCAATTACTGTTTATTGTTTATTGAACCTCTCATCTGTATTACATTTATGACTGCATGGCGACAAAATGCAAATTGCTATCCGCACGCTTCTTGTCCTCATGCAAGGCCTGGGTTGTTGTGTCTCAAAGCGTGGCCTTCTCCTCCTGCGCCGCCCTCCTCCTGTTCCATCACGTGTGCTGCTGCTGGGTTAGCGTTACCGGTCCCTTTTCCTGGAACCTCTTATCTGTATACATTTATGACTGCATGCCGACAAAAAGCATGTTACCTGTGCAAAGAAAACAGACATTTCCCGCATTTAAAAGACAGTTTTCCCTTTGAAACTTTAAAATCGATTTTCTCAAAAACGATAAGCTCTTTTTGCAAAAAATTTTTTTCCTCTTGTACCCACTCCCAAGGTGCACATACCCTGTAAATTTGGGGTATGTAGCATGTAAGGAGGCTTTACAAAGCACGAAAGTTTAGGTCCCCATTGACTTCCATTATGTTCGGAGTTTGGCTCGAACACCCGAACATCGCGACCATGTTCGGCACTAACCCGAACATCTAGATGTTCGCCCAACACTACACGTGACCCGTTCGGCCAATCACAGCGCTAGCCGAACGTTCGGGGAACGTTTGGCCATGCGCTCTTAGTTCGGCCATATGGCCGAACAGTTTGGCCGAACACCATCAGATGTTCGGCCGAACTCGAACATCACTCGAACAGGGTGATGTTCTGCAGAACCGAACAGTGGCGAACATTGTTCGCCCCAACACTACAAGGGCTTAATTCAACAGTTTTTTCCCTGCTTCAGTATATATATATATATATATATATATATATATATATATATATATATATATATATATACGCATAAATCTAAATATATATATATGTGTGTGTATATATATATATATATATATATATATATACACATACATACACAGTGGGATGAGAAAGTTTGGGCAACCTTGTTAATTGTCATGATTTTCTTGTATAAATCTTTGGTTGTTACGATAAAAATGTTAGTTAAATATAATCATATAGGAGACACACACAGTGATATTTAAGAAGTGAAATGAAGTTTATTGGATGTAAAGAAAGTGTGTAATTATTGTTTAAACAAAATTAGTCAGGTGCATAAATTTGGGCATTTTATTGATTCCAAAGCCTTTAGAACTAATTATTGGAACTCAAATTGGCTTGGTAAGCTCAGTGATCCCTGACCTACATACACAGGTGTATCCAATTATGAGAAAGAGTATCTAAGGGGGTCAGTTGTAACTTCCCCTTCTCTTTTAATTTTCTCTGAAGAGTAGCAACATGGGGGTCTCAAAACAACTCTCAAATGACCTGAAGACAAAGATTGTTCACCATCATGGTTTAGGGGAAGGATACAGAAAGCTGTCTCAGAAATTTCAGCTGTCTGTTTACACAGTTAGGAACATATTGAGGAAATGGAAGACCACAGGCTTAGTGCAAGTTAAGGCTCGAAATGGCAGAACAAGAAAAATCTCGGATAAACAGAAGTGACGAATGGTGAGAACAGTCAGAGTCAACCCACAGACCAGCACCAAAGACTTACAACATCATATTGCTGCAGATGGAGCCACTGTGCATTGTACAACCATTTGGCGCACTTTACACAAGGAGATGCTGTATGCGAGAATGATGCAGAGAAAGCCTTTCCTCCGCCCACAGCACAAACAGAGCTGCTTGAGGTATGCTAAAGCACATTTGGACAAGCCAGCTTCATTTTGGAATAAGGTGCTGTGAACTGATGAAACTAAAATTGAGTTATTTGGGCATAACAAGGGGCGTTATGCATAGAGGAAAAATAACAAAGCATTTCAATAAAAACACCTGCTACCTACAGTAAAATATGGTGGTGGTACCATCATGCTGTGGAGCTGTGTGGCCAGTACAGGGATTGGGAATCTTGTCAAAATTGAGGGATGCATGGATTCCACTCAGTATCAGCAGATTCTGGAGACCAATGTCCAGGAATCAGTGACAAAGCTGAAGCTGCGCCGGGGCTGGATCTTTCAACAAGACAACAACCCTAAACACTGCTCAAAATCCACTAAGGCATTCATGCAGAGGAGCAAATACAACGTTCTGGAATGGCCATCTCAGTCCCCACACCTGAATATAATTGAAAATCTGTGATGTGAGTTAAAGAGAGCTGTCCATGCTCAGAAGCCATCAAACCTGAATGAACTAGAAATGTTTTGGAAAGAGGAGTGATCCCAAATACCTTCAACCAGAATCCATACTCTCATTGGAACCTACAGGAAGCTTTTAGAGGCTGTAATTTCTGCAAAAGGAGGATCTACTAAATATTGATTTCATTTCTTTTTTGTGGTGCCCAAATTTATGCACCTGTCTAATTTTGTTTAAACAATTATTGCACACTTTCTGTAAATCCAATAAACTTAATTTCACTTCTGTGTGTGTGTCTCCTATATAATATATTTAACTGACATTTTGTATCGTAACAAACAACAATTTATACAGGAAAATCTTGAAAATTAACAAGGTTATCCAAACCTTCACATCCCACTGTATATATATATATACTGTATATGCATATATATATATATATATATATATATATATATATATATATATATATATATATATATATATATATACGTACGTGTATATATCATATGGCATTTCTATCTGCTGCCATTGCTTAAAATATGGCTAGGTTGAATTATATTGTGCTAAAGTTTTCTTACTGGGGTTTTGAAGGCGATGCTGTGAGTTACCGTAGTGAGCAATTGGTTCAATTAATACTGGTGTAAATTTCAAGGGTGAACTGTAACATTTCTGTACCACTGTTATTTTTTTGGCAAATTTGATCTACTGCTTAATATCGCACAATTGTATTCCTCAAGATATGTCTTGCGATGTTGGATCTATTTTCTTTCCTTTTAGTAAGTGTTCAGTAAATGCAAACTTGTGAAACGTGTGTTAGTGTACAGAGCTCAAAGTTACTCAAACAAGGAGGAAGCGTATAGCTAAGAGGCGTATGTCCATGCTATATCATGGACTTTTTAATGGAATTCTGGAAATAAACACTTGTCAAAAACCTACCAATTAGAAAATATAAAGTAAATAAATGTAATATCAGTTATGTACAGTAAATATGTGTAAAATAAATATGGCACTATTTTACACACTACACTAAGATATACTGTACGTTATATACCGTAGTTGTTTGGGTTAAAAAAAAAATAAGACATATGTCCATCAAGGTCAACCAGACAATAAAGTACAACACTACCCTGCACCCTCACATATCTCTGTTGATCCAGAGGAAGGCAAAAAACCCTTACGAGCAATGGTCCAATTAGCCCCCAACACCACATAGAATTACCTAGTAAGTATAGCCATTGATCTCTTTCAATGCAAGGAAAGCATCTAAGCCCCCTTTAAACGGAGATATAGAATTTGCCATAACTACTTCCTGTGACAATACATTCCACATTTTAAAGAACCCTTTTTTTTCCCTCCATGCACAGATCATGTCCCCTAGTTGCAAAAGCATATGGAAAAAAGCTCATCTGCCAAGCTTGTATATTGTCCTCTGATGTATTTATACATGTTAATTAGATCTCCTCTAAGGCACTGTTCCCCAACCCTGTCCTCAAGGCCCACCAACAATGCATGTTTTGTAGAAATCCAGAGAGATAATTGATCAGCTCTGCTTAGACACTGATTACCCCACCTGTGCATGTTTGTGGTTTTCTGCAAAACATGTACTGTTGGTGGGCTTTGAGGACAGGGTTGGGGAACTCTGCTCTAAGGCATCTTTTCTCCGGACTAAATAGGCCCATTTTATCTAACCTTTTCTGGCAAGTGAAACCTTCCATCACTCTAATCAATTTTGTTGCTTGTCTCTGCACCTGCTCTAAAACTACAATATATTTCCTGTAATGCAGTGCCCAGAACTGAATTCCATATTCCTGATGCGGTCTTACTAGAGAGTTAAACAAGGGCAATATTATGCTAGCATCTCGAGTATTTATTTCCCTTTTAATTCATCCCATAATGTTTTTTTTTGCTTTAGCTGCAGTGGTTTGGCATTGAATACAATTATTTAACTTGTTGTCGATGAGTACTCCTAAGTCCTTCTCCAACTTTGATGTCCCCATCTGTATCCTGTTTATTTTGTATGGTGCTAGACCGTTGGTATGACCAAAATGCACAACTTTACATGCACTTTTTTTAAAACATTGAATTTCACCTGTCATTTATGTGCCCAAATAGCTTTCTCATCCAGATCCGTTTGCAATATGTCCCTATCATCCTGAGAGTTGCTGATTCTGCACAATTTTGTATCATCTGCTAGAATAGCAACATTGCTTTCTACTTCATCAACTAGGTCAGTGTTTCTCAAACCTGTCCTTGTGACTCCCCAATGGAGCATGTTTTGCAGGCAACCTCACATATGCACAGGTGGGATAATTAGTGTCTCAGCAACATGCAATCCACCTAGCTGAGACACTAATTACTGTTACCCCACCTGTGCATAGGTTAGTTTGCCTGCAAAACATGGACTGTTGGGGAGTCTTGAGGACAGGTTTGAGAAACATATTAATAAATAAATTGAAGAGTATTGGATCTAGTACTGATCCAAGTGGGATCCCATTGCTGACGGTCACCCATTTTGAATATGATCCATTGACCGCAACTCTTTATTTTCTGTTTATAAGCCAGTTCCCTATCCATGCACACAGACTCTTCCCTAGTCCTTCTGCACCAGACTGTTGTGGGGAACAGTATCTAAGGCCTTTGCAAAGTCCAAATATAAAAACTTTTCAGACACAGAGTTTTTAGAGTTAGGAGCTCTAGGCTAGGATGCTGGGATTGTTGATTCTTGAGCATGTTAAGCTTTAATAACATACACAGAACATTTGCTTTTGTTGTATTTCTAACATATAACAGAATCACAGAAACGTATAAAAGTGACCAAAATTATTCTTCAAATATTATTTCCAAATTTATCTCACCTTGAAAAAAAGTGTATCATTTAATATATGGATCTAAAAAGCAGTATCTGTCAACTAATTATTATGAACATAGGCGAGATATACTACAAAACAAGGTAGCACCTGTCAAACCATTTGCATTGCACTTGCCACTAGTAAAATCTACAAACCAATGCCTGAAAATGCTGAAAACCTTAAAGAGGAGCTGTTAGCCATACTATTTAAAAAAAAAAAAAACAAAGCAAAAAAAAACAACAACACATGTATTAGTAGATAAATACTTGCTCTACTTACATAACATTTGTATTGCACTGTCCACATTTTGATTTCAGTGAGTTTTATATAGTAAATAAAGAGAATTCTGTTTCTGTCAGTTTCCATCTTAGAATCCCTGTCTCTGAAGCCAATCCTGATGTAATTTCCTCCCTTACTCTGTTTTCTCTCCTCTGCCTGATTGTGTATCCCCCCTCTTTCAATCATTTTGTGGCTTTGCAGGCATGGTTTATCTGTATGGATTGGATTTCATCTGAGTCACTTTCTCAGCTTCTCCGCAAAAGAAATATTGACCAATCAGAGAGGAACAGAGGTGAGGTGTGGGAGGGGAAACCGGGAGTGAAAGAAACTTCAGCTAATCAGGCTGCATAGTTATGTATGAGGAGAACCGGGGAGGAAAAAAAAATAACCAGCATGCACTGCAACTTCTCGTTTGCGGCAGATGTACCAGGGGACCTGGAAATGATATTCTATTGAGACGAAAATTAAGAGATATTTTTAACTTTTGGATTGCCTGGTTAACATCCTTATTATTTGTTTACTATATAAAAATAGATAATTGATTTTTGATTTTATGCCTAATAGTTACTCTTTAAGGTTTGAAGTGTGTATGTGAAAGAAAAGGTGCCAATGGTTAAGGGAAATAAGGCCCTGTGAGCAAAATGGTTAATGTAGAGGTCACTGTGATGGTTTTGTTAGGAACTGAAAGGTACAAAAGCTTACCTGCAATAAGGTTCCGTGTTACCAGAGTGTTCGCATTTGCCATGTTTACAGTAGCCTTCATAATCATCAGAGCAGGAAGTATGTGATCCTCTTGCATTTTCTCCTACTTTGTTTACATTCTCTAAAAGAAGAAGGCAACATAATAAGATAGTTTAGTAACAATAATGCATATATACATAAATCAGAAATGTCTGCAGAAGGTAAAATATTTTACCAGAAAACATAATTAATATTTAAAATCAAATTCCAGAGCAACACTTCCACTGTGAAGTCCTAGGGCAAGAGAAAGTGAGGATGAGGATGATGACTGAATACTATAATCTTGGTCATGTTGGTCCGAGATATATGCTGATTAAATATGCAGTCCTTGTGGTGATTGATTGATAGACAGCCAGGCCTGGATTGACCTCACAGAAGCCCAAAGGCACAGATGTCCTGGCAACTTAGACTTCACCCACCGTGAACCTACAAACCCACACCAAACTGCACCGCAAGTGTGCTGGCTGTCCCAGCTGTCACTTCTCCCTTACTTCCCTTGTCATAGGTAGCTACAGGTTCCCCTTAATATTGAGGGTACTTCTGGCTACCCAATACTAAGTAGCTAGGGGTGCACCTGACTGAAGGGAGATCTCATCAGTGGAATGCCAAGAGCAGAGTGAGTAACCTCTCATTTACACTCTCAACAGGACTCTGCATATGGAAGATGGGATGGAGGCGCTCGGAAAGGGGAGTGAGCAGGCTTTCAATCATCAGACGCCTGTAGACATATGCCTACAGTGCCTCATGGTAAATCTGGCCCTGCAGACAGAAAAGTATAGGGATTATGGCAACGAAGTGATTGGAGATGTTCTATATATTTCATTTTAAGCATTTATCAGCATCCTATACAGGATAAAAGAAGTGGTATGGAATCCAATGCATTGTTGTCTGATTTCTGTAAAGCAATGCATGATGATCAGGAATGTTTGCTGACTGGTTGGAGACATTACTGTTTTTTCCTTTCATTTCTTCACAGCCTTGGTGGTACTATCGTATCCACCATTTTTAGCATTTGTCATTATCTCTGTTGTCTTTCTGGTTAAATCAGTTTTATTGCACATCATAATGTAAAACATTAAAATACAATAAAGAAGCCAAATAAAATATACAGAATATTAAAAAATATCCATCTGGAGTACATGCAGTGTTTTAAAATATCAACATATTATAAAGATTAAACTCGTTCGGCTATACAGTTAGGTAGAAAAAATAAATGTGTAACCTTGGGGTGAGGGCGTAAAAGCCTTCATTTCTTAACCCCAACATTTAGCTAAATAGCTGCAAGTAACTAGCTAAGGTTAATACATCCTGAAAGTTAATAACGTTCCATAAAAGATGACAAACCTGCAATGAAATTGTAAAGTCAAAGTGACATAAAATTAAAAACAGAAAGGAAAAGGAAAAACCCTAAAACACAGACATGAACAGTTTAAAGAGAATCTGTACTGTAAAATTCTTACAATAAAAAGCATACCATTCTATTCAGTATGTTTTCCTGGGCCCCTCTGTGCTGTTTCTGCCACTCCCTGCTGCTATCCTGGCTTGTAATTGCCATTTTTATGCAGTGTAGGCTGAGAGTAGCTCAGTGTGTGAGTCATACAGAGTGTGCAGGGGACCTGGAGAGGGTGTTTATAGCTTCTATCCAATCACAAGCAGCACAGCACATTCCAGCCTGACTGCCTGAGCCCGACAGAGGAGAGAAGATTAGATCATATAACAGAGATAACACAGCCACTGTGCAACCAGGAAAGGCTGCAGTAAGACAGAGCACATTAGAACAGCTATAGGAACTTATAGGATAGAAGAAATAAGGCTCAACATTTTGTTACAGAGTCTCTGTAACATACAAACTAATGTCTGCAAAGGCTTCTGGTCACCCGTACTGGTAAGTACTGAACATTTACCAAATATACCTTGGAAATTTCACCCAAGAAGTAGAGACTTCCAGTCACAAAGGCTCAAGTGCATTTGGCGAACCCACCAATTATCACAATCAATAACTCCCAAACCCCACCTGTACTACAGGAGCTTCAATCAAATAGCCATGTGCCAACATGGGCATTACGGTGAATTTACCAGAGTCTTAAACTCATCAGATTCTGAAATCGACCCACCCAAATCAGGTATCAACATGTGCATCCAACTTGTTATCAGAAGCCACCAGCCTGTCCATGTGCATGATATCATTCAGTGCTGTAGACCAGTGAGAGATCAAGGGAGGGATTGCTGGATTTCCACAGTCTGGCCACCACAGTCTGATAGAGACAGAGAAAGGGATGATAAAATGAGAGGAGGGCAAGGGGGAGATAAGAGGTAACAGGAAAGATGAAAACAAAGATTGCAGCTTGAAAACATCAGCTCCGTCCATTCTCAGCAGGGCAACCTACAGTATTCCTAATCTGAAAAGGGTAGCAGGACAAACAAGCATTCTAACACAGCTTCACTCCTAACTAACAAAGAACTGATCTCAGGTCACAGATTTCCTTGGGCTTCCATTTTTAGATTGTAAAGCGTGCAAACCTTTCTGCTTTCATTTCTTGGAGAAAACCGATTGCCATTTGGGTTTTGGAGATAGTAAAGGCAAGGGACTCTTAAAGGACCAATCATGCAAGTGAACTCAAAGAAGTTGCAAAGTACCCCAAAAAGTTGGCAGATCTTCCAACTGCGTAAAAACTGCAAATTTCCCATTTTAAATGCGATTAGTTAAAAAGGATTAACCCCAACGGTATTTTATTTCCTCATCTCTGAGGATCTGCATCAGAGGCTTAAGTGCACGTCGAAGCTACAAAGTTTTTCTCTACAAATCGGGAAGCAACATAATCGAGGGCTCAATGAAGTGAATGTCATCTTGTTCCCTGGCAGCTCCCATAATCTCCTCCTTCACCTTGTAGAAATGGATTCTGCAAATGATGTCCCTAGGTCTGCTGGGATCTGTGCTTTTGGGGTCTAGGGATTGATGAGCTCTGTCAATTACTATGTCTTCATCTTTTTTGAGCAATTGGCAAAATATCTTTTTCCCTGCGGCTTCTACATTAGCTGGAGCAACAGTTTCCGGAATGCCATGGATTCGGATATTATTTCTGCAATGAGGATTTTCTATGCCATCTAAATGCAAAATATGTTCAATATTCAAGGTTGCCTGTGCATGAATAAATATCCTTTATGGACTCAATCTCTCCTTCCAGGTCCTCCGCCGTGTCATATTTAACCAATTTCTGCCTGCAGTTTCTCTGTTTCATGTTTATAGGTGTTTTCCAAACCTGACACATAATTCTCCATATCCTGCAGCATTGACATGGAGCACACATATACTTTCAAGTCCCACTGCTCTCCTGAGAACAGCTTTTTATGTGATCTGTCAGAGTGGCCCTGGGAATGATTGCTTTTATTGTGGGTGTCTCGTCGCTCAGAGTCTGAACTAGATGAGGATTCCCCCTGCTCGTCTGGATCAGTGGGCCCGAAGGCCCTGGGCAGAGTCCCACTCAGTTCCCCCTCACAAGCCCCCCTAGAGTCACAGTTGGAGGTGTCTTCGTGACATGACTGCATAGGGGAAGAAGACCTATCTCATCTGCGGGCAGGGGAGCCAGAGTCGCTAACCTCACAATCACAATCTCGTCTGGCAGAGGAGGCTGCTTTAGCTGGCTTGTGAGTGCTTCTGGTGGGAGAGGGAGTCCTCCAGGAGGAGCACTGATTCCCCTTGTTGGTCTTCTTTGCTGCTGGCGGCTCCATGCTGAGACCGCGGGTGCCACTTTGGGGCCTAATAGCTGGAAAGAGACAGGGCCAGTGTGGACAAAATAGGCTTCAATTCCACCTCATTTCAGGGCAGGTGTCTCCATGGCTGGTCTCCTGCGCTTCCCCCTCATTATGCAGCGGTTCAGAGCAGAAGCAGCTCACTTGGCCATGGCTAGCCACGCCACCATCTGTTGTCTTTCTTTGCAGCTACCTGAATGTGTACACTTCTGCAGATCACCATATGATCAGGTATAATATCTGTATTATTGGTGATACTGCAGATCACCAATAATCAAATACACTCTGTGTGCTGACACCAATCGTTACATTCCCCTTATGTGAATTCCCCCCCCCCTCCTTTCTGTGCATTTATCGTGTACCTGAGACGAGTGGGAACAAAAGTTTATAAAACCTGGGGCTTCCTCTAGCTCCCTCCACGCAGATCACTCACCGCAGTCTAAAGAAGCCTCCTAGATCCTCCCGTAGCAGCCCTGTTGTCCTCGGCCAGTCGGCGCAGATGCAGTGTGGCCAAGCACTCCTCCATCTCGCTCCTGTGGTTGGGAGTGTTCTGCGCCTGCACAGTAGTACTGCACAGGTGCAGAACACTCCCGGCCATGGGAGCAGGTTGTGCGTGGCCGGGCCGCGCATGCACAGTATGCCCAACTGGCCGTGAAGAACAGGGCTGAAACCTGATGATCTATGAGGCTTTGAACAGTGACGTGGGAGCAATCTGCGTGAAGGGGGCTGTAAGAAGCCCCAGGTAGATATCACTTTTAATTCCCCCTCATCTCAGGTTCACTTTAAAGTGGACCTGAACTCAGAACTTCCCCTCTGCTCTAAAATATAAGCAGCTGCATAATAACCTTTAAGCTAGTTGCACACTTAGCAGAAACGCTATAGTTGCGGGAGACGTTGCATTTTTGCTGCTAATGGAAGTGTATGGGCCGCAGGAAAAATGCATATAGAAAACGCATACGCGTTTTCAATGCGTGCGTTTTCAAAAAACACTTTTTTTGTTGCATAACATGCAAAAACGCACATAATGAAGGTGAATGGAAACGCAATGGTATTTGTTTTTCATGCTTTTTTTATATAGTTTTGTGATGTATTTCAGCTTCCTGTTGTCTTCCTATTAATGTGCATAAAACGCAATTGTTTTAGTTTGTTTTTCATCTCGGATCCACTTTAATAATCATTTATGGGATTATTACACTATGCCAGTACACACTATTCCTTTTTATCCTAGTTTTACAAGAATGCATTTAAATGTGTAATCATATATAAACCCTTTCCTATTCTGTCTTTGTTGGTATATTTTTCATGAATGGCATTGACATGTTCATATTAAATATTCAAAATATTATGGGATATTTATTTGTAGGACACATAATACATGCTCTTCCTCTTAGCAGAGGCAATGTCATGTCTTACAAGATTTCACATCTCAGTAGAAAAATTCCCCAGTGACTTTGAGAACTACTGAATCCTTGGCAGGATAGGAATAAAGTCATGTCAATGGAAACTGCCAGGCAATAGCTGTGACTTGATAGCACTTGTAATTTGCTCCAAGGCACATGAAAATAACGCAGCAAAAAGAAGTGTCAGACATATCTTCATACTGTAACCCACTAAGAAATGTCATATATAAGATTGTGCTGTAAGAACTTTATCATTTATGTGCAGTAAAATGTAGGTCAAAACATCAGAAATAACAGTTTGTATACACAGTATAATAGAAAGCACTGCAATCTGACAGTGTTAGCTTTCGTCCTAAATTTTCAGCATCCGGCCTGGTAACTGGAGAGGAAGCTGTGGTACACAGCGTTCCTGATTGTTTGGCAGCCAGGCAGGAAGCAGTCAAATCAGTGTTCTTCAGTGTGATGAATTGTGCACATTTTGGTGCAAGGCCTTTGTGGCTGTATTTTTATTGTACAATAAATGTTGTGTATTGTAAGCACCGTTTCCCCTACCTAATAACACCTGAGCACTTTTTTGATGTAACAACTGAATTTTCACTTTCAACAGAATTATACTGGATATATGTCAGAGATGATAGTAGATAGTAAGATAAAAAGGTGGAGGGGTTTGTCTCTTTGTTAAGAATTCTTTTACAGCTGTCCTCAATGATGAGATGGAGGAAGATTGCGAAGATGTGGAGTCCGTTTGGGTAAATATTCATGGTGGAAATAAAAGTTGCCAATTGCTTATTGGGGTATGCTACAGACCACCTTATATTAATGAAGCTGCAGAACTGCAATTACTACAGCGGATTGAAAAAGCTGCAAGTAAAAATGAGGTCATAGTTATGGGCGACTTCAACTTTCCAGACATTGACTGTGGTATTGAGGCTACCCATTCTGGTAAAAGCAGCAGATTTCTGGCAGCACTACAGGACAATTACTTGACTCAAATGGTAACGAAACCAACTAGGGGGAATGCGTTGCTGGATCTGATCATTTCTAATAGACCAGATAATGTATCAAATGTGCAGGTTCAAGAACATTTGGGAAATAGTGATCACAACATAATAACGTTTGATCTGGTGACTGATAGGCCACGGGGCAGCGGGACCACTAAAACTATGAATTTTAAAAAAGCAAAGTTCAATCAAATTAGGCAGGCACTAAGTTTGGTGAACTGGGATAATGTACTACAACTGGTACTGGTACTAATGTACTACAAGGGGAGGACACTGAAGGGAAATGGCAAACATTTAAACTTATTCAATGGCAAACATTTTAACTTAATCAATATTGTAGTATGTATATCCCATATGGAAACAAAATGTCTAGGAATAAAAGGAAAAAAGGACTCTATGGATGAATAGAAAGGTTAGGGATAAAATGAAGAGGAAAAAGAATGCCTATAAGGTCCTAAAAAAGGAAGGGACCGAGGCTGCACTAAGCAATTATAAGGAGTGCAATAAAAATTGTAAAAAAGAAATTAGGCTGGCAAAGATCAAAGCTGAACATCAAATCGCTAGGGATATCAAATCTAACCCAAAAAAGTTTTACAAGTACGTCAACTCTAAAAAAAGAAAGGTTGACTGTATAGGACTCCTAAAGGATGAGGGTGGAAACTCAATGGTAGATGACCAAAGTAAGGCAGAGCTATTAAATGCTTTCTTTGCTTCTATCTTCACAAAGGAAACGGCACTGTTGCAAATTACAGAGGCAGAAGAGTCTCAATCTTCTAACTGTAATATTAAATACTTAACGCAGAAAGAAGTGAAGGCAAGACTAAATAAATTAAAAATAGACAAGGCACCTGGCCCAGATGACATGCATCCTCGGGTCCTAAGGGAATTAAGTTCAGTTATAGATAAACCCCTTTATCTTATCTTTTGTTACTCTCTTTCAACTGGCAGAGTCCCAGTGGATTGGCGTACAGGCCACGTTTTCCCATTATTTAAGAAGGGCAAAAAATCAGATCCAGGAAATTATAGACCTGTAAGCTTAACATCAGTTGTATGCAAACTATTTGAGGGGTTACTAAGAGATACTATACATGACTTCATAGTAGAAAATAATCTTATTTCTCAGCATCAACATGGGTTTACTAAAGACAGGTCCTGTTTGACTAACATGCTCAGCTTTTATGAGGTAGTGAATGCTAATATGGATATTGGGAATGCTGTAGATGTGATATACTTGGACTTTGCAAAGGCCTTCGACACTTTTCCCCACAAAAGACTGGTGCAAAAGTGAGGATGCAAGGACTGGGGAAGAGTCTGTGTGCATGGATAGGGAACTGGCTAATGGACAGAAAACAAAGAGTTGTGGTCAATGGATCGTACTCAAAATGGGAGACTGTTAGCAGTGGGGTCCCACAGGGGTCTGTACTGGGTCCAGTGCTCTTCAATTTATTTATTAATGACCTAGTAGATGCAGTAGTGAGCTATGTTGCTATTTTAGCAGATGATACAAAATTGTGCAGAATCATCAACTCTCAGGAAGATAGTGTCATATTGCAACAGGATCTGGATAGGATGGCTATATGGGCACATAAATGGCAGATGAAATTCAATGTTGAAAAATGTAAAGTCATGCATTTTGGTCGTACCAATGGTCTAGCACCATACAAAATAAATGGGATACAGTTGGGGACATCAAGCTTGGAGAAGGACTTAGGAGTACTCATTGACAACAAGTTAAATAATCGTACTCAATGCCAAGCCGCTGCAGCTAAAGCTAACAAAATTTTGGGATGCATTAAAAGGGAAATAAAAACTCGAGATGCTAGCATAATATTGCCCCTTTTTAACTCTCTAGTAAGGCCACATCTGGAATATGGAATTCAGTTCTGGGCACCACATTACAAAAAAGATATTGCAGTTTTAGAGCAGGTGCAGAGACGAGCAACAAAATTGATACGTTAGATGGAAGGTCTCGCTTAGACGACTATGATTAAGGACTTGGAGTCCGAAACATGTCAGTCTAAGTGTTTTACCTGTTATTGGATATGTCCTGAATAAAGTACATTGAATGTGGAGGCATCAGTGCGGACCTTCCTTTCCTATTGCTGCTCATTGGGCTTGGCCGCTCATGTTCCTGCACTGTCCCACCCAGTACGGTGTAGCGGTACTCCTGTCTATACACTCCCTGATTGATGTATACACATGCAAGATGTTTTAAAGCACTTTAGGCCTCCAATTTAGCATGCAATGTGATGTCTTGCCCTTAAAACGCTGCTTTGCGTCAAATCCAGATTTTCCCCCGGGACTTTTGGCATCTATCCCACTCATCCATGCAAAAACTCAGATGTTAGACCCCTTGAAACATCTTTTCCATCACTTTTCTGGCCAGCATAAGTGTTTCTAGTTTTCAAAATTCGCCTCCCCATTGAATTCTATTGCGGTTCGCGAAAGTTCGCGCAAACCAAACTTTTGCGGAAGTTCGCGAACCCGATTCGTGAATCTAAAATCGGAGGTGAGGGCCATCTCTATTAGGCATTTTTAAATTATCAAATATACAGATATGCAAAAACAAACTGGGCCCGATCCAATTCACTTTTCCTAAGTGATTTTTTCACATCTTATAAATAAAATGCCCTTTAAGCCACCAGCAAGCAAGAAAATACTCAGAATAATTTTGACAGTACTTTTTCACATACTTTTGGTATTTTTTCAATTGCAGAGTCCAAAACAGAAACGAAAGATGAAAAATTATTTCCTAGTAGAAAAGTTTGAAAATGTTGACGCGCAAATTGCTTTGATGAAACTTTGAGGTCAAACAAGGCTTTCAATTTCATGTTCCAATGCACTCCTATTGGTTCTATAACTAATCCTCTCATCCATTTGTCAGGCAGGAACTAACAGATATGAATAGTCTATGCAGCGTCTTCCAATGAAAGTTGAACCACTTCTGTGGGGTGACTACATTTTATCAAAATATAAGAAACAAAGAGCCCGATCCAATTCACATTTTCTCCAAGACTTCTAGGTGATATTTTTACATCTTATCAGTAAAATACCTTATACTGTAAGCCACCAGCAAGCAATAAAATACTCAAAATAATTTTGACATTACTTTTTCAATTGCAAAGTGCTGAAAAGTTAATTTAAACAGAAAATTAAATATTATCTCCTGGGGGAAATAAGGAGAAAAAGTGAATGGGATGGTGTCCAAGGGCACATATGCAATTAACTTTTTCTCCAAAGTTTTCTCCAAAGTGATATTTTAAAACTTGTCACTAAATACAGTTCAAATACCCCCCACAATCTTAGATCAAAAGGATGTAACACCTTGGTCACCCCCAGAGTCCACCGCAAAACCTTTGAAGACAGAGCCTTCTGTCATGCTGCCCCTAGACTTTGGAACTCCCTGCCACATTCAATCAAGATAGCACCATCCCTGGGAGCATTTAAGTCAAAACTGAAAACCCACCTATTCAGTCTGGCATTTATGAACACCTGACTATCTCCTCTATAACCAGGGCCGGATTTCTGGGAAGGCCAGAAGGCCATGGCCTAGGGCGTTAAAATCAGATAAGATAAGAAGGGAGGCAGGACTTGGAGAGAGAAGAGGTCATATGTCAAAGAAAATCATCTGGTTTGGTCCCATAGCGCAGCCATCCAGCGCCTTGCTCTGCACCAATAGCTCCAATAGCTGAATTCCACAGTTCCCCAATCCCTGCTTCTCTCTCACTTCCTGATGTGTTATAACAATCAACATCTGCTGTCACCTGATGATCCATTCCTCTGTATGATGGACATACAGTACAAGTAGATGTGAAAGTTCAGCTGAGTTTTAATGCAGGCATTCACAAACATCAGTGAGCTCTGCTAATTTCTTCGCCTCTTTTACAGCTGTGACACTGACCCCAGCAGCTGTTAATTACTTTCTAACCCTAATTTATGACTGTTTCTCTTTTTTTCCCCTAGCTTGCAGTGATCTCTTCCCTGCTTCATTTAACTCTTTCCTGACTCATTTTCTGTCCTTCAGCTCCTACCATCTATGAGAACTGCCAGAATAAAAATGCTTCTCTTTCATTACTAAACTGTCACCTGAGCTGTTACTACCTCTATGCTAGTGTGTATGGTTTGGCATCCTAGTACTTTCCTGTAGCAGTATAGAATTGTACCATCTTGCTGATTCTTGAGAAAAACAAAAAAGACACAGGGGGACCGGGAGCCCGATCTGGTGTATTATCAAAGGGACACCAGGATATAAGTATCAAAACAGAGATATACTCACAAAATTGGGTTGCTAGTAACAAGCAACCACCTTTCTCGCATGCGAGGAAGTACCGTCCTCACTCGGCCTTGCTTCTGATAATAGGTTAGGTCGCAGCTCCAAGTAAAAAGTTGGTCACTTGGATACCTTCCAAGTGTACATTCCCCTATACAGGGGTGGCGAAGACTTAGGAAAAATAGGAGGCGCCCGTAGAGATATATCAGTAGTAGGTAGTATGATCATATGATAATAGGAAGGAAGGTTTCCTTGTTCCTACCTTATAGTAGTGAATCTCACACGTAAGGTAGTAGTAAATACTTCTTGATTTTATTGAGGCACAAATGACAACGCGTTTCTCGGCTACAGCCGCTTCATCAGGTCTGTGGGTGTGCCTTTAAGTGCAACTGGCAATATTCAAGATAGACAAAAAACATTCGACACCAATAACCATCAATATAAATATAAACAATATAATCAATAAAATATAATAAGAAAATAAAATAAAGTCCATTGGTATAGACAACATGATTAGTAAATAATTGATAAAAAAAAAAAATTATGACAAAAAAAGCGAAAACAATAAAACAATAGGATATAATCCATAGATCCCGGTGATTGTAAGTAGACACCGGTAGCTACCATAAGAGCAATAAATATATTATATGACCAGATACTTCACAAGATCAGGTCTGAGGACCATAGGTAGATCAATATATAATTGATTGGGAAATTTAAAAATCTCTTGCGATATATATATATAAAAGAAATGAAGATTTCAATAAAATTATATAAATATATGTATATATATACACACATAAAATACAGATGAAAAATAGCATGCATGATCTACTTATATAAAAGAAAAACAGTAGCTCAGAAGGTAAATCTAAATGAGATAACCGTATGTGAGACATTACAATATAATATAATATAAGAGGCGGCCATTAAAAGGGGAGGGGTCCAGTGTGTAGTTATGGCTATACTAGGAGGATTTTTATATAGGAGATTTAGAGACACTTTGTAGTGGCATAGCCTATAAGGGTCCTCAAACACCCATAAACATTAATTTTTAGTGAAGGTGGGCCCTATGGGGAGTAGATAGAGTATATCGGAGGGTATATCCAGGCAGGGCAAGTATGCCCTTATTATTTAAGTAGGGGCTGGGTGGAAGTAGGGGCCATGTGGCACATATCCCGGAGAGAGGACTAGACATAATGCAGGAACGGGGAGCAGACGCTTACCTTTAGAAATAGTGTCGCTATCTTGGGCGCCAAGGACGCTGTCAGTTCAGCGGCGCCTATTTAAAACCTATGTGTGCTTCATTGCGGAGCGGGCCGACGTCATCAAGGGGCGTGGCCCGCGGCCGGCGTGTGTCCTAGAGTGATGACGCATAGCGTCATCTGTTAACAGGCTGGGGAAGGTCTCGGGACAGCTTCCTTAGTAGCTAGGTAACCGCATGCCGGGAGTTCCTGGATAGAGCACCAGGTAACTCCCGGCGGCCATTTTGGTGGAGACCTATGGAAGCGGCCATTTTGGGTAGGGTATGAAAGGGAAATCGATACTATAAGGATTATACGTGGCCATAGCAGGGGAAATTATAAGAGAACGGTTATATTTTGGAAAACCAGGGAAAGGACAAGGGGGATCTGAACTGTCAATAGACAGAATAGTGCAATTTAGCAGTGAAGACAAATATGGATATAACTCAAAAATATCTATACCACATGTGTAGTCCATTAGTAATATAACGATGATGTGCAACATATATAGAAATTGATATTAAGCCATCCTATCAGGTATAATTTATGTACAGTAGTCTACTAATAACATAAAAAGAAATCACAATTTCACAAAAGTATCAGACTTGTTACAATGAGAAAGGACTCTTAAAGGGAAAGGGGATGGAAATATAATTCATTATAAGGGCATGCCAATGGAGAATTCTTATATTGGTCTCACATTTGTAATTCATTTGTAGTGTAACGGGTATATTTAAATGGATACAGGGTAAGTCAGCCTGATATCCAGGCTTATGTTGGTATTATAAATGATGGCCCAGCCTCTTAATTCAGAAGTCGGGAAATCAATGGCTAACAGGCTTGGGGCTCGGGTCCTCGATTTGGGTGAATATAGGGATCCGGGAGGTCTCAGGGGGAGGGGGGGGGCATGAGAGAAAGGGTGGGACATGGTCACAGGTTGTGTTCAAGACACACATTGAGCCCCTCAGGTTGAAGGGTATTAAGCTGGAACACCCAGTACATTTCTCTTCTCTTCAAACTACCATGACGATTCTGAGCATCTTCTGAGATGTGTTCTATGGGGCAGATGCTGGTCCCATCTGTATTTTGATTGTGTTGGGTTTTGTAATGTCTCGAGAGGCCATGTTTCATATAGCCTCTCTCAATATTCCGCCTATGTTGGCCCCATCTAGTTCTCAGCTGTCCCACATACTGTAGTCCACATGGACAGGTTATCTGGTAGATGACAAAGTCCGAGGCACAGTCCATCTGATGTTTTAATGGGAAAACTTCTCCTGTGGCAGTAGACTCAAAGTTCTGTGCCCCGTTCCGGATCTTATTGCAACACAGACACCTAGATTGATTGCATCGTGTGACTACCCCCTGCGTGTTACTGGGCTGGTGGGTCACCCTCTTAGGACCCACTGGATTTTTGATCCTACTAGGTGCCAGTTGTGTTTTCAAATTTTTGGCTCTCCTGAACACACATTTAGGTTTTTCAGTCAATTCTCTTTTCAAGTAGGGGTCTTTCAGCAGAAGTGGCCAGTGTTTGCTGAGTACGGTCTTGATGGAGTTATGCTGACTAAAAAATCTGGTTATGAAGTTGGGTTCCCTTTGTGTTTGTATATCCTGTTTTGTGGATGCCACGAGGAGGTCTTTACGATTGGAATTTCTTGCCCTCTTTTTTGCTTGCTTGATGAGTCTGCCAGGGAAATGTTTCTCTTTGAACTTTCTTGATAACACTTTTGCTTGTTCGTCAAACACCCTGGTATCCGTACAATTTTTGCGAATTCGTAGGAATTGCCCATAGGGCATGTTCGTTTTCCATGCCCTATAGTGGCTGCTATTATAATCAATATAAGAGTTGGAGTCCACTGTTTTAATTTTAAAAAAATTCCTCAACTTGATTGTATGATTCTCATGATAAAGTACTACGTCTAAATATTCAATTTGCCGTTCATTATGGTTTGAAGTAAAAGATATTCCCCAATCGTTATTATTAAGATAATTTTTGAAAGTACAGATGGACGGCACATCGCCATCCCAAATAAATATCAAGTCGTCGATATATCTTCTGTAGTAGATGATGTTTCTAGTGTATGGATTGGATGCTCCCAATAGTAATTTTTCTAAGAGGCCCATGGTCAGGTTCGCATAACTGGGCGCAAAGCTCGCCCCAATTGCTGTCCCCCTCTTTTGTAAGTATATGGTTGCCATGAACTGGAAAAAATTGTGGCTAAGTAGAAAGAATATTGATTGTATGAGGAAACATTTTTGATTGGTGGGCATGTTTCCGTCGTTGACTAAAAAGTGCCAGACAGCGGCCAGCCCAATCCGGTGGTGAATGTTAGAGTATAAGGCCGACACATCCAGGGTAACCCATTTATTTCCCTCTCTCCATGGTATATCTTCCAATTCCATTAGCAGCTGAGTCGAGTCTTTCAAATATGATGGTAATTTCTGTACGTATAGTTGTAAGTGTAGGTAGATCTCTCATGCCCCCCCCCCCCTGAGACCTCCCGGATCCCTATATTCACCCAAACCAAGGACCCGAGCCCCAAGCCCCTTAGCCATTGATTTCCCGACTTCTGAATTAAAAGGCTGGGCCATCATTTATAATACCAACATAAGCCTGGATATCAGGCTGACTTACCCTGTATCCATTTAAATATACCCTTTAGACTACAAATGAATTACAAATGTGAGACCAATATAAGAATTCTCCATTGGCATGCCCTTATAATGAATTATATTTCCATCCCCTTTCCCTTTAAGAGTCCTTTCTCATTGTAACAAGTCTGATACTTTTGTGAAATTGTGATTTCTTTTTATGTTATTAGTAGACTACTGTACATAAATTATACCTGATAGGATGGCTCAATATCAATTTCTATATATGTTGCACATCATCATTATATTACTAATGGACTACACATGTGGTATAGATATATTTGAGTTATATCCATATTTGTCTTCACTGCTAAATTGCACTATTCTGTCTATTGACAGTTCAGATCCCCCTTGTCCTTTCCCTGGTTTTCCTAAATATAACCGTTCTCTTATAATTTCCCCTGCTATGGCCACGTATAATCCTTATAGTATTGATTTCCCTTTCATACCCTACCCAAAATGGCCGCTTCCATAGGTCTCCACCAAAATGGCCGCCGGGAGTTACCTGGTGCTCTATCCAGGAACTCCCGGCATGTGGTTACCTAGCTACTAAGGAAGCTGTCCCAAGACCTTCCCCGGCCTGTTATCACTCTAGGACACACGCCGGCCGCGGGCCACGCCCCTTGATGACGTCGGCCCGCTCCGCAATGAAGCACACATAAGTTTTAAATAGGCGCCGCTGAACTGACAGCGTCCTTGGCGCCCAAGATAGCGACACTATTTCTAAAGGTAAGCGTCTGCTCACCGCTCCTGCATTATGTCTAGTCCTCTCTCCGGGATATGTGCCACATGGCCCCTACTTCCACCCAGCCCCTACTTAAATAATAAGGGCATACTTTCCCTGCCTGGATATACCCTCCGAATTACTCTATCTACTCCCCATAGGGCCCACCTTCACTAAAAATTAATGTTTATGGGTGTTTGAGGACCCTTATAGGCTATGCCACTACAAAGTGTCTCTAAACCATTCTCCTATATAAAAATCCTCCCAGTATAGCCATAACTACACACTGGACCCCTCCCCTTTTAATGGCCGCCTCTTATATTATATTATATTGTAATGTCTCACATACGGTTATCTCATTTAGATTTACCTTCTGAGCTACTGTTTTTCTTTTATATAAGTAGATCATGCATGCTATTTTTCATCTGTATTTTATGTGTGTATATATATATACATATATTTATATAATTTTATTGAAATCTTCATTTCTTTTATATATATATCGCAAGAGATTTTTCAATTTCCCAATCAATTATATATTGATCTACCTATGGTCCTCAGACCTGATCTTGTGAAGTATCTGGTCATATAATATATTTATTGCTCTTATGGTAGCTACCGGTGTCTACTTACAATCACCGGGATCTATGGATTATATCCTATTGTTTTATTGTTTTCGCTTTTTTTGTCATAAATTTTTTTTTTTTTTTATCAATTATTTACTAATCATGTTGTCTATACCAATGGACTCTATTTTATTTTCTTATTATATTTTATTGATTATATTGTTTATATTTATATTGATGGTTATTGGTGTCGAATGTTTTTTGTCTATCTTGAATATTGCCATTTGCACTTAAAGGCACACCCACAGACCTGATGAAGCGGCTGTAGCCGATAAAAACGCGTTGTCATTTGTGCCTCAATAAAATCAAGAAGTAGTTACTACTACCTTACGTGTGAGATTCACTACTATAAGGTAGGAACAAGGAAACCTTCCTTCCTATTATCATATGATCATACTACCTACTACTGATATATGTCTACGGGCGCCTCCTATTTTTCCTATTGTACCATCTTAGCCATCAGCAAAAGCAGAGAGTTTTGAATCAGGATGATACGCTTTATTGTCTTAAAAGAAAAAGAGTAATCTTTCTGTGAATAAGCCTTCTTCAGACTTTGTTCCTGTATACTGTCAATATGTTAGAGCACACCACCATATGTACATTCAGCATTCAAAAGAGATGCATAGATTTTTCAGCAAACATAAATAAATGTCATGCAGATGCTTTAAAGGGGAGCTGAACTCTTGCACAGGACAGAAGGAAAACAGAGAAATGTACCATGTATGTATTTAGAGAGCCTGTCTAATTCCTCCTCATCTGTGTCTAATCACAAGTTGTAATTTGATCTCTACACTGTTTTTACCTGACTGCCACAACATCTAAGCTCATTTGAAAGCACAGGATGTTAACAACATGGCTGCTTCCATGAAAGCAGGAAGTAGACACTGTCGATTTATTGCAGGATTTGTATCAGCTGTAACAAAGAAATGTTTTTCTTTAAGTTATGTTGCATATCTTTTAGAGCAGAGAGGAAGTTCTGAGTTCAGGTCCACTTTAATTACAACAGATCATCCAAAGTGGGTCTTGAAAGGATGATTGCTATTTACCTGTTCTCTGTTTTGGATGGGCTTCTCTCCATTGCACTGCCCTGCAACCTGTTTGTGGCTCCCACTGCAGCCAGTCGCACAGAGCACAAAGAAGCAGGCATGCTCTGGCCACTCGCGCTCCCTGTAATTTCTCGCTCCTGCCCAGATGTGCACAGCAACAGAGGCCAGTACAGTGTTGTGAATTCTTGACAACTACCGGTCATACATCAGTATAATTTCTCAAGTATACATGCCCCGAACACTATCGGCTGCTGTACACATTCGGGCAGGAGCGCAAATTACAGGAATTATTTGTTGAATGGGGGGCAGTGCAGCACAACCGAAATGAGCCCATTCAAACCAGTGATCGCTAGTCAGAGTGTTGGACAGAATATTTTTTGGTGGTGGTGGTGGTGATGTTGGGGCGGTTGGTGACAGCAGGCCTAGGGCACTGGAAAGTACAAATCCGGCCCTGTCTGTAACACAGTCCAGCCTGAAACCCTGTATTGATCTGAGACACAACTATGCGCTTTGAATCCTATGGGAGAAAAGCACTTTATAAATGTTATTGTATTACTTTTACGCTTACTTTTTGGTGCTAAGTGCTAAAAAGTTATTCTAAATACAAGATAAAAAATTATCTCCTAGGAGAAAACTCAGGAGAAAAAGTTAATTGCATATGGGCCCTTGACCCTTATTCAATTAATGTGTTCTCCAAGTTTTTTTCTTAGGACCTATTTTTTTCATCTTCTGTTTAAAATAACTTTTCAGTACTCTGCAATTGAAAAAGTACCAAAAGTAAGTTAACAAAATATTACCATTTATTACATTTGTATATCAACACAGGGGATGTCCTGGCAATTTACTAGAGTCTGGGGTAAATGGACCTCGCCACCTTTAACAGTTAATATGTAACTTTTTGTAACATCGATTTGATATGCCTATGATTAATGTAATTTCTATTGTTGCAGTGTTCTTTTTCTTTTTGGATCATGATAGTCATGTTTATACCATTGTTATGAATGTCCTGTTGACGTTTATTATTCTTTAAAGGCTACGAGAGCCCAAGCCCCTATATAAAAATGTCATGATATGCTATCAGGAGGGTGTGAGCCGTCACTTACCGCTCTCTCGTTTGCAACCTTTGTGCTGCCATTCCCCTTCTCTGAATGATTGTTCAGGGTCTATGGCTAAAATTATTATATACATAGGATCAGCAAGACAGCCAGGCAACTTGCATTGTTTAAAAGGAAACAAATAAGTAAGCCTGCATATCACAGCCCACTCAGGTGCACTGAGACAGGCAAGCACTACTAGAGCATATTCTGCAAATTCCAGACACTAGCCAATCTTTGACACTCAGTGGGGTCTTTACTTTAGAAGTTTAAGATGTCATAGGTATCAAATCTGGAGTTGACATTAACCATTATTGAGAAGCGCTGCCTGTAAATCATGCCTGGTGAAAGGGCTGGTCGCTGCAGCCTGAACAAAAAACTTTGCAGTGCTTTTGCTAAACCTTGCCTGCTGTGGGCTACACTGCTGCAGCTTCCTGCTTGGTTTCATAGGTCATGAAGCTGTGACAGTTAATATAGAAAGAGGCTTACCCTATAAAGAATTACAAACTGTGTTTATTTGGACTGTACCTCTATGGATGCAGCTGTCCTCCTAGGAAAGCTCTTTTGCTAAAAAAGGTTGATAAGTGAATGCCTCTTTAAGCTTTACAGGTGATCATAAATAAATATTCCCTGTTATTTGCCTTTCCTTTACAAGTTACAGGACATAGACACAGGTGTTGTCACTCAAATAAAAATGAAATAGTCTTGTTAATACAAAAAAACAACAGACAGTTGATGAGTATTCTGCAGTATCTAAAAATAGCAACCAAACTCTGGAAAGATGTCATATTTTTAATAGCAGACAGATATGGCTGACCTGAATTTTCAGACAAATGTCAGGAATACTGACATGTTAAGCAAGCATTTTGTTAGTTCGCTTGGAGAAAGTATTTTGAAGGATTCATGAAGCTGTTTTCAACTCGCTTTCTTTCCGTATCAGCAAAGGGTATAAATAATGCATGCCCCTAGTCAGCTATCCCCCCTATTAACTCATTTCTGAAAGCTTTTTATATTTCATGGATTAGTTAAGTAAGAATACATGACAGCTAGAACTCACTGTAAAATGATGAACTCACATTATTGCCAGTGTGCTGCTTAATGTTTGCATCAAATAAAGAAATATCAGGGAAATACCAGTGCTTCTGGCAAGGGGCTAGAAGGGTCACAGAAAGCGATATCTTACATATTTAATGAAAGCATTCAAAGAAAAATAAAATCATTTCCACTCAGGTGTCTTCTTGTGAGCTGTTTTACAGGTCGTTTTCTTCTGGGTTATAAAATATACAAAGAACGGCATGCTGTGCCCTAATATGCAGTACAGTAGTTCTCAACCTTTTAATGAAACAAACTGCTTGCTAAGTGCATAAAGGTACCAAGATCTTTCTTAACTGCAAGTGTTATTAATAGAATGAGGCTGATTTGTTGTGGCAGGTCCAAAAAAAGAGAACAATAGACAGTGTAGTAGCTTCATTTCCTGTACAAGAAGGCCTAAGTATGCCTTATCAACTTATGTAACAGCTGTGGTCCTGTTTTTGTGCCAATAGTTTTTTCATTTTTTTCTCCCCATGTTTTACTCAAAAAAATTGTAAGTGTTATGCTGTAGATATTTAATGAATCTCAATTGAAACTTGTGCGTTTTTCATCTTTAATGCTCTGGTGCCCTCATGCAGGAATAGGTAGAAGATACCAATAGAATTAAGATGTAATTCCTATTATGTATGTGTTTTTGGGCAAACTCTAATTCTTGTAATTCAATTCTGGAAATGAAAATTCCAAGTCAGAAATTCCTTTTTAGAATTATACTGCTCAGCTACGGCATTTAAGAATGCTTAACCATCACCTATAAGCACCTTTCATCATCTCCAATTTGGCTACAGTGCACTGCCTGATCATCTGTTGCTCTCCTGATTTTCAGTGCCTTTACTTAATTGCCATGGCTCTAGTTACATAGTTATTTGGGTTGAAAAAAAGACATACGTCCATCGAGTTCAATCAGAGAACAAAGTACAACACCAGCCTGCTCCCTCACATATCCCTGTCGATCCAGAGGAAAGCAAAAAACCCTTACAAGGCATGGTCCAATTAGCCCCAAAAGGGAAAAAAATCCTTCCCGACTCCAGGTGGCAATCAGATAAAATCCCTGGATCAACATCATTGGGCATTACCTAGTAATTGTAGCCATGGATGTTTTTCAATGCAAGGAAAGCATCTAAGCCCCCTTTAAATGCAGGTATATAATTTGCCATAACTACTTCCTGTGGCAATGCATTCCACATCTTAATCACTCTTACTGTAAAGAACCCTTTCCTAAATAAATGGCTAAAACGTTTTTCCTCCATGCGCAGATTATGTCCTCTAGTCCTTTGAGAAGGCCTACAGACAAAAAGCTCATCCACCAAGCTTTTATATTGCCCTCTGATGTATTTATACATGTTAATTAGATCACCTCTAAGGCGTCTTTTCTCTAGACTAAATAAACCACAGTTTATCTCACCTTTCTTGGTAAGTGAGACCTTCCATCCCACGCATCAATTTTGTTGCTAGTCTCTGCACCTGCTCTAAAACTGCAATATCTTTCCTGTAATGTGGTGCCCAGAACTGAATTCCATATTCCAAATGTGGCCTTACTAGAGAGTTAAAAAGGGGCAATATTATGATAGCATCTCGAGTTTTTATTTCCCTTTTAATGCATCCCAAAATTTTATTAGCTTTAGCTGCAGCGGCTTGGCACTGAATGCGATTATTTAACTTGTTTTCGATAAGTACTCCTAATTCCTTCTCCAAAATTGATGTCCCCAACAGTATCCCATTTATTTTGTATGGTGCTAGACCATTGGTATGACCAAAATGCATGACTTTACATTTTTCAACATTGAATTTCATCTGCCATTTATGTGCCCATATAGCCATCCTATCCAGATCCTGTTGCAATATGTCATTATCTTCCTGAGAGTTGATGATTCTGCACAATTTTGTATCATCTGCAAAAATAGCAACATTGCTTTCTACTGCATCTACTAGGTCATTAATAAATAAATTGAAGAGCACTGGACCCAATACAGACCCCTGTGGGACCCCACTGCTAACAGTCACCCATTTTGAGTATGATCCATTGACCACAACTCTTTGTTTTCTGTCCATTAGCCAGTTCCCTATCCATGCACACAGACTCTTCCCCAGTCCTTGCATCCTCAACTTTTGCACCAGACTTTTGTGGGGAACAGTGTCGAAGGCCTTTGCAAAATCCAAGTATATCACATCTACAGCATTCCCAATATCCACATTAGCGTTCGCTACCTCATAAAAGCTGAGCATGTTAGTCAAACAGGACCTGTCTTTAGTAAACCCATGCTGATGCTGAGAAATAAGATTATTTTCTACTATGAAGTCATGTATAGTATCTCTTAGTAACTCTTAGTTTGCATACAACTGTTGTTAAGCTTACAGGTCTATAATTTCCTGGATCTGATTTTTTGCCCTTCTTAAATAATGGGAAAACTTGGGCTGTACGCCAATCCACTGGGACTCTGCCAGTTGAAAGAGAGTAACAAAAGATAAGATAAAGGGGTTTATCTATAACTGAACTTAATTCCCTTAGGACCCGAGGATGCATGCCATCTGGGCCAGGTGCCTTGTCTATTTTTAATTTATTTAGTCTTGCCTTCACTTCTTCCTGTGTTAAGTATTTAATATTACAATTGGAAGATTGAGACTCTTCTGCATCTTTAATTTGCGACAGTGATGTTTCCCTTGTGAAGACAGAAGCAAAAAAGCATTTAAAATAACTCTGCCTTACCTTGGTCATCCACCATTGAGTTCCCACCCTCATCCTTTAGGAGTCCAATACAGTCAACCTTTCTATTTTTAGAGTTGATGTACTTGTAAAACTTCTTTGGGTTAGATTTGATATCCCTAGTGATTTGATTTTCAGCTTCAATCTTTGACAGCCTTTTTTTTTTTTTTTTACAACTTTTATTGCACTCCTTATAATTGCTTAATGCAGTCTCGGTCCCCTCCTGTTTTAGGACCTTGTGGACATTCTTTTTCCCCTTCATTTTATCTCTAACCTTTCTATTAATCCATAGAGGCCTTTTTTTATTCCTAGACATTTTGTTTCCATTTGGGATATACAGTACATACTACAATATTGATTGAGAATAAGTTTAAAAGCTTGCCATTTCCCTTCAGTGTCCTCCCCTTGTAGTACATTATCCCAGTTCACCAAACTTAGTGCCTGCCTGAGTTGATTGAACTTTGCTTTTCTAAAATTCATAGTTTTAGTGGTCCCGCTGCCCCGCGACCTATCAGTCACCAGATCAAACGTTATCATGTTGTGATCAATATTTCCCAAATGTTCTTGAACCTGCACATTTGATACATTATCTGGTCTATTTGAAATCGTCAAATCCAAAAATGTATTCCCTCTAGTTGGTTCCGTTACCATTTGAATCAAGTAGCTGTCCAGTAGTGATGCCAGAAATTTGCTGCTTTTACCAGAATGGGTAGCCTCAATACCCCAGTCAATGTCTGGAAAGTTGAAGTCACCCATAACTATGACCTCATTTTTACTTGCAGCTTTTTCAATGTGCTGTAGTAATTGCAGTTCTGCAGCTTCATGGATATGTGGTAGCCTGTAGCATACCCCAACAAGCAATTGGCAACCTTTATTTCCGCCATGAATATTTACCCAAACGGACTCCACATCTTCGCAATCTTCATCCATCTCATCGTTTAGGACAGCTGTTAAAGAGTTCTTAACAAAGAGACAAACCCCTCCACCTTTTTTCCCTGTTCTATCCTTCCGAAACACATTGTATCCTTCTAAATTCGCTATCCAGTCATGGCTTTCATCCATCCATGTCTCGGTTATTACCACAATGTCATAGGCTTTGTCAATCAGATTGAACTCTAGTTCGTCTATTTTATTTGCAAGGCTCCTAGCATTGGTTACCATGCACTATATATTTTTACCACCACGTTTTCCAATTTTGGTTACATGAAATGGGCTACTTGAAGTTTTACCAACCTCCTTACTCTTTACACTGTTCCCACCCCCCTCTCCACCCCCCATAATGTTAGGCTCCCACTGTCTTTTTACCTTATCTTGTCTACATATTGAGACTTTACTCTCCCGCCTCTACGTATCTTGAATGCTGGCAATATTTTTTGACTACATTCTAGCACCAAACCCATTACCTCTATGTTGATCTTCATTGACACAGGTTTGTGGGGCACTTCCAGTGTCCAGTTAATTGCTTTATTATAATAGTACTGCTGGAGTACAATTATAAAGAGAAGACATGTGCACAACACCCACATGTCTAAATATAAGGAGCTCACTCAGCAAGAGCTGCAGTGATGAGGTCACCCTTCCAAGAGCCGTCTCAAACAGCTTGCTTCTTCCTCTTGCGTTTGTGATCAGGTTACTTCTCAACCATGCAGCATCCCCGCATGTGTGCATATGTGCACGAGCAAAAAACAAAACAAAAACAAAGGGGTCAGCACCACCTATAGTGGCCCTGTACAGTGCTCCCTTGCCCCTCCTGTGTGCTTGTATTATGACCTTACCTTTAAACTCTTGTTTGATTGCTGCCTGGACTGACCTTGATTGTGTATAACTTGATCCGCTTTTTCTAGCCCTTTGGATATTGTGTACCTCTCACCTTCCATATATGGCCCTGGCTTGTTTGGACTATGTTTGCTTAAAGACAACCCGAGCCAGTTGCAAAACTTGAAAAAAAAAACCTACTTGATGCGGGAGGTTGGGCGCCTCCGGTAGTGTCGATTACCAGCTCTCCCTGCCTCTCCTATGTGCTGCATTCATTAAGTTTCAAATCTGGGACCCCTGTGGACTCCTCTGAGAACACAGAGCACTGATTGGCATAGAAGGGTTGGAGAGAGGTGGGGAACAGGCAGAGAAGAGCCAGTGAGAAGGTTCTTAGAGGCAGGGAATGGGCATTGCGCAGGAGTTCCTCTCCTGCAATCCCAATTAGTCTGCCGACAAGCTGCTTGTCGCCAGGTTCGTGAAGGGAGGGGTGCTAGCACTGCATTTGGGACTGAGAGCGGTGTTTAGGGCACACAAGAGGCATGTCCTTCGCATGGGAACATGCCTCTATGTCCCTTTCTTTGCATTAGGGAAAACAAGAGTTTACTTTTTTAAAGAGAATCTGTAACGTCAAAACGTCCCCTGGGGGGTACTCACCTCGGGTGGGGGAAGCCTCAGGATCCTAATGAGACTTCCCACGCCGTCCTCCGGCCCTCAGGGGTCTTGCTGCGGCCCTCCGTACAAGATGACGTCATTATTTACCTTCCCGTCTCCTGCGCAGGCGCTCTGACGACTGTCGGCTCCGAAGTAGGCGGAAATACCCGATCGCCGTCGGGTCTGCTCTACTGCGCAGGTGCAAGTTTCCGGCGCCTGCGCAGTAGAGCGGACCCGACTGAGATCGGGTATTTCCGTCTACTTCGGAGCCGAAAGCAGCCACAGCGCCCCCGCTGGAGCCAGCAAAGGTAAATATTGAATTGACAGTCGGGTCTGTCGACGGCTGTTTGGAGGGCTGCAGCGAGATCCCCGTGGGACAGAGGACGGCGTGGGAAGCCTCATTAGGATCCCGAGGCTTCCCCCACCCGAGGTGAGTACCCCCCCCCCCCAGGGGATGTTTTTGATGTTACAGAGTCTCTTTAAAACAGAAAGTATTTGTGATAATTGAGGTTGGAGTGAGCTCCGAGATGTCTCCCAGTGCATCACTGCTGAAATGTGCAAATTATTAATTGTTGTCCCTGGAAGCTAGCCGCACCTCCAGATCTTCTGGGGTGCAATGATGTAAAAACTGCCTTGGGTACACTTTAACTAATTGGCAGTGTGTTTCCTTTACAAAATGTCCTGTTTAGCCTACTGAAGTTCTGGTGGAACTTCTGCTTTCCTGCTTTCCGATCCTATACTTTGTGTACTTAAAGAGGAACTCCAGTGAAAATAATGTAATGAACAAAAGTGCTTAATTTTTACAATAATAATGTATAAATGATTTAGTCAGTGTTTTCCCAGTATAAAATCTTTCCTCTCCCTGATATACAGTCTGACATTTATCACGTGGTGACATTTTTACTGCTGGCAGGTGATATCAGTGGAAGTAGCTGCTGCTTGTTTTTTTAGCAGTTGGAAACTGCTATTATTTCCCACAATGCAACAAGGCTACCACAGTGTGATGCCAGCACCATGGTCCTGACATCACACTGTGGGAGGGGTTTCAACACAATATCAGCCATACAGAGCCCCCTGATGATCCGTTTGAGAAAAGGAAAAGATTTCTCATGGGAAAGGGGGTATCGGCTACTGATTGGGATGCAGTTCAAACCCTGGTCACTGTTTCTCTTTAAAGGGGAACTGAAGAGAGAGGTATATGGAGGCTGTCATGTTTATTTCCTTTTAGACAATACCAGTTACCTGGCAGCCCTGCTGATCCTCTGCCTCTAATACTATTAGCCATAGCCCCTGAACAAGCATGCAGCAGATCAGGTGTTTCAGTGATTCAGACTTATAAGTCTGATCTGACAAGACTAGCTGCATGCTTGTTTCTGGTTTTAATCAGATACTACTGCAGAGAAATAGACCAGCAGGGCTGCCAGGCAACTGGTATTGATTACAAGGAAATAAACATGACAGCCTCCATATACCTCTCTCTTCAGTTCCCCTTTAAGGCCCAAGGGTAACTGAATGCTAGGACAATGTATAAGGTCTCCCGAGGTTGAGCAGGAACATGCCACACAGGAAAAAGACTGTGGTGAAGATAGGTGCATAGGGACTGAAAAGATCGGAGATCTGACAAATCTTACACAAAATATAGTGTGTCAGAGTGCAAGATCTGTGAAACGATATATTCACAAGCCCCGTATATGGAAATTACGCAGAACAAAATTTAATTTGTATATATTATTAGCAGTGCTGTTTTGGCTGTTTTTTTTCTCTTCTACATATTGAATAGATTGCTGGAGAACGATAATGGTGCTGCTGAAAGATTATAACTTAACGTATACATTGTTCATGCCGCTGTTCAGAATTATAACGCTGAAAGAATACAATGGGGCTGCTAGTTGTAATAATGATGCTTCCAAGTGAATTATAATGGTAAATTATAATGTTGATTTATATAATAGTTTTCTTACTACACGTACAAATGTAGTGCAGGCCATGGAAACTACTTTTTAATCAAGGCTCCAAATATGTTATTATTTGATAAGTATTTCAGTCATGGTAGTGAAGATGGTGTCAAAGAAGAGTCTCTTCCATCACCCCTCTGTAACACTGTAATTCAACAAATATAGCTGCTAAAGGCTTAACCTTTTGTTAAATAATCCTCTTTACATATCTGGGGGCACTGTTATTAATAAAGTCATTTTGAAAATTTAAATAACAAGATAAAAATAATAAATAAAGACATGATTACAAATGGTGCAAAAAGCACCATTTTGAGATGAGCGATATATGTAATCACCTGGGTAAAGCAGGTGATTAGTTTAGTGCTGATCTGCCCTAATTTTTTATGTTAATCAGTGCCTCCCCATCTAATCCACTGATCTAATCAAATTAAAAAAAGGCTATATATACTACAAGAGCACTGCTGAAGATATATACAATCTTTATTCTTTCAGTATCCAAAATTATATATATTATCTATATTTTATATAGATATTGGATACAAAGATTGTATATTTTTTCAGCGGTGCTCTTGCAGTATAGCCTATTTGACTTTAGGGGTAATTGTGCAACATTGCTAACAGGTTTAGGCTCTAGCACACTTATTGTTAGTGCAGATTTAGATGAAAACAACTTGGGGATCGGGATAAGTAGAAAAAAAACATCCAAGTAAGTTCACTCTAACATTGCTAAGTAGTACAGTGTTCATTCAGTCACGCAATAGTTACATTGCATAAGTTAAATAATTACCAGCACTTACTTAAAACTGGCAATGTTGGAACAGAATCTGTCTCACTGTGTGACATTTGACATATATGTGCAAAAGGTATTTGCAAGATTTTTTTTTTTTTTAAATGAAAAAAGAATAACACGATAACAAGTTTAAACGTTTACAGTTAACTTAATAAGAGGATGATCAGGAATTTGTATTGGGGATTTTCTTAGACCTGAAGTCCCTGTTTAACAATTAAAGTGCAGGTAATACACAACACTGCCAGGCAGTGGCATAGCAATAGGGGGTGCTGAGGTTGTGACTGCACCAGGGCCCTTGAGTCAGAGGGGCCCCTGAGGGCACAGTATTAGCTCTTTATTGGTGCTGTGCGGGTAATAATCACTTCTATAGATGCTTTGAACAGTAGTAATCATTAACAGACTTTTCCCCATCCCCTTCTTGCACTTCTGACACTGTGGTTGTCCTTGGCACATTTTGGTGCGCCATATCAATTGTTATGTATAGAGTGCTTAGGGGGCCCAATGTAAAACTCGCACTGGAGCCCATAGCTCCTTAGCTACGCCACTGCTGCCAGGTTTGTTATGCTGACTGAGACTCTACCAACTACATTTTGGGCAAGATTCTTCTGGGGTGTTTATTCCTTTGCTAACCTGCTTCTAATTATTTAAATGAATATGGGAACAGTTACAGTTCTTTGTTATCATTTCACAATTTATATTTCAATTTAAATCTATGAAATCATATAAGTTTATTTTTATCCATTTAAATTGACTTTGAAATTCATTTTTTTTTTTTGCTTGAATTTGCAAGAGGTGCTATCTTTGCTCTTGCAGGATAATTCTACTGACATCTAGTGGACATTATAATTTTTCAGTCTTTAAACCTACTTATCCTTTGAGTGTGATGTGTTATAAAATTGTTCAAGTTAGTTTTGCACATTTTGTAACACAGGTTCTAGACTTTTTGCCACTTGAGGCAAACTTGTGAAGATGCCGCCCCCCTCCCCCCAGGTAGTATAATTGCCCTCAGTATAGGTAGCCTGGAGCGGGTAGCAGCCAGGAAGGGGGGCAGCTGGCACAGCAGTGGGGAGGAGGGTTGGACCCCCCTTCCCTCACCTGGGTCCCCCTGGTCTGCGCTCCCCCTCCAGCTACTAGCGCACTGTACAATTATCAGGCAGCGGGCGGGGAAGCGATGACTCACCTCCTTGATGTTCCAGCGCTGCGTTCCCTCCGCTTGTCACTTCCGATCCGGTCGGATATCTGGATTAAAAATTTTCCAATCCAAATCCGGGTTGGATATCTGACCCCAGTATCCAGCCGGATTCGGATATCTGGTTAGAACACCGGAAGTGACCTGAAAATGGCTAAATATCCTGTCAAAGGTCTCTCTCTCTCTCTCTCTCTCTCTCTCTCTCTCTCTCTCTCTCTCTCTCTCTCTCGGCCTGACTGCCTTCGAAAGGGATTTTTGCCAATGAACGTGATTTTGGCTTCTGCTCGGATACCTGAACTAACTATCTGCCTGGATTTCGGATTTCAGATCGGAAATCCAAGTTTGCTCGAATAGTCTATTCAGATTTTAAAAAATATCCGAATTGCTATTCAAAGTTCGGATAGTGGAAAAAGTTTGGATTATCTGGGTAGTTCGGATATCCGGAATCCGGATGAGCACCACTGCTGGCAGGCTTGTATGGCTGGACTGGTAGGCTGGTATGGCAGGGACAATAAGAAGTGTGGACTGGAGTGTCTGGCTAGCAGGATAGGGATAAGGAACAACACATGTCGACTGGACTGACTGGCAGGACATGTGTAGCCACCAGCACAAGGGGACTGACTTGTGTAAGGGATCATGCAATGACCCCACACTCATGTGCTCCCCCCTCTCTTATGTCCCTGCACCCCCGCGGCAACATAAAGTGTAACCCAGCACTACAACCGACCTATTTCCCCTGATAAGTTGTAGCAGAGAGAGACATGGTCACTGCTCCACGGGCGCACAGTATAAAACGATAAAACGAAGTTGCCGCTTCCTCCAGGTATCCCCGCTGTGTCCATTTCTGTGGTAGCTCAGAAGCAGTGCATGTATCAGAGTCACATGCAGCTCTGGGGATTCCCTTGCCTCTCTGCCCCGTTTGCTGTGTCTCATATGACGCCATCTAGTGGTGCCATGAGAAACAGCGAGTGGGGCAGAGAGACAAGGGAATCCCCAGAGCTGTACGTGACTCTGATACACGCACTGCCTCTGAGCTACCACCAAAATTGACACAGCGGGGATCCCTTGAGGAAGCAGCAACTTTGTTTTAAACTGTGTGCCCGTGGAGCAGTGACGATGTCTCTCTCTCTCTGCTACAACTTATCAGGGGACACAGGTCAGTTGTAGTGCTGAATTACACACTGTTGCCGCGGGCATGCAGGGACATAAAAGGCAGCCGGGAATGCAGCACATGAGTGTGGGATCATTGCACGATCCCTTACACTCTACAGTGACTAGTCGGGAGGGGACCCAGGGGACATTGACTCGCATATAAACCGAGGGGGGGACTTTTGAGCACGTTTTTTGTGCTCAAAAATTGAGGCTTATATGCGAGTATATAAGGTATATCTTGTTTTTTTGCCACAAATTAAGCTTTTTGTAGGTGAAACTTATTAATTATTACTAATTACTTAAAAAATACACCATTTTACCAATTCTATCCCCTATAGTTTTAAAATAAGCAATGCTACTAATAATAAACCCACACATTGTATTTGCTGATTAGTCCCAGCTATCACAACATTTAAATTATGTTCTTAGTAAAATGTATGGCAACAATATATCTTTGGAAATATAGGTGGAATCTTTCTGTTTTTTTTGTGTTTGGTCCATAATTTCAAGCCCTTACTTAGAATAACAGTAGAACGTAGAATAACAGTAATATACCCTCATGAGATACATATTAATAAGCTGAGTCCCTAAGGCAGCTAGTTATGTATTTTTTTAACCTTTTTTGGGAAGGGGAGGCTTCAGAAGGGGAAGGGATTCATTCTATTTATTTTTAATGATAATTGTATGGTGTGTGTGTGTGTGTGTGTGTGTGTGTGTGTGTGTGTGTGTGTGTGTGTGTGTGTGTGTGTGTGTGTGTGTGTGTGTGTGTGTGTGTGTGTGTGTGTGTGTGTGTGTGTGTGTGTGTGTGTGTGTGTGTGTGTGTGTGTGTGTGTGTGTGTAATTTTACTTTGTCACCACTAGATGGCACTGCAAACACTATCTTGAGCTACCAGGAAGTGTTCACTTGTTTTTAACATTTTACCATGCTTTTACTGCTTCCTTTATTATGAATGGACATGGCACCTCATTCCAGGCATTGTGATTGGATAGGGGAACGTTTGTTCCCTTTCACTAATCACGGAGCTCTATGTCCTGATGGGTACGAGTGGCAGGCAGGCACATGCATGTGTGTGGCAATGGCAAGCAATGCATTAAAGGTCCTGGAGCTGTTAAGAAGCTCCAGCATAATGTGTTAATGCACAGACCAGTAGATTTGCCCAACAGTGTGTGTGTATATATATATATATACACACACACACACACACATGCACACACACACACACACACACACACACACACACACACACACACACACTTATATATACATATATAGATATATATATATACACACACACACACATATACATTATATATACTTCATATATACACACCACTAGGCTGTCAGCATGTTCAACCAGAAAAAAAAAATAATAATTTGTACAACATTGTACTACCTGCCGCTGATCCAGAGGAAGGCGAAAAACCCTTACAAGGCTTAGGCCAAATAACCTTTAAAGATCAAAAATTCCTTCCCGACTACAGATGGCAATCAGATAATATTCCTGGGTCGACACTGACCATAAGTACTTATTTATTATAGCCATGGATGTCCTTCAATGCAAGGAAAGCATTTAAAGGAAACTAAGTACCATTTCTTTCCCTGGAATTTCTCCTGCTTTTTAATAGCTGTAGGAGCTGTCATCCCCCCCCCTCCCCCACACACACACACCTTCTTGCCTCCTTATTTACAGAATTCATACATGCTATCTTCACACATTCCCTCTGGATAAGCTCTTTGAAAAAATTGTCCGAAAAGGTAGTGTTTACTACTTGGTAATGTATGCAATAAAACATAGTCCTTAGCTGCCTGAAAATCTCTGCAGTCGGCTGTCCATTTGAAGTAGGCTAATACAACCCTCCGTTTCCTCCCTCTCTGCCACAGATTTAGCCACCCACTTCACCAACAAAATTGTCTTCATCTGCCAGGAAATATCCAATCTCCAATCTTCACCTCCCACCCCTCCCAACCAGCTCCTCCTCCACCCTATCCTCCCCTCACATCCTTCACTCCTAACTACCACCGAGGAAGTTAACCACCTACAGCAGACTTCCCATACCACTACTTTCCCCCTTGAACCCATCCCTTCTGATTTACTCCAGCCTCACTTCACGGAATTGGCCCCAGTCCTCACTACCCTGTTCAACCTCTCCCTATCCACAGGCACCTTCCCCTCAGACTTCAAGCAGGACACTGTACGACCCCTGCTCAAGAAACCCTCCCTCGACCCCTCGCTACCCTCCAACTACCGTCCTATCTCCCTCCTCCCCTTTGCCTCAAAACTCCTTGAGTGTCTGGTTCACAAACGCCTGACCCAGTACCTCAATGTCAACTCACTGCTAGATCCACTGCAATCTGGATTTTGGCCTGCCCCCTTAACCAAAACTGCTCTCACCAAAGTGGTCAATGACCTTGCCTTAGCTAAAGCTGAAGGTAAATACTCCATTCTCCTCCTCCTTGACCTTTCAGCAGCTTTTGACACAGTAGCTGTCCTTCAAACCTGGTGGAACAGACCCTACTCCAAAAATAAACTCTTGCTTAGCTGAGCTACAGGCATGGATGAATGATAACTGGTTGAAACCGAATGCTGACAAAACTGAGGTCCTTTTTGTCCAAAGCCAGCGCTCGCCATCAAAACAGCTCTATCCTAAAGCAACACCAATCAGGATTGGGAATTCAGACATAAACAGCTCCAACCTTGTGCGCAGCCTTGGCGTACTAATAGATAGGGAATTGAGTTTCAGAAACCAAATTTCATCTGTAGTTAAATCTTCCTACTTTCATCTGAAGAACATTGCAAAGATTAAACATCTGATTCCCCCAGAGGATCTTCCAACCCTAGTTCACGCCTTCATCACATCACGGCTGGACTACTGCAATGCCCTTTATGCTGGCCTCCCCAAAAAGGGCCTGCGTCGCCTGCAATTAGTGCAGAATGCTGCTGCCAGATTGCTAACAAACCAGCTTCGCCACTGTCACATTACACCGATCCTTCGCTCACTGCACTGGCTACCAGTAGAATGGAGAATACTCTTCAAGATTGGACTGCTGACATTCAAATCCCTGCACAATCTGGGAACTGGATACATGAAGGACTTGCTGAAGCTGCACCACACCTCAGATCAGCAAGTTCTATAAACTTGGTCACTCCCAGAGTGCACCTCAAAAAATCTGGAGACAGAGCCTTCTATCATGCTGCCCCTACCCTTTGGAACTCCCTGCCACACCCAGTAAAGACAGCACCATCCCTGGAGCTATTCAAATCCAGACTGAAAACCCACCTGTTTAGCCTGGCATATCCGGACTTATAAAATTCTTCCTTTGTACCATGATGGTCTGAGCCATGCTTATGCGCTTTGAGTCCTACGGGAGAAAAGCGCTTTACAAATGTTATTTGTTGTTGTAGATCATCCCCTACTCCTCCAGTCCCTCCAGTCCATAGGCATTCACGATCTCGCCCTGTCCTGGCTTTTATCCTACCTCTTCAAACCACTCCTTCACGACCGCCTTCAATGAGTCCTCGTCCACCCCCAACCACCTCTCGGTGGGAGTCCCCCAAAGTTCGGTCCTTGGCCCCTTACTGTTCACCCTATACACATCCTCCATTAGCAAGGTTATCTCCTCCATGGGTTTTAACTATCATCTGTATGCAGATGATACACAAATCTACCTCCACACCCCTGACATATCCACCACTACCATGGACAAGGTCTCCTCCTGCCTATCAGCCATCTCCTCCTGGATGTCCGCTAGGTTCCTGAAACTAAATCTAGACAAAACGGAATTTATGATCTTCCCACCCCGGCCATCTATGAACCTCCCAGATGTGCTTGTCACTGTTAACCACACTACCATTCACCTTACCTCTCAAGCCCGCTGTCTGGGTGTCACCCTGGACTCCACATTCTCCTTCACTCCCCACATCCAAAACCTCACAAAGTCCTGCAACTTTCACCTTCATAACATCTGTAAGATTCGCCCTTTCCTGACCTCTGCCACCGTCAAACTCCTCATCCATGCCTTCATTATTTCCCGCCTTGACTACTGCAATGCCCTGCTGTCTGGTCTCCCTATGACCCAAACAGCCCCACTGCAGTCCATCATGAATGCGGCAGCCAGAATTATCGACTGCTCCCATCGCTCCACCACAGCGGATCCCCTCCGTGAATCCCTCCACTGGCTTCCTATCCAGTCCAGAATCAGATTCAAGAAACTGTGTCTGACCTACAAATCTGTCCACAAAACCTGTCCAACCTACATTTCCGATCTTACTCAAAGGTACACACCTAGCCGGTCACTCCGCTCTTCCAATGAACTTCGCCTAACTGGCCCCCGCATCACCCAGTCCCATGCACGCCTCCAAAACTTCTCAAGAGCTGCTCCAACACTATGGAACTCCCTACCCCCATCCATTAGGGCAGCCCCCTCCTTCAACATCTTCAAGAAAGCCCTCAAAACTAACCTTTTCACTCTGGCCTACTACCCCTCACAAGTGCTCTAAACCCACAGCTGAACTCTGGTCCCCTACCTTTCGTGTCCTTACCTCTCCCTCTAGATTGTAAGCCTTTGGGCAGGGTCCTCCTCCTTTTGTGTCCTACCTGATCATGCACCTCCAATACTGTGAACCCATGCTATGCATCTGAGTGAACCTAACTTGCTTAATCTCCATGCTCCCACCCAGTGACTGACTAAGCATTACCTTGTACTCATACTGTGCTGCATGATCTGGTCTTTCTTGTATTCATGTATTGTCATTTTGCTGTATGTCACCCCTAAATATTGTCTGTGACCTAAACTAATGTCCAGTGCTGCGTAATATGTTGGCGCTTTATAAGTACAATAAATAATAATAATAATAATCCAATTAAAAAGTAAAATGGAAGTCTTTTAAAATAATAAGACACATTGTTGGCATGCATTTTTAATGTGCTATGGAGATGTCCTGAGTGCTAAAAATGGTGCTTGGTTCACTTTAAGCCCCCTTTAAATGCAGAAAAAGAATTTACCATAATATGTCTAGTGGAGGACATTCTACATTTAGGACAAGATTGCCAAACTGCCCCTGAACCATGGAGGCATATTCAATTAACATTACAAATTGGAAACTGTTTTCAGATACAAATAAGTGGTAAAATTCTTCATCTATTCCACTGATTATTTGGATGAAAAGCCATGACAGAGCAGTTATGACTACTCACCAATCTGGATAAAAAACAAAACCAATTGGGCAACCACCAACAACCGATATAATTGCCCTGAATGAGTCGAGAGTGTGCAGAAAGGATCATAATATACATGTAAAACCAAAAAGAAAAAGAAGATCCTTCCGCACCACTCAAAAAAGTTGAATTAGAAAATGATGAGTATTTATTGATACAAAAAAGTATTGAACATAAAAATAATTAAAATCAATGGAACAAAAGGAGTTGCGCTCCAAAGGGTATTATGCAATTCATGGTGTCAATAAGGGCATACTATGATAAACCAACAACTCCAAGGTGACTAATATATAGCTCAAAACCATGTACAATCCTATAATAAAACCCTAATGTCTCTGCGTCCCGTGTCCCTGTCACATTGAGGGAGAGCAAGAGCGATGACATGCGAAGGGGCGGATGGGTCGGCGGGCCGGCGTGCGTGGGTGGGCGTTTCGTGCGCGCATCGGGCGGGCACGTCGGACGTGTGCGTGACGGGCGCATGCGCAGTGACAGACCTAGTTTTCAAACGGGCTTAGGTCCACTGGTAAACACAATAATTTGCAATGCAATGTATGTATGTAGGTACAATATAGCACCAAAAATGTCATATACAGTAAAGTACAATGTGCAATGGCATGTAGAGGAAAAATGTGATTAATAGCAATCCAAAACTGCAACCTGAATGTGTAGGATTGTAAAAATGTGAACAGTGTAAAAACTACAAGAGAAAGTGAATAGGCTGAAGGCACTGAATATCGCTTGGGTAAGTGGATGCACAGTCACCACCGAGAAACCGGAGAGACCGTGGAGTGATAAGAGTGTAGAGACGCAGGGCAGCTAGATGAGGATCAATCTTACCAAGGAGAGAAGGAGGAGCACGACTTTGGATTCAGCGCCTTTAGCCTTTTAACTCTCCTCTTAGTTTTTGCACTGTTCACATTTTTTCACACTTAGGCCCATATGCGATTAACTTTTTCTCCTGAGTTTTCTCCCAGGAGATAATTTTTCATCTTCAATTTAGAATAGCTTTTCAGCTTTTTATGATGGAAAAAATACCAAAAGTAGGTGGAAAAGTACTATCAAAACTATTTTGAGTATTTTTTTTGCTCTTTGGTGGTTTAAAAAGCATTTTATTGACAAGTTTGAAAATATCACCTAGGAGAAAATGTAGGAGATAAAGTTAATTGCATATGGCCCTTAGTTTGTTGTTTGGCTTGCTATTTATCACATTTTTCCTCTTATCCTTGTTGTTACTGTGACCCATTTACTTATACTACTCTATACTTCCTCTACATGCCATTGCACATCATTTTCTTATTTTGTGAGTGGTGCGATATTTCATAGGATCTTCTTTTTCTTTTTGGTTCTCCAATCTGGATAGATTGGACTGCATTGCTAACTTACCGATTTAAGTAGATCATAGAAATTTAGGGTAAGGTTGACTAATCATTAGTCAATCTCTACCCTAAATTTCCATGATCTACTTAACTTAGTAAGTTAGCAATGAAGTCCAATCTATATTGGAGAACCAAAAAGAAAAAGAAGATCCTATGAAATATCGCACTTCTCACAAAATAAGAAAATGATGTGCAATGGCATGTAGAGGAAGTATAGAGTATGCACATGTTAATCAGATGACCTGATTAGCATGTATAAATACATCAAAGGCAATACATAAACTTGGCAGATAGGCATTTTGCCCCTAGGCTTATACAAGATCAAGGGGGCATGGTCCGCATAAGGAACAAAAAAATGTTTTGATATTTATTTAGGAAGGCGTTCTTTAAAGTAAGAGTGAATAGTAAAAGTGAAATATGGAACATTTGCCATATGCGAGACAGCACAAAGATAAAAAGAAAAGAATGAAATAACGTTACTATCCAGAAACTATTTATAGAAAGTAAAGTGATTTTCTAGCAGATTTGAATGGTATTTAGATTTGAATGGTATTGAATGGTAGCAGCAGATCAATTGTCTAAAATGTACATAAAAATAAGTCAGTTCTTATTGACTGCAAGCTGCTGACATAGGCATTTCTAGCTACCAGTTCAATATAACATACTTCTCTGTATTCACTGAGTGATGGTCACCAAACACTTAGAGACGGGAGCACAATAACATAGATTAGTATATGAACAAAACCTAATTATGTGGCACAATTACTTTTTGTTGATACTTAAAGAATAATTATTTGTCAGTCACAATTAAACCTAAATAAATAGATGTAAAATCTGAACTCATTTAGCAGCTCTTTTGTTTTTTTATCTTTTAACACATAACTGTGTTTGTAATAAGACATGTAAAGTATTATAAAGCACCTCAACAATAGTATTCCCGAGAAAATGAATGGAATGTCAGATATGTAAGTTGATTAAAGGGAAGGTTCAGGGTGGCTCTTAAAAAAATAAAAATGCCCATCCACTTACCTGGGGCTTCCTCCAGCCGTGGGCAGCCAGGACGTGCCCTCGGTGCCGCTCCGCAGGCTCCCGGTCCCCTCCGGTGGCCGACCCGACCTGGCCAGGCCGGCTGCCAGGTCGGGCTCTTCTGCGTTTCAAAATGCGCCTCACGGGGGCACGCTGACGTCATCGGACGTCCTCCGGGCTGTACTGCGCAGGCGCAGAACTACTGCGCCTGCGCAGTACAGCCCAGAGGACGTCCGATGATGTCAGCGCGCCCCCGTGAGGCGCATTTTGAAAAGGAGGCTCCCTTTGCCATATCGACTTGTTCATTTGGCATTTTTATTGGCCTGATGAAGCGGGCTTGGACCCGTGAAACGCGTTGCCTGTGCTAAATAAAAATCTTTTGTCATATACAAGGATTTCGTTATTGAGGTAAGCCACCTCATATTATTTCCTCGATTTTAAGCTGTTTTTAGATGCTTTTATTTCAACCAGGGCGCCTCTTTACCTTCAATTGTGCATAGCTATACCCCCAAACAATCTGTGTTTGAGGGGTGGTGACAGACCACCTGTGGGTGCCCCACAGTGGACACCTGTCCCTACTTTTTCAAGGAGAGCGACAAAATCCAGGTCCCGGCTGGGACTACCCCGAGTGGAGTCGGGTTTATGGTCTCCGCCTGCTTCCTACGGTTGGTTGCCCTTGCAACCTCCTTTTGTGAGTAGTAATTTATTGAAATTTCTTTTTTCAATTGCATACTAATATACTACACTATTGGGCTCCCGTATTTGTCTCCTATATTTTTTTCCCTGCAAGGTGCTGAGACACCCCCACTACACTAAGTCTATGAAAAGACTTAGAAGAGAAGATAAATACTTTGGCCTATTGAACCTAAGAAAAGGAATAGCGCTACATGTATTTTTATATCTGACAAAATGAAGCAGATTATATTGAAGCAGCATATTGAAGCAGAGTATATTAAAGCGGAATATAACCCTGCATTTCAACTTTGCTCTAAAACATTATTTACAGTATATTATATGCAACCAGCATTTTTTTTTTTACTAGACCAGCATTGGAAGGGTTACACAGTGCTTTAAAGTTCCTGGAGATTTCTGCAGACACATCCGAACTTGACATAGATACATTTTGTTTACATAAATGTATCTAAGTGTTGAATGTGACTCATCTCTCTCACTGAGAAGGAGTTGGAGGACAGCCAAAGAGTGTGTAACATTTCTAAATAGATACATATACAGTAACTAAATAGAATGTAACAATATGAACTTCTGCATATCTCTCCACGGAACTTAAAGCGGAACTGCAATAAAGAATAAAATAAATAAAATAAATATACCAGTAGCTTCTAAATTATAATCTCTATCTGTCTGTATGATTAGCGCTGCTCCCCGTTGCTGCATTCACTGTATTTTTTATTTTTTATTAATTTCCTGGATTCAGGCAAGATGGCCGCAGTGCCTGATCACTTCTGGGTTACTGCTCCTCATTGCTATGCTTTTTTTTTTTTGTGGTAGCGTGCACGAGAGGATTCCAGCACTGCACATGCGTAACTTGTCCTCTCGTGCACTCCACTCTCAATCAAGAGCCGGCGCCTGGCAGCTGCCATTGTTCATACACTTGTACTGTTTGTAATAACCTCCCTAGCGGTAAGAAGGAGCCTGGCTCGTCCAGCTAAAAGTTGCTGAAAGAGGTATGGACGAGCCAGGCTCGTGAACGCAGCCAGGGAGATTTGTAGATGCTGATACACCCTCCCTCCACTGTGCATCCCTTCCTCCTCCTGATCCCCAGCGTTGAGCTGTACATCCCCCTCCACTCCGCATTCTTTTCTCCTCACGATCCCCCAGCATTAGGCTGTAAATCCCCCTCCCATTGCGAGCAGTGTCCCTGGCAGCGCTGGGAATAGGGCAGGGGACGTTTGACTCACAGAGGCTCAGCGATCACCGAGTGTTCTTCTCCCCATGCAGCTCTGGACTACTGTATACAGTACACGCGGCTGATGACGTCATCAGCCGCATCCCCGGTACTGTTTACAATAGCCCAGAGCTGCATGCGGAGAACATTCGGTCATCGCTGGAAAGAGCCTCGGTGAGTAAAACGCCCCCTGTCCTATTCCCAGCGTTGCCAGGGACACTGCTCGCAATGGGAGGGGGATTTACAGCCTAACGCTGGGAGATCAGAAGGAAGGAATGCATAGTGAAGGGAGGGGGGATTTACAGCCTCGCTGGGTGATCCAGAGGAGGAAGGAATGCATAGTGGAGGGAGGGGGGATTTACAGTCTTATGCTGTCCGGCTGCCCTCTCCTCCATGCTAGTTACACAAGCAGCCAGCAGCTCTGTAACAACTTATATGAATGAGGCAGCCAGACATGATTTGTCCGCAGCCACCCGCTATTCTCTGATGCAGGGCTGCTGCTGACAGGTCGGGTCTGGTTGCCTCATGTCTTGATACTGTAACATAGCTGCGGGCTGCTTATGTTTACTAGTGTGGAGGAGAGAGGACCTCCATGGGGTATTTGCACTAAATGAAACCTTTTTTTTCCTGGAGTCATAGGTCACAGCTCGTGTGGGCTTACTATAAATCCGGCCCTGTCTCCTCCTCGTTCATGTGCCATATCAGTGTTCATGCTGCACTGAATGAACGAGCGTGGAGTGGAACTGGTGGGGCGGAGAAAGGGCGGGGACCTGGCCTGAGGGGAAGTAAAACATTCTGCAGGGAGTGAAACACTGGCTCTTCTGCCTGATTTTAGCATCGACTTATAAGTCGATGCTGTTTACCGGCAGAATCTCGGGATGGAGACAACACAGAAAGAGATACATAGGAAGCACAGAGGTATGTGATCATTAAAGGTACATACCCATGTTATCAAATTGTATTAAAAAAAGATCCTTCAGTTCCGCTTTAAAACCTCTGTGTTTAACCACCCTGGCGTTCTGATTAAATCGCCAGGGCGGCTGCGGGAGGGTTTTTTTTAAATTAAAAAAAAACTATTCTATGCAGCCAACTGAAAGTTGGCTGCATGAAAGCCCACTAGAGGGCGCTCCGGAGGCGTTCTTCCGATCGCCTCCGGCGGCCAGAAGTAACACGGAAGGCCGCAATAAGCGGCCTTCCGTGTTTCGCTTACCTCGTCTCCATGGCGACGAGCGGAGTGACGTCATGGACGTCAGCCGACGTCCTGACGTCAGCCGCCTCCGATCCAGCCCTTAGCGCTGGCCGGAACTGTTTGTTCCGGCTACGCTGGGCTCGGGCGGCTGGGGGGACCCTCTTTCGCCGCTGCACGCGGCGGATCGCCGCGCTGCAGCGGCGATCAGGCAGCACACGCGGCTGGCAAAGTGCCGGCTGCGTGTGCTGCTTTTTATTTCATTGAAATCGGCCCAGCAGGGCCTGAGCGGCAGCCTCTGGCGGTGTTGGACGAGCTGAGCTCGTCCAGACCGCTCAGCAGGTTAACCCTTCCAATGCTGGTCTAGTTAAAAAAATGCTTTTTGCATATAATATGCTGTAAATAATGTTTTAGAGCAAAGTTGAAATGCAGGGTTATATTCCGCTTTAATATACATTATGAAAAGGGCTACCTTAGAAGTGAAGAAAAACTTTTTGAGACAAAGCACAGTGAAAAAGAAAAGTGAGAGAGCAGTTTTTGTCAAACAAAGAACATTTTTGTATATATGAAGAGATTCTGCTATCAAGACAATTAACATTGTTTTTTATACTAGACAATTGAACAGACTTTATGATGAAAGCAAAAGCTCCTATAAATAACTTTTTTGAAAGAAAAGGAAAAATCCTGTTTTAAAGATGTATGGCTCTTTAAATGTAGAAGACTGCAGATACAAGACAAGTTACAGCAGGCATAAATGAGATGTAAGAAGAAATTGTTATTTTTACTTTTGTACTATTTTTATGAGAGCAAGAATCCTTGGTGTGTGGTTCTCACAACCAGATGCCGACACAGGAGAAGACAAGACAATCCTCCAACTGGCAGCAACACAACAGACTTAAAGCGATATGACACTTGATTTTTTTTTCTCTCAGACTACAAACGAAAGATTTTTTATATGACCGCTGATCTCAGGGTTTTTTGGTTGATTAAAAAAAAAACTACTACTGTCTTCTTATAGAGATGTTAATCAACAATTATGCCAAGAAGGAAATATGAGAATAATGCACTGGTAAAGATTCAAGAGTTTTTGTTCTTTGTTTTTAATTTTTTGTCATGTGAAGCTAAGGGAGTAATGAAGACTCAGATATAGTTGCATGTTTAGATGTAACAGATGAATATACAGAAGTGACCTTTAAAAAAGAAGGTTTTACATTTTTATAGTTCTAGCCTCAAGGGGGAAATTTCTATTTATTTTTTGAGGCTAGATCCTATTAAGAAGCATCAAGAGACTATATTTTTGTGACTGCGTTATACTAAGAAGGTTTCACTAAAGAAGTGTTGAAATGTTACTACTAAAGCTTGGAAGTCTTACAAGATAATCTCCTTTGTCTGAACCAAAGAAGACTCCAAACAAGCATTCCTTGCAGGCACCCAGAAGAAACCCGCTAAGACAAGCGATGAAAGCTACATGCTAGAAGACTATGCAAAGACATCAACATGAAGACAAGCCAGTGAAAGAGGCTGTGTTATAAGAAGCTCCGATCTGAAAACAGCTGAAGAAGAAACCATTGGAACTGGAGTAACCAGAGAAGTGTGAGGACTAAAAAGTACTTTTACTTCTTTAACAACTCCGACCACTGGTTGACGTACCAGCTGAGAGAAGATAGAGACAGCACTAAGAGGAAAGTGGGCCTGAAGGAATACAAGAAAAGAAGACTAGACAGAAAAAGACATCAGGTTAAACGATACATGAGATTATCAGATGAGTGAAGAGAGAGTATTAGAAGACGAAAATGGAGATATTCAATTTTTACAGATACTGTAAATCAGATGAACTAGAAGAGGACAATATTTTTTGACATAGAAAATACCAGAAGATGAGTGAAAGAAGGTTTTGATAGATATTTGAAACTACAATAGAGACTGTTACATTATATTAAGATTTCAAGATCAGTAATAGAAGAAGCCAGCCAATGTAAAGTTTTTGAATATGACTGATACGCATCAATATGCTATTTTTGATTCCATATATAAAGAAGATGTGGAAGATATAGATTTTTCTACCTATGCAGCGATATACTGCCATGCTACAAATACAGAAGCAGATACAATAAAAGACTTTAAAAGAAAATGAAGACTTATGAGAAGTTACACAGAGAAAATAAATTATGTACACAAAGAGACTGGAAGAGAAAATACATGCTTTAGGTAATCGACTGATGAACTTCAAGAAGAATTTCAAGTTGATACTCTATTCAAGAAGTGCGACACTGAGGACAACAGCTTACTAAAGTGATGAACAGATAACAAGAGAAAATGTTTTTGTAAATGGATAAGGACGTATTTACTGATGTCAAGCTATGATAAAAGCCATGACACACATGAAGCCACAAATGAACACATGTATAAAATGCTATTGATGGATTCTTATACGCAGCTTATACGTGAGAGTTTTTTTATTTCAGAAGAAGAAAATGAACACTATTCCAAGGGAAGACATATTTCAACTTTTACAGAAAATGGATAATACTACTTTGATTTTTAAAAGACAAACTAAGATGAACTTAAGAAAAAGCATAAGCAAGAAAAGAAGGAATCTGCTGTTATAAGTTTGAACACTAGAGCAAACGAGTAGGAATGCACCCAGCACCATATAGCATCAACTTATATTTTTTTTCTTTTTGAACCACAAGTGGGAAGGTAGTTGTGAGGATCCGCTCGGCTGCCTGCGCAGGCAGGCAGCCTTTTGACCACTGTTCAGGTCTGCATTCTGCGGGTCTCTGGAAGAGAGACCTTTTGTCAGTTTGGCAGCTTGCTGCTGAGGAATTTGCATACGTTTGTCATGCAGATTGCCTAGCCACATCCTTTGTAGGCTTGCTCTATATATACCATGTGATATTACAGATCTGGGCTGGTCATAAGGGTTAGTCCTGTGAGACACTCCTGAGTGTCAGCCTTGCTCATTGTTTGAAGAGAAGCTTAGAGTAATTCCTGGGACTGCACTAGGCAGATTCCCTAGTGCAGTTAGGATTGCATATCTGTTTTGTTTATGTTGCGATTGTTCTGTCCCAGCGGTGGCCGACAGGAAGTCGTTCTGATCTTTGTTCTTGGAGTATAGCTGGAGCAGCGGTTGCTACCAGCTATCTCATCTAATCTGTCTTGCCTGGATCGCACTCGCCTTGCGCTAGTGCTGTGGATCCATCTCTCTCACTTATTCCTGTTTTCGTGTATCTGTCTTGTCTGCTACGAACGCTTGCTGGAGGCTCAGTGAGGTAACCGTTAAGTAAGCGCTCGCGTCCTCTGTTTCATGTTTGTCTGTCGGTGGTTAGTTAGGTGTGCTTGTCTCTGTTGTGCTTATCACGCGGAGACCGCGCATAAACGCGTGCACTGTTGCGAATGAGTGCAGTGTTCGCGTTTAGCTAGCGTTTGTTATTTTCCTTATCTTCTCATTGTTTGATTTGCTGTGCCTTTGCTACTCTCAAGCTCTGCCTTGCTGTTGCCTTTTGTCACCTCTGGCAATCGCCTCTCTCGCGATTGTGTTCCTACTTCATATCTGCTGTTGTGTATGCACCGTCGCAGGTTGGCGACTAGTTTGGTGCACACACATACAATCTGTCCCTGTGCTCATTCTCTTCCGCAATCGCTTCTCTTGCGATTGCGTTCTCACTAGGTTTTTTCTGTTGTATGTCCACCGTCGCAGGTTGGCGGATAGATAGGTGGACATACATACATTCCTCATCTGTGCTTATTCGGTCTTGTGTCGCTGTTAGCAATCGCCATCTCTGGCGATTGCCTTCTCACTTTGTCTTCATGGTTGTGTGTTCATCGTCGCAGGGTGGCGACTAGTTTGGTGGACACACATACCCTATGTCGCTTTGATTTCTCTCTTTCAGGGCTATCTTGCCCTGCGTTTCTTCCCTTCGTACAATTCCTGTCTGGCGTCTGTGACAGGGCAGAGGGGCTGTTCCTCTGCACTTCACAGCTCCACCTGTCGACAGGAATTTCCCTCTACAGGTGCATTGCACCTTTTGCTGGGTTCCCTCAAATTACACGCCTGTGGAGGATTTCCGCAGTGTCAGCGCACGTCTTGTGCGCTGATCACGGAGAGAATTCCACAATCATTACAGTATGACCAGCCAAACCGAAATTCCCAGTGTAGAGGGAATTTCCGATTTGTACGATTTGGTCAAATATGGGTCCTGTGTCTTTAAGAGGTTTAAGATACTGGACTCTGAAACCAGAGATGAGTTTATATCAGAATGTTCCAGATTCTTGACAAATCCTGAATTTCAGGCCACCAATACTTCCACTTGGAGTGGTCAGATTGCTTACAATCTTTTCCAAGGGGATGTGTTTGTGTGGGCTGATGAGTATGCCAGACACGAGAATCTGAGACATAACCCTCGCAGATTTCTGAGTCATGTATTTTCTTGTAAGCTTAGAATTCCCCTGCCAGGTTATTTCTATGAGTTTTTTCCTGCAGTGCATGACGCTGATCAGATTAGGTTATGCAACATTTCTGTGTCATTACTATATGTTAATGAATTGGTGCTTGTAGGCCAATCTGCTGATTCGGTTTGTCAGCCAAAAGATTCGTTGCCCATAGCAACCACCAATAAAGAGGTTATTTCTGTCAAGTCTGAAATGTCAAAACCATTCAGTATGATAATGATGTTGCTCAGTCTCCGGGTTTTTTGCCCCAATCCAAAGCTTATGTGGATCCTATTATAGGTAGGATCGCACACTATATTAAAGCAGTTAAAAAATCTGTTCTTGTTCCTGAACTCCACCCATATGGAGATTATCTGGATACTGGCCTGTTTGAACCTCCATTTGCCTCATGGGACATTGGGGCCTTGATGGAGGAATTTGATTTTGATTGGAAAGCCTTTTGCGATTTTTACATCGCAAAAAGCGAAGATGTCTTGAATGATTGTTTCGATTCTATGAACCTTTTGATTGATTCCGATGAATGTGACGAGGGTGATGTGGATCTGGTGATTTATGTATGGCAGACGATTTTGGATGAGTTGCACACACACTAATCAATTGATTTCAATAAAGAGACATCGTTGTCGGATGATTGTTCCTGCCTTTCTGGGGTAAAGCATGCGAGTCGTGACATTGTGCGATCTGAAATGAGTGGGTGTGCCACTGTGGTTGATTCCTGTGCAAATCCTGGAGGATTCTCTCCTGACTGCATGCAGTTTGAATCTGTGCGATCTGATGCTTGTTTCTCTGATATTCCTGCAGATTGTGATCAGCATGAATGTGCCAGTTTTCTCAAGGATGTGTGGGACCCCTTGTCATTTAGAGACAGATCTTTAAGATCTTCCATCTGTGATCCTGCTATGGGGAAAATCCCTAAATTATGCAGCATCAAAAGTAATATGAATATGTCTAATAAAGTTTTTCCTGATGTTGTCGCTATTTTTACTGCTAATGCGTCTTTGTCTTACCCTGTTCACACCTGTAAGGGCCCGTTGCCTGGTGACAGTTGCTCCAGTGTTTCTGTCCTGAATGCCTTACAGTCTCCCCCGCAGATCGCGGAGGATTGCGCTATGGAAGCGTCAGTTTCACAACCTAAAGCGATTTTTGATTCGCAAGTTTTGCGTTCTGACTCCTCGGATTTGACATTGTTAGCCGAATCTAAGAGTGAGACAGCGCTTCGGTTTTGCGAATCTGATGCTGAAGCTTTTTTGCTTTGCCCAGAGAAGCTTTCTCTGAATCTGCCCTGTACCATGAATGAAAACATGATCTCCACTCACACTGACATTTGTGAGTCCCTTTCTTGTTCTGAGGAAAATGCTGATTCTGCACCCTGTACTCTGGATGAGTTAATATGGCCTTGTTTAGAGTCTCCTGCAGTGTCCCTAGAGGCTCGTCTAGGTATTGCTACTATACTCACCTGTTTTTCTGCAGTTTTGGAGTTGCAAGCTAGTTTAACTGCTACGCAGAATTCTGGGTGCAGTGAGATTAAAGTTAGGGAGTCAGTGTGTGTTCCAGTAAATATTCCTGTACATTCTGCTCATGATGATGAAATTCAGTCTCAGTTTATGGGGGAACTTTCCCTGGGACATCTGCCCTGTCCACAAAATAAAGTTCCAGTTTTGCCCTGTAACATGGATAGTTCAGAATCCTTCTCAGAAAACTTGAAAAATGATGTTCCTGGGGTCCTGTCTGATGTCCTGGAGACCTCCAAGTTCCTCCCAAAGGGTGCAGAACTTGTAGGAGACGTCTCCTGCCCCCCAAGTCCTTCTGAGGTGTTGCCCACTTCAGTAGGCATTGCTGTTGTGCTGACTACCTTTGCAGCTCTGGTGGAGCTTCACTCATATGTAGTCAATGATGATATTTTTGTCACAGAGATTTCTAGGTTTGAGTCCAAGTCTTCTTTTGAAAGTCCAGCGCTTGTGACCACTGCTCGTGATGATTCTCTGCCCGGTTCTGGTTTTGGTCTTGTCATGACAGACTCTGAGGTTGGCAGTTCCTGGACGTGTCCTGAGGTTCCCCTTGGGCTAGTGTACCCCGATGTGTTCTGTGACCCAGAAAGCCCAAGTGTGTCTCGGTTGCCAGCCTGCTCAGATGCTTCCTCGGTGGAAAGCTGTTCTGATGTTGCCTGCCTGCCTGCATGCCCAGAGGTGGTCCCTGAAGGCCCTGTTCTTGATGCTTGTCCTGGTAATTCTGAATCCGGAATTGTCATTGGTTCCATAGGGGTTCTTGATAGTTCTCCATGTGAGCCTGGTGATCGTTCTGCCCTCCTGGGATCTCTGCGGAGCTTCAAAGTGTTCTGGGAGATCCAGGGAGAAATATTTCCTGTTACCTTGGATGAGATCAGCAGTGGGTGCTTTGTGGAAAGGGACACTTCGAATGGGTATTGTGGCAGATTTGGTATTTTTGGACGGTCCTTGGAAGGTGGTGGGCATGGCTCGGTGGGTGTCGATGGCTTCTTCTCTGGCATTCACAGTCCTGATGGGTGTTACACTGAGACTGATGGTACTGATGGGCATGTTTCGGTGGCTTCTCCTTCCGATGAGGTCGGTTTCGGGTGGGCTGACTCTGGAATTGGGCCTTGTCGGCTGTCCTGACCTTCATGAGTCTCCAGTCAGAGTCTTTTGCAAGTATCAGGTTAGAGGCTCGTCTGGAATCCGACCCTAGAGGGGGGGGGGGGGGTACTGTGAGGATCCGCTCGGCAGGCAGTCTTTTGACCACTGTTCAGGTCTGCATTCTGCGGGTCTCTGGAAGAGAGACCTTTTGTCAGTTTGGCAGCTTGCTGCTGAGGAATTTGCATACGTTTGTCATGCAGATTGCCTAGCCACATCCTTTGTAGGCTTGCTCTATATATACCATGTGATATTACAGATCTGGGCTGGTCATAAGGGTTAGTCCTGTGAGACACTCCTGAGTGTCAGCCTTGCTCATTGTTTGAAAATTAGCTTAGAGTAATTCCTGGGACTGCACTAGGCAGATTCCCTAGTGCAGTTAGGATTGCATATCTGTTTTGTTTGTCTGTTGCGATTGTTCTGTCCCAGCGGTGGCCGACAGGAAGTCGTTCTGATCTTTGTTCTTGGACAGTAATGCTCGGGTAGTACTTTTTAAAACCCGAATGTATTCGGATCCGGGTACCCAGATACCCGGATCCAATTCGGGTATCCGGATCCGACCTTGCGGATATCCGCAAGAACTAGGATATCCGACCAAATTACCCGCGAGTACCCGGCCTATTCGGGTATCCGGATAGAAAAACCTGAAGTGCCCTTTAAATAGCTTTAAAAAGAGTTTTTAGGGTAAATGATGCATGTTGTATCATGTTTTTTTTAAAGTGAAACACTAATTTATTATTTGGTTAACATAAATTGAAAAAAAAAAGGGCCTGTAAATTATTAACATCAGGATAGGTTCCAGACAGCGGTCGACGGTCGTGCAGCCCACATTGTGTCCAAAGTCCAACCGCACAACTGGGACATGACAGTTTTCAGCCCAGACACCTCCAAAAAATGACACTGCAATTGTGTTTTGGGTTGTTTATAGGTGGTGGTATAAGCAGAAGTGGCCAGTGGCACCGTGGCGGTGGGAGCCAGCGCCAGCTTGCTTCAGCCTCTTGAACTCCTCATGCTCAACAACATGTTTTTTGGCCAGATGGGTGATGAAGCTGGAGGTGCCATACTTGTAGGGGTCACAACCTCTGCTCATCTGTAGTTTGCACACATTGCATATGGCAAACTTGCTGTCCAATGAGGGCAGAGTGAAAAACCGCCAGATTGGGAAGGTGAAGATTCCCCTGCGGCCTGAATGGGATGCTGCTGCTTTTCTCCCTGTGGCGGTTGGGGGTTGAGTGGTGCGGCTGGTGGTAGCGGCGGAAGGATGTGGGTCCCACATTCCACGGCCACTGTCTGCAATGCTGATCCTCCGTGCCAAACCCACCAACGCATCCTCCTCCTCCTCCTCAGAGCTGACCCCCCCCCCTCAAAACCCAGAACATCCTCCTCAAACTCCTTGTGGCTAACAGCCCTGAGTTCATTCGTGGCGCCTGGAGTGAAAAGCTCGCTGACTGATGGTAGGCTCCCGCTGGGGTCGACACTGACATGGCAGACCTTCTGAGGGTGGCCGTATTTGTTGCTCTCTGTCCTCTTGCCCTTGCTGCCCCTCCCCCGGCTGGCGGTGCCAGCAGACATAGTACAACTTATACGTGATCATGTCACCAGATGATGTGGGGTACTTTTACTTTAATAAAATCGGGGTTGGACTTTAAATCAAATCAGCACGGAGTGACAGACCGCAGAGTAGAGGACAGACAGTGCACACTATCTGTCTAACTGTCACACTGACAATGCTCAGCACAGCAGCACTGCAGTAATCTGTAGTAAGCTAACACAGTACTACTCTCTAACAAATAACTGCAGTGCTAACTACAATACATCAACACAGTAATCCTATTCCCTACCTATACTGTCCTGCTGGCCTGCACAGCACACACAGACACAGACAGGACCTAACTGAGTGAATGAAATCAAACAATTACAACAATAGAACAGTAGCGTAGTGAAGGTGTTTAGCACTCAAAGCTTTAGGTTTATCACTGTATACAGCAGTTGCTAAGCCAACAGCACTGGAGCAAGTCTGTCAGTGAGCAGCCAGCCACACAAGCAAGGACTATCTGTCTCATCATGCTATCCCTCCTTACTATACAGGGGGGCTGGCCAGGGTTCCCCTCTGTGATTGGTTGCTAGGGCTTCTGCTGGGAGCCCTCTGATTGTCTCAATGACATCATCTCCTTACTTTCAGTTCCCGGATCCGGATATCCGCGGGTACCCAGGTTATGCGGCCAGATACCCGCAGATAGCTATCCAGATCTGGGCCCAGGTATCCGGAATCCGGATTCAACCCGGATAGTGGAAAAATGGTCAGATACCCGCGTTACTCGGGTACCTGGGATCCAGATGAGCATCCCTGTTCTTGGAGTATAGCTGGAGCAGCGGTTGCTACCAGCTATCTCATCTAATCTGTCTTGCCTGGATCGCACTCGCCTTGCGCTAGTGCTGTGGATCCGTCTCTCTCACTTATTCCTGTTTTCGTGTATCTGTCTTGTCTGCTACGAACGCTTGCTGAAGGCTCGGTGAGGTAACCGTTAAGTAAGCGCTCACATCCTCTGTTTCATGTTTGTCTGTCGGTGGTTAGTTAGGCGTGCTTGTCTCTGTTGGGCTTATCACGCGGAGACCGCGCATAAACGCGTGCACTGTTGCGAATGAGTGCGGTGGATCGCACTCTTGCCTGGATCGCACTCGCCTTGCGCTAGTGCTGTGGATCCGTCTCTCTCACTTATTCCTGTTTTCGTGTATCTGTCTTGTCTGCTACGAACGCTTGCTGAAGGCTCGGTGAGGTAACCGTTAAGTAAGCGCTCACATCCTCTGTTTCATGTTTGTCTGTCGGTGGTTAGTTAGGCGTGCTTGTCTCTGTTGGGCTTATCACGCGGAGACCGCGCATAAACGCGTGCACTGTGAGTGCGGTGTTTGCGTTTAGCTAGCGTTTGTTATTTTCCTTATCTTCTCATTGTTTAATTTGCTGTGCCTTTGCTACTCTCAAGCTCTGCCTTGCTGTAGCCTTGTGTCACCTCTGGCAATCGCCTCTCTCGCGATTGCATTCCTACTTCATATCTGCTGTTGTGTATGCACCGTCGCGGGTTGGCGACTAGTTTGGTGCACACACATACAATCTGTCCCTGTGCTCATTCTCTTCCGCAATCACTTCTCTTGCGATTGCGTTCTCACTTGGCTTCTTCTGTTGTGTGTCCACCGTCGCAGGTTGGCGGCTAGATAGGTGGACATACATACATTCCTCATCTGTGCTTATTCGGTCTTGTGTCGCTGTTAGCAATCGCCATCTCTGGCGATTGCCTTCTCACTTTGTCTTCATGGCTGTGTGTTCATCGTCGCAGGGTGGCGACTAGTTTGGTGGACACACATACCCTCTATCGCTTTGATCTCTCTCTTTCAGGGCTATCTTTCCCTGCGTTTCTTCCCTTCGTACAATTCCTGTCTGGCGTCTGTGGCAGGGCAGAGGGGCTGTTCCTCTGCACTCCACAGCTCCACCTGTCGACAGGAATTTCCCTCTACAGGTGCATTGCACCTTTTGCTGGGTTCCCTCAAATTACACGCTTGTGGCGGATTTCCGCAGTGTCAGCGCACGTCTTGTGCGCTGATCACGGAGAGAATTCCACAATCGTTACAGTAGTTAGTTAGTTTAGTTTTTTTTATGCTGAAAATTCACCAGAATGTTGCATATTACTTTTTTGTGTTTTCCCCTTCTCTCCTCTTCCTTTTTATTTTATTTTTTCATAGGTGCTAAGAACAATATCAATTATCAGCAAAAATACCACCACAATGGTGTTTGCTGTACCTGATACATTTGATGACTACAAAAGTTGAACTTCACAACCTAGAAGGAAGACTTCAAAATAAATTGAACTTGATGCATCAACAGTATGCCCAGCGTCTGAACAAGAGTGACTGCTGGATTTGCTCATACAGCCATTATCCTTGAAGATGATGCCCAACCTAGCAATTCCAGTACTATCTGAAGAGTTGGAAGCCAGAGTGTCCGGAGGAAACCCACACAGACACAGAGAGCACATACAAACTCCTTACAGACCCAGCGCTGCAAGGCGAGAGCACTAACCCCTATGCCACTGTGCTGTTCACATGAAGTTAAGGAAAATATTCTTCAGACCCTTTCAATTATGCAATACATGGACAATTGAAAGAGAAGTTCCAATACTCCAGAATAAAGGACCGTCTAACACTTGTTTGCATTCCAAGAAAGATGAAAATATCCTAAATGATGAAAAGATATGTTCAGCAAGGGACTATCGTAAATCTGCTCATAGCTCTGCATAGTGCTATATTGCAATCTGACTGATAAGGAGAACAATACAAAGATCTCTTTGAAAATACAACTTGGAGATAGCTGTTGTTACCTATCCTTTTCAAGTTTCAAGAAAGTATCCAGGGACAAATGAATTTGCCCTATGAATGGTTCTAGCATTGCCTGACAGTGGAAAAGGAAGATACACCTTAATTAGAGGAACACCCACTACATGACTTGAGGAGCAAGAACAGCTCAAATATCAATTAAATACCTAATCTGTATATATACAAGAGAAGTACTGAAGAAACTTAAGGTGCGTACACACGCACTACAGCAGCCAACGACGGGTCCGTTGGCACTCGGCACCTCCCGCTGGGCGGGTTTTCAGCAGACTGTAGTGCGTGTATACGCACTGTCGGCGGACTGATAAGGCTGTATGATAAGCAAATACATTTTTTTAATATAAAATCATATACTGAGTGCTCTGATTTATTTCAAGGTATACCATCAATCTATAATTACTTTCATAGAGGGTTCAGACCCCGCTATGCTGGATTTATATGATAGCAATGCTTTAAAGGCTGGTCCTTTACTGAGTTAGCAATCACGAAAAAGGCAAGAACCGCTCAGGTTTTTGACACAGGCAATCCAACGGACACTGCACACTGCTAGGTTTCACGGTTGCAGACCAAGGAGGATGCCACTTCTCCAGATAAGGCACACAAAAGCTCACTTGGCCTTTGCAAATGCTCATCTGGACAAATAAGAAGACTTCTGGTCTTCTGTGTAATGGTCAGATAAAACAAAAATTGAATTGTTTGTTCACAATGAGGTTTCCTTCATTCAGCGTAAAAAAGGAGAAGCCTTCAGCCCAAATAACACCGTCCCTGTTGTCAAACATGGTGGTGGGAACCTAATTCTTTGGGGGTGTTTTTCAGCCAATGGACCAGGAAAACTAATAACAGTAAATGGCACCATGAAAAAAGAGCAATACCCCTACAGACCAAAGCTGAGTTAACTGATAAAAAACAACTAATTATGGCTGACAGGATCGAAGATCTTGAGAATAGATCTCGACGTAACAACTTAAAGTTTGTCGGCCTACCTGAAACTTTTAAGCCTGAGGAACTGGTGGAAATATGCTCTGATGACATACCGGATGATTTGGGCCTACCTGGGCCTTTTCGGGTCGAACGAGCGCACACGCTGGGTCCCTTCAAACCTGAGTTTACCCGTCCGAGGGTTGTGATCGCACGATACCTGGACTTTGCGGAGAAGACACAGGTCCTAAAGGCTTTCCGTGCAAAGAAATCACTTCAGGTGCATGGCCACAAGCTCTTGGTGTTCGCGGACTACTCGGCGGAGGTGGCTAAAGCAAGAAAGGAATTCGGTCCGGCTTGCCAACTTCTATTTAAAAAGAAGGTACGCTTTGCTTTAATATACCCAGCAACGCTAAAGATTTTTCCACGTGACGCCTCAGCGGAATCCTTTTCAGTACCATCAGAGGCCCTCACCTATGCTAAATCACTCACGGATGAATCTTCCAAGCAACCGGAGGACTCCCACAATTTACCTGTCAGTCCGCGGAACCGGGACCAGAACCAAGGGGAACCACTCCCTAAGCCTCCATGCACGCAAGAAATCTTAGAAGAACAGCCGTCTCAAGCGGGAAGTGATTGGGCCTAGGCGGTCGGCCTTCATAGCAGCTGGAACTTAGGATATCCGCAGGATCGGGCGACTATTAAGCTTACTAGAATAGGCTAAGTTACACTCAATACCGCACCTATAAAAGTGCACCTGCACACGCTATCTAAAACATTTAAATACCATAGTGACATTGAGCTAATGCGGATGCACTGTAGTTAGAAAACACCGTTCCTGCGGCTGGTTATATGATGCATGTAGATATAGCACAATTTGAATTGTTCATATGTTTTTACTTATAATTCGGGGGTAGGGGAGCGGGCTATTGGGGAAACAGAAATAAGCAGCCTGTCACGTGTAGGAGCTGCTCGCCATGGCCCGGGGTCCAGATCTGCAAAAGTGAGTCTGATTCTATCAGCTCTGATTTTCTCTCTCATTAAAGCTATTTGTGCGGGCTGTGCCCTGGGCCATTGCGGGATAATGCTCTCTATATACTTTGAGGTTACTGACCACATGAGGAAAAAAGGAAGTCCTGTGAGTGATATTGCTCCACATTATGTTACTGCATTTAATTTTTGTTATCTGTGTTCATGTTATGTTCTAATTTTAGTTTATATTTGTTCTCCCACCACAGTCCACTCTGGTACACAATATAGGTCTAGCCATGATTCGACAGGAGGGTGCTCTGCTGGGACACCCTTTTCTGTCACAGTTACAGCCATGACATCATGTGTAAGTTCAGTTTATTATGACCCTCCTTGATGTTAAGGTTGTGACATGAAACATAAAAGGGCTGAGAACTGGTGAAAAACGGATGAAAATCCTACGTCACCTACACAAACTAAAAGCGGATGTGGCAGTATTACAGGAGACACACCTCGCGTCAGAGGAACTAAAATATCTTCAAAAGTTATGGGTGGGAACAGTGATAGGAGCCCCCTCCGTCAAACGGAAGGCTGGCGTGGCTATCTTAATTCACAAATCACTCCAATGCCAAATAGGGGAACAGCGATTTGACTCAGCTGAAGGTAGATGGGTTATGATTCGCTTAAATATTAGAGGCTACCATCTTTCAGTCCTCAACGTATATTGTCCTAACTCAGCGAGCGGTGGGTTTCTGGATACGGTCGCATCCCTTATTGCCCAGGAAGAGCAATCCTCTAACTTAATAGTTACTGGGGATTTCAATGGGGTGGTTAATGCCAGAGAAGATAGACGCTATGAGGACCCAACAGAGATAAAAAATAGAGTAAATGAAAATGATCGCTCATTGGCTGAATTTGTTGAAGTCACAGGTCTTATAGATGCTTGGAGATTTCTCCATCCACTGCAAAGAGACTTCTCTTTTTATTCACCCCCTCATAAGTCACTGTCACGTATTGACCTCTTTTTCGTTTCCCCTAATACTATGCGAATGGTAAACACCTCAGAGATCTTGGATATTGTGATTTCGGATCACGCCCCTGTGACTTTGATCCTACAGCTGCCTTCAGCCAAGGAGCGATCATTTGTTAGCTGGAGATTCCCTAGTCAGCTGGCTCAGGATAAAGACTTTTTAGCTCAACTGGAACTCTGGTGGTTGGACTACCAGAGAAATAACTACAGACATGCAGACAATGTTTTACTTTTTTGGGAAGCTGCTAAAGCAGTGCTCCGTGGGGAAATAATCTCATATGTCAGTGCTAGAAAAAAGAAATCGCATATAGCTTACCCAGAGGCAGCCCTCAGAGCCAGACACTCATACTTGGAATACCTGTCTGATATGACAGAACAGTTCAGGCAAAGCTGGCTGGATGCTAAGGCAGCCTTGGACCTCTGCTACGACAGATATGCCATGCTGTGGAGAGCTCGCTCTGACTGGACCTTCTTTAAATTCGGAAACAAATCCGGAAAATTACTGGCCAACATTGCTAAGGGCAAAAGACGTACTCAACACATAACCCACTTAAGGGATGCAAAAGGAATGGTTCAGACTGAGTCAAAAAAAATTATTAAGATTTTTCAAGATTATTACCAAAACTTATATAGTAGCTCCCCTCAGGATATGACTAAGGGAAATGAATTTCTGAGCAAAATACAATTACCTAAGCTGTTGGAAGAAGACATTCAATTCCTTAATGCTCCAATAATGGAAAATGAGGTTCTTACACTGCTGAAAGATGGTCCAAATGGCAAGGCCCATGGCCCAGACGGCTTTCCCCTGGAATTTTACAAGGGATTGAAAAAACATATATCCCCATGCCTGGCAAAACTCTATAACTATGTTTTTGATAAAAAAATCTTTCCTCAAACAGGTTATGAAGCTTATATAAAACTAATCCCGAAAAAAGACAAAGACACACTTGACCCAGGGTCATTCAGACCTATTTCTTTATTAAACTGTGACATCAAACTGATGTCCAAAATATTAGCTGATCGTCTGGCAATTCTATTACCAAATTTGATTGAGCCATCCCAAGTTGGGTTTGTTCAAGGCAGGGCAGCAGTGTCTAATGTAAGAAAGGTGATGACAGTCTTAGAGTATAACAGGCTTTCTTGCAATTCTCGGCATCCGGGGGCGATTTTGTCCCTGGATGCCGAGAAAGCTTTTGATAATGTTGGTTGGCAATGGTTGCATCAGGTAATGTCTGCCATGGGTTTTGAGGGTTCTTTTCAGAATTATATCTCCTCTATGTATCTATGCCCCACAGCTAGGCTTATAGTTGAGGGGGTAGCCTCCTCCCCTATCTACCTACAAAAAGGCACACGCCAGGGATGCCCTTTATCCCTGTTACTTTTTAATCTGGCTATTGAGCCCCTGGCGATATATCTTAGGCAAGGAGTTCTATACCAGGGAATCACAGTAAAAAGTACGACACTGTTCTGTTCCTTATTTGCAGATGATATTTTAATTTATCTTAACAGCCCAGAAAAGGATCTTAACCGGTTCAGCCTCACAGCTATTTTCACCTTAAGGACTGAAGCAATTTTCCCCTGTCAGCGCTGCTCTCATTCATTCGCTAATAGCTTTATCACTACTCATCACACATAAATTATTTAGATCTTGTTTTTTTCACCACAAATTTGGCTTTTGGAGGGTGACATTTGTTGTTAGTAACTACTAAAATGTCTATGTATTTTAAAGAGAAAAACGAGGGAAAAAATGAAAAAATGCACTATTTCTCCAATTCCAGCCTCTATAGTTTTAAAATGAACAACGCTACTGAACATTTTACCCACACATTTTATCTGCCTATCTGTCGTGGTTATCACAAGATTTAAATTATGTCCCTAGTACATAGTATGGTGACAATATATTATTTGGAAATAAAGGTGCATTTTTTCTATGTTGTGTTTTTTGTTTTCTCATTGCACACTACCAATGATTACAAGCCTTTATTTGAAAAAAAAAACAGTAATACATCCTCATGACATACATATTTAAAAAGCGGAGTCCCTAAGGTAACTATTTAAGTATTCACTTTTCAATTCTGTCACTTTTGGTGTTTTTTACAAGTGTATTAGTTTGGTGCAGAGTATGTGAAAATAACAATTGCATTGCTTTTCATTTCATTTGCTGCTAAAACAAAACCACATCACATATGCCTAATCTCTCAAAGACCTCAAATACTATTCTCTTGCTTGTCCCGGTGAAAATGATACCCTATACACATAATCAGATAGCTTCTTGGCCACGCAATACTCTGTTAACCATGAGCAGCACTAATGCATTTTTCAAGGCCATTTTTTGCAACAAAAGTAATACAGTCATTCTTTGTTCGCAAAGCCCCTGGAGTGTCAAAACATTTGAAACAGGTCACAAATGTCACCATTCTGAAAACTAGAGACCCAGGCCTACTGAGATATACATATTTTGAAACAATTGGACTTCTGCGGTTTTGCTAAAATTGAATCATAACTTGGAAAATGGTATTTTTTTACATCTTTTTTCACTTTGGCACAAAAAAACAAACACTTAACATAGTTCTTGTCTCTCAAAGACCCCAAATACTATTCTCTTGCTTGTCCCGGTGAAAATGATACCCTATACACATAATCAGATAGCTTCTTGGCCACGCAATACTCTGTTAACCATGAGCAGCACTAATGCATTTTTCAAGGCCATTTTTTGCAACAAAAGTAATACAGTCATTCTTTGTTCGCAAAGCCCCTGGAGTGTCAAAACATTTGAAACAGGTCACAAATGTCACCATTCTGAAAACTAGAGACCCAGGCCTACTGAGATATACATATTTTGAAACAATTGGACTTCTGCGGTTTTGCTAAAATTGAATCATAACTTGGAAAATGGTATTTTTTTACATCTTTTTTCACTTTGGCACAAAAAAAACAAACACTTAACATAGTTCTTGTCTCTCAAAGACCCCAAATACTATTCTCTTGCTTGTCCCGGTGAAAATGATACCCTATACACATAATCAGATAGCTTCTTGGCCACGCAATACTCTGTTAACCATGAGCAGCACTAATGCATTTTTCAAGGCCATTTTTTGCAACAAAAGTAATACAGTCATTCTTTGTTCGCAAAGCCCCTGGAGTGTCAGAACATTTGAAACAGGTCACAAATGTCACCATTCTGAAAACTAGAGACCCAGGCCTACTGAGATACACATATTTTGAAACAATTGGACTTCTGTGGTTTTGCTAAAATTGAATCATAACTTGGAAAATGATATTTTTTACATATTTTTTTCACTTTGGCACTAGAATAAAATCTGATGACTTAGGCCTCAGTCCTAAAACACACCAACATTTTTTCTACAGCTCATCACGGTTAAAATGATACAACATATGCCTTACTTAGTAACAAATGGTTGGGTGCAGCAATCAGTTATACCCAATGTGCACTATTTTTTTTGCACTAATTGTTGCAGAGCTATTGTTTGTTTGCATATTCCCAGGAGAGATTGGAATCAAACAAAGACCGCACATGACACCATCATAGAAGGCTAACAACCAGGGCTATTCATCAGTAGGTATTTTGTGAGCTACCTTCTCAAAGGAACACTGCAAAAGGAATTCTCACATTGTCCTGGTTATAACAAATCCAAAATGTGGCTAATTTGAATATATCACTTCTCTTCACAGTGATAACAAATACATTGGAACTTACCATTGGATGTCTTGCAGAATTAGAGAAAAGCCAGAGGCCATAAGTCAGGGGTCAAGCAGATCCAAGAGTCAGAAGATGGGAGCAGCAGGGTCCAAAGTTCAATTTTGAACTTTGTTTGTGTTTTCTTTTTCCTCAAAAAATTCAGTTTCCTCCAACACCCCAAAAACATAGGGGTATGCCAAATGTGAGCTCCTTTGAGGGTCTGTAAGTTACATGAATATATAGGAAAGGGGAAAATGCCAGTCATATATGTCCAGGTAAAGAAAAAAAAAACACAAAAAAAAAGAAAAAAAAACACAAAAAAAAGGAAAAAAAAGAAATTAGTAATCTGCAAGTGTGTGGTATGCCCTAAAGCACTTGATAACACACAGTGCAGGGGCTGACGGGCAATCTGGGCAAAAATACCGTGACTCACACCGTCTCTTGTGTTTCACACACACTCTGCATCTTCTCAGGGGGGCTTTTTTCACTTCATTGGGGGGAATTAGTTCAGGGAAATGTCTCTCCCTCAGTCTAATTGAGTTCTCCAAATGGATAGGATCCTGTTGTGCAATTTGGCCAGGGGAATACATTAGGGACTTGTGGACTTGAATCTGGAAGTCAAGAAAGGTCATCTGTTGGCTTGTTGGTGTTGTGGCTGTTTTTAGATAGACCACAAATGCATTGTGCATGGTCATCTGCAACAAGAAGAATGTTATTTTTTTGTACCATGCTTTCCTTCTTCTTCTTAATAAATAAGGCGCCAAGACTTGGTCTGATAAGTCCACTGCTCCCATATTTTTATTGTAGGCGACTATGGCCTCTGGCTTTGTACGCTGTTCCGTTCTGGATGTGGCAAGAACTGTGGCCTCAGTGTGGATGGTAGATAGCATCATCACCTCCCGCTTGTCGTGGAACTTTATTGCCAGGAGCTCTTCAGATCTGAGTGCGTAAGACTCTCCTCTGCATAGTTTTTTATTTACTACCTGTGGGGGGAGGCCTTTACGGTTTGCTCTCACCGTCCCACATGCGCCAGTCTGGACTGAGAAGAGGAACTTAAACAGTGGCACACTTGTATAAAAGTTGTCCAAGTAGACGTGGTAGCCTTGGTGGAGAAGTGGATTTAATAGGTCCACCACTATTTTGCCACTGGTGCTAATGTACTCAGGGCACCCAGCTGGCTGCAGAATGGAGTCTTTGCCTTCATAGATTTTAAAAGTGAAGGTATAGCCAGTGCCACTCTCGCATGCCCTATAAATTTTCACCCCACATCTTGCCCTCTTGCTTGGTATGTACTGTTTCATGGAAAGTCTCCCATGAAACGGTACCAGGGATTCGTCCACAGCAATTTCCCGGTGTGGGGTATATACATCCATGAACACTGCACTTAGGTGGGTCAACAGGGGTCTCAACTTAACCGGTTCAGCCTAAATGGACGAGCAAGCTCGTCCAGGCAGCGGCAGCTAAAGCCTATCTGGACGAGAGTCCGCGTCCAGGCGCACTTCCGCGTGTGCGCGCGCATGGCCGCGTGGTGCGCGCGGTGCGCGCTCGTCCCCGACGGCTTACAAGCCGTGCTGTTTGGTGAAGAGGAGCCAGCGCTCCTCTGAGCCAATCAGAGCAAAGGAAGTAAAGAATTCACATAGTTACATCCAGTAACAATGTGAATTCTTAATAATGTTTGTAAATAACAGGTTTCCCTCTCTCTGTCTCTCAGCTCCTGTCACACAGATCAATCACTGTTCTGTGGTGACAGGAGCTGAGAGACAGACTGACAGATAAGCTGGTAGGAATTCCTTTTAATAAAATTTGCCCTCCATCCCTGAATTTTTAACCCCATACTGCCCAGAATCCCTGATTCTCCCTCTCCTTGGCCATTTATTACCTACTGATCTATTGATCACTGATCTATTGTGATCTTTTTCTTCCTATCTGTTACTACCTATACTCTACTCTCCTCCGCCCCTCTCTACTGTCTCCACCCCCCCTCTACACCCCCCCCCCCCCAAAAGAAAAAAAAACAAAAAAAAAAAAACTGTCACTTTAAAAAAAAAATCTTTCTATCTTTTTATATTTCTCATCTTTATCTATCCCTTTTTAAATGGCGAGGAGGCTCTATTCTGTGGAGGAGGCAGCCGCCATCCTCCAGCAGAGCAGCAGCGAGGATGAGTCAGGTAGTGATTGGCTCCCTCCGTCCGGCTCTGGTTCAGGATCTGAATCTTCAGAGTCCGAAGGGCCGCCATCACGCCGCTTGAGGAGGGACCCAAGTCCTGAGTCCGCTGATGAGGGACCATCAGGACTGTCCACAGCAGGGGGCTCCGTGGGCAACCCAGCATCGGGCTCCGTGGGCAACCCAGCAGAGGGCTCCGTGGGCAACCCAGCAGAGGGCTCCGTGGGCAACCCAGCAGAGGGCTCCGTGGGCAACCCCGCTGCTGCTAGCAGCAGTGCGCCAGGGGGAGCTAGGCGCAGACAGGGTAGGCAGCCACAGGTACCTCGCAGGCAGGAGGTACCGCTTCATATGTTAAATGGCACCTGGGAACCCCCTAATTATGCTGCGCCCAACATCCCACCCTTCACAGCCACCGCTGGTGTGTCAGTGCCCATTGTCAATCAGGCACCAATTGACATTTTCCAGCTTTTCATGACAGAGGCAATGTGGGAGCATTTAGTAGAGCAAACTAATTTATTTGCTCTACAATTTTTAGCTGACCACCCCACTAACTATATCACCAGAAAATGGCACCCCACCAACGTGCCCGAAATGAAGGCCTATGTAGGCCTCACGCTCAGCATGAGCATCAACCCAAAGCCCCAGATAAAAATGTACTGGTCCAGGGACCTTTATCACAATGCACCCCTCTATCCAGCAATAATGCCCAGGCAGCGTTTTGAGCTGTTGTCAAAGTTTTTCCACCTGAATGACAACTCTCAAGATGTGGAACATACCAACCCTTCCCATGACAGACTGTTTAACCGGTTCAGCCTCACAGCTATTTTCACCTTAAGGACTGAAGCAATTTTCCCCTGTCAGCGCTGCTCTCATTCATTCGCTAATAGCTTTATCACTACTCATCACACATAAATTATTTAGATCTTGTTTTTTTCACCACAAATTTGGCTTTTGGAGGGTGACATTTGTTGTTAGTAACTACTAAAATGTCTATGTATTTTAAAGAGAAAAACGAGGGAAAAAATGAAAAAATGCACTATTTCTCCAATTCCAGCCTCTATAGTTTTAAAATGAACAACGCTACTGAACATTTTACCCACACATTTTATCTGCCTATCTGTCGTGGTTATCACAAGATTTAAATTATGTCCCTAGTACATAGTATGGTGACAATATATTATTTGGAAATAAAGGTGCATTTTTTCTATGTTGTGTTTTTTGTTTTCTCATTGCACACTACCAATGATTACAAGCCTTTATTTGAAAAAAAAAACAGTAATACATCCTCATGACATACATATTTAAAAAGCGGAGTCCCTAAGGTAACTATTTAAGTATTCACTTTTCAATTCTGTCACTTTTGGTGTTTTTTACAAGTGTATTAGTTTGGTGCAGAGTATGTGAAAATAACAATTGCATTGCTTTTCATTTCATTTGCTGCTAAAACAAAACCACATCACATATGCCTAATCTCTCAAAGACCTCAAATACTATTCTCTTGCTTGTCCCGGTGAAAATGATACCCTATACACATAATCAGATAGCTTCTTGGCCACGCAATACTCTGTTAACCATGAGCAGCACTAATGCATTTTTCAAGGCCATTTTTTGCAACAAAAGTAATACAGTCATTCTTTGTTCGCAAAGCCCCTGGAGTGTCAAAACATTTGAAACAGGTCACAAATGTCACCATTCTGAAAACTAGAGACCCAGGCCTACTGAGATATACATATTTTGAAACAATTGGACTTCTGCGGTTTTGCTAAAATTGAATCATAACTTGGAAAATGGTATTTTTTTACATCTTTTTTCACTTTGGCACAAAAAAACAAACACTTAACATAGTTCTTGTCTCTCAAAGACCCCAAATACTATTCTCTTGCTTGTCCCGGTGAAAATGATACCCTATACACATAATCAGATAGCTTCTTGGCCACGCAATACTCTGTTAACCATGAGCAGCACTAATGCATTTTTCAAGGCCATTTTTTGCAACAAAAGTAATACAGTCATTCTTTGTTCGCAAAGCCCCTGGAGTGTCAAAACATTTGAAACAGGTCACAAATGTCACCATTCTGAAAACTAGAGACCCAGGCCTACTGAGATATACATATTTTGAAACAATTGGACTTCTGCGGTTTTGCTAAAATTGAATCATAACTTGGAAAATGGTATTTTTTTACATCTTTTTTCACTTTGGCACAAAAAAAACAAACACTTAACATAGTTCTTGTCTCTCAAAGACCCCAAATACTATTCTCTTGCTTGTCCCGGTGAAAATGATACCCTATACACATAATCAGATAGCTTCTTGGCCACGCAATACTCTGTTAACCATGAGCAGCACTAATGCATTTTTCAAGGCCATTTTTTGCAACAAAAGTAATACAGTCATTCTTTGTTCGCAAAGCCCCTGGAGTGTCAGAACATTTGAAACAGGTCACAAATGTCACCATTCTGAAAACTAGAGACCCAGGCCTACTGAGATACACATATTTTGAAACAATTGGACTTCTGTGGTTTTGCTAAAATTGAATCATAACTTGGAAAATGATATTTTTTACATATTTTTTTCACTTTGGCACTAGAATAAAATCTGATGACTTAGGCCTCAGTCCTAAAACACACCAACATTTTTTCTACAGCTCATCACGGTTAAAATGATACAACATATGCCTTACTTAGTAACAAATGGTTGGGTGCAGCAATCAGTTATACCCAATGTGCACTATTTTTTTTGCACTAATTGTTGCAGAGCTATTGTTTGTTTGCATATTCCCAGGAGAGATTGGAATCAAACAAAGACCGCACATGACACCATCATAGAAGGCTAACAACCAGGGCTATTCATCAGTAGGTATTTTGTGAGCTACCTTCTCAAAGGAACACTGCAAAAGGAATTCTCACATTGTCCTGGTTATAACAAATCCAAAATGTGGCTAATTTGAATATATCACTTCTCTTCACAGTGATAACAAATACATTGGAACTTACCATTGGATGTCTTGCAGAATTAGAGAAAAGCCAGAGGCCATAAGTCAGGGGTCAAGCAGATCCAAGAGTCAGAAGATGGGAGCAGCAGGGTCCAAAGTTCAATTTTGAACTTTGTTTGTGTTTTCTTTTTCCTCAAAAAATTCAGTTTCCTCCAACACCCCAAAAACATAGGGGTATGCCAAATGTGAGCTCCTTTGAGGGTCTGTAAGTTACATGAATATATAGGAAAGGGGAAAATGCCAGTCATATATGTCCAGGTAAAGAAAAAAAAAACACAAAAAAAAAGAAAAAAAAACACAAAAAAAAGGAAAAAAAAGAAATTAGTAATCTGCAAGTGTGTGGTATGCCCTAAAGCACTTGATAACACACAGTGCAGGGGCTGACGGGCAATCTGGGCAAAAATACCGTGACTCACACCGTCTCTTGTGTTTCACACACACTCTGCATCTTCTCAGGGGGGCTTTTTTCACTTCATTGGGGGGAATTAGTTCAGGGAAATGTCTCTCCCTCAGTCTAATTGAGTTCTCCAAATGGATAGGATCCTGTTGTGCAATTTGGCCAGGGGAATACATTAGGGACTTGTGGACTTGAATCTGGAAGTCAAGAAAGGTCATCTGTTGGCTTGTTGGTGTTGTGGCTGTTTTTAGATAGACCACAAATGCATTGTGCATGGTCATCTGCAACAAGAAGAATGTTATTTTTTTGTACCATGCTTTCCTTCTTCTTCTTAATAAATAAGGCGCCAAGACTTGGTCTGATAAGTCCACTGCTCCCATATTTTTATTGTAGGCGACTATGGCCTCTGGCTTTGTACGCTGTTCCGTTCTGGATGTGGCAAGAACTGTGGCCTCAGTGTGGATGGTAGATAGCATCATCACCTCCCGCTTGTCGTGGAACTTTATTGCCAGGAGCTCTTCAGATCTGAGTGCGTAAGACTCTCCTCTGCATAGTTTTTTATTTACTACCTGTGGGGGGAGGCCTTTACGGTTTGCTCTCACCGTCCCACATGCGCCAGTCTGGACTGAGAAGAGGAACTTAAACAGTGGCACACTTGTATAAAAGTTGTCCAAGTAGACGTGGTAGCCTTGGTGGAGAAGTGGATTTAATAGGTCCACCACTATTTTGCCACTGGTGCTAATGTACTCAGGGCACCCAGCTGGCTGCAGAATGGAGTCTTTGCCTTCATAGATTTTAAAAGTGAAGGTATAGCCAGTGCCACTCTCGCATGCCCTATAAATTTTCACCCCACATCTTGCCCTCTTGCTTGGTATGTACTGTTTCATGGAAAGTCTCCCATGAAACGGTACCAGGGATTCGTCCACAGCAATTTCCCGGTGTGGGGTATATACATCCATGAACACTGCACTTAGGTGGGTCAACAGGGGTCTCAACTTAAACAGTCTGTCATGGGAAGGGTTGGTATGTTCCACATCTTGAGAGTTGTCATTCAGGTGGAAAAACTTTGACAACAGCTCAAAACGCTGCCTGGGCATTATTGCTGGATAGAGGGGTGCATTGTGATAAAGGTCCCTGGACCAGTACATTTTTATCTGGGGCTTTGGGTTGATGCTCATGCTGAGCGTGAGGCCTACATAGGCCTTCATTTCGGGCACGTTGGTGGGGTGCCATTTTCTGGTGATATAGTTAGTGGGGTGGTCAGCTAAAAATTGTAGAGCAAATAAATTAGTTTGCTCTACTAAATGCTCCCACATTGCCTCTGTCATGAAAAGCTGGAAAATGTCAATTGGTGCCTGATTGACAATGGGCACTGACACACCAGCGGTGGCTGTGAAGGGTGGGATGTTGGGCGCAGCATAATTAGGGGGTTCCCAGGTGCCATTTAACATATGAAGCGGTACCTCCTGCCTGCGAGGTACCTGTGGCTGCCTACCCTGTCTGCGCCTAGCTCCCCCTGGCGCACTGCTGCTAGCAGCAGCGGGGTTGCCCACGGAGCCCTCTGCTGGGTTGCCCACGGAGCCCTCTGCTGGGTTGCCCACGGAGCCCTCTGCTGGGTTGCCCACGGAGCCCGATGCTGGGTTGCCCACGGAGCCCCCTGCTGTGGACAGTCCTGATGGTCCCTCATCAGCGGACTCAGGACTTGGGTCCCTCCTCAAGCGGCGTGATGGCGGCCCTTCGGACTCTGAAGATTCAGATCCTGAACCAGAGCCGGACGGAGGGAGCCAATCACTACCTGACTCATCCTCGCTGCTGCTCTGCTGGAGGATGGCGGCTGCCTCCTCCACAGAATAGAGCCTCCTCGCCATTTAAAAAGGGATAGATAAAGATGAGAAATATAAAAAGATAGAAAGATTTTTTTTTTAAAGTGACAGTTTTTTTTTTTTTGTTTTTTTTTCTTTTGGGGGGGGGGGGTGTAGAGGGGGGGTGGAGACAGTAGAGAGGGGCGGAGGAGAGTAGAGTATAGGTAGTAACAGATAGGAAGAAAAAGATCACAATAGATCAGTGATCAATAGATCAGTAGGTAATAAATGGCCAAGGAGAGGGAGAATCAGGGATTCTGGGCAGTATGGGGTTAAAAATTCAGGGATGGAGGGCAAATTTTATTAAAAGGAATTCCTACCAGCTTATCTGTCAGTCTGTCTCTCAGCTCCTGTCACCACAGAACAGTGATTGATCTGTGTGACAGGAGCTGAGAGACAGAGAGAGGGAAACCTGTTATTTACAAACATTATTAAGAATTCACATTGTTACTGGATGTAACTATGTGAATTCTTTACTTCCTTTGCTCTGATTGGCTCAGAGGAGCGCTGGCTCCTCTTCACCAAACAGCACGGCTTGTAAGCCGTCGGGGACGAGCGCGCACCGCGCGCACCACGCGGCCATGCGCGCGCACACGCGGAAGTGCGCCTGGACGCGGACTCTCGTCCAGATAGGCTTTAGCTGCCGCTGCCTGGACGAGCTTGCTCGTCCATTTAGGCTGAACCGGTTAATAATATATTTACATTTTTTGACCAAGTTGGGACATTCACTGGGTTTAAGATAAATAAAACAAAATCAGAAATCTTGATGCTATCAAACCACACTAATGACACAAAAAAGACGAGGATAGCTGCCCTGAACTTGGGAATTCAAATACCAAGTGTTTCCTTGAAATACTTGGGTATACGCTTTTCACGAGATACTGCTCAGATGTATAGGTTAAATTTTACCCCTATTATAAATAAAGTGCTATTTGAACTAAACACCTGGAAAAATTTACCACTTTCTCTGTTAGGAAGATGTCATCTTATAAAAATGATCAGCTTTGGACGTCTGTTATATCCACTGCAAACCTTACCTCTTTTGCTCAGACATGGGGATACTCAGGCCCTAACTAAGGCCTTTAAGATATTCTTATGGCAAGGAAGGAGGTCCAGAATTCCTTTGAGGGTTTTGCAGAGGCCGATACTTGCCATTGGGGCCAACTTTCCCAACCTCAGAGCCTATAATGTAGCTGCTCTTTTGCGTCATTGCAGAGATTGGTTAGGAAACACGGACTTTTTCACGAACACCACCCTAGAACAGCAATTGGTAACACCATGGTCTCTTGCAGGGATTTTACACGTTAGGATTTCTCAACTCCCAGTCCACATCAAACGTAACATCCTACTTAGAGATACTTGTATTGCTCTGAGGGAAACGAGAAAATTTCTTAATTTGCCCGGCCATCTCTCCCCCTTGATGCCTTTATGGTCCTCTCCCTCTTTTCTGGGTGGCCGGGGGGGGGGGGGGGCGATGGCCAGGTTTTGGAAACACAGAGGAATTTTATCTCTCTCGCAAGTTTTAAATCAGAGAGGGACACTACTTACCTTTCCAGAGCTGCGCTCTCGCTTCCGTCTCCCTAATACCCATGCTTACCTGTATATACAGCTTCAACATTTTTTTAAGTCCATTTTTGGTCATTCTGGTTCACTGCCAAATCATGATAATTTGTTTAAACTGTTAGGCAATTTAAAAGAGAAAAAATCGATTTCAGAACTGTATAATGATATAAGACATTTTAAACTTGATCAGAACCCTCCAAAATATCTAAGCTATTGGGCCCAGTCCTTGGGATGTCAGAGGGAGGAACTACCGTATTTTTCGGAATATAAGACGCACTTTTTCTCCCCCAAAAGAGGGGGGAAAAAGTCAGTGCGTCTTATATTCCAAAGAATAAAAAAATCGTACAGAAATGTCACCTGTGTATGCAGGTGTCTGGCGGCAGTGTCAGGCAGCCTGTGCAGGTGGCGTGTAAATGTGTCGGGCAGCCAGCCTGTCAGCATTGCAGGGCTCTGAGCGGCACTGTTGTCCCCCTTTTACAGGGCTCCGCGATCGGTTCCTGGGGATTGGCACCGGGCGGGACTGCAGTGTGTGCGGTGCAGTCTTCCGCTCCCCTTGCAAAGTAATAAGGCAGCGGCGGGTGTTGCAGCCGCGGGCATCACTCACCTCGTCCTTGGAGCCCGCGAGATCAGCCGCTTGTCTGTGTCTCTCTCGCCTTCTCTCTAGTGCCGGTACTTCCTGGTCGCGTCTTTACAGACGTCACGTCTGTAATGACGCGACCAGGAAGTACCGACACTAGAGGGAAGGCGAGAGAGACACAGACAAGCGGCTGATCTCGCGGGCTCCAAGGACGAGGTGAGTGATGCCCGCGGCTGCAACACCCGCCGCTGCCTTATTACTTTGCAGGGTGAGTGGAAGACTGGAGGAGGACGCTAGGCACACAGAGGACCCAGGACGGCAGATCACCACGGGCATGGTCAAGTCAGGTGAGTGATTCCCGCGGTAATGGGGGAAGGCCACTAAGGGGGACACCACAAAGGGAGACGGAGAGGACACAAGAGGGCACAGTTGGAGACCACAAGGGGACAAGAGGAGGCCATGAAGGAGGACAGGAGGAGGGCACAATAAGGCACAGAAGGAGGATGGGCAGGGCACAATTGGGATAGCAGGACACAATGAGGCACAGAAGGAGGACGGGCAGGACACAATGGGGATAGCAGGAAACCACAAAGTTGGTCAGGAGGAGGCTACAAGGGGGGACATGAGAAGGCCACAATGGGGGCAGGAGGAAGCCACAACAGGGGTCAGGAGGAGGCCGGGGGGGGGACAGGAGAGGCCACAAGGGGGGACAAGAGAGGCCACAAGGGGGGACAAGAGAGGCCACAAGGGGGACAGGAGGAAGCCACAAGGGGGGGCACAAGAGGCCACAAGGGGGGACAGGAGGAGGCCACAAGGGGGACAGGAGAACGATACCCACTGAGACAGGAGAAGGACACCCTGGGGGACAGGAGGAAAACATCTACAAGATGCTCCTGGACCATAGACGCATCAGGTTTAGTATATCTTTTTTTCCCTGGTTTTTGCCCTCTAAACCTAGGTGCGTCTTATAGTCCGGAGCGTCTTATATTCCGAAAAATACGGTAATTACATTAATGGAACAGGGTTGGCAGAATGTTAGACAGGTGATGTTAGGGGAGACGTGGAGAGAGATGCAGCTAAAAATAATATGTAAAGGATACTACGCATTTAATTTTAAAAAAATAACTGAGCCCACACGCTATTTGACTGCGTGTCCTAAATGTGGAGAATCTTTACCAGATTTATATCATTTACTTTGGACATGTACAAAACTTAAACAATTTTGGGAAGGGGTGGGGAGACTCATGTCCAAGGTAACTAGACTTATAAGACCTCTAGACCCGAAAATGTATATATTTCATAGCGTCCCCCTACAGACCTCATTGAAACCAGTTCCTTTGAAGCCATTGGAGCATATGTTTCTCTTAGCTGCAAAAAAATGTATTCTGAATCTATGGATACACTCGGAAATTCCCTCACAGAAACAGGTTCTAGAGCTGATGCGCAAGCTACTATATATTGCCAAGTTCAATGCAGAACAAGCTAAAAAGGTCAACACCAAAGCATTCTTTAAACTCTGGAGCCCATTCATCACTCAATTTGCTCCCAAGGCAGAAATAAAGTCAATAATGAGACCTTTTACTTATACGACATGGTATCTGAGGGGGAAAATTGCGGGATCCCTGGGACTGTTAGAAATTAGTGATGATGACCTATGATTTAGAATTGAACACACATGTCCTCGCCCTCTATGTGTAAAGTTCAATCTAGACCTAAATTCTATATATCTAATACTTGTAAAGTGAAGGAGTGGCTGTGGTGGGAAGCCCTGTGTCCCCTTGATTCCGATATGACCGGAGTCAGTAAGAGGAGATCCAGGGCTGAACGGTTTTTGGGGAAGGGGTGGGAGGGGTAAGTTAAGAGGGAATATATCTATGTCTAATTTTTTGTTCATTTTTGTATTCTGTCATATAGTATTATATAGATATTTATAGGGGGTAAAACCCATAGAAATGTCAGTTACACTACTTTGAGAGAATTGTACATTCTTAAAGGACTTACGAGGCCAAATGCGTTAAATAAGTGAAGTACCTGCAAGATGTCTAAATGCACGGAGGACGCCGTCCGCGCCCTCCGTGCACTTCCGCCGGGTCCCCCTCCTGAAAGCGCCCCCCGCACTGTAGCGTGGATCGGAGGGGTTGGCCCTAGAGCTGCGCAGCCGCACTCACGGCAATGCGGACTGCGCAGCCGCGGCCAGCTCCGGCGGCCATCTTGGGAGCGGCAGGAGAGCCCGACCCGGCCCGTGGGGTCGCCAGCGGCACGGGGGGCGCTTTCAGGAGGGGGACCCGGCGGAAGTGCACGGAGGGCGCGGACGGCGTCCTCCGTGCATTTAGACATCTTGCAGGTACTTCACTTATTTAACGCATTTGGCCTCGTAAGTCCTTTAAACAACTGCCTGGGTCTGAGCGCGAATGTACTTACTCTGGAATATATACTTTTATTTGTTACTATTATATGCAAATGTTCATCTTTGTTTCTCTGACTTTTTCATGGAAATAAAAACAAGTTTAAAAAAAAAAAAAAAAAGAGCAATACATGAGGGTTCTCAACGACAACATCAGGCATTATGCAGAGGAACTTGGCCTTGGGCACCAGTGGACATTTCAGCATGACAATGACCCAAAACACACAGCAAAAGTGGTGAAAAAATAATTAGCAGACAACAACATTAACGTTTTGGAGTGGCCCAGCCAGAGTTCTGACTTGAATCTAATTGAGAATTTGTGGAGGGAGCTAAAAATCAGGGTGATGGCAAGAAGACCATCCAATCTGAAAGATTTGGAGCTCATTGTTAAAATGGGTGGGCAAAAATAACTGTGGAGACATGCACAAACCTGGTCTGCAATTATAGGAAGCGTTTGATTGCTGCCATAGCCAATAAAGGATTTTCTATTGATTATTGAGAAGGGTATGAATAATTTTGGACTGGACACTTTTTGCTCAAATGTAAATAAAAGCTAAGAAATGTTTTTTTTCCACAATAATGCCTCTTGTACAGCTTCTTATTAACTTTTGGGAGACATCTACCGTGTTTCCCCCTAAAATAAGACACTGTCTTATATTAATTTTCCTTCCAAAATATGTGCTAGGGCTTATTTTCAGAGAGTTCTTATATTTTGTGGGGGTAGCCAGACCCCCCTTTAGTATTTTGCCAGATTCCCCCTGTGTATATGGCCAGATTCCCCCTGTGTATATAGGCAGATTCCCCCTGTGTATATAGGCAGATTCCCTTGTGTATATAGGCAGATCCCCCTATGTATATAGGCGTATTCCACCATTCCCCCAAGTGTATACAGGCAGACCCCCCTGTGTATATAGGCAGATTTCCCTCCCCCCCTCGCCAGCTTGCTTTACCTCCTTTGTGGCAGCTCCTGTCCCCCTCAAGAAGGTTGGATCCCCTTGCGGTTTATGCCAGGCATAATGCAAACTGCAAATCAGTGGCGAAGGCAGCTAATGTAGTCCAGTAAGCGCTGCCGTATACAGGAAGTGATCTCTGTTTACTTCCTGGACAGGGCGGCGCTGTAACTGGGCTTGGATTAAAAATGTACCAATTTGTTTTGGGATAACACCACCATGGGTCCATCAATCATGTCAAACACCTTGCCCTGGAAACTGGTTGCCTTTGATGCCGAAACCCTCACATAGCTTCCAGAGTCGCCAATAAAATCAAGACACATCCTGCAGTAGTTCCCCATGTCCAGTACCACCACATTGCTGCTTTTATCAGATGGCTTTATGATGATATTGTGTCACGGTCACTTACCTGTGCAAACATGGCAGCTGTCACATATGGATGACAGCAGGTGTCCTGGGGCATGCCATCGGTCCCTTAGGCATGAGGTCCTGGCATTGTGTGTCCGTGGGCATTATGTGCGATGGTGTAGGCCTTGGTTGCCAGAAGGCATAGGGGTTTGTGCGTTGCACGTGTGCAGTGCGGAGGGACGCCCACGTGTACATGGTGTTGCGTAAGCAAATGCACATGCGCACATATGTCATTACGTGCTGACGCCATTACGGGCCAAAATGGCCTATATCAGTCTACAGAGAACATTGCTCAATTGCTCAGTGCTGTTATTGCAGTTTGTGTGCAAGTTCTCCCATGACGTGATTTTGTATCTGCCTGCGTTTTGACTTCTGCTTGTATGATTGTTTGACTTGTTGTTAACCTTGGCCTGTTCCTACTACCCACTCCGTTGCTGACCTCTGCCTGTACGACTTCCTGATATTGCTTTCGACTTCTGGTTTGGACGACTATCTGCTCTGGTATCGACCCTTGCCTGTTCAAGAATCTGTTCTGTTGCCAACCTAAGGAACTGTGTCGACTTCTCCTTTGCTGAATCACATGGATCTACTTAATTAAGGTTTCATCCTACCAACGGTTGCTGAGTTCTTGCACCACCAAACTCAGCCAGTGGAAGTGCTACAATGTCATACTGGTCACACGCTTGGTTGTCGCTCCGATTGGGTTGTTAGTGCTTCTGCCCCTTGCTCCTCAGTGTTTACACTCCAGGGTTCCTGGGTGGTGAGTCGCAAGAGCAGCTGCTCTCCACACCTCAGTCTTCAAAGCACCAGGTACGTGGTTTGTCTTGTAACATATTGGGATTAGCCTTTAGGGTGGAAAGGGCATCCTATTATCTATCCACATAGTCCTAATGTTCTTCTCTACAAAGTTAACAGAAGTTGCCAAATATACATTGAGATTAAAGATGGAAAGATCCCAATCTATGTCACAATTATTTATTAATCTGTACACTATTTGGTACCTGCAAGGAGAAGGGATAGTTAAGATCCTCCAGGTTTGCCTGTTCCCAGAGATCCTGTAAATCTTTCAGAACTTGTAAGTCACAGGGAGACATAATTTTGTCCTCCCGAGAAGTGCATACAACAGTAGTCTTCACCCTTTTTGGTGAAGATACTGTAACAAAACCTTTCTTGCAAAAAGTGAAGATCTATTGTAACTTCAAACAGTCAATATATTCAGTAGAGCAAAAGCCTAACCCTTTTGACTAGATAGAAATTTGCACTAGTGTCAATTAGAGTTGGGCCGAACCTCCGATTTTAGGTTCGCGAACCGGGTTCGCGAACTTCCGCGGAAGGTTCGGTTCGCGTTAAAGTTCGCGAACCGCAATAGACTTCAATGGGGATGCGAACTTTGAAAAAAATAAATAAATATGCTGGCCACAAAAGTGATGGAAAAGATGTTTCAAGGGGTCTAACACCTGGAGGGGGGCATGGCGGAGTGGGATACACGCCAAAAGTCCCCGGGAAAAATCTGGATTTGACGCAAAGCAGCGTTTTAAGGGCAGAAATCACATTGAATGCTAAATTACAGGCCTAAAGTGCTTTCAAACATCTTGCATGTGTATACATCAATCAGGTAGTGTAATTAAGGTACTGCTTCACACTGACACACCAAACTCACCGTGTAACGCACCGCAAACAGCTGTTTGTGTAGTGACGGCAGTGGCGGGTTCACTGAACAGGAATACAGTGGTGGGTTCACAGAACAGGTATGCAGTGGCAGGTTCACAGAACAGGTATGCAGTGGTGGGTTCACAGTACAGGTATGCAGTGGTGGGTTCTCAGAACAGGTATGCAGTGGCGGGTTCACTGAACAGGTATGCAGTGGTGGGTTCACAGAACAGGTATGCAGTGGTGGGTTCACAGAACAGGTATGCAGTGGTGGGTTCACAGAACAGGTATGCAGTGGTGGGTTCACAGTACAGGTATGCAGTGGTGGGTTCACAGAACAGGTATGCAGTGGTGGGTTCACAGAACAGGTATGCAGTGGTGGGTTCACAGTACAGGTATGCAGTGGTGGGTTCACAGAACAGGTATGCAGTGGTGGGTTCACAGAACAAGTATGCAGTGGTGGGTTCACAGTACAGGTATGCAGTGGTGGGTTCACAGAACAGGTATGCAGTGGTGGGTTCACAGAACAGGTATGCAGTGGTGGGTTCACAGAACAGGTATGCAGTGGTGGGTTCACAGAACAGGTATGCAGTGGTGGGTTCACAGAACAGGTATGCAGTGGTGGGTTCACAGTACAGGTATGCAGTGGTGGGTTCACAGAACAGGTATGCAGTGGTGGGTTCACAGAACAAGTATGCAGTGGTGGGTTCACAGTACAGGTATGCAGTGGTGGGTTCACAGAACAGGTATGCAGTGGTGGGTTCACAGAACAGGTATGCAGTGGTGGGTTCACAGAACAGGTATGCAGTGGTGGGTTCACAGAACAGGTATGCAGTGGCAGGTTCACTTAACAGAACAGGTATGCAGCCAGGAACAAGCTAAGCCTAACTAATCTTTCCCTATGAGAGACAGTCTGCAGCAGCTCGCCCTACTCTCACTAACGCAGGCACACGAGTGAGCGTAATGGCCGCCGCTGCATGCCTTTTTGTAAGGGGGGGAGTGGCTCCAGGGGCTAGTGTAGCCTAATTGGCTACACTGGGCCTGCTGACTGTGATGTAGAGGGTCAAAGTTGACCCTCATGGTGCATTATGGGGCGAACCGAACTTCCGCAAAAGTTCGCCTGCGGGACGCGAACGCGAACCACTGAAGTTTGCATGGAACCGTTCGCAGGCGAACCGTTCGGCCCAACTCTAGTGTCAATTCCACCTCTGATAAATTAATCACTTGTATGTAAAAGTTGTCGTCTGTTTACCATGAAACAGGGACAGAATTACACATTTCTGTCACTATGTTTGGGACAGCAGGAGACATTGGCAGCGCTTCCAAACAGAGGCTACATCCGAATTGACTACCTGCAATAGATGGGCAGAGCTCCACAATTGTGGACTAAAATACACAACATGCATTCAAAACAGTACAGCAAAGGAGGACGTTAGCTTCAGTATAAATAATATGTGCACAAATTATTACTAGACTTCCCCACTCCTCTCGTGGAAAGACCTACCGCTAGTCTACCGATAAAAGCACAATTTTTTCCTAGTGCTGCTAGTCATAAAATGGTATACACATTTCTCTCAAACAGACATCAAAAAAATGACAGCGCTCATAGGCTGCAACTGAATTGTAGACCAACAGAGGCATGCAGAACCCCACAGGGGCTAAATAAATGCCTTGAATGCAAATTCCTGTTTGGAAGCGCTGCCAATGTCTCCTGCTGTACAAAACTCATGTAAGTATACTTATGGCTAGCTGCATCCATGGGCATCAATCTGCATTCAAATTATAGATTAGGACTAGTACATGATTTGCATCTGATTTGCATTCAAGGCATGTATTTAGCCCCTGTGGGGCTCTGCGTGCCTCTGTTGGTCTACAATTCAGTTGCAGCCTATGAGTGCTGTCATTTGTTTGATGTCTGTTTGAGAGAAATGTGTATACCATTTTATGACTAGCAGCACTAGGAAAAAATCGTGTTTTTATCGGTAGACTAGCAGTGGGTCTTCCCCGAGAGGATCCGTCATCGGCGTGGGGAAGTCTAGTAGGGAATAATTTGTGCACATATTATTTATACTGAAGCTAATGTCCTCCTTTGCTGTACCTATTTTGAATGCATGTTGTGTATTTTTGTCCACAATTGTGGAGCTCTGCACATCTATTGCAGGTAGTCAATTCAGGTGCAGCCTCTGTTTGGAAGTGCTGCCAATGTCTCCTGCTGTACAAAACTCATGTAAGTATACTTATGGCTAGCTGCATCCATGTGCATCAATTTGCATTCAAATTATAGATTAGGACTAGTACATGATTTGCATCTGATTTGCATTCAAGGCATGTATTTAGCCCCTGTGGGGCTCTGCGTGCCTCTGTTGGTCTACAATTCAGTTGCAGCCTATGAGTGCTGTCATTTGTTTGATGTCTGTTTGAGAGAAATGTGTATACCATTTTATGACTAGCAGCACTAGGAAAAAATCGTGTTTTTATCGGTAGACTAGCAGTGGGTCTTCCCCGAGAGGATCCGTCATCGGCGTGGGGAAGTCTAGTAGGGAATAATTTGTGCACATATTATTTATACTGAAGCTAATGTCCTCCTTTGCTGTACCTATTTTGAATGCATGTTGTGTATTTTTGTCCACAATTGTGGAGCTCTGCACATCTATTGCAGGTAGTCAATTCAGGTGCAGCCTCTGTTTGGAAGTGCTGCCAATGTCTCCTGCTGTACAAAACTCATGTAAGTATACTTATGGCTAGCTGCATCCATGTGCATCAATTTGCATTCAAATTATAGATTAGGACTAGTACATGATTTGCATCTGATTTGCATTCAAGGCATGTATTTAGCTCCTGTGGAGCTCTGCATGCCTCTGTTGGTCTACAATTCAGTTGCAGCCTATGAGCGCTGTCATTTGTTTGATGACTATGTTTGGGACGTTAGGTCTAAAAAAGACCCCAATGTTTCAGCAGGAGATGTGGCCCCAACATCCGAAGCTAACACCAAAACTTGTTCAGCACCAGAATTGGGGGCACTCTTCCCCTGTTTATGATGCTTAGACCCATTGTTCTTGGATCCTGTTGATTGTTGAATCTGAGCTTTGGTACCTCCTCTACACGCTCGAGTGCCGATTGATTATCTGAACCAGAAGTGGCCCCTACAAAGTCCTCTGAAAGTACAGTAGTTGTTGGATTTGGATTGGTGGAAACTTTATCAGGATTCTTTAAACCCACTTTATTACACCTTTTGAAATGGGAGGTTTTGACCCCCACCAATATAAAAATATGTTTTTATGTGTTAAGATTTTCTGTGCAAATTTCTGAGTTTTAATAAGAATCAACTTTTTAGTGCAATACTCTATATATGTTTTTTAGTTTCTTAGTACATTCTTGGTGTTCCTGTTTCTGTCAGATTGTTTAGATCTAAATGTATATTCTTGATTGTGGTGTCTATGGGGTTGATTCACAAAAGGCCAGTAACATTGTCCACCACATGGAAATGTTACCAGCCTGTACAGAAAGTAGTAACACTCATTGTACCGATAGCATGATGAGCATTACCATAGCAATGTACATACACAGTGTAGGTGTAGTACAGAAGTAGCGTAGCATGCTATATGCTACTTCCTAATGCTCGGAATACTGTTTATCATGCCCACATGAAGGTGAGTGAAACAAGTGAGTCAGAGAAAAAGAGAAAGAAAAAAGAAAAAAAAATGGAGGGAGGGAGAAAGGAAGGGGAGAAGACAAAAAAAGGGGAGAAGGGGGGTGAGGGAAAATGGAATACTGCAACGGGCACACAACAAGCAACCCTGCCACATGGCACCAACCACAGACAAATTCTGCCAACAAATTACAGAAAAGTATAACCAATGCTCACCTAGGATTAACCCCAGGGGTGCAAAATCTAAAGGGTCATGCGGGGGAGTAAAGACTTCCTGGCTATAGCCATGTAACAACAAGATGTTTGAAGATGATTGAAGAAAAAACTCTCCTACATAAAAAATTATTTCTCGGTTGTCCTCAAAAAGAGGTAAACAGATAAATATTAAAAGATAACTGCAACGCAAAAGGTGGGTCTAGATCAAAAACAGACATAAACAATATTTGAAAATACAGAAAAAATACTTTTATTCATTAATAGGCAAACACCATATATTTTTACCAAAAGGGAAAGAAATTCCTTTCCGACTCCAAATGGGAATCAGATAAAATCCCTGGATCAACACCACCGGGAATTATCTAGTAAATTTAGCCATGAATGTCTTTCAATGCAAGGAAAGCATCTAAGCCTCATTTACTTATTAGTTTTTGGTCTGTAGGTTTGTAGTCTAGAGTTAATTAGTACTGCTGCTGTACCTTCCCTTGTGTTGTTCTGTTTTGGTCCTGTTCTGCCTCCCCCTGCTGGGCGCTCCCGGTCCGGACATCATGTGATGTCCTGGTTTCTTAGTGGACAGTGGAGATTGCTGTTTTGGGGCTGATGTGGGCCTATCTACCCATTGCTATGCGTCAGTGGGTGCGCTGTGTTCATGGTGTCGGCACAGGTGAGCCGTCATTGTTACAGGCAGGTGATTGATTGGCGGCATATTTAAGAGTATGACTAAGTGGATGGATGTAGCCACTCCTCCTGAGGAAGCCAGAAGTGTGCCAGTGAAACCTGTAGAGGTCCACATGGCCTCGCATCACGTTGCTGTTTGTTCATGTCCCCTCCCTTCCTCCTGCCTGTACCAACACACTGACCTGGATATTGGATTACAATTTGGTTAAGAGGATATACTGGAAAAACCTTCGCAGCCTGTTTGTGCATTTATTCATCTGAAGTTTGCTTGTTATCTGGATTTGTTATTGCTGCCTTTTCTTTGGAGCTCAGAGGCACGTTTGACCTCACTGGCACTGGGAAAGTGGGGTTTATCATGAAGCACGGATGAGCAATATCTGCTAAGTCTTGACTGCACTTGCTGACCTTGCTTGTCACTGCCTGCATATCTTACTTGGGTATTGAACTGATGGGCTGGTGTGCTCATGCCCACACTCTAATCCTATTATATGCCATGCTTTGCTGCTTGCTACATTTATATGCTTGACTGCAATCTCATTGAACTGTGGATTTGCATGCACATTGCAGCTATATTAGGAAATTCGTATGGCTGTGCACTCCTGTGGATGCAATTCCATGCTTTGCTCTGTTGCTTGCTATACTGGACTGCTATCCTATTGAATTTATATTCTAGTGCCAATTGGGACTCTTTTGATATATATATACAGTTAATCTGAATTTATTTATTATCGAGTACAACAGAGGCATCATTTGTACTTTTCTCAGCAATTATATTATCCTTTCAATCAATATTGTGTGTGTATGGGTTGGTTGAATGTTGTGATCGGGGGATCTATGGTGGGAGGTGGTTTTGGGGAGGATGATATGTTTAACAGTCAGTCAGCTTTTTAGCTTATTATGCTTTTGTATTCAATAAAGTATTACTATATATATTACTATATATATATATATATATACAGTGTATATATATATATATATATATATATATACACAGTATATATATATATATATATATATATATATATATATATATATATATATATATATATATATATATATATATGTACCCCACACAACTGTTTTGCAGCAATATAATTTGCACTTTGGTGACATCAGTGGTTTATAAATCAACTGATTAATGGCATATTTGTGTAACCTAAAAATGGCTGTTTATTGCTAAATATAAAGGAGAGGTGCATTAAACCTACTTTGAAAGCTCAAAGCTTTTATCCTGCTTGTGAAAATGTGTACCATGTCTAAGATTGCGTATAATGGCTGTAACAAAATAAAAAAGTAAAAAAAGCTTTCACATGAAATAAGGATCTGTTTTTTGTACATAACACTCTCATTTATTATCTGAAAATATTACTTAACATTTCCTGGCATTAATATTATTACCAGTAAATCAATATCTATCATACAGAGAAACACATTAGACAGGATGAACTGTCTAAAAGCCTTATAAAGCAACCATGTATTACAAAACATTTACGCATTAATAACTACGCTGATTTTCTAGTGCATAAACTGTAAAGAATATACTTGGGTAGAATTTTGTTGTGATGAATACAGTTTCCATTCTGTTCATACGACAGGGGAGATTTATATGTTTATCTTTCACAAATGTAAACTATTGTTATACTTTTTTTTGGGTAAATATACACAGTACAGCTGTGTGTCAGAGACAGATGGATCATTTACATCTTTATCAGGTTTTGTGAAATATGAAAATGTGAACACATGTAGGGAATTTCCTGCAAAGCAATTTATTTTGTCGGACTCATGCATTGCAGGTGAATTAAAGAAGCTATAGTGGTCTATTTCCAAGTCCAATTTATTCTTCCGCAAATGCCAGCATTGGCAGCACCTGTCTGCGCTCACATTTGCAGCTTATTTATTTCACGGAGATTACATTATTATGATGGACACACACTATTTTCTATGTAAATTTTCCCAAACAAACAAAATAGCAATTGTTACACTTTTTCCCACCAGTGCACAAAAGTAAATAATTATGTAAACAAACGGTCAATTTGTTAACAACTGCCTAATTCTTCAATGGTTGTAAGAGAAAAATTAAAGTACAAACCATGTAAACAGTAAAGTAGCTTTAAAATGTGTAAAATGGCTTCAAAGGCCTTAAGTTAACATTATAAATGATTCTCATTTCAGAGCAGATGAATGAACTCTAATTTTATACAGGCAAACTAGAAGAAAGAGGCAATTAAAAGAATATCTCACATAATCTTTTGGCAGCATAAATAATGAATTTACTGTCAACTGTTACTTCATTCACTCCAAAATTAATAGTTTATCGAGTTGACTCCAAGTACGGTAAATAATTCCACAGCTAACAGGATTACAGATAAAATGTCACTGTCATAATGTTCTGGTTGCCTTTTGGGTATTTACCATTATTATTGCTTTCTCATTAATATTACTGCTGTATAGCCATATAGAGAGCTCTCTTTTATATTAAATTGAAATATTTACTGTAAATACATTGACATTGCATTAATTTCTAGGAAACGTTAAAGCAAATTTTCACACAAAATCAGTATTGAAAAGGTAAAAGGTATTTATTAAAAGATATTATTTTTTTTTACAAAACGTTGTTTTTTCTACCTACACAAAATCAGTAAAACTTAACAGACTAGATAGATAAGTAGGAAGGAAATGCTAGGGAGCCTAAGTCATTGTACACAATGGCACCAACGTGTACATTTAGCAATATAAAAGGTATTTACAAATAATAGCCATTACTTCTCTGCACACAGCTTTTCACCTATCAGTTAGTGCAGTAAGTACAATTCTCAACCAGATGTTTTAAATTATATACAATTTGGTCAAACCATAATCATATACATACATAAGTGATTCCACCTTTTATCAACAATTTTCCATTGATTGCAGTGCAACATCACTAATCACAAAGGTACAGAAAATCCAGTCTTTTCCTGGAGACCCTGCGCTCACAAGAGCACATGTGAGCAAAGGATCTGCAAGAAAAGACTGGAGTGCAGTAAGTAAACAGCTGTCTGTCCTGTCTGTGGGAAGAGACCAGGTGAAAAGGGGATCAAACCTGTTGACAGGAAACATGTCTGATACTGAAAAGTGGCAGTCACCTCTCTACAGATCTAAGGTCTTAAAATGTTTTATTATAATCCAGCATTGTATTTTTATTCTAGAAGTGCCTGTGATAGTGCCATATTTGCCTAATTCCCTTGGCAAACACGATCTAAGCAATGGCAAAAGTAAAAGCATTTAAAAGCCTGCCTAGCTAAATCAAAGCTATAGAAAAGGCCCTTTTTTGCTGTTAAACAGAGCTCTACAACATGGAACTCCTAACTTGCCCATCAGATTAGTTCTGTAAAAAAAAATCTGTGATCCTTGTTGATCGAGAGGGCTGCAATAGGCTAGATGCCCCATTATCTCAAGAAGAATGTTTAAAGACAGTAGTTGAAGACAAAACTGGCAAAAGTCTGGGTTTGGATATCTGCAGTATAGAATTCTATAGCCTTTTTGACAAAGATCTGGTAAACATTTCTGTGGTATGGCAGACTCGAAAGAAGGGGAAATTACCATCTCTAAATAGTCAAACAAAGCATTAATTACAATTATATCCAAAGAAGAGGTGTTTATTGCTCTATCAAATTTTAGCAGCAAGGCTAGAATGGAGAATGGATCAACTCTTAGGACACCAGCAAGCTGGCTTCAGAAAGCCAATGTAAGAATACAAATGAAAGTTAATGAAGCAGTAACAGAAGAATTTGAAATTAATAATGGAAACAAGCAAGGTGCCCTTTTCCCCGCATTTATTTAATCTATGCATTGAAACATTTATCAAAACAATCTAAGATGATTCTGAAATTTCAGGTGTTGAACTTAAGAAGCAAAAGATTAACATCATGGGATACATGGATGACAGCTTTCGAGCCCTTATCAATCTGGTAGCTTCCATATCAAAACTACAAAGGAGTCTAAGGGCCTTCTGCAACTGTTCAAACCTCAACACAAACAGAATATTAATCTGGGCTGTCCTGCCAATATAGTGTTGGAGATAAAGGAGTTATAACTACCATTGGGCATCTGAACAATTACTATATATACTCGCATACAAGTCAAATTTTGCAGCCAAAAAAATGGGCTGAAAAGTCCCCCCTCCCCTGGCTTATATGCGAGTCAGCTGGCTGTGCCCCCGCTGTGTCTGTCCCCCTATGTTCCGCAGCAGAGTAAGTGCGGCTGTTAACAGATTGATGTGCCCCCGAGCGTGCAGCATTGCAGGGAGCAGGGATCCTTTTCACGTATCTTTTGCGGTTTCTACTTCCCTCCCTCCCGACATGTTGCAACCGGGAAATTTACACTCACTTCTTGTATTCTCAATTTTCCATCCTCCGTGGCAAAGCTGTGCTGTTGTGTGCCGATACATGTGTTTATGTGACAGGCAGCCACACGCTGTGATTATGCTCGGAGCAGTATACTGTCCTGGCTGCAGCTCACTATCAGTGCTTCATAACAGTGTGCTGTAGCCACGGCAGTATACATCTCTGAGCATAATCACAGTGTGTGGCCACCTGTCACATAAACATATGTATTGGCACATAACAGCGCAGCCTTGCCGTGGAGGATGCAGCATTGAAAATACAAGAAGCTACATTTCCCAGCTTCAGTATGTCAGGAGGGAGGGAAGTAAACAGTGAAAGTTACAAGCAAATACCAGTCTTCAAGAGACTACATCTCCCTGCATGTTTTGCTGCCATCTACTGGGCATGTGCAGAAGACATGCAGTCAGGAAGACAGTTCATATAGTGCACATGGAGATGAGACCTGCAGAGGAGATGGAAGGAAGTTATTCTTGGGAGATGTGGGATGTGTGTCTCAAGGAGCAGTTACAATCTCTGCCTGCATCTTTGCAGATCCTGTGAGAAGCACTTAGTGCCCTAGTGAGTCCAGCTTCACCTTACTGATTTGTCCTTTGGTGTGAATTATAATCTGCCATGAGGAAATTCTCTAACTCCAGTTAGCAACCTTTGAGAGTCCAGGCTCCAGGGTGTGGATATTTGTCTTGGGCAATGTCCCTAGTTGTCAGAAGGATTTGTGTCTAGAAGAGGCTGGGAGCTAAGCAGATGCGAGGGGCAATTAGCAGAGACATGGATGCACATCTGACTATGTGGAGGGGGGCTGCATCGTACTGGGGTCTATTTGGCTATAGGGAGGGGGGCTGTCTAATGCTGGGAGCACTTCTGAATTTTTTTTTACTGGATATTGGGATGCCTTTTATTGGGGGACCATCTGGTTATTTATCCTGGGGAGGGGGCTATACTGGGGGGGGGGGCTTATATGAGAGTCAATCACATTTTCCTGGTTTATGGGGGGAAAGTCGGTACCTCGGCTTATATGCGAGTTGGCTTATATGTGAGTATATACTGTACTTGGGAGTAAAACTAAGTAAAATGATTAATGACCTATTTGATCTTACTTTCAAAATCTCAGAACTGATTGCAAGAAATTGCTAAACACTTTGGACCAGTGATGATCGTGACCAGCTAATTATGGTTATGCAAAATTTTGCATACATTTCGCAATTACACCTATATGTAATTACAAAATTTAAATTCAAATGATTTTGTACAAGAATTTACAAAAAAAAAAAAGGTTTTTAAACTGTCATTTTTCTGACTTAAAAAACATTTTTCTTTGCAATTTTAAAATCAAATCTTTAAAAAACTACAAGATCTTTTTGAAAAAAAACAACAACTTGTATCCACTACATATGTAGCAATTTTGGAAGCAATAGCATGTATGGGGGGCTTTGCTATTCACCGCCAAAGTCAGCACACAATTACGCGTAAATTCATGCATAATTATGAATGCTTACAATTACATATGAAATTAATTACACTGTTCCCTGAATTTTTGCGAAATTTCTGCTCATCCCTACATTGAACTGCCACCAGTTTAATGTCTCCATCTCCCTACTCCACAGCACTTGATTCAAAGGCATACAACTTTCAAGATTTCATCTGTGCAAAGAATATGTGCCGAATAGAATAAAGGATATTCCAGAGACAGATGAAATGGAAGGCTAGCTGACACAGATTATTACAGAAGTACACCCTTTAATAGGATACTCAAATGGTGTCTTGGTGATTCTACAAAAACATGGGTGAGTATAGCGCAATATTTTGTAGATGACAACAGTATTTTCAATGGAATCCCAATAAAATTAATGCTATCAGAGATACTGTAAAGCACCCGCTAATAAAAACTATGCGAGACAATCTATACAAGCTACACATCTATGCAAAATAGCGGTGAGTGTGGGATGGTTAGTGTTAGGGGTAGATGAAGGGTGGTTAGTGTTAGGCATAGATAGGGGAGGGTTCTTCATAGACATATATGGGGGGTTCTTCCTAGGCCTCCATATGGGATGGCTTTTGTAAGTTTCAAATGAATTTTGATATGTCTGTGTATGGTGCTTGCATTGTTTGGGATGTGGCAGAACCTATACAAACAGACCCTGCAGGGAATCTTCAGGACTGTTTGTCTAGACCAACCTCTATTTGATAGTATGTAATGGTTGCATGATTAAATATGTGTACTTTGGATCCTTGTTCGTTTGTCTAAATGTGAATACAGTGGACTTGGAAGGGAAAAAAACTTTGAAGGAAAAGATCCCAAATTGCTCTCTGACTGTTATAAAAACATATTTTATTTGAACTGTGGTATGGGCATTTGTGAAAATATTCATAGTTTTTCATTTTAAACTGATTACAATTTGATAAAGTATGACACTAGTGAGTTTTGTATGTAACCACTGGCTTTCACCCAATCTGGGCTCCCAGTCCCTGACTGTTCGGTGAAGGAGTCAGTAGGGTAAGGTATTAGCCTCTAGCCAGAAGCTGCATAAGAATGGTTTTAAATAAAGTTTTCTTTAACAAACAGTAATGTTTTCTAGATGAAAAGGGTGGGAGGATGAATAAGCAGTAAGTCAAAGCCCACAAACGAGCCATTTAGAAAATGCAGAGCTGCTGTGATGCCATTCCCTTGATGAGTCACAAGGATTGTGACGGAAAAGAAAGAGAGGAGTCACAGGCAGCACCTTGAACTACACAGGTAGTGTGCTGGGGAGAGGGACTTGCGAGATAGTATATCGGTCGATCAGCCTGGGAGACCAAGCAAGGGAGAGCCTGCGGGAAAAACTCTGTGCCCTTGTAAAAAGCAACTAACCTGTGAGTGCAACATTAGAACACGTTTTAAAATGTGAGGTGAGGGGAGCCTGAGAATTCTGCATATTTGCAACAGACCTTTGTCAGTGGTGGTCCATTCAATTTGGTGAGTCGATATCTAAGTGGTGTTGGCGGGGGAGAGTGACATCAGTTGTTTCAGGCAGTGTTGGTCATAATTTTCTGCATAGATAGGGGAGGGTTCATGTGAGAGTTAGGGAACAGAGGGGTATAGTACGATATCAGTAAAATTACCGATATTCTACTATAGTGAATAGCATCATATCAGTAGAATAACCAATATTTTACAATAGCAGATAATAGAATATCAGTTATATTACTGATATTCTATTATCTGCTATTGTAGAATATTGTTAAATATTATTAGTAAAATTACTGATAACCCTCTACTGTTATTTCAGGTCCATTTTCCTTGGACTTCTTTTGTATAAACACATCTCAGGATGCTGATGAAGTAGAAGCTCTCATGGCATTAATGCTGGAGAAGGGCTAGTTCCTCTGCCTGTTGACTGTACAATCCATCTACTGTTTGGCTGATATGCTCGAATGTCACATTTGATCTTTTCCGGGTTAATGTCCTTTTTAAGTGTGCATCAGCTATACACTACATACTTCCAGCCATTGTCATCACATTTTCATATAATTAAATAAATTCCGGGCTCAGCATGCATCTGTAGGCAATTTATATATAATAATATTATCATGCTTGGGCCACCTGTACAGGTATCAAGACCCTTGGATCCTGCCTTTTTCCAAAGTAGCGTTTTTGCCTACTGAGTCTACTAAGCCCATTTGTCTATGCTTGTGCTGAGTGGTGATTTTCTGCCTAAGCTTAGTGGTGTTACTTTGCCTGGGTTGCATGGTAGTCCTCCGATTGTGCTATGTGGTGGTTATTTGCCTGTGCTAAGTGGTGGCAGTGTGGCATGTGGCATGACTGACTCTAACAGGTGGAGTTGCCACAGAGAACACACAGTGTCAGGCAGCATCTGGTGTTTGTGCAGACTCGACACATGCCCTTGCTGGCCACACACCCCCAAGCTGCATACCAATTACATCAAATTTGAATGCATGGAGAAATTATTTGCATCAATCAAATTGTTGTTTGCTTTGGCTGGCCTGTACATCACTGAGCTACCTGTTACATTAGAGCTTTGACTATCCTTTACATTACTGAGCTACCGTTATATAGTAGCCTTGACTGGCCTATACATTTCTGAGCTACCTGTTACATTGGAGCATTTGACCATGCTTTTTTATGTTCTACTACTAATCTAATCTTGATGTGGGCCTGGCTGTATGCCTAGGAGCTAAGTAAGAAATCGATAGTTAAAATCTTGTATGGGGTATAAATAAAATAAATATACAATATAGAGTACATTTAATATAAATCATGTTCAACAGCAAGGCATTATTAGGCAACTGAAAAATCTTTTTTTTTTTTTGTCTAGTGAATGAACATGTTATTTGTAAGGAAGTGTGCTTGCTGCTTATGACTAGAGATGGCCCGAACCTTCGATTTTCGGTTCGCGGGTTCGCGAACTTCCACGAAAGTTCGGTTCGCGCGAACTTTCGCGAACTGGAATAGACTTCAATGGGGAGGCGAACATTGAAAACTAGAAAAATGTATGCTGGCCAAAGTGAAGGAAAAGATGTTTCAAGGGGTCTAACACTTGGAGGAGGGCATGGCAGAGTGGGATACACGCCAAAAGTCCCAGGGAAAAATCTGGATTTGACGCAAAGCAGCGTTTTAAGGGCAGAAATCACACTAAATGCTAAATTGCAGGACTAAAGTGCTTTAAAACATCTTGCATGTATATACATCAATCAGGGAGTGTAATTAGAGTACTGCTTCACACTGACAAACCAAACTCACTGTGTAAGCACCGCAAACAGCTGTTTATATAGTGACGGCCGTGCTAGACTGGTGTGCACCATGGCCAGAGTGCAGGCTGTGGCGGTTTTCAAGCCCATATGGTCGCCGGGCTGTGGTAGCTCAATGATAAAAACAACAGTGACTGTCCAGCTGATCAAATTTGGTCTGTCCACAATGAAGCAACGACCTTATTGCTTATTAATGGCCTAGTAGATGCAGTAGTGAGAAATGTTGCTATTTTTGCAGATGATACAAAATTGTGCAGAATCATCAACTCTCAGGAAGATAGTGTCATATTGCAACAGGATCTGGATAGGATGGCTATATGGGCACATACATGGCAGATGAAATTCAATGTTGACAAATGTAAAGTCATGCATTTTGGACGTACTAATGGTCTAGCACCATACAAAATAAATGGGATACAGTTGGGGACATCAAACTTGGAGAAGGACTTAGGAGTACTCATTGACAACAAGTTAAATAATCGTACTCAATGCCAAGCAGCTGCAGCTAAAGCTAACAAAATTTTGGGATGCATTAAAAGGGAACTAAAAACTCGAGATGCTAGCATAATATTGCCCCTGTTTAACTCTCTAGTAAGGCCACATCTGGAATATGGAATTCAGTTCTGGGCACCACATTACAAAAAAGATATTGCAGTTTTAGAGCAGGTGCAGAGACGAGCAACAAAATTGATACGTGGGATAGAAGGTCTCACTTATCAAGAAAGGTTAGATAAACTGGGTTTATTTAGTCTAGAGAAAAGACGCCTTAGAGGGGATCTAATTAACATGTATAAATACATCAGAGGGCAATATAATAGCTTGGCGGATGAGCTTTTGTTTCTAGGCCTTCTCAAAGGACTAGAGGACATGATCTGCGCATGGAGGAAAAACGTTTTAGCCATTTATTTAAGAAAGGGTTCTTTACAGTAAGAGTGATTAAGATGTGGAATGCATTGCCACAGGAAGTCGTTATGGCAAACTCTATACCTGCATTTAAAGGGGGCTTAGATGCTTTCCTTGCATTGAAAGACATCCATGGCTACAATTACTAGGTAATGCCTAATGATGTTGATCCAGGGATTTTATCTGATTGCCATCTGGAGTCGGGAAGGAATTTTTCCCTTTAGGGGCTAATTGGACCATGCCTTGTAAGGGTTTTTTCACCTTCCTCTGGATCAACAGGGATATGTGAGGGAGCAGGCTGTTCTTGTACTTTATACTAGTTGAACTCGATGGACGTATGTCTTTTTTCAACCATAATAACTATGTAACTATGTAACTTTTTAACTTATTATCTTTGGTATGCCACCCCCCAAGACACTCATATAGCCAGCGTTCATTGTGATACGTAAGTCCCTTCATAATGGCAAGGTAATGATCACGAAGGGGAATGGGCACATGTACATGCTTTTTGTTTTGTTGTTGCAGCTGCACTGCAGCTGGAAAAATTAGGCAGGCATGTACACGCACCAGAAAAATTATTATAGCGGTTGCTGCTAGCAGCAGTCTTAACAATTCAGGAATCTGCCTGGAGTCCTGGACCCTGTTGGTGGTGGCGGAGAAGGCAGTCAAGCGGCCTGCGGGCAGAGATGCTGTGTGGGGAGCGACTTAGTCTTGGGGCAGGCAGCCAGTCACATGGCGTGCAGGCAGAGATGCTGTGTGTGGGGACTGACTTAGTCTTCGGGCAGGCAGTAGACCTCCGGGATCCATGCCTCATTCATTTTGATAAAGGTGAGGTACTGAACACTTCTCTTCTCAGTGACAATGCCTCCAGCTGCGCTGAAGGTCCTTTCCGACAGGACGCTTGAGGCAAGGCAAGACAGAGGTTGGATGGCAAATTGTGACAGCTCTGGCCACAGGTCAAGCCTGCGCACCCAGTAGTACAAGGGTTCATCGCTGCTCACAGTGTCTACATCCACACTTAAGGCCAGGTACTCGGCTACCTGCCGGTCGAGGCGTTGGTGGAGCATGGATCCGGAAGCGCTAAGGCGAAGCGTTGGACTAAAGAATGTCCGCATGTCCAACATCACCATGAGATCGCTGGAGCGTCCTGTCCTTGCCTGCGTGGACATGGGAGAAGGTTTACTGGCAGTGGTACCTTTATTGCGTTTTGCTGTGACATCACCCTTAAACGCATTGTAAAGCATAGTTGCCACCTTGTTTGGCGTGTGCTGCATCCTTTCTGCCTTCTGGTGAGTTGGTAACATGTCCGCCACTTTGTGCCTATACCCAAGGTCTAGTAGCGTGGCCACACAGTACAGCTCATTCCCCTTGAGTTTTTTTTATACTTGGGGTCCCTCAACCGGCAGGACAGCATGAAAGATGTCATCTGCACAAAGTTGGATCCAGACATACTATCCATCTCCTCTTGCTTTTCCTCAGTGACATCAGTCCTCCTCCTCCTCCCCCCAGCCACGAACAATACCACGGGAACATCGAGTAGCACAAGCCCCCTGCGACGCCTGCTGTGATTGTTCTTCTGACGCCTCCTCCTCCTCCAAAGAAACACCTAGCTCATCATCCGAGTCTGACTCTTCCCCACACGACTCTTCCTCCTCCTCTACCCTCTGTGCTGCCGCAGGTGTTGAGGAAACATCTGATTCTGATGAAAATTGCTCCCACAACTGTTCCTAGTGTAACTGTTCCTGTTCACGCTACTCCACAGCTTGATCCACCACTCTACACACGGCACGCTCCAGGAAGTAAGCGTACGGGATCAAGTCGCTGATGGTGCCTTCACTGCGACTTACCAGTTTGGTCACCTCCTCAAAGGGCCGCATGAACCTGCATGCATTTCGCATCAGTGTCCAGTTGTTGGGTCAGAACATCCCCATCTCCCCAGATTGTGTCCTTTTACTGTAATTGTACAGGTACTGGGTGATGGCTTTCTCCTGTTCTAGCAGGCGAGAGAACATGACCAGGGTCGAATTCCAGTGAGTCGGGCTTTCACATATCAAGCGTCTCAAAGGCAAGTTGTTTCTCCGCTGAATGTCCGCAAAGCGTGCCATGGCCGTGTAAGACCGCCTAAAATGCCCACACAATGTCCTGGCCTGCTTCAGGACGTCCTCTAAGCCTGGGTACTTTGACAAAAATCTTTGAATGACTAGATTGAGCACATGTGCCATGCAGGGTACATGTGTCAGCTTTCCCAAATTCAATGCGGAAAGGAGATAGCTGACGTTGTCACACACCACGTTGCCGATCTCCAGCTAGTGCGGGGTCAGCCACTGATCCAACTGTTTGTTAAGAGCAGCCAGGAAAGCTGGTCTAGTGTGACTCTCCACTTTGAGGCAAAGGGGGTGACCGGCAGAAATTGGCTTCTTCCGCTCAAAGATTTCCTTCACGGACACCTGGCTGCTGAGGGCCGAGGAGCAGGAACCGCTCAAGGGCAGAGGCGGAGTGGAGGAGGGTGGCTGTGAAGGTGCAAGGTAGAAAGTGGCTGAAGATGCTGCACCTGAAGGAGGAAGAGGAGAAGGAGGGTGGCTTTTCTTTTGTGTGCTGCTTTTGTTCAGGTGCTCTTTCCATTGCAGTTTGTGCCTTTTCTCCATGTGCCTTCGTAAGGCACTTGTCCCTACATGAGTGTTGGCCTTTCCACGGCTCAATTTTTGGAGGCATAGAGAACAGATGGCATTGCTCTGATTTGAGGCAGACACGTTAAAAAATTTCCAAACCGCTGAGCCCCCCAGGGGTGATGACACTATGGTGGCCTCAGCAGCTGACGTTGAAGGCTGTACTGTGCATAGGTGGCTGTACATAGGTGGCGATACATGGCACTGGACACTGCCACCTGCTGTTTCTGATGATGTTCTCCCCCTGCTTCTTTCAGCAACTCGTCTCCTCCTACTGCTCTCTAACTCCCCCTCTGAACTGTCCTCTTGGTCATCATCATAATCATCATAATCATCCTGCCCAGCTTCGCTTGCTTCAGACACCTCCAAAAATGCACCAATAGCAGGTACTGCATCCTCCTCCTCCTCACACCTTACGTCCATAGTGTCGCCGCCTAACTCAGACATATGAGGTGGTGTAACTTGCTTAGCGCCTTCATCTGGTTGTAACAATAGTGGCTGGCAATCAGTTAATTTCCCACTAATTAACTCCTGCGAAGTGTCAAATGCATTGGATGTGGTGCTTGTAGTAGCGCTGGTGGCTGCCGAAGATGAGGTGTTCTGTGTTAAATAGTCAACCACGTCCTGACAATCTTGGGAGTTGATGGGACGTGCTTTCTTCTGAGCACTGTACTTTGGGCCAGGGACACACAAAATCACATCAACACGACCTCGTACAAACCTGCCGGGTGGCCTTCCTCTAGGCCTGCCTTTACTTCTGCCTCTACCTGTTTTGTCCGTTGTGTCCATATCGGGGGGGATGAAGTGAAAGGTATGCACTGACTTGACTAACACAATGTGCAGTCACACAGGTGCAGTTAACAGGTATGCACGGAGTGGTATGTCACACTGCTTGCACTCACGTAGGTAGGTGTGTGCACTGAACACAACAGGTAGGTATATGCAGTGATGAGGTGGGTGCACTGAACACAACAGGTAGGTATGTGCAGTGATGGGTATTACAATGTGCACCTGTCACACACAGAAAGGTAGCGGACAGGCACAGTGACACTGCATGCGCTCACGTAGGTAGGTGGGTGCACTGAAGTGAACAACAGGTGATGGTATATCACACTGCTTGCACTCACGTAGGTAGATGTGTGCACTGAACACAACAGGTAGGTATATGCAGTGATGAGGTGGGTGCACTGAACACAAAAGGTAGGTATGTGCAGTGATGGGTATTAAAATGTGCACCTGTCACTCACAGATAGGTAGCGGACAGGCACAGTGACACTGCGTGCGCTCAACTCACGTAGGTAGGTGGGTGCACGTGAACAACAGGTAGGTAGGTATATGCAGTGATGGGTATTACAATGTGCACCTGTCACACAGAGACAGGTAGCGGACAGGCACAGTGACACTACGTGCGCTCAACTCACGTAGGTAGGTGGGTGCACTGTGAACAACAGGTAGGTAGGTATATGCAGTAAGGGGTATTACAATGTGCACCTGTCCCACACAGGTAGCGGACAGGCACAGTGACACTGCGTGCACTCAACTCACGTAGGTAGGTGGGTGCACTGTGAACAACAGGTAAGTAGGTATATGCAGTGATGGGTATTACAATGTGCACCTGTCACACACAGACAAGTAGCGGACAGGCACAGTGACACTGCGTGCGTATGAATAATCAAGGCTGTCTATGCAACACAAGTGCCAGTGGGACACAGAGAAAAAAAATAGATCACAAAAACAAGATTAGCTCTCAAAAGAGCTGTTGTGAGGTGCTATTTTAGCAATAAGAACCAGCAAGAAGCAAGCTAAGAAGCCTACAAGAGCCTAACTAATCTTTCCCTATGAGAGTCTGCAGCAGCAGCAGTAGCAGCTGTCCCTTCTCTATTTACTGTAGGCACACGAGTGAGTAAAATGACCGGCGATGCCTGCCTTTTATAAGGGGGGAGTGGCTCCAGGAGGGAATGTGCCTGCTGACTGTGATGTAGAGGGTCAAAGTTGACCCTCATGATGCACTATGGGGGCGAACCGAACTTCCGGAAAAGTTTGCGGTACCCAGGCTTAGCGTGTGCTACGCTTAGAGTGACGTCATGTAAACAAACTCATGGCCGCCATCTTGTGGCCTGAAAAAAAAAAAAAAAAGAATTAACACACATTTACATTATAAATCCATTGTTTACCTCCCACCCTCCCAAAAGTACCTAAATAAAATGTTTACTATAAAAAAAAAACATTACAATAAAAAAAAACAAACATGTAAATATTTACCTAAAGGTACAGACTAACCAGCAAGCTCATGGTGACCCAGAACTCATTGGAGTGTGTAAGGGACTACAATGGTAATGTTTTTTTTATATTTACCTAAGGGTCTAAACTTTTTAAATATCAATGTAAAGATGAAATATTTCTATATTTTTTTTATTTTAAACTTGTAAATAGTGATAGATGCAAAATGGAAAAAATGCACCTTTATTTCCAAATAAAATATTGTCGCCATACATTGTGATAGGGACATAATTTTAACGGTGTAATAACTGGGACATATGGGCAAATACAATACGTGAGTTTTAATTATGGAGGCATGTATTATTTTAAAACTATAATGGCTGAAAATGAGAAATAATGAATTGTTCCATTTTTTTCTTATTCTTCCTGTTAAAATGCATTTACAGCAAAATGTACCCCCCAAAGAAAGCCTAATTGGTGGCGGAAAATACAAGATATAGATCAGTGCATTGTGATAAGTAGTGATAAAGTTATAGGCTAATGAATGGGAGGTGAACATTTCTCACGTGAAAACGACGGAACCTGAATGGGTTAAGCTGTCAGATAAGGATATAATTAGTTTCAGAACATGATTAGCCTTGTACGAACATTCAGTGCTTAACCCTTGCAGTAAGAGAAAAAAAGAACGATTGGCACTGTACAGCATATACAGTGGGTTGCAAAAGTATTCGGCTCTCTTGAAGTTTTCCACATTTTGTCATATTACTGCCACAAACATGAATCAATTTTATTGGGATTCCACATGAAAGACCAATATAAAGTGGTGTACACATGAGAAGTGGAACAAATATCATACATGATTCCAAACATTTTTTACAAATAAATAACTGCAAAGTGGTGTGTGCATAATTATTCAGCCCCCTTTGATCTGAGTGCAGTCAGTTGCCTATAGACATTGCCTGATGAGTGCTAATGACTAAATAGAGTGCACCTGTGTGTAATCTAATGTCAGTACAAATACAGCTGCTCTATGAGGGCCTCAGAGGTTGTCTAAGAGAATATTGGGAGCAACAACACCATGAAGTCCAAAGAACACACAAGACAGGTCAGGGATCAAGTTATTGAGACATTTAAAGCAGGCTTAGGCTACAAAAAGATTTCCAAAGCCTTGAACATCCCACGGAGCACTGTTCAAGTGATCATTCAGAAATGGAAGGAGTATGGCACAACTGTAAACCTACCAAGACAAGGCTATCCACCTAAACTCACAGGCCGAACAAGGAGAGCACTGATCAGAAATGCAGTCAAGAGGCCCATGGTGACTCTGGACGATCTGCAGAGATCTACAGCTCAGGTGGGAGACTCTGTCCATAGGACAACTATTAGTCATGCACTGTACAAAGTTGGCCTTTATGGAAGAGTGGCAAGAAGAAAGGCATTGTTAACAGAAAGCATAAGAAGTCCCGTTTGCAGTTTGCCACAAGCCATGTGGGGGACACAGCAACCATGTGGAAGAGGGTGCTCTGGTCAGATGAGACCAAACTGGAACTTTTTGGCCAAAATGCAAAACGCTATGTGTGGTGGAAAACTTACACTGCACATCACTCTGAACACATCATCCCCACTGTCAAATATGGTGGTGGCAGCATCATGCGCAAGGAGTGCATCTCTTCAGCAGGGACAGGGAAGCTGGTCAGAGTTGATGGGAAGATGGATGGAGCCAAATACAGGGCAAACTTGGAAGAAAACCTCTTGGAGACTGCAAAAGACTTGAGACTGGGGCAGAGGTTCACCTTTCAGCAGGACAATGACCCTAAACATAAAGCCAGGGCAACAATGGAATGGTTTAAAACAAAACATATCTATGTGTTAGAATGGCCCAGTCAAAGTCCAGATCTAAATCCAATCGAGAATCTGTGGCAAGATCTGAAAGCTGCTGTTCACAAACGCTGTCTATCTAATCTGACTGAGCTGGAGCTGTTTTGCAAAGAAGAATGGGCAAGGATTTCAGTCTCTAGATGTGCAAAGCTGGTAGAGAAATACCCACCTTTGCTGTAATTGCAGCAAAAGGTGGTTCTACAAAGTATTGACTCAGGGGGCCGAATAATTATGCACACCCCACTTTGCAGTTATGTATTTGTAAAAAATGTTTGGAATGATGTATGATTTTCGATCCACTTCTCACATGTACACCACGTTGTATTCGTCTTTCACGTGGAATTCCAATAAAATTGATGCAGGTTTGTGGCAGTAATGTGACAAAATGTGGAAAACTTCAAGGGGGCCGAATATTTTTGCAACCCACTGTACTTTTATTTTCTCACATGTTAGTTCAGGTACCTTTCCATGTCTGTTTGATTTTGTGGCTAAGTGCAGTTGATTTTTCAATACATCCACGCAAGACTGACATAATCACTTATGTTCTCCATCATTTTTCAGCTTTGTAGAACCTTAGGGTCAATTCACATGAATGGCAGGTCCAGACTCACATTCCTAGCTCATGGTAGTGTTGCTTGCGAATTTTCGCCAAAGTCATTTTCGCATCGAAAATCCTGTTTTCTCTTTCACCAAATTTTCACGAAAATTTGCTTCAATTTTCGCGTTTTTGTGGGACGTTACAGGCGCACATTATAGCAGCCTGTAACGCAGCCCGACTCACAGTAATGAAAAATCAATGGGCTGTTCACAGTGCCCACGTTGCGTTACAGTGTTACGCTGGACGTTATTGGAAAGTGCAGCATGCTGCGCGTTCTAAGCGGCTTTAGCCACGTTAGACTGTTTGCACATACTCAGTAATTTTTTTTATATTTTTGTGCAGGAGAGGAGGAGGGGAGAGTCCGCTATTGTCGGCAGCCACATGGCTAATTAATATTCACTGCACTGTAGTGTTTTCTTCCTGGAGTGGCCGCTTATTGGCTGGCGGAACCACGTGATGCAGAGTGTTCCAATCACGTGGTCTCCGCAGTCTATACTGCGCACCAAGAGCTGCATAACATCTGTATGCAGATGACACCCAAATCTACCTCCACACCCCTGACATATCCACCACTACCATGGGCAAGGTCTCCTCCTGCCTATCTGCCATCTCCTCCTGGACGTCCGCTAGGTTCCTGAAACTAAATCTAGACAAAACGGAATTTATGATCTTCTCACCCCGGTCATCCCTGGACCTCCCAGATGTGCAGGTCACTGTTAACCACACTACCATTCGCCTTACCTCTCAAGCCTCCTGTCTGGGTGTCTCTACTTCACTCCCCACATCCAAAACCTCACAAAGTCCTGCAACTTCCACCTTCGTAACATATGTAAGATTCACCCTTTCCTGACCCCTGCCACCACCAAACTCCTCATCCATGCCCTCATAATTTCCCGCCTCGACTACTGCAATGCCCTCTGTCTGGTCTCCCTATGACCCGAATAGCCCCACTGCAGTCCATCATGAATGCAGCAGCCAGAATTATCCACTCCTCCCATCGCTTTACCAGGGCGGCTCCCCTCCGTGAATCCCTCCACTGGCTTCCTATCCAGTCCAGAATCAGATTCAAGATATTGTGTCTGACCTACAAATCCGTCCACAAAACCTGCCCAACCTACATTTCTGATCTTACTCAGAGATACACACCAAGCTGCTCACTCCACTCCCCCAATAAACTTCGCCTGACCGTCCCCCCATCACCCAGTCCCATGCACGCCTCCAAGACTTCTCAAGAGCTGCTCCAACACTGTGGAACTCCCTACCTCCACTCATTAGGGCAGCCCCCTCCTTCAACACCTTCAAGAAGGCCCTCAAAACTCACCTTTTCACTCTGGCCTACCACCCCTCACAATTGCTCTAAACCCACAGCTGAACTCTGGTCCCCTACCTCTCGTGTCCCTACCTCTCTCTCTAGATTGTAAGCCTTTGGGCAGGGTCCTCCTCCTTTTGTGTCCTACCTGATCATGCACCTCCATTACTGTGCACCCATGCTATGCATTTGAGTGAACCTAACTTGCCTAATCTCCGTGCTCCCCTCCAGTGACTGACTAAGCATTACCTTGTACTCATACTGTGCTGTGTGATCTGGTTTTCTTGTATTCCTGTATTGTCGTATTGCTGTTTGTCACCCCTAAATATTGTCTGTAACCTAAATTAATGTCCAGTGCTGCGTAATATGTTGGTGCTTTATAAATACAATAAATAATAATAATAATAATAACGCGGCTCACTCTGGCGTCCTGCTTCAACAGCACCAGGCGTTGCGTTAGGGGCACGTTATGCGACCTTAACGTCCCCTAAAACGCAACGTCTTGGTGTGAAAGAGGCCTAAAGGGAAAGTGCCATATTTTCGCCCAAATACTAAATTTTGAAAATAACTGCAATATATTGCCCACGTGCTTAGCATGAAAATTCGAAAAAGGAAGTAATGTCTTCTCTCCCCATATTAGGTCTCCCATGATTCTTAGCTGCAGAATTGACCCAGGAACCATATAACTACAACCAATCAGACAACAGACAGCCTCCTGAGAAGACTAGCTCTCTGACACACCAGCCTCTGTTGGGAAGAGTTAGTGGATGTGATAGGAGTAGAGAGAGCCAGGGGCGTAGCAATAGGGGGTGCAGAGGTAGCCACCGCATCGGGGGGCCCTTGGGCTAGAGGGGCCCACCCTCAACCACAAATATTAGCTAATTAGAATGGCAGTGATCATTAACACACTGTTTCCCATCCCTTTCTTGCACCTCTGACACTGTGGTTGTCCTTGATTGGTTTTGGGTGTGGCGTATCAATTGTTATGTATAGAGAGTTTGGGGGGCCCCAATGCAAAACTTGCACGGGGCCCGCTGTTTCTTAGCTACGCCACGGATAGCTACTGCTCATTTATTTGCAGTCTACTGTGTGCTTGTGGTTTGAAAATCTCCACAAATACAAGCTAGAGCAGGCTGAATTGTAGTTGTATTCTAAAACAAAAGTATTTTTTAAAGAAGAACTATAATGAGAGGTATATGGAGGCTGCCATATTTATTTCCATTTAAGCAATACCAGTTGCTCAGCTGTCCTGAAGATCAATGTGGCTGCACTAGTGTCTGAATCACACCAGAAACATGGATGCAGCTAATCTTGTCAGATCTGAAAATAATGTCAGAAACACATGATCTGCTGCATGCTTGTTCCGGGTCTATGGCTAAAAGTATTAGAGGCAGAGGATTAGCAAGATAGCCAGGCAACTGGTATTGTTTCAAAGGAAATAAATATGGCAGCCTCCATATTCTTCTCACTACAGTTGTCGTTTAAAGGACAACTGTGTTAAGAGGTATATGGAGGCTGCCATATTTGTTTCCTTTTAAGCAATACCAGTTGCCTGGCTATCATGCTGATCCTCTACCATTAATACTTTTAGCCATAGACCCTGAACAAGCATGCAGCAGATCAGGTGTTTCTGATATTTGTGTCAGATTTCTGACAAGATTAGCTGCATGCTTGTTTCTGGTTTGATTCAAATACTACTGCAGCCAAACAGATCAGCAGGGCTGCCAAGCAACTGGTTTTGTTTTAAAATAAATACATTTGGCAGCCTCCATTTCCCCCACTACAGTTGTCCTTTAAGCATGGTCGCTGTGTCCAAGCCGAAGTTTCGATGTTTTTTATTTATTTGTACACTGCCAGCTTCTCCTAGTCACACAGACCAAACCGCTGCACCCCCCCCCCCTCAATTTATGGGATATGTACACTGCCTGCTTCTCCTGACTTATGGGGGTGATGGACTCTTTGATCGAGCTGCTGCTCCCCCTGCCACTGTCATTTTATGGGATGTGTACATTGCCTGCTTCTCCTGGACTTGACTTATGGGGTGGTGGTCACTCTGACTAAGCCGCTGCTCCCCCAACTACTGTCATTTTATGAGATATGTACATTGCCTGCTTCTCCTGTACCTGACTTATGGGGGTGATGGTCACTCTGACCGAGCCGCTGCTCCCCCCGCCACTGTCATTTTATGGGACATGTACATTGCCTGCTTCTCCTGCCTTATGGGGGTGATGGTCACTCTGACCGAGCAACTGCTCCTCTATGCCACTGTAATAATACTGACACGTGCACTTCATAAAATAATTTTTTTTTAATTTAAATCACTATGTATATTGAGGCGTTTAGCAAAAAAAAAAAAAACATAAATGTATACTTTTTTCCTATATACTTTAAAATTGATTTTCTCCAACACTATAAGGTCTTTTTGAAAAATATTTTTTCCCCTTATAACCACTGTTTTCCTTAACACACTCTGCTAATTTGGTGATTCTAGCTTGTAAGGGGGCTTTGCAACTTACCGTTAAAATCGCAGACATTAGGCGAAAATAAACCCTAAATTATTCGGGCGAATTTTTGCTTGTCGAAGCGAAAGTTGTACTTATTTCGGCAAAAATTCAGCTAAAAGAATATTTGCATTTTCGCTCATCACTTGCTCATGGCATTCCCCTGATGTTGTTCTGGACAGAGGCATAGCATCATTGTATTGTAGACTATGGCTTCAGCAACCACTCTGTAACCACCACAGTCTATACCAGGTCAGTTCAGTGAATGTTAAAAGGTATCCCTGAGTGTCAGCTTAACTGTCTACCTACAACGACCTAGGCCAGTTATATTTTTAACAAGATAGGCCAGTTATATTTTAGTAAAAGTGAAGCAGAATTATCAAGCACAAGTAGGCCAGAACCTGAGTTTGTGAGGTCTATTCCAGCAAGCAACTGTGATGGATTTGAGAAGTTTGATTGCAACTGTCAACAGGAATTTAGCTAGAAACACACAGAAACAAAGGGGGCATCTGTCTAATTTTATGGTAAATAGATCCAAGTCCAAAGCCTTAAATATTTCTGACCCAGCATCAGAAATGTAAAACTTCACTTTCTATTCCCAGGGCCAGATACAGCAGACACAGATTGGTCATGCAATAGAACATAAACATAACAATGGGCAATAAATAAAAGGCCCCTATTCAGATAGCTTTTCTCCTGAGTCTTCTCCCTGGAGATAACTTTTCATTGCATCTACACTAAAACATTTCAGCACTCAACAATTGAAGTAATAAAAGTGAATACAAATGTAGTATAATTTTTCATCTTCTGTCTGCCATAGATTTTCAGCACTCTGCATTCAAAAAAGTACTAACAAGTAGAATCAAAAGAAAAGTACTGTAAAATTATCCTGAGTATTTTCTTGCTTGCTGGTGGCTTAAAAGGCATTTTATTTATAAGGTCACAGTGTGAAAATATCACCTAGGAGAAAAAGTGAATTAAATAAGGACCTTTGAGGCAGGGGTCACACTTGTCTTTCAGTTTCTACACTTTTCAGAAAACTGAAAGACAAGTGTGACCTCTACCTTACAACAGGTAATGTAATTTATAGAGAAAACTGACAATTTGCGCAAGATGTCAGTTTTTTCTTCTGCGCGCGAAATCTGTAAGTGTGACCTAGCTAATTGATTAACATGAGTTCTCAGTTGAAAACAGTTTTTCTGTGCAGAAAACGCGCATGAAAGCAGACAAGTGTGACCCCTGCCTGAGAGTTTCCTTGCTTGCTGGAAGCTCAACCACTCTGCGACCACCTAACGCAGGATGGCAGCAGCAGAGTGGCTCCCCCAGGACTGCCTAACGCAGGATTGTGTCATCTTGCGATGCGCGAGATTAGAGCTTCTGTAAATAAACACTGCAGAGATCAGTGATCAGCCTGCCTGCTGCAATCGCAACAATTTACTGTAGTACAGCGCTGCGATCTAGCACAGTGCTGTACAGGGGACATCTCTGCCACTGAGCTGTCCCCAGGAGAGGCTCAGAATCTTGTCCCTTTTATAGGCTGATGAGTGGTGGGATCTCTGGGGGAGGGAATAAATACAATTAAAAATTGTTTTTTTTTTTAAAACATATTTAAATTAATTTAAAAAAAAACAAAAACACCGCAGCAACAATCAGATCCCACCAATAGAAAGCTCTGTTGGTGGGCAGCAAAGGAGGCAAGATGTATTTGACAGCTAAGTTGTATGGCTGAGTAATAAGCTGTTACAGCTGCAGAGTGCTAAATTGTAAAAAATGGCCTGGTCACTAGGGGAGTGCAATCCTGTGGTCCTCAAGAGGTTAAACAGTATTTTATTAACAAGGCATGATGCCATCTCTAGTGAGAAAACTCAAGAGAGAAGTTAATTGAATAGGGGCCAAAGCTTCCTAACACTGCCTTGGAATAAAAAACCACAAATTCCTTACCCAACCTTTTATTTGCAATACACTACATTTCAACTGGCCATTAACAGATATTAAATCTTGACATAGATTGGCCCCCTAAATTGACTCTGAGACAATGGGCCTGATGCAGTGCATGGCAATATTACTAGTAGTAATGCAGTGAGAACACGGCGAGTTAACCTCTCAACATGCACGTTGCTATGGTAATGCGCAGTGTACTTACTGATTAAAAAAAGTAGCAGCGCCCATGTGCAGATAAAGGGAATTGCCATGACGTCACTGAATGAGAGGCGGAGCGATGCAGATATACCTGGTGGTGCAGTCTGCCACAGTGACCAATCTGCCTGCAATGGTGCTGTGTGCTGCAGTAATCTCTTCTGCCATGCGCCAATCACACTGCGCCATTCGTGAAACAAGCCTCAAACATCCACAAAAACACAATATGATAAGTGCTTTGGCTTTATTGGAAAGGTTTGTCAGGTTGGGATCCCAATTAGATACCCATAATCGATCATCCCTAAAATTTCATTATGGCATGGGGAAAAAAAACAGTCAAACCTTTCTATACCTATTAGGTAAAGAAGGTTTTCTTCTTTTCCCAATTGGCAACTAATGCTGGCTATACACGGTGCGTTCCTGCATCGAATGCGCTGCTCGATTCCCGTCGATTAGTTTATTTCCGAGCATTTTCGAGCGCATTTCAATGATTTTTAGGTTGATTGCCATGTAAAGTATGGCAAATCAACCTAACGATCCATCGAAATGCGAATCGGACATGTCGGAAATAAACAAATCGACGGGAATCGAGCGGCGCATCGAGTGCGGGAACGCACCGTGTGTAGTCAGCATAAGACTCCCTGAAGTGAGAAATTAATGCTGGGGATGTGGTATTTGCCCGGCACACTTAGGCACATTAGGTGGGAATGTCCTATAACTAGCTGCATATACTGGGTCCTGGCCTAGTAAAGACCTCAAACTGTGACCTGGTTCACACAACAGAGGAGGCTGGATGAAGCGGAAGCATGGTGTGGAGCAACACAATTATCCTTGGCACAAGGGTAGGGGAAATTATTCTTACTGAACATGCTTCTGACTGCTGATGTCTGCAAGGAAACTAGAACATGTGTGTGTGTGTGTGCATTTTTTTTGAGGGGGGGGGGGGGGGTGAGATTAGACTAACAGGCAGAGCATAAGGAGAAGGGACACCACTATAGAGATGGTCGAACTGTTCACCGGCGAACGAGAACCGGCGAACTTCCCTGGTTCGAGATCGCGGGGAACGGCAAACTTCTGCGGAAGTTCGATTCGCCAGTGTGTCCCACGGACACTTGTGTTGCATAGACAGCCTTGGTAATTCCTACTGTGCCATTGCCAGGCCCAGCACATTCAGTGACTACCTGTGTGTGTGACAGGCAGCTGCACATTTGTAATCCCAATCACTGCACCTGATCACTGTTCAGTGCACCTACCTACCTATAGCTACGTAAGTGCACGCATTGCTAATACCACCAGTCATTGCACCTGTTCACGGTACCTGCGTGTGTGTGACAGGCAGCTGCACCTTCGTAATCCCAATCACTGCATCTGTTCACTGTTCAGTGCACCTACCTACCTATACCTACGTGAGCGTATGCATTGTTAATACCACCAGTCATTCACCTGTTTACAGTACCTGCGTGTGTGTGACAGGCAGCTGCACCTTTGTAATCCCAATCACTGCATCTGTTCACTGTTCAGTGCACCTACCTACCTATACCTACGTGAGCGCACGCATTGTTAATACCACCAGTCATTGCATCTGTTCACGGTACCTGTGTGTGACAGCTGCACATTTGTAATACCAATCCCTGCATACCTGTTCACTGCACCTGTGTGACCGCACGCTCTTTAGTATACAAGTCCGTGCATACCTGTTAACTGCACCTGTGTGACAGATGCACATTGTATTGTAATACCAGTCACTGCTACCTTTCACTGCACCTGTGTGACTGCACATTGTATTAGTCAAGTCAGTGCATACCTTTCACTTCATTCCCCCTGATCTGGACAAATCACGTAGAGGCAGAGGCAGGGTCAGACCCAGAGGCAGAGGTCTGTTCGAGGTCGTGCTGACATAATTTCGTGCCGCCCTGGCCCAAAGTACAGTGCTCAGAAGAAGGCACATCCCATCAACTCCCAAGATTGTCAGGACGTGGTTGACTATTTAACACAGAACACCTCATCTTCCGCAGCCACCAGCGCTACTACAAGTATCACATCTGCTACATTTGACATTTCGCAGGAGTTATTTGGTGGGGAAATCACTGATTCACAGCCATTATTGTTACAACAAGGTGAAGGAGCTAAGCAAGTTACACCACCTCATATGTCTGAGTTAGGCGACACTAGGGACATAAGGTGTGAGGAGGATGATGATGAAGTACCTGCTGTTGGTGCAGATTTGGAGGTGTCTGATACAAGTGAAGCTTTGGAGGATGATTATGATGATAATATTGCCATGGATGCCACGTGGGATCCTAAGAGACACGATGACCAAGGGGACAGTTCAGAGGAGGAGTTAGAGAGAAGTAGGAGGAGACGAGTTGCTGAAAGAAGCAGGGGGAGCTCATCATCAGAAACAGCTGGTGGCAGTGTCCAGCGCCATGTATTGCCACCTATGTACAGCCAGCCAACATGCCCTTTAACGTCAGCTGCTGACGCCACCTTAGTGCCCACACCCCAAGGTGGCTCAGCGGTGTGGAATTTTTTTAGTGTGTATGTCAAAGATCAGAGCAATGCCATCTGTACTCTCTGCCACCAAAAATTGAGCCATGGAAAGGCCAACACCAACTTAGGGACAACTGCCATACGAAGGCACATGCTGAAAAGGCACAGACTGCAATGGGAAGACCACCTGAGCAAAAGCAGCACACAAAAGCAAAGCCACACTCCTTCTCCTCTTCCTCCTTCAAGTGCATTATCTTCTTCAGCCGCTTTCTTCCTTGCAACTTCACAATCACAGCCAACCTCCCCCACTCCGCCTCTCACCTTGAGTGGTTCCTGCTCCTCTGCCCACAGCAGCAGCCAGGTGTTCGTGAGGGCAATCTTTGAGCGGAAGAAGCCAATGTCTGCCAGTCACCCCCTTGCCCGGTGTCTGACAGCTGGCTTGGCGGAACTGTTATCCCACAGCTGTTACCATACCAGCTGGTGGACTCTGAGGTCTTCTGAAAATTTGTGGCCATTGGGACACCGCAGTGGAAGATACCAGGCCGCAATTATTTCTCTAAAAAGGCGATACCAAACTGTACCGTGAAGTTGAGAGGCAAGTGGTGTCATCTCTGGCACACAGCGTTCAAGGGTCCATCTGAGGCGGATGCCTGGTCTGCCAAGCACGGTCAGTGCAGGTACATTACTTACACAGCCCATTGGGTCAACCTGGTGACTGCTGGCAAGCAGGGAGTATGTGGCGGTGACACCTCCACAGCTTGCAGGCTGGCCTGCTGCCATCTCCTCTCCTTCTCCTCCTGCTACATCCTCTTCACTGTCATCCACCTCCATGGCTGAGTGGCAGTTCAACTCTACTGGTGCTGCAATCTCCTCTCCAGCTACACAGCCCCAGCTCCCCAGGGCCTATGCTGCATGCCAGGTACGACGGTGTCACGTCATCTTAGACATGTCTTGCCTCAAAGCGGAGAGTCACACTGGAGCAGCTCTCCTGGCTGCTCTGAACAAACAGGTGGATCAGTGGCTGACCCCGCACCAACTGGAGATCGGCAACATGGTGTGTGACAGCGGCAGCAATCTCATTTCGGCTTTGAATTTGGGAAAGTTGACACATGTACCCTGCATAGCACATGTGCTCAATCTCATAATTCAGAGATTTGTGTCAAAGTACCCAGGCTTACAGGACGTCCTAAAGCAGTCCAGAAAGGTGTGTGGGCATTTCAGGCGGTCTTACACGGCCATGGCACGCTTGATTTGCAATAGCCCGACTCGCTGGAATTCGACCCTCCTGATGTTCGACAGCCTGCTACAACAGGAGAAAGCCATCAAACAGTATCTCTACAACTACAGTCAAAGGACACAGTCTGGGGAGATGGGGATGTTCTGGCCGAAGTACTGGACACTGATGCGAAATTCCAGCAGACTCATGCGGCTGTTTGAAGAGGTGGCTAACCTGGTGAGTCGCAGTGAAGGCGTCATCAGTGACTTGATCCCATATGCCTTCTTCCTGGAGCGTGCCGTGCGTAGAGTGGCAGATCAAGCTGTGGAGGAGAGTGAACAGAAACAGGAACGGGAGGAAGAGTTGTGGGATCAATTCTCAGCAGAAGCAGATGATTCTTCAACACCTGTGGCAGCACGGGGGGGTGGGGGGGGGGAGGAGAAAGAGTTGTTTGGGGAAGAGGAGTCAGATGATGAGGAAGGTGTTGTTTTGGAGGAGGAGGATGAAACAGTAGAACGCCTGCAGCAGGTGTTGCAGGGGGCTTGTGCTGCTCAACTTTCCCGTGGTATTGTTCGTGGCTGGGGGCGGGAGGAACAGAACTTAGCTGACATCACTGAGGAAGAGCAAGAGGAGATGGATAGTACGTCTGTACGTCCAACTTTGTGCAGATGGCGTCTTTCATGCTGTCCTGCCTGTTGAGGGACCCCCGTATAAAAAAACTCAAGGGGAATGAGCTGCACTGGGTGGCCACACTACTAGACCCTCGGTATAGGCACAAAGTGGTGGACATGTTTCCAAATCACCAGAAGGCAGAAAGGATGCAGCACTTGCAGAACAAGCTGGCAACTATGCTTTACAATGCGTTTAAGGGGGATGTCACAACACAACGCAATAAAGGTACCACTGAATGGTAATCCTTCTCCCATGTCCACACAGGCAAGGACAGGATGCTCCAGCGATCTCATGGTGATGTTGGACATGCGGACATTCTTTAGTCCAACGCCTCGCCTTAGCGCTTCCGGATCCACCCTCCACCAATGCCTGGACCGGCAGGTAACCGACTACCTGGCCTTAAAGGGGAACTGAAGAGAGAGGTATATGGAGGCTGTCATGTTTATTTCCTTTTAATCAATACCAGTTGCCTGGCAGCCCTGCTGGTCTATTTCTCTGCAGTAGTATCTGATTAAAACCAGAAACAAGCATGCAGCTAGTCTTGTCAGATCAGACTTATAAGTCTGAACCACTGAAACACCTGATCTGCTGCATGCTTGTTCAGGGGCTATGGCTAATAGTATTAGAGGCGGAGGATCAGCAGGGCTGCCAGGCAACTGGTATGGTCTAAAAGGAAATAAACATGACAGCTTCCATATACCTCTCTCTTCAGTTCCCCTTTAAGTGTAGATGTAGACACTGTGAGCAGCGATGAACTCTTTGACTACTGGGTGCGCAGGCTTGACCTGTGGCCAGAGCTGTCCCAATTTGCCATCCATCTTCTGTCTTGCCCTGCCTCAAGCGTCCTGTCAGAAAGGACCTTTAGCGCAGCTGAATGGCATTGTCACTGAGAAGAGAAGTCGCCTAAGTCAAAAAAGTGTTCAGTACCTCACCTTTATCAAAATGAATGAGGCATGGATCCTTGAGGGCTACTGCCCTCCCGAAAGACTAAGTCAGTCCCCATACACAGCATCTCTGCCTGCACACCTTGTGACTGCCTGCCCCATGACTAAGTCACTCCCCACACAGCATCTCTGCCTGCAGGCCGCTTGACTGCCTTCTCCGCCATCACCAACAGGGTCCAGGACTCCAGGTGGATTCCTGAATTTTGAAGGCCGCTGCTAGTAGCTAAACAAAAGGCATGTACATGTGTCAATTCCCCTTCGTGATCGTTACCTATATGAGTGTCTCGGGGGGTGGCACACCAAAGATAATAAGGTCGTTGCTTCATTGTGGACAGACCAAATTCGATCAGCTGGACAGTCACTGTTGTTCTGTCATTGAGCTTCCTCAGCCTGGCGACCATATGGGCTTGAAAACCGCTATCGCCTGCACTCTGGCCATGGAGCGCACCAGTCCAGCATGGCCATCACAACACAAAGAGCTGTTGTGCGTTACACAGTGAGTTTGGTGTGTCAGTGTGAAGTAGTACTCTAATTACACTCCCTGATTGATGTATATGTTACGGCCAGAACCCGAAGTTTGGCCAGAACTAGAAGTGGCCGGCCACTTCGGGTTCTGGCCGGCCAATGCGCGAACTGGCCGCTGCGCTGCGGCCAATGTGAGGAATGAAACAATTCCTGTCAGGTTTAATGGGATGTTGCGGCCGCAGCGCAGCGGGTAAATGTATCCCACATCTTTACTTTATTCAATGGCATTAAGCCGCCCGGCTTTTTCCCTCCGCCTCTCTCTCCTCCCCCCCGCCTCTCTCTCCTCCCCCCCCGCCTCTCTCTCTCCTTCTCTTTATGGGGCACAGCCGGGCCAGGGACACGCGTGTCCCTCTGGAGTCGTTCGTCGCGGCAGGGGAATCCTGCCGTTCTTGCAGAGCGGGTGCTGGCAGAAGCGATGTCTGCAGCCTCCCCGCTCTGCTCTCCTGCCGCGACGAACGACTCTCCTGGACACGCGTGTCCCCCGCCCCGGCTGCCCATAAGAGAAGGGGAGAGAGAGGCGGGGGGGGAGGAGAGAGAGGCGGAGGGAAAAAGCCGGGCGGCTTAATGCCATTGAATAAAGTAAAGATGTGGGATACATTTACCCGCTGCGCTGCGGCCGCAACATCCCATTAAACCTGACAGGAATTGTTTCATTCCTCACATTGGCCGCAGCGCAGCGGCCAGTTCGCGCATTGGCCGGCCAGAACCCGAAGTGGCCGGCCACTTCTAGTTCTGGCCAAACTTCGGGTTCTGGCCGTAACATATACACATGCAAGATGTTTTAAGGCACTTTAGGCCTCCAATTTAGCATGCAATGTGATTTCTGCCCTTAAAACGCTGTTTTGCGTCAAATTCAGATTTTTCCCCGGGAATTTTGGGGTCTATCCCACTCATGCATGCAAAAACTCAGATGTTAGACCCCTAGAAACATCTTTTTCATCGCTTTTGTCGCCAGCATAAATGTTTCTAATTTTCAAAGTTCGCCTCCCCATTGAAGTCAATTGCGGTTCGCAAAAGTTCGCAAGTTCACAAACGTTTGTGGAGGTTCGCGAAACCTAAAATCGGAGGTTCGGGCCATCTCTACACCACTAGACCATCAGGAATAAAGTAAGGAAGAGATGGCAAAGCACAATGGCGCACAGCATAGGGGACACACAGCCTAGGGACCTCTTAAGGGTAGCACACTATGGTTGCTATAAATGGGGAACTACTATATAGGGAGGCAACATAATTGGGGACACTTCAATAGGCACTAAAAATAGACACATGGAAAAGGGATATGTAAAGGGAACTATAACGTAGTGATTGCAAACAATATGAAATGTGAGGCATTTACAATGAAAACACTGTTTATCCAGCTTTAAGTTAACCCAACCCCATTTGAGACCACGCCCCTTATAATAAATTAGTCAACTACCTTCTATATTTACCTCTTATTCCTGAAATGTTACTTTTAAAAGTGTTTTACTACTGTACATTATTGAACAAGGAAAACAGTGTACACAATGCAAAAAACATACCTTAATTTCAAAATCTGGTATCATCACCATACCATGTAGCACCAACATTTTATGATAAATGGGATAAATAGACAAATACAACTGATGTTTATTTAGCATACAGTAGCACTTATTTAGCATTCAGTACAATGGTGAAAATATGCAGTGGTTTTTCATAGATTGCCAATTAAAAATGCAAGACAAAGTAAGCTGTATTATTAGAAATAGACTTGTCAATTGGCAAGTAGAGATGGCCCAAACGGTTCACCGGTGAACAGTTCCCGGCAAACTTCCGGTGGTTCGCGTTTGCGAAAAACCGCAAACTTTTCCAGAAGTTCGGTTCGCCCCCATAATGCACCATTACCCTCTACATCACAGTCAGCAGGCACATTGTAGCCAATCAGGTTACACTCCCTCCTAGAGCCACTCCCCCCTTATAAAATGCAGGCATCGCCGGCCATTATACTCACTCGTGTGCCTGCATTAAATAGAGAAGGGACAGCTGCTGCTGCAGACTCTCATAGGGAAAGATTAGTTAGGCTCTTGTAGGGTTGTTAGCTTGCTCCTTGCTGATTCTTATTGCTAAAATAGCACCCCATAACAGCTCTTTTGAGAGCTAATCTTGTTCTTGTGATCTATTTTTATTTTCTGTGTGTCCCACTGACACTTGTGTTGCATAGACAGCCTTGATAATTCATATTGTGTGTGTGCCACTGCCAGGCCCAGCACATTCAGTGACTACCTGTGTGTGTGACAGGCAGCTGCACATTGTAATACTCAGTACTGCATATACCTACCTACCTGTTGTTCACAGTGCACCCACCTACCTACGTGAGCTGAGCGCACGCAGTGTCACTGTGCCTGTTCGCTACCTGTCTGTGTGTGACAGGTGCACATTGTTATTCCCAGTACTGCATATACCTACCTACCTGTTGTTCACAGTGCATATACCTACCTACGTGAGTTAGGCGCACGCAGTGTCATTGTGCCTGTCCGCTACCTGTGGGTGTGTGACAGGTGCACATTGTAATAGTCGTCACTGCATATACCTACCTGTTGTGTTCAGTGCACCCACCTCATCACTGCATATACCTACCTGTTGTGTTCAGTGCACCCACCTACCTACGTGAGTGCACACAGTGTGATATACCACTCCGTGCATACCTGTTAACTGCACCTGTGTGACTGCACATTGTATTAGTCAGGTCACTGCATACCTTTCACTTCATCCCCCCCAGCCTCCCCCCCCCGATATGGACAAAATGGACAAAACAGGTAGAGGAAGAGGTAGAGGCAGACCCAGAGGAAGGCCACCCGGAATGTCTGTGCAAGGTTGTGTTGATGTGATTTAGTGCAGCCCTGGCCCAAAGGACAGTGCTCACAAGAAGGCATGTCCCATCAACTCCCAAGATTGTCAGGACGTGGTTGACTATTTAACACAGAACACCTCATCTTCCGCAGCCACCAGCACTACTACAAGCACCACATCTGTTGCATTTGAAACTTCGCAGGAGTTAATTGGTGGGAAATTAACTGATTCACAGCCATTATTGTTACAACCAGATGAAGGCGCTAAGCAAGTTACACCACCTCATATGTCTGAGTTAGGCGGCGACACTATGGACGTAACGTGTGAAGATGATGAAATACCTGCTGTTGGTGCAGTTTTGGAGGTGTCTGAGGCAAGCGAAGCTGGGCAGGATTATGATGATGACGATAATACGGATCCCACGTATGATCCCAATAGAGGAGATGAACAGAGGGACAGTTTAGAGGGGGAGTTAGAGAGGAGTAGGAGGAGACGAGTTGCCGAAAGAAGCAGGGGGAGCTCGTTGTCAGAAACAGCTGATGGCAATGTCCGGCGCCATGTATCACCACCTACGTACAGCCAGCCAACCTGCCCTTCAACGTCAGCTGCTGATGCTACCATAGTGCCATCACCCCAGGGGGCCTCAGCGGTTTGGAAATTTTTTAATGTGTCTGCCTCTGATCCGAGCAATGCCATCGATTCTCTCTGCCTCCAAAAACTGTGCAGTAGGAAGGCCAACACTCACGCAGGGACAAGTGCCTTACGAAGGCACATGCAAAAAAGTCACAAACTGCAATGGGAAGAGCATCTGAGCAAAAGCAGCACACAAAAGAAAAGCCACCCTCCTTCTCCTCTTCCTCCTTCAGGTGCAGCATCTTCAGCCACTTTCTCCCTTGCACCTTCACAGCCACCCTCCTCCACTCCGCCTCTGCCCTTGAGCGGTTGCTGCTCCCCTGCCCACAGCAGCCAGGTGTCCGTGAAGGAAATCTTTGAGCAGAAGAAGCCAATTTCTGCCAGTCACCCCCTTTGCCCAGGGTCTGACAGCTGGCGTGGTGCAACTGTTAGCTCACTAGCTGTTACCATACAAGCTGGTGGACTCTGAGGCCTAAATTTGTGGCCATTGGGACACCGCAGTGGAAGATACCAGGCCGCAACTATTTCTCTAAAAAGGCGATACCCAAACCGTACTGTGAAGTTGAGAGGCAAGTGGAGGACGTCCTGAAGCAGGCCAGTAAGTTGTGTGGGCATTTTAGACGGTCTTACACAGCCATGGCACGCTTTGCGGACATTCAGCGGAGAAACAACTTGCCGGTAAGATGCTTGATATGTGATAGCCCGACTCACTGGAATTCGACCCTGGTCATGTTCTCTCGCCTGCTAGAACAGGAGAAAGCCATCACCCAGTACCTGTACAATTACAACAGAAGGACACAATCTGGGGAGATGGGGATGTTGTGACCCAACAACTGGACACTGATGCGAAATGCATGCAGGCTCATGTGGTCATTTGAGGAGGTGACCAACCTGGTTAGTCACAGTGAAGGCACCATCAACGACTTGATCCCGTACGCTTATTTCCAGGAGCGTGCCGTGCATAGAGTGGTGGATCAAGCTGTGGAGGAGCGTGAAGAGGAACAGTTATGGCAGTAACAGTTGTGGGAGCAAGTTTCATCAGAATGAGATATTTCCTCAACACCTGCGGCAGCACAGAGGGGGGAGGAGGAGGAAGAGTCATGTGGGGAAGAGGAGTCAGACTCAGATGATGAGGAAGGTGTTTCTTTGGAGGAGGAGGAGGAGGCGGCAGCAGAAAAACAACCGCAGCAGGCGTCGCAGGGGGCTTGTGCTGCTCAACGTTCCCGTGGTATTGTTCATGAATGAAGGGAGGAGTAGGACTTACCTGATGTCACTGTGGAAGAGCAAGAGGAGATGCATAGTACGTCTGGATCCAACTTTGTGCAGATGTTGTCTTTCATGCTGTCCAGCCTGTTGAGCAACCCCCATATAAAAAAAACTCAAGGAGAATGAGCTGTACTGGGTGGCCATGCTACTAGACCCTCGGTATAGGCACAAAGTAGCGGACATGTTACCAACTTACCAGAAGGCAGAAAGGATACAGCACATGCAGAACAAGCTGGCAACTATGCTTTACAATGCGTTTAAGGGTGATGTCACAGCACAACGCAATAAAGGTACCACTTCCAGTAATCCTCCTCCCATGTCCACACAGGAAAGGACAGGACGCTCCAGCGATCTCATGGTGATGTCGGACATGTGGACATTCTTTAGTCCAACGCCTCAACTTAGCACTTCCGGATCCACAATCCACCAATGCCTAGACCGGCAGGTAGCTGACTACCTGGCCTTAAGTGTGGATGTAGACACTGTGAGCAGCGATGAACCCTTGGACTACTGGGTGTGCAGGCTTGACCTGTGGCCAGATCTGTCCTAATTTGCCATAAAACTTCTGTCTTGCCCTGTCTCAAGTATCCTGTCAGAAAGGACCTTCAGCGCAGCTGGAGGCATTGACACTGAGAAGAGAAGTTGCCAAAGTCACAACAGTGTTCAGTACCTCACCTTTATCAAAATGAATGAGGCATGGATCCCGGAGGGGTACTGCCCGCCCGAAGACTAAGTCAGTCCCCACACACAGCATCCCCGTTGAAGTCTATTGCGGTTCGCGAACCTAAAATCGGAGGTTCGGGCCATCTCTATTGGCAGGTAACTGAAATATAAGTGGCATTAATCTCTGTGAATTTTTCTTTCAATTGCAGAATTCCAATACAGTTGCTGTAGCAACTAGAAGTCTAGACTCGGGTCATATTATGAATATGAAACAAACCAAACATGACACGAAGCAGCAGAAAAAAGATGTGGTAGATTGTACTGTACATCTTTGTGGGTAACAGAAAACATTTCCTACAGTGACTTTAACAGTTTCAAAGACAGTGAGAAAACCCAAACACCTACACAACTCAGTGGAAACTAAGAACTTATAATAACTTTTAGTAACAAAATCCTTTTAAGTCCAGAACATGGGAGCGAGTTAAAATACCGTATATAACTTGTGATATACCAAGACAGTATTATTTATTAAAATTGTTATTATTGTGAGGAATATATTTTCAAATAATAACTTTCACAGACCATACATAGTACACCGTAATTTGGTTAACCAGCATAAAACATATTTTTTTCTTTACAAAAACAAAAATAAATAAATAAAACTTTTTAGATGTATACAAAGCTCTGGGTGGTTAAATCAAGGATTGGGGTGGAGTTTAAAAAACAAAATTAGATTTTTTTGTACTGCCATGTATCTAAAATAGCCAGTATATTTCCCTGCACAGAGTGAACATTGTGAGTGAGTGCCTATGACAGAAGTACATTGTTCGTATTGCTCACGTTGTCACTCTGTCTAGCCTTAAATAAGTACCATATATATGTACCATATATATTTGCATATAAGCGTATAATATAAGGCACTCAATTTTACCTCGGAAGCCAGTAAAAATGATTGACTCGTCTATAAGCGCCCTCCACAGTATAGCCACCTCCACAGTTTAAAAAGCCAGATGTGCCCCCAGTGTGAGGCAGCCCCCCTTCCCATAGCCAGACGTTGCACCCAGTAGGCAGCCTCCCCCCATAGGCAATATAATACAATTATTAAGGGGCTTAGATCTCATATGTCTTAGTGTTAACCCTGTGGGGAGCACTACCCATGCAAAATCACACCCAAGCCAAAACATAACACTCCACAGGTGTCTTCATAATCACTTAATAACTTGAATATATACAGTCCACAGCAGTATATGAAAAGCCCTGTCCCCCATAAAACCAATAATCAGTGGTGATTAACACCATTCCGCTCAATGATACTCACAGCCGGCAGTGGGACACATTGACATGCATACTAGTAGTGACACATTCACACTCAACGGACAGATTCTCCATTTGTTTGTCAGATACTCCTTATTTGTGTGTCTGCAGGACAATGATTCCAAAGTCCCACAGCTCCAGCTGTCTATTGGAGTGGAAGCTCGTGGGATAAATAGCAGCTGGGCATCGGAGTTCTATTATACTATAGCAGAACTCTAGTGCGGGATAATTAGTGGTTATGATGGGTACCAGAGTTTCGCTATTCTATGGTGGAACTCCAGAGAAGGATAATCAGTGGCTATGTAGGTACCAACGTTTTTTATACTATAGCAGAACTCTGGTGCAGGATAATTAGTGGCCATGGTCAAAGGTTAATATAGGAATAGGTGGGGGGGGGGTTACTATTAGGCATAGGGAGGGGGAGTTAGTGTTAGGCACAGGTGGGGGGAGATAGTGTTAGGTGTAGTTACTGATATTCTACTAACATTACGTACACAGTAGAATATCAATACATTTACCAATATTCTGCTAACATTGAAATTAGATAGTAGATATCAATAAATTAACTGATATTCTACTAACCAGTAAATCTTCACTTAATTTAATTAGCAGCTTTTTTTATGTACAAAAGGGTACTTTCTGGGTACTTTTTGGCCCATCTCTAGCAAAATGATTTACTTGCATGAAGCCATATCCATGTCACAAAACCTGCATTCTGAATCCAAAGCTCTGAGTAGAGATGGGCTGAACTATTCACCCGACGAATATTTCGCAGTGAACGGGTGTTTGCGTTCACCCCCTCGGGCGAATACATGCGGTGTTCGACCCACCCCCTATACATTATAATGGAGCCAAACATTGACCCCTCACCCCAGAGTAAGCAGACACATGGCAGCCAAGCAGCTATCCCTCCCACCTGGACTGCCCCCCCCCCACCTATCAGAAAGCCAGCACAGAAGCCATTTTGCAGTCTGTGTGTGGCTTCTGTGCTGGGCAGATCAGGGAGAGTGTGCTGCTGACAGGCAGAGAGTTAGGTAGGCCTGTGTTCTGCTTCCACATTGTCCTGAACAGCTAAGTCTTTCTTAGGGCTGTTGCATTGTTTTTCTTGCTATTGTATTGCTGCTCTGTGTATAGTGCACAAGTTAGCTGTTGGAGACAGGTCTGCTGGTCCTAGTAGTGCACCGAACATAATCCTATAATCCTTCACCACCACTACTGGCATCTAGCATCCACTACTGGTCCCTGTATAAGACCTCAGTGCTGTTGGAGACAGGTCTGCTGGTCCTAGTAATGCACCGACCATAACCCAATAATCCTTCAACACCACTACTGGCATCTAGTATCCACTACTTCCCCATGTATAAGGCCTCAGTGCAGAATCAGTGTTTTTTTTTTGTCACTTAACTGTCATTGAACTACCTCAGCCTTACCAGAGAGGCTGGAAATCCGCGATTGCATGCACTCCCACGATTGTGCGCACAAGCACGGTGGCCACTACACACCACTAAACAAAGAACAAAGATTGCCACTGAGAGGACTAACATTTATGTTCTGAAGATGTCAACTAGTAAAAACAAAGATCTGCTCACCTGATGTAATCACTACAGGTCTTTACGGTTGATTGAGGATGCGGTGCATCAAAAGCGGCATTTCATCTGTCAGTGTAAAGCGGACGTAACCCTTTCACTACCTGATGGATGTGTATACACGCCGGATGTTTTAAAGCACTTTATTCCACCAATTTAGGAATGTAATGTGATGTCTGCCCTTTAGAGATGAAAACACGACTCTGCGTAAATTATGTAATTTTTGGTGTAACTTTTGCCATGGTTCCCCTTCTGGCATGCCCCCATCCAAGTGTTAGGCCCCTTGAATCAACATTTCCATCACTTTTGTGTCCAGAAACAGTCCATGTAGGTTTTAGAATTTGCCTGCCCATTGAAGTCTATGGAGATTTGCATATTCGTGAATCTTTGCAGAGAATCGCAAATCTTAAATTTGATGTTTGGCTCATCTCTAGCTCTGAGATGCACACAATCGCTAGAAAGAACAGGAAAGGCAGCAAAGCCTGATTTCTCCATTCAAAACCTTCAGCAAAAAATGACACCTACCAGCCCATGTGGGCTTAATCTACTGATAGGTGTTTGTAAAAACCATCTGAACACCGGAGGTGGGGAAGTGCCCCTTGTCCATGCATTGGACAAGGGCTCTAGGGTAGAGGGGGAGGCTTGGCCTCTCCTCCAAAGCACCCCCCATACCATGAACTGTTCGGGCTGGTATAGCTCAGGGTACGAAGCCCCACGCAGCCAGGGCTCTGCATTCTGGCTATCCCAGGAAGCATGGAGGCTAAGGAGTTAAAGAGGCTCAGGAGGTGAACATATAAAAAAATAAATAAATACATTTATATACAGTACATGTTAATACATTATCTGTCGTTTTACCACATTTAAATATAGAAATGTTTTCCTCTAACTTTAACATTGGTTTTCTTAAAAAACTATAAGGTCTTTGCTATTAACCGCTAGAGTCGGCGGCCATTAAAAATAACCATAAAAGAAAAGCGTTTGCGTACAATATGTATTTTTGGCTACTATTTTGCAGTTTATCCTCCTCCGCCATGCTACTGCTCGGGTTTTGGTACACATTTTACACTTTTTTTTAAAGAAATTGTGGCTGCAGAGATGCCCAGAAAATTTTAAGGTTCACCTGCCCTATGTCTATGGAGCCAGCCCCAAAAGGCCAGCTTGCGAACGTTTGCGGTAGATTTGCAGTCGAGCCAGTGAACGCAAATTTTGATGCTCATTCTATCACTACTGGCTAACAAACTTTTATTGAGTTAGAATTAAGATGTACCCAATGGTAATGTATGCTCACGGTATTGCAGCTTACTGTAGTCTTTCTGAATCACGCCCATACTCACTAAATTTTTTTTATTATGGTGAAAAAACTAGGCAAAACTATAAAGAAAAATGTTCTCTACATGGAAAAAGTATTAACATGAGACTTTGTGCATTCTCATTAAATGTAACCATCTATGTTTTTTTATCAGAAAGTTTTAAAAGGGTTATTTGATCTACTGTCAAATACATCCCTAGCCTTTTTTATTATTATTATTATTAAGCATTTATATCTGACATTTTCAATGGTGCTTTACAGGGTATCCTATACAATAATCCCTAACTGTCCCTGTGTCATCCACCTCCTGTCTGTGTGTCCGTGGTTTTGCGTTACTGCGCATGTGTAGCCGACAGGAGGAGGACAGGGACAGAGGGAGCGGGCGGCTGTTGGGGAACGCTGCCGTGCACGAGCGGCGGGGAGCGCGGCCATGTGCGCCTGCGGCGGGGAGAGTGGCCATGTGTGCCTGCGGCAGGGAGAGTGGCCATGTGCGCGCATGGCGAGGCGCGTGGCCATGCGCGCGCACGTCCACGCAGTGCGCGGCTTATGAGGAAAGCCTAGCACCCATTTTTAAACGGGCATTAGGCCTAGTGTTATATAATTCAAGTAACTAAGGAGTGGATTCATGTACTTCCTGTAAAATTGACAAGTGTATGTAGCATGCAGCAATTTTATCAATACTTACAGCAGTTATGTAGAGAGTGTTGAGCAATTAGCATCAGAATCAGAATCAACTTTATTCGCCAAATGCGGCAGATGCCACACCCGGAATTATTTGTGGACGCATGGCCATTGAAAGCAAAGTAAAGGTAACGCAAATTAATCACATCAACATGGTATAGAGTAATAGCTACAGAACAACAATAACAACAATTTGACTAACTATAGCAACAGCGCATGGTACAGATAGGAAGGACCATTGTGCGAAGCAAATATGATATACAGTTCAGTGCTGCCAGCAGGGGACAGCCTACATACAGACTCTCATCCGTTGGGGCAGCTAAGGAGGATTAGGGAATGTAATTTCCGAGAGTGCATGAGTTGAGCAGGAGGACCACTTGGGGGAAGAAGGTGTTTCTACGCCTGGTGGTTTTGGTGAGAATGGTCCTATAGCGGCGACCTAATGGCAGGAGGTCGAAGAAGTGGCTGCCGGGGTAGGAAGGGTCTTGGGTAATCCTATTGGCCCTGGTCATCATTCTAGATGTATGGAGGACGTCCAGAGGGGGCAGGGGCACCCGATGATCCTCTCAGCAGCACTGATTACCCTCTGCAGTTTATGCCTATCCTTTGCATATGCCCCAGAGTACCAGACAATGATGGAGGAGCAGAGGACAGACTCAATGGTGGTGGTGTAGAAACTAGTCAATAGCTCCCGCGGCATACCAAACTTTCTCAGCTTCCTGAGAAAGAACAGCCTCTGCTGGGCTTTCCTTTGAGTAGCAATGGTGTGTACATCCCATTTCAAGTTGTCAGTGATGGTAGTTCACAGGAACCGAGCGCTGTGTGCCCTGGAGACCTCAGTACCATCGATGAAGACCGGACTGGGAGATGGAGCATTCCTTCTAAAGTCAGCAATCAGTTCCACCGTTTTCGCCGTATTTATTACGAGCTTGTTATCCTTGCACCGCCTGTGGATCCGCTCGGTCTCCCTGCGATACTCGTGTTCCCCGTCCTCTCCAATGAGCCCTAGGATGGTGGTGTCATCCGCAAACTTGATGACTTTGACAGAGTCCGTGGATGAGGAACAACTGTTTGTGTACAGAGAGAACAGAATAGGCGACAGCACACACCCTTGTGGGGTGCCTGTGTTGGTGATTCTTACACTGGAGGAGCAGCGGCCAATTCTCACTAGCTGTGACCTATTGGTAAGGAAATCCTTGATCCAGGTGCACAGAGTGAGGTCAACACCGAGTCGTGCTAGGTTGTCATACAGGATGATCGGATATATGGTGTTGAAAGCAGAGCTGAAGTCCAGGAGCAGGATCCTGGCATAAGTGTTGGGATTATCTAGATGTTCTGTGATGTGGGCTAGGCTGATATTAATAGCATCCTCCACGGACCAGTTGCCTCTGTACGCAAACTGCAGGGGTCCAGTATGGTGGCAGTGTGACCCTTCAGATAGGAGAGAACCAGTCTTTCGAAGGTCTTCATGATGATTGGGGTTAGGGCAACAGGTCTGTAGTTGTTAAGGTCTGTGACTCCTGGCTTCTTGGGGACTGGGATGATGTTGGCTTTTTTGAAGCAGGAGGGGACCATGCCCAGCGACAGGGATTTACTGAAAATGGAGGTGAGGATTGGGGCTAGCTGTCTTGCACAGGTTTTAAGGCAGGTAGGGGATATGCCATTTGGGCCTGAAGCCTTCCTGGAGTTAAGCTTCTGGAGGTGCCGTAGTACATCAGCCTCACTGACTATTGCCGATGCCAGGGGGGCAGTGACAGCATGAGGAGATGAGGTGGGGCGAAGCTCCCTGGGTGGGGATGTGAGTGCTAGGTTCCCGGAGTTGGTTGGTTGGTGCTCAAACCTGCAACAGAATTTGTTGAGCTCCTCAGCTAAGGCGATGCTAGGAAGTGTATGTTGAGGAGGGGGCTTGAAGTTAGTGGCTGGCCTAAGGCCTTTCCAGACCTCCCGTGACTTGTTTGACTGCAGGCTCAGACTCAGTTTGTTCAAATAGTCTCTCTTTGCCACCTTTAGCTCTCGGTTCAGGGTGTTCCTGGCCTCCCTGAACTCCTCTGGGGTGCCCGATTTGTGTGCTTCCTCTTTGATCCTCCGGAGTCGGCGTAGCCTGCCGTTAAACCAGGGTTTGTTGTTTGGAAAGATTTTGACAGTCGTCATTGGGATGCATGACTCCTCGCAAAAGCTGATGTAGGAGGTGACATTCTCCGTCCATTCATCTAGGCAAGGAGCCTCCAGAGCTGACCAGTCGGTGCTGTCGAAGCAGGCTTGTAGCTGACTCTTAGCCTCCTCCGTCCACTTTTTAACTGTCCTGACAGTTGGCTTGGAGGTTTCAAGGTGCCTTCTGTAGGTGGGGATCAGGTGTATTAGGCAGTGGTCAGAGTTACCGAGGGCAGCCCGGCGAGTGGCCTTGTACGCGTCTTTGAGGAGTGTGTAGCAATGGTCTAGGGTGTTCTGATTCCTGGTGGGGCAGGAGACGTGTTGTTTGTATCGTGGCAGCTCCTGGCGAAGATTTGCGCTATTAAAATCCCCTAAGATGATGAAGAGGGAGTCCGGAAGGGATGTCTCCCACAGTGATATGGTGTCGCTGAGTAAACGCAGGGCATTTTTGATGTCCGCATCCGGGGGGATTTAAACACCTGCGAGGACATAGGAGGTGAACTCCCTTGGCGAGTACTGAGGCCTGCAGTTAATGAGTAGAAACTCAATGTCTGGAGAGCAGCAGCTTTGTAGAGTGGTTATATTGGAGCACCAAGTGGTGTTTATGTAAAAGCAGATTCCGTCGCCCTTACTTTTCCCTGAGAGAGAGTGGTCACGGTCTGCGCGGAAAAGATTGAAGCCCAGTAGGTTAAGGGAGTTGTCGGGGATGGTGTCACTTAGCCAGGTCTCAGTGAAGCAGAGTACTGGGGAGCTGCCTTCTAGCGAGGGTTTACTACCAAGAAGTAGTAGCAGCTCATCCAGCTTGTTTGGGAGGGAGCGAACGTTCGCTAGCAGAATGGCTGGGATGGGCGACCTCAGACCTTTCCTTTTGAGTCTTACTTGAGCGCCCGCTCTCCTCCCTCTAGGCTGGTACCTTCTGCTGCTGTTCCAGTGATCAATGTAAGTCCAGATGTTGTCTCACAGGGGCAGTGCCTGGGCCTTGGTCTCCCATTCCAAAAGCTCTGCTTTTGTGTAGGTGATAGTGCGCTGGGAGGGATGGGCTTGGGATGGGGCATCGAGATGTTGCAGTGCCATGCGGGGCATCAAATGTTGCGGGACAATACTCGGTGCAAACAGCTCGCAGTCAGTTTCATGTCGATATACATAGTACCAGGGCCGGGACAAGGTCCACCACCAACAGAGGCTGAGCTGCCCAAGTGCGCCCCCCCCCCCCCCACACACACACACACACACACCCACACACACCATTTAAATGTAAAAATAAATTATGCATAAATGAAACAGTATTTTTCCACCGGAAAACAGATTTAAGTTGAGTTTAAGTTTTTTTAATCAAACTTAAAATTTTCATTAAGGCAGGCAGCATAATTTGCCACATATGTGTTTATAGGTGCCGAATGAATGATATACTATATCCATCGCAAACATACTCATTCTGCGCCTATATACACACAGGGCAGACACTATGCTGCTTGCTTGCAAGCAGATCTTTCTCAAACAAACAACTAACCAGGAAGTCAGAATGGGGTCAGGATCTAAATACTGACTGTCTGTAGTAATACTACTTACTGTAAACTTTTGAAAATATGGCCACAGGTGCCAGTCCCAACTATGCAGCCAGCCAGCAAGAAGACGCTGCGAGGGACATTAATAAGAAGGGAGGCGGACACGCATGAATGCCAGTCAGACTCCAGCCAGCATCAAGAGAAGGGGCCGTAACTAGAAACCTTGGGGTCCCATGAAATTCATGGGGTCCCCCATCCTAGTTTCCACCTATCCACCCCCCTCCCTCCCCTGTACAAATGTGGCATATCCCTTCTCCTCTGTCTCTTATCTACAAAACTCCCAGACCTTGCTCCCCTACCGCTCAGAACCTGAGGGCAGTGAATGTAGCCAATGAGAGAGCCAAGGGCACTTGCGCTATTTACTGGGCAGAAATCCACGCTATCACTGCCATTAACTTCAACCGCAATTTCTGGCTATTACCAGTAATAAAGGTGACCTCTGGTGTCTACTATTTTATTATATCACTAAAATTAATGTCGATGCCCTTTTTTACCAGGGTGTGTGTGGTGCCCTATTTGTTTTGTCTCCACACTCCTACCCACACAATACCATAAAGTGCATATGCCCACATATACACTTAAAGGATATCCAAAGTGAAGAATCTAACTTTACTTATATGGGGCTTCTTCCAGCCCATAGAAGTCATTTGTGTCCCTCACCGCAGCTCCGGTCCAGGGTCCCGCTGGCTGCCTCTAAGGATTGCCTACCCCCAATCGGTTGGCATCCTCTGCGCATGCGTGCACACACCCAAGTCACTCAGAGCATACTACTGCACAGGCGTAGAATGCTCCCGGTGACATAAGCGCATTCGTGGGCAGGCGTAAGCATGCGCAGAAGAGGCATCAGGGTTCAGCGATCCTTAGAAGCTGCCAGCGGGACCCAGGATAAGACCGAAGCTGCGGTGAGGGACACAAATGACTTCTACCGGCTGGAAAAAGCCCCACTTAAGTAAAGCTAGAGTTAATTCTTCACCTCATATATCCTGTAAGCACAAGCAATACACACACACACTCTCTCTCTATGCTGATAGACACAAATACACATTACATAGACAATGCACATATACCCACAAATAAATACACAGACACGCTAGCAGCACTCACTGAATCACACACATACACTTCAAGCAGCACTCACTAATACAGACACTCACTCACCTTCACTAGTATGCACACACCCATCCCCCTTCAATACTGCAGCACTGTATAATCACACATACACACTTCTCCATGCTGACTCATAAACACAGTGACACACTCACTCACATCCCCCTTCAATCTTGTTCACTTGCTGCCGACCCACATGTTCTCTCCTGTCTCCTCCACTGTCTCCAGTACTTTGGAAGAGCAGACTTCTTGGAGGGGGGAGGGATAGATGGGTAGAAGAAATTTCCTCTGCACTCTGATGACCAGTGACCAGGAGCTGCTGCTAGGACTGAGGAAGACAGATCAGGCGAGCACTATCCTGGTCTAAGTATAAAAACGTTGTCTCCCCTACTTACCCCGAGTTTCACCCCTTCTGTTAGTCACACATGGCACGGTCTGAACCTCTGCAAAGCTTCAATATTCTGCCCGCACAAGCTTGCTTGCTAACCCATGTATTTTATGGGCTCTTGCGTGCCTCCCGGCCCTTCTGCAGCTGGGGTGATAGTCACGTCCCTGCTCACATGAGACACACCGCAGCTTGCAACATGTGTGGCTGAAGAGCGGGAGGGGCGGCATTATCGTGGCCCTGGCCCTATTGTACTCTCTCTCTCGGAGAGAACAGTACAGAGAAAATCCACTCCGCAGCACTAATAGCTTTGCAGCAAATAGCAGGGCAGGCGCTGGGCAGTGGGCACTCACCAGTAGTCACCACTGTCTCCTGCCTGACTCCTCCGTAGCAGCTGATTCACAGAAGACAGCGGGACGCTGAGAGGCACGTTTAGACAGCCGCAGGGGGGTGGGACCCACAGGCTTCCGACGTCACAGAGAGACGCACACCGGTTGGCTCAGTGAGAGAGAGAGGCTGGCGGCAGGTACACGGAGTGAGTCTCACTGACCATGGCAACAGGGAAGTGGAGAGCGAAATGTATACACTCCGCTCCCGATCCGTTAGTCAGTCAGCATGTGTAAATAGCGGCGGGCGCCAGGCGGCACAGCAGGCAGCATGAATACAGCCAGGGTGGCGGCGGCCGGCCAGAGGCAACACAGACTGCAAGATGCGCCCATTCAAACTGCTAATGACCTGCGCCCTGAGGCTCCAGCCTCACTGGCCTCTGTGTCGGCACGGCCCTGCATAGTACAACAACTGCATAACCTATGTTACCTAGGTAAACCTAGGCAATTTTACCAGAGGTACGCAAATCAACCCTTAAGTGCCTTACAAAAGAGATCAAAATCTAATTTAACAAAAGCAATCAAAAAATATGTACTGGGCAGAATAAAATTAGATTAAGTATGTACTTCATTTACCTCCATAGTCTTTTCTTGCATAATGACTATCCACTGTCTTCGTAGTTGCTGTTGTATTTTCTGTTGAAAATAAAAAGAAATTAATTAGCTACTATGATAACTGTAATATTAAATACTTAACGCAGGAAGAAGTGAAGGCAAGACTAAACAAATTAAAAATGGACAAGGCACCTGGCCCGGATGGCATGCATCCTCGGGTCCTAAGGGAATTAAGTTCAGTTATAGATAAACCCCTTTATCTTATCTTTTGTGACTCTCTTGCAACTGGCAGAGTCCCAGTGGATTGGCGTACAGCCCACATTTTCCCATTATTTAAGAAGGGCAAAAAATCAGATCCAGGAAATTATAGACCTGTTAGCTTAACATCAGTTGTATGCAAACTATTTGAGGGGTTACTAAGAGATACTATACATGACTTCATAGTAGAAAATAATCTTATTTCTCAGCATCAACATGGGTTTACTAAAGACAGGTCCTGTTTGACTAACATGCTCAGCTTTTATGAGGTAGTGAATGCTAATATGGATATTGGGAATGCTGTAGATGTGATATACTTGGACTTTGCTAAGGCCTTCGACACTGTTCCCCACAAAAGTCTGGTGCAAAAGTTGGGGATGCAAGGACTGGGGAAGAGTCTGTGTGCTTGGATAGGGAACTGGCTAATGGACAGAAAACAAAGAGTTGTGGTCAATGGATCATACTCAAAATGGGAGACTGTTAGCAGTGGGGTACCACAGGGGTCTGTACTGGGTCCAGTGCTCTTCAATTTATTTATTAATGACCTAGTGGATGCCGTAGTGAGCAATGTTGCCATTTTTGCAGATGATACAAAATTGTGCAGAATCATCAACTCTCAGGAAGATAGTGTCATATTGCAACAGGATCTGGATAGGATGGCTATATGGGCACATACATGGCAGATGAAATTCAATGTTGACAAATGTAAAGTCATGCATTTTGGTCGTACCAATGGTCTAGCTCCATACAAAATAAATGGGAGACAGTTGGGGACATCAAACTTGGAGAAGGACTTAGGAGTACTCATCGACAACAAGTTAAATAATCGTACTCAATGCCAAGCCGCTGCAGCTAAAGCTAACAAAATTTTGGGATGCATTAAAAGGGAAATAAAAACTCGAGATGCGAGCATAATATTGCCCCTGTTTAACTCTCTAGTAAGGCCACATCTGGAATATGGAATTCAGTTCTGGGCACCACATTACAAAAAAGATATTGCAGTTTTAGAGCAGGTGCAGAGACAAGCAACAAAATTGATACGTGGGATGGAAGGTCTCACTTACCAAGAAAGGTTAGATAAACTGGGTTTATTTAGTCTAGAGAAAAGACGCCTTAGAGGAGATCTAATTAACATGTATAAACACATCAGAGGGCAATGTAATAGCTTGGCGGATGAGCTTTTTGTCCCTAGGCCTTCTCAAAGGACTAGAGGACATGATCTGCGCATGGAGGAAAAACGTTTTAGCCATTTATTTAGGAAAGGGTTCTTTACAGTAAGAGTGATTAAGATTTGGAATGCATTGCCACAGGAAGTCGTTATGGCAAACTCTATACCTGCATTTAAAGGGGGCTTAGATGCTTTCCTTGAGTTGAATGACATCCATGGCTACAATTACTAGGTAAGGCAGAATGATGTTGATCCAGGGATTTTATCTGATTGCCATCTGGAGTCGGGAAGGAATTTTTCCCTTTTGGGGCTAATTAGACCATGCCTTGTAAGGGTTTTTTCGCCTTCCTCCGGATCAACAGGGATATGTGAGGGAGCAGGCTGGAGTTGTATTTTGTACTGGTTGAACTCGATGGACGTATGTCTTTTTTCAACCAAAATAACTATGTAACTATGTAACTATGATAACAAATATACTGTATACGTAACAAGGCACATTATCTGAAATCAAGTAAAGGTAAAGTAGGAATTCGTAATGCATACCACCACTTGCCATGGAATACAGAATCAGTAATCCTAGGTCAAGGCAGAGTTATTCTTTGGAATAATAACTGCAATAATAAGAGCTAGAAGTGAACAGACAACAAGCTAAAACTGGCAAACTGTAAGTAACCTTTGACAATGTGACAGTCACATGACATTAATGGCACTGAACTTAAAATAACATAAAAGAAGATAAAAGGTCTACAGGTCAATGAAGAGGCACTTGCCAAACTCTATAGTGGGAGAGGGGGAGGGAATGGCTGCAAAAGGTTGGCACTGAACTGGACTTTCTGTAAGTAATGAAGGGAGTAATAAACTCTAAAACTAATATGGTGTGAATACTACAGTAAGGGCAATGGGAATGGGGTCACTTAAAAGTGGACTAAACTTATAGACTATTACAATAAAAAGTAAATAGTTACACCTTCCCATGAGAAATAAGAATGGTGATTGCAAGCTAACCCTTGTGTTTGCCCAGAATTGTTGAGACATGAGGATGTGTAAATATAAGAATTGTACATAAAGAGTGATGAACGGTGTGCATAGTTAATGGAAGCCTCCTAATGTCATCCTCTAACCCATCCACCAGTTCAGAGCCCAGAGTGCAGTCATGTAGGGGAGGAGGAAGGACCAGATCTGACCCAGCAGGACTCACAGCAGAACAACCAGCATAAACTGGGGAGAAATTTAACAGTTTATGCAGATATGCTTTTTTATTTTCTTGGTTTATGTTTTAAGGCCGGTACAATATCAAGACTACTACAGTAATTTGTGAGGAAATGAATGTAAATATGTAAAATGTGCAAAACAGAGAATTCATAAATAATTAACAAATTATGTTTACAAAGTAAAAAGTAAAATAACACAGTGCAAAAAAAAACCCCAAAACAAAACCCCTTTCATAATACACCAAACCATAAGAGATTTATTCTAGCTGTAATAATATCCCCATAGAGGTAACTTTTATGGCATGTGGGGAGTGGCAGATGTCCACTCTAAAAACATCACTAACTGAACTGTTACAAGGCATGCATCTATGCAAACCAGGAATAGCAGTAAGGTTCAGAAAATACATTTCCTTTGGAGGATTTTGCAAAGTGAATTTCAAAAAATGTGGAGAATCACGCTGGTGTTATTATTGACTCCCTCCAAAAAGTGCCTGGGAAGACTATTAACAAATCTTTGGGAAATGCTTTCCCCAATTAAGGACTCTGGAGGCAAGCAGGAGAAAAGCATGTGAAATTCCATAATAAAGTGTATAAGTGGAATTAAATTGGACACACGCTGCAGAAATTTGGACCGTGGTGAGACAAGCCCATGTAATGTAGGTTATAGTGGGGTTTTTTCACAGGCTATCAAGGTATTGCCAAAAAGAGTTCATTTGCAATGCTATGATGCTATGGCTAGGCTAATTTTATATATATATATATATATATATATATATATATATATATATATATATATATATATATATATATATATATATATATATACACACAATATATCATCATTGCATAGACATAAGGGTTTTGGGTACCTACTATCCTTTGCTTGTTGCACAGCAGCTTAATTTTTTATTGTTGTTTATGCATACAGTATCTATACATGTAAGTTAGATTCTATGCATATAATTTAATATGTGTTGAAAAATGATACTGTCCAATTAAAATGACTCCAATGGAGTTGTGTTTTCTGTTAGAACAGACTGTAAACAAATATTCGTACGATAAGCTTTATGACAAGTATTGTAATTACAGGACTCCTTGACATGCCATATTAATTTACATAAAAATGTAATGATTAGGACTCTGGGGTGGTTCAGCGCTCTGGACTATGTGAGCAACACCTACATACAAATATTGGGTAAAGATAGATGTTACACCAGATTATTATAGACTAAACTGTCAGATCATAAATTGGTACAACAACTGTATAATGGAAAGTTGTCAGTCAGCAGTAAATAATGACTGCAGCATCCAACTCCATAAGAATTTATGGACACAATCTGGTGATATGTATTAATTTAAGCATTGTTGCTAATGTGGCTTTACTGTTTGCTGAACTGCAACATGTTTTAACTATAGTTCTGTAGCTGCCTTCTGTTCAGATTAAAAAGGAAAAAAAAGTCTTCAGATTCTTACTGTTGACACTGGAGCAGACATATATTATTGCTTTGGTGTTACTATAAATATAATATGTTAAACAATTCTATCCATTGCTGGCACTTGACAATCTACTCCTTCTTTCCTTACCACTACATTGGCATGTAAAGAATCTCTGTGCACTTCATGACCTTATGTCAATAATTAAAATATCACAACTATCAGTTATATTTTACAGTCCTGAATTTAGGAAAGAATGTAATCATAATTTCAGTCTTGTGATGTAGACTGATAGCACTGACAGATTTATTATGCAGCTGCTGTGTTTACTGCTCCTGTAAATTCCTAGGAAAATATGACCGTTAAACCTGGTTAAAAGACATGATGGTAAAAATAAATCTGCTTGCCCTTGCCATCCAAATACATTTTCTTTCTCCTAATGTTATTTTCTGTGAAATGATGAGGGTAAACCATGACATGACCTTCTCGGGGCTTACTTTACTGCAGATATAAAGGCTCTGTAAGAGATCTTGTGAGGGAAATAAAAACAGTTCAGTACAGATACTGATGTACTAGTCTAAAACCTGTCAGTTCTGTTAGATTTTAAATGCTTACTTTTTTTTTGCTATCATGATGCTTTAATTTTAATTTGTCATGTGATTTCCCCTCCAATCGGGCCATGATAGAGTGTACCTAAATTAACAGTCAGGATAAAAAACATATGTATGTACAGTCCTGATCCTCAGTGCTGCATGTCGGTCCTCTCTCCCCTCCTCTTCAAAGAAATCAGCAAGTCACCCACTGTACTCTTATGTATGTGCAGCTCCTGAGCATATCACATGACGTGTTTGGGAGCTGCATGGACTTAACAGCAAAACTGGCACCCTGTTGATTTCTATGAAGGGAAGAGGATGATGGACCAACATGCAGTGCTGGAGCAGGTATATTACACGCTGCTCCGCTACTCTGCATACAAAGGATGGGGATGGGGGGGGGGGGGGGGTAGGAAATACGAAGGAAACAAGAGTGTTGTTGGGAGGTGGAGAGATCAGGAGTTTATTGGAGAGTAGCACAGTGTTGTGGGAATGGACAGTAGTCATATTGGTTGCCCTTGTTATGGGAGTAGGGAAAGTGGAAGGGGGGCTTTTATTGGCCACATTTTCTATGGTCTGGTAAGAGGGGTTAGTTATGTTGGCCACACACTACAGTGGATGTGTTGGGGGAAGTAACTATGCCGGCCACACTTGCTAAGGTCGAAGGGGCAGGAATGTATTGTGCTTACTACCCCACATGTTATTTGGGGTAGATAAGTTATATTGGTCACACTTGCTATGAGGTTGGATTTCTATTGACCACACTTGCTATAAGTTGTGGGGGCAATGACTGAGCACCTAAGTATCAGGATGGGGTGGTGGATAGAAGGTGCACTTCTGAGGCTCAACTTCTGCTGAAGGACCTTGTCCTGGCCTTACACAGGGGAAATAGTAACATGGGCTTTCTATGAGAATATGCATGTCATTGAGCGTTGAAAACAATCCAGAATGTGTATAGTATGAATGGGCCTAGCTCTCAGAGGATTAACACAGTTGTGGGCTAACTGATTACTGGTTAGCACCTTTGGTATGCTAGCTGGTATTTCTCTTTCGCACGTCACAAAAAATTGCCCCAAAAATCACGTCATGGGTACAAACCTTTAGAAAAATTTCTATTCGCCCCTGCTTAGATCGCTATAGATGATTTTACAATGCACTGTACTTACTTCTTTTTATACTGTGCTATTTACAGTATGTCCATAAACCAATACAAACCCTGTGGCCCATATGCAATTAATTTTTTTCTCCTCTGTTTCCTCCTAGGAGATCTTTTTTTAATCTTTTGTATAAATAACTTGTCAGCACTCTGCAACTAAAAAGTGTCAAAAAGTATGCAATAAAGTACTGGCAAAATTATTCTAAGTATTTTGTTGCTTGCTGGTGGTTTAGAAAGGCACTTCATATAAGTTTGAAAAAATCACCTACATTGCTGCCCATAATTATTCATACCCCTGGCAAATTTTGAGTTACTTTTATTCAACCAGCAAGTAATTTTTTGACGGGGAATGACATAGGTGTCTCCCAAATGATATTAAGACGATGTACAAGAGGCATAATTGTGGGGAAAAAAACATTTCTCAGCTTTTATTTACATTTGAGCAAAAGGTATCCAGTCCAAAATTATTCATACCCTTCCAAATAATCAATAGAAAAGCCTTTATTGGCTATTACAGGAATTAAACACTTCTTATAATTGCAGACTTCTAAATTGGATTCAGGTCAGGACTCTGGCTGGTCCACTCCAAAATGTTAATGTTGTCTGCTTACCATTTCTTCACCACATTTGCTGTGTGTTTTGGGTCATTGTCATGATGAAATGTCCACGGGTGCCCAAGGCCAAGTTTCTCTGCAGACTGCCTGATGTTGTTGTTGAGAATCCTCATGTATTGCTCATTTTTTATTGTGTCCTTTACAGTGATTAGGCTCCCTGGTCCATTGGCTGAAAAACACCCCCAAAGCATTAGGTTTAATTCTTCTCCTTTTTTATGCCAAATGAAGGAAACATCATTGGGACCAAACAATTAAATTTTTGTTTCATCTGAGTCTTCTTCTTTGTCCAGATGAGCATTTGCATAGGCCAAGCAAAGCAAGCTTTTGGAGAAGTGGTGTCCTCCTTGGTCTGCATCTGTGGAATCCAGCAGTGTGCAGTGTCAGTTGGATTGTCTGCCTTGAGACATTTTCCCCAGCAGAGCCCAAATTCACCAGGATGGCCTGGGTGGTGATCCTTGGATTATTTTTTCACCTCTCTCACTATCCTCCTGACCAGCATAGGTGTCACTTTTGGCTTGCAACCACGTCCTCTGAGATTTTCCGCAGTGTGGAACATCTTGTACTTTTTATAATAATACTTTGCACTGTAGCCAGTGGAACTTGAAAACATTTAGAAATGGCCTTGTAGCTCTTTCCTGACTTGTGAGCAGCCACAATGCGCAGCTGCAGGTCCTTATTGAGCTCCTGTCTTAGCCATGACTGTCCACGAACCAACTGCAGAGAGCTGCTGTTTTTCACCTGTTGAGTTGATTAAAACAGCTGTTCCCAATTAATCAGGGTAATTAGGATGCTTTAGAACAGCCTGGGCTATTTGGAATGTGTGTATGTATATATACAGTATATATATATATATATATATACACATATATGTGTGTGTGCGTGTGTGTGTGTATATGCATATATATATATATATATATATATATATATATATATATATATATATATATATATATATATATATATGTGTGTGTGTGTTTATATATATGTGTGTGTACATATACTGTATGTACACATGAACACACACACATGCAGCCCGCATGTATATAGAGAGTTTAGCGTGTCTAATTCCTCCTCATTTGTCTCTAATCACAAGTTGTAATTTGATCTCTCTCCTGTGTCATCTGACTGCCATGGCAGAGATGGCAGTTAAGCTCACTTGAAAGCACAGGATGACAATATAGCCATTTGGTTTCCAACTGTTTCTGAGCTAAGTGCTTTTGCCTTACTGTTACCAATTTTTGCCTGGATTTTTACTACTCTCAGCCTGCCGCCGGCACCAACCTCAGCCTGGATTTTGAATACTCCCTGTCTGCCTTATTTGTACAGTTTCACAATTTTTAAAGTTTATTCATAAATGTAATTAATTCAAAAATGCTGTGTTCTAGTATTTTATTTATATGCAGAATGTCTACCAGGCTTTTATTCTGTCATATTTTGGTAAATTATGACTTAAGAATTGGAGGCCTAAAATTCTTGAAAAAATGTACCGCTTTTGACTCATAATTCCAGACAGAAATGCACCGCCAGGGAGGTTAATTGTATATGGGCCTGTATCTTGCTGCTTAATTTACTTCAAAATTACTTTTGTACTCTGCAATTAAAGAAGTACCAAAAAGTAGGTGGATAATAAAAACAACAACTATAGAATATTCATATTTTATATGCCAGGTTAAAAATGTTGGCTTAAAACCTACAATTGACTTCAATCAATGACGTGTGTGTACTGTGTTAATAAAGCAGGAACCTTATAAAGAAAAAGAGGTCAAACTACAGCAAGCCAAAGCCAGTATACCATTTCATTGCATGAATATATAATGGAAAAGTTCTCTAATTAAAAAAAAATGCTGACACCTTCAATTCATTATACTAATACAAAAATTACGCTTAACCCCTAACCATTTGCCACATTTATACACTTAAGGGATCTTACAGACACCGCCACTGAGCATATTTCTGAACAAGGAGTTTGTAAAATTATAAAAGGTTTATTATGGATAAAATTCCCTGGTCCAGCAAGTTTTACAACGACTGTGGGGTCTCTCTAAATGTAACACTTACTTATTTAATGAGGCTATGTCATCCAGCTTCTTTTTGAAAAATATGCTGCAAGCTATTATTTTAATCATAGCCAGAGCACAGAAAGATACAGATATACCGCAGTCTTTTCAAACCTGCTTAAAGAGGACATGTAATGACTATGCTGTATATTGGTATGTAACCAAGCCCTCACAGTGATGTTTAGCCAGGGCTATGAAATCATGCAGCATTCTGTCCAAGAGCACTTTGAGAGAAAAGAAAACACCCCACAATGATTCACCTTGCCAGCAGTAAAATGCTGGCATCACTGATACATTTAAGAATGTAAATCAGGGTGGGGTACGATTTTACAGTGGGCATGGGCAAACATTGACAAAATAATTTGCAAACAGATATTGTAAAAACGAAGCACTTTTAGCCACTTCCCTACCAAAGGTTATTTGCCCTTAAAACCACAGCAATTTTCACGCTCCTCTCATTAATTCGCCAAAAACGTTATCACTACTTACTTTTTTTGTGTTTCATTATACTATATCAGTAATTACAGCCACTTAATTCCAAAAATAATAGTAATATATCCACATGATATATATATATATATATATATATATATATATATATATATATATATATAGATATATATATATAAAACATGAGTCCCTAAGGTAACTATTTATGTATTTTTTTAAATGCAGTCACTTTGTCTCCCCCCCCCCCCCACCCCCACAAGTGCTTTATTTCAGTAACTATAGGAGAGAGGGGTGGAAGGAGTTGATAACTAATAGGGGATTTATTTTTAATTTATTTTAGTGTATTTTACATGCTTTTTTTGCCCTCTAGATTTGCCGCTGATTGTTGATTAGCATATATTAACACCTTACTGTAACATGCATTACTTTGTGCCATAACAGCAATTTTGCGGTAGCCGTAGAAAAAAAAATCAGAGATCATTTACAGTGTACCACAATTTTTGTCTCTTACTGATTGTCACTGATTGTTGATTAGCATACATGAAAACCACCTGCACAGTGCGCTACTTTGTGTCATAACAACCATTTGGCGGTAAAAAAAAAAATCAATTCATTTACAGTGTACGGCAAACTTTCGCTCTTACAGATTGTCACTGATTGTTGATTAGCATATGTTTTTAACGTATGCTAATCAACAATCATTGCGCTGTGCGCTACTTCGTGTCATAACAACCATGTTGTGGAGGAAAAAAAATCAAAGTTCATTTACAGCGTACAGCAAATATTTGCTCTCACTGATTGTTGAAAAACATACGTTAACACACCTTACTGCCCTGTGCGTTACTTTGTGTTGTATTAGACAACCATTTCGCGTAACCCCCGCCCCCCCCCAAAAAAAAAAAAACTAAGTTAATTTACAGCATACCACAAATTTTTGCCCTCACTGATTGTTGATTTCCATATGAGATTTACAACAACCCTTACTGTGCTGTGCGTTACTTTGTGTGATATCAGACAGCCATTCGGTGAAGTGTCAGAGGCATTTCTGACAAATAATCCTTGGATAGTCCTTCTCTCAAACAAACATGACATGCAGAAGCATGCCAAAACTCAGAGTAAAAAAAATCCCATGGTGGTGGCCTATGTGATCTTCTGCAGAAGAAAGCCATTACTTCCCAGAATGTAGAAGAGGTGGTTGCCTGGCTCACTCAGCGTCCCACCTGTTCAACCTCTTCTGCTGCCAATGTTCCTGCACCCTTCTCATCCTCCCCTGCTGTGGTCAACTCCACCTCCAGCACCAAAACCCCTCCAACTGAATTGGATTGCTCAGAGGAGGAGCTATTTCCCCAGGCATTGTGGGACCAGAGACGCACAAGTCTTTTTGCCATCAGGTGAGGAAAAGTAGCAAAGCAGACACTCAGAAGGAAGTCCCCAGGTTGCTGCAAAGTCCCTGCTGCTGTGACCTACTGTGAGCTTGAAGTTGTAAGCGATGATGAGTGTGATGATGATGTGGTGATGGAGGTCTCATGGGTTCCCACAAGAGAGGAATAGGAGGAGGAGAGTTCATATGGAAAGACCGAAGGAGGAAAAGGGTAGGAAGCAGGGAGAGGTTGCAGGGGACAGGAAACAAACAGCAGGGTGTGACTTCACCCTGGGGTCAGCCAGACAATCTCCCTGGTCACTTCTACTAGACCAGCTCCCCAAGGCTCATTTGTGTGGGAATATTAGTATGTTTCTGCTGCTGGCAGAACTGATGCCATCTGTATCCTGTGTCAAGAGAGACATAGCCGTGGGAACACCAGCATGCATGTAAGAATGACAATGCTGAGAAGGCACCTGGAGTCTCACCCTATGGCCCTGTGCTGTGGCATGAAGCCCTTAAAGCGGATCCGAGATGAAAAACTAACTATAACAAGTAACTTGTTAATATATCTTATCTAAAGTTTATATAGTTTACACAGCAAATCTAGCTGCAAATGGCTTAAACAGAATATGATTATTTCTTCCTGTAATACAATGACAGCGGCCATGTTCTGTTTGTAAACATTACACACAGGCAAGCTGATCTGCATCTCCAGCCCTCAGCTTGTGAAAACCTCCCTCCTCCCCTCTGAAATTTCTGGATAGTAACACCTCCCCCTCCTCCTGACCAGACTGAGCTTACATAAGCCCTTGCTACTGTCTGAAAATGCCAAGGTACTCTGAAAAGCTGTGGGCAAGGCTTGTTTAGTTTACAGGGAATTAAAGTATTAAAACAAAAACAAAAAAGTATTTGGCTCGAGGAATGCCCTATAAACTATATGAGAGGAACACAATTATGCAATGAGTAAAAGTTTATCTTGGATCCACTTTAAGGCAAAAAGCACTAAAAGCCCAAGCCAGCATTCTTGTGTTCCACCTTCTGCCTCCTCACATCCTCCTCCTATTCCTCATTCTCAATTCTCCTTCTTTCTGCCTTCCAGCCTATCCACTTCATTGTCATCACCACAGAGCCAATGTTCCATCCCAGAAATGTTTGAGAAGAAAAAAAAAAGTTGCCGAAATGTAACCCCATTGCCCAATGTCTGAGTGCTGGCCTGTCGTAACTGCTAGCCCACCAGCTATTAACATACCAGCTGTTAGAAACAGAGGCTTTTAAAACATTTTTTAGGGATTGCTGCACCACAGTGGAAGTTACTGGGAAGAAGATATTTCTCTGAAACGGGCATTCCGGAGTTGTATTGGCATGTGCTACGGCAGGTCAACCAAACTGTGGCACACAGTGTTGAGGCAAAGATCTATCTGACCATAGACACCTGGTCTTCAAAACATCGGCAGGGAAGGTACGTAACCTTCACTTCCTAATGGGCAAACCTGGTGGTGATGGTGGGGAAAGAAAGACTGCCTGGCTGTTGAGTGGAGTCTGTACCACTGCCATATCTTGCATGCAGGCCAGCCACTTCTCCCCCTCCTACTCTTCATCCTTCCTCTGCAGTCCCTTTCTCAGTTCCTCCTCTGTTGTGGCCTCCTTTTCCACTGTGGCCCCCAAGCTCCCCACAATCTGTTCCACCATGTACTGTATGTATGTTGGTCTTATGCATTTTTGCAGATGTGCGTGGATACAAAAAGCCACATTGGAGATGCACTGCTGTCTGCTCTGTACGAACAGGCCAATGAGTGGCTGACCCAACATAACCTTGTCTTATTTGCGACAGCCCAACCAGATGGAATTCCACATTGCACATATTGAATCTGCTGTACCTGCAGCAAGTTAATGAGTACCTGTGTGCACTGGCTAATAGGGCAGTCTCTGGGGAGATTAGATAACTTTACCCGAGGCAATGGGTGATCATCCGCGATGCCTGGAGACTGCTGCGTTCTTTTGATGAGACCAGTAATCAGGTCAGTCCCAGTGAAGGCACCAACAGTGATATCATACCTTACATCTTTTTTCTGGAGCATGCCATGTTCTGGACCAGGTTGTGGATGAGCTGGAGCGTGAAGAAGTGGAAGATGAGTTTACGATTTCGCCACTTGAAGAGGGGCCAATGTCATCAACTGTCATGGGCAGAGGGAGTAGTCAGAGGAGGAGAATGATGGTTGTGGTGGTAAAGTAGAGCAATAGGAGCAGGCTTCCGAGGGGCTGCTCACTTTTTGGGGGGACCCTGGTCTAGTCCATGGTTGGAGGGAACAAACCAGGGTAGAGGATATTGCTCTGGATGCAGAACAGGAGCTGCAGTCTTCGGCCTTAAACGTCATTAGACATGCTATCAGTCTCCTCGAGGGTGGCCAAAATGCAGCACTTCAACACCACCTTAGACAGATGCTCTAGTTCACCTTTCAGTGGTGGTGGTAGCACAGGACATTTTCAGTCAAATTGTTGCCAGGAACACTCCTCCGTCTGCAAGAACAGGGCGATTTCATGCTGTAGGTAATGTGGTGATCATGTCCGATATGAGTCCTTCTTCTGCACAAAGCCTCAACAGGGTCCTTCTGGATTTGCCCTCAGGGAAAGCCTTGACTAACAGCTATCCAACAACCTTGAGTTTTTTTGTATTTTCTTGTTTACTCATGGCTTAAAGGGCACCTTATTGAGCAGGTGTTAAAATATTACCTAGGAGAAAACGCTGGAGAAAAAGTTAATTGAATAATTATAATACTATAATAATTAGTAGAGGGTCAAAACGTTGCCATTTTTATCTGACCATGGAACTGTCCATTCTAATTCACAGCACCAAATGCTACTGCCACTTTATACCAGCAATACAATGAAAAATAGCGCAATATGGAAGGCATACTAACCATATAGAGATTGAATAATCCAGATCCTTTCATCAATGACAGTAATGGAGGAAATGTAGTGGGTAAAAGTTAGAGGTACTATAGTGGAGACCAATGAATATATTCAAATACATTCAAGGGCAATAGAAAGGCGTGATAAATTGCTATTTATTCCTAGATATGCGCAAAGAGAAAGAAGATCAACTATGTAATGGTTCTTTACCGTATGAAAATCTATATTGCACCTAAAATGAGCTTGAATAATACTTTCACACTGAAATGCATCCAAAGCTATTGTAACAAGGTATAGGATGTAGTAGAGTATAAAATCAGTAAAATAGTTATACTTTGACTCTGTAGGATAAGATTTCCTTCATCTAGATCACAGGTGTCAAGCACAGTACCCGTGGCCCGAATGTGGCCAGTTTGAGGTGGGGTGCAGCAACAACCCATGGGACCCCTCAGCTAAATTGCTATGGGGTCCCCTCTTGGCATCCAAACCCTCTTGTGTGGCTCGTAAACCCCCCTCCCCCCCCCCCCACACACACACACACAAACACCTCATCTCACAAAAAAAGACTATGAGGAAGTGAAGGCTAGCATCTTACCTTGGGCCACATATTGATCCTTTTCTGCCAAAGCAGCAGTGGGGCAGTAAACCGCTCTACTGCACTGCTCTGCAGAAGGGGGATGAGCAAGGGCCCTCATGTATGCTATAGTTATGCCACTTATTTTGAAACTGTTTAATAAATGTTAAATCTCATATAACCAGTGCCACTTGGCACGCGACTTAGACTAGATTTTAGATTTTGCCACTTATATAATTGAGTTTAACACCCCTGATGTAGATCATGGTAGGATAAAAGTGTGTAAATAAATCCGTAATTATCATTACCTTGGATTATCATTTAACTATTCTGCTTTAGTTACTGTATCTTTTATACTTTTTTGTTATTGAAACTAATGTAGTTCAGCAGTGACATAGAACATATAAGTGAAGGTAGCACAATGACAGCATTACTAACTTCCAAGGTCGGGTCTATTACTTGGTTTCATACATTGCTTGCCAGTATCGTTATTTAGTAATTCATAAAAGCTTATCAACTTCAGGCATACATTCTCATGTGTATGTTTATCGTTCCATAGAGCCCTTTGACATATATTTCGTTCACAGTATTTATTTAGGTGTTTAAAATGGAGTATAAGTTTGGGCCTTTCCTATTGGTGATCCAGGGCTGCCAGACCTTTGAGAAATGTTGTATTTGGTCCCAAACTACGTTCTAATACAGCATTTTATTAAGTACATTTGATTATTGACTGGGGCATGCCTTGCCACTGTGGCACAATGTGGATTTAAGTGGTAAAAGTACTATGTTTTGCTTATATTTGACAAATTCAATTACCTCTGGGTTGAAGCCTAGCAGCAACACTCTAGTCTTTAATCAAAGTTGTTTCAAATACTGTCGAGATAATTTAAAGTAAACCAGAGATCTAAACATATCAAAAATCGATATGTGTCCGGGGCTTCCTCCAGTCCCTTAAACATGTGTGAACATGCACAGAAGACCCGGACTGGACCCGACTGAGTCAGTTAACGGGGCTGATCGCGGCTGAACGGCAGATCACCGAGGGAACTTACACGTGTTTATGGGGCTGGAGGAAGCCCCGGGTAAGTATCGATTTTTTTATATGTTTAGATCTCTTGTATACTTTAAGTTAGATAAGTTCAAAATATATACAAAATTAATTTTAATACTGCTGAACAAACAGCATTTTGAAGTCACGTGGCTAGTAGTGCAGATTGAGAAGAGATTAAAATGACATGCAAGTTGAATTTCCCTGGAAGAATACATTGTGTTTTACTCCTTGATTGATTCTGAATTGGGAAAAACCAAGGAAGCAACCTCTTTTTGTCGTAGTTCATGAAGGCAAATGGTTTAAATCCATGTCATTGGATCGATGAACCAAAAATGAACCGGCATTAAAAAAGTACAACATCTTTATTGGTATTTTGCAGCATTTAAACAATGTATTAGTCCCATGTGAAGAATAAGTCTTGTTTTGTTTTTTTTTCAAATGTTAGCTTTTTGATAATGTTGGTTACTTTTTTACTTCCTGGTCTGCATTGTTAAAACGTTTTGAAACTCAGCAGTTCATAATGTGTGTTTTAGAAAAAAAAATACATTTGTTTTTATTTGATTGATACTGATTCTGTTGGAAAAAGTTCTAAAGGCGAATGATTCTACATTTTCTCATTTATTGAGTGTATTCATATCTGTGGTTACACTGTGTTACTTTCTAATCGGAAAATCCAATAAAAAAAGATGTAGATATGAAAAAAAGCTTAGATTGTAATTGTAATTGTATGTCCATGGATCCATTCCTCTGAATGATTTTAAATTTAAGTATACTAACGAGCATTGTTTTATAATGTGGTCTATGAAACTTTGTGTAATCATCTATATAAATCATTATAAAATGTATATAATAATATCTCCCTGCAACTTCAGAAAGAAGCAACACAGTAAGTTTGATGTCAGGGAGATAGGATATCTGCTTTTTATCTCCTTGTCATATGTACATAATATTGATGATGAAACACTTATGTTGAATTCAGGTTCTTATTAATGACATATTATTTTTCAACTAAACCCAACATGCTAAAATTAAAAGGACAGGTCTTGTCACCATGCAGTTTCATTTGCCTAGATACAGAATGTATCATAAAAGGTAACACAACTTTACAAATAATTAAGCAGGGTGCAGATGAAATAGCAAAACAGATAAATGTAATTTTTCATCTAACCCTTTGAAATTCAAATCAGCAGACATGACTGAGGATAGGGCAGTAACCTCTAGGGTAATCAAAAAGAGTTGCTGTTTCAAATGACAAACATAGGTACAATAGTTCTATAAGATGGAAGCTAGCCTACAACTTCTCAATGTTCATATACAAAATATAATATACAGTAGCTTGCAGAATGTGTGAGATAACCGATCAACAAGAAGGAAAAAACGGAGGGGTTTCTAAAACGAAGATAATTAAAGAAAGGGTCAATAGGATTAGCAGTTATAAAACAATGCAGTTGTGCTTAACTATAAAAAGGCAATTTTTGATTCTCGTAAAGACATGTATGCTAAGCCTATTTTCAGATGGATTAAAACAAAGTCAACGTCTTACCATTTAAACTGTTATTGACTTCTTGTATGTAGCAAGATTTATTTAAATAAAAACAGCTGCACCTTGGACTAGATCAGTAACAGGATTTAAGTTACAACATTAAACATTGTGGAAAGTGGGAAGCTAAATGATTACAAATAACTTTTTAAATTCGATTCAGATGAACATAGATTGAGGATTTAAAATCCAACTGCTGGCAAAATGAAAAAAAAAGGTAATCTATTTACTTACTTTAATTCAGTCATAAATAAGCCAATATGTCCCCTGCTAAAGCTCTAGACCCGAAGACCACTTACAAACATACATGCCACAGTGTTAGTGTTGTTTATTGATGTCCCTGGGATATACTGATACTGAAATATACAGGATCTTCTCAAAAAATTAGCATATTGTGATAAAGTTCATTATTTTCTGTAATGTACTAATAAACACTAAACTTTCATATATTTTAGATTCAAATACACACAACTGAAGTAGTTCAAGCCTTTTATTGTTTTAATATTGATGATTTTGGCATACAGCTCATGAAAACCCAAATTTCCTATCTCAAAAAATTAGCATATTTCACCCGACCAATAAAAGAAAAGTGTTTTTAAAGCAAAAAAGTCAACATGTAAGAGGTGGGCCTTTTGAAGGTAACAAAAGTCATTATTTACCATTTTGATTACAAAATGGTGCTGAATGGAAAGGATTTCTTTAGGTCTGTTTAACCACTTGAGGACTGTGGTGCTAACCCCCTAGTGACCAGGCTATTTTTACTTGATTGGGCCACTGCAGCTTTAAGGCCAAGCTGCAGGGCCACACGACACAGCACACTAATGATCCCCCCCCCCTTTTCTCCCCACCAACAGAGCTCTCTGTTGGTGGGGTCTGATCGCCCCCACATTGTTTATTTTTTTAATAAATATTTATGTCTTTTATTTTTAAATAAATTTTACAATTTTTTTTTTTTTTATACTTTATCCTCCCTCCCTCCCTCTCCCCTGCCGACCAATCCCGCCATCCGCTGTCATAGGCTTCTGCCTATGAGAGCCGATCGCTCTCCTGTCCCCCAGAAACCTCCACCTTTCTGTCCAGAAACCTCCACCTTTCTGCAGCAGTAATTTGCAGCATAAAGCAGTAGTCTTGGTTATACATGTTCAACAGCTAAACTAATCCACTGACTGGCAGCAATGTTTTGTTTGGCACTCCTATCAGTTTCTGCTAAAAACACTCAGGAAATATGGACTTTAATATGAACAGAAAAACAAAGTGAGCAAGCTGGAATAATGTTAATACTTGCAATATATAGAGACAAACTGAAAGTATTGAGATTTTTTCTGTGCAATTTGTCTTTACAGTCTTTTGCAAAGAGCACCAGTGTAACTATAGCCCCTGCGACTCCTGTGATTGTGGGGGAGCCCTGGCAGCTGGAGATGGTGGGGGCAGGAACTGGGGGGGCCGTCCTATACATAATTAATTGAGAGCAGGTAGCGCAGCAGAGCATTAAACATACCTGCTTCTGACGCAATACATGTCTCCTCCACTTCCTGTTCATTTTACAAGCTCCTTGCAGCCAGCCAATCACCATGCGGCTTTAGTCCCCACATGGTGATTGCCTGGCTGCATGACACTTGCAAACTGAACAGGAAGTGGAGGAGACATGTATTGTGCCAGGTGCAGGTACTGTATGTATAATGCTCCACTGTGCTGCCTGATCTGCATTAATTATGTATAGGACCCTTAGCTCTCAGCCCGCCCCCATGATGGGTGGGGTACCTGGCTAACAGACCTCTGCAGGGGGCCTGGCTCTTTGTGGTTAGACCCCTGGTGAGGAGTCCAGCCCTGTGTGGTTACACCCCTGGTGATGAGTAAAAAGAGACCAACAAAAACACAACAAACTTTCATTATATAAAAACCTGAATAAAAAAACAAGAATTTCACTTTTTGCATCACTGTCTTTATGTGAGAAACTGGATTTTTTTTTTAAATCTCTGATGTGTGAAAAAGATGTGATGCTTTCATCATCATCCTGTTGAGATCTGCTTGAGCATATTTCAGTATTATATGAAGCAAAGCTGTAATTAACCTATTTTGGTTCCTGGACGTAGAAACTACGTCCAGGAACCATGCGCGCTCCCGGCCCGCGGTTCGTTAGCCAGGCAATCAGTGAATCGGGCTACGGTGCCCAATCACTGATTCCTCTCCCCCGATGAAAAAGCGACAACTTCTCTCGGAAGCTGTGCTTTTTCTGGCCGTTGCCTCCCCCCTGCGTCACTCTAAGCGTGTGTTACGCTTAGAGTGACGTCATGTAAACAAACTCATGGCCGCCATCTTGTGGCCAAAAAGTAAAACTACCACTAAAAGTAAAAAAAATTAAAAACAACACACAATTACATTATAAAACTATAGTTTACATTCCACCCTCCCAAAAATACCCAAATAAAATGTTTAATATATAAAAAAACAAACAAAAAAAAAAAAAAAACATTACAATAAAAAAAAAATGTAAATATTTACCTAAGGGTCTAAACTTTTTAAATATCAATGTAAAGATTAAATATTTCTATATTTTTTTTTTTATTTTAAACTTGTAAATAGTGATAGATGCAAAACGGAAAAAAATGCACCTTTATTTCCAAATAAAATATTGTCGCCATAAATTGTGATAGGGACATAATTTTAACGGTGTAATAACCGGGACATAGGGGCAAATACAATACGTGAGTTTTAATTATGGAGGCATGTATTATTTTAAATCTATAATGGCTAAAAACTGAGAAATAATGATTTTTTTCGTTTTTTTCTTATTCTTCCTGTTAAAATGCATTTACAGTAAAGTGGCTCTTAGCAAAATGTACCCCCTAAAGAAAGCCTAATTGGTGGCGGAAAAAACAAGATATAGATCAGTTCATTGTGATAAGTTATAGGCTAATGAATGGGAGGTGAACATTTCTCAAGTGAAAACGACGGAACGCGAATGGGTTAATGATTTTCAATGTATTCATACTTTTTATTTTCAATGCCATTAAAACTGAAGGCACATATGGTTACATATTCTGAGCAGCAGGGTGGTAGAGTGGTTCCTGATTTGCATGAATATCATATTGTATCACTATTGCAGAGGATGGTCCTGTTACAACCTCAAAAAAGGATCTTTGGTGACTGTTTAACTAAAATAGAGGACTGTCACAGATTTCCTTCTTTATGCACTCCAGTTTCTCTATAAACAACAGCCATTATACTATATTTTCCCTTTTGGCTTATTATTTGTTATACGCATAACTTTCTATTTAGCATATATATGGGATTTTAATCAGCCAAGTTAGTCTACAGTTTACAGATTAATGGAATGTTGTCATTTGGCCTAAACAGATTTTTGTGTATGTTAACGTTTGCTATCTAAAGGGAAATTCCACCTTTGCTGATAAAATTTCAATCCATTCAGCTCGGCTCTACACATTTAGATTTTTCTGATTTCTAGGATTAATGGCAAATATTATATCAACCTTCCCTCACATCTAAGAAGGATTACCACCTCCACAAGCATATCCTACCCAACCCATATATCTAAAAGGTTTTCAGGCCTAGCTATACTACTTAGTGTGTTTATTATAATCGTATAGCTGATTGGGATTTCTGCATTCTCTCTTTTTAGACTGCATTATGTTTTTTCATGTTAATATATCTGATGAAGTGGCTTTGTAAATCCTTGAAATGTGTCAGGCTCAGTCATCTATTCTACTGTTGATCGTATTTGTACATGTTGACATTTTTATAATTTACAGGACTACTGGGTGGAGGCACCCAAAATATATAAAACAATTAAAACTTTTTAGAAAGAGAGGTAATGTTGGCTTACCTCTCTCGTAGACATATACCAGCTGTGTTACATAGTTACATATAGTTACATAGTTATTTTGGTTGAAAAAAGACATACGTCCATCGAGTTCAACCAGTATAAAGTACAACTCCAGCCTGCTCCCTCACATATCCCTGTTGATCCAGAGGAAGGCGAAAAAACCCCCACAAGGCATGGTCCAATTAACCCCAAAAGGAAAAAATTCCTTCCCGACTCCAGATGGCAATCAGATAAAATCCCTAGATCAACATCATTCTGCCTTACCTAGTAATTGTAGCCATGAATGTCTTTCAATGCAAGGAAAGCATCTAAGCCCCCTTTAAATGCAGGTATAGAGTTTGCCATAATGACTTCCTGTGGCAATGCATTCCACATCTTAATCACGCTTACTGTAAAGAACCCTTTCCTAAATAAATGGCTAAAACGTTTTTCCTCCATGCGCAGATCATGTCCTCTAGTCCTTTGAGAAGGCCTAGGGACAAAAAGCTCACCCGCCAAGCTGTTATATTGCCCTCTGATGTATTTATACATGTTAATTAGATCTCCTCTAAGGTGTCTTTTCTCTAGACTGAATAAACCCAGTTTATCTAACCTTTCTTGGTAAGTGAGACCTAAGTTCCATCCCACGTATCAATTTTGTTGCTCGTTTCTGCACCTGCTCTAAAACTGCAATATCTTTTTTGTAATGTGGTGCCCAGAACTGAATTCCATATTCCAGATGTGTTATGGTGGACATTTTACATTACTTCCCTATTTAAACTGTTTTTAATAGTTGTATTCATTTTTGGGTGCCTCCACCCAGTAGTCATTGCTTATACACCTCAGTTGGGAGGTTGTAGTTTTTTTTTTTTTTTTTTAAACAAAATAATAGCAAGCATCAGGAGTGTGTGTGACTACTGCCCTGAACTTTTTGAGAGCGCGGGCTGGTTTTCTTCTGCAGGCCCATATTGGTGGTTGCAATCCCATGAAACCCAGTTTGTGATTAAGAGGTTTTTTTTAAAATTACGGTAATATCTCAGTGTAAAACATTATGCCACTATTGCCTCCTGGTCTTTCATCTTTGTTTTTTTGATTCCTGGTGTTCCTGGAAGGTCATTTGCTCCCTATTTCTCATCTTATTATTTACATGATGATGTTGCTGGGTTTGATCACTGTGTATTAAAAGTTACAATTTAGAATTTATACTCACCTCTTTTGTGTTTTCCTTCTTCTGTATATTTTGGGACATATATATCGAACAGGTTGAGAAGAAAAAACAGGCCATACCCATTTAAAGTCTATTGATATTGGTCAGATATCCCAAAACTGTTAAAGATGCTACAGAAAGCTGAAAATTAAATGACAACATAATTCCTAAAGACCATAATACGGTAATCCTGACAAGTAAATAAGTATTTTATTTACTGTATACAGTCAGAAACTCTTCATCAATTTTCTGTTCTCTTTATAAAAATGTTTATGTACTAATGTATTGGATGTTGTTTTTAAGAAATGATAAGATGATATAACAATCTTTAGAAAAAGCAGAACTATAGTCTCAGTTTGCGGTATCTTATTACAGTTTTTTTTTATTTATCCTGCTTCTGCCAGTCTTAAATGTTCTCTTCAATTCTAAGTATGCTAGCTAATGTGATGGAAGTATTTTCTTGCCGCTGTGCTATATCTGTATGTAGGCCAAAGGTTTATATCTGGGACAAGTTCAAAGAAGAACTATCTAGTACATTTTACAAGACTGAGTCCTTATTTGAAAAAAATAGAGATATGGTGCTGTCAGAAATGGATGGTTCAGGTATAAAGAGGCAGATATAACAATGATATGACAAATGCGTGGCCATATTTAAAGAAGTGAAAGAGTCTTTGTAAATAGCTTTACTTAAAAAGTAGCTTTTATAAAATAAGACAATTCTCTCCTGTAGCATCTATATTTCATGTTTTTATCTTATTTATATGCTGTGGATGCAGTTATACAGCTTAAATAGGCTCTAATTAAAAACTGTTCATTGGGCAGAGACATAAATACGTTCTTTACAATCCCCATAGCCCCATTGGCAACCATTCGGATAAGAGCTGATTTTTTAAAGTTATTCCAAATATTATAAAACTCCCTGTAATAAACCTACTCCCAATATGCATCGCATACACTGATCAATTTAAATTATTCTACTCTGGGGGTTTGAGGCGTTCTTCTGTCTAATTCTTCTGTATTTGCACTGGCGGTTAATCAGAGAAGGAGGGAGTGGGAGTGATGCAGGATGGTCTGCTGGGAGGAGTTTAGCTCACTTATTATTGTGCAATGTAATCTTAGCCAGCAGATAGGAGCTGTCCGTTAGAAGAGCTACACTACCGTGAATGTGTAAACAGCAGGGTGATTTATTTTTTAACTAATTCTTAATCCTTCACTATCCCTTCTAGCATTCTTTCCAGAATAAATCTTTTTTTGTTTTATTTTTATTTTTTTGAGATTTTGCAATAGTGGTCCTTTAATAATAGCACTGCCACATTTCTTGATCATGGCTCTAGGTCTATTTTAAAGGGAACCTTTAATGGCATGCAGCTAATCCAGTCTGACTTCAGTCAGTGCACCTGATCTGCATGCTTATTGAGGGGCTGTGGCTAAAAGTATTAGAGACACCGGATCAGCAGGATAGTCAGGCAACTGGTATTATTTTAAAAGGAAAAATCCATATCCTTCTCAGTTTAGGTTCCCTTTAAGGGCAAATTCAGGTTATCTTGAGAAAAACACAAACCATCCACCTCTTAATATTGCAAAGACTGACATAAAGGTGCCCATTCTCTAATTACTGCAGGCACACAAGTGAGTCCAATGCCTGATGCTGCCTGCCTTTTATAAGGTGGGGGGTGGGGCTCCAGGAGGGAGTGTAGCCTGATTGGCTACAATGTGCCTGCACTGCCTGCTGACTGTGATGTAGAGGGTCAAAGTTGACCCTAATGATGCACTATGGGGGCAAATCAAACTTCCGGAAAAGTTCACGGAAGTTCGCCGGGAACCGTTCGGCGGCGAACCGTTCGGGCCATCTCCATTGCTTAAAAAGAAATAAATATGGTAGCCTCCACATCCCTCTTGTTTCAGATGTCCTTTAACCTCCCTGGCAGTATGATTATTTCCGGATTTTAGGGACTTTTATGCCCATTTCAGACCCTAAAATCAGGAAAAATCATGCCACCAGAAAGCCAGCAAATTTCTCAAGATCCACACCATCAAATAAATCTTTATTAAATTACAAATTAAACATGATAAAACAGTATGGGTCATAGATGACGCACAGGTATTTCGGACTTCCACAGTCCTTACTCAAATCTTCCTGGACCCACACTTGGGTCCAGGAAGATTTGAGCAAGGACTGTGGAAGTCCGAAACGCCTGTGCGTCATCTATGACCCATACTGTTTTATCATGTTTAATTTGTAATTTAATAAAGATTTATTTGATGGTGCGAATCTTGAGAAATTTCCTGTTAAGCACTCCTGGCTCCAGAGTGGATCCCAGCACATCAAACTTTGACCATTGGTGCAAGAACAAATTTGCAGTAACACCAGAAAGCCAGCAGCAGCCCCTTCTCTCACTCACCTCCCTGGGCTCCAGCAGTGCAATTTTCCCTCCGTCCTCCGGGTGGTGCAGTAACTCTGTAATGAGATCACTGACGGCAATCTTACCAGAGTGATTCAGAGCCTCGAAGGACAGGAAGGAGAACAGCTACCGACGTCTGGATCTTCCGCGAGGTGAGTAAAGACGCACGCTATACTCTGCATTAAGCTCCCGGCAGCTATTCCAAGCGTTGCTCGGGATTACCGCCAGGGAGGTTAAGTCACATCCAACATAAAGGCCATGGGAGTCTATACACACAAGAACATATGCAGAAAAAAGAACAAAGATCAGTACAATCAGATGGCTGCTACATGGGGAATTTAACGTTTGGACCCCCCAACGTGTGGAACTAGTACATTTCTGCCTGGCACCTTTAGAATTTTCAAGGTCAAGAAGGAACTTTATGAAGATACTTATCACACCATTTCTTTGTAATCTGGAACAAGACTAGACACTAGGAGAATTTAAGTGGAGGAGCCTTTTGAATATGACACTGAATATGACATATTGGCTAGTCAAAAGAACAGACAAACGAACCTGCCAGTGTGCCATCTCTGAGGCACACAAGGAATGCATTTTTTTCGGGATGTTAAACTGGCCAAGCAAATTTATCTCACATTCCAGGAAAAACTCCAAGCCCTCTCTATCTTTCTGGCTAATGGTTCCAATATAAAGTCTGATGATCAATGAATGAAATGTACCTTCTTCTGGTGTCCATTCCCCAATCATAAGAAATGCTTACAATTGGATGTAAGTCTCTCGCTTTGTTTATCTCATTTTTGGTATTCTAAGGCTTCAACCCCATAACACACAGATCAACTGGTTCTCCTGGCAAATATCCTTTCTCATGCAGCGCTATCTGTAGAGCTGCCTTCAAAGACCCGTCCTCTGTCTTTTCAATTGATTACCTGATACCTACAACTTACCACAAATTCAAGGATGTCTTTGACAACAGTTAAGATTCTCTTTCTCTTTATATGATTTGTGACTGCCCTATTGTTGTGTTTACCCCTCAATAAAACCACAACAAGTAATGCCTAAGGGATACATTGATAAAAACCAAAAGGGTTCTTTTGTTCAAACTTTTCTACAGGAACAGTAATCTTCTTTGAATAGAGAAGTCATTCCTCTGAAAATGTATAGATTTATGGAGGTTAACAACAAAACCATAAAATAAATGTTATCCTTACTTTCTGATCCAACACCTCAGATTATACTGTATCTACACAAAACTGGATCTCTCATAGGCCTGTACCCTGACCAGTCTCAGAAAGGGAATGAATAAATAACTGCTTTCTAGAATAAAAATAGTATTAAGTTTTATAAAAACCAGTAGTGAAAGATCCCCAGAATGATATTGATATAAAAAGTTAAAGTTATGACAATTTAAACTTCGCCAGCAAAGAAGTCAGCAACAGTCAAAATCTATCCTATTCAACCTGTGGAAATAAAAAATGCAACTGGAATTTGTGTGTTCATGCAAGCCTGAAAAACAGTTAGGAAAGGGTTAGTATTCAAGCTTATCTGCTTAGAGACTCACTGATTGGCTAGGACCACTGGATACTCAGCAATGCCCAAAGCAATGCCACATGAGCCTGCACAGCACTGAAAGGCTAGTAGTTTTTACTAATCAGATAGGTATTTATCAACCGTCATCAGTGAATATATAATTGAACTAATTGTGGGATGCTATGGCCAGGGCCGGCCCTAGACTGTTTGCCGCCTGAGGCAAATTTTGAAAAAATTATTGCTGCCCCCCCTCCCGTGGGGGAGGGGGGGGCGACGCCACCGCCAAGCTGGAGGGGTAGAGGGCAGGACGGGTGTATTGGGCCTAGCGGCAGGGAGGGGGGTCGGACCCCCCCCCCTCCCTCGCCTGGGTCCCCCGATCTGCGCTCCCCTCCAGCCTTAAATAGTTCAGAAGCAGCCGCTACTCATAAGAGGCACGGGCGGGGAGGACTCACCTCTTCCTCGTTCCAGGCCAGCGTGCGCTCCACTGACGTCACTTCCTTCATCGCCGCCCACTGTATTGTAAGTGGACGGCGTTGCAGGAAGTGACGTCAGTGGAGCGCACGGTGGCCTGGAACGAGGAAGAGGTGAGTCTTCCCCGCCCGTGCCTCTTACGAGTAGCGGCTGCCTTCTGAACTATTTAAGGCTGGAGGGGAGCGCAGATCGGGGGACTCAGGCGAGGGAGGGGGGGGGTCCGACCCCCCTCCCCGCCGCTAGGCCCAATACCCCCGTCCTGCCCGCTACCCCTCCAGCCCGGCGGCCGGCTCCCCGCACCCACCGACGGGCGGACGCCGCCCCTAGAAATGTGCCGCCTGAGGCAAAAGTTTCACCCCGCCTCATGAGCGGGCCGGCCCTGGCTATGGCCACCAAAGAGGAGTGAATTAGAGAGAGCACTGGCTTAAACATTCAGTCAAGACCCCTCCAGGAATGCTTAGCAAACTGTAAAAATAGTAAAACTGTGCCATATTATTTTCAAAATGACAATTTTGCTATGAAACGGATTTTGTGAGAAACACTAGGACATCCCTGATTGTACGTAACTATCAGCAGACAGCCACATAATCCACATCAAACATAAACAATCCCTAGAGAAAATGCTTCTCATGCAGTAGAATCAAAATGCCACCCCTGTCCGGATAGAGATGCAGGCTGGTACAGAAATAAATGTAATTATTATGCCAGAGCTAGATAAGGCAAAAGACACTGGAGGCAGCTTAAAGCTAATGACATTTTTCATATAAATGGATTACCATTCCATAAAATGACTGAAGCTTGCTTTGTGGAGTTTATCCCAAATGAATTTCAGTGGTGAACTTTAAATGATGCCACATAGGAGAAATTTTAATACATAATAGATCTGAATGACTAATACAGGGCAAGGTGTATACTATTACTTATTATTTATTCTTATATTGACATTATAAGGGACAAAAAAATGAACTGACATATACACAGACATACACACACACAAAGTTAGTTTTCAACTCAGCTCGAGGAACAGTTTTAAATGTACTATCTGATACAGCATCAGCAGCTAAAGTGCAGTTCAAGAGAAGCCGATGCACAGGATAACAGCATCAGCAGCAAAAGAACACTTTTCTAAAGGTAGTCCTCATGTTTGGACTGTGAAGATACAAGACAAACAAACAGCTGTCTAAAGCCCCATACACAAACTAGATTAAAGTCGGCTGAGGTGGGCAATAATTACTTCCTCTGCCAGAAATTCAGCGTGTGTACAGAGATATTATATGATACTAGTGGACCTATGACCGTTTAAAAATGGGCTAGGTCTGTCGCTGCGCATGCGCCTGCCACACATGCACATTTCCGCGCCCACCCGCCGGCCCGTCCGCCCCTTCGCCCGTCATCGCTTGCCGCGCATCACTCTCCCTCAATGTCTCTGCGTCCCTGCACATGCGTAGAGCGACACACACAGGGTCACGGGACGCAGAGACATTAGGGTTTTATTATAGAGGATACGATATGACACCAAATGATGTCAGATTGGCACCTCTTCCTTGGCCCTCCGCCCCATCCCATAGCAACAAAACACATTGTTAGCTGTTCAGCTGACTCCGCGTTGGTATGGCCCCAGCCTAGCAATGTTGTCCCAGGTATCGGGTCCCGATCCACATTGGGTGATATTAATCAAGTGTGTGTACGGGCCTGATGGAGTTTGCAGCTAGTTGCACTGAAAAAATGTTTGCTGGAAGACAATGACAGTGAATTTATGATATCATGAAAAAGTAAGAGAAAAGTTACTGCTTATTCTATGAAGATATGTTAAATGGCCTAGACACATTTGTAGATGCCCCTAGTAGTAAAAATGTTTCTGTACAGGTTTTTGAAACCTGCTAGATTTCATGTATGCTTGCATGAGCTCACTGGCCCCAGCCTGCTGATCACCTGACATGTAACTGCTAAACAGTAACCAGCACAACTGTCATCTTCGTGTGCACTATTTACCTGCATCAGTGTTTTACTTCAGCTTACATCTGGAAGTATACCTGAAGAAGGGGACTAGATCCCAGAAAGCTTGCATTATTTAACGTTATCAGTTAGCCATTAAAAGGTATTACTTTTACAAGACTTTGTTTTTTTCTACCTACATATATTGATGTCCCTAGAAAACATATGTAATACATTACTGTGATATTTTACCAACAAGCATGCAAGCCTGTCTTTCTTTGCAATGAAACTGAAAAAATGTAACTCTAGGAACCTTCAGTAAATGAAACAATATCTGAAGTGAACAAAAGTCTGATATGTACCTCATTAGTAGGAGGTCTCTGGATAGGTCTGTAAGGTCCTAGCATGCTTAGTAGAATGTGCACAGAAAAATAAAGTCTGTGCATGAGTGACTTGATTCTATTGGGCATGTGCAGACCTTACTTGGGCATGCCCCACATGGATGCACTCATCCACAGCAAGAGTGTGTGGCCAGAAGATGGAGAGAGACCCAGCTCTGGATTGCAGGCAATGATCCCTCTGAGAGAAGATGCTCAGCATAGTAAATTGAGAGATTTACTTCAGGAACTTAATAGTTAATCTACATTCAGCATGTTACACTTAGAAGGCATAATCACATGATATCAGTAGGTAGAGAGCAAAAGAAGGAGAAACAGAGAAAAATAGCAAATCGTGCATGGCTGCACATCACAATAACACACAGTGCCATCTTATGGCTATTTTACTATATTACTTTTAGTTCAGTTTATGCATTCATTAAGAAAATATATCTAGACATGTTATTAGATTATATTGTATAATTTATAATTACTCATTTCATATCTATGTAATAAAGCAATATTATTCATAATAATAAGCCTATGCCATTATTGTACTATAAGAGGCACACCTTTAAGAGTGGGGTGTAGCTATCTGGCATATGTGGACTTTTTTTTTTTTTTAATGAAACCAAACATGTAGCAGAATTCCAGTACATTAAAAATAACTGTATTTTGAAGCAAAGTCTGAAATACAGAACTAGAATGCATGGGAGTATTATACCACCTTACTATTTATAGATATAAAAAAAACTCATAAATTGTGAAGCCGCAGAGAGGCCCAATACACTTTTCATACCCAAACATATACATAATAATGACACTCAAAAGCAGCATTTACTATATCATTAGATATACACATTAAAAAGGCTCAGTTGAACTTGTGAGGGATCAGAGTATAATTATATCCCTGAGGTAACTACACAAGCTGAACTACACAAGGAGAGCTGATTATATGTGAAATTTATTAGAACTGAATATAAGAAACTATATATGGGAAACAGAAAATAAAGCTTCAGTGGTAGGCCACAAAGCAATTGTCTTAGTCTGAAACCCACACGATAAAACAATACTTAAAAGGTCACTGTACTGAGAGGGATACCAAGGCTGCCTTTTTTCCTTTTAAATTATGCCAATTTCCTGGCTGCCCTGGTGATCTTGCATCTTGCTTACTTTTAGCCACTGACTGTTTAGCCATATTGGCTTCATGCTTGTTTCAGGTGTGTGAGTCAGATACTACTGCAACCAAAGAGATCAGGAGGACTGCCAAGCAATTGGCATTGTTTACATAAGATAACAGCTCAAAGTGAGTTGTAGAGCTGGGCTTATGCTTTCTATCCACTAATATTTTACAGCAGTTTTAAAAAGTACAATACCTAATACTTTGTAGATGAATTGGTATACCCAAGTCAGAATCTCTTCACCTTCAGACATTTTAAAAAATATATGTGATAGCAGCTACAGATAGCACACTCTCAGAAACAGGATTATAGGTGATAGGAGGAAACATGGTCCCAAGCCTTCCACCCTCTGTCTGGAAATTTGACTTTAGCCAAAAGTCACATTTTTCAGGGAGAAATTACAGAGACTGGTGGGAACAAGGAGATGAAGGGACAATGCACAGAGGTATGTGGATCCAGCATGAACATACCTCTCTGCTCACCTTTGGTAGCTTTGCCTCGGGTCAGGTATCATTTAACTCATAAGATTACTGTGAGTTTAATCGCTTTTGGTTGTTTCCTGCTGCATCTTTGACTGTCTGTTAGATCTCTCTCTCTGTTAACTTATGGCACTATTCGTCCTGCTACTTAATAATAGCTGTTTGTACTAAGTAATTGCTGTGTCTGTGCACTGTTTTGGTTTTATATACACTCACATCTTGTGATTTTGTGTTTTTTAAATACAAGGGCTGTCCGGAAAGTAACAGCCATTTCAATTCACCAATTATAAGGTCCACACTTCTCAAAAATGTTGTGAGCTGCAAATATGCAAAAATGCATTCGCCACATACAAAGTCCATGGAGATTTGCATTTCTGTTTGAAAAAGGGAGAGACGCAGTTAACCTGGCAGATGTAAGTTAAATCACACACAAAGAATGCCATGTATGACAGATGAAAGCAAATGGCTGTTACTTTCTGGATGACCCTCATACCTTCCTCAATGACTACATTTGTGTCCTTGAATATGCAATGCCTTTCCATTTCCACCTGCTTTTTTCTACGCCAGGGTCCATATGCAATTTCACCTGAGTTTTCTCCCAGGTGATATTTTCACAACTTGTAAAGAAAATGCAGCAAACAAACAAATACTCAAAATAATGTTGACAGTACTTGTTCACCTATTTTTCCATTGCAAACTTCTAAAATGTTATTTTAAATCCAAGATGAAAAATTATCTTCTAGGAGAAAACTCAGGAGAAAAAGTGAATTGCATATGGCCCGTGGGCCCATATGCAAATAACGTCTTCTCCTGAGTTATCTCTTAGGAGATCATTTCATGTACTCTTTAAAATACTTTTTAGCATTTCACCGCTGAAAAAGTTCCCAAAAGTTGGCGAAAAAATACTATTACATTTTTTTTGAGTATTTTCTTGCTTGCTGTTAGTTCAAGAGACATTTTATAACAAGGTATGAAAAATTCAACTAGGAGAAAACTCAGGAGAGAAAGTGAATTGCATATTGGCTTAGGTGTTGGTGGAGTCATGAATGTGAGTGGAGGAAAATCAGAGACATCAAGACATTGGTAACCTATTGTGTAGCCAATTATATATAAATGTATCATAGTTACATAGTTATTTTGGTTGAAAAAAGACATACGTCCATCGAGTTCAATCAGTTGGTTAAAGGAGCTTAATTCTATTAACTTTTGAAGAAGCAGATGTGGTCCAGAATTTATGAAAAGTTACATTTAAATAAGTAGTAAGCAGATGGATAAGCATATCATTTTTTTCCCCTTCAGATGCTCCATCTGAAAGTACTGGGACTGAAAGGAAGCAGGAATTGGTAAAATAATAGGGAAGGAAGGAATTAGTGTTTTTTAAGATTTGCCATGTGGCAGCGGAGAAACTACTGTTGTGCATTTGCTACAAAATTCTAATCTGTGCTAATGTAATCTTTTTACAGGTTTTACATCAGTCTGCCATTTTCTTGGTGCTTAGGACAGAAACAGGACAGTGGAAAAGCTTTTCTGTCCCTATGTCTAAACTACTATGGAGCATAATTGTGGACAATTATGCTAATAGCTTGTCAGTGGTTCATTAAACACTTACAATATGCAGTAGCTGGCTTTGTGCAATGTGACCTATGCAGACAATTGACCCTGAATACATTGGTCTTTATTTTATTGCTGTAAATTATAGTACAGTACTTGCACACTACTTATTTTGAAAGAGATAAACTTTTTTATAATTTGCAATGGGACTGATGACATGTCAGTATATAAGGTTGTATAGGTTAATGCATGAAGTATTTTAGTCTATCTTTCCTCAAATTTCTCAACTAGATCTCTGACAGTCTACATAACATGAGATAAAAAAAATTGACTTCTATTCTGATGTTATGATATATGTAAGGACACAAGATATGACACCACCAGAAGTTGTTATGCCAGGCATACTGCTAAAAATACACCTGATGAAGGGTCAGAGTACCCGTAACATGTAGTGTGTGCTGTTGCTCGAATAAAGAAGTCAAACGCAAGTTTGGAGCCTGTGGAGTGCCTTCTTCTACACATTGGATATACTGCTAAAAATATCAGTGTACATAAATCAATGGGCCGTGCATAAGAATTACAATGTTGCTTTATTCTTTTGAATAATGTTGGCAGCTCCCTTATGCTGTGGATTAAAAAATAGCTTCCAGGTTCCAAATTCATATTTTAGGCCAGAAACCCACTAGGAGCGTTTTCTAATCAGGGATGGTCGTAGTCAGCCAACTTCGCTATGCTGGAACTACGCATAGTTTTACGCAATTACGCTTCGCCAAACTACGGCTTCGAAATCAAATATTCGCTTTGTATGCATTTTGTGGAATACGCCTTTCAAATACGCAATTACGCGTAGGGCGAAGCGTAGAGATGCGGATGCTTATGCACGTATGCAGAAAATTTTATGCATTAATTCCTCTTTAATTGCTTATACCGGGAACTCTTCTATGCGTACATTCCCCTTTCCCATACGTAAATTTGTAAGCATACAATCACATGCGGAAAATTAGCCACGAGTAAAGCATTCGTAGTTTACTACACAATACACGTTAACTACGCATAGTGGGCGGAACCTACGCGTAGCAGTACTTCGCTACGCGTAAATTCGTAAGCATAGTTTTGAAACTTCACCTACAAACTACGATGCGTAGATGCGAACTACGATGCATAAATTTGCACTGGCGTAGTTTCTGCTCATCCCTGTTTCTAATCTCTACTTATTTGAAAAAGCTCTTGCTAATGCAATGCTATGGGTAATTTTTATAAAATCACATTGCTTAAGTGGGATCACACCCATAGCATTACATTAGCTAGAGTTTACAAATCGCAAAGTGCTCAGAAAATTGATCCTAGTGGGTTTCTGGCCTTAAGCTTAGATTCAAGGCAAATCCACATGATTAAGTTAAACACACAGAAAGTGGCCACTTTTAGAATTAAATCTATTATTAGTAATATACCTGCAACAGGTGGATCTGGTGGAGCGCTGGGGCATGGAGAGACAATTGTATTTTATGTTGTAGGGGGATTGGTGAAACATGGACTGGGAATAGGGTTCAATGCTAGGGAGAGAATGGCTGGGGAGAGAAGGAACTAATTATCATTTTTGTTAGACAATACACTATACTGCAGTGTGCTGACAGCTTTGTCACTGAGCTTTCAAGGAACAACTTTATACACATGGTCTAGTGAAATCTAAAAGAAAGAAAGAATCAAATAGACTGGGTAAAGGTTAGAACTTCTATCATGTTACTGCTGTCTTTGCTCAAGCTGTATATAATTTACCACACTTTTATGTCCAGTGGCATCCAGCAATATACCAGTACTTGTAGTACTAAATAAAATACAGATGCTCTATCTTAAAGCACACCTTAAGCATCATGTGACATGATAGGATAGACATAGGTACATATCTACTAAAAAATACCTAGGAAATTGTCTAAAGTCCCTTTCTGTTATCTATGCAATTTAGCTTGTTAAAGAGACACTGAAGCGAAAAAAAAAATTATGATATTATGATTTGTATGTGTAGTACAGCTAAGAAATAAAACAATAAGATCAGATACATCAGTCTAAATGTTTTTAGTACAGGAAGAGTTAAGAAACTCCAGTTGTTATCTCTATGCAAAAAAGCCATTATGCTCTACGACTTTCAAAGTCGTGGAGAGGGCTGTTATCTGACTTTTATTATCTCAACTGTTTTCTTTTTCTCTGCCAGAGGAGAGGTCATTAGTTCACAGACTTCTCTGAAAGAATCATTTTGAATGCTGAGTGTTGTGTAATCTGCACATATTAGAGAATGATGCAATGTTAGAAAAAACACTATATACCTGAAAATAAAAACATGAGAATATTTTCTTTGCTGCTAATCTTCTAGTAATTATTCATAGTACACAACCAATTCATTATATTATATTTTTTTTTTCGCTTCAGTGTCTCTTTAAACAGCATATGAAATTCACTTCTTCGTGCAAGGCAAATAGAAGCCAAAAAGTTTTATCTGATAGGTAAAATGCTTGTGGTAAGATTAGTGCTGGAAAGTTCAAAGGCTCATTACTTCCTTTTGCTTCTCTGCTCATCAAAGCAAATTTGTCATGGCTGCTGTTTAGAACTGTGTCTTAAAGGGGAACTGAAGAGAGAGGTATATGGAGGCTGCCATGTTTATTTCCTTTTAAGCAATACCAGTTGCCTGGCTGCCCTGCTGATCCTCTGCCTCTAATACTATTAGCCATAGCCCCTGAACAAGCATGCAGCAGATCAGGTGTTTCAGACTTTAAAGAAAACCTGTACTGAAAATAAAATTCAAAATAAGCATACACAAGTCATACTTACCTTCCATGTAGTCTACTCCTCAGTGTCTTTCTCCTGTCCTGCGTCCTATTTGTTCACTGTGATCAAGGGAATTTTCCATCCTCCATTTTGAAAATAGCCATTACCCATAACAGCTTTCTGGTCAGCACACAGTTAAACTGTAACAATGCCCACTTGAGCCATATGGGAAACATGGACATTGCCTGGTACATCCGCTTTCCTCTCAGCTATAACTGACAGCAACTGATATTTTACTGACAGCAACTGATATATTTCAGATCTGACAAAATATTGTCAGAACTGGATGGGGTTATTGTCAGAAGAAAATGGTGAGCTTCTGAGAGGAACTGATGGCAAGGTAACTCTGTAATTTTCATTTGAAGTTACCTCATGTGTTTATTTTAAATATTTTTACTCAGTACAGGTTCTCTTTAAAGTCAGATCTGACAAGACTAGCTGCATGCTTGTTTCTGGTGTTATTCAGATACTACTGCAGAGAAATAGACCAGCAGGGCTTCCAGGCAACTGGTATTGAATAAAAGGAAATAAATATGGCAGCCTCCGTATACCTCTTAATTCAGTTCCCCTTTAAAATGAAGCATTAACCACTTGAGGACCTAGGGCTTTCTACCCCTTAAAGAGAATCTGTATTGTTAAAATCGCACAAAAGTAAACATACCAGTGCGTTAGGGGACATCTCCTATTACCCTCTGTCACAATTTCGCCGCTCCTCGCCGCATTAAAAGTGGTTAAAAACGGTTTTAAAAAGTTTGTTTATAAACAAACAAAATGGCCACCAAAACAGGAAGTAGGTTGATGTACAGTATGTCCACACATAGAAAATACATCCATACACAAGCAGGCTGTATACAGCCTTCCTTTTTAATCTCAAGAGATCATTTTGTGTGTTTCTTTCCCCCTGCAGCTATCTTCCACTGAAGTGTCAGGCTGTTTCTTCCTGCAGAGTGCAGACAGCTCTCCCCATATGTAATTCCTCAGTATGTGAAAGCCCAGCCAGCTCAGAGGAGGATTTATCCAGCTTGTAAAAGATAAGAGAGAAGAGAGAAGCTGCACTAATCTAAATAATACACAGGCAGTGTGCAGAGAGGGGCCTGGAGGGGGGAGATGCATCACAGAACCACAACACTGAAGAACTTGGCAGCCTTCCAGACACAGGCTGACAAGTCTGACAAGAGAGAGATAAGTTGATTTATTACAGAGATGGTTATAGTAGAACGTGCTGCAGTAAGCCAGAACACATTAGAATAGCTTTTGGAAGTTGTAGGATGATAAAAAACAGGATGCAATTTTTGTTACGGAGTCTCTTTAAGGACCGGCCACTTTTTTTCCATTCAGACCACTGCAGCTTTCACGGTTTATTGCTCGCTCATACAACCTACCACCTAAATGAATTTTGGCTCCTTTTCTTGTCACTAATAAAGCTTTCTTTTGGTGCTATTTGATTGCTCCTGCGATTTTTACTTTTTATTATATTCATCAAAAAAGACATGAATTTTGGCAAAAAAATGATTTTTTTAACTTTCTGTACTGACATTTTTCAAATAAAGTAAAATTTCTGTATACATGCAGCGCGAAAAATGTGGACAAACATGTTTTGGATAAAAAAAAAACCATTCAGTGTATATTTATTGGTTTGGGTAAAAGTTATAGCGTTTACAAACTATGGTGCAAAAAGTGAATTTTCCCATTTTCAAGCATCTCTGACTTTTCTGACCACCTGTCATGTTTCATGAGGGGCTAGAATTCCAGGATAGTATAAATACCCCCCAAATGACCCCATTTTGGAAAGAAGACATCCCAAAGTATTCACTGAGAGGCATAATGAGTTCATAGAAGATATTATTTTTTGTCACAAGTAAGCGGAAAATGACACTTTGTGACCATTTCTTCTAACTTGCGACAAAAAAAAAATGAAATCTGCCACGGACTCACCATGCCCCTCTCTGAATACCTTGAAGGGTCTACTTTCCAAAATGGGTCATTTGTGGGGTGTGTTTACTGTCCTGACATTTTGGGGGGTGCTAAATTGTAAGCACCCCTGTAAAGCCTAAAGGTGCTCATTGAACTTTGGACCCCTTAGCGCAGTTAGGCTGCAAAAAAGTGCCACACATGTGGTATTGCCATACTCAGGAGAAGTAGTATAATGTGTTTTGGGGTGTATTTTTACACATACCCATGCTGGGTGGGAGAAATATCTCTGTAAATGACAATTTTTTAATTTTTTTTACACACAATTGTCCATTTACAGAGATCTTTCTCCCACTCAGCATGGGTATGTGTAAAAATACACCCCAAAACACTTTATACTACTTCTCCTGAGTACGGCGATACCACATGTGTGGCACTTTTTTGCACCCTAACTGCACTAAAGGGCCCAAAGTCCAATGAGTACCTTTAGGATTTCACAGGTCATTTTGAGAAATTTCGTTTCAAGACTACTCCTCACGGTTTAGGGCCCCTAAAATGCCAGGGCAGTATAGGAACCCCACAAATGACCCCATTTTAGAAAGAAGACACCCCAAGGTATTCCGTTAGGAGTATGGTGAGTTCATAGAAGATTTTATTTTTTGTCACAAGTTAGCGGAAAATGACACTTTGTGAAAAAACACAATTAAAATCAATTTCCGCTAACTTGTGACAAAAAATAAAATCTTCTATGAACTCGCTATACTACTAACGGAATACCTTGGGGTGTCTTCTTTCTAAAATGGGGTCATTTGTGGGGTTCCTATACTGCCCTGGCATTTTAGGGGCCCTAAACCGTGAGGAGTAGTCTTGAAATGAAATTTCTCAAAATGACCTGTGAAATCCTAAAGGTACTCATTGGACTTTGGACCCTTTAGCACAGTTAGGGTGCAAAAAAGTGCCACACATGTGGTATCGCCGTACTCGGGAGAAGTAGTACAATGTGTTTTGGGGTGTATTTTTACACATACCCATGCTGGGTGGGAGAAATACCTCTGTAAATGGACAATTGTGTGTAAAAAAATCAAAAGATTGTCATTTACAGAGGTATTTCTCCCACCCAGCATGGGTATGTGTAAAAATACACCCCAAAACACATTATACTACTTCTCCCGAGTACGGCGATACCACATGTGTGGCACTTTTTTGCACCCTAACTGCACTAAGGGGCCCAAAGTCCAATGAGTACCTTTAGGATTTCACAGGTCATTTTTGTTTCAAGACTACTCCTCACGGTTTAGGGCCCCTAAAATGCCAGGGCAGTATAGGAACCCCACTAATGACCCCATTTTAGAAAGAAGACACCCCAAGGTATTCTGTTAGGAGTATGGTGAGTTCATAGAAGTTTTTATTTTTTTGTCACAAGTTAGCGGAAATTGATTTTAATCGTTTTTTTTTCACAAAGTGTCATTTTCCGCTAACTTGTGACAAAAAATAAAATCTTCTATGAACTCGCCATACTCCGTACGGAATACCTTTGGGTGTCTTCTTTCTAGAATGGGGTCGTTTGTGGGGTCCCTATACTGCCCTGGCATTTTAGGGGCCCTAAACCGTGAGGAGTAGTCTTGAAACCAAATGTCGCAAAATGACCTGTGAAATCCTAAAGGTACTCATTGGACTTTGGGCCCCTTAGCATACTTAGGGTGCAAAAAAGTGCCACACATGTGGTACCGCCGTACTCAGGAGAAGTAGTATAATGCGTTTTGGGGTGTATTTTTACACATACCCATGCTAAGTGGGAGAAATATCTCTGTAAATGACAATTGTTTGATTTTTTTACACACAATTGTCCATTTACATAGAAATTTCTCCCACCCAGCATGGGTATGTATAAAAATACACCCCAAAACACATTATACTACTTTTCCTGAGTACGGCAGTACCACATGTGTGACACTTTTTTGCAGCCTAGGTGCGCTAAGGGGCCCAACGTCCTATTCACAGGTCATTTTGAGGCATTTGTTTTCTAGACTACTCCTCGCGGTTTAGGGCCCCTAAAATGCAAGGGCAGTATAGGAACCCCACAAGTGACCCCATTTTAGAAAGAAGACACCCCAAGGTATTCCGTTAGGTGTATGGCGAGTTCATAGAAGATTTTATTTTTTGTCACAAGTTAGTGAAAAATGACACTTTGTGAAAAAAAACCAATAAAAATCAATTTCCGCTAACTTTTGACAAAAAATAAAATCTTCTATGAACTCGTCATACACCTAACAGAATACCTTGGGGTGTCTTTTTTTCTAAAATGGGGTCACTTGTGGGGTTCCTATACCGCCCTGGCATTTTACGGGCCCAAAACCGTGAGTAGTCTGGAAACCAAATGTCTCAAAATGACTGTTCAGGGGTATAAGCATCTGCAAATTTTGATGACAGGTGGTCTATGAGGGGGCGAATTTTGTGGAACCAGTCATAAGCAGGGTGGCCTTTTAGATGACAGGTTGTATTGGGCCTGATCTGATGGATAGGAGTGCTAGGGGGGTGACAGGAGGTGATTGATGGGTGTCTCAGGGGGTGGTTAGAGGGGAAAATAGATGCAATCAATGCACTGGGGAGGTGATCGGAAGGGGGTCTGAGGGGGATCTGAGGGTTTGGCCGAGTGATCAGGAGCCCACACGGGGCAAATTAGGGCCTGATCTGATGGGTAGGTGTGCTAGGGGGTGACAGGAGGTGATTGATGGGTGTCTCAAGGTGTGATTAGAGGGGGGAATAGATGCAAGCAATGCACTGGCGAGGTGATCAGGGCTGGGGTCTGAGGGCATTCTGAGGGTGTGGGCGGGTGATTGAGTGCCCTAGGGGCAGATAGGGGTCTAATCTGATAGGTAGCAGTGACAGGGGGTGATTGATGGGTAATTAGTGGGTGTTTAGGGTAGAGAACAGATGTAAACACTGCACTTGGGAGGTGATCGGACGTCGGATCTGCGGGCGATCTATTGGTGTGGGTGGGTGATCAGATTGCCCGCAAGGGGCAGGTTAGGGGCTGATTGATGGGTGGCAGTGACAGCGGGTGATTGATGGGTGGCAGTGACAGGGGGTGATTGATGGGTGGCAGTGACAGGGGGTGATTGATGGGTGATTGATAGGTGATTGACAGGTAATCAGTGGGTTATTACAGGGGAGAACAGATGTAAATATTGCACTGGCGAATTGATAAGGGGGGGTCTGAGGGCAATCTGAGCGTGTAGGCGGGTGATTGGGTGCCCGCAAGGGGCAGATTAGGGTCTGATCTGATGGGTAACAGTGACAGGTGGTGATAGGGGGTGATTGATGGGTGATTGATGGGTAATTAGTGGGTGTTTAGAGGAGAGAATAGATGTAAACACTGCGCTTGGGTGGTGATCTGATGTCGGATCTGCGGGCGATCTATTGGTGTGGGTGGGTGATCAGTTTGCCCGCAAGGGGCAGGTTAGGGGCTGATTGATGGGTGGCAGTGACAGGGGGTGATTGATGGGTGATTGACAGGTGATTGACAGGTGATCAGTGGGTTATTACAGGGAAGGACAGATGTAAATAATGCCCTGGCGAATTGATAAGGGGGGGTCTGAGGGCAATCTGAGCGTGTAGGCGGGTGATTGGGTGCCCGCAAATGGCAGATTAGGATCTGATCTGATGGGTAACAGTGACAGGTGGTGATAGGGGGTGATTGATGGGTGATTGATGGGTAATTAGTGGGTGTTTAGAGGAGAGAATAGATGGAAACACTGCGCTTGGGTGGTGATCTGATGTCGGATCTGCGGGCGATCTATTGGTGTGGGTGGGTGATCAGTTTGCCCGCAAGGGGCAGGTTAGGGGCTGATTGATGGGTGGCAGTGACAGGGGGTGATTGATGGGTGATTGACAGGTGATTGACAGGTGATCAGTGGGTTATTACAGGGAAGGACAGATGTAAATAATGCCCTGGCGAATTGATAAGGGGGGTCTGAGGGCAATCTGAGCGTGTAGGCGGGTGATTGGGTGCCCGCAAGGGGCAGATTAGGGTCTGATCTGATGGGTAACAGTGACACGTGGTGATAGGGGGTGATTGATGGGTGATTGATGGGTAATTAGTGGGTGTTTAGAGGAGAGAATAGATGTAAACGCTGCGCTTGGGTGGCGATCTATTGGTGTGGGTGGGTGATCAGATTGCCCGCAAGGGGCAGGTTAGGGGCTGATTGTTGGGTGGCAGTGACAGGGGGTGATTGATGGGTGATAGGTGATTGGCAGGTGATTGACAGGTGATCAGTGGGTTATTACAGGGAAGGACAGATGTAATTAATGCACTGGCGAATTGATAAGAGGGGGGGGGGGGTCTGAGGGCAATCTGAGCGTGTGGGCGGGTGATTGGGTGCCCGCAAGGGGCAGATTAGGGTCTGATCTGATAGGTAACAGTGATAGGTGGTGATAGGGGGTGATTGATGGGTGATTGATGGGTAATTAGTGGGTGTTTAGAGAAGATAACAGATGTAAACAATACATTTGGGAGGTAATCTGACGGCGGGTTTGCGGGCGATCTAATGGTGTGGGTGGGTGATCAGATTGCCCGCAAGGGGCAGGTTAGGGGCTGATTGATGGGTGGCAGTGACAGGGGGTGACAGGGGGTGATTGATGGGTGATAGGTGATTGGCAGGTGATTGACAGGTGATCAGTGGGTTATTACAGGGAAGAACAGATGTAATTAATGCCCTGGTGAACTGATAAGGGGGGGTCAGAGGGCAATCTGAGCGTGTGGGCGGGTGATTGGGTGCCCGCAAGGAGCAGATTAGGGTCTGATCTGATAGGTAAAAGTGACAGGTGGTGATAGGGGGTGATTGATGGGTAATTAGTGGGTGTTTAGAGGAAACATTACAAAGTGTATTATACACTTTGTATGCGGCGATCGTCGGGTTAACATCCTGCCGGCGCTTCCGTATGGCCGGCGGGATGTTGCGGCGGGTGAGCGGCGCCAGGCGGAGGCGGAGGATCGCGTCACGGATGACGCGATCACTCCGCCCATGCCCCTACAAGGACCGCCGCCATTTGTCTATACGGCGGTCCTTGCGGGGTCCACTTCCCGGCCGCCTCTGTGCGTTAGGCGGTCGGGAAGTGGTTAATGCTGAAATTAAACATGTGAGACTCATTTTTTTGTATTTTGTATTTAACTTCAGTAATACACATACAGTTAATCATCTTATAAGTTTATTTTCAATTCAGGATTGTTTTAACTACTTAAAGACTGCCCCACGCCAATGGGCATGGTCGTGGCGGCAGCCCCAGGACCGCCTAACTCCAAATGGCGTCAAGTCCTGGGGCTGCATTGTGCAGGAGACCGCGCGTAGGCTGCGCGCATCTCCTGCTCGGGGGGCAGAGCTCCGCCCCGCCTTCAGTCTCTGAGCGGCGATTGCCGCTCGGAAGACTGTTAGATGCGAAACCGCCGTCTTTTCCGTTAGTACAGCGCTGTGATCAGCAGCAGTGCTGTACTGGGGACAGCTGTGTGACATGACTGTATCCCTGGGAGACAAGAGAGCTATCATCTCTCATAAGCAGAAGCCTATGACAGCCAATCGCAGGATTGGCTGGTTGGGGGGGAGGGGTTTAGAAAAAAAAAACATGTATAGTAAAAAAAACAAAAAAACACCAACATAAATATTTATTAAAAAATAAATAAAGACAGGGGGGGCGATCAGACCCCACCAACAGATAGCTCTGTTGGTGGGGAGAAAAGAGGGGGGGGGGAATCACTTGTGTGGTGTGCTGTGCTGTGCGGCCCTGCAGCTTTGCCTTAAAGCTGCAGTGGCCAATTAACAATAAAACAGCCTGGTCTTTAGGGGGGTTTAACACTGTGGTCCTCAAGTGGTTAAAGGACAAGTGAGGTGACAAAATAAATCTATTTTTACCTGCGGCTTCTTCCAGACTCTAGAAGTCACATGTGTCCATCACCAAAGCTCCAATCTTCTCCCAGGTCCCGCTGGCAGCCTCTGAATTATCGCCAACCCCAGATACGGTTCTGGTGATGTGGGCACGTTTGCCTTTGTGCATGCCCATGCATGTGCAGAAGATGCTGAACCATCAGGGGCTAGTGATCTTACTCTTTAGAGGCTGGGAGATGGGAGAAGACCGGAGCTGTAAGAAGCCCCAGGTAAGTAAAGATAGTTGTATTTCAACACCTCACTTGTCCTTTAAGCTTCCCTAGTTATTTTAATTGTTGACTCTTGTTGAAGAGATTAATGTACCACTTCTTACATGGTTGCCAATCAGCAAACATTAGAGTTAGCACTAGAGTTGGCGTCACCCAGTGTAATAACTCAGCGTTAACACTCCTATGGACTTCCTCCCATACCAGGCCATGCAGAATCCTTACTAATGTTTGTTTTCTTCTATAGTTACTCAGAAATCCCAATTCCTGTAAATCAATTACTGTGTAGACAATAGCAGAGATATATGCAAAAAAATAAACTTGCAGCCAGTATAATCCAAACAGGCAAAATTATGGGCAAAACTAAAAAGTAGGTGATCCAAGATGACATGCTGTATTGACGGTGGCAATGTACTCACTGATTATGCAAATTACAATGATAACCAGACAATACATATGACAGGCAAATTGCACAGGTATACTAGACAACTGAAGAAAAGATGGAGCGCGCCATAGTGCTTTAAACGTATTAGGGGTATTTTATTAACACATAAAAGTTATACTCACAAACAGTGGAGTTAAAATCGCATGTCAGCGGACAGCCAGCCGCTTTCCTCAGTGATGGAGAATGACGCGCTGTGGCCAGCAGCGCGGGTTCCGATGTCCTGGGCTCCGGTATGCTGAGGAGTGGGCGTGGCTGGATTCAGTAAGCGTGTGACGTCATGACGCGTTTCGGCGCACGGCGCCTTCATCTGACGAAGGCGCCGTGCGCCGAAACGCGTCATGACGTCACACGCTTACTGAATCCAGCCACGCCCACTCCTCAGTGTACCGGAGCCCAGGACATCGGAACCCGCGCTGCTGGCCACAGCGCGTCATTCTCCATCACTGAGGAAAGCGGCTGGCTGTCCGCTGACATGCGATTTTAACTCCACTGTTTGTGAGTATAACTTTTATGTGTTAATAAAATACCCCTAATACGTTTAAAGCACTATGGCGCGCTCCATCTTTTCTTCAGTTCTCTAGTTAACCACCCTACCCGGAGCGCTGCAGTGTTGAAAGCCAAAAAGGGGGAACCACCTTTGACCGTGCGACCTTCTGACTGGAGCGCAGGATACCTTTTGTGAAATTGCACAGGTATGCAGGCAATACTGATGGAAGGCAAATGTCAATAACATGTAAGTATCACCAATGACAGACAAATTACATTCATATGCACACAATAACTGAGTCCATCAGAGGGGTTCCACCCTACATGCCACCCATCCAGCCCTCTGTAGACACTCTGCATTGATTAGCTCATCTTCCATACCAAACAAGTAAATAAGCTTGCCAGGAAGGGGAAGGGGTAGAGGAGTGCTGGCCAAGGATAAGAAGCTGGAATAAGAAGATGCTGTGTGGAGCCATTAGAGATGGCCCGAACAGTTCGCAGGCGAACGGGAACCGGCGAATTTCCGTGGTTCGTGATCGCGGAGAAGCGCAAGCTTTTTCAGAAGTTCGGTCCGCCCCTATACTACATCATTAGGGTCAACTTTGACCCTCTACATCACAGTCAGCAGGAACATTGTAGCCAATCAGCCTACTTTCCCTCCTTGAGCCCCACCCTCCCCTTATAAAAGGCAGGCAGCGTCAGGCATTTCACTCACTCGTGTGCCTGCAGTAATTAGAGAAGGGAGAGATGCTGCAGAGAGAGCTATAGGGAAAGCTTAGTTGGGCTCTTGTAGTCTTGTTAGCTTGCTCCTGGCTGATTCTTATTGCTAAAAAAGCACCCCTCAACAGCTCTTTTGAGAGCTAATCTTGTTTGTGTGATCTATTTTTTTTATTTGTGGCCCACTTGCATTATATACAGCCCTGTCAGTCAGTTGCAGCTGGCCTTTGGCCCCTTGGTGGTAATTGCTACTGTGCCACTGCCAGGCCCAGCACATTCAGTGACTACCTGTGTGTGTGACAGGCAGTAATTTGTAATCCCAATCATTGTACCCGTTCACTGTTCAGTGCACCTACCTACCTACCTACGTGATCGCACACATTATTAATACCACCAGTCCAATGCTGAGCATCAACGTGCTAAAACAGGTTGCACCACTGCTCCACGTGCATGCACGTCCCCATCATAGAATTATTTTATTGTTCTGGAAGAGAATGAATCCAGGGCAGTCTGTTCTGTGTGCCGTAAATCGGTGAGCAGAGGCAAATCAGGCAGCGGGTTTGGCACTTCAGGGCTGATAAGCCATCTGCACAACCACCACAGACGGGAGTTCAAATATGTAAAGAATTACAATAAGATGGGTGGAGGAAAAGCAGCAGCAACAGGCCCCTCCTCTTCTTTTTCTAGTCGTCCTGTCCCTATCCAACCTGCTGAGTCCCATTCTACTTCAAATCTCTCTGCATGCCAGGCTGGAAGAGGGCTCCAGACCTCGACAAGCACCTCATCATCACCCTTGTTGGTTTCCTCTGAATCACCAGTGTTCCAGCGTCAGGCCTCTGTGCCAGAAATGTTGCAGAGGAAGCGGATGCTCCCTGAAACAATAATGCGCTCCTGGCAAGGCTGTTGGGCCAACAGCTGCTGCCCTACCAGTTTGTGGACTGTGCCCCCTTCCGCAGACTGAAGAAGAGTATTGCCCCACAATGGCGGATCCCCAGCCGCCATTATTTTGCCAGGAATGCTATCTCTGCTCTTCACCAGCACATTGTGGAGTATGTCGGCCGGTCTATGGATCACGCTCTCTGTGGCTAGAGATGGCCCGAACCTTCCGCGAAAGTGCGGTCAATGGGGAGGCAAACTTTGAGAACTAGAAACATTTATGCTGGCCACAAAAGTGATGGAAAAGATGTTTCAAGGGGTCTAACACCTGGAGGGGGGCATGGATGAGTGGGATGGACGCCAAAAGTCCCGGGGAAAAATCTGGATTTGACGCAAAGCAGCGTTTTAAGGGCAGAAATCACATTGAATGCTAAATTGCAGGACTAAAGTGCTTTCAAACATCTTGCATGTGTATACATCAATCAGGAAGTGTAATTAGACTACTGCTTCACACTGACACACCAAACTCACTGTGTAACGCAGTATAGGTAGATAGGTAGGCATAGGTAGGTGACCCAGTATAGGTAGATAGGCATAGGTATGCGCCCCAGTAGTTAGCTAGGCATAGGTAGGCATAGGTAGGTGTCCCAGTATAGGTAGATAGGCATAGGTAGGTGCCCCAGTAGTTAGCTAGGCATGGGTAGGAGCCCCAGTATAGGTAGAGAGGCATAGGTAGGTGCCCCAGTAGCTAGCTAGGCATACGTAGAAGTTTCAGTATAGGTAGGTAGGCATAGGTAGATGTCCCAGTATAGGTAGATAGGCATAGGTAGGTGCCCCAGTAGTTAGCTAGGCATAGGTAGGAGTCCCAGTATAGGTAGGTTGGCATAGGTAGGTGTCCTAGTATAGGTAGATAGGCATAGGTAGGTGCCCCAGTAGTTAGCTAGGCATAGGTAGTAGTCCCAGTATAGGTAGGTAGGCATAGGTAGGTGTCCCAGTATAGGTAGATAGGCATAGGTAGGTGCCCCAGTAGTTAGCTATGCATAGGTAGGAGTCCCAGTATAGGTAGGTAGGCATAGGTAGGTGCCCCAGTAGTTAGCTAGGCATAGGTAGATGTCCCAGTATAGGTAGGTGTCCCAGTATAGGTATATAGGCATAGGTAGGTGCCCCAGTAGTTAGCTAGGCATAGGAAGGAGTCCCAGTATAGGTAGGTAGGCATAGGTAGGTGTCCCAGTATAGGTAGATAGGCATAGGTATGTGCCCCAGTAGTTAGCTAGGCATAGGTTGGAGTCCCAGTATAGGTAGCTAAGGATAGTTAGGTGTCCCAGTATAGGTAGGTGTTATGTCTTCGGACACTGTTGACCCTTCCACCGATGGAGGAGACGTTACCCAGTAATGGGATCTAAGCGCCCACGGGCCTTCACCAACAAACCCCAAGGGGAAAGCTGGACTTAGCTGCCTAGTGTTCACCAGGTCACTACTGGGATAGTTTCAGCTGGTGGTTGGGAGAACAGTGCCACTAGAGTAATCCAGTAAGGGTAAGTCCGTTGAGGCAATCCGGGTCAGGGCAGGCAGCAAGCAAGAGCAAAGTCCAGTAACAATCCGAGTCAGGGCAGGCGGCAGGCAAGAGCAGAGTCAAATGGCAATCCGAGTCAAGGCAGGCGGCAGGCAAGAGCAGAGTCCAATGGCAATCCGAGTCAGGGCAGGCGGCAGGCAAGAGCAGAGTCCAATGGCAATCTGAGTCAGGGCAGGCGGCAGGCAAATCAGGATAGTCAAACAGGCTGGGTCACAACAGAAGATCAAACAGGAAATCAGGCTTGGTCAAGAGCGAACTGCTGAACACCAAACTAGCTGTCAGAACGAACAGCACTGAACGCTGGGAAGGGACCGCCTTTTATAGGGGCAGGGCCGCACTTTGGCGCGAGATCTCGAACGCTGCGCATGCGTACAAATGTCCGCCATAGTCCCGCGCATGCGTACGCATGACCTGACGCCATTCCGCATGGACGTACGCACGCCCCCAACCGTCGTAGCCAAACCACGGCCGGCAACGCGCGCGCGCGCAGAGACCACCGGACGCCAGCGGGACTGAAGCCACACACGGAGGACGCCGCGGACGGAGCAGAGCCACGTGAGTATGACAGTAGGTAGGCATAGGTAGGTGTCCCAGTATAGGTAGATAGGCATGGGTAGGTGCCCCAGTAGTTAGCTAGGCATAGGTAGGAGTCCCAGTATAGGTAGGTAGGCATAGGTAGGTGCCCCAGTAGTTAGCTAGGCATAGGTAGGAGTCCCAGTATAGGTAGGTAGGTAGGCATAGGTAGGTATCCCAGTATAGGTAGATAGGCATAGGTAGGTGCCCCAGTAGTTAGCTAGGCATAGGTAGGCATAGGTAGGTGTCCCAGTATAGGTAGATATGCATAGGTAGGTGCCCCAGTAGTTAGCTAGGCATGGGTAGGAGCCCCAGTATAGGTAGATAGGCATAGGTAGGTGCCCCAGTAGCTAGCTAGGCATACGTTGGAGTTTCAGTATAGGTAGGTAGGCATAGGTAGGTGTCCCAGTATAGGTAGATAGGCATAGGTAGGTGCCCCAGTAGTTAGCTAGGCATAGGTAGGAGTCCCAGTATAGGTAGGTAGGCATAGGTAGGTGCCCCAGTAGTTAGCTCGGCATAGGTAGGAGTCCCAGTATAGGTAGGTAGGCATAGGTAGGTGCCCCAGTAGTTAGCTAGGCATAGGTAGGAGTCCCAGTATAGGTAGGTAGGCATAGGTAGGTGCCCTAGTATCAGGGCCGGCGCTACCATAGAGGCAAAGGAGGCAGCTGCCCCAGGGCCTCAGAGCTTGTAGGGGCCCCCAGTGGCTACAAGAGAAAAAAAATTTCAAATCGGCCTTATAGTTTTTGAGAAAACCGATTTTAAAGTTTCAAAGGAAAAAAAATACACATTTAAAAACCTGCCGACTTCAATGGTTGATAGCAAATCCACCTTAAATGCTAGAAACCCTAAATTTGCAGGATATGTTAAGGAGATCATTAGAAATAAGAGGAAAAAACAATATTTCAAAAAGACCTTATAGTTTTTGAGAAAATCGATTTTAAAGTTTCGAAGGAAAAAAGTATACTTTTAAATGCGGTAAATGTCACTTTTAGTAGCAAACCTAACGGTAGTGTAATTTTACATGCATCAAACGAAAGCGCAATAAATTTCCTGACGGGGTTTCCAGGGGGTCTATACGCAGCCGCAGCGCTTTGGCCAGGGATATGGCTGTATGAAGATCCATGGCATTTTTTCCTATTTTCCCAATTTTTTTTTTTTATGTTTAGAGAGTGTGAATTTTTTTTTTAAATTATGTGGGGTCCTCCCTCCTGAAACTTTTTAACCCCTTGTCCCCCATGCAGGCTGGGATAGCCAGAATGTGGAGCTCCGACCGATTGGGACTTCACACCCTGACTGTACCAGCTGCAAAAAAGGTCCCCTAATGCCAATTTTTGTTCCGGGGTATATGTTGGGGGGGCCCCCCAGGTTTATTTTGCCCTGGGGCCCCATTGTTGCTTAAACCGGCCCTGCCTAGTATGTAGGTAGGCATAGGTAGGTGTCCCTGTATAGGTAAGTAGGTGCCCCAGTAGTTAGGTAGGCATAGGTAGGTGTCCCAGTACAGATAGTTAGGCAGGGCCTGGCTGACACAGTAATAGCAATTACCAAGGTCCAGCTGCAATAGATAGGGCTGTATAATGCAGTGTCAGTGGGCAACACAAAAAAAAAACACATCAGGAGAACATTAGCTCTCAAAAGAGCTATTGAGGGGTGCTATTTTAGCAATAACAATCAGCCAGGAGCAAGCTAACAAGCCTACAAGAGCCTAACTAATTTTTCCCTATGAGAGTCTGCCAGCAGCTGTCCCTTCACTACTTACTGCAGGCACACGAGTGAGTGTAAAAGCCAGCGCTTCCTGCCTTTTATAAGGGGGGGGAGTGGCTTAAAGAGAGAGTGTAGCCTAATTGGCTACAATGTTCCTGCTGACTGTGATGTAGAGGGTCAAAGTTGACCCTAATGGCGCGCTATGGGGGTGAACCGAACTTCCGCAAAAGTTCGCCTTTGCTGGACGAACGCGAACCATCGAAAGTTTGCCTGGAACCGTTCGCAGGCTAACTGTTCGGGCCATCTCTACTCTGGAATCCTCTGCCACAACACATCTGTCACTCTTCCACCTTTGATATCTTTGAATGTGCCCTCAAAACTCACATTTTCCATCAAGCATACGCTCTACCTTTGGCCAGTTCCCCTTTTGACCTCTGGCCAAGATGTACTACCTGTTAAATAACCTAAAACACGTTGCCTCTAGGTATGAATATTGTATACTATCCCACCTCTTGTTTCCCCCATTCTTTTAGATTGTAAACTTACAAGGGCAGGGCTCTCCCACCTGTTTGTGTCTTGGATTTTGTTACAAATGTATTCATATTAATTTGTCACTGTAATTACCAATTCTGTATTTTGTATCTATTCTGTATTTTGTACCAACTCTGTATTTCGTATATTTGTGTATACCATTGTCTGTATTATTTTGTACTCCATGTTTGTTTCTTACTTTGTACAGTGCCATAGAATATGTTGGCGCTTTATAAATCATTAATAATAATTTGTTCTGCTTTAGCAGCCTTTCTTCCTGTCTACCAAAAAAGTTCTCTAAAGACATATACTTATGTTTTGACTGGGTTATATTTAAAATGCTAATCATAGCCTGTGGCGTGAAAGCCAAGCAAATTCCCAGCATTCACAGCTTTGCATCCCACATTATTACCTTTAAGGAAAGCCAAGTCTTCACACCCACTGTAATTAGAAGGTCCACAAGAAAAACATGATTGAGAAGTATGAATCTGAAGTAATGTGACTGAGAAGTTTGACTTTTGTCAAATAATCTGATCCAACTCTCATGTTGTCTCCTTTTCTGTTAGTCAAGCAGCAGCCGATTTTAAACAGTATTAACACTTTTCACATCACTGTAAATAAGAATCCCTTAAAGGGAACCTGAAGCAAGAGAAATATGGAGACCATGCCATCTTGTTTCCCTTATAAACAATGCAGGTTGCCTGGTTATCATGCTGAGCTTTTGGCTTTAGTTGTTTTTGAGTCACACACCTGCAACAAGCATGCAAGTCAGACCAGAGTCAACCCATCTGATCTGCATGCTCATTCTGGGCCAGTGATGAAAAGAGTTAAAGGCAGAGCATCAGCACAAACCTGTTTATTAGAGAATGAAGAGGGCAGCCTCTGCATTCCTCACTCGTTAGGTTCCCTTTAACAACCTGGGCGTTATGGACGAGCTCAGCTCGCCCAGTAACGCCGCGGTGGATTGCTCAGGCCCTGGTGGGCTGATTTGCATAATTTTTTTTAAAACACGCAGCTAGCACTTTGCTAGCTGCATGTTTTCCCGCCCGCCATCGCTCGCCACCGATCCACCGCCACCCACTGCAAAAGAGCCCCCCGCAGACCCCTTGCGCAGCCTGGCCAATCACCGCCAGGCTGCGCTATGGGGTGGATCAGGACTCCCCCTGACGTCATGACGTCGATGATGTCAGTCCGATCGTCACCATCGCGACGGGGGAAGCCCTACAGGAAATCTCGTTCAGAACAGGATTTCCTGATGGGTATTAACGCCGTCGGCGATCGGAAGGGTGGGAGGGAGGCCGCAGGGAGGGGGGAATCATGTAGCTAGTACTAGGCTAGCTACATGAAAAAAATTACGTTAAAAAAATCCTCCCGCGGGCGTGCGCTGCACGTAATCAAAACGCCAGGGAGGTTCCTGCAGTGGTTTCTAGTATTTCTTGTACCTTGTACTACTTTCATTTAAAGGGATACTGTAGGGGGGTCCGGTTCACTTCTGTAATTTCTGACTTTAAAGTCAGAAAACCCCTGCGCCTGCGTTGCCGTGTCCTCGCTTCCCCTGATGTCACCAGGAGCGTACTGCCCAGGCACAGACCATACTGGGCTTGTGCTATACACTCCTGGTGACATCAGCGGGAACGAGGACAACGCAGGCGCAGGGGTTTTCTGACTTTAAAGTCGGAAATTCCAGAAGTGAGCCAGAGGCGGGGCCGGAGCATCGGTGAGTGGCTGCGCGGGCACAGGATGTCTGCGGGGGACCATTACAAGCCACGGGTAAGTTCAACTCATTTTCCCCCGACCCCCTACAGTATTCCTTTAAAACAAATTTCCCATGGACTGGGTGGGGTAGAGAAAGAATAACATAAACACCAGAAAGTGCATAATAAATCATAGAATTAATACTTGTCATATAATTGAATGTAATTATAACATGTTATATTATGCATTGGAATGGTGTGCAGTCCATAGGTCACCACTGCTGGGCAGTACATTCTGGCTCTTGTAGTTTCCCTCGGTGCCAAATCTTAACAGCTGTGATGTTCCCATCACCTTAATTTGGCCATATATGATGAAAGAATGAGCATTGTGACACACAACAGCAGGAGTAACTAGAGCCAGAATACCCCAGCAGCTGTGACTTGTATAGCACTCTGGTGGCCCCCTCTCCCCACCATCTTCCTGCCAGCTGCAGCACAGCACACCTCACTTCCCTGATTCACTGCTGGCATGTCCACACTGTTCAGATTAGATGCTGCTTTGGGCCTGCACGCTTGTGGGACACAGAGCCCACATAATGTGGCTATGCAGTGCCAGACGTTCTTGCTCAGGCTGTGTGTGTTACATCAGTAACATACACATATTGCCACTATAATTATTTTCCTAGATATTACACACTATAATGTTGTAATATCTCTTTGGCGTCCCTCTTTTTCTTGGTAGAGAGAACCACCATTAAACTTAGGTTACTGTCATCATGCTTATGTTTATCTGAACAAAAAAACAGGCAAATAAAAAATTCTCATTATAACTTCTGGCCGTTGAGTTCTTATTACAACAGATGTGCATTCTTTGCCGTGCTAATCTCACATTGTATTCTTTTCTTTTGAGCTTTTGCACCATTTTAGCATGTCCTTCGGTGATCTTAACACTCTTGTTTTATTCTTACTGAATATTTAAAGACTAAATGTATTCCTTAAGGCCCAAGATTAAACATCAAAGCTACAGCTATATTTTGAAGGTGTGCCAGATCTCTGATAGCTGGCTCCAAATACAGAATGAATGCCGATCTGATTGGCCTCTTATAAAGAATTAAGTGTCAACTTATGAACTTGAACACCACTTCCTGAACCATACGCAAAGGATCCCCTGTCTGCCCATGTGCAAATATTTTATTTTGAGCTTTAATACCAAAACAGAACATTTTAGTAATACTGTATTATCCTCATTATTACTGTAGAAGGAAAGTGAACACTGCTCACCACTCTGCTATTTTGACCAGGAGCAGGACCACGGGAAGCCACACCACACCGTCAGTATTGAAAAGCAAAAATCCGCTCGACCGGTATAGTAAAAGTCCATTCTTTATTTGTAAAAGCATGCTTGGCATAGCAAGGATAGCTCACGCATATCAGACCTCACAATCGCTCCTTAGTCTTAGCTAAAAGTGCTCTCGCAGGAGCCACAATTTATACATGCACAGATCAGCCCAGTATGGGTGGTCCCTATTAACACAGAATTAACACAGAATTGCAGGTAGGGAATTATTTAAAGACACATAACATGGAATACAAACAATGTATAAAAAAGTACAAATAGTGCTCTATTAAGAACAAATAAAATTAAAAAACAGTTTGTAACAAAGCTGTACGGGTAAAGCACATAATCACACAGTAAAATGAAGGGTGGGGAGTATGGGAAAAGGGGAAAAGAGAAAAGGTTAAGAAGGGGGAATGGAAAGGGTATAGGGAAGGAGGAAATAAGAAGAACAAAGAGGAAAACACCCCAAACGCGACACTATATCAAAGATCATAAAACAAGTTCACATCCCACCTTGAATTTAGTCCCTCGGGAAATCGTGTCCCGAGTTGCCAAATCTAATATGTCACACATTGAAGGACAATTATTCGTATTAAACTTAATAAGCATAGGCAAAATATTCTTGGATTTTGACAAAATATAGTATACAGCTGAAAGGCATGGAGCATAACTAAACATGTCCCACAAAACTATAATCTAGACAAAAGCATTGGTGTCCCAACCTTTTTGAAAACCGAAAAGAGTTCATATTTCAATCCATAGCCAGATATGTATGATGCATGCATTGAACTTTTTCAATGCATGCATCATAAGATGCTGAACGCACAAGTGGGAATTTTTTACTGCATAGTTAATTTCTTCTCAGTTTGGCCATCCTTCTGAATTTATAGTGAATTTAATCTCATGTGCCGTACTAGTCTTGGAATAACAGGGTTCTTAATAAGAGATGTAATATGTATCTGTGTATTTTGAAATTAAGCAAACATTTGATGTACAGCTAAAGTTTCTCTTAAAGCACTGTGGCTAAAGATGTACTTTGGTCACAAGATACAGATGCTTTTCACATTCTACTTGATGTCTTTTTCAATTGTCACTAAAGCAGAAAGTGAAGGTAGTGATACAGTTATAACAGATTAAAAGATTACTTAGAAGCAGGCATGAGACTGCCACGGGAGATTGCTAATCCACTCTTTTTCATTCTACCTTCCTTCTACCTCTTGACTTCAAAAGTACATTCCACAAAAGTGTGTTCATACATTCTGCTAGATGATCTTGACATAATTTCTAAATGTGAGAGAAATAACATTTCAGCCCACTGGTGAAGCTAAGGAGCTGTGGGTCCCAGAGCGAGTTTTACATTGGGCCTCCTCAAGAACTCTATATATAATTAATATAGAATACCAAAACCTGCCAAGGAAAACCACAATGTCGGAGAGGTATAAGCAGGGGAGAGGAACAGTTCCTGGAAACCCAAGCCACACTCTGAGAAACCACTGGGAGATGACAGATGCTTAGAGCAGAGTGGTATACAACTCACCTCCCCAGGATTCGACCACTCAGAACCCATCTTCATCCTCTCCTCCTAGGTGCTCCATCTCTATGGTGCAAGAACCATCTATTACATGATGACAGATGGCGCTTTCATCATAGAGACGGAGCTCTTAGGAGAAGAGGGTGAAGATGGGTCTCGTGCCTGCGCAAGGCCGGCCTTAGGTTTCACAGCGCCCTGAGCAAAAGATGATTTTTGTGCCCCCCTTCATCCTCTTCCCACGTGCGCGCACACACACAGGCCCATATGCAATTCACTTTTTCTCCTGAGATTTCTCCTAGGTCCCAACCTTTTTGAAGTTGTGACACATCACGCCAAATGCTCAGATCTCCATGACACATCACATATGTCTAACAGAAAAATACTATCAATAACCAAGAATGGATGGAAAGAGTCCATTACCCTGAATACACTTAAAATGAAGACTAGAACCTTTCAGAAATATTAATAAAAACAATCAGTAGGACAGTTAGTCGCCTACCTCCTCCCCCCATTTAGAATGATAGCACAGCACCGACAATTTGCACCACGCATTATAGCTGCAGTGCGCCCCCCCCCCCCCAAAAAAAAAAAATGCCCTCAGACTCAGTTTAGGTAGGTAGCCAGGTATAGGTGCCCCCAGTATAGGATCTCATGTGTAGGTGCCCTCAACATAGGTTGACAAACATAGGTGCCCCCAGTATAGGAAGTCAGTTGAAGGTCTCCATAGCACCCCCATAGGTAGCCAGGTGTAGGTGCCTCCAGTATAGGTAGCCAGGTGTAGGTGCCTCCAGTATAGGTAGCCAGGTGTTGGTGCTGTCAGTAAAGGTAGCCAGCTAAAGGTGCCCCCAGTATAGGAAATCAGGTGTAGGTGCCCTCAGTATAGGTAACCAGCTATAGGCGCCGCCTTGGATGCCGGCGCCCTGAGCAACCGCTCCAGTCGAACAGGTCAAAGGCTGGCTATGTGCCTGCGGGATTCTGAAGCGGTGAGCTCTGTACCGCTCCACTGTGCATTCTGTATGGGGATGAGGCAGCCTCTCTTGCTACCTACACTGGGGTGGCTCTCTTTGGCTACCCATACTGGGGGTGCACTCTCTGGTTACCTATACTGGGAGGCCTTTCAGGCTACCTATACTGGCAGTCTGATTATGTTAGTATTTCTACATTTAAAGCGGTAAGCAATGTGCCGATTTACATTTAGAAATACTAAAATAATTAGACCACCAGGGAGGTTAATTATTATTATTAGTAGTATTAGTATTATTATTAATTTATATAGTGCCAGCATCTTCTGTGGCGCTGTACAACAGCTTACAGGGTACAACAATACAAAATAAACAATTCGACAGTTAATACAAGACAAGAGTGGATAAAAGCTTATGCAGTGAACAAATTAACTAAATATCTTTACACAGGAGTGAGAAATATGCACACTCATGACACTGCGTTGTGAGCAGGGCCGGGCCGAGGCAGAGGCTGGAGAGGCTCCAGCCTCAGGGCGCAGTGTAGGAGGGGGCGCACAATTCATTCAGCTGTCATTCCCAATTGTGTTTGAAGCAGAAAGAAATAAAAAAGGGGATACATGACAGTGACTGCAAGCCAGATAACTAGAGATTAAGGTGTTGGGGAGGTTGGGGGCCCTGGGGCACCTAAAAGTCTAATAGCAATCAGTGTGTGAAGGCTGGGTGGGAGGGATGGAGGGGCGCACTTTGCTGTCTCAGCCTTGGGTGCTGAAGGACCTTGTCCCGCCTCTGGTTGTGAGACAAAAGGGAAAGAGAGTGCTAGCCAAAACGCCTTACAGTCTAAAGGTTTAAGGGAGATAGGTAAAGGGAAGCTGTGTATGGGGTGGCAGAAATTGTGGTCAGAGGGCAAAGTGTCCTAGGTAGGAGAGTATGCTTGCCTGAAGAGGTGAGTTTTCAGATTGCGCCTAAAAAGAGAAAGTGTGGGTGAGTGGTGGATGTGCTGAGGGAGAGTGTTCCAGAGGACGAGAGAGGATCGAAAGAAGTCTTGTAAGCAGGAGTGAGAAGAGGTGACCAGTGAAGAAGACAGGAGGATACTGTTAGTAGAGTGGAGATTGCGTGTAGGATGGAATTTGGAAATAAGTTGATTTAGATAGGAAGGAGCTAGGTTGTCGAGAGCTTTGTAAGCGAGGATAAGGATTTTAAATTGTATCCTTTGTGTAACTGGCAGCCAGTGAAGGAAGTGACAGAGGGTGGTTGGGCTGGAGAAGCAGGAGGAGAGGTGGAGGAGTCATGCAGATGGACTGTAGTGGGGCTAAACGGTTGGCGGGAAGGCCGCAGAGCAGATGATTACCACTATTCAAAGCACATAAAGAGATGATTATAAGCATTGTGGCACCAATGAAGAACTACTACAACAGTTGTAGGCAGCCCCTAGTGGGTCCCTCTGATCCGGGGGGCCCCAATGCTGTTGCAACTGCCTTGCATCTCCATTTTGTTATGCCACTGGTTCTGCAGATATAATAGAATACGCACACCTGCAGTGACAGGTTTTTGCAATGAATACAAAACTACCTGGAGATCCTGCACATTTTTGTACTGCAGATGTTGCATGTGACTACAGTTGCTTGATGGCTATTTCACCAATCCTTTGGCAATCTGCACTGTGATCTAATATGGCACCAATGAGTTAGGCACAGGGACGGATCTAGACCAAGTTGCGCCTGGGGCAAGGTCAGGTTTTGGCGCCTAAACAGCCATTCCCCATCCAGTTTTGGCGCCTAAAGGTCAGGTTTTGGTGCCTTAACTGCCATTCCCCATCCAAAATTTGCCTCCTTTTTAAGTATTCAACAAACTGCGCCTGGGGCAAGAGACCCGTCTGCCCCCCCCCCCCCCCCTTCCCTCTAGATCCGTCCCTTTTGCACGAAAGATATAACAGCCAAAATAAAAGAAATATTTCCTTTAGACTTGTTCATTGTGGAATAAATGAAAAACAGGTAAGAAGAATGAGATGGGTGAGTTGAGTCCTAAGATTTTTCGATGTATTACCCCATTACTTACAACAGATATCCTTGTACAAAAATTATCAGTAGCAGAAAAAGATGCAATGTAAATTAGGTATAATATATATCCCTACTCAAGATATTTAAAATGTTCAAGATGCTAATTCCTATACTTATTCATTTTCTAACTATAAAATGCGAAACATTAGTAAATGGAAAAGATCACCGAGGTTGATTCATTAGATTTCCTTAGTACTTTTAGTGTCCATTTTTTTTATCTCGCCTTTGCTAACTTAACTTTAACTCGTGATTTAAATATATTAAGCACACATGATAAATGTTTTGCACTAATTAGCTGCTAATTATGTTTATAAAGAAATTTCTACACAAGGAATTGTGAATCAATGATCTTATTCAAAACTATCAAATGATTCATTCTTTTCCCCTGCAACTCATGCATGACTTGAGAATTAGTTTGAGGCTTCTTTTAACCCCCCTGGCGGTATGAAAAATTCCGCCAGGGGGCAGCGCAGCAGTTTTTTTTATTTTTATTTTTTTAAATCATGTAGCGAGCCCAGGGCTCGCTACATGATAGCCGCTGCTCAGCGGCATCCCCCCGCCCGCTTCGATCGCCTTCGGCGATCTCCGATCAGGAAATCCCGTTCAAAGAACGGGATTTCCTGGAGGGCTTCCCCCGTCGCCATGGCAACGGGGCGGGATGACGTCACCGACGTCGGCGACGTCGGGACGTCATTGGGAGTCCCGAACCACCCCTCGGCGCTGCCTGGCACTGATTGGCCAGGCAGCGCACGGGGTCTGGGGGGGGGGCCGCGCGCCGCATCAGATAGCGGCGATCGGGCGGGGGCCGGCGGCGATCAGAGTGCTGGCGCAGCTAGCAAAGTGCTAGCTGCGTCCAGCAAAAAAAAAAATTATGAAAATCGGCCCAGCAGGGCCTGAGCGGCACCCTCCGGCGGCTTACCCCGTGTCCAGCACGGGGTTACCGCTAAGGAGGTTAAACAATATGCATTTTTTGCAGGTTTTTCGGAATACATGCATTTTAAAGGATTAGATACATGTGATTTGCTACTCAATCTTGTCATTGTAGATTTTCGTGAGACTGGATAAAGGCTGAATCCTCTTCCTCTGTTTACTGCTATATGGTACATCCTATGTTTCCATGTTGCATTTATTTGTCTCACTTTCTTGAAGAAACACTATGAAAAATGTCTATCCTGTGTGAGTTTTTCAACTCAACTGCTCTACAGCTGTCAGCTCTATCTTTATTTATAAACATGGCCAGTTGATCAGCAGATGAAACTCCTGGTCTACCTAAATTGCAGAGGGAGATTCAAATTAGCCTTGCTATGAATATGAATCTCCCATGGTGATCAGCATAGATTGGCACTGAATTTCTAAATATGGACAAGATTAGTGGCTTTACAGTAGTTGAGTGTAATAGTGAAAAGTGGATGAAATCCTAGGGGTGGAGTGTAGCAGCGCAAAAAGACCATCACAGGGTCTTCAATCAGAAGCAGGAAATTTTGGCGCATGAGGCAAGTGGACAGTAAGGGCGCTGCCATTGACTCTCATGTTAAATATCGTTTGATGGGTGCCCAACAGTAGAATCTCAGTTATACAGAATCCTCAAACAATCAGAAAAAAGTTCCTGGCCTCGCAGGAACCACAAAGCTATTTTTACAATACAGTAACTGTATACATTAATTGAACTTTGTTAAATAAAGTTAAGTTTGCTTTTATCTGTCTTCCTTTGATTTAACTACATCTACCAATCCCCATAGATGCTAGATACTGTAACTGAGACGTTACTGTATTTGGCTGTGTCTTCTTTACTGGGGTTTTGTTTAATCCCTCCCTGTCAAAGGTTGCTGTGTGTGGAATTGTGAAAGAAATAGCTAAATATTTATTACAATTTTAACTGTAACTTGTCCTTACCACCACTAGAAATCAGGTACTGACCTGTAGGCCACAAAAGAAACTTTTAAAAACTCATGACTTTTTTCTTGCTATTTTACCTATAGTTATTTTTACAGTTATACACGTTGAAAGAAATACACGTGTCCATCAAGTTCAACTTCTTCTTAGCCTCATTGCACTTCAATTCAGAAGTAAGAAAAGTCACAAGGGCAATAAAATCTTGCTGACTAAATTAAGGTTTAATATTCACATAGCAACAACTGTGGATGACTTTTACAGTGTGGAAAGCATACAAACTTATTTTGAATGCAAGTATGGAATTCACCATAACTACAGGTATTCCTCGGTTAACAAACGAGATAGGGTGTCAGGCTTGTCTGGTCAATAACTACAGTTCAGACTGTATGCCCATATGACTGACCCAGAGCCCAACCCGTAACACCTGTGCAAGTTCCTGCCTAGCACAAAACTACAATACACCCTGCAGGTAGATGTAGCATACAGTCTGACAGGTAGTTAATCCGCCAGGCAGGACCTGATAATTCTTGGCAATGCAGAATTGGCACAGTAGATTGAAGTGGATGAAGCTATCCAGACAAGTGAATCAAGTGGCAGAGCTGCCAGGAGTTCCTGGTGGCAGTGAGGTAGTCCAGATAGGAACTTTCCAGAGATAGCGTAGTCAACAAGCCGAAGTGAGTACAGGCAAAGTTCATGCAAATCCGTGCCCAAGCAAAGGTCAATCCAGGTGGGAAGGCAAAGCGTAGTCAAGGTACAAGGCAAGGTAGGCAACAGGAATCCAGCAGAGATAAGCATGGTCAGGATACAAGGCAGAAGTCGGCGACAGGAATCAAACAGAGGTTAAGCGTGGTCAAGATACAAGGCAATAGTCGGCAACAGGAATCCAATGAGACAGTGTGTGCTAACCAGCAACAAGCCAAAGCTAATGCTATCACGAACGATGACTGGGGACACTCACCAGGTTTAAATACTAGAGCTTACCAATCAACAAAGGCAGAATTTAAAACAAACCAATAGCAATCCAGCGTTCCAGCTTATACAAGTTTATAAGCCATTTTTTCTTTGAATTTTTTAAAATGGATTTTCTCAAAAATGACAAGTCCAATTTAAAAAAAAAATGTTGACTTGTTCCCACAGAATCCATGCCGTTCATAATGGTAGGTCATTCGTAAGTCAGGGACTACATGCACTTCCTTTTGGTAGATATTCTCCTTCTTAGCCACATTTACTGTGAACAACACCTTCTTAAAGAATTATTAGAATCTACTTTCCTCCATACATAATTCATGACTGTAAAGACCCAGGGATAAAAAGCTACTTTTCCAAGCCTTTATATACGGTGACCATACGTCCCGCTTTACCCGGGACGTGTCCCACCTTCGGTGGGCGCTGTCCCAGGCTGCATAAGGTCCCGGGAAACGTCCCGCTTTTAGCAGCGGGACGTCCCGGCCTCGGGACTCTGGCCACCGTACAATAAACTAGCCGCAGCATCTACTAGACGCTGCGCTAGTTCATTCCCCGCAGCCCCGCTCCAGCCTGCATTGTCCTCCTCCGGCAGGAGTCTCCAGTACAGGGCTCCGCCTCCGGACGCCATCTTGCCGTAGCCCTGCTCTGTGAGAGGCTGAGCGGGAGATTGAAGATCGTCCAGGCCAGGGGGAGCTGCACACACCAGAGGCACCAGAGGCCGGCTGCGTGAGGGGACGTCTTCTGCTAGGTGAGTAAATGCTTTTTCTTGCAGGTGAAGTGTTTGCCCACATTGTGTACATTTTGTACAGACATGTTTGCCCAAATTGTGTTCATTTTGTACTGACATGTTTGCCCAAATTGTGTTCATTTTGTACTGACATGTTTGCCCGCATTGCGTTTATCTTGTACTGACATGTTTGCCCGCAGTGCGTTTATCTTGTACTGACATGTTTGCCCGCCGTGCGTTTATCTTGTACTGACATGTTTGCCCGCCGTGCGTTCATTTTGTATTGACATGTTGCCCGCCGTGCGTTTATTTTGTACGGACATGTTTGCCCAAATTGTGTTCATTTTGTACTGACATGTTTGCCCAAATTGTGTTCATTTTGTACTGACATGTTTGCCCGCAGTGCGTTTATCTTGTACTGACATGTTTGCCCGCAGTGTGTTTATCTTGTACTGACATGTTTGCCCACAGTGCGTTTATCTTGTACTGACATGTATGCCCGCAGTGCTTTTATCTTGTACTGACATGTTTGCCCGCAGTGCGTTTATCTTGTACTGACATGTTTGCTTGCAGTGCGTTTATCTTGTACTGACATGTTTGCTTGCCCGCAGTGCGTTTATTTTGTACTGACATGTTTGCCCGCAGTGCGTTTATTTTGTACTGACATGTTTGCCCGCAGTGCGTTTATTTTGTGCTGAAATGTTGCCCCCATTGCGTTTATTTTGTGCTGACATGTTTGCCCCCATTGCGTTTATTTTGTGCTGACATGTTTGCCCCCATTGCGTTTATTTTGTATTGACATGTTTGCCCCATTGCGTTTATTTTATGCTGACATGTTGCCCGCAATGCGTTTATTTTGTGCTGAAATGTTGCCCGCAATGCGTTTATTTTGTGCTGAAATGTTGCCCGCAATGCGTTTATTTTGTGCTGACATGTTGCCCATTGCGTTTATTTTGTGGTGTCTGGGGTAACTGTTGCTGCATTTATTATTTAATGGTCATAGTTGGCTGTGTTTGCTGCTTTGGGGTTATGGCATACTATTAAATAGCATCACACAGTTTCTGCACACCTATGATGTGAATCCACGTTTGACCACATCACGGCGTAAACACTGCTTTCTTATGCCTCGCTGTTGCTACATTACGTTAGCTCCGCCCATAGAATGTCATGGCCACGCCCATTTTTCGAGCGCGCTGCAGACACCACATTTTTCGGCGCGTTCGGCGTGGCGCCGCCCCCCCCCCCCCCCCCAAATTCCCCCTGTCCCAGGTTGAGCCTACAAAAATCTGGTCACTCTACTTTATATTGCCCTTGTAGTATGGATACAGAGGCGCCAGAAGGATAAAAAGATCGAAAATGTTTAATAGTGAGGAGGTAGTGGTGGACTTACCTCGTTCGGGCAGACACAAGAAAATGCCGATCAACTTTCAGCAAAACAATTTATTTACATGCTCCAGTAAAATACAATGTATTTCGCTGGAGTGACCCGCTTCTGCAGGCAATAAGAGGGGGCATATACAAAAACAGGTCTGGTACTATGACATGCGCCTCTGTAGCCAAATAGATCAGCAGGGCTAATATTGTTTAATAGGAAATACATGTCTCCATGTTCTTCTTACTTTAAATACATTAGGCTGCTATATCATTGAAGTCAAATTATTTTTGACACCTCAGTTTGCCTTTTATTTATATTCTGCATTTAAAATCCCTGACTGCCCAAGGCCATCAGCAGATGCGTAAACCTATATCAGTATGAATGGGCTGTTTTGAAGAGCTATGGGACAGATGCAGCTGAATACCCAGAGAGGATCAGCTACACAAGGTATGGGATTGTGTGATATAGCTGAATTTGGGCAGCACGGTAGTGTAGTGATTAGCACTCTCACCTTGCAAAACTGGGTCCCCAGTTAGAATCCCAGCCAGGTCAATATCTGCAAGGAGTTTGCTCTGGTTCCCTCACACATCCCAAAAACATACAGATAAATGTATTGGCCCTAGACTATGATACATGCACTACACAATACATACATAGACATATGATTATGGTAGGGACTAAATTGTGAGCCCCTCTGAGGGACAGCTAGTGACAAGACAATATACCGTACTCTGCGTAATATGTCGGCACTATTTAAATACTTAAATACATTTAAACAGGAAGTCAGTATTAACTACAAGTGCTGACAGGTACAGTGGAATGTGAAAGTTCTGGCAACCTTGTTAATCCTCATGATTTTCCTGTATAAATCGTAGGTTGAAATCGTAGGTTGTTACGATAAAAATGTTGGTTAAATAATTCATTTAGGAGACACACACAGTGATATTTGAGAAGTGATATGAAGTTTATTGGATTTACAGAAAGTGCACAATAATTGTTTTAACCCCCCTGGTGGTATTCACAAACAGAGCTCGAGCTGACTGACACATGTCAGAAGCGGTAAGCCCGAGCTCTGCTCGTTCTGGCTATAAATAGTGCCTGCAGCTCTTTCCTGAGTCCTGTGCACGATCAGCGCTTGTCAGCTGGACCCAGGCTTCTTCAACCCGGCCGCCGGAGTCCCCATTACGGCTCTGATCTTCTGGGGACCTGGTGGCCAATTAGCATGGAGGATCGGCGGTGCTGCGGTGCTGCGGCGTGACGTCGGAGGCAGCATAGGGTCACAGGGGAGGGAGGGAGATAAAAAATAAAAAATTAAAAGCTTCTGATTGGGCAAAAATAGCCCTGTATTGGATACAATAGGATTTTGTATCCAGTGCAATGTTGCCTTTTGCTTCCTGGGTGGCTGAGAGGAGCTGTGGCTGCTGAGCTGGAGAGGAGCTGGCTGTGATCTCTGTGATCTGTGAGTGCTGATCTGATCTGATCGGATTTTTCTGCCTACCTGTTATTGATTTTTGCCTGGACTTTGACTATTCTTTCTGCTTTCTGCCTGGATTTTGATTGATTACCCGTTGCTGATTTTTGCCTGGACCTTGACTACTCTTTGCCTGCTGCCTGCACCGACCTCTGCCTGGATTTGACAACTTTCTGCCTGCCATCTGCACCGACCTCTGCCTGCCTGTTGTTTACTATGGCAACATCCTCCAGAAGGCGTCTCACCGCGGAAGCGCTGGCGGAGTTGGAGGACAGCGATCTGCAGTCACTGGCGGACTCCAGTAATAGTGACGCACCTGGGGATTTGTCATCCGACCCAGGTAGTGACAGCGACAGCGACTCCACCACCAGCTAGGTTAATGATGTCCAGGTTTGGTGCCCCATCGACCTTTCTCAGGCTCCACCACCACCCCCAAGTTTCCCTTTTACTGGGAAGCCTGGCCTGAAGAAAGGGTACGAGTGCAACCCTCTGGCGTACCTGCAGCTTTTCTTCTTGGAGGCGGTTATTGAGAAGATAGTGGAGGAGATTAATCGGTATGCCACCCAACAATTGGCTACTCCACAAGGACACTTTTCCAGGAGCAGGACCTCGGAGTCGGTAACAACAGTGAATATCTGGTTGTTCTTGGGCCTGATCATTCTGCAGGGAGTGGTGGGGAAGCCCCTGCAGAAATGGTACTGGAGCGCGAATAAGATACAGGTAGTCCTCAGTTAACGAACGAGACAAGGACTGTTGGCTCGTTCTTAACCTTAAGTCGGGAAGCTGTGCCAGACACCTTTGCCCCCGTTTTTAAAGCAGAGTAGGTGCAACGGAAGGCAGATAGGGACATCTCACCTGTTCCCCGGCAGTAGAAGGTCCCAGCATGCTGCCCGGAAGCTGCGCGGCCCGTCCTCTCTCTCCGTCCACTGTCCCCCCTGGCGGCTTCTCATGCGCCGCATAATGACGCATCAGGAGGCACCGCCACTAGGAGGCTTTTCCTGAATGCGTCATTATGCAACGCATAAGAAGCCGCCGAGGAACAGTGGACAGAGAGAGGATGGGTCACGCAGCTTCCGGGCAGAACGCTGGGACCTTCTACCGCAGTGGAACAGGTGAGACGTCCGCTATCTGCCTTCCGCTGCGCCTACCCTGCTTTAAAAAGGGCAGCAGAAGAGGTAGTCCGCGGTTGCGTGACGACATCGCGGCGGGTCAGTGGGCATTCGTATCGGCGGGTCGTTCGTAAGTCTGTCGTTCGTAAACCAGGAACTACCTGTAATTGCGACCCCCTTCTTTGGTACAGTGATGTCCGAGTACCGGTTTTCCCTAATAATGAAATTTCTCCACTTTGCTAACAATGACATCTTTGAGGAGTCGACCCACCCTGCTCCAAAACTAAAAAAAATCTGGGAGGTCTACCAGATGGGGGTAGAACATTTCAGGACCACTTATGTGCCACAGAGGGACATCACCGTGGACGAGAGCATGATGGCCAACAAGGGGAGGCTGAGCTGGCTCCAATACATCGCTTCCAAGCGGGCCCGCTTTGGGATCAAATCGTACACTTTATGCGAGTCAGGTACTGCATACATCTGGAACACTATTTTGTATACGGGAAAAGGCACCAAATTTAGTTCCAGGTTTAGCTATTATGGAGTGGCGACATCGTCTGTATTGTCCCTTCTGGAGCCTTTACTGGACACAGGCTACTGTCTCACCACAGACAATTTCTAGACCTCCTCTGAACTGTCTGAGATTCTTATAAAGCATAAGACTTTGCAATCTGACCTGTATTAACCACTTCAGGACCACAGTCTTTTCGCCCCTTAAGGACCAGAGCCTTTTTCTCCATTCAGACCACTGCAGCTTTCACGGTTTATTGCTCGGTCATACAACCTACCACCTAAATGAATTTTACCTCCTTTTCTTGTCACTAATACAGCTTTCTTTTGCTGCTATTTGATTGCTGCTGCGAGTTTTAGTTTTTATTATATTCATCAAAAAAGACATGAATTTTGGCAAAAAAATGACTTTTTTAACTTGCTGTGCTGACATTTTTCAAATAAAGTAAAATTTCCTATACATTTGAGCGCGAAAGTTATTCTGCTACATGTCTTTAATAAAAAAAAAACCATTCAGTGTATATTTATTGGATTGGGTAAAAGTTATAGCGTTTACAAACTATGGTGCCAAAAGTGAATTTTCCCATTTTCAAGCATCTCTGACTTTTCTGCGCACCTGTCAGGTTTCATGAGGGGCTAAAATTCCAGGATAGTACAAATACCCCCCAAATGACCCCATTTTGGAAAGAAGACATCCCAAAGTATTCAGTGAGAGGCATGGTGAGTTCATAGAAGATTTTATTTTTTGTCACAAGTTAGCGGAAAATGACACTTTCTGACAAAAAAAAGAAAAAAAAAAAGTTTCCATTTCTTCTAACTTGCGACAAAAAAAAATGAAATCTGCCACAGACTCACTATGCTCCTCTCTGAATACCTTGAAGTGTCTACTTTCCAAAATGGGGTCATTTGTGGGGTGTGTTCACTGTCCTGGCATTTTGGGGGGTGCCTAATTGTAAGCACCCCTGTAAAGCCTAAAGATGCTCATTGGACTTTTGGCCCCTTAGCGCAGTTAGGCTGCAAAAAAGTGCCACACATGTGGTATTGCCGTACTCAGGAGAAGTAGTATAATGTGTTTTGGGGTGTATTTTTACACATACCCATGCTGGGTGGGAGAAATATCTCCGTAAATGACAATTGTTTAATTTTTTTTACACACAATTGTCTATTTATAGAGATATTTCTCCCACTCAGCATGGGTATGTGTAAAAATACACCCCAAAACACATTATACTACTTCTCCTGAGTACGGCGATACCACATGTGTGGCACTTTTTTGCACCCTAACTGCGCTAAGGGGCCCAAAGTTCAATGAGTACCTTTAGGATTTCACAGGTCATTTTGAGAAATTTCGTTTCAAAACTACTCCTCACGGTTTAGGGCCCCTAAAATGCCAGGACAGTAGAGGAACCCCACAAATTACCCCATTTTAGAAAGAAGACACCCCAAGGTATTCCGTTAGGAGGATGGTGAGTTCATAGAAGATTTTTTTTTTTTGTCACAAGTTAGCGGAAATTGATTTTAATTGTTTTTTTTCACAAAGTGTCATTTTCCGCTAACTTGTGACAAAAAATAAAATCTTCTATGAACTCACCATACTCCTAACGGAATACCTTGGGGTGTCTTCTTTCTAAAATGGGGTCATTTGTGGGGTTCCTATACTGCCCTGGCATTTTAGGGGCCCTAAACCGTGAGGAGTAGTTTTGAAACCAAATGTCGCAAAATGACCTGTGAAATCCTAAAGGTACTCATTGGACTTTGGGCCTCTTAGCGCACTTAGGGTGCAAAAAAGTGCCACACATGTGGTACCGCCGTACTCAGGAGAAGTAGTATAATGTGTTTTGGGGTGTATTTTTACACATACCCATGCTGGGTGGGAGAAATATCTCTGTAAATGACAATTGTTTGATTTTTTTTTACACACAATTGTCCATTTACAGAGAGATTTCTCCCACCCAGCATGGGTATGTGTAAAAATACACCCCAAAACACAATATACTACTTCTTCTGAGTACGGCGATACCACATGTGTGACACTTTTTTGCAACCTAGGTGCGCTAAAGGGCCTAACGTCCTATTCACAGGTCATTTTGAGGCATTTGGATTCTAGACTACTGCTCACGGTTTAGGGCCCCTAAAATGCCAGGGCAGTATAGGAACCCCACAAGTGACCCCATTTTAGAAAGAAGACACCCCAAGGTATTCTGTTAGGAGTATGGTGAGTTCATAGAAGATTTTTTTTTTGTCACAAGTTAGCGGAAAATGACACTTTGTGAAAAAAAAAATACATATCAATTTCCGCTAACTTGTGACAAAAAATAAAATCTTCTATGAACTCATCATACACCTAACAGAATACCTTGGGTGTCTTCTTTCTAAAATGGGGTCACTTGTGGGGTTCCTATACTGCCCTGGCATTTTAGGGGCCCTAAACCGTGAGGAGTAGTCTTGAACCCAAATGTCTCAAAATGACCTGTGAAATCCTAAAGGTACTCATTGGACTTTGGGCCCCTTAGCACAGTTAGGCTGCAAAAAAGTGTCACACATGTGGTATCGCCGTACTCAGAAGAAGTAGTATAATGTGTTTTGGGGTGTATTTTTACATATAACCATGCTGGGTGGGAGAAATATCTCTGTAAATGACACATTTTTGATTTTTTTTACACACAATTGTCCATTTACAGAGAGATTTCTCCCACTCAGCATGGGTATGTGTAAAAATACACCACAAAACACATTATACTACTTCTCCTGAGTATGGCGATACCACATGTGTGACACTTTTTTGCAGCCTAGGTGCGCTAAGGGGCCCAACGTCCTATTCACAGGTCATTTTGAGGCATTTGTTTTCTAGACTACTCCTCACGGTTTAGGGCCCCTAAAGTGCCAGGGCAGTATAGGAACCCCACAAGTGACCCCATTTTAGAAAGAAGACACCCCAAGGTATTCCGTTAGGGGTATGGTGAGTTCATAGATTTTATTTTTTGTCACAAGTTAGTGAAAAATGACACTTTGTGAAAAAAACAATAAAAATCCAATTTCCGCTAACTTTTGACAAAAAATAAAATCTTCTATGAACTCATCATACACCTAACAGAATACCTTGGGGTGTCTTCTTTCTAAAATGGGGTCACTTGTGGGGTTCCTATACTGCCCTGGCATTTTACGGGCCCAAAACTGTGAGTAGTCTGGAAACCAAATTTCTCAAAATGACTGTTCAGGGGTATAAGCATCTGCAAATTTTGATGACAGGTGGTCTATGAGGGGGCACATTTTGTGGAACCTTTCATAAGCAGGGTGGCCTCTTAGATGACAGGATGTTTTGGGCCTGATCTGATGGATAGGAGTGCTAGGGGGGTGACAGGAGGTGATTGATGGGTGTCTCAGGGGGCGGTTAGAGGGGAAAATAGATGCAATCAATGCACTGGGGAGGTGATCGGAAGGGGGTCTGAGGGGGATCTGAGGGTTTGGCCGAGTGATCAGGAGCCCACACAGGGCAAATTAGGGCCTGATCTGATGGGTAGGTGTGCTAGGGGGTGACAGGAGGTGATTGATGGGTGTCTCAAGGTGTGATTAGAGGGGGGAAATAGATGCAAGCAATGCACTAGCGAGGTGATCAGGGCTGGGGTCTGAGGACGTTCTGAGGTGTGGGCGGGTGATTGGGTCCCCGCAAGGGGCAGATTAGGGTCTAATCTGATGGGTAACCGTGACAGGTGGTGATAGGGGGTGATTGATGGGTAATTAGTGGGTGTTTAGAGGAGAGAAGAGATGTAAACACTGCACTTGGGAGGTGATCTGATGTCGGATCTGCGGGCGATCTATTGGTGTGGGTGGGTGATCAGATTGCCCGCAAGGGGCAGGTTAGGGGCTGATTGATGGGTGGCAGTGACAGGGGGTGATTGATGGGTGGCAGTGACAGGGGGTGATTGATGGGTGGCAGTGACAGGGGGTGATTGATAGGTGATTGACAGGTGATCAGTGGGTTATTACAGGGAATAACAGATGTAAATATTGCACTGGCGAATTGATAAGGGGGGGGGGGGTCTGAGGGCAATCTGAGCGTGTGGGAGGGTGATTGGGTGCCCGCAAGGGGCAGATTAGGGTCTAATCTGATGGGTAACAGTGACAGGTGGTGATAGGGGGTGATTGATGGGTAATTAGTGGGTGTTTAGAGGAGAGAAGAGATGTATACACTGCACTTGGGAGGTGATCTGATGTCGGATCTGCGGGCGATCTATTGGTGTGGGTGGGTGATCAGATTGCCCGCAAGGGGCAGGTTAGGGGCTGATTGATGGGTGGCAGTGACAGGGGGTGATTGATGGGTGGCAGTGACAGGGGGTGATTGATAGGTGATTGACAGGTGATCAGTGGGTTATTACAGGGAATAACAGATGTAAATATTGCACTGGCGAATTGAAAAGGGGGGGTCTGAGGGCAATCTGAGCGTGTGGGCGGGTGATTGGGTGCCCGCAAGGGGTAGATTGGGGTCTAATCTGATGGGTAACAGTGACAGGTGGTGATAGGGGGTGATTGATGGGTGATTGATGGGTAATTAGTGGGTGTTTAGAGGAGAGAATAGATGTAAACAATGGATTTGGGAGGTGATCTGATGTCGGATCTGCGGGCGATCTATTGGTGTGGGGGGGTGATCAGATTGCCCGCAAGGGGCAGGTTAGGGGCTGATTGATGGGTGGCAGTGACAGGGGGTGATTGACGGGTGATTGACGGGTGATTGACAGGTGATTGACAGGTGATTGACAGGTGATCAGGGGGGATAGATGCATATAGTACACGGGGGGGGGGGGGTCTGGGGGGGGGGTCTGGGGAGAATCTGAGGGGTGGGGGGTGATCAGGAGGGGGCAGTGGGCAGGGGGGGGGATAAAAAAAAAATAGCGTTGACAGATAGTGACAGGGAGTGATTGATGGGTGATTAGGGGGGTGACTGGGTGCAAACAGTGGTCTGGGGGGTGGGCAGGGGGGGGTCTGAGGGGTGCTGTGGGCGATCAGGGGGCAGGGGGGGGGGAAATCAGTGTGCTTGGGTGCAGACTAGGGTGGCTGCAGCCTGCCCTGGTGGTCCCTCGGACACTGGGACCACCAGGGCAGGAGGCAGCCAGTATAATAGGCTTTGTATACATTACAAAGCCTATTATACATATGTGCAGCGGCGATCCGGGTGCTAGTAACCCGCCGGCGCTTCCGAACGGCCGGCGGGTTACTACGAGCGGTGGGCGGAGCCAGTCCCCGGCGGCTGATCGCGTCACGAATGACGCGATCGCCGCATAGCCACTCCCGCAGCCGCCCCCGCCGATGGGCGTATTGCGGTCGTTTGGGCCCGGACTTTGCCGCCGCCCATCGGCTGGGGGCGGTCCTCAAGTGGTTAATAGAGAAAGCTGGATTATTATAAGCATGTATCATATTTTTTTTTCTCTCTACAGGGGTCAAAAACATGTACATGGAACATAATTATAAAGGTCTGAAATGAAGGATAACGGACTCCGGCACTCCAATGCAGAGGTAGTTTATTCAAGCACGGTAGATAAGAACAACAGGTTACAGAATTACAGGTTACAGCTGTTTCGCGTGTAGTCACGCCTCCTCAGGACACCAAGGCTTACCCCTTCCTATATCCACCCCACCTATATACCCAGCTGGGGGGGCGGGCTCCCTCTTCAAGAATGCACAAGAATATACAAACCCTTAAAGGGGAAGGGGAATATCTCAAGACACATACACATACAATTCGAAATAGATAAAACCCACACAGTTATTTTAAAAAGGCTGAAATTTAATTTCTATCGTTAAATCCTAAATTGCCCAGCGCATTAGTCATTGATATCAGGGAGGCCTCTCTACGCAATAATAATTCTTCCTTAGAGCCCCCCTAGATGAATCTGTGATTTTTAAAAGGCCAGCTACTTCTAGGCAATCAGCATTACCCCCATGGCAAGAGTTGACATGCTCAATCATGCGGCGTGATCCCACCCCACTCTTAATTGACCTTTTATGCTGCAGGAATCTGTCCTTAAGTGGTTGAGTGGTCTCCCCTATGTAGAATCTCCCACAGGGGCACCAAACGCAATACACGACATACCTGGACCTACAATTAATAAATTCCCTAACATGCCATGTAATACCACCTATCTGTACCACTTTGCCCCTCCTCACAAATTTACATGCCGAACAATGACTACAAGGGAAGTTCCCTTCCCATTTTTTCTCCGTCAACCAGTTTTTCGATTTATCATAAATCGGTTTAAACTCACTCTGGACTAATACCTTTTTAATAGTATTCCCTCTTCTAAAACTCACTCTAGGTGGTCTGCCGACCACCTCTTTTAAGTGTTCATCCAAGGATAACACATGCCAATGACTACGTATCACCTGCTGAATCTGACTGGACATAGGGCTATAATCAAAAATAAAATTAAACCTCTTTTCCTCAACTCTCTTTTTGCTCTTTCTTTGAAGTAATTGGATGCGAGGTATGGATCTGGCCCTATCCAGAGCCTGTTCAATTGATCTACTCTGATATCCTCTTTTTAGAAGGCGGCTGGTTAATTCCAAAGCCTGGACCTCAAACTCATTCACATTAGAATTATTTATTTTCAATCTGAGAAACTGGCCGTACGGGATGGCATCCTTTACATGTCTGGGGTGGTAGCTATCAAAATGTAGGAGACTATTGGTGGCAGTGGCTTTCCTATATCCCCTGGTGGTGAGACCATCATCGCCCACCTCTATCATGAGATCAAGGAATTCCACTCTCACATCACCAAAATTTGCAGTAAGCTCCATATTAATATTATTAAAATTGATCCACTTAATGAATTCTTCAAACTCTCCCTGGCTACCACCCCAGACAATCAGGATGTCATCCACGTACCGTCGCCATAACTTTAGGGAATGCCTAAAGGGATTGGTGGGGGCCTAGATCTTTTCATTTTCCCACATAGACAGAAACAAATTAGAATAGGTGGGAGCTACCGGGGTCCCCATTGCTGTCCCCGAGAGCTGTCGATACCATTCCCCATTAAATTTAAACGTATTGTGTTTGAGTACAAATTTCAAGCTCTCACACAAAAATTCGACATACTCTTCACTTTTGCCAAAATCACTTAGTATGTGGTGCATTGCGTCCAGCCCCTTCCCGTGGGGGATCCTAATGTATAAACTAACGATATCAATCGTAGCCAGGTGGTAACCACTCCGCCACTCGAAGGACTCGACTACCTGCAACACATCAACCGTATCCTGTAACAACGATTTGACCGATCGGAGGCAAGGCCTCAACCTCCAGTCCAAAAACTTGGACAAAGTCTCTGTAAGTGAGCCCACCCCGGAGACAATTGGTCTCCCGGGTGGGTTCACCGGGGTCTTATGAACCTTAGGTAAATAGTACCAAACAGGCAGCCTGGGGCTCCGTGAACAAGTCTTCACACATTTTTCTGGACAAAAAAACCCAATTCCATCCCTCTATTGAGGAGGCTGCGAAGTGCGGCCTTATCTTTCTCAATCTGGTTCCCCCTTAATTTTTCGTACACGGAGGGATCACCAAGCTGCCTGCTGGCTTTAGCCACATACATAGTAGTGGGTATCACCACAATATTCCCGCCTTTATCCGCAGGTTTGTACCCTAGGTCCTTACGGGACTTCAGCCAATTCAATGCACGTTTTTCTTTCTCGGTGATGTTAGGACGATCCTCGGGATAAAGGCATGCTCTGACCCCATTTAAAACCTCTCTCTGGAATACATCCAGGGGGCTCCCAGGGGAGACGGGGGAAGAAGGCAGACCTGCGCAGGCGCACAACATTGCTACCCACACAGGTCTCCTCCTCCCCCCCTGCCCCCCCACTCTCCACGAGCAACTCCCTGAGTATGGCCAGAGCCTCCTCATCCCGTGCATCAAGTCCGACCCCCGTACTGGAGCCCGGCCCTCCAACATCAACCTCCATATTTTTAGCGGCTTCCATATTTTTACAAGAATAGAACCTATGTACATTTATCTTACGTATGGCTTCATTAAGATCTGCTTCAAACACATTTATTTGGAATTTACTAGTAAGGCAAAAATTCAAACCCTTAGATAACAGGGAAATGCAATCTGGAGATAACATGACATCGGACAAATTGATAACTTTAGAGTCCTGCACATCTGTAAAATCAGTGGAACTGTCAGTTGAATCATGGGGCACATCTCCTCTCTGGGAATCTAAAGGTACCCCTACTTCCTCACCCCTTTCCAATGGACCTGTTTCCTTTTCTTGGGATTGCTGGGACCTGCGCCTAGTGTTGGGCGAACATCTAGATGTTCGGGTTCGAGCCGAACAGGCCGAACATGGCCGCGATGTTCGGGTGTTCGACCCGAACTCCGAACATAATGGAAGTCAATGGGGACCCGAACTTTTGTGCTTTGTAAAGCCTCCTTACATGCTACATACCCCAAATTTACAGGGTATGTGCAAAAGTTTCAAAGGGAAAACTGTCTTTTAAATGCGGGAAATGTCTGTTTTCTTTGCACAGGTAACATGCTTTTTGTCGGCATGCAGTCATAAATGTAATACATATAAGAGGTTCCAGGAAAAGGGACCGGTAACGCTAACCCAGCAGCAGCACACGGGACGGAACAGGAGGAGGGTGGCGCAGGAGGAGAAGGCCACGCTTTGAGACACAACAACCCAGGCCTTGCATGAGGACAAGAAGCGTGCGGATAGCAATTTGCATTTTGTCGCCATGCAGTCATAAATGTAATACAGATGAGAGGTTCAATAAACAGGGACCGGAAACGCTAACCCATCACAGATGTTCATTGTCCATGTTACTTGGTTGGGGTCCGGGAGTGTTGCGTAGTCGTTTCCAATCCAGGATTGATTCATTTTAATTTGAGTCAGACGGTCTGCATTTTCTGTGGAGAGGCGGATACGCCGCCGATCTGTGACGATGCCTCCGGCAGCACTGAAACAGCGTTCCGACATAACGCTGGCTGCCGGGCAAGCCAGCACCTCTATAGCGTACATTGCCAGTTTATGCCAGGTGTCTAGCTTCGATACCCAATAGTTGAAGGGTGCAGATGGATTGTTCAACACAGCTACGCCATCTGACATGTAGTCCTTGACCATCTTCTCCAGGCGATCGGTGTTGGAGGTGGATCTGCACGCTTGCTGTTCTGTGTGCTGCTGCATGGGTGTCAGAAAATTTTCCCACTCCAAGGACACTGCCGATACCATTCCCTTTTGGGCACTAGCTGCGGCTTGTGTTGTTTGCTGCCCTCCTGGTCGTCCTGGGTTTGCGGAAGTCAGTCTGTCGGCGTACAACTGGCTAGAGGAGGGGGAGGATGTCAATCTCCTCTCTAAAGTCTCCACAAGGGCCTGCTGGTATTCTTCCATTTTGACCTGTCTGACTCTTTCTTCAAGCAGTTTTGGAACATTGTGTTTGTACCGTGGATCCAGAAGGGTATAAACCCAGTAATTGGTGTTGTCCAGAATGCGCACAATGCGTGGGTCACGTTCAATGCAGTCCTAGGCCGAAGAGGTCATAGCCTAGGGTCACAAAACCTGTTTATTTGGGCAATTTCAATGGTGGCGAGTCTGACGTACATAAATCGCAGCAATGGCCGTTAGCAACGTCTGAATCTCACGAAATGTCTCATGCAGGTAGAAGACATATTGTTAGACTTGGACTCCAAAGATGGGTTCCCTACATCTCTGCAAACCAGAGTTACAGGGCTCCAAATTTGGTAAAATCCCCCATAGGCTTTCATTGGGCCTCCTATTTACAGTTCCAAAATCTCACATCTTTTCAAAGGGCAATTACTCAGCAGTGGCAAATTTTCTAGCATTGTAGGGACCCTTAGGGGGAACATGACTGGTGAGTTTCGGGCCCCTAGGCCAAAGAGGTCATAGCCTAGGGTCACAAAAACCTGTTTATTTGGGCTATTTCAATGGTAGTGATGGTGACGTACATAAATCGCAGCAATGGCCGTTAGCAAAGTCTGAATCTCACGAAATGTCTCATGCAGGTAGAAGACATATTGTTAGACTTGGATTCCAAAGATGGGGTCCCTACATCTCTGCAAACCAGAGTTACAGGGGTCCAAAATTGGTAAAATCCCCCATAGGATTTCATTGCCTCCCTATTTCACTTTCCAAAATCTCACATCTTTTCAAAGGGCAATGGCTCAGCAGTACCAAATTTTCTAGCATTGTAGGGACCCTTAGGGGGAACATGACTGGTGAGTTTCGGGCCCCTAGGCCGAAGAGGTCATAGCCTAGGGTCACAAAAACCTGTTTATTTGGGCTATTTCAATGGTAGTGATGGTGACGTACATAAATCGCAGCAATGGCCGTTAGCAAAGTCTGAATCTCACGAAATGTCTCATGCAGGTAGAAGACATATTGTTAGACTTGGATTCCAAAGATGGGGTCCCTACATCTCTGCAAACCAGAGTTACAGGGGTCCAAAATTGGTAAAATCCCCCATAGGATTTCATTGCCTCCCTATTTCACTTTCCAAAATCTCACATCTTTTCAAAGGGCAATGGCTCAGCAGTACCAAATTTTCTAGCAATGTAGGGACCCTTAGGGGGAACATGACTGGTGAGTTTCGGGCCCCTGGGCCGAAGAGGTCGTAGCCTAGGGTCACAAAAACCTGTTCATTTGGGCTATTTCAATGGTAGTGATGGTGGCGTACATAAATCTCAGCCATGGCCGTTAGCAACGTCTGAATCTCACGAAATGTCTCATGCAGGTAGAAGACATATTGTTAGACTTGGATTCCAAAGATGGGGTCCCTACATCTCTGCAAACCAGAGTTACAGGGGTCCAAAATTGGTAAAATTCCCCATAGGATTTCATTGCCTCCCTATTTCACTTTCCAAAATCTCACATCTTTTCAAAGGGCAATGGCTCAGCAGTACCAAATTTTCTAGCATTGTAGGGACCCTTAGGGGGAACATGACTGGTGAGTTTCGGGCCCCTAGGCCGAAGAGGTCATAGCCTAGGGTCACAAAAACCTGTTTATTTGGGCTATTTTAATGGTAGTGATGGTGGCGTACATAAATCTCAGCCATGGCCGTTAGCAACGTCTGAATCTCACGAAATGTCTCATGCAGGTAGAAGACATATTGTTAGACTTGGATTCCAAAGATGGGGTCCCTACATCTCTGCAAACCAGAGTTACAGGGGTCCAAATTTGGTAAAATCCCCCATAGGATTTCATTGCCTCCCTATTTCACTTTCCAAAATCTCACATCTTTTCAAAGGGCAATTACTCAGTAGTGGCAAATTTTCTAGCATTGTAGGGACCCTTAGGGGGAACATGACTGGTGAGTTTCGGGCCCCTAGGCCAAAGAGGTCATAGCCTAGGGTCACAAAAACCTGTTTATTTGAGCTATTTCAATGGTAGTGATGGTGACGTACATAAATCGCAGCAATGGCCGTTAGCAAAGTCTGAATCTCACGAAATGTCTCATGCAGGTAGAAGACATATTGTTAGACTTGGATTCCAAAGATGGGGTCCCTACATCTCTGCAAACCAGAGTTACAGGGGTCCAAAATTGGTAAAATCCCCCATAGGATTTCATAGCCTCCCTATTTCACTTTCCAAAATCTCACATCTTTTCAAAGGGCAATGGCTCAGCAGTACCAAATTTTCTAGCATTGTAGGGACCCTTAGGGGGAACATGACTGGTGAGTTTCGGGCCCCTAGGCCGAAGAGGTCATAGCCTAGGGTCACAAAAACCTGTTCATTTGGGCTATTTCAATGGTAGTGATGGTGGCGTACATAAATCTCAGCCATCGCCGTTAGCAACGTCTGAATCTCACGAAATGTCTCATGCAGGTAGAAGACATATTGTTAGACTTGGATTCCAAAGATGGGGTCCCTACATCTCTGCAAACCAGAGTTACAGGGGTCCAAAATTGGTAAAAATCCCCCATAGGATTTAATTGCCTCCCTATTTCACTTTCCAAAATCTCACATCTTTTCAAAGGGCAATGGCTCAGCAGTACCAAATTTTCTAGCATTGTAGGGACCCTTAGGGGGATCATGACTGGTGAGTTTTGGGCCCCTAGGCCGAAGAGGTCATAGCCTAGGGTCACAAAAACCTGTTTATTTGGGCTATTTCAATGGTAGTGATGGTGACGTACATAAATCGCAGCAATGGCCGTTAGCAAAGTCTGAATCTCACGAAATGTCTCATGCAGGTAGAAGACATATTGTTAGACTTGGATTCCAAAGATGGGGTCCCTACATCTCTGCAAACCAGAGTTACAGGGGTCCAAAATTGGTAAAATCCCCCATAGGATTTCATTGCCTCCCTATTTCACTTTCCAAAATCTCACATCTTTTCAAAGGGCAATGGCTCAGCAGTACCAAATTTTCTAGCAATGTAGGGACCCTTAGGGGGAACATGACTGGTGAGTTTCGGGCCCCTGGGCCGAAGAGGTCATAGCCTAGGGTCACAAAAACCTGTTCATTTGGGCTATTTCAATGGTAGTGATGGTGGCGTACATAAATCTCAGCCATGGCCGTTAGCAACGTCTGAATCTCACGAAATGTCTCATGCAGGTAGAAGACATATTGTTAGACTTGGATTCCAAAGATGGGGTCCCTACATCTCTGCAAACCAGAGTTACAGGGGTCCAAAATTGGTAAAATTCCCCATAGGATTTCATTGCCTCCCTATTTCACTTTCCAAAATCTCACATCTTTTCAAAGGGCAATGGCTCAGCAGTACCAAATTTTCTAGCATTGTAGGGACCCTTAGGGGGAACATGACTGGTGAGTTTCGGGCCCCTAGGCCGAAGAGGTCATAGCCTAGGGTCACAAAAACCTGTTTATTTGGGCTATTTTAATGGTAGTGATGGTGGCGTACATAAATCTCAGCCATGGCCGTTAGCAACGTCTGAATCTCACGAAATGTCTCATGCAGGTAGAAGACATATTGTTAGACTTGGATTCCAAAGATGGGGTCCCTACATCTCTGCAAACCAGAGTTACAGGGGTCCAAATTTGGTAAAATCCCCCATAGGATTTCATTGCCTCCCTATTTCACTTTCCAAAATCTCACATCTTTTCAAAGGGCAATTACTCAGTAGTGGCAAATTTTCTAGCATTGTAGGGACCCTTAGGGGGAACATGACTGGTGAGTTTCGGGCCCCTAGGCCAAAGAGGTCATAGCCTAGGGTCACAAAAACCTGTTTATTTGAGCTATTTCAATGGTAGTGATGGTGACGTACATAAATCGCAGCAATGGCCGTTAGCAAAGTCTGAATCTCACGAAATGTCTCATGCAGGTAGAAGACATATTGTTAGACTTGGATTCCAAAGATGGGGTCCCTACATCTCTGCAAACCAGAGTTACAGGGGTCCAAAATTGGTAAAATCCCCCATAGGATTTAATTGCCTCCCTATTTCACTTTCCAAAATCTCACATCTTTTCAAAGGGCAATGGCTCAGCAGTACCAAATTTTCTAGCATTGTAGGGACCCTTAGGGGGAACATGACTGGTGAGTTTCGGGCCCCTAGGCCGAAGAGGTCATAGCCTAGGGTCACAAAAACCTGTTCATTTGGGCTATTTCAATGGTAGTGATGGTGGCGTACATAAATCTCAGCCATGGCCGTTAGCAAAGTCTGAATCTCACGAAATGTCTCATGCAGGTAGAAGACATATTGTTAGACTTGGATTCCAAAGATGGGGTCCCTACATCTCTGCAAACCAGAGTTACAGGGGTCCAAAATTGGTAAAAATCCCCCATAGGATTTCATTGCCTCCCTATTTCACTTTCCAAAATCTCACATCTTTTCAAAGGGCAATGGCTCAGCAGTACCAAATTTTCTAGCATTGTAGGGACCCTTAGGGGGATCATGACTGGTGAGTTTTGCCACTGCTGAGCCATTGCCCTTTGAAATGGTGTGAGATTTTGGAACGGTAAATAGGAGGCCCAATGAAAGCCTATGGGGGATTTTACCAATTTTGGACCCCTGTAACTCTGGTTTGCAGAGATGTAGGGACCCCATCTTTGGAATCCAAGTCTAACAATATGTCTTCTACCTGCATGAGACATTTCGTGAAATTCAGACGTTGCTAACGGCCATGGCTGAGATTTATGTACGCCACCATCACTACCATTGAAATAGCCCAAATAAACAGGTTTTTGTGACCCTAGGCTATGACCTCTTCGGCCTAGGGGCCCGAAACTCACCAGTCATGTTCCCCCTAAGGGTCCCTACAATGCTAGAAAATTTGGTACTGCTGAGCCATTGCCCTTTGAAAAGATGTGAGATTTTGGAAAGTGAAATAGGGAGGCAATGAAATCCTATGGGGGATTTTACCAATTTTGGACCCCTGTAACTCTGGTTTGCAGAGATGTAGGGACCCCATCTTTGGAATCCAAGTCTAACAATATGTCTTCTACCTGCATGAGACATTTCGTGAGATTCAGACTTTGCTAACGGCCATTGCTGAGATTTATGTACGTCACCATCACTACCATTGAAATAGCCCAAATAAACAGGTTTTTGTGACCCTAGGCTATGACCTCTTTGGCCTAGGGGCCCGAAACTCACCAGTCATGTTCCCCCTAAGGGTCCCTACAATGCTAGAAAATTTGGTACTGCTGAGCCATTGCCCTTTGAAAAGATGTGAGATTTTGGAAAGTGAAATAGGGAGGCAATGAAATCCTATGGGGGATTTTACCAATTTTGGACCCCTGTAACTCTGGTTTGCAGAGATGTAGGGACCCCATCTTTGGAATCCAAGTCTAACAATATGTCTTCTACCTGCATGAGACATTTCGTGAGATTCAGACTTTGCTAACGGCCATTGCTGCGATTTATGTACGTCACCATCACTACCATTGAAATAGCCCAAATAAACAGGTTTTTGTGACCCTAGGCTATGACCTCTTTGGCCTAGGGGCCCGAAACTCACCAGTCATGTTCCCCCTAAGGGTCCCTACAATGCTAGAAAATTTGGTACTGCTGAGCCATTGCCCTTTGAAAAGATGTGAGATTTTGGAAAGTGAAATAGGGAGGCAATGAAATCCTATGGGGGATTTTACCAATTTTGGACCCCTGTAACTCTGGTTTGCAGAGATGTAGGGACCCCATCTTTGGAATCCAAGTCTAACAATATGTCTTCTACCTGCATGAGACATTTCGTGAGATTCAGACTTTGCTAACGGCCATTGCTGCGATTTATGTACGTCACCATCACTACCATTGAAATAGTCCAAATAAACAGGTTTTTGTGACCCTAGGCTATGACCTCTTCGGCCTAGGGGCCCGAAACTCACCAGTCATGTTCCCCCTAAGGGTCCCTACAATGCTAGAAAATTTGGTACTGCTGAGCCATTGCCCTTTGAAAAGATGTGAGATTTTGGAAAGTGAAATAGGGAGGCAATGAAATCCTATGGGGGATTTTACCAATTTTGGACCCCTGTAACTCTGGTTTGCAAAGATGTAGGGACCCCATCTTTGGAATCCAAGTATAACAATATGTCTTCTACCTGCATGAGACATTTCGTGAGATTCAGACTTTGCTAACGGCCATTGCTGCGATTTATGTACGTCACCATCACTACCATTGAAATAGCCCAAATAAACAGGTTTTTGTGACCCTAGGCTATGACCTCTTCGGCCTAGGGGCCCGAAACTCACCAGTCATGTTCCCCCTAAGGGTTCCTACAATGCTAGAAAATTTGGTACTGCTGAGCCATTGCCCTTTGAAAAGATGTGAGATTTTGGAAAGTGAAATAGGGAGGCAATGAAATCCTATGGGGGATTTTACCAATTTTGGACCCCTGTAACTCTGGTTTGCAGAGATGTAGGGACCCCATCTTTGGAATCCAAGTCTAACAATATGTCTTCTACCTGCATGAGACATTTCGTGAGATTCAGACTTTGCTAACGGCCATTGCTGCGATTTATGTACGTCACCATCACTACCATTGAAATAGCCCAAATAAACAGGTTTTTGTGACCCTAGGCTATGACCTCTTCGGCCTAGGGGCCCGAAACTCACCAGTCATGTTCCCCCTAAGGGTCCCTACAATGCTAGAAAATTTGGTACTGCTGAGCCATTGCCCTTTGAAAAGATGTGAGATTTTGGAAAGTGAAATAGGGAGGCAATGAAATCCTATGGGGGATTTTACCAATTTTGGACCCCTGTAACTCTGGTTTGCAGAGATGTAGGGACCCCATCTTTGGAATCCAAGTCTAACAATATGTCTTCTACCTGCATGAGACATTTCATGAGATTCAGACTTTGCTAACGGCCATTGCTGCGATTTATGTACGTCACCATCACTACCATTGAAATAGTCCAAATAAACAGGTTTTTGTGACCCTAGGCTATGACCTCTTCGGCCTAGGGGCCCGAAACTCACCAGTCATGTTCCCCCTAAGGGTCCCTACAATGCTAGAAAATTTGGTACTGCTGAGCCATTGCCCTTTGAAAAGATGTGAGATTTTGGAAAGTGAAATAGGGAGGCAATGAAATCCTATGGGGGATTTTACCAATTTTGGACCCCTGTAACTCTGGTTTGCAGAGATGTAGGGACCCCATCTTTGGAATCCAAGTCTAACAATATGTCTTCTACCTGCATGAGACATTTCGTGAGATTCAGACTTTGCTAACGGCCATTGCTGCGATTTATGTACGTCACCATCACTACCATTGAAATAGCCCAAATAAACAGGTTTTTGTGACCCTAGGCTATGACCTCTTCGGCCTAGGGGCCCGAAACTCACCAGTCATGTTCCCCCTAAGGGTCCCTACAATGCTAGAAAATTTGGTACTGCTGAGCCATTGCCCTTTGAAAAGATGTGAGATTTTGGAAAGTGAAATAGGGAGGCAATGAAATCCTATGGGGGATTTTACCAATTTTGGACCCCTGTAACTCTGGTTTGCAGAGATGTAGGGACCCCATCTTTGGAATCCAAGTCTAACAATATGTCTTCTACCTGCATGAGACATTTCGTGAGATTCAGACTTTGCTAACGGCCATTGCTGCGATTTATGTACGTCACCATCACTACCATTGAAATAGCCCAAATAAACAGGTTTTTGTGACCCTAGGCTATGACCTCTTCGGCCTAGGGGCCCGAAACTCACCAGTCATGTTCCCCCTAAGGGTCCCTACAATGCTAGAAAATTTGGTACTGCTGAGCCATTGCCCTTTGAAAAGATGTGAGATTTTGGAAAGTGAAATAGGGAGGCAATGAAATCCTATGGGGGATTTTACCAATTTTGGACCCCTGTAACTCTGGTTTGCAGAGATGTAGGGACCCCATCTTTGGAATCCAAGTCTAACAATATGTCTTCTACCTGCATGAGACATTTCGTGAGATTCAGACTTTGCTAACGGCCATTGCCTCGATTTATGTACGTCACCATCACTACCATTGAAATAGCCCAAATAAACAGGTTTTTGTGACCCTAGGCTATGACCTCTTCAGCCTAGGGGCCCAAAACTCACCAGTCATGTTCCCCCTAAGGGTCCCTACAATGCTAGAAAATTTGGTACTGCTGAGCCATTGCCCTTTGAAAAGATGTGAGATTTTGGAAAGTGAAATAGGGAGGCAATGAAATCCTATAGGGGATTTTACCAATTTTGGACCCCTGTAACTCTGGTTTGCAGAGATGTAGGGACCCCATCTTTGGAATCCCAGTCTAACAATATGTCTTCTACCTGCATGAGACATTTCGTGAGATTCAGACTTTGCTAACGGCCATTGCCTCGATTTATGTACGTCACCATCACTACCATTGAAATAGCCCAAATAAACAGGTTTTTGTGACCCTAGGCTATGACCTCTTCGGCCTAGGGGCCCGAAACTCACCAGTCATGTTCCCCCTAAGGGTCCCTACAATGCTAGAAAATTTGGTACTGCTGAGCCATTGCCCTTTGAAAAGATGTGAGATTTTGGAAAGTGAAATAGGGAGGCAATGAAATCCTATGGGGGATTTTACCAATTTTGGACCCCTGTAACTCTGGTTTGCAGAGATGTAGGGACCCCATCTTTGGAATCCAAGTCTAACAATATGTCTTCTACCTGCATGAGACATTTCGTGAGATTCAGACTTTGCTAACGGCCATTGCTGCGATTTATGTACGTCACCATCACTACCATTGAAATAGCCCAAATAAACAGGTTTTTGTGACCCTAGGCTATGACCTCTCCAGCCTAGGGGCCCGAAACTCACCAGTCATGTTCCCCCTAAGGGTCCCTACAATGCTAGAAAATTTGGTACTGCTGAGCCATTGCCCTTTGAAAAGATGTGAGATTTTGGAAAGTGAAATAGGGAGGCAATGAAATCCTATGGGGGATTTTACCAATTTTGGACCCCTGTAACTCTGGTTTGCAGAGATGTAGGGACCCCATCTTTGGAATCCAAGTCTAACAATATGTCTTCTACCTGCATGAGACATTTCGTGAGATTCAGACTTTGCTAACGGCCATTGCTGCGATTTATGTACGTCACCATCACTACCATTGAAATAGCCCAAATAAACAGGTTTTTGTGACCCTAGGCTATGACCTCTTCGGCCTAGGGGCCCGAAACTCACCAGTCATGTTCCCCCTAAGGGTCCCTACAATGCTAGAAAATTTGGTACTGCTGAGCCATTGCCCTTTGAAAAGATGTGAGATTTTGGAAAGTGAAATAGGGAGGCAATGAAATCCTATGGGGGATTTTACCAATTTTGGACCCCTGTAACTCTGGTTTGCAGAGATGTAGGGACCCCATCTTTGGAATCCAAGTCTAACAATATGTCTTCTACCTGCATGAGACATTTCGTGAGATTCAGACTTTGCTAACGGCCATGGCTGAGATTTATGTACGCCACCATCACTACCATTGAAATAGCCCAAATAAACAGGTTTTTGTGACCCTAGGCTATGACTTCTTCGGCCTAGGGGCCCGAAACTCACCAGTCATGTTCCCCCTAAGGATCCCTACAATGCTAGAAAATTTGCCACTGCTGAGTAATTGCCCTTTGAAAAGATGTGAGATTTTGGAACTGTAAATAGGAGGCCCAATGAAAGCCTATGGGGGATTTTACCAAATTTGGAGCCCTGTAACTCTGGTTTGCAGAGATGTAGGGAACCCATCTTTGGAGCCCAAGTCTAACAATATGTCTTCTACCTGCATGAGACATTTCGTGAGATTCAGACGTTGCTAACGGCCATTGCTGCGATTTATGTACGTCAGACTCGCCACCATTGAAATTGCCCAAATAAACAGGTTTTGTGACCCTAGGCTATGACCTCTTCGGCCTAGGACTGCATTGAACGCGACCCACGCATTGTGCGCATTCTGGACAACACCAATTACTGGGTTTATACCCTTCTGGATCCACGGTACAAACACAATGTTCCAAAACTGCTTGAAGAAAGAGCCAGACAGGTCAAAATGGAAGAATACCAGCAGGCCCTTGTGGAGACTTTAGAGAGGAGATTGACATCCTCCCCCTCCTCTAGCCAGTTGTACGCCGACAGACTGACTTCGGCAAACCCAGGACGACCAGGAGGGCAGCAAACAACACAAGCCGCAGCTAGTGCCCAAAAGGGAATGGTATCGGCAGTGTCCTTGGAGTGGGAAAATTTTCTGACACCCATGCAGCAGCACACAGAACAGCAAGCGTGCAGATCCACCTCCAACACCGATCGCCTGGAGAAGATGGTCAAGGACTACATGTCAGATGGCGTAGCTGTGTTGAACAATCCATCTGCACCCTTCAACTATTGGGTATCGAAGCTAGACACCTGGCACAAACTGGCAATGTACGCAATAGAGGTGCTGGCTTGCCCGGCAGCCAGCGTTATGTCGGAACGCTGTTTCAGTGCTGCCGGAGGCATCGTCACAGATCGGCGGCGTATCCGCCTCTCCACAGAAAATGCAGACCGTCTGACTCAAATTAAAATGAATCAATCCTGGATTGGAAACGACTACGCAACACTCCCGGACCCCAACCAAGTAACATGAACAATGAACATCTGTGATGGGTTAGCGTTTCCGGTCCCTGTTTATTGAACCTCTCATCTGTATTACATTTATGACTGCATGGCGACAAAATGCAAATTCCTATCCGCACGCTTCTTGTCCTCATGCAAGGCCTGGGTTGTTGTGTCTCAAAGCGTGGCCTTCTCCTCCTGCGCCACCCTCCTCCTGTTCCATCACGTGTGCTGCTGCTGGGTTAGCGTTACCGGTCCCTTTTCCTGGAACCTCTTATATGTATTACATTTATGACTGCATGCCGACAAAAAGCATGTTACCTGTGCAAAGAAAACAGACATTTCCCGCATTTAAAAGACAGTTTTCCCTTTGAAACTTTAAAATCGATTTTCTCAAAAACTATAAGCTCTTTTTGCTAAAATTTTTTTCCTCTTGTACCCACTCCCAAGGTGCACATACCCTGTAAATTTGGGGTATGTAGCATATAAGGAGGCTTTACAAAGCACGAAAGTTCGGGTCCCCATTGACTTCCATTATGTTCGGAGTTCGGCCATGTTCGGCCCGAACCCGAACATCTAGATGTTCGCCCAACACTACACGTGACCCGTTCGGCCAATCACAGCGCTAGCCGAACGTTCGGGTAACGTTCGGCCATGCGCTAACTGTTCGGCCATATGGCCGAACAGTTTGGCCGAACACCATCAGGTGTTCGGCCGAACCCGAACATCACCCGAACAGGGTGATGTTCTGCAGAACCCGAACAGTGGCGAACACTGTTCGCCCAACACTACCTGCGCCCCCTCCTCCTCCCTCTCCTCTTCCTACGTCTAAAGGGCGCTGCCCCACTCTTCCCAGGCCTGAACCACCTCCCCCCATATTGGACTCATCCTCCGTAAGTCCATTTTCAGGATTAGGGATTCCTCTCCTTGGTTTAGGACTCCTGGGCTGTGGTAATTATAAAGGTATCTGTTGGTTCTATCTGACTGTTTAAATTAGGAGAAATGTGGAATACATCCCAAAATATGAACACATAACCTAACTATAGCTACCATTATGAGTTTCACTAGGAAACCACTGTTTATACTTGAAGATAATGGTGCTATATAAATCAATAATAATATTGATATGACATTTGATTTACAATAGCTTGTTTTGGAATACAATATTGACATAAACCACTCACACCTGACTATTTTTAACATCATAACAGATCATTTTCTTTTTCTTTTTTTTCTCCAGATTTTTGGGTTTATGCAACTATTTATCTCCTTGAGCATGCATAGTGCCTTCTTCTACATCAGTAATTAATTTTTCGTTAGGCTTATGGCATTGAACATACAGTACTCACACCTGACTATTGAGACTACTGCTCTCAGCTGCAGTCATACCAGATCGTTTTCTTTTTTTTTTTTTTTTTCTTTTTACCAGATTTTTGGGCTTATGAAACTATTTATCTCCTTGAGCATGCATAATGCCTTCTTCTGCATCAGTAATTACATTTTGAGTTGAACTTATGGTATTGAACTTATGTTTTGTCATTTGTTAAATTAGAGGTGTGATTTCTTTGATCTAGAAAAAAAAATATCACAGCCTTGTTATCTGTTACAAATGTTGCTGTTATACTGGCCATACACCATACAACCTTATTATATGCTCATTGTGCAATCTTTTCACATGTATATTGAAGACTTGTCTAAACTGTCTCTCCAAATTATATCTAATTTGTTGTTCCTCACATTATAAACAGAGTAGTACGATTGTACATGAAACAGTGGAATAATTAAAACCTAACTAAAATTGAACAGACAGGTTTTATGTTTTCTGCCCAGTTTAATTCATTATTTTCCTAAAATGCAGCAATTAGTTTACATGTTATACGTAGCTTTATTCTTTATACATGTTAGTTTAAACAGAGCAACTTCGTTGACTAGGGAGAGTGGATGATACAGTCACAGTTCCATGCAGACAGCACACGAAGATGTACATCTAGTTCAATGACCAGTAATCAGCTCTAGGACATTTTCAATGTAATAAACCAAGTTTCTATATGGTGAGTGTGTGCATCTAATTATTGCGTGACCAATCCTAGGTTCAAAGTAGTAGGGAGTTTTGGAAGTGGCTCACCTTACCGTCTGCAGGTTGGGTGCATAAACAAGGTGCAAAGTAAAACACCTAGTACAAGTAGCTAAGTCCAAGGTCGGTTAGCACACCAAAGTAGATTTGCAGGAGTATTTCTTCCTTAATGCAGGCTAACACATCCTTTGACAATTTCAGCCTTGCTTGTTTACTAAAGATTATCTTAGAGTAATTCCTTGGGACTGCACTAGGCATCCCTTCTAGTGCAGTCAGGTTGTATTATCTGTATTGCATTGTCCTATCTCTCTCTCTTGCGATTGTCTTGTCGCCAGCGGCGGTCGACAGGAAATCGTTCTATCTGTCTGGGAGTGTAGGCCAGAGCTGCGGTTGCTACTGGCTGCTTCATCTCTCTGGATCGCATTCGCCCTAGTGGTAGTGGCAGTGCTTCCTTCTGTATTCTACCTTAGGGGTGTTAGCCAGAGCAGCGGTTGCTACTGGTAGCCCCATTTGTCTGTCTGTCTGGATCGCATCCGCTCTAGCGGTAGCAGCGGTGGTTCCTGATGTGCTCTGTCTGGGAGTGTAGGCCAGAGCTGCGGTTGCTGCTGGCTACTCCCTCTCTTTGTGTTGTCTGATACGAACGCTTGCTGTAGGCTCGGTGAGGTAACCGTTTAGCAAGTGTTCGCGTTCTCTTTTCGTGTTTGTGTTACAGTGGTTAGTTAGGGTGGCACGCTTATCACTGGGCGCCTAACGCGCGGTGATCATGTCTAAAACGCGTTCGCTGTTGTGAATGAGTGCGGTGTTCGCGTTTAGCTAGCGTTTGTTATTTTCCTTGATGTTCTAACTGTTGTTGCTTGCTGTGCCTTTTGCTACTCTCGTGCTCTGTCCTGCTCGGTCTTGTGTCACTGTTGGCAATCGCCAGTCTTGTGATTGCATTCGTACTTTGTTTCTGCTGATGTGTGCTCACCGTGGGTGGCGACTAGATTGGTGGACACACATTCATTCTGTCTCTGTGCTCTCTCTTTGAGGGCTATCCAGCCCTGCATTACTTTATTCGTACAATTCCCATCTGGCTTCTGTGGCAGTGCAGAGGCTGTGTTCGTCTGCACTCCACAGCTCCATCTGCCGGTGGGAATCTCCCTCTACAGGTGCATAGCACCAGACCTGGGTTCTCTCAAAATTTGTGGAGGATTTCCGCAGTGTCAGCGCACATCCTGTGCGCTGACCACGGAAAAAATTCTGCAATCGTTACAATATGTCTGTTCTGTCTATATGGTAATCCTCACATATACAGTATGAGGGATATAAGATTTAAGAGCATTCATGAAATATCTTGAACCCAGATCAGCTATTGTTATGCTAGAATAAGAGCATTTGCAAATATAAATGATAAACGTAAATTTAATTATATTTATATTATTTAAAAACAATTTTCTATTTTACAATAGATGGACCATAATAATAGGATAATAGGATCTTTAGAAGCATAAATTACTGGCAGTTTAAATTTTATGAAGTGAAAAAAAAAAAAACCACTGGAAAGCAAATAGTGATTTTTCATAATATACGGATTGACAGTTATCTGACAGTTGAACCTTAGCTGGTGTACCGTGATAACGTGCATGTTCATGCTGATTAGGAAAAGCTTCTGAGATCTGACTGACACATGAAAGGGCTTCCGGAAGACTACTCAGAATGTTACTATGGACAGCCCGAAAAGTGTTTTAATGGATTTGTTAGAAAATTCATAAACATGTGCAGCACTTCTTTTGAAAATACATTCTAAACATATTCATGCACTTTTCCTTTAAAATGTCCAGCTGAATTTATTGTTTCTAACAGATATTCTCTACATGTGTTTTGTGTCATACACAGAGGGCATTGGGCATAAGTTGGGCTTAAAGGACTTACGAGGCCAAATACAAAAAAAAGCTAAGTACCTGCAACATGTTTGAATGCACGGAGGATGGCATCCGCGCCCTCCGTGCAATTCCGCCGGATGCCCGCAGTTCAATTGCCCCCCCCCCCCCGGGCCGCTCCCGACCTCCCAGTCGGGGTCAGGCTCTCCTGCCTCTTGTAAAATGGCCACCGGAGCTGGCCGCAGCTGTGCAGTACGCATAGACGTGAGTACAGCTCTAGCCCTACCCCCGATCCACGCACAGGAGACAGCCTGTAGCATGGATCGGGGAAGGCCCTAGAGCTGCGCAGTCACTCTCGCGTCTATGCGGACTGCGCAGCCGCGGCCAGCTCCGGCGGCCATTTTACAAGAGGCAGGAGAGCCCGACCCGGGCTGTGGGGTTTGGAGCAGCCCGGGGGGGGGAGGGGTGATTGATCTGCGGAGACCCGGCCGAACTGCACAGAGGGCGCGGGTGGCGTCCTCCGTGCATTCAAACATGATGCAAGTACTTAACTTTTTTTCGTATTTGGCCTCGTAAGTCCTTTAAGGAATACACTGATAAAGAAAAGAAAACACTTGAAACTTTTACTTCTGAAGAGGCATTTTTCCAGCTTCAACAGCCTAGTATAATGTGACTGGGGAATATCAATAAGCACATCATCCACAACAGATCCAGATCAGAGTTCTAGCATATAATATTTTGACATCTATTGGTCCAGATGGAAGAGGTTTGGTACTGCATGATGCTATACAGAAGTATTGTTTCCCTTCACACCTTCTCAGTCACCCTCTCAGTCTCAGTCAACAGATCAAAACTCCTCAGCTTTACTGAATGACGCTGCATTTCAGATCCACTAAAAAAAATCATTTGAATATTGCTATTTGTTTTCACAAAGAAGCAGAATAGGGGAAAGCATGGGAAATCATAATTATTTGCCAGTTATTGATTAGTACAATCAATTTGTCTACGGCCTGCTTAATAATGCTGGCTCCTGGGACTTTAACTGCTGTATATTCTTGATCCTGGTTACAGCAGTACATGCATTTCTATCATACAGAGGTGCATGAAAATATGTGAACCCTTTTAATTTTCTAGAATTTTTCCATATCTGTCATACAAGTCCTAAAATTAGATCAGGACAATTAAACAAAGAGCATAAACACTGCCAAAAAAATAATCGGTTCTGACCACAATCAGTACTTTTTAACATTTTGCGGAAAGCCTGTATTAAGCTATGCCCAATAAATTGCTCCAATAGTCCATAAAAATGTTTAAAATCAAAATACTTGACTTGCCAGGTGTCAACCACCTGTTACCAGTATGTCCACATACTTTACACATGAACTTTACACTTCAATCAGCATAAACTGTCTTAGAAGTGAAACATCCACATGAATCCTTTTAAAGAGGAGCTGTCTGCCATGCTATCTCAGAACCGCCCCCCTTCCCCACATATTTAAGTAGATAAATACTTGTTCTACTTACATAACATATGTATTGCACTGTGCACGTTTGGATTTCAGTGATTTTTCTACAGTAAAAAAAAAAAGAAAAAATCCTTTTTAGCATTTCCCATTTTAAGTGTGGCTATTTTGAAGCCAATCCTGATGTCCTTTCCTCCCTTATTCTCCTCTGCCTGATTTGCCCACCCTCCACTATAAAAAGTGCATTGTCTCAGCATGAGAAAAGCTGGCCAATCAGAGAGGAACAGAGATGTGGGAGGGGAAAACAGGAGGGACAGAGGCTTCAGCCAATCAGGCTGCATTAGTTAAGTCTGAGGGGGAAGTATAGAAGCAAAAAAAGAACAGGCCAGCATGCCCTGCAACTTCCTTTTTGTGTACCAAATTTTGTGTGTACCAAATAAGAGTTAGGTAAACTGGGGAATGATCATTTAACAACAAGAAAAGTAATAGTGGTTTTAACTTTTGGATTGCCTGGTTAGCATCCATATTACTTGTTTACCAGATAAAAATAAATAATAGATTTTTTATTTTATGCCCAACAGTTAAACTTTAACCACTTCAGACCATTTTTCTGTTAATAGGCCACTGCAGCTTTAAAGGGATACTTAAGTGAAAATAAAAAAATGATTTTTACTCACCTGGGGCTTCCCTCAGCCCCCTGCAGCTGTCCGGTGCCCTCGCATCCTTCTGTCCCCGCCGGCGGCTACTTCCGGGTTCGGCGACAGCCGCCGACAGGCTGGGAACGCGAGTGATTCTTTGCGTTCCCAGCCACAATATATTTCCCCCTATGCTGCTATTGCCTTCTTGCCGCAATAGCAGCATAGGGGGCGATATATTGTGGCTGGGAACGTGAAGAATCACTCGCATTCCCAGCCTGTCGGCAGCTGTCGCCGAACCCGGAAGTAGCTACCGGCGGGGACAGAAGGATCGGAGCAAGGCTGCGAGGGCACCGGACAGCTGCAGGGGGCTGAGGGAAGCCCCAGGTGAGTAAAAATCATTTTTTTATTTTCACTTAAGTATCCCTTTAAGGCCAAGCTGCAGGGCCACACAGCACAGCACACAGGTGATTCCCCCTTCCTTTTCTCCCCATCAACACAGTTCTCTGTTGGTGGGGTCAGATCGCCCCCCGAATGTTTGTTTGTATGTTTATTCTTCATTATTTGTTAGGTTTTTTTTTATAAATGTTGCTTTTTTTATGCTTACATATTCCCCCCTCCCTCCCCCCGCCAGCTAATCCCTGTTATCAGCTGTCATAGGCTTCAGCTTGAAATGTATATAGTTTTTACTTGTAACATGGATGGAGTCCATTGGGGTTGCTCTGACAAACCGCATGACTTTTGCTATGCTCTTTTTCCCACCTCCCTTCCAGAATTTTCAAGTCAGACACATTGCATGGATTACAATGATTAGCTATATACTGTAATTCATTCTGTACAGATTTCCATTGCTGACAGTTGCAAATCAAAACACACACGTGTGTGTGTGTGTGTGTGTGTGTGTGTGTGTGTGTGTGTGTGTGTGTGTGTGTGTGTGTGTGTGTGTGTGTGTGTGTGTGTGTGTGTGTCAGAAGATTGTATCTTGTTTGTATTTGTAGGTAAGACCTGACACCTGAGGCTTTTTATATAACTCTGTAATTTCACATGCAAAGAACAGCACTGGCTGTGTAATACTGAAGCACAGACAACACCCCATCGTCAATAAATTGTTTCAGTGCAGCTACAACCTATACACAACAAATTACAGCTTTTGCCTCTGATATTTAACATGAAAAATAGGAAAATGTTTAACCAGCTACTTAGACATTATTTGTACACTGTCATTTTAGAACACTTGGTTTGATAGTGTTCCTTTAAGTCAGCAGAATAGACTTCAGCAGAATAGCTTCAGATCCCAACCAAAAATTCTCCTTTCACTAACTACACAGTCTACCCAGCTTTCCTTTCCAGTCTTATATGGGGAGGTGGGTGGATGAATTATAGTTTTCTGTATAGTTAGAAATGATACCAGGGAACATTGAACTGGATAAACTCACTCTGTTCTGTAGAATTACCAACATAGCAGAAATACAGATTCCACCACAAAATTATATCCGGGGAATCGGCCACTCCTTAATCACAGAATGTGAAAGCACACTGATCATTTGAGTAAGTCTGTAATTGAACTGAAAGGGTTTGAAAGCAATAGAAACAAAGCATATTATTGTTACAGATTATCTCAGTGCTTTGGAGAGCAAAACTTAAATAAAAAGCTGTCGGATAAAAGGCCATTTTGAACAGTGCACTTCATTAAGAGAACGTGCTGCTTTGTAGAAATTGAATGCCTGATGTCTGCATTACTGGATTAATTTGAGGATTTTCAGTTATTCCAGCAAATAATATCTGTACATGGACATTAGATATGGCTTAAAATGAGTATTGGAAAGACCCCCATCCTTTCAAAATTAGCACTGGATAGGGAGAAAAGTGTTGGGTGTGCCTAGATCACTGCTATTAAGAATCAAGCAGTGGGGAGTGCACTTAATCAGATGCTTTATTTTATGCTGCATGAAGGGAGATTGAATGTTTTATTCCATCACTTTCTTCTTGTGTGTGTATTAATGCTCAAAATAGAAGTATCTCTGAAAGGTTTAATCAATCTGCATTATTTACATACCAAAAGCTCACCCTTTGTTGCAGAAGTGAATCCATTATGGTTTACAGGAAAGTACATTAATGTAGAATGAATAATTGTATAAATATCACTTCTAATGACATTTACTGTACAGGTAAATGCAAGATAAAATCTTTTAAAATGTACTTTGGAAGACTGTATATAATGAGCTGTTTAAATACAAGCCGTTTATATAAGGTAAATAAAGGTACAATTCAAAATAACTATACAACATTTTTATATAAATTCCAAATAAAATCTAAGAATAAACTACCTATAAATGGAAAGTCTGAGTAATAAAAATAAAGACTTGTCTTAAAATGAATTCAATCACTCACTATATGTTCATCATTCAATTCAATTCATTATACATTTTCCCGCCGGTACAAGAGTTCGGCAAAATGGACTGTTTTCCGTCTTAGGTAAAGACAAAGTATGGAACAAATTTAGAGGAGGAGACTATTATTTCATATTTATATAGTGCTGACATCTTCTGCAGTGCATTATAGATGAGTCCCTCAGAGGGGCTCATAATCTGTTTCATATTACAGCCAAATGTCCATCATAGTCAAAGGCCAATTTAAGGGTATGCCAATTATCTTATGTTTTTTGGGATGCCTATACCAAGATTTTAACCTGATGCTCCTGATGGGATCCCAGTATTCAAGGCGAGAGTGCTATCTACTATGCAACCATGATGTGACTCCTTAAGCTGGGCACTAATCTACAGAGTCAAATGGCTTTAAAATTTGAAGAGCAATGTAAGTCCTTTTTTATCAAAGACCTCCATTGTTGTACTTAATTCTTTCTTACTATCTGCACCTGTTCATGTATTAGAATTATTTATGTATGTACATTGTCAGACTTTTTTTTACCACCAGGGGTCAAACAAAAATATGTTTGTGAAACTTAGACCTGTGCCAAGTTGCAATCAACTGCACAAAATATTTTACAAATGTCTAATTTCAACAGGGATATGTGAGGAAGCAGGCTGGTGTTGTACTTTATACTGGTTGAACTCGATGGACGTATGTCTTTTTTCAACCAAAATAACTATGTAACTATGTAACTATGTATGTAATTAAAAGCCCCCATTTGTGACTTTATACCTTTATTTTTCCTATTTGAAATCCACTATGAGAAAGGCCCGGTGTAGGCTGAAAACTGTAAGTAATTTTGTCACTTGACAGCTCGGCCACATTGGGAAGGATGTGATGTGGGTCCAGGAAAAGGTCCTATCCCAACAGGAAGAAAGATGACAGAATTTCAGAGGAGAGAGACTGGTGGGAGGGTAGGTTAAGGATGAAATGCTGTCCCCTAGCACTCTGCTGCTTTATTTTGACTACTGCCACTAAGGGCTGATAATCCAGCCAACTACCGCCACCAGGGACAACCCAGTGGAACTTGTCACTTACTAGTGCCTACCACTCACTGTTTGTCTCCTATTAATAGTTGTGACCCACTTCTACTTGCCACTCACTTCTACCTGTCACCCCCCTATTTGTTACTGAGTACTACTTGTCATACACTTATACCTATCACTAGTGCTTGCAACCCATTGCTTCAAGTTCCTACAACCGCTTTTCACCAAAGACCAGTATATAGCTCTCCTTTTACTAACTGCACAGAGTACCTAGCTTTCCTGTCTTGTATAGGGAGGAGAGAAGCTAAATCATAAATTGCTGATGTGGCTGCCTGTACCTGGGAATACTCAACTGGCCGAATAAACTCACAGAAATTAAAGTGACAGTGCTTCTGCATGCAATTTTGCAAATAATGCACAGGTTATAGTCAACAATATTCAGAGGAATTCCCACCATGGCAAAAACACAGATTCCACCACGGAATCAGTTGTATATCATTGAAAATAAGTTGACCTGGTATATAAGTCAACCCCAATATTTGACCCTTTTTTAATTACTACTCAAAAGTCTATCCAGCAAACTCTGCACCTGATTATGCAGCCTAAATAACCTTCCTGAGAGAGTTTCTCCACAGGCAGAGGATTATATTAAACAATGTAAGCACAACCTTGATTTCCAATAGTTATCTGTCATAGTGAGTCACCACTTACACAGGATATAAAAAGTCAGGGAAATGGGTTGCCTACCTAACTACAACATTCAATTAAACTAAAGGATAAGATATCCCCCAATTATTAATCAATATTATGGTCACACATTACACTGCACCAATATTACTGCTTCATGAAAACAATTTAAAAACAAATTGTGGTCACAGGGCCTTTATATATCTTAATTATAACATGTAAGTCATACATAAAGAGCCAGTGCAAAATGTAGCATTCAATGTAAATGTCCATGAAGTTCATAGAACCAGTGCAAAATATAGCAAGGAAATTGTGACATCTATAAGGTGCAAAATAACATAAAATACTCTCAAAGTGTGATGTGCCAAAAAAAAAGAAAATCTAGAAGTACACTGTAAGATGCCAGTGAAACAAAGTCAAGTTGAAAAACGCCAACCAGAGGAAAGGAGAATCCTACTTGTGTAAAAGTAACCAACTGATGTGAAAACAATGAGGGTAAGGTGAACTGAATAGGCCGCTGATAAGAAAAACACAAGTATGTAGTAGACCCACAAAAAAAGAACCGTGAAGTAATAGAAGTAATTTGTCATGCTGCAGAGCCTTTTCCCTCACCATTCCTCTCTTCTCGCTTACTCACGCTGGTCTGCCTACGTCAGCCTTTTTCTGGCTCCCAGTGTCAGTATAGTCAAACTATGCAGACCAGTATGAATGGTGGGGAGGTGGGGGATGACAGTGAGAAGCAACCCCCTTGTACATTATGATGGATGGGACAGGGTCAGAGTAGGTGAGAACTTCAGCACTGTGGGAGGGGGAGAGAGAGAGGCTCCCCCACTTCCTTCCTTGCTATAAGTGTAGAGATTTAGGACTGACTCACAGATAATGGTGACCGTTACACTTTTACACTGTGAGCCAGTTCAAATTTCTTGACTTATAGCCAAGTATATATGGTATATGAAGGCACACTGTTCAGTAGAATAAAGTCTGGAATTCAACTGAAAGGGTTTCAATGCAATAAAAACAAAGCAAATTATTGTTACAAATTATCTCAGTGTATTGAAAAGCAAAAGTAAAGTGAGAACTTATAATATAGAGGATTATTTTGAGCAGCATTCCTCATTAATAGACCTATTTGTTTTGTTTATTTTATATTTTCTTAGTAATCTGATGATTGACACCCACTTTATTGGGTTAATTTGAGGATTTTCTGTTATCTCAGCCAGTTATACAGTATTTGTACCCACTTCAATACTAGATTTATGATTTAACACTAGTACAGAAAAGACCCCCATCCTTTTAAAATTAGCCCTACATTCAGAGAAGAGTGTTAAGAGTACCTGGATCATTGCTATCATCAATAAACAAGCAGTGGGGGTTGCATTTAGTCTGATGCTGAATTATCTAGCACTCACTGCCACATAAAGGGGACTGAATGTTTTCTTATTCCATTACTTTCTTCTTATGTGTGTGTTTGTGCTAATGCTCGGAATAGCAGTATCTCTGAAAGGTTTAATCAATCTGCATTATTTACATACCAAAAGCTCACCCGTATATGCAGAAGTGAATGCATTATGGTTTACAGCAAAGTACATTAGAGTAGAATGAATAATTGTAGAAATGTCACTTCTACTGACATTTACTGCACAGTTCAGTACAAGATAAAATGTTTTAAAATGACACTGTTGATGAAGACTGTATTTAATGGGCTGTTTAAACACAGCTAGTTCATATAAGGTAAAGATAATATTCAAAATAAATACACTGAGCAAAAAAATATAAACGCAACATTTTCGGTTTTGCAGGAGTGGAACATAAAGATCTGAAACATTTTCTACATAAACAAAAGGACCCTCTGATTACTCTCAAATATTGTTTACAAATCTGTCTAAATTTGTGTTAGTGAGTTTTTCTCCTTTGCTGAGATAATCCATCCCGCCTTACGGGTGTGGCATATCACAGGTGTGCCTTAAGGTGGCCACACACCATACAATTTTTTAAATATCTGTTCAATTTAAGAATTTCAATCAATTTTTCTGACTGATTGTAACATTTCAAAAATATGACCAATGTACCACACACCTATGTTCAATTTTTTCCCAATTATGATAAAAATGATTGGAAACTCTGAGAAAAAAATGCTTGGGTGTGTATATTAATAAACTGACACATCTAACACACACCATACAATCTTTAGAGAAATTGAAGAGAAATATCTGGCATTCCGGATAGATAAAAATCGAAAAAAATGGGAAATCCGATCAGGTTTTTTTAGTTGAATGAAAAAAAGCTTTACATTTTTTCGGGAGATCCGATCGTTTCTATCGAATTGCCGTAAAATCGGATCAGTTTATTGTATCATGTGTGGCCCACCTTTAGACTGGTATTTGGTGGTCAGTATTTGGTGTGGCCACCATTTGCCTCACGCAGTGCAACACATCTCCGTCACATAGAGTTGTGCAGGTTGTTGATTGTGGCCTGTGGAATGTTGGTCCACTGTGAAGTTGCTGAATATTGGCAGGAACTGGAACACGCTGTTGTATACGCCAATCCAGAGCATCCCAAACATGCTCAATGGGTGACATATCCAGTGAGCATGCTGACCATGCAAGAACTGGGCTGTTTTCAGCTTCCAGGAATTACCGGTGTACAGATCCTTGCAATATGGGGCCGTGCATTATCATGCTGCAACATGAGGTGATGGTCGTGGATGAATGCCGCTCCACAACAACTCACGGTCTCTTCACGGTATATCTGTGCATTCAAAGTGCCATCAATGAAGTGCATCTGTGTTTGTCCCATGGGACCCAAATACATAGCGGATCTATTGGAACTTTATGCCCCTCCACGCACCCTCCGCTCTGCCAACAAGATGAAGCTGGTTATTCCCAGGATACACTTAACATTTGGTGCTCGGGCCTTTTCCTATGCAGCCCCTACTCTATGGAACCCACTTCCACAATCAGTACAAGAGGCTCCCTCTCTGGACAGCTTTAAAAAAAGGCTAAAAACTCACCTCTTTTCCCTAGCCTTTGAGACTGCATAATGCAGGGTCACAGCGCTTTGAGTCCCAAGGGAGAAAAGCGCTATATAAATATTATTGTTATTGTTGTTACATTACATACACCTGCCCATACCGTAACCTCATCACCACCATGTTCCACTCGATCCACAAAGTTGACATTAGCAAACCACCTACCCACACAACACCACACACACTGTCTGCCATGTGCCCTGAACAGTGAAAACCAGGACTGATCCGCAAACAGAATGCCTCTCCAACGTCCCAGACACCAGCAAATGTGAGCATTTGCCCACTCATGTTGGTTACGACTGCAAACTGCAGTCAGGTCCAGACCCCGATGCGGATGACTAGCATGCAGATTAGCTTCCCTGAGATGTATTCTGACAGTTTGTGCAGAAATTCTTTGGTTATGCAAACCAATTGTTGCTGCAGCGGTCCAGGTGGCTGGTCTTAGACGACCATAGAGGTGAACATGCTGGATGTGGAGATCCTGGGATGGTGTGGTTACACATAGTCTGTGGCTGGCCTTACAACCACAGACTATGTGTAACCACACCAGCCCAGGACCTCCACATCCTGGGCTGGTGTGGATGTACTGCCAAATTCTCTGAAACCCCTTTGGAGATGTTCCTGCGGTCACCATGCCAATTGCACGCTGTGGCATTGCGCTGAATGATCTAAATGCACATTTCATATATTGTGTCCAGTCTAAGGTACGCCAGAGCAATATTCATACTGTCTAATCAGTGCCTTGATAGGCCACACCCATGAGGTGGGATGGATTATCTGGACAAAGTAGAAGTGCTCACTAACACAGATTTAGACAAATTTGTGAACAATATTTGAGATTAGAAGCCTTGGTGTCCTGAGGAGGCGTGAGGTCATGCGAAACAGTTGTCGACACTGGCACATTTCTAACCTGTTGTACGCCTGTCACCGTGCTTAAATAAAGTATCTCCTCATTTGGAGTTCCAGAATCCGTCTTCTTCTTTCCACTGAATATTTGAGATTAATTGGTCTTTTGTGTATGTAGAAAATGTTTCAGATCTTTGAGTTCAGCTCGTTCAAAATCGGAGCAAAACCGAAAGTGTTGTGTTTATATTTTTGCTCAGTGTATATAGTAACATTCTCATATCTTCAATAATTTTTACATATAGAGAAATCGTTAAAATATTGATTGCATTGGAAACAAATAAAATTATGAACTATAAATAACTTCTAGCGTTATTGACGGTTTGGGTAAAAAGTAAAATATATCCACCCACCAAATAAAAAATGTGCCCCCAACAAAAAAAAGCCTATTTTTTAACTTATATAAAAAAACACGTTTAATCCCCTAAGTACACAGCACAGTAGAGCAGAGAGGTCAATTTACCTGCTCCAGTACCAGATATATTCTCCTCTTAACTTCCATCTGCAGCCATCTGTTGACGGCGAACTGCACCAATGCTTGGATTGTGTGGAATGTGACTATATAAGCTTTCTACTTCTATTGACCCCAGTATACCTCCCTCACTTATAACCCTCCAACACACCCAGGGTTTCAGACATGTACAAGAGAGCAGACTCCAACAGGGGTCTAAGGATTTGATCCAGTTACCTAGAAAGCTGCTCTGTAATGGATCCAATCCCGAAAATGATTGGACATCCGGGTGGACTGGACTGGGACTTGTAGACCTTTGGCAGATAATACCACACAGGTTTGTGTGGATACTCCAGCACTAAATCATTTTCCAGAGATGGAGTTAAAAAGGCACCCTCCAAGCCCTTCTTAGTAACAATCTTAATGACCTCACACATTTATTTGTAGGGTCATAGTTCAGTTAATTAAGAACATAGTTCAGACGCTGATAGACCCTAGTATCCTGAAGCTGTCTGAGGGCTTCCTCTCTATACTGTTGTGCAGACAGGATGACTATAGAGCCCTCCTTTTCTGCTTTCTTCACCATGAGGTCTGGTCTTGCTTTCAGTGCCAGTTACAATACTCTTTTGTCATTGCTAATTATAGCAAGTCCCAGAGCATCTTTAAAATCCTCTCCGGTGCTCTCTATTGGTCTTTTAACAGACCAATGAGGATTCCCAATGGTTTATTAAAAAACTAATAGGGGGTGCTGGGGGATTTAAAAGATGCTCTGAGCTTGATTTACTTAGTATAGCAAGCCCAGAAGAGCAGAAGCTGACACTCTCCATGAGCCCATCCACCACAGTACCTATTGTCACAGAGGGAAGGGCACCCACAGCACCCTACCCTGTGACACCTCTGCCACTCCAGGGGGTTTCCATTGATCTGTTAATAGACCAATAGGGGGTGCTAGACGGAAAATCAAAGTTGCTTTTGGCTTCCTATACTTAGTACCTGGGGTGGCAGAGGTGTCACTGGTCAGGGTGCTGTGGATGCCCTGCCTTATATGACAGTAGGTACAGTGGGAGAGGGGCACAGGGAGGGCAACTGCCACTTGTCTCAGCTTGCTATACCAAGTATAACAAGCCCCAGAGCATCGTTGAAATCCCCTCCAACACCCCCTTTTGGTCTTTTAACAGACCAATGGGAATCCTCATTTGTCTGTTAAAAGACCAATAAAGGGCATGGGGGGGGGGGGGGGAGGACTCAAAATATGTTCTGGGGCTTGCTATACTTAGTACAGCAAGTCCAAGACTGGGGATTGGTTTGATGGGGCAACATGTTTATCACTCAATGGGGCAGGAATCATCAGGTGTGGCGTACCCCGTTGTTCGTCGGGTTTCTAAAGGAGATCCGATACCAAAAAACATTACTGAGCATGTCCAACACACATAATGCAGCAAATGTATTGCTAAACTCACAGCATTACTGCCATGGGAGTAATGAAAGGTAAATATTTAAGGTTAATTAAGAACAGTAAAGGACTTTTCTTGTGGTAACTTTTTTATTTAATTTTAACATCGGGGGGTCCCCTTTTTAAAGGGGACTCCCAGATACCACTATACCCCCCCTCCTCCCGGCGTCGATGATACTCATCTCATCCTGGGCACCAGAGCACCAGAGGTAGGAAAGAGACTCTTGTCCATGGATTGTCCATGGCCGCCCAGCTTCCCTAGTCCTCCCATATCATGGATGATGTGTGTTGGTATAGCTCAGGGTGCATAGGCCCATGCAGTCCATGCTCCGCATTCTGGCTTTCTCAGCCTGCATGGATGTCTAGGGGCTAAAGAGGCTTGGTAGGGGGACCACATCATTTTTATTTTTCATTTAACCTTTTAATGGCCAAATCATAGCTAGTTTGCCAGGGATCCTCATACCAGAATCAGAATCGCATTTATTTCGCCAAGCATGACTGGGTCGTCCCCAGAATTGGGTTTGGCACATGAATACAGGGCATATAAGAGACAACAGAGAATAGAACATAGTAGACAACACTTCATCACAACATAATACTTTTTTTAAACACATCTGCCATGTGGTTTACAGGCAGAAAGTCAACACGGGGGGAGGGGCTACGGGGGCAGAGCGCGGGCAGAGTTTATAGAGTTCAGCGAAGTTACAGCTGAGGGGAAGAAGCTGTTTTTGTGTCTCGTGGTCTTTGTAGAGATGGATCGGTACCTCAGGTACCTCCGCCCCAAGGGGAGCTGATTGAAAAACTGGTGGCCAGGTTGGGAGGGATCCTTGGCGATCTTCAGTGCTCTGGAGTGTAGTCTGGCATTATAGAGGAAGTCTAGGGCAGGGAGTGTATTCCCGATAAACCTTTCCGCTGACCTGATGACCCTCTGTAGTTTGCGTCTGTCATCTTCGGTGGAGCCAGCATACCAGACAGTGATGGAAGAACAGAGGACGGATTCGATGGTTGCGGTATAGAAGTTCGTTAGGAGTTCCCTTGACATGCCGAACTTCTTCAGTTGGCGGAGGAAGTAGAGCCTCTGCTGGGCTTTCCTCTGGGTGGAGACAGTGTTTGCCTTCCACTTCAGTGTGTTGGAGATGGTGGTGCCCAGGAGGCGGACACAGGGCACTTTCTCCACCTCCGTTCCTCCAATGTGCAGTGGGGGTGGAGTGGAGGCATGCTTCCTATACGGCAATATTGCGGCTTTACAGCAATCCCTGGCCAAAGGATTGCAAGTTCCACCAGTGTTTCCAGATGGTCATTAAGCATTGTGTACTGACCACCTGGAAACCCTGGCATGAAAATCACTGCTCTTTCTTTTGATATATGAAAATTTACACTACCGATCAGTTGATACATTAATTGTCATTTAGGCCTCTTTCACAGTGGGACATTGCGTTTGATGCAACATTAAAGTCGCACAACGTGCCCCTAACTCAGCGAATGTAGGTTATGAATTGGACATTATTTTGCACTGCATTATGTGTCTCTTGGTGCGCCGTTTTCGTTGCATACTGATAGAACAAAAACGGCGCATGCGTTACATTTAAAAAAAAAACAAAAAACATTACTGAGCATGTGCAACCAAGGGCGTAGGGCCCGCGGTCGCAGTGGTCACCTTGGCGACCGGGCCCGGCTCCTGAGGAGGCGGGGGAGGGGCCCGGGGGGCCCATCTCTGTTTGGAGGGCCATGCGGCCCGTGCGCGCTGGTAGGGGGGAGCCGGCAGCCGCGGAGAGGGCAGCCCGACCTCTCCCTCCCTTCCTCTCCCCGGGGCCCCCCCCCTCAGATGCAGAGTGAGCGGCTCACGGAAGCGCTGTAGGCAGAACTCACCTCCCTGCGTTCCACTCGCCGCTGATCTCCTCTCTGGCTCTGCATAGATGCTGTTACACACTGCTTCCGGCTAAACAGGAAGCTGCGTGTGTAACAGCATCTATGCAGAGCGGGAGGAGACCAGCGGCGATTGGAACGCAGGGACGGAGGTGAGTTCTGCCTACAGCGCTTCCATGAGCCGCTCACTCTGCATCTGAGGGGGGGGAGGCCCCGGGGAGAGGAAGGGAGGGAGAGGTCGGGCTGCCCTCCCCGCGGCTGCGGCTCCCCCCTCCATTATGGGGACGGGGCACCTACCTACCTACCCTATCCTGGGGGGCAGCTACCTAATCTATCCTGGGGGGCAGCTACCTAATCTAACCTAATCCTGGGGGGCAGCTACCTAATCTATCCTGGGGGGCAGCTAACTAATCTATCCTGGGGGGCAGCTAACTAATCTATCCTGGGGGGCAGCTAACTAATGTATCCTGGGGGGCAGCTAACTAATCTATCCTGGGGGACAGCTACCTAATCTATCCTGGGGGGCAGCTACCTAATCTAACCTAATCCTGGGGGGCAGCTACCTAATCTATCCTGGGGGGCAGCTACCTAATCTATCCTGGGGGGCAGCTACCTAATCTAACATATACTGGGGGGCACCTACCTAATCTATCCTGGGGGCAGCTACCTATGCTATCCTGGGGGGCAGCTACCTAATCTATCCTGGGGGGCAGCTACCTAATCTATCCTGGGGGGCAGCTACCTAATCTATCCTGGGGGGCAGCTACCTAATCTATCCTCGGGGGCAGCTACCTAATCTATCCTGGGGGCAGCTACCTATGCTATCCTGGGGGGCAGCTACCTAATCTATCCTGGGGGGCAGCTACCTAATCTATCCTGGGGGGCAGCTACCTAATCTATCCTGGGGGGCAGCTACCTAATCTAACCTATACTGGGGGGCACCTACCTAATCTAACCTATAATGGGGGGCACCTACCTAATCTAACCTATACTGGGGGCACCTACCTATCTAACCTATACTGGGGGGCAGCTACCTAATCTAATTTATACTGGGGGGCACCTACCTATCTAACCTATACTGGGGGCACTTACTTATCTAACCTGTATTGGGGGCACCTAGCTAGCCTATACAGGTGGCAACTAAACTGGCTACCTATATTGGAGGCACCTACCTAACTAACCTATACTGGGGGCACCTACCTATCTAACCTACGCTGGGGGCAACTATTCTGGCTACCTATATTAGAGGCACCCACCTAGCTAACCTGTACTGGGGGCACCTATCTATCTAACTTATACCGGCGGCGCCTGCCTATCTCACCTATACCGGGGGCAACTATACTGGCTTACCTATGCCTGGCTACCTATACTGGGGGGACCTATAGCTGGCTATAGGGATTTTGATATGTGTGTGTGTCGGGTGTTGCCGGGGGAGGGGGGGCTGTTGTTGCCGGGGGGGGCTGTTGTTGCCGGGGGGGGCCACATCCAGATTCCGCATCGGGGCCCAGAGGTTTGTAGCTACGCCACTGTGTGCAACACACATAATGCAGCAAATGTATTGCTAAACTCACAGCATGCAGCACCTTCTAAATATTGCTACACGTTACACACAACGCAACATGTGCACTGTGAATGTCGCACAGACATTGTATTGCTGTGCGTTAGACTTTAACGTCCCACTGTGAAAGAGGCGTTAACCACATTTAAAAAAAACTTTTTTCCTCTCATGATGCATGATGCCTCATAAAGATTGGTTTTCTCAAAAACTACAAGGCCTTTTTGAAACATATTTCTTCTTGTCCCCACTGTTCTCCTTAACATACCTTGCAAATTTGCTGTTTCTAATATGTATGGGGGCATTGCTAGTAACCACTAAAGTCAGTGGCCGTTGACATTTTTAAAAAAAAACACCTTTTAGGTGTTAATATAAAAAATACATTATTTTGCGGCGACTATTTTGCTATTAATTCCCCTTTATCATGCAACTGTTTGGGTGGTGATTCTAGCATGTATGGGTGGTCATTGACTTCAATGTTAAATGCAAATGCAAATTTTGGACATGAAAATTTACAGTAAACCACGAGTGTCATTATTCACCAGGAACCATTTACAATGAACGTGTTCAGCTATCCCTATGCATCAAGTATTGTTCTAGCTGTTTTACATATAGTGTAATCTACCCAATGTTCTCTGTAGCATACTGTATCATTGCAAGGATTGCAAGTTCCACCAGTGTTTCCAGATGGTCATTAAGCACTGTGTACTGACCACCTGGAAACCCTGGCATGAAAATCACTGCTCTTCCTTTTGATATATGAAAATTTACACTACCGATCAGTTGATACATTAATTGTCATTTAGGCCTCTTTCACAGTGGGACGTTGCGTTTGATGCAACATTAAAGTCGCACAACGTGCCCCTAACTCAGCGAATGTAGGTTATTGAATTGGACATTATTTTGCACTGCGTTATGTGTCTCTTGGTGCGCCGTTTTCCTTGCATACTGATAGAACAAAAACGGCGCATGCGTTACATTTAAAAAAAACCCCAAAAACATTACTGAGCATGTGCAACCAAGGGCGTAGGGCCCGCGGTCGCAGTGGTCACCTTGGCGACCGGGCCCGGCTCCTGAGGAGGCGGGGGAGGGGCCCGGGGGGCCCATCTCCGTTTGGAGGGCCATGCGGCCCGTGCGCGCTGGTAGGGGGGAGCCGGCAGCCGCGGGGAGGGCAGCCCGACCTCTCCCTCCCTTCCTCTCCCCGGGGCCCCCCCCTCAGATGCAGAGTGAGTGGCTCACGGAAGCGCTGTAGGCAGAACTCACCTCCCTGCGTTCCACTCGCCGCTGATCTCCTCTCTGGCTCTGCATAGATGCTGTTACACACTGCTTCCGGCTAAACAGGAAGCTGCGTGTGTAACAGCATCTATGCAGAGCGGGAGGAGACCAGCGGCGATTGGAACGCAGGGACGGAGGTGAGTTCTGCCTACAGCGCTTCCGTGAGCCCCTCACTCTGCATCTGAGGGGGGGGGAGGCCCCGGGGAGAGAAAGGGAGGGAGAGGTCGGGCTGCCCTCCCCGCGGCTGCGGCTCCCCCTTCCATTATGGGGACGGGGCACCTACCTACCTACCCTATCCTGGGGGGCAGCTACCTAATCTATCCTGGGGGGCAGCTACCTAATCTAACCTAATCCTGGGGGGCAGCTACCTAATCTATCCTGGGGGGCAGCTACCTAATCTATCCTGGGGGGCAGCTACCTAATCTAACCTATACTGGGGGGCACCTACCTAATCTATCCTGGGGGCAGCTACCTAAGCTATCCTGGGGGGCAGCTACCTAATCTATCCTGGGGGGCAGCTACCTAATCTAACCTATACTGGGGGGCACCTACCTAATCTATCCTGGGGGCAGCTACCTAAGCTATCCTGGGGGGCAGCTACCTAATCTATCCTGGGGGGCAGCTACCTAATCTATCCTGGGGGGCAGCTACCTAATCTATCCTGGGGGGCAGCTACCTAATCTATCCTGGGGGGCAGCTACCTAATCTATCCTGGGGGGCAGCTACCTAATCTATCCTGGGGGCAGCTACCTAATCTAACCTATACTGGGGGGCACCTACCTAATCTAACCTATACTGGGGGGCACCTACCTAATCTAACCTATACTGGGGGGCACCTACCTAATCTATCCTGTGGGGCAGCTACCTAATCTATCCTGGGGGGCAGCTACCTAATCTAACCTATACTGGGGGGCACCTACCTAATCTAACCTATAATGGGGGGCACCTACCTAATCTAACCTATACTGGGGGGCACCTACCTATCTAACCTATACTGGGGGCAGCTACCTAATCTAATTTATACTGGGGGGCACCTACCTATCTAACCTATACTGGGGGCACTTACTTATCTAACCTGTATTGGGGGCACCTAGCTAGCCTATACAGGTGGCAACTAAACTGGCTACCTATATTGGAGGCACCTACCTAACTAACCTATACTGGGGGCACCTACCTATCTAACCTACGCTGGGGGCAACTATTCTGGCTATCTATATTAGAGGCACCCACCTAGCTAACCTGTACTGGGGGCACCTATCTATCTAACTTATACCGGCGGCGCCTGCCTATCTCACCTATACCGGGGGCAACTATACTGGCTTACCTATGCCTGGCTACCTATACTGGGGGGACCTATAGCTGGCTATAGGGATTTTGATATGTGTGTGTGTCGGGTGTTGCCGGGGGAGGGGGGGCTGTTGTTGCCGGGGGGGGGGGGGGGGCTGTTGTTGCCGGGGGGGGCCACATCCAGATTCCGCATCGGGGCCCAGAGGTTTGTAGCTACGCCACTGTGTGCAACACACATAATGCAGCAAATGTATTGCTAAACTCACAGCATGCAGCACCTTCTAAATATTGCTACACGTTACACACAACGCAACATGTGCACTGTGAATGTCGCACAGACTTTGTATTGCTGTGCATTAGACTTTAACGTCCCACTGTGAAAGAGGCGTTAACCACATTTAAAAAAAACTTTTTTCCTCTCATGATGCATGATGCCTCATAAAGATTGGTTTTCTCAAAAACTACAAGGCCTTTTTGAAACATATTTCTTCTTGTCCCCACTGTTCTCCTTAACATACCTTGCAAATTTGCTGTTTCTAATATGTATGGGGGCATTGCTAGTAACCACTAAAGTCAGTGGCCGTTGACATTTAAAAAAAAAAACACCTTTTAGGTGTTAATATAAAAAATACATTATTTTGGGGCGACTATTTTGCTATTAATTCCCCTTTATCATGCAACTGTTTGGGTGGTGATTCTAGCATGTATGGGTGGTCATTGACTCCCCCTTTATCATGCAACTGTTTGGGTGGTGATTCTAGCATGTATGGGTGGTCATTGACTTCAATGTTAAATGCAAATGCAAATTTTGGACATGAAAATTTACAGTAAACCACGAGTGTCATTATTCACCAGGAACCGTTTACAATGAACGTGTTCAGCTATCCCTATGCATCAAGTATTGTTCTAGCTGTTTTACATATAGTGTAATCTACCCAATGTTCTCTGTAGCATACTGTATCATCCATGTCACAAGACCTCTATGGCTACGAATAAAAACATTATAGTGCCTGTACTTATCTCAGAAATTATAAGAAAAATGGATCTACTATCTCAAAGTACTTTCAATAAGTTTTTACCACTAGAGGTCTCTGTAAAACTAGGATATATTTGTTGATCTTAGGCATGTGTTGCTCTTCCCAAGTAGCAGTTAATTGCTTAATTTGTTTTAAAAAATATCTAATTAAGAGCCTCTTTTGTGTATATCTACCTGTATATTTAGTATTTGTAATCAGCTAGGAGAAAGGCCTAGTGTGGGCTATAATAGATGGCACTGATGAGTTCTAAATAAAGCATATATTGTCAGCTTACCTTTATCCTGATTACTTTGACATCGACCCAAATGCTTGACTTCAATTATCTCTTGTTTCTGGCATGATGCCTCTTTAATTTCACAAGGGTTATCATAAGAGTTCCCATCAGAAGCACAAACAGGATTGAAACTGATGTGGGAGCAGTCAATGTTGCACACACACCTATCAAAAACAAAAGAAATTTAGAATGAGTGTTACATTGCAGCATTGATAAAGAAAAACTATATGTCAAATAATCTGTTCTGATCATTTTTACTGTTGTAATATAGAACATCTTTTTTTTTTACCTTAATTAATTCTCCTATTAGGGCTAGTTCACACTGGGGCAATTCTTCAGCGCTTTGTCGATCGCCGGCGATCAGTAAAGCGCTGCTGCTAATGTATCCCTATGAATACATTCACACTGCAGTGGTAGTAATTTTCATTAATCGGAAACGCGCCGCAAGAAGCGTTTCGTGGGTGATTGCGCAGTGATTCTCTTTCTATTGAACGGGAAGCACAAGAGCAAATCTCGCTGAATTGTGAGATTTTGCCCGTAAATCCCGATCTCTGAGCCGAACGCAATTGCGTGCAAAGTGCAGAGTGTGAACTGGCCCTTACGTTGTCACATTTAAACAGTCAACTAAAATATGAATATAATATTAGATCGACGATTTGTCTTTATTTAGGTACAAGTTGTACCATCTCTACATGCTGTAATTAGTGATGATTATAATTTGCCAATTACGATCATGCAATTACAGTCACACATGAATCTGATGTGAAAATTCAATTGATTTAGCATAATCCATTTGTAATGTTGCGTAATTATGGGCAATTGTGAGTAATGTATTTCATGCTAAATTTAACAGTTAGTAACAAAGCCCTCATACATGTCACTGTCACCAAAATTCCTAGGTATGTTAAGGGGCATAGTGGGAATAAGTGAAACATATTTTTTTTTTCAAAATTCTAAGGAAGAATGTTTTTTTTTTTTTAAACTAAGTAAAATTACATTTTGCTGAGTTAAAAAAACTTTTTTTCTTTGAATTTTTTAAATCAACTTTCTCAAAAACTAGCAGTAGGAGAACAGAGGCGCCAGCAGGATAAAAGTGGATAAAAACTTTAAAATTTGCTGGGAGGAAGCGGTGGACTTACCTCCATAAAGCAGACACGAAAGACTGAGGCGCTCCACTGGCTATTGCTGAAATTCTGTCTTGTCCCCATGTTTATTGCCTGATGAAGCGGGCTGGGCCTGCGAAAAGCGTTGCACTGTTTTGGGGTACTAATTAATAAATGTGACTACTATTCATACAGTCTTTCGTGTCTGCTTTATGGAGGTAAGTGCACCGCTTCCTCCCAGCAAATTTTAAAGTTTTTATCCACTTTTATCCAGCTGGCGCCTCTGTTCTCCTACTGCTATACCGTGTCCACCACTGGTGGAGGGGTGATCTACCCCCTTTCGCATCTACAGAGAGCGACTTCTTATCCCTGAGTGAGGACAGGTCTAATCTCCTCACCTGCCTATACAGTGGTTGCCTCTGTGGTAACCCACGTTTGTGAGTATAATTTTCTCACGATAACCTTTACTTCATTTATGCTTAACATACTACACTATATTGGGCTCTCGGTTTCTCTACACTTTTTCTCAAAAATTACAAAGTCTTTTTGAAATGTATTTATGTATTTTTTTATTTTTCCCACTATTCCTCTTAACATACATAACAATTGTTTTGTAACAATAGCATGTATAGGTGCTTGGCTATTAACCACTAAATTCAGCACAATATTACATGAAATTATGCATAATTGCATTACAGTTTCAAATGAAATGAATTACAATTTTTCCCTACATTTTGCACTATAATTTTACCTCGTAACTGCAAATTACAATGCAAAATTATGATTATGCGAAATTTGAGCTCATTACTAGTTTATTTAGTAATATGTTTTTGCTAAGCTTCAAAAATTAAGAGGAAACTTGTCACAGCATGGGCTGTGAGAGGGTGGTAAGCACTGAGCACACACAGGTAGTTCTTAAATTAAGAGGTTTATTCAGGTACAAGGCAACTATATCAAAGCAGGGTGGACAATGTACAGCTTCCAGAAAAGGTATCCCAAGGAATAAAATAGGAAACTAAACTCTGCAATCTAACAAACTCACAGCACCGTCAATGGCAATAAAATCCCCTGTAATTCAGCAAGGTAGTCCTGATATAAATGTGAGCAGTCTAGTCCAAGGCACAGAGTCTTTAAAGCGGTATTGTCACCATAAAAATAAAATTTAACAGCAACTGATCTGAGTTTATTAAGTGATAAAGATGCTAATCCTGCATTCAAAACTTGCAAAACTTTTTCTGCTGTTATGGTTTGGAGTTATCACATACTTTAGGAGCACCGGCCCTAGTGCCAAACAGTGCCAAAAAGTTGAATGCTGGGAGTTCTTTTGAATGCTGGGAGTTCTTTTTATCTATAATATATTCCTCCGCTTCCATTTATTTCCCTGCCTAGCTGATCACTTGTGTTTACAAGCAAGGCTGAGGTGACTCAGTAATTGGATGTGTGAATAAAAAAAAGACTTTGGGAGGAGGGCAGCTAATGAATACACAATGAGCAAGAGAAAGGAGGGGGGGAAATAAGAGTCAGGGAGGATATGCTGTCAGCATTAGCTTGGCAAGATGGACACTGCCTAGAATAGGATTTTCTGCTTTTACTTTGTAAAATTCACAGGAATCATTACATGGATAGCACAATACATCTGTTATCTAAGTAGAAGTAGTATGTATCTACTTATATATGTGTTTTTTATTTCTAGGTTAGCATGGGTGTCGCTTGTTCTTTAATGACAGTCTTCCAGAGCTGTCTGAAGGAGAGGTAAAGTTACTCCATTCAATGCCATCCAGGGTCAGAAATTACCCTCCAACTTAAGCATGCCAGTCCACTAAATCACTCCAGTCCTCCAATATCAGCCTTCTGCTGCTCCTCTGCTTCTCCTTTTCAATGTGGTCAAAAGGGCGCTGCAGCTTACCGCTTCTTACAAAGTCCACCAGAAAACGTGACTATTTATACACGTTCTCACTCTCTCCGCAGTGTGGTCAGAAGGGAGCTGAAGCTTGCCACTCCTTACAACATCCACCAGCAACTCAGACACTTCTTTTCATATCCATTCTCACTCTCTCCCTCCTCGAGCACTGCAGTCTTTATCTTCACCTTGCTACACCAGAGGCATGTGGGTGGAAAATAAATAAAATTCACCCAACTTCAGACAATTGAAAACCTCTGGAATATTCTTAGGTGTGCTAGCCTGTATATTAAAAGCACTGCATGCTGCAATAGAAGCCTGTGGGAGGAGAGTAGGAGGAGCAGGGTGAGCAAGCTACATACACAACTGTTGACTGGCAGCCAAGCCAGATAAGAAACAATGGGAAGACTCTGGGACATTCCAGGTAATCTGACCCTGACTGCCAGAAATTTCAATTGTCCTCTAGCATTTTCCAGATGACTTCAAGCCATTATGCATAAAAGTCACTAAAATGTTGCACATTTTGCAGATATTGTCACAAAACTCTGACAGCAAATGACGATAAGTAAACTGATTGTCTTGGTTTGAGATTTTACCTGGATTTAGTTGAATTTGTGTGACAACAGACACATCATCTATTTATTAAGTTATTGGGGAATTACAGTATGTCAACTAAATTCTTTGAATATATCCTTACACACATCTCAGTACTTTAGTGTTGATGGGACCTTCCATTGTAAGTTACAGCACAAAACTTTAAAACTGTATTTATCTAGATTCCTTTGAAGACATTTTCAGGTGAAATAGATGGAACAAGTAAAAGAGAGAAATACATAGCCAATATTAGTTACCAAAGAGCTTATAAGAAAATAAAAAAAAATAAAAAAATAAAATATATATATATATATATATATATATATATATATTTTTTTTTTTTTTTTTTTTTCTTTCTTATAAGCTCTTTGGTAACTAATATTGGCTATGTATTTCTCTCTTTTACTTGTTCTATCTATATATATATACTGTGTATGTGTATATATATATATATATATTTTTATATAGATAGTATGGTATGACATAGGTGTCTCCCAAAAGATAATAAGACAATGTACAAGAGGCATTATTGTGGAGAAATAGCATTTCTCAGCTTTTATTTACATTTAAGCAAAAAGTGTCCAGTCCAAAATTATTCATGCCCGTCTCAATAATCAATAGTATGGAGAATTATTATATCCCCAGGGCCATAACAAATAGGGTGCTTCACTTGCAGCAGCAGTAAGGACCAGAGCTGTAGGAAGCCCCAACTTCTTACCCTCACTACCTCTGACACAGGGCCTGCCCTGCAAGTGTTGTCACCACTATCTCATGGATACCATTTTCAACCAATGTCTTTCTAATGATGGAATAATGAACAATAACATTCAAGTGGAAAGCTATCCCTCTGCTCCAATAGTCAAGACACATCAGCAACCTTTTCTCCTCAGTTTTCTCCTAGGTGAGATTTCATACCTTGTCAATAAAATGCCCTTTAAACCACCAGCAAGCAAAAAAATACTCAATTAATTTTTAGGTAACCTTTCACCTACTTTTTGGTGTTTTTTTCATTGCAAACTGCTAAAAAGCTATTTTAAAAAGAAGTTGAAAAATTATCTTCTTTGAGAAAACTCACCAGAAAAAAAGGTAATTGAATGTGGGCTATCATGAGAACTAGAAAAATGGGAAATAGACTGTTCACTTATTTATAAACGGTATATTTTAAGTGGAAACTGATGCAGGAGAAGATACTAGGCTGGGTAGACCATGGTGGAAAAGTTTTCAATGAATCTGCCAGGATCATCAAGGCAATTGAGTTATTAAGTATCAATGTTGCTCCATAAGAAAGTAACGCATTTAGAGAGCAGCCTCTTCGCTTCCTCAGAGTGAAAATATTAATGACAGTTCCCTTAGTGGCATACATGAAATAAAGGTGCCTGAAAAAAGGGTGCAGGAGATTGCTGCTAGTAGAATATTGCCAAACTTATCAATATTCTACTGCTGGATCATAATAGTAAAATATTGGTAAGTTTTATCAATGTTTTACTATAACTTAACCTAGCCCTACTCTCACACAGAACCCTCCCTCTACTGATTCCTAAACCTAAGACTCCCCCTAGTGGTGCCTAAATCTAAGACCCCCCTGGAAATGCCTAACTGTAAGACCCCCCCCCCCAGGTGGAGCCTAAACTTAAGACCCCCCAGGTGGTGCCTTATCCTAAGACCCCCCCCCCCCCGGAGTACCTAACCCCTTATGGTGCCAAACCCTAACTCCCTCCTAAACCTTACCCCCCCCCCAAATGCAAAGCTGCAATATGCAGCTAAGATGATAAATTTGGGGGCCGGGAGGCACCCTATCACCCGTAAGATGGTACATTTTCTGCATTCGGAGAATAAAATTGCGGGCAAAATTTATCGTCTTAGCCACATTATAAGAGCTAAGAATTTGCAGCAAAAATGGTAAATTTCGGCGCCCGCAGGCACCTGACAGCAGTTACAGCCATGCCTCATATTTTCTGTTTTTTACCGCTGATAGTGGCTTTTATAATAACCCTTATTTTTTCCATAATGGCTCCCGTGACCTTTTTACCTGATTCCCCTATGTCTATACAGTTTAAAATCCCCCATAGTGTCCATAGAGTTTAAAGTCAGGTTCACAATAGAAAAAAAAAAATCTGGTTCACAATCAGTTCTAGCCAACGACAAGTACACCACATGATTCTGAAGCAACCAATCACCAACAAATGCAAATGAGCTAAGCATGTGTGAAATGTATGTAAATAAATGTAAAATATGTGAATAGATCTAAAGATATGTAATTCTAAGTGCTCCCAATTAGACTTATTAACTGAACTAACTTGCTGTGTTAATAGATATCGACAGTTGCTGCTCTCTAATAAAATCACCAAATGTTATCCCATTTCACTAAAATATTTTTAAAGCATTATGGACACTATGGAAAGTGTTAATGATATTTTCACTGTGAGGAATGAAGGTGACCTGTTAGTGGTTTAAATTGTTTTTAATGATGATAAAATAGAAACCTTTTCCTCACTTATGAAGTGAGTGCTATTGATGCCTGATCCCTCTACTGAATCGAGTATCTTTTCGTACATCAGACAGTTTCTTCATAATATATATGCTGTAGAAACACATTTGCTGATTTCTGCTGTACGACAAAATCAACATTTGTTTAAGGTGAGCAGCTGTGTATAAGCTGTTGAGTGTGTATCCACCATTCACAGGCCTATATGCAATTTTTTTCTCCTGCGTTTTCTCCAAAGTGATATTTTCAAACTCACCAATAAAGTGCCTTTTTAAATCACCAGCAAGCAAGAAAATACTCAAAATAGTTTTGATAGTACCTTTTCACCTAATTGTGGGTACTTTTTCAGTTGCAAAGTGCTGAAAAGTTTTTCTAAATGGAATATGAAAAATGATCTTCTAGGAGAAAACTCAAGAGAAAAAGTGAATTGCAAATGGGCCAGGGAGTGCCTCTCCCCATTCTCCCCTATGTTTATTTGCAGGTTCTCTATGGACTGACTCAGGGGCTGCAGCATACCTGCCACCCTTTTCTTTAGACCTGGAATACATGTTTTGCGCTCCCCCTATGTGTTTGTCTAGTGTCTACATAAATTGTTTCCTTTATGAAGCAATTGCTAGACATCACCGTCTGGCTGCATGGTGGACCAGAAACAGTATTTGAAGGCTTGAGGTGGAACTTTACACATAAATAAGTCACTGATTTTCTATAAGATTTCTTACATCTGAAGGCCCACCCCCACTGTGATCTTTTTCACCACAATAAGAAGCAATGTAATTTAACACTTACGGTACATATAAAACTTTACATCAATGTAATTACTACATCAAAAAATAATTGTTACATTCAGGTAAATGCCTATAATATACATATACCTCTCCTCATAACATGCGCTCACCAGATTGTAGCCACCTGACCTCATACATCTGCTGGCTCTAGCATTTGTTATGTTTCCACAGTAAGCACTCCTCGTGGCTCCTCCAGCAGCCAGTGCAGTAGCAGCAGATCTCTGCACAAACTTGAATAATATTGATCGCCTTTGTCACTATCAGGGTCCTGTTGATCTCGGCATCAGTGATTTGTGCGGGCACTTAACAGGGCATGTCCAAGTGAGCCCAGGTCTTCATCAGCGTACTCTGCAAGGGATGATGGGCAGTCACGCCTAATGGGTGATGGACTTCTTTGTTGCCTGGTGCTCACCAGGTCTGAACCATTAGGACTGCCCCAAAGGAGACGAGAAGAACAGGAGGGGTTAACCTTGCCATAAAGGAGAAAATGGTCAGATGTGATAGAGCTGAAGGCAGGACTGGTGTAACAGGACTAGCTTGACAGAACTGGTGGGACATGACTGATGTCACAAGACTGATTGGCAGGACTAACTGACAGGACTGATGTGACAGGACTGACTTGTAAGACTGACAGGACTGGCTTGTAGAGATGGCCCAAACCTCCGATTTTCGGTTCCAAAACCGAACCGCAATAGACTTCAATGGGGAGGCGAACTTTGAAAACTAGAAAAATGTATGCTGGCCACAAAAATGATGGAAAAGATGTTTCAAGGGGTTTAACACCTGGAGGGGGGCATGGCGGAGTGGGATACACGCCAAAAGTCCCGGGGAAAAATCTGGATTGGACGCAAAGCAGCGTTGTAAGGGCAGAAATCACATATGCTAAATTGCAGGCCTAAAGTGATTTAAAACATCATGGGCTTGATTCACAAAGGGGTGCAAACTGTTAGCACGCTGGTGAAAGCCCTTTATCACGCCTAAACTCAGTTTAGGTGTGATAAAAACAAATATGCGCGAAATTAGTGCGCATAAAGTTTAGCACGCGTAAAATTTTATGCACCCATTAAACCCTATGCACCTTTCTGAGCGCACCGGACTTTGCGCGCGAGTTTTATTCCTGGAAACAGTGCTAATCTACTAGTGCAAAGGTTATCACGCCTAAACCACTTTAGGCGTGCTAAGTAGGTTAACACCGCTTTGTGAATCAAGCCCCTTGCAAGTGTATACATCAATCAGGGAGTGTAATTAGAGTACTGCTTCACACTGGAACACCCAACTCACTGTGTAACACACTGCAAACAGCTGTTTGCGTAGTGATGGCCATGCTGGACTGGTGCGCACCATGGCCAGAGTGTAGACTGTGGCGGTTTTCAAGCCCATATGGTTGCCGGGGTGTGGTAGCTCAATAATAGAACAACAGTGACTGCCCAGCTGATCAAATTTGGTCTGTCCACAATGAAGCAATGAGCTTATTATCTTTGGTGTGCCATCCCCCGAGACACTCATATAGCCGGCGGTCATTGCTTCATTGTGATAAGCAAGCCCCTTCACCGCGGCAAGGTAATGATCACAAAGGGGAATGGGCACATGTACATGCCTTTTCTTTTGTTGTTGCAGCCGCAGGACAGCCAGAAAAATTAGGTAGGCATGTAAACGCACCAGAAAAATTATTATAGCGACCGCTGCTAGCAGCGGCCTTAAATATTCAGGAATCCGCCTGGAGTCCTGGACCCTGTTGGTGGTGGCAGTCAAGCGGCCTGCGGGCAGAGATGCTGTGTGGGGAGCGACTTAGTCTTGGGGCAGGCAGCCAGTCACACCGCGTGCAGGCACAGATGCTGTGTGTGGGGACTGGCTTAGTCATCGGGCGGGCAGTAGCCCTCCAGGATCCATGCCTCATTCATTTTGATAAAGGTGAGGTACTAAACACTTTTGTGACTTAGGTGACTTCTCTTCTCAGTGACAATGCCTCCAGCTGTGCTGAAGGTCCTTTCTGACAGGACGCTTGAGGCAGGGCAAGACAGAAGTTGGATGGCAAATTGGGACAGCTCTGGCCACAGGTCAAGCCTGCACACCCAGTAGTCCAAGGGTTCATCACTGCTCACAGTGTCTACATCCACACTTAAGGCCAGGTAGTCGGATACCTGCCGGTCCAGGCGTTGGTGGAAGGTGGATCCAGAAGGGCTAAGGCGAAGCGTTGGACTAAAGAATGTTCGCATGTCCGACTTCACCATGAGATCGCTGGAGCATCCTGTCCTTGCCTGCGTGGACATGGGAGAAGGATTACTGGCAGTGGTACTTTTATTGCATTGTGCTGTGACATCACCCTTAAACGCATTGTAAAGCATACTTGCCAGCTTGTTCTGCATGTGCTGAATCCTTTCTGCCTTCTGGTGAGTTGGTAACATGTTCGCCACTTTGTGCCTATACCGAGGGTCTAGTAGCGTGGCCACCCAGTACAGCTCATTTCCCCAACAGGCTGGACAGCATGAAAGATGCCATCTGCACAAAATTGGATCCAGACGTACTATCCATCTCCTCTTGCTCTTCCTCATTGAAGTCAGGTAAGTCCTCCTCCTCCCCCCAGCCATGAACAATACCACGGGAACGTCGAGCAGCACAAGCCCCCTGCGACACCTGCTGCGGTTGTTCTTCTGCCACTGCCTCCTCCTCCTCCTCCTCCACAGAAACACCTTCCTCATCATTCGAGTCTGACTCTCCCTCCCCACACTACTCTTCCTCCTCCTCCCGCCTCTGTGCTGCCACAGGTGTTGAGGAAACATCTGATTCTGATGAAAATTGCTCCCACAACTGTTCCTCCTGTAACTGTTCCTGTTCACGCTCCTCCACAGCTTGATCCACCACTCTACGCACAGCACGCTCCAGGAAGTAAGCGTATGGGATCAAGTCGCTGATGGTGTCTTCAATGCGACTCACCAGGTTGGTCACCTCCTCAAACAGCCGCATGAGCCTGCATGCATTTCGCATGAGTGTCCAGTTGTTGAGCCAGAACATCCCCATCTCCCCAGATTGTGTTCTTTTACTGTAATTGTACAGGTACTGGATGACGGCTTTCTCCTGTCTAGCAGGCGAGAGAACATGACCAGGGTCGAATTCCAGCGAGTCAGGCTATCACATATCAAGCGTCTCACTGGCAACTTGTTTCTCCGCTGAATGTCCACAAAGCGTGCCATGGCCGTGTAAGACCAACTGAAATGCCCACACAACTTCCTGGCCTGCTTCAGGACGTCCTCTAAGCCTGGGTACTTTGACACAAATCTTTGAACGACTAGATTGAGCACATGTGCCATGCAGGGTATATGTGTCAGAAAAAGGAGATTGCTGCCGTTGTCACACACCACATTGCTGATCTCCAGCTGGTGTGGCGTCAGCCACTGATCCACCTGTTTGTTAAGAGCAGCCAGAAGAGCTGCTCCACTGTGACTCTCCGCTTTAAGTCAAGTTATGTCTAAGATGGCGTGACACCGTCGTACCTGGCATGCAGCATAGGCCCTGGGGAGCTGGGTCTGTGTAGCTGGAGAGGAGATCGCAGCAACAGTAGAGTTGAACTTCCACTCAGCCAAGGAGGAGGACGAAAGCTAAGAGGATGTAGCAGGAGGAGAGGAGGTGGCAGGAGGCTTGCCTGCAAGCCGTGGAGGTGTCACAAGTTGGTCCGCTGCACAGCCACGTACTCCCTGCTTGCCATCGGTCACCAGGTTGGCCCAATGGGCTGTGTAAGTTATGTACCTGCCCTGACCATGCTTGGCAGACCAGGCATCCATGGTAAGGTGGATCCTTGACCCAACGCTGTGTGCCAGAGATGACACCACTTGCCTCTCAACTTCATGGTACAGTTTGGGTATCGCCTTTTTAGAGAAATAATTGCGGCCTGGTATCTTCCACTGCGGTGTCCCAATGGCCACAAATTTATGGAAGGCCTCAGAGTCCACCAGCTGGTATGGTAACAGCTGGCGAGCTAACAGTTCTGCCATGCCAGCTGTCAGACACCGGGCAAGGGTGTGTCAGAAATTGGCTTCTTCCGCTCAAAGATTTCCTTCACGGACACCTGGCTGCTGTGGGCAGAGGAGCAGGAACCGCTTAAGAGCAGAGGTGGAGTGGAGGAGGGTGGCTGTGAAGGTGCAAGGGAGAAAGCGGCTGAAGATGCTGCACCTGAAGGAGGAAGAGGAGAAGGAGGGTGGATTTTCTTTTATGTGCTGCTTTTGCTCAGGTGCTCTTCCCATTGCAGTTTCTGCCTTTTCTCCATGTGCCTTCGTAAGGCACTTGTCCCTACTTGAGTGTTGGCCTTTCCACGGCTCAGTTTTTGGAGGCAGAGAGAACAGATGGCATTGCTCCGATCTGAGGCAGACACATTAAAACATTTCCAAAGCGCTGAGCCCCCCTGGGGTGATGGCACTATGGTTGGTTGATCAGCAGCTTACGTTGAACGGCATGTTGGCTGGCTGTACATAGGTGGCGATACATGGTGCCGGACACTGCCACCAGCTGTTTCTGATGACGAGCTACCCCTGCTTCTTTCAGGAACTCGTCTCCTCCTACTCCTCTCTGACTCCCCCTCTGAACTGTCCCCTTGGTCATCTTGTCTCTTAGGAACCCATGTGGGATCCGTATCATCATAATCATTATAATCATCCTACCCAGCTTTGCTTGCCTCAGACACCTCCAAAAATGCACCAACAGCAGGTACTTCATCATCCTCTTCCTCACACGTTACGTCCATAGTGTCGCCGCCTAACTCAGACATATGAGGTGGTGTAACTTGCTAAGCGCCTTCATCTGGTTGTAACAATTATGGCTGTGAATCAGTTAATTCCCCACCAATTAACTCCTACGAAGTGTCAAATGCAGCGGATGTTGTGCTTGTAGTAGCGCTGGTGGCTGCGGAAGATGAGGTGTTCTGTGTTAAATAGTCAACCACGTCCTGACAATCTTGGGAGTTGATGGGACGTGCCTTCTTCTAGGCACTTTGCTTTGGGCCAGGGCCACACAAAATCACATCAACACGACCTCGCACAGACCTGGCGGGTGGCCTTCCTCTGGGTCTGCCTCTGCCTCTACCTGTTTTGTCTGTTGTGTCAATAACGTTGGGGGATGAAGTAAAAGGTATGCACTGACTTGACTAATACAATGTGCAGTCACACAGGTGCAGTTAACAGGTATGCACGGAGTGCTATATCACACTGCGTGCACTCACATAGGTAGGTGGGTGCACTGAACACAACAGGTAGGTATATGCAGTGATGGGTATTACAATGTGCACCTGTCACACACAGACAGGTAGCGGACAGGCACAGTGACACTGCGTCCGCTCACATAGGTAGGTGGGTGCACTGAAGTGAACAACAGGTAGGTATATGCAGTGATGGGTATTACAATGTGCACCTGTCACACACAGACAGGTAGCGGACAGGCACAGTGATACTGTGTGCGCTCAACTCACGTAGGTAGGTGGGTGCACTGTGAACAACAGGTAGGTAGGTATATGCAGTGATGGGTATTACAATGTGCACCTGTCACACACACAGGTAGTCACTGAATGTGCTGGGCCTGGCAGTGGCACACACACAGTATGAATTATCAAGGCTGTCTATGCAACACAAGTGTCACAGAAAAAAAAAATAGATCACAAGAACAAGATTAGCTCTCAAAAGAGCTGTTGGGGGATGCTATTTTAGCAATAAGAATCAGCACGGAGCAAGCTAACAAGCCTACAAGAGCCTAACTAATCTTTCCCCGTGAGAGTCTGCAGCAGCAGCAGTAGCAGCTGTCCCTTCACTATTTACTGCAGGCACACGAGTGAGTAAAATTGCCGGCGATGCCTGCCTTTTATAAGGAGGGAGTGGCTCCAGGAGGGAGTGTAGCCTGTTTGGCTACAATGTGCCTGCTGACTGTGATGTAGAGGGTCAAAGTTGACCCTAATGGTGCATTATGGGGGCGAACCGAACTTCCGGAAAAGTTTTTGGTTCTCCGTGATTGCGAACCCCCGGAAGTTCGCCGGGAACCGTTCGACAGCGAACCGTTCAGGCCATCTCTACTGGCTTGTCAAGACTGACCGACAGGAATGACTGACAGGACTGTCATGATAGGACTGACTGACAGGACTGACGTGACCCAGGCAAGAGTAGCAGGTCTGACGTGACAGGATTGACCGGCAGGAATGATTGACAGAACTGGCGTGACAAGACTGACCTGTTGGCTGTGCTGGTGTGCACCATGGTGAGAGTGCAGGCAATGGCAGTTTTCCAGTCCATATGGTCGGACTGAGGTTGCTCAATGACAGAACATCAGTGACTGTCCAGCTGATTGAATTTGGTCTATCCACAATGAAACAACGACCTTATTATCTTGGGTGTGCCCCCCAACACACTCATATAGGTCATTGCTTCATTGTGATACGCAAGCCCCTTCACCACAGCAAGGTTATGATCAGGGGCGTTGCTACTAGCCCCAAAGATCAGTGGCACATGCCCCAGATCTATTCTGGGGTACCTTTGATGTCCCCCAGGTAGAGTAAGCTGTGGTGCCTCAATGGCATGCTGGGAGCAGTGGTGCATCAAATCGGGTGCCATGCTGGGCACAGTGATGTCTTTATGGGGCATGCAGGGAGCTGTGGTTCTTCTATGGGGGCATGCTGGAAGTTGTGGTGCCTCAATGGGAGGCCCATGGGAGGGGGTCCACTAGACGGTCAGGGAATACTATGGGTGAACACCTGGCGGCTAGGCAACCTGCCCAGCAGAAATCCAGACCTGCTGGCACAGAAGCCAGGTAACTCTGCCTAGGTATGTTTAAGCGACGCTGCCTATTTGTGATATGATGCATTTTTGTTTTTTGTATTAATGGAGAGGGGGGCTTCATTCAACATTTTGCTGGGCAGGCCTACTTACACTGCTGTTATGTTCATGTAAATTTGGCTCCACCCATGACCACGCTCACATGTTGTGCATGGCCACACCCATTTTCCACCTGGCGTGCCCAAAAATGCCCAGAATCTCTTTGGTTCCTAGCAATGCCTCTGGTTATGATCACGAAGGGGAATTGACACGTGTACATGCTTTTTGTTTTGTTGTAGCAGCCACAGTGCAGCCAGAAAAATTAGGCATGTACACGCACCAGAAAAATTATTATTAATTCAGGAATCCACCTGGAGTCCTGGACCCTGTTGGTGGTGGCGGAGAAGGCAGTCAAGCGGCCTGCAGGCAGAGATGCTGTGTGTGGACTAACTTAGTCTTCAGGCAGGCAGCAGCGGCGTGCAGGCAGAGATGCTGTGTGGGGACTGACTTAGTCTTTGGGCAGGCAGCAGCGGCGTGCAGGCAGAGATGCTGTGTGGGGACTGACTTAGTCTTCGGGAAGGCAGTAGCCCTTTAAGATCCATGCCTCATTCATTTTAATAAAGGTGAGGTGCTGAGAACTTTGACCTAGGCAACTTCTTTTCTCAGTGACAATGCCTTCTGCTGTGCTGAAGGTTTTTTCTGACAGGATGCTTGACAGGACAGGTCAAGCCTGCGCACCCAATAGTCCAGTGTTTCATCGCTGCTCAGTGTCTATATCCGCACTTAAGGTCAGGTAGTCGGCTACCTGCCAGTCGAGGCGCTATTGAAGGGTGGATCCCGAAGGGCTGAGGCGATGCGTTGGACTAGGGAAAGTACGCAAATCCGACATCACCATCAGATTGCTAGAGCCTCCTGTCCTTGCCTGCGTGGACATGGGAGGAGGAGAAGGAAAAGGATTACTGCCACCTTTTTTCCATTGTGCTGTGACATCACTCTTAAAAGCACTGTAAAGCATACTTCCCAAATTGTGTTGCAAGTGCTGCATCCTTTCAGCGTTGTGGTTATTTGGTAACATCTCTGCCACTTTGTGCTTATACCGAGGGTCTAGTAGCGTTGCCACCCAGTACAGGTCATTCCCCTTGAGTCCCTCAACAGGCTGGACAGCATGAAAGACCTCATCTGCACAAAGTTGGATGCCAACCTACTAGTTATCTCCTCTTGCTCTTCCTCAGTAATATCAGGTAAGTTCTCCTCCTCCCTCCAGCCACAAACAATACCATTAGAATGATGAGCAGCACAAGCTCCCTGCTACGCCTACTGCGGTTGTTCTTCCATCTCCTCCTCAAAGCCACCTTCCTTCTCCTCCTCCTTCCATCTCCTCTGTGATGCCGCAGGTGTTGACATCTGGTTCTGGTGATGTTTCAAACAAATCTTCCTCCTCTTCCTGCTCACGCTCCTCTACAGCTTGATCCGCCACTCTACGCACGTATGGGATCAAGTCGCTGATGGCACCTTCACTGCGACTCACCAGGTTTGTCACCTCCTCAAACGGACACATGTGCCTGCAGGCATTATGCATGAGTGTCCAGTACTTCGGCCAGAAAATCCCCAGCTCCCCCAATCTCCAGAGCCTGACCTTTCATCATAGTTGTACAGATACTAGTTGACGGCTTTCTCCTGTTGTAGCAGGCGGTCAAACATGAGGAGTGTTGAATTCCAGAGAGTCGGGCTATTGCAAATCAAGCGCCTCACCGCCAAGTTGTTTCTCCGCCGAATATCGGACAAGCACGCCATGGCCATGTAGGAACACCTGACATGCCCGCACACCTTCCTGGACTGCCCCAGGACCTCCTGTAAGCCTGGGAACTTACGCATAAATCTTTGTATTATAAAATTCAGCACATGTGCCATGCAGGGCACATGTCTCAACCTGCCCAAATTCAAAGCCGAAATGAGATTGCTGCTGTTGTCACACACCATGTTGCCGATCTCAAGTTGGTGCGGGGTCAGCCACTGATCCACCTGTTTCTTCAGAGCGGCCAGGAGTGCTGCTGTGATGTAACTCTCAGATTTGAGGCAAGACATGTCCAAGATGCCATGACACCGTCATACCTGGCATGCAGCATAGGCCCTGGGGAGCTGGGGGTGTGCAGTTCGAAAGGAGAGCACAGCAGTAGAGTAGCACTCAGCCAAGGAGGAGGAGGATGACAGCGAAGAGGATGTAGCAGGAGGCGTAGGAGGAGAAGGAGAGGAGGTGGCAGCAGGCCTGCCTGCAGGCCGTGGAGGTGTCACCAGTGAGTCTGCTGCACAGCCACGTACTCCATGCTTGCCAGCGGTCACCATGTTGACCCAATGTGCCGTATAAGTAATGTACCTGCCCTGACCGTGCTTTGCAGACCAGGCATCCGTGGTCAGATGGACCCTTGACACAATGCTTTGTGCCAGAGATGACAGCACTTGCCTTGTTTCAACATCATCACAGTACAGTTTGGGTATCACTTTTTTTTTTGAGAAATAATTATTATAATATATTTATATTATAAAATTGGTATCTTCCATTGCGGTGTCCCAATCGACACAAATGTTCGGCAGGCCGCAGAGTCCACCAGCTTGTATGGTAACAGCTGGCGGGTTAATAGTTCCACCAAGCCAGCTGTCAGACGCCGGGCAAGGGGGTGACTTGCAGACATTGGCTGCTTCCACTCAAAGATTTCCTGGCTGCTGTGGGCAGAGGAGCAGGAACCGCTCAAGATGAGAGGTGGAGTGGAGGAAGGTGGCTGTGGAGGTGCAAGGGCAGCAGAGGATAAAGTGGCTGAAGATGCTGCACCTGGAGGAGGAAGAGGAGGCAGAGGGTGGCTTTGCTTTTGCATGCTGCTTTTCCTCATGAGCTCATCCCATTGGTGTTTGTGCTTCTTGGTCAAGTGCATTTGTAAGGCTGATGTCCCTAGGTGGGTGTTGCTTTTTCCACTAATCAATTTTTGGTGGCAGAGAGCACAGATGGCATTGCTGTAATCTGAGGCAGAGACACAAAAATAACTCCACACTGGTGAGCTGTGGGTTGACGGCATTTTGATGGTAGCAGCAGCTGACGTTGAAGGGCGTGTTAGCTGGCTGTCCCTAGGTGGCGATACATGCTGCTGGACACTGCCACCAGCTGTTTCTGATGAGCTCCCCTGCTTGTTACAACAACTTGTCTCCTCCTACTCCTCTCTGACTCCCCCTCTGAACTGTCCCCCTGTTCATCTCGTCTATTGGGAACCCACGTGCCTTCCATGGCAGGTTCATCATCATCATCATCCTCCACAGCTTTGCTTGTATCAGACACCTCCAAAACTGCACCAACAACAGGTACTTCATCATCATCCTCACACCTTACATCCATCGCGACGCCTAACTCAGACATACGAGGTGGCGTAACATACTTAGCGCCCTTATCTTGTAACAATAATGGCTGTGAATCAGTTAATTCCCCACCAAATAACTCCTGCAAACTCTCAAATGGAGCAGATGTGGTGCTAGTAGTAGCAGTGGTGGCTGCCGGCTGAGTGTTAAGTGGTGTGCCCGCATCAGAGCAGGAGGAGGAAGATATGTCACGGTTCAATGCTGAAGCTGAGGAAGATGAAGTGTCCTGTGTTAAATAGTTAAGTAAGTTCTGACAATCTTGGGGGTTGATGGTCTGTGCCTTCTGAACACTGTACTTTGGTCGAGGGCCGCACAAAATCTCATCAGCATGACCTCAAACAGACCTGTGGGGTGGCCTGCCCCTGCCTCTACCTGTTATTTTTTCCATATTGGTAGGGTTGGTGTGTGGGGGGGGGGGGGGTATGCAGTAGTACTAACAATATTCAATAGTGCGTGTAATCACAAAGAGGCACACAATCAGTGTCAAATACACAGCAGCTGTATGTGTGTGTGTGTGTGTGTGTGTGTGTGTGTGTGTGTGTGTGTGTGTGTGTGTGTGTGTGTGTGTGTGTGTGTGTATCACTGGGCTGTGTACTTTAACACACACAGAGAGATATCCTATATAGTACTTTCAATCACAAATACAGTTACAAGCTAAGTACTGCTTATGATAGACAGTATGCTGGCTTGCTTGCAATAGTTAATAGAGTATAGTTGAACTACAAGGGCCTGCAACTGACTGTAGCCTATATGCAGCGTGCAACCCACACATATATCAATAGCAGATACACTTGGAAGCTAAGCAGAGCTTATGATGATAGACAGTTTGCTGGCTTGCAATGGATAGAAGATGATAGTAGAACTGCAGGGCCCAGCAATGACTGTGTGACTGTGGCCTGGCCTGTATGCAGTGTCTGTCTCACATAGTGATGGGCGAACACCTGGATGTTCGGGTTCGGGAAAGCTCGCCGAACATGGCCGAGATGTTCGGCATGTTCGGGCTGAACCCCGAACTTCCCGAACATCCCGCTTTTGGGGGCCCTATGGGGTCGCAGGCATAAGGGGGGAGCATGCCCCGATCGCGGGGGGGGGTCGGAAATTCCCCCCACCCCCTCCGCTAGCGCTCCCCCCTGTGCCCGCTTCCCCATACAAAAGTTTAAGCAAAGTACCTGTAATAGTGGATGGCCTGGCAGTGGCACTGTGGAGTGAGGAGAAGGAGTCCGGAGAGTGACGCGTTGAGGGAGGCCGGGCAGCGGGCGTGAGGTCAGAGAAAGGGCGGAAGTACCACAAGGGTACTACCGCTGAACCGCCCGCTGCCCGGCCTCCCTCAACGCGTCACTCTCCGGACTCCTCCTCCTCACTCCACAGTGCCACTGCCAGGCCATCCACTATTACAGGTACTTTGCTTAAACTTTTGTATGGGGAAGCGGGCAGAGGGGGGGGCGCTAGCGGAGGGGGTGGGGGAAATTTCCGACCCCCCCCCCCCGCGATCGGGGCATGCTCCCCCCTTATGCCTGCGACCCCATAGGGGGGCAGTATTCGGCCGAACAGGGCCCTGTTCGGTCGAACAGGGGCCCTGTTCGGCCCTGTTCGGCGGCCATTTAGTAGTTCGGGGCGAACCCGAACTTAAAAGGCCGAACACCATCAGGTGTTCGGCCGAACTTGAACATCACAGGGTGATGTTCTGCAGAACCCGAACAGTGGCGAACACTGTTCGCCCAACACTAGTCACACACACACACACACACACACACACACACAAAATAATAGAATATGAGCCCTCAAAAGTGTTGGTTTTTTGGGTGGTTTCAGAAATAAAGAACAGCCTAGCTAACTGTCCCTGTCTCTCTGTGGACTGTATGCAGTGTCACCCACAAAGGGAGCTATGGTATAGAACGTTCAATCACAGATACAGTGGAAAGGTATGCACTGGTATAATAGAGTGTGCTGTCACACAGGTACAGATGAAAGGTATGCACTGGTATAATAGAGTGTGCTGCCAGTGGTGGGACTACAAATCCCAGCTGGCCTGGCAACTGTCTGTGGGCTGTATCTATATGCAGAGTCACCCACAAAGACAGCTATGCTTTAGTAAGTTAAATCACAAATACAGTGAAAAGATATGCAATGGTATGGTAATACAGTGTGCTGCAAGTGTGGGACTACAAATCCCAGCTGGCCTGGCTGGCAACTGTCTGTGGGCTCTATCTATGCAGTGTTACCCGCAAAGACAGCTATGCTTTAGAAAGTTACATCACAAATGCAGTGAAAGGATATTCAATGGTATGGTAATACATTGTGCTGCCAGTGTGGGACTACAAATCCCAGCTGGCCTGGCAACTGTCTGTGGGCTCTATCTATGCAGTGCCACCCACAAAGACAGCTATGCTTTAGTAAGTTAAATCACAAATGCAGTGAAAAGATATGCAATGGTAATACAGAGTGTGCTGGGCCTGGCACAGTACAGTTAGCAACTTGGCCCAGCTGTGACAGAGCTGTATCTATGCCTGTGGTCACACACAAAAAAAAGAGATCAGAAGAATATTAGCTCTCAAAAGAGATTTTTGTGGGGTGCTTTCAGCAACAACATTGAGCGAGAAGCAAGCTAACAACAGCCTAACGCTTTCCCTATCTCCAAATGTCTCTCCTCTCACTATAGCAAGATCAGCAGAGTGGGAACATGACCAACGCTGCAGCGTTTTTATAGGGGGGCGGGGGTCCGTGGGTGAGTGCAGCCGGATTGGCTGCCATGTGTCTGCTGACTGTGACGTAGAGGGTCACAGTTTAGCCCAATGGCGAGGTATAGGAGGCTGGTCAAAGGCGCTATGTGTCCGCTACCCGCCGCGAGCACAGGTAGCTGATATCCGCGCAAACTACCCGCCTGCCGAATTGTTCGAGCCATCTCTACTGGCTTGCAGTACTTGACTGACAGGGGTGGCATGACATGACTGACTGACAAGACTGACAGGGCTGAAGGAACGCTGTGGACACATGCCGCAGCTGTGACCAGATGCAACAGCAGCAGGTGATTGATTGATCAGAGTTTAAATACCCTGCCCCTTTGAATACCAGTGCTGAAGCCATGCCCCCCACATGCTTGGAGCATGCATTCCTAGTAACATGCAGCTGCGCCGCCCAAGCACACACCAATCTCAGAAGTCTACCAACAAGGCATCTGCTGGAAGAAGAGCAGCCTACACTGGAATCCGGGAGCTGTAAGTGTGACAGTCACTGAGCTGCCGCATAGTGCAGTACAGCTCATGACTATAGAGGCATAGTTGCACTGTTCACCTATCTGGATGGAAACTGGGTTGAAGAGGAGGGGAGAGGAAACCAGGATGCCACAAGCCCTGTTCAGCAAACACACATATGCGATAACCAACATGCCTTGCAGGTGAGATCTTTCTATGGGCTGGTTCTTAAGAGACTTTTGTTTTGTTCTATGGGAGTCCCAAAGATATACTGGTTCACAGCAGAAACAAATAATTTACAGAGGGTGAAACCCTCTCAAATGATAAGTATAGACTTTTACTGGGTACCATACTTGCTTCTAACTCAGCCTGATTGGAGGTCTACTTTTCAGGCGAAAATGCCTTTTTTTATATTGTGCTTAATTTGCAATATTATACTGCCTTTAGCTCCTTCAGTGCCTTGCAAGGGTACTCTATCACATTGGTCTACTTTATATTCATTACTCCCATGCTATTTTCATTGCCCCTGTTTGTTCCTGTTTTGTTTTATATCTTGTCTCTTTGTGAATTTACTCATTCTCCTCCAGGCAGATTTAAATTGATTTTCCCTTCTGTCTGCAGTCCAACAATAAGCAGTTTTATTTCTAAAAGCCAGTCTTTCACTATTTAAATTCTCATTTTTGGTGCCAAAAATTTGTTGATTTAAACAAACAAACAAACCCAGAACATTTATATCGTGCTTTTCTCCTGGCGGACTCAAAGCGCCAGAGCTGCAGTCACTAGGACGCGCTCTATAGGCAGTAGCAGTGTTAGGGAGACTTGCCCAAGGTCTCCTACTGAATAGGTGCTGGCTTACTGAACAGGCAGAGCCGAGATTCGAACCCAGGTCTCCTGTGTCAGAGGCAGAACCCTTAACCGTTACACCATCCAGCCACCACCCAGCGTTTCCTAACCCAGTCCTCAAGGTCAACCAAGGGTGCATATTTTATGGAAATCCACAGAGGTAGTTAATCAGCACCACTGAGGCACTAATTATCAAACCTGTAAATGTGTGCAGTTTTCTACAAACCATGTACTTTTTGGTGGGCTTTGAGGACAGGGATGAGAAATGCTGACTTAGCATGTTTTAATACTTCATCCCTTTTAACAAAATAAGTATCTCTATAGCAAGGTGTTAGCTTCTTGCTCCAAGCTTGCATTTGGTAAGCTATGTTATTCAATACATCTTCATAATACAGTACTCGTTTTTTAAGCTCATCAACACTGTGGAACAGACATTGAATATTGGCCACAATTCACTAAGCTTATCTCCTGTCTTTAAAACCAGTTCTGAGCTTTTTTTTACTGTTGTCACCATGGTGATAACTCATTTAGTACTCCCTAAGCAATTTACCTCATGCAATCCTTAATTTAAAGCGGAACTGAAGTCCTAAAAAAATAAGTTTCATTTACCTGGGGCTCCTACCAGCCCCCTTCAGACGACCTGTGCACACGCTGTTTCCAAATGATCCTCCGTTCCCACACCCTGGCTCACTTTCTTCACGTAGTGAAAGACAACTTCTAAGTTGACGTCCACTGCACCTTGTCCTCGCATATCCTCTTACACGCTCCTGTATCCAGGTGAGTGTGAATGAGGATGCGCACGGCCAGGGCCGTGAAGGCGCAGTGCACTCCAACTGCATAAAGTGAAAGTGGAGTGGGAACTGAGGATCATATGGTAACTTTGCGGGCACCAGTCAGCTGCAGGGGGATGGCAGAAGCTACAGGTAAGTGAAACTATTTTTTTTAGGATACTTCAATTCTGCTTTAAGGATTCTGTCTCTAAGTTAAGGATTGATTCTTAAAGTTAAGGTTTCAATCCTTAAATTAACCACTAAATCCTAAACTTAAAGATAGGATGTTAATTCACAGAAAGGAATGCAAGCGATAACAACTCTAAAGTGTGTGAGGAATTATTACCTGGCCTTAGCTGTCATTAAGTGGAGTGTTACTACAGACTGCAATGTAAAGTGGAGGATTCTGAGCTGTTTGCTTTATTTTTTAGAAGTTTATGCAGAAGGGGACTCTGTCTAGATATAAATATACACCAGGCACACAGAGAGGGGTGAAGAGAGAGACATCAAGCGTATGTATATATATACACACACACACTGCTTCTCTCTCTCTCTCCCTCTCCTTCCCAGGCTGACATACACAGGATCCACCTGCAGGCTAGCTGTAATCATGCTGGCAATGATTGTAGCAGGAGGGGGGAGCTCTTCCCTCCCTATCTACTGCATGTAAAAAGTCAGATTGATGTGTGGTGATAAGTTTTCTCTTGCCTTATTATCACTAGCATGATCTTAGTGAATTGTGACCATTGCCTCCCATCTATGTTTAAATATTGCCATTTTCATTGAGTAAATAAATGTACACACTTTCCCAAAGGATTTATATGTTTTTTCAAGTTTACATTAAAATAACAACATATTGCACCAGTGTTGGTATGTATTTTCGAGGAGCTCAACATTAGGCTGCTTACTTTTTACTCTTGTTAAAACAATAGAGAAATCGAGAGCCCACTATAGTGTAGTATTTTCATCCAATATGGTAAAAAGAAAATTATATAAAATATACTCACAAAGGTAGGTTGCTGACTGACAGGCAACCACTTTAAAGGCGTTGGGGGAACTTGACCTGTCCCCTCGGGGTAGGTTAAGATGTCGCTCGCTGTAGGCAGAAAGAACGGGGGTAGACCCCTCCACCAAAGGTGGACTAGTGATAGTTGTATACACAGAGGTGCCAAAAGGATAAAACAATGTTTCAATAAAAAACAGGGGAAGAGGTACTCCCCCTCACCATAGAAGATTCAACAAGATAAATGTTTTAAAAGTATTCTTTAATAATGTACTCCAATAAATGTGATTCGTTTCATTGTACACAGCCCACTTCCTCAGGCAGTGGAATAGGAGCAGCTGATCCGTTATCTAAGCGAGCGCCACACACAAAATATATGTCAAGCATCATCACTGTTGAATCCTTTGCCAATATATTCCCCTAGGACATTTGGACTGTACTTTGGTTGAATCATCCTGATTTTAGAAGACTGCAATGATGCTTTAACGCAGGAGCGTGACTACCGCCCCTACAACACCTTCAACCATAGGGGGGCCTGGAGGCTCTCAGAGGCCCCATGATATACAGCATGGGCCACTTATGTGAGCTCCAGGAAAGCCCATGTTTGTTAAAATGAACAAAACAAGATTAGCTGGCCGGCATGGTGCTGCTTCTGCCGCCAGCAAATAGAACCTCAGTAAGCTGGTAACGTGCAGGCGGATTAGATGAAGGGAAGTAAGCGGGGCTAGGAGAGATGGAGACGCTCCAGGAAGAAGAGAGACTCTTGAGTGAGTGATCTATCTGCCCCTTCCCTCTCCCCAGTTGTAGCTGCTGATTTGATCTGTTTTGCTGGCTGGCCAGGACTCCCTCACTCCCCTCCTCACACAGCGGGAAGCTTCTGAACCTGGACTCTGGTCACAGACTGGTGAACTTATCTCAGGCATATCTACTTCTTGCCTCTATTCTGGTAAAGGGGGGAGGGGGTACTTAAACCTTTCAGCAACTCAGCTGCCTGTGTTGCTTCCAAAGACTCTGGCATTCTCCTGTTCTGTGTGTGTGTTTATACACACACATACAGTACTTTCCACAAGTGTATTATGCAGTAAAAGTAATGCCAGAGCCTTTGCAAGCAACACAGCTGAGTTGTGAAAGGGTTAAGTACCCCCCTCCCCATTTCTTAAGGTGCCCATACATCAGAAGATGTATGGCAGATCGACCTAGAGAAAGATCTCTCTTTGATCAAACGTGATTAGAGAGAGATCTGTCAGCTGCCCATACACCACCGGCCAATTCCCAATCAATTTCAGCATGAAATCTCTTGCGAATCAGCCTTGTGACACCACATCTGCCGCCTTCGCCGTAACACGCACTGCCCCGCTTAATGTAAAATGTTACTTCCCCCCCCTCTAGACTTTACCTGTCCGTTGCTGGCTCCTTCCTTGCTCCATGTGGTTGCCGGCATATATGTTGGAGCATGTGTGACATCGCCCACGTGTCCACGTTATGCCGACAACCATACGGGGCATGTATGAGGTTAGAGCCCGGATTGGCGGAAGGGGAGGGCCCCATCAAAAGTTTTGCAGGGGCGCCCAATGATTTCTAGTTACGCCCCAGCTTTAATGTCTGCCACTCTAGTTTTTCTCCTAGGAGATAACTTATCATTTTCTCTTTAAAATAATGTTATGGCACTTTGTAACTTAACACTTACCAAAAACTAGTTTAAAAAAATGAATGTCAAAATTATTTTGAGTATTTTATTCCTTGCTGGTGGCTGAAAGGGCCTGTTATTGAAAAGGTGTGAAAATATCAACAAGAAGAAAACTCAGAAGAAAAAGTTAATAGAATAGGGGCCCAGGACTCTGTATGCTAGTTCATTGTATTCTTATTTATTTGAAAGGTGAATGAGGTACAGAAAACCCCTGAAGTATAAATCTTGGTAGTTTGATTATTGTACATTTAAATACAGTAAAAAGAGCACCTTTAAAACACAGCTAAGCAAAATCTTTCCCAACTACAGCCAGATACCTTCTCAGCATCTATTTTCTATCAATTCTGGAATACGTCACAATGGGCATGGTTCCCAAAGCCTTTTCACCTGATATCATCTGTTTTTATCTTATCTATGTTACTTTTTTCAAGCTCCCAAAGTGCAAAAATAAAATATAATTAAGGTAAGAAAAGTAATATTGAAATGATGTTAATCGGGAACAACTTACTTTAAGTGATTATTTTGCATGTAAATGTGCTTAAAGGTTATTTTTATCGATAATAAATTATGAGAAGTTTTGTGAATAGAGCCCATTGTGATCTTCTATCAAAACTTTACTAATGCTGACAACAGAAGATCTCAATCTTACAAAACCCACCTGCTTGCAAAAATGCAATATACTGTTTAGTGTATTTTCATATTCCCGCTGGCTGAGTGAAAACCGACGTATTTGCTCATCATTCTTGATTCAGGAGAGAGGACTACACGATTCAGAGTCTTTTGTGTATCTATTTTTTCCAGCAGAAGCTTTATAAAAGCTTGTAATGTAAATATGATTTACATTTCAGCGTGCTGTGCTTTAAAACAACAAAAAAATACAGATATGTAAATTGCCTACTTTACTTTTATATGATTCATATGGCACTGAGAAGGAGAGAGCTCTACTTAGCATGTTATAGAATTCCGATGGCAACCCCCAAGGGCTTGGGTCCTTGTTGCATGCTAGGATAGAAATTATTTATTTTGCAATTCAGACCTCAAAATCAGCTGAGATGAATTTTATGTAAGGCTGTTTTTCTGTGCATTTTCTGCATACAAAAACCTAGAACCAATGTTAATCAATGGGGCTAGGTCACACTTGACTGTGTTTTTCACATGCAGAAAAACAACAGATAGCAATGCAGCACTGGAAGACAACTCATGCAGAAAAATGCATGCAGAAAACTGATATACAAGTGTCAATCCAGGTTAAAAGGGTAGACTTCTATTTGGTTAGAGCTGGTCCACACTAGACACAGTTGCAGAACGGACACTGCAGTCTGGATCAGGGGAAGTACCCACCATACTGCAAACTGATGAAAGTGCATCAGTTTTGCATCAGTTTCCGTTCAGGTTTTTCACTGACAGAAAACGTCTCCATCATTAGGAAGGAGTGGGAGGATTTTTTTAGGCCAATCATAAAGCTCAGGCTATCCGTTTTAACATCCGTTTTTTGCCTGTGGAGCTGGAGATGCGTTTTCTCATTGCTTTCACTAACCCTGCGTGTATCCGTGGTCCTGATCCGTTGCGTGAAAATGCAGCCGATCCGGACCTTCCGTTCAGGTTTTGAAAACGGATCCCTGCAAACGCAGACGGATCCGTTTTTTACTTGGGTGAGGCTGGCTGCTATTTTCAACATTAGTATCCGGGAGTCAGGGACTCCGTTTTTCATCAGGTTTGAAAAACGCAGCCACGGATACGTTTCCGGACCTAGTGTGGACCAGCTCTTACTCAAAATTCACTGCATATAGAGGTTAGAATAAAATCAAGAAAACATGAATTAGATTCATTGGGGATCAGTGTGCCTTATACATTTTGTGTTTTTATAGGTAGGATAAGAGTCTGAGATCTAAGTTGGTGAGCCATATTTGTTAACAGCTTATCGGTGGAGTTTGATAAATATTGTACTAGGTGTCCCAAGAGCAAAACAATTGCATCTAATCTCAGTTTTATTGTACATACAGTAGATTTCTCTACAATTTTCTTTAAATCTCCTGGATAGTGCAGCATAAACAGAAAATATATTCTAAAGATCCTTTCCATTTGCATCCTATCCAACATCATTTTTATGAGGTATTGTACCATGTCAGGTTTATTTTATAAACTGCTTTTGACTCATGCGCAAATAGAAGTCTTTTTTAGTTTTTTTCCCATATCTGTTTTTTATCATCTCTTTGGCCTGGTGCACACCAAAGGAGTTTTTCTGAGCGTTTTGAGTTTTTAAATCTGCTGCTAATGTTATCCTATGTGTCTGTGCACACTGGAGCAAGGAGGTTTTGTAAAAAACCCCATAGCATTACATTGGGAAGAGCTTTTGAAACCTCTAAAAGCTCTTCCCAATGTAATGCTATGGGGTTTTTTACAAAACCTCCTTGTTCCAGTGTGCACAGACACATAGGATAACATTAGCAGCAGATTTAAAAACTCAAAACGCTCAGAAAAACTCCTCTGGTGTGCACCAGGCCTTTATTGGAAATATTCATTACAATAGCAGTAAAATATCCATCATGCACTGCATATCTTATTGCATTAGTATATATAGAAAGGAAAACCAAGAGCCCAATATAGTGTAATAAATGTAATAGTGAAAAGAGTATAGTATTTATACTCACAAAACAGGGTTACCTCCAAGGCAACCACTGTATAGGCAGGTGAGGAGATTTTCCTGTCCTCACTCAGGATTACGGCCTCTTTCACACCAAGACGTTGTGTTTTAAGGGACGTTAAGATCGCATAACATGCCCCTAACGCAACGCATGGTGGTGTTGAAGTTGGACGTCAGATTGAGCCGCACTATGCGGCTCTTGGTGCGCTGTTTTCCTTCTATCTATACTGATAGAACAGCCACTCCAGGATAGTGATGGGAAGTCCAGGTCTTTTCAAGAATTCGGATGATTCGAATCGGATCATTGAAAAGATCCAGATCTTTGAACCGAATCATTTGAATCATTTTACTAGGGAAGCAGACTGGGGGTAAAATGACTAGCAGGACAGGACTTTCCCTGCACTGTACTTTCTGAATGTTCTTGTTTCTTCCAGACAGACATCCACTGTGAACCGAATCATTCATTGTGATGATCCGAATAATTCGACTCACAAAAAAGATCCGGATCAAATGAACGATTCATTCATGATCTGCACTATGAGTCCAGGTTACGTCACCACAGTGCAGTGAATATTAATTAGCCATGTGGCTAGTCACTGAGCATGTGCAAGCAGTCTAACGCAGCTAAAGCCCAGTGTAACGCACAGCATGCTGCACTTTCCCAGAACGTGCAGCGTTACAATGTAACCCAACGTGGGCACTGTGAACAGCCCATTGATTTTTCATTACTGTGCGGTGGGCTGCAATACAGGCTGCTCTAACGTATGCCTGTAACGTCCCACTGTGAAAGCAGCCTAAGAAGTCGCTCTCTGTAGATAGACAAAAAGGGGTATCTCCCTCCACCAAGGGTAAAATGACTAGCAGGACAGGACTTTCCCTGCACTGTACTTTCTGAATGTTCTTGTTTCTTCCAGACAGACATCCACTGTGAACCGAATCATTCATTGTGATGATCCGAATAATTCGACTCACAAAAAAGATCCGGATCAAATGAACGATTCATTCATGATCTGCACTATGAGTCCAGGTTACGTCACCACAGTGCAGTGAATATTAATTAGCCATGTGGCTAGTCACTGAGCATGTGCAAGCAGTCTAACGCAGCTAAAGCCCAGTGTAACGCACAGCATGCTGCACTTTCCCAGAACGTGCAGCGTTACAATGTAACCCAACGTGGGCACTGTGAACAGCCCATTGATTTTTCATTACTGTGCGGTGGGCTGCAATACAGGCTGCTCTAACGTATGCCTGTAACGTCCCACTGTGAAAGCAGCCTAAGAAGTCGCTCTCTGTAGATAGACAAAAAGGGGTATCTCCCTCCACCAAGGGTGGATAATATATGCTAGTATAGGAAACAGAGACGCCAACAGGATAAAAACAGTAGATAAAATGTTTAAAAGTGCTTAGGAGGTAGTGGTGGACTTACCTCTTGCAAGCAGACACAAGAAACTGTCTATTTAAAGGGATACTGTAGGGGGGGTCGGGGGAAAATGAGTTGAACTTACCCGGGGCTTCTAACAGTCCCCCGCAGACATCCTGTGCCCACGCAGCCACTCACCGATGCTCCGGCCCCGCCTCTGGTTCACTTCTGGAATTTCAGACTTCAAAGTCTGAAAATCACTGCGCCTGCGTTGCCGTGTCCTCGATCCTGATGATGTCACCAAAAGTGTACTGCGCAGGCACAGACCATACTACGCTATTGAACAGATGCGGCCTTAACATCTTATCCATGACGTGGTTGCCCTTACGTGTAGTGCGACCATAACGCCGCACTGTGGGCAGATCGTCCTTATTGGTTCCTGAACTGCTATGACATCATGCACTGTTTGTGCGCATGTGCCAGTGGTTCCATCGGCGTGTGTACAGCTATTAAAGCCGGGCGGAAGTAGTTACGTAGCCACCTTGTAACAGGGCAGACTGCCCTATTTTTGAGTGAATGTTAGTTGGGGGTCTGTGGTGGCGATAAACACTTTTATTATATTATATTATAATAAAAAAATTGGCCAAAAAAAAACTTGGTAAAAAATAAAGAGAAATAAATTAAACCATGAATCTACGTAGACAATTTGCCTACGGCTGTTATTAACCATTTAATAGGTGTGCTGCTGCCCTCTGCTGGGCAATTTTAATATTGTTGAGATTATTCCATGCATAAGGTGTTGGTGTTTTTGGAAGTGCTTCCAAATCATGTATTTTTGTGTAGAATGCAGCAGGTCATTAATGCTACTTTTACACCAAGACGTTGCGCTTTAGGGGACGTTATGGTCCCATAACGTGCCCCTAACGCAACGTATGGTGGTGTTGAATTTGGACGTCAGATTGAGCTGCGTTATGCAGCTCTCAAAGCAGCCGCTCCAGGTTAGTGATAGGAAGTCCGGATCTTTTTAAGGACGACAAGACAAATTCAGCAATCATGAGGCCTCCAACAAATCATGAGGCCCCCAACAAGACAAATTCAGCAATCATGAGGCCCCCAACAAATCATGAGACCCCCAACAAGACAAATTCAGGAATCATGAGGCCCCCAACAAATCATGAGGCCCCCAACAAGACAAATTCGGCAATCATGAGTCCCCCAACAAATCATGAGGCCCCCAACAAGACAAATTCAGCAATCTTGAGGCCCCCAACAAATCATGAGGCCCCCAACAAGACAAATTCAGCAATCATGAGGCCTCCAACAAATCATGAGGCCCCCAACAAGACAAATTCAGCAATCATGAGGCCCCCAACAAATCATGAGACCCCCAACAAGACAAATTCAGGAATCATGAGGCCCCCAACAAATCATGAGGCCCCCAACAAGACAAATTCAGCAATCATGAGTCCCCCAACAAATCATGAGGCTCCCAACAAGACAAATTCAGCAGTCATGAGGCACATAAATAAACAGCATTTCACATAAATAGGCAGAATGCTCTCTTAATATGGTAGCCCCCCAAGTTAGGTAGTGAGTGACAGGGACCCCCAGGTTAGCTAGTGAGTGACAGGGACCCCGATAGTGAGTGACAGGGAGCCCCTTTAGGTAGTGAGTGAGTGCCAGGGAGCCCCTTTAGGCAGTGAGTGAGTGCCAGGGAGCCCCTTCAGGCAGTGAGTGAGTGCCAGGGAGCCCCTTCAGGCAGTGAGTGAGTGCCAGGGAGCCCCTTCAGGCAGTGAGTGAGTGCCAGGTAGCCCCTTCAAGCAGTGAGTGAGTGCCAGGGAGCCCCTTTAGGCAGTGAGTGAGTGCCAAGGAGCCCCTTTAGGCAGTGAGTGAGTGCCAGGGAGCCCCTTTAGGCAGTGAATGAGTGCCAGGGAGCTCCTTCAGGCAGTGAGTGAGTGCCTGGGAGCCCCTTCAGGCAGTGAGTGAGTGCCTGGGAGCCCCTTCAGGCAGTGAGTGAGTGCCAGGGAGCCCCTTCAGGCAGTGAGTGAGTGCCAGGGAGCCCCTTCAGGCAGTGAGTGAGTGCCAGGCAGCCCCTTCAGGCAGTGAGTGAGTGCCTGGGAGCCCCTTCAGGCAGTGAGTGAGTGCCAGGGAGGCCCTTCAGGCAGTGAGTGAGTGCTAGGGAGCCCCTTCAGGCAGTGAGTGAGTGCCAGGGAGCCCTTCAGGCAGTGAGTGAGTGCTAGGGAGCCCCTTCAGGCAGTGAGTGAGTGCCAGGGAGCCCCTTCAGGCAGTGAGTGAGTGCCAGGGAGCCTCTTCAGGCAGTGAGTGAGTGCCAGGGAGCCCCTTCAGGCAGTGAGTGAGTGCCAGTGAGCCCCTTCAGGCAGTGAGTGAGTGCCAGGGAGCCCCTTCAGGCAGTGAGTGAGTGCCAGGGAGCCCCTTCAGGCAGTGAGTGAGTGCCAGGGAGCCCCTTCAGGCAGTGAGTGAGTGCCAGGGAGCCCCTTCAGGCAGTGAGTGAGTGCCAGGGAGCCCCTTCAGGGAGTGAGTGAGTGCCAGGGAGCCCCTTTAGGGAGTGAGTGAGTGCCAGGGAGCCCCTTTAAGGAGTGAGTGAGTGCCAGAGAGCCCCTTTAGGGAGTGAGTGAGTGCCAGGGAGCCCCTTTTGGGAGTGAGTGAGTGCCAGGGAGCCCCTTTAGGGAGTGAGTGAGTGCCAGGGAGCCCCTTTAGGGAGTGAGTGAATGCCAGAGAGCCCCTTTAGGGAGTGAGTGAGTGCCAGGGAGCCCCTTTAGGGAGTGAGTGAGTGCCAGGGAGCCCCTTTAGGGAGTGAGTGAGTGCCAGGGAGCCCCTTTAGGGAGTGAGTGCCAGGGAGCCCCTTTAGGGAGTGAGTGCCAGGGAGCCCCTTTAGGGAGTGAGTGCCAGGGAGCCCCTTTAGGGAGTGAGTTAGTGCCAGGGAGCCCCTTTAGGGAGTGAGTGAGTGCCAGGGGGAGCCCCTTTAGGGAGTGAGTGAGTGCCAGGGGGAGCCCCTTTAGGGAGTGAGTGAGTGCCAGGGAGCCTCTTTAGGGAGTGAGTGAGTGCCAGGGAGCCCCTTTAGGGAGTGAGTGAGTGCCAGGGAGCCTCTTTAGGGAGTGAGTGAGTGCCAGGGAGCCCCTTTAGGGAGTGAGTGCCAGGGAGCCCCTTTAGGGAGTGAGTGAGTGCCAGGGATCCCCTTTAGGGAGTGAGTGCCAGGGAGCCCCTTTAGGGAGTGAGTGAGTGCCAGGGATCCCCTTTAGGGAGTGAGTGAGTGCCAGGGAGCCCCTTTAGGGAGTGAGTGAGTGCCAGGGAGCCCCTTTAGGGAGTAAGTGAGTGCCAGGGAGCCCCTTTAGGGAGTGAGTGAGTGCCAGGGAGCCCCTTTAGGGAGTGAGGGAGTGCCCGGGAGCCCCTTTAGGGAGTGAGTGAGTGCCAGGGAGCCCCTTTAGGGAGTGAGTGAGTGCCAGGGAGCCCCTTTAGGCAGTGAGTGCCAGGGAGCCCCTTTAGGGAGTGAGTGAGTGTCAAGGAGCCCCTTTAGGGAGTGAGTGAGTGCCAGGGAGCCCATTTAGGGAGTGAGTGAGTGCCAGGGAGCCCCTTTAGGGAGTGAGTGAGTGCCAGGGAGCCCCTTTAGGGAGTGAGTAAGTGCCAAGGAGCCCCTTTAGGGAGTGAGTGAGTGCCAAGGAGCCCCTTTAGGGAGTGAGTGCCAGGGGGAGCCCCTTTAGGGAGTGAGTGAGTGCCAGGGAGCCACTTTAGGGAGTGAGTGCCAGGGAGGCCCCCCGCCGCTGCCGCTCCCCCCACCTTCCTTACCTCGTAGCAGACCTCAGGATCAGCGGCGACCCGACCAGTAAGAGCAGGCGCTGGACGCACCCACTCGATATGCGGAAGTGATGTCACTTCCGCATATCAGTGCGGGCGCTGGGTCCTAGCGCCCGCACGATTGATCGCCGGCTCGCTGCCTGATCCTGAGGTCTGAGTGACGCGGCGGCGGCGGCTGGAGGGAGCCGCTGCTAGAGGGGGCGGCCGGGCAGAGATCCGTGGCACCCCAGGACAGATTGGGGGCACGTGCCCCCCCAAAATAGGGCTAGCGACGCCCCTACATTGTGATGATCCGGATGATTCGACTCACAAAAAAGATCCGGATCAAATGAACGATTCGTTCATGATCCGGACAACACTACAGTCCTACCACGAGTCTCTGCAGTGCAGTGAATATTAATTAGCCATGTGGGTGGCCGCAGAGGAGGAGGGGAGACCTCCTCCTCCAACATTACTGAGCATGTGCAAGCAGTCTAACGCTGCTTAGCCCAGTATAACGTGCAGCATGCAGCACTTTGTTTAAACGTGCTGCGTTACTATGTAACGCAACGTGGGCACTGTGAACAGCACAATTGATTGTACAGTGCTGTGAGTTAGGCTGCGTTACTGGCTGCTGTAATGTGGGACTTTAACGTCCCACTGTGAAACCAGCCTGAAGGTATAATTAGGTATAAACACAAGTAGGGTATATTAAACCTATATGAAATAAACATTAATAAATAAATGATGGCATCATGTAATAACAGCAGTAATACCAATATTGTAATGAACACATAAATATACAGGTCCTTCTAAAAAAATTAGCATATTGTGATAAAGTTCATTATTTTCTGTAATGTACTGATAAACATTACACTTTCATATATATTTAGATTCATTACACACAACTGAAGTATTTCAAGCCTTTTATTGTTTTAATATTGATGATTTTGGCATACAGCTCATGAAAACAAAAATTCCTATCTCAAAAAATTAGCATATCATGAAAAGGTTCTCTAAACGAGCTATTAACCTAATCATCTGAATCAACTAATTAACTCTAAACACCTGCAAAAGATTCCTGAGGATTTTAAAAACTCCTAGCCTGGCTCATTACTCAAAACCGCAATCATGGGTAAGACTGCCGACCTGACTGCTGTCCAGAAGGCCATCATTGACACCCTGAAGCAAGAGGGTAAGACACAGAAAGAAATTTCTGAACGAATAGGATGTTCCCAGAGTGCTGTACCCTGAGGAAGATTGTGGAGAAGGACCGATTCCAGACCTTGGGGGACCTGCGGAAGCAGTGGACTGAGTCTAGAGTAGAAACATCCAGAGCCACCGTGTACAGGCGTTTGCAGGAAATGGGCTACAGGTGCTGCCTTCCCCAGGTCAAGCCACTTTTGAACCAGAAACAGCGGCAGAAGCGCCTGACCTGGGCTACAGAGAAGCAGCACTGGACTGTTGCTCAGTGGTCCAAAGTACTTTTTTCGGATGAAAGCAACTTTTGCATGTCATTCGAAAATCAAGGTGCCAGAGTCTGGAGGAAGACTGGGGAGAGGGAAATGCCAAAATGCCTGAAGTCCAGTGTCAAGTACCCACAGTCAGTGATGGTCTGGGGTGCCATGTCAGCTGCTGGTGTTGGTCCACTGTGTTTTATCAAGGGCAGGGTCAATGCAGCTAGCTATCAGGAGATTTTGGAGATAAAGATTTCATTTTTCAGCACGACCTGGCACCTGCTCACAGTGCCAAAACCACTGGTAAATGGTTTACTGACCATGGTATTACTGTGCTCAATTGGCCTGTCTACTCTCCTGACCTGAACCCCATAGAGAATCTGTGGGATATTGTGAAGAGAAAGTTGAGAGACGCAAGACCCAAAACTCTGGATTAGCTTAAGGCCGCTATCGAAGCATCCTGTGCCTCCATAACACCTGAGCAGTGCCACAGGCTGATTGCGTCCATGCCATGCCGCATTGAAGCAGTCATTTCTGCAAAAGGATTCCCGACCAAGTATTGAGTGCATAACTGAACATAATTATTTGAAGGTTGACTTTTTTTGTTTTAAAAACACTTTTCTTTTATTGGTCGGATGAAATATGCTAATTTTTTAAAATAGGAATTTGGGGTTTTCATGAGCTGTATGCCAAGATCATCAATATTAAAACAATAAAAGGCTTGAACTACTTCAGTTGTGTGTAATGAACCTAAAATATATGAAAGTCTAATGTTTATCAGTACATTACAGAAAATAATGAACTTTATCACAATATGCTAATTTTTTGAGAAGGACCTGTAGGTTTATTATACCCTACCTGTGTTTATACCTAATTATACCTTTAATGACCTGCTGCATTCTACACAAAAATGCATGATTTGGAAGCACTTCCAAAAACACCAGCACCTTATGCATGGAATAATCTCAACAATATTATAATTGCCCAGTAGAAGGCAGCAGCACACCTATTACATGGTTAAAAACAGCCGTAGGCAAATTATCTACGTAGATTCATGTTTTAATTTATTTCTCTTTATTTTTTACCAAGTTTTTATTTGTCCAATTTTTTTTATTATAATATAATATAATATAATAAAAGTGATTATCGCCACCACAGACCCCCAACTAACATTCACACGAAAATAGGGCAGTCTGCCCTGTTACAAGGTTGCCGCGTAACTACTTCCGCCCGGCTTTAGTAGCTGTACACAAGCTGACGGAACCACTGGCACATGCGCACAAACAGCGCATGATGTCATAGCAGTTCAGGAACCAATAAGGACGATCTGCCCACAGTGCGGCGTTATGGTCGCACTACACATAAGGGCAACCACGTCATTAATAAGACGTTAAGGCAGCATTTGTTCAATATATAACACATTATGTAACCTTGTTATTTTGGAGGGAATCTGCCACCCCACCCCTGTTTCCAATTGGTCCAGGGGAGTATCTGAATACTATTTAAATCACATACAGTAGGTCCAACACCAGGCACAGAGGCCCCAGGTGTAACCCGGACCATATGCTGGTAAGTGACTCCATATTACTATTACTCTGCCAAACCTCCTGTATACCTGCTTGTTGTTTACACGAGCTCCAGACCTTAGACACTACCCTATCCCAATCCCTCTCCTCCCTCATTTAATACACACCCTATTCACCACAGGCAATTATATTATCCCAATATTATCCTAATTTCTACCCACTACCCACAATAACCAATAACATCCCTCAAATTATAATGCTCACTAAGCTCAACCCAGGTATATATATATATATATATATATATATATATATATATATATATATATATATATATATATATATATAGTTATATTTATTTGAAAATGCATCTTTTTCTTATACTAATATATCCACCGGCACTGTTATAACTTCACACTACTGACACAATTATACCCTATTGTAATTAAAATGTATATGGTTCTGACATGCACCCATGTTTGCCTCTGTCCCCAGTTGTGTGCTTATACTCTTATTGCCTGAGGAAGCGGGTTCAAACCTGCGAAACGCGTTGCGCCCCCCAATTTTTGGAGTATGCCAATAAACTATATATTTTTTTAAATAGACAGTTTCTTGTGTCTGCTTGCAAGAGGTAAGTCCACCACTACCTCCTAAGCATTTTTAAACATTTTATCTACTGTTTTTATCCAGTTGGCGCCTCTGTTTCCTATACTAGCTTATTGCATTAGTGATTCTTACACCAATAACATACTTGTCTAAATTATCAAATAATCAATCCTAAGTCCAGACACTAAATATCATCCATTGACAACATAGGTTAGGCACACCAGACCCAGTCAGACCCAACCCAAATTGAAGATACACACACACACACACACACACACACACGCATGCACGCACTCACGCACGCACGCACGCACGCACGCACGCATACACACACACACACACACACACACACACACACACACACACACACTCCTTACAGGGTTTTAGCTAAAAAAAGAAATAAAAAAAAAATCTAAAATTAAGTTTAGCCATTTTGGTGTCCTCCCGACGCACAGGGTGCCCCCTGACATTTACGGACCACCCCAAATCAAGGGTGTTTCCCGTACCAGCAGTTTTCTAAACCCATTCAGATCTCTCATAGCTCTACTGGTACAGCTGCCACAAGCTCCACCATCTTAAATTTATCAAGTTTGTTATTTAACCTGGCTGTCAACATTTTTATTAAAAAAATGCTTTTAAAATTAATAAAAAATAAAAAAACACATAGCAGCAGCAAGCAGATCCCACGAACAGAGATTTCTGAAAAGAAAAGGAGTTAATATTCATTTGGGTGGTAAGTGGTATGACTGTGCAGTAATTTGTTAAAGCTGTGCAGTGCAGAACTGTAACAAATCACCGGGTCACTAGCTGGGTTTAAGCCTGTGGTCCTCAACTGGTTAAGCTTGCTTTGTCATTATACTTCTTCCATATATTCCTTGTAAAAATCATTGTACATAACGGTAGACATGGCCCGAACGGTTCGCGGATGAACTAGTTTGCGCAAACAACGTGGGTTCATGTCGAAACACGAACATATAGCGAATTATACTACATAATTGGGCTAAACTTTGACCCTCTACATCACACTCAGCAGACACATGGCAGCCAATCAGGCTGCACTCCCTCCTGGAGCCCCCACCTTATAAAAGGCAACAGCGTCGGCCACGTTCTCACTCTGTCTGCTGCCTGTAGTGAGAGATAAGGGAGAGACATTGCTGGAGAGATAGGGAAAGCTTAGTTAGGTCTTGTTAGCTTGCTCCTTGCTGATATTTGTTGCTGAAAAGCACCACAAAAAAGATCTTTTGAGAGCTAATGTTCTTGTGATTTTTGTGTGTGTGGCCGTCTGACACTGCATATACAGCCCTGTCTGTCGCAGCTGGCCCTTGCTAATTGCTGTACTGTGCCAGGCCCAGCACATTCAGTGCATACCTTTTAACTACACCAGTGTGACTGCACATTGCATTATACCACCAGACACTGCATACCTTTCACTGCATCTGTGTGACAGCACACTGTTTTATATACCAGTCAGTGCATACCTTTTCACTGCACCTGTGTGACTGCACATTGTATTATACCACCAGTCACTGCATACCTTTCACTGCATCTGTGTGACTGAAAACTGTTTTATATACCAGTCAGTGCATACCGTTTCCCTGCAACTGTGTGACTGCACACTGTATTATACCACCAGTCAGTGTATACCTTTCACTGCATCTGTGTGACTGCAAACTGTATTATACCACCAGTCAGTGTATACCTTTCACTGCATCTGTGTGACTGCACATTGTATTATACCAGCAGTCAGTGTATACCTTTCACTGCATCTGTGTGACTGCACATTGTATTATACCAGCAGTCAGTACCTTTCACTGCATCTGTGTGACTGCACATTGTATTATACCACTATTCACTGCATACCTTTCACTGCATCTGCGTGACTGCACATTGTATTATACCAGCAGTCAGTGTATACCTTTCACTGCATCTGTGTGACTGCACACTGTATTATACCAGCAGTCAGTGTATAACTTTCACTTCATCCCCCCCAATATGGACAAAACAACAGGCAGAAGCAGAGCCAGAGGCAGGCCACCCGACAGGTCTGTTTGAGGTTATGCTGACATGATTTCGTACGACCAAAGTACAGTGTTCAGAAGGCATGTGCCTTCACTCCCAAGATTGTCAGGACGTAGTTGACTATTTAACACAGAACACCTCATCTTCCTTAGCTTCCACATGGAACCGTGACATATCTTCCTCCTCCTGCTCTGATTCTGGAATCCCACTTAACACTCAGCCGGCAGCCATCACTGATACTACTAGCACCACATCCGCTCCATTTTAAAGTTCTCAGGAGTAATTTGGTGGGGAATTAACTGATTCACAGCCATTAGTGTTACAAGATGAAGGGGCTAAACTTGTTACACCTCCTCATATGTTAGGCGTCAGTATGGACGTAAGGTGTGAGGATGATGAAGTACCTGTTGTTGGTGAAGTTTTGGAGGTGTCTGATACAAGCAAAGCTGTGGAGGATGATTATGATGATGATGATGATGATACTGCCATGGATGTCACATGGGTTCCCAATAGACAACATGTACAGAAGGACAGTTCAGAGGGGGAGTCAGAGAGGAGTAGGAGGAGACGAGTTGCTGAAAGAAGCAGGGGGAGCTCATCATCAGAAACAGCTCGTGGCAGTGTCCAGCGGCATGTATCACCACCTATTGACTGGATGTCAACATGCCCTTCGAGGTCAGCTGCTGCCGTCACCACCACAGTGCCATCATCACCGGTGTGGACATTTTTGTGTGTGTCTGCCTCAGATGAAAGTGATACCATCTGTACTCTCTGCCACCAAAAATTGAGTCATGGAAAGACCAAGACCTGCATAGGGAGTAGGGACATGATGAAAAAGCACAAATGGCAATGGGATGACCACCTGAGGAAAATCAGCACACAAACGCAAAGCCACCCTCCACCTCCTCTTCCTCCTTCAGGTGCAGCATCTTCAGTCGCTTTATCCCTCCTCCACTCCGCCTCTTACATTGAGCGGTTCCTGCTCCTCTGCCCACAGCATCCAGGTGTCCGTTAAGGAAATCTTTGAGCGGAAGAAGCCAATGTCTGCCAGTAACCCCCTTGCCCGGCGTCTGACATCTGGTTTGGTAGAACTGTTAGCTCGCCAGCTGTTACCATACCCAAGGGTGCTCGGATACCCCTTTTCAAAATCCGGATTGACCCAGATCCAGATACCCAGATATCCAGATCAGATATCCGGATTTGACCATTTTGGTATCCGACTCGGATCGGATATCCAACCCCAGTATACGGGATATCCGGGCAAATTTGGATATCTGGATAGAAGACCCGGAAGTTACCTTTAAATTGCTTTAAAAACGTTTTTTTAGGGTAAATGAGGCATGTAGCATCATTATTTTTTAAAGGGGAACACTAATTGATGATGTGGGGACTTAAAATCCCCCCCCCCCCCAAAAAAAATGGCTGTCAATTAACATCAAGACTTGGTTCCAGACAATGGTCGTGCAGTCCACATTGTGTCCAAAGTCCAACCACAGAACTGAGACATGACAGTTTTCAGTCCAAGACACCTCTCAAAAATTATGCAGCAATTGTGTTTTGGGTTAAATATAGGTGGTATCAGCACAGCAGCAGTGGCCTGTGGCACCCTGGCGGTGTGAGCAGCACAGGCAGCAGGAGCAGGGCAATGCAGCAGCAGCAGGTGTAACGTGTGCCAGGAGCGTGCCGGACGTGTCACGTGGCACTTGGCACGTGTCACCTGGCAGGCACTTGGCACGTGACACGTGGCACTTGTCACGTGGCACTTGTCACGTGTCACGTGGCACTTCCCAAGTGCCACGTGACATGTGGTAAGTGCCATGTGCCACTGCCAAGTGCCACGTGGCAAGTGCCAAGTGCCACGTGACACCTGCCAAGTGCCACGTGACACCTGCCAAGTGCCCAGGGCCGGATTTATGGAAAGGCCTCCAAGGCCAGTTCCTAGGGTGGAATAATATAAGGGCGCATGGATAAAGGCAGTCAAAGTGGCGAAAATGAACATCTAGCCTCATGCGTCTTGACAGTTCCCCCACTTTGGAAGCAAATCGCGGTTAGCGCAGACCCGCTTTGATCTGCAGCAAGGATCTATGAGGTGGCCTGATGTTCAGCGGGCAGCTGCTCCGGTGCTGCAGCCGCCCGCTGTCACTTGCAGATGATCAGCGCCCTTCTCCACCCGACTTCCGGTCAGTGGTGTGGAGAAGCCGGGAAAACACGTGACTGATGCAGCGCCACACATCAGTAGAGAGATCTCGCCGCGCTGCTGGGGATGAATGAACGTGAGAAACCCCAGAGTGCAGGCAATGGCGAGATCTGTTGCACCTGCAGAAGAACCGGACTACAGGAGGAGAGAAGGAGGCCGGACTATAAACAAAGATGCACGAGGTCTGGTAAGCAGCACCACCCTGCATCTACTAATCCCTTGTCCACCAGCATCACGCAATCTGTCCCCCGATCAGCAGCAGCCGCCTGTATGAAATTCCTCTCCCCTTCCCAGTGTAAATGACCCTTCCCTCCTCCTCACGCAGCAGCCTCCCAGTGTGATCCCAGGGAATCAACCGACCCAACAGCATCCGGTATGTCACTTCTCCCCCCACTAAGTATGTCCCTCTCTCCTCACCCCCCACAAAGCAGCACCCAGTTTGTGCCCCCCCCCTCCCCATTTTGCCTTCCACCTGTACCCAGTATGCCCCTCTCCCTTTCCCCATCAGCACCAAGTATCTCTCTCTCTCTCTCCCACACATAAAGCAGCATGCAGTTTGTGTGCCCCCCACTATGCCCCCACAGAGCAGCACCCAGTATCTCTCTCTCACACCACCCAGTAGCTCCAAGTATGTTCCTCACAGTCTCTCTCCCCTCCACAAAGCAGCTGCCATTATGCCTCCCACCATCACCCAGTATGTGTACACACACATACGCAAACGCACACACTACACATACACTAAGCACGCAGACACACACCTACGCGTCCATCCCTGCATCCCACCAGCATCCAGTATGTGTACACACACACACACACACACACACACACACACACACACACACACACCTGCATCCCACCAGCATCCAGTATGCATGTCGCTGCCTCCCACCAGCACCCAGTATGTGTGCACACACACACACACACACACACACACACACACACACACCCCTGCATCCCACCAGCACCCAGTATATATGTCCCTGCCTCCCACCAGCACCCAGTATGTGTACACACACACACGCACACACTACACATACACTATGCACGCAGACACACACCTACGCGTCCATCCCTGCATCCCACCAGCATCCAGTATGTGCGCACACACACACACACACACACACACACACACACACACACACACACACACACACACACACACCTGCATCCCACCAGCACCCAGTATGTATGTCCCTGCCTCCCACCAGCACCCAGTATGTGTACACACACACGCACACACTACACATACACTATGCATGCAGACACACACCTACGCGTCCATCCCTGCATCCCACCAGCATCCAGTATGTGTACACACACACACACACACACACACACACACACCTGCATCCCACCTGCATCCCACCAGCACCCAGTATGTATGTCCCTGCCTCCCACCAGCATCCAGTATGTATGTTGCTGCCTCCCACCAGCACCCAGCAGTGTTCTCCCCAGAAATATTTTCCAGCCGGGTGGCATGAAAAAGTAGCCGGGTGGGGCAAGATGAGAGAATGCAGGGCCGGTGCTTCTCTGCACAATTCTGCTTACAGCATAGGAGGTGGTGAGCTGATGACAGCCGGGTACTCACCAAAACTAGCCGGGTGGAGCACCCGGCTGAAAGAGCCTGGGGAGAACACTGCCCAGTATGTGTGCACACACACACACACACACACCCCTGCATCCCACCAGCACCCAGTATGTATGTCCCTGCCTCCCACCAGCACCCAGTATGTGTACACGCACACACTACACATACACTATGCACGCAGACACACACCTACGCGTCCATCCCTGCATCCCACCAGCATCCAGTATGTATTTCGCTGCCTCCCACCAGCACCCAGTATGTGTACACACACACACACACACACACACACACACACACACACACACACACACACACACACACACACACACACACACACACACACACACACACCTGCATCCCACCAGCACCCAGTATGTATGTCCCTGCCTCCCACCAGCATCCAGTATGTGTACACACACACACACACACCCCTGCATCCCACCAGCACCCAGTATGTGTACACACACACACACACATGCACACACACACACACCCCTGCATCCCACCAGCACCCAGTATGTGTGCACACACACACACACACCCCTGCATTCCACCAGCACCCAGTATGTGTGCGCACACACACACACCCCTGCATTCCACCAGCACCCAGTATGTGTACACACGCGCACACACACACACCCCTGCATCCCACCAGCACCCAGTATGTGTACACACACGTACGCACCCCTGCCTCCCACCAGCATCCAGTATGTCTGTCCCTGCCTCCCACCAGCATGCAGTATGTCTGTCCCTGCCTCCCACCAGCATCCAGTATGTATACACACACACACACACACACACACACACGCACCCCCTGGCTCCCACCAGCATCCAGTATGTCTGTCCCTGCCTCCCACCAGCATCCAGTATGTTATACTCCTTCCCCGCCCTGCATGTTATACTCTCCCCCACCCAGCAGCACTCAGCATGTGATAATTCCTCCCTCTCTAAGTAGCACCTTATATGTGACCCTACCTTCTAATACCAGTAGGAATGATCAATGAATGCTTATAATTCCAAGTTGATGCAAATGGATGCTGCTTGGAAATGGACCATTCAACTCCTGCAGCTGCTTTGATCATTTTTTAAGATGCAAAAGTCTGCATATTTGCATCAGCTCACAATTATCTGCATCACATTGGCCATATATAATAACCAGTAGCACCCTTTCCCTCCCAACTCAATCTCTTCCCCAACAGGGAGCGTGGTTGTTCAGGGGCGGTTGGTGACAGTAGGCCTTGGGTGGTGAACATTACAAATCCGGCCCTGCAAGTGCCAAGTGAGAGTCAGACAGCAGAGGAGAAGAGTGCACACTAACTGTCACACTGGCACTGCTCACAGCACAGCAGTTCTGTAGAAAGCTAACACAGTAGTACTACTACTCGAACAATTACTAGCACTGACTGCAGTACTACAGTACTAACTACACAATAACACAGTAATCCTCCTATTCCCTAATCCCTAACCTAACCTAAGACTACCTGGCCTTAAGTGTGGATATAGACACTGTGAGCAGCGATGAACCCCTGGACTACTGGGTGCACAGGCTTGACCTGTGGCCAGAGCTGTCACAATTTGCCATCCAACTTCTGGCTTGCCCTGCCTCAAACGTCCTGTCAGAAAGGACCTTCAGGCATTGTCAGTGAGAAGAGAGTCACCTAGGTCAAAAAAGTGTTCAGTACCTCATCTTTATCATAATGAACGAGGCATGGATCCCGGAGGGCTACTGCCAGCCCGAAGACTAAGTCAGTCCCCACACAGCATCTCTGCCTGCCTGCCGGCCGCTGCTACCTGCCCCAAGACTAAGTCAGTCCCCACACAGCATCTCTGCCTGCAGGCCGCTTGACTTCCTTATCTGCCACCACCAACAAGGTCCAGGACTCCAGAATTTCTGAATTCTGGATTCCTGAATTTTTAAGGCCGCTAACAAAAAGAATATTAATTTTTCTGGTGCGTGTACATGCCTGGCTAATTTTTCTGGCTGCAACAACAAAACAAAAGGCATGTACATGTGTCAATTCCCCTTCGTGATCGTAACCTTGCCGCGGTGAAGGGGCTTGCGTATCACAATGAAGCAATGACCTACAGTATATGATTGTGTTGGGGGGCACACCCAAAATAATAAGGTCGTTGCTTCATTGTGTAGAGACCAAATTCGATCAGCTGGATAGTCACTGTTGTTCTATCAATGACATACCTCAGCTCGACCATATGGGCTTGAAAACCGCCATCGACTGCACGCTCGCCATCGTGTGCACCAGTCCAGCACAGCCATCACTACACAGACAGCTGTTTGCAGTGCGTTACACAGTGATTTTGGTCTGTCAGTGTGAAGCAGTACACTACTTACACTACCTGCTGATCCATTTATACACACGCAAGATGTTTTCAAGCACTTTATGCTTCCAATTTAGAAATGCATTGTAATTTCTGCCCAGAAACAGCGTTTGTAGTTTTTAAAGTTCGCCTGCCCATTGAAGTCTATTGCGGTTCGCATAGTTCGAGCGAACTCGAACTTTTGCGTAAGTTCGCGTTTGAGGTTCACGAACCCAAAATTGGAGGTTCGAGCCATCTCTACATAACGGGTCCCTATCTCTCACTTCTGAGTCTTTCTCACAAAACAGGGTACTGCCCGTCTGCCCCTCCACCAGCCTCTTCTGGCTCGCCAGAGTTGGGCACTACTGCGCTGGCCAGGAGCGCTCTGAGGATGTGTATGACATCACTAGTCTATGACATGTGCATGGTGTCATACACATGCGCAGTGTGCTCCCGGCCAGCGCCTGTGCATTAGTGCCCCACTCCGGGAACCCGAAAAGGCTGCCGGGGGTGGGAGGCATTTAGGTAGAATGTGGGGGCAGAAAGGAAAATGGGGGAGTGGTAGGCATCAGCACAGGTGACAGTATACACAGTACATGCCTGCTTTCCCATTTCTCTAGCTTGTTTCACATCTGGATTCCTTTAAAGAACAAAAACAGCAATTACGATCTGCAAGAGATTCTATCCAAAAACAATAACATTTCAAAGCAGGAAATTTGGGCGCATACACTACCTTGGAAAAAAAAGGTTGCTCATTACATACAATGTACAGTAAGTAGCGGCTAAAAGGTTCCCATGGGGAAATTTGAACGCCCTCTTTATAATTAATTATCAGCAATGCATTTCTATTTCGGCAGTGCAATTTTTATATCTGTGAAAACAAAAATGTTTTACAAGCCTACACAACTCTATTGCTAATGGGGGTCAGGTGAATTGCAGCATTGGGCAGGAGGACTTTTGTATAGCACTGACATACTGTATGTCACATCAGTCGTAATAATGAACCAATATTATGGAATATGAGGTTAGTACATCTTAGTCATAGACAGAGCTGGACTGCGTACAAGGCAACCTAAGCAGGTGACTAGCAACTAGCGGGTGTCCATGGGTTTGGATAACAACTCCTCTAAAGGGGCCCATACACTGGTCAATTTCAGCCATCTATAGAATCGATCAATCGATCAGAAATTGATTCTTTCAAATCTATCGATCGATCGATTTGTGGCCGATTTTGATGGATTTGATCTATCTGACAGGATGGAAGAGCTAAGTCGATCTGCTGCTGGCAGCAGATCGATGGCCCATAGAGTTGCATTGGATCTAATGGCCCAATAATGCATTTAGATAGATTTCCAATAGATTTCATTATGGAATGTGTTGGAAATCTGATCCTAGTGTGTGGCACACATCAGATAAATTTCTGTCAGATGTCTGTCTAATCTGACAGGAATCTGAGGGTCAAATCTGCTGCAAATCTATAAGTGTATGGCCACCTTAAGCCCCTGCCACAACCTCTCCTTACCAAAATATCAGGTATCCGAAGTGGTTATCCTGCCTAGGGCCCCATTTCAGCTTATCTGTCACTGATCACAGGTCATATATCCTCAAGGCTTTTCTTCCTTCCCGTAATACTTCATGCTTGGGAAAAAAAATCTATAAGCAGCAGGTGAGAGAGGGAAAAACTGGTGAGAGACCAAAGGAGTTTGCTAATCCAATATGTCACAAGGATTGTGCATATCTTCCTGTCTGGACAAACATACAAATCTCTTCCAAAAACATGGACAAAGTGGATGTGCTTAGACCGGCTTAGCATTAAAACTAAGTCTAGAAATTGTTATTGTTTTATAGACATTTGAAAACAGCAGGTTAAAATGCCAAATGTCTTACTTCAAATCAACTATGCGACTACAAAATGTTTAAACAGAAATTGCATTTTCAATACAAGATTGCCCTAAATATAATGCTGGTAGTCTAAACAATTCCGCACCTCTTCAATGGTGCTAATAAAAACTCCACATTTATTGAATTGTAAAGCACAACAGACAAAATGGTTAAATACGGTGCTGCCCAAGTCTTCTTGCAATAATATTATATATAATATTACAATTATATATACTGGTAAAATTAATTTGTAATATTTCCAAAACTAATGTCAAGATCAAACAACTTTTTTTTTTTTATTTCTGTCTACTGTTTCGGAGTACTGTTTCTATGCGACTGCTTAAACTCCCATCTTGCTGCAGGAGTAACTAGCTGCACAAGGCAGGAGATTTTGTAACAAATTTAAACATCTCCCCTAAACCATAGACTGCAAACTTTGCTCTCTCAGTTAATGCTACAAAAACATGTACTGTATTTGATATGCCCATAAAAACAAAGTAATCAAGCTGATATATATATATATATATATATATATATATATATATATATATATATATATATACAGTTGGTTGCAAAAGTATTCAGTCCCCTTGAAGTTTTCCACATTTTGTCATATTACTGCCACAAACATGAATCTTTTATTGGAATTCCACCTGAAAGACTAATACAAAGCGGTGTACACGTGAGAAGTGGAACGAAATCATACATGATTCCAAACATTTTTTACAACTAAATAACTGCAAAGTGGGGTGTGCGTAATTATTTAGCCCCTTTTGATCTGAGTGCAGTCAGTTGCCCATAGACATTGCCTGATGAGTGCTAATGGCTAAATAGAGTGCACCTGTGTGTAATCTAAAGTCAGTACACATACAGCTGCTTTGTGACGGCCTCAGAGGTTGTCTAAGAGAATGTTGGGAGCAACAACACCATGAAGTCCAGACAGGTCAGGGATAAAGTTATTGAGAAATGTAAGGCATGCTTAGGCTACAAAAAGATTTCCAAAGCCTTGAACATCCCACGGAGCACTGTTCAAGCGATCATTCAGAAATGGAAGGAGTACGGCACATTTGTAAACCTACCAAGACAAGGCCGTCCGACTAAACTCACAGGTCGAACAAGGAGAGCGCTGATCAGAAATGCAGTCAAGAGGCCCATGGTGACTCTGGACGAGCAGCAGAGATCTACAGCTCAGGTGGGGGAATCTGTCTATAGGACAACTATTAGTCATGCACTGCACAAAGTTGGCCTTTATGGAAGAGTGGCAAGAAGAAAGCCATTGTTAACAGAAAAGCATAAGAAGTCCCATTTGCAGTTTGACACAAGCCATGTGGGGGACACAGCAAACATGCGGAAGAAGGTGCTTTGGTCAGATGAGACCAAAATGAAACTTTTTGGCCAAAATGCAAAACGCTATGTGTGGTGGAAAACTAACACTGCACATCACTCTGAACACACCATCCCCACTGTCAAATATGGTGGGGGCAGCATCATGCTCTGGGGGTGCTTCTCTTCAGCAGGTACAGGGAAGCTGGTCAGCGTTGATGGGAAGATGGATGGAGCCAAATATAGGGCAATCTTGGAAGAAAACCTCTTGGAGTCTGCAAAAGCCTTGAGACTGGGGCGGAGGTTCACCTTCCAGCAGGACAACGACCCTAAACATAAAGCCAGGACAACAATGGAATGGTTTAAAACAAAACATATCCATGTGTTAGAATGGCCCAGTCAAAGTCCAGATCTAAATCCAAACGAGAATCTGTGGCAAGATCTGAAAACTGCTGTTCACAAACGCTGTCCATCTAATCTGACTGAGCTGGAGCTGTTTTGCAAACAAAAAATGGTCACGGATTTCAGGCTCTAGATGTGCAAAGCTGGTAGAGACATACCCTAAAAGACTGGCAGCTGTAATTGCAGCAAAAGGTGATTCTACTAAGTATTGACTCAGGGGGCTGAATAATTACGCACACCCCACTTTGCAGTTATTTTTTTTTTTAAATGTTTGGAATCATGTATGATTTTCGTTCCACTTCTCACATGTACACCACTTTGTATTGGTCTTTCCCGTGGAATTCCAATAAAAGATTCATATTTATAGATTATTAAAGATTAGATTATTAAAGATTCATATTGGATTATTCAAGTATTTATTTAATACTTTTGTAAACCACTGTATATATATATATATATATATATATATATATATATATAATGTTTGTCATTAATCTGTGCAATATTCAGGGCTCAACTCACTGTAAGCACTGAGGTTTTTTTTTACAAAAGTGCAATTTCCTTTCAAATTTTTCCTAAACATCTAGTAGTTCTTTGTTTTTTTGTGATTTTTGTGATTGTGTTTTTTTTCCCAATATTTAGTGAGCAAATAACTTCTTAAGTATTTTAAATTCAGTGGTGCATACATTCAGCAATCTCCTTCAATAGTACAAAGAAATAGAAAGTGATATATATATATATATATATATATATATATATATATATATATATATATATATATAAAATTCATTGCCAGTGATCTGCTTTGTAGCAGTTCTGCTCTCAAACAACATCTCTTAGCAGTAAGGTCTTGAAAAATGAAAAACAACACACTTCCTTCTTTTTTTATTATACGTTAAATAAATCTAATTTTATTGCCTACAAACAGGGAATCTTTAAGGCAGTAGACAATTTGGTGCAGTGTTATGATGTGGGTAAACGAAGGATGTCTATGTGATAAATGGGAACGCTTTCCTATTTCGCAGCATTTTAAGGGATACAACATATTACAGAAGAAGACTTCTTTCCTCCGCGTATTGTCCTTTGTTACTGAGAGATATCTACGTCAATGCACATTATAATTTTATTGACGTTATAACATTATCTTTAATGGTTATTTTTTGCCATTTTAAAATGGATTGGTTTGCTGAAACAAGATCATATTCATTAACGCAAAGTCCACAGCAAAGAAGTGATGAGTATATAATACACGATTCAAGCTGGCTGTTGTAAAAGCTCTATAACCAGGTTCTATAAAGACAAATCAAAATGTCATCTAGGAAAATATTTACGCTACTAAAGCAAGGGTAGATATTTCAGTTTGATGGATTCAGCATAAAGTGACAATACACCACCTATGAAGCATATATATGCTACTTCTTATACATAAAATCATATATAATAATATCAATAATCACTTGTAACTGTGGAAATGTACTACACAGTTCAATGCTCATTAAAAAAAAAAATGCCTGGTACTGGTGTAGAAGTACAGAATAGATGTGTGTGTACAGTAGAACTGACAGCTTTCACATCAACCTTGGTTTAATTATTTTTCTTCCTATCCTTAAGCTGGCCACTAACGGTCCAATTTCTAGAGAAAAATCGTTCGAGCGATCAGAAATTCTGATCGGATTGGTTGTAAATAATCTCCATTGGTGGACATAATCGATTATGAACGAGTGAAAAAAATGTCGCCCGAATGAATTTTCGTCGAACGAAAATTTGGATTTTCTTGGTGGTCGTGATAGATAGGAAGCAATGATTGTTTAGTTGATGGTGTAGTGAACGATTTTTCGTCCGATCAGAATTTCTGATCGCTCGAACGATTTTTCGCTAGAAATTACACCGTTAGTGGCCAGCTTAAGGAAGGTAAGCTCAAATTATTGTAGATGATCTGAGAGGGCCTTCATTAGCGAACTACCACATAAAGGCGTCAATTCACCAGAGGTTACCAACCTATTTATCTCTTGGGAGGTAATTTACGTCCTGTGATATCTCCAAATAGCAATTCTCCAGAAGTATGGGGGAAAATATCGACAGAGAGAAATGCAAGAGATAAATGTGAGATAAGTATGAGATAAATAAGTGATAGTTATTAGTTAGTTTTTCTCCAAATCACAATTCACCAGGGAAGAAAGGGGGTGTGGCCATTCGTTATTTTTCCATCTCTTTATCCCCTGAATGAACCTGGAGATATAGTGGTTTTCACACAGCAGCTGCTGCTGTGGAAGATGGAGCCTTTTGAGCTTACTCTGTTAGGCCTGGTGCACACCAAAACCGCTAGCAGATCCGCAAAATGCTAGCGGATTTTGAAACGCTTTTTTTATTTTTCTGTAGCGTTTCAGCTAGCATTTTGCGGTTTTGTGAAGCGTTTTTGGTGTAGTAGATTTCATGTATTGTTACAGTAAAGCTGTTGCTGAACAGTTACTGTAACAAAAACCGCCTGGCAAACCGCTCTGAAGTGCCGTTTTTCAGTGCGGTTTGCGTTTTTCCTATACTTAACATTGATGCAGAAACGCCTCCGCAATCCAAAATCTGCAGCAGCCCGGGAGTATGCGTTTCTGCAAAACGCCTCCCACTCTGGTGTGCACCAGCCCACTGAAATACATTACACAAGCGTATCCGCAGCTGCAAGCGGATCGCAAAACGCAGCCGAACCGCTCTGGTGTGAACTAGGCCTTAGAGCTTGCTTCTATTATGAGGAGACAAAGGCGCAGGAGCAGGGTCTGATTAATCGCCCCTCGTATTTTTCATGAGAGAACAGTTCTTGATAATTTTACTGAGACAGAGGTGGTGAAGAAGTTCAGACTCACTCGTGATATGATTTATGATATGATCCGGAAGTAAAAGGCGGGAATACTCTGGTCAGGTAGTGGTAAAACTCCGCCTCCTACCCACAATGCTTCACTTTCAAGCTTACAGAGAGGAAAAGTATCCCATGTAAATCATTAATACCGATTACCTAACTCTCTGCTTTCTCACACTTTCCTCATGCATATCTCTCCATTATCCCCTGCTATCGAACACTTTTCTCTCTGTCCTCTCACACTAGTGAATTGACTCCAGAGTGTTAAAATACCTCTTGAGATAAACTACCTACCTTTTTTCTCTTAGTAAATCCTCTCTGGTGAATTGACGCCAAAGACTTCATCTGGGTGACTTACCACCATGTGAAACGGGAAAGTCTGGTAACTGAATCTCACAAGTTTCATTCTCTCTCTCTCTTTCTTTCTTTTTTTTTAACCAAATCCAGTACAACTGGGAACAAAATATTTCACAATGAAAGTATACAGACAGATCTGCTAAAACCTTTTAAACCTGGACGCTGAAACTCTTCATGATCCTGCTGTCTTGTGATAACTCTTCACAGTTCCATTATAGTATTAATTATTAATGTAAGATATTTTCATTATTAATCAGAAACCTTTTTTGGTTTATTTATCCACTAAAGCACAAATCTAAATACATTAGCTCATAAGTTAACAAGCTGAATGTTCAGATTTTCCATTTATACACAAAATTAGGCTATACACATTTGTTCATGGGACCTGAAACAGCACAACTGAAAGAATTAAGAGCAGGAATTTTGGGTTTTCTTTTTTCTGCATGGCACAGCATCATCACGTTGTCTAGAATGCTGGTGCCTGGGACAATGGTAGATAATGGTAGAGGTTGTAAAGGAATAAACTCTGGAGCTCTGGAAGTCTGTTCTAATGGAAACTGCTGGTAAGGGGACCCCTAACTGAGCATTCCAAGCACAGTTTACATTTGATATGCTTTGAAGTGACCCTGTAGTGAGAGTGATGTGGAGGCTTCTATATTATTTCATTTTAAACAATGCCAATTACCATCTGCTGTCAGTCAGGGATATCTGGCATGCTAGTGACTCCAGTTATATCATAGAGACAAAGTTTCTTTACATGCACACCTTGCCTTCTATGTATACCTTGTCTAATGGCCCATACTCACGGGCTACAATTGTCGCCGCAACACGCGGCGCGCGCGTGTTGCGGCGACAGGTCGCCCGTGAGTATGAGGCGTTGCACGGGCGCGCACCCCGAACCGTCGCTCGTCGCTGATGTCGCCAGGCGATTGGTGCGGTCAATCGCCTGGCGACAGTCTGCCGCAACTGTTGCTAGTCCGCGTGAGTATGCGGACTAGCGACAGCAACATAATTGAAAATAGACGACGCTTCCGGCAAGGGGGAGGGACGTCGGCGTCAGCTTCCGTCGCACAGCTGATCCCTCTTCCACGTGTGTACGCGGAGGGACCTGGCGACGAGCTGTCGCGCACACGCTCACGTGTGCTGGTGACAGGCCACTTATGTAGCCCGTGAGTATGGGCCATTAGGGCATGCAGCTGCCTGGTATATGGTGCAATAATTGACTTGAGGCTTAAATAGTGCGCCAGGTTTTACACTTGGCAACTTCATCCTAGACTGGGACACCTAATGAGAAAGCATGGTTATATATATATATATATATATATATATATATATATATATATATATATATAGTGACAGATATCGGGAGGATTTGGTTGGGAAAGTCCAGGACGGGGTTTATGTCTCACCCAGGTTCAGTTTTTTTGCATCCCTGTTCCCTTGATGCAGCTCAGGTTTTGCTGCCTGCATGCAGTAATGAGATGGCCTGTGTTTCCTGCAGGGGAAACCTTGATTAGATGCAGGCTGTCAGCCTGATATTGCTCTCTGCCTGGGACTGACCTAAGCTGGGTCAGGAGAGCTGCTTGAAAAGGTAACTAAAAAACTGTTGTTTCAGTTGTGAGTTAAAAATTGCTGTAGGGAGTACTAGACTCTCTGTAGCTGTTAGACAGGGAAATACCTGTGTGTAGATTAGCAGCCTAAGTGGCAGGATTTTGTTTTGCCATTGCACTCACCTGTAAATAGTGTGCATAGCTGTAAATAAAACTCCACGTTGCTGTTTGAAAACTATTGGAGTCTGCTGTGCCTGTGTGATATGTGTTCTGGGACTCATCCCAGGGAGCCCAGCACCCCGCTACCTACCTAATCCCTTACACGTGGTGGAGGAAGCATGCAGTTCTGTTGTGGAGACGCTGTTGTGGAGGTCTGTTAAACATGGAGGAGATGTTCAAACAGTTGGTTTTGGCTAATGCATTGCAACAGCAAGCGAATGCAGAACTGCAAAAGGCAAATGCACAGCAAAATGAACTAAATGCACAGCTGGCAGAATGAAGGGAGCCGAACCATAGTGAAGGCTCCTGGTGGGATCTGTGGCAGCAAGGAAGGTTAGTTAGGTACTTTCTAGAAAGAACAGTTAGTGTAGTCAGTTAAGAAATTTCTAGAAGGGAAAAACTGTTTAGTTTAAGCTTCCAGCTGATTGGTCGGCACAGGGGAGTAATGTTGTTTTTAGCATTTGATTTGGGTGCCGACCAATCAGCTGAGATTTTGGGGGCTTAATGGGGGTTTAATGGTTGGCGGTTAGGAGAAGATAAGAAACAAGCTTCAAGATGGATTTGCTGCAGCTGATGGTGTCTAAAGCAGTGGAGCCTGGTGGGTAGAAGATTTTGGCCCGATGCTGGAAGCTGACGGAGGAAGAATTGCGTCGGGGTGCGGAGGAAGAAAGCGAAGGATGTTCAGCAGCCGTTTGTGAAGATGGGAGCTTTCGGGATAGCCTGGCGGTTTTGGCTGTGGAGCACCCTGCTAAGCGGAAGAAGAAGTCCCGTAGGACCTACTCGCCTGAATGCTTCCCAGCGAAGGCGTCCTTCAAGCCAGGCATCTCTTCTGGTTCTGGGAGGAAATCCGTACAGCAGTCTGTTTCCAGCGCCTCTGCTGGGCCTAAGGCGAAGGTGGCCAATCGCATCCGGAGGGTGGACCCTGGCTTGGGCTGTTTCTATCAGCGGCAGGGGGCGGAGCCTGGTGAAGGGTCCAATCAGTCTCGCCCGGCGCATTCTGGTGATGCGGTGGTTTGCAGTGAGGTCACCCCGGAGTAGTTTGTGGTCGTTGCTCTCTTTCCTTCTCCTCTGCCATCCTCTTCCACTTCGGTGTGCACTCCGGGACACAGGGAGGTGCTGGACGAGGTTGCTGGCCTGGAGGGTGGGTGTGTTCATTCTGCCAGCAGGTCTGCGTCCCCTTTTATTTCGGGGGTGCTGGTGACAGCTGAGCAGCATGTGGCACCTGGTACTTCTGCGGCTGGTAGCAGTGCTGATGCCTTGGATGGGAGACCGGATCTAGGTGTCAGTGGAAATTCTGTGCAGGCAGCTGGTGAGTATGCGCAGCTGGCCCCTTTGTTATCTGCTGTTTTGTCTGCTTTTAAGCAACATGGTTTGGCCGTACAAGAGCCTTTATTACCTCAGCAGGGTGTCCAGGGTGTATGGGATGTTTCTAATGTTGTTAACAAGCTGCAGGTTCCTGTTAATGCAGCGTCAACTGTTCATGCTTTGCCATCTGGTATGTTAAAAAAACATTCCTGTGAATAAACCTGGGGTTGCGGAGTGTTTGTATAAAGAGCAGCTAGCTTGTGATCTTTCTCCTTTAGGATTTCATCTTTCTGGTGCTATTAAGGAAAAAATTTGGAAAGGGGAATTTTAGATTTGGGTGCCGACCAATCAGCTGAGATTTTGGGGTTATATAAGGGGGGCTTAATGTGGGTTTAACGGTCGGCGGTTAGGAGAAGATAAGAAGCAAGCTTCAAGATGGATTTGCTGCAGCTGATGGCGTCTAAAGCAGTGGAGCCTGGCGGGGAAGAGATTTTGGCCCGATGCTGGAAGCTGGCGGAGGAAGAATTGCGTCGGGGTGCGGAGGAAGAAAGCGAAGGATGTTCAGCAGCCGTTTGTGAAGATGGGAGCTTTCAGGATAGCCCGGCGGTTTGGGCTGTGGAGCGCCCTGCTAAGCGGAAGAAGAGGTCCCGTAGGACCTACTCGCCTGAATGCTTCCCAGCGAAGGCGTCCTTCAAGCCAGGCATCAGTTAGGAGAAGATAAGAAGCAAGCTTCCCCCCCTCCCAACCCCCTTTTTTATTTTTCCGTCGTGGCGTTTGTTATGTGGTTGCGTCGCAAGCAATTGTGGACTAATTTTTATGTCAGCTAAGGTGTGGGGATTTTCATAGGTGAATTTAATTTAGTGTTTTGCCTGGGCCTTAGCGGTAAGGCAAAATGTTTGTGTTTAGATATTAAAGAGAACCCGAGGTGGGAATTACTTTTACTATTGGGGCACAGAGGCTGGTTGTGCGCACTAAGACCAGCCTCTGTTGCCCCATCGTGTGCCTCCATGTCCCCCCTGCTCGCCGCTATACCCCCCGCATTGCTGGCTGTGTCGCCAGCTCAATGTTTACCTTGCGCTGTCAGTCAGCGCCGCTCCCCCGCCTCCTCCGCATCGGCGCCACCCGCCGCGTCACTTCCCTCCTATCAGCGGGAGGGAAGGGACACGGGCGGGTGCGCCGATGCGGAGGAGGCAGGGGAGCAGCGCTGACTGACAGCGCAAGGTAAACATTGAGCTGGCGACACGCTGCGTGTCGCCAGCAATGCGGGGGGTATAGCGGCGAGCAGGGGGGACATGGAGACACACGATGGGGCAACAGAGGCTGGTCTTAGTGCGCACAACCAGCCTCTGTGCCCCAATAGTAAAAGTAATTCCCACCTCGGGTTCTCTTTAACAAGTTAATTTTATGTAATAAAGTTGAGCTGGTTTAGCTCTTGTTCAGTTTGATACTTAGCTGTTAAGTGTTTAAACCAATAATAAAACGCCACGGCCAATTATGTCCAATTTTGGAGTCCTGTGTGTGTTATTTTATTTATTATGTAAGGTAAAGGTTATTGGTTATTTGAGCAAATGAATGCTGCCTACAATCCCACAGCAGCAACAGCAGAATGCACAAATGTTACAGCTGGCAGAGTGGCAGCAGCAGCAGCAGGAGCAGGCTATACAGAAAAAGACTGAGTTGTTGGCCAGATTAATGCAGCAAATGGGACAAAATCCTCAGAGCTCAGCTACAGGGGCTGCTGTGATACCATCCATCCAGGTGAGCCGCTTGTTGCATAAAATGTCTACAGAGGATTATGTAGATGCCTATCTGACAACCCTTGAATGGACTGTCGAAAGGGAAGGCTGGCCTAAGGACAAGTGGGCAGGACTGGTAGCCCCACTGTTAATAGGAGAATCTCAAAAGGCTTACTTTGATTTGGAGCCGGAAGTGGCCAAAGATTATGAAAAATTGAAAAAGGAAATCTTGCCTGGATTGGGTGTGACTTTGGCTGTTCGAGCACAACGCGTTAACTGCTGGTCTTACCAGACTGGGAAACCACCTAGATCGCAGATTTATGATCTAATCCATCTGGTAAGGAAATGGATGCAGCCAGAATCCCTAACTGGGCCTCAGATTGTAGAGCGGGTCGTAATGGACCGCTATCTGAGGTCTCTTCCTATCGCTCTTCAGAAATGGGTAAGTCATGGAGATGACTCATGGCCTAGGTGGCCTTGGCTTAAATCCGGCCATGCTTATGCATTAGGCTGATTGGGATGGGGCTTTGCCTGCCCACTGCCTGCCTCCCCAGGACTGTGCTTGTGTGCTTGACCCTGGTTACACGACACTACACATGCTCCCTTCCTCTTCCTCACACTGCCTGTCTGTCTTCTGAGCTCTCTATCTCCTCTCCATCCTCCCCTTCTCTTCCCCTCCCTCCCCCTTAACTACCTCTCTCTCCCTCCCCTCCCTTGTTTCTCTCTTTCTCTCTCCCTTTTTATTTCAGGTCCAGCTCCCCAACTTGCTCACTAGCTGCCACTCCATCAACCTCTACCAGATTGGCTTGCAGAACAATGCCAGACACATAGACCATTGTTTTATTTTTTCTACAGAGATAAGAGTTTGGCTGTGAAAGGTAGGCACAAACATCTTCTATAGCCAGCGCATCTCCCCCTAGCCAGCTGCCCCAGCAACCAGTGCGTCCGTGAGTGTGAGTGAAAAGCACAAATAGTCACAGTCAGGTGACAGTTAGGAACCACCCCCACCGCAGAATCTTGCTATGCAAACTCACAGATGTACTGGAGGAGAAGCACTGGCTATAGAAGATGTCTGTGGATTCGGAGCGTGGCCGGAGGGGGTGAATAGTGCTGTCTGCTGTGCGACTCTGCTGTGAGGGGCATGTCCAGGCCTGGGGCAGCACTGGAGGGAGATCACTAGATGACCAGGGAATACTATGGGGGGACTGCTAGACAGCCAGGGCAAACTGTAGGGGGGGGGGGCACAAGATAGCCAATGAGGGAGTGGGGACCACTAGATGACCAAGGAAGAGAATACTATTGGGGGATGGGGGGCCACTAGACTACCAGGGAATGTGGTGAGGGGTCACAAGGTTACCAGGGAATATTGTGGGAGGATGAAGGACTGCCAGCCAACTCAGGAGAAAACCAGGCAGCAAGCACAGCACAGAAGCAAGCCAGCATAGCACACAAGCCAGGTAACTCTGCCTAGCTATGTTTGTGGGGACACTGCCTATGTTGTGATATGCTGCATATTTATGTTATATAGGACACTGTCTATTTTTGTGATATGCTACATAGTTTCTTTTTCTTGTGGGCAATATTTTTTCTATTAAAGGAGAGGGGGCTTCAGCCAATGTTAACTACTTACACCACTGCTACCTTCATGAATAGTTAGCTCCATCAATGACCATGCTCACACCCGGTTACATAGCCTTGCCCATTTTTTCAGCCGCAGCATGCAGGACTAGATGTCAGTAAAAAAATCATTTCTCAATAAATTTTAATTACTTTGTCAGGAAAAAAAATAATTTGAAAGGTTGGCAACACTTGATATTACATGATAAAAAAAGATCACTCACCTGGGTTATATTTAAGCACGGTTACAGTTGCTTAAAGGACATGTGATGTGATGAGATAGATATGGGTATGTACAGTGTATGTGACGTGATGAGATAGATATGGGTATGTACAGTGCCTAGCACACAAATAACTATGCTGTGTTCCTTTTTTTCTTTCTCTGCCTGAAAGAGTTAAATATCAGGTATGCAAGGTATCAGGTATGCAAGTGTCTGACTCAGTCCTGACTCAGACAGGAAGTGAATACACTGATAAGAAATTCCAACTATAAAACACTTTCCTAGCAGAAAATGGCTTCTGAGAGCAGGAAAGAGATAAAAAGGGATAACAGTTCATAGATTTTTAGCTCTGGCATATTTAAATGAACGTGTCATTAAGCAAGAGCAATAAAACAGTCAAAACTTAAAAACTAGATTTAAAGAGACACTGAAGCGAAAAAAAAATTATGATATTATGATTTGTATGTGTAGTACAGCTAAGAAATAAAACATTAAGATCAGATACATCAGTCTAATTGTTTCCAGTACAGGAAGAGTTGAGAAACTCCAGTTGTTATCTCTATGCAAACAAGCCATTAAGCTCTCCGACTAAGTTAGTCGTGGAGAGGGCTGTTATCTGACTTTTATTATCTCAACTGTTCCTGGACTATTTACTTTTCCTCTGCCAGACTAGATGTCATTACTTCACAGACTGCTCTGAAAGAATCATTTTGAATGCTGAGTGTTGTGTAATCTGCACATATTATAGAAAAATGCAATGTTAGAAAAAAAACCGTATACCTGAAAATAAAAGTATGAGAATATTTTCTTTGCGGCTAATCTTCTAGTAATTATTCATAGTACACAACCAATTCATTATATCATATATTTTTTTTTCACTTCAGTGTCTCTTTAACTGTGGAATATTTTAAAAGTCATTTTTAGGAGAAGGAAGATAGATACAATTGTTTATTCAATTAGTTTATTTTCGCCTCGGGTGCCCTTTAAAGGTTAATAAATTAGCAGCTGTGTAATTAAAGTCTCATGCAGGGGCCCACTTTGAGAACTTATTTTATATAACCCTGCATTTATTTTGCGGCACTTCGCGTTCAAAGGATGAAGCAATCAAAGAATGAGGAAATTACTACATTGAGTCTCGGGCAGGATTACTGCATTTCATGACTCAACAACTCTTCACATCTCCTGACCATCTTGATCGCTTTCCTCACAGGCATGTCCCATTCCATCTGACTGCACACAAGCCAACTGCATCTTCCCGAGAATTGCATATGCATGTCCCATTCCATCTGACTGCACACAAACCAACCGTATCTTATGGGAATTACCTGTGTATGTCCCATCCCATCTGACTGCACACAAACCACCTGCATCTTAAAATAATTGCCTGTGCATGTCCCATTCTATCTGCCTGCATATGAACCAACTGCATCTTAACCCCTTCGGGACCAGCACCCTCTGCCCCCTTAAAGACCAGAGGGTGCTGGTCCAGCAAACCGCCGCTTCCCGACGAATCGCCGCAATAATTCGTCGCTCCCGCCGGACATGCCGCTCTGTCCCCACTGCAGGCTGCTCTCTCTGCCGTCGGTATGATGGCAGAGCGCTGTGCGCCGGTCAGGAGCCGCTTTCATTGGCTCCTGACCCTGTCATTCCATGTAAGCCAATGGGAACGGCTTACATGAATGACAGGGCCAGGAGCCAATGAAATTGGCTCCTGCCCGGCGCACAGTGCTCTGCCGTCATCAGGGCAGCACATTTCCGCGCAGACCGAGCGGGGACAGCGGTGGAGACGGGCGGGGGCGCGCGGTCAATGGAACCTAGGGTTTACGTCCGGTCAGAACCGCAGCGCCCCCTGCCCACCGTAGATCCGTACTCGCTCGGTCCGCAGGTAGTTAAGAGAATAGGCGGTGTATGCCCAATTCCATGTGTATGTAGAATTGCCTGTGCATGTCCCATTCCAATTGTTATGAACATCCTTAACCATATTTATCAGTTGATGAGTTGCATATAGTGATTTTCACTAGTAGCTGCAATTTGTAATTCTGGCATTCACTTGCTTCACAATTATTACTTAGTGACTTATCTGTAACTTCTAACAGTGTCTATTAGCCTTAAAGGGACCCTGAGCAGTGCCAGAAATTAAGATTACACTTACCTGGGGCTTTTTCCAGCCCACTGTAGGTGGCGAGATCCCCCGGCGTCCTCCTGGCTCCTCTCCGTATGCCTCCGCTGGCCCCCATTACCGGCGACAACCAGCTCTTCCTGGTTCCTAACGCTCGTCATCATCACGCCGGCCGCTTCGCGTCATCATGCCGGCCGGCGTGACAGGTCTGCGCAAGACCTGTCATGCCGGGGGACCTCGCCGCCTACGGTGGGCTGGAAAAAGCCCCAGGTAAGTGTAATCTTTTAATTTCTGCCACTGCTCAGGGTCCCTTTAAACACGAGATGAGAGGGAGTTCCATACAAGCAGTGTTGCTCGGATACCTCATTATCCTATTCGAGTTTGGTCGAATTCGGATAGTAAACTATCCGAATTAACTCGAAGTTCAATATCCGAGTTAATCGAATATCCGATTCGACCTCGGATATCCGACGTCACTATCCGAGTCTGTATTCGAGTAAAATATTCGAGCTGGCCTTAAATAGCTTGTAAAACTTGTATTGGAAGTCAATGATGCATGAAACCACCTTTTTTATGAAGAAAAACATCAAGTGATTATGTGGTGATGTCGTAGTTATAAAAAAGGTATCAAAAGTAGTAAATTAACTTCATGAAAAGTGTTTGCATGAGAAGGTGTGTCTAAAATGGTTGTTGTAACAGTCTTCATTTACGTCGTCTTCATCTTCTTCTTCTATATCTTCTTCTTTTCTACTTCTTCTTTTTCTTCTTCTTCTATATCTTCTTCTTCTTCTTCTATATCTTCTTCTTCTTCTATATCTTCTTCTTCTTCTTCTATATCTTCTTCTTCTTCTATATCTTCTTCTTCTTCTTCTATATCTTCTTCTTCTTCTTCTTCTTCTATATTTTCTTCTATATCTTCTTCTTCTATATCATCTTCTTCTTCTATACCATCTTCTTCTTCTTCTTCTTCTTCTTCTTTATCTTCTTCTTCTATATCTTCTTCTTCTTCCTCTTCTTCTTTTTCTTTATCTTCTTCTTCTATATCTTCTTCTTCTTCTTCTATATCTTCTTCTTCTTCTTCTATATCTTCTTCTTCTTCTTCTTTATCTTCTTCTTCTTTATCTTCTTCTTCTAAATCTTCTTCTTCTTTATCTTCTTCTTCTATATCTTCTTCTTCTTCTTCTTCTTCTTCTTCTTTATCTTCTTCTCCTATATCTTCTTCTTCTATATCTTCTTCTATATCTTCTTCTTCTATATCTTCTTCTTCTATATCTTCTTCTTCTTCTTCTTCTTCTTTATCTTCTTCTTCTATTTCTTCTTCTTCTATATCTTCTTCATCTTCTTCTATATCTTCTTCTTCTTCATCTTCTTTTGTAATATTTTTTTTACTTCATTTGTGGAAATATTTTATTTTAATAACACCATAGTTATATTTGTGTTGATGGCATAATAGGTAGGTAGTGGCACATTGCAAGCCACAGCGCCTTTTTCTGTGTACCCTGGGGGTGGTAAAACACAGACATCAGCAGGAGGAGGAAGTAGTTCCAGGCTTGCAGCTATTTGTAGTGAGTGGTAATTAGTCGGTACTCGGTAGGAGAGTGGGTGGGCAGGTGGCAGCAGAAAATAGTTCTTCTTCTGTTCTCCCTGGCAGTGGTAGCAGCACACAGACAGCAGAAGCTCAATGCAGCTACAGGAGGAGGAGTAGTGTGTGTCAGGCAGTGTGATGTGACTGACATAATAGGCCCTGGTTCCTAGCGGTGGTACCAGGACTGTAAATAAGCAGCATGAGGTTCCAGACAGTGGTCGTGAAGCCCACATTGTGTCCAATACACAATTGGGACAGCACAGTTTTCAACCCGGACACCTCTAAAATAATTACAATTTTTTTTTTCAAATTAATGCAGCTATTGTTGAGCGTAATAGCTGGTGGCGCATGGGCAGCAGCACCTTGTAATGTGTTCCCTGGCAGTGGAAACACACAGACAGCAAGAGGAAATATAACAGCAGGCAGCGTGAGGAGGATGAGTGTGTGGCAGATTGGCAGCAGGCAGGAGGGCAGGCAGCGAGACATAGTAGGCCCTGGGTCCTAGCAGTGGTTCCAGGGCCGTAATACACAGCATGAGGTTCCAGACAGCGGTCGTGAAGCACACATTGTGTCCAATACACAATTGGGACAGCACAGTTTTCAACCCGGACACCTCTAAAATAATTACTATTTTTTTTTTCAAATTAATGCAGCTATTGTTGAGCGTAATAGCTGGTGGCGCATGGGCAGCAGCACCTTGTAATGTGTTCCCTGGCAGTGGAAACACACAGACAGCAGGAGGAAATATAACAGCAGGCAGCGTGAGGAGGATGAGTGTGTGGCAGATTGGCAGCAGGCAGGAGGGCAGGCAGCGAGACATAGTAGGCCCTGGGTCCTAGCGGTGGTTCCAGGGCCATAATACACAGCATGAGATTCCAGACAGCGGTCGTGAAGCCCACATTGTGTCCAATACACAATTGGGACAGCACAGTTTTCAACCCGGACACCTCTAAAATAATTACTATTTTTTTTTTTCAAATTAATGCAGCTATTGTTGAGCGTAATAGCTGGTGGCGCATGGGCAGCAGCACCTTGTAAGGTGTTCCCTGGCAGTGGAAACACACAGACAGCAAGAGGAAATATAACAGCAGGCAGCGTGAGGAGGATGAGTGTGTGGCAGATTGGCAGCAGGCAGGAGGGCAGGCAGCGAGACATAGTAGGCCCTGGGTCCTAGCGGTGGTTCCAGGGCTGTAATACACAGCATGAGGTTCCAGACAGCGGTCGTGAAGCCCACATTATGTCCAATACACAATTGGGACAGCACAGTTTTCAACCCGGACACCTCTAAAATAATTACAATTTTTTTTTTCAAAATAATGCAGCTATTGTTGAGCGTAATAGCTGGTGGCGCATGGGCAGCAGCACCTTGTAAGGTGTTCCCTGGCAGTGGAAACACACAGACAGCAGGAGGAAATATAACAGCAGGCAACGTGAGGAGGATGAGTGTGTGGCAGACTGGCAGCAGGCAGGAGGGCAGGCAGCGAGACATAGTAGGCCCTGGGTCCTAGCGGTGGTTCCAGGGCCGTAATACACAGCATGAGGTTCCAGACAGCGGTCGTGAAGCCCACATTGTGTCCAATACACAATAGGGACAGCACAGTTTTCAACCCGTACACCTCTAAAATAATTACTTTTTTTTTTTTTTTTCAAATTAATGCAGCTATTGTTGAGCGTAATAGCTGGTGGCGCATGGGCAGCAGCACCTTGTAATGTGTTCCCTGGCAGTGGAAACACACAGACAGCAGGAAGAAATACAGCAGCAGCAGCAGATGTAATGTGTGTGTGCGCCACTTCATGTCTCCCTCTCGCCGACAACAGGGGCCAGGAATTCGCCTTCCACCCAAGCCTGGTTCATTTTGAGAAACGTCAGTCTGTCCACAGACTTGTGAGACAGACGAGATCGCTTCTCAGTGACGACTCCACCGGCTGCACTGAAGCAACGCTCTGACAGTACGCTGGAAGGGGGGCAGGAGAGCACTTCCAGGGCGTACTGCGCAAGCTCACTCCAGATCGGCAGGTGCTTGACCCAATACTCCATGGGATCAACAGGGGCCACGCTGTCAAGCCCGCTGAAGGACCCCATGTAGTCAGCCACCATGCGGGTCAAGCGCTGCCTGTGACTGGAGAAGGATGCTGCTGCAGGCACCTCCTCTCTAGTCCTTGGCAGCTCTACACTCATGTAGAGCTCTTGGGTCAGAGACAGCAGGTCTGTGGTGCGCGTGCGCTTGCTGCTGGTGGATGCAGGCACCTGCTGCTGCCTCTGTGCTGGCTGGACAGTGGGTGTGGATGTCTGAGGGAAGGCTTCCTCCAAGCGCTCAACAAGGGACAGCTGCAAATCCCTCATTTGTTGCGCACGGTCTCCTCCTGCAGGCAGGAACTGGCTGAGCTTCCCCTTCAGACGTGGGTCCAGCATCATGCAGATCCAGATGTCCTCCCTCTGCTTCATCTGGATCACCCTTGGGTCCTTGCGCAGGCACCTCAGCATGTGCGCTGCCATTGGGAAGAGTCTGGCCACGCCTGTTGGCACATCATCGGCAGCCCCAGAGCCGACAGTGCTGTCCTCTTCCTCTGCCTCCTCCACCTCATCCTCTCTCCACCCCCGCACCAGTCCAGCTGTGCTCTGCTGCTCCCCCTCATCAGCAGCAAGGTCAGGGACCTCCACCAACTCCAAGCCCTCCTCCTCCTCAGAAGTGGCCTGTGAAGCTGCCTGCAGCTCCTGCTGGTCCAAGGCTGCCGCTCCCTCTTTCACCAGTGCATACAGGCGCACGACCTTCCTTGCTGCCTCAAGGAGTCGGTCCATCCCCTGGTAGGTCCGCAGGAACTTTTGGACTACCAGGTTCAGGACGTGCGCCAGGCAGGAGATGTGGGTCAGGTCTCCCCTGCTGATGGCAGCAACCAGGTTTGCCCGATTGTCGGACACCACCTCTCCGACTCTGAGGCCTCTGGGGGTCAGCCAACTCCTCTCCTGCTCTCGGAGTTTGGCCAGGACGTGGTTCGCCGTCAGTTTGGTCTTCCCCAGGCTGACCAATTCCAGCAGCGCTTGGCAGTGGCGGGGCTTCAAGCTGCTGCTGAGGTGGGGGGTTTGGGCTGGTGTGCCGGAGGATGGAAGCGGATCAGAGGAACCTGCTGCTGTTCCGCTGACCCTGCATGGTGGCACCACCCACTGCATTGTTGGTGCTGCTGCTCTGACAGTGCCCGATGCTGCTCCCCCCTCCTCACCCCCTTCCACCAAGCTGACCCAATGCGCGGTGAAGGACAGATAGCGGCCTGTCCCAAACCGGCTGCTCCACAAGTCCATGGTGACGTGGACCCGTTGACCCACCGCGTGCTCCAGCCCTCTCCCGACATTGGCCATCACAGAGTGGTGAAGTGCAGGGATGGCCGTGTGTGCAAAATAATGTCGGCTGGGGATTGGCCAATCAGGGGCTGCACACATCAGGAGCGCACGCATGTCGCTCCCCTCCTGCACAAGGGAATAAGGCAGGAGTTGGGAGCACATGGCCCGTGCCAGCAAGCCGTTCAGCTGACGCACGCAACGGCTGCTGGGAGGCAGAACCCTGACCACCCCCTGGAAGGTGTCGCTGAGCAGGGTCTGGCGAGGCCTTTTGCTGGCACGGGAAGCAGTGGAGGGAGCAGAGGAGGCCACTGAGGACTGGCTGCCAGAACAGGCCTCAGTGTCGGCGGCAGAAGTTGCAGAGGGAGGAGGAGCAGTGCGTTGCTGACGCACTCCTGCTGGTGCTGCTGGAGGAGGTGGAGGAGGGCGGGTGGCTGCTGCCGACGGCTTCGCAGTGGTGGCGGGTCTGCCACTCCCAGCTTTCTTCAACTTCACGAACTCCTCATGCTCGTGAAAGTGTTTCCCTGCAAGATGGTTGACCAGAGAGGTTGTGCCAAACGCAGAGGGCTCCTTCCCTCTGCTGAGCTGCTTGCGGCACTGGTTGCAGGTGGCATACTTGCACTCCAAATATGGCAGGGTGAAAAAATTCCATATTGGGGAGGTGAAGTTGCCCCTTCGGCTGGAAGGTGCTGCTGCCGCTGGTCTCCCTGTGGTGGTTGGGGGGGGGGGGGGGGGGTTTCTTGGTGCGGCTGGTGGTGGCACTGGCAGAACTCGTCTCCTGATCAGCACGCTGTGTGACCTGCATACCACGCCCACTTGTGATCCTGCCCATGCCTGCGATGCTGATCCTTCTAGCAAGGCCCACAGATGCATCCTCCTCCTCCTCAGAGCTGATGACATCCCCACTCCCAGGACCTGGCACCCAGTCTTTGTCCTGCACCCTGTCATCATCATCCTCCCCCTCCGCAAACATGTCCTGCTGGGATCCCCTAAACTACCCTTCTGCATGCATGGGCGGATGGACAGTCACCACTGTCTGACTGTCCAAAGCATGATCCCCCAAAGTGCCCATGAGCATTCCTTCCTCCGCCAATTCTGCTGCAACAGCATTCCATAACCCCACTGCGCTTGGGGATAAGAGGGTGCTGAGTGACAGAGTGCTGGTGTCGCCCGCTGCGGCTGGAGAACTGCACTCCTCCTCCTCCTGCTCCCCAGGCAGTGCTGGTCGGCTGCTGCTGCTCTTGCGAACAGGAGTTGTGGCGGGGGTGGAGGACTCGGTTCCAGAGCTAATGGTGGCCCGCTCATCCACCATCAGTTCCACCACAGCGTCTGCGTCCTTCTCCTCAATAGGACGGCTACGACCTGGCGGTGGGAGGAACATCTGGGCCACATGCTGCTGCTGCTGCTGTGTCTCTGCAGCGTGACTCCCAGCTGTTGGGCAGCCAAGGCGTCCACGGCCAGTGGCTAATGGCGGAATAGGCACTGGTGCAGACGCAGAACTGCGCATGGTGGCGGTGGCGCGGCTGCCACGCCCACGACCTCCTCTCTTGGCGATGCCCTTGCTGCTCTTACTGCCACTGCCCAAACCCCGGCTGCCAGTGCCAGACATTGTATATTTTTAATATTATACAAATGAAAAAAAAAAACTTATGTATGTAAAGGCGGGTGGGACAAGTGGGGTACTTTAATGGGGTGGGACTGGTGGTGGTGGGTGTGTGAGGTGACGGACAGATGTACTCTACAGCAGAGATCTGTGTAGCGCTAACGAGAGAGTGCGCACTGCGCACACAAAGACCCTAGCTGACGCTGACTGATGGTGTCCCTATACACAGACTACAGTACAAGTCAGCAAATACACAATAGAAGTAATATAAACAATAGGATGGGTGTAGCACTAACGAGAGGGTGCGGACAGCGCAGATGTGCACTGCGCACACAAAGACCCTAGGGAACGCGGTGACGGACGGTCCCTATACACAGACTAGAGTACAGTACACTACAGTACTACTAACTAAACAATAGAAGAATCTAGCTAAATAATAGAACAGGTGTGACTAGATTACAGAGAGCAGATACAGCAGGACAGGTATAGCAGTAAAGCTGGGCCTTGCTAACTACAAAATATAGTACAAATCTATCTAACACAGAAGTAGCAGTAGTAGTACAGGAGTAGAGTAGGACAGGTGAGAGCACAGGTAAGGTAACTAGAGACTAGAGCACAGAGCAGAGCAGGCTGCCTTGCCTAGGCACAGGGCCTAGCTGCTGGCTGCAGGCCTGCAGCAGCACCAGTGACAGTCTCCCTCCCTAGTCCCTACTAGTAATCACACAAACTAAACTGCCTAAAATACAATCTTTCTACAATACAAAGCAATACAGTTGAATATCAAGTGTTGGAGTGTAAAAACGCTTGTTTTAGAACAATAGCAATGCACTTGCACACAGACAAAAAGCACTGGAGCAGTCTCTCAGTACAATCAGTCAGTAAGTCGCAAGCAGGACGTGTGAGGCAAGATGGCATCCGCTATTTATAGATGGGGGCTTGGCCAGGCTCCCCCTCTGTGATTGGCTGCAGTCAGAGGGCTGGGAGCCCTCTGATTCGCTTGTGAGGACTCGAGGTGACGTCTGGCGTGACGCTATCCGAGCTCGTGACGCTATCCGAGCTCGGATAGCTAGGATATCTCCGGATATCTGCTTGCTATCCGGGTGCGCTCGGATAGCACAGCCCGGATAGCTAATACTATTCGAGCTCGGTATTCGAGCTCGAATAGTGAAAAAAGAGCTAGGATATCCGAGTAACTCGGATATCCTAGCTCAGATGAGCATCACTACATACAAGTAGCAAAATTAGTCCAACTTTATTAGATCAGGTAAAACCTATACAGCCAGGTAACAATTAGGCTTACACCCTGATTGATATGCATAAACCTTGTAGAGACTATCCCCCACTGCTTTTTCACTCAGCTGAGTAGGCCATCCTGATTACATTTGCTCTGGCTGTGCATATAACAAAGGTCTCTAGTCAGTTCGCAGACTGGCAGTTCACGTTCAAATGGTTGCGTTATTATGTGGGTGAAGCAATCGAATTTGCGACAACTCACCAGCAATTCTCCAAAATTCGACATCACACCAAGGTAATTTCCACTCAGCCCCCTCCTATCATGTTACCACCTCCTATTGTAAGCCTTTAGCAGGACCTTCCCTCTGCATGTGCATCCTGCACAGAATAACATGAACCTGAACTACTGAGACTATTACTCCGGTGTATGGTCTGGCATTGTGTTCCTTATTGCTTATTGTCTGTTGTGTGTTGACTGTCACCCCTATTATCAATGACTGTAACCTTATCTATTGTACAGCGCTGTGAAATATGTTGGCGCTATATAAATTCAACTAATAACAATACATTTACGTGGAAGCCACATACACCCTAAGGCCCCGTTTACACTTAATCAGTTGCTCTATGTTATAACTGAAAGGTCAACTGATATTCAAAGTAAGTCCCATGTTTTCCTATGGCACCATTCACACTTAAAGAGGAACTGTAAGCATCCTCTCAGCAATGTCCAGCGATGTCCAGTAAAAATGCCTGGGGCGAACCATTTTTACTCCTGGCAGAGTAACAGTTTTTTTTTCTTTATTCCAGCAGTTGTAACTGTTATACAGTGAAGGCTGTAACCACCTTTTTTTTTTTTTAACTGACTGATGTCATCAGAAGGCACCTAATGCATGTGTGGAGAGAAGTGCAGTTAGAGAACTAGCTGTAAGAGAAGGGCGTTTTGTCTGTATATACAAACAAAATTGAATGGTTGTTGTAAAGCAGTTTTATGCTAGGTACACACCATACAATTTTCTGGCAGATTTATCTGCCAGATCGATTTTTTTCCAACATGTCCAATCTGAATTTCCATCGGTTTTCAGAACGATTTCCATAGACGTGAACAAAAATCGATCGAAATTTAGATTGGAAGTGTTGGAAAAAAATCGATCTGGCAGGTAAATCTGCCAGTAAAATCTATGGTGTGCACCTAGCATTAGTAAAGTAATTACACCAGGGTAAATGAATGGAAAAAGGATGTTTTACTGCGATAAAAAGAAAGCAGATTAGGTCCTCAATGCCCACCTGTTAAAGGAGTTATCAGCCTAAAATAAAAAAAATGAGCTTTACTCACCTGGGGCTTTCTCCAGCCCCTTGCAGCCGACTGTTCAACGCCGACCTCTCTGCTCCCCGCCGCTGTCCCGGTCTCGCTGCAGGGTGCAGAGGCCGACCGTGAGGTCAGCCTTACTGCGCCTGTGTGAACCGCCGCTGTCAATCATCGCCTCGTGGTCCGCAGCGCACTGCGCAGGTGCAGAAGTACTGCGCCTGCGCAGTGCACCTTGGACCACGTGGTGATGATTGACAGCGACGGTTCGCGCAGGTGCAGTAAGGCCGATCCCGTAGTTGGCCTCTGCACGGTGCGGGGAGCCCAGGACGGCGGTAGAGAGTGGAGCGTTCAGAGTGGGACAGTCGGCAGCAAGGGGCTGGAGAAAGCCCCAGGTGAGTAAAGCTCATTTTTTTATTTTAGGCTGATAACTCCTTTAACAAGCCTTCTTCTCTATCTATCTATAAATAAAATTGTGTATGTGTGTGTTAGACAAATTAGACTGCGGCTGCGCTCGCTCCCGTGCGCGTCATCGGGAGCTTACTGCAAAGGCGCAGTACAAGAAAACTTCGTACTGCACCTGCACAGTAAGCTCCCAATGATGCGCACGGGAGTGATCACTATTAGTCTTCTTAGATGAATATCAGACCAGGACCGGCAGGACCGGAGAACGGCGGATCGGAGGAGGACGGCGTGGGACAGTACAGCTGCAGGGGGCCGATAGAAGTCCCAGGTAAGTGTCCGTTTTTATTTTCAAACCCCCCCACAGAACTCCTTAAAGAAGTAATGCAGCCAATATTCACTTTTCTCAGCTGTAATCAGACCTCCCCCCCCCCCCCCTTCCTGGTCGTCATAATCCCCTGAATACCCCTCTGACCTTGCAGAGTAGTGGGGCAGCAGAGATGCATGCTTTACCTTGTTCCAGCCACACTACTCTGCAATATACAGGAGAGAGATAGAATCTGCACACATGCAGATGGAGGGGTAAATGTGGGGACAGTGCATGCAAGACACCTATTAGCGTGCGCAGGCAGGAGAAGGGGTCAGTGTATTAAGGCTCATACACACATAAGACCATAGTCTGATGTGTGTATGTGGCCTTAGTTTACGGTGACCATACGTCCCGCTTTACCTTCGGGGGGCGCTGTCCCAGGCTGCATGAGGTCCCGGGAAACGTCCCGCTTTTAGCAGCGGGACGTCCCGGCCTCGGGACTCTGGCCACCATACAAGAACTAGCCGCAGCGTCTACTAGACGCTGTGCTAGTTCATTCCCCGCAGCCCCGCTCCAGCCTGCATTGTCCTCCTCCGGCAGGCACAGGCAGAGCAGGGCTACGGGAAGATGGCGTCCGGAGGCGGAGCCCTGCACTGGAGACTATTTGTGTCTCCAGTACAGGGTTCCGCCTCCGGACGCCATCTTGCCGTAGCCCTGCTCTGCCTGTGAGAGGCTGAGCGGGAGATTGAAGATCGTCCAGGCCAGGGGGAGCTGCACACACCAGAGGCACCAGAGGCCGGCTGCGTGAGGGGACATCTTCTGCCAGGTGAGTAAATGCTTTTTCTTGCAGGTGAAATGTTTGCCTACATTGTGTACATTTTGTACTGACATGTTTGCCCAAATTGTGTTCATTTTGTACTGACATGTTTGCCCGCAGTGCGTTTATCTTGTACTGACATGTTTGCCCGCAGTGTGTTTATCTTGTACTGACATGTTTGCCCGCCGTGCGTTCATTTTGTATTGACATGTTGCCCGCCATGCGTTTATTTTGTACGGACATGTTTGCCCAAATTGTGTTCATTTTGTACTGACATGTTTGCCCAAATTGTGTTCATTTTGTACTGACATGTTTGCCCGCAGTGCGTTTATCTTGTACTGACATGTTTGCCCGCAGTGCGTTTATCTTGTACTGACATGTTTGCCCGCAGTGCGTTTATCTTGTACTGACATGTTTGCCCGCAGTGCGTTTATCTTGTACTGACATGTTTGCCCGCAGTGCGTTTATCTTGTACTGACATGTTTGCCCGCAGTGCGTTTATCTTGTACTGACATGTTTGCCCGCAGTGCGTTTATTTTGTGCTGACATGTTTGCCCCCATTGCATTTATTTTGTGCTGACATGTTTGCCCCCATTGCGTTTATTTTGTACTGACATGTTTGCCCCCATTGCGTTTATTTTATGCTGACATGTTGCCCGCAATGCGTTTATTTTGTGCTGAAATGTTGCCCACAATGCGTTTATTTTGTGCTGACATGTTGCCCATTGCGTTTATTTTGTGGTGTCTGGGGTAACTGTTGCTGCATTTATTATTTAATGGTCATAGTTGGCTGTGTTTGCTGCTTTGGGGTTATGGCATACTATTAAATAGCATCACACAGTTTCCGCACACCTATGATGTGAATCCACGTTTGACCACATCACGGCGTAAACACTGCTTTCTTATGCCTCGCTGTTGCATCATTACGTTAGCTCCGCCCATAGAATGTCATGGCCACACCCATTTTTCGCGCACGCGCTGCAGACACCACATTTTTCGGCGCCACACCCCCTATTTTTCGACGCGGCGCACTCTGCGCGCCGCAGCCGCCGCCCCCTCCCCCCCAATTCCCCCCCGTCCCAGGTTGAGCCTACAAAAATCTGGTCACTCTACCTTAGTTACGACCCTGGTAGTGTGTGTGCGTGTTTATACACATAGAAGACTAGGATTGGGAAAGGATGGGGGGAGGGTTTAAAGACACACTACACTACAAAATACACACACACACACAAATACCAGCCCCCTTACACTCCAGAAACCACAACAGCAATTCATTGCACTCACTGCACTGCATACACACGCACATCACAAGTCTCCAACTACCCCATGATAGAAGCTCAGAGATTACACTACACTACAAAACACACTCTCACACCCTGACCTCACAAGCCCTCCTGCACTCCAGAAACCACAAAAGCAACTCACTGCACTCACATACTCAATACACCACACAACATACACACCAGGAGGCTGCAGCTAGTTACACAGTGAGCATTATGCACTGTGTTCAGACTCACTAAAGTCCAGGGGTCCCCAACCTTTTTGAGCCCGGGGCCCCCTATACCGACCAAACTTTTCTCTGGGGCCCGGGGGAGGGGGGCGGGGATTTGGGGGTCGTGGTTAGTGGCGGCGGCAGTCCCCCTCCTGCCTTTTTTCCCCCGATTGTGAGTGTAGTATATACACTCGGCCCCTCAGAAAAACTGCCCAGGGACCACCAAGGGGGCCGCGGCCCCCAGGTTGGGGACCCCTGCACTAAACTGTCTCACTTGCTGGACACTGCCAGGTTTCCATGCTGTGGTGCAGTGCATTGGTAACATGAGACGTACACAAGCACTTGCAGGCTGATGAGCTGATTGCTCTCAGCCCTGATACAGTTCAGCACCTCGGGAGAGGAGGGGGGTAGGGAGGGGGACTGTCATGGAGCACTCTTCCGGAGTTCCGTCTTCCAGCTCTGCTTTCCCAGCATCTGACTGCACTTCAGAGCTCAGCTCTGCAACAAATCCTCTCCAGCTCGTGCTCGCTCTTTCTCTGCCGCGCAAGGGCTTGTCCTGCAGAGATGACGGCAAGCCTGGCTTTTTTTTTTTTGTTAACAACTGTCAGACCCAGAAGGGTGTGCGTCCTGGGCTAATTAATACTCATCCGCGGAGGGCATCTTGAGGTGGGCGGGGCTACTGTCTTAAAGTTACAATAACATTTTATTTTTGCATTTTTTTTCTGGAAAGACCAGATTTTCCCTTATAAAGTGTATGTGGGCTATGCACTGGCAGTGAGTTATTAAGGACGTTACAGTACCTCTTTAACATGTTATAACTGAAATCTTTTTCACAATGCACTGCTATGGAGAAGAAAAAAAAACGCGTACCAACTGATTTAGTGTAAACGGGGCCTAAACTGTAAAACCTGCACTTCACAAACCTCTCAGAAATTCTGTATATAATCTGACATAATTTATGTGAAAATGGCAAATCTTAATCTCCATTCTAGCTTCCAGCATGGGTAACCAAGACCATTCTGGTACTTTAGAAAAATAACTTAATAAATAAGACAAATAATAAATCAAAAATCTCTAAAGCGGTTGCCCTGGATTGAAATGTAAAAGTTAATTTAATAACGATAAATATAAAATGGTTTGTGTAACTTCGACATACATTATTTATCCTATACTTAAATTACTTTCACACACAGGGATGTGTGCCATCTGGTCCAAATGCCTGTGGCAAACTCTGCTACATAATCAGAAACTGCATCTCTGTTTTGTGGACAGATAAAAAAGAGAAAACATATACTTAATATTTAAGTGTTCAGTTTATCTTATGCAACTATGTATTCTGATCTTCGAGACCATGCGTATGTTTACATTTTAGTTACTTTTAGGTTTACATATTTATTTATTTATTTTTTATTGTATTTTAAAATACATTCTGTCACCACAAATGAAGAGTATACCTTACAATATAGGCCGCTAAGATCCATTAATTTATCAGTATATATACTTGATTAATTGAATCCTCCCTTTGTCTTCCAAAAACTCAGAACCACACAAGTCCTACTGAGCGCCTCAATTTCAAAACATTGATTTCACCGCAGTGGGCACTTCCCACCCAGTTTTAGGAAGGGAGAGCATTCAATGTCGGATACTCAACAACACCAACCCTTTATATGATCTGGCCTGCACAATAAAAGGTAATTAGTGAATTCAGAATTATAAGAGGTGGGCCATCAGAGATAAATGAACAAAGGCACCGCTACCTGTCTGTGTGTGACAGGTGCACATTGTAATACCCATCACTGCATATACCTACCTGTTCAGTGCATCCACCTCATCACTGCATATACTTACCTGTTGTGTTCAGTGCACCCACCTACCTACGTGAGTGCACGCAGTGTGATATACCACTCTGTGCATACCTGTTAACTGCACCTGTGTGACTGCACATTGTATTAGTCAAGTCAGTGCATACCTTTCACTTTATCCCCCCCGATATGGACACAACGGACAAAACGGGTAGAGGTAGAGGCAGACCCAGAGAAAGGCCACCTGGCAGGTCTGTGCGAGGTCGTGTTGATGTGATTTCATGCAGCCCTTGACCAAAGTACAGTGCTCAGAAGAAGGCACGTCCCATCAACTCCTAACATTGTCAGGACGTGGTTGACTATTTAACACAGAACACCTCATCTTCTGCAGCCACCAGCGCTACTACAAGCACCACATCCGTTGCATTTGACACTTCACAGGAGTTAATTGGTGGGGAATTAAATGATTCACAGCTATTATTGTTACACCCAGATGAAGGCGCTAAGCAAGTTACACCACCTCATATGTCTGAGTTAGGCGGCAACACTATGGACGTAACGTGTGAAGATAATGAAGTACCTGCTGTTGCTGCAGTTTCGGAGGTGTCTGAGGCAAACGAAGCTGGGCAGGATGATTATGATGATGACGATGATACGGATCCCACGTATGTTCCCAATAGAGGAGATGAACAAGGGGACAGTTCAGAGGAGTCAGAAAGTAGTAGGAAGAGACGAGTTGCTGAAAGAAGCAGGGGGAGCTCGTCATCAGAAACAGCTGGTGGCAGTGTCCAGCGCCATGTATCGCCACCTATGTACAGCCAACCAACATGCCCTTCAACGTCAGCTGCTGATGCCACCATAGTGCCATCACCCCAGGGGGGCTCAGCGGTTTGGATATTTTTGAATGTGTCTGCCTCAGATCGCAGCAATGCCATCTGTTGTCTGTGCCTCCAAAAATGGAGCGTGGAAAGGCCAACACTCACGTAGGGACAAGTGCCTTACGAAGGCACCTGGAGAAAAGGCACAAACTGCAATGGAAAGAGCACCTGAGCAAAAGCAGCACACAAAAGAAAAGCCACCCTACTTCTCCTCTTCCTCCTTCAGGTGCAGCATCTTCCGCCACTTTCTCCCTAGCACCTTCACAGCCACCCTCCTCCACTCCGCCTCTGCCCTTGAGCGGTTCCTGCTCCTCTGCCCTTAGCAGCCAGGTGTCCTGGAAGGAAAACTTTGAGCGGAAGAAGCCAATTTCTGCCAGTCACCCCCTTGCCCGGTGTCTAACAGCTGGCGTGGCAGAACTGTTAGCTCGCCAGCTGTTACCATACAAGCTGGTGGACTCTGAGGCCTTCTGTAAATTTGTGGCCATTGGGACACCGCAGTGGAAGATACCAGGCCGTAATTATTTCTCTAAAAAGGCGATACCCAAACTCTACCGTGAAGTTGAGAGGCAAGTGGTGTCATATCTGGCACATAGCGTTTGGTCAAGGGTCCACCTGACCACGGATGCATGGTCTGCCAAGCACGGTCAGAGCCGCTACATTACTTACACAGCCCATTGGGTCAACCTGGTGACCGATGGCAAGCAGGGAGTACGTGGCTGTGCAGTGGACCAACTTGTGACACCTCCACGGCTTGCAGGCAGGCCTCCTGCCACCTTCTCTCCTCCTGCTACATCCTGTTTGCTGTCGTCCTCCTCCTCCTTGGCTGAGTGGCAGTTCAACTCTACTGGTGCTGCAATCTCCTCTCCAGCTACACAGACCCAGCTCCCCAGGGCCTATGCTGCATGCAAGGTATGACGGTGTCACGCCATCTTAGACATGTCTTGCCTCAAATCGGAGAGTCACACTGGACTAGCTCTCCTGGCTGCTCTTAACAAACAGGTGAATCAGTGGCTGACCCCGCACCAGCTGGAGTTCAGCAACGTGGTGTGTGACAACGGCAGCAATCTCCTTTCCACTTTGAATTTGGGAAAGCTGGCACATGTACCCTGATTGGCACATGTGCTGAATCTAGTCATTCAAAGATTTGTGTCAAAGTACCCAGGCTTAGAGGAGGCCTGAAGCAGGCCAGGAAGTTGTGTGGGGCATTTCAGGCGGTCTTATACGGCCATGGCACGCTTTGCGGACATTCATCGGAGAAACAACTTGCTGGTGTGACGCTTGATATGTGATAGCCCGACTCGCTGGAATTCGATCCTGGTCATGTTCTCTCACCTGCTAGAACAGGAGAAAGCCATCACCCAGTACCTCTACAATTTCAGTAGAAGGACACAATCTGGGGAGATGGGGATGTTCTGGCCCCCGAACTGGACGCTGATGTGAAATGCATGCAGGCTCATGTGGCCGTTTGAGGAGGTGACCAACCTGGTGAGTCGCAGTGAAGGCACCATCAGTTACTTGATCCCGTACGCTTACTTCCTGGAGCGTGCCATGTGTAAAGTGGTGGATCAAGCTGTGGAGGAGCGTGAAGAGGAACAGTTATGGCAGGAACAGTTGTAGGAGCAATTTTTATCAGAATCAGATGTTTCCTCAACACCTGCGGCAGCACAGAGGGGGGAGGAGGAGGAAGAGTCGTGTGGGGAAGAGGAGTCAGACTCAGATGATGAGGAAGGTGTTTTTTTGGAGGAGGAGCAGGAGAAGAAGGAGGAGAAGAACAACCACAGCAGGCGTCACAGGGGGCTTGTGCTGCTCGACGTTCCCGTGGTATTGTTCGTGGCTGGAGGGAGGAGGAGGACTTACCTGACGTCACTGAGGAAGAGCAAGAGGAGATAAATTGTATGTCTGGATCCAACTTTTTACAGATGGCATCTTTCACGCTGTTCAGCCTGCTGAGGGACCCCCGTATAAAAAAAACTCAACGGGAATGAGCTGTACTGGGTGGCCACGCTACTAGACCCTCGGTATAGGCACAAACTGGCGGACATGTTACCGACTCACCAGAAGGCTAAAGGATGCAGCGCATACAGAACAAGCTGGCAACCATGCTTTACAATGCGTTTAAGGGTGATGCCACAGCACAATGCAATAAAGGTACCACTGCCAGTAATCCTCCTTTCATGTCCACACAGGCAAGGACAGGACGCTCCAGCGATATCATGGTGATGTCGGACATGTGAACATTCTTTAGCCCAATGTCTTGACTTAGTGCTTCCGGATCCACCCTCCACCAGCGCCTGGACCGGCAGGTAGCCGACTACCTGGCCTTAAGTGTGGATGTAGACACTGTGAGCAGCGATGAACCCTTGGACTACTGGGTGCGCAGGCTTGACCTGTGGCCAGAGCTGTCCCAATTTGCCATCCAACTTCTGTCTTGCCCTGCCTCAAGTGTCCTGTCAGAAAGGACCTTCAGCACAGCTGGAGGCATTGTCACTGAGAAGAGAAGTCGCCTAAGTCACAAAGGGGTTCAGTACCTCACCTTTATCAAAATGAATGAGGCATGGATCCCGAAGAGCTACTGCCTGCCCGAAGACTAAGTCTGTTTCCACACACAGCATCTCTGCCTGCACGCCGTGTGACTAGCTGCCTGCCCCAAGACTAAGTTGCTCCCCACACAGCACCTCTGCCCGCAGGCTGCTTGACTGCCTCCTCCGCCACCACCAGCAGGGTCCAGGACTTCAGGGGGATTCCAGAATTTTTTTAGGCCGCTGTTAGCAGCGGCCGCTATAATCATTTTTCTGGTGCGTGTACACGCCTGCCTAATTTTTCTGGCTGCCCTGCGGCTGCAACAACAGAACAAAAGGTACATATGCCCATTCTCCTTTGTGATCATTACCTTGCCGCGGTGAAGGGGCTTGCGTATCACAATGAAGCAATGACTGCCGGCTATGTGAGTATCTTGGGGGGTGGCACACCAAAGATAATAAAGTAATTGCTTCATTGTGGTCAGACCAAATTTGATCTGCTGGACAGTCACTGTTGTTCTATCATTGAGCTACCACAGCCCGGCGACCATATGGGCTTGAAAACCGCCACGGCCTACACTCTTGCCACGGTGCGCACCAGTCCAGCACGGCCGTCACTACGCAAACAGCTGTTTGCGGTGCGTTACACAGTGAGTTTGGTGTGTCAGTGTGAAACAGAACTCTAATTACACTCCCTGATTGATGTATGCACATGCAAGATGTTTTAAAGCACTTTAGGCCTGCAATTTAGCATTCAATGTGATTTCTGCCCTTAAAACGCTGCTTTGCATCACATCCAGCTTTTTCCCCGGGACTTTGGGCATGTATCCCACTCCGTCATGCCCCCCTCTAGGTGTTAAACCCCTTGAAACATCTTTCCGATCACTTTTGTGGCCAGCATAATTTTTTCTATCTTTCAAAGTTCGCCTCCCCATTGAAGTCTATTGCGGTTCGCGAACTTTTACGCGAACCGAACCTTCCGCGGAGGTTCGCGAACCGAAAATCGGAGGTTCGCGACATCACTAGGTGGAAAAAAATTGAACAGCAGTAAAGGAAATTTGCACAGTCAGCAGTAGGACCTTTGGGTGGCAAGATCTGACACATTCATTTTGAACACTTTTTTACTGAATGTTTTAAGGGGCCAGTCACACTGGGCGATTCGCAGCCATCTACCACTAATCACTGGCGATCACTAGCACTTTGAAAAGCTAGTGTAATGTAAAGTCTACGGCAGTGACCTCACTGCTGGAAACGCTGGTGATGCGTGATCCACAGTAAACACAAAAGCGGTGCATGCAAAAATGTACAGTCATAAATTTGTATTTACCGTGAAAAATCATCTCCACAAATTGCTAGCGCTAATTGCTAGCATTTTGCAATCCCCAGTGTGAATGGGCCCTAGGACTCAATGGAAGAAACAATGGCACCAGAAGCAGAAGGATTTCTGAGTGGCAAGATCTAAAATGCTCAGTTAGAAAAAAAAAAGCTGAATTACAGTAGCAAGAAGAAAAATGTGAGCAAATAGCAGCACGGCACTTGGGTAAAAATGTAAAAAAAAAAGGCTTAAACAACCAGAAAATAAGCAACAACAGCTTTGTGCGCTAAATATCCTACAATGGGCATGATTCACAAAGCTTTTTCACCTGTTTTCCTCTGTTTTCCCCTTATCTATGTTACATTTTTAAGTTCCCAAAAGAGCAAAAAAATAATATAATTGAGGTAAGAAAAGTAAGATTGGAATTAAGTAATGTTGTACCACCACTAGAAAAGGAAAGTCATAAAGCGGAATGCTCAACTGTAATTAACACTACCTTAGTATACTTGACATCAATATTTGCTGTTTAAAGTATGCACCATGCCAACAGATTGAAACAATTATATAAACAAAGAGAAATTGGCTCTTGGGTGCATACAAAAAACTTTTATTATATCAAAAAACATAAATAACACTACACACATAAATATAATATGTAAAAATCTTGAAAACAGGACCACCCTACACACCAACAGATACCCCAGGGAGGCTGCAGTCCTCCTTATTAGCAAAAAAATGGGAGTCAACAAAAAACTGAAGTCCTGGTATTAAAGTGCACTCATGAGATCTTCAAAGCAAACAGGAGCAAAGATCTTGCTTACAAATAAGTGATACTGCTTTGAAATTTGGCATATGCTGACGAAGCAAGCTGGCAAAGATGGTTATAAAAGCTTATAAATTAGTAGATAGATCAGGAAGACTTCCCTTCACGTGCTTCGCAATCCCACTCGCAGATTTGCAACATCAAAGGGCAGCCTATGCATGCAGGTGATCAGAGTTCTTATGTTATCACAGATTATGCAGAAGATTGGCAAGGTTGCACATGCAAAGCAAAGCGTGATAGTCATTGGACCCACTCGCAGTCCAAAAGCATTTTTTTGCTAATAAGGAGGACTCTCAGGACTGCAGCCTCCCTGGGGTATCTGTTGGTGTGTAGGGTGGTCCTGTTTTTAGGATTTTTACATATTATATATATGTGTAGTGTTATTTATGTTTTTTGATATAATAAAAGTTTTTTGTATGCACCCAAGAGCCAATTTCTCTTTGTTTATATAATTGGAATTAAGTTAATCAGAAACAACTTACTTTGAGTGATTATTTTGCTTGTAAATGTGCTGAAATGTTATTTTTTTAACAATTAGGTGATTGATTTATGAAAAGTTCTGTGAATAGATCCTATTGTGGGGAATAAACGTATCAGCAGATTATTAAACAGACAGTAATAAAAATCAGAATCTTTAAGGGATTCTCCCTTTACTTAATTTAAAAAAAATCTTTAGCTTTGATTTTAGTTTTAAAAAAATACACAAGACCTCTGTATTGTTCAGGGCATGATGTCATTAAAAGACAACTATTGATTAACATGTTTTTTAAACTGAGATGGGAATAGCTTTCCGAGGTGTACCTAAAGCTGGCCACTAATGGTCCAATTTCTAGCAAAAAAATCGTTCGAGCGATCAGAAATTCTGATCGGATTGGTTGTAAATGATCTCCATTGGTGGACACAATCGATTATGAACGAGTGAAAAAAATGTCGCCCAAATGAATTTCTGATCGCTCGAACAATTTTTCGCTAGAAATTGGACAGTTAGTGGCCACCTTAAAGGGACACTTAAGTCAAAAAAAAAAGAAGAGTTTTACTCACCTGGGGCTTCCAATAGCCCCCTGCAGCTGTCCGGTGCCCTCGTCGTCTCCCTCCGATCCTCCTGGTCCCGCCGGCAGCCACTTCCTGTTTCGGTGACAGAAGCTGACAGGCTGGGGATGCGAGTGATTCTTCGCGTTCCTGGCCACAATAGCGCCATCTATGCTGCTATAGCATATATCATATACCATATAGCAGCATAGAGGGTGCTAATGCGTCTGGGAATGCAAAGAATCTCTCGCGTCCCCAGCCTGTCAGCTCCTGTCACCGAAACAGGAAGTGGCTGCTGGCGGGGCCAGGAGGATCGGAGGGAGACGGCGAGGGCACCGGACAGCTTCAGGGTGCTATTGGAAGACCTAGGTGAGTAAAACTCATTTTTTTTTGTTTGACTTAAGTGTCCCTTTAAGTACAGCTGTTTATCCCCCCTGCTTATCTCTTCCTTTTATGTTATCAAATTCCTTTCACAACTCACTGACTAAAGGGGCCATACACTCAGCCGATTATCGGCCGATCGATCAATCGCAAATCGATTGACCAATTGATCGATTTGCGGTCGATCTGACATGTTGGAAAATTTAGGAAGATCTGTTGAGATTGCTTATCATTTTGCATTGGACCTAATGGAAATCTGATGGGAAAAAAATGCCATCAGATCGATATCCAATATATTTCAGTATCAAATATATTGAAAATCTGTTCCTAGTAAAAAATGTTCCTAAACAGAGATCTATCTGATGACTATCTGCTGCTAATCTTACGAGTGTATGGCCACCTTAAGTGTGTCAGAGCAGGGTGTCAGACCAGTGAATCATGATGGGAGCTCTCCCTACATCTTTTAACCCTGTGTGTACTTTATATCTTTTGCAGAAGACAGGTCTCACTAGCTTAAAGTGCAGCTGCTTGTCTCTCTGAATGCGCTGTCCATGCAGGGATGGCTGTCTGGGGGGAATACAGTAATGCACTGAGGAGTAGAGCTAACGGGAGGAAATGTATCAGCAGCGTAGTAAACATTCTGTGTATGAAACCTGATACCAGGGGAGGATTTTCATACTAAAGGGTTTTTTTTTTTTTTTGCTGTCAAAGAAAATAACTCTGTAATATTCTGAGATATGCAGAGACCAGCACTGACTGTATTGTCACATTTCTCACAAAGCACAGACTCCCCTTTGCGAATGAATCCTTCTACTGCAGCTAAAATCTACCTACAACGAATTACAGGTTTTGCCTCTGATGCTAAACATGAAACGTAGTAAAACGCTTACACAGCTACTTAGACATTATTTGTACATTGTAATTTTAGAACACTGGGTTATTAATAGTTGTTCTTTAAAGAGAATCTGTACTCTAAAATTCTTACAACAAAAAGCATACCATTCTATTCATTATGTTCTCCTGGGCCCCTCTGGGCTGTTTCTGCCACTCTCTGCTGCAATCCTGGCTTGTAATTGCCAGTTTTAGGAAGTGTTTACAAACAATCTAACCAGCTTGTGATAGGCTCACATAAGCAGAGTATGTGAGTCATACAGAGCCTGGAGAGAGTGTGTATAGCTTCTATCCAATCACAAGCAGCCCTGCACATTCCAGTCTGACTGCATGAGCCCGACAGACCCGACAGAGGAGAGAAGATTAGATCATATAACAGAGATAATACAGTCACTGTGCAAGTAGGAAAGGCTACAGTAAACTAGACCACATTAGAACAGGCATAGGAACTTATAGGATAGAAGAAATAAGGATGAACATTTTGTTACAGGGTCTCTTTAAGTGAAATTATCGTTTTTATGTATTGGATGAGTTACTTTTATACACTACATTAGCTAGAACAGGTAGTAGCATATAGGGAAACACGGGTTTATTCAGGAGGACCTTCACATCATTTGGCTTAAGAGCATGACATTGTCGATACAATCAGCATGGTAAGAGCACAAGCTGAGCCAGAAGGACTTCAACTTCCTGAGGTAAGTGCAAGATAATCTCACCAGTTGCAGGCCTTCACTGAAACAGACACAAGCTAACACAGATGAACCGTTCACCTCCTGCTCATCAGTTCACCTCCTGCTAATCAGGTCACATGATTTATTTTAAAGTAATAGGGCACATATTTGCCCTATTGCCCTACATGCCATGTGATGGATAGGGATTATTATTTAAAGCCTTCCCATTACCATTGCATGTGTTGTACTGTATTTTACGTCATGCCATAGGTTATCCAAAGGAATGTAGAGAATCGTCACCAATTGTTTACTGTATATGTTCTCATGTGCTTGGTACATATTATCAAACAAAGACAAGGTCATAAGCAAGGTTGATTAATTTGAAGTTGTAAAAAATATGATCAAGAACATCTAGAAAATAAATTGTTACAAAAAGTATGACCTTTGACCAACATGACAAAAACAGACATTACTAAAATAGCTGTACCTAGAGCAAGAACAACAGCTACATAAACTGGTACAAGCAGTAACTTGGAGTTGCAGGTTGTACTTGCAGTCTTATTTTTGACAACATTTAATATTTTGCAGTGTTATATAGTAAATTTGTCATTTGCAGCAATTCTTGGAACATCCATCATTTCTTCTGTATGATGAAATACCAGATCTTTAATTGTAAATGAGTGAGACACACTGGTCAGTAGGGAGAGAGTATCAGATGTATCCACAGTAGTTCTATTTGCAGGTTCCATATTTAATTAACCACTTCACCCCAAAGGGGTTTTTACCCTAATAGACAAGAGTGATTTTCACCTTTCAGTGTTTATCCCTTTAATTTGCCAATAGCTTAATCACTACTAATCACAATGAAATTATCTATATCTTGTTTTTTTCACCACCAATTAGGCTTTTTGGGATTGATATTTGTTTTCAGTAATTATTTTATTTTCTATGCATATTAAAGGGAAAAAACAAGGAAAAAATGAAAAAAATACAGTATTTTTCCAATTTCATCCCCTATAGTTTTAATATAAACACTGCTACTGTACATAAAACCCACACATTTTATTTGCCTATTTGTCCTGGTTATCACAAGATTTTAAATATGCTCCTAGTACAAGAACTAATATAAAAAGAAACAGTTTTTTTATTAACCCCACATTCCTATAGAGATTTTAGCCAGCAACACTAGAAAGCTTTTCAAAGATCTTTCAGGATAGCCTTTGTGTAAAAATGCTTTGTCTATAAGCTGTTTGTAATAATTTTGTGTCGGCATCGGGGGAGGGGGAGGCAGAGCTGTATTATGTATCTAGGTTATACTTCTCCCTGGCTGTAAACTGTTTACATTGCTGAAGCAGAGAGAGAGAGAGGATCATGCACACAGCTGCTGCTGCAGCTGATGATTATTTTCACACTATTTGAAGGTATGTTTCTGCTTTCTATTTATTTATTTATTCTATCATTCTGAACACATCTTATTCACAGTATTACTGCTAGTGTGGACTGTTTCTGTATGCTAGATGTGCTGGACGCAGCTCTCCATAGTGATGCCCACAGTGAGAACTCTTCTCTGTAATTTTTTATTCACACAAATGAAAAGATAACAAAAAAGCCTTTGTATTTCTATGTGCAAGTAATTACTGGAAATATATATGACATTTAGAATTTTAGCTAACTCTGATAGTTGTCCTTTAAGATTTTGATCTAACTATTTATGTTTAATCTGTCTGTATATTTACTGTCTGTATAAGAAGTAGAGCAGCATTGCATTCACAATTACTTCCCTATGTTATACCTGTTCTATCATAACACCTCTGATCTTGTTTTCTGATACCCATTTTTTTTGTACATGGTTTTTCATATCACCATACAGCTATACTATCACATACAGCTTCGAATATAGAGTACAAAGTACAGTCACATGTACAAAACACTTTATAAAAAGCACAGTGCTTAACCACTTAAGGACCTAGGGCTTTCTACCCCTTAAGGACCGGCCACTTTTTTTCCATTCAGACCACTGCAGCTTTCACGGTTTATTGCTCGCTCATACAACCTACCACCTAAATGAATTTTGGCTCCTTTTCTTGTCACTAATAAAGCTTTCTTTTGGTGTGATTTGATTGCTCCTGCGATTTTTACTTTTTATTATATTCAGCAAAAAAGACATGAATTTTGGCAAAAAAATGATTTTTTTAACTTTCTGTGCTGACAGTTTTCAAATAAAGTAAAATTTCTGTATACATGCAGCGCGAAAAATGTGGACAAACATGTTTTTGATTAAAAAAAACCCATTCAGCGTATATTTATTGGTTTGGGTAAAAGTTATAGCGTTTACAAACTATGGTGCAAAAAGTGAATTTTCCCATTTTCAAGCATCTCTGACTTTTCTGACCCCCTGTCATGTTTCATGAGGGGCTAGAAATCCAGGATAGTATAAATACCCCCCAAATGACCCCATTTTGGAAAGAAGACATCCCAAAGTATTCACTGAGAGGCATAGTGAGTTCATAGAAGATATTATTTTTTGTCACAAGTAAGCGGAAAATGACACTTTGTGACCAAAAAAAAAAAAAAAAAAAAGTTTCCATTTCTTCTAACTTGCGACAAAAAAAAATGAAATCTGCCACGGACTCACCATGCCCCTCTCTGAATACCTTGAAGGGTCTACTTTCCAAAATGGGGTCATTTGTGGGGTGTGTTTACTGTCCTGACATTTTGGGGGGTGCTAAATTGTAAGCACCCCTGTAAAGCCTAAAGGTGCTCATTGGACTTTGGGCCCCTTAGCGCAGTTAGGCTGCAAAAAAGTGCCACACATGTGGTATTGCCGTACTCAGGAGAAGTAGTATAATGTGTTTTGGGGTGTATTTTTACACATACCCATGCTGGGTGGGAGAAATATCTCTGTAAATGACAATTTTTTATTTTTTTTTACACACAATTGTCCATTTACAGAGTTATTTCTCCCACCCAGCATGGGTATGTGTAAAAATACACCCCAAAACACATTATACTACTTCTCCTGAGTACGGCTTACCACATGTGTGGCACTTTTTTACACCCCAAGTACGCTAAGGGGCCCAAAGTCCAATGAGTACCTTTAGGATTTCACAGGTCATTTTGCGGAATTTGATTTCCAGACTACTCCTCACGGTTTAGGGCCCCTAAAATGCCAGGGCAGTATGGGAACCCCACAAATGACCCCATTTTAGAAAGAAGACACCCCAAGGTATTCCGTTAGGAGTATGGTGAGTTCATAGAAGATTTTATTTTTTGTCAAAAGTTAGCGGAAAATTGATTTTTATTGTTTTTTTCACAAAGTGTCATTTTCCACTAACTTGTGACAAAAAATAAAATCTTCTATGAACTCACCATACTCCTAACAGAATACCTTGGGGTGTCTTCTTTCTAAAATGGGGTCATTTGTGGGGTTCCTACACTGCCCTGGCATTTTAGGGGCCCTAAACCGTGAGGAGTAGTCTGGAAATCAAATTCCGCAAAATGACCTGTGAAATCCTAAAGGTGCTCATTGGACTTTGGGCCCTTTAGCGCAGTTAGGGTGCAAAAAAGTGCCACACATGTGGTATCGCCGTACTCGGGAGAAGTAGTACAATGTGTTTTGGGATGTATTTTTACACATACCCATGCTGGGTGGGAGAAATAACTCTGTAAATGGACAATTGTGTGTAAAAAAATCAAAAGATTGTCATTTACAGAGGTATTTCTCCCACCCAGCATGGGTATGTGTAAAAATACACCCTAAAACACATTGTACTACTTCTCCCGAGTACGGCAATACCACATGTGTGGCACTTTTTTGCACCCTAACTGCGCGAAAGGGCCCAAAGTCCAATGAGTACCTTTAGGATTTCACAGGTCATTTTGCGGAATTTGATTTCCAGACTACTCCTCACGGTTTAGGGCCCCTAAAATGCCAGGGCAGTATAGGAACCCCACAAATGACCCCATTTTAGAAAGAAGACACCCCAAGGTATTCCGTTAGGAGTATGGTGAGTTCATAGAAGATTTTATTTTTTGTCACAAGTTAGTGGAAAATGACACTTTGTGAAAAAAACAATAAAAATCAATTTTCCTCTAACTTTTGACAAAAAATAAAATCTTCTATGAACTTACCATACTCCTAACAAAATACCTTGGGGTGTCTTCTTTCTAAAATGGGGTCATTTGTGGGGTTCCTATACTGCCCTGGCATTTTAGGGGCCCTAAACCGTGAGGCGTAGTCTGGAAATCAAATTCCGCAAAATGACCTGTGAAATCCTAAAGGTACTCATTGGACTTTGGGCCCTTTAGCGCAGTTAGGGTGCAAAAAAGTGCCACACATGTGGTATTGCCGTACTCGGGAGAAGTAGTACAATGTGTTTTGGGGTGTATTTTTACACATACCCATGCTGGGTGGGAGAAATACCTCTGTAAATGACAATCTTTTGATTTTTTTACACACAATTGTCCATTTACAGAGTTATTTCTCCCACCCAGCATGGGTATGTGTAAAAATACACCCCAAAACACATTGTACTACTTCTCCCGAGTACGGCGATACCACATGTGTGGCACTTTTTTGCACCCTAACTGCGCTAAAGGGCCCAAAGTCCAATGAGTACCTTTATGATTTCACAGGTCATTTTGCGGAATTTGATTTCCAGACTACTCCTCACGGTTTAGGGCCCCTAAAATGCCAGGGCAGTATAGGAACCCCACAAATGACCCCATTTTAGATAGAAGACACCCCAAGGTATGCCATTAGGAGTATGGTGAGTTCATAGAAGATTTTATTTTTTGTCAAACGTTAGCGGAAAATTGATTTTTATTGTTTTTTTCACAAAGTGTCATTTTCCGCTAACTTGTGACAAAAAATAAAATCTTCTATGAACTCACCATACTCCTAACGGCATACCTTGGGGTGTCTTCTTTCTAAAATGGGGTCACTTGTGGGGTTCCTATACTGCCCTGGCATTTTAGGGGCCCTAAACCGTGAGGAGTAGTCTGGAAATCAAATTCCGCAAAATGACCTGTGAAATCCTAAAGGTACTCATTGGACTTTGGGCCCTTTAGCGCAGTTAGGGTGCAAAAAAGTGCCACACATGTGGTATCGCCGTACTCGGGAGAAGTAGTACAATGTGTTTTGGGGTGTATTTTTACACATACCCATGCTGGGTGGGAGAAATAACTCTGTAAATGGACAATTGTGTGTAAAAAAATCAAAAGATTGTCATTTACAGAGGTATTTCTCCCACCCAGCATGGGTATGTGTAAAAATACACCCCAAAACACATAATACTACTTCTCCCGAGTACGGCGATACCACATGTGTGGCACTTTTTTGCACCCTAACTGCGCTAAGGGGCCCAGAGTCCAATGAGTACCTTTAGGCTTTACAGGGGTGCTCACAATTTAGCACCCCGCCCACTTGCCAGGACAGTTAACAAACCCCACAAATGACCCCATTTTGGAAAGAATACACAACAAGGTATTCCATGAGGGTAATGGTGAGGTCATTGAAAATTTTATTTTTTGTCACAAGTAAACGGGAAATGACACTTTGTTAAAAAAAAATTTAAAAAAAATTCTGCTAACTTGTGACAAAAACTAAAATCTTTTATGAACTCACCGTGCACCTCACATAATACTTTAGGGTGTCCTCTTTCCAAAATGGGGTCATTTGTGGAGTCTGTCCTGGCATTTTAGGGTCTCTGCAATCATTACATGTATGGCCAGTATTAGGAGTTTCTGCTATACTCCTTATATTGGGTATACAAGTAATGCACTCTGGGCTGAAAGGAAAAATGAACGGCAAACATACCTTGCTCCACATCAATGGCAGATCTTCCTCCACATCAATGGCAGTGATAACCTCAGGAGAGAGACACCCCGTGCCACCCTGCACTCAGGGTGAGCCACCAACTTATGTGACTGGGCCTCAGAACTTTAGTATACAGCATTATGCCTGTAGGATACAGCAATATGCCTGCCAATAGAGATGACTCTGTGTGGCATTAAAGCATCATCATAGGCCCAAATCACATATAAACCGGGGGTGTCCACACTCAAGGGAAATTCAAACATGCCGTCTTATATCACCAACCCAGGACAGATCAGCAATATCAAGCATGGAAACCGATCCTTCTTCCCACTTTTATGCTTACCCGTTTGGTCTTCAAGCTTACCTCTCCTCTCCCTGCGACAATGTGCGAAAGACCACTGAGTGTGTGCCTACTCCTGTGTCTGGAGTTCCCTAGGTTCTAATAGTGTACCTGCTCGTGGTACCTCTCAAAACACGGCCCTACGCATAGACCAGGCTGGTCAGGACAGCGGGGACAATAAAAACTGGTGTCATTCCTTCTTCCAGTCCTGCTGCAGACACGACAATGTTTTCTTCGGATGCGTTGACCTGGGGCACACGGAATCTGATAGGCGTAATGCCTACCATGCAGTCGGCTAGTTGCATCTGGGGGGGGGGGGGCCTGGCACCTCCTGGATACAGGATGTCCAGAATGATCTGTTCCTGAAATTGGAGGAAAGATCCAGTTCTCCCAGCCTTACTGTAGAGAACAAAGCTGTTGTAAACTGCCAATTGAATCAGATAAAAAGACACTTTCTTATACCAGCGTCTTGTTTTCCGGGTCATTAAATAGGGCGCTAACCTCTGGTCATTGAAGTCCACCCCTCCCATGTTGACATTATATTCGTGGACGACAAGGGGCTTTTCAATGACCTTAGTTGCCCGTTGAATTTGGACTGTCGTGTCTGTGTGAATGGTGGACAGAAAGTAAACGTCCCTCTTGTCCCTCCATTTCACCGCGAGCAGGTCTTCAGTACGCAAGGCGGCCCTCTGCCCCCGTTGAAGTCTGGTGGTAACGAGCCGTTGGGGGAAGCCCTGGCGACTAGGCCGCGCAGTGCCACAGCATCGGATTCCTTCTAACTTTAAGTGCTGAAAGAGGGCCACACTTGTGTAATAATTGTCCACAAAAAGATGGTACCCCTTCCGGAACAAGGGTGACACCAAGTCCCACACAACCTTTCCACTGCTCCCCAGGTAGTCAGGGCATCCGACCGGCTCCAATTTTGAGTCTTTTCCGTCATAGACCCTAAAACGACATGTATAGCCTGTGGCCCTTTCACAGAGCTTATACAGTTTCACCCCATACCGGGCGCGCTTGCTTGGGATGTACTGTTTGATGCCAAGGCGCCCGGTAAAGCGTAAGAGGGACTCGTCTACGCAGATGTTCTGTTCAGGGATATAAGCATCTGCAAATGTTGAGGACAGGTGGTCTATGAGGGGCCGAATTTTGTGGAGCCGGTCTCCCCTTTCATGACAGGTTTCGTCGTCGTTGAAGTGCAGGAAGCGCAGGATGGACTCAAATCGTGTCCTGGACATGGCAGCAGGGTACAAGGGAACATGATGTACTGGGTTCATAGACCAATACGACCGCAATACATTCTGTTTCATTAGTCCCAAGTGAAGGATAAGGGCCAAAAAGATTTTAATGTCGGAAACTTGGACTGGTTTCCACCCGAAAGGCTGGGCATACATGCTCTCCGGGTGCTCGGTGATGAATTGTGTGGCTTTACGGTTGGTCTCAACCACAATTAAGTCCAAGAGAACCTGGGTGATGAACAGCTGCAAAAATTCTAGGGCCGTTCCTAGATGAGCTGTCGCCACCTGGACTCCAGACTGGGCGGTGAAAGGGGGCACTACGGGTGCGGCGGAATCAGGGGATTGCCAATCTGGTTGTGCCAGCACCTCTGGGAGTCTATGGGTACTACGGGCCCGTCTTCTTCTTGGTGGCTGCGACGGGGGTACTACTGCACTTGCCACCGTACCAGTTTCAACTTCCATGCTGACGCTCACCACTTCGCCAGGGTCTACGGAAGCACTGGCACTAAGTCCAGGAGATGCTGCGCTGCTGGTGCCTGCCTCACCAAGAAAACTATCAACAGCGCTAGCACCACCCTGCTGCCCTTGAGGCGGATCCTGCGCCACCTGCGGTCTAACGACTTGGGGTCTGGTACGCCTGGCTCTAGCCGGGACCATAGCCTCGTCATCACTATCGGTCAGGGAACCACTGCTTTCTACAGGTTCAAATTCGGACCCGGAAGATTCGACGGATGATTCTTCCCAAAAGAACTCATCCGACTGGTCCATGTACCTGTATACCTCGTCATCGGAAAGCCCCCTTCTTGCCATTTTGGATTGCTAAATTTATGGGGTTTTCCTCCGAGACTACCCAGAAAAAAAGAGCACCTACCTAGCAAAAAGGGAGTATTTGAGAGGTATTGGGGTTGGTGGGAAGTGGGGTCTCAGAGGCAATCAAACAATCACAGGACAATCAAATACAATTACAGCACAATCGACTCCAATCACAGCACAATCAAATCTGATGCACTCGGAAGGTGATGGGGGGAGGGTGGGATTGGGTGTGGCGGGAAGTGGGGTCTCAGGCAATCAAACAATCACGGGGCAATCGAAGCCGATCACGGGACAATCAAATACAATTACAGCACAATCGAATCCAATCACAGCCCAATCAAATCTGATGCACTCGGAAGGTGATGGGGGGAGGGTGGGATTGAGTGTGGCGGGAAGTGGGGTCTCAGGCAATCAAACAATCACGGGGCAATCAAAGCAGATCACGGGACAATCAAATACAATTACAGCACAATCGACTCCAATCACAGCACAATCAAATCTGATGCACTCGGAAGGTGATGGGGGGAGGGTGGGATTGGGTGTGGCGGGAAGTGGGGTCTCAGGCAATCAAACAATCACGGGGCAATCGAAGCAGATCACGGGACAATTAAATACAATTACAGCTCAATCGACTCCAATCACAGCACAAGCAAATCTGATGCACTCGGAAGGTGGTGGTTGGAGGTGGTGGGGGTGGGGGGGGAGGGGGGGGGTTGGGTGTGGTGGGGGGGGAGGGGGGGGTTGGGTGTGGTGGGAAGTGGGGTCTCAGGCAATCAAACAATCACGGGACAATCGAAGCAGATCACGGGACAATCAAATACAATCGCAGCACAATCAAATACAAGCGCAGCACAATCGAATACAAGCGCAGCACAGTCAAATACAATGCACTTGGACGGTGATTAGGGAGGGGGCCTGAGGGCGATTTGAGGGGGTGGGGGGTTGATCAGGAGCCTGCACGGGGCAGACTGAGTCCTGATCTGATGAGAGGCAGACACAGGGGGTTACTGATCAAAGATCAGTTAGTGATTGCTGGGGAGGACAGATGTAAACAAAGAGCAGGGGATGTAATCAGAAGGGGGGTATGAGGGCAATCGAGGGCCTGGGCAGGTGATCGGTTACCCCCGCGGGGCAGTTAGGGTCTGCTCTGATGGGTGGGGGTGCTGAGGGGTGATGGACAGGTGATAGACAGGTGATCAGAGGGGGATCAGAGGGGGATCAGAGGGTAAGGTAGCTGTATACAGATGTATACAGTATACAGGGGGGTAGTCTGGGATGGGGTGTGGGGGTGATCTAAAGGTAGGGGGGGAGGATCAGGGGTGACTAGGAGGCAGTTAGGGACCTAAACTAAGGGGCAGCGTCGCTAGTTAGTGGCAGGTGAGGGGGGTGGGGGTTTTGTAGGGGTGCAAGGGTGCTAGGCAGGGGTCTGCTGGGGTGATCAGGGGGGGTATGAGGCCTGGGGTGGGTGATCAGGGAGGCTGAGGTCAAAAAAAGCTGTTTGCTGGATACACTTACGAGTGGTTCCTCCTCGCTGGTGGTCTCTGCAACAATGAGACCACGAGGCGAGGAGGAAGCACGTATAAGGCACTTTGTTTACCTAACAAAGTGCCTTATACTTTCTGATTGGCCCATTGTATGGATTCCTCCGCTCGCCGGCTCTGCTAAGTGGCCGGCGAGCAGAGGCAAAATGCCAGGCTTCCGACTCCCGGCGGAGGATCGCGTCACTGATGACGCGATCGCTCCGCCCATGCCCCTACAAGGACCACCGCCATTTGTCTATACGGCGGTCCTTGCGGGGTGCGCTTCCCGGCCGCCATTTGTATATACGGCGGTCGGGAAGTGGTTAAAAAAAGGTTTAGTCCTTTACAGCTAGCTATAGAGACTAGGCCACTTTGAAGCACAGAACATTTTTATGCTTTCTCCCTTTGTACAGTATTCTCCACTTCTTTATATGTATGTGCTCAGTACAGTGCACTGCTAGTGAATGTCCGGTCTTGTACACATCTGACAATGCATACATCTAAAAAAGGTGTCGGTTAAAAGGTAGGAGGACAATGCCAATAGTAGAATATCTGTAATTTTACTGATATGTTACTATCCCTGATTTCTGGTAGGAGAATATAAGTAATTATACAGATACTCTACTATCCCTCTCTAGAATCTAAACCTAACACTAGCCCTTCCCTACCTATGGCTCAAACTAACCTCCCTCCTATCTACACCTAACTCTAACTCTAACTGCAACCTGGGTTTGTGACTTGTGAGTAGAACCTCCGATTTTCGTCCGCGAACTGGGTACGCAAACCTCCCGCGAAAGTTTGGTTCGCGCAAACTTTCGTGAACCGCATAGACTTCAATGGGGAGGCAAACTTGGAAAACTAAAAAAATTTATGCTGGCCACAAAAGTGATGGAAAAGATGTTTCAAGGGGTCTAACACCTGGAGGGGGGCATGGCGAAGTGGGATAGATGCCAAAAGTCTCGGGGGAAAAATCTGGATTTGACGCAAAGCAGTGTTTTAAGGGCAGAAATCACATTGAATGCTAAATTGCAGGCCTAAAGTGCTTTAAAACATCTTGCATGTGTATACATCAATCAGGGAGTGTAATTAGAGTACTGCTTCACACTGACACACCAAACTCACTGTGTAACGCACCGCAAACAGCTGTTTGCGTAGTGATGGCCGTGCAGGACTGGTGCGCACCATGGCGAGATTGCTCTTCCTCACTCAGTGATGTCAGGTAATGTCTGACTGCCTTATCAACTTTCGATGGTTCTTTCTCTACCATTGTTAAAGCTTACATCTATTTTTTTAAATACTGCTTGCTGTTCAGTACCTGCAACGAGAATCTTTTATGGAGGGCAAGTCTGCCATTGCGAGTGACCACGGGTAATGGCTGGGGAATCCTGGTTTGACTCCGGTCCAGAGTGGGAGTCTAAGAAACGGCTACCATCACCACACATCCAAGGAAGGCAGCAGGCACGCTGTGGGCAAAGTAGCAGGAACGGCTACCACACACATCCAAGGAAGGCAGCAGGCATGGCATGCACGTCCCGAGGTAGTGACCAAAAATAACGATACAGGAGGACTTTCCAGGCCCTGCTGTATATTACACTGATAGACTTTACTACCTTTAACGAGAATCTGTTATGGACGGCAAGTCTGCCATTGCGAGTGACCACGGGTAATGGCCGGGGAATCCTGGTTCGATTCCAGTCCGGAGTGGGAGCCTAAGAACCGGCTACCACCACACATCCAAGGAAGGCAGCAGGCATGCTGTGGGCAAAGGAGCAGGAATGGCTACCACACATCCAAGGAAGGCAGCAGGCATGGCATGATTGTCCCGAGGTAGTGATCAAAAATAACAATACAGGAGGACTCTCGAGGCCCTGCTGTATATGACACTGATAGACTTTACTACCTTTAACAAGAATCTGTTATGGAGGGCGAGTCTGCCATCCATTCAAGTAAAAGGTATGCACTGATTGCCAAGTATAATACAATGTGCAGTAAAAGATGCAGTGAAAGGTATGCAGTGACTGCAAGCAGATGTTTGTGTAGTGACGGCCGTGCTGGACTGGTGCACACCATGATGAGAGTGCAGGTGATTGATGCCATGGTTCTTACTATTAATCGTATTCAAATAGAAATCCCTAAGATAACTAAACAACTTGAAGAACCAACAGTTAAACTACATGAGCTTTTGTCGCAGTAGGAGCGTGACAAAGCCGACAAGGAATTAGATGACCTCAGACAAGCCTTTAAGAGCAAGATGGAGGCCACTAAAAGACAAAAGTTTCAATGTGACACAACAGATTATTCTACTGGTTATGTCTATGTGTGGCAGCAACCATAGAAACTGCCTATTCGACCCAAAAATCCGAAAGCAGGCCCAAGGCCTGGCAAGCCATCTACACCTAAAATTCCAGGCTCATTACCGCCTGGAGATGGATCTTCTGATTTTTTACCAACCAGCACACCAGAGGAATCAACAGACATGTCCAGCCAAGAGGAAAACGCCGTGGCGGGCGCCGAAGGAAACATCAGAGACAGGCTGCGACAGTGGCAGAAACCCAAGATATAGAGGTGGAGAATATTGTTGTTAACATCTCCTCGATACAATTGACGGAATTACAACTACATGTTCTAAATAAGGGACTATCCTTTGCCCCCACCCACTGGCCAGACCAATTGCAATTGGATATCGAACTGCAACTTTTTTTAGGCGGATCAAATTGAGATATTACTTTAGTCAACCGAGATTCATACCTACACAACAAGAAGATGTATCACAGTTAACCCTTGATGGTACTGATTTACGTTTGAAAAGCACGTTCAATCTACCGTCATGTCAGACAATTGACAGTTATATTTCTAGAGTGACGGCAAATGTCCAGAAAATAGTAAGCAATAACAGATGACCAATTAGACACAATTTATCTAGGGAAGAACATCAGGCTATTGTTGAGTTAGAGCAAATGAATACAATCACCATTAAGCCATCCGACAAGGGGGGAGCAGTGGTAGTGATGGATACCTCAGACTACTTATCTGAGGCATATAGACAACTTTATGATGTTAATACTTACACATCACTGCCCTGCGACCCCCTGTCGGATATTCAAAACTAGATTAATGTTATTGTGGATAGAGCATTTACCAACAATATTATAGAAGATAAGTTGGCACAATTTTTACGCATGGAATTTCCAAGAACGCCGATTCTTTATCTATGTCCCAAAATCCACAAGAGACTTCAACACCCACCAGGCCGACCAATTGTGTCAGGAATAGACTCGGTTCTGTCTCCTTTGGCGAAATATCTAGATTATCTACTGAGACCATTTGTTTTTGCCCAGAAATCCTATCTGAGGGACACTGCCATGTTTCTGGAAACTTTTTCTCACTTACAGGAACTGCCGGATGACTGTTTATTGGTCTCCATGGATGTGGAGAGCCTCTACACCTCCATCCCCCATGATGGAGGTGTAGAGGCTGTACGACATACTTTATTCATTGCATCAGATTTTTCTGATACTCAAATTGATCTTCTTATTGATCTGCTAAAAGTGGTATTGACCTGTAATTACTTTGTTTTTAATAACGAGTTCTTTTTACAGGTACGAGGAACTGCTATTGGGTCGAACGTGGCTCCGTCCTACGCAAATATACATATGAATGTATACGAAGAGAGCTTTGTATACACTAATTACATCTTTCAAAAACATGCCAAAATTTGGCTTAGATAGATAGATGATATATTTTGCGTGTGGGCGGGGCCACGTTCAACCCTTGATGAGTTTGTTGCCTATCTACATCAACAATGCGATGCTATTAAACTTACGGTCCATTGTGATAGTGCCCAAATTAGTTTTTTGGACACCATGGTTTCCCTCTGTGATGGGAAATTGAGCACAGATTTGTACATTAAATCAACAGATCGTAATGCTATCTTGACTGATGATAGCTTTCATCCTATCACTACTAGAAGGGCAATTCCCAAAAGCCAATTTTTGCGTATTGGTAGGATAGTGGGGGATGAGGCTGTGAGAGAAATCAGGTTTACAGAGATGACTAACAAATTTCTCGCAAGACAGTATCCTGTCAATTTGATCAAAGATGCACACAAGGAGGCATGTGAGCGGCCTTCAAGCCCAGGAGGGAGAAGAGTCAGTGACAATCGTGTACCATTTGTTTCACAGTACAATGTTTGGTCTCATTTCATAGGTAAAAGTATTAAAAAGCATTGGCATGTATTGTCTGATTCCTTTCCATCTGTGGGCGAATTTCAGAGGGCACCCCTTCTTTCATACAGGCTAGCTCCCACTCTGCGTGACAGATTGGTTCACACAGAGATAAGGACCCTAGTAAGACCTCCAGATATTTCAGGTAGAAGAGGCACGTTCCCATGCCTTAAATGCGTGCATTGTCATTCCATTATTAGGAGTCCCACTTTTGCTCATCCACACACAGGTAGATTGTATACTATACGTGGCTGCTTTAACTGTGATTCCCAATATGTAGTATACTTACTTAAATGTCCATGTGGACTGATCTATATTGGTCAGACCATGACTAAATTTAAAATTAATAATAATAATAATAATAATAATCCGAACATTTGTATAGCGCTTTTCTCCTGTCAGACTCAAAGCGCTCAAGAGCTGCAGCCACTGGGACGCGCTCAGGAGGCCACCCTGCAGTGTTAGGGAATCTTGCCTTGAACTCCCTACTGAATAGGTACTTGACCTAGCCAGGATTTGAACCCTGGTCTCCCATGTCAAAGGCAGAGCCCTTAACCAGTACACTATCCAGCCACTTTTTAGGCTGTCTGCACACAAGTCCGCGTTCCGCAATCGGTCAATTGACCAATCTGTGGCAGCACATTTTGCACAACAGGAGCACCAGGTCAGCCAGTTACGTTGCCAGATCATTGAAGGTATCCCACCTATGAAAAGAGGTGGGAGTAGACTTAAGAGGCTCCTGTATAGGGGTGCATTCTGGATTAAAACTCTAGACTGTCTGGAACCGAAGGGCCTAAACAGAGAATATGATTTGATACCATTACTTTGAACTAGGTGCCCCATGCCTCTTTTTGTCTATACTTATATTTATATTTGTTCTCAATATTATTTTTTGTATTTTTTATTTATTATTTATTTTTTATCTTCAGATATCTTTATTGCGGTTGTCCTTCTGTGGAATGCGGGCTGGTGCCAAGCACCCATCTTTTTACAGCCACGTATGTAGTATATTATGACATACATATATATATCTTCTCCCTCTTCTCTTGCAGGTTAGATGCAGCGCGACTGTGTGTTTACGCTGGGACGGGGGGAGGATCCTGTTCCCCTGTACTCGCTGTTGCCATGGTTATGCTGCGATGGGCGGCGTCTGGGCAGGAGGGCGGACGTTTGAGCGTGTGACGTGCGCTATGACATCTGCGCTCCACACTGGCTCTGTGTCCTGCCTCTCTCTGCGTTGTGGCGCTTCCTGTCGGGGTGGACCAATGTGCTTGCCTCTTTCCCCTTTCAGGGGCGGGTGGGCAGGCGCAGATGGTGGTGACCTGTATGGTGGACGGCTGAATCCCTCCTGCCTCAAGTGTGGGCACAGGTGAGCGCTCCGTTTTTTCATTGGCTCCTCCAAGTACTTGTGTTTCCCATCAGGTCCGCTTAGTGCCCTGATTGTCCTGATTGGCTGACACTGCTGTGCAGCTCAGGATTGGCTAGTTTGAAAATAGGTGGGGGTATATAATGGGGTTAGCACTGTGAATCATTTAGGCTGTCACCAACTTGAGAAAGGGGCTGCGCCCCGAAACGTCACTTCTTGTGATTGCTATGAAGACATAATAAAAGAGCATTATCCTATCTGGATGGTGCCGGCTTTACATCTTTATTTACAGCCCATATGGTCACCGGGCTGAGGTAGCTAAATGACAGAACAGTGACTGTCCAGCTGATCAAATTTGGTCTGTCCACAATGAAGCAACAACCTTATTATCTTTGGTGTGCCACCCCCTGAGACACTCATATAGCCTTCGGTCATTGCTTCATTGTGATACACAATCCCTTTCACTGTGGCAAGGTAATGATCACGAAGGGGAATTGGCACATTTACATGCCTTTTGTTTTGTTGTTGCAGCCGCAGTGCAGCCAGAAAAATTAGGCAGGCATGCACACGCACTAGAAAAATGATTATAGCGGCCGCTGCTAGCAACATTCAGGAATCCGCCAGGAGTCCTGGACCCTGTTGGTGGTGGTGGGGAGGCAGTCAAGTGGCCTGCGGGCAGAGGTGCTGTGTGGGGAGTCTTGGGGCAGGCAGCCAGTCACACGGCATGCCGGCAGAGATGCTGTGTGTTGGGACTGACTTAGTCTTTGGGTGGGCAGTAGCCCTCCGGGATCCATGCCTCATTCATTTTGATAAAGGTTGAGGTACTGAACCCTTTTATGACTTAGGCGACTTCTCTTCTCAGTGACAATGCCTCCAACTGCGTTGAAGGTCCTTTATGACAGGACGCTTGAGGCAGGGCAACACGAAGTTGGATGGCAAATTGGGACAGCTCTGGCCACCGGTTAAGCCTGCACACCCAGTAGTCCAAGGGTTCATCGCTGCTCACAGTGTCTGCATCCACACTTAAGGCCAGGTAATCAGCTACCTGCCGGTCCAGGCGTTGGTGGAGGGTCGATCCGGAAGCGCTAAGGCTTCACTAAAGAATGTCCGCATGTCCGACATCACTATGAGATCGCTGGAGCATCCTGTCCTTGACTGCGTGAACATGGGAGGAGGATTACTGGCAATGGTACCTTTATTGCGTTGTGCTGTGACATCACCCTTAAACGCACTGTAAAGCATAGTTGCCAGCTTGTTCTGCATGCGCTGCCTCCTTTCTGCCTTCTGGTGAGTTGGTAACATGTCCGCCACTTTGTGCCTATACCGAGGGTCTAGTAGCGTGGCCACCCAGTACAGCTTATTCCCCTTGAATTTTTTTATGGGGGTCCCTCAATATTCTGGACAGCAGATGCCATCTGCACAAAGTTGGATCCAGACGTACTCTTCATCTCCTCTTGCTCTTCCTCAGTGACGTCAGGTAAGTCCACCTCCTCCCCCAAGCCACAAACAATACCACGGGAACGTCGATCAGCACAAGCCCCCTGTGACGCCTGCTGCAGTTGTTCTTCTGCCGCCACCTCCTTCTCCACCAAAGAAACACCTTCCTCATCATCCAAGTCTGAATCCTCTTCCCCAAACAACTCTTCCTCCTCCTCCCCCCTCTGTGCTGCGGCAGGTGTTGAGGAAACATCTGATTCTGATAAAAATTGCTCCCACAACTGTTCCTGCCATAACTGTTCCTCTTCACGCTCCTCCACAGCTTGATCCACCACTCTATGCATGGCACGCTCCTGGAAGTAAGCATACGGGATCAAGTCGCTGATGGTGCCTTCACTGCGACTCACATGGTTGGTCACCTCCTCAAACGGCTGCATGAGCCTGCATGCATTTCACATCAGTGTCCAGTTCGGGGGCCAGAGCATCCCCAGATTGTGTCCAAATCTCCCCAGATTGTGTCCTTCTACTGAAATTGTAGAGGTACTGGGTGACAGCTTTCTCCTGTTCTAGCAGGCGAGAGAACATGACCAGTGTCGAATTCCAGCGAGTCGGGCTATCACATATCAAGCGTCTCACCGGTAAGTTGTTTCTCCGCTGAATGTCTGCAAAGCGTGCCATGGCCGTGTAAGACCGCCTGAAATGTCTACAAAACTTCCTGGCCTGCTTCAGGATGTCCTCTAAGCCTGGGTACTATGACACAAATCTTTGAATGACTAGATTCAGCACATGTGCCATGCAGGGTACATGTGTCAGCTTTCCCAAATTCAAAGCGGAAAGGAGATTGCTGCCGTTGTCACAAACCACGTTGCCGATCTCCAGCTGGTGCGGGGTCAGCCACTGATCCACCTGTTTGTTAAGAGCATCCAGGAGAGCTGGTCCAATGTGACTCTCCGCTTTGAGGCAAGACTTGTCTAAGATGGCGTGACACCGTCGTACCTGGCATGCAGCATAGACCCTGAGGAGCTGGGGCTGTGTAGCTGGAGAGGAGATTGCAGCACCAGTAGAGTTGAACTGCCACTCAGCCAAGGAGGAGGACGACAGCGAAGAGGATGTAGCAGGAGGAGAGGAGGTGGCAGGAGGCCTGCCTGCAAGCCATGGAGATGTCACAAGTTGGTCCGCTGCACAGCCACGTACTCCCTGCTTGCCATCAGTCACCAGGTTGACCCAATGGGCCGTGTAAGTTATGTACCTGCCCTGACCGTGCTGGGCAGACCATGCATCCGTGGTCAGGTGGACCCTTGACCCAACGCTGTGTGCCAGAGATGACACCACTTGCCTATCCACTTCACGGTACAGTTTGGGTATCGCCTTTTTAGAGAAATAATTGCGGCCTGGCATCTTCCACTTCAGTGTCCCAATGGCCACAAATTTACGGAAGGCCTCAGAGTCCACCAGCTGGTATGGTAAAAGCTGGTGAGCTAACAGTTCCGCCACACCAGCTGTCAGGCGCTGGGCAAAGGGGTGACTGGCAGAAATCGGCTTCTTCCGCTCAAAGATTTCCTTCATGGACACCTGGCTGCTGTGGGCAGAGGAGAAGGAACCGCTCAAGGGCAGAGGCGTAGTGGAGGAGGGTGGCTGTGAAGGTGCAAGGGAGAAAGCAGCTGAAGATGCTGCACCTGAAGGAGGAAGATGAGAAGGAGGGTGGCTTTTCTTTTGTGTGCTGCTTTTGCTCAGGTGCTCTTCCCATTGCAGTTTGTGCCTTTTCTCCATGTGCCTTCGTAAGGCACTTGTCCCTACGTGAGTGTTGGCCTTTCTGCGGCTCAATTGTTGGAGGCAGAAACAACAGATGGCATTGCTCCGATCTGAGGCAGACACATTAAAAAATGTCCAAACCGCTGAGCCCCCCTGGGGTGATGGCACTATGGTGGCACCAGCAGCTGACGTTGATGTGCCTTCTTCTGAGCACTGTACTTTGGTCGAGAGCCGCACAAAATCACATCAACATGACCTCGCACAGATCTGCCGGGTGGCCTTCCTCTGGGTCTGCCCCACCTCTTCCAGTTTTGTCAGTTGTGTCCATATCAGGGGGGATGAAGTGAAAGGTATGAAAGTATGCACGGAGTGGTATATAACACTGCGTGTGTAGGTAGGTAGGTGGGTGCACTGAACACAACAGGTAGGTAATAGGTATATGCAGTGATGAGGTGGGTGCACTGAACCCAACAGGTAGGTATATGCAGTGATGGGTATTACAATGTGCACCTGTCACACACAGACAGGTAGCGGACAGGCACAGTGACACTGCGTGCGCTCACGTAGGTAGGTGGGTGCACTGTGAACAACAGGTAGGTAGGTATATGCAGTACTGGGTATTACAATGTGCACCTGCCACACACACAGGTAGTCACTGAATGTGCTGGGCCTGGCAGTGGCACACACACAGTATGAATTATCAAGGCTGTCTATGCAACACAAGTGTCAGTGGGACACACAGAAAAAAAGAATAGATCACAAGAACAAGATTAGCTCTCAAAAGAGCTGTTGTGGGGTGCTATTTTAGCAATAAGAATCAGCAAGGAGCAAGCTAACAAGCCTACAAGAGCCTAACTAAGCTTTCCCTATGAGAGAGTCTGCAGCAGCTGTCCCTTCTCTATTTACTACAGGCACACGAGTGAGTATAATGGCCGGCGGTGCCTGCCTTTTATAAGGAGGGTGGGGCTCCAGGAGGGAGTGTAGCCTGATTGGCTACAATGTGCCTGCTGACTGTGATGTAGAGGGTCAAAGTTGACCCTAATGGTGCATTATGGGGGCGAACCGAAGTTCCGGAAAAGTTTGCGGTTCTCGGCGATCTCGAACCACCGGAAGTTCGCCGGGAACCGTTAGCTGGCGAACAGTTCAGGCCATCTCTACTTGTGAGTGCCACTTTTAGCTGTCTCATTTATACCATTTGCATAACATGCTAAACCATAAGGGATTCCAGGCCTCTCCTGTGCTCTTTCCCTCTTTCTGGAAGATTCCAGATTTTCCAGCCCTTTGCTTTTGTTGCAGACATGGCTGATTAACTCTGACATCCAGAATGTACTGATATTTAGTGGAATCCATTCTTTCCTTCACTCATCAATGTTTTTGTTTCCACTTGCAATAAGATTACCCCCAGCATCATGTGTCCAACTGTCCATCTTATGTTTAAGAGGTAGAATAATAATAATAATAAAACTTTTTTTAATTTATTTATCAAATGTCACACTTTTTTCACAAACAACGCTTTGTCCAAGCAAGTGCATTTTTACTTCATCAGTCCACAGTGATTCTGAAAGGCAACTGATTTGTCAATATGCCAACTGTGCATAGCACTGGGACATAACAACAAGTCATGGTGTCCCCCAGCAAAACTTTGACGGCCCCTCCCCTCCCAGTATAGTCATGTCGTCCCAGCAGTGTCATACTCTCCCTCCCCCATTATTGTCAGATACTAAACTGAATAGGAGCACTGGCAAAAGCATATTTGAAGCCTCCACTGCATTCACTACTGATCCATTTATCTGACCACAGAGAACCCTCAGCAAGACCATAACGATTAATGGGAGGAAACTCAGAAATGCTTTTCCTGGAGTTCCCATACAGGTTGGTTCCTGGAGTTTCCATACAGGTTAGTTCCTGGAGTTTCCATACAGGTTGGTTCCTGGAGTTCCCATACAGGTTGGTTCCTGGAGTTTCCATACAGGTTGGTTCCTGGAGTTTCCATACAGGTTGGTTCCTGGAGTTCCCATACAGGTTGGTTCCTGGAGTTTCCATACAGGTTGGTTCCTGGAGTTCCCATACAGGTTGGTTCCTGGAGTTCCCATACAGGTTGGTTCCTGGAGTTCCCATTCTGTTTAGGATTTGAGCAAGTTGCAGCAAGATAGCAGCCACAACTGGTGCATCTTTGAACTTCCCACCAGTAGTTCTCATTGGTCCACTGATCTGACCAATAATAATAATCTGAACATTTGTATAGCGCTTTTCTCCTGTTGGACTCAAAGTGCTCAAGAGTTGCAGCCATAAAGACACACTCAAGAGGCCACCCTCCTGCGCATTAGGGAGTCTGACCTTGAACTCCTTACTGAATAGGTACTGACCCTAGCCAGGATTTGAACCCTGATCTCACATGTCAAAGGCAGGGCCCTTAACCAGTACACTATCCAGCCACTTCTAATAATAATATGTCCCCATCCTGAAATGTGTAGTTGCAGGAAAACAGTCCATTGTCAACGGCTATTTCATTTTTTATTAAATAAACAATGTACATATGTAAGCATGAGCAACATATTATGTTTACACAATCTCTGTTTGCCTAAATAACAAAATGTCTAAAAGGTAAGAAATCATCAGTGTTAAAACATTCCATAAAAGAGGCAAGGCTAAGCAGAAAGAGGGCAAATACTTTTCATTCCACTGAACAACTCTGTAAATAAAAGAAGAGAAAAACATTGTACCTACAAAAGAAAACACCGTTTTTTTTTTCCTCCATTATTCAAACAGTTTAGTGATTCATTCTAATTATCTGTGTAGCAGATGTCTTATGGCTCAAGTACTTTGTGTAAATATTTTAAATGTATCCCTAAGTTTATGTTAATAGGCCATATGTTGATTTACAGCTTTAGCACAACTTGGAAAATATGCACTTTCATTATAAGCACACAGCCAGAGACAAAGAAAGTGCCAGATTGCAGAAAGTCATTTGGGAGATGTAGTGGGATATTAAATAAATTTGGGGAGACCATTCCCTGCAGAGTTAGTAGGTACTCCTTGCATCAACCACAGTACTGTGGACCAAATAATTAAATGTCTCCTAAGCCGCTGAAAATCTGTGCCTGGGTTTAAATTAGACCCTTTGTTTCTTTCACTGACACATTCCCATATTGACAGATGGAACAAAATAGTAGATTTTATGAGTGTTTATTTTCACAGTGGGGGAGGAATGAAAATTGCATCTTGATTGACCCACATATTGTTTTTTTGCATCAAAACAGCATTCTACCCCGCTGACATCTCTGCAAGGTGAATACAGTGGCTTTGAAGACTGTGCACAGACTAAATTGACATTTGGAAACCAAGTATACTGTGTTTTTTGTGGATATTTCAGCAATGAAATGTTCAGCACTCACTAAAGTGCTCTAAATAAATTGTCGGTTTGCAGAAAGATAAATAATATTCTTAGTACACTTACATTAAAAACCGAAATTATAATGTGTGGATCTCAGAGTTCTATAGTCCATGAACCACTTTTGATTTAGGTACGGATACTAAGAACCACCCAGATTTACTTTATTTAAATGAACTACAGTCACCACCTTCAGTGTGTCTAAAATGAATACCCCATACTTCCTGCAGCATAAAATAAATAATATTGTGAAAGTTACGAAATTAATTTAATTTCACTTTTCCTGAGTTGGTCACATGGTTAAGGTTACAGGAAGCTGTCAACTTAGATACATTTTGAAAGAGAAAGTGTGCTGTTCCTATTCCTGTAGTGATGGCCACCCTATTGGTCTGCAGGATATTACTGGACAGCGTCGCTTCTATGAAAACAGGAGTATGAATGCTAGCGCCGAGGCTTCTGTTTGAGCAGTGAATGATCACTGTTACTTGTTGCAGCAGTGATCATTAATTTATTAGACACAAACATGTTCCTAGTCACCATTTTGTGCAGTGCTGGGTGAGTGTGCCTCTCGTAACTGGGAAGACACGAGTATCTACATCAATGGGAAAAAAAGTGAAGTTTTTAGAGACGTAGATACTTGTCCCGTGGGAGGCAAAATAGTTACATGTATTTGCTTTCTGCACTTGTTTTTCCACAGACCACGTATGTTCAAAAAAGCATTTGCTGTTTCACAGCAGCACACTGTAATTATTAGCAAAAATGCACATGGTGTCCTTAAAAAGGAATGAGCTGTCAGTTTTTAAAACACAAGGAGAAATGCATACACTGAACAGCAGTGGTGATGCCTAATAACAGTGTGCAGGCAAGAGCATTTTCATTTTGGTATAATTCTCAGTAAAAACACAGGCAAATTGTGTAAGTGTGACCCACTGCTTAGCATTGTATACAATGACCTAACTTGTTATCAACTAGTATTCCTAAGTCCTTCTCCAAGTCTGATGTTCCCAGCTGTATGCCATTTATTTTATATGGTGATCCACCATTGGTATGTCCAAGGTGCATGACTTTACATTTATCAAAATTAGATCTCATCTGCCATGTGCCTGCCCATACGTGGTTTAGGTATATATGCTGCATCCTCTAGTAATGTTAGTTTGCTGCATCTCATAGCATGGCAATATATACTGTATCCACACGTCAGCATGTATTCAGCCTTATTGGTTCTGGTGTGTGTGTGGAAGGGGGGGGGGGGGATGTTTGGAACCTTTTGGCACATCATTCCTTTTCCCACTACTATCCAATACATTTTGATTTCTCCCTACAGGCAAAAGCTTTTTTTAAAGGAAAGATCAGCCTGGGCTTACAGTATTTGAAAGAGGTGTGTGTTTCAATACCCAGGAAACTACTGAAAATGCTTACCACATAACATTAATCCATTTTGAAAACTTCCAGTTATAGTTTATTGGAGCACTTATGGTATATCCACTGACTGGACATGCTTGTGGATATCTAGAGATGTTTTTAGAAAATCAGGTCTGCTTTTCACTGTGTACAGTTCCCATGAGCAGGATACATGATAGCACATAGGAATATGTATACTATAAATCTATCACATAGATATTCCCTAAAAAGAGCAAATAATGTCCGTGACACTACACAAGATAGATGATAACCAAACATTTCAAATAAGGCAGTAAATGTTGGGTATCAGAAAGACAAAGTCCATAATTAGTTACCATAAAGTAGCCAGAAAAAAACTTCCTGCAAACCTCAAGTCTTTCCCTGAGAAGGGAAAACCATATGGATCAGGATATATGGTAAATATACAGGATTTGTTCTATATTTAGTTGTGTTGATTCAACTAAACTCCTTTAAAATTATAGATATTCAATTACAAGTGGCTGGTGCAGGTTTAATTTTCTGATCTTAATCCACCGCCTATTACTTGCAACAAAACTACTAGCCCCTCTCCTGATGGGCCTAAAATTGGTCACAATTCAATCAAACTGATCAATTTTTCGGTATTTTTCAATAAAAATGATTGTGGGTGACTGCAGTTGTTTACTTAAAGCTAAGTTATCACAAATTCCTTCTGTTTTAAGAAGGAACTAAGAACATTGAGCATTGGTTTTTTAGTAGGAGGGCTTTTCAGTCATTTTTAGTCCCCTATACTTTCCTAGAATTTTTTGGGTAAGTCGAGCTGCTTGGGTATTCAGTTATATGGAAAAATCCCCCAAAAAATTCTTGTTTAAATAAAACAATTAATGTTTTGGAATTTTTGATAAATATATTATTGGATGTGCTGGAAAAATCAGGTAGAAATATGTGAAAACATTTTATTTGATCAATTTTTTTTTAATTTTCAAAAACATCCTCGTGAGTGTATATTGATACAATTTTTTAAATTCTTCAATCAAGCAGAATATCAATCAAAAATTTTCTGGTCAAAAAGTAAAAAACATTTGAATTGTGTGTGGCCCATTTAAGGTGTAATTAATGATACCTTTTTTTAGTGAACAATCGTATTATTGATCAGATTATTCAGATCGTATTGTATATAAAAAAAAGAAGCTGGTGGTCCCAGCCGATCCTGAATGATCACATTATCGATTGTTTCCTTAAAGAAATGGCCAATTGGTGTGAAGGATTTTTTTAATAGATATGTTTGCAACTGGTTTAAAGAGGATCTAAATGTTTCTACAGGAGAGAAGTAAAACACAGCAAAACCCACCCTGTTTGTATTAAGAGATAACAGGTTGTCTAGTTCTCTCTTATCTGCTAGTAATAAATCACTGTAATTTGATCTGATACCTCTGTCTGATCCATGCTGGGGTGACAGGCTATATATAAGCACTGGAAGTTAACCCTGTATGTGCTTCCATGAAACCAGGAAATAATTGTTACTGCTTATATTTTTTCTGTTTAAAGAAATGTTTTCTGTAATGGATATTATGAAGTTGCTTATGTTTTAGAGCAGAGTGAAAGTCCTGGGTTTAGGTCAGCTTTAAATACGATTGCAAGTTAGCTTTGTTAATGCAGTGGATCTGTTAAATATGATCTTTTCTTTTGATCTTTCTGAATGAACTTACAGAAACTATGATTTTTTGTTAAAAATCGCACCATTTATAGGAATCTTAACAGTGCTATTTTATTCATATCCACTTATGATTGGCGCTCCTTCCACAAACACTCCTCTCCAGCACTAAAACACCTCCACCACACCTCAAAAGGGAATCTCAAATGTCTTCCTAAAATGTTCATCTCTTCGTCTCTGTCGCTTTAAGACTTGTATCAGCAGACCATTGCATGCATAAAAAGAACATGAGCTCCAATAGCGTGATACCGCCTCAATAAACTTTTAATCTCCCACTTTGCTCTGGCTCTAGCTTCCTCACTACGCACCCTTGTTCGCTCCCCAGCACCTCTCTGCTCACCAATCCCTGACCGGTTTTGTCATGTGACTTGTTCAAAAGGGTCATGTGACTAGCACTGTGTGACTTGCTTATATACGTATCGCATGGCTACCTCCGCTGTTACTCACACAGCTAGACTGTTTAAATAAAAACATATATCACAGGCAGATAATCATCTCATGTCATTATTCAATACACCAATTTTTATAAACTTTATGAACTTTTATAATAAAAGTCATGGTATCACTTCCTTTAATACACTCTCCACAGCTCCTCCTAACTCTTCCATATGCAGCAGGTTTCCAAAAAGCTCCTTCCATTCATTCACTTACATCAATACAAATCCATTTAACCCACATAAAATCACTTCAACAATATAATGTCAGTCAGTAGCAATGAAGCAATTCCCATTATACTCCGCATTTAACCCTTTTGGCCTCATAGTTCCCAATCGTAAGATCCACTTAGTTTCTCTCTTAAGCAATTCCTTCTCGATGTTGTTCCCACGCCAAGGTTTGTCCACAACTTCTGTTATACAATATTTTAAATCTGCTATCATCTGTCCCACCTCGGTGCCCGCCACCCCACCTCCACTTCCACAGCTGCCTTTTTTGTCTAGATGGATACTGACAAAAAGGTTAGATCTTGATGCACTTGTACATGGCGTTTAAGAAGATGCAATAAATCCGATGAAATGGCCGGCTAGTGCACGTATCTTTTTCCTACAATCACAGTTTACTTTAAGTTTGCTTTATGATGTGGGTGACGTGGTGACGTCATCACCAGCGCCAATACGGAAGTGAGCTCGCATGTGTTGGAGGAACTGTGGACTATAGCGTGGAGTGAATGGAGGGACCCCACAAAGTGAGCTGAATGGCCAGGGGCATTCTGAGCCAGCCTAACACTGTAAGGACAGCCCGTAGGAGGTGGCGAGAGTCCACATGGGCACCATTAACTGACAAAACTCTGCATAAGGAATACACACCCCGCTTGCACTAACAACGATGTATGAATGATATACAGTGGGTTGCAAAAGTATTCAGCCCCTTGAAGTTTTCCACATTTTGTCATATTACTGCCACAAACATGAATCAATTTTATTGGAATTCCACATGAAAGACCAACACAAAGTGGTGTACACATGAGAAGTGGAATGAAAATCATACGTGATTCCAAACATTTTTTACAAATAAATAACTGCAAAGTGGTGTGTGCATAATTATTCAGCCCCCTTTGATCTGAGTGCAGTCAGTTGCCTATAGACATTGCCTGATGAGTGCTAATGTCTAAATAGAGTGCACCTGTGTGTAATCTAATGTCAGTACAAATACATCTGCTCTGTGAGGGCCTCAGTGTTGTCTAAGTTAATATTGGGAGCAACAACACTGTGAAGTTCAAAGAACACACAAGACAGGTCCAAGACAGGTCAGGGATCAAGTTATTGAGAAATGTAAAGCAGGCTTAGGCTACAAAAAGATTTCCAAAGCCTTGAACATCCCAAGGAGCACTGTTCAAGCAATCATTCAGAAATGGAGGAGTATGGCACAACTGTAACCTACCAAGACAAGGCCATCCACCTAAACTCACAGGCCGAACAAGGAGAGCGCTGATCAGAAATGCAGTCAAGAGGCCCATGGTCACTCTGGACGAGCAGCAGAGATCTACAGCTCAGGTGGGAGACTCTGTCCATAGGACAAATATTAGTCATGCACTGTACAAAGTTGGCCTTTATGGAAGAGTGGCAAGAAGAAAGGCATTGTTAACAGAAAGCATAAGAAGTCCCGTTTGCAGTCTGCCACAAGCCATGTGGGGGACACAGCAACCATGTGAAAGAAGGTGCTCTGGTCAGATGAGACCAAAATGGAATTTTTTGGCCAAAATGCAAAACGCCATGTGTGGCAGAAAACTAACACTGCACTTCACTCTGAACACACCATCCTCACTGTCAAATATGGTGGTGGCAGAATCAAGCTCGGGGGGTGCATCTCTTCAGCAGGGACAGGGAAGTTGGTCAGAGTTTATGGGAAGATGGATGGAGCCAAATACAGGGCAATCTTGGAAGAAAACCTCTTGGAGTCTGCAAAAGACTTGAGGCTGGGGCAGAAGTTCACCTTCCAGCAGGACAATGACCCTAAACATAAAGCCAGGGCAACAATGGAATGGTTTAAAACAAAACATATCCATGTGTTAGAATGGCCCAGTCAAAGTCCAGATCTAAATCCAATCGAGAATCTGTGGCAAGATCTGAAAACTGCTGTTCACAAACGCTGTTCATCTAATCTGACTGAGCTGAAGCTGTTTTGCAAAGAAGAATGGGCAAGGATTTCATTCTCTAGATGTGCAAAGCTGGTAGAGATACCCTAAAAGATTGGCAGCTGTAATTTCAGCAAAAGGTGGTTCTACAAAGTATTAACGCAGAAGGCCGAATAATTACGCACACCCCACTTTGCAGTTATTTATTTGTAAAAAATGTTTGCAATCATGTATGATTTTCATTCCACTTCTCACATGTACACCACTTTGTGTTAGTCTTTCACGGGACGGATCAAGACCAAGTTGCGCCTGGGGCAAGGTCAGGTTTTGGCACCTAAAGGTCAGGTTTTGGCGCCTAAACTGCCATTCATTTTGCCGCCTTTTTAAGAACTCAACAAACTGCGCCTGTGGCAAGATACCCACCTGCCCCCCCCCCCCTAGATCCGTCCCTGAAATTCCAATAAAATGTATTCATGTTTGTGGCAGTAATGTGACAAAATGTGGAAAACTTCAAGGGGGTTGAATACTATTGCAACCCACTGTAGCTTGCAGCTAACACATAAACTGGTTTATTGCCTGACATTATGATAGCCTGAGTCTAGTTAACCAGCAGACACCCGGATGTCCTCATATTAACTTTGGAGAACTGATGATATAGCAACTAGTTGCATTCAGCTTTTTAATTCCCAGGAGTAATAGTGGACATTAGAGTGTATGCTGTGTGTATGTGCTGGTGAGAATGGCACAGCTGGCTGTGGATGGTTTAGGCCGGGGAATAACCATGCTGTTACCCACTTTTAGAGGGGATAGGGGTGTCTGTGTTTAGCTGGTATATCTAATAAAGTCTGATATGTGTTTTAAGCAGGCACTTGCGGGTTTTTGACTTGAAGTTCTTTCTAAACATTCAAAAGATACATTATGAAGTATATTTTCCAGCCTTCTTTTAATCTTACTCTCCCTTTTGCACCACTTGGTAAAGGAGGGATGTGGCATACCTGAACACCCTGAAGACTTTACTCCGGAAAAACTTTATTCTGGACAACTCAGGGTGGCTGGATAGTGTACTGGTTAAGGGCTCTTCCTGATCATTAAGCTGCACCTGTTTAGTGGGAGACCTTGGGCATCCTAGTGGCTGCAGCTCTAGTGCTTTGAGTCCCCCAGTAGAAAAGCGTGATATAAATGTTATTTGTCTTGTCAGCTGAATCCTATTGCAGGTGATTCTCTTAGACCTGGTTCAGGGCTTCCCAGACTGACAACATGCTTCAATGGCAACTGCTGAAGGATGTCCGATTACAGGTCTAGCTTTCTATACATACATCTATTAATGGATTCCCAAACACTTTGCAAAAGTATAGCCTCCTGTGAGCAGATAAAAACTGAAGGGCAGGAACTCTGGTTACCTGTTGAATGAATCAATGCATCTGTAATTGAAACACATTTTTAAACTTTATCTAGTCTTATCAAACAAGTAAATCCTAAAAACCCAGTCAATGAGCTTAGAGATCTGTTGCCCATTATGCACTTACACTCTGTCATATATATAAGGGGACAAAAGAATGTAGCAAAGCAGCTTGGGGGGAAGAAGCTCCACAAGAATCCCCTGTACCATGGACGCACCAGGTTTTTTTCCCCCTGGATTTTGTCCTCTAAATCCAGGTGCAATGTATGGCCATATAGTCCGAAAAATACGGTGCTTGTTATACTCTAACATACTACACTATTAAGGGTTCTTGGTTTCTCTTTTGTCTTTTTGCTGATCTTTCTGGTCAGTAGCATCTGAATCACACACCTGAAACATACTTGCAGCTAATCTTGTCAAAAAATATGATAGCTTCCAGATGTCTCTCACCTTGGGTTCCCTTCAACAACCACCCTGCTTAACGTTATTCTGAATTGATGGCCCTATCATTTTAAAACATTTATCACACGTGCAGATAAGTTTTGTTTAGTGTGTACACCCTTGTGTACTAATAACATGTGCGTGTTAGCAGAGCTCATATGCATGCTTCAGTGTGTGCAGTATGCACAGATGGATTTTTACTTGGCATTTAGAGAAAAAATAAGAAGCCAGCTAGTGGTATACTGGGCATGTTACGCTTGGTGGTATATCCTCCACGGTCAGCACACAATGCGGATTCTGACGTGAAGGAGGTACACACGCTAGCACAAGGAACCAGGATATCCCCAGTTTAGTGGAGGAGAGGACTGACTCCAACAGGAGATGTGGCGCACAGAGCAGGCGTAGATCCGAACAGCCACACATAATCCTTCCACTATAGTGGCTCAGCGCAAGGTAGCGCTGAGCGCATAAACCAGAACTCAGAAGATCAGGACAGGTAACAGAATGAACGCTTGCTTAACCAGTCACTGCTTAAGCGACAGCAAACGTCCAAGACAAGACAGACTGGAATGAGGCAGCCAATGCGAATGCATCGGTGGCGTGCCTCACAAGGACAGGACAGAATAGTCGGGAAATAGAGTAAAAAAAAGACAGACATAATACACACAAATATACAATAGGTATGATTTCCTAGTGTATTACGGTTACAGCTATCAATGAACTACAAATGACTAACTGACATATGTATATATCGGCGATAAACCGATATATGACATAAGCAAGGAACCCTAACTAAGAACTGGAGCAGGACTAGGAAGGATTCGCCACTTCTACGCAGAAGCGAGTGCAATCCACGCAAGGCAACAGGAACAGGACTGACTAGCTAAGCACGGGTGATCACGATACGCGCAACCTACCAAAGCGTGCTGGAAGCTGACTGCCTTAACACAGGATATAAACAGTTCGTGTACGTATATATCAGCGACACTAATGTATTAACGTAACACGAATACAAGGAAAATAACAAACGCGCTAGTATGCGTATATATTGGCGATGAACCGATATATGATGCAAGACTAGCAAAGTAACAATTACTGATAACAAGAACAGGAAGGACTCACTGACCCCTTCGCAGGAGTCAGTGCAGTCCACACGAGATCCAGGAACAGGGGCCTCGGACAGAGTAACAGACTGAATCTGAGACTATGATAGCCCATGGAGCACTGCAGGAAGCAGTCCTTTATACTGAGGTCATCCAATGGGAGCAGCCATGCAGATTCCCACACAGGTGAATGGTAATCAATCACAGGCTGACAGCAGGAAAGGGCAGACAATGATATGCAGCCTGCAAGAAAGGGATTGCAGCTCCATTGCAACTGACAATGTTTGTTTTCACAAAAGCATATTAATCTGTCATTAACTTCAGAGCGACTGCAGATGGAATCAACGCTCAGTGTAAGCGCACACAAAACTATGCGAGCAAATGCACGCAAAGAAATCAAAAACTGCTTGTCTTCAGTAAAACTGCAGCCAGCAATACATGCTGCAGAAGTGATCATAACAGGGCAGCTGACAATACCAAGAAGTAGCAAATTATTTTTTAAAAACAAAACTGGAATGGCTTATGCTGCCATAAGCTTGGCCCTCTGATAGCCTCAACAAGATGGATTTCTGCAACGGCTATCTATAAAAGGTACAGTCTTGCTGTAATTCTCTTTGCATCTCCAGCTCATGCCATCAGCCAATAGCTATTGTTTTTCACTTAAATCCAGGCCAGGTGTATTTATTGAAATTCTCACTGCAAGTGCATGACACATGCCAATTGCCAATACGATCACACAGCTACTAACTAATCTGCCAGCAACCCTGGCTATAGTCCAGTATGACCTAAGCAAGGTTTGCAAACTTTTGACAACTAATAACAGACAATGAGCCTGGTGCAAGCCACTACTGTGCAGTGTGCACAGACAAGCACAAGTAAAGTTTAGCAGATGGTATGCAAAGTGTGTATGGAGTGTTATGTACATTGCAGACCTTGTGTTATGTACACTATATACCTTGCGAGTAAAATGTGTGTTATTGGCTGACTGAATCAGGGTCCTCCATTCATTCAGGTTTATTTACGTAAGTATTTATATAGCGCCAACATATTACGTAGCACTGTACAGAGTATATTGTCTTGTCACTAACTGTCCCTCAGAAGGGCTCTCCATCTAAACCCTACTATAGTTATATGTCTATGTTTGTATGCTGTAGTGCATGTATCATAGTCTAGGGCCAATTTAGGGGGAAGCCAATTAACTTATCTGTATGTTTTTGGGATGTGGGAGGAAACCGGAGTGCCCAGAGGAACATAGGGAGAACACACAGACATGGAGAGAACATACAAACTCCATGCAGATGTTGATCTGGCTGGGATTCAAATCAGGGACCCAGCACTTGCAAGGCAAGAGCGCTAACCACTACACCACCATGCTGCCCAGGTTACTGTATTATTGCAGTGGTGCTTTTACAGGAAAGAAAAAAAACCTCCTCATTTTCAGAAAGATTCAGTCTGTACCTGTCACATTAATATCTGAACAGCCAGATGAAGCAATGCAAGTATGAGCCGCCCCACACACAGACTAGAAACTAACACCCTCAACTTGGCTGCTTTTTAGAAAAGAATGTTAGCTAAAGAAGTTTTATTTCAAACAAAAAAAGGCTACAATTGAGCACTCTGAATGCATTGCTAACCTGTTAGATGGTCATTTTAGATTTGTTCCTGGAGATGGGCTTTTCAGAAAAAAATATTGAAGACAAATCTAGAAGGAAGATGCAACACACTGTATAATAAAAATTGGCCCTGATGCACTAACATTTTCAGTGCCACATGTCATGAAATCTACTTTTCAAGGCTTTTCCTGACATCAGTTTACATTATCCTCCACCAATCATAAAAAAAGCATTAACAAAGTTTGGCATTAAATTAACTGATTTTAATTGTGCATGTCACTCAGGAAAGCTTTCTCCTTGTCTCACATGGCTAGTTTAATGACTATTATAAGACTACTCACAGCAGGAGTTAAGTGATAATTCACAACAGAGCAGTACTTTTCTATGGTAAGACCTTTCTGCATCTTAGAACTAATACAATAAATTAAAGAAGCACCATGGACCTCCTACAGAGAATCTTCAAGCAGGACAGAAGACTGCAAGCAGCACTGGGGAAAGCCTTATGTCAACAAAAAAGGAACCATACGGCAATTAAGGCTGCTGATGAAGATCCTTAAAAAAAAAAAAACAAAGATCTCGAAACAATATATTACAACCCCCAGTGTGTTTTTATTGAGTTACTTTTACATACTTTTAGCCAATGTATACAGGGTCACAGAAGACCCCGTATATACAATGTTGGGGGTGACCAGATGTCACTATAAATCTATCTCTATACGGTAAAGGTTATTTGTCCTCAGAGCTCCTGGAGGGTGAACACGCTGAAACCCGCGCAGGAGATTTGGGTGCAGCACAGGAGATTTGGCCGCAGCCGGCGCCACCATAGGCCGTAATAGGAATTACGGCTATAGCAGGCACAGGGAGTAACTTCAGCGCCGTCAGAAGACAGAGCTGAAGTTACTTTTAAAACATAATAATTCGGCTTCCAGCAATTGCTGGAAGCCAAATTATTTCATTCCCACCATCCATGGCGGCCTGGAGGGGGAATAGTATTTAATACGGCCGGGACTTGTGCGGCAGCAGGATCAGCCATATACCGGCTGAATCCTGCGCCCAAGTCTCCAGCGCCATTCTCTCTCGTACACCTGGAGGGGCCATATCACTCTCCATTGTGGAAACATTGAAACCTTGCTTCCTCTGCTGCAGGCATGACACTGCTTTGGGAGGAGGGGGGTGCAAGAAGATTTTAGCTTTTGTTTGTGTAGTTGAACACCTATGGCACCATGGAAAGCATTAGTCTGCATATCCTATTAGTTTGTTCCAGTTCTGTTATTCAAAACATTCTAGTTTTTTGGTTTGTACACCACATTGTTACATACGTTGTTACTTAACCTTGGCTTGTCCACTGTGATCTTCCAATAGATAGCCTGTTCATAGACCTAGGTTTAAATGGAGACAGACATATAGCGTGTGATCCTTTACAACTAGTGCACCCTGTGTCGTCACACACACTGTGAAAAGGATAATTCTGTCACCACATGCAGGTATGGGGGTATACTTATACGGAATAGCGTGCGGCGTGTCCAGAGGCCCCTGATGAGTCACGCCCCCTTGAGTGACGAAACGCGTAGGGCGGAGCATCTGGATACGCACGCTTACCAAACAACACTACTGACGGACATAGCCAGCGCTGCGGAGGGGAAGCCTGGAGAGTAACCTATGGATTTTTGAGATGTGCTTTATTTGTCTTTTTATCTGGTACGCATATTTGTGCGGGGAATTTTATCTGTATTAAAGAAGTTTTTACGCTATGAGAGGCGGCTGTTCTTATATTTTATAGACAAAGCTGCTGGAGATTTGTGATACGCCTGGCTTTAAAGCAGACTTTTGGTGAGCAGGGAAACGAAGGGGGGGGGGGAGTGTGACCCCCATACCTGCATGTGGTGACAGAATTATGCTTTTCACAGTGTGTGTGACGACACAGGGTGCACTAGTTGTAAAGGATCACACGCTATATGTCTGTCTCCATTTAAACCCAGGTCTATGAACAGGCTATCTATTGGAAGATCACTCTGGACGCGCTGCTGTGATTTGACATTCTTGTACTAAGGGGAACTTTTGTTTTCACTTATTGGCAGCCAGCTGCAAGCCGGATGACTGTATAGGGTGGTGAGCGCTGTATCAGTTTTTAATATTGTCCACTGTTCTGCTTAATGCTGCCTGACCTGATTTTAGCTTGTCCACTGTTCTTCCTGAATGTTGTCTGATCTAACCTTAGCTAGCTCAAGGTCATATATTTTTGTGTAGCATTTCCTTGAGAGTCTACAGTAATCTCTTCTGTTCCTGTTGTGATACTGAAGGCCAAGACCTAAGAGTTCCTTCCCAGCAAAGATGGTGCCTATTAGGGCACTGGGGCCAGCTTAGACTCTGCGACTGGTGAATCCATTGACAAACGTCACAGAAGGTGTCTTTCCATTAGAGCAAATAGCTGCTCTACACATCTCTGTTCAATAACTGCACGGTAGATATTTCCCACTTGAAGAACAAGTATAGTAATTGACTCCTTTGGTTCCATCTCAGACCAAGTCTGGTCTTGTACCAGGTACTGCCTGCAATTCATACTCATTTGTGATGCTTGCCAGCTTTACATCTCCCTCAAACACTCAAAATTTTCAGAGTAGGGAACAAAATCCAGCTGATCTTTCTTTCTGCATCCCAAGCCTGGACACTTTTTCCCAACAGCTCCAGATTCTTCATTGACATGGAGGGTCATCTATGACAAGCTCCATTGCACTCTTTCTGCATAACTCGAGTCTGTATGCCCTTGGAATGATGCAGCACAGAAGCAACTAAATTGTATTGCCCTGTCCAAGCATTTGAACTAAAATATGCTCAGTAAAGATGGCCCGAACCTCAGATTTTCGGTTCCCGAACCGGGTTTGCGAACTTCCGCAAAAAGTTTGGTTCGCGCGTACTTCCGCGAACTGCAATAGACTTCAATGGGGAGGCGAACTTGGAAAACTAGAAAAATTTATGCTGACCAGAAAAGTGATGGAAATGATGTTTCAATGGGTCTAACACCTGGAGGGGAGCATGGCAGAGTGGGATAGACGCCAAAAGTCCTGTGGAAAAATCTGGATTTGACACAAAGCAGCGTTTTAAGGGCCGAAATCACATTGAATGCTAAATTGCAGGCCTAAAGTGCTTTAAAACATCTTGCATGTGTATACATCAATCAGGGAGTGTAATTAGAGTACTGCTTTACACTGACACACCAAACTCACTGTGTAACGCACAGCAAACAGCTGTTTGTGTAGTGACGGCCGTGCTGGACTGGTGCGCATCATGGCCAGAGTGCAGGCTGTGGCGGTTTTCAAGCCCATATGGTCACTGGGCTGTGGTAGCTGAATTATAGAACAGTGACTGTCCAGCTGATCAAATATGGTCTGTCCACAATGAGGCAACGACCTTATTATCTTAGGTGTGACCCCCCCCCCCACCCCGAGACACTCATATAGCCTGCGGTCATTGCTTCATTGTGATACGCAAGCCCATTCACCGCAGCAAGGTAATGATCACGAAGGGGAATTCGCACATGTACATGCCTTTTGTTTTGTTGTTGCAGCCGCAGTGCAGCCAGAAAAAATAGGCAGACATGTACATGCACCAGAAAAATTATTATAGCGGCTGCTGCTCGCAGCGGCCTTAAAAATTCAGGAATCCGCCTCGAGTCCTGCACCCTGTTGGTGGTTGAAAAGGCAGTCAAGCGGCCTGCAGGCAGAGATGCTGTGTGGGGACTGGGGACCGACTTAGTCTTGGGGCAGGCAGTCACATGGCGTGCAGGCAGACATGCTGTGTGTAGGGACCGACTTAGTCTTCAGGCAGGCGCTGTGTGCCAGAGATGACACCACTTGCCTTTCAACATCACGGTACAGTTTGGGTATCGCCTTTTTTTAAAAATAATTGCATATCTTCCACTGCGGTGTGTGGATTTGCTTTTGTGTGCTGCTTTCCATCAGGTGGTCATCCCATTGCAGTTTGTGCTTTGTAATCATGTGCCTTCATAAGGTAGTTGTCCCTACGCAGGTCTTGGTCTTTCCACGGCTCAATTTTTGGTGGCAGAGAGTACAGATGGCATTGCTCTCACCTGAGGCAGACACACAAAAAAATGTCCACACCGCTGAGCCCTGGGGTGATGGCACTTTGGTGGTGGCGGCAGACTGAGTGTTAAGTGGAGTGCCAGAATCAGAGCAGGAGGAGAAGATATGTCACGCTTCCGTGCAGAAGCTGAGAAAGATGTGGTGTTCTGTGTTAAATAGTCAACTACGTCCTGACAATATTGGGGGTTGATGGCACGTGGCTTCTTCTGAACACTGTACTTTGGTCGCGGGACACATGAAATCATGACAGCGCGACCTTGAACAGACCTGCAAGATGGCCTGCCTCTGCCTTTTGTTTTGTCCATATTGGGGGGATGAAGTGAAAGGTATGCACTGACTTGACTAATACAATGTGCAGTCAGTCACACAGGTGCAGATAACAGGTATGCACGGAGTGGTATATCACACTGCGTGCCCTCACGTAGGTAGGTGGGTGCACTGAAGTGAACAACAGGTAGTCACACACAGACAGGCACAGTGACACTGACTGACAGGGCTGTATATAATGCAAATGGGCCACACAAAAAAAAAAATAGATCACAAGAACAAGATTAGCTCTCAAAAGAGCTTTTGAGGAGTGTTTTTTTTTTTTAGCAATAATCAGCCAGGAGCAAGCTAACAAGCCTACAAGAGCCTAACTAAGCTTTCAATATAAGAGTCTGCAGCAGCTATCCCTTCACTAATTACTGCAGGCACACGAGTGAGTCCACTGCCTGACGCTGCCTGCCTTTTATAAGGGGGGGGGGGCTCCAGAAGGGAGTGTAGCCTAATTGGCTACAATGTGCCTGCTGACTGTGATGTAGAGGGTGAAAGTTAACTCTCATAATGCACTATGCGGGCGAACCGAACTTCCGGAAAAGTTCCCGGTTCGCTGCGATCGCGAACCACGGAAGTTTGCCGGGAACTGTTCGCCGGCGAACCGTTCTGGCCATCTCTAATGCTAAGTATTCCTCGGGTGTTTAAAGAATGCGTGTCTCTTGTGGCAAAGATTCACTGATACCTTCTTTGAGGCAAAACACATAATAACTGTTTAAATACCTAATAGAATGGGTAAGGTGAATATCAACTCCATTAAAAGAAGAAGACAAAAGTAAAATCATATAACTCATATATGTCTAAAATGTTATCAATGCACACAGAGGAACGCCTGCAAATGTGATAGGCATAGCCTCTTTTAGTTGGCATTTGTAAAAATGTAATATAAGTCACTTCTACAGTCTTAGATATACCAAGATATCCTTGGGTAACCATATTTCATATAACCAACCTCATTCCATTTATTCCATCCTTGGGGATACAGGTCTAGTGGCATTAGTACAGCATCATTTTATCTCCACTTCCCCTCCCTTACCACGTACATGTAAAAAAAGGCACCAGTAAAAATGGGCACTGGAGTTTGCTGCTAGTAGAATTAGTACATTATTACATTAGTACATTAGTACATAGTAGTACATTTCTGCTATTTTACTATGGTTCAGTGGGTTGCTCCGATGGTGAAATATTGGTAATTTTTACTAATATTTTCCTAGAGCCTAACCATCATACAAAACTCTACCTCTAATGATGCCTAACCCTAACCATTCCCTGTGCTGATGCCAAGCCCTAAAAAAACCCATTCTGATGCCTACCACTAGACCCCCCCTTTTAATGCCTAACACTACCCCCCCTCCCATTCCAAACACTTAAACTGCCCCTCTGATGTCTAACACTAAACACCCTCCTCCTATGCCTAACAATAAATCGATAAAATATATATGTCTTTTTTTATTCTAGCGACTCATTGTGACATAGAAATCTAGGATTTTAGTCCTGAAGCTTCTCAATGTCTCTTTTCCTGCCTGGAATTAGGAGTGCCTTACAGAGATATAACAACTGAAGAGAAAGGTCATTTTAATAGAATTGATACACCTTAAAGGGGCACTATAGCGAAACTTTTTTTAAAATTTTAATATTTGCAAACATATACAAATAAGAAGTATGTTTTTCCAGAGTAAAATGAGCGATAAATTACTTTTCTCATATGTTGCTGTCACTTACAGTAGGCAGTAGAAATCTGACAGAAGTGACAGGTTTTGGACTAGTCCATCTCTTCATAGGGGATTCTCAGGGATTTATTGATTTTCAAAAGCACTTAGTGAATGGCAGTTAATCTGTCCAGCTGCCAAAAAACTGTGTAGCGAGCAGAGAAGCTGTCCGGCATCATTGTTTAAATCCTTTTTAGGGAATATCTTTATAAAGAATAAAAGCCTTGCTGAGAATTCCCTATGAAGAGATGGACTAGTCCAAAACCTGTCACTTCTGTCAGATTTCTACTACTTACTGTAAGTGACAGCAACATAGGAGAAAGATAATTTATGGCTCATTGTACTCTGGAAAAAAACATACTTTTTATTTGTCTATGTTTGCACATATATTAAATTTTACAATTTTTCGCCATAGTGCCCCTTTAATAACAGTTTTGCACTGTCTCAACTACCTTTGTTGCATCTAAAGCTTGGCTGGAAGGGGGATATAATTAACGAAGTAGATGCTCGTCAGATCTTTAGAAAGAAGCACCTTTAGATATTTCAGTCTTAACACCTTCCACACTGTCATTTTTATTTCATGATAGTGTAAAAAGAAGCAAGATGAAAACACAACTGTAAGGTTTGAAATAAGAACCACAAAGGCTTAATAATTCTGCCTTGTAAAATGCCTTCACATTAGAATTTTATTGCATTCAAATGTTTCTGAAACCAGTACACCCTCCCTTCCCCCACACCCTCCCTTCCCCCTCCCTTCCCCCACACTCACATACAAGTTTTCACTGACAAATAATTACATATTGGTAAACTACTGAATAACATGGCAGGCACTTCAAAATGCTTCCTTGTATACATTTTATTGAATAATTGCTTTTCTAGCCAATATGTTATTCAAACAGAGGATGACATTAATGATGCAAAACTAAGAATGCAAGAATCAGGCTGACAACACCGAAAAATATTATTTAACAAATGAATACAGCACAAAAATAAAATAATTCAGTGCATCCAATTTCATTATTTATTTTATCACATATTAATATTTTATATCCAACTTACACAAAATAATTAGCTATTTTTAAAGTGAACCTGTCTTTTTAATAATCCTACTAAAGTGTTTGCTTTTTTTAATGAACTACGCTCTACAACGCCAGTGCCAGACTCAACCGAAAGCTTGAATGAGACACTTAGTATTTATATACTTTTACTGTAGGAAGGTGCGTGGTCAGGGCCATTATCAGTTGTACAAGGAACTTTACAATATAGAAGACTAGTGGTGGATGGAAAAGACAGAAACCAGAATAGTAGGAACTCAAATACGGGTAAAGGGAGGAATGAGGTAGAGGGTGTTGGTGGTGTTGGTGTTGATGGTGGGGGAGGGGGTTTGGGGATGAAAGGGTGGGGTAAAGAAAAGGAAACACATCAATTCCTTTTACTTTCATTTTCCCTCATCTTCTCCCTGTCACCGTCTCCAATTTTCAAAAAAATTCCCTCTTCTCTCCTCTCTTTGTATCCTAATTAAATTGTTCTCATCCAATCATTTGTCTTGTCTTCTCTTCTTCAAGGTTTGCTTATAGGAGAATCAGTTATATGTTCAAGTGCACTTACTGCAGAAGGTCAACCACCCAGGTTTTACATTGTAAATGAAGGTGAATGGAGGACTGTGCCATTACTCACACAATTTTTGCATTTGATGTAAGCCAGTCCAGAGAAATTCCATTCAAAAAAGTCAATCATCGGATCTAGGACCTGTTCACAACAGCTTGCAGTAACAAGTGGATATTCCCAGAGCCGGATTAAGGCCAAATGGGGCCCCAAGCAAAGTAGCAGACTTGGGCCCCCCTCCTTTAACCCCCCCTGCCCCCACCCCCGTATTATATATATATATATATATATATATATATATATATATATATATATATATATATATATATATATATATATATTGTTCCCGCTAAACCCAAGCACCCCCTATGGCATGCATTGTTGTGAACCTTCCTTATGGGAGGTTCAATGAGAAAACAATTTTTTTTGCGCACAGTTGCCTTTAAAGTGGGCTTCAACTCAGAACTTCCTCTCTGCTCTAAATGATAATCAACAGCATAATAACCTTTACAGAGAAACATTTCTTTATTACAGCTGATACAAATCCTGCAATAAATCTGCATTGTGCCTACTTCCTGCTTTCATGCAAGCAGACATATTGCTCACATCCTGTGTATACCAATTAGTTTACCTCCCATGGCAGTCAGCTGACACCAGCGGCAGCTCCAGATTTTTAGGGAGGCTCAAAAGGGGCTCAATGGCTGGCAGGCGTGGCTCACACCGAAAAATGGGCATGGCCACGTAACAGAATGTGGGCGTGGTCATGGATGGGGCAAAATATACATGACCTTAGTGGTGTAAAAGGTCTGCCAGAGAAGTTTGAGCTCTGCCTCAGTGTTACCCTCCAAAATACATGTAATCTGACAGCATTTCATCAGAAATACACGTAATTTGGCAGAGGTTCCTCCAAAATACAGATAACATGGCAAACCACTTATACTGTACATACTGGAGGTAGCAAAGATTGGCGCACACTGCAGCTAGTTTACTATCAGTAGAGGCACAGAGTCGCAGCTTATACTGTACATACTGGAGGTAGCAGAGATCAGCACACGCTGCAGCTTGGTTACTATCAGTACAGGCACAGAGTAACAGCTTATACTGTACATACTGGAGGTAGCAGAGATCAGCAAACACTGCAGCTAGTTTACTATCAGTACAGGCACAGAGTTCCTGCTTATACTGTACATACTGGAGGTAGCAGAGATCAGCAAACACTGCAGCTGGTTTACTATCAGTACAGGGACAGAGTCACAGCTTATACTGTACATATTGGAGGTAGCAGATATCAGCACACACAGCAGCTGATTTACTATCAGTACAGGCACAGAGTCGCAGCTTTTACTGTACATATTGGAGGCAGCAGATATTAGCACACACTGCAGCTGGTTTACTATCAGTACAGGCATAGAGTCACAGTTTATACTGTACATATTGGAGGTAGCAGATATCAGCACACACTGTAGCTGGTTTACTATCAGTACAGGCATAGAGTCACAGCTTATACTGTACATATTGGAGGTAGCAGATATCAGCACACACTGCACCTGGTTTACTATCAATACAGGCACAGAATTACAGCTTATACTGCACATATTGGAGGTAGCAGATATCAGCACAGACTGCAGCTGGTTTACTATCAGTAAAGGCACAGAGTCACAGCTTATACTGTACATACCAGGGCTGCGAAGTCAGAGCAATTTTGGGTACCTGGAATCGGAGATTTCATAAACTGGGGAGTCGGGTTATTTTTATACCAAATCCACAGCCGTGGTAAGCATTAGGTCAAGGAGTCTGAGTCGGAGCCATTTTGGGTACCTGGAGTTGGAGATGGAGTCAGTCGGTAGTTTTATTAACTGGAGTCGGGTGATTTTGTACTGACTCCACATCCCTGTTACATACTTCTCCCCAAGCCACTGAAATGGCCCCCTCTATCTCCCCCATGCCAGTAAATGCCCCTCCTCCATACAGGTAACCCCCTTCTCCCCCATGCCACTAAAATGACACCCTCCTTCACCCCATGCCACTGTAGTGATTTTTTTTAACTCCCATGAAACTAATGCCCCTCTCCTCCCCCATGCCACTGATGTCCCCCACCTTCTTCGCCATGCCAGTAATGCCCCCCCCCCCTCCCCAAATCCCCCTTGATTCGCCACAGGGGACCCAGAGCTGAGAGTACATTTTCTTTATTAAACCCCCATCTGAGGCGGTCTCCTGTGCTGTGGCTGATGTTCATATCTGCAGCCCCCCACCTTCTCCCCATGCTGCAGCTGCTAAACCACACACCTCAGATCGTGGCGAGCAGGAGATAGGAGACAGATAGACCAGCGCATAGCAGCCGAGCGGTGGACTTTATATGCTGGACGTGACCGATGATGTCACTTCCTGCATTTAAAATCACCGCTCGGCTGCTATGCGCTGGTCTATCTGTCTCCTATCTCCTGCTCGCCGCGATCTGAGGTGTGTGGTTTAGCAGCTGCAGCATGGGGAGAAGGTGGGGGGCTGCAGATATGAACATCAGCCACAGCACAGGAGACAGCCTCAGATGGGGGTTTAATAAAGAAAATGTACTCTCAGCTCTGGGCCCCCTGTGGTGAATCAAGGGGGCTTTGGGGGGAGGCTTACAAGCCCCAGTGTAGCGCTGACACAGGTGAGAGACCAAATTACTACATGTGAATAGTCACATATGAGGGACAGGCTAAACTCTCTAAATACATACAGGTTGCATTTCTCTCCGTTTTCCTTCTGTCCTGTGCTAGAGTTCAGGTCCACTTTAAGTTCCAGAAGTGTAATTGTAGAATGGAGGAGGGGGTAGCACTACATTGTACTGTTGGATAGTTACAAGTAGCTGAGCTCAGTAACACAAACCCCAGATTCTACACAGCTAATAGAGGGGAAACTGAGCTGCCTGTCTGAAGAGAGACACAGACACAGCAGGAGATGAGGTGATTATTTGCCAGCTCTGCACAGGTTCATTACTTCATATCCAAAGCAGAGGAGCAGGACACATCATGCCTGACACAGCCTGTCACTGAGCCTGCACTGCTCCTCTTCTGAACTGAAAGTAAATAGAATTTCTCTACTGCTGTGTCTCCCCCCAGCTAGATCAGGCAGGTTTTCCCCTTCCATAGATCGTTAGGTGCCTATGTGGTTACCTGCTTCCTAGGGGGGGAAGAACAGCTATGAGAATGACAGAAAACTCCTGGAGCCATGCTGCACTCACTCGGGGATTTGGGGGCGTGTCCAGCTCACTCGGCTGCCTCTGTCTTCTTCATTGGCAGAGAGAGGCTCCAAAATGAAGGAGAGTTGCTGATTGGTGGGCGGGAGGGGCAGAAGAAGCAGCCTGTCAATTTTTTTTAAGCTCAGCTGCCCGGAGACAAGCCTGTGAACGCAGGAGCACTACAACCGTGGCAAGAAAAACTTTTTTTTTTTGTAGGCGGACGCCTGTCCCAAAAGGACAGGCAGTGCGGATAATTTAGTGTCGACATTTAGCAACCCTAATGGGGCCCTTTAGACTCTGAATGGGGCCCTAAGCTGATGCTTGAGGTGCCTGGTTGAAAATCCGGCCCTGGATATTCCTGTAATAGGGAACAGATCTCATGTTTACTCACTGAGTAAACAGCCTTTGCACCCACCTTCTCCCTATGCTGCATAAAGATGAACTATTTGAGCTATATGAAATGGAACCATAGGAATAAGCAAGGTCATTTTCATATATGTATTGCAAAACTACAGCTGTGCAATGCAAAAATATTGTTCTTTGCTAATTAAAGCAAATTTACTATCATATTTATTAAAACATGGGAGGCTTAACTTAACTTTAGTGGTGTTAAAGGAAATGTTCTCCTTGATTTAACATGCATTAAAAATTATTTATTAATTGTTCATCTGTGAGGGTAATTTACCATAAGGAATGCCCTTGTCAGAAATATTATGTAGGAAAAACTGAAGATTAACAAACCAAAGAGAAAAGTGCAACCGCTAGGTCGATTTTTCTATCTATACATATATCATATAGCTTTATTAGTACGGTAAATACTTTATTAGCAAACACTAGTAAACACTTTAAACCAATCCTTAAAAACAAAAACGTCATTTACTTTTCACTCTAACCATTTCCTGCAAAATGAATGTTTATAAATATCCTAACTGTGCACAATTAGTTCAAAGAAGGACCTTCATATAAACATCCATTCTGTTGAGGTGCACGCACCCGCACACAGCAGGAGCATGCACTTAACAAACACCAAGCCCTTTCAGTGCTTCTGAGTAGATTTTTAGTCTGGAGGTTCACTTTAAGTTTATGTCAAGCAACAGGGCCGGCCTTTGATATGAGCGACCGGAGCGGTCACTCAGGGTGCCAGCTCTCAAGGGCGTATGCGCCCTGTCACCCCTTGCCACCCCGCTGTGTCTCCCTACATCCTCTCCTTCTGTAATTAGAGCAGGACTACAAGAACATGGTCGCCGATGTCCTCAAATTCAGACAATCGGCGGCCATTTTCTTGTAGCCCTGCTCTAACTACAGATGGAGCGGAGGCGCGGAGAGAAGAGTGAAGCCGGTGCTGGAGCGTGGAAGTCAGGTGAGTCAGTCTCTGCCCGGCCCGCTGCCGCAGAAGGGGGGGGATTGACTGTGGGCATACCACCTACACTGGGGGCATACTACCTACATTGGGGGCATACCACCTACACTGGGGACATACCACCTACCCTGGGGCATACTACCTACACTGGGGCCATACTAACTACCCTGGGGGCATACTGCCTACACTAGGGGCATACTGCCTACACTGGGGGCATACTGCCTACACTGGGGCAGCTATGCTACTACACCGGGGCAGCTATGCTACTACACTGGGGGCATACTACCTACACTGGGGGCATACTACCTACACTGGGGGCATACTGCCTACACTGGGGGCATACTGCCTACACTGTGAGCATACTGACTACACTGGGGGCATACTACCTCCATTGGGGGGTGGGGCATACTACCTACACTGGGGGCATACTACCTACACTGGGGCATACTACCTACACTGGGGGCATACTACTTACACTGGGGGCAGCTATGCTACTACACTGGGGGCATACTACCTACACTGGGGCCAACTATGCTACTACACTGGGGGCATACTACCTACACTGGGGGCATACTACCTACACTGGGGGAAACTATGCTACTACACTGGGGGCAACTATGCTACTACACTGGGGGCAACTATACTACCTACACTGGGGCAGCTATGCTACCTATATGGGGCAACTATACTCCCTACACTGGGGGAAACTATGCTACCTATATGTGAACAGCTATGCTACTTACACTGGGGGCTACTATACTAGCTACTTATACTGGGGCAATTATACTACCTATACTAAGGGCTACTATTCTAGCTACCTTTACTGTGGCAACTATACTACCTATGCTTGGCTACCTACACTGAGGGCACCTACACATAAGATCCTATACTGAGGGCACCTATACCTGGCTACCTACCTACCTATACTGAGTCTGAGGGCATTTTTTGGGGAGGGACGCACCACAGCTATAACGAGTATTGCAAATTGTTGGTGCTATATATGGGCCTGTGTGTGTGTGCGTGCGTATGTGTGTACGCGCGCAAAGAGGATGGGGGGCACCAAAATCCGGTTTCGTTCAGGGTGCAGTGAAACCTAAGGCCGGCCCTGTCAAGCAATGCTGGCTACAATGCAGTTTTTCACATTTTATATCATAGTTAGGCAACATACAGTTCATATATGTCTGTATTGACTCTATGCTGTCAGATTAACCACCTCCTCATATACCCTACAGAGGCACTTGTAAACTGCTAAAAAAAAGCTACAGGTGGTGAATGCATGGTTGCAGCCATTGAAAAAATGTATGAACCCTTACAGTGATTTTAAAGAACCATTTTCACCAGCCAAAAAAAATCTGTCTCAAGAATTAAGTATATCATAACAATGGAACTTTTTAAATGAGAGTTGCATGTGACTGAGCGAAAATATGAAGGTACTGCTGGTGAAAGATCAGTTATTTTGGAGAATTTATAGGAATGGGGACTTTGCGCTGCCCAGATTTCAGCTTTAATTAATCAAGCTACAGTTATTTTATTAACATTTTTATTATAAATTAAAGTAGGCATGATATATAGTTCTGGGTTGCTTCTTGGTGTAATACTACCAGCATTTCTTCTACTGCTGGCATATCATCATTTGATGAAATATATTGCTACAGAACAGGTTGCCTTGGCAATGCTAATTTAGCATGCAGACCAAGAGCCTCTGTACTTCTAGCTTTCTAAAGAGACATTTCTATTTTTAGATTATTATATTTTTCAAACCCTTTGTTTCAGCTGCAAAGACAATGGAAAAAAAGAATAAAATTGTATTTTATTCAAGTGATAGTGATAAACACCAGTAATGAGGACAGCACATTTGGGAATCTGGCTACATTTATTTAGGGCAGCTGCAACACAATTTAACTATATTCAAACAGATTTCACAGTTCACAGTAAAACACTTGTTTGATGGACACAAAGTCAATATTAAAATTAGTACATTATAATTAAATTTCTTTCAATATTAAAGGTGCGTCCAACCGCACTACTATAAGGAACGACGGGTCCGTCAGACCTTACCGCTGGGCGGGCGTCCAGCGGCAGTAGAGCCTGTGCACAGTCTGTCGACAGACTGATAACACTGTTTCTGAACAATCCACTCAGGGAGGGTCTGGCGGACCCGTCGTTCCCTATAGTAGTGCGTGTGTACGCACCTTAAAGATGTAGCACTATAACCTCCCCCCCCCACCACACACACCACAAACACCACACACACCACACATACCACACACACACACACACACACACACAACCCTGGTTACTGTGTAATGAAAAGGAGTAATGTCAGGGCATACACTGTTGCATGCACAAACCTTCACCCCCTCCTTTTCACATTTTTGATGTTGCTATCTGGGTAAAACTATTTTCCACCAATCAACTCACTTAATGTATATTAATAATGTGTGGTTTTTCAGAGCTAAAGTTCTGACGTCAACACAGAGAATGCTATGTGCCTCTGAAACAGTCTTAAAATATCGTTCTATATATCAATCTTAAACATATCAACAGTATGCAGATAAACAAAAGACTATTTAATCATTTTTCAGTAGGAATAAAGCTCCATTTAATGAGCTGTTATGATACAAACAAATATTTTCTTGTCTGTACTGTATGATTTGAGAAAGTTATTTTGCAAGTAAGATTGCTACATGATATGCATGCAACATAGCACCTTCCTGCAGCAAAATAATAGTTGTTTGTTTAGTGGCACTATTGGTTCTGTTGACTGTTGATCACAAGTATTTTAATCATTTAACATTCTCATATTGATAAATGTTGATTTTCATTATTCTGCTTTTTTGAAGGGCTTTATCCATCCTTATTAAATTTAAATGTGTTAAAGAAGAACTTACTGAAAATAACTTTTTTTATTTTATTTTACAATATTATATTAGAAATTAGTCAGTGTTTACCCATTATACAATGTTTCCTTTCCCTGATTTACATTCTAAAATTTATAACAGGTGGCAAAATTTTTACTGCTAGCAAAGTGCATCACTGTGTTATATTTGTTTGTTGTGTGTTCCAAAGCAGGGGCATAACGATAGGGGATGCCACCCCTGCACACACAGGGGGCCCGGGGCCACTCTGGGGCCCACTCAGGGCTGATTTGGGGGGCCAGGAGGGGTTGCAGCATGAGAGGAAAGCATTGCACATCAGCGGGGAGGGGGGACAGTCCCCCCTTCCTCACCTTGGGCTCTCCCCTCAGCGCTCCTCTCCTGCAACTGGCAGCGGCGGCAGGCAGGACACATACCTTCATCCACCACTGGAGGTTCCGATCTCCCCGCCGATGTGCAATGCTCTCCCCTCATGCTTCGACCCCTCCTGCCCCCCCAAAATGGCCGAGTGGGCCCCAGAGTGGCCCCGGGCCTCCCGTGGGTGCAGGGGCAACATCCCCTATTGTTATGCCCCTGCTTCGGAACACACAACAAACAAATATTGCACAGTGATGCACTTTGCTAGCAGTAAAAATGTTGCCACCTGTTGTAATCACCTGATTAAACAGGAAGTAGTGTGAAGCACTTAGAGATCGGAACCTCCAGCGGTGGATGGTGGCATGTATCCTGCCTTCCACTGCCAGTAATTGATGCAGAAGGGGAGCGCTGAGGGGAGAGCCCAAGGTGAGGGAGGTGGGAATGTCCCCCTCCTCGCCAATGTGCGGCCACGTTTTCCCCTCATGCTGTGACCCCTTCTGCCCCCCCAAAACGGCCCTGAGCGAGCATCTGGGGGGGGTGCACTCAAATTCTTGCAGGGGGTCCCGGTAAGTTCTAGTTACGCCCCTCTTCCGAAGTAAGCAGAAAAACACCTGGTCTCCCAGAGTGTACTTTGAGGAGAAAGGCTCATGTCATCATAATCTAGACTAAGGCCTTGCTCTCACTATATGGGTCGCCTTGCAATAAATTTCATTAAAGTTCTCATAAAAAGAAAAAAGCCCATATGAAAACGCTTTTTCTTTTAAAACTATTAGCAAGCATGCAAAATTATTTTGATAGTATTTGTCACTGACATTTTGGTAATTTTTCAATCGCAACGTGCTGAAAAGTTATTTTAAAGAGAAGATGAAAACTTATCTCCATAGGTATGGTAATAAAATGTTCAGGTAATTGATCAATATTTACATGTGGCTGATCTGATATAACTGAAATGTATTGCAATACATTAGACTTGTGCAGGCTCATAAAGATGCCTTGAATAAGCTTTACATTTGACTATTTCACTGTTACATACTTTACATAATTTGAAGATTCATGGGCTAGAAAGAGTAAGTTATAGTACAACAGTGACTTTAACTATTTGACATTCCTGGAAGTGAAACTCACGTCCAGGAAGCCATGTGCGCTTCTGCGCGTTCCCGCGGCCGATCGCGCGCTTGCACGCGCGCTCCCGGCCCGCGGTTTGTTAGCCAGCGAATCAGTGAATCGGGCAACGGTGCCCGATCACTGATTCCTCTCCCCCGCAGAAAAAGCGACAGCTTCTCTCAGAAGCCTAGCTTTTTCTGCTTCCTATTTCCCCTACGTCGCTCTAAGCGTACGTGTTACGCTTAGAGTGACGTCACTGTAAACAAACTCATGGCTGCCATCTTGTGGCCAGAAAGTAAACTACAGCTAAATGTTAAATAAAAATAAAAATACACATATTTACTAAAAAAAATACAATTTAAATCCCACCCTCCCAAAAATACCCACATAAAATGTTTAATTGAAAAAAAAAAAAAAAACATTACAATTAAAAAAAAAAAAAAACACAAATATTTACCTAAGGGTCTAAACTTTTTAAATATCTATGTAAAGATGAAATATTTCAATTTTTTTTTTTATTATAAGCTTGCAAATAGTGATGAATGCAAAACGGAAAAAATGCACTGTTATTTCCAAATAAAATATTGTCGCCATACATTATGATAGGGACATAATTTAAACGGTGTAATAACCGGGACAAATAGGCATATACAATACGTGAGTTTTAAATATGGAGGCATGTTTTATTTTAAAACTATAATTGCCGAAAAGTGAGAAATAATGATTTTTTGCCATTTTTTTCTTATTCTTCCTTTTAAAATGCATTTACAGTAAAGTGGCTCTTAGTAAAATGTACCCCCCAAAGAAAGCCTAATTGGTGGCGGAAAAAACAAGATATAGATCAGTTCATTGTGATAAGTAGTAATAAAGTTATAGGCTAATGAATGGGAGGTGAACATTGCTCAGATGCATAAAGTGAAAAACGACTGAATGCGAACTGGTTAATAAACTTGTTTTTGTTTATTACAAATTCAGACTCAGTCACCTTTACACAGCTGGCTGCTGTCACAGTCTGGTCTTAACTATGTATTTCTTCCTGCTGTACCACCTTTTCAGAAACTTGTTGAACACTTGCCTCTGGGTAGTCCTTGTAAGCCTGCTGTGAGCCATTCAGCTTTCCACAGGCAAGTGTAGAGATTTATCTGCTTGTGGATTTTTGGCTACTCTTTGTATATTGGCAATTTGGCATTATAGGAAATCTGTACTAAGAAAAGCAGAAGCTGACAACTCTGAAGTTTTGAGAATTTTAATTAACTGCTGATCTTCTGAAAACCCAAGTTCCTGGCTGTTACACTGACAATACTGACCCTCTAGCTTCAGTATTGTCCAAACACACTGATCTGGAACATGTACCAAACCAGTAAAACCAGAGTGAAATGTGGTCAGTTCAGAAAAAATAAGTTACCTAATCTGTAAGACCGTCAAAAGAAAAATAAGAGGTCAGCAGTAATTCTCGAATGCAGCTGGGCATAAGTTTATTGTTTAAAACAGGCTATTTTACATACACTCATGCTTCTACAATCTTCTAAGGAATACAAAAATCATAACTTGACATATCACATAAAATTGCCTAAAGGACGGGAAAAATCTGAGCAGCATCAACATTACATAATACATTTTGTGCATTTAAAGTGACAGTATTAACATACATATCTTAATAGTTTCCTTAGCTACATCCCATTTCATTGATACTGCTGTGTAAGATCGTCTGCACACTATTGTTCGTAAATAAGTAAACAATAGGTTCAGCTTCAATAAAGTCAGGAACTTTATAACACTAATTACTAATGCATTTATGTATACAAATAATAATAATATATTAATAAATCATGTCTAATACACAGACAGCTAATAAGGTTTAAAGAACTTCCGAGACGAAAGATCTAATCTATTTTTTACTCACCTGGGGACTCTTGCAGCCCTTTGCAGCTGTCTCAGTCCCTCCCCGCAGCCCTGGTCCTCCTTGGTGTCCTTGCTGGCCGGCCGTAATGATCTTCTGCACCTGTGCCTGGGCATCCATGTCATCTGATGTGTACAACTACTGCACAGGCACAGTATGCGCCAAATGAGCCAACCCAGCCGGCGACTCTTGATCATTACTGCCAGGCAGTCGGGACACTGAGGAGGACAGGGGCTGCAGCGAGGGACTGAGATGGCTGTGAGTGGCTGAAACAGGTGAGTAAAAAATAGATTACATTTTTTGTCTTGGAAGTCCTTTAAAATAGGAAATAGGAATGGTGATTATCCATCATAGACACCATTGGGAGTATAGTTATGGCAATAACCAAAGCAAACATTATGAAAGCAATGAGGTCCTGGATTGATGGTGGTGATAATGGGGAAGAGGGGGGTAGAGAGGCAGTTAGTCCTCCCTGTGAAAGCAAGTAATGTAGGCACCATCCATCTAAGTGGGCACCACCCATATAAGTAAAAACATAGAATTGTCCTCTTTTTAACTTTTCAAGCCTTTGGCTAAGTGGACCATTTACAGAAAAGTTAACTAATTATTTCCCAAAATCTTCATTACTATACATCAGCAAAAACTCGGTATACAGAGGCGCCAGAGTAGAGTAAAACATTTTAAAAACCGCTTAAAAGCAGAGGGGGATGTTAGGGTGGACTTACCTCCCTCTTACAAAAAAAGAAAACTCACTTAAGTCTCGATAAAACAGAATTGACAAATAATTTATTTAACTCCACAAATGCAACGCGTTTCGAGGGCGTGACCCCGCTTCCTCAGACTCCCATTTTTGCCTGAGGAAGCGGGGTCACGCCCGTGAAACGCGTTGCATTTGTGGAGTTGAATAAATTATTTGTCAATTCTGTTTTATCGAGACTTAAGTGAGTTTTATTTTTTTGTAAGAGGGAAATAAGTCCACCATAACACCCCCCTCTGCTTTTAAGCGGTTTTTAAAACGTTTTACTCTACTCTGGCGCCTCTGTATACCGAGTTTTTGCTGATCTTCTAGTCCACCCTGGGTGGAGGGGTGCATCCCCATCTACTATCTACAGAAAGCAACTTCTTAACCTGAGTGGGGTCAGGTCCTAATGCTCCCCACCTGCATTTAAAGTGGTTGCCTATGGGTAACCCGTGTTTGTGAGTATATACACATAAAATTGTATTGAACTCTTCATTTTACCTGTCAATACTGCACTATATTGGGCTCTAGAGATGGCCCGAACCTCCGATTTTTGGTTCGCGAACCTCCCTCGAAAGTTCGGTTTGCGCGAACTTTCGCAAACTGCAATAGACTTCAATGGGGAGGCGAACTTTGAAAACTAGAAACATTTATGCTGGCCACAAAAGTGATGGAAAAGATGTTTCAAGGGGTCTAACACCTGGAGGGGGGCATGGCGGAGTGGGATACACGCCAAAAGTCCTGGGGAAAAATCTGGATTGGACGCAAAGCAGTGTTTTATGCTGGGCATACACGGTGAGATCCGGCAGCTCGATTACCCGCCAGATCGACTCCCCCCACGTCCCCGCTCGTCCCCGCGGCCGCCCGGATCAATTCCTGCTCATCCTCGTGGGCGCTTCCTTATCTTCCGCTCGATTTCCGCTATTGTCCGCCCGCAGGTATCGAGCAGGGAATCAATCCACGCGGTTATCGGACCTGTCAGAAATTATCAATCGAGCCATCAGCGGCTCGATTGATAACAAAATATCTACCCGTGTATGCCCAACATAAGGGGCAGAAATCACATTGAATGCTAAATTGCAGGCCTAAAGGACTTTAAAACATCTTGCATTTGTATACATCAATCAGGGAGTGTAATTAGAGTACTGCTTCACACTGACACACCAAACTCACTGTGTAACGCACCGCAAAAAGCTGTTTGCGTAGTGACGGCCGTGCTGGACTGGTGCGCACCGTGGCTCTTCCTCACTCAGTGATGTCAGGTAATGTCTGACTGCCTTATCAGCTTTCGATGGTTCTTTCTCTACCATTGTTAAAGCTTACATCTATTTTTTTAAATACTTGTTCTGCTTGCTGTTCAGTAACTGCATTGAGAATCTTTTATGGAGGGCAAGTCTGCCATTGCGAGTGACTACGAGTAATGGCCATGGAATCCTGGTTCAATTCCGGTCCGGAGTGGGAGCTTAACAAACGGCTACCACCACCACACATCCAAGGAAGGCAGCTGGCACATTGTGGGAAAAGGAGCAGGAACGGCTACCACATTTACAAGGAAGGCAGCAGGCATGGCATGCACGTCCCGAGGTAGTGACCAAAAACAATGTGCACCTGTCACACACAGACAGGTAGCGGATAGGCACAGTGAAACTGCGCGCGCTCAGCTCACATAGGTAGGTGGGTGCACTGTGAACAACAGGTAGGTAGGTATATGCAGTAATGGGTATTACAATGTGCACCTGTCACACACACAGACAGGTAGCGGACAGGCACAGTGACACTGCGTGCGCTCACGTAGGTAGGTGGGTGCACTGTGAACAACAGGTAGGTAGGTATATGCAGTACTGGGTATTACAATGTGCACCTGTCACACACAGACAGGTAGCGGACAGGCACAGTGAAACTGCGCGCGCTCAGCTCACATAGGTAGGTGGGTGCACTGTGAACAACAGGTAGGTAGGTATATGCAGTAATGGGTATTACAATGTGCACCTGTTATACACACAGGTAGTCACTGAATGTGCTGGGCCTGGCAGTGGCACACACACAGTATGGATTATTAAGGCTGTCTATGCAACACAAGTGTCAGTGGGTCACACAGCAAAAAAAAATAGATCACAAGAACAAGATTTGCTCTCAAAAGAGCTGTTGTGGGGTGCTATTTTAGCAATAAGAATCAGCAAGGAGCAAGCTAAAAAGCCTATGAGAGAGTCTGCAGCAGCTGTCCCTTCTCTATTTACTGCAGGCACACGAGTGAGTATAATGGCCGGCGGTGCCTGCCTTTTATAAGGGGGAGTGGGGCTCCAGGAGGGAGTGTAGCCTGATTGGCTACAATGTGCCTGCTGACTGTGATGTAGAGGGTCAAAGTTTACCCTAATGGTGCATTATGGGGGCGAACCAAACTTCCGGAAAAGTTTGCGGTTCTCCACGATCACGAACCACCAGAAGTTCATCACGAACCGTTCGGGCCATCTCTATTGGGCTATCGACTCTCTTCTTGTTTTTAAGCATCATTACGATAGATGGATACTCAGTTCAATAGAAACAAAAATGAAGTATCTGCTGCAGAAAAAAATTGAAACTTAGGATCAAGACCATCTATTATTTTAAAGAAATTACTGTAAGCTTTTCAAGTACTGGAGATTTTTGCAAGCTACCAACTTAAAACGTTTGAAGTGTTTTCTACTCTGATTGAACAATTCCTCCGTGTATCAATCAACTGTGTATTTTCTTAGATGTGATGTAGCCTATTGTGATAGATGAAGTCTGAAAATTTCAGATCTTGTTATTCTCTGTTGCAGCCTCTTTCTGAAACACAATAATAATCAATGCCAGTTTCCAGAGGTATAGGGTATACTGTAAGGAAAAACAAGTCAAGAAAACGTTCTCAGAGAACATCTCCACAGAGAGACACCACAGTTTTAAGTATCCAGGTACCATTAATAGTCTTCTTAGCTGTATGATCACTGTCTCAATTGAATCAAGTAAAAGTAGTAAATATTCACTCAGACAGCAAAGTATTGTCAGCTCAGGTATCAATTTGAGCAAAGAATAAAAAATGGATTTGAACTTGGATTTCTGGACTTCGGTCTTACAGCCTTGTGCACAGGGCCGTGCAGAGGATCCTCAAGGGAGTGGTGCTCAAATTTAAAAAATGGGCCCTAATCGATCAATAATGCTAAATTTTGTATGTAATACCCCCTCTCCAGAAAGCATTAGGAAGTCTTAACTCACACACACACAGTTTTATAGCAGTATCGGGCAGACTTTGTGTCTCCTTGCAACAAACTCTTTTGGCGCCACCACCCTCAAATCAGCAGTCATAGGTGCCCACTATTAGAGTGGGGACAGTGGAGCCCACAGTGGAGGCACAGACTCACCTTTCATTACTGGGACCTCGGTCCTTCTAGATCAGCACCCAAGTGGTTGCCAATATGCAGTGGTTGCTAAGCATTAGTAGAAGCCAAGCTGCAGTAAGTGCCAAGGTGCAGTGGGTGGCCGGATGCAGTGATTGGTAAGTGGCTGTATGGGTGGGTATCAAGCATCATGTAGGTGTTGATTGCAGGTACTCAGTCCCTTGTGAGTTCTGGGTGCAAGTACTGGATGGCATATGTGAGTGCTTGGTGTTTGTGCTGGGCAACAAGTGGAGGCTTAGTGCACCTGAAACTACTGCAGATGAAACATGTGGGTGTTGGGTGCAGGTATTGGATATCACATAGGTGCGAATACTTGGTGCCATGCCTGCACTGGGTGCCAGCTATGGGTGGGCATTGTGTGTCATGTGGATTCTGAGTGCAGGTACTTTGGGTGCTAGTACTGGTTATGTGAGTGCAGATAGTGGAGGCTGTGTGCAGGTGTGAGTAGTGAGTGCTATGTCGGAGCTGGGTGCAAGTACTGTGCCATGTGGGTGTGAGTACTGGGTGCCAGCTATAGGGTGAAGGGTGCAGGTACTGGGTGTCATGTGGCTGTTTGATGCAAGTACTAAATGCCACATGGAGGCCGGATGTGAGTATTGGGTGCAGGGTGCTTGGTGCAAGTACTGGGTGCTTGCTATAGTGGGGGTTACTGGTTGAGTGTAATGTGGGTGCTGAATATTGGTGGGATTGTGGTGGGTGCAGGGAGTGGGAGGACACTGTGGGCACTGCTATGACTAGCATAGTTGCTGCTAGGGGATGTAGAGGTCACTGTGGGTGCTGGGGGAGGGAGAAGTAACTGTGGGTGCTGTGGAAGGTAGAAGTCAGTATGGGTGCTGGAGGAAAGGGACATCATGGCGGGTCCTTTGGGGGAGGTCACTGTGGGTCTTGGGGGAGGCAGAGATCATTGTAGGTGCTGGAGGAAGGGGAGGTCACTGTGGTTGCTGCTATGAATGGCATAGTTGCTGCTAGAGGAGGTAGAGGTCAGTGTGGGTGCTGGGGGAGGTAGGGGTCAGTGTGGGTGCTGGGGGAAGGGTAGGTCACTGTGGGTGTTGTGGAAGGAAGAGGTCAGTATGGGTGCTGGAGGAAGGAGAGGTCAATGTGAGTGCTAGGATAGGTCAGTGCGGTTACTGGAGGAGGGAGTAGTCGTGGACGCTGTGTGTTGGGAGAGGTCACCGTGGGTGCTGGCGATGGGAGAGGTCGCTGTAGGTGCTCTTTTTGGAATTGGAGGACCCTGTGGGTGTTACAGGAAATAGGAGGGTAGTTGCTGGGGGAGGGAAAGATCACTGTGGGTACTGGGGAGGGATAGATCAATATGGGTGCTGGGGTAGGCTGGATCTCTGCTAGAGCTGGGGAGGGAGAGGTCACTGTGGGTGCTAGGTGAAGGGAGAGGTCACTGTGGGTGCTAGGTGAAGGGAGAGGTCACTGTGGCGGCTGGGGGAGGGATAAGTCACTGTGAAGGCTAGTTGGAGGGAAAGGTCACTGTGGATGCTGGGGGAGGGAAAGGTCACTGTGGGTGCTAGGTGGAGAGGTCACTGTGGGTGCTAGGTAAAGGGAGAGGTCAATGTGGGTGCCTGGCGAGGGAGAAGTCATTGTGGGTACTAGGTGGATGGAGAGGTCACTGTGGGTGCTGGGGGAAGGAGAGGTCACTGTGGGTGCTAGGTGGAGGGAGAGGTCACTGAGGGTGCTAGATGGAGGGAGAGGTCACTGTGGGTGCTAGGTGGAGGGAAAGGTCACTGTTGGTGCTAGGTGAAGGGAGAGGTCACTGTGGGTGCTGGGGAGGGAGAGGTCAGTATGGGTCCTAGGTGGATTGAGAGGTCACTGTGGGTGCTGGGGTAGGGAGAGGTTACTGTGGTTGCTAGGTGGAGGGAGAGGTCACTGTAGATGCTAGGTGGAGGGAGAGGTCACTGTGGGTGCTGGGGGAGGTAGAGGTCAGTATGGGACCTAGGTGGAGGGAGAGGTCAGTATGCCACACTAGGATTCCTGTCTGGGCCTCTTCACTTGAAAGTGTTCCAGGCGAGGGCGGAGCTTCCCACGGGTGGGTGTGGCTTATTACAATTGAAGCTAGGCTTATTTTGCAGGGCCAGAGGGGCCTTTTTTGAAGATTTTAAAAAGGGGGTGCCTGGGCATCCAGAGCACCCCCTTCTGCACATGCCTACTTGTGCAGGTATTTTTAAGCAGTGCTGTTTGGATACCCCTTTTCAAAATCCAGATTGGATCCGGATACCCAGATATCCGATCCGGGCTGGATATCCGAGTTCAAAATTTTCCACTCCGAATCCGAATCGGATATCCGACCTCAGTATCCGGGGTATCCGGCCGGATTCGGATATCTGAATAGAAAAAATGGAAGTGCCCTTTAACTTGCTTTAAAAACGTTTTTAAGGGTAAACGAGGCATGTAACATCATTATTTTTTAAAGGGGAACACTAATTGATGATGTGGGGACTTAACCCCCCCCCCCCCAAAAAAAAAATGGCTGCCTAGGTTCCAGACAGCGGTCGTGCAGTCCACATTGTGTCCAAAGTCCAACCGCACAACTGGGACATGACAGTTTTCAGCCAAGACACCTCCAAAAAATTACGCAGCAATTGTGTTTTGGGTTAAATGCCACGTGACAAGTGCCATGTGACAAGTGCCATGTGACACTTGGCAAGTGCCACGTGACATGTGGCAAATGCCGAGTGACAGTCAGACAGCAGAGGAGAAGACACTAGTGCACACTAACTTGCACACTGTCACTGCTGACAGCACAGCAGTTCTGTAGAAAGCTAACACAGTGGTACTACTACTCTAACAACTACTAGCACTGACTGCTGTACTACAGTACTAACTACACAATAACACAGTAATCCTATACCCTAGTCCCTAACCTAACCTATACCTAAGGCTAATAGCTGGCCAGCAGGCAGCAGCTGGCCTGGTCTGTGCACAGCACACACACATAGCAGCTGCCTGCAGCACACACTGACTGTCACACAAATGACATCAAGTTAATTAACCAGCCGGGCGGTATGGACGAGCTCAGCTCGTCCATCACCGCCGGAGGCTGCCGCTCAGGCCCTGCTGGGCCGATTTTCATCAAATAAAGAGCAGCACACGCAGCCGGCGCTTTGCCAGCCGCGTGTGCTGCCCGATCGCCGCCGCTCTGCGGCGATCCGCCGCGAGCAGCGGTGAAAGAGGGTCCCCCCAGCCGCCTGAGCCCAGCGTAGCCGGAACAAAAAGTTTGCGGCCTTCCTTGTTTATTCTGGGCGCCGGAGGCGATCGGAAGAACGCCTCCGGAGCGCCCTCTAGTGGGCTTTCATGCAGCCAACTTTCAGTTGGCTGCATGAAATAGGTTTTTTTTTATTTAAAAAAAACCCTCCCGCAGCCGCCCTGGCGATCTTAATAGAACGCCAGGGTGGTTAATGATTTAACAATAGTGTAGTGAGAGTGAAGGGGTTAATCACTGAACAGCTTTCGGTTTATCACTGTGTACAGCCCTTACTAGGCTAGCAGCACTGGAGCACACACTATGACATCAATCAAGCTAATTAACGATTTAACAATAGTGTAGTGATAGTGAAGGGGTTAATCACTGAACAGCGTATCCCTGTGTACAGCCCTTACTAGGCTAGCAGCACTGGAGCACACACTCTAACTGTCACACTATGATATTAATTAAGCTAATTAACGATTTAACAATAGTGTAGTGATAGTAGTGAAGGGGTTAATCACTGAACAGCTTTAGGTTTATAACTGCCTTGCTGCTAGGCCACCAGCACTGGAGCATGTCTCTCAGTAAACATTCAGCAAGACGGTATGTCTCATCATGGCAGCCCATTATACAGGGGGGCTGGTCAGTGTTCCTTTCTGTGATTGGGTGCCAGAGCTTAGGCTGGTAGACCTCTGATTGGCTCAATGAGGTCAGGTGGGGCTGGCCAGGGTTCCCCTCTGTGATTGGTTGCTAGGGCTTCCACTGGGAGCCCTCTGATTGGCTCCAGGATGTCATCTCCTTAGTTACAGTATTTCGGATCCGGATATCCGCAGATATCCGCGGATATCCGGGTTATGTCGCCAAATACCCGCAGATAGCTATCCGGATTTGGCCCCGGTATCTAGAATCCAAATCCGGGCAGATAGCTGAAAAAAGTGTGGATACCCGGGTCACCCGGATATCCGGAATCCGGATGAGAAGCCCTGTTTTTAAGTACACTTCGTACCATAAAAAGACAACTCAATATATATATATATATATATATATATATATATATATATATATATATATATACACATCCCTTTATATAATGAGTACAGTTTCTTTGCTGATGGGAAGATGTAATCAAGATTTGGTATTTATAACTGTCTTGGTGTATATAAGATTGAAAAATCATTTAGAGAATTTGTCCTTCATGTCTTCCAATATCTGGTCTCCTTGTTGCTTATTGTATGCGCATATATGTTTATCCTTGAACTTAGTGTACTTGATTTAATGGGTGACAATCCTGCTTTAAACACAGATCTACAGGAGATGTAAAACACCATTATTGTGTGGTGTCCAGTAGCCTTGTGATTGGTTTTGTTAGTTGCATGCTTTTCCCCAGTTTCTGCTACCACCAGTGTTTTTCTTTAAATTTTTCCATCTGTGGCCCAATATGTATCTAATTTGACCTTTTTAGTAGTCTCTGATTTCTTGTCTTAGTTTAAAAAATATGATGCAGTAGCAAAATACACTGTATTGAAATCCAAGTATCCTTTATTTAGCTTTCTTGTCAAAATCTTTTTAAATATGATAGCAAAAAATTATAAGACATTAAAAAGTATCTCACATACCAAAAATGTTTAAAACTTGATTAGTACAAGCAGATAGAAATAAACTAATGATTCTTCTAATGTAGCACTACAGCTGCCTAATGATAGGTAAAGCTGTGCCAGTCAGTTATTAGCTTCAATATTCAGGTAATGTTTATAGATAAAGAGTATTTGGATTTTGAATTATGTGTATAGTATCAATGTATTATATGTGGAAGAAAGAGGTCAGTATAGGTGCTGGAGGAAGGAGAGGTCACTGTGAGTGCTAGGATAGGTCAGTGTGGTTACTGGAGGAGGGAGTAGTCGTGGACGCTGTGTGTTGGGAGAGGTCACCGTGGGTGCTGGCGATGGGAGAGGTCGCTGTAGGTGCTCTTTTTGGAATTGAAGGACCCTGTGGGTGTTACAGGAAATAGGAGGGTAGTTGCTGGGGGAGGGAAAGATCACTGTGGGTGCTGGGGAGGGATAGATCAATGTGGGTGCTGAGGTAATAAGACTGTTGTGTTGGATAAATGACAGTTTAACCACTTCCCGACCGCCGTATTGACAATTGGCTGCCGGGAAGTGGACACCGCAAGGACCGCCGTATTGACAAATGGCGGCGGTCCTTGTAGGGGCATGGGCGGAGCGATCGCGTCATCCGTGACGCGATCCTCCGCCGGCGCTTGGCTCTGCTCACCCGCCGCAACATCCCGCCGGTCATACGGAAGCGCCGGCGGGATGTTAACCCCACGATCGCCGCATATAAAGTGTATAATACACTTTGTAATGTTTACAAAGTGTATTATACAGGCTGCCTCCTGCCCTGGTGGTCCCAGTGTCCGAGGGACCACCAGGGCAGGCTGCAGCCACCCTAGTCTGCACCAAGCACACTGATTTCCCCCCCCCCTGCCCCCTGATCGCCCACAGCACCCCTCAGACCCATGTTTACACCCAATCACCCCCCTAATCACCCATCAATCACTCCCTGTCACTATCTGTCAATTTTTTTTAACCCTAAACTGCCCCCTGCTCCCTCCTGATCACCCCCCCCACCCCTCAGATTCTCCCCAGACCCCCCCCCCGACCCCCCCCATGTACTGTATGCATCTATCCCTCCCTGATCACCTGTCAATCACCTGTCAATCACCTGTCAATCACCCCCTGTCACTGCCACCCATCAATCAGCCCCTAACCTGCCCCTTGCGGGCAATCTGATCACCCACCCACACCAATAGATCGCCCGCAGATCCGACATCAGATCACCTCCCAAGCGCAGTGTTTACATCTATTCTCTCCTCTAAACACCCACTAATTACCCATCAATCACCCATCAATCACCACCTGTCACTGTTACCCATCAAATCAGACCCTAATCTGCCCCTTGCGGGGCACCCAATCACCCGCCTACACGCTCAGATTGCCCTCAGACCCCCCCTTATCAATTCGCCCGGGCATTATTTACATCTTTTCTTCCCTGTAATAACCCACTGATCACCTGTCAATCACCTGTCAATCACCCATCAATCACCCCCTGTCACTGCCACCCATCAATCACCCCCTGTCACTGCCACCCATCAATCAGCCCCTAACCTGCCCCTTGCGGGCAATCTGATCACCCACCCACACCAATAGATCGCCCGCAGATCCGACATCAGATCACCTCCCAAGCGCAGTGTTTACATCTATTCTCTCCTCTAAACACCCACTAATTACCCATCAATTACCCATCAATCACCCCCTATCACCACCTGTCACTGTTACCCATCAGATCAGACCCTAATCTGCCCGTTGCGGGCACCCAATCACCCGCCTACACGCTCAGATTGCCCTCAGACTCCCCCTTATCAATTCGCCAGGGCATTATTTACATCTGTCCTTCCCTGTTATAACCTACTGATCACCTGTCAATCACCTGTCAATCACCCATCAATCACCCCCTGTCACTGCCACCCATCAATCAGCCCCTGTCACTGCCACCCATCAATCAGCCCCCAACCTGCCCCTTGCGGGCAATCTGATCACCCACCCACACCAATAGATCGCCCGCAGATCCGACATCAGATCACCTCCCAAGCGTAGTGTTTACATCTGTTCTCTCCTCCAAACACCCACTAATTACCCATCAATCACCCCCTGTCACTGCTACCCATCAGATTAGACCCCTATCTGCCCCTAGGGCACTCAATCACCCACCCATACCCTCAGAATGCCCTCAGACCCCAGCCCTGATCACCTCGCCAGTGCATTGCTTGCATCTATTCCCCCCTCTAATCACACCTTGAGACAACCATCAATCACCTCCTGTCACCCCCTAGCACACCTACCCATCAGATCAGGCCCTAATTTGCCCCGTGTGGGCTCCTGATCACTCAACCAAACCCTCAGATCCCCCTCAGACCCCTTTCCGATCACCTCCCCAGTGCATTGATTGCATCTATTTTCCCCTCTAACCACCCCCTGAGACACCCATCAATCACCTACTGTCACCCCCTAGCACTCCTATCCATCTGATCAGGCCCAATACAACCTGTCATCTAAAAGGCCACCCTGCTTACCGGTTCCACAAAATTTGCCCCCTCACACCTGTCATCAAAATTTGCATATGCTTATACCCCTGAACAGTCATTTTGAGACATTTGGTTTCCAGTCTACTCACGGTTTTGGGCCCGTAAAATGCCAGGGCGGTATAGGAACCCCACAAGTGACCCCATTTTAGAAAAAAAGACACCCCAAGGTATTCTGTTAGGTGTATGACGAGTTCATATAAGATTTTATTTTTTGTCAAAAGTTAGCGGAAATTGATTTTTATTGTTTTTTTTCACAAAGTGTCATTTTCCACTAACTTGTGACAAAAAATAAAATCTTCTATGAACTCACCATACACCTAACGGAATACCTTGGGGTGTCTTCTTTCTAAAATGTGGTCACTTGTGGGGTTCCTATACTGCCCTGGCATTTTAGGGGCCCTAAACCGTGAGGAGTAGTCTACAAAACAAATGCCTCAAAATGACCTGTGAATAGGATGTTGGGCCCCTTAGCGCACCTAGGCTGCAAAAAAGTGTCACACATGTGGTATTGCCGTACTCAGGAGAAGTAGTATAATGTGTTTTGGGGTGTATTTTTACACATACCCATGCTGAGTGGGAGAAATCTCTCTGTAAATGGACAATTGTGTGTAAAAAAAAAATCTAAAGATTCTCATTTACAGAGATATTTCTCCCACCCAGCATGGGTATGTGTAAAAATACACCCCAAAACACATTATACTACTTCTCCTGAGTATGGTGGTACCACATGTGTGGCACTTTTTTACACCCTAAGTGCGCTAAGGGGCCCAAAGTCCAATGAGTACCTTTAGGATTTCACAGGTCATTTTGCGACATTTGCTTTCAAGACTACTCCTCACGGTTTAGGGCCCCTAAAATGCCAGGGCAGTATAGGAACCCCACAAATGACCCCATTTTAGAAAGAAGACACCCCAAGGTATTCTTTTAGGACTATGGTGAATTCATAGAAGATTTTATTTTTTGTCACAAGTTAGCGGAAAGTGACACTTTGTGAAAAAAACAATACAAATCAATTTCCGCTAACTTGTGACAAAAAATAAAATCTTCTATGAACTCACCATACTCCTAACGGAATACCTTGGGGTGTCTTCTTTCTAAAATGGGGTCATTTGTGGGGTTCCTATACTGCCCTGGCATTTTAGGGGCCCTAAACCTTGAGGTGTAGTCTTGAAACCAAATGTATCAAAATGACCTGTGAAATCCTAAAGGTACGCATTGGACTTTGGGCCCCTTAGCACAGTTAAGGTGCAAAGAAGTGCCACACATGTGGTATCGCCGTACTCAGGAGAAGTAGTATAATGTGTTTTGGGGTGTATTTTACACATACCCATGCTGAGTGGGAGAAATATCTCTGTAAATGGACAATTGTGTGTAAAAAAAAATCAAACAATTGTCATTTACAGAGATATTTCTCCCACCCAGCATGGGTATGTGTAAAAATACACCCCAAAACACATTATACTACTTCTCCTGAGTACGGAAATACCACATGTGTGGCACTTTTTTGCAGCCTAACTGCGCTAAGGGGCCCAAAGTCCAATGAGCACCTTTAGGCTTTACAGGGGTGCTTACAATTAGGCACCCCCCAAAATGCCAGAACAGTAAATACACCCCACAAATGATCCCATTTTGGAAAGTAGACACTTCAAGGTATTCAGAGATGGGCATGGTGAGTCTGTGGCAGATTTCATTTTTTTTTTTTTGTCGCAAGTTAGAAGAAATGGAAACTTTTTTTTTTGTCACAAAGTGTCATTTTCCGCTTACTTGTGACAAAAATAATATCTTCTATGAACTCACTATGCCTCTCAGTGAATACTTTGGGATGTCTTCTTTCCAAAATGGGGTCATTTAGGGGGTATTTATACTAACCTGGAATTCTAGCCCCTCGTGAAACATGACAGGGGGTCAGAAAAATCAGAGATGCTGGAAAATGGAAAAATTCACTTTTTGCACCATAGTTTGTAAACGCTATAACTTTTACCCAAACCAATACATATAGGCTGAATGGGTTTTTTTTTAATCAAAAACATGTTTGTCCACATTTTTCGTGCTGCATGTATACAGAAATTTTACTTTATTTGAAAAATGTCAGCACAGAAAGTTAAAAAAATCATTTTTTTGCCAAAATTCATGTCTTTTTTGATGAATATAATAAAAAGTAACAATCACAGCAGCAATCAAATAGCACCAAAAGAAAGCTTTATTAGTGACAAGAAAAGGAGCCAAAATTCATTTAGGTGGTAGGTTGTATGAGCGAGCAATAAACCGTGAAAGCTGCAGTGGTCTGAATAGAAAAAAAGTGCCTGGTCCTTAACCACTTCAGGACCACAGTCTTTTCGCCCCTTAAGGACCAGAGCCTTTTTCTCCATTCAGACCACTGCAGCTTTCACGGTTTAATGCTCGGTCATACAACCTACCACCTAAATGAATTTTACCTCCTTTTCTTGTCACTAATACAGCTTTCTTTTGATGCTATTTGATTGCTGCTGCGAGTTTTACTTTTTATTATATTCATCAAAAAAGACATGAATTTTGTCAAAAAAATGACTTTTTTAACTTTCTGTGCTGACATTTTTCAAATAAAGTAAAATTTCCTATACATTTGAGCGCGAAAGTTATTCTGCTACATGTCTTTGATAAAAAAACAACCATTCAGTGTATATTTATTGGATTGGGTAAAAGTTATAGCGTTTACAAACTATGGTGCCAAAAGTGAATTTTCCCATTTTCAAGCATCTCTGACTTTTCTGCGCACCTGTCAGGTTTCATGAGGGGCTAAAATTCCAGGATAGTACAAATACCCCCCAAATGACCCCATTTTGGAAAGAAGACATCCCAAAGTATTCAGTGAGAGGCATGGTGAGTTCATAGAAGATTTTATTTTTTGTCACAAGTTAGCGGAAAATGACACTTTGTGACAACAACAACAAAAAAAAAAAGTTTCCATTTCTTCTAACTTGCGACAAAAAAAAAATGAAATCTGCCACGGACTCACTATGCTCCTCTCTGAATACCTTGAAGTGTCTACTTTCCAAAATGGGGTCATTTGTGGGGTGTGTTCACTGTCCTGGCATTTTGGGGGGTGCCTAATTGTAAGCACCCCTGTAAAGCCTAAAGATGCTCATTGGACTTTGGGCCCCTTAGCGCAGTTAGGCTGCAAAAAAGTGCCACACATGTGGTATTGCCGTACTCAGGAAAAGTAGTATAATGTGTTTTGGGGTGTATTTTTACACATACCCATGCTGGGTGGGAGAAATATCTCCGTAAATGACAATTTTTTTATTTTTTTTACACACAATTGTCTATTTATAGAGATATTTCTCCCACTCAGCATGGGTATGTGGAAAAATACACCCCAAAACACATTATACTACTTCTCCTGAGTACATGTGTGGCACTTTTTTGCACCCTAACTGCGCTAAGGGGCCCAAAGTCCAATGAGTACCTTTAGGATTTCACAGGTCATTTTGAGAAATTTCGTTTCAAGACTACTCCTCACGGTTTAGGGCCCCTAAAATGCCAGGACAGTATAGGAACCCCACAAATTACCCCATTTTAGAAAGAAGACACCCCAAGGTATTCCGTTAGGAGTATGGTGAGTTCATAGAAGATTTTTTTTTTTTTGTCACAAGTTAGCGGAAATTGATGTTAATTTTTTTTTTTCACAAAGTGTCATTTTCCGCTAACTTGTGACAAAAAATAAAATCTTCTATGAACTCACCATACTCCTAACGGAATACCTTGGGGTGTCTTCTTTCTAAAATGGGGTCATTTGTGGGGTTCCTATACTGCCCTGGCATTTTAGGGGCCCTAAACCGTGAGGAGTAGTCTTGAAACCAAATGTCGCAAAATGACCTGTGAAATCCTAAAGGTACTCATTGGACTTTGGGCCCCTTAGCGCACTTAGGGTGCAAAAAAGTGCCACACATGTGGTACCGCCGTACTCAGGAGAAGTAGTATAATGTGTTTTGGGGTGTATTTTTACACATACAGATGCTGGGTGGGAGAAATATCTCTGTAAATGACAATTATTTGATTTTTTTTACACACAATTGTCCATTTACAGAGAGATTTCTCCCACCCAGCATGGGTATGTATAAAAATACACCGCAAAACACATTATACTACTTCTTCTGAGTACGGCGATACCACATGTGTGACACTTTTTTGCAACCTAGGTGCGCTAAGGGGCCTAACGTCCTATTCACAGGTCATTTTGAGGCATTTGGATTCTAGACTACTCCTCACGGTTTAGGGCCCCTAAAATGCCAGGGCAGTATAGGAACCCCACAAGTGACCCCATTTTAGAAAGAAGACACCCCAAGGTATTCCGTTAGGGGTATGGTGAGTTCATAGAAGATTTTATTTTTTGTCACAAGTTAGTGGAAAATGACACTTTGTGAAAAAAACAATAAAAATCCAATTTCCTCTAACTTTTGACAAAAAATAAAATATTCTATGAACTCATCATACACCTAACAGAATACCTTGGGGTGTCTTCTTTCTAAAATGGGGTCACTTGTGGGGTTCCTATACTGCCCTGGCATTTTACGGGCCCAAAACTGTGAGTAGTCTGGAAACCAAATTTCTCAAAATGACTGTTCAGGGGTATAAGCATCTGCAAATTTTGATGACAGGTGGTCTATAAGGGGGCAAATTTTGTGGAAGCGGTCATAAGCAGGGTGGCCTCTTAGATGACAGGATGTATTGGGCCTGATCTGATGGATAGGAGTGCTAGGGGGGTGACAGGAGGTGATTGATGGGTGTCTCAGGGGGCGGTTAGAGGGAAAAATAGATGCAATAAATGCACTGGGGACGTGATCGGAAGGGGGTCTGAGGGGGATCTGAGGGTTTGGCCGAGTGATCAGGAGCCCACACGGGGCAAATTAGGGCCTGATCTGATGGGTAGGTGTGCTAGGGGGTGACAGGGGGTGATTGATGGGTGTCTCAAGGTGTGATTAGAGGGGGGAAATAGATGCAAGCAATGCACTGGCGAGGTGATCAGGGCTGGGGTCTGAGGGCGTTCTAGAGGGGGGAAATAGATGCAAGCAATGCACTGGCGAGGTGATCAGGGCTGGGGTCTGAGGGCGTTTTTCTGTTCTCAAAATGACTGTTCAGGGGTATAAGCATCTGCAAATTTTGATGACAGGTGGTCTATGAGGGGGCAAATTTTGTGGAAGCGGTCATAAGCAGGGTGGCCTCTTAGATGACAGGATGTATTGGGCCTGATCTGATGGATAGGAGTGCTAGGGGGGTGACAGGAGGTGATTAATGGGTGTCTCAGGGGGCAGTTAGAGGGGAAAATAGATGCAATAAATGCACTGGGGACGTGATCGGAAGGGGGTCTGAGGGGGATCTGAGGGTTTGGCCGAGTGATCAGGAGCCCACACGGGGCAAATTAGGGCCTGATCTGATGGGTAGGTGTGCTAGGGGGTGACAGGAGGTGATTGATGGGTGTCTCAAGGTGTGATTAGAGGGGGAAAATAGATGCAAGCAATGCACTGGCGAGGTGATCAGGGCTGGGGTCTGAGGGCGTTCTGAGGTGTGGGCGGGTGATTGGGTGCCCGCAAGGGGCAGATTAGGGTCTAATCTGATGGGTAACAGTGACAGGTGGTGATAGGGGGTGATTGATGGGTAATTAGTGGGTGTTTAGAGGAGAGAAGATCTGCGGGCGATCTATTGGTGTGGGTGGGTGATCAGATTGCCCGCAAGGGGCAGGTTAGGGGCTGTTTGATGGGTGGCAGTGACAGGGGGTGATTGATGGGTGGCAGTGACAGGGGGTGATTGATGGGTGATTGACAGGTGATCAGTGGGTTATTACAGGGAATAACAGATGTAAATATTGCACGGGCGAATTGATAAGGGGGGGTCTGAGGGCAATCTGAGCGTGTGGGCGGGTGATTGGGTGCCCGCAAGGGGCAGATTAGGGTCTAATCTGATGGGTAACAGTGACAGTTGGTGATAGGGGGTGATTGATGGGTAATTAGTGGGTGTTTAGAGGAGATAAGAGATGTAAACAATGGATTTGGGAGGTGATCTGATGTCGGATCTGCGGGCGATCTATTGGTGTGGGTGGGTGATCAGATTGCCCGCAAGGGGCAGGTTAGGGGCTGTTTGATGGGTGGCAGTGACAGGGGGTGATTGATGGGTGGCAGTGACAGGGGGTGATTGATGGGTGATTGACAGGTGATCAGTGGGTTATTACAGGGAATAACAGATGTAAATATTGCACGGGCGAATTGATAAGGGGGGGGTCTGAGGGCAATCTGAGCGTGTGGGCGGGTGATTGGGTGCCCGCAAGGGGCAGATTAGGGTCTAATCTGATGGGTAACAGTGACAGGTGGTGATAGGGGGTGATTGATGGGTAATTAGTGGGTGTTTAGAGGAGATAAGAGATGTAAACAATGGATTTGGGAGGTGATCTGATGTCGGATCTGCGGGCGATCTATTGGTGTGGGTGGGTGATCAGATTGCCCGCAAGGGGCAGGTTAGGGGCTGTTTGATGGGTGGCAGAGACAGGGGGTGATTGATGGGTGGCAGTGACAGGGGGTGATTGATGGGTGATTGACAGGTGATCAGTGGGTTATTACAGGGAATAACAGATGTAAATATTGCACGGGCGAATTGATAAGGGGGGGTCTGAGGGCAATCTGAGCGTGTGGGCGGGTGATTGGGTGCCCGCAAGGGGCAGATTAGGGTCTAATCTGATGGGTAACAGTGACAGGTGGTGATAGGGGGTGATTGATGGGTAATTAGTGGGTGTTTAGAGGAGATAAGAGATGTAAACAATGGATTTGGGAGGTGATCTGATGTCGGATCTGCGGGCGATCTATTGGTGTGGGTGGGTGATCAGATTGCCCGCAAGGGGCAGGTTAGGGGCTGATTGATGGGTGGCAGTGACAGGGGGTGATTGACGGGTGATTGACAGGTGATTGACAGGTGATTGACAGGTGATCAGGGGGGATAGATGCATACAGTACACGGGGGGGGGGGGTCTGGGGGGGGGGTCTGGGGAGAATCTGAGGGGTGGGGGGGTGATCAGGAGGGAGTAGGGGGCAGATTAGGGACTTAAAAATAAAATAGCGTTGACAGATAGTGACAGGGAGTGATTGATGGGTGATTAGGGGGGTGACTGGGTGCAAACAGTGGTCTGGGGGGTGGGCAGGGGGGGGTCTGAGGGGTGCTGTGGGCGATCAGGGGGCAGGGGAGGGGGAAATCAGTGTGCTTGGGTGCAGACTAGGGTGGCTGCAGCCTGCCCTGGTGGTCCCTCGGACACTGGGACCACCAGGGCAGGAGGCAGCCAGTATAATAGGCTTTGTATACATTACAAAGCCTATTATACTTGTTACATGCGGCGATCCGGGTGCTAGTAACCCGCCGGCGCTTCCGAACGGCCGGCGGGTTACAACGAACGGTGGGCGGAGCCAGTCCCCGGCGGCTGATCGCGTCACGAATGACGCGATCGCCGCACAGCCACTCCCGCAGCCGCCCCCGCCGATGGGCGTATTGCGGTCGTTTGGGCCCGGTCTTTGCCGCCGCCCATCGGCTGGGGGCGGTCCTCAAGTGGTTAAAGGATACCACAACTGAAATGTGACATAATGAGATAGACATGTGTATGTACAGTGCCTAGCACACAGATAACTATGCTGTGTTCCTTTTTTTTTTCTCTGCCTGAAAGAGTTAAATATCAGGTATGTAAGTGGCTGACTCAGTCCTGACTCAGACAGGAAGTGACTACAGTGTGACCCTCACTGATAAGAAATTCGAACTATAAAACACTTTCCTAGCAGAAAATGGCTTCTGAGAGCAAGAAAGAGGTAAAAAGGGGAATTTCTTATCAGTGAGGGTCACACTGTAGTCACTTCCTGTCTGAGTCAGGACTGAGTCAGCCACTTACATACCTGATATTTAACTCTTTCAGGCAGAGAAAGAAAAAAAGGAACACAGCATAGTTATCTGTGTGCTAGGCACTGTACATACACATGTCTATCTCATTATGTCACATTTCAGTTGTGGTATCCTTTAAGGGGGTTAAAGCCCACGGTCCTCAAGTGGTTAATGAAAGTTCATTTAGCGCACAGAGGAAGCAAAGCTGCTGTGATTTATTTTCTTTGAGGCATTACACTGTTTGAGGTAGTTGATATCCTTATAAGATTTATTTTTACTGATTATTTGGTGAAATTGTATGATTTTCTTAAAATAAGGTATGCATTCCTGCTTGCCACTCTTTCAACGTCAACCTGTAAAATAGTTCAAATGTCCTTGCTTTTTTTTAAATATTTCTTCAATATTTTCATTTTTGAAACATACAGTCTGCACAACCCTTCGATCACCTCACTTATTCTCTATCATTTTTGAATTTCAGCATAGTAAATATTATACCTTTTTATGCTGGTAAAACAAGCTTCTGTTCTTTACTGTTTCACATGTTTTAAGACATTGAAATACTATTATACAGTGTATGTTCTGATACACTAAAAATGGTAAAAATATTCTTTGATAAATGAAACTAATAAGCCATGAAAAATGTAAGTCTTAATTATAATCCAGCTAAAGCAAATGCATATTTTCAAACTTCTGAATGCCTTAATAACTTTAATCGCATTTGAATCACATTTGTTTAACCACCTGAGCGGTCTGGACGAGCTCAGCTCGTCCAGTACCGCCGGAGGTCGCCGCTCAGGCCCTGCTGGGCCGATTTTCATGAAATAAAGTGCAGCACACGCAGCCGGCACTTTGCCAGCCGCGTGTGCTGCCTGATCGCCGCCGCTCTGCGGCGATTCGCCGCGAGCAGCGGCGAAAGAGGGCCCCCCTAGCCGCCTGAGCCCTGCGCAGCCGGAACAAAAAGTTCCGGCCAGCGCTAAGGGCTGGATCGGAGGCGGCTGACGTCAGGACGTCGGCTGACGTCGATGACGTCACTCCGCTCGTCGCTATGGCGACGATATAAGCAAAACAAGGAAGGCCGCTCATTGCGGCCTTCCTTGTTTATTCTGGGCGCCGGAGGCGATCGGAAGATCGCCTCCGGAGCGCCCTCTAGTGGGCTTTCATGCAGCCAACTTTCAGTTGGCTGCATGAAATAGTTTTTTTTTTATTTAAAAAAAACCCTCCCGCAGCCACCCTGGCGATTTAATCAGAACGCCAGGGTGGTTAATTAGATTACATACCATGTGGTTTTCATAGGACTGCAGTAAATTGACTGTGAACAATATGAAATCACAATTAAATACCAAGGACTTTTGATTTTATCATTGCAATTATTTTACTGACTTTCCTTCACCTGAGGAGTTTTGGGGCGAGTAAGTAAATCAGTAAATATGCTTTAGGTGTAAACACTGGCATACATTTGGCTTGATTCATTAACCAGTTCACCCCCAAGGGTTTTTATCCTAACGGACCAGAGCAATTTTCAGTTGTCAGCGCTCCTCCCTTTTATTCCCTAATAACTTTATTACTACTTATCACAAGAAAATGATCTATACCTCGTTTTTTTCGCCACCAATTAGGCTTTCTGTGGATAGTACATTTTGCTAAGAATTTTTTTATTCTAAATGCATTTTAATGAGAAAAACAGAAAAAAAAGAAAAAAAATCATTATTTCTCAGTGTTCAGCCTTTATAGTTTTAAAATTAAACATTCTCCTGTGGATAAAACAAACACGTTTTATTTGCCCAGTGGTCCCGATAATTAAACCGTTTAGATTATGTCCCTACCACAATGTATGGCGACGGTATATTATTTTGAAATATAAGTGGTTATTTTTCTGTTTGTTCTGGCCATAATTACAAGCCCCTATGTAATAAATTAAAATTAATTTTCCCCCATAAAATATAGAATAAAAAAAGCTGAGTCCCTAAGGCAACTATTTTTTTTTTTTTTTAAGCTGATTTTTTTTTTTACAAGTGTTTTTTTTGGGGGGGAGGGTTGGAAGTGTAATTTTATTAATGATGTGTATATACTTGAAAATGTATGTATTTTGTAGGTGTAATATACTTTTTGGCCACAAGATGGCGCTAGTGAACACTCATAGGACGTGTTCACTTTTTTTTTTTTTTTTTTACACACTTTATTAAACTGTTACATTTCCTGTTTATGTGAATGGACGTAGCCGCTGTTCGCGGTCACGTCCATTCACTCCAGGCACTGCGATTGGGTAGAGGACTGTTCAGTCCTCTTCCCCAATCGCCCAGCACGGGATCCCGACGGTAATGGCGGCGGTAGCGGCGGACACACGGCGGTAGCAGCGGCGGGAATGCGCGACGTATTAAAACGTCATGTTGCTGTTAATAGCGGTAAGCATGGCGTTTTAATACGTTAGGATGGCGGTAAATGGTTAAAGGGTGCTAACACAGTTAGCATGCCTAAAAGCTTTGCATGTGCAAACTAGGGTGCTAAGTAGTTTGCACGGCAAAGCTGTTACTATTTGCGTGCTATTTTAGCGCGTGCAAAAGTTTGCACGCGTACAATTTTGCGCTCAGTGCTTTGTGTGCAAAATTAGCCGCTTCGCGTGCAAAGTATGATTATCATGCTACTTAGCATGTGAAGCGACTGATTTGCACACGAAGCGGTGCGCGCAATACTTTGCGCGCGCAAACTTTTGCACGCATATTAGCGCATGCAAAGCCAGTTTGTAAGTGCTAAGTGGCTTTTCACTAGCGTGCTAACACTTAGCACACTTTTGTGAATCAAGCCCATTGTGTCATAATTCTGCACGTTCCTGTGCACAGCAAAGCACAGGGTGTGGTTCACTTATTCAGCATTATGACGCAATCCTGATAATGCAGTAGTTTTCAGATTGTTTCACTACCTTAACCTTATGCAAATGTAATCTATCAATAAGGTCATTTCTTCAGGGAATTCATAAGATCTATGACATCTATGAAGTAAGAAATATGAATGCACTCTGACTGGGTAAAGCGTCAAAACATTGGTCCCCATGGCTGCCACCAAAGAAAAATGCCACCCAGATATGCTGCATGTGCTGCTGAATAGAACTATACCAGTACTGGATGTCTCATATTTTCCATTCATAAAATGGCTTCTGTTATATGTTGTCACCTGTGGATATTTTTTGTTTTCCATTAATTAGGAGAATTGTTTTAGAATTGTTTTGACACTTATAAAACTCACTAGTAATTATGCCCATTCCATTATCAACCGCTGGGTGGCCTCCCACTGCACTTCGCTTGTGCAGCTACTCGCACGTGAAGCGACCACAGCCGCGGCCCTGCACAAGCACACTATGGTGCCGGGTGGCAAACATGGATGCAGGTGGATGCAGACAAATGCAGTTTTATTATATAGGATGATTTGCTTTTTGGAGTGCTTATGAATGCTAATTGTTGATGTTTTGAAGTTACTCAATACTGGCAGGCATCATTATTGCTGTAATGGCATTATCTCTCTCATCACAATCTAACAACATTTGTCAATCAAGCAGTAAAAATAATGTATGGAATGCCAGGTTTGTATGGTCAATGACCTACTCTTATCCAATTGAATTTTGCTCTTACGTTTTTACTGAGGCGTTAATTTTTTTTATCTAAACACAATTTATCAGCACTTAGCCCATGAAAAAGTACTAGAAAATAGCTAAAAAAAAGATAATATTAAACTTATTTGAGTATTTTCTTGCATGCTGTGAGCTTCAAAGGTATTTTATTCACCTGTCTGTAATTGTTAAAAAGCTTAAAGGGAAGGTTCAGGGAGGGAGGTAAAAAAATAAAAATCAATATCCACTTACCTGGGGCTTCCTCCAGCCCGTGGCAGGCAGGAGGTGCCCTCGCCGCCGCTCCGCAGGCTCCCGGTGGTCTCCGGTGGCCGACCCGACCTGGCCAGGCCGGCTGCCAGGTCGGGCTCTTCTGCGCTCCAAGGCCTGGCACTTCTGCATCCCACGCGGGCGCGCTGACGTCATCGGACATCCGCCGGGCTGTACTGCGCAGGCGCAGTAGTTCTGCGCCTGCGCAGTACAGCCCGGCGGACGTCCGATGACGTCAGCGCGCCCGCGTGGGACGCAGAAGTGCCAGGTCTTGGAGCACAGAAGAGCCCGACCTGGCACCCGACCTGGCCAGGTCGGGTCGGCCACCGGAGACCACCGGGAGCCTGCGGAGCGGCGGCGAGGGCACCTCCTGCCTGCCACGGGCTGGAGGAAGCCCCAGGTGAGTGGATATTGATTTTTATTTTTTTACCTCCCTCGTGTAACGATTGGTGTCAACACGCAGAGAGAATCTGATTATTGGTGGGCTGCAGACTCACCAATAATGCAGATATACACCAGATTATGAGTGATCTGCAGAATCACTAATAATTCAGGTATGTCTAACCTCTGGACACCTGAGGAATGAGTGTATGATGTAAAAGTAACACTTTGAGAGAGAAACGCCAGTGAAACTGGAGCTAGTAAGAAGAAGGGAATTCACCCTTGGCTGTGGGTGAATCCCTTAGGCCAAAGGCTCCCTAGGAGAGGGGCCCAGGCCTGGTGCAGGAAGCCCTGCTGCTAATAAGAACAGTTAGCCCTATCTGAATGTGAAATCCTATCTCACTTCACCCTAGTGGCGAGATAAGGAAGTAAAGGTATACAGTGCTAGTCTTGGGTGTGTGGTCCGTAGTACAACACCCTGGAACTAGTCTAAAGCATAACATAGAACTGACACAGTACCCTAGTCTTGGGTGTGAGGTCCGTAGTCACAACACCCTGGAACTGGTCTAAAGCATAACATAGAACTGACACAGTATCCTAGTCTTGGGTGTAAGGTCCGTAGTCACAACACCCTGGAACTGGTCTAAAGCATAACATATAGCTGACACAGTATCCTAGTCTTGGGTGTGAGGTCCGTAGTCAAAACACCCTGGAACTGGTCTAAAGCATAACATATAGCTAACACAGTATCCTAGTCTTGGGTGTGAGGTCCGTAGTCACAACACCCTGGAACTGGTCTAAAGCATAACATATAGTTAACACAGTATCCTAGTCTTGGGTGTGAGGTCCGTAGTCACAACACCCTGGAACTGGTCTAAAGCATAACATAGAATAACATAACATGAGAGGGTAATCTAGCTCAGTGTGGATTCTCAGGTCCTTCGTGGTTCATCCACACTGTAGGATCTGACTGCGGTCTGTGTGCTAACACATGAAGCATTTGCAACGGCAGACGATGTGAGACTGAGGGACAAGTGGTTATATAGTGCAGCGCTGGCCAGCGCCTCCCAGTCCCTTTCAGCCAATCCACATCCATCCCTGGATCAGCTGACCAGCGGGGTCAGCTGATCCCTCTCTGCTTCCCATAAAGCTTCTGCCTAGCTGCGCGCGCGCGTGTATTCCTCAGCCTATGTGCACAAGAAGGCTGTATCACATCAGAAACATGTCGCGCGCGTAAACCGCCGGAGCGGACGCGGAAACAGCTGCCACGCCGTCAGAGCAGGCCATTCAGCAATCCCTTACACCTCCCTGAACCTTCCCTTTAAGGGTCATTTATATTAGTAAAATGTTGCATAAAGTTCAGCATCATAGATTCTTTACAACATAAATCAGTACACTTTCTAATTATTGCAGTAGGAGCAAATGTTTATGAGCAGATAAGTTGCACAATTGCTTCAGAGCACTTATTCAAATGTATTGGATGCCGGTAGTTCAATGTTACATGGTTGTAACCATGACCCTGAGAGGGTCATCAAAGGAAGTCAAGAGAACTGGTGTGAACATTAGGGGCACCATCAAAGTTTTGCTTGGGGGCCCATGATTTGCAGTTACGCCCCAGTGCGAGTGTGTGTATATGCATGTGTGTGTAGTAAAGTAGAATGAACTTCCGGAAGATCCAGAGGAGCGATAAGAATTGTACTGTGTATAGTTGGTGCAGCTCTGAATTTCCATGCAGGACAGCTAGGATATATGGAGACAAAGGCCTCGATTTATAAAGCATTACCGCATGCGGTAATGCTGAAAACAGCTGACTTTACCGAGCACTTAGGAAAGTGTCAATTCATAAAAGCAGTTACCGCATGAAAAGCTACAATTACCGAGCAGTGAGGTAAATTACCGACTTGAGTGGGAAATATGTCAGTAAATGTCAATTCATAAACGTTAGAACATGCGATAACAGGCTGAAAAATTACTGGTTGCTCTGGGCTGGCGATAGGAGAGTGATAGGAGAGCAGTACCACTGTGAAAGCCACAAGCGGAGGGGATAAGCTGTGACTGAGAGGAACAGAACCAATAGAAACAGCTCATGTCTACTTCAGGTCCTACTGATCCGATGCTGATAGGAACCGCAGGCTTAGAGGGTGGAACAAAGGTTTCTACCACCCATGTAGTGAACAGAGAGAAAGGAACAAATAAAGTTTCCCTTGCAGCCCTTCAGCAGGTTTTAACCTCTTCAGTTCCTGATAGATGCTTTCCCTATACTAGTTGCTTATCTTCAAAGCAGGGCATGTGTGACGTCTCCTAAAAGTTCATTTAAGCTGTGGCAATTAAAGGGGAACTGAAGTAAGAGGTATACGAAGGCTGCCATATTTATTTCCTTTTAATCAATACCAGTTGCCTGGCAGCCCTGTTGGTCTATTTCTCTGCAGTAGTATCTGAATAACACCAGAAACAAGCATACAGCTAGTCTTGTCAGATCTTACTTTAAAGTCTGAAACACCTGATCTGCTGCATGCTTGTTCAGGAGCTATGGCTAATAGTATTAGAGGCAGAGGATCAGCAGGGCTGCCAGGCAACTGGTATCGATTAAAAGGAAATAAATATGGCAGCCTCCGTATACCTCTTACTTCAGTTTCCCTTTAAATAAAATGTTAAGAGAGACTAATAGACAGATTCAGACCCGAACAAAGGCAGTATAACAAACAGTATAGTAAAGCATGCACATCTAAACGGATGTCGGGATGCATTGTAATGCCCTCACTGCACAGAGATTTGTCTATTGAAGTGGTAAATTACCGAACTTTAATTACACCACTGAAATTTTTTATGAATCAGCATACCAAAGTCTAAAAAACCGAATGTGGTGATTTAACAAGCATTTTGCATTCACCACACACAGCTCTATGAATCGAGGCCAAAGAAGGAGAAAGCACACTCAGTGTGTGAATTATGAAAAGTGGCCAGCCGACTGTAGAATGATCTCACCTCAGTGTAGTGCTGGTTAGCCCGTATGAGTGTACCAGCTCAAAGGCTTTGTCCCTTTGAGCCAGGGACCCGGCTAGTGGCAGTCGGGTACTTTATAAGCATGACAAATCTGCTGTAACAAAGGGTAAATTCTAGCTGCAATTCTGAAGGATCTGATGAAAGTGTTTAGAACTAGGGCCCATTCTTCTTTCAAATTTCTAGAATACTTTAATTCTATCTAGCATACCACAGAACTGAGTATTAAGTATTGTACACATTTACAGGTATTTTTAGACGTAACCCATTCCTTTATAAACTTAATGTACTTTAAAAGAGTCAGTCATCCAGAAAAGATGAAAATGAGGACTCCGACACCTAAAAGAAAAATTGCTAGTTGAGTTCACATTAGAATTCCTCCAGATGTGGTGCACAGCGGGAATGCAGCTGAATTTAGACAATGACAAATTATTATTATATATTACCAAATAAAGAAATGTTACAAAAAATAAACTAAAACAAAATGAGTTACATATATAACAAAATAACTGCTTGATTTTTTAAATTGTCATATCGTGACATATGACTGAAGCAGCACAGGGTCTTATCTACTGTATGAATATTTAAATGTATTAGGTTAGTTCGACCTTGGTTTTTGTTGTAACTAAGAGACATTTTTTATGGCCATGTGACCTTTACTGTATTTGCAAGACTATGTTCAGGCAAACATTTAGGAAAAATAAATTAATTACATTTAAAATGCCTGTTTTCTTCATTTGTAAGCCCTTCTTCAGCAGATCCCTTTTATAGTTGCTCTCTGCTTCAGTTTAGTTTTTTTGTCTTTCAAAACAACCTTATGGTGCCCATACACGGTACAATAAAAATGGTCAATTTTCCTGTTTATTCGACCAAAGCGATAGAATCAAATGAAATTTAAAACTAATCTTTTTTAAATTCAAGAAAAACAAAGGATTATCCTGTTTTTTCAATAAAAATCCAATCGGACAAGTTGGAAAGCTCATTATATTCGATCTAACGGCATAATCTAACAAAATTATCTAATCGAAAAAAAGAAAAAGTTGTACCATGTATGGGCACCATTAGACTGATGGGTCATTGCTTTTCAGGCATTTGAAGGCTTCTCTTATTTTTTCAGTTACAAAGTCTGAGTCCATAAACCATTCACAAAGTCTTGCAACCAACATGCCGAAAATGCAGTCTCATAAACTCCGAACTTGAACATTTAGTTGAACTTTGATCCCTACTGTGATACAGGTTGATGCATGTGCTTACATAGCATTTTTTAACCTTCACAAATTACTATAAAGCGCTCTTTTTAGACGTTCATCTGTGGAAAGACATTTAATTAGACCTGATAACACTGATATTTAAGCCTGTGCATCCTGTTACAAAGAAGAATTCAACATAAATAAATATGAAGGGACGATATGGCACAAATACAGTGGCTTGCAAAAGTATTCGGCCCCCTTGAAATGTTCCACATTTTGTCACATTACTGCCACAAGTATGAATCAATTTTATTGGAATTTCACATGAAAGACCAATACAAAGTGGTGTACATGTGAGAAGTGGAACGAAAATCATACATGATTCCAAACATTTTTTACAAATCAATAGCTGCAGAGTGGGGTGTGCGTAATTATTCAGCCCTGTTTGGTCTGAGTGCAGTCAGTTGCCCATAGACATTGCCCGATGAGTGCTAATGACTAAATAGAGTGCACCTGTGTGTAATCTAATGTCAGTACAAATACAGCTGCTCTGTGACGGCCTCAGAGGTTGTCTAAGAGAATCTTGGGAGCAACAACACCATGAAGTCCAAAGAACACACCAGACAGGTCAGGGATAAAGTTATTGAGAAATTTAATGCAGGCTTAGGCTACAAAAAGATTTCCAAAGCCTTGAACATCCCACGGAGCACTGTTCAAGCGATCATTCAGAAATGGAAGGAGTATGGCACAACTGTAAACCTACCAAGACAAGGCCATCCACCTAAACTCACAGGCCGAACAAGGAGAGCGCTAATCAGAAATGCAGTCAAGAGGCCCATGGTGACTCTGGACAAGCTGCAGAGATCTACAGCTTAGGTGGGGGAATCTGTCCATAGGACAACTATTAGTCATGCACTGCACAAAGTTGGCTCTTATGGAAGAGTAACAAGAAGAAAGCCATTGTTAACAGAAAAGCATAAGAAGTTCCGTTTGCAGTTTGCCACAAGCCATGTGGGGGACACAGCAAACATGTGTAAGAAGGTGCTCTGGTCGGATGAGACCAAAATGGAACTTTTTGGCCAAAATGCAAAACGCTATGTGTGATGGAAAACTAACACTGCACATCACTCAGAACACACCATCCTGACTGTCAAATATGGTGGTGGCAGCATCATGCTCTGGGGTTGCTTCTCTTCAGCAGGGACAGGGAAGCTGGTCAGAGTTGATGGGAAGATGGATGGAGCCAAATACAGGGCAATCTTGAAAGAAAATCTCTTGGAGTTTACAAAAGCCTTGAGACTGGGGCGGAGGTTCACCTTCCAGCAGGACAACGACCCTAAACATAAAGCCAGGGCAACAATGGAATGGCTTAAAACAAAATATATCCATGTGTTAGAATGGCCCAGTCAAAGTCCAGATCTAAATCCAATCGAGAATCTGTGGCAAGATCTGAAAACTGCTGTTCACAAACGCTGTCCATCTAATCTGACTGAGCTGGAGCTGTTTTGCAAAGAAGAATAGGCAAGGATTTCAGTCTCTAGATGTGCAAAGCTGGTGGAGACATACCCTAAAATACTGGCCGCTGTAATTGCAGCAAAAGGTGGTTCTACAAAGTATTGACTCAGGGGGCCGAATAATTACGCACACCCCACTTTGCAGTTATTGATTTGTAAAAAATGTTTGGAATAATGTATGATTTTCGTTCCACTTCCTCACGTGTACACCACTTTGTATTGGTCTTTCTCGTGGAATTCCAATAAAATTGATTCATGTTTGTGGCAGTAATGTGACAAAATGTTCAAAACTTCAAGGGGGCTGAATACTTTTGCAAGCCACTGTATCTGCATTGGTTGTGTTTAAGCTTTTTTTATGCACATTGCTTGATACTTTAGGCACTGATCTGATATGAACTATCTATCTATCTGTCTATCTATTTATCTAGGTATTGATATCAGAGATTATTTTCTCTGCTCCTGTTCCTACTTCAATTTTCACTTTTCAGCGCTCACCAATAACTTTATCACTACTTATCACAACAAAATTATCTATATCTTGTTATTTTTCACCACCAATTAGGCTTTCTTTTGGTGGTTCTTTTCCTAAGAACTATTTTATTCTAAATGCATTTTGTTTCACTTGTTTTTATTAAAAGTTTTACAGTAACCGAGAAGTAGTTATACATCATAACAGTGCTTACAGGGGGGTACTATCAGAACAGTATCAAACAGGAATTGCGTATAATATTGAGGAAGAGATACTTGCAGGATAAGAAATAAAAACATCCATGTACAATAAGGTGCATTACCACAGTGTCCAACATTGTCAAACAGTTAGGAAGAACAGCAAGAAAGCTTATGAGTTATCTGCTTCACTTCCATTAAGCAGTATCTAAATTTCAATGGAAATGCAAGGACTGAAAGTCGAACAGGAGAAACTCCAATACAGTAACAGAAAGGGAGTCTACCATCCTACATTAACCCTCACGGCCGGGTGGAGACTACCTTTGTCAACAGATTTAGTACTCATAAGATAAAGGACCTGCCCTCCTGTGAGATCAGGCCTGCGTATAAATTATAGTGAGTCTGAATTACTTCAAACTGAGTACCAAATGCGATGAAGAGTCACTTAAAGAGAATCTGTATTGTTAAAATCGCACAAAAGTAAACATACCAGTGCGTTAGGGGACATCTCCTATTACCCTCTGTCACAATTTCGCCGCTCCTCGCCGCATTAAAAGTGGTTAAAAACAGTTTTAAAAAGTTTGTTTGTAAACAAACAAAATGGCCACCAAAACAGGAAGTAGGTTGATGTACAGTATGTCTACACATAGAAAATACATCCATACATAAGCAGGCTGTATACATCATTCCTTTTGAATCTCAAGAGATCATTTGTGTGTTTCTTTCCCCCATGCACTGAAGTGTCAGGCTGTTTCTTCCTGCAAACAGCTTTGCCCTTGTTTGTAATTCCTCAGTATGTGAAAGCCCAGCCAGCTCGGAAGACTATTTATCCAGCTGATTAGAGCAGCTTCTCTCTTCTCTCTTATCTAAATAACACACAGGCAGTGTGCATAGAGGGGCCAGGAAGGGTGAGTTCATAGCAGAACCACAACACTGAAGAACTTGGCAGCCTTCCAGACACAGGCCGACAAGTCTGACAGGGGAAAGATACATTGATTTATTACAGAGACTGTCATAGTAGAAAGTGCTGCAGTTAGCCAGAACACATTAGGATAGCTTTTGGAACATGTAGGATGATAAAAATTGCATCCTGTTTTTAGTTACGGAGTCTCTTTAAGTGGGGTAGAGAGCATAGTAATTGCAAGTTAATTATCTTCGGCAGATTAAGGATAGTTTTTCTACTGCGTTTGTAAATGACCACTATCTCTGCATTGGGTAGCGATGGGGTAAGGAGAGAAAAAGGTCAGAGGTGGAAAAAGGAAGAGTAGATAGATGAGGGCAGAGAGGAAAAGAGTAGGGAAAGGGGGCGAAGAGCCCAGAGACGAAAGAGTCCAGAGACGAGGGTCGTTCGAGTTCGACTTTTCATAGAATATATATGCGTACATGAGGAGTCGCCTGAGAAAGCTCATTGGTTACGTGTCAGTGTAATTTGTTCAGGACTTAATAGGTAGTTGATAAGAGGATCCCAGATTTTATGGAATTTCTTCATGCTGTCATTCATATGAGCTCTCAGTTTCTCAAAGAACAGTATATTGGCAAGTCTCTGTTTGATAGCCTCAAAACACAGAGACCGAGTGTTCCACGCTGCCGCTATTTTAATTTTAGTTACAGTAAAGATATAATTGAGAAGAGCGTTTTGCGCAACAGTTAGATGTGGGTAAGGGCAACCCAGTAAGGCATGGAGCGGTTTTCGTGGGACCGGAGTATTAATCAATGATGATGCCCAGGTACACACTCTGATCCATAGCCTACGCACTTTTTTTCAGTTCCACCATATGTGAGCAAAGGATCCAGCCGTATCACATCCTCTGAAACAGTCACCCGAGCACCTCGTATTGTACTTGGCTACTCTTTGAGGGACTAGATACCATTTAAGTAAAAGTTTATAATTTACCTCAACCAAGTCCGCATTTATTGATATCTTAGGGATGTTATCCCAGATGTCGCACATTTCGGTGATTCTAAATGCATTTTAATGGGAAAAATAAGAAAGAAATGGAAAACATTCATTATTTATCAGTTTTTGTCCATTAGAGTTTTAAAATAAAATGTGCTACTGTGGATAAAACCCACACATTTTATTTGCCCATTTGTCCCGGTTGTTATAACATTTAAAATATGCCCCTAGTACAATGTATGGTGACAATAATTTATTTTGAAATAAAGATGCATTTTTAAGTTTTGCGCCTGTCACTAATTACAAGGCTTTATGTGCAAAAATAACAGTAATATACCCTCAGGACATACTCATTAAAAAAGTTGAGTACCTTAGGCAATTATTTATGTATTTAAAAAAAAATAAAAATAAATTACAAAAAATAATAAAATAAATAAATAAATATATTTAGTAGTTCTGCGCCTGCGCAGTACAGCCCGGAGGACGTCCGATGACGTCAGCGCGCCCGCGTGGGACGCAGAAGAGCCCGTCCGTGGAGCGCAGAAGAGCCCGACCTGGCAGCCGGCCTGGCCAGGTCGGGTCGGCCACCGAAGACGACTGGAAGCCTCTGGAGCGGCGGCGAGGGCACCTCCTGCCTGCCACGGGCTGGAGGAAGCCCCGGGTAAGTGGATATGGATTTTTATTTTTTTCCACGTTACCCTGAACCTTTCCTTTAAATGTAAAAATGCGAATGCGAATATTTATTTTTTAAAAATTTGCATTAAACGTGAACGGCAAACAGACAATGTTCACCAGGAACTATTCACAGGTGAACTGTTCAGGCCATCTCTACCCAGAACATCTAGTTTCCTTAGTAGGTCTGTGGTATCATGTATATAATTTGCCATGTTCCTCACTACGGGTTTCAGCATGCTGTTGAGTCATCTCAAGATATTTTCTGTAAGAGTACCAACGCCTGAAACTGTTGGTCACCCCAGGTTATCCTCTTTGTGTATCTTGGGAAACATATAGAAAGTTGCTGGTATCAATCTCATTAGGTGTTACAATGTGGCTGAAAGTTGTTTTATCATGAGCTATGAGTTCCTTTCTGTATTTAGCAGTGGGATCACAGTTCAGCTGTTTATAGTGGCAGGTGTTTAGGAGTTATCTTTTTGCCTCCTTTATATAGTCAGTGGTATTCCATAGGCGTACGTTAAAAAGGGGCGCTGGGAAAAAAGGGCGCCGGGTTTTTAACGATAAGCATGGCTAACGTTTAAAATTGTATTGTACTGTTTTTCGTTTAAAATTATTGTTTTTTAAAGTTATAAATCATTAAATAATGTGCATTAAATCGGCAATTGTAAAAACGTTAATCTTTCGTTTAAATAGTGAAACGTATAATAACGTTTAAAAAAAAAATTACTAAGTAACCCTCCCTGTACCTACCCCTAACCCCTAGACCCCCCTGTTGATGCCTAAACCTAAGACCCCCCCTGTTGGTGCCTAAGTAACCCTCCCTGTACCTACCCCTAACCCCTAGACCCCCCTGTTAGTGCCTAAACCTAAGACCCCCCTGTTGGTGCCTAAACCTAAGACCCCCCTGTTAGTGCCTAAACCTAAGACCCCCCTGTTGGTGCCTAAACCTAAGACCCCCTGTTGGTGCCTAAACCTAAGACCCCCCTGTTGGTGCCTAAACCTAAGACCCCCCTGTTGGTTTTTTCGTTTAAAAATAATGTAAAAAAAAAAAAAAAAGTACTGTTTTTCGTTTAAAAATAATGTTTGGAAAAAAATATTGTACTGTTTTTCGTTTAAAAATAATATTTAAAAATGTATAAATCATTAAATAATGTGTAATCATGAGAAACAGTAATAAAACATTAAGTCTCCGGGCGCCGCTTTTAAAACGTTAGTTTTCTCCGGCGCCCTTTTTTCCTATCGGGCGCCCATTAAACGATATTTATTATAGGAGTGAATGGCGGCGCCCGATTTGTCCACTAGCCTCAGGCGCCCGAATTTACTGTACTATTGCACCTCCTTTGTTAGCTGGTTATATGGTGATGTCCTTGTTGATTCTTAGAGTCCTTATAGCCTTCTTTTCCATTGACAATTACTCTTTGCTTTCTGTCCATTAGCCATTTCCTTATTCATGCACACAGATTCTTCCCCAGCCCTTGCATCCTCAAATACTGTACCAGACTGTAGTGGGGAACAGTATCAAAAAAATGTGCAAAGGGGGGCGTGGCCTGCACGCAGAGAGAGACGGACGTCTGCTAGCTAAGCTCCCGCTCTAGCCTGCAGCAAAAGCGGCCCTAAGCATGCACCAAACGGGGCAAAACCACCACCCGGAGCCAGAGGAAATGGTCCTCGAGCTGGATGCCACAAAAAAGAGGAAGAAGACCCAGCAAAGACCACAGAAAGTCACGGACTTCTTCGCTCCCAGGTCGGATCAGCACAGCCAAGATGGCGCCAGCGCCGCTGAGTCCCTCACAAGCTCTGATGCCATTCCGGATTCCATGCGGAAAGCTCCGGGAGAGACGCAGCTCTCATCTCCAGACACTGCATCACCGTTCCAGATCCCGGTGAAGTCCAAGCCAAGGAGAGAGGACGATCTCTCACCCAGCAATACGGTAGGCCCTGAATCAGCCTCCAGCACACCTCCCACGCAGGCTCAGTCCCCCATAGAGGCCTTCCCTGCATCAGATCAGGCTGCTTCCCAATCCTACATTAAAGACATTTTGATCTCTTTTAAGTCCGAGCTGCTGTCACATATCTCCTCTTTAAATGCGAATCTACATCAGGAGTTAGCATCCCTGGGAGAAAGGGTTCACAGATCAGAAACACAAATCGGTGAATTGTCCAGGGAACACAACAAAATGGTCGACATATCTGAGACCCACTCCTCTGATATTGACTGGCTCAAATTTAAAGCAGCAGATATGGAGGACAGAAATAGACGGAACAATTTGAAATTTAGAGGCATACCTGAGCAGATCTCTAACAAAGAGCTCAAACCCTTCCTAAAATCATTAGTTAAAGCCACTCTACCTGATACATCAGACATCGAGCTTACAATAGACCGCGCTCACCGCCTCCCTAAGCCAGCTCATCTTCCTGATGCTATCCCTAGAGACGTCATTGCCAGGTTTTTATTCTACCAAGTGAAGGAAGACCTAACCTTTGCTATCAGAAAATCTGGAGCCCTTCCAGACCCCTACTCCCATATCCACATATACAATGACCTCTCCCCTTTCACATTGCAAGTAAGAAGAGAACTCCAGCCGTTCACTAAAGCCTTACAAGCATTACAGATCCAGTATAAATGGGGCTTCCCCACAAAGTTGCTCTTCTCTCATAACAACAAGCACTACTCCATCGCTTCCTCTGATTCAGGAACAAAACTGTTTAAGCAACTAAAAATCCAGGTCCCGGAGATACCAAGACGCCCATTGAACCACGCTCCATATAGCAAAGTCTCCCCGGATTGGCGCACTAAAAGCTAAATGCCTATGCAGGCTCAAGCTTTTGTGAACTTCTTTTGTGAACTGCTCCGTCATCCTCTGAATGGCCGTTTTTGTGTTTAGACACACAAGCTCTGCTACAGCTATAATAAGTTACATCTGCCCCCCGTGCAATGTTGTGTGGGACCAAGAACTCTGCCACACCTCTGATTTAATCCTAACATTTCTCAGGTGTTGTGTTGTTACTTTATGTTTCCTGACGATGTTATGCTGTACAAAGTTGTATTTGTTTTTCTATCTTATGTTTTTAGGTAAAATCAACCCCCCTCAAGGTGACCACCCTCCTATTTGCCCAGGCCCCAACATCTCACTGTCTCAAAGACCCCAATATCGCACAGTAGTAACCTCCCAGATATGTCTTTAAAAATAACGTCTCTTAATGTGAGAGGGTTGAATTCAGCATTTAAGAGGCACTGGTTTTGGAGAGAAATGCTCTCATGCGCAACCCAAATTATAATGGCCCAGGAAACCCACCTCATTGAAAAAGATACTCATTACTGTACAAATAACAAATTCCCTAACATCTACCATAGCACGTTCCACAAAAAAAAAGAGGGGTATTACTGGCCTTTCATAAAGACTTGAAGATACTTCCCCAACAAATTATCTCTGACAACAAAGGCAGATACATAATTTTTATTGGACAAATTAATGACCAGACCTTCACGTTAGTCACGCTCTATGCCCCAAATCAGGGTCAAAAGGCCTTCCTGCAGAAATTATGTGATAAAGTAAACAAGATCAAACAAGGCCGAGTCCTTTATGGCGGTGACTTCAATGCAATCCTCTCGAGATCTGATTCCTCAGCAATTACCGCTAGGTCACCTATGATGATTGATAAACAAGCGAAATGGAATTCTTTATACGATCCCTGGAGGATTGCACATGATAACGAAAAAGATTACTCGTTCTTTTCAAATGTACACAAAACATATTCGAGGATTGATTTCTTCTTAGTAGACAAAATGCTTCTGCAGGAAGTCCTGACTTCAGAGATTGGGAGTATAACGGTTTCAGACCACGCTCCGGTCCATATCTGCATTAAAAATGGTGTCACTTCCCCAAAACCGGCATTCTGGAGATTAAACAGCACGCTCCTACTAGAAAATAAGTTTGTGTCCGCGCTCAGGGGGGAAATTCGAGAATTTTTTGAAATAAACTCTAAGCCTGAAGTTAGCTTAGCCACAATTTGGGCTACCCACAAAGCATACATTAGAGGCGTCCTCATCAAAGAAGGAGCCACAGCTAAAAAGAAAAGAGCTAAAATTTATGACGAAATTTTAGCACAGATAAAACAAAAAGAACAACTTCTCAAACAGAATAGTTCGCCTATTCTTGAAAAAGAACTCTTTCTGCTCCGCAACCAATTGAGAATCCACTTAAACCACAATTATGACTATTTATTACAAAAAGCCAATCTAAATTTCTATTTCCAAGGGAACAAACCAGGAAAACTCCTGGCTAGAATGCTCACTCAGAGGAGAGTCAAAACTACCATTCATTCTATGGTACACCCTGCCTCCAAAAAGACAATTTCTAACCCAAAAGACATTGCAAATCTATTTAGCGAGTACTACGCCACGCTTTACAATATTAAAAAAGACCCGTATACCATTCAACCCACCGAGGCGACCATAAATGCCTTCTTAGACTCTATCAATCTCCCCAAGCTCTCCGACTCCCATTTAGCGTCCCTCAACTCCCCATTCACTGAAACAGAGGTAAATAAAACAATCAAACAACTAAAGAATAATACAGCCCCAGGCCCAGATGGCTTCACAAATGAATATCTCAAAATTCTAGCAGAATCAGTAGTCCCTCAACTCACAGCTTTATTCAACTCATTCACAGAAGGGTCCCCTATCCCTAAAGAGTTCTTAGAGGCAATAATAACGGTGATACCAAAATCAGGCAAAGACCAGACCAACCCAGCTAACTTCAGACCGATTTCCCTCTTGAACGCGGACATAAAACTGTACGCCAAACTGTTGGCAAATAGGCTTATGCAAATCACCCCAAACATCCTAGATTATGACCAAGTAGGTTTTACGAAGGGGCGACAAGCCAGCGATGGGACCAGGAGAATGCTAGGTCTGTTACGCCAAGTAGAGCTCAGTCGAACGCCTTCTCTGCTCCTCACATTAGACGCCGAGAAGGCGTTCGACAGGGTTCATTGGCAGTTTTTAAAAGCTACCCTAAGCAAATTTGGTTTCCAGGGCCCTATACTTACTGCAATTATGGCCTTATATTCCTCCCCATCGGCCAGGGTCAATGCAGCAGGATTCATATCAGACCCCTTTAACATCTCAAATGGGACAAGGCAGGGCTGCCCGCTCTCCCCCATTATCTTTGTCTTAATCATGGAAACCATGGCTCAAAAAATAAGATCAAACAGTTTAATAAATGGCATTAAGATTGGTGAAACTCACCATGTCATTAGCCTATTTGCTGATGACGTTGCGTTGATCCTGTCCGACCCACTACAATCCCTAGAACAAGTGGTGAAGGACTTATCTCTTTTTTCGGAGGCCTCTTACTACAAACTCAATCATCAAAAGTCGGTAGTATTAGGCCTAAACATACCTCTCTCAGTTCAGAAAGTAATTCAGGACAAATTCCAATTTACATGGGCCGACTCTGAAACATCATACTTAGGTATAAAACTAACTGACAGAGCAGAAAAATTATTTGCCAGCAATTATATACCGTTACTAAACTCAGTAAGAAAAGAATGCACGGAATTATCTAAAGCTTGGATGTCATGGTCAGGCCGCATAGCAGCTTTCAAGATGTTTATTATGCCAAAAATTCTGTATTTTTTAGAACGGTTAATATCCCTCTACGGAAATCATATTTAGAAGACCTAAAGAAAAGTATGAACCACTTCGTGTGGAAATGTAAAAAAGTTAGGGTCCCGTACAAAGTCATGATACTCCCCAGAAAATCGGGAGGAATGGGCCTCCCGTCCATAGAAGCATATTACCACGCATCCTTGCTAGACTTAGCAAAATACTGGTGGAATGAATCGCCAACCAAACCATGGGCTAAAATGGAACGATTACAATTTAAACAGAGCCTTAGATCTATACTTACTGGTGTCCTTCTAGGAGCAAAACCCCCGTATACAGCTTTCCCCACAATCCAAGCACTCCTTATAGCTTGGGAACGTTTAATCAAACACCCACCCGACCCAAGGAATTCTCATTCCCCTATCATCCCTCTATCAGCCCTAAACCTTCTCACTCCCCATCTCAATCTTCTCCCCTGGTATAAAGCAAATATTACCTCTCTGAATGCTCTTTTCCATCCTGAAGGGCTGAGGTCATTTGCCGATCTCCAAAAAGATTACAACCTTCCCTATGCACAATTGTTCACTTATCACAGAATTTTTGACTTAATCAGATCTAGGAAAATTAAGCTCCCAACCCTTCCTAGCCATCTCCTCACGACCCTAAATTATAAAGAAACCCAAAAAGGAGGGATCACAACCTGGTATGAGGCTTTCTTATATCAAGATCCGACCCCCTTACAAAGATACGCTATGGCATGGTCTAATGACCTTCAGGTCCCCATCCTAGAACATCATTTACTACAAGCTACCAGCAAAGTACTAAAATTCTCTAAGAATAACTCACATTGGGAATTGTCTAGGAAAATAGTATTCCGATGGTATTTAACTCCAAGACGCCTGGCGACATTCTCAACAGATAACTCCCAACTTTGCTGGCACTGTAATTCGTCTATAGGTACTCTACTCCATATGCTCTGGGAATGCCCAATAATAAATAGATTTTGGCTACAGGTGGAGCACCTAATTAAATCCTCCCTTTTCAGACCCTTCCACATCTCTCCGAAGATAGCATTACTATCAATAGGTTTAGAGAACCTTCCAAAACCCATCCAACCTCGAGTATGTCATATACTCCTCACTGCTGTTTCCTTAATCACTGCCAATTGGAGATCGGCAGATCAGATCAGCATCTCTCACTTAATATCTACAGTAAGCAAAAATCTATCAATGGAAGTCAAAATCAGGGCCAGAAGTTTCAGTGATTACTCCAGCTATATCATGCCGGAAGCCTGGTCAAGATAACCTATATAGTGCTCCCCGTTCCTTCCCCCGGTGGCCACCCCTTCTCTTCCTTGCCTTGTCCCCAGGCACTAGCACTCCGCCACTAAGAGGTTAATATTAGTTTAATTCCTCTACAAGGTGATCACCTGAGCTATGCTGTTAAACTAACCTCAATAGTTATTCACACCTTCAATGCTCTGCTCTCCTTCGCTATCACTCACATAATTGTAGGTTTAAAATTGTTTATCTTTCTCGTTTGCTTCTTCTCTTTCGATTTATAAAAAAAACCAAAAATGTGCAATTGGTAACCCATTTCTTCTCCACACCATTATCAAAGCACTCAACCCATGGGTAACGTAGGCTCTCCTAGCCACCTGCATCGTTACCAATGCCTAGGTCGATACATCCAGTTGTTACCTTGGAAAGGTATGTGTTAAAACAACTGAATATTGACTGATCTAGTTGGAGTGTTTTGAATATTATATCTGAAACTATTATCATATATGTTCAGTTAAGTTTGCACATGTAATTGAACAAGTTGAAGAATGCTGTATAATGTTTAATCTTGTGCTTAAATAAAATTATTATGATGAAAAAAAAAAATGTGCAAAGTCTAAGTATATCACATCTACAGCATTCTAATTATATCTACAATAGCATTCATAAAAGCTTAGTTGAGCAAGTTAGTCAAATAAGACCTGTCCTTAGTTAACTCATGTTGATGCTTAGACATTAAATTATTCTCTGCTACGAAGTCTTGTTTAGCATCTCTTACTAACCCCTCAAATAGTTACAGGTCTATAATTTCCAGAATATGATTTGTTAAAAACATTCGGGCTTGTTCCCTACTGATAAAGCTTAAATTGAAGTGATGATATTTCAGGGCAAATCTGACTGCCATTAAAAAAGTCCTAGCTTGTTCTTTCCTGCATAATTAAAACTGAACATAAGTGTGGCTTAATTAGACCTATACATCATTTGTACATAAAAGGGTTTTTGAATGGATGCATATAGGTCCTAGCAGTCATGGTAAGTGTCATTAAAACAAAGAAAATACAAAATTATGCGGATAACCACAGAGCCAACAGTTCATTGAAATAGTATGTTAACATGTTCTAGCAAGATTAATTTTTCCATTAAAAGACAAAAGCAGTAGGGTGCCAGAACAGAATCTGCATATCATTTTCATAACTATACCATAACATACTGTAAATAATGGTATATTGTGCTAATATGAGCCAAATAAGAATTCTTACTGTGTCCCTTCACGTGGAATTATTACTGAGTGTACCAAATTATGTTACATTCAGGCATATAAAGTGAACATGACAATGGGATATACAGTTGACATCAACAGGAACTCCTTTATGAATAGATGTCAGTAACTTGGGAAAAATAGCTCTTGGATGCTCGAACAGTATAAGTGAGTTCACTAGATCATTTACATATACAATATACATATGTGACCACCACATAAGCAACAAGTCAGTGATATTCGAATAATGTAACTAGATAGAGACAACATCCACAGACTGGCATTGGTTTCATGTGTGTCAAGTTGTGACTGATTTCCATATGTTTAACCATGGTGCCTGAAAGAATGAATTTCAAAAGTTTTAACTATGGTAATAATGTCAGTCTGAGATCATAATTAGTAATGTTATTTGTAAGGAATACCTTAGATTCACTTTAAAGTTGAATTCTATAGTAAGTTCAAAACAACAGAGGGAGTAGATCTCTTATCAGTGCACTACTAGTTGCCAAAATATTCCCCACAAGGGTAGAACTGACACATCATTGGTTTCAATCATCCTTAACTACATCCTCAACTTCAGCTAATACTATTTGTTTCCAAAGATAAAGGCTATCATTCATAAAAGCAGTGCGGTAAAAAAAAAAATCTGTGCCGGAAATTACCGCATTCGGTAGTTTAGACTTCTGTGTGCTCATTCATAAAAATGTTTACAGTTGCGATACAAGTTCGGTATTTTTCCTGAACTAGGCAGGCGGTAGGCTGGCGGTATGTTTGTGTAACATGAGAAGCTGCCTGAGTTGATACATATTCTCCTCCAGAGACAGCGTTACTATAGAAGAGGCAGCCCCAGCATCCCTTTACATGTGCATTTTTTAAAAACTGCCTCTGTTTGCACTGAATCTGCGCTGAATCTGTTTATTAGTCTTTCTAAACAATCTATTTAATTGGTAGCTTAGAGGAACTTAAAAAAAATGTTACACATGCCAGGCTTTCTGATTTGAAATATATCTGAAAACAGGTACCCAAGGGGTTAAAAAAACACAGCCTTGGTATTCCGGAATGCCTTGTCTGCTCTACTCTCTCTGCAGCTGCTGCTTGGGAGGTCTGTCTCATTAGCTAAGCTGTTCTCTACATGGTTATCGCTACTTCAAAGGGAGCGGTAATCTCCGTGCTGACACCACTTGCTCTAATCTTTATGAATTGATTTATGATGACATTTGTTAACATAACCACCGCACAAGGCGGTAATTTATCGCTCTGCTCCAGAATGTCAGCTTTTCATGCGGAAACAGCCTTTATGAATAAACACTTTGCTAAGTGCTCGGTAAATTCAGCTGTTTTAAGCATTTCCGCATGCGGAAATGCTTTATAAATGATAGCCATAATGTTGCACACATTAGCGTAAGCCCTCTGCCTCCTCCTGCGTAGCAGCAGAACCTATTGCCAGCCTGCAGGGTAGTGATGTGTCTGTACATCGTCAGCCCTGCAATTTCACCTGAGTATCGGGTCCCAATCCTTGCTGGATGACATGCCTTATACATGTGCACAAGGCTTAAGGCAGGAATAAACATCTTCTAAGTGCTTTTGTAGAACCTTCCCAGGAAAAAGGCTACAAAGTAGCAACCATCAATTGTCCTGCAGCTCTTATTTACATTCCCCTCCCCCTCTTATTCTCAGTTATTGTAACAGTTTAGGATTATTTTCATAATAAAAAAAGCTCCCTCTGACCTAAAAGTTGCTACCAAGAAGATGACATAAAAATGCAAATAGCTGCTGCCTCCACTAGCTATGGGGGGAATCATATTTTCGACCAAAGGCAGGTAAGATTAGCATATTTACAATACAGAGTTGGGAGATAAACAAGCTATTTCATAGGGCACATGCACAAGTCCCCGAAGATGGACTGAGAGAGCTCTGCCACTCTGCAAGGAAAATGGCTCAAAAGACATTCCCAAAAGATTTCCAAAGATATCCCAAAGACATTAATGTATTTTGACTTTGCAAGAATCACACTTATATTTTCTAATTAAAGGTTTGAAAAGTTCTCCCTGGAGAAAACTTAGGAGAAAATTTAATATAACGTGGACCACAATGTCTAAAAAGTACAATTTTAAATGGAAAAACATTAGTACTGCTCCACTGAGCCTATGCATCACTATATTCAAAGTGGCAATGGAAATGCACTATTTTAGCTGTGATGTTACTTATTTCTACATATCACATCATCCATATAGTAATCACTCATGTCAGAATTTAAATCCGCACTATTGTTTTCCAATTTACGCTCGCAATTTGCTTTCTACATTCATGCAATGTATGTGCAATGCTTAAAACTCAGAATAAACTTCTAGACATGAGTACAGAAACTATTACCAGACATCCTCTGCATCTTCATCACACTCCGCTCCAAACTGACAAATGTCACACGTTGATGTCTCCTTTTGACTGGTTTCTCCAGAACCTTCATTTGCTGCAAGATACAAACATTTAAAATACAGTTAATTAGCTTCTGTCTGAGGAGATTAAAATACATAACATTGTTTAGTGGTTTATCGTGACTGATTACTAAACAAGAAATGTCAAATGAGCATTATTTGTCCCCACTCTCGTCTCCAGAGAATAGAGTAGACTGCTCAGCTATAGCCAAGCAGCTTGCTTTTCCAGGGGTCTTTCCAAAAACTGTCAACCCTATGATCTCTTAAAGGGAACCTTAACTTAACGGGGGGTAAAGAGTTTCACTTACCTGGGGCTATTACCAGCCCCCTGCGGACCGCAACGTGTACAAAAATACGCGTTGCCGCATTCTGCACGCGTAGATATTTTTGTACCTGTTGCGGTCTGCAACAGCGCTAATTGCAGTAGGGAATGCGTCCAATAATAGGCATGGCGGCCGGCCGACTGGTGAGTCGTCAAAAACGAAACTAAGTGACAGCGGGGGACTGGAGGATTCCAGAGCGGCTCCGAGGGCACAGGACTGCTGCAGGGGGCTGGTAATAGCCCCAGGTAAGTGAAACTCTTTACCCCCATTCCCTTTAAATAGAGGACCACCTGTAAAATAATGTCATAAAAAGTGCTTCATTTTTACAATAATTATGTATAAATGATTTAGTCAGTGTTTTCCCATTGTATAATCTTTTAAATCCCTGATTTACATTCTGACATTTATTACATGGTGACTGTTGGCAGGTGATGTAGCTGCTGCATGCTTTTTTGGCAGTTGGAAACAGCTGTACAGTCCTGGCCAAAAGTTTGAGACTGTCAAAAATATTGGAAATTAGAAAAGTTGGTGCTTAAGTTTTAAGTTTTTATAATAGCAATTTGCATATACTCCAGAATGTTATGAAGAGTGAATTTGAACACATAGAATGGAACATAGCACCACTTTCAAGAATACTTATATCTGGTACCTGGGCGTGCTATAAGCCAATAGGCAGTGAAGAACTAAACAGAGAGATAAAGGGGCCATGCAAGCACCACTCAGGACTATAGTATAGCAAATATAAGCAAATCCATCTTTATTAATTATCCAAATGATTAAAAACATGTAAAAACAACAGCGACATGGGTCTGGGGTCCCAAATATAATAATCTATACACCTGCACTGATAAATCTGCAATAACCGTAGTGCAAAGATGTACACAGAAATGTATATTAGATAAACTCAATAATTTCTGAAAAATAATCAGCTGGCTGTCTGATTTATTCACTGTTTGTATCCATTACGTTTTTACTTATACTTTGCACATAGTCACTTTGTTCAATGTTCTACCTCATTGGTCTTTGTTGTTAGCACTTTATTGTACTAGGAGTTGTCCTATTCATCTATTTATGTATATATATCATCCCTACTGTTGTCTATATTGTATAATTATTGAGGCATTTGGCATTTATTTTTCAGAAATTATTGAGTTTATCTAATATACATTTCTGTGTACATCTTTGCACTACGGTTATTGCAGATTTATCAGTGCAGGTGTATAGATTATTATATTTGGGACCCCAGACCCATGTCGCTGTTGTTTTTACATGTTTTTAATCATTTGGATAATTAATAAGGATGGATTTGCTTATATTTGCTATACTATAGTCCTGAGTGGTGCTTGCATGGCCCCTTTATCTCTCTGTTTAGTTCTTCACTGTTATGAAGAGTGTTCAGATGAATTGCATAGTCCTTCTTTGCCATGAAAATTAACTGGATCCCAAAAAAAAACTTTTCCAATGCATTTCATTGCTGTCATTAAAGGACCTGCTGAGATCATTTCAGTAATCGTCTTGTTAACTCAGGTGAGAATGTTGACAAGCACAAGGCTGAAGATCATTATGTCAAGCTGATTGGGTTAGAATAACAGACTTCACATGTTAAAAGGAGGGTGATGCTTGAAATAATTGATCTTCCGTTGTTAACCATGGTGACCAGAAAAGAAACGCATGCAGTCATCATTGCGTTGCATAAAAATGGCTTCACAGGCAAGGATATCGTGGCTACTAAGATTGCACCTAAATCAACAATTTATAGGCTCATCAAGAACTTCAAGGAAAGAGGTTCAATTCTTGTTAAGAAGGCTTCAGGTTATCCAAGAAAGTCCAGCAAGTGCGAGAATCGTCTCCTAAAGAGGATTCAGCTGCGAGATCAGAGTGCAACCAGTGCAGAGGTTGCTCAAGAATGGCAGCAGGCAGGTGTGAGCACATCTGCACACTCAGTAAGGCAAAGACTTTAGGCAGATGGCTTAGTGAAAAGAAGGGCAGCAAAGAAGCCACTTCTCTCCCAAAAAAACATCAGGGACAGATTGATCGTCTGCAGAAAGTATGGTGAATGGACTGCTGAGGACTGGGAAAAAGTCATATTCTCAGATGAAGCTCCTTTCCAATTGTTTGGGGCATCTGGAAAAAGGCTTGTCAGGAAAAGAAAAGATGAGCGCTACCATCAGTCCTATGTCATGCCAACAGTAAAGCAAGCATCCTGAGACCATTCATGTGTGGGGTTGCTTCTCATCCAAGGGAGTGGGCTCACTCACAATTTTGCCAACAAACAAAGCTATGAATAAAGAATGATACCAAAACACCCTCCAACAGCAACTTCTTCCAACAATCCAGCAACAGTTTGGGGAAGAACAATGCATTTTCCAGCACGATGGAGCACGGTGTCATAAGGCAAAAATGATAACTAAGTGGCTCTGGGACCAAAACATTGAAATTTTGGGTCCATGGCCTGGAAACTCCCCAGATCTTAATCCCATTGAGAACTTGTGGTCATTCCTCAAGAGGCGGGTGGACAAACAAAAAACAACTAATTCTGAGAAACTCAAAGAAGTGATTATGAAAGATTGGGTTGCTATCAGTCAGGATTTAGCCCAGAAGTTGATTAAGAGCATGCCCAGTCGAATTGCTGAGATCCTAAAAAAGAAGGGCCAACACTGCAAATACTGACTCTTTGCATAAATGTCATGTAATTGTCAATAAAAGCCTTTTAAACGTATGAAGTGCTTATAATTATATTTCAGTACATCACATACTAAAACAAAGATCTAAAAGCAGTTTAGCAGCAAACTTTGTGAAAACTAATATTTTTGACAGTCTCAAAATTTTTGGCCAGGACTGCAAACAGCTATTTCCCACAATGCAACAGGGTTCACAGACAGGAAACTGCCAGGAGTACCACGGTTCTCAGAGTTTCTTGTGGGAGGGGTTTCACCACAATATCATTCGTACAGCGCCCCCTGATGGTCTGTTTGTGAGAAGGAATAGATTTCTCATGTAAAAGGGGGTATCAGCTACTGATTGGGATAAAGTTCAATTTTTGGTCGTAGTTTCTCTTTAACAGTACTTTAAGGCAACAGAAATGGAGCATCCTACCTAATAAAACCCCTGTGTCTCTGCGTCCTATGTCCGTGTGTGTGTCCCTGCGTCTGCACTACTGCACATGTGCCGCAGGGACAGCCGTTGTTGGGAAGGGAGCAGGACAGCCAGCGGGCCGGCTGGGTGGGCGTGTGTGCGAGCGGATGCGGGTGTGTGTGCACGTTTGCCTGACAAGTGGGCACACATGCTGACAAGTGGTGGTGGTGAAAGACCTAGAGCCCGCTATTAAACAGACTAAGGTCTCTAGTCTGTACATAATTTAACACTTATTCCCAAAGTTGACCTAAATCCAAATATTGCCGGTCAAGTTCCACATCTTTTTTTAGTATAGCCATCATAGCATCTCCAATACATATAAAAGGAAGAAGCATTATCCCAAAATAAAACTGAGCCCAGTCTAATACAGAGATCACTCACTAGCTGCACTCTCCAAAACCTGTATTGTGTTAAAAGCTACCATTAAATTACATAAAACAATTACCGTACTTGTTTAAAAGCTACTGAGAAACCTACCACCTTGCCACTATATTATTAGTGAGTACTGATTTTTAAGAGTGCTATGTAACAAAAGCATTTTAATGCACAAATTGCACTGCAATTGTAAGTCAATGAGACGTTCAGAGTGCATCTGGTGCAATGCGATCCAATGAACTACAGTATCTGGATGCAGTGCATGCAGTGTATTGTCACATATTGTGCCCATTTACAGTGGCAGTGAAGCATACTTTTAATTGACTGTGTGCTTCACTGCATGTGACAACGCTCACATAACCTGTAATGCGACATTGTGTTCCTGTTACAGGGAATGCAATGGAGCACCCACAGTGAACTTAGCCTAATGGATCTTCAGCTGCTAATTGTGAGGTCTCATTGAATGTAATTACTGGGATAGAGCTGAACTTATGAAGGGACTAAAAACACCTTATCTACTAGTTTACATCAGGGATCATGATATTACAAACTTTCAATACAAAACTACCATAAGAAAGTTTTAAAGTCAATTACATACTACTTTTAACAAGAAACAGGTGGCCTCCTTACCTTGTAGAAACTATTATAAGGAAGTGTTATAATGAATTACATTTTGTTTTTAAAATGAAACAGTTGATCTCTTTACCTTGTAGAAACTTACAAATAAGAGGATTTATTGGCAAGAGTAAATGCATTCTGGAATAGATGCTCTGTGAATAATGATCACACAGAACTACTTGACATTTGCCTTTGGAAAGAGCAGTCCTTGCACTGATATATACAATGTATTTGACAATATCGGAGTGTACAACAATGATAAAACTCTAGCAAGCCAAAGCACTTATACTGGCAGTAAAATAGTTTTTAGACACTTTTACCATATTTTGCTGCCTACAGAGCCAGGATGATGACTGTTTTTAACATGATTCAACCCTCTTACTCTATTTCTGTCTTTCTGACTGTGGCGATGAGAGCCTTGATAAACATGGATATCAAACAAGTGATTTGCTTCAAATATCTCGAAGCTGCAGCATGCTCTGTTTATTTTCAAGCTTTATTTTACCAGTTTGCACCTTGTACTTAGCAGTTGAAATATAAAAATTGTTTTTAGATAGGTAGATAGGTCTTGGGTTCCAAATGTTTTCAAGACACAGCATGTTAACCTAAATCATGTTTACAGGTTGACTAAAAATCCCTGACATGAATAATCATATAGAGGAAATAATTAGTACCATTTGTAAGACTAGTAACTTCCATCCTTGCTACATTCTGGAGTCCACTCTGGGTGGTGGAATGTTACCCATTGTCTCCTATCTACAGAGAGTGACTTCTTAACCTGAGTGGGGTCAGGTCCTAATGCTTCCCACCCTCCTATACAGTGGTTGCCTTTGAGGTAACCCACACTTGTTGTGAGTATAACCGCACACATTTTGTCTTTCACCATAACCTGGCTATACTACATACTACACTATATAGGGCTCTGTGTCCCTTTTTGTTTTGATCCTACAAGTGTACCTGGGAGATAATGTCCAGGTTAATTTGCAACCCTATTAATTCAAATATTAAACAATCATCTCTTTTGGTCTGCAGTGCATGTAGTCTAAAGCTGTTCCCTAGGCCCCCGCAGTGCTTTTGTGATAGCACATTTTGCCCAACTGGTTTAGCGTAATTCCATAAGTACCAAATGTACCAGGCTGCCAAAATGATTCTGCGACTATCAGGGCCTCTTTCCAGTCACTTACTCTATCTGAACAACCTCAAAGTCCAGAAAATGGAAACTAGGTTGGACCTACCGATTCAGTTTAATACATTTTGGTTTTGAAAACCTTTAAAGAGAAAAGAAAAAAAAATGACCACCACTTAAAAACAATGCTAAAACGAAATGCACCATTTTACTAAACTCTAATCAGTACACACCTATAAATTAACCTGCCAGGGTGCCACCAGCATCCATCTTTTAGCAAAAAATAGCAGTTCAAGTTGTAATAAACAAACTTCAGTAGACCAATATCTGCTCGTGTCTTAATGCAACTGCCAAATTACCCCATTTACTGTATAACAATGCATATTGTTGCAGTCAATGTCAGTAAAACATATATGCTTTTTGTGAGGATCTGTGCCTGTGTCATCCTGCTGGTGGCAGCACTGAGGTGGACTTCCGCTGTCTACCAGCAGATGGCTCTCATATTGCTGGGAGCGGGGCAATTCCTCGGCTCACCAGCAGATGGAACTGTGGGAGATTCTGGCCAGTCACCTGAGCAATGTGCTGCTTATTTAAGGCCGGACTTCCTAGCAGCACATTGCTAGGTCAGTCCGTTTGTCTGCTCGCTGCAGTTGTGACTCTGGCCATCCAGTCCTGTGCTCCTGAACCCTGCTCTGATATTCTGTACTCCTGGTATTTGATCCTTGCTAGTCTGACTATTCTCTGTCTTCTGCCCTTGTACCTTGTATTCTCTGGTTATTGATCTTGGCTTGTACGACTATTCTTCCGTGTGCTGATTCTGCTGAGACGTGTCTGTATATATGGTATTATTGTATATACTCTCATATTGTGTGTGTTGCTGTATATATTTGTATAGATAGTTAGATAGTCAGGGTTCTGGTATTTGTGGTGCACCACGCGTTGTTTGATTGTATATTGTATGTGTATGGTGATCTGCATTTGTTCACTTGCATTATTGTAAATAAAACACATTTATCATTCTACTCTGTTGTGCAGACGTCAGTATTTCCATTGTGATCTTCCTGTTTGTTAAACCAAAACGATTGCCATGCAGAGATCGTGGATCTGCCAGTCTGGTTCCAGTCACGACCACGATCTGCATGGCCAATCGTTACAGAATGACCTAGCCTACCCATATATTGATCACAGAAATACTACAGATTCATCTATCTGTACAAAGAGTTGGAGTTTTGATGATGTGTACTACTATGTCTTGCTCGCTGAGGATAGCAAAAGTTATTCCTTCATGTATTGTGCAGCTTACTCCAGAAAGCAGCTTCAGCAGTTATTGGAGTTAGTGCAAAACTATGTTAATCAGAAAATCTTGTCTGCAGAAGAGGTGCAGGACTTGCTGCAAGTCCTTCAATGGTTGCTGAAAAGTAAATTATCCAAGGATAATTTTCTTGATCCTCCATTTAGCCCATCTGATGTTACCGTTTTGACGTCCATTTTGAAAAACGACAGGGAATCTTTCTTTCAGTTCTACTCCAAGAAAGACAAAAATATTATGCAAGCTTGTGTCCAATCCCTTCAATCATTGATTGATTTAAGAGTATGCAAATTTGAAAAAACCTCCTTGTTAATGTCTGCCTGGGAAGAGATGTTAATTTCCCAATGCAAACCTTGTTCTGTGACAGCAAAGAATAAAATACAAACTGGTTCTTTGTCTGTTACTATCCAGTCCAGTCTTGATTCTGTTTCTGATGTAGTTCAGTCAAGTTCTATTAATAGACAAATAAATTCTCTGCCAGTTAGGAACCAATCTCGTTTAGAGCCTGTCTTTTGTGCAGCAGATATTAACTATCTAATTGATCATTTAAAGAAGGATAGGAAAAGTTTTGTAAACCACTATTCTAAAATGGAAAGTTCTTGTCTGCTGAAATATGTGCATGCTGTGAAAAGGATGAGTGGTTACAAATTGTGTCCGCAGAAAGCCGCCTCTGCCCTGATCCAAGTTTGGGAGGAAATCTTGTCATTTGATGCAGATGCATGCATGCATGTGATTGAGGAATCAAATGAGTGGAGAGATTGCAGCAATCGAGTCAGTTTTGATTTTACTGCAGAAGAGATCAATGCTTATTATGGCTATTTGAAGAATGATAGGGAACAGTTTATGTCATTCTATTCGCAACAAAATGAGGAGTTTATTAGGAATTGTATCTGTGGAGTAAGATCTCTGATGGTTAATGCCTTGTGTGAGAATGAATCTGCCTCTGCTTTGATTGCCATCTGGCAAGAAATTCTTTCCTCTAAATTTCAATCTCACCCTCTCTCTGATAACCCTTATGTCCAGAGTTCACAACCTGCATGTCAGTTATCTGTACAAACTCCATTGCAAACTGCAGTCAGAACCACACCTTGGTCCTGGCAAAAATCATTAGAAAACAAGTCATCATCCAAAAAGAAAAAGAAATTCTTTCCTACCAACTCCATTCAGCGTGTGCAGCCTCCAGCCGATTCCAGTCGTGTGCAGCCTCCAGCCGATTCCAGTCGTGTGCAGCCTCCAGCCGATTCCAGTCGTGTGCAGCCTCCAGCCGATTCCAGTCGTGTGCAGCCTCCAGCCGATTCCAGTCGTGTGCAGCCTCCAGCCGATTCCAGTCGTGTGCAGCCTCCAGCCGATTCCAGTCGTGTGCAGCCTCCAGCCGATTCCAGTCGTGTGCAGCCTCCATCCAAGTCGGTGCAGACTCCATCCAAGTCGGTGCAGACTCCATCCAAGTCAGTGCAGACTCCATGCAGGTCGGTGCAGACTCCATGCAGCTCCATACAAACTTCATCCAGCACCGTGCAGACTTCACCCCGATCCGTGCAGACTTCAACCATGTCCATGCAGACTTCAACCATGTCCATGCAGACTCCAGGTGATTTGTGTCCTCAGCAATCTCCAGTCTGTCCTGAGCAGTCCTTCGCCTTTCTTTGTGGACTCTTTCATGGACTAGGTTTGCTGACAGTGGGTCAGCCTGCCAGGCCCGCAGAGTGTTGCATCCAGCCCGCAGAGTGTTGCATCCAGCCCGCAGAGTGTTGCATCCAGCCCGCAGAGTGTTGCATCCAGCCCGCAGAGTGTTGCATCCAGCCCGCAGAGTGTTGCATCCAGCCCGCGGAACTTTGCTCTTTGCCTGCGGAACTTTGCTCTTTGCCTGCGGAACTTTGCTCCCAGTCCGCACAGACTCAGATCACACCGTTTCAGTGCCAGTCCGCACAAACTGTATCGGGATCTCAGCCAACGGTCCAGCCAAGCGCTCAGCCAACGGTCCAGCCAAGCGCTCAGCCAACGGTCCAGCCAAGCGCTCAGCCAACGGTCCAGCCAAGCGCTCAGCCAACGGTCCAGCCAAGAGCTCAACCAAAGGTCCAGATCTATGAGGTTACACAGGCTGCTGTCCTGTCTGAAACTACTGAGCCTGCTGTCCTGTCTGAAGCATCCCAACCTGTTAACTTGCCTAAAGTTATCCCGTCTTCTGTTTTGCCTGAGGTTATGCAAGCTGCTGCCCAGCCTTCACAGACTTTTGTTGCTGCTGTTCCTGTAGGTGCCAAGTCTGCTGATGATCCTGCTCCTAATGGTGCTCAGACTGATGTTCCTGATGGTGCCCGGCCTGCTACTGTTCTTGCTTCTCCTGGTAGTGCCTGGTCTGCTGGACTACTTGAGGGCACCCAGTTTACAATCCAGTCTGTTGCTGCCCTGCCCGAGACTATTCAGTCTGTTGCTAATCTGCCTGCAGCACTACCTGAAGCTTTCCAGTTAACTGCTCAGATGTCACAGGACTCTGCTGTTGTTTCCAAGTCTGGCGACTCTGCTGTTGCTTCCAAGTCTGGTGACTTTGCTGCTGCTTCCAAGGTTGGTGAGTCTGCTGCCGCTCCTGAAGATATCCAGTCTGCTGCCGCTTCTGAGGGTATCCAGTCTGCTGCCGCTTCTGAGGATATCCAGTCTGCTGCCGCTTCTGAGGGTATCCAGTCTGCTGTCGCTTCTGAGGGTATCCAGTCTGCTGCCGCTTCTGAGGGTATCCAGTCTGCTGCCGCTTCTGAGGGTATCCAGTCTGCTGCCGCTTCTGAGGGTATCCAGTCTGCTGCCGCTTCTGAGGGTATCCAGTCTGCTGCCGCTTCTGAGGGTATCCAGTCTGCTGCCGCTTCTGAGGGTATCCAGTCTGCTGCCGCTTCTGAGGGTATCCAGTCTGCTGCCGCTTCTGAGGGTATCCAGTCTGCTGCCGCTTCTGAGGGTATCCAGTCTGCTGCCGCTTCTGAGGGTATCCAGTCTGCTGCCGCTTCTGAGGGTATCCAGTCTGCTGCCGCTTCTGAGGGTATCCAGTCTGCTGCCGCTTCTGAGGGTATCCAGTCTGTGGTTCCAGTTGTTGCTTCCAAATCTTCGGTTCCAGTTGTTGCTTCCAAATCTTCGGTTCCAGTTGTTGCTTCCAAGTCTTCGGTTCCAGTTGTTGCTTCCAAGTCTTCGGTTCCAGTTGTTGCTTCCAAGTCTTCGGTTCCAGTTGTTGCTTCCAAGTCTTCGGTTCCAGTTGTTGCTTCCAAGTCTTCGGTTCCAGTTGTTGCTTCCAAGTCTTCGGTTCCAGTTGTTGCTTCCAAGTCTTCGGTTCCAGTTGTTGCTTCCAAGTCTTCGGTTCCAGTTGTTGCTTCCAAGTCTTCGGTTCCAGTTGTTGCTTCCAAGTCTTCGGTTCCAGTTGTTGCTTCCAAGTCCACGGTTCCAGTTGTTGCTTCCAAGTCCACGGTTCCAGTTGTTGCTTCCAAGTCCACGGTTCCAGTTGTTGCTTCCAAGTCCACGGTTCCAGTTGTTGCTTCCAAGTCCACGGTTCCAGTTGTTGCTTCCAAGTCCACGGTTCCAGTTGTTGCTTCCAAGTCCACGGTTCCAGTTGTTGCTTCCAAGTCCACGGTTCCAGTTGTTGCTTCCAAGTACGGTGTTCCTGCGGATCTCAAGTCTGCTCTGGCTCTTCTTGATCCTGATGGGTTCCAGAAGTTTTTCGATTTCTCTCCCTCCCTGCCCACCCAGCCTCGGTTTTTCTATTGGGACCCAGGTGGGGCTAACTCTGGAGATCGTATGGAGCGTTCGGAGCCCGCTCCTAAAGAGGGGGGTACTGTGAGGATCTGTGCCTGTGTCATCCTGCTGGTGGCAGCACTGAGGTGGACTTCCGCTGTCTACCAGCAGATGGCTCTCATATTGCTGGGAGCGGGGCAATTCCTCGGCTCACCAGCAGATGGAACTGTGGGAGATTCTGGCCAGTCACCTGAGCAATGTGCTGCTTATTTAAGGCCGGACTTCCTAGCAGCACATTGCTAGGTCAGTCCGTTTGTCTGCTCGCTGCAGTTGTGACTCTGGCCATCCAGTCCTGTGCTCCTGAACCCTGCTCTGATATTCTGTACTCCTGGTATTTGATCCTTGCTAGTCTGACTATTCTCTGTCTTCTGCCCTTGTACCTTGTATTCTCTGGTTATTGATCTTGGCTTGTACGACTATTCTTCCGTGTGCTGATTCTGCTGAGACGTGTCTGTATATATGGTATTATTGTATATACTCTCATATTGTGTGTGTTGCTGTATATATTTGTATAGATAGTTAGATAGTCAGGGTTCTGGTATTTGTGGTGCACCACGCGTTGTTTGATTGTATATTGTATGTGTATGGTGATCTGCATTTGTTCACTTGCATTATTGTAAATAAAACACATTTATCATTCTACTCTGTTGTGCAGACGTCAGTATTTCCATTGTGATCTTCCTGTTTGTTAAACCAAAACGATTGCCATGCAGAGATCGTGGATCTGCCAGTCTGGTTCCAGTCACGACCACGATCTGCATGGCCAATCGTTACACTTTTATTTTCTAACAGTTTGGTCTGTATTGTAAAACCGACCAGTCAACAGACTCTAAAATAACTGTCAAGAGATTAATCTTTTGATTTTTCTAGTATTCATTATTCAAACATACATAGGAGCTTCAATGGCTCCTAACATTTTACAAATGACAATTCTAAAAAAAATACATGCATTGGGAAAAAAATGAAGAAATAGAGTTGTTGTTGAATTCCTGTCACTATTCCAAAGCTAATTTTAGCATACATTTTGGCATGATATGTTTCCTGAGCTTTAGCTGTAATATCAGGTCTTATTAGTCCAAATGTGCAATCACGTACCATCATTTCTCAAGAAAAAGAAATTGTTAGAAAAATAGTATTGGAAATCAGCTATAACAGCCACCCCTAGAAATTAGTGAAGAAATATATTTGCAATGACAGCTTATGGTAAGGTGTGGAAGATAAGGTTTGGAATTTAACTGCATCTTCTGTGTAATAATTAGAAGCAAGTGGAGGGGTTAACAAAGAGGACTGCATTAGAAGAGTGGGAGCATGAGACAAATAGCAGAGTTCCAGAGAGATTGGAGAAATACCAGTCTGTGTTTGGTAGACCACAGAATAGGATGTTGCAAAGTTGAGAAAGGATAGGATTAAGAGACTGTGTGAATAATTTGGCTAGTTTTTAATATCCATTTTTGTACTGATCCGAGTGGTGAAAATCTATTATTACAGGAAATCCTCAGTACAAATGTATGGCATGTAGAAATCATATACAGTACATACTGTATACAAGTACTTAAAACAGAAAAAAATGGGGATACTGACAAAGAAAAGGAAACTAGACATTTATAATGAGCTTTTTACAGTGAATACAATGAAAGCAGGAACGTAAGCAAACGTAATGTGCTTTCAACCTTTGTGCTTCAAGTCATCCAACAACTCCATCTCTGCTATAATCTTTTTTTCAGCTGCCTGTATACATCATGTAGCATGTAGTGGCGGAAAAATGTCTTATTACCGCAAGACAACTTCTTAATCTGAGGCTTCTAACATTAATATTTTATTATCTATGCTCTAAATTGCTCAGTTATGATTTTGACGTGCTTGCTCTAAAAAGGAGTTTCAGAGTTCAAAATGTGACTAAATACATTTTCAGCAGAGTACTCTATTTTCTGACAAGAAAAATAATAGGATGTATGAATTCTGTTGCTAAGTACATAGTTATGGTGATTGGTTGTACTACACTGGTACACAAAGTGTACAACAGGAAGCCAGAACCATTTCTCTGCACATGCCATCCAGGCAAATGTTAAGATGCCTGGCTAGCAAACACGCGTACATCAAAATATGGCAGCCTCCATATACTGTACCTCTTGCTTTAGTTGTCCTTTAACATTAACCTACCGCTACCTACTCTTCACACTAATCTACACCTACACACTCACATCCGATAACTTACTCCATTGTTTATGCCTCCAAGCCAGCTATAGATGCAATTAGTATAGTGTACTGTGTGACACACAAGTTTATATTTGTCCACGGGCGCCCACATTTCCAGCATACATAGTTGCATACTGCACCCTATGACATTTTACCAATGAGCTTTGGACTTTGCATCCAGCCTCCTCTTCCTCTAGGGCTTCTTCATTCTACAGTTTAGTGGGGCAGCACCTCCTTCTCCCCTGCATGAGTGAACCGAGTTCCGCTGGAAGGACTAGAGTGGAAAGTGTCATAGCTGCAGGTAAGTATAAAATCTGGGTTTGTGTGTGTGTGTATATATATATATATATATATATATATATATATATATATATATATATATATATATATATATATATATATATATATATATATATATACACACACACATTACAGTATTACAGTATGTGTACACTGTGTGTGTGTGTGTGTGTGTGTGTGTGTGTGTGTATATATATATATATATATATATATATATATGTATATATATGTATATGTGTGTGTGTGTGTGTGTATATATATATATATATATATATATATATATATATATATATATATATATATATATATATATATATATATATATATATATATATATATATATATATATATATATATATATATATATATACACACATTACAGAAATTATCCTGCTCTCACCTTTCAGAATTGGCACTTGGGGCCCAAAAGCCAACTGTTGCTGTGTTCTATGGTTACAGACATTTTTATTTCATTACTTGAATCCTATATAATAAAGAGCCTGTCGCTGCGTTCCCGTGACCCTGTGTTTTTCTTGGCAGGCATACGCGGCATGTAGACAGGCTTCAAAGAGCAGGAGGGGACGGACAAGCATGCACAGGAAGAAGTACGGCTGTGTGCACGAGCGGGAGCACGGCCATGAGCATGCGCTGTGGGGAGAGGGGGCACAGGAGGATGCAGCGACAGGGCTATTATTATATAGGATTACTGTGTGTGTACAGTGTGTGTGTGTGCGTGTGTGTGTGTATGTGTGTGTGTGTGATATGAACCTGCTTTCACCTTTCATAATTGACTTTCATGTGTTCTATGGTTACAGACAATTTGATTTCATTATTTGAATCAAGTAATCAAGTAAATAAAAATCATACATTTCAGTGGTAACTCTCCAAGAGTCTATGTCCTAAATTTACTGGCTCCAGCTGTCAATGTTTGTGTTCCAGTGAGTGCCCTCCCTAACTGTGCGCCTCCTCAGTGCAGTTAGACTTCGTCCAGGTAAAGCACAAATACCGGGCTGCTACTTTTATTTAGAACCAAAAAAAAATCTGTTCCACAAAAGGACAGAAACAAGCCCACAATTAAACACCCGATAAAGAAATTACTGATTAAAGTCCAGATTTTAATTTAATCCAGATCAGAAATTATGTGACCAGACTTGAATCTACAAAAGTGTCTGAATATTAGCTCTACAAAGAAGAGTACATTTATATTCCTCAACCATGATTTTAATAACTGATTTAAAATTATGACATGTTGAGATTATAGTATTGCTGTGTAATGATCCGCTCAGCTGGCTGCACAGGCAGACAGCTGTTTGACCATTCCTTATGTCTGAGGGATGCAGGTCTCTGGAAAAGAGACCTGGCTTAATCTTGCAACTTTCAGAGTTGCTTTGCTGAGGGATTTGCATACATGCAAATTGCCCAGCTGTCTCCCTTGAGGGCTGGCAGTATAAAAGCCTTCTTCTCCCACAATCCTTTGCTGGTCATAATGGTTTGTTAACACACTCCTGGAGTGTCAGCCTTCCCTGTTGGATTGTTAAAGTTATCTTAGAGTATTCTGGGGGCTGTATTAGACACCCCTCTAGTTCAGTCAGGTTGTATTATTTGTATTGCCTGTTCTGTCTGTCTGGGGGTGCTAACCAGAGCTGCGGTTGCTACTGGTAGCTCCTTCTGTTCATCTGCTTTGATCGCACTTGCCTCTAGCGGTAGCGGCTGTGGATCCTTCTGATCTGTATTCTCGGAGGGTAAGCTGGAGCAGCGGTTGCTACTGGCTACCTCATCTTGCTGTACTTGGATCACACTCCCTCTGGCGGAAAGAGCAGTGGATCCTACTAACTCTGTTTCTATACTTGGATCACACTCGCTCTGGCTGAAAGAGCAGTGGATCCTGCTAAGCTCTGTTGCTGTACTTGGATCACACTCGCTCTGGCGGAAGAGCAGTGGATCTTTCCTATCCTGTCCCTGAACCCGGATCGCACTCGCTCTGGCGGAAAGAGCAGTGGATCTTTCCTATCCTGTCCCTGAACCCAGATCGCACTCGCTCTGGCGGAAAGAGCAGTGGATCTTTCCTATCCTGTCCCTGAACCCAGATCGCACTCGCTCTGGCGGAAAGAGCAGTGGATCTTTCCTGTCCTATCCCTGAACCTGGATCGCACTCGCTCTGGCGGAAGAGCGGTGGATCGTATCTCTCATATTCCTGTTGTCCGTCCGTCTGTCTGTCTTGTCTGATGAACGCTTGCTGTACGCTCGGTGAAGTAACCGTTAAGCAAGCGTTCGCGTTCTCTGTTTTCGTGTTTGTGTGTCGGTGGTTAGTTAGGGTGGCGTGCTTGTCTCTGTTGCGCTTAACGTGTGGAGACCGCGCTGTGAACGTGGTAGCTGTTGCGAATGAGTGCGGTGTTTGCGTTTAGTTAGCGTTTATTATTTTCCTTAGCATTCTCATTGTATGATTTACTGTGCCTTTGCTCTGCTCCTGGGTTTACCTCTGCTTAGTCTTGTGTCACCTCTGGAAATCATCTCTCTCGCGATTGCGTTCCTACTCTGTTTCTGCTGTTGTGTGTGCACCGTCGCGGGTTGGCGACTAGATTGGTGCACACACATAGATCCGGTCCCTGTGCTCATTCTCATTCGCAATCGCATCTCTTGCGATTGTGTTCTCACTTGGTTTCCTCTGTTGTGTGTTCACCGTCGCAGGTTGGCGACAAGATTGGTGGACATACATACATCCCTTTTCTGTGCTTATTCAGTCTTGTGTCGCTATTAGCAATCGCTATCTCTTGCGATTGCTTTCCCACCTGATCTTAACGGTTGTATGTTCATCGTCGCGGGTTGGCGACTAGATTGGTGAACACACATTCACCCTGTCGCTGTGCTCTCTCTCTTTAAGGGCTATCTTGCCCTGCTCGGTTGCAATTCGGACAATTCCCATCTGGCATCTGTGGCAGTACAGAGGCTTGCTCCTCTGCACTCCACAGCTCCACCTGCCGGTGGGAATTTTCCTCTACTTTGCACCAAAGCTGGGTTCTCTACTTTCATACGCTTGTGGAGGATTTCCGCCGTGTCAGCGCACGCCTTGTGCGCTGATCACGGAGATAATCCCACAATCGTTACATGCTGCTTAATTTTGTGCAACCTGAGTTTATGGAGGAATTTTCAGTAAATTATACAGTGCTGGATAACTTTAAGCAAAGAATAATTAATTTAAAAACTTTTTTGCTTTTATTCAGGTTTCTCCAGCTTAATATTATAATTTGCTACATGGTCAGATTTTCTACATGGCCAGAGACCAGTATGTCATTTTAGTGGAAAGGGGAAACATAAAAATCATTACACTGCAAAGTGAGAAGTTAAAAAATAGAAGAGAGATCAAGAAATTATTGATATTCGCCATGTAATTTGTTCATATGGTTTGATCCACAATCGATCTGCTTGTAATCATCTTTACTACTGGCAAAAAACAGACAAAAAAACAGACAGCTCCAACTGCCATTATCTATAACCACACCCCCTTACAATGCAAAAAAAGGTTTTGTTTTTCTTTGTACATATATATACAGTATGCACACAGGAATATACTGGTTGCTTGGCAGTTGGTAACAGCCGTTATTTCATACAATGCAACAAGGCTCTCATAATGTGATGTCAGGACCAGGGGCATAACTAGGTCTCCCCGGGCCCCCCTGCAGAAATTCTGAGCAGGCCCCCCCCCCCCCCCCGGGGCCCGTTCAGGGCCGTTTTGGGGGGCTGGAGGGGTTGCAGCATTAGGGGAAAGCCATGCTGCACTTCGGCTGGGAGGGAGGACGGTCCCCCCCCCTCCTTCACCGCGGACTCTCCCCTCTGCGCTCCGCTCCAGCATCAATACCGTTGTGAAAGCAGCGGCGGGCAGCAGCAGCTACATACCTTTCGAGCGCTTCAGCAAGGACGTTTCTCCCTCTAGTGTCTGACGCAACTTCCTGTATAAACAGGAAGTTACGTCAGACACTAGAAGGAGAAACATCCTCGCTGGAGCGCACGGAAGGTATGTAGCTGCCACTGCCTGCCGCTGCTCCCGTGGGCAGGGGCTGCAGGGCCTATTGTTACACCAGTGGTCAGGACCTAGGTCCTTATATCACACTGTGGGAGGGGTTTCACCACAATATCAGCGATACAGACGTTGCTGATGATCTATTTGAGAAAAGGTAAAGATTTCTCATGGGAAAAGGGGTATCAACTACTGAATGGGATGAAGTTCAGTCCTTGGTTACAGTTCCACTTTAAAGAAAACCTGTACTGAAAATAAAAGTCAAAATAAGCATACACAAGTCATACTTAACTTCCATGTAGTCTACTCCTCAGTGTCTTTCTCCTGTCCCGTGTCCTATTTGTTCACTATGATCAAGGGAATTTTCCGTCCTCCATTTTGAAAATAGCCATTACCCCATAACAGCTTTCTGGTCAGCACACAGTTAAACTGTAACATCGCCCACTTGAGCCATAGGGAAACATGAACATTACCTGGTACATCAGTTTTCCTCTCAGCTATAACTGACAGCAACTGATATTTTACTGACAGCAACTGATATATTTCAGATCTGACAAAATATTGTCAGAACTGGATGGGATTATTGTCAGAAGAAAATGGTGAGCTTCTGAGAGGAACTGATGGCAAGGTAACTCTGTAATGTTCATTTGAAGTTACCTCGTGTTTATTTTAAATATTTTTACTCAGTACAGGTTCTCTTTAAGTATGAAACATATTAAAGTATTATTATTTTGGATGCATATAATACCATAATCTTCCATGTACTGAAACACATGCAATAAGGGAGTTTGTTGTTTGGTGATGTATTGGGAGTACAGGGATTGAGAGAAAAGGCACACATAGGTAGGTGTGTTGTAGCTGCAACATATCATGTGTGGAGCTGTGCCCAGAAACTTATGGTAACCAGTCTCCTACTGTTAGATGTCCCTACTGACATTTTTTCCTGTGTGATGACTCTGTATAGGGGTTCACTGGGGTTCCCCATATCATAAGTCTTTTAGGGATACATCATAATATGTGCTGCCACTTCTGTGAGGGTGTAGTGAGTTTCCTCATATTATGTGCTGCTTTGTTGTCTGAGGAGTACTTGTGCTACTTGTGGCCTTCTGTATTACAAATGAAGTATTTTCCAATCAAGCAACCATAGCTGATTTCCTATAACAAACAATACCTTAATGATTATGGAGGGAGTAGGAGGCGCCCGGTAACAAGGAAGTAATATATTCACTCTATAGTAGATACAGCATTTAGTATTAAATGGTGTGATCCTACCTTCTAGGTGTCCCCTTTCGGGAAGTATACAAACTGGAATTTTCTTTTGTATAAACGATTTATTTTGCACAAGACAACTCGTTTCATGGTAAAAAACGCTTCCTCAGGTCAATAGCAGTGCCTTAAAAGTCATAAAAAACAGCGCTCAGAGACAAACGGTTAAAATGTTACATTATTAGAACATGATATTTTATCATACATCAAACAAAGTAAAAATACCTAATTGGTTAAAACATATAAGTATTGGGCCATATGGATAATAGCAATACAGTACATAATAAGATACATAATAAGGTGCATCATGATTTATAGGGTCTGGTAGGCTGGTGGATATTTGTTTGGAAACTACTGCTTGAGCGAGGACCGGTGGCCCATCAGGGTATGGTCCACTAACAAATACATATAAAAATATATATAAAACACATACACATATATATATTTATATATATATATATATATATGTGTGTATATATATATATATATATAAATTAAGTTGTGCAAAGAGGAAAAATAATAATAATATTTTGTATATTTCATATACTATGTCCCTCCCACTAGCAGAGGATTGCTAGGTGGTACTTGTCCAGTTACTAACTTTTGGTAAAAATCACATGTATATCTATATATACATATGCACATATACATACAGATAAACATAAAAACACATACCCAAAAAACATACTAAAAAAGCTAAAATACAAGAGCTTAAAATACACACACTTAGAAAATCTTGATATTGATTATACAGAGGGATCATTCCAAGTATCAATGCTGAGTCTCCGCATCTGGGCTCCCAGGAGGATACAAGGATCCTTCTGGGTAGAATTAGGCTGCTACTAGGGAGAAGTTTAATGGGGTTTATAATTATATGGGAGAGTATCCCAACCTCCCTCCCTTCCTCACCCGTTTTCCTTTTTCCTATGTGAGATGCGCTCTCCATTAGTTATATCAGCTATTCGGTGGGGGTGAGGGGTGCTTACCTCTGTAGGATAGCATCTAGGTATCCGGGCGCCGTTTGCGAGCGCCCGGATACTGTGACAGACACACCCACCCCACCTGAGAGTTCCCCTCTGCTGGCCTATCACATCCAGCGATGACATCAAGCGGCGAATCACGCGAGATTTCGCCTGCTTAGACCACACTATACACCTTTATTTAAACTTCCGGCGGCCGAGGCTCGCAAACGGCGCCCAGATACCTAGATGCTATCCTACAGAGGTAAGCACCCCTCACCCCCACCGAATAGTGGATATAACTAATGGAGAGCGCATCTCACATAGGAAAAAGGAAAACGGGTGAGGAAGGGAGGGAGGTTGGGATACTCTCCCATATAATCATAAACCCCGTTAAACTTCTCCCTAGTAGCAGCCTAATTCTACCCAGAAGGATCCTTGTATCCTCCTGGGAGCCCAGATGCGGAGACTCAGCATTGATACTTGGAATGATCCCTCTGTATAATTAATATCAAGATTTTCTAAGTGTGTGTATTTTAAGCTTTTGTATTTTAGCTTTTTTAGTATGTTTTTTGGGTATGTGTTTTTATGTATATCTGTATGTATATGTGCATATGTATATATATATATACATGTGATTTTTACCAAAAGTTAGTAACTGGACAAGTACCACCTAGCAATCCTCTGCTAGTGGGAGGGACATAGTATATGAAATATACAAAATATTATTATTATTTTTCCCCTTTGCACAACTTAATTTATATAAATATATATATGTGTATGTGTTTTATATATATTTTTATATGTATTTGTTGGTGGACCATACCCTGATGGGCCACCGGTCCTCGCTCAAGCAGTAGTTTCCAAACAAATATCCACCAGCCTACCAGACCCTATAAATCATGATGCACCTTATTATGTATCTTATTATGTACTGTATTGCTATTATCCATATGGCCCCATACTTATATGTTTTAACCAATTAGGTATTTTTACTTTGTTTGATGTATGATAAAATATCATGTTCTAATAATGTAACATTTTAACCGTTTGTCTCTGAGCGCTGTTTTTTATGACTTTTAAGGCACTGCTATCGACCTGAGGAAGCGTTTTTTACCGTGAAACGCGTTGTCTTGTGCAAAATAAATCGTTTATACAAAAGAAAATTCCAGTTTGCATACTTCCTGAAAGGGGACACCTAGAAGGTAGGACCACACCATTTAATACTAAATGCTGTATCTACTATAGAGTGAATATATTACTTCCTTGTTACCGGGCGCCTCCTACTCCCTCCATAATTCTACCCCAACCCCCTACCTCAGGGGAAGATCACTATCGGAGTATTCCAATAAATCTAACTTTTTGGAGCTGCGACCAAGAACAAAGACCGAGTGGGGACGGTACTTCCCCACCGGCGCTAACGAGTGGTTGCCTCATCCAGCAACCTACCCTTGTGAGTATAAAATTTGTATTTACTCAATATTCCTATACCCATTAACGTACTACACCAGATTGGGCACCCGGACCCCTTGTGTTTTTTCACCCAATACCTCTACAATACCTTAATGATAACACTTCCCATCACAGTATGGTTTAATAAAAAGTGTGTTGTGTGCTTGTGAGTGCATGTTAGAGGGGTGGTTGTGAGGTGATGGTGGGGTAACTATAATGGATTACATAGGACTGCATAAAGGTGTGTGGCATCTGCTGGGAGTGACAAGCTCAGTTTGGCCTTTGTAAATAGAGTTAATACACACCAGACAATTAGGCTCATTTTGAAAATGGGCACTAGAATGTATGCCTGCAACCACCAGTGCCAGGGCCGGATTTGTATTCTTTACCGCCCAAGGCCACTGTCACCAGCCACCCCCCTCCAATATAGGTAGCCTGATGACCCCCGCCCCCAGTATTGTAGCCAGATGACCCCTCCCCTTTCCCTCCAGTATCGGTAGCCAGATGATTCTCTTAATCCCCCTTTTCCCACCCCCCTTCAGTAAGGGTAGCCAGCTCGTCTTCGCACAACAGCAGCCATCAGTGTCACTTATTTCTCCACTTGTCTCCAGTGCAGAAGCTTCCTCTTCCTTTCCATCTCCATTGCTGCCCAAGTCCATAGCTGCTGACCACAATGCAAATGTGCACAGAGAGCAAGATGGCTGCTGCACAGGCGGCTATCAGCAGAGTGCTGCAGTCAGGCGCTCGCCTGATCTCCCTGCATTGCAGCATTTGCAAGCTTGCAAATGGTGCACCAGTTTAGCCTGCTGCTTTGGTGCCCTTGCTCCTGTGGTGACCTAGGCCATGGCCTAGGTGGCCTTGGCCTAAATCCGTCCCTGACCAGTGCACACCCACGTCCACCAATACATGTGGCAATGGCCACACTCGGGCTGACCCGGATAGAGCCCATGGACACAGATACCCAGTGCTTGTATTATCATATATGAAAATAATGCTTTGTGTACACGATTCACATTTCTGTATTGCATTTCGGTATTATGTTTTTGCATGCAAATATGCATGTTATAACAATGAAAACAAATCCAGTGCATTTCTGTGTGATTTTAATATGCTGTTTTAAATTCACTGCAGCAGTGACATTGATATGTGTGTCCAAACTGAACCATTCACAGATATAAATGGTCAGTAAAAACACAAATGTACACAAAAATCATATGTGCATTTGCTTCTTAAAGTGTTTTGCAACACATGTAGTATCCATGAAGTCTGATTGGGAAAGTGTGTGACTCATTGCACTTGTGGTGCAAGCCTTCACATTAGGTGGGACATGGTCTGGCCTGATAGCTACCACCAAATACACAGACTGCATGTAAAAACAGCTGGAACAAATCTTGGCCATGCTAGAGCTTAACTAAGCAAAAATAATACTTTTCAGGAAAGAATTAACCTCTACTAAAATTCCAATGTCCTATCGAAAGCACAAATGGTTTTATAGTCCTTTTTTAATCCTTTTTAAAGTATCCATTCATGAGCCCCAAGAAGTCAATTCCTGAACATCATCATTTCATTGTCTGTGTAGGGAGCTCTACTTTTCACACTCCTGCAGAGATAATTCTGATCTATGCAGCAGCTTCTCCTATAATGCTGGACATACACGGTTAGATTCTTCTTATCAATGGAGCCGCTGATGGCTCGATTGATAATTTCCGACAGTTCCAATCAGCGAGGCGCTCGATTCCCCGTTTGATACCCGCGGGCGGACAATGGGAAGAAAATGAGCAGAAGATAAGGAGCGCCCCCGGGGACGAGCGGGAATCGATCCAGGCGCCGGCGGGGATGAGCAGGGATGTGCCGCCGCATAAACCTCACCGTTTATGCCCAGCATTAGGCTCTTTGGTAGCAATCAATTCTGCTACTGTAGGTCTTTAATCAATTTTGACTGCAAGAACCTCTTTGGCAAACACAGGTAACATTTTTACACTACACAGTATAATCTTGCTAGTAAACTCTGATATAGTAAACATTCCAGTATAGTAAACGCAATGTCGAGGTCCCGGCCATACACCATTATAAGTGTATGGGAGTCATGCCTGGTATAGTAAACCCTGAAATATTAGAACTATTGTTCTAGTAAGCGTGTTTTTTTGGCCCCTGCTCTATTCTGTATCCAGCTATAGTGAAAAGTGGGCCTGTGCATGTCGAGACCCATGCGGAGGTAGTTCAATGACAGTTAAGTGACCAAAAAAACCTGATTCTGCACTGAGGCCTTATACAGGGGGCAGTAGTGGATACTAGATACCAGTAGTGGTGGTGAAGGATTATTGGGTTTGGGTCGGTGCAATACTAGGACCAGCAGAGCAGTCCTGTCTCCAACAACACTGAGGTCTTATACAGGGGCCAGTAGTGGATATTAGATGCCACTAGTGGTGTGAAGGTCGGTTATGGTCTTTGCACTACTAAAACCAGCAGACCTGTCTTGTACAGCACTGAGGTTTTACACAGAGGCCAGTGGATATTAGATTCCAGTAGTGGTGTGAAGGTGGGTTATGGTCGGTGCACTACTAGGACTATCAGACCTGTCTCCAACATCTAACTTCTGCACTGGCCACAGAAGAGCAATACAATAGCAAGAAAAACAAGGTATCAGCACTAAGAAGGGCTTAGCTCTTCAGGACAATGGCCTCAATTCACTAAGCTTATCTTCAGTCTTTAATAATGTTTCTAGAGTTATCACCATGGTGATGAGGCATGTAGTATTCAGGAAACATTTTACCTCAGGCAAACCGAAAGTTAACTCTTCTGTCCTTAACCACTTAAGCCCTCGGTCGTTTTTACCGTATGAATCCGAGCAATGTTCACCTCCCATTCATTAGCCTATAACTTTATCACTACTTATCACAGTGAACTGATCTATATCTCGTTTTTTCCACCACCAATTAGGCTTTCTTTGGGGGTACATTTTGCTAAGAGCCACTTTACTGTAAATGCATTTTAGCAGGAAGAATAAGAAAAAAACTGAAAAAAATTCATTATTTCTCAGTTTTTGGCCATTATAGCTTTAAAATAATACATGCCTTCATAATTAATATAGTACATCAAAACAGGCTGGGCAACTGTTACCTTGATCCGCTTTATATTTATTATACCTTCATGCCAAACATGATACATGCATATTCATGGTCTTAGTTGTATCAAACCTGTTCCAGGTGTCTGTGCTGAGGTGTGCCAGGGTTGGGTGACCAGGGTGAGGGGACTGCACAATGCCGTTTCGCGCCTAACTGGCGCTTGTTCACGTGCTCGTGTCCTGTGTTCAAAATAGCGCCGTACGGCTTCCTGTATAAGTTCCTGGAAGCCGCGCCCTAGGCGCTTGTGATTGGTGCATGGAGCTGGTGTCACTGAGGGTCGGAGGTGGAGGGGGCGGGGCAACGCCGTCCAGCGGCGAAGAGTGATGATGCGTCGCACAAGCGTGGAAAGCGTGTGCGGCGTTCAGGTCGCTATGGCGACGGATATCTGTGCTTCATGTGGCATACATTATGGTGCATTGTGCATAAGAAAATTAATCCATATTAAAATCCAAATGAATTTTAATATGGATTAATTTTGTTATGCACAATGCACCATAATGTATGCCACATGAAGCACAGATATCCGTCGCCATAGCGACCTGAACGCCGCACACGCTTTCCACGCTTGTGCGACGCATCATCACTCTTCGCCGCTGGACGGCATTGCCCCGCCCCCTCCACCTCCGACCCTCAGTGACACCAGCTCCATGCACCAATCACAAGCGCCTAGGGCGCGGCTTCCAGGAACTTATACAGGAAGCCGCACGGCGCTATTTTGAACACAGGACACGAGCACGTGAACAAGCGCCAGTCAGGCGCGAAACGACATTGTGCAGTCCCCTCACCCTGGTCACCCAACCCTGGCACACCTCAGCACAGACACCTGGAACAGGTTTGATACAACTAAGACCATGAATATGCATGTATCATGTTTGGCATGAAGGTATAATAAATATAAAGCGGATTAAGGTGACAGTTGCCCGGCCTGTTTTGATGTACTATATGCATGTGAACTTTTTTCAACTGAATGTACCGGTTGCACGTCCCTTGGCTTTTATCCATATGCCGTTTCATGGGGGTGCTTTGAAGTGAAGATTGTGCCTTCAGAAGAGTTTTGTGCAGGCTGCCTTTTCTGTTCCCCCTCAAGAAGTAATACTGAGTGCCGAGTGGTGTGTGCTGCTGCTGTGTACTACAATTGCCTTCATAATTAAAACCCACGTATTGTATTTGCCCATTTGTCCCGGTTATTTCACCGTTTAAATTATGTCCCTATCACAATGTTTGGCGACAATATTTTATTTGGAAATAAAAGAGCATTTTTCCGTTTTGCATCCATCACTATGTACAAGCTTATTAAAAAAAATAGAAATATTTCATCTTTACATAGATATTTAAAATGTTTAGACCCTTAGCTAAATATTTATGTGTTTTTTTATTGTAATGTTTTTTTGTTTATTATTATTAAACATTTCATGTGGGTATTTTTGGGAGGGTGGGATGTAAATAGCATTTGTTTGGGGTAAATATATGTTTATTTTTTTTTACATTTAGATGTAGTTTTACTTTTTGGCCACAAGATGGCAACCTTTTTTACATGACGTCACTCTAAGCGTACAATGTACGCTTAGAGGGACATAGGAGCCAGAAAAAGCGAAGCTTCCGAGAGAAGCTGTCGCTTTTTCTGCGGGGGAGAGGAATCAGTGATCGGGCACCATGGCTCGATTCATTGATTCCTAGATATCAATCCGCAGACCGCGAGCGCGTGTGCACGATCTATACGATCTACCTACACGATCTGTAGGTCTACATCAATCGTCTACAAGTTAACTCTTCAATCCTTAAATAACTCCAGAATTCTAAAGTTTAAGACAGGCTGTTAATTAACTGCGCATGAAAAGAACTACAGAGGAGGTAACTTAACTACAGAGGAGGTAACTTAAGTAATGAAGAGATAAGTTAACTCTCTCACTGCGTGGTGGTAAGTTTACTCTTGCCTTATTATCTCCAGCATGATCTTAGTGACTTGAGGCCAATGGCCTCAATTCACTAAGATCATGCTGGAGATAATAAGGCAAGAGAAAACGTACCTCCACACAGTGAGAGAGTTATCTTATCTCTCCATTCCTTAAGTTACCTCCTCTGTAGCTATTTTCACACGCAGTTAATTAACAGCCTGTCTTTAACTCTGGAGTTATTTTAAGGATTGGAGAGTTAACTTAAAGACAGAAGAGTTAACTTTAGGTTTGCCTGAGGTAAAATGTTTCCTGAATACGACATGCCTTATCACCATGGTGATAACTATTGAAACGTTATTAAAGACAGGAGATAAGCTTAGTGAATTGAGGCCATTGTCTACAGCACCACAGTTCTTTCATGGACATTCAGGAAACACCATGGTTGTTGTTGTTTTTTTTTTTTTTTGAAATGTCAAGATCTTCCAGAAGCAACAGACTTCTTTTTGTATTAAATCCTCATAGACTGTATAATGAAACGTTTTCTAAAAAGACTGTTAACATTTTCAGACATAAAAAGTATGATTACGTAATATGTTTAGAATAGTTGTTCATCTGAACAGGTGCAAAAGGAAAACAAGACTGCAATTTTCAAACACAAAGCTCAAAGAAAACACGATTTAAGGTGAATACTGTAAGAACTGAAGGTGCTCGTTTCTAATGTTGGTAAGTGTACAGAGATCTCCAAAAGGCAGTATCCAACAATAGCTTATGTGGTGTCCCACCTTTTAGGGTTCCTGTTCTAGACATATAAATCAGGAGTCGGATAAAAACGGCGCCCGGAAACAGGACTACCCTGGTGTTAGGCACGTTACTGACCTGAGGAAGCGTTTTTTACCGTGAAACACGTTGTCGAGTGCAAGAATAAATGTTTTTGAACTTTTTATCCGAATCCTGATTTATATATTTAGAACAGGAACCCTAAAAGGTAGGACACCACATAAGCTATTGTTGGATACTGCCTTGTGGAGATCTCTGTACACTTAACAACATTAGAAACAGGCACCTCCAGTTCTTACAGTACTTAGCGTTTACTCCTTAGTTTTACAGGGGGCAATTGGTTTAAAAGAGTTTTCCCGTGAACCACAGAATCGTTTTTTTTGGAGCAGCGACCAGCATCATACCATGCAAGGCCGAGTGGGGATGGTACTTCCCCACAAGCGCTGACGAGTGGTTGCCTAACCCAGCAACCCTCGTTTGTGAGTATACTTCGTGCCTTTTATATACTGTCCTGGTGACCTAACGATATTACGCTAGATTGGTCTCCCGGCTCTCCCTCTGCTTTTTTCTCCACGATTTAACAAAGTTTTAAAGTGAGCTCATCAGGTTAGCATACTGTGCTCTGTGTATACAATTAACAAAAAAGTTAAAGAAACAAGAGGTATTCTTATGAATTTATATAGCACAGACATCTTTTGTGGCATTTTACATAGTCTTGCTACTGACTGTCTTCAGAGGAGCTTACAATCTAACCCCTATCAGAGTCATAAGGCTAGTCCACAGAGCTCAGTTGCATTGCAGAAGAATTCTGAATGTAAACTCACTGCCCATACAATTCTTTGGGCCTGTTCACAGTACTGCGTTGTAATGGATCACCTTATTCTCACTCAGTGTATGCAGGCTTTGTATTAAAGTCTATGTCCAGTCTCCATTGCAGTTCACACATATTATAACATAATCTAAGTCCACTTTTGATCTCCTAGAGGTGATGAATCAGATATCCATGAAATGGCTGTCTATGCATGGCAATTCCAATCATATGAGTATAAATCCCTGCATGTGGCATTTTCCATCTACCATTTATATTACACCATATTAGGTACTTGTTTCTTTCACATCTCATCTCTGTTTCATTTCTAGTTAAACTTTTCGAGACACCATTATATTAGATACAAAGTAGTTTCTGCTTACTTTTCTTTTAGAAGTTTCTAGTCCCTTGGCTGTTGTGCTTATCTTGCAGATTCATTACATAATTCTGAGGATCCGCTCAGCTGCCTGCGCAGGCAGGCAGCCTTTTGACCACTGTTGAGGTCTGCATTCTGCAGGTCTCTGGAAGAGAGACCTTTTGTCTGTTTGGCAGCTTGCTGCTGAGGAATTTGCATACGTTTGTCATGCAGATTGCCTAGCCACATCCTTTGTAGGCTTGCTCTATATATACCATGTGATATCACAGACCTGGGCTGGTCATAAGGATTAGTCCTGTGAAACACTCCCGGAGTGTCAGCCTTGCTCATCGTTTAAAGATTAGCTTAGAGTAATTCCTGGGACTGCACTAGGCAGGTTCCCTAGTGCAGTTAGGATTGCATATCTGTTTTGTTTGTCTGTTGCGATTGTCCTGTCCCAGCGGTGGTCGACAGGAGATAGTTCTGATCTTTGTTCTTGGAGTATAGCTGGGGCAGCGGTTGCTACCAGCTATCTCATCTGCCTGTCTAGCTTGGATCGCACTTGCCTTGCGCTAGTGCTGTGGATCCTTCTGTTCTGTCTTCCTGGATCGCACTAGCCTCTTGCGCTAGTGCTGTGGATCCTATCTCTCACTTATTCCTGTTTTCGTGTATCTATCTTGTCTGCTACGAACGCTTGCTGGAGGCTCGGTGAGGTAACCGTTAAGCAAGCGCTCGCGTCCTCTGTTTCATGTTTGTCTGTTGGTGGTTAGTTAGGCGTGCTTGTCTCTGTTGTGCTTATCACGCGGAGACTGCGCATAAACGCGTGCACTGTTGCGAATGAGTGCGGTGTTCGCGTTTAGTTAGCGTTTGTTGTTTTCCTTATCTTCTCATTGTATGATTTGCTGTGCCTTTGCTACTCTCATGCTCTGCCTTGCTGCAGCCTTGTGTCACCTCTGGCAATCGCCTCTCTTGCGATTGCGTTCCTACTTCATATCTGCTGTTGTGTATGCACCGTCGCGGGTTGGCGACTAGTTTGGTGCACACACATACAATCTGTCCCTTTTCTCAATCTCATTCGCAATCGCTTCTCAGGCGATTGCGTTCTCACTCGGTTTCCTTTGTTGTGTGTCCGCCGTCGCAGGTGGCTGCTAGATTGGTGGACATACATACATTCCTCATCTGTGTTTATTCGGTCTTGTGTCGCTGTTAGCAATCGCCATCTCTGGCGATTGCCTTCTCACTTTATCTTCATGGTTGTGTGTTCATCGTCGCAGGGTGGCAACTAGTTTGGTGGACACACATACCCTCTGTCGCTTTGATCTCTCTCTTTCAGGGCTATCTTGCCCTGCGTTTCTTCCCTTCGTGCAATTCCTGTCTGGCTTGTGTGGCAGCGCAGAGGAGCTGTTCCTCTGCACTCCACAGCTCCACCTGCCGACAGGAATTTCCCTCTACAGGTGCATTGCACCTTTTGCTGGGTTCCCTCAAATTACACGCTTGTGGAGGATTTCCGCAGTGTCAGCGCACGTCTTGTGCGCTGATCACGGAGAGAATTCCACAATCGTTACAATAATAAGTCACTGATCTAGATAAATACAACAACCTGTGAAGTGTTTAAACTAAACGATGAGAATGATTCCAAAAGCTTTTGAAGCTTTTGGCTTCATACCTTTACAAGTTCAAATACAAGATACAATAAGCATAGAATACTCCAGCAAATGTAATTTTTGCTTTTACTTAGGAAAACAGATTACATATTTACACGTTCATCATTTATAGTGGTTCAGGTGTTTAAATGCAAGAAATCCAATTAAATCATCAGCTCTGAACCACAGAAAGTACAGTATAAGTGGTAAAGACTGTCTGTGCATGATAATTGCTGCTATTCTAGCTTATTTAATTACAGCACTTACTGAATAGACTTTGACCATGCTTGGTATATGATGAGTTCTTACAGTGAATGTAGTTAAAGATAGTATTTCTGAAAGCTTATAAATAGTATAATAGAACATTCAGAGATGTTAAAATATAAAAAAAATAATAATGATTATAATATAATAAAACCTGTGTAAATAGATGGTAATGATTACTATAAAGATAAAAGAGATGAGAATGATAGTAGTAGTGTAATGTGTTGCAAAGAGACCTACACACATCACATTCAATTTCCCCCCAAAAAATTGTACTTTGTGCCCTCAGAATTATAAAGAAAGAAAAAAACAAGTATAATTTAAAGGACTACTGTAGAGGGGTTGGGGGGGGGGGGGAGAGTTGAACTTACCTGGGGCTTCTAATGGTCCCCTGCAGATGTCCTGTACCCGCACAGCCACTCATCAATTCTCCGTTCCCTGCTTCTGGTTCACTTCCAGAATTTACGACTGTGCGGCCACATCCTCTGCGCTGGCGCAGATCATACTGGGCCTTCGCTGTACACTCCCGGTGATGTCACAGGCGCAGTGGTTTTCCGACCGGAGGCGGGGACCAGAGCATCGGTGAGTGGCTGTGCATGCACAGGACATCTGCGGGGGACCATCAGAAGCCCCAGGTAAGTTCAACTTTTTTACCCCTACAGAACTCCTTTAACAAGGAGCAAAAGATTCAATTCAACTATATATTTTTTAACTAGAAGTTAAAGAGCAACTCCGACCAAGAATTGAACTTTATCCCAATCAGTAGCTGATACCCCCTTTTACATGAGAAATCTATTCCTTTTCACAAACAGACCATCAGGGGGCTCTGTATGGCTGATATTGTGGTGAAACCCCCACAAAGAAATTCTGAGTACGTACTCTTGGCAGTTTCCTGCCTGTGAACCTTGCTGCATTGTGGGAAATAGCTGTTTACAGCTGTTTCTAACTGCCAAAAAGGCATGCAGCAGCTACATCACCTGCCAACAGTAAAAATGTCACCATGTAATAAATGTCAGAATGTGAATCAGGGATTTAAAAGATTTTACAATGGGCAAACACTGACTAAATCATTTAAACATAATTATTGTAAAAATGAAGCACTTTTTTATTACATTATTTTCACTGGCGTTCCTTTTTATTATGGAGGCCTATGTGTTTTTATTTTTCAAGTACACTTACAAACATAGCAGAATGTCAAAATAAAAAATAGATGCTAATGCATGAGAAGCAACAACTTTAAAGTGAACCTCCGGACTAAAAATCGACTCAGCAGCACTGAAAAGTCCTGGTGTTTCTTTAACAGCTTCACAGCATCAGAACTTTGTTTCTCTTATGCAAGTCTCATTTTTAGCTGCACAGAAGAAAACTGCCCGGGCTTTTTTCCCCCTGATGCTGTGCAAAGCATGATGGGATTTCTGATATTGTTGCTCTCGTTCTGCTGTTTTGGTGCAAATTTTTTTTTTTTTACATTTTGAATTTGACATTTGAAGCCTAGCGTGTGCAGCTGGGAGGGGTTATCAGGACACAGGACAGTTGGAACTGTGTCTCCTGCTCCTTGTCTCCTCCTTTCAACCAAAAAGATGGCTGCCCCCATGACAAAGATGGCAGCCCCCATGAATCACAAACATTTGCCTGTTCTTTTAAAACAGGGTGGGAAAAAATATATGATCTATCTATTCTAATGAACATAACTAATGTAACTTAATGACAGTATGTTTGTTTAGGCTGAAGTTCCCCTTTAACCAGCTGAGCGGTCTGGACGAGCTCAGCTCGTCCAACACCGCCAGCGGCTGCCGCTCAGGCCCTGCTGGGCCGATTTTAATGAAATAAAAAGCAGCACACGCAGCCGGCACTTTGCCAGCCGCGTGTGCTGCCTGATCGCCGCCGCTCTGCGGCGATTCGCCGCGAGCAGCAGCGAAAGAGGGTCCCCCCAGCCGCCTGAGCCCAGCGTAGCCGGAACAAAAAGTTCCGGCCAGCGCTAAGGGCTGGATCGGAGGCGGCTGACGTCAGGACGTCGGCTGACGTCGATGACGTCACTCCGCTCGTCGCTATGGCGACGATATAAGCAAAACAAGGAAGGCCGCTCATTGCGGCCTTCCTTGTTTATTCTGGGCGCCGGAGGCGATCGGAAGATCGCCTCCGGAGCGCCCTCTAGTGGGCTTTCATGCAGCCAACTTTCAGTTGGCTGCATGAAATAGTTTTTTTTTTATTTAAAAAAAACCCTCCCGCAGCCACCCTGGCGATTTAATCAGAACGCCAGGGTGGTTAAGGACCACTATCTCAGAAAAAAAATGTAAAATTTAAAACATGTAAAAAAAAGTCAATTTTTCCAAGAGTAAGATGTACTATGAATTTTTTTCTTATGTCGCTGTCACTTACTGTAGGTTGTAAAAATCTGACAGGCTTTCGAAAACTCCCTCTCTACATAGGGGATTCTTAGGGATTTCTTTGTTTTCAAAAGCACTTAATAAACAGCAGTTGCTCAGTAGTCATGAGTGAATATGGCCATTTTCTTTTCGCTATGATTTTTGCAAAAATGTCACGTTTTCATACAAATGAGAATATTTGCGTTTCTATATGGACATAAGAAAAAAATGTTTTACCAAATGCACTGAAGTCTGACGGCATAAAAAAACACATTTTAGTACAGATAACTATGGAGTATATTAACTAAACTGTGTTAAGCAGAATATTGGTCGTAAAGTGCTATCACACTATAAGAAGAGCATAATGGTTACACTCTACTCACAGTGTTGTAAGACTTTGTGCACATTATTCTGCGTAATGCAGTTTATTATTATTATTCATTGGATTTATATAGCACTAACATACTACACAGCACTGTACAATCAATAAGGTTACACAATAGGGGTGACAGTCAACAAACAGTAGACATTAAGCAATAAGGTACACAACGCCAGATCATACACTGGAGTAATAGTCTCAGTAATTCAGGTTCACGTTATTCTGTGAGCAGAGTACATAGATACACAAGCACGAAGGGCCCTGCCAAAGCTTTACAATCTAACAGGAGGGGGTGGTAACACAATAGGAGGGGGCTGAGTATAAATTACCTTGGTGTGATGTCGAATTGTGGAGAATCTCTGTGGCATTATGTTTAGTTTAGTAAATATACCCCTTTATGTGCAAAAAATTCTGGGCGTGCATGCAGAAAAACATTTTCACTAAATGTACTGAAGTCTATGGTCATGAGAAAATACATTTTTGCAGAGATGAGTATATTCATGGGCAGGCATGCAAAAATACATGTGCCGTGCATCCACTGGCGCCCACAGAGTATCCCCACTCCAAGAGCACGATAAGTACCACCAGTTTTTGGACATGTTTATGTGTACCATCCACTGATATGCATGTACACCTGCTGCTTTTTGCATTAAACTACAGTGCCAGACATTTTTTGCTTTTTTCTTCCTTGTGAAAAATACATTCTCACCAAATGCACTGAAGTCTATGAGCATTAGAAAACATATTTTCGGACACCTAAGAATATGTGTGGAAATGTATGGATATGCATGTAACAACACATTTTTTTTCCAAATGCATAAAAGTCAATGAACACTTTTCAGGAAAGTTTTTATTTTTGGGAAAATGTCTTGTGAAAACTCTATTATATTTTTGTGAAAATTTTGAGTCTGGTGAAAATGCAAAATTTCAATGCAGAAATGACAGATGGAAATTTGAGCTTATCCCTACAGCTCAATTCAACTGTCAAAAGATTGTGCAAGCAAGTAGGGAGGCCAACAGGCATCTTTATATAGTTTCCTTAAAGGGAAGGTCCAAGCAAAATAAAAAAAATGAGTTTCACTTACCTGGGGCTTCTACCCGCCCCATGCAGCCATCCTGTGCCCTTGTAGTCACTCACTGCTGCTCCAGTCCCCCGCTGGCAGCATGCCGACCTTGGAGGTCGGCGGGCCGCATTGCGTACATTTTTACGCATTTCCGCTAGTGTAGGAACATTAACAAATACATTTTTACGCGTTAGTGGTTCAATGCGTACATTTGTATGCATTGAACCACTAACACGTAAAAATGTATGCGATAATGTTCCTGCACTAGCGGGAATGCGTAAAAATGTACGCAATGCGGCCTGCCGACCTCCGAGGTCGGCATGCTGCCAGCGGGGGACTGACTGGAGCAGCAGTGAGTGACTACAAGGGCACAGGATGGCTGCATGGGGCTGGTAGAAGCCCCAGGTAAGTAAAATTCATTTTTTTTATTTTGCTTGGACCTTCCCTTTAAAGGTAGTGCTTTTGTAAAGAATTAAAGAAATTCTGAGTATCCCAATAAAGAAATGGACTAATCCAAAACCAGTCAGATCTGTTAGATTTTTACTACCTAATGTAAGTGACAGTGTCATAGGCCCAAAAAGTACTTAAAAGTGCATTTTTCTTTGGGACAAATGCTCATTTTATATGCATGTGTATACTGATGAAAGCAAAGGCCTGGGCTGTTTGAAAACTCATTTGCAACTTGGAACATCCGAGGAATGAACCTTGGCAAATTGGACATCATTCAAAGAGAAAATTTGGATTATTGGGAATAATCGATCTGCATTGGATAGACAAAGGCTACTTTGGATGATTTCACCATTTATTTCTCTGGTCACGATAACATCAAAAGAAATGGTGTGGCATTCATGGCCTGCAAGCAAGTCACCTGCACCTTAGAAAGCTATTCAATGATCAGTGACCATGTCATTTCCATCCGTTTTCCTGCAAAACCTATCTACATTACAATTCTGCAGGTCTATGCTCTTAGGTCTGATGCATCAGAGGATGAAATTGAACAATTCTATTCCGATCTCCAAGAAGCACTGTGACAAGTATCTAAGAAAGACATAATTTACATCATGGGGTGTTTCAAAGCAAAATTCAGCTGCCAAGAAGAACAAGGCATAGCTGGCAAGTTTGGTCTGGGTGATAGAAATGATGCGGATGACCGCTTACTGCAGTTTTGCCAGGAAAATACACTCAAAATCATGAACACGTGGTTCATTACAACACATGCTCCGCCGCCTCTACACTTGGACATCCCTTATCGGTTTAGACCATAACCAGATAGATGATATCCTGTGTAGTCAACGGTGGTGCAGTTCTGTGCTTGCTGTCAAAATGTATCCTGGTGCGGATTGCGGACTGTGGACAGTGACTAGTAGCCAAAATCGAAGTCAAGCTCTGTAACATCAAAGAAGTATGATGTCTTATAGATCCCATCTTCATACGCAGTTGAGGTGAAAAACAGGTTTGAGCTACTTGAAACTTCTGCCGGATGAATTATGGCAAGAGCTTCAATCAATCATGATTGAAACGGCAGCAAAGACTATCCCACATAAAAAGCCAGAGAAGAAATGCAAATGGCTAACAATAGATACCATCAATCTCACGGTGCAGCGAAGAGCAGCCAAAGTTGCGGGTAATAGAGAGGAGACTGCAAGGTTGAATGCAGAATTTCAACGGTCAGGAAGACAGGACAAAAAAATATTTTGGAACCATCGATGCAAATTACTGGAAGAGGATTTTGTGAGGGGTCATACCAGAAATGCTTTTGCACAAGTGAAAAAGTTTCAAACGCTCTTCTCAGCATGTAAAGGGACCATCAAAGATAAGAAAGGCAAAGATCTGACCGACCAAAGCAGCACCAAAAACAGATGGCAGAAATATAGTGAAGCAGTGTATGCTGAAAAGCGTGAACTTCAGGTGATTCAGGAAAAAGAAACCATGACATTTGAATCAAAGCAAACCATCCTCTCAGAAGAAGTTGCATGGGTAGTAAGACAATTACCTAACAACAAGGTACCTGGCATTGACAGAGTCTTGTTTGAAATGCTAAGACCCATACCAATTGCAGCCCTCACTGCAATATGCCAGAAGATCTGGGAAACCAACACATGGCCAAAAGAATGGACACGGTCAGTTTTTATTCCATTGCCAAAGGGGGATTCTAAAGATGTGCTCTAATTATTGTACAATTGCCCTCATTCCTCACATGAGCAAAGTGCTTCTTAAGATCATACATCAACGCCTCACTCTAGTCATTGAAAGAGAGTTACCTGATGATCAAGCAGATCGTAGAAGAGGTCGTGGCACTTGCAATCATATTGCAAATCTTCGATGGATCTTGGAGTATTCCCACAAATATCAGAAGAATGTCTCTATGTGCTTTATCAATTATAAACAAAGCTTTTGATTGTGTTGAACACGATAAGCTGTGGAAAGCCTTAGGCGAACTGGGCAACTCATCTGGTCAAGAAGCCGCGGCCTATGGAGACAGTGACTGGCTAAAAATTGGTAAAGGTGTGAGGCAAGGTTGTATGGATGGATGGAACATCAATAACCTATGGTATGCGGATGGCCTGCAGCATCTGATCAATCGAATCAAAGATAAAAGTGCAAAGTTTGGCCTCCTGCTGAACATGAAAAAGACCAAGATCATGACGACAGTAGATGACGGCAATATCAAGATAGCAGTTGACAATGAAAAGATTGAGTGTGTGCAGGAATTAATCTTACTTGGCTCTCAGATCGAGCAAAATGGTGATTGTAGTCATAAAATAAAGCGTCGGATAACCCTCGGCAGAAACACGATGGTAAACATGAACCAAGTATGGAAAAGCAAAGACTTTAGCATTACGACCAAATGTAGACTTGTTCATGCCATTGTGTTTCCCCATAACCATGTATGGCTGCGAAAGTTGGACCTTAAGAAAAGCAGATAGAAGAAAAGTCAACTCAAGTTGTGGTGCTGGCGACGGTTGCTTTGCATTCCATGGCTATCAAGGATGACGAACAAAGAATTATTGGAATGTATAAAACTAGACATGTCACTGGAAGGCAAGATCAGTAGACTCAGACTCACATATTTCGGCCATGTGATGCCATCAAATTCCTTAGAGAAAGATCTAATGCTAGGACTGATCAGTGGCAAAAGGTGACAAGGCCTCCAGAGAACGTGTTGTCTTGACACCATCAAAGCTGACACAGGATTGAGCTTAAAGGAATACTATCAAACTATTCAATTGTGTGCAAGCACCATGAATGCATGAGGCAACAATTTTAATACATGACTCTGATAATGATATCTGTGTAAAGTGTGTGGTCTTAAAACTGTACCTGAAAGTCAGCATTCCAAAAAGTTACTGACGGCGTCGGCTTTAGGAACAGTCCATTATGACAGGGGACGCCGTTCTGGGAAGAACAGTGTAGACTAAGCTATTTCCAGCCTCCACCACAGCACAGCGTGTTTTGAATCACGTGACCGCCGCAGTAGGATAGCATGGGGAGCAAGTACTCTCATTCCTATTCAAGCACGCAAATACATTGTCAAAGGAGAGGAGGTCTCCCTCTGATGTAAGCTTCTGTGCATTCGCCTGGACTGGGCAGCGTTATAGCGAGCACAGCTTGGAAAATTACCGCTGGAGGTGAAATATATTTATGTTCAAATTCACCCTTCGTGACACTGTGCTGTGTGGCGTATGTGCGGCAGATTACATCTGGAGCGAGTGGAGGGAGAGACTCTCGCTCCTGTAACTATTTGCCTGCCAGAGTAGGAGTGAGAGCATTGGTCTCTCACTCCTCATACTATCCCAGCATACTAAACCGCGGTGGTCCCGTGCTTCAGAACAAGCTGTGGTGTGGGGTAGGCTGCAGATAAATTACTCTGCACTGTTCTTCCCAGAGCTGTCTCCCCCATGAACTTGGGCTGTTCTTCTTAAAGGGATGCTGACACTGATATAATAGAACAATTAAAGTAAGAAATAAGCCTTAGCTGCCACTTCCGTGTATTACAAGGGCTAGGTGATTATTTTTTGAAGGTTTTGAAAAATTGTTAACTTTAATAATGTTCCTTTAAGGCAACTGGCAGAAATGGTACAAGATTGGACAGCATGAAGAGAGTTAACCCATGGAATCACCAAGAGTCGGATATGACTGAATGGCTAATATCATCATCATCACGTGTATTTTAGTGGTCTTTTAAGTATTCCCCACCCTCAAACAGCCATTGTTTAGCCCGATGCTAACACCTTCTCTGAAAACTAGCTAAAAAGCATTTGGCATGGTTCCCATTGTTTCGTCATCGCATTTTGAGCCCCGTAGAGGGGCATGGAAACACCAAATGTTGCCGATCAGAGGAGACAGGACAAGGCGAGACAGGATATAATGCTGCGTTTATGTGAATGATGGGAAAATCCAGTACTGTCATTAATAAAAGGGTGAGTGAGCAAATCTTCCTGACCTCGATTTCCTTAACCTTTTTCTGGCTCCCTCATTGATTTCTAGTTGGTCAAACATGGCAGATTGTTTTCAGAAATAGGGATGAACTAGATCAGTTTCATAAAAAACAAAATAATCCCAGAGCATGTCAGGGTATGGGATTAAGTCTGTTTAGTGCTCTACGCCACTCTCCATCTTTCCCACACTTCTGCCTTCTAAACTGGAACTTTTTTGTGAAGGCCAAAGTGTGGGGAAGATGTTGAGCAGTGTGGAGCAAATTGATGAGAAGTTGGATCTAAATTAACTTCCTCTGTGTGGCCTTGTGCAACCTCTTGTACACTCCAGGACAATTTTGTTTTCACAAAACTGATTTTGCTCATCCTGTTTCAAAAAGAAAATGACTGCTTAGTGTATATTAGCCATAACAACTGGATGGTGTCAGTTGGAGACTGAGGACTAAAGGGTTTCAATTGCAGAGTGTACTACTGCACAGCTGTAGGGTCCCACAGACCCGGTAGTTGTGAACATTAAAGACTCAGTATTTTTGCACATTAAAGTGTATCTGAATTTTTCCTAAGATAAAGCAATTCCTCCACCTTGTGGAATGAAATTGAGTTTCATCCAACTTTAACTAAAGGTAAGTGCTAGCAATAGCTGCAGAAGCTGATACTCAGACAAGCACATTTTGTATATATTTTCACATAGATAATTGATAAAAAGACTGCTGAGTTTTAAAGACTGGAAGATCTCATTTCCTTATTCAATCAGTGCTGTCAGATGTGTGAGTGATACTGCATGTCCAAAATGAGTATTTATCACCTGCTTTTCCTTGGTGATAAGGCATATCACTCAGCTCAGGATGGTGATTTTATTACACTAATACTGAGAAATAAAGGGATTTGAACTTTGTTTTTTTACTATTTTTTTTTTAACTTTTTGTGAGGAAACGCGGAAGAGCCGCCGTCTCTCATAGTGAGGCGGCTGTTTCCGCATCCAGCAGGGCGTCACAACGCGGAAAAACCGCCGCATGCCGCTTAGGCAGAGCGGCGGAATCCGCATTGGGAACGGCGGAATCCGCGTTGAGAACGGCGGAATCCGCATTGGAGGCGGCCCCCGCAAGCGGTTCACAAAATACATTGCTAGACAGTACTGGTGTGGCTGGGACTGATAGTCCACCAAGGCTCAGAGTGACACGCGCGCGCGCTCAGAGGCTGAGTTTAAATAACAGCCAGAAGTGAGTCAGCTGACCAGGCGGGTCAGCTGACATTTTCCACAACTCTCATTGGTCCAGCAATTAGGGAGGTCCTGGAGAGGTCCTTGTGTATATATACTGCTGGCTGTTCACTTGCTCTTTGTCTGGCGTTGCGATCACATATGTGGGAGCACCCAGATCCGTAGTCAGATCCGCAAGTGTGCCGGGACCAGCTGGAGCTGTAATCCTACACTTAGCTAGATTCTGTTGATAGCTAAAGTACTAGTTTGATTGTGATTATCTGTTATGACTTTTGCCTGCCTTGACTACCCTCCTAAACTCTGATCTTGTACCTCGATACTTCTGATACTCTGTTGCCGATCCCCGGCTCGTTCCTAGACTCCGCCTCTGCCTCCTGATTCTATACCTCGCTATTTCTGATACCCCGTTGCCGAACCCTGCCTGTACTTAGACTCCGCCTTTGTCTCCTGTATCTGTCCGTGTGTGTACGACCTGGCTTGTCCGACCTCGAGAACCGCCCTTACCGTTAGAGGCGGTTCCTCGCTTTGTTAGCGACCCTTCCTCCTGAGGGTCACTTTCAGACATCCCTCCTACTGTCAGTCTGACTCCTCCCGTCTTGGAGAGCTCAGGTCTGCGGAAGGAATCTGTGCAGTACTCCTTGCTGCACTGAGGCCTAGTCCTCAAAGTGTTACTGTCACACCAAACACTACACTCTACTCAGGTGAACAGAGGTTAGCTAGTATATCGGTTTATCGGTGATACTGCAGATCACTTATAATCTGGTATATATCTGTATTCCCAGTGATACTGCAGATCACCGGTAATCAGATACTCTCTGTGCTCACCGATCGTTACACTTTTGATAACATTTTTTATTTTAAACACATTTTATTAGAACTTTAAAACATTGTTTAAGAAACGCTGAAGTCTCCCAAAATTGCACTTTTTATTTAACAATTCTCTTAAGCAGTATAACCCAAGCTAAAACGCTGCATCCCAGCGGCAGATCGCTGTATTTAAACCCCCGAATACTGGGGCAAAAATCCACGACTTTCAAAGTCGTGGATTTTGCTGCCCGGGGAGGCAGAGCTTTGAGATACAGCTCTGCCTCCATCCGCATCAGTCCTCGCCTCTCCCCCGCCCTTCTCAGTGAAAGAAGACTGGGGGGGAGGGGAGAGGTGGCGATCAGCGGGGATTGATGCACATGGAGGCAGAGCTGCAGCCCAAAGCTGTGCCTCCATCAGGAAGAGCTCCCCAATTTCAGCCCCGGGGATTTGGGGGGTACAAGACCCTCATTCTGCTGCTGGGATTCAGCATTTTAGCTTGGGTTATACTGGGTTATACTGCTTAAGAGAATTGTTAAATAAAAAGTGCAATTTTTGGAGACTTCAGAGTCTCTTTAAAGTATACCTCACATGAGGGAAAGCTGCCAAAGATAAGCACAGAGGTATGTTCGTGTTGGATCCACATACCTCTGTGCTTTGTCCGCTCTTCTCATCCCCCCAGCCCCTGTAATCACTCCTCAAAAGATTTGGCCTTTAGCAAAAGTCAAATTTTCATACAGGAAGAGGCAGGCTTACCACGAAGATCCCTTTCACCCTATCATTCTCTCCTCATGCTTGCCCCATTCTCTCCCTAAGGAGGAATTACCTTACTGCTTGGAATAGTTTCCTGCTGTCATCTACTGACTAGATAATTACTGCAAGATTTGATTTCAGAGTATGGCTTGGCTGCTTTTGTGGCTATCTAGTGGCTAAAATAATGTATTGCAGGTAATTCTGTACTTTTTTTATACTAATGAATTGTTCCATAGAATAAAACAGATTCTAGTTGGAAAAAAATACCGTTTTCTTTATGTTTTCCAGGGGAAATGTAATACTAAGCAGAAAGGTTATAACAGCTGCACACTGAAATGGGAAGACACTATTTGATGATGTTCAGTTACAAATTGCTTACTTAGGGACATTTGTATACAAATTTACATACTAAACATATAGCACATCTGAAGTGAGAGGAATATGGGGGCTAACATACGTCTTTCCTTTTAAACTATGCAAATTACCTGGATGTCCTGCTGACAATCTGCCACTTATACTTTTAGCCATAGACCTCTGGGCACTCCGGTTTCCTCCCACATCCCAAAAACATGCAGATAAGTCAATTGGCTTCCCCATAAAAATTTGCCCTAGACTACCATACATACATTACATAATACATAATACATACATAGACATATGACCTCGAACAAGCATGCAGATCTGCTGCTCTGACTTAAGTCTGAGTAGATTAGCCACATGCTTGTTTCAGGTGTGTGATTCAGACACTACAGCAGCCAAAGAGATGAGCAGGACTGCCAAGCAACTGGTATTGTTTAAAAAAAAAATGGCAGCTACCATATGCTTCTCACTTCGGGTCCCTTTTAAGTCTTTCATAAAGACTGGCACGCTTTTAGGAAAATATTTTTTCCTTGTGATTGTTAAATCAAATAACAAATAAACACCAATTAAAAACATAACTATGAATGCACAGTGCTCACAGAAAGCAATTCATGTCACACAGTCAATAGCATTTCGTTACACATATATTTTTTCCCTTTTGGCAGGTTCTGAAAAAGGCATACATGATTTGTAAGTTTAATAAATAACAATTGGAAAGCAAACATCACATAGCTCCTCTAGAAGGAAAATTATATTCATTGATTTGATAATAATAATGATCTGAAGTCAGATTGTCCAGATTCTCTCTCATAAAACATATTACATTTACATGTTTTTTTATAAATAGGGTACAAATCTTTTCCAGATATCCTGCAAAGTTCTACAAAGCATTTTCCTTAATGGCATTTTGCTCTACATACAAGTCTCAGAGTTTTCTCAGGAAATAGAGTTTTTTTGAGAAAAATGTGAATATCCTTCTTCTGTATCCACCACCTACCAGTGCCATGGTTTGCATCAAGCCCTGAAAACACCTATTCTGCCATAGCACCAGAATGTGCTATTAAAGAGCTGTTTGAGTTTACTGATTTAGTTACATTAGTTTTTAGATTAGTGGATGTCAAAAAACATCAACAGTCTAAGAAACATTCTCACCAAGTCCTTATTAGAAGCAAAATTAGAAGCCATTTTAATTAGACTGTAGGTGTTTTTATATATGTGATAAGTTTTATATGCTGTATAGACAGTGCATCTGGGTGATCATTTTTTAGTATATGATCAGATAGATACTTGTGTTGACTACTATTGTTTTTTAACATGCATCTTGTCAAACAATATTTCACATCTATTTTTAATAATGATTTTGTATTATGGTACAATTTTATGTTATTTTCTATTTGTAGTTATGTATATAAAGCCCATATAGCAACCCAATACTGTAAGTGTGCTTCAGTTTTCACCAAATTATTCTATTCTAGAACATACTGGGCTCCAGTTTTCTGTATTTACTTTCCAAATGCTGATCCACCCATCTCTCAAAGCATTTAGTTTTTAGGTGGGCAGTTCCTGGGGGCACCACTGCGGTCACAGCATTAGAACTTGCAGTTACCACAGGTTTTTTTTTACATAGTTTTTTGTATTGGTCACGTTCTACAAATTAACTTCCTGTGGTGTACTATAATAAGAAGTGGACTTCCATGCACGTGGTGCAATAATGGCAGGAACACTTTTATTTAGTACCATACATATACAATACAATATAACAAAAAAAAATTACAGTTGGGATCATAGCAAGCAAATCCTGTTTGCAGTAGCATGTATATGAATACTCCCTGCAAAAAATAAGTACATGATAACACCTATTAAAAGCACCATATACATTTATCTTTAAATCATAAAGTGCATGCAACTTTTTGAGGACCTTAGTAAGTGGCAACAAAGATGATTAATGCACATTGCACATAAACACACGTAACAGACTTTGCTACAGGCTGGAACATACCATTGCTTTTAGTCTGAGCCAAATGGAAAGATGGCACTATCCTCAGTGAATAAAAAAACCTAACTTCCAAAGTCTAACCAGAATGTCATAATTTTCAGAAGTCAATCAACAATGACAAATGGTAACATCTTATGGCTTCATGGTCACTGCCTATAATGACAATATTTCTCATGCATTCAGAATTTTCAAAATTCTCCCACACTAAATACAACGTCCCAAATCTGCTATTTTTTTTGCTTTTCAGATGCAAGGAGGAACTGGTTTGTGTAACAAATACATGGTAGCATCTTATGGCTTCATTGCCACTGCCTATAATGACAATATTTTTTCTACATTCTGAATTTTCTAAATTCTCCCAGACTAAATACAATGGGTTCAATTCTAAAAGCATTACCGGTAATGCAAAAATACCACTGATTTTATCAAATGTCTAATTCTGATAGGCTGTTACCACATGGAAAAGTGAAGTTACCGAGTAGTGAGTTAAAATACCGACTTGTGAGGTAACATCCTCCTTAAAAGTCAGTAAATGTCAATTCTGAAAGATTAGAGCATTTGAAAACTCAAGCAAAAGTAGTTGCTTTTTAAGACCAGCTCTTATCTGCTCAGTAACTTCATCTTTTCCATGGATAAGCTGTGTGGCTAGTGGGAGGCAGGAGGGGGAGAGAGTTTCCTTTAGTAATTCCTGTCTGATAAGCCGGGGATCTCTGCAGAGTGAAGACTGTTGTAAAGCAGTCTCCTGCTGGGCGCTGTGGTGTCTCATTACACCCATGCCCGCTGTGTGCTTCTGACTGACCTCCGTGCTTCTTCTTGCTGATCGGCCTGATAGGAGACAGTGAGCACGGAGGGGGATAGTAGAGGCCGGCTACTGCACAGAGCTGCCGCTGTGTGGATGTGACAGCGCAGCCCCTGAACTCAGCCCCGATGCCATCTTCCCATCAGCCAGGAGGATCAGTGAGCCGAGGAAGGCATCCCCCTCATCCAGTCCCTCACTGCGCATATTTGTTTGGAAAAATACCGCACTATGAACAAGCTTTAAGAATACTGCAGAAAAATCAGAAACACCAATGCCGTATTTCTCCTCATGTTTTTTATTTTAGCGAGTGGCCTATCAGAATTGAGCCCCATGTCCCAAATTTGCTATTTTTTTTTGCTTTTCGATGCAAGGATGAACTTGTTTGTGTACCAAAAGTGCTCTCAGCAGAGAAGAGATGGAATGTCGGGCAGGCTTGGAATGTATCTCAACTAATGCCAAGTGCTACACTACAGACTTGAGCATCTCTTTCTAATGCTTATGGAGAGTGCTGCTGACTCAACCATTAATAGTTGACAAAGGCCATTTTCCCTGTCCCACTCTCAGCTGTAGAAATTGACAGAGCAGGTTGTGGGCTTCTGCTCAATTGTTATCATGTGGCCTGCTTTTGTAAGCGCCACCAAACTATGCATTTCAAGCATGTGACATGTCTACAACAAAACAAAACAAAAAAAACACAAATATTTTGTTTTCATAGTAAAAATTTACTATATCTAAATATGCACTAACTTTTTACTATGAAAAAAAAATATGCCCTAACTTATTTTGTTCTATTTTTCTAAATCCCAGATGGCAATGATTCAGTGATAGTGTATTAATTATTTCACAATTTCAATAAAAACAAGTTTTTAAATTAGAAATAAAGTACTGAGCAAAAGGTGTTAAAAACTGGGCTGCAGCATTGATTTATATCAAGGGTCAGCCGTGCCCCCCTCACTCTGAACAAGTGAAGCGCAGGTACCTGCAAACAATGGAACACCCTGAGGTATGGTTTGAAACCGTAACAGAATAACAGGTCCATACCACTGTGGTGGTGATGAGTGCTGCTCAGGCAGTGTGCTGAATAAAAGTAAAATTGCTTATATTAATGTGAGAGATGGGCTGAACCTGATAAAAGGATGGCACATTACTTATGCACAGCACAATAGGAAAAGCAATGAAGACTTTTTGTTATAAGTACAGAAAGGTTACTGAAAGATTCCTGGATGTGCAGTTGCTTACCAATACTGGAGTTATTTGAGATACTTGGTGGACTTTCATATACCTAAACACTAGTTTTGCAGGTCAATGATAATAATAATTAAGCGGGGAAACACTGCGTTCTGACTGCTGCATACAATTTTGTGCGGTATGTGCGTGCTGTGATGTGCAGTAGTTGAGAGGTGGAGTGATCCAATCCTAATAGCCAGCTTGTTATTAAGGGTGTTGGTTTATGGGGGTATATGTACAGTTAAAACCTTTATATTATTTGATACTAGCTTCTGAGTAGCTTCTACAGATTTGTTGTGTGATAAATGAGTTGGCAGTAAAGCACTCCTTCCTTGCCATATAAGAAGAGGTTGGTTTAATATAATGAACGCATATTCACTGGGTTCTGAATTGTTGCCATACTTCATAGAGTAACACTAATAAAACAAATAAAAAACCAAACTAACAAAGGGGGTCCCAATCAGCAAAACAGGAAAAAAGGGTGCCCGAGGCGTCCCGTTAAGAAGAGCACCACCTTAGGCAGCAATGATAAAAGCCATGAATAGCGGCAATAGATGGAAATGTGGGTGCCCAATAAAATAGCTACCGCTATGCAAATTCACATGTATTGCCACTAATTGCTGCTTTGTGGCAAAGGTCTTTAGTGTTAGGAGTAAGGGGGGAAGTCCTTAGGGGGTAAGGTCAGGCACCACCAGAAAGCGGTTAAAGTTAGGCACCATCAGAGGAGGTTAAGATTAGGCACCCCCAGGGGGCCTTAGGGTTAGGCATTTGTAGAGGGAGGGTTCTGTGTAAAAGGATTAAGTTAGGTCATTGTAAAATATCTGTAAAGATTACCGATATTTTACTATCGGAATTAAGTAGTAAAATATTGGTAATTGTACAAATATTGTACAAATATTCTACTAGCAGCTATATCCAGCACCCTTTTTTTCCAGGCACCTTATTTACATGTATGCCAGTACCAGACTGCAGTTAAGAAAATGCTTTTTTGGCAAAAATACTAATTCTAATTTTTAATCCTACTGGTAATGCAGAGCCCTGACTAAGATGGGTTCAGCAAATGTATGTTCTATAAATTCCCAATGAAAGTATAATTCTACTGTGTATTAGATTGCTCAATGTGTAACCAAGGTCCCTGTAGGTCCTGTATATATGTAGATGTAACAGAAATACTCCAAATTACACATTCATTTTACTGGATATAATTCACTCCGCAAGTGGAGTGTTGCCATTGCTTCAAGTACAAAAGTATTTTGATAAAGGAGTAAATCTCCTCTGTTAAACAGGTAATGCTGAACTCTGGCTTGGTGGCACCTTGAGAATACTTCTAGAAATTCCCATGCAAAAGGCAGATTTTCCAGTATAATTCTAATTCTTGAATAAATTGGGCATTGCCTTAAAAATGGTCCATTTGAACAGATCTTAACTAGAGTTGATAATGTGAGGCTCGTGGACTATATCTATAATACTATGCAAGATACAATGCCCAAATATTTGACAAATTAGGATGGATGGTCGAAAATGAATATATTCACAGTCGGTAATACACATGGGGGTACTCAGGTCAGTCTGGCAAACATGAATGATGCTTCATAGTATCATAGAGTGAGAAGTACAGTTTTCAATGAATGTTTTTCCATGGGTTATTGGATGAGTTGGCTGTTGTTAAATGTAATTTAGTGTTCTGTTAAGTTAAGTTACAGTACTGGGAGATTTTGCTTAATTTTTTGTAATGGTGGATGATGTGTTTAACTATCTTTGACAAGACAAGACAAATAACATTTATATTGCGCTTTTCTCCTTGCGGACTCAAAGCGCCAAAGCAGAGCAGCAGCCACTAGGGCGCGCTCTATTGGCAGTAGCAGTGTAAGGGAGACTTGCCAAAGGTCTCCTACTGAATTAGTGCTGGCTTACTGAACAGGCAGAGCCGAGATTCGAACCCTGGTCTCCTGTGTTAACCATTACACCATCAGCCAACTGCTATCTTTGTACTATACAATGAAAAGTATGTAAGATTTCTACCATTTTAACTTTTGCAATAAAGTTCCAGTGAAAGAAAAATGTACACTATGTCCAGTGACTGGTGACGTGATTGAAGTGTATGACTGGAGGTGAATGAGGGGTGGGTGGGGGGGGGGGCTCCCTTGGGATCCCTGGGAATCCTCAAGTTTTTAAATGCTTTTAATTGTGAGTTGTTTGCTGAATACTGATCTACAATAAAGGTTTTCTATTTTTTGGATCTATTAGAGGCTCCATCAAACTTTTTTCCTCTCCCCTTGTTGTTTGAGTCTAGTGCATACGTTTTTTGGGGGCCCTTGTGAGTTGATATTAGTGGAGAGCCCTGGTGGGCTCCCAGATTAAGTTTCAACTGTGATTCTTTGTTGTTTGTTTTTTTGAATACTAATACAGTACGTGCAGTGAGTCATATTTCACTGCAACTCACATTGTGTGAATGAGCCCTAGTGCGCAACAGATCTGCAGGCAGGCCGAAAATGTCTTATCTTTGAAAACTATTAACCCCTTCCTGACCATGTAATGCCGATAAGCGTCGGGAAGGTGGCAACCCCAGGACCACCTAAAGCTGAAAGGCATCAAAAGCGGTGGGCGGGGATTTGCAGGGAACGTGCGCGTGCATTCGTAATCGTTCCCTGCCGTGACGCTGAGCTCCGTGTTCAGTCTGCTAGGCGCTATCAGGCTGAAAAAGCCGTTATTTACATGTACAGCGCTGGGATCTCCTGCAGCGCCGTACGGGGACAGCTCTGTCACTGAGTTGTACCCTCGATTGGCCCAAAAGATGATCGCCTCTCATAGGCTGATGCCTATGAGAGCCGATCACAATGGTTGGCTCTCAGGGGAGAGGGAGGGAGGAAAGGGATGCAAATAATACCAAAAATGATGTTTTTATAAAAAAAAAAGACAAATAAAGTAATGTTTTAAAAAAAACCCGTTGCATCATCAATCAGATGCCACCAACAGAAAGAAGCTCTGTTGGTGGCAAGGAAATAGGGGGGGGGGGGGGGATTCATTTGTGTGCTTAGTAGTGTGTGAGCTTTAAAAGCTGCAAAGCATTGATTTGTAAAAAACTGACTGGTCACTAGGGACGGTATAAGCCTATGGTCCTCACGCGGTTAAAGTCTATAATTTATTAACAATTCTTGAAAAATATATATTTTTTGTAAAAAACAAACTGATTCTTATTTGTAAAGGTGTCTGTTTTAAGGTAACTTTAATTGTCTTCAAGGTTACAAAATGCGTATTTAGAAAACTTTTGGAATATATTAGATTTAACAATAGAATTGTTTACCAGAAAAATATATTTTTTTTAACATGTATATAATCCCTGAGGCCCTTTCATCAGTTCTTCATTGATCTTCTTTTGCAATGTAGCAGATGTTTTCAGAGTTATTTAAACTGAATTGAGGTTTAACCATAATATTATGTTCTACTGCTTATGAAATATATCATCTTGTATTTCTCACAAACTTGGATCTTAATCATCTCTACTAGTTTATTATCAAATCACATGTTTTAAATATTTTGCTAAGATTGCACGTACATAATTGCTGATTGTTCATTTTATAAAGCAGTTATTGTATTGTGTCTAGACATGACGAGACAAAAGATCAGTAGAAAATAATTCTATAAAATATTATTGTAAAATAAAAATCAAAACCCAGACATATTCATGCTACAAGACCTCTGCCCCTCACTACATTTGATGTAATAGATTGAAATGTTGCATCTTCATTTTATTAACCAGTTAAGCTTTCTGATTGCATAACATGGCTGCCCATAAAAGTGTATAATTATATATATTATGATATACTGTGCTACATTATATGTGACATGTATTTACCAATGGCAGGCACCTATACCCATGCAGTTACCAAAACAAGCTTACTGGAAAAAAAATAAAGATTTACTTTTTATGTAACTGTCTGAACTTTTTTCCTAACTTGTCAGAGACTTGTTTGTCACCTCACTTTCATTTGAGTCCTGTTTCAGATCGTTCACATGCTGTATGAAGTCAATGAAACATAGAAGTGCCAGGAATACCCACTGATTTTATATCTTCAATTCATACATACTGACTTTTGGAGAATTGCTTGTGATCCTGACTGTATTGGCTAATGGCTAAGAGCTTTAACTCAGTGTTCTAAAATGGTGCTTGAGCCTTTTATAATGTAGTACTTTTTTTTTAATGCAATTTTTTTCTAACTTCTCAGAAATTTGTTTGCCAATTCACCTCCTATGGTCTTATTTTCAACAAACTATATTAGGCTAGTGTAATATAGGCATGTCAGGAATCTCATATGCTACCTGGCTCAGTCAATCAGACAGACAATTGGTTAAAATAGCTTTGAAAAAGGACAGGGTGGCACACTGATTTTTAATATGAATGTAAAAAGGATAATTTGAAAAAAAAAAATAGAAACAAACTTTGGAGCAATAAGGCACCATTTGGACTTGATATGTGTGCCTTGATATGTGTGATATGTGTTAAGGCCGGGTAGAGCAAGTGGTGAAAAATGAGGGTAAACTGCACACATCTAAAATCAGTAATTAAATCACAAGTAAAAAACATTAGAAAGACAAAAAAAAGTGTTTTTTTTACAGTGCAAAGTGAGGTATTTCGCACCTGCCACTTTTTGTTTAACTAGATCATGTGTGACTATCACTAGGCCTCAACTAGTGATTAGCACAACGGAAGACTATTAATGTGTCCAATCCCATTCATTTTTTATCCTAAGTTTTCTCCTAAGAGATAATTTTACATCTTCTGTATAAAATAACCTTTCAGCACTCTGCAATTGAAAAAGTACCAAAAATAGGGTGAAAAGTACTGGAAAAATTATTCTTAGAATTTTCTTGCTTGCTGGTGACTTAAAAGGCAGTGATAAAATGGTGAAATATTGCCTAGGAGAAAACTATAAGGGATTCTATCACTAAAAGTGTGTGCATGAATCTGCTGTTAGATCGTCAATGTCAAATTCAGTTGGAGGGGAAAAGTGGGATCATTTGCTGTCTAAGTTTGTAAGTGAAAAAAATAAAAAAACTGTTAACAGGAAACAGTATAGTTTCAACATTCAAAATATATTTAGAATTACTACTGCAAAAGACTGTGCTTGATAGTAACCGATTTGCAAATGTTGCTGCAGAATTGCATTTTATTTTATAAAGTTTAAAACATAGGAAAAACACGGGGAAAAAACAATAAATAAGTCATTTTGTAATGTGTAAAATCTGTCCTGTGTACAATCATTTGTAAAAGTTTTTGCAGGGGTGCTGAAAAGAATTACCCCATTAAGGTAGATCATTAGTTAATCAGGAATTTACAACAACTGACCATTGCAGAGTTTAATAAATGATATGCCACTATAATTTGGACCTGTCTATAAGATTTCATACAACATATTGTGCAATGCTATACAATAAAAGAGGATGGAATTGATAAGCTTACATAGATAACAACAACTATAAGACAGGATGATAAGAGGACCCTGCCTAGTCAAGTATGAAGGAAGGATGTATAGGATGGAGGATTACTCGGGTAATTCAATAAAACATTTATAAATTAAAAAATTGTTTATTTAGGTCAATTATTAATTAACATATTTGTGTTCATTATTCTATACCTGTCAATATTCAAAACCATGTATCATTTTGCTTTCATTTGTTTGTTTTAGTTCCCAACCCATCTCCAGTAGAATACATAAATCAAAAATCTGAATCTTCTAGGGGTGGATTTTAGTTTGAATCACCTCTGCTTCAAATTTCACTGATGATAAAGCAAATCTGTAGTGAAAGAAAAAGTCAGATATTTACCATACCTATGGAAAGGGAAGGCTCTGGATCCCAAAGACCCTCCCATTCCTCCTCGGAGTCCTGGTACCAGCACTGTCACTGCCGTTCAAATTTGCTGCCTCGGGAATCCCTCGTAAGGCAACAGGAACACTCATGTACCCAATCGCTCCTATAGACAGGGGCCGCCAAACTGCAAATGCACTGCGTGCAATCAAGAGTGCTCACATATGTGCAGTATGGAGAATCCCATTTTTGGGAGTGTTTGGGGCACAAGCACTCTGAAAGCCTTCCAAGGGCTCACGGAGGTGTATTCAACCAGTTTGTCAAAAAGCTCTAATGGGGGCAACAGTGCTGAAACCAGGAAACTGAGGGAGGAATGGAAGGGCTCTTCCCTCTTCATAGGTGAGTAGCTGATATTATTTTTCACTTCAATTTTACTTTGAGAGCCTATATAAATGTGCATGCCTGTGCATATGCTAATGAAGAAGGATGTGTTGTACCTGATTTGTAATGGCAGCACTATAATGTACCTGCTTGAATCATGTTTTTCCTCATGGTACATTTTGCTTGTAAAAATAAAATCTCTGTAAGATTTCAGTTCTATGCTCTGTCAAAAACTTTTATTCTATTGTATGTATATTCCACAGCCAATGTCTGCCTGCCAACCTTGCAAAAATAATGTTAGCTAAGTGAATATGTCACCAACTACAATATATCCAGTGGCAGCAAACTGACATATTTTAAAACTTTAATACTGCCTTTAAAAAATTTTTAACTTTCATTTTAAATAAATTAAATAAATAAATTAAAAAGAAATAAACAAATACAGTGAATATGCAGAGACAGGGATACAAACATTCTTACATTTACATTTCTATCTATTAAAGAGAAACTCCAACCAAGAATTGAACTTTATCCCAATCAGTAGCTGATACCTCCTTTTACATGAGAAATAGAATGATTTTCACAAACAGACCATCAGGGGGCGCTGTGTGACTAATTTTGTGCTGAAACCCCTCCCACAAGAGGCTCTGAATACCGCGGTACTCCTGGCAAACTGCCACAATGTAACAATGTTCACAGACAGGAAATGGCTGTTTATAGCTGTCTAACAGCTAGAAACAGCTAAATAACCTGCCCACAGTAACAATGTCACCATGTAATAAATGTCAGAATGTGAATCTGGGAGAGGAAAGATTTTACAATGAGCAAACACTGCCTAAATCATTTATACATAATTATTGTAAAAATGAAGCACTTTTTTAATTACATTATTTTCACTGGAGTTCCTCTTTAAATCACTGACTTGCAACATACCCAGAGTTCCTACATATTAGATGATTCAGTTTTCTGTAATATTGTCCATGTTAGGAACTAAAGGGTTTATGATGCCAGAATGTGGTTGGCAGAACATAAGTAATAACAGCAATACTAGCTCTCATGTTTCTATACTAATATGTTTCTATACTAATATTTTCACTTGCTGTTCTCAATATCTACTGATTATCAGCAGAAAGGAATATTGTGAAGAATATTTGTTTCTGATGGAAATCATAATGTTCTTGTCATTACATACTGGCATTTTGGAACATCACATTGCCGTTATACATAAATACGTAGTTAAACCATATGTGTGAGAAAACGTGGAAAAGCCGCCGCAAGTATTCAGAGTAAGGCGGCTGATTCCGCGTTCAACATGACAGCTTGCGCGCCTGGGCCTGCTTCCTCAAGCCTGAAGGAGCATGGAGAAACCGCCGCATGCCCAGTGAACATGGCGGCGGATTCCGCGTCCGACGCGGAGGTTTGCACGCATGAGCTTGCCACTAGCAGTATGGCCGAATGCGGGGGAACCGCCACATGCTCTGACAGCGGTGCAAACCAACACATGCATTACAGCACATGTCTGGTGTGGCTGGGACTGATAGTCCACACAGGTTCAGAATGAAGCGCGCGCACACTGAGAGGCAGAGCCTTTATAGCAGTCAGAAGGGTGTCAGCTGATCCAGCCGATCAGCTGACAATTCTATCAGGTTTCATTGGTCCAGCACTTAGGGGAGGCGCTGGAGAGCGCTGGTGTATATATACTGGGTGCTGGTCATTTCTCTGGTGTCTGGCGTTGCGATCACTACGTGGTAGCACTCAGACCTTGTCAGTATCTGTGATATATTATCTGTGTTATTTATCTAGACCAGTTCCTAGGTGTTGACGATCAAGGACCTCACACCTCAGCCTAGGGAAAACTGTATATTATCTGTGTTATTATCTAGACCAGTTCCTAGGTGTTGATGATCAGGGACCTCACACCTCAGACTAGGAATTAGTTACCATCTAGTTATTCTCAGACTAGTTCCAGGGTGTTGATGATCAAGGAGCTCACACCCAAGACTGCATTGTTGATTATTTGTTATGACCTTCTGCTTTCCTGACTACTCTTCTGATCTCTGATTAGGTACTTCGCTATATCTGATACTCTGTTACTGAACTCTGCTTGTCTTAGGATTCCGCATCTGTCTCCTGTCTCTGTCCCTGATCTGTCTGTCTGTTGCCGACCCGACTTGTCCGACCTCGAGAGCTATCTCCTCAGTTAGAGATAGCTCACAGACCTGTGAGTGACATCCTTCCTTGGTGTCACTCACACCCTGTCCTTCCTCCTCTTAGTCTGATCCCTCCCTCGGGAGAGGCTCAAGCTTGCGGAAGGAACGTGTTTCTCTACAGTACTCCTTACTGTTGGGCACCTGCTCCTCAGGAGCATTGCTCAAAGTATTCCTGTTACACCAAACACTCTCATTACTCAGGTGTCCAGAGGTTAGAGATATATCTGATTATCGGTGATACTGCAGATCATCAATAATCGGGTATATATCTGTATTCTCGGTGATACTGCAGATCACCGGTAATCAGATCCTCTCTGTGTTACACCGATCGTTACAATATGGTACTAAAAAAATTATTCTGTAGAACCTTATGTCATGTGATTGTTTGTTTTAAACGTACTGAATTTAAGTTTGCTATAAAACTTCTTTCAAGAAAAAATGACTTTGTTTCATGTATTATTAACATTTATAACATTCTGTTCAGATATGCAATCCTTGACATTTCAGAGTCTAATAGTTGCATGACATTTAACTCTATTAAGGGCACAGACTGACTTGTTTATGAACACTAACATATGCAGTTTTTACACCAATCTTTATTTTTTTATGATCAGTATTATTTGGAGAACAAAGAAGTTTCAAAAGTGCATTTTCTGTTTTGTTCTCTTAACAATTGGAAAGCACAGTAGCATTCACACTACAAAATGACATTACAATAACAGCTATCTAAGCAAAACAAACTACAGTGCACATCTCTACTGTAATAACTATTGTTCCCAAAATCACAGTAATTGATAACATTAAAAACAGTCATTATTTGTGGTGAGAGAAATAACGATTTTTGTTTTACTCAAGATTTCTCAAAATGAAGGCAGATTTCAATGTTTAGGCTGTTGCAAAAAGTATGTTCAAAGGGGGTAATTTGCAATCCCCTGTAACAGTTCAAAAAGCCTGCCCCATTATTATCAAGAACTTGCACGGTATGGTTTCCTGAAAGTTGAAAAGTCACACTTTAGTTTGAAAAAAAATCATACTTTAAAAAATAATATTTGCACTCAATTGTTTTCGAATAAAAACAGTTTCGGTCAGGAACTTGAAATGCTTTTCCCTGGAAGCTATATGTAGCATCCACGATCATTACCAAATGCTTTTCTGCTCACTTGCATAAAAGTATTTGAAGCGAGACACCAAGCGGCTGGTTTAGATGCCCATCTGAGCCAGCCCTAAGTGGATATCAGATAATATTTTTGAAGACTGTATTTTTTTTTTTAGCTATGTTAACCAAGATTAAGGTTGTTTGCGAATGAAATGTGTTTATTTTTAAAACTTGAATAAACATTTTATACCAAATTAGATGGAAACTGACAGGTAAAGAGCAGCAGTCTTCAAATATTTATTTGGTAATGTTTGCAATAACTTACTACTAATGCAAAATTAGCAAATGGTCTTTACTTTTCTGTGAAATAAGCCCCCACTTTTGCTGTGAACTACTCCCTAGTGCACGAACAACTGTCTCATGACCTATAGTGCCTGCAACCTTGTGTGTGCACCATATTTATGAGCACCTAACTTTCACCTGATAATGCTGGCTCACACCAACGCGTATTTCTGGGATGATTTGAGAAAGGACCTCTGGTCCGAAACGCCGAGCGTCATCATACAGACATGACACACGCTTATTCACTGTTTTTAATGATTGCCCATTTTTAAGAAGCGATAAGTAAAAAAGACTTTAGATGGTGCAGATCTTGTGGAATTCATCCTAAAATGTGTTACCTTCATATCCGTTGTATTCACATGCTGGAGGGTGTCCTTATTAGTCTATAATCTGTAGCACACAGGGAAAATGTAAGCTGTAACCCTTCTCTCTAGTACTTCACTGACATCAAAATTGTTGTATGAATATTGCCTAGCACAGTCTTAGGGTCCCTTTCCACCAGGTAACGTGATCACATGCAAAATCACACTGTGATGTGATTGTGTTACCTTCCATTTCCACTACCCTGATTGTGCCGTGGGTACGAGTGCAACTGCACTGAAAATCATGCAGACCAGCCATTGTAATTCAGGAAAACAATGAATAGTGCTAGTGGAAAAACAGCACCTTGATTTACATTGCAGTGCTGCTGCAATCAGCCAGAACATTTGCGATCCAATTTTTCAATTGGATCGCACCCTAGTGCACCCTAGTAGAAAAGGGTCATTTAGCTAGCATGCAAAATAAATAGTTCATGTTTGTTTGACAGGTAAAGATGATTCAACAAGGTCCTACAATGGTGCATATGTCAAAAACTAGTGTATGAACATTTACAATGTGATGGGTGTACAGGAATTTACTAAAGGGAATTTTGTCCATTTGCGGTGGCACAGGTAAGGGTAACACTTTTGTTGTCAGGGAAAGAGGTGGATGTGAGGGATGCAAACATTCCACCACTTTGCTAATTGCTCTTGCCTTATATTATGGAAATGGGACTTATTTCTACTTTGTGCAAGTCAAGTAAGGGGGGGAAAGGGGCAACTTCCCCTATGCACATGAGAGTAGACCTTTCTGGTGAGAGCCCCTTTAATGATAAGTAAAGAATTAAGTCTTCTCCTTGCTATGAAATACTCATAAGAAGGACTGGTAACTACTAGCTTTGGTGTAATAGGACTGCAGGTCGAAGCTGGAGATTTGGGAACCTGCTATTGGCAGACACCTGGTGCAGCGTGGGGTGGGTTAAGGTTAGGGTTGTGGAGGGGTGTACTTAGGGGTTAGATGTGAGTGGGGGGTGACAATTAGGGCTAGGCATCGGTAAAGAAGGGTTCAGCCTGAGATTAGTGGTAGGTTAAGCTGCAGTAAAATATTGGTATTATGTACGGATATTTTACTACAGAAATTTGCACTTTTAAACATATTGGTATTTTTACCGAGATTCTACTAGCTAAAATTCGGCACTCAAATTTCCTTGCGCCCCTTTTTCATGCAAGCCTGCAGGTTAGCCATTGATAAAAATATCAATATTCTTTTAGATTAACCATAATGACATATAGTGGAACATTATAAATTATTCAGCATATACATTTTTACTTAATTATTTTGGTTTCAGCATCAGAAATGTTTCCTTTACGGTATCTATATATTACCGTATATTGGTATGTAACCTCACCCTCGTAGTGATTTTTAGCCTAGTCTATATTGTTGCAATTATACCCCACTATAAAAGAAAGGTCATGAGAAGCGCCACTGGGGCATGAATTATTTAAAAGGGTTTTAAATATTTGTTTGTCAATTCATGTTTTAAATAGTTCAATAAAGCATGATAATTTATTACCAGAAGTTCTTTCCATAATCTTACTTTCTTAGAAGGATATATTTGCAAACCAGATTTAATTTATAAACTAATATTGTAAAAAAATAAAATAACTTTATTCATTAAGTTACATACAGAAAACTACCTCTTTAACCTCTTACAGACTTGTTTATCCCTCAAAGCATGAATTTAAACTTCTGCATGTGCCTGTACTAGCCTCTCCCGTCATCCACGCTGATGCTGCAACACACTTGCTCTGCTGTCATGCCAATGAAATTGGCTCCAGAACCCGTGATCCCTGTAAGCCAATCAAAGTAGTCGCTGCTTGTTTTCTGCCAAAAAATGGGCCAGAGACGTTAAGGCCGGAAGTGGTTTGGGATGTATTAAAGCAGTGTTACCCAAGTCTGTCCTCAAGGCCCACCAACAGTGCATGTTTTGTGGACATCCAGGGGTAGTTAATCAGCTCTGCTGAGGCACTAATTACCCCACCTGTGCATGTGTGTGATTTTCTGCAAAACACGTACTGTTGGTGGGCCTTGAGGACAGGGTTGGGGAGCTCTGTATTAAAGCGGAATATAACCCTGCATTTCAACTTTGCTCTAAAACATTATTTACAGCATATTATATGCAAAAAGCATTTTTTTTTTACTAGACCAGCATTGGAAGGGTTAATTACAGACGTTTCAAGTTCTGTGGAGAGATATGCAGAAGTTCAGATTGTTACATTCTATGTATCTATTGATAAACAGTTACACACTCTTTGGCTGTCCTCCAAGCTCCTTCTCAGTGAGAGAGATGAGTCACATTCAACACTTAGATACATTTATGTAAACAAAATGTATCTTTTCCAGGTTCGGATGCGTCTGCAGAAATCTCAAGGAACTTCAAAGCCCTGTGTAACCCTTCCAACGCTGGTCTAGTAAAAAAAAAATGCTGGTTGCATATAATATACTGTAAATAATGTTTTAGAGCAAAGTTGAAATGCAGGATTATATTCCGCTTTAAAGAACAAAATTACACATGCATTAAACAATAGATGTAGATGCTAAAATTTTCATTTTTATTTCTTGTTTGACAAGAGACTTTTTGTAAACTTGTTTTTGTTTAATATTGTCTTAATAATAAAGTAGCCACATAACTAAGTAGTTAGCCTGGACAAAAGGGATACTTGAAGATGCAAGGAAGAAATGACAATTTATGAATATTTGATAGCTTCCAAATGTATCTCATATGTCACATGGAAAGTCAGCCCAAAGGTTTGGTAGGTCATTCTATGAAATTATTTCTTCATGGATCATTCATATTGTTGTGGTATTTTGCTATCAACAAAGCTCTTTTGCTAATTAAAAGTCTCTAAGCTACAACATGTGGAATGTTCAAATGTTTTAGGAATTAGGACTCCTGCATCCTGATGGCCTTTCACACATACTCCTACCAATAATAAGGTGAGGAACCATTTATTTTTCTTATGTTTCTTATATTCAGATTTTTATAAAGGTTTCCAGAAGATAACACATTTTCTTTGGAAATTGTTATTTCATTTTAGTTTGCCTTTAAAAATGCCATTACAGCAACAGATTTGTTGTTTTCAAGTTGTACATCTGCTCAATATTAGTAATGCAATCTGCCTACACTTATTAGTAATAAAGAAATAACATTGAGAGTTTACCATATGTTTTACTGAGCGATCATTACACCCCTTTTCTTTTGGAATGGCATTTATAAACCTAATGTTTGCCTTTCCACAATGCTTATAATTGTCAAAGTACATATGGGAACAGTTTCTGCGCAATCAATGACTGTCACTAATCGTGTTCAATAATTAGTATGAATAGCTTTTTGTTTAGCAGTGTAACAATCTGAGTACTCTTGCTGACTTTCCATGAGTAGCAGCTGGTCCTCTATATTTGTTGCTAACTTTTATGTCAACATCTGCATCATTTGAAAATGTAATTAAAAGCCAAAATAAAGGACCAAAGGGTGTACATTGGGATGTTATTAAAGCCCAAATTCCCTGAAGACAAGGAGGAGGTTTCCAATCCAGGTGATAACAAGTAGAGATGGCCCGAACGGTTCGCTGGCGAACGGTTCCCGGCAAACTTCCGGTGGTTCTCGATCGCGAAGAACCGTTAACTTTTCCGGAAGTTTGGTTCACACCCATAATGCACCATTAAGGTCAACTTTGACCCTCTACATCACAGTCAGCAGGCACATTGTAGCCAATTAGGCTACACTCCCTCCTGGAGCCACTCCCCACTTATAAAAGGCAGGCAGCATCAGGCAGTGGACTCACTCATGTGCCTGCAGTAAATAGAGAAGGGACAGCTGTTGCAGACTCTCTCAAAGGGAAAGATTAGTTAGGCTCTTGTAGGCTTCTTAGCTTGCTCCTTGCTGATTCTTATTGCTAAAATAGCACCCCACAACAGCTCTTTTGAGAGCTAATCTTGTTCTTGGATCCGGATACCCAGATATCCGGATCCGGATCGGATATACGAATCCGAACGTTAAGAAAGCCACGTTCATGCGGATATCCGAACGCTATCCAGGCAGATTTGGATATCCGGATACAAAAACTGGAAGTGCCATTTAAATTGCTTTTAAAACGTTTTTAAGGGTAAATGAGGCATGTAGCATCATTATTTTTAAAGGGGAACACTAATTGATGATGTGGGGACTTAAAATCCCCCTCCCCCAAAAAATGACTGTCAATTAACATTAGGCCTAGGTTCCAGACAGCGGTTGTGCAGCCCACAATGGGCTTGATTCACTGACCGGTGCTAAGCCATTTAGTGTGCCTTATCTAAGTTAGTGTGCCTTATCTGAGGTTAGTGTGCCTTATCTGAACTAAGTGCCTCTTAAGTAGCTTTGTGCACACTAAAAGATGCACAAAGCTACATCGCGCACTGCACCGCGTACAGCGCGCAAAGCGTAATGTGTCGATCTTTACGCGCGGTGCGACGATAATGTCGCACCCGCTATACTGTATATGATGATAAGATAAGGTTAGCGCTGTAGTTTGTGCCCAATATGTGATAAGGCACACTAACCGGCTTAGTGCCAGTTAGTGAATCAAGGCCATTGTGTCCAAAGTCCAACCGCACAACTGGGACATGACAGTTTTCACTTGGCAAGTGCCACGTGACACGTGGCAAGTGCCACATGACACGTGCCAAGTGCAGAGTGACAGTCAGACGGCAGAGGAGAAGACACTAGTGCACACTAACTGTCACACTGGCACTGCTCACAGCACAGCAGTTCTGTAGAAAGCTAACACAGTAGTTCTACTACTCTAACAACTGCTAGCACACTGACTGCAGTACTACAGTACTAACTACACAATAACACAGTAATCCTCCTATCCCCTAATCCCTAACCTACCTCACCTATACCTAAGGCTAATATCTGGCCAGCAGGCAGCAGCTGCAGCAGCTGGCCTGGTCTGTGCAAAGCACACACACAGACACATAGCAGCTGCCTGCAGCCCACACTGACTGTCATACAATGACATCAATCAAGCTAATTAACGATTTAACAATAGTGTAGTGATAGTGAAGGGGTTAATCACTGAACAGCTTATCACTGTGTACAGCCCTTGGCCCAGCAGCAGTGGAGCACACACTCTGACTGTAACAGTATGACATCAATCAAGCTAATTAACAATTAGTGCCTATGCTGCATGCCATGTACGACGGTGTTACGCCATCTTAGACATGTCTTGCCACAAAGCAGAGAGTCACACTGGACCAGCTCTCCTGGCTGCTGTTAGGCATGGTCGGAAGAGCCCATTTCCGTTTCCGAGACAATTCCGCATACCGTCATACAGAAATTTCGCTACCGTTTCATTTCGATGGTATTCCGGAGCTGTTCCGCGGAATTCCGATGTATTCGGAATTCCGTCGGAAAAATTTTGAAATCTCTCTCTCCTCCTCCTCCTCCTCCTCCTCCCTCCATCCCTCCATCCATCAATCCTCTTATATAATCAAGTAGGGAATTGCAGATTTTAAAAAAAGCTTATATACCATAGCTGGGATTAGAACCCAGGACTCAGTGTGTAGTAGGTATCTGTCTTACCCTCTAGACCATGAACCACACTACATGCTAAAGTTGGCCTAGCATAAACCATACTACCATTATGATCAATTCAATAGAAAAAGTAGCATGATTAAGGATTTGTACTTTTTGAAAAGCTAGATAACATACCATAGCTGGGATTAGAACCCAGGACTCAGTGTGTAGTTGGTATCTGTCTTACCCTCTAGACCATGAACCACACTACATGCTAAAGCTGGCCTAGCATAAACCATACTACCATTATGATCAATTCAATAGAAAAAGTAGCATGATTAAGGATTTGTACTTTTTGAAAAGCCAGATAACATACCATAGCTGGGATTAGAACCCAGGACTCAGTGTGTAGTAGGTACCTGTCTTACCCTCTAGACCATGAACCACACTACATGCTGAAGCTGGCCTAGCATAAACCATACTACCATTATGATCAATTCAATAGAAAAAGTAGCATGATTAAGGATTTGTACTTTTTGAAAAGCATGCTCATATTCCATAGCTGGGATTTGAACCCAGGACCCAGTGCGTAGTAGGTATCTGTCTTACCCTCTAGACCAGGGGTACCCAACCTGTGGTCCGCGGCCCACTAGTGGTCCGCAGGACATTTTACAGTGGGCCGCGGCTTCAGACCGATTTTTTACTGCAAAAGTGTCATTTTTAGTTGTAAGTCGGTTGAAGAGGTGCAACATTTTTAGTTGTAATGCACGGCCGCAGCCGTGCACGTCATGGTTCGCCAGTCCCGCCCCCTCAATATGTGGCCAATCAATACCCCTTCCTGCACCGGCGAAGAACTGCATATCGGAGGCGCCAGTCCTGCCTCCTTCATCAGTGGGGCTAATCACGGCAGCGCTCGTAGGCCTTCAGTCACGCCCCCTCCATAGTTGTGGTCAATCACACTCTTCTTCAAGAGGCATCACTGCGGCGAGTTTGGTCGCAGAGCAGGGAGCCATTAGAGGTGTGAGCTGATTCTGGGAGCCTGACGCTGGGAGCCAGCCAGCTGTTGGAAGCCAGCCAGACGCTGGGAGCCAGCCGCTGGGAGCCAGCCGCTGGGAGACTAGGAGCCTGACGCTGGGAGCCTGACACTGTATGTACAACACACCAGTATGTGTGTGTATATATATATATATATTGCAAAGCAGAATGAACATGTATGTATAGGCACAGCAAACCAGTATATATATATATATATATATATATATATATATATATATATATATATATATATATATAATTTTTTTTCCCCCTATCTCTTTTTGTGCATCTTTTGCTGGGGCACTATACTGGCTATACTGTGGCACTATACTGGCTATACTGGGGAACTATACTAGCTATACTTGGGCACTATACTTGGGCACTACACTAGCTATACTGGGGCACTATACTAGCCATACTGGGGCAACTAAACTCCCTATACTGGGGCAGCTATGCTAGCTATGCCATTACACCCTAGCAACCCCCCCCTCCGTAAACCGCTCCACTTTCCACTCCACCCAACGTCTAAACACCGCCCCCCCTTCACGACCCCCCCCCACACACACACACACACACACACACCCGGCGGTTCCTCGGAAAAAAATTTGGTCAGAAAGTGGTCCCCGGGCCAGAAAAGGTTGGGGACCCCTGCTCTAGACCATGAACCACACTACATGCTAAAGCTGGCCTAGCATAAACCATACTACCATTATGATCAGTTCAATAGAAAAAGTAGCATGTTTAAGGATTTGTACTTTTTGAAAAGCATGTAGCGTGTTCATGGTCTAGAGGGTAAGACAGATACCTACTACACACTGTGTCCTGGGTTCAAATCCCAGCTATGGTATATAAGCTGTTTTGAAAATCTGCAATTCCCTACTTGATTATATAAGTGGATGGAGGGATGGGAGAGAGAGATTTTTTGGGTGTTATTCCGGAAAATTCCGTCAGAATTATAAAATTTCCGCGGAATTCCGTTTAAGAGGTATAGGAATTCCGTTCCGACCACCGGAATCGGAGTTAGCTAATTCCGGCCGGAATCATGGAATTAATAATTCCGCGGAATTTTCCGACCATCCCTAGCTGCTGTTAACAAACAGGTGGATCAGTGGCTGACCACACACCAACTGGAGATCGGCAACGTGGTATGTGACAATGGCAGCAATCTCCTTTCCCGTTGAATTTGGGAAAGCAGACACATGTACCCTGCATGGCACATGTGCTGAATCTAGTCTTCAAAGATTTGTGTCAAAGTACCCAGGCTTAGAGGACGTCCTGAAGCAGGCCAGGAAGTTGTGTGGGCATTTCAGGCGGTCTTACACGGCCATGGCACGCTTTGTGGACATTCAGCGGAGAAAAAACTTGTTGGTGAGAAGCTTGATATGTTATAGCCCGACTCGCTGGAATTCGACTCTGGTAATGTTCTCTTGCCTGCTAGAACTTGAGAAAGCCGTCACCCAGTACCTCTACAATTTCAGTAGAAGGACACAATCTGGGGAGATGGGGATGTTCTGGCCCAACAACTGGACAATGATGCAAAATGCATGCAGGCTCATGCGGCCGTTTGAGGAGGTGACCAACCTGGTGAGTCGCAGTGAAGGCACCATCAGCGACTTGATCCCGTATGTTTACTTCCTGGAGCGTGCCATGCGTAGAGTGGTGGATCAAGCTGTGGAGGAGCGTGAAGAGGAACAGTTATGGCAGGAACAGTTGTGGGAGCAATTTACATCAGAATCAGATGTTTCCTCAACACCTGTGGCAGCACAGAGGGGGGAGGAGGAGGAAGAGTCGTGTGGGGGAGGAGGAGTCAGTCTCAGATGATGAGGAAGGTGTTTCTGTGGAGGAAGAGAAGGTGGCGGCAGAAGAACCACCGCAGCAGGCGTAACAGGGGGCTTGTGCTGCTCGACGTTCACGTGGTATTGTTCGTGGCTAGGGGGAGGAGGAGGACTTACCTGAACTCACTGAGGAAAAGCAAGAGGAGATGGATAGTACGTCTGCATCCAACTTTGTGCAGATGGCGTCTTTTATGCTGTCCAGACTGTTGAGGGACCCTCGTATAAAAAAACTCAAGGGGAATGAGCTGTACTGGGTGGCCACGCTACTAGACCCTCGGTATAGGCACAAAGTGGCGGACATGTTACCAACTCACCAGAAGGCAGAAAGGTTGCAGCACATGCAGAACAAGAACAGAGTGAAGATGTCCGCACACTCGCTGGTATGGTCCAAGGGTTTTTATTTACATCCAACTCGCAAATACAGAAAATTGGCTGGCATGTTTCCGATAAGATCCTTACTCATAGCCTAAACATACTGACATCTTGGTGGACTATGAGTAAGGATCTTATCCGAAACATGTCAGCCAATTTTCTGTATTTGCGAGTTGGATGTAAATAAAAACCCTTGGACCATACCAGCGAGTGTGCGGACATCTTCACTCTGTTCCTGTTCTGCTGTCCGGTATCCAGCACCTTGCACAAGGTATCAGAGGTAGAGCGGACTTTCTTTATTGCGCATGCAGAACAAGCTGGCAACTATGGTTTACAATGCGTTTAAGGGTGATGTCACAGCACAATGCAATAAAGGTACCACTGCCAGTAATCCGCCTCCCATGTCCACGCAGGCAAGGACAGGACGCTCCAGTGATGTCCTGGGGATGTCGGACATGCGGACATTCTTTAGTCCAATGCTTCGACTTAGCGCTTCCAGATCCACCCTCCACCAATGCCTGGACCGGCAGGTAGCCAACTACCTGGCCTTAAGTGTGGATGTAGACACTGTGATTAAGTGTGGATGTAGACACTGTGAGCAGCGATGAACCCTTGGACTACTGAGTGCGCAGGCTTGACCTGTGGCCAGAGCTGTCCCAATTTGCCATCCAACTTTTGTCTTGCCTTGCCTCAAGCATCCTGTCAGAAAGGACCTTCAGCGCAGCTGGAGGCAATGTCACTGAGAAGAGAAGTTGCCTAAGTCACAGAAGTGTTCAGTACCTCACCTTTATCAAAATGAATGAGGCATGGATCCCAGAGGGCTACTGCCTGCCTGAAGACTAAGTCAGCCCCCGCACACAGCATCTCTGACTGCACGCCGTGTGACTGGCTGCCTGCCCCAAGACTAAGTCGCTCCCCACACAGAACCTCTGCCCGCAGGCCGCTTCACTGCCTTCTCCTCCACCACCAACAGGGTCCAGGACTCCAGGCGGATTGCTGAATTTTTTAGGCCGCTGCTAGCAGTGGCCACTATACTAATTTTTCTGGTGCGTGTGCATGCCTGCTTAATTTTTCTGGCTGCACTGCGGCTGCAACAACAAAACAAAAGGCATGTACATGTGCCCATTCCCCTTCATGATCATTACCTTGCCGCAGTGAAGGGGCTTGCGTATCACAATGAAGCAATGACAGCCGGCTATATTAGTGTCTCGAGGGGGGCACACCAAAGATAATAAGGTCGTTGCTTCATTGTGGACACACCAAATTTGATCAGCTGGACAGTCACTGTTGTTCTATCATTGAGCTACCACAGCCCGGCAACCATATGGGCTTGAAAACTGCCATGGCCTGCACTCTCGCCATGGTGAGCACCAGTCCAGCACGGCCGTCACTACGCAAACAGCTGTTTGCGGTGCGTTACACAGTGAGTTTGGTGTGTCAGTGTGAAGCAGTACTCTAATTACACTCCCTGATTGATGTATACACATGCAAGATGTTTTAAAGCACTTTAGGCCTGCAATTTAGCATTCAATGTGATTTCTGCCCTTCAAACGCTGCTTTGCGTCCAATCCAGAATTTTCCCCGGGACTTTTGGCATCTATCCCACTCCGCCATGCACCCTTCCAGGTGTTGGACCCCTTGAAACATCTTTTACATCACTTTTGTGGCCAGCATACATTTTTCTAGTTTTCAAAGTTCGCCTCCCCATTGAAGTCTTTCGCGGTTTGAGAAAGTTTGCGTGAGTTTGGGCCATTTCTAATGACAAGTAATAAATACTTTGTATTCTCCAATAAGCAATTCACCCCCAGTTTCTGTGAATTAATGAAATGGCAGTTAGTAGCAATTTATTTAGAGTGATTGGATGGTGGGTCCCAGGGTTTGTGTGCGGTGGTGTGGGGGAGGGGGGATTGCTTCAAATTCATATTCAGGATCAAAATGATAAATGTGGTTGGTATCTTGGGTACAACAAAGATGATATTATGTTAATTAAGGCATAGACAATTTTAGACAATGGGAAAGGGTTCTTGCTGTTTGTGTTTGGGAGCCTGTACTGCCTGCTTTGGTACCCTACAGCCGCGTACATAAGCTAGTTGGGCCTCTGAAAAGAATCTAGTGTGTGAATGATGGACGCATTTTCCATGACATGTCAATGAAAGATCCAAGTGCCGGATTATCTCAGCCAAGTGATTGCATGTAGGCTAGCAAGGTACAGTACTTGGCTGTGAACTGTTGCTCATGGGATTGAGTCCTATTTCTTGTGGGTGATCATAATTGTGTATGTTCCTTGATAATCATACTTTATTATCTTATCAATCAAGTTATTTCTCTGTCTATCTCCTACACTTTGCTGCCAATCCTACCTCTGCATTTACACACTACTTTATTTGCGCCCGGACAGTTTACCTATATTTACTTAGCTCCCTTTTAGCTGGTTGGCAATTAACCATAGGAGAAACTCAAAAGCCTTGGCTAAGGTGAGTCTACAATAAAGTCTATCAACTTACTTAATACAATATGTCAAGTGTGAGCATGTGGAGGGAGGCTGAACTGCAAAACAAGCTCCAGTTCAGCGCCCCATGTGAAAGATGCCTTACCCAAATTCTGTAATATTTTTGCACCTTTCCAATCTAGGCCCCACATCGAGAACTTACAGAAAGCGATAATCAGAATTGTTTGGCTGAAGCCCATGCATATAGCTAAGATTACTCTATTAAAATCTTTTTCTAAAGGGGGACCAAACTCCCAATCTTGCATTTGTTTTATAATGCAGTTCAGGTGGTTCAGATTCCTCCTATTAAGGCTGGGTTGGCAGCCCTATTACGGAATAATTTAGAAACTGACCCTTTAAATCTCTTAATTCAGAATTTCTTAGACTGCCTTAGGGTGGTGCTCTCTTTTTTATTTAGAATATGTAAATAGAAAAATTTAGATGTAACATTCACTACAATCATCTGTTTTTCCCCTTATGATGTTATTGGGTAATCCAGATTTTCACTGTGGCATTTTGATCTTGCATTATTTGTATGTAACCATGTCTATAAATTACAACACAAACTATAAACCTTGCTTCTTGAATCATATTATTACTCCACTGCAAATTTACAGTCATTGGACCTTCACTGCCATGGCAACCAAGCAAATAACTACTACATACTGTACTTTGCACATTGGCATGTGACATTCCCCTTGGAGGGTGGTATAATCTCATACTCATATTACATCTTCAACCAACTCCTTAAATCCATATTAAACAAAACCATTTACTTAGTGAGGACATGACCCCCATCTAGATTTTACCCCTGCCAATTAGTCTCATTGTTGTACTACCCTTTAGAAGGACATCATGTATAATTTGATCCTGGAAAAAAATCCCATAATACTACTTAGAGCATATGTAACTGCACTTAAACTACCCATGGCCTGGGAAACACTAGGAATGATTTTGCAGTGCTTGCCGGAGTTGCCGATTGTTGACAATATTCCATGATTTAGCAAATTTCTGCATAGTGCCCAGAGTGGGTCCCAGGCCTAACTTTGATTCTAATATCTCCAAATTATGTTTCTGTGTTTCCTTTATACAAATGTGATGGTTTTGACCTATTGTTTCATCCTTCTGGAATAAGATTTAGAATATTTTGACTGAGGTTTACCAGAAGAGTGTAGCTTAAAGAGTCTCATAAAAATCATCTTTTTATTTCAAAAATGTCTTTAACATGATAGCCCTAACTAAAACGCTGCATCCCCGCAGCTGTAATCTAACTAAATCCCCCCAAACTCCCCGGGGGGCTAATCCGGGCAGCGCTTCTGTGAGAGGCAGAGCTTTTAGCTACAGCTCTGCCTCTCCACACGTCTATCAGTGCCACATCGCCGCCTCCGCCCGCCCCAGTCAGACTTCCTTCACTGAGAGGGGTGGGGGAGAGGCGGAGATACGCGCTGATTGACACATAAGGAGGCAGAGCTGCGGCTAAAAGCTCTGCCTCCTCCAGCAGCAAAATCCATGACCAAGAAAGTCGTGGATTTTGCGGGGGAGGAGGGAGTTAGGGGGGATTTAGATAGATTTCAGCTGTGGAGATGTGGCATTTTAGTTAGGCCTATCATGTTAAAGACATTTTTGAAATAAAAAGATGATTTCTATGAGACTTCAGAGTCTCTTTAAAAAAGGCTTGTGTCATACTTCTGGGTGACAAAAATCATAAAGCCAGATTTCCAGTGCATAGACTGATACAAATAATTTGCATGGCATCAAAAATCACATGTTGTTTTTAGGTGAAAGGACCCATAGCCATTTGCCATTTGTAATTAATGGTGTAAATTCCATCATTATTTATGAAAAAAAATATTGCTGTAAGTAATGACAGAAGACCACAATTTAATAAAACATGGTCTTTATGGGTAGACTATTCAAACAATAGCAGTTTGAGACATATCTGTCATATGAATAGAAGTGTATACCTCTCTGGATAAAAAAAACTCTCCGCACTTGAATATATTTGTTCTATGCTGCTTTATGTCCTTGGATAGACAGACAACCAACAGGAAAACTCTTGTCCTCCAAATATTACAGAATCTCCTTTTCTCTATACTGATTACTCATATGATACGTTTTCTTTTTTTCCTAAGATATTATTGTGTGCATGGAATGACATGCTTATAAAGCTTCAACTCTTTTTCTTGTTTGAAGCAAACCTTGTTTGTACTTAGGAATGGTTATTTCTAACAGCTCAACATAACCCCCTGCAAGGAGAAATTTGCACTTGTCAAATGTTCTGGTGTTTACATTTTTAACATGAAAACTATTAAAAGAAAAATAAATAAATAAAAGAATGTAATAGATGGTAACAGGGCTGAATTGAGGAATCTCCTGCCCTCTAAACAACTGTCATTGCCAACTTTTAAACTATTACATCCCATATCATTGACTACACTGTATATGCCCAAATTATAATCACTATATGTGATGCAAGAATCAATCACTTTTGTCGATGAACATTGTGCAAAATATTACTAGGTAAGCCATGCACAAGTCTTTCACATTTTAATTCATTTTCTGCTACATTTAATTAGGATATTCCTACAGAAGGGAATGTAATGGTAGATTAAACATTTTCTACTAGCTGTGATGATATACTCTAGTGGACAATATAATGTCAAATGAATAATAAAGTATAATTGTGATGTTACCCTCTCTGTGTAAAGTCAAGCTCTGTCAAGCTCTGCTCTTCAAAAAGCCTGACAGTTTGCATTTTTGCACAAAATCTCAATAGTTTAATTTGATTTTCCCAATTGCCAAACTTAACTGAAATATAAATCTTACAACATATCAGACTATATTTTCAAAGATAACCAGCAATCATACACCAGCTGCAGGGTGGGGTGGACATTAGTCATAGAAAAGTAATGATCATTATTGGAGGAGTACAAAATGCATTACTGAAAAACTAAATTTACTGTATATGCAGATAATCTGCTGATTTACCTGTCGGATATGGACCAGTCTCTTCAACATGCTCTATATGTTATAGACACTGTCTATGCACAGGCCTAAGAATGAATTGGTCTAAATATTTTTTTCTTCCTATTGATGTCTTCTCTCCTACCTGTCCTATGCTTCTTCTCCCTTGCTGTGGATGTCTTAGATCACCTATTTGGGTATTGTGGTTTTCAGGCCCTCAGAGCAATTTACACAGCTGAACTGGGTACCTCACCTAGAGGCTGTGACTGCTTAATTAAACGCTTGGAGCAAACTACCAAATAACACTGTAGGCCATTCAAATATTTTACAATTATTTTGTTTGCCTAAAATAATTTCTATATTGTGGAATGCCTCAATCTTTCTCTCGAGTAAGTTTCTTTCTTCCAAATTTAATGCTCACTTGACCCAATTTATTTGAGATGATAATAGACACCGCATCATACTACACGTTTGGCAGAATCCCAAGAATCTGCGTAGAATTATAACTCGTAATTAGGGATGGCCTAACATGTGAGTCAGCAAATAGTTCCCAGTTGATAATGACCATTTGCATTTACCACAAACATTTTAAAATTTGCGTTCATCTGTTTGCCATCTGGAGTCGGGAAGGAATTTTTCCCTTTTGGGGCTAATTGGACCACGCCTTGTAAGGGTTTTTTCACCTTCCTCTGGATCAACAAGGATATGTGAGGGAGCAGGCTGGAGTTGTACTTTGTACTGGTTGAACTCGATGGACGTAGGTATGTCTTTTTTCAACCAAAATAACTATGTAACTATGTTTATGCTCAACATTGAAGTCAATGGCTGGGGACTTTAGGGGTTAATAGGAAAGCCCCCATACACGCTAGAATAATCTAATTTGCAAGGTATGTTAACCTCCCTGGGGTTAAATTTCCCCAGGATTTCTGTGCAAAATATGATTAAATTAATTTTCATAACCTTTTTTTTTCCTGTAACTTGCCAAAATTTGTCAAGCAAGGGTCTAGTATACAGTGCAGGAGAGTATTGATGTGTTTGCACGTCAATACTGTTCACAGCATGTTTTGTATTGATGTGTACAACAGTCAATACCGCTAGTGAGGTTAAGGAGAACAGTGGGGGAAAGGGGAAACATTTTCAAAAAGACTTTGTGGTTTTTGAGAAAATTAATTTTAACCACTTGAGGACCACAGTCTTTTCGCCCCTTAAGGACCAGAGCCTTTTTCTCCATTCAGACCACTGCAGCTTTCACGGTTTAATGCTCGGTCATACAACCTACCACCTAAATGAATTTTACCTCCTTTTCTTGTCACTAATACAGCTTTCTTTTGATGCTATTTGATTGCTGCTGCGAGTTTTACTTTTTATTATATTCATAAAAAAAGACATGAATTTTGTCAAAAAAATGACTTTTTTAACTTTCTGTGCTGACATTTTTCAAATAAAGTAAAATTTCCTATACACTTGAGCGCGAAAGTTATTCTGCTACATGTCTTTGATAAAAAAAAAACCATTCAGTGTATATTTATTGGATTGGGTAAAAGTTATAGCGTTTACAAACTATGGTGCCAAAAGTGAATTTTCCCATTTTCAAGCATCTCTGACTTTTCTGCGCACCTGTCAGGTTTCATCAGGGGCTAAAATTCCAGGATAGTACAAATACCCGCCAAATGACCCCATTTTGGAAAGAAGACATCCCAAAGTATTCAGTGAGAGGCATGGTGAGTTCATAGAAGATTTTATTTTTTGTCACAAGTTAGCGGAAAATGACACTTTGTGAAAAAAAAAAAAAAAAAAAAGTTTCCATTTCTTCTAACTTGCGACAAAAAAAAATGAAATCTGCCACGGACTCACTATGCTCCTCTCTGAATACCTTGAAGTGTCTACTTTCCAAAATGGGGTCATTTGTGGGGTGTGTTCACTGTCCTGGCATTTTGGGGGGTGCCTAATTGTAAGCACCCCTGTAAACCTAAAGATGCTCATTGGACTTTGGGCCCCTTAGCGCAGTTAGGCTGCAAAAAAGTGCCACACATGTGGTATTGCCGTACTCAGGAAAAGTAGTATAATGTGTTTTGGGGTGTATTTTTACACATACCCATGCTGGGTGGGAGAAATATCTCCGTAAATGACAATTTTTTTATTTTGTTTACACACAATTGTCTATTTATAGAGATATTTCTCCCACTCAGCATGGGTATGTGGAAAAATACACCCCAAAACACATTATACTACTTCTCCTGAGTACGGCGATACCACATGTGTGGCACTTTTTTGCACCCTAACTGCGCTAAGGGGCCCAAAGTCCAATGAGTACCTTTAGGATTTCACAGGTCATTTTGAGAAATTTCGTTTCAAGACTACTCCTCACGGTTTAGGGCCCCTAAAATGCCAGGACAGTATAGGAACCCCACAAATTACCCCATTTTAGAAAGAAGACACCCCAAGGTATTCCGTTAGATGTATGGTGAGTTCATAGAAGATTTTTTTTTTTTTGTCACAAGTTAGCGGAAATTGATTTTAATTGTTTTTTTTCACAAAGTGTCATTTTCCGCTAACTTGTGACAAAAAATAAAATCTTCTATGAACTCACCATACTCCTAACGGAATACCTTGGGGTGTCTTCTTTCTAAAATGGGGTCATTTGTGGGGTTCCTATACTGCCCTGGCATTTTAGGGGCCCTAAACTGTGAGGAGTAGTCTTGAAACCAAATGTCCCAAAATGACCTGTGAAATCCTAAAGGTACTCATTGGACTTTGGGCCCCTTAGCGCACTTAGGGTGCAAAAAAGTGCCACACATGTGGTACCGCCGTACTCAGGAGAAGTAGTATAATGTGTTTTGGGGTGTATTTTTACACATACCCATGCTGGGTGGGAGAAATATCTCTGTAAATGACAATTATTTGATTTTTTTTTACACACAATTGTCCATTTACAGAGAGATTTCTCCCACCCAGCATGGGTATGTGTAAAAATACACCACAAAACACATTATACTACTTCTCCTGAGTATGGCGATACCACATGTGTGACACTTTTTTGCAGCCTAGGTGCGCTAAGGGGCCCAACGTCCTATTCACAGGTCATTTTGAGGCATTTGTTTTCTAGACTACTCCTCACGGTTTAGGGCCCCTAAAATGCCAGGGCAGTATAGGAACCCCACAAGTGACCCCATTTTAGAAAGAAGACACCCCAAGGTATTCTGTTAGGGGTATGGTGAGTTCATAGAAGATTTTATTTTTTGTCACAAGTTAGTGAAAAATGACACTTTGTGAAAAAAACAATAAAAATCCAATTTCCGCTAACTTTTGACAAAAAATAAAATATTATATGAACTCATCATACACCTAACAGAATACCTTGGGGTGTCTTCTTTCTAAAATGGGGTCACTTGTGGGGTTCCTATACTGCCCTGGCATTTTACGGGCCCAAAACTGTGAGTAGTCTGGAAACCAAATTTCTCAAAATGACTGTTCAGGGGTATAAGCATCTGCAAATTTTGATGACAGGTGGTCTATGAGGGGGCAAATTTTGTGGAATCGGTCATAAGCAGGGTGGCCTCTTAGATGACAGGATGTATTGGGCCTGATCTGATGGATAGGAGTGCTAGGGGGGGTGACAGGAGGTGATTGATGGGTGTCTCAGGGGGCGGTTAGAGGGGAAAATAGATGCAATCAATGCACTGGGGAGGTGATCGGAAGGGGGTCTGAGGGGGATCTGAGGGTTTGGCCGAGTGATCAGGAGCCCACACGGGGCAAATTAGGGCCTGATCTGATGGGTAAGTGTGCTAGGGGGTGACAGGAGGTGATTGATGGGTGTCTCAAGGTGTGATTAGAGGGGGGAAATAGATGCAAGCAATGCACTGGCGAGGTGATCAGGGCTGGGGTCTGAGGGCGTTCTGAGGTGTGGGCGGGTGATTGGGTGCCCGCAAGGGGCAGATTAGGGTCTAATCTGATGGGTAACAGTGACAGGTGGTGGTAGGGGGTGATTGATGGGTGATTGATGGGTAATTAGTGGGTGTTTAGAGGAGAGAAGAGATGTAAACACTGCACTTGGGAGGTGATCTGATGTCGGATCTGCGGGCGATCTATTGGTGTGGGTGGGTGATCAGACTGCCCGCAAGGGGCAGGTTAGGGGCTGTTTGATGGGTGGCAGTGACAGGGGGTGATTGGTGGGTGGCAGTGACAGGGGGTGATTGATGGGTGATTGACAGGTGATCAGTGGCTTATTACAGGGAATAACAGATGTAAATATTGCACTGGCGAATTGATAAGGGGGGGTCTGAGGGCAATCTGAGCATGTGGGCGGGTGATTGGGTGCCCGCAAGGGCCAGATTAGGGTCTAATCTGATGGGTAACAGTGACAGGTGGTGATAGGGGGTGATTGATGGGTAATTAGTGGGTGTTTAAAAGAGAGAAGAGATGTAAACACTGCACTTGGGGGGTGATCTAATGTCGGATCTGCGGGCGATCTATTGGTGTGGGTGGGTGATCAGATTGCCCGCAAGGGTCAGGTTAGGGGCTGATTGATGGGTGGCAGTAACAGGGGGTGATTGATGGGTGGCAGTGACAGGGGGTGATTGATGGGTGATTGACAGGTGATAAGTGGGTTATTACAGGGAATAACAGATGTAAATATTGCACGGGCGAATTGATAAGGTGGGGGGGTCTGAGGGCAATCTGAGCGTGTGGGCGGGTGATTGGGTGCCCGCAAGGGGCAGATTAGGGTCTAATCTGATGGGTAACAGTGACAGGTGGTGATAGGGGGTGATTGATGGGTAATTAGTGGGTGTTTAGAGGAGAGAATAGATGTAAACAATGGATTTGGGAGGTGATCTGATGTCGGATCTGCGGGCGATCTATTGGAGTGGGTGGGTGATCAGATTGCCCGCAAGGGGCAGGTTAGGGGCTGATTGATGGGTGGCAGTGACAGGGGGTGATTGACGGGTGATTGACGGGAGATTGACAGGTGATTGACAGGTGATTGACAGGTGATCAGGGGGGATAGATGCATACAGTACACGGGGGGGGGGGGTCTGGGGGGGGTCTGGGGAGAATCTGAGGGGTGGGGGGGTGATCAGGAGGGAGTAGGGGGCAGATTAGGGACTAAAAAAAAAAATAGCGTTGACAGATAGTGACAGGGAGTGATTGATGGGTGATTAGGGGGGTGACTGGGTGCAAACAGTGGTCTGGGGGGTGGGCAGGGGGGGGTCTGAGGGGTGCTGTGGGCGATCAGAGGGCAGGGGGGGGGGAAATCAGTGTGCTTGGGTGCAGACTAGGGTGGCTGCAGCCTGCCCTGGTGGTCCCTCGCACACTGGGACCACCAGGGCAGGAGGCAGCCAGTATAATAGGCTTTGTATACATTACAAAGCCTATTATACACAGTACACGCGGCGATCCGGGTGCTAGTAACCCGCCGGCGCTTCCGAACGGCCGGCGGGTTACAGCGAACGGGGGGCGGAGCCAGTCCCCGGCGGCTGATCGCGTCACGAATGACGCGATCGCCGCATAGCCACTCCCGCAGCCGCCCCCGCCGATGGGCGTATTGCGGTCGTTTGGGCCCGGACTTTGCCGCCGCCCATCGGCTGGGGGCGGTCGTGAAGTGGTTAAAGTTTCAAGAGGAAAAGGTTATTTTTTTAAATGTGGTTAAATCACAGATAGTGTATCAACCTATTGGTAGTGTAAATTTACATATATTAAAAGAAAGAGCAGTTAATTTCATGCAGGGGTTTCCAGGTGGTCAATAAGTACTGCATAATTGCCACCTGCATGGATATCCTGCATGGGTGAAAAGGGGTTAAAGAGGCTCAGAAGGGGGGACCTCACATCATTTTCTTTTTAAAAGGTATCTTTTGAATGGCCAAATCATTGCTAAATTTGCCAGGAATCCTAATACAGCAATAGTGCGACTGTACAGCAATCCGTGGCCAAAGCATTACAAATACCATTGACACATCTTACAAAGAAAACATTAAAAAAGCATTTGCATAAAATATTTAATTTTTGGTGACTATTTTTATTCACCTCCACCATGCACTTTGTACACCCTTTTCAAAGGAATTGTAGCTGCAGAGATTCTCTGAAGGTTTTAGACGTTCACCTGCCATTAAAGACAATCTTCCTCACGCAAATGCAAATTTTCGCTGTAAAATTCCCCACCAATGCTCGCGTCATCCACAGACCTGCGAATGGTTATTTGCATAGTTTGTCCATTCCTACTTTTAAGGTGGCCATACATCTAGCGGTGTATGGGCAGATTCGACCAAGAGAAAAATCACTTTCATATCGAATCAATAAGAGAGAGATCTGTCAGCTGCCCATACACCACAGGCTGATTCCCAATCAATTTCATGCTGGAATCAATCCGGAATCAGTCTTGTATGCTGCCTTGCCGCTGTGCCGCCCTAATGTCTGCCGTGTATAAATTACCTGCCCATGGCCTCCGCTTGTCCCACGCTGCTCCAAGCACATTCTCCTCATCGCATACACGCGCGCTCCACATGGTTTCCCAATAAGGGTGTGCGTGTGTGATGTCACATGTGCGCCCTAACCAGGAAACCACGTGATGCGTGCGTGTTTCTCAAGTGGAACATTTCTACATAAAAAAAAAAATCTTTAAGTGACATACCAATGATCTAAATATTAATCTATTCAGGCTACAAAAAAAAGTATGATCTTCATGACTGTCAAATTTAATGGTTATTTATTTTTCGTTATGAGAAAAATCCAGGGCACTGAATAAAATTCACAGTGCACATGACCTATGATACTACATGGTCAATTTACCAAGTGATTCCATTGCTATGATCCAGGCTGCAGTGATCCCCAACTATCACTAACTATGTTTATAAAGCATCCATACAAGCTATATATATATATATATATATATATATATATATATATATATATATATATATATATACATACACAGTATATTATTATTATTATTATTATTATTTATTGTATTTATATAGCGCCAACATATTATGCAGCGCTGCACAATAGATAAAAGGGTTAACATACAAGGTAGGACATACAGGAAACTCACAACAAAACAAGATCATGCAAATGATTTGATAATACAGTGTCATAGGTCAAAATAGAGACTGTTCTAGTCCACAAGAGGGGTGATTGTCAGTAAGATTGCATAATCAAGCTGGAAACACTAAGGGAGATGGCCCTGCCAGAGGCTTACAATCTAAAGGGTGGGGGTGGAGACAATAGGTGTATCTGTTGAGAGGGTGTCTAACAGAACATATTATGGTGCTGGTGTAGGGGGGTATGCGAGCATGAAAGGGTGAGTCTTGAGAGCTTGTGTGAAGGTATTAAAGGTGGGGGCGAGTCCGGTGGCTGGAGGGAGCGAGTTCCAGAGAGCAGCTTATTGCGGGTGGACCTGGCATTCCAGAGGCCACAGGAAACAGAGCGTATGCCTAGGGGTAGGCTGGATAGAAATAAGGTTATGCCGAGGGGGTGTGTGGGTAGAGTTTGGGGGGGAGGGAAGGGAGGTGCATGGGGGTTGAGAGCCAAAAGGGAGTCTAAGGACAAAAGGGGAGAGGGTGCGGGGAAACAGAAGGGGGACAAGGTGTAGAAGGAGGTGGAGATAGAGCATGTGGTGATGGGGGAGAGCGAGATGGGGAGGGAGATAGCTTGGAAATGGTGGAGGGGTAAGGGAGTGAATAGGAGGGAACATTTTGTACTGATGGGATAAGGTAGGATGGGGTGTGGAGAGTGGAAGCATAGACAGGGGGACAGCAGTTAGACCAAGATGAGATAAATGTCACCAATGATGTGGCTGAAGGGGTTCAGCAAAGTTGCATCAGTAATCAATCTGGTAAGGAGTAGTCCACAGGAGATCAGCAGTGAAGTTGGCAGAACATCAATGATGGCAAAAAAAAAAAATCCAGCTGTGTGTGATTGGTAGATGGGGTGTCTGGTTGGTAATGACGTAACTTGTCTGGAGGTCGGCGATGGATCAGTTGGTGGGGAGTTCAGCAGTGGAGCAGCCAGTGAAGATCAGCAGTGGTGTGGTTGGTGAGGCACGGTGAAACCATCAGTAGTTTGGTAAGCGGGTGTGCAGTGCTTAAATTTAGCTGGTGTATGTTCAATATGGTATTGAAGGTACTTCTATGCAGGGTGTAGAAAATCAGCAGATGAACAACAGCCCAGAGTTCTGTGCTAGTTCACTTCTGTTCCCTTCTGGCTCAATTCTGGTATAATTCGGTTTGTCTAAAGTACCCTTAAAATTAATACCCTTTAAATTTATACCCTGCTGACCAAGGTCATGCTGACTATATGATCTACTAATATATCCCTGACTAGATTGATGCTAACAAGCAGACTGCTTGCAGCTGTGAATATACTAGACACTAGACTCTAGCCACACAGGGGCAGGGCCAGTCTAAAGATATGCAAATTGTGACTAATGAAATGAAGTAGGCAAATGGTAACACAGGAAGAAGCCCCAATTAATAACACTTATAATTAAGCAGATTGATGCAGAATTTAGATTTTAAGCATACAGCCAGGAAATTCAATCAGTTGCATACCAATAAAGAAGATTGATGCAGAATTTAGATTTTAAGCATACAGCCAGGAAATTCAATCAGTTGCATATCAATAAAGCAGATTGATGCAGAATTTAGATTTTAAGCATACAGCCAGGAAATTCAATCAGTTGCATACCAATAAAGCAGATTGATGCAGAATTTAGATTTTAAGCATACAGGCAGGAAATTCAATCAGTTGCATACCAATAAAGCAGATTGATGCAGAATTTAGATTTTAAGCATACAGCCAGGAAATTCAATCAGTTGCATACCAATAAAGCAGATTGATGCAGAATTTAGATTTTAAGCATACAGGCAGGAAATTCAATCAGTTGCATACCAATAAAGCAGATTGATGCAGAATATATATATATATATATATATATATATATATATATATATATATATATATATATATATAAATATATATATATATATATATTAACCACTTAAGCCCAACTGGACAAACATTCTCATCCAGTTGGGCTGCGCACACTCCCGCGGGTTGCGCGTGCTCCCGCGTGCGCTCACGTCGCTTGCCGTTAGCCCAACGATCAATGAATGGGATTATAGATCCCATTCATTGATCAAAGCCCCCCGCCGGAAAAGCCGCTTTTCTGTGTTACAAAAGTTTCCTGTCCTAGAAGCATACGATCACGCTTCCAGGATTTTTTGACTGTGGCCATCTTGTGGCCAAATAGTAAAACTACACCCACATCTATTTTTTATTAAACAAATACATTATTTTACATTTAAAATTAGCTGTTTACCTCCCACACCAAAAATTACCCAAACAAAACTTTAAAAAAATAAAAAAATACAATAAAAAAACAACAACATAAATAGTTACTTAAGGATCTGAAGTTTTTAAATATGCATGTCAAAGGAGTATATTAACATAATTTTTTAAATTATGGGCTTGTAAATAGCGATGGACGCAAATTGAAAAAAATGCACCTTTATTTCCAAATAAAATATCGGCACCATACATTGTGATAGGGACAATTTAAATGGTGTAATAAGCAGGACAAATGGGCAAATAAAATACATGGGTTTTATTTACGGCAGCATGTATTAATTTCAAACTATAACGGCCAAAAACCGAGAAATAATGATTTCTTTCCACTTCTTTCTTAATATTCCTGTTAAAATGGATTTAGAATAAATTAATTCTTAGCAAAATGTATCACCCAAAGAAAGCCTAATTGGTGGTGGAAAAAACAAGATATAGATCAATTCATTGTGATGAGCAGTGATAAAGTTATTGGCAAATGAATGGGAGGTGAAAGTTGCTCAGATGCAAAAAAATAAACAATCCTTCAGGCGTAAGTGGTTAAAAAGGCTTAGCTCCTCTCCCTCCATAACCTCCGCTCTTTAACCTATACCAACCCACATTAGAGCTTTAATGGGGAGATTGCTTTGCAAGGCGAGAGGTTGGGATTAATCCTATTACCCATTGTAAAGCACCATGTTATCTCAGTTATATGGACAAGGGGCTATTGCTGATCTCTGTGCACCTCAAATGGAGGAAAAGAGGTAGACCCCAATTTTACACGTACTGTAATGGTTATGTAATGTAATATAATGGTTACAGCAATGTAAAGTAATCTGCAATTTAATGGTTACACATATTGAATGGTTCTGATGAAATACCTATTTTACCAATTTTTATGACTTGGTATACCTATTTGATTTATCTTTATTAAGGTAGTGCCAAGATAGCACTAGAACTCCCTCATTGTATTACCCCCAACTTTTTTGTGGCACACAGGGGTAGGGAAGAACCCATTGTCTTCAACATTAATATAATGATGTTTTGAAAGGGGAGGGTCAGGACTTTTCACTCCACCTCCCATTACAAGGTGTCCTATGTAAGTTAGTATTGGCCAGGGAGAACAACCTCCATGCCCCACATGTTGGACCTTGCACTCCTGACAACCCAACCTGGAGCTTGAATTAAGTAGTTAAAGCGGTATTGTCACCATAAAAATCAAATTTCAACAGCAACTGATCTGGTGTATTAAGTGATAAAGATTGTAATCCTGCATTAAAAACTTGCAAAACTTTTCTGCTGTTATGGTTTGGAGTTTTCACATACTTTAGGAGCACTGGCCCTTAAGTAGTCAGTGCCAAACAGTTAAATGCTGGGAGTTCTTTTTATCTACAATATATTTCTCCTCTTCCATTTATTTCCCTGCCTAGCTTCTTATCTGAAACACCCTGTGTTTACAAGCAAGGCTGAGGTGACTTAGCGATTGGAAGAGAAAAAAAAAGACATTCCAGTTCCTAGTATACACCTCAGTGGGAGTGTCTGAAGACTAATGAATACACAATGAGCAAGAGGAGGGAGAGGGGAAAACAAGAGTCAGGGAGGATATGATGTCAGCATTAGCTTGGCAAAATGGCCACTGCCTAGAATAGGATTTACTGCTTTTTCTTTATAAAATTTACAGGATTCATTACGTGGATAGCACAATACATCTGTTATGTAAGTAAAAGTAGTATTTATTTACTTATATGTTTGTTTTTTATTTCTAGATTAGCATGGGTGTTGCTTGTTTTTTAATAAGGTTTGAAAAGGAAAGGTTATGCTGTAAGGTCAACGACACAAGCATAAGCTTGTGCAGTGTTTTGAAAAACTGGTGGTCATAAATTGGACTGCAGGGCCATAGCATATTTCATAAATAGTTCAATTCATACCAGCCAACATGATGCCCCAGTGGTGTATAGAGAAATGTACATGTGTGTGCCCATTTTCCTCCTTATTTTAACTCTGAGCCTATCATGAACATGTCCCATTGGTGTCTGGGCATGTAAAATTTACTACTAACTAAGTAAATCAGGACCAATATGACAAAGATATATTCCAACTTCTGCAAATGGAAACATTTTGCAGTACTGAGTATAATGATATATTCTGTTGAATAATACAACCATCAAAAGTGGTTCTATAGAGACAAATTATGCTTCTGTTCTTTACAGAAAAATAGCATGTGTGAATATGTATTGAGCCAAACTGGGTCACATCCCAAAATATAACTTGTAAGTTGTCAACATTACCAGCTGGCTGTAATGATAAACGCAATCCGTTATATTCTATAAGAAGCAGAAACCATGAGCCTCTTTTTATGCCAAAGATAATGCCACGTCCTTTGAACAAAACTACATTTAATATTATCTTTTTAAGACCAACTCAATACAAAATTCTACTTTAAAAAAAAAAATCTAACTTTTAAATTACATTGAGAATGCTTTCCTTTCTTAAAGAGAGACTATAATGACATGTAGTAAAATATAATATATAGTTACATAGTTACATAGTTATTTGGGTTGAAAAAAGACATACGTCCATCAAGTTCAACCAGAGAACAAAGTACAACACCAACCCCAGCCTACTTCCTCACATATCCCTGTTGATCCAGAGGAAGGCGAAAAACCCTTACAAGGCATGGTCCAATTAGCCCCAAAAGGGAAAAAAGATTCCTTCCCGACTCCAGATGGCAATCAGATAAAATCCCTGAATCAACATCATTAGGCATTGCCTAGTAATTGTAGCCATGGATGTCTTTCAACGCAAAGAAAGCATCTAAGCCCCCTTTAAATGCAGGTATAGAGTTTGCCATAATGACTTCCTGTGGCAATGCATTCCACATCTTAATCACTCTTACTGTAAAAAACCCTTTCCTAAATAAATGGCTAAAACGTTTTTCCTCCATGTGCAGATCATGTCCTCTAGTCTTTTCAGAAGGCCTAGGGACAAAAAGCTCATCCGCCAAGCTTTTATATTGCCCTCTGATGTATTTATACATGTTAATTAGATCCCCTCTAAGGCGTCTTTTCTCTAGACTAAATAAACCCAGTGTTAGGATTCCTCCTGTGACGTGTTCTGTCCATTGCAGGCGGAGACGCAAATGGACAGTTCTGGCTTGTCATTCCGCATTCGGTTGTGCATTCGCAGTGAGTCACATTGTTGTTTGCAATTGCTCTGCAGTTCTGGACAGCTCAGAATGCTGTCATTATTCCACCAATGGTTTGCTGCGGCTGAACTGCGGCCAGATAGCCCTGGATTTCCTGCATGCATGTTCTTGCATAGAACTGCATGCATTTGTTATGATGGTCTTTCAGCTAGCAAATGGTATTCAAGCTAGCTCAGGATTGAGTGATTACCATTCAGCTGTGTGGAGATTTGCATGCTTGTATCCATTGGCTGATGCAAGCAAAAAAGCCTGCCTCTGCTGTTAGACTGCGGTTCGTCATAGTTTCAGTCTTAGCCTTTCTAGCTGTTACTACTGGGCCCTTGTTCCTGGTTCCTGTTACCTTGTGTGGATTGCGCTGACTCTTGCGTAGGTGTAGTGAATCCTTCCTAGTCCTGTTCCTGTTGCCTTGTATGTTGGTCTGTGTGTGAACACTTACTGTCGCTGGGTCCGTGACTGGATTAGCAAGCGTTCATTCTATTTGTCTCAAGTCCTTGTTTTTGTTTAGTCAGATCCGTGGTACATTTGAACTGGCAGGATCCCAGGGATTTTGTACAATAGTTAGTTTTGTTATACTGTTTAATACTACCTGTGATTATCTGTGTTTGACCTATTGCCTGTTTATCTTGCTCTGTCTGTTCTGCCTTGTGGATTGCGCTATCTCCTGCGTAGGCGTGGTGAATCCTCTAGTCCTGCTCTTGTAAGGTATGCCATCGCTGCGGTCGCGATTGGCTGCCTCATTCCAGTCTGTCTTGTATCTGTCTGTATGTTTGCTATCGCAAGAGCAGCGCAATTCACACAAGGTAACAGGAACCAGGAACAAGGGCCCAGTAGTAACAGCTAGAAAGGCTAAAACTGAAACTATGACGAGCCGCAGTCTAACAGCAGAGGCAGGCTTTTATGCTTGCATCAGCCAATGGATGCAAGCATGCAAATTTCCACACAGCTGAATGGGAATCACTCAATCCTGAGCTGGCTTGAATACCATTTGCTAGCTGAAAGACCATCATAACAAATGCATGCAGTTCTATGCAAGAACATGCATGCAGGAAATCCAGGGCCATCTGGCCGCAGTTCAGCCACAGCAAACCATTGGTGGAATAATGACAGCATTCTGAGCTGTCCAGAACTGCAGAGCAATTGCAAACAACGTGACTCACTGCGAATGCACAACCGAATGCGGAATGACAAGCCAGAACTGTCCATTTGCTTCTCCGCCTGCAATGGACAGAACACGTCACAGGAGGAATCCTAACACCCAGTTTATCTAACCTTTCTTGGTAAGTGAGACCTTCCATCCCATGTATCAATTTTGTTGCTCGTCTCTGCACCTGCTCTAAAACTGCAATATCTTTCCTGTAATGTGGTGCCCAGAGCTGAATTCCATATTCCAGATGTGGCCTTACTAGAGAGTTAAACAGGGGCAATATTATGCTAGCATCTCGAGTTTTTATTTCCCTTTTAATGTATCCCAAAATTTTGTTAGCTTAAGCTGCAGCGGCTTGGCATTGAGTACGATTATTTAACTTGTTGTCAATGAGTAATCCTAAGTCCTTCTCCAAGCTTGATGTCCCCAACTGTATTCCATTTATTTTGTATGGTGCTAGACCATTGGTACGACCAAAATGCATGACTTTACATTTTTCAACATTGAATTTCATCTGCCATTTATGCGCCCATATAGGCATCCTATCCAGATCCTGTTGCAATATGTCCCCATCTTCGTGAGTGTTGATGATTCTGCACAATTTTGTATCATCTGCAAAAATAGCAACATTGCTCACTATTGCATCTACTAGGTCATTAATAAATAAATTGAAGAGCACTGGACCCAGTACGGACCCCTGTGGGACCCCACTGCTAACAGTCTCCCATTTTGAGTATGATTCATTGACCACAACTCTTTGTTTTCTGTCCATTAGCCAGTTACCTATCCATGCACACAGACTCTTCCCCAGTCCTTGCATCCACAACTTTTGCACCAGACTTTTGTGAGAAAAAGTGTCGAAGGGCTTTGCAAAGTCCAAGTATATCCCATCTACAGCATTCCCATTATCCACATTAGCATTCACTACCTCATAAAAGCTGAGCATGTCAGTCAAACAGGACCTGTCTTTAGTAAACCCATGTTGATGCTCAGAAATAAGATTCTTTTCTACTATATTATATTATCCAGGATACCCATTTTTATGTTAGTCTAGTGGTACTTCCTAAATCACCGGAATCTAGGTCCTGATCCTTGTTACTGGGCACGTTGAATCACATGAGAGCATTCATTTTGGCTTGCTTCAAGTAGCACTTGCAATAGGGCACATATTGAACATATAAAAATTATTGATGAGTGTTTGTCTGCCACACTATTCAATCCACACACCGAGGCCAGAATGGGAGAACATTTCTCAGCAGGGGAGAAGGAAGGCAAAATGAATCACAATGACGGGGTGATAGGCAAATTACTTACATTAATTATCCTGAACAAAAAACAACGCATGCCTACTACTGGTTGCTGAAATTATACTAGTTGAGGATCATCTTTCAAAGAGAAAGGCTTTTTATTTGACTGACAACAACTTTAACAAGCTACAGAGTTATAATAAGCAAAGTCCTATATTTTTGTAAATGGGGGATGGAACAGATTAAAGTATGCACTCTATTGCCAACATTCAATATTCAATTTCGCTGCTAAAACAGCCCCAAAAGTGAACCCCAGAGACTGTTTAAATGTAGCAGCAGGATTGTGTCCCCCTCCAATAATTACATTTAAAGAGACTCTGAAGTTTCCAGAAAATGAGGTTTTTACTTTAAAAACCTCATTGACATTAATGCCCCTCTTAAAACGCCACAGAACCGTGGCTGAAAACCCCCTCAATCACCCCAAACTCACGGGGGTACAGGGCAGGCAAAATCCACGTTTTTCTTGGTCGTAGATGTTGCTGACGCCTCTATGCGCATCAATCAGTGCATATCTCCGCCTCTCCCCTGCCCCTCTCAGTGAAGGAAGACTGAGAGGGGCGGGGAGGGGCGGGGGAGGGGCGGTGATCCGGGCTGATTGACGTGCATAGAGGCAGAGCTGCGCTGCCTCTATGCGGAAGGAGCCCGCGATGTACCCCCGTGAGTTTGGGGTGATTAAGGGGGTTTTTAGCCGCGGTTCTGCTGTGTTTTAAGAGGGGAATTAATGTTAATGAGGTTTTTAAAGTAAAAACCTCATTTTCTGGAGACTTCAGAGTCTGTTTAAGGATTTATATATCCTATGTTGGTCTTCAAGCTCCATAACCTCCACACCCCCTTTCCAAGTGTTAAGGTCTGTCCATGTCTCTTATGTCAGATTTGATTGCTGTGCAAGCTCTCTAGAGACAGGAACCCAAACCAGATTTTTTTCTTTTATTGAACTCTGTAATTGTTTCCAGGTTTTTTTTTTACCTGAACATAGAAAGCAATTTAGGTGAATTAATAATAACCAACTGAGTCAAATGTAACCAACACTGCTTATACCAATTGTATGCATAACATAAAGTTTACCTTTTGATAGAGGTATGATTACTAAAACAATGACACTTCTTCACACATAGAAACACTTGACATAACTTTCTGTGAGAACTTCTCCTAAATTAGTATTGTATGCCATTAAGGTGACAAATGGAAACCTACAAGCAAATGACACCCTATGCTGAATGTAGGTTTGGCATGCAAGCTTTAAAAGTGTGAGTGACTAACACTTTTCACAATTGGGCTGACATTTTGCCCAGTGTGAAGTGAATTAAAACATTGACGACTTCACATAAAACCAGTATGAATACTTATACAGTCATATCATCCTTAACATCAAAATACACACCTTTGTTTATAACAAAAACAAATGAAAATCCATTTCATATTATAAATGAAGTGTCACTTTACAGTTGCCTTTACAAATACAAAAAGAACAGGCTTGTAACTGACCTAGAAAGGGCTGCAGAGTTAATTTAAGTAGTCACCTCTAGAGAAGTTCAAAACAAGTGTTCACGGCACAAGGACATTAGTTTTAAGTTAAATAAAACACCAGTATATACAAAAAGGATAAGAAGAAAAACCATAAAATAGTAAGTGCTATGGTCCAAAGACATAGAATAATAATATTTACAACCAGTATAGTGGAGGTATTTTTTCTTTTCTTCAGTCTATCATTCAAAACCTTGGTTGTTCTCCAAACCTTAAAGAGACTCTGTAAGAAAAATAACCAGACCAGGTGATACTTATCTCTGGATCCTAAAGGCCCATACACAAGTTTGATTTTTTGGAACGACGGGTCGTTTGAACGTCCCGTCGTTCAGACATCCGCCCGCTAAATCGGGCGTGTGTACAGACTGTCGTTCGCGTGATGAGACTGAGTTTTCAAACTCAGTCTTATCACGCGAACGACAGTCTGTACACACGCCCGATTTAGCGGGCGGACGTCTGAACGACGGGACGTTCAAACGACCCATCGTTCCAAGAAATCAGACATGTGTTTGGGCCTTAATGAGGCTTCCCCGTCCTCCTCTGCCCCTCAACTCCAGCGCTGGCTCCCCCGTACCCACAGCTTACACGGATGTAGGCTGTGGCCCAGGCTCAGTAGCGCCTGCAATATTTACCTTCTCAGACTCCAGCGCTGGTGCAGTAGCTGCTTTCCAATCAGGCTCAGACGGAAATAGCCGATCCCAATCTGACAGCTGCTACTGTGCCTGTCCTGGATCGCAGTAGGTAAATATTTACGTCTCTGGTGTTTGGGGCTGCCAGCACTGGAACCAAGGCATAAATGAGGATGAGGGAAGCCTCATCAGGATCCATAGGCTTCCCTGTCCCCTTCAGGGGATGTTTTTCTTTTTATAGATTCTCTTTAACTGTGTATCTTGTTTTAGCCAGCGCTAAAAAGAAGTACAGTAAAACTTTGCATTAAGTGTAACTAAGTTTGTGTATCTATGCTGGAGCAGTAGCGTCCCTACCATAGGGCAGCAGGGGGCGCCCCGCACCGGGTGTCGGGCGCCCCAGGGGGTGTCATCAAGGCCTCCCACAGAGGCCTGTGCAGGACAGGAGGGGGAAGCAGCACGGAAAAGAGGGGTGGCGGGGAAAGCGGCGGGGAGGGGGGCCGGACCCCCCACCTCCCTCACCTGGGTCCCCTCCTTCTGGCGCTTCCCCCCTCCTAATTAGTAGCAGCGGGCAGCAGCGGGCAAGAGGACTTACTCACCTCCTTCCTGCGTTCCAGGCGATGGCAAATAGCGTCATCGTCCCGTGACGCTGGTCTCCGCCTTCTCCACCGCTCACTGTGCTTCCTGATTGGCGGAAGCACAGTGAGCAACAGAGAAGTCGGAGACCAGCGTCGCGTGAGGATTACGCTATGCGCCGCCGGTATCACCAGGAGCAGGTGAGTGAGTCTTCTTCGCCGCTCCTGCCCGCTGCTGCTAATTAGGAGGCGGAAGCGCCAGAAGGAGGGGACCCAGGTGTGGGAGGTTGGGGTCCGGCCCCCCTCCCCACCACCCCTCCTTCCAGGCTTTCCTCACACTGGGGGCAACTAAACTAGCTATACTGGGGGCAACTATACTGGGGGCAATTATACTAGCTATTCTGGGGGCAATTATACTCGCTATTCTGGGGGCAATTATACTAGCTATTCTGGGGGCAATTATACTAGCTATTCTGGGGGCAATTATACTAGCTATTCTGGGGCAATTATACTAGCTATTCTGGGGCAATTATACTAGCTATTCTGGGGGCAACTGTACTGGCTATACTGGGGGCAACTAAACTAGCTATACTGGGGGCAACTAAACTAGCTATACTGGGGGCAGCTATACTGGGGGGCAGCTATACTAGCTATACTGGGGGCAGCTATACTAGCTATACTGGGGGCAGCTATACAGGGGGCAAATATACTAGCTATTCTGGGGCAAATATACTAGCTATACTGGGGGCAACTAAACTAGCTATACTGGGAGCAACTATACTAGCTATACTGGGGGGCAACTATACTAGCTATACTGGGGGGCAGCTATACTAGCTATACTGGAGGCAGCTATACTGGGGGCAGCTATACTAGCTATACTGGGGGCAGCTATACTAGCTATACTGGGGGCAGCTATACTAGCTATACTGGGGCAGCTATACTAGCTATACTGGGGCAGCTATACTAGCTATACTGGAGGCAGCTATACTAGCTATACTGGGGGCAGCTATACTGGGGGCAACTATACTAGCTATACTGGGGGCAACTAAACTAGCTATACTGGGGGCAGCTATACTAGCTATACTGGGGGCAGCTATACTAGCTATACTGGGGGCAGCTATACTAGCTATACTGGGGCAAATATACTAGCTACACTGGGGGCAAATATACTAGCTACACTGGGGGCAACTAAACTAGCTATACTGGGGGCAACTAAACTAGCTATACTGGGGGCAACTAAACTAGCTATACTGGGGGCAACTAAACTAGCTATACTGGGGGCAACTAAACTAGCTATACTGGGGGCAACAATACTAGCTCCACTGGGGGCAGCTATACTGGGGGAAACTGTACTAGCTCCACTGGGGGCAGCTATACTGGGGGAAACTGTACTAGCTAATACGTTAAAATACAGTTAGCTCCGCCCTCATCTGGTCATGGCCACGCCCATTTTTTTGCTGTGAAGCATGCCGCAGGTTGTGGCCACGCCCATTTTTAGGGGGGGGTGTCTTTTAATACCCAGCACCGGGTGCCAAATGCCCTAGGTACGCCACTGTGCTGGAGAGATACGCAAACAGCGCACTTCTCTTACGTTAGACTGGCTCTGACTGATGGAGGTGCAGGGACCCAGTTCCCCGAAGCTGCAGACAGTGGAGGACGGCGGCATGGGAGCGATTCGAGTGGATGGGACTGGAGGAAGCCCCAGGTATGTATAAAATCTTTTTTAATTTATCAGCTCTGGTGCACTTTAACTTGAAGTAGAATATTGATGCTGCCAGTTTGTTGTCATGTTCTTTTGCCATTTGCTGGATGCCATGCTGATCTTTTGTCTTCAGTTTTCACTGGGCGACACCTGCACTAAGCCAACTAAGTCAAAGTGAGCCAGAACACCTGATCTGTAGTTCTGGGACAGTGATTCAGAATATATTAGAGACAGATAATCAGTGCAGAACCAGGCTGGGAGCAGTTTTAAAGGGAAGTGGCAAATACACTTTTCATATCTCACTCAAGCCCCAATTTAAAAACATTTTCTACTGTCTTTTCTCTTAGCTGATATTTTTACACCTTGTCAGAAATGCCTCTTAAGCCACCAGCAAGCAAGAAAATATTCAAAATAATTTTGATAGTACTTTGTCAACTGAGTTCTGAAAAGTTATTTTAAAAAGATAATGAAAAAATATCTCCTATGAGAAAACGTATGAGGATAAGGTCACTTGAATAAGGCTCTTTATATTTCTGTTAATAAAATCTGGCATTAAACCGCACATTAACATGTATGGAACAGTAAAACAGGAAGGCAGCATCATGTTTGCTGAGTCACCTCTGACAGCCTGAAGTACCACAAAAGAGCATTCTTTTGTGCCAGCTTCTTCTCCCTACTAACGTAGAACTGTATGGAGTTAGAATTCCTTTTGTGCAATCCACTTTCTCCCAATTGCCACATGAAAAAATCTTTATGAAAGAAACATTTATGCAAAAAGGTGAAGAAAAAAATATAATTATATGTTAAATCAGGGAAAAGAAAGCAAAATTTACAGGTTCGGCCTCGTGGCAAACAGGCATTGCCAGGGGTTTCAGCATCCGGGGACAAAGACAATTGTTGTGCCCCTTGTGGATTCCTGCGCAGAGCAACGTGCACTGCGCCAAAATGGTCATGGCCATGCAACAGAATGTGGGCAAGACTATCAGTGTAGCTAAATGTACATAAACTTAGCAGTGGTGTAAGTAGGCCTGCCCAAGAGGTTAGGGGGAATTAGCGCTAGGCATTTGGACAAAATAGGTTTAGATAAGGATTAGGATTATAGGGATAGGGCTAAAATTAAGAGAAAAAACATTATGCCTGGTGCACATGATGCTAATTTCCATCAGATGGACTAGCCTGTTCCCGATCAAGATCAGGATTTTGTGAAGTAGCGTATCTGCGCCTTCATCAGGCATGGATGTGCTGAAACACGCAGTGAGGCTACTGGCACACGGTTTTCCCTGACGGAGGCACCTGATGTTTATGTAACATTTTGGACAACCATCTGCTGTTGGCCACAGAGGATGGACAGGCTGTCGCCAGAGGATGTTATGTGGGATTTAACCCCTGTAAGCCTACCATACACTGCTATCTAGTAAGTGTTTTTATTCTTGTATGTCTTTTATAATACAAAGTTAATGCACTACGGAGCGCTCCTCTATCTTTTTCTTTTACTTCAGTGCTATTTATACCCTTCAGCCGGGGTAGAGGAGCTGCTAAAGTGGTGTGGTTTGCCCAAAACCCACCAACTCTGTGTACGATTAGCGCAAGATTGCACATTGCCATATAAAGTTTGCAGTTCATGAATTGTGAAAAAAAATGAAAATGAAAATTTTACTCTGCAATATATTACACAGAGCTCAGTTAATAATTTGTGAGGATACCAGCCATCTGTCAAATGATGCTGCTTCTAATAACGTCAACATTTTTATGACACAACCACACCTGCACTCATTCGGGACTAATTTTTCCACCAGTTAGGCTCAAAATTTTCCTGCCAGTTTGCAAAACCAATTTACAAGATTCCAATGATCTGACAAGAAGTTTTATGAAAATTTCAGAGATCTGCCACATCATCACATCTTGCTCATCCCTAATTTGCATGACTTCATAAGAAATTCACATTAATGCCATATTTCTAAATGTGCAGATGCAGTGACAATAGACCCTTAAGTAAAAGCTATGAGATTTCACTGTGATCACTATTGCAGAGAAAAAAATATTGTCCTAGTTTCCAGCTAGAATTAGGCAAATAACATGATTATGCTGGAAAAAAAATTATTTGTTTAAACTGGGACACCAATTGTGCAAATTATCAAAACATACTGCTGTAGTGAACGCAAACACGCACAGTTCTAGAGCTCCCCAGATGATGTGGTTTTCAGAGAGCCTGTGTATATTCTTTTCAGCTAACACATAGGTCTCCTGACATTAGGAAGTACCTGACAAAGACAGAATTTCTGATTCTAGCAAGCAACGCAGTCCAATACCTCAAGTCAAAGTTTACAAAATTGGAACTCTAGGATGTGGTTTTCTTTGATGGCAATTGATAATGCATTTAACCCATGTGAACTACCATCAGATACAATATATAAGACAAATATACACATTTGTCTTGTATACAGACATTTTCTCTCTTCAGCACTAGTTGATGCATCACAACATGTTTAATACAGATTCCCTGTCCATTTCTCTATAGACAGAAGTGATAGCACTGCAGTGCTACTGGAGCCAGTTACAGTAAATCACTAAAGACACCACATCACATCAGCTTATCAGACTACTATACCTACATAACTTTGTATCAGAAATTTTGGCTTATGCCTTAATCATTGATTAATATACAGTAAGTATATTTATATTAATATCAGTATTATAAAGATGGAGATGGTGAGTGCGGACAGATTGTCGACGTGGACCCCTAAATACAAAGGAGAAAAGAAGGTCCTTCTGGATCCTGGGTCTATCAGCAGTTGCAAGGTCTGCTCTCCGCGTAGTTATGCCATAAGCTGCAGACTTCCCATTTTCAATAAGGCTACAAGAGATACAGTATGTAGAATATGTGTTGAAAGCACTGGCAAAACTTTAGCCCCCATGACGCCTGTAACCACTGGGGAGACCCAGGAGCTATGAGGGTTTGCTCCACCTCCCACCCAAGCCAGCAGAGTAGCGCAGGATTGTATGTAATTTTACCCTGATCCCCACTGCATCGGCTCTACTCTTCTACATTACTTCCATCCTCTAGCTCCCGATCACATAACGTGTTGGGGGGGGGGGGGGGGGGGGAATGCGCTATGTCGAAGAAGATGTCAGCATGAAATAGGAGCTCCACATTTTTGCATACAGACCCTTATTTTGCTTGCAGCTGACAACTTACATAAGTAATCACCCTTCTGGAATAGACGGGGCAACTGTTAATGGGTGGTATTTGTAAAAAGGAGGCAACTGGATCTCCATGGGAAGTTAACTCCTCCAAAAAGGAGTCACAGAAAAAAGGCCAAACAACGGCTATTCTTCCTGCACCAACTTAAAAAATGTGGAATTAGTCCCTCCCTCCTGACCCACTTCTACTCCTGACTAGTGTTGGGCGAACATCTAGATGTTCGGGTTCGGGCCGAACAGGCCGAACATGGCCGCGATGTTCGGGTGTTCGACCCGAACTCCGAACATAATGGAAGTCAATGGGGACCCGAACTTTTGTGCTTTGTAAAGCCTCCTTATATGCTACATACCCCAAATTTACAGGGTATGTGCACCTTGGGAGTGGGTACAAGAGGAAAAAAAAATTTAGCAAAAAGAGCTTATAGTTTTTGAGAAAATCGATTTTAAAGTTTCAAAGGGAAAACTGTCTTTTAAATGCGGGAAATGTCTGTTTTCTTTGCACAGGTAACATGCTTTTTGTCGGCATGCAGTCATAAATGTAATACATATAAGAGGTTCCAGGAAAAGGGACCGGTAATGCTAACCCAGCAGCAGCACACGTGATGGAACAGGAGGAGGGTGGCGCAGGAGGAGAAGGCCACGCTTTGAGACACAACAACCCAGGCCTTGCATGAGGACAAGAAGCGTGCGGATAGCATGCTTTGTACCACCATGCAGTCATAAATGTAATAAAGATAAGTGGTTCAATAAACAGGGACCACGCGGCAACGCTAACCCAGCAGCAGCACACGTGATGGAACAGGAGGAGGCGCAGGAGGAGAAGGCCACGCTTTGTGAGACACAACAACCCAGGCCTTGCATGAGGACAAAAAGCGTGCGGATAGCATGCTTTGTACCGCCATGTAGTCATAAATGTAATAAAGATAAGAGGTTCAATAAACAGGGACCACGCGGCAACGCTAACCCAGCAGCAGCAGCAGCAGCAGCACACGTGATGGAACAGGAGGAGGCGCAGGAGGAGAAGGCCACGCTTTGTGAGACACAACAACCCAGGCCTTGCATGAGGACAAAAAGCGTGCGGATATAGCAGCAATGCTTTTTGCCGCCATGCAGTCATAAATGTAATACAGATGAGAGGTTCAATAAACAGGGACCGGAAACGCTAAACCATCCCAGATGTTCATCGGTCATGTTACTTGGTTGGGGTCCAGGAGTGTTGCGTAGTCGTTTCCAATCCAGGATTGATTCATTTTAATTTGAGTCAGACGGTCTGCATTTTCTGTGGAGAGGCGGATACGCCGATCTGTGATGATGCCTCCGGCAGCACTGAAACAGCGTTCCGACATAACGCTGGCTGCCGGGCAAGCCAGCACCTCTATTGCGTACATTGCCAGTTCGTGCCAGGTGTCTAGCTTCATGCCCGGTTTCAGGTCCAGCGGTGCCAGCCACAAATCCGTCTGTTCCTTTATTCCCCTCCAAATTTCCTCCCCTGTGTGCTGCTTATCCCCAAGGCAGATCAGCTTCAGCAACGCTTGCTGACGCATGCCAACAGCTGTGCTGCACTGCTTCCACGATCCTACTGCTGCTGGTGCTGGGTTAGCATTTCCGGATGAGGTACAGCTTTGAGATGCGTTGGAGGAGAAGGAGTCAGAGAGGTAGGTGCTGCTGTTGTTATCCAGCTGTTTGCGGCGTGGGCAACACCCGCGCCGTAGCAGGTGAGGAATCGCTGCCAGGCTCCACAAGGTTCACCCAGTGCGCGGTAAGGGAGATGTATCGACCCTGGCCGAACGCACTCGTCCAGGTGTCAGTGGTGAGGTGAACCTTGCAGGCAACGGCATTCTTCAAGCTTCGGGTTATTTAGCTGACCACGTGCTCATGCAACTCAGGCACTGCAGAGCGCGCAAAGTGGTAGCGGCTGGGAACCACGTAACGTGGGATGGCCACTGACATCATGCCCTTGAAGCTGTTTGTCTCCACCACTCGATATGGCAGCATTTCGCAGGCCAGAAGCTTGGCTATGCTGGCTGGCTGTTACTGCCACGGCCCGGGGGTCATTTGCTGGCAATTTCCTCTTGTGCTCAAACATCTCAGAAACAGACAACTCAACCGTAGCGCTGCACACCGAAGGGCTGTTGGTTGTTGTGTTTGATGAACACTGGGAGACCTCAAGAGCACTAGTCCGGAAAGTGACAGTGTCAGCATCGTCTGATGTTTGTGAATGTTGTGAACCACGCAATGGCTGGGCTACTGCTGCTGCTGAGGCGGGTCTGGTGGTGAGTCTGGTGAACCCAAGGGAGGCAGTGTTGCTGGTGGTACCCTGTCCTGCCGCGTTTGCCCACAGAGTGGGATGTTTGGATAGAATGTGGCGGCTCATGCTGGTGGTGGAGAGGTTGTTAATACTTTTCCCCCTGCTCAGGCGGGTCTTGCACACCTTGCAAATCGCCATGGTAACATCCTCAGTGCAGTCTTCAAAGAAAGCCCAGACTTTAACTGGCTGAGGACTCGGACCTCGTGCGTGATGTGCTGGTGCTGCTTAACCCACTGCTGGACGCTTGAGAGGTCATCCAAGTAATTATCTGGTCCTGTTCTTTTGGATCTGTGAGGGTTGTTGTCCTGGACAACATGGGCAGTATTGAGTGGGTTTTCTTGGGTGCTCCCCTGTGGCCTGTACGTGAACCGTCAGGGGAAACACCTCTTCCCTTGCCCCTCCCTCTTTCACCGGATTTCTTCCTCATTTCACTTATCCTTAAAGTACACGCTGACTGGCAGCAGTACAGTGGCAGTACAGAAATGCTATACAGTGGTGGGTGAGCGGTGTACCACTATTGTCAGCAGTGACACAGAGCACAATGCTATACAGTGGCGGGTGAGCGGTGTACTACTGTTCCCAGCAGACACAGAGTGGAAGTAAACACAATGCTATATAGTGTGGCTGAGCCGTGTACACAGAGTGGCATTAAACACAATGCTATATAGTCTGCTATATAGTCACCCCGAACAGGGTGATGTTCTGCAGAACCCGAACAGTGGCAAACACTGTTCGCCCAACACTACTGGGAGGGAACGCAGATTTTAGTACCTAAACACACGATACAACATGTTTTCCGGGGTCGGACTCTGAGGCACATACAGATGGTCCCGATCATCATCCTCATCATACAACTCTTCTCCTGAGTCTGACCCACCCACCACCTCTGCCACCCCAACATCCCCAGACACAGACCCCTCATCGTCCTCAACATTAACTTGGGATGCTGGCCTGAGCCAGACCTCCTCCTCCACATCAGGCCCCATCATCTCCTCAATGGCAGCCCTCATTAATCGCTCTGGCGACGGACTGATGGACACAACGTTCTCCTCCGGGGAGGGCTGCTGCTGACCACTGGCTGCTGGGGTGGATGTTATAGCTTGCGTGGGGCGTTGGCTGTTGCTGTTGTTGGGAGTGCTGCTCACAGCGGAGGTCTCTGGGGAACTCATGTTGAGCTCATATAGTGGTTGACGGTGAGTGGAGTATTACTGATCCCAGCAATATACACACTGACTGGCAGAGTACGCAATGCTATATAGTGTGGCTGAGCGAGGTACACAGAGTGGCAGTAAACAGAATGCTATATAGTGTGGCTGAGCGAGCGGTGTACCACTATTCCCAGCAGACACAGAACAGTGAACAGAATGCTATATAGTGTGGCTGAGCGAGCGGTGTACCACTATTCCCAGCAGACACAGAACAGTGAACAGAATGCTATATAGTGTGGATGAGCGAGCGGTGTACCACTATTCCCAGCAGACACAGAACAGTAAACAGAATGCTATATAGTGTGGCTGAGCGAGCGGTGTACCACTATTCCCAGCAGACACAGAACAGTGAACAGAATGCTATATAGTGTGGCTGAGCGAGCGGTGTACCACTATTCCCAGCAGACACAGAACAGTGAACAGAATGCTATATAGTGTGGCTGAGCGAGCGGTGTACTACTGTTCCCAGCAGACACAGAACAGTACACAGAATGCTATATAGTGTGGCTGAACGAGCGGTGTACTACTGTTCCCAGCAGACACAGAACAGTACACAGAATGCTATATAGTGTGGCTGAACGAGCGGTGTACCACTATTCCAAGCAGACACAGAACAGTGAACAGAATGCTATATAGTGTGGCTGAGCGAGCGGTGTACCACTATTCCCAGCAGACACAGAGTGGCAGTAAACAGAATGCTATATAGTGTGGCTGAGCGAGGTACACAGAGTGGCAGTAAACAGAATGCTATATAGTGTGGCTGTGCAAGCGGTGTACTACTATTCCCAGCAGACACAGAGTGGCAGTAAACAGAATGCTATATAGTGTGGCTGAGCGAGGTACACAGAGTGGCAGTAAACAGAATGCTGAGCGAGCGGTGTACTACTATTCCCAGCAGCGACACACAATGACTGGGGGGGACCCTGGCTAGCGTGGCTGGAGCGCGAACTACCCTGCCTGCCTACCCAAAGCTAAACCCACAGACAAATGGCGGAGATATGACGTGGTTCGGGTATTTATTTACCCGAACCACGTGACAGTTCGGCCAATCAGAGCGCGTTCGGGTCCGAACCACGTGACCCGTTCGGCCAATCACAGCGCTAGCCGAACGTTCGGGGAACGTTCGGCCATGCGCTCTTAGTTCGGCCATATGGCCGAACGGTTTGGCCGAGCACCGTCAGGTGTTCGGCCGAACTCGAACATCACCCGAACAGGGTGATGTTCTGCAGAACCCGAACAGTGGCGAACACTGTTCGCCCAACACTACTCCTGACCTACTTCCCACTTCTTCCACAGTCGATCTTTTGCTCCTATGGTACGCAAGCTCCTCCATGAGTGACAAGCACAAGCTTCAGTGAGTCATAAAAACCACAGAGAAGATCATTGGGACCTCTCTCCCATATTTTGACCTTTTCTTCTAAAGAAATCCAGACTAAAATCCAGGGCTGTCAGGATTGCAAACAACGTCTTCCACTCAGGCAACCTCTATCTATTACTACCATCTGGTCACAGCTTCAGGACATTTGCCACCAGGACCTCCAGCCACAGGAACTCTTTCTTCCCCCAAGGCCCTCAACTCAGTCCCCTACACTAACAGCAACCTCCATTGTGGAATATGTGTTCCCCCTAAAATGTAATGTGTCCCCCAACATAAAACTAACTGTGTATCTCATTATGTATCTTGCGTATGTTTTTAACTCTGAATGTTCTGTGCCAAAAACAATACCTTGTCCATTACCCTGTACTTGGTGAATAAACATGATTCTGATTCATGAATCCTGTATGAAACATAATGTGCCTTTTTTGTATGTGCCATCTCATGTCAATGCCAAAAAAGCCTGTATACTGAATGTGCCCTATGACGTTTTGCCCAATAAACTTTTGTTTCATCCTGACAAGCGCCATTGCTGATTTGAAAGCAGACATTTCAACAGCTCTCACCTGCACTTTGACTCTGAAGCAACATGCACATTTCCTTGAGCAGGGGTGTGCATACTTAGAGGAGGAGAAAAGTCACCCGTGGTATATAGCCTATTAGAGATGGCCCGAATGATTCGCCGGTGAACGGTTCCTGGCGAACTTCGGTGGTTCGCGTTAGCAGTGAACCAGGAACTTTTTTCAAAAAGAGGTTCGGTTCGCCCATAGACTTTTAATGCCTGCTGAATTTAGCGGTTAATAGCAAAGTCCCCTTACATAGTAAAAACACCAAATTTGCAGGGTATGTAGAGGAGGGCAGTGACTACAAGAGGAAAAAAATTCAAAAAGACCTTATACTTTTTGAGAAAATCGATTTTAAAGTTTCAAAGAAAAATACTCCATTAATGTGTTATCAATACTCTCAATTGGTTCATGCTATAAATCGTCAGAAAGCTGATGTGGATCTAAGTTTATCTCCTTCTCCTATATCAATATGATTAGTCAAACTACGCCTAGAAGTGGATTTATCTCTTATAGTTATGCCTTCTTATTAGCATTTTTTCTTTAAAAATATCCATTGAAATGTTAAGAAGGGTGGCAACGAGATTTGGGTGATATGACTGGGGAGGAATGGGAGGATATACTTCAGAGACCTGACCTTTAATCTCTACCAATGCTACACAAAAATTATCCCAACTTTCTATAATTCATAGGAGCTGCTTAACTCCCCAAAAATTACATGGGGCTTGATTCACAAATCCGTGCAAACTGTTTAGCACGGGTGTGCTAAACAGTTAGCACGTGAAGTGCTGTTCGCGGATGTTTGCGTCCGTAAAGTGCCGCTATTCGCGTGATCGCGGCCTTTGTGCGCGCAAAATTCCGCGAACGGCACTTCACGTGCTAAACAGTTTGCACGGCTTTGTGAATCAAGCCCACTGTATGGGCTTGAGGGAAGATCCCTTATGTGCTAGATGCACGAGAGACCGTGGGGACCTTCTACACATGTTATGGAAATGTCCAAAATTGCATAGGTACTGGGGGGAGGTATTTGACACTTTAGATATGTACCTTGTATCAGCTAACTGAATATAAGTAATAGTTTTTGAGATAAATGCGATCTTTGTGTTAGGAATGATGTCATATAAAACTGAAATTTTATACGATTTATGCATGCTAAAGCAGAGTATGTTTTCATTTTAGCATTCATAGAAGAATGAAATTTAGCTAAGATATAATTCAGCTTTCCAGGTGATAGGACTGTCTGCCAAGGATGCAGAAAATGGATACAATTAACACCTTGTTATAAGATGAAAAACAAAGCCAAAGTCTTTTCAGATGCTGCATGTCCTAACACCCATACGTGGACATAAAACATTTGTCACAGTTTAAATTACAATGCTAGACTTTTAGAAGAGCATGAACTCACATTTCTTTCACTTCTGCTGTATTTTTAAATTGCTCATTAGCACTGTGACTCGAAGATTATTAATTTTGTAACCAATGCTGTAGAAAAATGCTGCTAAAGAGACATTCTGCCATGATTGATGTTAAATCTATGTGAATTCTTTCACGCTGGATAATTTACAAAAAAGAATGATCTCTCCATTCATCACAATTGTTTGCCCTTTTCAAAAGCTACACTACCTAGAGACACTGCATGGCCTGATGTTTGCATGACCATACAGTGGAGCCAAGGGTGAAACCATCCAATCTTTTGGGCTACTCTGCTGTTATGTTATATAGTTCGTATAGTTCATATTTCTTATGAAATTTATGTCCATGAACTTCAACTCATCTGCCAGTAACATTACAGTCTCTACTCAAAGCAGATATGCATATAACATAAGGTAAAGTTAACAGGGAGGTCTAGGCTCCCCCTCCCTGACATCCATCCTTAATTCTCCACCCCTAACCTCACCCCCAATCCCCTTTTAACGAGAAAATCATCTTCCTAATAATTGATCCCTGGTGTGTAAACATACTGTAACTGATCTTCTTATCCACCCCTTCCCCATAGCGTAACGCCCTTCCTTATGCCTAAATGTAGCCAATAAACACTTTTTGCTACGCCACCACCGCATCCACAGCAGCAGCCAAGGTTAGCCTGTGCTCAGAGTGACCTGAGTTTCGAAGGGGCAAAGGAACCACTTTGTAGTTTTGATTCAAATCCTCACAAAGCTCCACCCCCACAGACATATGCCTGTGTGCAGCTGACTTAGGATCCTGGAAAGGTGACCTCACCCCTTCACTGTGCATTCTGCATTGGGGGCCCCTCTCTCTGGCTACCTATACTGAGGGGCTCTCTGGCGAGTGTGCTCTTTTGTTACCTATACTAGGGGAGCTTTCTGACTACCTATATTGGGGGCTCTCTGGATACCTAAACAGGGGCATTCTGGATATCTATACTGGGGGCATCCTCTCTTGCCACCATATACTGGAGGTGCCCTCTCTGACTTCGTAATAGTGGGGGCTCCTTTAGATAGCTAAACTGGGGTGACACATTATTACTATCATTATTGATTTATAAAGCGCCAACATATTCCATGGCGCTGTACAAAGTGAGAAATTAACATGAGGGTACATAATAATACAGACAATGGTGTAGACCAATATACAAGATAAGGGGCAGCACGGTGGCGTAGTGGTTAGCTCTCTCGCCTTGCAGCGCTGGGTCCCTGGTTCGAATCCCAGCCAGGGCACTATCTGCAAAGAGTTTGTATGTTCTCTCCGTGTCTGCGTGGGTTTCCTCCAGGCACTCCGGTTTCCTCCCACTTTCCAAAAACATACAGATAAGTTAATCGACTCCCCCTAAAAATTGGCCCTAGACTACAGTACTTACACTACATAATATAGACATATGGCAATGGTAGGGATTAGATTGTGAGCTCCTTTGAGGGACAGTTAGTGACAAGACAATATATATATACACTGTACAGCGCTGCGTAATATGTCGGCGCTATATAAATACTAAATAATAATAAATAATAATAATAATAATACATAATTGGTGACAAAATACAACAACTATACAAAATACAGAATACAAGATACAGAATTGGAAATGACAGTGATAAAATTAACATGATGAATAAAATGTATAATGATTTTCAGGACACAAAAGGGGGACACATCTGGTTACATGTACAGGGGGCTACCTCTCTGTACCTGAGTCGGCTGGGAGTGGGGGAGAACTTTTCCAACATCACCCTGAGAGCTATTAAGCCTAGAAACTGCTTTAACCCTATCTTCCCACCTGTCTCCAGCATCCAGGGCTGGGCCGAGGCATAGGCTGGAGTGGCTCCAGCCTCAGGGCGCAGTGTAGGAGGGGGCGCAGAATTCATTCAGCTGTCATTCATAATTGTTTTTGAAGCAGAAAGAAATAAGAAAAGGGGATACATGGCAGTGACTGCAAGCCAGATAACTAGATATTAAGGTGTAGGGGAGGTTGTGGGCCCTGTGGTGCCTTTTAGTCTAATAGCAATCAGTGTGTGATGGCTGGGGTGGCAGGGATGGAGGGGCACACTTTGGTGTCTCAGCCTTGGGTGCTGGAGGACTTTGTCCCGGCTCTGCCAGCATCCTCAGTAGCCTCACTATTATCTTCTACAGACCATCAATAAGCCCTTCTCTCCATTTCTGCCGACGCACCCCACACAGAATCCTCAGTACTATCAATACCCGCCCCCCCCCCCCCCCTTCCTCAGTAAGCCCCTCTTTCTTTCCCAAGCCACCCCAGCATCCTCAATATTATCACTTCTTTTCAGACCCTCCACAAGCACTCTCTCTGCCCACCCATCCCCTTGCATCCTCAGCAGCCTCATTCTCTCCCCCCCCCCCCCCCCCCCAGCTTCTCCCCTTCATTCTCGCTCACTCCGCCGCACCCTCAAACCAATCCTCACTCTTTCTCCCATACCCTCAAAAAAGGTGTGCACAAACAAGCAGTAACTGTGGCCCTTAACGATCCTGCATTGTTTTGCAATAGATTGGGGCAGGTGTGCCATAGAGACATGCTTCTCTGCTATATCTCCGGGTAAGCAAAAACACAATAGGGCACATTCACTATTTGTGCTGTTTTCGTATTCTAAGTAGTGCGCGTATTGCTAGTGTAGCATGCATGACACAACTAGCGTAAACAACAGAGAAATTGCAATGTTCTTCATTCACATGCCAATTTTAGCTCTATTTTATGAATATGCCCCAATGTGTTTGTTTGTCACTCCTTTGTCAGTATAATTGAATGCCCCACTGGGAGGTTGATATCCGGGGGGGGGGGTTGAATTCAAGTTTCATTCAGGGCATTATGAAACCTAAGGCTGTTAGCTGACAGCAAGCACTAAAATGAATGATAGTAAATGCAAATGCCCTCTACAATGGGATATGTATTTGAACTGGGATAGGGAAAGAAAACATTTTCTTCACAACTATGGTTTAGTTTAGTGACAGATTTCTCAGCTTTACCTTATCAAACTCAATGCAATTATGCAGGGAAAACAATTGTACTTTTTTATCATGTGTAAAGTTTTGTGTAACAACGTACCAACTTATGTTTAAACAATGGCAGAGTGCTATAATGTAAGATCTGCAATCCAGGTATATAAATATCTCTTTGTTCACAACTCTTTATCATGACGTGGGGAAAAGGTGAAAGTATTACTTTAACCACTAAGGGATTTTCCCCCTTAAACAACAGAGCAATTTTCACATTTCAGCGCTGCATCCATTCATCTGCCAATAACTTTATCAATACTTACCACACTGAAATGATATATACATTTTTTTTACCACAACATAGGCTTTCTGTGTGTAGTACTTTTTGCTAAGAATTATTTTATTCTAACTGCATTTTAATAGGAATAATAAAAAAAATTGAAAAGAAATGATTATTTCTCAGGTTTCGGCCATTATAGTTTTAAAATAAAACATTCTACTGTGGATAAAACTCTCACATATTATTTGCCCATTTGTCCCGGTTATTGCAACATTTAAAAAATGTCTCTAGTACAATGTTTGGTGACAATATTTTATTTGGAAATGAAGGTGCATATTTTCAAGCCCATAATTTAAAAAAAAAACAGTAATATACCCTCTTGAAATATTAAAAAAAGGGTTCAGTTCCTAAGGTATTAATACTATTAATGTATTTTTTTTAATTGTCTTTTTTTATGCAAAAGTTTTATTTGGGAAACTATGGGACAGTATGGGAGGTAAGGGGTTAATTTTAAATGTTTGTGTATGACTTTTTATTGAAAAAAAAAAAAAAAGTATGTACCATAGGTGTAATTTTACTATTATTATTTAGTATTTATATAGCACCAACATCTTCCGCAGCGCTGTACAGAGTAAATAGTCTAGTAGTCACCAACTGTCCCTCAAAGGAGCTCACAATCTAATCCCTCCCAGAGGCCTATGTGTATGTATGTATCGTGTAGTGTATGTACTGTAGTCTAGGATACCTTTTTTCTTTTTTTAGGAGGAAGACAATTAACTCATCTGTATGTTTTTGGGATGTGGGAGGAAACTGGAGTGCATGGAGGAAACCCGCGGAGACACGGGGAGAACATACAAACTCCTTACAGACGTTGTCCTGGCTAGGATTCGAAGCAGGGACCCAGCACTGCAAAGCGAGAGCACTAACCACTATGCCACCGTGCTACCCGCTATTAGGCCACAATAAGTCCTCACACATTATTTTTCTGAATGTTCTATAAGTACGCTAACAGGAAGTAATGTGTGGACATGTTACTTCATTAGTTACAATGACCGCAGGCATCTCATTGATGCCAGCCATCACTGACACCAGGACTTGAACAATAAATGTGTACTGCGTTCCCATTCATTCATCTCCCTTCTAACAATGTGAGAATGCGGTAGCGAGTGCCTGGCAGCAAGAGACGAGTATCTACATCCCAGCGAGGAGCAGGGGTGTTTTGCAGGAATGTAGATACTCGTCCTGGTGGAGGGCATGTGGTTAAAATCATAATATTTATGCCTCTCATTTTATAAAAATGCATCAAAGCATTTTACACAAAACAGAACAACTTACAACAAAACCAAAATTGAGCAATGTATACTAAACAGCAATTTTTATGTTACCATAGTGCAGCAACTGCATCAGATTCTTTGCCTGGGCTTCTTGGTTGATTTTATCTGCATAAAACAGATTATACAGCAGCAGTAACATTCTGTTGATGGACTAATTTTTTGTTTTATTTCACAATAAGAGAGCACATAATGGCAGCCTGCGGTTACCAAAGGATGAGCCTGAAGAACTGTTATATATCTGATTGGTATGTACTGCAATTTACTACCAGCAAGACTATAAAAACGATTTAAGCAGCTATTTCTTGAATTCTGCTTATCTGTGCACCTGTATGCAAAAATCTCAGCTTACTTCTGATTTTTTAAAAAGTAAGCTGCAATTTACACACACACCAGTTTTTAGAATACTTATTTTTTGGGATCTAAAAACGGCACCATCAGGTGCTGATAGTATCTGTTTACTAGTGACTAGTAAACAGATACTATCAGCACCTGATGGTGCCGTTTTTATGTAGTAAATTACTACATAAATAATATGTCTTATCCCCTTTTAAATTGTGTCGTTGTTCTGTTAACATCTGTAGAACGTCTTGTCTTCTTGCAAATAAGCACCTGAAAATTGTACTCTTTTCAGTCAGCAATGAAAAATTGATGGTGGCATATGTCATGATAATATCGAGACAAGTCATGAAAGGAATATAATGTTTATCATGATTACTAACAACAGAACCCAGATGGTTAGATCTCTGTTAAATATCAAGGACATGGGAAGTCCCTATTATCCTATTTGAGTATTTTTATTAAACAGGGGCCAAGTATAAATAATAATTGCTAGATGGAGGCACACCAAAATTATAAAACAGTTAAAAACCATCTAAAACGGAGAAGTATAGTTGGTTTACCTCCCCCATAGATACCAAAGCAGCTATTAAGTTAAATTAATTTTTAAGTTTATTGCAAAAAAACAGGGCCAGACATTGTGCTTCTCTGGCATTTTCCGCTTCATCAGGTAAATAAAAATGACAAAAACAAAATTACAAGATGATAATAAATAGATGATGAAGCAGAAAAAAACTCAAGACATATTGTCTGACCTGGTTTTTGAAAATGTTATTGAGTTATATTGGCTCCTTTGGTATCTACAGGAGAGGTAAGCCAACTATTTGTCCTTTTCAGATGGTTTTTACATGTATTTTTGGGTACCTCCACTTACTAATTATTAATTATTACACCTCTTTTGGGAGGTTTAGATTTTAGTGTGGTTCTTATCCCTAGGACTAATCTAATTACTAGGAGTATGACCTTCAAGGGCCTTCGCAAGCCCGAGTGGGGATGGGAATTCCTCAAAAAGCCTAATCGGTGGTTGCAGTACTTATGCAACCAGAATTGTGTGAGTGAATCTCGTTTCAAAAACATATTGCACTATTGGCTCCTGGTGTCTTTCTTGTTTGTGTCTTATTAGCCCACAGCATGCTTTGAAAAATCCATCAGATTTTGTATGGTGGGGATCCGTGATTTGACCCTGCCATTTTTACCCTGAAGTGGTGATCTACAGTTCCAGACACTTGAATAAGGTAAAAGATTACTATTCAACACTTACTTATGGCATCTGCCACACCTGTGTGCAGTGGGAGATATAGTATCACTGCATGCCATACATAAAGTATATCCTTATATTTCTGTATAGTGAGACGCTAACAAAAGAATTGTGCTATACGCAGAAACATACACTATTAGGGAGTATGGTTTCATTTTTTTTAAATAATTTATAATAAAGCTAGATATTCTTTTTAACACGGATTTGTATTAGTAATAATATAATTAATTAGCAAAAATAGGCAGTATAAAAGTATACATTGCACATATGATACATACAATATGAATACAAAGTACAGAAATGGCTAAGTTAGATATACCAAGGGATAGGAAAATTATACTGGAAATAGAATACATGACAATAATGAATTCTGTAATAATGAGGTAAACAAATCCTGCACATAAATATATATTTCAAAGTAACCTATCCCCAGCTCTTCTTTTCTCTCTTTACTAATACTATTTGAAAAACCTTGAACAAAATGTCTCTAACAGGCAGCCCAGAATCTTAAATCAGAAAAGAAAACAAAGAAAAGAAACTATATACATTTAGCTGTGTTATTGTCTTCCACGTATATTTGTAGTAAATTCCAGGCACCTCTAAGGTTTTGGAGTGTCACGGGTCTGAACAATGGAACAGGGTTTGACCACATTTTGCAGTATACAGACACTGGAACCAGGGGATAAACTGCAAAACTAAAGGTTTATTGCAAATGCCGGCATACATACAAACGTGAATGCAAATATCATGCAAACCTATGCACAGCACACAATATATACAAACTACCCGGGAAGCTGTGACAAATATATACAACACCCTGACTGTCTATCTAACTAAATATATACAGCAAATAAAGTGTACACAGGATAATATATACAATCAATCGCAGTACAAAGGAATCAGGCAGAATATCAGAGTCGGCAGGAGAGCAAGGTCAGCAACAAGTTATCAGAAAAGCACGGTACTAGAGATTAGGCAAAAGGCAAGGTCTAGGCAGGAAACCAGGTTCAGCAATAAGTAACAAGACAAGGTTCAAAACAGGATACCAGGATGTCTAGTAACTCAGACCTGGAAGTACAAAGTTCTGGCAATCAGTAGGAGGAAGAGGCAGATCTTAAATAGTCCATATGATTAGTGAACACAGTATGCAGCTGGTGGTGAGAGTTCACTTGAAGCCATCCAAAGGCCAAACAGGGAACTGAAAGTCCTTATAATAATATCAGGCCCCCTGCTGGTGGATGGTAGAAGTTCAGGGCAATGCAAAGTCCTCAGAGCCATCTGCAGGTGGAATGATGGAATTTCTTGAAAGTGCTGATCCATGCTGCCACCAGCAGGCAGAAAGCAGCAGCACAAGGTTCCTGACATGGAGTAACGCCTTACATTTTGTTTCTAGAAATATTTTTTTGTGTTTATACTTAATTATTTAGTCTGGTTTTTAGTGTTTTGCCAGATTATTGCTGTCTTCACATTATGTTGGCAGTTTTTTCACTTATATTGTGTGAACTGCATAATGCAGTGGCCTGCTTTAGTCTGCATTCAAATGGTACATGTCTGTATATGTGTATCACTAGATAATTTCGAAAAAGGAGTATTTTTTATTGTATTATTTTTTGAAGAATACTTCAAATAACCTATTAATTATTCTTTACCTGGATAAATATAAAATACTGCATATTAATATTTCATATATATATAATTTGCTGACAGCATGCCATCAACTTTAAACAAGACCAATTGCCTTTGAAAAGCCATGTGCCAGGTGCTCGAACCTTGGCCTGCAGAGAATGGCAGACAAACCAGATTATTGACACTATAAACTGAGTCACACGGCATGAACATAACTCTCCACCTCCTTCTGGCATTGTAAACTAGACAAAAAAAGCTATATTTCTTTGTCATATCCTGGGAGGCTTTAAGAAATGCAGGCAATGTTGATCTTTTTCATTGTAAAGATTTAAAAACAACATATTATGCATGTACCTAGTACTTGATTTGTACATGTGCAACTTTGTTGGCTTTATATAGATAATAAGAATAAGTAAAACACTTGTGAATTAAAAAATAAATACAAAGGAACAGAGGATTCATCTCTTACATCTGTTGCTAAAGCTTAGGATATTTTTTTCCCTCAAAATGCTAGTCTATGGATTTTTGGACATACTGTGCTTATGCAGCCAACTTAAAACTGTGAAAAGTCAAATTATGGAATGTAAAAACAGAAATAACAAGAAATAACAAGAAACTAGCTCAACCTAGGGACACAACATAATTGGTGTGGCTACTATTACTGTAATGAAAAAGCAACAATGTAGTGGTAGGCATCCAGAAGAGAAGGTTACCAAGGGGAATTAATGGTTTTATAGGAGGTGCTGTAAAATAAGTTGTTGAACAACCTTTAGGTAGAATTTGTGTTTTGTGTAATGATCATTTGTTACTGTTTGCATCTTTCAAAGTGCTGGATATATACAGGCTTCCATTGTAAGCAGAACTCAGGAAGTTTAAAGTCTAATCATTTAAAAAGAGCAGTGAAGTATACAGGCAAACCTGAGTACATACATACAAGTCTTTCAGTATACTATAAAATGATTATGGAACATTGTTACTGGTGGTGAATAAAACTGAGGTTATAACAAAAGAGTATTCAAATGGCACATAGGATTTTATTGTGAGAATGGTTTATTGAAGCAATGATAAGTGACAGAGGCTTAAACAGCACAGTTCTGTATATATTTAGGATAACAATGTCAGCTTGAATGGAAGAATAAGGAAAAAGGTTGTGCTGTTGATTCTCATATGTAGCAACAATGTAACTAGCTAAGTAAGTAACTAATTAGCAGCCTATTTATGTAGTAACATTATAGCTACATATGAAAAACAACAGCACAGCTCTGGAGTGTGTGAGCCGCGTTATAAATCAGCAGTGGGCAGAGAGAGAGGGAAGGCTGTTAGCAGTTAGAGAGCAGGGAAACAGCTCAGGCCAGTGCATTGTTATTAGGTTAAGCTGATGTAATGATGCAGATCAGCTGTGTAGCACAGCAAAATGGTGTTAGGAGCTATTTTTTTTCACACAAGCTCTATGGAGAAATCTATGCTGTCCATATCAACTCCTTCTGACCGCCCAATTCCGAGTCCTGGGCTGAGGTTTTGCAGGCGATCGCGCACACCGGTGTTTGCATCCCCACTTGAATGACAGAGCTCCGCTCCAGTATCAGTCTAACAGCAGCGATCATCAATATTAGACGGTTAGATTGCAAAACCGCCATCTGTTTACATTGTACAGCACTGTGATCTACGGCAATGCTGTATAGAGATGGCCCAAACTTTCGCGAACTGCAATAGACTTCAATGGGGAGGTGAACTTGGAAAACTAGAAACACTTATGCTGGGCAGAAAAGTGATGGAAAAGATGTTTCAAGGGGTCTAACACCTGGAGGGGGGCATGGCAGAGTGGAATACATGCCAAAACTCCAGGGGAAAAATCTGGATTTGACGCAAAGCAGCGTTTTATGGGCAGAAATCACATTGAATGCTAAATTGCAGGCCTAAAGTGCTTTAAAACATCTTGCATGTGTATGCATCAATCAGGTAGTGTAATTAGTGTACTGCTTGACACTGACAGACCAAACTCACTGTGTAACGCACCGCAAACAGCTGTTTGTGTAGTGACGGCCGTGCTGGACTACTGCGCACCATGGCGAGATTGCTCTTCCTCACTCAGTGATATCAGGTAATGTTACCTAGTTACATAGTTATTTTGGTTGAAAAAAGACATACGTCCATCGAGTTCAACCAGTATCGAGTCCATCGTCCATCGAGTTCAACCATGTCTGACTGCCTTATCAACTTTTGATGGTTCTTTCTCTACCATTGTTAAAGCTTACAACTATTTTTTTTAAATTACATTTTCTACTTGCTGTTCAGTACCTTCAAAGAGAATCTATTATGGAGGGCAAGTCTGCCATTGTGACTACGGGTAATGGCCGGGGAATCAAGGTTCGATTCCGGTCCGGAGTTGGAGCCTGAGAAAATGGCTGCCACCACACATCCAAGGTAGGCAGCAGGCATGGCATGCACGTCCTGAGGTAGTGACCAAAATAACAATACAGGAGGACTTTCGAGGTCCTGCTTTATATGAGATGAATCAACTGTAATTTCTTTAACGAGAATCTGTTATGGAGGACAATGATTACACCACTTGCCTTTCACGAGAATCATATTATGGAGGGAAAGTCTGCCATTGTGACCACGGGTAATGGCCAGGGAATTAGGGTTTGATTCTGGTCCGGAGTTGGAGCCTGAGAAACGGCTACCACCACACATCCAAGGAAGGCAGCAGGCATGGCATGCACATCCCGAGGTAGTTACCAAAAATAACAATACAGGAGGACTTTCGAGGCCCTGCTGTATATGAGATGAATCAACTTTAAATCCTTTAACGAGAATCTGCTATGGCGGACAAGGATGACACCACTTGCCTTTAACAAGAATCTGTTATGGAGGGCAAGTCTGCCATACATTCAAGTGAAAGGTATGCACTGATTTCCAGGAGAAATAAAAGGTGCAGTCACAGATGCAGTGAAAGGTATGCACTGACTTGACTAATACAATGTGCAGTCACACAGGTGCAGTTAACAGGTATGCACGGAGTGGTGCATCACACTGCGTGCACTCACGTAGGTAGGTGGGTGCACTGAACACAACAGGTAGGTATATGCATTGATGAGGTGGGTGCACTCAACACAACAGGTAGGTATATGCAGTGATGAGGTGGGTGCACTCAACACAACAGGTAGGTATATGCAATGATGAGGTGGGTGCACTCAACACAACAGGTAGGTATATGCAGTGATGAGGTGGATGCACTGAACACAACAGGTAGGTGTATGCAGTGATGAGGTGGGTGCACTGAACACAACAGGTAGGTATATGCAGTGATGAGTATTACAATGTGCACCTGTCACACACACAGGTAGTCACTGAATGTGCTGGGCCTGGCAGTGGTACACACTCAGTATGAATTATCAAGGCTGTGTAACGGTTGGGTGTCGCAACTCAGATGTCTGATTATTTGGTGATCTGCAGAATCACCAATAATGCAGACGCTAAACCTGATTATGTGTGATCTGCAGAATCACCAATAATACCAGTATAGCAATACAAAGAGCTGAGTGTGTAGTGTTTGGTGCAACCGTAACAGAGGGGCTGGTGAGGTAACATCGGTACACTGACCATGTAATAGGGTTTAAGCTCCAGCAAGCTGGAGATACAATACTGAAGAGACCGAATCTCCTGAGGAGCGGGTGATTCAGAGTGTACTGCAGCCGAGTGATCACCCGAGGAGCGGGTGACTCAGACTGTACTACAGCCTAGGAGCAGGAGATACAAACAGTACTGCACTAATGATCGCCTGAGAAGCAGGTGATTCAGACTGTACTGCAGCCTAAGAGCAGAAAACGCAAACAGTACTGCACTAAAGAATAACTTCACCAGAGGAGCTGGTGAAGCTAACACTTTACCAGTGGCGAGGGCCCACTGGTAAGTGGAATAGTCTGACAGGCAAGGTTCGGCAACAGAGAGATAAGTATCGGTACAGAATCGTGAGGCAGGAGAGTAATCGGTAATCAGGCAGAGGTTCAGCAACAGAGAGGTAAGTATCGGTACAGAATCGTCAGGCAGGAGAGGAGTCGGTAATCAGGCAGAGGTTCAGCAACTTTAAGGCAGAAAGGCGGAAGTACAGAATCAGAAGGCGAGATCAGAGTCAGAGTTTAGCCAAGAGTCATACACAGGAAATCAGTACAATATAAACAATATCCTAGTCTGGGTGTGAAGTCCTTGATTTCAACACCTGTGATCTAGTCTAAGGTCTGAGCGCTAACACACGAGGTATTCACGACAGCAGACAGCGCCAGACTGAAGCCCGGAGGCTTAAGAAGCAGAGGAGACCTCACTGGCATGCCCCCCTGGGCACAGCCAATCGTGGGCGCCGTGAGTCTCCTCTGCGATCAGCTGACCAGCAGGTCAGCTGACCGGCTTCCTCCTAGCATAAAGGTCCCGTCTGTGTGCGCGCCCGCGCGAGACGGTGACCTCCCTACCAAACGTACGTTCCGTCCTCGGCATCCTAGACGCCGGGAGGACGGGTGGCGGCATGGAGGCAGCTGCAGTGGCGCTGTTCGCCGCAGCTGCCCCGTTCATGACAGTCTGTCTATGCAACACAAGTGTCAGTGGGTCACACGATAAAAAAATAGATCACAAGAACAAGATCAGCTCTCAAAAGAGCTGTTATGGAGTGCTTTTTTAGCAATAAGAATCAGCAAGGAGCAAGCTAACAAGCCTACAAGCGCCTAAATAATCTTTCCCTACGAGAGTCTGCAGCAGCTGTCCCTTCTCTCACTACTGCAGGCACATGAGTGAGTAAGATGGTCAGCACTACCAGCCTTTTATAAGGCGGGGATTGGCTCCAGGAGGGAGTGTAGCCTGATTGGCTACAATGTGCCTGCTGACTGTGATGTAGAGGGTCAAAGTTGAGTCTAATGATGCACTATGGGGGCGAACCGAACTTCCGGAAAAGTTTGCGGTTCTCCGCGATCGCGAACCCCGGTAGTTCACCGGGAACCGTTCGCCGGTGAACCGTTCGGGCCATCTCTAGTGCTGTACTGGGGAAACCGTGTCACTCGGATGTCCCCTTGAGAGGCTTAGTGAGTGATCAGCTCTCATAGGCTGATGTCTATGAGAGCTAATTGCTGGGATTGACTGTCGGGGAAGGGATAAATAAAAATGTTGCAGCAGCAATCAGATGCCACCAACAGAAAGCTCTGTTGGTGTCAAAAAGGGAGGGGGGGGATTTATTTGTGTGCTTAGTAGTATGGCTCTGCAGAAAGCTTTTAAAGCTACAGAGCCCTAAATTGTAAAAAATAGACTGGTTACTCAGGAGATGTAAACCTGTGGTCGTTAAATAACTGATGGTGGGGATAATGGAACAGCATACTTTTCACCATAGATCCCTTTTAAAATAAAATGATCAGAGAAGAACAAGCAACCTCCACTGACCTACATGGTGGTTATAAGCTGTCAGTGGAGCTCTCCTATTTCTGTTCACATATCACAAGAAAAAAATAATTACAGCTACAGAGATAGCACCCATACTGTACACTACTGATCACATTTTTTTAAATACCCCAATTTTTCTTCTTTTTTTCTATTACTAAAAATTCAAGCTGTTCCATTTCTCATTATAGTCTGGAGTGAAAGCAAGGGGAAAAAACTCATGGAACTCTGTGTTCCAACACTACGTTTATTCAGACGGAGGGGTAAAAGATTACCTCTCATTTTTATTTTAACTATTAAAAGTATATATATATATATATATATATATATATATATATATATATATATATATATATATATATATATATATATATATATAATATATATATATATATATACACATACTTGGGTGCCTCCATTCTTATGAGTATCCAGATAAACCTCTTTTAGAAGCAACATTTTTTTCCCCCCTAAAAACTACAAACCCAGGAGAGCAACCATCCAGCTTCCAACAGGACCTGGAAAACTGAGTGGGGACAGTTAATTTCCCACTAGCTTATATGGTGGTTGTAGGAATCTGCAACCCACTCTTGTGAGTATAGGTGTATATACTTACAACTTCCAATGTATTAATGATACTACAGAACTGGGCTCCTGGTCTCTCTGTTTACCTCGGTATTCTTGAGTGCAAGGTGACTACAAGGATCACTGAAACCCTCCTATGTGTGGATGGGAAGACTAACTGGATAGGCCTACAAAAGACCAGCTCAGTGAAGAGGGTTAGCACTTCTTTGGATATGTGTGTGTGTGTGTGTGTGTGTGTGTGTGTGTGTGTGTGTGTGTGTGTGTGTATATATTATGAAACCACAACATGTTGTACTATGTACCATGATCGGCCATATCTTGCTTGCATATGCTCCAAATGTAGCATCTGTTTAGGTTTATGCAGAGAGTCCTTGGACCTAATCTCCACATGCAACATTCAAAAAGGAGGCAGTAATAAATATCAACAAATGAGGTGGAGGAAAAAAGGAAAGCTAGTCATAAAATACATTTTAATAGTAAGCGTAGTAAAGATCACATGTACTGTATACTTGTTCTTTCAACCAATATGTTATAGCGAATAACTTTTACTCATTGCATATTTGTGTTCCTTTCATATAGTTTATAGGGCATTACTCAAGCCAAATACTTTTTGTTGTTGTTTGAATACTCTAATTCCCTATAAACTAAACAAGCCACGCCCACAGCTTCTCTAGTGCATTGGCACTCTCAGATCCATATAGCAAGGGTTTATTGGAGCTCAGTCTGGCCAGGAGGAGGAGGAGGTGTTACTAGCCAGAGATTTCAAAGGCAGAGGGGAGGAGGGAGGAGGAGAGGGGAGGGGAGTTTTCACAGGCTGTAGGCTGGAGATGCAGATCAGCTTGCCTGTGTGTAATGATCACAAACAGAACATGGCTGCCCTCATTTTATCACAAGAAGAAATAATCATATACTGTTGAAGCTGTTCACAGCTAGATTTGCTGTGTAAACCATCTAAACTTTAGATATATAAAGTTTATATACAGTGGCTTGCAAAAGTATTCGGCCCCCTTGAAGTTGTCCACATTTTGTCAAATTACTGCCACAAACATGAATCAATTGTATTGGAATTCCACGTGAGAGACCAATACAAAGTGGTGTACACGTGAGAAGTGGAGCGAAAATCATACATGATTCCAAACATTTTTAAAAATAAATAACTGCAAAGTGGGGTGTGCGTAATTATTCAGCCCCCTTTGGTCTGAGTGCAGTCAGTTGCCCATAGACATTGCATGATGAGTGCTAATGACTATATAGAGTGCACCTGTGTGTAATCTAATGTCAGTACAAATACAGCTGCTCTGTGACGGCCTCAGGAGGTTGTCTAAGAGAATATTGGGCGCAACAACACCTTGAAGTTCAAAGAACACACCAGACAGGTCAGGAATAAAGTTATTGAGAAATTTAAAGCAGGCTTAGGCTACAAAAAGATTTCCAAAGCCTTGAACATCCTACGGAGCACTGTTCAAGCAATCATTCAATAATGGAAGGAGTATGGCACAACTGTAAACCTACCAAGACAAGGCCGTCCACCTAAACTCACAGACCGAACAAGGAGAGCGCTGATCAGAAATGCAGTCAAGAGGCCCGTGGTGACTCTGGACGAGCTGCAGAGATCTACACCTCAGGTGGGGGAATCTGTTCATAGGACAACTATTAGTTGTGCACTGCACAAAGTTGGCCTTTATGGAAGAGTGGCAAGAAGAAAGCCATTGTTGACAGAAAAGCATAAGCAGTCCCATTTGTAGTTTGCCACAAGCCATGTGGGGGACACAGCAAACATGTGGAAGAAGGTGCTCTGGTCAGATGAGACCAAAATGGAACTTTTTGGCCAAAATGCAAAACGCTATGTGTGGCGGAAGACTAACACTCCACATCACTCTGAACACACCACCCCCATTGTCAAATATGGTGGTGGCAGCATCATGATCTGGGGGTGCTCCTCTTCAGCAGGGACAGGGAAGCTGGTCAGAGTTGATGGGAAGATGGATGGAGCTAAATACAGGGCAATCTTGGAAGAAAACCTCTTGGAGTCTGCAAAAGACTTGAGACTAGGGCAGAGGTTCACCTTCCAGCAGGACAACGACCCTAAATATAAAGCCAGGCAACAATGGAATGGTTTAAAACAAAACATATCCTTGTGTTAGAATTGCCCAGTCAAAGTCCAGATCTAAATCCAATCGAGAATCTGTGGCAAGATCTGAAAACTGCTGTTCACAAACGCTGTCCATCTAATCTGACTGAGCTGGAGCTGTTTTGCAAATAAGAATGGGCAAGGATTTCAGTCTCTAGATGTGCAAAGCTAGTAGAGACATACCCTAAAAGACTGGCAACTGTAATTTCAGCAAAAGGTGGTTCTACAAAGTATTGACTCAGGGGGCTGAATAATTACGCACACCCCACTTTGCAGTTATTTATTTGTAAAAAATGTTTGGAGTCATGTATGATTTTCGGTTCACTTCTCACGTGTACGCCACTTTGTATTGGTCTTTCACGTGGAATTCCAATAAAATTGATTCATGTTTGTGGCAGTTATGTAAAAAAATGTGGAAAACTTCAAGGGGGCCGAATACTATTGCAAGCCACTGTATATTTACGATATATAGACAAGTTACTTGTTATAGTTAGTTTTTCATCTCGGATCCACTTTAAGTACAATTATACACAACTCTGAAAATGCTGGGAGCAGCATTCCTGGGGAAGCCACTCTGACTGCTCAATCAATGTTTGGCGGTCCTGGGGGAGCCTCTCTGTGACTGCCCATCGGCGTTAGGCGGTCGCAGTGCAGTTAAGACATAGACCCTGAAAATGCAGCTCAGATGTCTATGTCTATGACAAATCTGACAAGTTTAGCTACATGCTTGTTTCAAGTGTGTGATTTAGAACCTACTGACCAGAAAGATCATCAGGACTGCCAGGCATTTAGTACTGTTTAAAAGAAAATAAATATGGCAGCTTCCATAGGTCTCACACCTTGAGTTCCCTTTAAACCTATGTTGTGGGCCACTCACGTCTATATCTACTTTGTATCTAGGAAAATAACAATTTGCATGACATAACTATCTACAATCTGCATGGATGCCTTTCTGTGTATTGCACAGCTATCCCTGGTTTACACAGTCATTTTCTCATTTTCTATTTAGCTGCTTTCCTTTTTTCCCCACACAAAAGCTTTATTTTCCTAGCTGTTGATTACTTACATTCCTATTTTACAAACAGATGCTTTTCTAGATGAAATCAACAGGAAAGGAGACAAAAAGGTGGAAAGGGAGGAAAGAAATAAACACAAACATTTCCAGTGATGTTGCCTGTAGATATGTGGATATATGACTGCACTGCAACAAAGCTATAGAGAAGGGTAACATTTAGCCCTGTTCATGTAGAACTGCATGTAAACCAAATTAAAAGCACAAGCAAAATAGTGGACTTAAAAAGCAGGAAACACAACAAACTGGAATGTTTCATGGAGCAGAGGAAAAAGATGACTGATTCCTCAATTAGCAAATCATGAATCTAATTTGGCCACAAGGAAGATAAATGTTATGGACCCAAACCAAACATTTTTTAAATTCAAAATATTTAGTTGCACCACTCTGACACATACAAAGATAAATAAACACTCCTTCAAGCCTATGAGCATTTCAGTGCATGCTTTGTTTTCACCCTTCTCTTTTTCTTACTAGGGTTATACAGGGGGCAGCCATTAGCAATTCCTCCTTTGCCAGACACCTTCTACTCCATCAGTTTGCCGGATTCTGTCCCGGCAATATGAAAGGATGGGAGGGGTTACTCCAATAAATGTAAAATATTTTATATTTGTCATCATGCAGCTGCTAAAAAGGCTGCTATACATTATTATAATTTAGAAAATAGATTTTATTTCTGAAATCTTGTATTTTTAATTTGGGTCCACTTTAACCTCGTTGGTGGTTTTCCCGACCTGAGCTCGGGGTAGAAAAAAGAAGCTGCTAGCGGTGATCCCGTGCTCAGGTCAGGGTAGGGAGTGCAGCGCTTTACCTGCAAATGTGGAGTCCTGCGCACAATCGCGCTGCGCAGTGGGACGCCAGCTTCTCTCCCCGGCAGTGTGGGGTCTTTCCCTGGCCGCCGGGATCCCCATGTCCCCGCTATTCTTCCGGGGACCCGGCAGCCAACCGGAACGACGGAGGCAGCGTGACCTCATCGGGGCGGGGCTTATATTTAAAACAAACTTTTCTATATTAGAGAAATATAGAGAAGTTCGTTTATATGTATATTAGCGCCATCCAGTGGACAAAGTGAAAACTGCAGCGCTGGAGCCCAGGAAGGTGAATTTTTTTTATTCTGCTGCAGATCTCCCTGCCAGAATGATTTTTTTCAGGTTTTAGGGTCTGAAATAGTGGAAAAAAATTGTAACTCTTCTAGACCCTAAAATCTGGAAAGAATCAGAACGGCAAGGGGGTTAAGTCACCCCTAATGAAGCAAGCCTGCATATTTGGCCTTCTCACTGCCTTGGGATAACCAATCAGTTGATACTATTAAAGAGACTCTGAAGTCTCAAAAAACTTTTATTTAATAAAAGTGTTTAACCTAATAGCCCTAACTAAACCGCCGCATTCCCGCCGCTCTAATCTAACTAAATCCCCCAAAACTCTCCCCAAAATCTGGGCAGCACTTCCGTGTGAGACAGGGCTATGAGCCACAGCCCTGCTGCACACACGTCTGTCAGCGGCGGATCGCCGCCTCTCCCCCGCCCTTCGCAGTCTTCCTTCGCTGAGAGGGGCGGGGGAGAGGCGGAGATCTGCCGCTGACAGACGCGTGTGAGGCAGGGCAGCAGCTCATAGCCCTGCCTCACACGGAAGCACTTAGGTCAGCAAAATCCATGACCAAGAAAGTCGTGGATTTTGCAGGGGAAAGGGAGGGGAAAGTTAGGGGGGATTTAGATAGATTACAGCGGTGGGGATGCGGCGGTTTAGTTAGGGCTATTAGGTTAAACACATTTATTAAATAAAAATATTTTTTTAGACACTTCAGTGTCTGTTTAAGTATGTTAGACACCCCACAAGGAGTGGTTGTATAATACCTCTGGTAGTACTGCATGGTATGTCTTAACTAGAGATGGCCCGAATGGTTCACCTGCAAACTTTTGGTGGTTCGTGTTCCCCAGCGAAGGCGAACTTTTGTGGAAGTTCGATTCGCCCCCATAATGCTCCATTAAAAACAACTACGACCCTCTACATCATAGTCAGCAGGCACATTGTCGCCAATCAGACTACACTCACTCCTGGAGCCCCACCCCATTATAAAAGGCAAGGTTCTCCTGCCGTTTTACTCACTCGTCTGCCTACAGTAATTAGTTAAGGGACAGCTGCTGACAGACTCTGCTAGGGAAAGCTTAGTTAGGCTCTTGTAGGCTTGTTAGCTTGCTCCTGGCTGATTGTTATTCCTTATATTGCACGCTCCCTCACTCCGTCCTTTTCCTCCTCCGGAGGAGGGTCTTGTCTGCCAGGGAATTGTAGGATTTCAAAAGCCAGCTTACATTCCTTGGCCAGGAATTGAACCCAGGTCTTAGTGCTTGGGAGGCAACTCTCTTCACCACTATACCACCACCAACACTACATGCTGAAGCCAGCCTAGCATGTACCATTATGATATATCCAAGAGAAAAATGAGCTTGCTTAGGGATTTGTAGGATTTCAAAAGCCAACTCACATGCATTGGCCAGGAATCGAACCCAGGCCTAACGCTTGGTAGGCTGCTATCCACACTAAGCAAGCTCATTTTTCTCGTGGATATATCATAATGATAAATGCTAGGCTGGCTTCAGCATGTAGTGTTGGTGGTGGTATAGTGGTGAAGAGAGTTGCCTACCAAGCACTAAGACCTGGGTTCAATTCCCAGCCAAGGTATGTAAGATGACTTTTGAAATCCTGCAATTCCCTGGAAGACAATACCCTCCTCCGGAGGAGGAGGAGGAGGGAGTGATGGAGGATTACACTTCCTGATTTTGTAAAGTAGTGTAGGCCTGCAATTGAACATCGAATGAGATTTCTGACCTTAAAACACTGCTTTGTGTGAAACCTAGATTTTTTTGTGGGACTTTTGATGTTTACTCCACTCAACCATGTCTTTCTCGATGTATTAGACCCCTTGAAACATTTGTTCCAGCATTGTTCTAGCCAGTATATTTTTTTCTAAATATTCAAGTTCGCCTCTCCATTGAAGTCGGAGGTTCGCAACATCTCTAGTCTTAACTTCCTGTGTGCTTCTGACAACTGAACCTTATCATTATTGCTGGGTATTGAAGGATACCGTTCACTTAGCTTTGTATTAATATCACAACTCCCTGTTTAGAACAGAACTCACTGGTCAAATAACCATTTAGGGGACCAGAGTGGTGATGAGACTATTGCAGAAAACAATATGTTGGTGGAGGAATACGTGTCAGGAAAAAATCTGGTTGTCTTACTTGGACTATCTCTGCCAGTTTTAACCACTTGACGACCGCAGTGTTAACCCCCCCTAATGACCAGGCTGTTTATTGCTAAGCTGGGCTGTGCAGGCTTTTCAGCCTCCTGCACAGCCCAGCTATGGAGCCCAGCGATCAGACTCACCTCCTTTTTTTGTCCCTTTAGGGGACATGCCGCTGGAGGTGTCCGATCGCTGTGGCAGCAGTGGGTTTTTTTTCAGCCTGTATAGGCTGTTTCTCCCTCCCTCCCCTTCCCTCCTCCCCTCAGTGCTTTAGAATTGGAACAGGACAGCGATCCGTCCTGTTCCGCCTCTTATAGGCATCAGCCTATGAGAGGACGGCGCTCTCCGGCCAATCAGAGGCCGGGGATCGGCGATCTCGTACAGCACTGTGGGGGACCACAGCGCTGTACGGATGTAAACAAAGGGGATTTCTTTCCCCTTTCGTTTACAAACAGCCTGCTAGCCGCAATCGGCGGCTAGCAGGCTAATCACGGAACTCCGTTCTGTGAAGTGGCAGGGAATGATCGTGCATGCGCGCGGCCGTTCCCTGGGAAACAGCAGCCTGAGGACTTGACGCCAATCGGCATTAGGCAGTCCTGGGGCTGCCGCCGCGGCCACGCCCATTGGCTATAGGCGGTCCCAGGTTAGTAAATATACCTAAATATTTGTCACCTCCCTACACATAAACATGCATGCTCAGCGACTCTAAAAGTATATTCACAGAAAACCTAGTCAGATGTTCCTGCATGTTCAACTCTTCCCTAACTGTTATGGGTATCTTGATTTATTTTTCCCTGATAATGTTTTTTATTTAGAGTTCTTAGTCACTGGAAAAACATTTGATAAAAAAATACATAATTATCCACACTGCAGTAAAATAATTTAATCAAAATAAGTGTGATCTTAGCCGCTTTACCTTAGTCTTTCAGTGTACAGTGAAACTCCAAGCGCTCACATGTAAAGTTGGATAACATTTTCCAATTCATTTGCCAGGAGCAATTAAGTTTATTCAGCTGAAAATATGAAATGATAGACAATCTGCAAAGGCTGTGATAAACTAAATGATTGACTTTTCTATGTGAGCGGTTATCTTAGAGTCACCACTGAAAATATAATTTACAAAGACATGCTAAATCTGGTCAACATTTGAAATTCAGATTTTTATGTAATAAGTTGTTTTTATGACTTTAAGCCAACTAGACTAAAAAAAAGCCCCCTTTTCCACTATTAATATCATCCTACAGCCAAAAGTTAACATTGTAGCGTTGCTGTGCTGTTCAAATAGCTATGGCATATATTTGAGGTATATTTGATAGTTTACAGATCATAGGACTGATTTTTCTATCAAAAATGCAGTAAACAATTTTAAGCTAGCACCGTCCAAAACATCCGCAACACCTGCATTAGCTTAGTGTGCAAGGGTCAAAACTAGACAATTTAGGCAAAAAACAGGAGCCCTTTAAGTGACAGCACCACTGATAGAATAATACAAAATGGATAGAAAAAATACAAAATGCGTTATTCAAATAATTAACAATATACACCTCATAAAGTAGCAAACAATAAATTCAGTTAAAATGCAATCCCATAAAATTGCTACATATCAAGAATGACCAGATGCCAAATAATATAAGGTAATATGCCACTTACAGTAACAATAAAAAGTATGTGAAAAATTTCGAATTATATGGATTTCTGCACAAATTGGTCATAAAATGTGATCTGATGTTCCTCTAAGTCACAACAACAATCACAGTCTGCATAAACTAATACCACGCAAATAATTAAATGTTTCCATGTTTTAATTGAACCCTCATGTAAACATTCACAGTGCAGGTGGAAAAAGTAAGCGAACCCCTAGACTAATGACATACCCAAGAGCTAATTGGAGTGAGGTGTCAGCCAATTGGAGTCCAATCAATGAGATGAGATTGGAGGTATTGGTTACAACTGCCCTGCCCTATAAAAAACACACACCAGTTTTGGGTTTGCTTTTCCCAAGAAGCATTGCCTGATGTGAATGATGCCTCGCACAAAGGAGCTCTCAGAACAACTACAATTAAGAATTGTTGACTTGCATAAAGCTGGAAAGGGTTATAAAAGTATCTCCAAAAGCCCTTCTGTTCATCAGTCCAAAATTGTCTACGAATGGAGAAAGTTCAGCACTGCTGCTGCTCTTCCTAGAAGTAGCCATCCTGTAAAGATGACTGCAAGGACATAACACAGAATGCTCAATAAGGTGTAGAAGAATCCTAGAGTGTCAGCTAAAGACTTACAAACATTTCTGGCATATGCTAACATCCCTGTTCACAAATCTACAATATGTAAAACACTATAAAAGAATGGAGTTCATGGCAGGATACCACAGAGGAAGCCATTACTGTTCAAAACAATTGGTGCACGTTTAAAGTTTGCAAAATACCACCTGGATGTTCCACAGTACTGGCAAAATATTCTGAGGACAGATGAAACCGAAGTTGAGTTGTTTGGAAGAAACACACATCAGTATGTGTGGAGAAAATGAGGCACAGCACACCAACATCAAAACCTCATCCCAACTGTGAAGTATGGTGGTGGGGGAATCATGGCTTGGGCTGTTTTGCTGCGTCATGGCCTGGATGGATTGCTATCATCAAAGGAAAAAGGAATTCCAACTTTATCAAGGCATTTTGCAGGAGAACTTAAGGACATCTGTCCACCAGCTGAAGCTCAGCAGAAGATGGGTGTTGCAACAGGAGAACGACCCAAAACATAGAAGTAAATCAACAACAGAATGGCTTAAACAGAAGAAAATATGCAGTCTGGAGTTCTGACCTCAACCCAATTGAGATGTTGTGGCATGACCTCAAGAAAGCGATTTACACCAGACACCCCAATTATATTGCTGAACTGAAACAGTTCTGTAACATGGAATGGTCTGACCATTGTGCACGATTGATCTGCAACTACAGGAAACGTTTAGTTGAAGTTATTGCTGCCAAAGGAGGCTCAACCAGTTATTAAATTCAAGGATTCACATACTTTTTTCACCTACATTGTGAATTTTTACATGGTGTGTTCAATAATAACATGGATACATTTAATTATTTGTTTGGTATTAGTTTATGCAGACTGTGATTGTCTATTGTTGTGACCTAGATGAAAATCAGATTATATTTAATGACGAATTTGTGCAGAAAGCCATATAATGCCAAAGGTTTCACATACGTTTTATTGCTACTGTATGATAATATATATCAAGAAAAACCACACACGGGATTGAAAATTCCCTGTGTGGCTTTGAACCCAGGTTCCGTATAGAGGTGATCCAGCTGTGTATGTGCAGTGACAATCAATATAAGCAATAGAAGGAATACATTGTGATATACAACTTTGTGAATCAAAGATTCCCCATTTTTTCAAGGAGAGGAGGGACTGACCTTTTTTTTTTTTTTTTTTTTATATTGTTGTGTTTTGATTCACAAAATTGTATTTCACAATGTATAGCTTGTATTGATTATCACTGCACGTGCACAACTGGATCACCCCTATACTGAACCCGGTTTCAAAGCCACACAGGGATTTTCAATTCCGTGTGTGGTTTTTCTTGATATATATTTGTGACGCTGGGTATTAGACATAATCACTGAATAGATACATTGTGGTCAGATCACAAGCTAAAACCATACACGTGTAGTCAGAAATACTGCGGTACAATAGGACTGAGGCAAGGCTAGGTCAATAACAGGCTGATATCATACACAGGTGGTCAGATGGCTATAGTACAGAAGGCTGAGACAGAGACAAAAACGTTAAACAGGCTGAGGTCATACACTTAGATCAGATGGCTGAGGTACCGGCAAGGAGGAGACAGAATCAGAGTGAGGGTTTAGCCGGGTCATACACAGAATAACAATCAGGATAAAATACTATATATATGTATATATATATATATATATATATATATATATATATATATATATATGTATATATATATATATATATATGTATATATATATATATATATATATATATATATATATAAAACTGGTCTAACTAGAGTACATATATATCGGCAGTGTCTGCATATATATATAGCTCTGAAAACTAGCTGACTAGGCACAGTGGCAAGACAAGGTCCAGCATTCAGCGAACTGATAGCTATAATGGACAGCGAGCAACTGAATGCCCAGGGCTTATATAGCAGGAAAAGAGCACAGACCAAGCCCCCAAGAAATTCAGATCAATCAGCAATATCTCTGCAGCAAGTGTCAGCTGACCGCAGGAATCAGCTGACACACCTCAGACACTCCTTCTTAAGCTGTCATCACTCACTTGCTAACCTGCTGCCCTCAGGGGTATTTTAGTTGAAAACTGTGCTGTCTGAGTTGTGGCTAGGGCCCAACTGCGGGTTCACAACCATTACCTGCCTGATCTATTACTGCACACTTGATAACCTGCTGTCATCTGGGGTGTCTGGGTTGAAAACGGTGCTGTCCAAGTTGTGGTTAGAGCCCAACTACAGCTTCACAAAATGCTGTCTGGGACCTACTGCTGCCACAGGTGTCAGATTTTTATATCCGGGGTTCACAAAGAATGTGGGGCACACCCTTAATGTAACACTATTCTTTACAATCATTGAATTTTAATTAATTCTGTGCTCCCATTGACACTTTCCAAAGCCTATTCTACTTCTGCTGCTGTTATGCTGTTATTGTTTTATTTAATTAAAGCTGTGGAACCAGGCAGGGGTGCCCATTGTCTCCAGCTATTTTTGCTGTTGTAATGGAACCCTTGGCTGAAAATATACGACAGTCACAGAATATTAGAGGGATTTTTCTGGATGGTTATGATTATAAATGTAATCTTTTTGCAGATTACATTTTACTAACAATTACATCACCTCATACTTCTTTACCAAATGTATTGGATTTACTAAATACTTTTCAGAAACTCACAGTTTTTTGTAACACCTCATCATTTACTAAATGTGCCTTATCGAAACATTTTGGTTTCAATTCTTCCACTCCTTACATCAAATATTTAGGAATTAATATTATTAATACTAGGGAATCTTTATACAAACATAATTATATACCTCTTTTTCAAAAATGTAAAGAAGATTTCAAAAAAATGGAAACGTTTACATATTTCTTGGACGGGAAGAATCCACTCCTTTAAAATGATGCAATTACCTCAAATTCTTTATCTCTTCCTTTCTCTACCTATTCCAATTCAAACCTATGATATTCTAAAACTACAAAAAGAGCTTAGTAATTTTATATGGAATGGCAAGAAGCCCAGAATATCTTCTAAGATTATGTTATTATCAATAAAAGATGGAGGTCTCTCTGTTCCTGATATTAAAAAATATTATTTGACTGCCCAAATTGCTCAAATTCCATTAGTAGAAGGAGGTGATTCTTCCCATTATGGGTAATATTGGAGGAATCTATCATTGCCCCATTTACTTGGCCTGGAGTACTATGGTGTTATACTAGGAATATACCTAAAGTGTGTTCACCTTCCACAATGCATACTCTTTGGAGAAAACATAGATTTAAGTATGGATTTCAAAATAAAAATTTGGGTATGTTGGAAATTACAGGTTCACCTGATATGCCTAAATGTTTGCATACATTATTCTTTACTTGGAATAGATTGAATAAGTTTAATATCCAGAAACTAACCCATCTTTGTAAATCTTATAAATTTACTTCTCTCTATCAAATTTCTAGATCAAAAATTACCAATTCAATCTATGAGGTATTGAGAACCATTTTATAAGTGTTTGTCTTCTAAATTTAAAGGGACTCCGAGCAGTGCAGAAACTATGGAAAGATGCATATCATTTTAAAGCTCTCTTTCTCCTCTTTCCAATGATATATAAACCGCCACCCTCCGCCTTTTAGTTTTCGCTATTTTCGCGATTGAAATTGCCACGGCCGCGATTTCAATCGCGAAAATAGAGAAAACTAAAAGGCGGAGGGCGACGATTTAGGTGTCGTCAGAAAGAGGAGAAAGAGAGCTTTAAAATGATATCCATCTTTCCATAGTTACATTGTATTACACAGGGCGACTTTTTACTAAAGTCAGCAGCTCCATTCTGCTGAATGGAGCTGCTGACACTGGGGAAAGTGTCGTCCTGTGTAATACAAGTAACTATGGAAAGATGGATATCATTTTAAAGCTCTCTTTCTCCTCTTTCTGGCGACACCTATATCGTCACCCTACGCCTTTTCATTTTCTCTATTTTCGCGATTGAAATCGCGGCCGCGGCAATTTCAATCGCGAAAATAGCAAAAACTAAAAGGCGGAGGGTGGCGGTTTATATATCATTGGAAAGAGGAGAAAGAGAGCTTTAAAATGATATGCATCTTTCCATAGTTTCTGCACTGCTCGGAATCCCTTTAAGGATAAAACACTATATTTTATTACTCAGTTTGAGAATATATGTCTTAATAATCCTTTAAGACGAGGAATGGTGTCATTGATATACTCTATTTTAAATGGTATACCTCAAAATCATAAACATAAATATATGTTGGATTGGGAAAATGATCTTCATGTTACATTAGATAGTAAGGTTTGGTGTTCTCTAAATAATTCTATTTACAAAAATAATATTTATTTTTCTACTCTAGAAACTTCACTTAAGGTGTTACATAGATCTTATCTTACTCTGGTTAGATTACATGCTATTAATGAAGAGAACCTATCCTGCTGTTATAGGGGCTGTAGTGGTAGGGGAGATGCTTTACATATTTGGTGGTATTGCCCGCTAGTATCAAAATTTTGGACCAAAGTAAATAAAAAAATAAATATAATCCTAAAGATTAAATTACCAAAGTGCCCATTATTTCTTCACTTAAATGTAAATGTGCTAACGGTGTTTCGGATTCTGAACATAGGCTTATTCAACATATATCTATGGCAGCTAAAAGTATCATTGCTAGAAAATGGAATACTCCTCGGTTGCCTATAACAGATCTTCATTATCTTATATCATCAACAATGATTTCGGAAAAAAATTAATGCTATTTTAAATGATTATTTAAATAAATTTGAAAGAATATGGGCACCTTGGATTTCTTCATTACCTACAACAGGCCTTCATTATACCATTACAAGGTTATAATGCGTTAACCCTGACATTAATTTATTTATTAGAACTTCAAAACTTTTTCCCTGAAATTGTCCAGTCAAGATATTTTTTATTTCTGTTGTTTTATGGCAATTTGCTCAGTTGCTATATGTTGTATACAAAATGAGTTCCTAAAATGTTATTTTTTAGTATTTATATTTAGTTACAGGTTAATAAATATTGCTATATTTGTAATGTGTATTATGATAATTTATAGTATACTTTGTTAGTATAATCTTTATTTTAATACTATGCTTTGTACGATTATTTCTTCATTAGTCTATGTTATATCTGTAACTTCTTTTAATATTGAATTATTTCAAATAAAATGATTTGGAAATATAATTAAAGCTGTGGTCCCAATGCCAGGTTCCACATCCTACTCTGTTACTACCAATTCCTCCTGCTGCTGTCATAATGTAATTTAATTAATGCTGTGGTCCCATGCTAGGCTCCCCAGCCTTTTCTGCTACCACCTGCTGCCAATATTTTATTTTAATTAATGTTGTGATCTCACCAACAGGTTCCCCAGTCTATTCTGCTACCACCAACTCCTCCTGCTGATGATGTTACTGTTTTATGTAAATAATGCTATGGTCCCACCGACAGGTTCCACAGCCTATTCTGCTGCCACCCTCCTGCTTCTGCTGCTGTCATTGTTTTATTTAATTAATGCTGTAGTTACACTGTCAGGTTCCATGGCCTATTCTGCAACTACCAACTCCTCCTGCTGCTGATGTTATTGTTTTAATTAATGCTGTGGTCCCACCGCCATTCCTGCTACCATGAGATCAAGAAGTGGGTGCCCTGACCAACTTGTCTTGGGGGGCTCGTGGGCTCGTGACAACGTTACATGCGAAAGAGAAGAAAGAAGAGTTCATCGTGATCAAGAAGTGGCTGCGCTCCTGCCAACATTACATGCCAAAGAGAAGAAGAAGAGTTCCTTGTGATCAAGAAGTGAGTTTGCTTGTGCCAAAGTTACATGCCAAAGAGAAGAAGAAGTAGAAGAAGAAGAGTTCCCTGTAAGCTGCAAGGACTGCATAGTACCCGCATTAGAGTCCCCAGACCAATATTCAATTGTCCATATTGCACATTGTCCACACTAAATCACACATTGCTAGTTTATCCCTCAGTATAGTCAATCGTCAAGTTGTCATCCGTCCCCATCAGACCATATACATTCAATTTGATTTTGATTGTATCAAGAAATAAATAGATAAATAAATAACTAACAATGTTCCCTGGCCTAATAGAGGCATCTCATTACCTCAGGCTTGTTTCACACTACAACTTGGCGTTAACATGACGGTGCGGCCCGCCGCTGCACCGCTAAAAACAGCCCTTCAGGGAACACCACGTTAGTACACTGTGTTCCCTGTCTGGCATCCGTCCAAACAGGTAGTGACGTGCGCTTGCGGTCATTTCCTGTTTTGGGTATGCTGAAATGCACAAAGCGCATTGTAAAAATATGCTTTCACGCAATGTCGCAATGCCAATGTGTTTAAAGAACCCTGCATCGCCATAGACTAACATGACTTCTGGGCCAATGCAGATCGCCATAGGTTGCCGTAGGACCTCCACGATAACATAGGTATGCACTAGCGTTAAATCAGGCACCTCCTGCACAGCTTACCGCAATGTGGGAAGTATGAACTTTCCCATAGACTTTCATTAGGCTGCGGTCGCAGTGTGGCAATTTGCTGCTCTGCACCACCACAGTGTGAAAGGGCCCTTAGTCTGATTCAAAAAGCTTTTTCACCTTTTTTTACTTTATCTATATTACATTTTAAGCTCCCAATGAGAAAAACAATATATAATTAAGGTAAGAAACGTATTATTTAAATGAAGTTAATCAGGAACAACTTACTTGGAGTGATTATTTTGCCTGTAAATGTGCGTAAAGGTTATTTTTATTAATTAGGTGAAAAATTTAGTAATCTATGAGAAGTTTTGTGAACTGACTCCAATGTTGCTAGATCCCTTTACCTGACAGAGCTTTAAGCATCATTGCAGATTAAATAATAGAGGTCAGATTCAGTGTTCATACCTCCTGGGATGAGGATTTTAAAATTATAGATTTCCCCTCAGCCCTGGAGATGTCTTTGCGGGAACATGTATACAATATAATGGCTTGAAAAAAGACAGTGTATCAGATCACTTCTGGATAGTCCATGGGAGTAACCCATCAGGCTGAAATGTAAAGGGAACCTAAACTGAGAAAGATATGGATTTTTTTCTTTTAAAATAATACCAGTTGCCTGACTCTCCTGCTGACCCTGTATCTCTAATACTTTTTAGCCACAGCCCCTCAACAAGCATGCAGATCAGGTGCTCTGACTGAAGTCAGACTGGATTAGCTGCATGCTTGTTTCTGGAGTGTGATTCAGCCACTACTGCAACCAAAGTAACTAAGCAACTGGTATTGTTTAAAAGGAAACATCCATATCCCTCTCAGTTAAGGTTCCTTTTAAGGGCCTTAAAAAGCATGTGATGAAATGGAAGAGCTCAAGTATAAGCAAAGACATCTACCGGGCTGAGGGTAAATGGATCTATAATTTGTGCAATAACCTTTTAAAATATTACATAGTTTTGCAGTATTACACTATATATTATGATATGAGAGGTTTTTATTTGAGATTATCACATTGGCCATTAATTGGATATTGATGGTGGAATATAAAGTGGATTGAATCTGATCGTGGAGGTTGGGGGTGAGCTGGGGATATCCCCAATGCGCTACTACACCCTGATGGTCATCGCATTTGGTGAGTAGCTTCTGATTGAGTGTGGTAGATACATACTGTGATATGAAATATCTGCAGAGAAGGAAAAATGCTTCAGGTTGGAATTTGTGGGACATTATTGCTACTACATATGAATTTGAGTGGAGCCTGTAATGAGTATTGATTTGTAGCACATACGTATGTTTATCTCTGCATCCTACATGTCCCCTCAGGTATACTCTAAGCATCTACAAAGAATATTAGGAGATAAAAAGAGCATCACCAAAAATCTGTTTTTACAGAATAATAATACAGAGGCTGAAACTGATAGTTGATCTACTCTGATTGAATACAGCTATAAATATATGCAGCTTTACCGGGAAACAAATGGTTAAGATATCTCAGATGAAGATTGGGATTATGCCTTATTCGCCCCCAAAAAGTATTCCCTGTATTCGGAAATGTACCACGCAACAATACATATTACATCAGGTGTATCTAGCCCCAAATAGATTGATCAAATATAATTCACAGTCTGCAGACATCTGTCCAAAGTGTCAATCCCCCTTGCCCTCCTTTTTCTACCTTATATGGCAATGCCCTAAAATAACAGCCTTCTGGAAAAAGATCATTAAAGTGAATCTCCGGACTAAAAATCTACTCAGCAGAACTGAAAAGGCTTGGTGTTTCTTTAACAGTTTCACAGCATCAGAACTTTGTTTTTCTTACCAAAGTATCATTTTTAGCTGCATTTTTAGCTAAGCTCCACCCATCAAAGAAAAAAAGCCCTGGCTTTTTTTCCCTGATGCTGTGCAAAGCATAATGGGATTTCCTATGTTTTTATTCACCATGCCTAGCAACTGGGAGAGGTGCTCAGGACACAGGACAGTTGGAACTGTGTCTCATGCTCCCTGCCACCTCCTTTCAACCAAAAATATGGCTGCCATCATGAAATCAAACATTTGCCTGTTCTTTTAAAACAATATGGGTAAGAGATTATATTACCTATCTATTTTAATTAACATAACTAATGTAACTTAATGACAGTATGTTTGTTTAGGCTGGAGTTTCTCTTCAAGTTCCTCCATGATAATATGGGCTGTCCCATGAACTCAGTCCCCATTCTATGCCTTCTCGAGGTTATACAAGACGAAGACTTAGATAAATCGCTTAATACATTTTTGTCTGAAGTGTTGTTTATGGGAAGACAAGAGGTGGTGTGCAGATGGCTTACGCCCACGCCAACCACTTTTAATAACTGGATTAAACGTGTTGACATAGAATTACCTTACAAGAAGTTAATCTACACTCATCAAGGTCTAGGATAGATGGAAAAATCATTCCTAATACCTCTATAAGTACAATATGGTCCACAATACTTTTTCATTGGTTTGTCCTGGTCACAGATATGACTATTCATTGATCTGCTGTACTCTTTACAAATTTTTCCCTCGTGGTTATTGTGACACCGAAGTGTATGTATGCCTGTAATGTATGCCTGAAATCACTGTATGCCTCACACCGATTGTATATATGTCTGCTATATATCCGTTTTTGTCTTGTTTGGAAAATTTCAATACAAATCTTCTTTGTTAAAAAAAAAAAGAGAGAGAGAGAGAAGTGGATGGGAGACAACGGAAACACATACTGAGCTGAAATGGCGTTTTCCAATTACATGTAGCAAAAATATGGGGGGGCGAGGCTTGGGCGCTGTTCACTGAGCTTTGCAAATGGGATTGGGGTTTCCTGCTCTATTATATGTACTAATAAGTGTATGCCACTATTCTGCCAAAGGAGCCGTTCAGGTTTGATTGTAAATTTGGGGAGGAGGGCGTTATCCCAAAGTGGGGTGTGGGAGTTGTAGAGCTGTTGTGGATAGTATCTACAAGCATGTTTCCAGACTAAATGTGCCTGTGTCAGATTAGTATTTGGCAGTTTTGGTGGGGGGGGGGGGGGGGTTATTTGTCTATCCAAGTAAATGCAAGGCTGGACTCTCTTGTAGTGGATTCACACTGTAGCCCAATGCTTCAGGGTTATATAGGTTTCTGGTGAACCTGGGCTGCTAAATAATAGTGTTAGGTCGATGGAAGGGCCAGACCTCTAAGGAGTGTGACACGGGCCCTTTTTTTGGTCCAGATGAAGAAAATGAAAATTGAACATAATTGTTTAAAAAAATGAAGGGGAACATATACAGGGGACTGGTGCAGTACGTAAAGTGATTTGGGCAGTAACACCATTTAATCAGCGTCACACTTGCCACAAATAATAGATACAGCTTAGACCATGACCGGCATTTTACTTATTCCAGTTGAATTAGGGGGTATACCTCCCCTCCATGTGTGCACTGCGTTCCTACATCCAAAAACATTGTATTAAATAAAAATACCTACGTTTACATCTAAAATTAACAATTTCCCTCCCACACTCCCTCATTCCCTTATGGTACCCAAACACACACACACACACATATATATATATATATATATATATATATATTTATTTATTTACATAAAAAAATACATAAATAGTTGCCTTAGGGACTGAAGATTATCTTCATGCATGACAATGCACCAGCTCATGCTGCACAGAATGCCTCTGATTCATAGGCTTCTATCAGCATAAAATACGAGAAACTCATAGTGTGGCCCTCATCCTCCCCTGACCGCCATCAGAGTGAGAATCTTTGGAGCATCCCGAAGCAAAAGATATATGAGGGTGGTTTACATCCAAACAGCAGCTCTGAGAGGCTATTCTGACATCCTACAAAGAAATTCAAGCAGAAACTCTCAAAAAACTCACAGGTTTAATCGATGAAAGAATTCTGAAGTTGCTATCAAATAAAGGGTCCTATGTTAATACATAACTTGACCATGTTAAGATGTTTTTGATTAAAATAGCTTTTGATTATAGTAAATATGATCTCCTAATGCTGCAAATTCAACAAATGAACATTTTCAGATCTTTACAGCCTATAACATGTTTTAAATTCTGTTGTGTGTAATAATTTAAAACAGTGCATTTTAAGTTTTTTGTTTTTGAAAAAATTTATTTATCATAAGGAGGATGGTTCAGTATCACTTGAATTATGCTCTAAGGGTTTATGACTGCGCTGCGTAATATGTTGGCGCTTTATAAATACAATAAATAATAATAATATTAATGACTAAAAGATGATGCTGCCTGCCACTTGCATACACTATTTAGGAAAACCAGAGGGAAATATAATAATAATTTGGGACGTGGTGTAGAAAAGCTTTAGGGGATGCACTTACAGTGGGTTGCAAAAGTATTCAGCCCCCTTGAAGTTTTCCACATTTTGTCATATTACTGCCACAAACATGAATCAATTTTATTGGAATTCCACATGAAAGACCAACACAAAGTGGAACAAAAGTCATACATGATTCCAAACATTTTTTTACAAATCAATAACTGCAAAGTGGTGTGTGCATAATTATTCAGCCCCCTTTGATCTGAGTGCAGTCAGTTACCTATAGACATTGCCTGATGAGAGCTAATGACTAAATAGAGTGCACCTGTGTGTAATCTAATGTCAGTACAACTACATCTGCTCTATGAGGGCCTAAGAGGTTGTCTAAGAGAATATTGGGAGCAACAACACCGTGAAGTTCAAAAAACACACAAGACAAGTCAGGGATCAAGTTATTGAGAAATTTAAAGCAGGCTTAGGCTACAAAAAGATTTCCAAAGCCTTGAACATCCCACGGAGCACTGTTCAAGCGATCATTCAGAAATGGAATGAGTATGGCACAACTGTACACCTACCAAGACAAGGCCATCCACCTAAACTCACAGGCCGAACAAGGAGAGCGCAGTCAAGAGGCCCATGGTGACTCTGGACGAGCTGCAGAGATCTACAGCTCAGGTGGGAGATTCTGTCCATAGGATAACTATTAGTCATGCACTGTACAAAGTTGGCCTTTATGGAAGAGTGGCAAGAAGAAAGGCATTGTTAACAGAAATCATAAGAAGTCCCGTTTGCAGTTTGCCACAAGCCATGTGGGGGACACAGCAACCATGTGGAAGAAAGTGCTTTGGTCAGATGAGACCAAAATTGAACTTTTTGGCCAAAATGCAAAACGCTATGTGTGGCAGAAAACTAACACTGCACATCACTCTGCACACACCATCCCCGCTGTCAAATATGGTGGTGGCAGCATCATGCTCGGGGGGTGCATCTCTTCAGCAGGGACAGGGAAGCTGGTCAGCGTTGATGGGAAGATGGATGGAGCCAAATATAGGGCAAACTTGGAAGAAAACCTCTTGGAGACTGCAAAAGACTTGAGACTGGGGCAGAGGTTCACCATCCAGCAGGACAATGGCCCTAAACATAAAGCCAGGGCAACAAGGGAATGGGTTAAAACAAAACATATCTATGTGTTAGAATGGCCCAGTCAAAGTCCAGATCTAAATCCAATTGAGAATCTGTGGCAAGATCTAAAAACTGCTTTTCACAAACGCTGTCCATCTAATCTGACTGAGCTGGAGCTGTTTTGCAAAGAAGAATGGGCAAGGATTTCGGTCTCTAGGTGTGCAAAGCTGGTAGAGACATACCCTAAAAGACTGGCAGCTGTAATTGCAGCAAAAGGTGATTCTACAAAGTATTGACTCATGGGGCCGAATAATTAGGCACACCCCACTTTGCAGTTATTCACTTGTAAAAAATGTTTGGAATGATGTATGATTTTCGATCCACTTCTCACATGTACACCACTTTGTATTGGTCTTTCACGTGGAATTCCAATAAACTTGATGCATGTTTATGGCAGTAATGTGACAAAATGTGGAAAACTTCAAGGGGGCCGAATACTTTTGCAACCCACTGTATCTAAATCCACCACCAGACTATTAAGACATACATCAACGTACATCAGGACTGACTTAGTTTTGTTTAGTTTTAAGCGAGAATAAGCCTGAACATTTAAAGACATTAATCTGTATTAGCAACATAATCTGGCTGCTTCCTTCATAGGTTCAATGTATGTTATTCATTGAAAGCTTACAATATTCATCTTTTGAATTAGCCAAGAAATTGTTTCATCCTTATTCAAGACATAGCAAAAGCAAATACAATATGTTTAGAAAAAAATGCCAAGTTACTAATCTCAACACTGCAAACAAAAATCGTATGGCACTTCATAGTAATTATAATTGTTTGTCCTGTCTGATTTCCATGGTTATTGTAGCTGATGTGAATTCTACTATAAATACATGACTCAGTGATATAGATTTCTCTTCAGTTTACTTATTTTACTGTTAATACTCCATGAGTCATGGCTTCTTAATAACAATAAATGAAAACATTTATATTATTATAACACAAATAACGAGACACTTCTCATATGCTCTCAGCATATCTTATATTTGGTGTTAGTTAAACTCTTGACCTTCGGTAAAAGTATTGCATTACATTCAAGTGATTTTAGAGAATACTGTAGCTAGCATCTCTGATCTTTTCAGAATTAATCATGGATCTGATCCCAATTCACTTACATTTTGTGGGATAAAACAAGTAAGAATGCCATAGAGGAAAAAATTAGATTAATATCATGCAAAGATACCAAATGGATTTTTATGATGGAGACTATGTACCCAAAGGGAATGAACATTGAGGATGACTTGAACTGTTTCATAGATGAAGGCTAAAATAAGGATTCAAATGAATAATATTGATTTTGGGAGAAATTTAATAATAATTTTGATTACTAACTGAACTCTAAAGGGACCTAGGGGTGGGAAACACAAGGGGTTCGTACTACAGTGTATTAATACTGTAGTTTTTTGGGGAGCTAAACCTTTGGATCATCATGTTTCAATTCTGTAATCACTGTAATTTGGAATTAAAATGTATAAAAAGTTTTTTGGGTAAAAATGTCTTACACACAATATGGTACCAATTTCTATGTTAACATAGAGTAATGGCAAGTAGTGATAATAAATTGTGCATAGCTAGGAATTATTTTTTGGAAACTGTAGATGGCAATACAGAGTTGATTTAAAGAGACTCTGAAGCGAGAATAAATCTCGCTTCAGAGCTCATGGTTAGCAGGGGCACGTGTGCCCCTGCTAAACCGCCGCTATAGCTCCGCTAAACGGGGGTCCCTTCACCCCCAAACCCCCCACTGCGACACTTGGTCGCAGACTTGGTCGTTCCTGGAGGCAGGGCTAACGGCTGCAGCCCTGCCTCCAGTCGCGTTTGTCAGCGGCGCATCGCCGCCTCTCCCCTGCCCCTCTCAGTGAAGGAAGACTGAGAGGGGCGGGGGAGAGGCGGAGATACGTGCTGACAGACGCACGTGGGGCAGGGCTGCGGCGGTTAGCCCTGCACCAACCAGGAAGCGCTCCCCCGCATTACGGAGGGGATTTGGGGGATCAGGGACCCCCGTTAAGCCGCAGGATAGCGGCGGTTTAGCAGGGGCACACGTGCCCCTGCTATTTATGAGGTCTGAAGCGAGATTTATTCTCGCTTCAGACTCTCTTTAAAATGTATTGCATGGCATTATACAGGAAGTAAACACTATTGTATGTTAGCCTCCCTGCTCCCCTTTTTCCTCACAAGCAGTATCTCTACCACCTCCACCCAGTGTATTGATGGGGCAAAAGGCTACTCAATTGCCACTTCAACCTGCAACCAAACAAGTGTGACATGACATAGGGTGTGGGTATGTGATTTTTGAAGTTGTGAGCTTCTGACCCAAATTCTTTCCTTTCTGCTAGAGATGTCGCGAACCTCCAATTTTCGGTTTGCGAAACCTGTTCGTGAACCTCTGCGGAAGGTACGGTTCGCGAAAAAGTTTGCGAACCGCAATAGACTTCAATGGGGAGGCGAACTTTGAAAAATAGAGAAAATTCTACCGGCTGGAAAAATGATAGAAAACATGTTTCAAGGGATCTAATACCTGGAGGCAGACATGATTGAGTGAAATACACATCAAAAGTCCCAGGCAAAAATCTAGATTTCATGGATAAACCCCTATTTTAAGGTCAATTTTCAATTACAGGCCTGCTCTGCTCCTTCCTCCCTCCCTCCCTTCCACCCTTCTACCGGAGGGAGGAAGGTGATCTGCCAGAGAATTATTGTATTTCAAAAGCCAACTTACATACCATGGCTGGGAATTGAACCCAGGTTTCACTGTGTGGTGGGCAAGTACCTTAACCGCTGTACCACCAACACTACTAACTGAAGCTTTAATTCCCAGCCACGGTATGTAAGCTGGCTTTTGAAATACTATAATTCCCTGGCAGATGAGACCCTCCTCCCTCCGGTAGGAAGGAGTGAGTAATATACAAAATACAAGAGCCTAATTAAACTCTCCCTAGTAGAAAGCAGAGTGTGTGTAGCAGCTGTCCCTTAACTAATTAGTGTAGGCAGAAGAGTGAGTAAAACGGCACAAGGACCTTGCCTTTTATAAGGGGGGGTGGGGCTCCAGGCATGAGTGCAGTCTGATTGGCAACAATATGCCTGCTGACTGTGATGTAGAGGGTCAAAGTTCTGCTCCATAGAGCATTATGGGGCAAATCGAACTTCCGCAAAAGTTCGCCTTTGCATGGCAAACACGAACCACCGAAGTTCGCCTGGAACCGTTCGCCAGCGAACCGTTCGGCCCATCTCTACTTTCTGCACCTGGCATTGCTCTGCATATAAACTTTTAATTAATTCCCCACTATTTCCCATCTTTTGACTTGTTAAAATACTGTCAGACACATGAGGTAGCTGGAAAATATAACAAATCTAAAACATAACATAAGCATTAAATGCCCTAGTTTCAATGGACTCAATGATTATATTGAATCTAATATTGAATTTATTGAAAAAAATTGACTAGTGTATGCACATCAGGCATGCTATAGCAGGGGGAGGGGTGCACATTGGTGTTTCAACCTCAGGTACTGAAAGACCTTGTTTATTGTCCTGCCTTCAAAAGTTATGAGGTAGAGAAGTTTTTACAACCTTAAAACTCCCAAAAATATACACCCCCCCCCCCCCCTTCAGAGTTCAATGTGAAGGCTAATCGTTTTAGTTAAGGTTTAATTTCATCATAATTTGTATACTAAATGACTGGGCTGAAGTGAATAAGGAAAATAAGATTCAAATGCCAAAGGATCAAGAATTTTTGAAATTCGAGATAATATTAACTGTAATTCTGAAAGAATTGTATATTGCATAACATGTCCCTGTAACCTCCTGTATATTGGGAAAACCAAAAGAAGACTGGGAACTAGGATTGGTGAGCATGTAAATAACATTGAAAAGGCTGAAAAGGACAGTCTATTAGGGTCACATCTTCAGAAATATAACAGGGACCCCACAGGCAGAGCCGGGACAAGGTCCTCCAGCACCCAAGGCTGAGACACCAAAGTGCGCCCCTCCATCCCACCCACCCCAGCCATCACACACTGATTGCTATTAGACTAAGAGGCGTCACAGGGCCCACAACCTCCCCAACACCTTAATATCTAGTTATCTGGCTTGCAGTCACTGCCATGTATCCCCTTTTCTTATTTCTTTCTGCTTCAAACACAATTAGGAATGACAGCTGAATGAATTCTGCGCCCCCTCCTACACTGCGCCCTGAGGCTGGAGCCTCACCAGCCTATGCTTCGGCCCGGCCCTGCTCACAGGTTTACGTTTTAAAGGGATCATAAAACAGAAGATACCCAGAAGAGGGGGAGACATTGAAAAAGAACTGTATAAGATTGAAACGATGTGGATCTACCGTTTGGGAACGAAGATACCACACGGCTTAAATTCAGATATATATATACAGTGGAGGAAATAATTATTTGACCCCTCATTGATTTTGTAAGTTTGTCCAATGACAAAGAAATGAAAAGTCTCAGAACAGTATCATTTCAATGGTAGGTTTATTTTAACAGTGGCAGATCGGGGCAGCACGGTGGCGTAGTGGCTAGCTCTCTTGCCTTGCAGCGCTGGGTCCCTGGTTCGAATCCCAGCCAGGGCACTATCTGCAAAGAGTTTGTATGTTCTCTCCGTGTCTGCGTGGGTTTCCTCCGGGCACTCCGGTTTCCTCCCACATTCCAAAAACATACAGATAAGTTAATTGGCTCCCTCTAAAATTGGCCCTAGACTACGGTACTTACACTACATAATATAGACATATGGCAATGGTAGGGATTAGATTGTGAGCTCCTTTGAGGGACAGTTAGTGACAAGATATATATATACACACTGTACAGCGCTGCGTAATATGTCGGCGCTATATAAATACTAAATAATAATAATAATAATAGCACATCAAAAGGAAAATCGAAAAAATAACCTTAAATAAAAGATAGCAACTGATTTGCATTTCATTGAGTGAAATAAGTTTCTGAACCCTCTAACAATAAAAGACTTAATACTTAGTGGAAAAACCCTTGTTTGCAAGCACAGAGGTCAAACGTTTCTTGTAATTGATGACCAAGTTTGCACACATTTTAGGAGGAATGTTGGTCCACTCCTCTTTGCAGATCATCTCTAAATCCCTAAGGTTTCGAGGCTGTCTCTGTGCAACTCTGAGCTTTTAGCTCCCTCCATAGGTTTTCTATTGGATTAAGGTCCGGAGACTGACTAGGCCACTCCATGACCTTAATGTGCTTCTTCTTGAGCCACTCCTTTGTTGCCTTTGCTGTATGTTTTGGGTCATTGTCGTGCTGGAACACCCATCCACGACCCATTTTCAGTTTCCTGGCAGAGGGAAGGAGGTTGTCGTTCAGGATTTTACGATACATGGCTCTGTCCATTTTTCCGTTAATGCGATTAAGTTGTCCTGTGCCCTTAGCAGAAAAACACCCCCAAAGCAAAATGTTTCCACCCCCATGCTTGACGGTGGGGACGGTGTTTTGGGGGTCATAGGCAGCATTTTTCTTCCTCCAAACACAGCGAGTTCAGTTAATGCCAAAGAGCTCTATTTTGGTCTCATCAGACCACAGCACCTTCTCCCAGTCACTCACAGAATCATTCAGGTGTTCATTGGCAAACTTCAGACGGGCCTGCACATGTGCCTTCTTGAGCAGGGGGACCTTGCGAGCCCTGCAGGATTTTAATCCATTGCGGTGTAATGTGTTTCCAATGGTTTTCTTGGTGACTGTGGTCCCTGCTAATTTGAGGTCATTCACTAACTCCTCCCGTGTAGTTCTAGGATGCTTTTTCACCTTTCTCAGAACCATTGACACCCCACGAGGTGAGATCTTGCGTGGAGCCCCAGAGCGAGGTCGATTGATGGTCATTTTGTGCTCCTTCCATTTTCGAACAATCGCACCAACAGTTGTCACCTTCTCTCCCAGCTTCTTGCTAATGGTTTTGTAGCCCATTCCAGCCTTGTGCAGGTCTACAATTTTGTCTCTGACATCCTTGGACAGCTCTTTGGTCTTTCCCATGTTGGAGAGTTTGGAGTCTGCTTGATTGATTGATTCTGTGGACAGGTGTCTTTTATACAGCTGACTAGTTAAGACAGGTGTCCTTAATGAGGGTGACTAATTGAGTAGAAGTGTCTAACCACTCTGTGGGAGCCAGAACTCTTAATGGTTGATAGGGGTTCAAAAACTTATTTCACTCAATGAAATGCAAATCAGTTGCTATCTTTTATTTAAGGTTATTTTTTCGATTTTCCTTTTGATGTACTATCTGCCACTGTTAAAATAAACCTACCAATGAAATGATACTGTTCTGAGACTTTTCATTTCTTTGTCATTGGACAAACTTACAAAATCAGTGAGGGGTCAAATAATTATTTCCTCCACTGTATGGTATACTTTTTGGACTAAAAGAATGGAATGCTCTGATTGAGATGTATGATGATGACAAACTGAAAGATCGGAATCGCTATGTGTGTGAGGAAGGAAAGTGCTGGTGAGCCCCCGTGTAGAGTTGGGCCGAACGGTTCGCCGGCGAACGTGGTTCGCGCGAACGTAGGTGGTTCGCGTGCGGGTACCGCACGCGAACCTTTTGCGGAAGAAGTTCGGTTCGCCCCATAATGCACTGAGGGTCAACTTTGACCCTCTACATCACAGTCAGCAGGCCCAGTGTAGCCAATTAGGCTACACTAGCCCCTGGAGCCCCACCCCCCCTTATATAAGGCAGGCAGCGGCGGCCATTACGGCCACTCGTGTGCCTGCATTAGTGAGAGTAGGGCGAGCTGCTGCAGTCTCTCATATAGGGAAAGATTAGTTAGGCTTAACTTCTTCCTGGCTGCATACCTGTTCTGTTCAGTGAGCCCTCAGCCCACTGCATACCTGTACTGTGATCCTGCCACTGCATACCTGTTCAGTGATCCTGCCACTGCATACCTGTTTAGTGATCCTGCCACTGCATACCTGTTCTGTTCAGTGAGCCCTCAGCCCACTGCATACCTGTACTGTGATCCTGCCACTCCATACCTGTTCAGTGATCCTGCCACTGCATACCTGTTCTGTTCAGTGAGCCCTCAGCCCACTGCATACCTGTACTGTGATCCTGCCACTCCATACCTGTTCAGTGATCCTGCCACTGCATACCTGTTCAGTGATCCTGCCACTGCATACCTGTTCTGTGAACCCGCCACTGTATACCTGTTCTGTTCAGTGGACCCGCCACTGTATACCTGTTCTGTGAACCCGCCACTGTATACCTGTTCTGTTCAGTGGACCCGCCACTGTATACCTGTTCTGTTCAGTGGACCCGCCACTGTATACCTGTTCTGTTCAGTGGACCCGCCACTGTATACCTGTTCAGTGAACCCGCCACTGCATACCTGTTGTGTTCAGTGAACCTGCCACTGCATACCTGTTCTGTGAACCCGCCACTGTATACCTGTTCTGTTCAGTGGACCCGCCACTGTATACCTGTTCTGTTCAGTGGACCCGCCACTGTATACCTGTTCTGTTCAGTGGACCCGCCACTGTATACCTGTTCAGTGGACCCGCCACTGTATACCTGTTCTGTTCAGTGGACCCGCCACTGTATACCTGTTTAGTGAACACGCCACTGCATACCTATTGTGTTCAGTGATCCTGCCACTGCATACCTGTTCTGTTCAGTGGACCCGCCACTGTATACCTGTTCTGTTCAGTGGACCCGCCACTGTATACCTGTTCTGTTCAGTGGACCCGCCACTGTATACCTGTTCTGTGAACCCGCCACTGTATACCTGTTCTGTTCAGTGGACCCGCCACTGTATACCTGTTTAGTGAACACGCCACTGCATACCTATTGTGTTCAGTGATCCTGCCACTGCATACCTGTTCTGTGAACCCGCCACTGTATACCTGTTCTGTTCAGTGGACCCGCCACTGTATACCTGTTCTGCTCAGTGGACCCGCCACTGTATACCTGTTCAGTGGACCCGCCACTGTATACCTGTTCTGTTCAGTGGACCCGCCACTGTATACCTGTTTAGTGAACACGCCACTGCATACCTATTGTGTTCAGTGATCCTGCCACTGCATACCTGTTCTGTGAACCCGCCACTGTATACCTGTTCTGTTCAGTGGACCCGCCACTGTATACCTGTTCTGTTCAGTGGACCCGCCACTGTATACCTGTTCTGTTCAGTGGACCCGCCACTGTATACCTGTTCAGTGGACCCGCCACTGTATACCTGTTCTGTTCAGTGGACCCGCCACTGTATACCTGTTTAGTGAACACGCCACTGCATACCTATTGTGTTCAGTGATCCTGCCACTGCATACCTGTTCTGTGAACCCGCCACTGTATACCTGTTCTGTTCAGTGGACCCGCCACTGTATACCTGTTCTGTTCAGTGGACCCGCCACTGTATACCTGTTCTGTTCAGTGGACCCGCCACTGTATACCTGTTCAGTGGACCCGCCACTGTATACCTGTTCTGTTCAGTGGACCCGCCACTGTATACCTGTTTAGTGAACACGCCACTGCATACCTATTGTGTTCAGTGATCCTGCCACTGCATACCTGTTCTGTGAACCCGCCACTGTATACCTGTTCTGTTCAGTGGACCCGCCACTGTATACCTGTTCTGTTCAGTGGACCCGCCACTGTATACCTGTTCAGTGAACCCGCCACTGCATACCTGTTGTGTTCAGTGAACCTGCCACTGTATATCTGTACTGTTCAGTGAACCCACCGCATCAGTGCGCATACCTGTGCAGTTAAGTGAACCCACCTACCTACGTGAGTGCACGCAGTGTGATATACCACTCCGTGCATACCCAATATGGACAAAACAGGTAGAGGAAGAGGAAGAGGTAGTGGCAGAGGCAGAGGAAGGCCACCCAGCAGGTCTGCGCGAGGTCGTGTAAATGTAATTTCGTGTGGACCTGGCCCACAGTACAGTGCTCGGAAGAAGGCACGTCCCATCACCTCCCAAGATTGTCAGGACGTGGTTGAGTATTTAGCGACACAGAACACCTCATCTTGCTCAGCCACCAGCGCTACTACTAGCACCACTTCCGCTGCATTTGACACTTCACAAGAATTATTTAGTGTTGAAATCACTGATGCACAGCCATTGTTGTTACAGCCAGATGAATTTTCACCAGCTAATATGTCTGAGTTACGCGGCAACACTATGGATGTGTCAGGAGGATGAAGGACCTACTGATGGTGCAAGTTTGGATTTGTCTGAGGCAAGCGAAGGTGGGCAGGATGACTACGATGATGACGGTAATAGGGATCCTCTGTATGTTCCCAATAGAGGAGATGAAGAGGGGGACAGTTCAGAGGGGGAGTCAGAGAGTAGTAGGAGGAGAGAAGTTGCTGAAAGAAGCTGGGGCAGCTCTTCGTCAGAAACAGCTGGTGGCAGAGTCCGGCACCATGTATCGCCACCTATGTACAGCCAGCCAACTTGCCCTTCAGCATCAGCTGCTGAGGTCCCCATAGTGCCCACATCCCAGGGTGGCTCAGCGGTGTGGAAATTTTTTAATGTGTGTGCCTCAGATCGGACCAAAGCCATCTGTTCGCTCTGCCAACAAAAATTGAGCCGTGGAAAGGCCAACACTCACGTAGGGACAAGTGCCTTACGAAGGCACCTGGAGAAAAGGCACAAACAGCAATGGGATGGCCACCTGAGCAAAAGCAGCAGCAGCACACAAAAGAAAAGTCACCCTCCTTCTCCTCTTCCTCCTTCAGGTGCATCATCTGCTTCTGCCGCTTTCTCCCTTGCACCTTCACAGGCACCCTCCTCCACTCCGCCTCTGCCCTTGAGCGGTTCCTGCTCCTCTGCCCACAGCAGCAGTCAGGTGTCCGTGAAGGAAATGTTTGAGCGGAAGAAGCCACTTTTGGCCAGTCACCCCCTTGCCCGGCGTCTGACAGCTGGCGTGGCGGAACTGTTAGCTCGCCAGCTGTTACCATACCGGCTGGTGGACTCTGAGGCCTTCCGTAAATTTGTGGCCATCGGAACACCGCAGTGGAAGATGCCAGGCCGCACTTATTTTTCGAGAAAGGCCATACCCCAACTGCACCGTGAAGTTGAGAGGCAAGTGGTGTCATCTCTTGCGAAGAGCGTTGGGTCAAGGGTACACCTGACCACGGATGGCTGGTCTGCCAAGCACGGGCAGGGCCGCTACATTACCTACACAGCCCATTGGGTGAACCTGGTGGTGAACGATGGCAAGCAGAAAGCGGCGGACCAAATTGTGACACCTCCATGGCTTGCAGGCAGGCCTCCTGCCACCTCCTCTCCTCCTGCTACATGCTCTTCGCTGTCCTCCTCCTCCTCCTTGGCTGAGTGGCAGTTCTCCTCTCCAGCTACACAGCCCCAGCTCCGCAGGGCCTATGCTGCATGCCAGGTACGACGGTGTCACGCCATCTTAGACATGGCTTGTCTCAAAGCGGAGAGTCACACTGGAGCAGCTCTCCTGGCTGCTCTTAAGAAACAGGTGGATGAGTGGCTGACCCCGCACCACCTGGAGATAGGCAACGTGGTGTGCGACAACGGCAGCAATCTGCTTGCCGCTTTGCATATGGGGAAGCTGACACACATACCCTGCATGGCACATGTCATGAATCTAGTGGTTCAAAGATTTGTGGCAAAGTACCCTGGCTTAGCGGATGTCCTGAAGCAGGCCAGGAAGTTCTGTGGGCATTTGAGGCGCTCTTACACAGCCATGGCACGATTTGCAGAAATTCAGCGTAAAAACAACATGCCGGTGAGACGCCTCATTTGCGATAGCCCCACTCGCTGGAACTCGACCCTGCTCATGTTCTCCCGCCTGCTAGAACAGAAGAAAGCCGTCACCCAGTACCTCTACAACTGGAGTAGAACGAAACAGTCTGGGAAGATGGGGATGTTCTGGCCCGACAACTGGACACTGATGAAAAATGCATGCAGGCTTATGCGGCCGTTTGAGGAGGTGACCAACCTGGTGAGCCGCAGTGAGGGCACCATCAGCGATTTAATTCCCTACGCGTACTTCTTGGAGCGTGCTGTGCGTAGAGTGGCGGATGAAGCTGCGAATGAGCGTGACCAGGAACCGTTACGGCAGGAACAGGCATGGGACCAATTTTCATCAGACCCAGCTGTTTCCTCAACACCTGCGGCAGCACAGAGGGGGGAGGAGGAGGAAGAAGAGAGGTCGTGTGCAGAAGACGAGTCAGACTCAGAGGATGATGAGCAAGGTGTTTCTTTGGGGGAGGAGGAGGAGGAGGGGACAGCGGCAGGAGAACAACCGCAGCAGGCGTTGCAGGGGGCTTGTGCTGCTCAACCTTCCCGTGGTATTGTTCGCGGCTGGGGGGAGGAGGTTGACTTACCTGACGTCACTGAGGAAGAGCAAGAGGAGATGGAGGGTACTGGATCCGACTTTGTGCAGATGTCGTCTTTTATGCTGTCCTGCCTGTTGAGGGACCCCCGTATAAAAAACCTCAAGGGGAATGAGCTGTACTGGGTGGCCACACTACTAGACCCTCGGTACAGGCACAAAGTGGCGGACCTGTTACCAACTCACCGGAAGGTGGAAAGGATGCAGCACATGCAGAACCAGCTGTCAACTATGCTTTACAATGCCTTTAAGGGTGATGTGACAGCACAACGCCAGCAAGGTACCACTGCCACTAATCCTCCTCCCGTGTCCACGCAGTCAAAGACAGGACGCTCCAGCGATCTCATGGTGATGTCGGACATGCGGACGTTCTTTAGTCCAACGCCTCGCCGTAGCCCTTCTGGATCCACCCTCCACCAACGCCTCGACCGGCAGGTAGCCGACTACCTGGCCTTAAGTGTGGATGTAGACACTGCTGTGAACAGCGATGAGGAACCCTTGAACTACTGGGTGCGCAGGCTTGACCTGTGGCCAGAGCTGTCCCAATTTGCCATCCAACTTCTCTCCTGCCCTGCCGCAAGCGTCCTCTCAGAAAGGACCTTCAGCGCAGCTGGAGGCATTGTCACAGAGAAGAGAAGTCGCCTAAGTCACAAAAGTGTTAAGTACCTCACCTTTATCAAAATGAATGAGGCATGGATCCCGGAGGGCTGCTGCCCGCCCCAAGACTAAGTCAGTCCCCGCACACACAGCATCTCTGCCTGCACGCCGTGTGACTGGCTGCCTGGCCTGCCCCAAAAAGACTAAGTCGCTCCCAGTCCCTCCACACAGCATGTCTGCCTGCAGGCCGCTTCACTACCTTCTCCGCCACCACCAACAGGGTCCGGGACTCCAGGCGGATTGCTGAATTTTTTAGGCCGCTGCTAGCAGCGGCCGCTGTAATAATTTTTATGGTGCGTGTACATGACTGCCTAATTTTTCTGGCTGCACTGAGGGCAGCTGCAACAACAAAAGAAAAGGCATGTACATGCGCCCATTCCCCTTCGTGATCATTACCTTGCCGTGGTGAAGGGGCTTGCGTATCACAATGAAGCAATGACCGGCGCCTAGATGAGTGTCTCGGGGGGCACACAAAAGATAATAAGGTCGTTGCTTCATTGTGGTCAGACCAAATTTGATCAGCTGGACAGTCACTGTTCTGTCATTCAGCTACATCAGCCAGGCCGACCATATGGGCTGTAAAGCCACCAAAACCTGCACTCTCGCCATGGTGCGCACCAGTCCAGCACGGCCGTCACTACACAAACAGCTGTTTGCGCTGCGTTACACGGTGAGTTTGGTGTGTCAGTGTGAAGCAGTACCTTAATTACACTACCTGATTGATGTATACACATGCAAGATGTTTTAAAGCACTTTAGGCCTGTCATTTAGCATTCAATGTGATTTCTGCCCTTAAAACGCTGCTTTGCGTCAAATCCAGATTTTTCCCGGGGACTTTTGGCGTGTATCCCACTCCGCCATGCCCCCCTCCAGGTGTTAGACCCCTTGAAACATCTTTTCCATCACTTTTGTGGCCAGCATAATTTTTTTTTTTTTCAAAGTTCGCATCCCCATTGAAGTCTATTGCGGTTCGCGAACTTTAACGCGAACCGAACGTTCCGCGAAAGTTCGCGAACCCGGTTCGCGAACCTAAAATCGGAGGTTCGGCCCAACTCTACCCCCGTGCAGTGGAAATACGTGGATTGAATGGGAGCATAGTGAGGAGGTGTTGAATCACTAGATCTCCTCCCCTGTCCCTTCGTTGATGGGAGTGAACGGAGCTGTGACAAAAAAGGATTAAAGGGAATGGAAATGGACAAGCCTTTACCCAATACGCTTTGAGAAAGCCGCGTGGGTGGAGTGAAACGCGTCAGCAGGAGGGCCTGGTCCAAACCTGTGAGCGCTCACACTACCGAAACGCCAAATGGTGCCCGCAGATCTACCCAGAGCAGTTTAGCGGTGAACAGGCGGTAAGGTGACCCAAAGCGTCGAGCTTGAAGCGGTGATTACACAGCCCTGAGTAGAACTCCCTTGCAGGAAGCAAAACTAGAGCCGTTACAACACCGGAAATGGCGAGCCCTACACACCACAGCATCGTGGGTGACGTATAACAGCTGCTAAGCTTGATGGCTAAGTATCTATAGTCTATTCTTTGGACAAAGTGTTTATGTCGTGATTCCAGTATATTGACTTTACACAGATCTAACGAAAACAACAATTTGTTGTCATATACATCAGTCAGTCCTGTTGGGAATCATATTATAGCAACATCGGTTGATGAATTGTATATAGGAAGGTCAGCAAACTAGCTTGGTGGAAAATTGTATGGCCATACATTGACTGTGTGTGAGTGGAGGCCTCACGGTATGCGCCGGTGGCGGGCCCACATATATGTCATTTGATGATTGGTGGACGGTTCAGATTGGCATAGGCAATCACTGGGTGATCAGACCTGTTATTAACATCGCAGTGAAAGTGGGATTGCAATATCATACCGCTCTTGGTTTGTGACCAGTGTTTTTATTGGTTTTAAGGGGAGAATTGATGTTATTCAGCTGCTGAATCATTTTTGTATGCCATAAATAAAGATTTGTTAAAAGCACGTGTAGAGAGAGGCTAAAAAAATGGTTGTTGTTAGGTGTCTAGGATACTGATGTCTCTCCTCACGACAGTGAGTAGTGCTACAAATTGACACGTTGTCCACCTGATATTACTTGGGTGTCATTTTTTTTTTTTTAAGGAAAATAAGATTAAGTCTCTCAGCTTCAGCATTAATATCTATATTAATTGATAATTTGTACTTAAAAGACTGGAGAGATAAAGGGGCACCAATGTGCAAGACTTATTTGATAACGACTGTCTGAAGTCCTTTGAAGTTCAGCAACCTGTTTTGTACCCTCATGCTGGGAATACACTGCTTGACTTTAAACCATTTAGATGGCTCGATTGATCATTTCTGACATGTCCGATCTCTTGCCCAATCTATTCCGCGCTCGATTTTGCATGGGGAACAATGGGAAAAGATGAGAAAAAATCGAATGGAAGATAAGAGAATCGGGCGCGAAATTGAGCGAGGAATCAATTGGTAGAGATGTCGCGAACCTCCGATTTTCAGTTCGCGAACCGGGTTCGCGAACTTCCGAAGAAGGTTCGGTTCGCGGAAAAATTCGCGAACCGCAATAGACTTCAATGGGGAGGCGAACTTTGAAAAATAGAAAAAATTATGCTGGCCACAAAAGTGATGGAAAAGATGTTTCAAGGGGTCTAACACCTGGAAGGGGGCATGGCGGAGTGGGATACATGCCAAAAGTCCCGGTGAAAAATCTGGATGTGACGCAAAGCAGCGTTTTAAGGGCAGAAATCACATTGAATGCTAAATTGCAGGCCTAACGTGCTTTCAAACATCTTGCATGTGTATACATCAAACAGGGAGTGTAATTAGAGTACTGCTTCACACTGACACACCAAACTCACTGTGTAACGCACCGCAAACAGCTGTTTGTGTAGTGACGGCCATGCTGGACTACTGCGCAACATGGCGTGATTGCTCTTCCTCACTCAGTGATGTCAGGTAATGTGTGACTTCCTTCTCAACTTTCCATGGCATTGTTAAAAAGCTTACGTTTTGTTTTTAATTTACATTTTCTACTTGCTGTGTACTTGTTCAGTACCGCTACAATGAGAATCCTGTGGAGGCGGGCAAGTCTGCCATTGTGACCCCGGGTAATGGCCGGGGAATGAGAGGTTTGAATCCGGTGTGGAGCCTGAGCAACGGCTACCACTACACATCCAAGGAGGGCAGCGGGCAGGCATGCACGCCCGCCCGCCCCGAGGTAGTGACCAAAAATAACAATACAGGAGGAGGACTTTCGAGGCCCTGCTGTGTATTTGAAAAGAATGTACTTTAAATTCTTTAACGAGAACCAGTTATGGCGGGCAAAGATGACACCACATTCCTTTCACGAGAATCATATGGAGGCGGGCAAGTCTGTCATTTGTGACCCCGGGTAATGGCCGGGGAATGAGGGATGGAATCCGGTGTGGAGCCTGAGAAACGGCTACCACCACACATCCAAGGAGGGCAGCAGGTAGGCATGCACGCCCGCCCCGAGGTAGTGACCAAAAATAACAATACAGGAGGCGGACTTTCGAGGCCCTGCTGTGTATTTGAAATGAATGTACTTTAAATCCTTTAACGAGAACCAGTTATGGCGGGCAAAGATGACACCACATTCCTTTCACGAGAATCATATGGAGGCGGGCAAGTCTGTCATTTGTGACCCCGGGTAATGGCCGGGAAATGAGGGATGGAATCCGGTGTGGAGCCTGAGAAACCGCTACCACTACACATCCAAGGAGGGCAGCAGGTAGGCATGCACGCCCGCCCCGAGGTAGTGATCAAAAATAACAATACAGGAGGCGGACTTTCGAGGCCCTGCTGTGTATTTGAAATGAATTAACTTCAAATCCTTTAACGGGAATCCGTTATGGAGGGCAAGTCTGCCATTGTCACCGCGGGGAATGAAGGTTGGATTGCGGCCCGAAGTGGGAGCCTGCTGAGACCCATGCTGTAGCTGCCCTGACCGTGCTTTGCAGACCAGGCATCTGTGGTCAGATGGACCCTTGAGTCAGCGGAAGACAAACCAAGTCGAAAGCATTTGCCAAGAATGTTTTACGGAGGGCAAGTTTTTTTGCCCTTTTTTTAAATTTTTTGAAAATGATAGATGGTTGTATTTTTAAATTGTTTGAAAGTTTAGATGGTTGTATTTTTAAATTGTTTGAAAGTTTAGATGGTTGTATTTTTAAATTGTTTAAAAGTGTATCCATTCTTCCTCCCCCCAGCCACGAACAATACCATGGGAACGTGGAGCAGCAGAAGCCCCCTGTGACGGCTGCCACGGTTGTTCTCCGCTGCTTGTCTTTTGAGGGGTGCTTCTTTTCCTCAGGTGTTCTTGCCATAGCTGTTTGTGCCTTCTCTCCAGGTGCCTTCGTAAAGCACTTGTCCCTACGTGACAGTTGGCCTTTCCACGGCTCAATTTTTGCTGGCAGAGACAACAGATGGCTTTGCTCCGATCTGAGACACACACGTGAAAAAATTTCCAAACCGCTGAGCCCCCCTGGGCTGATGGCGCTACGGTGGCATCAGCAGCTGACGTTGAAGGGCATGTTGGCTGTCTGGTCATAGCTGGCGATACATGGCACCGGACACTGCCCCCAGCTGTTTCTGAGGACGAGCTCCCTCTGCTTCTATCATGGAGTCGTCTCCTCCTACTCCTCTCTGACTCCTCCTCTGAACTGTCCCCCTGGTCATCTCCTCTACCGGGAACATATGTGGTATCCGTATAATCGTCATCATAATCCTCCTGGCCAGCTGCGCTTTCCTCAGACACCTCCTCAAGTGCACCAACTTCAGGTGGTCCACCATCATCCCCATCCACACACGTTACGTCCATACTATCGCCACCTAACTCAGACGTATGAGGTGGTGTACCTGCGCCTTCTTGTTGTTGTTGCAGTAGTGGCTGGGAATCAGTGATTTCACCACCACCACCAAATAACTCCTGCGAAGTGTCAAATGCAGCGGATGTGGTGCTTGTTGTAGCGCTGGTGGCTGCGGGAGATGAGGTGTTCTGTGTTAAATACTCAATCACCTCCTCACGATTTTGGGAAGTGATGGCACGTGCCTTCTTCTGAGCACTGTATTTTGGGGCAGGTCCGCATGAAATCACAGCAACACCACCTCGCACAGCCACAGACCTGCCGGTGCCTGGTGGCCTTCCTCTGGGTCTGCCTCTACCTCTTCCTCTACCTGGTTTGTCCATTTTGTCCATCTTGGGGGTATGCTAGCTATATGCAGTGAGGTGGGTTCTCACTCAACACAACAGGTAGTTAGATGCAGTGAGCTGGGTTCACTCAAAAGTAAAGGTACTTAAGATGCAGTGAGGTGGGTTCTCACTCAACACAACAGGTAGTTAGATGCAGTGAGGTGGCCAGGTAGGTTCACACTCAACACAACAGGTAATTAGATGCAGTGAGCTGGGTTCACTCAACACAAGGCTAGGTATATGCAGTGATGAGGTGGGTTAAGTAAACACAACAGGTACTGGGTAGTTAGATGCAGTGAGCTGGGTTCACTCAACAGTAAAGGTACTTAAGATGCAGTGAGGTGGGTTCTCACTCAACACAACAGGTAGTTAGATGCAGTGAGGTGGCCAGGTGGGTTCACACTCAACACAACAGGTAGTTAGATGCAGTGAGCTGGGTTCACTCAACAGTAAAGGTACTTAAGATGCAGTGAGGTGGGTTCTCACTCAACACAACAGGTAGTTAGATGCAGTGAGGTGGCCAGGTGGGTTCACACTCAACACAACAGGTAGTTAGATGCAGTGAGCTGGGTTCACTCAACAGTAAAGGTACTTAAGATGCAGTGAGGTGGGTTCTCACTCAACACAACAGGTAGTTAGATGTAGTGAGGTGGCCAGGTGGGTTCACACTCAACACAACAGGTAGTTAGATGCAGTGAGCTGGGTTCACTCAACACCACGCTAGGTATATGCAGTGATGATGTGGGTTAAGTAAACACAACAGGTACTGGGTAGTTAGATGCAGTGAGCTGGGTTCACTGAACAGTATACAGTAAAGGTACTTAAGATGCAGTGAGGTGGGTTCTCACTCAACACAACAGGTAGTTAGACTTAGATGCAGTGAGCTGGGTTCACTCAACACAACGCTAGGTATATGCAGTGATGAGGTGGGTTAAGTAAACACAACAGGTACTGGGTAGTTAGATGAGGTGAGCTGGGTTCACTCAAAACAAAGCTAGGTATATGCAGTGATGAGGTGGGTTAAGTAAACACAACAGGTACTGGGGTATATGCAGTACTGGGTAGTACAATGTGCAGCTCCCTGTCACACACACAGGCAGTCAGTCACTGAATGTGCTGGGCTGCTGGCAGTGGCACACACACTATCAATTAGCAAGGCTGTGCATGCAACAAAAGTGTCATAAAAAAAAATTTACAGGTTGAGCTCTGAAAAGAGCTGTTGCTGGGTGCTTTAAAAGCAATATTAATCAGTCAGGAACAAGCAAAGCAGCCTAGAACCTAACTAATCTGTCCCTAAGAGAAAAAGTCTGCAGCAGCTGTCCCTTTCCTCTCTCTAGCAGGCACACGAGTGACTGTAATGGCCGCCGGAGGCTGCCTTATATAAGGGGGGGTGGGGCTCCAGGGCTTACTGTAGCCTGAATGGCTACAATGTGCCTGCTGACTGTGATGCAGAGGGTCAAAGTTGACCCTCATAGTGCATTATGGGGCGAATCGAACTTCCGGAAAAGTTCGCCTGGCGCAGGCGAACGCGAACCCCCAATGTTCGCCTGGAACCGTTCGCCGGCTAACCGTTCTGTACACCTCTATCAATTGGGCGGGAGAGTCGAGAACCTCAAAAATGTACCGTGTATTCCCAGCATAAAAGGGAAACTGAAGTGAGAAGAATATGAAGGCTGCCATATTTTTTTTCTTTTCAACAATACCAGTTTTCTGGCAGCCCTGCTGATCTCTTTGTCTGCAGTAGTCTTAACACCAGAAACCAGCATGCAGCTTATGTTATTCAGATCTGACAATAATGTCAGAAACACCTGATCTGCTGCATGCTTGGGTCTATGGCTAAAATTGGTATTGCTTAAAAGGAAATAAATATGGCAGCCTCCATATCCCTCATTCAGTTGTCCTTTAAGACTGACTTTTACAAATATTTGCAGATTAGGCATTACTTAGGTTCAACTCCAATAATGGGGCCTAAAGGGGCCCATACACCTAACAATTTTCCCGCCGATACACGGCCGATTCGATCACAGTGATCGAATCGGCTGTGAAATCGCTGTGTGCACCGATGACAGAACGATCGATTTCCATCTGAAATCGATCGTTCCCATTGATTCCCGTCGATCCGTCCGGGCGGAAGATTTTTCTCGATCGCCGGCGGGTCGGGAGTGCATTGATAGCGGCGTTCGAATGCCCGACGACCGACACAATACAGCGACTATACATTACCTGTTCCGGCCGGCGCCGGTCTGGTCTCTGCTGTCTTCTCCGCTCCGCTCTGGTCTGGTCTCCGGCATGCTTCACTTCTTCCTGCCCGGCAGGAAGTTTAAACAGTAGAGGGCGCTCTACTGTTTAAACTTCCTGCCGGGCAGGAAGGAGTGAAGCATGCCGGAGACCACACCTGGCCAGAGTGGAGAAGAAGACAGCAGAGACCTGGGGAATTGGGGGGGGGGGGGGGGAGTGGCGGCAGCACCACCACCACCGCAGATTGTGAACGGTTTCAGGCTGAAATCGGTTCACAATCTGTTTGCAGTAAGGTGGTCATACGATCCCTCTCTGATCAGATTCGATCAGAGAAGGATCTATCTGTTGGTCGAAACTGATGGCAAATCGACCAGTGTATGACCACCTTTATATTGCACTACCGAATAAATTGTACTAGGTAAACGGACACTGGAGCACTTCGCCTATAGAGGCCTAACCACATATGTACATTATGTATACACGGAGATATATATCAGTCTCCTTGTTCCCCTTTATGATTAAAAACACTGTATATATTCACAATTCATAAGAGGGTTTACTTTAAAATAAAGTGTGTCCAATCCAACAGTCATGGGTTTGTTAAAGTTAACAGCAAAGTCTATCATCAGTTGACTGCAAAACTTTAGCAAGGGTCTTTGCTGATCCCCCCCCCCCCCATTAATTTCCATGGGGTGTAGCTATCTTGCAAGCGTTTGCGTCAAAACAGACCAGATGAACTATTGCTTAACCCAAATTGATTGGTAACTGTTGATTGTAGAGGACACACCTGCCTGTTGGAAGGGCTTAAACCATGGAAAAACCCTGCCTCTGATATTGGTAAATTAGAACAAACAAGACCCCATAGGGGTTAACAATAACTCTTCATAGAAGATAGCTGGGTGGTATACCATATCTGCATTGTGTACAGTGAGACAAAAGTGGTGAACAAATAGAGTGCCAACTCTACGATCGTTTCACTCCTTAAGCGGAGCGTCGTCAGGAGTATGTGTAGTGCACAAAGTATTTACAATGAATATACAATAATCATCCCCCCACCAACACACATAGATTCCCCCAGCAAACAGCCCAAGTCAGAGCTCTTGGGCATGGTTTAAGCCCTTCCAACAGGCAGGTGTGTCCTCTACAATCAACAGTTACCAATCAATTTGGGTTAAGCAATAGTTCATCTGGTCTGTTTTGACGCAAACGCTTGCAAGATAGCTACACCCCATGGAAATAAATGGGGGGGATCAGCAAAGACCCTTGCTAAAGTTTTGCAGTCAACTGATGATAGACTTTGCTGTTAACTTTAACAAACCCATGACTGTTGTATTGGACACACTTTATTTTAAAGTAAACCCTCTTATGAATTGTGAATATATACAGTGTTTTTAATCATAAAGGGGAACAAGGAGACTGATATATATCTCCGTGTATACATAATGTACATATGGCCACCTTTAGTCACTGCGAGATATGATAGTGGTAATATCGAACAGGGCAACTAACATGTCGAGCATCTCTACCCTCTGAAATTACTTAAATACACCTTAGGGTAATGCTTTGTTATGGCAAACAACAGATTGGTACAAGGCCTTTGGGGTATCTGTATCCAAAAGGGTTTGGGAATTAGCAACAATGGAAATAGCATTGTATTCATCACCAAGAAAATAACTTAACCACTTGAGGACCATGGTGTTAAACTCCCCTAGTGACCAGGCTATTTTTTCTTAAAATGGCCACTGCAGCTTTAAGGCCAAGCTGCAGGGCCGCACAACTCCGCACACAAGTGATTCCCCCCCCCCCCCCCTTTTCTCCCCACCAACAGAGCTCTCTGTTGATGGGGACTGATCACTCCATAGCTGTTTATTTTTTTTATAAATATTTTTATAATTTTTTTTAATACATTTTGCTTTTTTTTTCTTTTCAGTCCCCCTCCCTCCCCCCGCCAGCCAATCAGCGTGATCAGCTGTCATAGGCTTCAGCTTCAGCCTATGACAGCCGATCACTCCCCGGCCTATGGAGGGGAAAGCCGTGGCACACAGCTGTTCCCTGTACATCGCTGCAGCTGGTCGCAGTGCTGTAGAGGGTAATTAGATGGCGGTTTCGCCGTCTAAGTCTCCCGAGCGGCGATCACCGCTCGGAAGACTGAAGACGGGGTGGAGCTCTGCCCCAAAAGCAGGAGATGCGCGCGCAGCCTGCGCACGTTCTCCTGCTAGCCCCATAGAAGACCGTTCACGCCAATCAGCGTGGATCGGTCCTGGAGCTGCCGCACTGCTCACGCCAATTGGCGTGGAGCAGTCGGAAAGTAGTTACAGATTACATGGCAATGGTATAATACTCCTCTTCAGTTAGTTAACCACTTAAGCTTATCCGGATGAAAATTCTCGTCCAGACAGGTGCCGCTAAAGGCAAACTGGACAAGTATTCTCGTCCAGTGTTTAGGCGGCAGTGCATGTGAGGAGGCCCTGTGGACCCCGGCGGTTTTCCATTTTAGCTATTGGGGAAGGGAAACAAGGCTTCCCTGAACAAATCGCAGTGCCTGTAATGAACGGACATGACCCTCGATCAGGGGCCATGTCCATTCGGAAGAATGAACGTGAATGAAAGTTAAAAAAAAAAACTTCCTGGTAAACCAGAGGGTGTTTCCAGCTCAATCTAGTGGCAAAAAGTTATTATAATTATAATTACACACCACAATTTTTTTTTATTAATTTAAATCACTTCCAAAGCCCTCTCCCCCCACCCCAGTTATTAAGCAAACAAAATGAAAAAAAAAAAAGAAAAAAAAAAAAGGTTACAAAAATTCCATAAATAGTTGCCTTAGGGACTTAGCTTTTTTTTTTTTTTCAATATGTATGTCATGAGGGTATATTATTGTTATTTTAGTACATAGGGGCTTACAATTAATGGGACACAAAAAAAAAACAAACAGAAAAAATACACCTCTATTTCCACATAATATATTGATGACATACATTGTACTAGGAACATAATTTAAATGTTGTGATAGCCATGACTACTAAGCAAATAAAATGGGTGGGTTTTATTTATAGCAGCATTGCTTATTTTAAAACTGTAGGGGATGTAATTGGTGAAATAGTGTTTTTGTCTTTTTTTGTGTGTGTATTTGCCTATAAAATGCATAGAAATAAAAAAAATTAAGTATCGCTCACAAAAAAAGCTTAATTTGTGGTGAAAAATACACAAGATATAGACCATTTACGAGTAATGAGTATTGAAAAAGTTACTGTCGAATGAATAGGAGGAGCACTGACAGGGGAAAATTGCTTCCGTCCTGAAGGTGAAAACACCTGCGAGCTGAAGTGGTTAAATATCAGAAAAGCTCCTGCTAGGGTCTCAGATCTCTCCCTCACATTCTTTGGTTTTGCTCACTTATACAGGCAATGTGGAAGGACGTGGATGCACTGATAAACAATTTGCCAAATAGGATAGGGCCATTAGCCATCCTCCATGTTCATACTCAGAGCACGCCTTATCAGATCAGATTTTTAATATTGCATATTTTGAAGGCCACTAGGAAATTAATATCCCCTTACTGGAATTCTCCTTTAGTTCCATTTCTACAAGAGAAATGGAATAAAGTTGATTTTCATCTCCGTGCCAAAAAACTAATAACTCCCAGAAATGGGTGTCTACAATTCTTCTAAGTATCAATCCAAGATTGGCACACTGTAAACCCAGACACTACTTTACTATCTTAGATACAGTTGAATCTTAGCCATTGAGGGATGTATTAACCTACTGTGACTAAAAACCTTTTATAAACCTATATCCCTCTCTATCTGTTAGCCTCAGCCTTTTCATCTTTTTCCTTTCCTTTCACCTTGCTGTTTTGCTTACTTATTGATAGGTTTACATCTGTGCTCCTGCCTTTACAGTATGAATCCACAGGCCTTTAATCATATTTTATACCACCTCTCCCATCTTGAGGTTGTGAGGCTAATTGGACCTACTGCAAACTGCAGTTTTCTTTCTCCTGCAGTTAATATTAGTATAGATTTAGGTATTTCTATACCTTTTTATTTCAGATATGCAAATCAATCAAAAAGTTATGCTAGAAGCCTAATGGTGGCCATACATGGTATAATTTTCCATTTTTTTTTATTAGATAATTTAGTTTGATTATTCTGTTAGATCGAATATAAAGGTTTTTCCAGCATGTCTGATCAGATTTTTCTCGAAAAAAACGGGATAATCGTTCAAATTACTTGATCGAAAAAATATATATTTTCAACTTTCATTCGATTCGATCATTTAGATCGATTAAACGGGATAATCGAACATTTTTATTGTACCATGTATGGCCACCATAAGAATTTAATGCTTTGGAGACGATATGAACATTGTCTGTATTATCTCTTACACAGCCTGTTGTTGGTGACTTGAATATGTTCTCTGGCTTGTCACTGCCTGATTGTTATACTATGCAAACCTGTATTTTTATGAATATTGTAACTCACCTTTAAATATAAATAAAATGCGGGACAGCTTGAAATTGGATAGATAGCCTGCAAGTAACAATGTTATGTATATCTTGAAAAATTTGGTTACGCGTGATTAACCACCCTGGCCTTCTACTAACCTCCTTAGCGGTAACCCCGTGTGTGACACGGGGTAAGCCGCCGGAGGGTGCCGCTCAGGCCCTGCAGGGCCGATTTTCATAATTTTTTTTTTTTTGCTGGACGCAGCTAGCACTTTGCTAGCTGCGCCAGCACCCCGATCGCCGCCGCCGCGCGCCCGATCGCCGCTATCTGGTGCGGCGCGCCCCCCCCCCCCAGACCCCTGCGCTGCCTGGCCAATCAGTGCCAGGCAGCGACAAGGGGTGGATCGGGTCTCCCAATGACGTCCCGACGTCGCTGACGTCGGTGACGTCATCCCGCCCCGTCGACATGGCGACGGGGGAAGCCCTCCAGGAAATCCCGTTCTTTGAACGGGATTTCCTGATCGCCTATCGCCGGAGGCGATCGGCGGGGCTGGGGGGATGCCGCTGAGCAGCGGCTATCATGTAGCGAGCCCTGGGCTCGCTACATGATTTAAAAAAAAAATATCAAAAAAAAACTGCTGCGCTGCCCCCTGGCGGTATTTTTCATACCGCCAAGGGGGTTAAGATCGCCAGGGCGGCTGCGGGAGGGTTTTTTTTTTAATTAAAAAAAAATATTCCATGCAGCCAACTGAAAGTTGGCTGCATGAAAGCCCACTAGAGGGCGCTCCGGACGCGTCATTCTGATCGCCTCCGGCGATCAGAATTAACAAGGAAGACAGCAATGAGCGGCCTTCCTTGTTTTGCTTACCTCGTCGCCATACCTCGTCCTGATGTCAGCTGCCTGCGATCCAGCTTTTAGCGCTGGCCCGAACTGTTTGTTCCGGCTACGCTGGGCTCGGGCGGCAGCAGGGCCTGAGCTGCAGCCTACGGCGGTGATGGACGAGCTGAGCTCGTCCATACCGCCCAGCAGGTTAAGGTTGGATTCCCCATTATTATGATGTTGCTATGTTTCTAGTTTTTTAATTGTACTGTGCAATAAACCTCTGTGTCATGTAATTACATTTAACATGTATTTAACAGTGATCTTACCAATATCACACAGCAGGGTGTGGACGGGGTCTAATGTCTGCTGGGCCTGATTGGGGCAGGGTCACAAAGGTTAAAAAGAACCTGAACTGAATATAAAACATCAAAATAACCATACACAGGTCATAATTACCTCCTGTGTTGTCTACTTCTCAATCTCTTTCTCCTCTACAGCGTCCTGTTTGTCCACTGTGATCAATGAATTTCTCTGTCCTTTTGAAAATGGCTGTAACCCCTAACAGCTTCCTGGTCAGCACACTGTTAAACTGTAATATCACCCACTTGAGCCATAGGAAAACATGAACATTACCTTGCACATTCAGTTGTAACTGACAGCAGCTGATATATAACTGACAGCAACTGGTATATTTCATATTGTCAGAAACGGAAGGGATCGCTGTAAGAAGAAAATGGAGAGCTTCTGAGAGGAACTGACGGTGAAGTTGGTATGTAATTTCCAGTTGCAGCTACGTCATGTGTTTATTTTTAATAATTTTCCTCACTTCAAGTTCCCTTTAAAGCCTAGGGTGGCTGTAGACAAGGGTTGACCTGGCACTCAGGCAGTTAAAAGCTTAAAAGCCCACTGCCAGCTGCCAGCACACAAACCCAGTCCGCAGCTGCTCTGCTTTAACAACTTGTGCACATTGTATCAGATGGCTACGGACTCGGAGTGCAACAGTGACTCCCCCTTCAGGTTCTGCTCACCCCAGCGCCAAATCTTAATCTTCCCCTCCCATCAGTCACTTTGCACTCTCCAGCTGGCATTTATTATTGTGTGAGTTGCCAGCAATGTCCCAATGTGTCACATGATGAGGGGTGCCAGCTAGAGAGTAAGACACACGGTGGCTGACGGATAGGAAGACAAAGATTCAGAGCTGGAGCAGAGCCTGATGAGATCAGTCACTGCTAGGGAGTGTCTGGCTACCTATACTGAAGGAGGGGGGATCTCCAACAGCAGAAAGCCATGCACAGAGGACAAGGCCATGCATGAGTGGTTTTGAGCCACCGCGCATGTACAGATCATACTCACACATGTCCAGTACAGTTGAGCTTATACAGAGATGGGAGCACAGCTGTAAGGAAGAAGAGGGTCCTGGGCAGCAGTGGTGGGGTCTGAATATGTTCAGAGGGTCTCAGCACTGGAACAGTGGGCGTCACGAAGATCTACTAAGATAAGTGTCTATTTAGTTTCAGGTTCACTTTAAAGGGAAGGTCCAAGCAAAAAAAAAAATGAGTTTCACTTACCTGGGGCTTCTACCAGCCCTAGGTAGCCATCCTGTGCCCTCGTAGTCACTCACTGCTGCTCCAGTCCCCCGCTGGCAGCTTTCTGACCTCGGAGGTCAGGGCCACATTGCATACATTTTTACGCATTCCAGCTAGTGCAGGAAAAAAAATGTACGCATTGCACCACTAACGCGTAAAAATGTATGTGTTAATGTTCCTGCACTAGCTGGAATGCGTAAAAATGTACGCAATTCGGCCCTGACCTCTGAGGTCAGAAAGCTGCCAGCGGGGGACTGGAGCAGCAGTGAGTGACTACGAGGGCACATGATGGCTGCATGGGGCTGGTAGAAGCCACAGGTAAGTGAAACTCCTTTTTTTTTTTTTGCTTGGACCTTCCCTTTAAGACTGAATATATGCTGGTGAAAAAGTATGTGTAAGTTGGGGGAGTGGAGGTTGAGATGCTGTTGGGCATGGGGAGAGCGACAGTTGACAGTGGACCTTGGGTGGTAAAATGTACAAATCTGGCCTTTCACAGATTGAGATAAGGAGATTGCTCTGACATGAATGATTTTCAATAGTGAAAGAAAACAAAAACAAGTGCAGCATTTCATCTGAGCATTGTAACTGCAGTCCCAGACAAATAGCATAATTTAGATTATCTGAATATCTTAGCCTTAAGTGGTGCAATAAAAGGTTTTTTGTTTTTTTTTTACTTTTGAATTTTAAGTACACTTGCAGAGCACCCTAAATAGAATATTGTCATGGGGACATGACTGATGATGACTGCAGTCATCCCAGTAACAACCATAAAAATACATCAATACAATTCAGTTAAAAGGTCTCTGGATCCCTTTAGTGACAGATGTATACACCTCAAATAAAAAAAATGTTTTTACTGCTGTGACCTGCATCTTAAATGACCCAGAAAATGTAATGGAATATGCCAACTTTTAGGTCACTGCTAACATGGAGGCATTCAAGGAGTACCAAAGGCTTGCAGTGCTGTATCTGAAGAGAGGGATCTTTCTCTTCCTCCACTGACTATAGTCTGACTTTAATGTATTGTACTTTCAGCTAAACCTGAAAAAGCATATTCTGAAAAAACTAGTCCAATTTCTAAAAATCAAAATCTTCAGATTTTGCTGCTTGCCATTTCTTAACAATTGTTAGTGCTATTTCTGTGGCTGGCTATATTACAGTATGTATCTACTGACTGGGGCTTTAAATGCTGTGCTGACCATAACCTGTTTAAGTGAGTGTACAGTATGTGAGTGTATGTCATACTGGGCACACACTAGAAGATTTGGTTTCAGAGATGTCTGTGTAGATCATAAAAATGTTCCAACAGTGCAGTGAGGTGTCATTGCACATTGCTTCAATAAACCATCAGGTACTGTTGCGAGTCGACCAGAATGAGCAAGATAGAGCAAGATAGAGACCATGTCATGGTCCTTTGTTTGTCATACTGTTTAAAGCAGTTGGATCAGCCATACTATGGCAGGGAAAAAAACACATATATAAGTAGATAAATAGTTGATCTACTTACATAACACATGTATTATACTGTCCACGTTTTGATTTCAGTGAATGTTATATAGTTAATGACGAGAATTCTGTTCCTGGTGGGGGCCATGTCTTTTGCCCACAGTTAAGGCTAACTCGTGATGTTATTTCTGCCCTTTACTTTTTTCTTGCCTCCTCCAATCGCTGAGTCGCCTTAGCCTTGCTTGTAAACACAAGTGAGTAGGGGATTAGGTTTCAGATAAGCAGCTGGCAGGGAAATAAAGGAAAGAGGAGGAATACATTATAGATAAAAAGAACCCCCAGCATGCAATTCTTTGGCACCGACTACTAAAGGGCCAGTGCTCCTTAAGTATGTTATAACTCCAAATCATAACAGCAGAAAAAGTTTTGAATGCAGGATTGGCATCTTTATCACTTAATACACTCAGACCAGTTGCTGTTGAAATTTGATTTTTATGGTGACGATACCGCTTTAAGAATTCAGGTCAGCAGCTAAACAAACCTCAGATATCCTACAGTCAAGTAAATATTGCTCAGATGTAACACAAAGATGTTTTCATTATGGTGTATTTTCCTGCTTTGGATTGGCTGTGATGATGTGGTGTTGGAGAGTCCAATTTGATCTTCATCTGTAAAGGTCTTGTGGGGATTTAAACACTGGGTAATCGCCTGCCTGCCTTTTCATTATAGCCAGCTGTACCACAAGTAGAGTAGGAGTGATGCTTCACTCTGCTGTTGTCATGAGGGACATGTTGGTGTTTCCCTGTTAGTGATTGTGTCCACCCATTGAGTCACCCATGTGTTATGACCTAACAGTGCACAATCAATAACTGTTCGCAAGTTCAGGAAAAACATTTTAAGAAGTTTGCCGGTGTTTGTGTTTAAAGCCAACCAATATAGCTGCAGAGAACTTTCACCGTTTTGCAGCTCTGTTAAAAGTAAAGGTTATTGTACAGTTTCCACTAATCTTTTACTGCTAAATGAATACATCATATTACAGCAATATAGTATAATACATAAAGTGAACCCTGTCTTGATGTAAAACCCCTGCTGTTATTCCTAGCTGTAAAAAACGTAATGCTATTTTTTACTTGCTCTTGGTTTGTGTTGTGTTATCTTTTATAGTATCAAGAGACCTGTTTATTGTCAGCATTAATCTACCTGTACCTACTAGCATGCACCAGCCTAAGGCCTATAACATATGGACGACTGCAAAGGTAAAATCTCACTGACAACATGTCACCACTAGTAAGAAAATGCCCAAGCAGATTTTTATTAGCAACCCAGGCAACACTAGCTTTGCTAGCAACAGAGCATTTTTTTCTTCCATCCGTAGCTAGTGATGTGTGAGCAGCATTTTGGCTGGCAACAGAGTGACAAGTCATTCTGTTGCCAGTGATAGTAGCTATGCCTTTGCTGCTAATGTAAAAGCATTTAGTTGATTACTTGCTGGCAGCCTCTCAACAGCAAGGAATCACCTTTTCAATTGCCATGTGACATAGGCCTAAGTGATTCCAGGATACAACAATGCAAGACTGCCTATCTCTATAGATAATGAGATATCATTTGGAAGTCAATTTCCTAAAATGTAATTACTCTTCAAAGCCAAAAATTAAAGAATTTGAATTATTGCAGTGGGAATTTTAAGGCATTGCTTTCCAATAATCTGATTACACACAGGTAAAAAATCATCATAATTAATAAGATGTTCTTAAGGACAGAATTACATTTTGCCTGAACACAATTGTTACATTAAGTTACTTTATTTTACATCTGGATCTTAATGAGTGTGCCCTATATTACAGTTCAGTTTTGCTAGAATGTTATATTTGCAAACTGATCAATTCATCATATGGTCATATTTTAAGAATGTCTGGCCAGTTACATAGTTACATAGTTACTTGGGTTGAAAAAAGACACGTCCATCGAGTTCAATCAGAGAACAAAGTACAACACCAGCCTGCTCCCTCATATATCCCTGTTGATCCAGAGGAAGGCAAAAAACCCTTACAAGGCATGGTCCAATTAGCCCAAAAGGGAAAAAAATCCTGCCCGACTCCAGATGGCAATCAGATAAAATCCCTGGATCAAAAACATCATTGGGCATTCCTAGTAATTGTAGCCATGGATGTCTTTCAACACAAGGAAAGCATCTAAGCCCCCTTTAAATGCAGGTATAGAATTTGCCATAACTACTTCCTGTGGCAATGCATTCCACATCTTAATCACTCTTACTGTAAAGAACCCTTTCCTAAATAAATGGCTAAAACGTTTTTCCTCCATGCGCAGATCATGTCCTCTAGTCCTATGAGAAGGCCTAGGGACAAAAAGCTCATCCGCCAAGCTTTTATATTGCCCTCTGACGTATTTATGCATGGTAATTAGATCCCCTCTAAGGCGTCTTTTCTCTAGACTAAATAAACCCAGTTTATCTAACCTTTCTTGGTAATTGAGACCTTCCATCCCACGTATCAATGTTGTTGCTCGCCTCTGCACCTTCTCAAAAACTGCAATATCTTTCCTGTAATGTGGTGCCCAGAACTGAATTCCATATTCCAGATGTGGCCTTACTAGAGAGTTAAACAGGGGCAATATTATGCTAGCATCTCGAGTTTTTATTTACCTTTTAATGCATCCTAAAATTTTGTTAGCTTTAGCTGCAGCGGCTTGGCATTGAGTACGATTATTTAACTTGTTGTCGATAAGTACTCCTAAGCCCTTCTTCACGTTTGATGTCCCCAACTGTATCCCATTTATTTTGTATGGTGCTAGACCATTGGTATGACCAAAATGCATGACTTTACATTTGTCAACATTGCATTTCATCTGCCATTTATGTGCCCATATAGCCATCCTATCCAGATCCTGTTGCAGTATGTCCCTATCTTCCTGTGAGTTGATGATTCTGCACAATTTTGTGTCATCTGCAAAAATAGCAACATTGCTTACTACTGCATCTACTAGGTCATTAATAAATTGAAGCATTGGACCCAGTACAGACCCGTGTGGGACCCTACTGCTTACAGTCACCCATTTTGAGTATGGTCCATTGACTGCAACTCTTTGTTCTCTGTCCATTAGCCAGTTCCCTATCCATGCACACAGACTCTTCCCCAGTCCTTGCATCCTCAACTTTTGCACCAGACTTTTGTGTGGAACAGTGTCGAAGGCCTTTGCAAAGTCCAAGTATATCACATCCAGGGGCGTAACAATATACCCTGCAAGGGATGCAGTGGCAGGGGGGCCCAGAAGCTGCCGGGGCCCCATTCAGTGAGAATGACATGTAAGGGCAAGGAGAGAAAAAAGCTTTCTGCTCTCTGCACAATTGTTCTAATGACTGCATCTGCTCATCCACTGATAAGGAATCACACAAAGTTTTGCAGACAAATATTTGTAGACCGTCCCTATTCAGTGTTCAGCAGGCTCTTGTCTTGTGTACAGCCTGTTCTATCCCAGCCTTTATACTCCTCTCCAAGTGCAGTGTACTGCAGTGATGCTTGAAAACTCTGGGCACGGAGAGAAGATGGGAGGGGGGCCCATCCAAAGTTTTGCAGGGGGGCCCCGTGATTTCTAGTTACGCCCCTGATCACATCTACAGCGTTCCCAATATCCACATTAGCGTTCACTACCTCATAAAAGCTGAGCATGTTAGTCAAACAGGACCTGTCTTTAGTAAACCCATGTTGATGCTGAGAAATAAGATTATTTTCTACTATGAAGTCATGTATAGTATCTCTTAGTAACCCTTCAAATAGTTTGCATACAACTGATGTTAAGATTACAGGTCTATAATTTCCTGGATCTGTTTTTTGCCCTTCTTAAATAATGGGAAAACATGAGCTGTACGCCAATCCACTGGGACTCTGCCAGTTGAAAGAGAGTCACAAAAGATAAGATAAGGGGGTTTATCTATAACTGAACTTAATTCCCTTAGGACCCGAGGATGCAGGCCATCCGGGCCAGGTGCCTTGTCTATTTTTAATTTATTTAGTCTTGCCTTCACTTCTTCCTGCGTTAGGTATTTAATATTACAGTTGGAAGAGTGAGACTCTTCTGCATCTGTAATTTGCAACAGTGATGTTTCCCTTGTGAAGACAGAAGCAAAGAAAGCATTTAATAACTCTGCCTTACCTTGGTCATCCACCATTGAGTTCCCACCCTCATCCTTTAGGAGTCCAATACAGTCAACCTTTCTTTTTTCAGAGTTGATGTACTTGTAAAACTTCTTTGGGTTAGATTTGATATCCCTAGCGATTTGATTTTCAGCATCAATCTTTGCCAGCCTAATTTCTTTTTTACAACTTTTATTGCACTCCTTACAATTGCTTAATGCAGCCTCAGTCCCCTCCTGTTTTAGGATCCTATAGAAATTGTTTTTCCCCTTCATTTTATCTCTAACCTTTCTATTCATCCATAGAGGCCTTTTTTTTTATTCCTAGACATTTTGTTTCCATATGGGATATACATACTACATTATTGATTGAGAATAAGCTTAAAACTTGCCATTTCCCTTCAGTGTCCTCCCCTTGTAGTACATTATCCCAGTTCACCAAACTTAGTGCCTGCCTGAGTTGATTGAAGTTTGCTTTTCTAAAATTCATAGTTTTAGTGGTCCCGCTGCCCCGCGGCATATCAGTCACCAGATCAAATGTTATCATGTTGTGATCACTATTTCCCAAATGTTCTTGAACCTGCACATTTGATACATTATCTGGTCTATTAGAAATGATCAAATCCAGTAACGCATTCCCCCTAGTTGGTTCCATTACCATTTGAGTCAAGTAATTGTCCTGCAGTGATGGGTAGCCTCAATACTCCAGTCAATGTCCGGAAAGTTGAAGTCACCCATAACTATGACCTCATTTTTACTTGCAGCTTTTTCAATCTGCTGTAATAATTGCAGTTCTGCAGCTTCATGAAAATGTGGTGGCCTGTAGCATACCCCAATAAGCAATTGGCAACCTCTATTTCCACCATGAATATTTACCCAAATGGACTCGACATCTTTACAATCTTCCTCCATCTCCTCATTTAGGACAGCTGTAAAATAATGCTTAACAAAGAGGTTTTTCTCTTTGTTAAGAATTTTTTTACAGTTGTCCTGAATGATGAGATGGAGGAAGATTGATGAGATGGAGGAAGATCCACCTTGTTTCCCTGTTCTATCCTTCCTAAACACATTGTATCCCTCTAAATTTGCTATCCAGTCATGGCTTTCATCCATCCATGTCTCGGTTATTCCCACAATGTCATAGCCTTTGTCAATCAGAATGAACTCTAGTTCGTCCATTTTATTTGCAAGGCTCCTAGCATTGGTTACCAGGCACTTTATATTTTTACCTCCACATTTTCCAATTTTTTTGTTACATGAAATGGGCTACTTGAAGTTTTACCAACCTCCTTACTCTTTACACTGTCCCCTCCCCCTCTCCACCCCCCGTAATGTTAGACTCCCACTGTCTTTTTACCTTATCTTGTCTACATATTGAGACTTTACCCTCCTGCCTCCCCCCAGATCCTAGTTTAAAATCTCCTCCAACCGTTTAGCCATCTTCTCCCCCAATACAGCTGCACCCTCCCAGTCTTATTGTCAAAGTTATACTGGGAACCTGATTGACTGCTATGGGCAACTACAATACAGTAAATGTATTTACATACAACACAATGAGGTGCCCAGTTATAAAATTAAATAATCCAAACATACAAAACCTCTCAAGGGGGTTACACATATTTATTGACAACACAAGACTTTCCACATTCCAAGACTGCTTCCTCAGGTGAAAAAATGTTAAACAAATGTTGATATATTTGGACGGGCATGAGAAGACTGCATCTGCATTAAATCATTTATAAGAAATGTAACAAAAACTGCAAAAAGGTAATTAGATTTGTGAGACTGGAAGTGGAAAAACAAGTGTCTAATCCAAAAAAGTTTTACAAACACATACATTCAAAAAGAAATAAGGCAGAGAATAAAGGACTTCAACAAGATCAGGCAGGGACTGAGCTAAAACTGACATTTGCTTATGTCTTTAACAAGGTAAAGCCCTTATTTCACAATATGGCTCTGATTTGTTCCCACTCTACCTCATTCTGCATGAGTTGCCTAACACAGGAAGGTGTGCAGGTACATTCAAATAAGATCAACATAGACAAGGCACCTGGCCTAGATGGCACCCACCCTAGTGCATTAAAGTAGTGCACTGCAGTTCATTTTTCGGTGATTCTGTTTCAAGTAGCCCAGCTAAGAAACAGCATTCAGCCAAGAAACTATAGATCCATAAGCTTAATGTCAGTTGGTAGTAGATTAAACTAAGTGATGCGATATGAAATTATGTAGAACAAAATAATCTAATTTCAGTTCAACAGCATACATTTACTAATGACAGGTCCTGTATCACAAACATGCTAAGCTTTTATGAAGTGGTGAATAAAAATTTAGATCTTGTAAAAACAATAGATGTAGTGTGAAGTCAGAGGTACCTCAACAACAATATCACCTGAGGGCTATATCTTTCAGCTCAATGGGCCACTGCTGCCACAGACTGATATATTCCTTAATCCACCGGTCACAATGTTTATACTGTATACTGCGGTGCTATATGGAGTAACCAAAGACATTACCAATGGTCTACTCTTCACTAACAGCCACACCACCCACTCGGAAACCCCCTCTTCAGTGGTTCCTTCCAGCTGCGTAAGCACTCAACGTGTAGAAAGTTAAAACAGAGAGGTGACTTCTTAGTGGCTTTTGATAGGCACATATAACTTTTATTCAGTTTAAAAACATACAAAAATGTGCAGGGTTCACTCACATAAAGAGGGTCCTAATCCACTTAGGACCCTCCCTGGTAATCTGCACTTCCCACCAACGTGATACATACTAAGAACCCTGTGCACCCAGCAGTATGCAAAAGGTGCTCGCTCACATCCCGACTAGTTTCCATGGACTAGATCCATGGATCTATCTGACTACCATCTGGAGTCAGGAAGGATTTTTTCACTTTTTAAATCTAATTGGCCCACGCCTGTTAAGGGTTTTTTACCTTTCTCTGGATTAACTGGGATATGTGCGAGTTTAGAACAGTGATTTTTTTTTTTTCCGTTGAATTTGATGGATAGAGGTCTTTTTTCATCCCAACTAACTATGTAACAAGCCAGAAAAAGATAGTAATTATAGGTTAAACTTGACTATACATTTCAGAAGTTGCAGCATTATAACTTCTCAGTCCCAGTCTCTTTCTATCATTTTAAATATGCATAAAAACAGTGGAAAAGAGACAGAGCGCACTCAAATTGTGTATGTAGCCAGCTGGCCAAGGACAATTCTCACCTTTATAATGTGACATCACCAACAAACCCGGTCCCTGGCTTAAAGGGACAAGAGTGCTTATGCAGGTATACCCATACGGGTAATCCAGCACATCAGAAAGGTGAGATCTGTCCTCGGCTGGCTGGCCAGATATTTACATACACAAATTGAGTGCGCTCTCTCTTTCTCTCTCTTTCATCGTTTTTATGCAGAACTAACCAACTTGTATGGATACAAAGCAGCAACTTTATATAGTGTCATGGAATGTTATTTTAATTGCTTGCTCTCTGTTATACATTTATACATTTTAGTCATCATGTTAAATTTGCTATTCTAATCACCTGTTCTGTATTTTGTACCAGTGTTCATATTAGATGTATATCGTTGTCTGTATCATTATGTATCCCTTGTTTGTTTTCATACATTGTACAGTGCCACGGAATATGTTGGTGCTTTATAAATAAATAATAATAATAATAATACTATGATTGCTCCTCCATTTTTGGGGGGAGTTCCACTACTAGACACATAATTTTAAATATTATCCCCAAATGTTCTCTCTTGTAGCCACATTATGCAACTCTAACTAGCTAGAACAAATGTCAGTTGATCTAAAATGAATTTGTCATTGAAAGGCCCAATAATAGACCATATCCAATCTGATCAAAGGCATTGAATAGGTGGCTGCAACACATGTGAAGAAACATATTTCTCCCTACACAGGATTCAAAAGCTGCTCAGCACCAACCAATAATTCGTTTTTATGGGGCATACTGAATTATGGACTTGCGATATCAGTTAATACCTGTGTACATCACTGATCAGATGCCTGACTCGAAGTTTCCAAACTCAACTGCTGTGTAATCTAAGTATCCGCTGCTCTGTCACAGTTGTTTTGGATGCTGCAATAATTTTGAGGATATTTAATTTAGACACTGTCATACACCATTCAATTGTATGGAGCACTGATGCCTAAATAAGGACCCAGAGTCAAAACTACCACAACAGTGCATCCACTTGCTTTGCTCTTCTGATATAAATGTAAGGAGTGCAGTTAATTTCAAATTAGAACAAAATAGACACTCAAATGCAAATAGCATTGGTTCAAAACATAATGAGGCCTACTTTAAAGCGGAATATAACCCAGCATTTCATCTTTGCGCTAAAACATTATTTACAGCTTATTATATGCAACCAGCATTTTTTTTTCACTAGACCAGCATTTGAAGGGTTACACACAGAGCTTGATAGTTCAGTGCAGTGAAATGTGGATGCATCTGAAGTTGTAGATTATGTTATCTTGTGTTTACTTAAATGTATCAAGTGAGGAATGTGACACATTCTCTGACTGTGGAGAAGCAGCTCAACACAGACAGAGAGTCAAAGCATGTCTGCCTTCAATACATAATGAATAAAACCAGTTATAAATAAAATGCAAAGTCAGCTCATAAAGCAAAAAACTTTTGGGAACCTATAATTTCTTAATGAATAATAATACTTATGCACAAATGCAAATACGATAACCGTATGGCATATAAAAAGTAGGAAAAAATGTTTTTATTGAATATTATGTCAGGGTTTTAAACCGCTTTAACTACAATAAACACAGTACCAGACAAGCTGGTAAAATTACAATTTTTTTTTTTCTCTGATCCTGAAAAAATTACAAATCACTCTATGTACAAGTGCAGCTATTTCCATTGAGTACTGTATATCAAATGGAACTTGATTTAAAACAAATTCTGTTCTTCCTTGGGTGGTTCAAATCTTGTGTAATCGGACATTAGTTATGCAGTTTTAATGTTACTGTAAGAACACTCACACAGTATTATGTTCCATCACACTACCATGCAAAGGGCTTAACACATTTTTATCTTGTTCACTTGAGCTTCACAACCAGCTTGTGAAGGTCAGATTAGTTTATGTATGTTTTCCATTCCAAACTGTTGTATTTGATGTTAACATTTATTTGTATGACTAATCCTTTGGTATGTTTTAGACCTTTATGATAGGTCCTAGCATGGTTAGAAAGAGTCCTTCACAAAAACAATTTTTAATGTGCTGGAACAATGCACATGAAATAAAAATGTATCTAGCAGTCTACATCTAAATAGACTTAAAGGATACCCGAGGTGACATGTGACATGATGAGATAGACATGTGTATGTACAGTGCCTAGCACACAAAAAAACTATGCTGTGTTCCTCTTTTTTTCTTTCTCTGTCGGAAAGAGTTATATATCAGGTATGTAAGTGGCTGACTCAGTCCTATCTCAGACAGGAAGTGACTGCAGTGAGACCTTCACTGATAAGAAATTTCCCTTTTTATCTCTTTCTTGCTCTCAGAAGCCATTTTCTGCTAGGAAAGTGTTTTATAGTTGAGATTTCTTATCAGTGAGGGTCACACTGTAGTCACTTCCTGTCTGAGCCAGAGCAATTTTCACCTTTCAGCGCTCCTTCCATTCATTCGTCTATAACTTTATCATTACTTATCACAATGAAATGAACTATATCTTGTTTTTTTCGCCACCAATTAGGCTTTCTTTAGGTGGGACATTATGCCAAGAATTATTTTATTCTAAATGTGTTTTAATGGGAAAATAGGAAAAAATGTGGGAAAAAAATTATTATTTTTCAGTTTTCGGCCTTTATAGTTTTCAAATAATGCATGCTACTGTAATTAAAACCCATGAAATGTATTTGCCCATTTCTCCCGGTTATAAAACCGTTTAAATTATGTCCCTATCACAATAGTTGGCGCCAATATTTTAATTGGAAATAAAGGTGCATTTTTTTCAGTTTTGTGTCCATCCCTAATTACAAGCCCATAGTTTATAAAGTAACAGTGTTATACCCTCTTGACATAAATATTTAAAAAGTTCAGTCCCTAAGGTAACTATTTATGTATTTTTTTTAATTGTAATTTTTTTTTTATTACAACAAAAAGAAATTGGGGATTGTGGGAGGTAAGGAGTTAATTTTTAGTGTAAAACTAATTTATTTGTATGTAAAAAATGCTTTAGGGTGTAGTTTTACTATTTGGCCACAAGATGGCAACAGTAACTTTTTGTTTAATGCAACCTGCAAGCGTCCTTCCGGACGCTTGCAGGAAGTACTAGGAGGCTGAGAAAGGGTTTTTTTTCTCACAATGATCGCGCTGCTTAGCGGAGAAGCAGCGGATCATTGCGGGGCTTAAATCAACGAACAGGAATGGATTTTCCCATTCATTAATCTCCGGGCGAGCGGCGGGCGGCGTGTTTACGAGCGGGAGTGCACGCTAGAGCGAGCGGGAGTGCGGGCAGCGGCGGGAGCTGCACAGAAAAAAACTGCCCGGGCTTTTTTCCCCTGATGCTGTGCAAAGCATGATGGGATTTCTGATGTTATTGTTCTCGTTCTGCTGTTTTGGTGCAATTTTTTTTTTTTTTTTTACATTTTGAATTTGACATTTGAAGCCTAGCGTGTGCAGCTGGGAAGGGTAATCAGGACACAGGACAGTTGGAACTGTGTCTCCTGCTCCTTGTCACCTCCTTTCAACCAAAAAGATGGCTGCCCCCATGACAAAGATGGCATCCCCCATGAATCACAAACATTTGCCTGTTCCTTTAAAACAGAGTGGGTAAGAGATTATATTACCTATCTATTCTAATTAACATAACTAATGTAACTTGATGACAGTATGTTTGTTTAGGCTGAAGTTCCCCTTTAATAAAGAGTAATTGACTGGCTATGATTGGCCATGAGGACGGAGTAATAATGAGATACAACATGCACAATAGTTGTTTCTATAATTTTTCATAGAGAGCTCTGTATTCTACAAAAAAATAAAATAAAAACACAAAATAGATTCAGTGGATATCATACATTACAAAAAATGTACCAATTGTTCATCTAATGCAGCAGTAAAACACAAATATTTCCTTAATAAGTGCTGCCTAATATGTTGGCGCTTTATAAATACAATAAATAAACAAATAAGGTAACCACTTTGAAAATATAAATCAAGAAATGCTTCATATATCAGAACTGAGGAAAAAATCAGTTGGAAATGAAAGCCTGATAAAGTAAAGCTACAAATGTACTTAGCATAAATCAAGTAGCGGGGAGCTGAGGAACAGTAAACACACTTTGTTTCTATTTTTATTTTACTGTAAATATTGATGGAACTCTAAAACAGGTTTCCAGACCATTACAGTGATAACAACTGTAACGTAGATACAGATATAATCATCATTTTAGGACTTTCAACATGCAGGGCAAATTAAACATATTTGAAGTAAACCTGTACATCTTTATGCTCAGGGATGGAAAAATAAATAATTTAGAGAAAATGATTTCGGTCCAATTACATTTAATGCTCTAAGCAACTGGGTTAGACTTCACCCCTAGTCATACATTTTTCCTGGAGGCTGATGCACCACTGCAGTCTTTGAGCCAAAGCCAATGTTTGAGGACGCTATGAATCCATTCCCTGACAGATGCTCGTAGGATGTCATTATCAGGAAATAAGTCATACCAACTCATCAAGGGTGATGTGTTTGTTTTTGCTGTTGAATTTCAATAGAATAAAAGTTGAATCATTACTGGTTTTCAGAAAGTTACTGTGTGTTTACTATTCTGCATTGTTTACTTGTCAATTGCTTGCTAAGCAGGGGCCACACTACTCTTCAAGCACAAGCACATCTAGACCACACCTGCAAGAGTACGGGTGCACCTGCACAGTAAGCCAGATCCACTTGTGCATGGCTCCATGTTACTGCACAGGCCTCACAGCTCTCATGCTAGAAGAGAAGAGCAGCCAAGATCAGCTGGAGAGTCCATGAGCAGAAACAGGGGGCCCAAGGACAGTGAGGGAAGCATCATTAAAATTCAAAAGCTTCCCTCTCCTTAGGAAAGTATGTGTTTCTGAACCTGAACTTTGGCTTGGGTTCTCTTTAAATAGTTCTGTATTCGGCCATATGTTCACCACCAAGTAGCCAAGTAAGATATTTTTGCCCCCCTTTTTTAATTTTATTGTAGTTTCCCATGCAGTTTAGTTAGGAGGGGGGCAGATGAGAGGGAATATCCTGCACGCTGGTGCCCCCTGCTGGTCATATAGCCGTTGTCTATATGCAACTGAAGCCCTCTCCAACTGACTGGCTGACTTGCTCAGCTTCTGCTTAAATTAATCACTGCAAGCTAGGTGTATTATATGTGTGCATTTCTCATTGGCTTATAAGCAGCCTGCAGGCTTTATAAAGCAGCAGAGAACTGTTTGGGAGTGAGTTTCTCCAATTGTGTGTTTGGTAAGTTTTAGAGCAGTAGGAGACAGGCCTTGGAGGTGGCAGCTCCAAGGTTTTGGCTGCGCTCACATATGGTGTTAGATGCTGGTTCTGGGGCCCCGGGCAGTGAGAGTTCCCGGGGCCCCAGGCTGGCTCATGAACCATTGTTTTTAATTTTATTGTAGTATCCCATGCAGTTTAGTTAGGAGGGGGGCAGATGAGAGGGAATACCCTGCACGCTGGTGCCCCCTGCTGGTCATATAGCCATTGTCTATATGCAACTGAAGCCCTCTCCAACTGACTGGCTGACTTGCTCAGCTTCTGCTTGATTAATCACTGCAAGCTAGGTGTATTATATGTGTGCATTTCTCATTGGCTTATAAGCAGCCTGCAGGCTTTATAAAGCAGCAGAGAACTGTTTGGGAGTGAGTTTCTCCAATTGTGTGTTTGGTAAGTTTTAGAGCAGAAGGAGACAGGCCTTGGAGGTGGCAGCTCCAAGGTTTTGGCTGCGCTCACATATGGTGTTAGATGCTGGTTCTGGGGCCCCGGGCAGTGAGAGTTCCCGGGGCCCCAGGCTGGCTCATGCACCATTGTTTTTAATTTTATTGTAGTATCCCATGCAGTTTAGTTAGGAGGGGGGCAGATGAGAGGGAATATCCTGCACGCTGGTGCCCCCTGCTGGTCATATAGCCATTGTCTATATGCAACTGAAGCCCTCTCCAACTGACTGGCTGACTTGCTCAGCTTCTGCTTGATTAATCACTGCAAGCTAGGTGTATTATATGTGTGCATTTCTCATTGGCTTATAAGCAGCCTGCAGGCTTTATAAAGCAGCAGAGAACTGTTTGGGAGTGAGTTTCTCCAATTGTGTGTTTGGTAAGTTTTAGAGCAGTAGGAGACAGGCCTTGGAGGTGGCAGCTCCAAGGTTTTGGCTGCGCTCACATATGGTGTTAGATGCTGGTTCTGGGGCCCCGGGCAGTGAGAGTTCCCGGGGCCCCAGGCTGGCTCATGCACCATTGTTTTTAATTTTATTGTAGTATCCCATGCAGTTTAGTTAGGAGGGGGGCAGATGAGAGGGAATATCCTGCACGCTGGTGCCCCCTGCTGGTCATATAGCCATTGTCTATATGCAACTGAAGCCCTCTCCAACTGACTGGCTGACTTGCTCAGCTTCTGCTTGATTAATCACTGCAAGCTAGGTGTATTATATGTGTGCATTTCTCATTGGCTTATAAGCAGCCTGCAGGCTTTATAAAGCAGCAGAGAACTGTTTGGGAGTGAGTTTCTCCAATTGTGTGTTTGGTAAGTTTTAGAGCAGCAGGAGACAGGCCTTGGAGGTGGCAGCTCCAAGGTTTTGGCTGCGCTCACATATGGTGTTAGATGCTGGTTCTGGGGCCCCGGGCAGTGAGAGTTCCCGGGGCCCCAGGCTGGCTCATGCACCATTGTTTTTAATTTTATTGTAGTATCCCATGCAGTTTAGTTAGGAGGGGGGCAGATGAGAGGGAATATCCTGCACGCTGGTGCCCCCTACTGGTCATATAGCCATTGTCTATATGCAACTGAAGCCCTCTCCAACTGACTGGCTGACTTGCTCAGCTTCTGCTTGATTAATCACTGCAAGCTAGGTGTATTATATGTGTGCATTTCTCATTGGCTTATAAGCAGCCTGCAGGCTTTATAAAGCAGCAGAGAACTGTTTGGGAGTGAGTTTCTCCAATTGTGTGTTTGGTAAGTTTTAGAGCAGTAGGAGACAGACCTTGGAGGTGGCAGCTCCAAGGTTTTGGCTGCGCTCACATATGGTGTTAGATGCTGGTTCTGGGGCCCCGGGCAGTGAGAGTTCCTGGGGCCCCAGGCTGGCTCATGCACCATTGTTTTTAATTTTATTGTAGTATCCCATGCAGTTTAGTTAGGAGGGGGGCAGATGAGAGGGAATATCCTGCACGCTGGTGCCCCCTGCTGGTCATATAGCCATTGTCTATATGCAACTGAAGCCCTCTCCAACTGACTGGCTGACTTGCTCAGCTTCTGCTTGATTAATCACTGCAAGCTAGGTGTATTATATGTGTGCATTTCTCATTGGCTTATAAGCAGCCTGCAGGCTTTATAAAGCAGCAGAGAACTGTTTGGGAGTGAGTTTCTCCAATTGTGTGTTTGGCCCCTTTTGCAGACTGTCACCTATTTGGGGTGTAAAGGAATAGCAAGTACTGGTGCAATTTTCTTTTTTATTGCTTTATAATAAAAACATGTTGTTTACTTTAAAAACAATATGAATACACATGCACAACACTGTCAAAAATAGGATCCTAGAGGAGATGGGAATGGCAAGGCAGCAAGGAAGCAAGGCAGCATCAAACAGCAATATAGATGGTCAAGTAGAGATCTAGTTGGCCACATACCCAATCTATGTCCAGAAATGATGAAATGGTTTCTATTATTCTTCTATCATACAGGCGATTTCTGCTTTTTATTTTTTCCCACATGAGCACCACTACCTTGATTGTAAGTATAGCAATTCTGACATGCACCATGGAGAGCACCTAGCTTTTGTGATACACCTTGGTACAATTGTGCCCTAGAGCCGTGGTTCTCAACATGTGGTACGCGTACCCCAGGGGGTACTTCTGATGGTTCTAGGGGGTACTAGGGCAAGAATAACAAATTTAGAGTTTTAGAAAATGACACATCTTATTTAAACAACCTTAAATTAGTATTTTAGCTAATTAAAGGCTATAGTAAATGCTTGGAAATTGTTTTTAACCAATTATTAAATATATATTTGTCAAGGAGTTTTTGTGATAATGTTTAATATGCTAGGGGATACTTGGTGAGTACAGGGTTTTAAAACAATAAATTGTTGAGAAACACTGCTCTAGAGTACACTATGGTATTATATAAGGTGCAGTGCTTCTCTCGCACATAAGACATTTCTCAAATGAGAATACTGAAATCGGGGAGAATTAGGTAGCAATCTCAGATGAAAAATAACTGAAATGCTCCAGGATCTGCATTCTCTACAAATTGTTAATGCACCATTATTCAATTTATTTATTAATGACCTAGTAGATGCAGTAGTGAGCAATGTTGCTATTTTTGCAGATGATACAAAATTGTGCAGAATCATCAACTCTCAGGATTATAGTGTCATATTGCAACAGGATCTGGATAGGATGGCTATATGGGCACATACATGGCAGATAAAATTCAATGTTGAAAAATGTAAAGTCATGCATTTTGGACGTACTAATGGTCTAGCACCATACAAAATAAATGGGATACAGTTGGGGACATCAAACTTGGATAAGGACTTAGGAGTACAATCGACAACAAGTTAAATAATCGTACTCAATGCCAAGCCGCTGCAGCTAAAGCTAACAAAATTTTGGGATGCATTAAAAGGGAAACAAAAACTTGAGATGCTAGCATAATATTGCCCCTGTTTAACTCTCTAGTAAGGCCACATCTGGAATATGGAATTCAGTTCTGGGCACCACAATACAGGAAAGATATTTCAGTTTTAGAGCAGAGGCGAGCAACAAAATTGATACGTGAGATGGAAGGTCTCAATTAGAGTACATTTGAATTCGGCGCTGGTAGACTTGGGCGCAGGATCCAGCTGTTATGTGGCTGGCCCTACTTCTGCACAAGTCCGGGCCAAATTAATTACTATTCCCCCTCCAGGCTGCCATGGATAGTGGGGGAATGAAATAATTCGGCTTCCAGCGATTGCTGGAAGCCGAATTATTATGATTTTTAAGCAACCTCGGCTCCGTCTTCTGACGCCGCTGACGTTACTCACTGAGCGCCGCTATAGACTGAATCCCTTTATAGTCTATGGCGGCGCTGGCTGCGCCCAAATCTAGCAGCGCTGAAAAGCACTGCTCCATTTATTTACCAAGAAAGGTTAGATAAACTGAGTTTATTTAGTCTAGAGAAAAGACGCCTTATAGGGGATCTAATTAACATGTATAAATACGTCAGAGGGCAATATAAAAGCTTGGCGGATGAACTTTTTGTCCCTAGGCCTTCACAAAGGACTAGAGGACATGATCTGCGCATGGAGGAAAAACGTTTTAGCCATTTATTTAGGAAAGGGTTCTTAACAGTAAGAGTGATTAAGATGTGGAATGTATTGCCACAGGAAGTAGTTATGGCAAATTATATACCTGCATTTAAAGGGGGCTTAGATGCTTTCCTTGCGTTGAAAGACATCCATGGCTACAATTACTAGGAATGCCCAATGATGTTGATCCAGTGATTTTATCTGATTGCCATCTGGAGTCGGGTAGGAATTTTTTCCCTTTTGGGGCTAATTGGACCATGCCTTGTAAGGGTTTTTCGCCTCCCTCTGGATCAACAGGGATATGTGAGAGAGCAGGCTGGTGTTGTACTTTGTTCTCTGGTTGAACTTGATGGACTGGGAGTCTGTTGAGTGATATTTGGGTTGCATGTGCCTCCCCACTGTAAGATTTGGTAACAGAGGTGGAGAGATACATGTATGTATATGAGATATGGGTATATATAATTACCATAAGTATACACATAATGTTTTACATTTTACATGTTTTATATTCCTATCTATTAGATCTCTATGTGATGGTTTATGTATTGGTAGCTAATGGGCTCTGTGTGAGAGCATATAGGATTCTATATGTGAATTTACGCTAAAGATAGGTAATGCGTAGTTTATTTCACCTTAAGGTGTATGAATTGTTATGTGGGTGCATAGTTATATCATATATCTATATAATATGTCCCCCAATAATTTTTTGGGGGCGCTTTAAATATTGATGCAATCCTTCTGTGCAGGATTCTGTGTATAGGGTGCTGTTTACTAGGAACATTACGTTTTTTTCCACATTACTATGAACATTATGGTTCCAAATCCACGCCCCACACAGGACCGATTGGCTGAAATTTTATGATGTTGTGAATAAAATTAACCTTTTTTATTCAGTGTACAGTACTTGAGAAAGCGGAGGCTGATCCTCCGTGAAACGCGTTGTCATTTTTAATAAATAATTCTAGCCCAATCTAGCCTTATGGTGGCTTTTCTATCACCATCATTCAGAGGCTCTGCCTCTGGCACAGGAGACCAGGGTTCGAATCTCGGCTCTTCCTGTTTAGTAAGCCAGCACCTATTCAGTAGGAGACCTTAGGCAAGTCTCCATAACACTGTTACTGCCTATAGAGCGCGTCCTAGTGGCTGCAGCTCTGGCGCTTTGAGTCCGCCAGGAGAAAAGCGCGATATAAGTGTTCTGTGTTTGTTTGTTGTTATTACTATTCCCTAGCGTACAGGCGCCACTCGCAGTGTTATTGCATAGAAAGCGAGCACGCACCCTGGTTCCTATGGTTACCGTCTAGGAAGTACGCAGGAGAGAGTGACGTCACATCCGCCCCATCCTACTCAGAGGGCTTGGTCCCCGGCTCGGCAGAGAGGGACAGACGCAAACCGTGGCCGGGTACGCTGTGCTGGCCAAATTCTAAACAGGTGAGACCTGTCCTGGAAGTGCATGTCCTACTGTGACATGAAGGCTTAGAGCGCCCCTCCTTTTCTTTTGTATTGTTTCAGTGGCACTTGGGAGCAGCCTAGCAGAAAGCGGGTGGCTTGATCGCACCTGGGGTATATCCACTGCCCCGCCTCTCCTTCTTGAATTGATAACATCTGGAATATGGAATTCAGTTCTGGGCACCACATTACAAAAAAGATATTGCAGTTTTAGAGCAGGTGTAGAGACGAGCAACAAAATTCATGGGATGGAAGGTCTCACTTACCAAGAAAGGTTAGATAAAATGGGTTTATTTAGTCTAGAGAAAAGACACCTTAGAGGAGATCTAATTAACATGTATAAATACATCAGAGGGCAATATAATAGCTTGGCGGGTGATCTTTTTGTCTCTAGGCCTTCTCAAAGGACTAGAGGACATGATCTGCGCATGGAGGAAAAACGTTTTAGCCATTTATTTAGGAAAGGGTTCTTTACAGTAAGAGTGATTAAGATGTGGAATGCATTGCCACAGGAAGTCGTTATGGCAAACTCTATACCTGCATTTAAAGGGGGCTTAGATGCTTTCCTTGCGTTGAAAGACATCCATGACTACAATTACTAGGTAATGCCTAATGATGTTGATCCAGGGATTTTATCTGATTGCCATCTGGAGTCGGGAAGGAATTTTTCCCTTTTGGGGCTAATTGGACCATGCCTTGTAAGGGTTTTTTCGCCTTCCTCTGGATCAACAGGGATATGTGAGGGAGCAGGCTGGAGTTGTACTTTATACTGGTTGAACTCGATGGACGTATGTCTTTTTTCAACCAAAATAACTATGTAACTATGTAACCAGCCCCATATTCCCATTGAAAGTGCTACAAGCCCATTGATTTCATATTTTGAAGGCATTTTGTGATATAATCCGATTACTATAAACATTTTGAAAATGTTCCCAAGATTCAATGAAAGTAAATCAAAACTGACAAGATTGCAAGTTAGGACTATCCTTGTTGTTTTTCTTCTTAATCTGTTCTAACCAGCAGAGGAACTGTTCTGCATAATGAGAAACTTCTCAAATCCTAATAATAGCAGCAGTTTAGTATGGATTTCTAGAGCTGCGCTACAGTTAAGGGGAAACCGTAACTAAGAATTGAACTTCCCAATTAGTAGCTGATACCCCCTTTCCCATCAGAAATCTTTACCTTTTCACAAATGGATCATCAGGAGGCTCTGTATGGCTGATATTGTGGTGAAACCCCTCCCACGGTGTGATGTCAGGACCATGGTTCAGACTTCACACTGTGGGAGCCTTGTTGCATTGTGGGAAATAAAAGCTGTTTACAGCTGTTTCCAACTGCCAAAAAATCAAGCAGCATCTTCTTCTACTGACATCACCCGTCAGCAGTAATAATGTCGCCATGTGATAAATGTCAGAATATAAATCATGGAGAGGAAAGATTTTACAATGGGCAAACACTTACTAAATCATTAATACATAATTATTATAAAAATGAAGCACTTTTTTATTACACTATTTTCACTGGAGTTCCTCTTTAAGAAAAGTGCAGATCTATCCCTAAATTGTCATCGTTAAAAGTGCTTATTAGCACTTCTACAGATGCAGTGCAGACTAGACATGATTTGTCAAGTTCTCCTCTCCCGCGCCAGGTGTCCTGTGAAGCTGTTCTGTGCTTAACCCTTCCAGTGCTGGGCATTGATGCAATACAACAAATGTATTGGTTACCTCAGCAACAGTAATTTCTCTCACACACTGCACTGTCTGAGAAACCTTCCTATATCCTCCTATTCCTTACAGTTTAACTGCTTGCCATTGTGCGTGTCCTCGGCGGCAGCCCCAGGACCGCCTAACGCCGATCGGCGTAAAGTCCTGGGGCAGCAGTTTGTAGGAGATCGTGCGCAGGCTGCGCGCTCAACTCCTGCTTGGTGGGCGGAGCGGAGCCTTCAGTGTCCGAGTGGTGATCGGAACTCGGAAGACTGTTAGACTATTACACAAACTGTTACACGGCGAAACTGCCATGTATTTGCATGTACGGCGCTACGATCAGCAGCAGCGCTGTACTGGGGACAGCCGTTTGACACGGCTGTCCCCCTGGGGGACAAGAGAGCGATTGGCTCTCATAGGCAGAAGCCTATGACAGCCGATCACCGTGATTGGCCGGCTGGGAGGAGGGAGGGGTTGTAAAAAAAAAAGGGCGATCAGACCCCACCAACAGAGAGCTCTGTTGGTGGGGGAAAAGGGGGGGGATCACTTGTGTGCTGCAGGGTTGCCAACCTAATTTCTAATTTTTGACGGACAAAAAGCCTAAAAAAGCAGGACACCCAAAATTTTGGACGGACAGGGGGCGGAGTTGGGGGCGGAGTCAAAAGCGCACTTTTAAAGTGCACCTGAACTGAGAGGGATTTGGAGGTTTCATTTTTAACAATACCAGTTGCTTGGCAGTTGTACTGATCTCTTCAGCTGCATTAGCAGCTGAATCACACCTGAAACAAGCATGCAGCTAATCCAGTCTGACTTCAGTCAGAGCACCTGATCTGCATGCTTGTTGAGGGGCTGTGGCTAAAAGTATTAGAGACACAGGATCAGCAGGAGAGTCAGGCAACTGGGTTGTGGGTAGCGCAAAGCTCTGGGCATTATTATTAATATTGACATGATCTTCCACAGCATTTAACATAGTCAGGTCACTCACTCACTGTCCTCAGGGGAACTCACAATCTAATCCGTACCACAGTCAAAAAGCAATGCCTGTTGTATTATTATTAAGTATTTATATAGCACTGACATCTTCTGCAGCACTTTACAGAGTACATAGTCATGTCACTGACTGTCCTCAGAGGAGCTCACAATCTAATCCTACCATAGTCTAATGTCCTACCAAATAATTATTGGCTAGAATGTGTAATGGTTAAGGGCACTTCCTATTCAGTTAGCCAGCACCTATTCAGTAAGGAGTTTGGGGCAAGACTCCCTACCACTGCTACTGCCTACTGAGTGTGCACTAGTGGCTGCCTCGCAAGCGCTTTGAGTCCAACAGGATCAAAGCGCTATACAAAAAAGAGGAATTGAAGGAATTATGCATTTATATAGCACAGGCATCATCTGCAGCACATTACAGAGTACATAGTCATGTCACTGACTGTCCTCAGAGGAGCTCACATTCTAGCCCAGTCATAGTCTAATGTCCTGCCATATTATTATGTAGTTATATAGCACTGACATCTTCTGCAGCACTTTACTGTCCTCAGACTAGCTCACAATCTATAGACCCCAGCTTCTATAGCAAATAGAGGGGAAAGCTGTACACTGGCCTGATCAGCGCAGTTCACAAGCCATTATAAAGTGACACCATGCAGTTTCCCTTTCAGAGCAGGATTCCAATGATTTTATCTGTACAAAGCTCGGCTCAGGTTTCAGCTGTGAATCACCCTGGCTCTCCTTCACTACTTGTCAATGTAAATAACCCCCATGCCCTGTCTATAGAACTGCTCCCATCCCTCCTGTGACCCCATTCAGATTTCTGAAGAATGCTGCCCAGCAGATAACCGTGCAGAGCACGGAGGATTCTTCCATCTGAAGTCCCGCAGCATGCCACACTGATCAGCTTCCTCCTGGCTTGCAGGAGAGCTGAATCTGACAGGCTGTGAGCAGCAGAGATAAGGCAGATTGCAGACAATGATACCTGGAGGATTTCAGGGATAAACAGCTACCTCCGCATGGCCGATACCAGGACTCAGCGGTTGTGGGGGCGTGGCACGCTTGGCTGTCTCTCTCGCTTCTATTGGCTGGAGAGAGCCTAAAGCCGGAAAAGAAGGCTTCTGATTGGAGGATGGGAGGAGGAGGAGGCGGCAGGAGACTTCTATCCCTGCTGTAACTGTTCAGGCTTGCTGAACTGTGCTGTTACAGTGGGAGCTGTGCTGGCTCTCTAGGAATGAATCGAAAACTGTGAAATTGATTTATTTTGACGGACAGCAACCTTGTAAATACGGACAGTACGGACATGATTGATTTCAAGTGATTTGTACGGACTGTCCGTCCATAGACGGACGGTTGGCAACCCTGGTGTGCTGTGTTGTGCGGCCCTGCAGCTTGGCCATAAAGCTACAGTGGCCAATTAAGTAGAAACTAGCCTGGTCACTAGGGGGCTTTAACACCATGGTCCTCAAGAGGTTAAGAAGGACACCGCACTATCTAATGATTTCTTAAGATGTCTGAGACAGTTCTGCATGGATTTCTAAAAACCTACTAATATTTTGTCTCAGACACTCGTGATAAATGTCCCTCACAGGATATATGACCATTGCTGTTTAGGTTTGAATTATGTATTTATGCTACCTTGGTCTTTCGCCACTAGCATCATGGGATTATGTACTGCAGTATTCCCCCACAGCACACATTTCAAGACATTTCATAGGTTCCCTGAACAAGACCAATTGTACCCTTATTCTCACAAAGATTTATTTCTATATGTCATAATCTATAAAACAAAGGCTGGCCGACAACCGTAGATACATTAGTGCAACCCAGAGTTTTCCATCAGCATCTGTAAAATTATGGGCATGGTCTGTTCATAATTTATGTATGGTAACGTGTTCTGAGCTTTGCAAGGAAATTATAATGACTACCTCAAGGCTTTAAAGCCTCCCTTTCACCATTGTAAAAAATATATTGTTAGACCCTATAAGCAGAGATCTGTGAACAAGACTGCCACTGCATTGAAAACACTGTGTCAATTGTGAAAAAAATTAACGGTGCAGAACGGTATAGAACAGAACGGTACAGAATGGTGTAGAACAGACCCAATTTAGAGATTTGGTTTTAAATGAGACCTTCCCCTAAAGTTGCAATGCACACAGTTCAATGAGACAGTCAGTAGTAGGGACAAATATGATTGCCGATTGCGGGATAAAGCTGACTTCCCAGTTGTGCCTTCTTGTTTACCTCAAATAATGATCATCTCACCTCATTGAAGCAGAGTTTATCTAATTAACAACAACGTACGGTGATGTACTGCAACAATGATAAATAAAACTGTACTTCAAGCTCTACCTTATAAAGGAACTTAGACTGCTGCCTGATAATAGTGCATATTAAGTTGCATTCATGCTGGTAGGTCTGTCTTTAATGAGTTGGCCTCCTAGCCCTCTTTGGAAAATGTTGAGTGTATTAAGTCAGGTCTCTTATCCTTCGTATGTACAGTACCTGGAGGGATTTTAAGCATAGCAAATATAAACATAACACAGGGAGACCTTTCTACTTCACTATTACCCAAGCACAGCATTGGGAAAATAAATGACTTCAAATCTTACTGTAAACACTGTCTCTCAAATGATTGGTTACTATTAGACTGCTTTACATAAAGATATTCAGTCTCCAATAGTTTGATTAAAGAGCCCAGTAATAAAACTACATCAATAACTGCTTATGGCCTTCTATGTACAAGCAGAAAACCTGAGCCACAAAGGTATTCATACAAAAACTCAAAATGTTTATTTCAAATGTACTATTTCTCTCCCCTATGGCAGACCACATACAAAAAGAATATGTAATGAGGGTGGTAACCTACAAAGAAATGAAAACAGAGAAAACAGAATATGTTTTGTCAATAACATTAATGTATGTTAAGTGATTCAGGGTGAAAAGAACATTGTGGGAAATAAATCTAAATTAAGCAAGACTTAAATTATGTCTAGAATACTAAGAACATAGCCACCATATGAATACCAAATGCCTTGTTGATGTGATCTGAGGAATGGCATTCAGGAAGGCTTAAAAGTACAGTTTTGGCACCAGCATGTACGCCAAGTCATTAATGCATAGAAGGCAAACTTTTTTGACAATTTGCTTTGCAGTGCTATATAAATCTGAATAGCACAAAGGACACCATCTACATATATCTGTGTAAATGTACTTCCTAATGTGTGTTCTGGATCTCACCTGTAGTGATAGCAATGGGGTAACCAAGACTGACCAAACTGGCACTGATATTTATTTGTGGTGGGAAAATAAGATCGTAAGCTACATTAGATAACTAAACTGATCTGAAAGATTCAACATCTAAATAATTGTGTTGGTGCATTCTAATGATCGATCTATCTAAAAACCTGTCAATCTATTTAAAAAATATTGGTAGGTTTTTAGAATCTATCCATATACAGATCGATTTGTAAATACTCGACTATAAGTTAAGAAATTTAAAGGGAAGGTCCAAGCAAAAAAAAAAAAATGAGTTTCACTTACCTGGGGCTTCTACCAGCCCCATGTAGCCATCCTGTGCCCTCGTAGTCACTCACTGCTGCTCCAGTCCCCCGCTGGCAGCTTTCTGACCTCAGAGGTCAGGGCCACATTGCATACATTTTTACGCATTCCAGCTAGTGCAGGAACAAAAATTTACGTGTTGCACCACTAACGCACCACTAACGCGTAAAAATGTACGTGTTAATGTTTCTGCACTAGCGGTAATGTGTAAAAATGTACGCAATTCGGCCCTGACCTCCGAGGTCAGAAAGCTGCCAGCGGGGGACTGGAGCAGCAGTGAGTGACTACGAGGGCACAGGATGGCTGCATGGGGCTGGTAGAAGCCCCAGGTAAGTGAAACTCATTTTTTTTTTTTGCTTGGACCTTCCCTTTAAGACTGACTCAAAGTATAAAAGTGTGTGTGGGGGGGTCACCTTATACTCAAGTGCTCCTACATTTCTCCACTTATAACCGGGAAAGGGATAGCCTCTGTCTACCCTTCCCTGCAGCTAAATATGTCAGCGTGAAAAAAAATCCCCCCTCCCTCCCAGCACGAAGCAAAGTCAGGCCACCTCTTTCCATCTCCCCCTCTGTCTAACCTAATGCAGAGTGCGCATGGGAGCATGTAAAAAATCCCCTTTCTCTCCTTCCCTCCACACCGCAAACAGGGGTCACTTCTCTATCTTCCTCTCTGTGTAACCTAATGCAGAGTGAGCGCAGGAGAGGAAGCCGTCACTTACAGGTCCACCGCAAAGAGCAGCATCCAGCCTTTTCCCTCCACTCATGCTGCTCTGTGTGCATTAGCTTAGCTTTGGCTCGCGAAGCATATATCACATGACAACGCGAGCCTGCGCGCACTCTGCATTAGGTTAGGCAGAGGGGGAGATGGAAAGAGGTGGCTCGACCTTGCTTGGTGCTGGAGGGAGGAAGGATTTTTTTTGCACCCTGACAGATTTTGCCCTGCCAGGAAGAAGAGAGACTGAGGCGCCCCCTTTTCTCTGAAGAGATGGTGGCCACAGCCAGGGGGGACACAGGCCACACATCCAGTGGAGACACAGGCACCACATCCTGTGGGGACACAGGCACCACACAGCCAGAGAGGACACAGGAACTACACAGCCTTGGGTGACACAGGGGCCACACATCGGGGGGCACAGGCACTACACAGCCTTGGGGGCCACAGGGGTCTTTTAACATAGATAATCATCTAACTATTTGGAGCCCCTATATTTTAAATGAGGCCTTTCAAATTCTAACATATGGCGGTAGTTACCCTCACTTTCTCCTAGGCCCTGGAGGTGGGAATGAGCTCCTTGTCTATAACCTTGGACAAGGGTGCTCTGTAATAAGGGTAGGCTTCACCACCTCCCCTCCACAATCATGTGGACCATGAGGGCTAATATCGTTCAGAAGGTTAAACTCCATGCTGGTGGTCTCTGATTTCCATGAGGAATACCAGCCTGCAAGGGAGACAAGCGGATAACAATGCTTAGAGGGGAAAGCCTATGCTTTCCACTTTTTCAAATGTTTGCTATCACTTTAAAATGCAATAGTTTCAACAACTATCTTTGGGGAAAAATACTTGAATACATTAAAGGATGGGGACACTAATGATCCAAAAATGTACATAAACTGTTTAAAATTTTTGGTGACATGTTCCCACTATTGACTCTGACAAATGTTCCAATTTTGGTGGAGAAAGTATGCATGGAGGCTTTGCAATTAACCACAAAATTCAGTGCTATAGACGTCAATGCAAATTTCACCTTAAGGACTGGTTCATACTACGAGAACTTTTCTAACTGCCAGTATTTGAAAAGCACTTTGCAACTATGTGTGATTTTTTTTTTTTAAGTTGCATCATTCAAGTGAGATCACCTGCATCGCATTACATCAGCAAAGCACGTTTCAAATCACTGGTGCTTAGAGCAGCTCTAGTAGTGTGAACCAGCCCTAAGCAAATTATTTGGAAAAATGATGTAGATTCACAAAAATGTGATTTGGACCAATTCACTCATCACTGATTTATCCTTATGTGAAGAAATATTTGACATATCTTCACTTAATCCCTCGACATACTTTGGTTCTGATATTTAATACTTAAGTTTGCAAAGAGTAAAGAAATTAAATATTTAATAAGAGATGGAAAATGGGCTAGGGACGCTCCCAGTTAGAATGACGATTTTCCACAGTAAACATATGGAAACATGACACCTCCCAATTTGATCCCAAGTTTAATCATAGATCCCAAGTTTAATCGTAAATGGCTACTGAGAAAATAAACACTAAGCAAAAGTGAAAACAAATAGTAATAATAATAGTAATTGTACTAGTTGAAGAGAATAAAGAGTGTGTGTTACCCTAGGTTCCAGTTACAACTTCCTGTTTATTATCACCTTCCTGCTGTGGCTGCAAAGATGAATGAGCTGTCCAGTCCACAATGTCAAATGCTTTCTCAGGATTAATCAGCCTACTGGCACTTTATGACAACTCTGAAAACAGCACCTTATTCATCCTCCTGCCACTTTAAATACGCTTGTAGCAGCTGGCAGTGTCTTCCTTCCCAGACCTGACATTTTTATATTCTTCCTTTCTACCACAATGCTTTTAATTTAGATGGAAAAGCCCAGTATTGTTATTTGTCCTTGCCACATGCCATCCAATGTCACACATCTTTTTTGATGATGACACAGTAAATATTTTATAGGAATTGTAAAATAGTACAGAAAATTGCCTGCAGTGAGATACATACTATCTTCATATATGTTTTAATATAAACTAAACCTATGGGTACAAATACAAAAAATGTAAAGAAAAATGTGTCATTGTGTACAGCTGTTTTTTATGTGTTCATATCAACCTATTGCTTGCCTCACAAATCCATTGAAATGATTTAGTGCTCTCATCTGTATTGCCATCATTACCCTTATCATGTCTTAGTCCATTATTCTACACATCTAATGCACTTTGTGATACATTGGGCCTGATTCAATCCACTTTTCCTCCAAGTTTTCTCCTAGGTGATATTTTCACATCTTATCAATGAAATAAAATTGTAACACTGTTTTTATTAAGGATTTACAGCCATCAAACTGAACAAAAGAATCAAACATAAAATACAGCTGAGCTAGATACAGAATGCCATAGCAAAAAGTCATAAAGATACAATATCATGCAATTATAATGGATATAAGTAACCTGAGAAAGAGAACATTCAAGAAAACCATTATGGAAATTCCATTATTTTCAAAAGCATCTAGATGAGTATACCGGTATGTTAGATCTTTATGCATATGAAACTAATAATGGCAGGAAACTGAAAAAAAATGTGTAAATCAGTGAACCAAATTCAAGAAATCTGAATAGTCAAATCAGCTAGCTATGAAAAACTAACCTAAAAGGAGCTCCAAATGAAAAGAGAAGAGAGATGAGCAAAAAAAAAAAAAAAAAAAAAGAAGATAGAGAAGAGCAAAGATTAGAGGGGCGTTGGATAGACCTAGTAAAGCTACAGAATAGATGAAAGCGATTAAACCAAGGGCGAGAAATAGTAATCAGTGATCTCTCTTGTATGTAAAGAGAACATGGCATAAGTAAGCTTAGTCTTTTGTATAAGACTCCCCCCATGCTCTCATCTGGCCGTTTGAGACTAGTCTTAATCAAGAGGGGAGTGATCAGAGATGTAAGATTCCCAAGGGTCCCATACCTTATAGTGTCTGTCCCAGGGAACCTGAACTGAGTAAAATTATTTAAAATAAACACATGATGTAGCTGCAAATGAATATTACATACTTACCTCACCGTCAGTTCCTCTCAGAAGCTCACCATTTTCTTTTTACAGTGGTCCCTTCGAGTTCTGACAAGATTTTGTCAGAACTGAAATATACCAGTTTCTGTCAGTTATATATCAGCTGCTGTCAGTTACAACTGAATGTGCAAGGTAATGTCTATGTTTCCCTATGGCTCAAGTGGGCTATATAACGGTTTAACAGTATGCTGACCAGGAAGCTGTTATGAGGTAATGGCCATTTTCAAAATGGAGGACAGAGAATTCCATCGATCATGGTGGACAAACAGGAGAGGGGACGCAGGAGAGGAGAAAGAGATTGATGAGCAGACTATATGGGAGGTAAGTATGACCTGTATATGTTTATTTTGACTTTTTTATTTTCAGTTCAGGATCTCTTTAAGCCTCATCTACACAGTACAATTTTCCGTCAGATCAGATCTATTAGACAAATCTATTAGATCATTTCCAACCGGTCCAATCGGATTGTGTTATATTTTGCAATAGATTGTGGGTACTTATCAAAGCAAAATATATTGAAAAATTGATCTGAAAAAATGTGGACGTCTCCACACGATGCAATTTCTTATTAGATCTATCTAATAGATCCGTTTATCTGATGGAAAATTGTATTGTGTAGATGAGGCTTAAAGCCTCATCTACACGCGTAGATGAGGCTCCGATCCGGCGGCTCAACTAGCCGCCGGAACACCTCTTCTGCATCCCCGCGCGTACCCGCCGCGCCCCCGCTCGCCCGCGCGTGCGTCGGATACGATTCCTCACTTGTCCCCGCCGGCGCCGCTTATCTTCCGCTCAATCCCCTGCCATTGTCCCCTCGCGGGGAACGAGCAGGGAATCGGCGGTGGGGAGATCCGTCCTGTCGGATCTTATCAATCGAGGCTCGATTGATAAGAAATATCGGAGCCTCATCTACGCTTAAGTCTAGCCCGTTAATTGTTCCACATCTTTAGTCCAAGAGATCTTTCACATAATTTCAGATAAAAGGGGCTATTTTCTTCCAACAATAGCAATAGCTAGCCTAGTAGCTGTGAGGATGTGATTAATGAGAAGTCTAGTGTGTTTTTTAACCCTGGGTAAAGGTTGATCTAAGAGCATAGTGAGAGACTCCAAAGGTATTGACATATCTAGAACCTTTGATATTAAAGAGAACCCGAGGTGTGTTTAAAGAATGTTATCTGCATACAGAGGCTGGATCTGCCTATACAGCCCAGCCTCTATTGCTATCCCAAACCCCCCTAAGGTCCCCTTGCACTCTGCAATCCCTCATAAATCACAGCCGTGCTGTGCGGCTGTGTTTACATCTGTAGTGTCAGTCTCAGCTGCTCCCCGCCTCCTGCAGAGCTCTGGTCCCTGCCCCCGTCCCTTCCCTCCAATCAGCAGGGAGGGAAGGAATGCAGGCGGGGACTGGAGTTCTGCAGGAGGCGGGGAGAGCAGCAGACTTACACTATAGAGATAAACACAGCCAGCTCTGACAAGCTGTTTGTCAGCAGCGTGGCTGTGATTTATGAGGGATTGCAGAGTGCAGGGGGACCTTAGGGGGGTTTGGGATAGCAACAGAGGCTAGGCTGTATAGGCAGATCCAGCCTCTGTATGCAGATAATATTCTTCAAACTCACCTCGGGTTCTCTTTAAAGAAAATATATATAAAATTCTCTTTAGGTGGTACCTTACCCCAGATCGCCTAGCTAAAATTTATGATATGTCCTCATGTATGTTGGAGGGGTTGTGGTTTAAAAGGGACTTTAGAACATATATATTGGTTTTGTCCTGTTATTATTCCTTTGTGGTCTGAAGTACAAGGTTTAAAGAGAACCCGAGGTAAGTTTGAAGAATATTATCTGCATACAGAGGCTGGATCTGTTCAAAAGATGAATAACATACATTGGGCCTGATTCACAAAGCGGTGCAAAGTGTTTGCACTCCTGTGAAACGCCCTTTATCACGCCTAAACTCAGTTTAGGCGTGATAAAATGAAACTCGCGCGAAATTCCCGCGCGCAAAGTTTTGCGCGCAATCGCGCGGCGCAGTGCGTGCGATGCGCCCATTAAACCCTAACGGCGCTGCGCGCGGAATTGCATGATTACGCGCACAAAACATTGCGCGTGGGACTTTGCGTGCAATAACCAGCATAACCAGCATAAAGCGGTGCTAACTCGGCGGTGCAAAGGTTATCACGCCTAAAGTCTTTTAGGCGTGATAACTAAGTTATCACCGCTTTGTGAATCAGGCCCATTGTGTGAGGTATTTTTCAGATGGAGAAATTGACTGATTTGGTTGTATTCAAAAGATATCTGTGGGGTAAAGGTTATCTTTTCTGCCAAGGTAGAATTAGTTATGAGTTTAATTAGGGGGAAAGAGGCGCCCTGGTGTGTATTAAAGCTTCTAAAAACACCAGGGTGCCTCTTTCCCCCTAATTGTGCATTGTACACCCTCGTACATAACCTGTTTGAGGGGTGGTGACAGTATACCTGTGGCGAACACCACAGCGGACATCTGTCTCCGGTTTTTCCAAAAGAGCGACATCATCCAGGTCCTTTTAGGACCTCCCCGAGTGGAGTCGGGTTTATGGTCTCCACCTGCTTCCTGTGGTTGGTTGCTCCTTGCAACCCTCCTTTGTGAGTAGCATTCTTCCCTTTACCATTTTCCCTTTTAACATTGACCTACTGCACTATTGGGCTCCTGCCTTTTTGTCTCCTGTGCCTTTTTCTACAGGGTGCCCCAACACCCCCACCACAACTAGTTATGAGCTTGTCCGAGAGAAAAATTATCCAATCGTTGAGACAAAAATAGCCTAAGTTATACCATCTGCAGATAAAGTCCTCAGAGAGTCCAGAAAAGAAAGCAGGGTTCCCTAAATCAGGAAATAGTGGTGAGGGACAAGATTTAAGCCACATCTGAGTAGCAGTGTTATGCCAAATTTGAAGGGTAAAAGTTATTGTTGGGAGTAAAATACTGTAATGCTGGGAATGCACCATACAATTTTCTGTTAGATTCTTCTGTTGGATTTTTCTGTTAGATTTTCTGTAAGAATGCATAATTAGATTATTTTCTGCAGAGAATGGTCATTATCTCTGGTGCATTATCGTCTGGTTATCTCCTGCTGAGTAGAACAATGCCTAATTGCTAGGCAGATAGATGGTTAGATAGATAATTTCCAACTTGTTGGAAATTATCTATCTGGCAGGTAAATCTAACAGAAAATCTAATGCTGGGTTTACACCATACAATTTTCTGTTAGATTTACCTGCTAGATAGATAAAATTCAACATGTTTGAAATTTATCTATCTTACGATCTATCTGCCGAGCAATTAGGCATTGTTCTACTCAGCAGGAGATAAACAGAAGAATCAGAAAAATCTAACAGGAGAATCTAACAGAAAATTGTATGGTGTAAACCCAGCATAACAGAAAATTGTATGGTGTATTCCCAGCATAAGATAAAACAGTTAGTGACAAAGCTATATATACTCTGTAAAGCGCTGCAGAAGATATTGGCGCTATGTAAATACTAAATAATAATAGGTCTTGCCTGACAGACATGCTTATGGTCTAGGAAAATAGTAATAGTAATTTTTGTAGACTTTGCATAGGATTTTGACTTGTATGCCAGATTTTTTTTTACAGTTTATTTTACTTTGCTCCCCTGAACACCCTGAGTTTTCTCCTAGGTGATATTTTTAAACTTGTAAATAAAATGCCTTTTAAACCCCCAGCAAGCAAGAAAATACTCATATGGGCCCTGGTGTTATTTATTCAAAGGGTTGGAGGGCCACACCTACAAAGAAAGGTTGAGAAACTGGATTTGTGTATCTTAGAAAAGAGGTGGTCTACTTAACCACCTTAGCGGTATGGACGAGCTCAGCTCGTCCATTACCGCCAGAGGGTGCCGCTCAGGCCCTGCTGGGCCGATTTTGATGAAATAAAGAGCAGCACACGCAGCCGGCACTTTGCCAGCCGCGTGTGCTGCCCGATCGCCGCCGGCGAAAGAGGGTCCCCCCAGCCACCTGAGCCCTGCGCAGCCGGAACAAATAGTTCCGGCCAGCGCTAAGGGCTGGATCAAAGGCGGCTGACGTCAGGACGTCGGCTGACGTCCATGACGTTACTCCGCTCGTCGCCATGGCGACAGGAGAAGCCAAACACGGAAGGCTGCTCATTGCGGCCTTCCGTGTTACTTTTGGCCGCCGGAGGCGATCAGAAGAACGCCTCCGGAGCGCCATCTAGTGGGCTTTCATGCAGCCAACTTTCAGTTGGCTGCATGAAATAGTTTTTTTTTTATTTAAAAAAAACCCTCATGCAGCCGCCCTGGCGATCTTAATAGAACGCCAGGGTGGTTAATATATAAAAAAGCAATATAAGGGAATAGGAAATACGCTTTTTATTCCCATTCCCCGCCACAGGTTATTTCCCCTTAAAAACCAGCGCAAATTTCACACATCATGCTTCTCCCATTCCTTTGCCAATAACTTTATTGCCACTTATGACAATAAAATGATCTATACATCATTTTTTTTTCGCCACCAATTAGGCTTACTTTCGCTGGTACTTTTTGCTAAGGATTATTTTATTGTAGCTGCATTTTAAAGGGAGTAATAAGAAAAAAAGAATGAAAAAAATCATTATTTCTCAGTTTTCATCTATTATAGTTTTAAAATAAAATGTGTTGAGATAGATAAAATTGGCACATTTGTCTCAGTTATTACACCATTTAAATTGTATCCCTAGTACAATGTATCATGACAATATTTTAATTGGAAATAAAGGTGTATTTTTCTTTTTGCATTTCTTTATACTAAATCAACAAGTACAAGTCCTAATTTGCATAAGTAATAGTGATATACCCTAATAACATCATATTAAAAAGAGCTGAGTCCGTAAGCTAATTATATTTTTTTTAGGCAGTCACTTTTTTTTTACAATAACAATAACTATATTTATACAGACAGGAAGGGGAAATTAGGGGTTAAAATTGGGTATATTATTTAATGATTTAACATTTGTAGGTGTATTTGCATTTTTGGCCACTAGCTGTCCTGATACAATCTTGTGTGCTGAGCAGGAAGTTGTGAAGAGATGTGAATCACAGAGGCATTTCTGATGCCAGAAGATGATTAGCTGCAGGGACAGTGATCAGTGAGTACCGATCAGCAATCTGCTACTGGGGGGGGGGGGGGGTCACAATAGATGCGGGGGGTTGCAGGGGCGCAGTAGCTGTGGGAGGTTGCTCATCGCTGTAAACACCGCTGTACATATATCTATATCCCTGGTGCTGAAGTAATGTTCACAGGGATGTAGATACATGATACAGGGGTGGGGAACTGGTTAAAAAGGACAGGAAAACATCATCTAAGAATCTAGCAAACTAGCAAACAAGACTGCCACATGTTTACAAAGGGGTACATTATAGTAAAAGTGGTTACAATGTGCAATATTCATATTGCACCACAGAAAGTAGTTATGGCAAATTGTATATCTGTGTAAAGGGGCTCAGATGCTTTTCTTTCACTTGAAAATACCATAGGCATAACTGCTAGGTATGGGCTGGGGATTGTTTGATCTAGCTGGAGAGAAATTTTACCATTCTGACTTGAGTGACTTTTCCCCCATCTGGATCAGGATTCAAAGAAGATTAAGGCTTAACTTGAGCATGTTTTCGTCTATCTACATAACTATTTTACTACCGTAAATAAAAAAGTCAAACCTTGTGTATTTACAATGTCCAAACAATTATAAAAACACATTATACAGTATGAATCCAAATAAACCTTTCCATATTTCAAGAGTTGTAAAGAATAAAACAAAACCCTCAATAGTGAAAAACAATTTGTAAAACAGGTAAAGAAAATAAAGGCTGCAGAAGAGAATTAGATTTATCATAAAAAAAGTTTTAAAAAGTATTATAAGCAAAAGTGTAAGGTTTGAGCAAATAGGGCAACTAAATAGTTTCAAACTCTGGTCAGCGAGGATGAGAAAAGCCAAAGTATCAGGATATTTTTCCTGCTCTTCCGATACAAATGATCACAATGGTAATGCTGTAAAGTAAGATGACAGCATTAACACAGTTGTAAATGCACCACAGTGGTTTAAAGTGGATAAGGTCCAAAAACGATTAGACAAATTAAGTGTGAATAAAGCACCTGGACCAGATGGCTTACAAACATGAGTCCTCAAAGAGTAAATCGAGTTATTCCTATGCCATTCTTCCACGTTTTAAGAGATGTTCTAAATATTGTTGTACCCATGACCTGGCATAAAGAAAACAAGGTACTTTCGTTTAAAAATAGATCAAGGTCTTTACTAAGTGACTGTAAAGGTTTAGACTGAACTAAAGACAAACATACATGGGTATTGAGAATGGCTGATGCTTTACCCACATCCCAAAAACATTCTGATAAGTTATTAGTTACTCCAAAAAAATGTTAATTGTTATGGCTATAATGGGGATTAGACTGTTAGCTCATTTTGAATGAGGGAGAGTTAGTAATTTGACCATGCACTCTGTAAAGCACTGCAGAAGATGTCAGCACTTAATAAATGCAGAATAAAAATTAATTTTCATTTTTTAAATTTAGTAGAAATATGTAAATATTTAGATGCATAGAAAAGCAATAGAAGCACTCATGTAGTAGAGGCAAAGTGTGCCCAGATCAGCAGTCTCCATGCCACCGTGACGGAAGTGTCACTGTACAATGCAGGGCAAGCACCACTAGATCTTTTAATCACATACGGGGGAGGAGACCAGGCCGTTGGGAGGGGGTGTAGCCGCTTTGCCTTCCTGCATTGGGAAGGCAAGTGTGATTGGCTGCATGTCCTGAGGCCTCTGATTGGTTGTCTATATACTGTTACTAGAGATGGCCCAAACGGTTCGCTGGCGAACGGTTCCAGGTGAACTTCCAGGGGTTTGCGATCACGGAGAACCGCAAACTTTACCGGAAGCCCCCATAGTGCACCATTAGGGTCAACTGTGACCCTCTACATCACAGTCAGCAGGCACATTGTAGCCAATCAGGCTACACTCCTTCTTGAAACCACTCCCCTCCTAATAAAAGGCAGGCATCGCCGGCCATTTCACTCACTCGTGTGCCTGCAGTAAATAGAGAAGGGACAGCTGCTGCAGACTCTTTCATAGGGAAAGATTAGTTAGGCTCTTGTAGGCTTCTTAGCTTTCTCCTTGCTGATTCTTATTGCTAAAATAGCACCCCACAACAGCTCTTTTGAGAGCTAATCTTGTTCTTGTGATCTATTTTTTTTTCTGTGTGTCCCACTGACACTTGTGTTGCATAGACAGCCTTGATAATTCATACTGTGTGTGCCACTGCCAGGCCCAGCACATTTAGTGACTACCTGTGTGTGTGACAGGTGCACATTGTAATACTCATTACTGCATATACCTTCCTACCTACCTGTTGTTCACAGTGCACCCACCTACCTAAATGAGCTGAGCGCACGCAGTGTCACTGTGCCTGTACGCTACCTGACTGTGTGTGACAGGTGCACATTGTAATACCCATTACTGCATATACCTACCTATCTGTTGTTCATAGTGCACCCACCTACCTACGTGAGTTGAGCGCACACAGTGTCTCTGTGCCTGTCTGCTACCTGTCTGTGTGTGACAGGTGTACATTGTAATACCAATTACTGCATATACCTACCTACCTGTTGTTCACGGTGCACCCACCTACCTACGTGAGTTGAACACATGCAGTGTCACTGTGCCTGTCTGCTATCTGTCTGTGTGTGACAGGTGCACATTGTAATACCCATAACTGCATATACCTACCTACCTGTTGTTCACAGTGCACCCACCTACCTACGTGAGTTGAGCGCACGCAGTGTCACTGTGCCTGTCCGCTCCCTGTCTGTGTGTGACAGGTGCACATTGTAATACCCATTACTGCATATACCTACCTATCAGTTGTTCACAGTGCACCCACCTACCTACGTGAGCTGAGCGCATGCAGTGTCACTGTGCCTGTCCGCTACCTGTCTGTGTGTGACAGGTGTACATTGTAATACCCATTACTACATATACCTACCTACCTGTTGTTCACGGTGCACCCACCTACCTACGTGAGTTGAGCACACGCAGTGTCACTGTGCCTGTCCGCTACCTGTCTGTGTGTGACAGGTGCACATTGTAATACCCATTACTGCATATACCTACCTACCTGTTGTTCACAGTGCACCCACCTACCTACGTGAGTTGAGCGCACGCAGTGTCACTGTGCCTGTCCGCTGCCTGTCTGTGTGTGACAGGTGCACATTGTAATACCCATCACTGCATATACCTACCTGTTGTGTTCAGTGCACCCACCTCATCACTGCATATACCTACCTGTTGTGTTCAATGCACCCACCTCATCACTGCATATACCTACCTGTTGTGTTCAGTGCACCCACCTCATCACTGCATATACCTGCCTGTTGTGTTCAGTGCACCCACATACCTACCTGAGTGCCCGCAGTGTGATGTACCACTCCATGCATACCTGTTAACTGCACCTGTGTGACTGCACATTGTATTAGTCAAGTCAGTGCATACCTTTCACTTCATCGCCCCCGATATGGACAAAACTGACAAAACAGGTAGAGGCAGAGGAAGAGGCAGACCGAGAGGAAGGCCACCCGGCAGGCCTGTGCGAGGTCGTGCTGATGTGATTTCGTGCAGCCCTGGACCAGAGTACAGTGCTCAGAGGAAGGCACGCCCCATCAACTCCCAAGATTGTCTGGACGTGGTTGACTATTTAACACAGAACACCTCATCCTCCGCAGCCACCAGCACTACTCCAAGTACCACATCCGCTACATTTGACAGTTCACAGGAGTTATTTGGTGGGAAAATCACTGATGCACAGCCATTATTGTTAGAACCAGATGAAGGCGCTAAACAAGTTACACCACCTCATATGTCAGAGTTAGGCGACACTATGGATGTAACGTGTGCGGAGGGGGATGATGAAGTACCTGCTGTTGGTGCAGTTTTGGAGGTGTCTGAGGCAAAAGAAGCTGGGCAGGATGATTATGATGATGACGATGATACGGATCTCACGTATGTTCCCAATAGAGGAGATGAACAGGAGGACAGTTTAGAGGGGAAGTCAGAGAGGAATAGGAGGAGACAAGTTCCTGAAAGAAGCAGGGGGAGCTCGTCGTCAGAAACAGCTGGTGGCAGTGCCCGGTGGCATGTATCGCCACCTATGTACAGCCAGCCAACATGCCCTTCAATGTCAGCTGCTGATGCCACCATAGTGCCATCACCCCAGGGGGGCTCAGCAGTTTGGAATTTTTTTAGTGTGTCTGCCTCAGATCGGAGCAATGCAATCTGTTCTCTCTACCTCCAAAAATTGAGTCGTGGAAAGGCCAACACCAATGTAGGGACAAGTGCCTTACGAAGGCACATGGAGAAAAGGCACAAACTGCAATGGGAAGAGCACCTAAGCAAAAGCAGCACACAAAAGAAAAGCCACCCTCCTTCTCCTCTTCCTCCTTCAGGTGCAGCATCTTCAGCTGCTTTCTCCCTTGCACCTTCACAGCCACCCTCCTTCACTCCGCCTCTCACCTTGAGCGGTTCCTGCTCCTCTGCCCACAGTAGCCAGGTGTCCATGAAGGAAATCTTTGAGCAGAAGAAGCTAATTTCTGCCAGTCAACCCCTTGCCCGGCGTCTGACAGCTGGCTTGGCGGAAATGTTAGCTCGCCAGCTGTTACCATACCAGCTGGTAAACTCTGAGGCCTTCCGTAAATTTGTGGCCATTGGGACACTGCAGTGGAAGATACAGGCCACAATTATTTCTCTAAATAGGCGATACCCAAACTGTACCGTGAAGTGGAGAGGCAAGTGGTGTCATCTCTGGCACACAGCGTTGGGTCAAGGGTCCACCTGACCACAGATGCCCGGTCTGCCAAGAATGGTCAGGGCCGCTACATTACTTACACAGCCCAGTGGGTCAACCTGATGACCGATGGCAAGCAGGGAGTACGTGGCTGTGCAGCGGACCAACTTGTGACACCTCCACGGCCTGCAGGCAGGCCTCCTGTTACCTCCTCTCCTTCTCCTCCTGCTACATCCTCTTTGCTATCGTCATCCTCCTCCTCCTTGGCTGAAGGGCAGTTCAACTCTACTGGTGCTGCGATCTCCTCTCCAGCTATACAGCCCCAGCTCCCCAGGGCCTATGTTGCATGCCAGGTACGATGGTGTCATGCCATCTTAGACATGCCTTGCCTCAAAGCGGAGAGTCCCACTAAAGCAGCTCCCCTGGCTGCTCTTAACAAACAGGTGGATCAGTGGCTGACCCCGCACCAGCTGGAGATCGGCAACGTGGTGTGTGACAACAGCAGCAATCTCGTTTTCGCTTTGAATTTGGGAAAGCTGACACATGTACCATGCATGGCACATGTGCTGAATCTAGTCATTCAAAGATTTGTGGCAAAGTACCCAGGCTTAGAGGACATCCTGAAGCAGGCCAGGAAGTTGTGTGGGCATTTCAGGCGGTCTTATATGGCCATGGCACGCTTTGCAGACATTCAGCGGAGAAACAACTTGCCGGTGAGACGCTTGATATGTTATAGCCCGACTCGCTGGAATTCGACCCTGGTCATGTTCCCTCGCCTGCTAGAACAGGAGAAAGCCGTCACCCAGTACCTGTACAATTACAGTAAAAGAACACAATCTGGGGAGATGGGGATGTTCTGGCCCAACAACTGGACACTGATGTGAAATGCATGCAGGCTCATGCGGCTGTTTGAGGAGGTGACCAACCTGGTGAGTCGCAGTGAAGGCACCATCAGCGACTTGTTCCAATATGCTTACTTCCTGGAGCGTGCCATGCGTAGAGTGGTGGATCAAGCTGTGGAGGAGCGTGAACAGGAACAGTTATGGGAGGAACAGTTGTGGGAGCAATTTTCAACAGAAACAGATGTTTCCTCTACACCTGCGGCAGCACAGAGGGGGGAGGAGGAGGAAGAGTCGTGTGGGGAAGAGGAGTCAGACTCGGATGATGAGAAAGGTGTTTGGAGGAGGAGGAGAAGGAGGGGGTGGCAGAAGAACAACCACAGCAGGGCGTCGCATGGGGCTTGTGCTGCTCGACGTTCCCGTGGTATTGTTCATGGCTGGGGGGAGGAGGAGAACTTACCTGATGTCACTGAGGAAGAGCAAGAGGAGATGAAGTCAGAAAGGATGCAGCACATGCAGAACAAGCTGGCAACTATGCTTTACAATGCGTTTAAGGGTGATGTCACAGCACAACGCAATAAAGGTACCACTGCCAGTAATCCTCCTCCCATGTCCACGCAGGCAAGGACAGGACACTCCAGCGATCTCATGGTGATGTCGGACATGCGGACATTCTTTAGTCCAACGCCTCGACATAGCGCTTCCGGATCCACCCTCCACCAACGCCTGGACCGGCAGGTAGCCGACTACCTGGCATTAAGTGTGGATGTAGACACTGTGAGCAGCGATGAACCCTTGGACTACTGGGTGCGCAGGCTTGACCTATGGCCAGAGCTGTCCCAATTTGCCATCCAACTTCTGTCTTGCCCTGCCTCAAGCGTCCTGACAGAAAGGACCTTCAGCGCAGCTGGAGGCATTGTCACTGAGAAGAGAAGTCACCTAAGTCACAAAAGTGTTCAGTACCTCACCTTTATCAAAATGAATGAGGCATGGATCCCGGAGGGCGACTGCCCGCCCGAAGACTAAGTCAGTCCCCACACACAGCAGCTCTGCCTGCACGCTGTGTGACTGGCTGCCTGCCCCAAGACTAAGTCGCTACCCACACAGCACCTCTGCCCGCAGGCCGCTTGACGACCTTCTCCGCCACCACCAACAGGGTCCAGGACTCCAGGCGGATTCCTGAATTTTTAAGGCCGCCGCTAGCAGCGGCCGCTATAATAATTTTTCTGGTGCGTGTACATGTATGCCTAATTTTTCTGGCTGCAGTACAACTGCAAAAACAAAACAGAAGGCATGTACATGTGCCTATTCCCCTTCGTGATCATTACATTGCCGCTGTGAAGGGGCTTGTGTATCACAATGAAGCAATGACCGCCGGCTATATGAGTGTCTCAGGGGGTGGCACACCAAAGATAATAAGGTCATTGCTTCATTGTGGACAGACCACATTTGATTAGCTGGACAGTCACTGTTCTGTCATTCTGCTACCTCAGCCCGGCGACCATATGGGCTGGAAAGCCGCCATCACCTGCACTCTCGTCATGTTGCACACCAGTCCAGCACGGCCGTCACTACACAAACAGCTGTTTGCAGTCACTGCATACCTTTCACTGCATCTTTGACTGCACATTGTATTATACCTGGCAGTCAGTGCATACCTTTCACTTGAATGGATGGCAAACTTGCCCTCCATAACAGATTCCCATTACAGGTAGTACAGTCTATCAGTGTCATATACAGCAGGGCCTCGAAAGTCCTCCTGTATTGTTATTTTTGGTCACTACCTTGGGACATGCATGCCATGCCTGCTGCCTTCCTTGAATGTGTGCTAGCCGTTCCTGGTCCTTTGCCCACAACGTGGCTGCTGCCTTCCTTGGATGTGTGGTGGTGGTACCCATTTCTTAGGCTCCCACTCCGGACTGGAATCGAACCAGGATTCCCCGGCCATTACCAGCGGTCATTCACAATGGCAGACTTGCCCTCCATAAAAGATTCTTGTTGCAGGTACTGAACAGCAAGCAGAACAAGTATTTAAAAAAATAGATGTAAGCTTTAACAATGGTAGAGAATGAACCATTGAAAGTTGATAAAGCAGTCAGACATTACCTGACATCACTGAGTGAGGAAGAGCAATCTCGCCATTGTGCGCACCACTCCAGCACGGCCGTCACTATGCAAACAGCTGTTTGTGGTGCGTTACACAGTGAGTTTGGTGTGTTGGTGTGAAGCTGTACTCTAATTACACTTCCTGATTGATGTATACACATGCAAGATGTTTTAAAGCACTTTAGGCCTGCAATTTAGCATTCAATGTGATTTCTGCCCCTAAAACGCTGCTTTAACGTCCAATCCGGATTTTTCCCTGGGACTTTTGGCATCTATCCCACTCCGCCATGCCCCCTCCAGGTGTTAGAACCCTTGAAACATCTTTTCCATCACTTTTGTGGCCAGCATAAATGTTTCTAGTTTTCAAGTTCGCCTCCCCATTGAAGTCTATTGCGGTTCGCAAAAGTTTGCGTGAATCGAACGTTTGGCGGAGGTTCGCGAACCGAAAATCGGAGGTTCGGGCCATCTCTAACTGCTACGTTGTCACTCTACCGAGGCTGAGTCTGCATCTTAGGAGCTGGCTTTTAGTGTGATAACTCACACATATATGTTTGTGGTGAGTAGTTTTCCCTACAATCCTGTACATTGCTGCATGTTATGTATTTATATTTCAAACTGACCTGTTTTGAGGTAGGTGGGTGCAGTTTCCCAGCTTCTGCATTTCCCCATCAGGTGGTGAGTAGTTTTCCCTACAATTCTGAACATGGCTGCATATTATATATTTGTATTTCAAATGGACCTGCTTTGAGGTAGGTGGGTGGGGTTTCTCAGCTTCTTCAGTTCCCCATCAGGTTCACTCATGACATGGTACTGTGTGATTGGGTAACAGTTACCTAATACCTTAATTGGTTTCTGAAGTGTATGTAAGACATCCATTATAGTTGGATTATTTAGAGCAGTTTTAACAGCTTGACAAAGCGCTAGGAAGCTTGAAACAGCATCTGTCCCTGTAACACTGCATGCATCTTCTCTGATGTTATTAAAAAAAAGCTTGTTCTTACTACAGTGATGCCTATCCTAAATTGTACAGTAATATTTCAGACGTATTCAGTAAAAGCATTTCATTGAAAGCACAAATATGACATCAATTTCAGACACCTACTTTCTATGAAAAGAGATGTTGGAGAGCGAGTATATCTCTGTTGTGTAAACACCTCCAACACACACTGTACATCACAGATCATACATTCTAAGATCAATAGGAAAGAGATGTAGAAACACACACAAACACACACTAGACAAAATTTGGATGAGAATGTATGGTAACATAAATAAATCATCCAAATCTATTGAATTAAATGATGGTATCTCACCCCTGATAAGCCACATTTTGGAGACCAAAGAAATCCTCAAAAGTGGGGTGTTTGTTAATCTGTTGGTGACGTACTTCATGTGACATGTGTGAGCTTATAGCAAACCTTAATGGAGCAACTTAAAGAAACATACAGCCCCTAATAATCAGTATGCAAGTAAGGCTAGCTGTTTCAGATGGTGAGCAAAGTGAAAGACTATGGTTAATTGGGAGAGACCACAGCTATACTGTATATACAAAATGCAATGCAGCACTAAGAAATCAAGGAACCTCTCCAATTGCTAAGAAGTTATTAAGTAAATTGCTCTAAAAAGGACATATTTTTTCATCAGAGCATGCCACTCAGTCAATGAAATTTCTGATCTGCACAGTTAAGTAGCAGATGGAGTTGTTAATCATTTTCAGGTGCATTAGAGGAGCAGCAATTAGAAAACTACAAAAAATACAGCTAATTATAAAATATTGTATTATTCAAAGCAACAACTTTGGGATCTAGGGGCACTGCAGATGTATTTGGATGTAGTTGTGTCATAGGTGCCCATGTTAAAAGAATTAGAAGCTATTGCAGGAAATTTGGGCACTGGAGGTACCCCAAAAAATAGCAACAGGAAAAATAGCAGCACCAATAGCTGCCACATTGGAAAATCATTGGGGGAGCGAGTTTATGTAGGTAAGGGGTTTAGTGTTAGGCATAGATGGGGAGGTTAGTGTTAGAAGTAAGTGGGGGAGGATAATGTTAGGCAAAGATAGGGGAGAGTTAGTGTGAGAATAGGGCTAGCCAGGGATCATAGAATATTAGTATAACCACCAATATTTTACTATAGGGAATTGGGTTCAGTAGAATATAGGTAAAATTACTAATATTCTAGTTTTGGTATATTACCATGCACTCCTTTTTCCGGGTGTCTTTATTAAATGTACACTGTATTATTTACCACATTAGGTGGTACTTCAATAAAAATCAGAACATTTCCTGCATTGGTTAAGCAGTTACCACCCTAGGGAACTAGGAATCCCTCAATGTTGCCTAACATGAAAAGTCAGGCTCGGGACAGAAATCCACAGCTCAGAGCGGTATTCCAGTGCCTGAGTGAGTTACAGTATATGCAGAAGCTGCTGCAGATCTCTCTGTGGTATGTTTTTTTCTTGTTTTAGGCTCTAAAAGTTTGTGAAAAAATTGTACGGCTTTTACAACCTAAAACTGGAAATAATCATAACGCCAGGGAGGTTAACTGAAAGAAGTTGGGGAAAAAAGAAGACCCAAGGATTTTAAAATTGTTTTGCACCCCGGGCTGCAAACCTAACATGAAAAATTATGTTTTTTTTTTTAAAGAAAAGAATTGAGTACTGTATGTATAACATTGTAACAATTACTGATGGACTGAGCATACTATTCTTTATCAGTAAATAGCATACAGGTGAAACTCCAAAAAATTACAATATTGAGCAAAAGTTTAGTTTACTTTAGTTTCAGTATTTCGACTTATAAGGTAAAACTAATATATGAAATAGACTCATTACATGCAGAGTGAGATATTTCAAGCCTTTATTTGTTATAACTAGAGATGGCCTGAACGGTTCGCCGGCGAACTTGTTTGCGCGAACCTCAGCGGTTCGCGTTGGAGGCGAACCACAAATTTTCTTCAAAAAAGTTTTGGTTCGCATTTTTCTCACGGACTTTAATTGCGCCGACTTTATTGGTTAATAGCAAATCCGCCTTACATAGTAGAAACACAAAATTTGCAGGGTACGTGGAGGGAGTCGCTGACTACAAGAGGAAAAAATGTTTTCAAAAAGACCTTATACTTTTTGAGAAAATCGATTTTAAAAGTTCAAAGAAAAAAACATTACATATAAATGCCGGTCAATGACAGTCATGGGAAACAATTCCCACTGACCTTAGCAGTTCATAGCCCCTTACATCCTAGCAACACCAAATTTGCAGGATATGTTAAAAAGATAGTGGGAAACAATATTTAAAAAAAAATTAAAACATTTTTTTTTATTAAATTTTTTTTGTATATTTTCAGAGTGTGAGAAATTTCCCCCCAAAAAATGATGTTGGGTCCCCCCTTCTGAGCTCTCTGTAACCCCTTGTCCCCCATGCAGCCTGGGATAGCCAGAATGCGGAGCCCCGGCCGACTGGGGCTTTGCACCCTGAGCTATACCAGCCCACATGGTCCATGGTATGGGGGGGCTCCGGGGGAGAGGGGCAGCCAAGCCTTCCCCTCTTCCCCTGAGCCCTTGTCCAATCCATGTACAAGGGGCTCTTCCCCACCTCCGGTGCCCCAGGAGGAGGTGGGGGCGACGAATCCCTGGGGGAAGTTCATGGTGGCAACTGGGAGTCCCCTTTAAGAAGGGGATCCCAGATGCCCACCCCCCTTCCAGGAGAAATGAGTATAGGGGTACAAAGTGCCCCTTACCCATTTCCACAAAGGGTTAAATGAAATAAAAACACAACCACGAACAAAGTCCTTTAATGTTCTTAATTAACCATAAATACTTACCTGTACCTTAAAAAAAAGTTCCAACACCAATATCCTCGGAAATGTCCCACAACGAAAGTATCCTCTAACTTGCGATCTTCAATTAAGTTGATTGACAATCTCCGCCGCCCCCCACATAGCAGAGAATGCATCCTGTGAGGACGCATATAGCTGCCGGCTCCCACTGTCCTCCCCACCTCCTCACCTGTCATCCTCACCTAGTCTAGTTAGTCAGCTGTTTACCTTTCTGCTGCCATTCACCACTGCTCCCCCGCCTCCTCTATAGCGCGGCTCGTTGCCTCTGTCCCTTTCCTCCCACGCTACAGAGAAGGCGGGGGAGCGGCAGTGAATGGCAGCAGAAAGGTAAACAGCCAACTAGCGACAATCTGTGAGTCGCTAGCCTGGCGTTTTTTATAAGGGGGGACAGCAGAGCACAGGGGGGGCCTGGGGGCACACTGTAAGGACTCACAGGCTGGGCATTGTATGCCGAATGTGCCTCTGTGTCCTAATATTGATGGCAAAAACTCTCCTCGGGTTCTCTATAAGGCGTGGCACTACAATTTTCTGAAATCACACCTATGTGATTATTTATCTTAAGTTTGTTATTTAGCTCCTCACTTAATACACAGTGCAGTGTATTATTCTGCTGCATTTACAATAATTAATCATCATCATCATCATCGCTGCATTCATGCTTCTGAGTTGTAAAACTGGCTTTTCAGTACGGCTCTCTTTCCTTAACAATATTCTTGTAAAAGGAAGGACAATTTATTTCCCTTGTTAAGCAAAACTAGCTACAGGTTCCCAGTGGGCTTAAAATTACCTTCCTCTAGGTCATCATTGCAAAGTTTTTAAGATGGGGAGAAAGATAGACAAGCCTTTGTAGCTATGCAACTTTATAGCATTCAGCGCAATTTTTTTTAACGCTTATACTGGCAGCAGTGCAGAATCACAATTTGCAGTGATTCACTAAAAGAAAATCATGTGTAGGTATACAGTATGTAATGTATGCATACACATTTTGTACATGTATTGAAGGCAAATGTTTGTGTCCATTGCTTTGCTCTTATAAGAAAAAGAAAAATTAGATCCCCAAATGTCTGCCTAATTTATCATATCAAAAAGAAGCCCAGTTGATCATCAATAACAGTATTCATGTTGGCAAGGCTGACTAAAAAAAAAATATTTTCACAAAGACTGTTACAGTATATCACTGCAAGCTAGAAAATATTCTAGTATGGAAGGGATTCAATAGTTGAAGACCCTGGGACTAATATAGTTAAACTCATCTCCAGACCCAGATCTAATAAATCAACAGACTGTTCAAATGTTTAGGTTTTGAATAAAATAACACTTTTGCAGCTTAGTTGTGTCTTAAAAATTGACCAGAAGCAGCTGAGTTAAGGGAGTTTTTATCAGACAATTTAGCTGAGGCTGCTGCTTGGATTGCATCATTCTGATATCAGCTAGGAATGAGGTGGGCATATATGGAGTCTCTTTCAAATGATGGTAGCCTACAGCAAGGACTGTAGGGCCGGCAGTGGCCAGTATCTGGGCTTCTGACAAAGCACTTTAAAAGGGAGTTTGTTGACCATGGCAAATTAAAGAACTTCAGAAATAAAAACAAACTCAGCACATGAATGCCTAAACAGATCTAAGTGAACATTTGTGTCTGGTGTATGGCTTTAAGCAACATGCATAACCAACTGGACCACAAGCATTCTCAGATCTCACTCAATCTGTATTTTGTTATACTGTTTATATAAAATCCATGACTCTGTATTTTCTAAATGAACATGACATTGTATCTTACCATATTTACATTCCAGCAAACATTTTTACAAACCAAGCAAAAAGTGTTTATGATTCATAGATTTTATGATATTTTGAATTAATAAAGCATAATCAAATGCTTAATACTTGATGGCAGCAAGCCCCTGTCATTGTACTCAAGGAAATGTGTTCTATTTTGGTTTAATGTAATCCTCTCAGCACCATTAACTGTGGAGACTTTCAGTATGCAGTACAAATCACTCACTGCTACAGCTTACAGTTATTTTAATCATAATTTACTGGTACTGAAAAATACAATTGCGCAGTGCATTTTTACAGTATTAAAAGCAAAATGTAGAAGTTTGTCAGGAATTCAACCTTTGCTTTTTTTTCCTTTGAAAACTTACCTATTAATCAATCAATCAATCAAACAATGAACCAATCAATTATCAATCGGTTTTGTAATAAAGTAGATTGCAAGTATACTGTAAAACCTGACTGATGTGGTCTCCATTTAACAAAGACAAAAATGCATTCTGCTATAAACAGAGCTAATATAATCAGTCAATGGAAAATGAAAACCATGTAGCACTCTAAGCTAAAATACATTTTATTTAATTAGATGTTCTATATCGTCTACATAGCATGGCTTTGACGGCATCCCTATTTACCTTTCTATCTTAATGTAGAAATATATAACACATAATATGAAAAGCAAATACATTTTCTGCATGATATTAACAAACAAGAAATGTGCAACTTGTTTCGATAAGGGGCATGTAAAATAACCACATCTGGTGTTCTCATACAGCAAGATCAATTGCAAATATAAAATGTAAGTTCATCATACTCAGCAGTGGGTTTAGTGATGGGTCCTTAAAAGGGTCAATAGTTCTTCTATGGACAAAATGTTGATTGACAGATGACATACGGCACCCAGTAATCCCGATAGTAGAATATCGGTAAATTTACAGATATTTTATTATTAAAGTGTAAAAATGAAAGTAAAATATTAGTATTAAATGCTGATCTTTTACTATACCTAAATGTAAGCTTATTCTCACACCAAACCCTCCCACTAACGATGCCTAACCTTAACCAACCCCCCATATCTAACCTTAACCCATCCTAGCCCATGCCTAACATTAACCGTCCCCGCCACCGCAAACCCCTCACGTCGAACCTTACCCTTTCTCCCCCGCATCTAGCCTTAATCCTTCCCTCCCCGACACCTACCCTTAACCGTCTCTGCAACTGCAACCCCCCCCCCCATGCCTAACCTTAATCCTACCCTCTCCACCACCTAACCTTAAAGAGAACCTGAACTGAGTAAAATTATTTACAATAAACACATGAGGTAACTTCAAATGAACATTACATAGTGACCTTGCCATCAGTTCCTCTCAGAAGCTTACCATTTTCTTCTGACAATAATCCCTTCCAGTTCTGACAACATTTTGTCAGAACTAAAATATATCAGTTGCTGTCAGTTTTATATCAGTTGCTGTCAGTTACAGCTGAGAGGAGAACTGATGTGTCCATGTTTCCCTATGGCTCAAGTGGGCGATGTTACAGTTTAACAGTGTGCTGACCAGGAAGCTGTTATGGGGTAATGGCCATTTTCAAAATGGAGGACGGAGAATTCCATTGAACACAGTGGACAAACAGGACACAGGAGAGGAGAAAGAGATTGAGGAGTAGACTACACAGCAGGTAAGTATGACTTGTGTATGGTGATTTTGACTATTAATTTTCAGTACAGGTTTTCTTTAACTGTCCACCAAAGAAAAACCCACCCAAAAATCGTACATTTAGGGGCCCATTGTAATTATGAGCAAGGAGGGGAAATCTGGGTGCCCAAAAACATTTTTACTGACAAAGATATAAAAATTCACTGACAAAGGATTTCTTTTACTAACATCTAGTCCTGTGGCATGTGTAGCCTGACCGTGGGCATTGTATTGGGTGGAGCCAAATGTACATGATTTTAACAGTGGGGTAAGTGGGCCTGCCTAGCACAATATTAGATGAAGCCCCCTCTTTAGCAAAACATGCCGGGAGCATTATGCGCTTGTGCAATTCTAAAAAGAAATGTATTGTGCATACACTGAACAGTTCCGGCGGTGGGAGCACGATCGAGGAGGGGCTGGGCATGTGCACTACCTGAGACTAGAGCTCTAGGGTGATGAGGAATCCAGGAAAGAGGGGGTAGCAAAGCCCACCATGATGGACACACCACAGAGTAAGGAGGGGGCAGTGCACACAGTGAGAGACACACATCATCAATCATTACACTGTCTCACGTCCCTCTAGCACAGAGCTCAGCTGCAGAGGAGTCATGCCGCCTACCTGGGACATACAGGCGGAACCACAGTCCTGCGGCTCACCCATTCCATTCTGCTGTCCTCCCCACTTTCCAAAACTCCACATAGCTTCTTGGGAATTGTAGTAACAATTGTGCTACACAATCCCTGGCTCCCTTCCACACTTCCATAGCTTAATAGACTACAATTCTCAAAAAGCATTGCTTTCCTGCCAAACTCCCGTGACACGGGCCAATCACAGCACAGCTATGATGACATGCTAGCTGCACCTATCTTCTCTTTGATTGGCAGAATACTACAGTTAGGTCCTGCCCTTAAAGGACCACTATCGCAAAAAAAATATTCCGTTAAAATCTGACAGGACCAACAGGTTTTGGGCCAGTCCATCTCCTCATGGGGGATTCTCAGGGTTTTCTTTGTTTTCAACAGACAGCATTTCCTGAACAGCAGTTGCAAAGTCTAACTGACAAAATAGTGTGCAAGTGATTAGGGAGGCCGGCTGGTATCTTAATATTTTGGCAGTTAAACTGCTGTTCAGGAAATGCTGTTGAAAACAAAGAAAACCCTGAGAATCCCCCATGATGAGATGGAGGCCCAAATCCCTGTCGGTTCTGTCAGATTTTAACTGGCTACTTTTTACACGATAGTGGTCCTTTAAGAAATCCAGGGGCACAGGTCTGCACGGAGCTAGCAAGTGTAGTTTTAACAGACATGACCATGACTGTTACGGGTCATTTAACGGAATATTTATAGATAATCCGTAAATATACGGACAGATAATAGCACTTCTGTGGTGCTTGTTTTGAAGGAAGATGTTACTGCTTTACTTATGTTCCTGGATATTCTTGCTGCAGCTTTTGTAATACGGGATGTTACTACTATGCATGTTGTGATGGGACATACCACTGCCTTATTTGTATTATAAGAGGTATACTGATACGCCTAATGAGCTACAGTTTAGTCATACCTTACCCACTATCTGATGACACCTTTGTTTTAAAATCATGCTCGTTTGTATAACAATAGTCATACTTATTTTACCAGATCAGATATTTAGCATGCTGCATTCTCAAAAGCCATGTTCAGATCTTGGTTTATCCAGCGCATATGCATTAGATGCCTCTTTTAAGGCTCATACACACGTACCAACAATCTGCCCAACTATCTTCCAAACTTGTCTGGCTGGCAAACAACCAGATTACCAACTGATAACTGGTTGTTTGCCAGACCAGCGGATCAATCTGCCCAACTATCATGCATGCTGGAATGTGTGTACAAGTCTTTTGAACAACTTTTTTTGTTTTTGAATGTAGTCATGTTGTGCAGTTTGTCATTTAGCTTGCACGCATAGTATTTAAGTGAGTTGGTTGTTTAGTTGGTTGGCATGTGTGTATGTACTTGTCAGGTAAAAATATTTTGTGGTTGGTCATGTTGTGCGGTTGATTGTGCATTAAGTTGGACATGTGTGTGAGCCTTTCATCATTATCACAATCTCAATCAGCTGATAAAGACGTGCAGTAATGATCATCACCTTGAATAAACAAAATGACTCAGGCACACAAATTACTATTACTAAAGTTAAAAAGAAAATGTACCACAAATGGACCTCTAATCAGAAAAAAACATCACAATGAGAGGGATAAACTACCACTGTTAAATAAGTCCAAATAATGAAACAGAACGGCTACTTATCTGCACTACTGACTGCCAACATAACTCTAATTGCTGCTCATTAAAAGCTCTATTGTCACAAGAGTCAGTCATATTTTTGCATATTAGGCACACAGCCCACTTCAGGGGCTGTTTCCTAAAATGTGTTTTATCAATTATCTCTCCTTACCTTCATAACACATGAATTTACTATCCTAATCTGTCTTAATTTACGAGTTGTCTCTTCTTGGTCCTTAAAGAGGAACAGTCGCAAAAATCTTAAAATGTAAAACACATAAAAAACACATTTCTCCTACAGTAAAATGAGCCATAAATTATTTTTCTACTATGTTGTTGTCATTTACAGTAAGTAGTAGAAATCTGACATTATGGACAGATTTTGGACTAGCCCATCTTCTCATAGGGGGTTCTCAGGGTTTTCTTTATTTTAAAATCACTTAGTGAATGGCAGTTGCTCCGTCCAACTGCCAAAATAGTGTGCAGCGAGCAGGGAGGCAGGCCAGCATCTTTGAATTCATAATTTTCAGGTAAAGTCTCTATAAAGAATAAAGTCCCTGCTGAAAATCCCCCATACAGATATGGACTAGCCCAAAATCTGTCGGTAATGTCAGATTTCTACTACCTACTGTAAGTGACAGCAATATAAGAGTAAAGTAATTTATGGCTCATTTTACTCTGGAAGAAATGTACATCTTATTTGTAGGTGTTTTAAATTGTAAGATTTTCGCAATGGTTCCTCTTTCAGTAACAATTCTCCTGAGTTTTCTCCCAAGAAATCATGTTTCATTTTTACTATAGAATAACTTTTCAGCACTTAGAAGTTAAGAAAAAAGAAACTAAAAATACCAAAATTAATTTGAGCACCTTATTGCTCACTAGGGGCTTTTATTTTATTGACAAGGTGTGACCCTTATCTGCTTCAACGCTTCAATTAACCCATAACTCCTTATCTCATGAATGCTGTCTCTTTATGGTTGAGGTAAAAATAAGTTATTGGGGTGATATCTGGGGAGTCCAGAGATCCTTCCAGAAAAGACACAGAGCCCCAGGAACCCCAAATGGTATAGCACTTTGTGATACCAGATAAGGTAATAGGATGTAGTAGAGGGATACTCACAACCACAGTATAAAGGCAAGTGAGCAAAACCCATCCTCACTCAGGTTTTTTTAGGACCTTGGCATCAAGAGGGTTGCCCTCTACAAAAAGCTTTTGCAAGTTCAAGGAACTTAGAACTTAACCCCCCAACAGATTGAGGGGATTTGTTTTTAGGTAACTGGGCAGGACAATAATAATAGAAACATTTCTTATCTCGAAGATAGTCTAAAACTGGTAGGGCATTTCATGGATCTCTGTCCACATCTTCAGATCAATGTCTGAAAAACCACCTGCTGGTAGCTCCTACAAGTGATTTTTCAGACACTGTACAGTAGAGGCCTGCGCGGGTCCACTTTTTCATACCCGCACCCGACCCGCACCCACGACCCACTACCTGCACCCGACCCGCGACCCGTTTTTTTGTGAGTTTGATACCCGCAACCCGGCCCGCACCTGCAGAACCGCTACCCGCACCCGACCCGCGACCCGCAGGCCTGCTACCCGACCCGCTACCCGTGACCCGCTTTTTAAAAAAATGTCTTCTAAAGTGCACATTTGCACTATAAAGTGCATAGTTGTCCCCCAGTGCATCCAGCATAGTTGTCCCCCAGTGCAGCCAGCATAGTTGTCCCCCAGTGCAGCCAGCATAGTTGTCCCTCAGTGTAGCCAGCATAGTTGTCCCTCAGTGCAGCCAGCATAGTTGTCCCCAGTGCAGCCAGCACAGTTGTCACCCCAGTGCAGCCAGCATAGTTGTCCCCCAGTGCAGCCAGCATAGTTGTCCCTCAGTGTAGCCAGCATAGTTGTCCCCCAGTGCAGCCAGTATAGTTGTCCCCCAGTGCAGCCAGCATAGTTGTCCCCCAGTGTAGCCAGCATAGTTGTAGCCCAGCGCAGCCAGCATATTTGTCCCCCAGTGCAGCCAGCATAGTTGTTCCCCAGTGCAGCCAGCATAGTTGTCCCCCAGTCGCTGCCAGAGCCCCCCCTCCTCTCTCACCTGGGTGGGCGGAGGATTACTCACCTTCTAACTTCCGCGTTCCAAGCGCCGGCAGCGTCCCCTCGTCACAGGTCTCCGCCTTCAATGCCGCCCACTGTGCTTCCGCCAATCAGGAAGCACAGTGGGCGGCATTGAAGGCTGAGACCTGTGACGAGGGGACGCTGTCAGCGCTTGGAACGCGGAAGTTAGAAGGTGAGTAATCCTCCGCCCGCCCGCAGCGCCGCCGCTATTCTGGAGGGGGAGAGAGCTGAAGGAGGGGACCCAGGTGAGAGAGGGGGGGTTCTGTCCCCCCTCCCCGCCGCTGCCCCAACTGCCTCTCCTTCCAGCGACTCTTCCCTTCCTCACTACCTGCACACCGCTACCCGCAACCCGACCCGCACCTTGCTACCCACACCCAACCCGCACCCACCCCCAACATCAATTCGGGTGCCCGAACCCGACTCGCATTTCGGGTAACCCGCGGGTACCCGACCTGCTGCAGGCCTCTACTGTACAGTATATCGATCGAAAGAATCAGACAGAGATCCATTTTAGTTTTCAATTAAAAAAAATCTGTTTACCTCAAGCAAGGTATTTTCTTCCTTTGAGGTAAGATATATTTCTATTATTATGTGATGCCTACGCGGTCCCTGGGGAAACCAGCGCACATTTCAAATGCAGCGTCATGTTAGCAAATCTTTCTCTGCTAGTAGCTGAAGCTTTCATTACATCAGAGGGCCAGAAGGAACTAATTTAGACCTTGTCCCTTATCAGGCTTTTTAGAAAAGCACAACCCCCTGCTGTGTGACAATGCCATCCATCTAGTTTCTGTTCTGACAGAACCTCATAAACTGAGTCTTATGCTGGGCATACACGGAGTGATCCGGCGGCTCGATTAGCTGCCGGATTGACTCCCGACGCGTCCCTGCTCATCCCCACAGCCGCCCGGATCGATTCCCGCTCATCCCCGTGGGCGCTTCCTTATCTTCCGCTCGATTCCTCCGCTATTGTCCGCCCGCGGGTATCGGGGAGCGGAATCGATCCACGCGGTGACCGGACCTGTCGGAAATTATGAATCGAGCCATCAGCGGCTCAACTGATAAGAGAAGGTCGACCCGTGCATGCCCAGCATAGCAGAGCAGAGGGAGATGCTTATCACACATTTGGTTTCTACCACAAGAAAGTGACCTCACTGTAACCTCCAAATGCCTATCTTCTCATAATTTCTTAGTTTTTAAGTTTTTTTTAGGATGATCTGATGATGCTAGCAGCACCATTTTTTCAGAGATTGTTAAGTTCATTCTAACCCTAATTTTGGGAAATTCCCAGAATCCTGCGACCTAAAATCACATAGCAATACGGATTTGAAGTGCCACTGTGTGACTATCCCTGACACAAACCTCATATTTGATATCTGGAGATTTGTAACGTTGCACTGAATGTGGATATGCATTCTGTTTCTTGATGTGACCTATGGGCACAGAGAGAATGGGCAAGAAAGGAATTGTGCCAAAATCTCTCTCTGAGCAAGGGGAACTGCCCCTATTCAAATTGCATTGGGCTGGACCTGGACGTGTCTTAACCCCCCCCCCCCCCACTCCCCCAACTACTGTGAAGGTTAAAACACAATGACACACTAAGCTCAGCATCCTATACCTTGAATCTGACGTCGAAATACCATCAATCAACAGCCAGCTGGACACTGGCAAAATTGCTTTGGATTACATCTCACGAAGGCCGCATGGCAATCGGCCATCTTGGACTTTTCTCCAAAGAATTTCGATTGCTGCACCGACTACCAATAACGATATTTTGAACTGTATTATAAGATATTCTATTTTCTTTTCATCTCTACCCATTTCTATGAACCCAATCTGTTCTGACTGACAGGTATATTTATCTGTTGCTTGTAAAGTACATTTTTATGTATGGTTTTAAAATAAAACTAACAATTGTATTGTTCAGTCGTGTGCCTGTTCTGGTAATCCGATTGTTGCTACAAAGAATCTGCCCTCTGAAGACTCATACTACCACATTGTTTATCCTTTCTTCTAAATTGTCATTTTGCTAGTTAGGTTTGCAAATAATTGTTTCTTCCTTCTAGGAATAGCTAGCAGGGGTCTCTTCACCCCTTCAAATTTGAAGAGTGGTGGCAGTGAAAATACCTGATTTCCAGCGTGAAAACCGATACTTTATTTTACCGATTGTACATACAATCAAGATTGTACATATATGGGCACCATCAACCAATCTTAACCGTTTACTGTGCAAACAGTGGCTTTGCCTCCAGAAGTCTCTAGCGTGAGACCTGGATGGCAACTGTGGCCTAGTAACATGAGATTGGTGGGTGTTGTCACATTACATTGTCAGCAGCAGTGCGGCCAATCTTTAGCGTCAGTCTGTTCACCGTGTTTCAAACCTTCGGTTGCAACTATTCCCCGAATGGTAACGGGAGCAGATTAGACAGAATTGGCGCGCTCTGTCATGTTATCATTGGCGATTCAGCAACCAGTCTTTTTAACGTCAGTTAGACGGGACCACGGTGCTGGATTGTCACACCTATATTACACTGCCTTAAAATATACACATCTGGATTTATGCAATTCACAGACGTGATCTTTTTTTTATATAATTTAATAATCACATAATATAATGTATACATAAATGCATCTCAGGTGGGTTAAATGTGTAAGAGCTCAACAGTAACCTTTTTTTCTCTACTATTTCTAAAAGGAAACAAAAATTAACCTTGTAAAGGTCAAGCGCAGATATGTTTAAACTGTGATCATTCATCATGAACATCAGTTTGTAGTAGTAAATCAACATGTGAACCAATTCATCCCTGTGAATCACAGAAACTCCTTAGTACTTTCCAGTTTTATGACTAAAGTCTTCCTATACATAAAAAGAACGAATGAAGCACACTTACAAGTCACTGTGTGAACAGGCTAAAAACCTACAAAATGTACCTGTAGCTATTGATCAGACAAGATTATTGCCACAGTAAAATGACAGCACTCTATGATGTGAGTCTGATAAAATTTCATGTATCTTACCTCCATCACCAGAGCCAGAGCCTCCCTCTGAAAAAAGAAAAAAAAAGCAAGCTGAAAAAAATGTGAGATCAGATATATCATAGTCAGCATACATACAGATAAGATGTACAGCTGTATAATGCTGTCTAACGTAATGCCTCTCTACATGTTTAGTGTTTATTTTTTCACAGAGTGAAATGCCCAAAGAAAGCTTGACATAAAAGAAATATGTACGCTGCCCTTTTAAAATATGCCCACTGCCTGACTTCAACAGTGGTCCTTTGGCTTTAAGTAGATTCTAAAATGCTGCTCTGCAATCATGCACCCAGTGGAGTCTGACCTCCTGACTTGCATTCTTGTTACATTTTCTTTACTGAACAGAAGCAAAACAGGTTACAGTCAAAAATAATTTTAAAACGTTGAATTTTAACCATTAAAATACTATGCAAATTACCAAAGAATAATATTGTTCAGATTTGTCACAGAAAATATGTTATTGATTCATAATCTGAACCATCAGATAAAAGATTTTTTTTTGCCATTCTTCTCAGTCAAAATTGAATTTGAGCGGTCTCAGATAACGTAGGATGAAAACTTTATATGCATCATGAAATCCACTCTACCCTTATGCTGGTCTATGGGAGGCTTAGTTTCTGCCAGTTGAAGGTGATTAACCATTGCCCTGTGCTAATCAATGAAAAGTATAATTTCTGAAATGCCTTAAGCCCCATACACTCTCTAAACTGTGCTTGGCCAAGAATCTAGCTTGTGTACAGATGTGACCCAGGGTTTGCTAAATTGGCATTAATTTGGCATGTCAGATATTTAAAGCAAACTTAAGATGAAAATAAACTGATGAGATTAACAATTATATCTATCCTCCTACTCCTAAAAATGACTTTTTTTAATTCTAGGTGACCGCCTCTCACCAATTGCTGTGCAGTCCTGGGGACATGTTTTGCTGGAGATCGTAATCAGTCTCCCAGTGATGATCGTCGCTACGAGACTGTTAGATGGCGAAACCGCTGTCTAATAACACTGTATAGCGCTGCGATCTAAGGCAGAGCTGTACTGGGGACAGAAGCAATCCGCAGTCATAGGCTGATGCCTATGACAGGCGATCGCTGTCATAGGCTGGCGACAGGCGGGAGGGTTAGAATATTAATTAAAAAATATGTTTATTTATTTAAATGAAATACAATAAATATTTATAAAAAAACAAACAAACATCGTGGGAGCGATCATAGCCCACCAACAGAAAGCTCTGTTGGTGGGCAGAACGGGGGGGGGGGGGGGATCACTTGTGTGCTGAGTTGTACGGCCCTGCAGCGAGTCCTTTAAGCTGCATTGACCTTAATTGTAAAAAATAGCCTGGTCACTAGGGGGGTTGAAGACCGTGGTCCTCAAATAGTTAAGCATTTGTAAGATTTTTTTATTAAGAATCCCACCGTATTTAAAAAAAAAAAAAACATAAAAAAAAAGGTTTAATGTTTCAATGTGTCATGATCTGCATCTGCTTGTAGCATCATAAACTATTTTTTTTCTTCAAAATGTTTTATTACATTTTTACTTTAAACAGTGACAGTTGAAATGACCTTCTCAGTGAAAGTATAATTCAAGTTAAACAATTATTACAACTTAACCCCTCCCCCTGCCCCAACCCTCTCCCCACCCCACCTTCCATCCTTGGTCACTCCTGCTTAATAAATGTAAAGTCTAGTAGGCCATCTCCTAGGTTTGAATGGAAGAGGTATTTTGACCAGATTCAGTGGAAGTCCATCAGGTTCTTATTTTTAACCTGCCCAAAGAACCAGATACTGTTAGTCTGCCTTTGCGTACCATGAGGTATATTTGAAGGGCTGTACTAGTTGGTGTAGATCTGAGTCTGTCATTGTAAGCAATAGAAAAGGTTTCCATCTACTAAAGAACTTTTTTGTTCCTTTGTCCATGTTCATAGTTGCATTCAGTTTTTCCATTAGCATTAGATGCCTCAGTTCCTCTTGGACATCCCATAGAGTGGGAGGTGTTGGGTATATCCACCTATTAAAAATAGTTTTCCATTCTGCTAACATTGTCACGTGTATGATGTCTTGTAGCTTCTTGGATTGTTCCGATGTGCTTTCTATAGGGGTGGCATTAAATAGAAGCAGCAAAGGCTCTTTTTTATGGTGCATTTTCCCAACTTGCCTGCAAAGACACATACTGAGTCCCAAAATGTTTGGATTAAGAGACAGTCCCAAATACAGTGTACCATGTTGGCCTAAGGGTGATGACATTTAGGGCAATGGTCTAGGTATCCCGGTCTCGGAACTTTGTAAATTATATTAAACGCATATTTAGCCTTGTAAATCATCATCAGGTGTGATTCCCTCCATTTCTCACTCACTACAATCCTTCTCACTGAATTATTGCCCTCTAGTATATTTTTCTCTAGCTGGGGAATCTGGAAAGTTTTCGACAAGCTGCTCATATTGTGTATTGCTTTCTCCTCCGTCCCTATTGCTGCAATGGATCTCTGGATCTCTGAGAGATACAGCCTCTCTCCTCTTGGTTTCAAAAATAAATCAAATGGTAGAATTTCAGCTTTTGAAGCTATGTCGTGTAGACTGAATTTGATTATATATTAGGAAATCAGATCTCGAGATACCATATTTTTGGGATAATTATCTTAGAGTCAAGTATCTATGCTCTCAGAGATCCAGTAGATTACCCAACTTCGTAACCTGGGTTTCCCCCCAAGGGCATATATTTTGAAACCTTCCAAGGAAGATGAAATAACTTGCGAATTTCTCTCCACGTTAGACGAGTTCTCTGTAGATTACATTATATTTAAGTAGAAGACCGGCTAGTTCCCAAGGTTCAGCAATATATCTTTCCAGTTCTATATTAGAAAAGTGATCAGTGTTTGCAATCCAATGTCTGACATGTCGAAACATGCAGGTTAAGTTGTATTTTCTGAGATTTGGAAAGCTGAGTCCCCCATCTCTTTTGGGAGTTGTAACCTTGTCAGACCTACAGTATGCGAGCTCATTTTCCTCTCCAAAGGAATTTGGCGAATGCGGAGTTAAGGGCTCTAATAGACTATAACTATGTAACTATGTAATATCTTTATGCTTTAGCAGTAAAGGGATAACCTGCATAGGATAGAGTAATCTCCCAAAACTAATCATTTTGACCAACGCTGCTCTTCCAGTGACCCCTAGTGGTATCTCCTTCCAGCTTTGGACTTGTTCAATTATGGACTTGATGAGCGGGGGAAAGTTACGCATATAAAGTGAGCTTGGGTCCCTGCCAATGTCAATGCCTAAGTATCGTATTCTTTCTTTAGCAACTTGTAACCCTAGTCCCTTGACTGTTTCATGGTCTGCGAACTTGGAAAGCATTAATAGTTCAGATTTGGTTGTATTTATCCTGAATCCCGAATGGCAGCCTATTTCCTGTATAATTTCCAATGCTCTCGGGAGTTGCTGGACTGGGTCTGAAAGGAAAAGCAGGAGGTCACCAGCAAATAGCGTTTGTACCACTTTTGTCTGACCAAAGCGTATACCTTCCAGGTTATTGTGTAATAGGCTCGCCATAGGCTCTAAAGATATGCTGAACAGGAGGGGCGATAGGGGGCACCCCTGTCTAGTGCCTCTGTGTAATGAAAAGGGACAGGAGAGGAAACCTTACGTAAAAGTCCGAGCCTGGGGGGATCTATACATAAATCTAAACATGTTAATGAATGAGCCCTGAAATCCCATTTTAATAAGGACAGCTTCTGTCCATTTCCATCTAACGGCGTCAAACGCCTTTTCTGCGTCAAAAGTTACCAGGGCACAATTCTTATATGATTTAGGGTAAGCTTTAACTTGCTCAACAACCAGTAGTACTTTTCTAATATTCGTAACCGCCGCTCTCCCTCTGATGAATCCCACTTGTTCCCTATGGATTAATTTAGGCATGAGTTCTGCCAATCTATCAGCCATTCATTATCTTGAATAGCAATTTCGTGTCCTGGTTTATTAAGGATACTGGGCGATAGGACTCTGGATTTTGTGGGTCTTTACCTGCCTTCAGCAGTAATTTAATGTAAGTCTCATTCCCTGTTCCCAAAAAGCCCTTCCCTTTCAAAGTGGGGTTGTAAACTCGCTGGAGCGTCGGGGCTATCTCTTCGCGCATGATTTTATAAAATTCCCCCAGGAGGCCATCTGGGCCTGGGGCCTTGGACCATCTGGGCCTGGAGCCTTGTGGTTAGCTAGGTCTTTAATAGTTGTTTTGATCTCCCCTACTGTGATATCTGCATTAAGTCCTTCCACCTCCTCCTGGGTAAGGTGAGGTAGTCGGATCCGCTATATTTTGGATACCTTTCGTGTCTACCTCCCCCGAGTCTGTGTATAATGCCTCATAGAATCGTCAAAATCTCTCATTAACCTGCTTCGGATGATATATCAGGCTTCCTCCCTCATCCCGTATGGATGGACTGTATTTCAGTAGGTGTACGTCCACGTGCCATAAAGGCTAGGATATGCCCTGCCTTGCTACCATGTTTATGGAAATTTAGTTCTGTGTATGATCTGGAAAGTGCTTCTTTGTCTTTGAACCATTTATCCGAATTGGCTTTAGCTGTCAGACATTCTTTTTTCGTCTGCGTAGTTGGGGACATTTTATACTTCCTAAAAGCTTCTCTGACCCGTATAATAGCCTCCATATATTTTTTAGATGTTTCCTTTTTTTTTGTACTCGTATATGCCATGATGCGGCCTCTTAGGACCACCTTGGCTGTGTCCCAAAAGAGAAGGGGGGTTGCCTCATGTTCAATATTGCTTTCCCTATATTCAAACCACCACCCCTTCAGTAACGCATGGAATCCCTCGTCCCCATATAAAAAGGATGGGAATCTCCACATTATATCTGAGCCTTTCTGAATTTTTTCCTGTATGTCGAGAGATACCGTAGCGTGATTAGAGATCACTATATCTCCTATCTCAGCCGCATGGATTCTATTTATTAGGCGTTCGTTCATGAAGATATAATCTAGGTGAGAGAAGGTTCCATGCGTCGCTGAATGAAAAGAGTACTCCCAATCGTAGGGGTGGATATATCTCCAGGAGTCCATGAGTTGCATAGTTGTTTGGAATTTGGCAAGGGCCGTTTCTTTATTATTTATTTCTTTATTATTTATTTGTTGTATTTATAAAGCGCCAACATATTACGCAGCGCTGGACAATAAATAGGTTTCTTTACCCTCTGATTGGTGTCTGATTTGCCTTCCTCCCGATCTATCCTCATCTGGGTGCATTACTGCATTCCAATCACCCCCTATATAAGATTATTGGACATTTCTTTTGTTACCTGCCACTGTAAGTTGTGTAGGAATTGGCTCGTACCCGAGTTTGGGCCATAGATGTTGAAAATTGTGAGTGTTTCCCCTGGCAGGTTGAGTTTTATCCGCAAACATCTTCCCTCCCAATCTATCATGAACTATTTTGATAAACTTACTCTGTCTCACCAGCAGATAACCTCGCTCTATTCTGAGATTATGCTGTCTGAAATGCTCTCTGCCCACCAGCAGAGGTTTTTCCTACAGGAACTGTTCCATTGCCGATTGCTAATGAGAGCAGGTCTGAGATCACCTGGACATTGTCATCTGACCTCCCAGCACACAATATAAACAGCTTCAGCAAACCAGTTCACTGCTAGTTCATCAACCCTGTTTCCTGGTCCTGATTCCTGTGTTCTAGCATTCCCTGCCTTGCTCCTGTTCCCTGCATCCTTGTTACCTGTGGTGTATGACCTTTTGCTATTCCCTGACTAATCTTTTGACTAGCGATTATATCACCGGGGACTCACTGTGCTGTGCCCATGCAGAAGAGGACAGAGGGGGAAAAACGAAGGACACAGGGGACACAAAGGGATATTGAGTAGGACACAGGGAGGACAAAGGCGGACACATGGGGGACACAGGAGGACACGGGGAGATACAAGGGGGTATGAAGTAAAAAAGAGGCACAATCCATAAGATGCCCCTTCACCATGGATGTACCCGGTTTAGTATATATTTTTTTTCTCCTGGTTTTTGCCCTCTAAACCTAGGTGCGTCTTATTGTCAGGAGCGTCTTATAATCTGAAAAATAAGGTATGCAGGCGTTTAATTGTATGCAGAGGAGAGCTCATCAAAGGAGAAGGATGTCAGTCATAGCTACTTGTTTGTGAATTGCATCTTTTGATCATTTCCCCTGATTTACCCACCTAATTACCAAATGGTTTAGACCAGGTCTAAAAACAGGTCTAAAATATTTGGTAATAGTGAATTCCCCTTTGATGAACTGACCAAACCATCAGTAGACTAAAAACCATCAGCAGACTAGTCTGAACTGCTTAGTTTGTGAAAATGAATAGATTTCTCATGTAAAAGGAGGTATCAGCTACTGATTAGAATGAAGTTCAATTCTTGGGTATGGTTTCTCTTTAAGGCTATCCTGCATATCTACTTTATGCAGGGAGCACTTAACATATATAACCCTGATTGCAATTGCTCGCTCCATGTATGGTTTCATTTGCAGTTGCAATATTCCTTATTTTCATTGCCTGGTTTATTTGCAGTGTTTCTATGCATGAAGTTAATGCCCGTTTTCATGCTACTTGCTTATTTTTACTGTTGTAATAAACCTTATGCTATTTTCTTTATTATTCTTATGCACTGCACGTGATGTTTTACGTTACCAGTGCAAAGTAATCGTAGCACAATGTCTCAGCTAAATGACACAGGGCTCAATTCACAAAAGTTAGCATGCCTAAAAGCTTTGTGCATGATAACTAGGGTGCTAAGCAGTTAGCACGCCTAAAGCTTTTATTGATCGCACGCAAAGTTTTGGGCGCACTCGGTGCAAACTTTTAGGCACACCTGGTGCAACGTTTTAGGGCTTTAGGCGTGCTAAGGGGCTTTTAGGCGTGCTAACTAAGTTAGCACCCTTTTGTGATTCGAGACAACAGTCTTTCAGTGTCCCAGAGCTAAAATCTATGCACTATTGACCTTTTATTTTCAATCCCCTGCACACCGAAGCTGTTCTCTTCCAAGTATGAGTTTTATGGGATTAATTATTTAGTGAGATTAGTTTGCATACACATATCCAACTTTGAGTGTCCAATGATTGGACAATTTTATCACTTCCATGTAGCATGTGGGCCAGCAGATTTTGAATACAATGAACAGATTGTGTAGGTGGGCTCACATAGTACAGTAAGTGGGAAAATTGGCCAATATTAGGCCAATCAATGCTGGATGTGTGTATGCACACTTATGCTATCATCTGATTAGGTCCTGGCTAGAAACAGTCACTTGCATACCTGAATGTTTAACTGATTCAGGTAGAAAAAAGAATCCAGCCTAGTTATTGGTATGCTTACAATGTATGTACACTTTTACCTCATCATGTCATGTGTCAGCTCAGCGGCTGAGTCCACTGTTCCCCACTTTACAATTTAGAGTCTTCTGGGTGACACAAAATTAAAGGGGAAATTGTGTGTGTATGCAACTTTAGGGACCTCACCATTAGCTTCTAGTAATAGTCCCTGTCATTTACCGTATTTTTCAGACCATAAGACGCACCTAGATTTAGAGGACAAAAATCAGGGGAAAAAAATATATACTAAACCTCGTGTGTCCATGGTGCAGGGGTGTCTTGTGGATCTTCTCCACACCCCCTTCCCCCAATTATTATGTCCCCTTGCACCTCATGTCTCCCTAGTACCTCTTATACCCCCCCCCCCTGTGTTTCCCTCTGTCCCTGTGTCCCCTCCTGTGTCCTTTTCTTCCCCCATTTCCTCCGCTGTCCCTCTGTGTTGTAGGATCCATAAGCACCTTATGGCTCACTCCAGGTAGGATAGGAAGGAGAGAATGGATTTGGCACAAATGTAAGTTGGAGCTGTCAGTAGTGAGAAGGATGCATTAGCAAATCCTCCTGGTTTAGCAGTGGCAGCCAAGCTCTGCATTTAGACTGGCATCTCCCCACATTCATATGCTAAGCCTACTCTGTGCAGCAGTCCTCGGGTGAGGATAACAATAATAGCCTGTATGTGAGTCAGGGGAAGGCTGTGTATCTGGGACATGAGGAGGATTTGCTGCTAAATGTTGCCTGGCTGACGAGCAGCGTGCGTGTAGCCTGACTCCATAACATTGATGGCGGCGTGATCAGATATCTGTGTCTGTGTGGGAATGAAGAATGAATGGATCCTCCCTCAGCTGACCCAGAGTGCCTGTCTAGTAGCTGCAGCCTCACCTCTGTGATCCTGGTGACTGGACGGGTGCTAAAGCCTCCTCATGAGCAGCAATAAAGAAGATCCCAGGAGAGTTGAAGGAGAGAGGCTCAACATGGCTGCTGCTGCTGATTGGTTTACAGCCCTGTCAGTCAGCTAAGTGACTGGCCTCGATGGTCCCGCCGGCGAGACCATCGGGGCCAGTCACTTAGCAGCAGCTCTGACTGACAGGACTGTAAGCCAATCAGCAGCAGCAGCCATGTCGAGCCCCTTTCCTCTAACTCTCTTGGGATCACGGCTTGCCCGATGCCACCCTCAACCTAGCCACATCAGCTGCATGCAGACCTCATGTAAATAAGACGAAACAACCCTGGTCTTCTCTGCACAAGACGGCTCTGGCATACCCAGACAGTTTACACTGCACGCCATTGGCCATCGACTGCACATTGGCTGTAACTGGCTGCGTGCATGTCCCCTGCTGTCACTTGCCTCTCCTGCTGCCGCTGCACCTTTCCCGTTTCAATTGTGCTGAATGGCCGCTAACGGCAGACACTTATTCTATGAAAACTGACAGCTGTTCTCGTGAGAAGAGGCAAGTGACTGCCAGAGATGAGTGCAGCCAATACACAGTTGACGGCCAATAGAATGGGCGTGGGGCAGTGTTAACCAGCTGGGTGTGCTAGATGGCTCATGCATGGAAGACCAGGCTCGTTACTTCTTATTCGTGCATCGGACAAGCTGCCTCGTTACTTCTCATTCACGCGGGAGGCATTGAAAACTGGCTGGGGAGACAGGGCTCATTACTTCCTATTCAAGTGAGTTACGTGATGAATCCTTGAGCTGAGGTGGCCAGATCTCAAGCAGTGGATGTATTGGTACATGCAGCAGCAGTAGGTTAAGCGAAAAAAAAAACAACTTAAGTCCAAATACCATACATTCGGACTATAAGACGCAGGGCCTTTTTCTCCCCACTTTTGGGGGAGAAAAAGTGCATCTTATAGTCCGAAAAATACGGTATTTACTGCTAGAGATGGCTCAAACCTCCAATTTGCGGTTTGCGAACCTCGAACTCGAACTTCTGAAAAAGTTTGCGAACCAGCTAACTTTTCGAACCACAATAGACTTCAATGGGCAGGCGAACTTGAAAAACTACAAACACTGTTTCTGGCCACAAAAGTGATGGAAAAGATGCTTCAAGGGGTCTAACACCTGGAGGGGGCATGGTCGGAGTGGGATACATGGTAAAAGTCCCGGGGAAAATTACGGATTTGACGCACAGCAGGGTTATAATCCCTAAAAGGCAGAAATCACATTGCATTGCTAAATTGGAGGTCTAAAGTACATCTTGTGTGTGTATACATGGATCAGCAGTTAGTGTAAGTAGTGCACTGCTTCACACTGACAGACCAAACTTACTGTGTAATGCACCGCAAACAGCTGTTTGTGTAGTGATGGCCGTGCTGGACTGGTGCGCACGATGGCCAGAGTGCAGGCGATGGCAGTTTTCAAGCCCATATGGTTGGGCTGAGGTAGCTCAATGACACAACAACTGTCCACAATGAAGCAACAAACATATTATCTTTGGTCAGGTGTGCCCCCCAACACACTCATATAGCTGGCCATTGCTTCATTGTGATATGCAAGCCCTTTCACCGCAGCAAGGTAACGATCACGAAGGGGAATTGACACATGTACATGGCTTTTGTTTTGTTGTTGCAGCTGCCGTGCAGCCAGAAAAATTAGGCAGGTACACGCACCAGAAACATTATTATTATGTTTTCTAGCAGCAGCGGCCTTACAAATTCAGGAATTCACCTGGTGTCCTGGACCCTGTTGGTGGTTGCAGAGAAGGCAGTAAAATGGCCTGCAGACAGAGATGCTGTGTGGGGACTGACTTAGTTTGGGGCAGGCAGACACATGGCGTGCAGGCAGAGATGCTGTGTGTGGGGACTGACTTAGTCTTCGGGCAGGCAGTAGCCCTCCGAGATCCATGCCTTATTCATTTTGATAAAGGTGAGGTACTAAACTCTTTTTTGACCTGACTGCTGGTGGTATAATACAAAGTGCAGTCACACAGAGGCAGTGAAAGGTATGCACTGAATGTGCTGGGCCTGGCAAATTAGCAAGGGCCAGCTGCGACAGATAGGGCTGTATATGCAGTGTCAGTGGCACACACACAAAAAAAAAAAACACATCAGAAGAACATTAGCTCTCAAAAAGTTCGCTAAGGTTTCGCGGTTCACCGCGATCTCAAACCAGCTAAGTTTGCACGAACAAGTTCTCTGGCGAACCGTTCAGGCCATCTCTATTTACTGCTTCTGATCTGCGTTCTCAGTTTAAGGTACAAATATTCAACCTAATTTTTAGTATATAAACTACAGAGCTTGTGGGCTGAAAAAAAAATAGAGAACTGACATGAACTTGCCAACCTGACCTGTTCTTAAAATATATGTGCTGCTAGATGGCAACAGTTTCTAAGGTGTTATGAAATTATATTTTTTTGATAAACAGTGTCAAGAAAACACCACTTTTGAGTAGTGACTAATGTTGAGCTTTATTGAGTGACTAATGTTGAATTTATTTAGTGACTAATGTTAAACTATTCGCCAAAGTAATTTTCATTTCAGAAATGCTATTTTCAGTTTCAAAAAAAATATTCATGAAAATACTTTGTATTTTTGCGATATGGTCACTGAAAACAATTATAAGAAACAATTATAAGAAAGTAATGTGACATTTTCATTCATGAAAAGATGGCCTTATTAAAAATATTAGGTCTCCCATGATTCCAGTAACCAAATCACTATTAATCAAACAACAGACAACGCCCTGAGTATGTCTGCAAACAGAGTTTCACAATCGTGCTGCTTCTGTGAAAATACGTTGGAGGAATCCAAAAACATTGGTGTATATTCACAGAACAGAACACAGAAAAATGATTTTCAAATTTGATTTTCATTTGAAAGTCACATTTTCCATTATATTTGCAAAAATGAGTGCAAAACGAATATTGGCATTTTTCGCTCATCTCTGGTAATGAGGTCTAGTGCTACTTCATATTCTTGTTTACAATTTACTTCATGTATGGCATATTAATATACTGGGCCTTTTTTGCGAATTAAATATAAACGTTAAATTCACTTACTTAACAAAAGGTTGAAACCTGAGATGAGTGAGGGGAAAAAATGCTATCACTGTAAGAATTATAATTTAACCACTTGACCACTGAGAGGTTTTTACCCCTTTAGGACCAGAGCAATTTTCACCTGTCAGCGCTCCTCCCATTCTTTCTCCGATAACATAACTACTAATCACAATGAAATGATCTATATCTTGTGTTTTTCGCCACCAATTAGGATTTCTTTAGGAGGTACATTATGCTAAGAATTATTTTGCTCTAAATGCATTTCAATTGGAATAATAAGAAACAATTGAAAAAAAATAATTATTTCTCAGTTTTCGGCCATTATAGTGTTAAAATAAAATGTTCTACTGTGAATAAAACTCACAAATTTTATTTGCCCATATGTCCCAGTTATTGCAACATTTAAAATGTTTCCCTAGTACAATGTATGGCACCAATATTTTATTTGGAAATAAAGATGCATTTTTTCAGTTTAGTCCATCACTAATTACAAGCCCGTAAATTAAAAATAACAGTAATATACCCTCTTGACATAACTATTAAAAAAGTTTAGTCCATAAGGTAACTATGTATTTTTTTATGTAATTTTTTTGCTATACAAAAACATGTTTGGGTACTATGGGAGAGTGTGGGAGGGAAATAGGTCATTTTAGATGTCTGTGTTGGGATTTTTGTTAAATAAAATTAATTGTGCTGTAATTTTACAATTTGGCCATGAGATATCCTCACACATTATTTCTGATTCACGTATGGAAGTATGTGAATCGGAAGTAATGCGTGGCACTGTAACTCCAGGAAGATACAATGAAGCAGGCATCTAATAGATGCCGGCGTTCATTGACTCGGGGACATAGATTAATGAATGGGAACTGCATTCCCATTCATTCATCTCCCCGCTAACGGGCGGTGACGGTAGCATGCGTGGGAGCAAGCAGCGTCCGCCCGCCTCTGCAGACGCATACAGTATACCCGGCCCTGGGAATACAAGTGAAGTTTTCCCAGGCCGTGATTATTCTGCACCTGTTGCAGTAAGTAGTTAATCAGGCACTGCGTTTTTTTTTTCATTCCTCTTACTATATCTAAAGTATCCTTAAAGATATAGACATACAAGAGTGAGCAGGGGGCCCTGAACAGACAGTATGAGCAGGATGCCCTGGAGAAAGAAACCCATTCTGGCTACACTGCAGCAAATATGCACCTGTGAGGACTGCCCGGCTCCAGAGACTCTCTGCCCACACCATGGGTTTTCAACCTCATAAATGAGGAGAGAAAACTCTAAATCCTACTGGGAAAAGAGGACACAATGGTGCAAATAGTTGCCAATATGTCACTGTCTGCCATCAACTAAGGGAACATGATACCCCATGGACTATATCTCCTTATACTACATGCCCTATACCCGCCCCACCCCTATAATCCCACAACCACCCCCTCCTATGAATTACTCTGTTTTGCTTTAGCGATGCTAAATGTATCTAGTCCTGCCAATAAAACTTTGCTAAATTAAATTGATATAACATTTTGCTCAAATCCTCATGTCATTTGGTATGCTTTTATTTTAAGAGGCAAGGCAGTTATAAACCCAAACAGAGGAATAACTCTCTCTCTCTCTCTCTCTCTGTATATTATAACATAATGTAAGACTTATTCAGCAAAAACAGTACAGACTCAGGGAATGATGGATTAGGGAGCCAAAAGAGAAATGAATTTAAAAGGTCACCAATGCTACACAACCTACAAGCCAGAGACAATACTGTCGCCTACTCCAATATCCCCTGTGCCGCTAGTCTCTCTTTATGGTGATCCCCAGGTTTAGTGCCAATTGTTAATTAAGTCTATGGCAAATTGGGATTCTCTATAAAGCCTACCCACACTACCCATTTGGAGACAATTTATTTTGTTTTATGTTGAGCGGAATCATTAAAGGGACTCCGAGCAGTGCAGAAACTATGGAAAGATGCACATCATTTTAAAGCTCTCTTTCTCCTCTTTCCAATGATATATAAACCACCACCCTATGCCTTTTAGTTTTCGCTATTTTCGCGATTGAAATTGCTGCGGCCGCGATTGCGATCACGAAAATAGAGAAAACTAAAAGGCGTAGGGCAACGATTTAGGTGTCGTCAGAAAGAGGAGAAAGAGAGCTTTAAAATGATATCCATCTTGCCATAGTTATATTGTATTACACAGGGCGACTTTTTCTCAAAGTCAGCAGCTGCATTCAGCAGAATGGAGCTGCTGACACTGGGGAAAGTGTCGTCCTGTGTAATACAATATAACTATGGCAAGATGGATATCATTTTAAAGCTCTCTTTCTCCTCTTTCTGGCGACACCTAAATCGTTGCCCTACGCCTTTTAGTTTTCTTTATTTTCGCGATTGAAATCACGGCCGCGGCAATTTCAATCGCGAAAATAGCGAAAACTAAAAGACGCAGGGCGGTGGTTTATATATCATTGGAAAGAGGAGAAAGAGAGCTTTAAAATGATATGCATCTTTCCATAGTTTCTGCACTGCTCGGAGTCCCTTTAAGTTCTTCCTTCCTTATTGTAGTGTTAATTTCCTTTGTTGGCTTCAGTACAATTGGGATTTTTTTGTTTGCTTTATTTTCATTGGGATTGTTAGGCTGTTATTTTATTACTAGTGACCTTATACCGTTCCTTAGCCCGTTAAAAACAGGCTCTAGGTTTGTCATCACCACCACATGCACACGCTCGCAATGACCTGACACACCCAGCTCCCTGGCCCATCCTGCTCCTGTCCCAGGTTGTCCCTGCAGCACATGCGCAGTAGCATAAATGCAGGGACACACACACAGGGACAGGATGTAGAGACACCTGGGTTTTATTATATAGGATATGAAGTCAGTGATAAAATGTAACAATAGGAAAACTTAAAAATATCCACTGAGTATCTTCTAAAATGTACACATTTCAAAATAACAAAAACATATTGAAACAGAAACTGTAAAGCATGTTAACAATAAATCTTATTTGAAATTCAAGCAAAACTTGGTAGCATGACACTTACCTGTCACACAGGAGCCTTCAGACACTATAAGAATTTCACTTTGCTGTTTGCAGGCAGCACCTCTTAAATAGCATTCATTTCGGAAAGTGACACCATTGGACCCACAAACAGGGATGTAGTCATGTGGACACTAGAGAGAAGTAACACAACAACAGATTAGTATTAACACATACAGTAGATCTACGAAACACCTATCTTCCCATCTAAATAAAACTTAAGTAGCATTTCCAATAATACGCAAGTCGGGCTAGAGAAAAGGGAATATGCTGTGGTTGCCAGTGGAATTTGACAATTCAGTTAGAAAACCCACAATCCTGGAGAAAAGTGTGCTTACGTCTGTGTCCTCCTAAATACTAATTAGAAAAAGGTCTGCACAACCCATACAAAAAAACATAAGCAAGTGAACTGTTAATAGGTGCTCTGTCTGTAAAATGGGATATGACAGCCCTAAAAGACATAAGCTTTGTAGACTGACTTGCACACCAGTAGGATAAAGTTCAGTATTTCTATTTTTTTCTCAAATGAGATCATCAGCTTATTCTTGTTGAATATTTTCAAAAGCAGTTTAATTGTCAGTGAACCAAGCAAGATTAAAAACAAGCTGAAATCATAAAGAATATACAGTAATTGTACATGTCAAAAGAACATAAACTCACATTTCATAAGACATTAATTATAATATCTATTGCATACACCCACCAATTTCAGTATAAGACTCAATAGCCCATATGCAATTCACTTTTTCACCTGAGTTTTCTCCTAGGTGATACTTTTAAACTTAGCCACCAGAAAGCAAGAAAATACTCAAAATAATTTTGATAGTACTTTTCCACCTACTTTTTGGTACTTTTTTAGTTGAAAAGTGCTGAAAAGTTATTTTAAATCGAAGATGAAAAATTTTCTCCTAGGAGAAAACTCAGGTGAAAAAGTGAATTGCTTATGGCCCCATATACCTTAAACTTTGAATGCACACAGAAAACTATGTAATGAGATGTGCTAAATCTGCCTGTAATAACCAAGGTCATTTTAAGATACACAGTGATAAGAGCACAAGAAACTGAAATGATTATTTTCATAGTAATCAATTCCATCCTGAGTTAAGATTTGGCTTCTGAATAGCAGAAGGTATTACACTGCATAGACCAGCTGAATTAGCACATGATTCCACCTTGAGATAATTGGGTGAAATGTAACCTTTTATAATTCTATGACAAAGTAACATATTCCTAACATGGTTGCCCTCATTTACTACGGTAAGGGATTGCACATTGCATTTTCTTACTTTAGTGCAGACGTGATCACTTAAAACAAAAGCTCAGAAGTGCAAGCTATCACATTTTTGGAGCAAAGGCCAGTTGCCACTGCAGCCACAGATGTATCTTCTTAAGTAAATATGGAAACAGTGCACATGCATACAAGTTTTCTTGTATACTGCAAGCCATGGTACAGCCCATCTGCACATTTATCATATATATATGTGGCAGCCAGGTTACTGTGGATTATTATCCTCATTATGATTTTAATGTATATAGCTCTGATACATGTTCTGCATTGTTTTGTGGAGAGTTTTTTAGGGGGGGGTTTAAAGCATACTGAGAACTACCAAACTACCAAACTCCATACTGATAGTGTTCTGGTGACGGATGTAAACCCCGTTCTAGCACTGCATAGCAATAGCACTAGCTAATTCCCTACCACAGCAATCAAAGACCTGGATCAAAGACCAAGTTCAAAATACTCAAATTTACATCCAAAGAAATGGCCCCAATGTTATTACTACATCTGGGTTTTTTTGTTTTCTTCAAGAAGTGGAGGTCTGAGGAAAGATATCTGGCACTCTTCTCAAGTATTGCACTTACAGTCTATACTGCCTACATCATGATTATGCTGTTAGTCAGGTTTGCCTATAACAGAGGAAAAGCAATACTGAGAAGGATTGGGAGAAGGGTAACTCTGGTTCTTAGTATGCAAAGCACAGCACACTCTGATCTATTTAGTTTATCATTTGTTTTGCCTTCACTTCAGCTATGTTTTAAGAAACTTTCTATTCCACAGAGAGAATATCCAGCTTGGTAGCACAAAAACGGGTGTGAGAAAACTATTTGCAGGTGACCCTTTCCTGTGTGAGGGGTTAGGAATTTTGTATAATTCACTTAGCAGGGCACAAACTTATAACAGTAAACAGTTTCAGGTTTTATAAGCAGAAACCATTAAGAAAAATGTTTCAGATTCTGACCTGAGCAGTCTCCATGAAATGACCAATTCAAACGCATTGCATTTTTCTATTACATTCCTTTTCACTACTCTATTTCTATGACAACCTGTACTGATGAAATGTGCAATCTATTACCCATGTTATTTCAACTAAACACCATTGCGTGTGACTCTCCCATGACACAATCCTTATCTCCTAGAGATGTTGCTTGATGCACAGCCTGCTTATCCCAATCATGAATTGCCTCACTCCAAGGGTTAAAGGACTCCATTCTAGTGAAAGATCAAACATTGCATGTACTACCATTAAATCACCCACTTAGAGAGCCTTTGATAGTTCCTGAGGTAGCTAGCTGCCCTTTTCATCTAAATGCTCAGCTCACAACAATTCCACTTCTGGAATCCTCTTTTCATACAACAAGGCCCTAATTGTATCTTTTGTTCCAATGATGTTTTTAGGCAGAATCATGGTGCACATATTCCACAGAGTGTATGCTTCTTCTTCATTGCTAGAGAGAAGGACTCATTAATCTAAAGCTCAGACTTCTCTGCACCTTGTCTGCCCTCAATCACAGATTTATTAGTTTGCCAGACAGGTCATCACCAAATGTGCCACTTTATTGTGACAAATAATTTTCATATTTGAAGTCCCCCACTTTAAGGATATGGTTGTTCATTTGTCAAAATAAATTGGCAGATTCATATGGATTTGGTGCACACTGCACTCTTTTCACATCTTCTTGTGTTTTAATCTCATCAGCGGTCATCATGAGTCCAGCTCAAAGTGGAAAAAATAAGCTAGAAGCAGTTATCCTGAGCTGAACTCTTAGTAGCCGCCGGGAGACCTATGCAGAGCAATGCGAGCAATAGGCATTTTAACTCACCTCCCGGAGGATCCCGACGTTGGCTGCCATTCTTCTTCCTCTTCTCCGATGCTCTGCTTCCCCCTGGTGAGATCGCCATCTGTTGGAATGCTGGCAATCTCACTATAGGGTTACAGCGCCACCTAGAGGACGGAGGGAGAACTGCAGTGCTGGATCCCAGGATGGTGAGTGAGTGCTGGGGCTGCTGCAGATCCCTCTGCAGTGTGATTTTTTTCCAGGTTCTAGGGTCTAAAGCATGCTAAAAAATTGCACCGCTTTTAGATCCAAAACCCGGAAAGAATCAGACCGCCAAGCGACTAGGGTCTCAATTCACAAAGCATAACTGCATGCGGTTAAGCAGAAAACAACTGATTTTATGTCAATTTACAAAGGCTGTTACCGCATGAAAAACTAAAAGTATTCAGGAAAATTACCGACTTACGAGTTAAATACCTCATAAATTTCAATTCACAAAGAATAAAACGTGTTAAAACAAGTGAGATGCATGGAAATTGGGAGCCAGAGAGGCGCTGAAGTTTGGGCGCTGCCATAGGCACCCATAAAATTATCATATTACACTGAAATTTCATAGTGCCTGCTATTTGCAGCTAGAGTTTACATAGCGGGTGGCCCCAATGCCTATTTATAAGGTGCCATAAACAGATAATGGTATGGGTGACCTGTTGTGGCACTGATTAGCATTTTTTGTGGGTATGCTTTCAGTGGGGGTGGTTAGGGTTAGGGTAAAGAATAACTGTAATAAGAGGGCTATGCCAAATGAATTTACATTCAAGCAATACCAGTTGCCTGGCTTCCTTATTGATCATCTGCCTCTAAATCTTTTAGCCATAGACCCTGAACAAGCATGCAGCATATCAGATGTTACTGACATTATTGACCTGACATTATTGATCTGACCTGATCTGAAAAGGTTAGCTGCATGTTTTTTTTTTATGTCATTACTGCAGCCAAATAGATCAGCAGGACTGCCAGGCAACTGGTATTGTGTGAAAGGAAATAAATATGGTAGCCTCCATATTCTTCTATCTTCAGTTGTCCTTTAAGTATGGGGGTATTTTTAAGGTTAGGCATGGGGGGAGGTTAAGGTTATGTATGGGGTGGTGTTATTAAGGATAGGCATGGGCGGGTGCAATTAAAGAGAACACGAGGCGGGATTCTAACAATGCAATCCACATACAGAGGCTGGGTCTGCTTATACAGCCCAGCCTCTATTGCTATTTCAATCCCCCTAACTTCCCTCTGCACTCTGCAATCAGCCATAAATCACAGCCACGCTGTGCGGGCTGTGTTTACATCTGTCCTTTCAGTCTGCCGCTCCCCCCGCCTCCTGCAGAGCTCCGGTCCCCGCCCGTGTCCCTTCCCTCCAATCAGCGTGAGGGAAGGGACGCGGGCGGGGACCGGAACTCTGCTGGAGGTGGGGGGAGCGGCAGACTGACAGGACAGATGTAAACACAGCCCGCTCTGACACGATGTGTGTCAGCAGCGCGGCTGTTATTTATGGCTGATTACAGTCAGTGCAGGGGGAAGTTAGGGAGGATTGAAATAGCAACAGAGGCTGGGCTGTATAGGCAGACCCAGCCTCTGTATGTGGATTGCATTGTTAGAACCCTGCCTCGGGTTCTCTTTAAGGTTAGGCATGGGGGGGGTTAAGGTTAGGCATGAGGGGAACAGTTAGGGAGTTAAGGTTAGACATCAGTAGGGGAGGGTTCTGAGTGAGAATAGGGTTAGGTTAGTAAAATATTGGTAACTTAATAATTACCACTAAAATAGAAGAATATTGATAAACGTTACTGATATTCTACTAACAGCTATTACCAGGTGCCCAAATTTCATAGCGCCTTTATTTTGCATATGCATTTTATCTCCACCTTAGAGCTGTCAGTAAGATAACAAGTTATATGTAAAGGGGCCCATACACTGGTCTATTTCAGCCATCGATTGATCAATCGACTCTATAGAATTGATCGATAAGAAATTGATTCTTTTAAGTCAGCAAACCGATCGGTTTTGATCAATTTCAATCAATTTGATCTGACAGAATGGAATCTAGGTCGATTTGCTGCTGGCAGCAGATCAATGGCCCATAGCGTTGCATTGAATCTAATGCATTTAAATTGTTTTTTAATAGATTTCCAATAGATTTCATTCTGAAATCTATTGGCAATCTGTTCCTAGTGTGTGGCATACATTATGGTGGCCATACACGGTACAATAAAAACATTCAATTTTCCCGTTTATTCGATCTAAATGATCAGGGGCGTAACTAGAAATCACTGGGCCCCCCTGCGAATATTTGGATGGGGCCCCCCCCATAGGTGCCAAATAATCGTAATGGGGCAGCGTTTCACTGTAAATTAATTGTAAAGTGGGCAGCATTTTACCAGACAATCGTAATGTGGGCCAGAAAATCGTAATGTGGGCAGAGTTCACCAGAAAATCGTAATGTGGGCCTTTAGAAAATCATAATGTGGGCAGAGTTCACCAGAAAATCGTAATGTGGGCACCAGTCACCAGAAAATAGTAACGTGAGCAGCAGTCACCAGAAAATTGTAACGTGGGCAGCATTTACCAGACAATCGTAATGTGGGCAGCGTTCACCAGAATATCGTAATGTGGGACAGAAAATCGTAATGTGGGCAGAGTTCACCAGAAAATTGTAACATGGACAGCATTCACCAGACAATCGTAACTTGGGCAGTGTTCACCAGAAAATCGTAATGTGGGCCAGAAAATCGTAATGTGGGCAGCGTTCACCAGAAAATCGTAACGTGGACAGCATTCACCAGACAATCGTAACGTGGGCAGTGTTCACCAGAAAATCGTAATGTGGGCCAGAAAATCGCAATGTGGGCAGCAGTCACCAGAAAATCGCCATCTGGGCAGCAGTCACCAGAAAATTGCAATGTGGGCATCAGTCACCAGAAAATCCTAATGTGGGCAGCAGTCACCAGAATATCGTAATGTGGGCAGCAGTCACCAGAAAATCCTAATGTGGGCAGCAGTCAGTCACCAGAATGTCGTAATGTGGGCAGCAGACACCAGAAAATCCTAATGTGGGCAGCAGTCACCAGAAAATCGCAATGTGGGCAGCAGTCACCAGAAAATCGCAATGTGGGCAGCAGTCACCAGAAAATCGCAATGTGGGCAGCAGTCACCAGAAAATCCTAATGTGGGCAGCATACACCAGAAAATCGTAATGTGGGCAGCAGACACCAGAAAATCGCAATGTGGGCAGCAGACACCTGAAAATCGCAATGTGGGCAGCAGACACCTGAAAATCGTAATGTGGGCAGCAGACACCTGAAAATCGTAATGAGGGCAGCAGACACCTGAAAATCGTAATGAGGGCAGCAGACACCTGAAAATCGTAATGTGGGCAGCAGACACCTGAAAATCGTAATGTGGGCAGCAGACACCAGAAAATCATATTGAGGGCAGCAGACACCAGAAAATCGTAATGAGGGCAGCAGACACCAGAAAATCGTAATGTGGGCAGCAGACACCTGAAAATCACAATGTGGGCAGCAGACACCTGAAAATCGTAATGAGGGCAGCAGACACCTGAAAATCGTAATGAGGGCAGCAGACACCTGAAAATCGTAATGTGGGCAGCAGACACCTGAAAATCGTAATGTGGGCAGCAGACACCAGAAAATCGTAATGAGGGCAGCAGACACCAGAAAATCGTAATGAGGGCAGCAGACACCAGAAAATCGTAATGTGGGCAGCAGACACCTGAAAATCACAATGTGGGCAGCAGACACCTGAAAATCGTAATGAGGGCAGCAGACACCTGAAAATCGTAATGAGGGCAGCAGACACCAGAAAATCGTAATGTGGGCAGCAGACACCTGAAAATCGTAATGTGGGCAGCAGACACCTGAAAATCGTAATGAGGGCAGCAGACACCTGAAAATCGTAATGTGGGCAGCAGACACCTGAAAATCGTAATGAGGGCAGCAGACACCAGAAAATCGTAATGAGGGCAGCAGACACCTGAAAATCGTAATGTGGGCAGCAGACACCTGAAAATCGTAATGAGGGCAGCAGACACCTGAAAATCGTAATGAGGGCAGCAGTAATGTGGGGCTGTGGTGGGCAGCGAGCGGCGGGCAGATACATACCTGCTTCCGTGCGTTCCATTGGAGACTTCTCCCTCTAGCGGCTGACGTCACTTCCGGAAGTGACGTCAGCCGCTAGAGGGAGAAGTCTCCGATGGAACGCACGGAAGCAGGTATGTATCTGCCCGCCGCTCGCTGCCCACCACAGCCCCACAGACACTTACGAGCTGGAGGGGAGCACAGAGGGGAGAGCCCCGAGGTGAGGGAGAGGGGGGAACTACCCCTCTCCCCGCCGACTGTGGGCAAGGCTTTCCCCTCATGCTGCCACCCCTCCAGCACCCACAAAACGGCCCCAAGCGGGCCCCAGGGGGGGGCCGGGCCCCCCCGCGGGCGCAGGGGCTGCAGGGCCTATTCCTACGCCCCTGTAAATGATCGAATTGAATGAAAGTTGAAAATATTTTTTTTTTCGATCAAGAAATTCGAACGATTATCCCCTTTTTTCGGGAAAAATGATCGGACATGCTGGAAAAATCTTTATATTCGATCTAATGGAATAATCGAACTAAATTATCTAATTGAAAAATTTTACCATGTATGGCCACCTTTATGGTGGCCATACACGGTACAATAAAAACGTTCGATTTTCCCGTTTATTCGATCTAAATGATCGAATTGAATGAAAGTTGAAAATATTTTTTTTTTCGATCAAGAAATTCGATCGATTATCCCGTTTTTTCTGGAAAAATGATCGGACATGCTGGAAAAATCTTTATATTCGATCTAACGGAATAATCGAACTAAATTATCTAATTTAAAAATTGTACCATGTATGGCCACCTTTAGATAGATTCCTGTCAGATTCGACTTGACCGGCATCTGACAGAAATCTATCTGATGGTCGAATATGCTGCAAATCTATAAGTGTATGGCCACCTTAAGGTTACAGAAGTTTGTTACAAAGGAAACAGAATGGGAAACAGGGGGTAGAGAAAAGCTAATTAAACTCTTCAGGAAAGTAAGAAAGTTATTGAAAACATTCCTTCCTCATTTTAAATGTACTATATAACGCAAATCCTGAGTATTATTTAATATAAAGAACAAAAGAGGGGGAATGATAATCAACTGACTGAATCCATAGAGGTTAAGCCCCTGGAACGCGCCAAAATATAACTTTTATAAGGATAGACACATAGCTACAATTGAAACAGGGGTGTTGTGCAAGTATACATGCACCCTAACCTCAAGGGTATGTACATATATCAATATTTAGTCAAATACATGGGTATAGTTAGGTAGGACAAGTAACACCTGGTTGTATGTACAAGATCACAAATCTGCCTCCCAAACCTGTAGCTATTAAGCCATTTCAGGGGACAGTGTCCTATAATCCCTGTCCCCTTAAATGTCTCACATTGGGACAGTAGTAAACAGGCATGCTAAAACTAACAAATCAACCCCACCAACAGAACATGTTTTGCCCAAACTGGGTTCGTCAGGGGTACACCTATATACAGTGAAGCCATGTGTTATACATAAATACATCAAATCCCCCACCAAGATAATGTCTACTGTCACAGCAATAGCCCATGTCTAAAACAAAAGCCACCGTAAGTACCAAGATCTGAGAGAAAGGGATGCTATAATGCATACATATACAAGACGTCACACGTGACAATTACATATGACATCAATGATCCCTCTGCCACACATATTAGCTGCATGCAAGACAAATGACACTCTATTTAAATATAACATAATAATTTATAATAACCTAATAAAAGTCATATTTTAGCATGCTCCAAAGGCTTATCCTGTATTGATTTAGTCAGTAGTATTTAATGCTTTTTAGCTGATCAAAAGTTTAGGTTAATTTTATGCAGCTCAGACTTTACTCTCTACTTGTCAGTATAATAAAAATGCCCTCTTTTTAACATCTGGCTTCCATTTTCCATGCACCCCAATAATCCATTCAATATCGAATGAAATACCTTAAAATATCAAATTAAATACCGCATGAGGTAAAAATCTTTGTGAATTGTTATGACATTTTTTGATAATTTACTAAACAAAATTGCCACAATTGTGAAAACTTTATATAGTGCTTAAAAATATATTTTTACCGCATGAGGTAATTTCCGTCACATTAAATTTTTTTCTAAACAAGTTTCAGTGACGTGAGCCCATTGCTTTGCATTTTGAATGCAGATGCACACTCCCATTTTCTGTCTACAGGACCTTCAATTACCCATCTATGAGCACAGCTTCAAGTATACCATGCTTGGGTTTCTCAAAACTGGCATTATCCAGATTTAACAACAACAGACAAGGGCACAATAGTATTCAAAATAAAAAAAAATTGTAAATTGCAGCTGAGAATATTTAATCTACCAACACTTGAGCAAAGATTAAGTTCTTCCATCGTACAAGCACTCAGTATGCATGCAGTCTTCTAAATGCATGCAGAGAATTCTAAGATCCAGGCTGGAGCCACATCCCAGAGCGCTTTTCGATCAGTTTTTGTTTGTTAAAACACACTCCCATTGACTTGCATTACAATCACGGTAAAATTGCGGCAAAATAGGCTGGGATCCCGATTTCAGAAAAGTGCTCTGCAGTGTGTCTCTGCCCCAGTCTCTTTATGTTGCAATGTTTAGTGCTTTTGTTTTCTTTCTCTTATTATTGTGACTGATAGTATGGGTTCCAGCAGCTTAGTTCACTACTTTTTAACCCTTGAAAATCTTCTAAAAAGTCGTGTTCTCTTATACACCGGGGGCAATGCTGATTCATGATGCACGTACGTGACATGCTGATGTTTAATTACTGGGTGCTAGAGATTCGACGGACGCCACATATGCTGGGGGGAGCTCACCCCTCATGCTACAAGGTCTGGGATGCCCAGGGTATGGAAAAAAGAGACACGCCTCTTCCACCCGTCTGGCCCGCCCTATCCTGTTACCACCTCTAAGATCTCGCTGCGGAGGACTGTAGTGAAGCGGCGCCGCTACAAATGTGCGAGATCTGAGAGGCAGAGAAGGGGGTAAATAGGATACAAGGGCGGGCCAGAAGGGTGAAAGAGGCGTATTTTATGAGCACAGTGCGATCTATTCTTCCATACCGCTCTGATAAACAGGGAGACAGGGAGAGCTGACCAATTCGCTTGGAGACAGGTAGAGATGAATAATCCGCTTAGGGAGAGGAAGAGTAGACCAATCCAACCAGTCAATCACCTGTATACTTTTATATACTGGGTACCACATACAGTACAGCACCAGTATCTGTTCATACCTAGCACCAGTATATGATTTTTTTTATATTTATTTGGTGTGCGTTAAGAGAGGGGTAGTCTTCTATGGGGAGTATTTCCCAAACTCTATATTTTAACAGGAAAAGTGGAGGAGTCATCTTATACGCCCAGTCTCCTTATACGCCTGAAAATACAGTACTTCCTATTTTTGTGCATAAGCTGCCTCAATTCCCACTGCTATTCATGGAGCCACAGGGTCAGCAGAGCCCAGTGTCCACAAGTATGGAGCACCAGGGGCCTTTGAGAGGGGAACTTTTTATAATACATAAAAAGTATTTTCAACATGAACATACTTTTCACTGACAAGGGTATTGAATCTATATGGGCTTATATACATTTAAATAAAAACCTGGAAGTGGCGCGTGAACTCTGAAGCCACTGTTATTTTCAAAACCTTTTGATAACATTAAGATAACACATTTTATATACCGTACATTTACAATTACAAACATGTTGTAGTTATCTCAGTTTATGTTTATGTAAACACAAACTACTTATAGTAATTGCTGAAACTCAACCATATGTGCGCCTATATATTCATTCAATTTGGCGTGCTTCCAGCAGACGCAAATAGTAATCTACGCCAGCTGATCACAAGGATACATTATGTTGTTCATGACAAATAACTTCTAAGTCCTGTGCACGTAACCACTTAATGGCAATTAGACACATTAAAACGTCCTGTTTGACCCCACTAATGGCAACAGGAAGTTTTAATGTGTCGCTCGCCGCTGTTGCCGTGCACGTGTGCTCCCGCCACACATATCTGCAGCAGCTCGCAAATCCATGATTTGTGAATTGGAACATGCGTTCCCTGAGCCAATCAGGTGTCAGTATCAGGGCAGATCATTGTTACAAACTAGTAACAATGATCAGTCTTAAAAATGTTAGTGAGGGCTGGTGCACACCAAGATCGCTTCTGAGCGCTTTATAAAATGCTAGCACTTCGAAAAAATGCTTGGCTAATGTATTTGTATGGGATGGATAACACCAGAGCGATGTGATTTTTCCCAAATGCAAACACGGGTCCTGCAGCATTTTGGAGGCAATCAGCCTCAATGTTAAGTACAGGAAAAGTGGAAAATCACTCTAAAATACACTATAACAGGGCCATTTTCTTTTTTGCAAAAGCTGCTCACTTCCAGCTCAAACTGTACGAAAAATAAAAAAAAAATTGTACAGTTATTTTTTTTAGCACCAAAATGCTAAAAAAAAATGCTAGGCATAACTAAAAAAATCATTAGGCACATGCCTGGAATCACTTTTAAAAAATTACTTCTAAAAACGCTTAGGGCCTATTTCCACTACATGCGGATTCTGGATGCAGAAAAACTGACTCCAATGAAAGCCTATGGGCCTGTTTCCACTAATATTTTTTTTGACGCAGATTTCCCATAGGCATTCATTGGAGTCAGTTTTCTGCATCCAGAATCTGCATGCAGTGGAAACAGGACCTTAGTGTTTGCGATTACAATAGCACTAGCCCTAAAAGTAATTTTTCTCCCTCCCAGCTCATCTATCACTTCAGATTGCTGTCAATCAGCAATCAGAGGTGACAGGAGCTGGAGAGAGTCTGAGACTGCACTGTGGTAGGCTTTTTTTTTTTTTTGCTATATTATTAAAATGTTAACCTATACTAGCCTGAATCACCCCTTATCCTCTCATTCTTTAGCCAATCAGCCCTCTCTTTTTTTTCTAATCGCCACGTTTAGTACATTTTTGTACTTTTCCCACTCTCTAACCTCCTAACCAGCAAGCTCATGGTGACCCAATAACCTCCTGACCTACCCTTATTACTATATTTCTATCTATACTCTTCTATGTTATTTCATTACAAAACATTTTTTTAATTAATTACTGAATAAAGCCTGGCAATATTTTAAGGCCTACTATGAAGAAAAACTGTAAAATTGAAAATGCTTTTGGATAGATACATATATTGTGTACATTTGTCTATGAGTAAATTGCACTGCAAAGTATTTATTGTCTATGTAGCTGTCCCTTACTGTAGGTCTCATTAATCTGACAGCTCTGAATTGCTTTCTGACAGGTTTTAGTCTATTTCCTTTAGACCCTTAAAGGCAACTAAGCATCTAAAACTAATAATATCTAAAGTGAACTCACTTCCACGGGCTATATTTCAAGGCATGCATTGCGGTAGTCGTGGGTGTGTGACTTTCCAGGCACTCAGTTGCCTTTAAAGAGGAACTCCAGTGAACATTTTACTGTTGGCAGGTGATGTAGCTGCTGCATGGTTTTTGGCAGTTGGAAACAGCTGTAAACAGCTATTTCCCACAATGGAACAAGGTTCACAGACAGGAAACTGCCAAAAGTTCGAACTTTTCTTGTGGGAGGGGTTACTTGTGGGAGGGGTTTCACCACAATATCAGTCATACAGCGCCCCCTGATGGTCTGTTTGTGAAAAGGAATAGATGTCTCATGTAAAAGGGGCATCAGCTACTGATTGGGATAAAGTTCAATTTTTGGTTGGAGTTTCTCTTTAAGCTTTCAGTTATGCTTTTCAAAAGCAGTCCCTCGTAATGACCTATACAGAATGCTGGCTGGATTGTCTACTATTGCACACACTTCTGGCAGCAGCACTGCCATTTAGGGAGTACTTTTTTGAAAATAAAGGGAACCTTGTAGAATTCCCCATAAGGAAATGTACAAGTTCAAAACCTCTTAGAAAGAAGTTTGGAGATGGGAGGTCATATCTACTGTAAGTGACAGCAGCACTGAATGTAAGTAATGTACAATTTTTATGGGATGAATGTCTGTATGTGTACATTATTGTAGTCCCTTCTGGATGATTGACTTGACCATACTTTACTGTCACTAAGGCAAATTGCAAAGTGTGGACTACCATGTTTACCAATTGCATAAACAGGTTAAAGTAAAATAGATACAGTGCTGCCCATAATTATTCATACCCTTGGCAAATTTTGACTTAAAGTTACTTTTATTCGACCAGCAAGTAATTTTTTTGACGGGAAATGACATAGGTGTCTCCCAAAAGATAATACGACGATGTACAAGAGGCATTATTGTGGAAAAAAACGTGTTCGGAAGCCAAAAGTGACACCAGTGCTGGCTAGGAGGATAGTGAGAGAGGTGAAAAAGAATCCATGGATCACCACCAAGGCAAACCTGATGAACCTGGGCACTGCTGATGGCAATTTCTCAAGGCAGACGATCCAACAGACACTGCACACTACTGGGTTCCATGGATGCAGACTAAGGAGGACACCAATTCTCCAGATAAGGCAAACAAAAGCTCGCCTTTGCAAATACTCATCTGGACAAAGAAGAAGACTTCTGGACTTCAGTATTATGGTCAGATGAAACACAAATTGAATTGTTTGGTCACGATGATGAGAATCCTTCAACCCAAAGAACACCATCCCCACTGTCAAACTTGAATTAGGAAAAATAGATTTTATTCTTCATAAAAAAAGGACATACATATACTATAATGGTACAGAGTATGAGGTGGAAGTACTATGATGGTGCAGAGTATGAGGTGGAAGTACTATGATAGTACAGAGCATGAGGAGGAAGTAATGAATAGCTCGGTATCTCCACCATCCTTATAGTTGTACATGGTGAAGTCATCATGTACACACGCATGGGTTGCCCCAGTGCACAAGGGTGTTTGTTACAGGGGATCTGAGACTTGCTATCAATGGTCAGCAATGGGATAGGAGAGAAAAGCTGCACATATTTTAAATTTTAAAAATTTTCACCATAGTGCCCCTTTAAAGACCGCCTCACGCCAATTGTCGTGAATGCGGCAGCAGCCCAATGACCGCCTAACACCAATTGGGTGTAAAGTCCGGGGCTGTGTTTTGCTGGGTATCAGGCACACCGATGCGCGCGCATCCCCGCTTGAATGACGGAGCTCTGCTAGGAGACTGTTAGATGATGAAACCGCTGTACAGTGTACAGTGCTGCAATCTAAGGCAGCGCTGTACTGGGGACAGCCGTGTCACTCAGCTGCCCCCCTTGGAGGCTCAGGAGCCATCGGCTATCATAAGATGATGCCTATGACAGCCGATCACTGTCATTAACTGGCGGGAGGGGGGGAGGGAAGAGCCGCAAAAAAAAAATAGCAAAATGTATTTTAAAAAAAGACAAACAATTAAAAATTAAATAAATAAACATTGTGGGAGTGATCAAAGCCCACCAACACATAGTTCTGTTGGTGGGCAGAGAAAGGAGGGGGAAATCACTTGTGTGCTGAGTTGTACGGCCCTGCAGTGAGTCCTTAAAGATGCAGTGGCCTGAATTATAAGAAATAGCCTGGTCACTAGGGGGGCTGTAAGCCTATGGTCCTTAAGTGGTTAAAGCTGGATTGTCACCATAAAAATCAAATTTCAACAGCAATAGTCTGGGTGTATTAACTGATAAAGATGCTAATTCTGCATTTAAAACTTTCAAAAAAATGTCTGCTGTTATGGTTTGGAGTTATCACATACCTTAGGAGCACTGGCCCTTTAATTGCCATTGCCATTGGCTGGCAAAACAGTTGCATGCTGTCTTTTTATCTATAATATATTCTTCCTCTTCCCTTTATTTCCCCCTCCTTCTAATAACATAAGAACATGCACTTCCTAGTATAGACCACAGTAGGAGTGTCTGAAGACGCTGGGAGGAGGGCGGGTTACGAATACACAATTAGCAATAAAAGAGAGTGAGGGAGGAAATGTCAGGATTATCTTCATTCAAAGGTAACCAAGATGGAAACTGTCTAGAATAGAATTCCTTTATAAAACGCACAGGAATCCTTAACGTGGACAGCGCAATACATCTGTTATGCAAGTAGAACTAGTATTTATCTACCTATGTGTTTTTTTATTTCTAGGTTAGCATGGGTGTCACTTGTTCTTTAACCGCTTGCCGCCCGCGTCACGCCAGTAGGCGTGGCCGCGGCGGCAGCCCCAGGACAAGCTAACGCCAATTGGCGGAAAGTCCTGGGGCAGCAGTTTACGGGAGATCGCGCACACGGTGCGCGCGCATCTCCCGCTTGGTGGGCGGAGCTGAGCTCCGCCTTCAGTCTCCGAGCGGCGATCGCCGCTCGGGAGACTGTTACACGGCGAAACCGCCGTGTATTTACATGTGCAGCGCTGCGATCAGCAGCAGCGCTGCACTGGGGACAAGAGAGCGATCGGCTCTCATAGGCAGAAGCCTATGACAGCCGATCGCCGTGATTGGCCGGCTGGGGGGAGGGAGGGGATTTAGAAAAAAAAAAAAAAAAGAAAATGGCAAAAAATATTAAAAAAACAAACAAACAAATATTTATAAAAAAAAAATAAACACAGGGGGGCGATCAGACCTCACCAACAGAGAGCTCTGTTGGTGGGGAGAAAAGGGGGGGGGGGATCACTTGTGTGCAGAGGTATACGGCCCTGCAGCTTGGCCTTAAAGCTGCAGTGGCCAATTATGGTAAAATTAGACTGGTCACTAGGGGGGTTTACCACCATGGTCCTCAAGAGGTTAAAATGCATTTTATGACAAGGTGTGAAAATATCACCTAGGAGAAAAAGTGATTTGCATATGGGCCCTTGTTATAAAATGCCTTTTGAGCCACCAACAAGCAAGAAAATACTCAAAATAATTCTGATAATACTTTTTCACCAACTCTTGGGTACTTTTTGAATTGTAAAATGCTGAAAAGTTAATTTGAAGATAATATGAAAATGATCTCCTAGGAGATAACGCAGGAGAAAAAATGAATTGCATATGAGCCATCATTTCTAAGCAGATGAACTTCTGTAAATACATCCTGGTCAGATAAGTATTCTCTTATTTATTGTGGTGTAAGTACATAAACACTTTAATGCCACCACTACAAAAGGTTCCTTGGCATAATTAAAGCTTGCCAAGTGCAGCTTAGCCAGGGGAAAAACTAAATGGGATTCATTTATTAATTTATTTTATTTAGGGTACTTTCACTAAGGGCACAATCAAATTCACTTTCCTCCTTGCCACCAGCAAGCCAGAGAGTACTCTGATCTACTGATTTTGGCAGTAATTATTTCACCTACTTTTTTGTACTTTTCAATTGCAGAATGCTGAAAAGTTATTTTAAACAGAAGATAAAAAAAAATTATCTCCAAGGAGAAAACTTAGGAAAAAAAAGTGAATTGAATCAGACCCGTCATATCATATTGTAATTAACTGGCACATTAAAGTGCACTTGTCATGAGAGAAATACCAAACTCACAAATGCTGATGTGATTGTAACTTGTTGACGACCGTGTCACGCCGATGGGCGTGATTGCGGCACCAGCCCCAGGACCGCCTAATGCCGATCGGTGTAAAGTCCTGGGGGCGTGTTTTGCAGGAGATTGCGCACGCATCTCCAATTGGATGATGGAGCTCCTCTCTGCCATCAGTCTCCCAGCGGCAATCGCCGCTAGGAGATGGTTAGACGGCAAAACCGCCGTCTATTTAGTCTGTACAGCACTGCAATCTACGGCAGCGCTGTACTGGGGACAGCCATATGACACGGCTGTCCCCCTGGGTGGCAAGACAGCAATCTGCTGTCATAGGCTGAAGCCTATGACAGCCGATCACACTGATTGGCTGGCTGTGGGAAGGAGGGAGGGAGGAGAAACAGTAAAAATAAAAAAAATAAAAAAAATGTATTACAAAATAAAGGAAATAAATATTTATAATAAAATAAACAAACATCTGGGGAGCGATCATTGCCCACCAACAGAGAGCTGTGTTGGTGGGCAGAAGGGGGGGAGGGGAATCACTTGTGTGCTGAGTTGAGCAGCCCTGCAGTGAGGCCTTAAAGCTGCAGTGGCCCAATTTATAAAAAATGGCCTGACCTTTAGGGGGTTTAAGCCTGTGGCCCTTAAGTGGTTAAATATGCTACTTTTCTGTCTTTGATGGTCATCCTAAGCTATAATTCTTTCTATGTCACTCATTTGGTAGAAGTGTGCAGACCTTTTGTGAGGTCTTTCCTTTGAGTTGAGTGATTTGCCTGCTTACTCTGGGTGATGGACTCAATGTATTGGAAGGAAAAATAGCTTCATATTTCAAAATACATAATGTGAACAGAAAAGAAATATTGATTTCAGTCACTTATTACCAGGAACTGGTGAGGTTTAAATGCCTTCTACCAATAAATAAAACCCATAAAAACAGCCAAATGTAAGTTATATGAATGTAAATGGGTAAATAAAAAATACTGGTGATAGCTCAGCTTCAGGCCATAATTCACAAATGTGATTTTAAAGCTCATTTTACTGAAATTCTAAAATTGCTTTTATATTTGGCCATGGAGAATGATGCCTGTGCAATACATAGTAATAGGCTTTGCTTCCATATAAATTGAGGTAGCAGAAACCAAATCCCATCTCAGCACAATTTAAACAAAGTCACCTGCTACTAGACCCTACACTGCTAATAAAACATCCGTTTCAAACTGACATATCACCTTATTTAAAAATACCTATAAAGTGCCTGGAGACCCACAGAGACATTTAATAAGTGGTATAAAAATTGTATGTAACAGACAAAGATATTTATGGGCTCTGCAGAAAGGAATGATTGTCAGATGGAGTGGACACACTCGCTATCTTTCCTTTGTGCTTATTTTTCTCTTGAAAGATTTCCTGGATATGTAAGGTGAAAAAACAGATAATACTGCAGCTTAAAATATCATTAAGGTGCTGGGCTGTCACTGTAACAGGTTTCAAAATATGATGAAAAGTGAACAGAGCCACTCTGTATTTCTCTTTTCATTCACAACTATAAAACTTGGAGTGTGTTGTACGATATATTCCATTTTTTTTTACTAGGGACCTAAATTAAAGGACCACTGTCAAGAGAGCATTTAAAAAAAAACAAGAACTGTAAATGGTGTAGATAGACTAGAGCAGGAAACTATAAAAAGACAGTCTACTCAGAGGATCATTTTTTGTGTTCCTATATGTTTGTCATAATTTTGACTTAAGGGATGGAATTGTGAACAGCTTGCGGCTTGAAAACGCTGTATACCTCTCCGTAGCAGATCTGTCAGTGTATATTTACTCATTGAACAATAGTAATGCCTTATCGGAGCACCTTTGTGACATGTAAAGCCGGACAATTGCAAATTCCTTCTGATTTTAGAATGCAACATTATTTGTATCTAGAATAGCCTTTTAAGTGATGGCTTTTAGGTTCCTTTTGGGCCCTTGTACCACCTTATTAATTCTGGTTTGCCATGATATAACTAGTTACTCTGTGGAACACCTACTTTACAAGTCATGCCTGTAAAGCAATCCATGCACTATACTTATGAAGGCCAACCTATAGATCAGTCCATACATTGCATTAGTGCAGGCCAACCAAGCCTAAAAAAGTTTCTGCAAGTTGGATAATATGACTCTATAAATGAACAGGCTCTAAGAACTATAGTATAAAGGCCTGTACCCACTACTCGATTTTTTCAAGGATTTTTTGAGCAACGTGGGTACAGGCACGCAGTTACACAAACGACATTTGGCAATGTGCAGCAACAATGACCATCATGGAGGATCAGATCTTTAAGATACTCTATGACTTCCGTGCAAAGTACCGTGATCGCTTGAACTCTCACACGGGCCCGTCACGTGTACACGCCTGCTGGAAGATGGATCAGGGAATACTTGTCATTGTGAGACATCGCTGTGATCCATCTTCCTGCGTCATTAGGTAAGTATTCAGATTTAGGCTCTAAATGTACTTTATATCAGTGACTCTAGATGTATGTCTATTCTATTTCAATTAAGGCATCGTAATGGGAATTTATTTATGTTTCCCAAAAAAATCCATGTATCACCTTTTGATGTTGCATATATATAGCTGTGCGCTTTAACATCTTTTCAGCATACAGGATTCAGGTCTGATGAAGGTGGAATAGCTGAAAGCTTACTCTTATTTAGTTGTTTTAAGTTAGCCTGTAAATGGTATAATCCGGATTCAAAGCTTCTTACATTTAGAGACAAAAGATCATTTTCATGTTCATTTACTAAACACAAATAACACATTATGGAAGTGTCTTCTGGTTTGCAAAAAGCCAAATAATTCCACATACCTTCTAAATACCTTCCAAAAAAGCAAAATTATAGTTTGTATGTGTATTAACTACAGAGCGCTTAACAGTTTTTAGAGAGAAATCTCATCAGAGAAGCCGAGGGAACTCGAGCTTGAAATATATTTATTTCTGATATGAGAACTAAAGTATTTCTGAATACAGAAAAGGACTTGTAGCCATGTAACTGCATCATCACTTTTTGCCTTGATCATGACCACAATCGTGAAGAAGTGTATATAACCAGCAATAAATATATATCCTTCCTTTGTGTCATAAAATCAACCTGTCACTTTTATGATTTCTACAGCAATGAAAAAGCGACAAACTGAATAGTCACAAAAAAGGTAGAGATTCAATTCTAATGTTGCTGAGGTACATTATTAAGTTTTCTAATGTTTAGAGTGATGTGAGCCACTGTGTAGTCCCTTTTTGTCACTATCTTTACAAAGCAGATGCATCAGCTGTGAAGATCTGAAAACCCAATACACCTCAAAATACCTTTGCTGAATCTTTACTTTCTCTGAAAATAGCTTTGCCGCTGTTACTTTTTTGATAAGTACAGACAGCATAAACCTGACAATTCGATTTTTGGACACAAAGTTAAATTTGTCACAAAACAAAAGGAGGTATTACTGGTAATATTTTAAACAATACACGGCATTACAATAAAATGAAGAAATGCTTAAAGTAAACCACAGCTTAACAAAATGCAAAAATCGATACTTACCCATGGCTTCCTGCAGCAGCATAAGCATGTGTGAGTCCCACGCCGTCCTCCTGTGGTCAGTCCCAGTAATAGGCTCAGTCCGGGTCTACTGTGCATGCGCGGACCTCTAGAAGATCCAGACTGGATGCGACTGAGCCTATTACCGGGGCTGATCGCAGCTGAACGGCAGACTGCGGGAGGATGGTGTGGGTCTCACACATGCTAATGCTGCTGGAGGAAGCCGCGGGTAAGTATCAATTTTTGCATTTTGTTAAGCTGTGGTTTACTTTAAATCTTTTTATACTAGGTAGGATATTTCTAGCTTTAGAAGCTGCAGATTGGCATTAAATGTCTAGATCTAAAGTCTATGAAGAAACTGATGAAGATCACAAACACAATTGCATTTCTCCCTCACCCAATCCCTATTTATACTGTATCCTGTGTGCATGTTTTTGGTGGCAGAATGAACAACTTTATGTTTATCCATGTTGAACCTCATTTTCTGTGCATGTATGAAATCAGATGCTTCAATAGAAAGAGAAAAATCTTTTATGGATTGTACTGCACTATAGGATTGTTTTTTCATTGGCACACATTACTTTGATTGCAACCTCTATATCATGTGAAAGCAAGTTAAACTGTGGACCAATCAGAGTATGGATTATTATAAATGATTGGTCACAGGTCTCCAATGCAGCGTGAAAGCAGATTTATTTTCCAATCATTTGCATAATGGAAGGGAGAGAAGAATTCTACGGAAATGCTAAATTTATATCAGGATTTTCATTAGCCTATTCCTGTTAATATAAAAAAATAAAAAGCAGGAAATTCCTGATAATATACAAATAATTATAAGAGACTCAAGAAAAAGGAACCAAGCCTGTGCCCCCCCCCCCCCCCCAAAAAAAAAAAATCAGTGTTGACCACTATAATTACAGTGACCGCTACAGTATAATTGTATATAGAGATATGTTGATTTTCTAACTTTTAATAAACACTGGATATGTTTGAGTATGAACTAGTAGTATGTTGCAATCCTTTACCATAAATAGCAGACAGTTTTAAAATATTCAGTCCTTTACCATTGTATAGCAGACAGTTTTAAAATATTTTAAAATATTCAATCTAGGTTTGCCAGAATGCTTATTATACCTCCACTGGGAATCCTGAAAGAATGCTAGAGATGCTTTAGTTAATTAGGCCCACTATGTTCTCTAAATTAAGAGTCCTCCATATGCCCATTAGGTGTCTGTGCCAGACCAGGTCAAGCTCATTCATAAAGACCAAAAATACTATACTATCTGAAAAATGTTATCTTTCATAAACCTAAGTTGACTGTTGCCTATTATATAATTTTCTTGATTATCAAATTTTATTTTACTTCTAAAAGGGAATGGTCGAGCAAATAATAATAAAAAAAAAAACATCTACTTATACAAGGCTTCCTCCAGCCCCTTGCAGCCAACATGTTCCATGCCGCAGCTCCACTCTTAGGCGCCAGCCCGGAGTCCCCACTAGAGATGGCCTGAATGGTTCGCCGGCGAACAGTTCCCAGCGAACTTCCGTGGTTCGCAATCGCGGCGAACCGGGAACTTTTCTGGAAGTTTGGTTTGCCCCCATAGTGCATCATGAGAGTCAACTTTGACCCCCTACATCACAGTCAGCAGGCAGATTGTAGCCAATTAGGCTACACTCCCTCCTGGAGCCCCCCCCCCTTATAAAAGGCAGGCAGCGTCAGGCAGTGGACTCACTCGTGTGCCTGCAGTAATTAGTGAAGGGATAGCTGCTGCAGACTCTCATAGGGAAAGCTTAGTTAGGCTCTTGTAGGCTTGTTAGCTTGCTCCTGGCTGATTGTTATTGCTAAAAAAAAAGCACCCCGGCCTTCAACAGCTCTTTTGAGAGCTAATCTTGTTCTTGTGATCTATTTTTTTTTCTGTGGCCCACTTGCATTATATACAGCCCTGTCAGTCAGTGTCACTGTGCCTGTCTGTGTGTGACAGGTGCACATGTAATACCCATCACTGCATATACCTACTACCTGTTGTGTTCACTTCAGTGCAACGACCTACCTACATGAGCGCATGCAGTGTCAGAATCAGAATCAGAATCATCAGAATCAGAATCATCTTTATTGTCGTCAAGCACACCGATTGGTGAGCCCGGAATTGCTTGTGGTTCACATGGCAAATGGCAGTTCAGGAACATATAAAATATATAACATATAACACCCGGCAAACATATACCACTCGGCAAACATAAGCAAGGCAAAGCAAAACATACACGCAGATATATGGAGCAACACAGTTAGAGTCTTGGAGGGGTCAGAATTAACAGCTGTGGGGGACGGTTGCCCTGGGGGGGTAGAGTGTCTTGGTGGTGAGGGGGGGGGGGGTCTTGAGTTCAGTGAATTCAACAGGTGGACTGCTTGGGGGAAGAAGGTGTTCATGCGCCTAGTGGTTTTGGTGGGGATGGATCTGAACCGACGTCCCAATGGAAGGGTCTCGAAGTAGCGTCTGCCCGGGTGGGAGGGGTTGAGTAGGATCTTGGAGGCCCTTGTCTTCATTCTCATGTAGAGGAGATCTAGCGAGGGCAGGTGGGCGCCGATGATCTTTTCTGCTGCGTTTATCACTCTGTGGAGTTTGTATTTATCCTTAGCAGTTGTACCGGCGTACCAGACGATGATGGAGCAGCAGAGGATGGATTCGATGGTCGAGGTGTAAAAGCTGGTGAGCAGTTCCTGTGACATGCCGAATTTCTTCAATTGGCACAGGAAGAATAGCCTTTGCTGTGCTTTCTTCTGAGTTTTTGTAGTGTAGTGCTCCCATTTGAGGTTGCTTGTTAAGGTTGTGCCGAGGAACCGTACACTTTGAACCCTGGAGACCTCGGATCCGTCAATGAACACAGGGAAGGGGGCAGGGGGGAGTTTCCGGAAGTCCACGATCAGTTCCACGGTCTTTGCCGTGTTGAGAACGAGATTGTTGACCTTGTACCAATTACAGATCTTCGCAATTTCATTTCGATAGGGGTCCTCCCAGTTTCTGTCGATGAGGCCGATAAGCGTGGTATCATCTGCGAATTTAATAACTTTGACGGAGTCGGAGGTCGAGGTGCATTTGTTGGTATACAGGGAGAACAGGAGTGGAGACAGCACGCAGCCTTGCGGTGCACCGACATTAGTGGTTCTCTCGCTGGAGATGTGACTGCCAAGCTTGACCCATTGGGTTCTGTTGGAGAGAAAGTCCTTTACCTACCTGCAGAGGAGGGGATCTACCACCGAGATGCACAAGGTTGTCGATCAGAATGTCCGAGCAGATGGTATTAAAGGCCGAGCTGAAGTCCAGAAAAAGGACCCTAGCATAGGCCCCTGGTCTGTCAAGGTGCTCCAAGATGTATGCTAGGCTGACATTGATTGCATCGTCAACTGATCGATTTTCCCTGTAGGCAAACTGGTGTGGTTTGAGGAGGGTGCTGGTGGAGTGCTTCAGGTGGGCCAGCACTAGCCTCTCGAATACTTTCATGATGACGAGGGTCAGGGCTACGGGTCTGAAGTTGTTGAGCTCCATGTTCCCTGGTTTTTTGGGGACTGGTATGATTGTGGACCTTTTGAAGCAGGAGGGGACCCCCCCCCCCCCCCTCTGATAGGGATCTGTTGAAGAGAGAGGTGAGGATGGGAGCTAGTTGGTTTGCGCAGGTTCTCAGGCAGTGTGAGGAGACCCCATCCGGGTCTGAGGCTTTCCTGGGATTGAGTCTGCCAAGGTGTTGTAGCACATCCTCCTCTTGCACTGTGGACAGAGCGGGGGTGCCACTGGCCACTGGGGGGCCCTGGGCCACTGGGGGGCCCCGGGCATCCTTTTTCGCAGATGCCGAGGGATCCAGTGCTGGCTGGGATGCTGGGGCCACGGGCTGCTTGGGTTGTAGATCAAATCTACAGTAGAACTCATTGAGTTCCTCTACCAGTTGGGAGCTGGGGGCTGCGTGTTGAGGTGGGGGGGGCTTAAAGTTCGTGGCTGCCCTGAGACCCTTCCATATTTCCCGTGAGTTGTTGGACTGGAGGCTGAGGCCAACCTTGTTGGAGTAGCCCCTTTTTGCAGCTTTCAGTTCTCTATTCAGGGAGTTTCTAGCCTCTCTGAACTCTTCTGGGGTGCCCGACTTGTGCGCCTCCTCCTTGATTTTCCGTAGGCGTCGTAGGTTGCTGTTGAACCAGGGCTTTTCATTTGGGAAGATTTTGAAGGTCTTGGTTGGGATGCATGCGTCTTCACAGAAGCGAATGTAGGAGAGGACATTTTCTGACCATTCCTCCAAGGTGGGTGCCTCTAGGACCGACCAGTCGGTGCATTCCAAGCAGGCTTGCAGCTTCAGTTTTGCATCCACAGTCCACTTTTTTACGGTTCTAGTGATGGGCTTTACCGTCTCAAGCTGCCTCCTGTAGGTAGGGATAAGGTGGATCACGCAGTGGTCTGAGTTCCCTAGGGGAGCGCCTCTGGTGGCCTTGTAAGCATTTCTGAGGGCTGTGTAGAATTTGTCCAGGGTGTTGTGATTCCTGGTGGGGCAGGTGATGTGCTGCTGGAAGTGGGGCAGCTCCTGTCGCAGGTTTGCGCTATTGAAGTCTCCTAAGATGACGATAAGGGCCTCAGGAAAAGTGGTTTCCCACCCTGAGATATAGTCGCTCAGTGCTCTCAGGGCATTTCTGGTGTTGGAATCCGGGGGGATGTAAACCCCTACCAGAATGAAGGAGGAGAACTCCCTGGGTGAGTATCTGGGCCTACAGTTGATGGCTAGGAGTTCAACATCTGGTGAGCAAAACATGCTGAGGGGTGTTATGTTGGTGCACCAGTTGGAGTTTAAGTAGAAGCATATGCCACCACCTCTCACTTTCCCAGAGAGTTCTTGGTCCTGATCTGCACGGAAGAGGAAGTAGCCTGGCATCTGTAAGGCCTCGTCTGGGACGTTTCTGTTGAGCCAGGTCTCCGTGAAGCAGAGCACTGGGGTGTTCCTGCTTAGCGAGAGTTTGCGGCCAAGCAGTAGGAGCAGTTCGTCCACCTTGTTTGGAAGAGAGCAAACGTTCGCTAGGAGTATGGCTGGTATAGGGGTGTGTAGTCTCCTTCTCTTCAGTCTCACCCGAGCCCCTGCCCTTCTTCCCCTGTGGCGACGTTTGTTTGGAGGGCCCCTGTCGCTGCTAGTCAGGTGCACGATGTGGGCGCTGACTGTCTCCCACAGGGAAGAATCAGAGGGTCGGTCGCAGCAAGCAAAAGGCTCCCATTTCAGGAGTTCAGTACGGGATAGGAAGCGGATGGGATTTGCGTCCCGAGGGGGCGGTTTCTCTGCACTCATGCTGGGGGGGCAGCAGTTGGTGCGGTGTTGCCTGGGAGAGCAGAGCGGGCAGCAGGCACGTGTTTGCAGGAGCAGACAAGTCACATAGGGAGCAGCGGGCTGGGTAGGCTAGTAGCGGGGTGGCATGGCGCGGGTGGAAGCAGGCACAGAGAGAAATGCATCGCAGTAACAGCAGTGAAGAATAATGTAAGTATTGCATAGTCTCACCATTCCTTATATCCTGTCCTGGGTAGGGGGAGCCAGCTGCAGGCATCAGCAGTGCAGAGGAGTGTCAGGCAGGGCTGCAGGGCTGGAGACCCTTGTTGTAGCCAGCAGCTGCCTACGAGCAGACCTAGCGTGGGGCCAGTGTCAGGCAGGGCAGCGGGGGCTCCAGTGGTGGCAGCACGCAACAGTTTCCTAGGAGTGGGGGCTCCAGTGGTGGCAGCAGGCAACAGTTTCCAAGGTGTGCGGCGGCAGGTGAGCATCCCCTGAGATGAGCGGATTCACTTGCTCTGAGAAGTGAGAGGACCAGGCATCCACATGGCAGCCGCGTGGTGGGTCGGCTGGATGCAGGCAGTGATGGTCTCGGCGTGCCAGCGGGACTCAACTGGGTCTGTAGCGCGCAGTGTCCCGCAGTGTCCCGGAGCTTCCTGTCTCTGATGAGAGGGCTGGTTGTGCAGGCCAGAAGCTTGAGCGGTGCGCTGCGGTCCGCGGCTGCTGTAGGGGCGACTTGTGCCGGCCTGATGGAGCCGCTGGCCTGGGGCACGTGGATCCTGCCGATCGGAGCTGATGGCTGGGGCTGCGGTCTGGGTGTCCGGGAGAGTGCGGACGTGCGGGCCTGAAGCTGGAGCCGCTGGTCTGGAGAGCGTGCGGGCCTGGAATGGAGCCGCTGGAGCCGCTGGTCTGGCGGGCGTGCGGGCCTGAAGCTGAGGCCGCTGGTCTGGAGAGCCGCTGGTCTGGGGAGCGTGCGGGCCTGGAGATGGAGCACGTGAAGCCTGCCGATGAGGGACTGGTGGCAGATGCTGCAGTCCGGGTGTGCAGGGGTGCGGGCCTGTAGATGGAGCCGCTGGACTGGAGATGGTGAGGGCCTGGAGAAGCAGCACGTGGAGCCCGGGAGGCGGTGGGAGCCTACCGATGAGGATCTGGGGGCAGATGCTGCGGTCCGGGTGGCCTGAAGAAGCAGCGCGTGGAGCCCGGGAGGCGGTGGGGGCCTGCCTATGAGGAGCTGGTGGCAGATGCTGCGGTCCGGGTGTCCTGGAGTGTGCGGGCCTGAGGATGGAGCCGCTGATCTGGAAAGCGTGGAGCCCGGGAGGCGGGGGAAGGCCTACTGATGAGGAGCTGGTGCCTAGTGCTGCAGACTGGGTGCCTGAGAGTTTGAGGTCAGTGATGGGGAGTCCTGGGCTTGGATGCGAGTGGCTCCAGGAGCAGCAGCTGTGGTTACCCGATTAGGTGGGTTCCCTCCGTCTCTTGTTCTACTAATCTAAGCTACACTAAACTAAAAACTAAAAACAAAGCTAGGCTAGACTAAACTAAACCAAACACTGAAAAACTTGAGTTAAAGGCTAAAACTAACTGAAAAGTCATGGAGCCATGTGACCGAGGCACCTCTTACGGCGCCATCTTGGCTGGGTCACTGTGCCTAGCCTATCCGGCACCTGTCTGTGTGTGACAGGTGCACATGTAATACCCATCACTGCATATACCTACAACCTGTTGTTCACTTCAGTGTACCCACCTACCTACGTGAGCGCACGCAGTGTCGCTGTGCCTATCCGGTACCTGTCTGTGCGTGACAGGTGCACATGTAATACCCATCACTGCATATACCTATTACCTGTTGTTCACTTCAGTGCACCCACCTATCTACGTGAGCGCACGCAGTGTCACTGTGCCTATCCGGTACCTGTCTGTGTTTGACAGGTGCACATGTAATACCCATCCCTGCATATACCTACTACCTGTTGTTCACTTCAGTGCACCCATCTACCTACGTTACGTGAGCGCATGCAGTGTAATATACCACTCTGTGCATACCTGTTAACTGCACCTGTTTGACTGACTGCACATTGTATTAGTCAAGTCAGTGCATACCTTTCACTTCATCCCCGCCAATATGGACAAAACAAAAGGCAGAGGCAGGCCACCTGGCAGGTCTGTTCGAGGTTGCACTGTCATGATTTCATGCGGCCCGCGACCAAAGTACAGTGTTCTTTCAACCCCCAATATTGTCAGGACATAGTTAACTATTTAACACAGAACACCTCATCTTTCTCAGCTTCCGCATGGAAGCGTGACATATCTTCCTCCTCCTGCTCTGATTCTGGCACCCCACTTAACACTCAGTCGGCCACCACCAACAAAGTCCCATCACCCCAGGGCTCAGCGGTGTGGACATTTTTTTGTGTGTCTGCCTCAGATGAGAGCAATGCCATCTGTACTCACTGCCACCAAAAATGGAGCCGTGGAAAGACCAAGACCCGCGTAGTGACAATTATCTTACGAAGGCACATGATTGCAAAGCACAAACTGCTATGGGATGACTACCTGAGGGAAAGCAGCACACAAAAGCAAACCCACACACCGCAGTGGAAGATATGCAATTATTTCTCAAAAAAAGGTGATACCCACACTGTACCGTGATGTTGAAAGGCAAGTGGTGTCATCTCTGGCACACAGCGTTGGGTCAAGGGACCATCTGACCACGTGGTCTGCAAAGCACGGTCAGGCCTGCCCGAAGACTAAGTTAGTCCCCACACCCAGCATCTCTGCCTGCACGTCGTGTGACTGCCTGCCCCAAGACTAAGTCGCTCCCCACTCAGCATCTCTGCCAGCAGGCCGTTTGACTGCCTTCTCCGCCACCACCAACAGGGTCCAGGCGGATTCCGGCGATAGCAGCGGCCGCTATAATCATTTTTCTGGTGCATGTACATGCCTGCCTAATTTTTCTGGCTGCACTGCGACTGCAACAACAAAACAAAAAGCATGTACATGTGCCAATTCCCCTTCATGATCATTACCTTGCCGCGGTGAAGGGGCTTGCATATCACAATGAAGCAATGTCCACCGGCTATATAAGTGTCTCAGGGGGGGGCACCCAAGATAATAAGGTTGTTGCTTCATTGTGGACAGACCAAATGTGATCAGCTGGACAGTCACTGTTCTGTCATTCAGCTACCTCAGCCCGGCGACCATATGGGCTTGAAAACCGCCACGGCCTGCACTCTGGCCATGGTGCGCACCAGTCCAGCACGGCCGTCACTACACAAGCAGCTGTTTGAGGTGCATTACACAGTAAGTGTGGTGTGTCAGTGTGAAGTAGTACTCTAATTACACTCCCTGAAACTTCTTTTCCGTCACTTTTGTTGCCAGCATAAATTTTTCTAGTTTTCCAAGTTCGCCTCCCCATTGAAGTCTATTGCGGTTTGCGAAAGTTCACGCGAACCGAACCCGGCTCACGAACCAAAAATCGGAGGTTTGGGCCATCTCTAGTCCCCACCAGTGCAGAGGCCGACCTCACAAGGTCGTCCTCTACTGCACGATTGCCGCTGTCAATCAAGTCCACGTTGTCCGGAGTGTACTGCGCAGGCTCAGAACTACTGCTCCTGCGCAGTACACTCCAGACAACTGCCGGACAACGTGGACTTAATTGACAGCCGTGCTTGCGCAGTAGAGGACAACCTCGTGAGGTCAGCCTCTGCACTGGCAGGGATCCTGGGCCGGCGTGGGCTGGAGGAAGCCCCGGGTAAGTAGATTTTTTTTTATTTGCTTGGATGTTCCCTTTTAGAAGATGAAAACATTTACATCACAAATATTTGTAAGTGAGCAGTATCCATCATTCTGATAGTTTTAGAGAAACAATAATGTAACATGTTAGTAGCACACACACCTGCAGTTTAAGCTGTTGTAAAATTAAATAAAGATTGATTTATACACAAGAAAATTGTGTCCTGTAAATGATTCCACAGAATTAAACAATCAATGTAACAGCATTCTCGAAATCACCTCCTGAGTCCCGATCATTCAATCTGTTCCTTGCATTTGGCTATAAATTTCAGCACAGTTTTATCAGTGGTATGTGCTAACATTTCCAAAGCCATGAAACCAATGTACTGTAAATTTGAACAATTTGAAGATATTTTTTTAAAGGTATCGCCGATCGAGTCACTAATATTAATGTGCTCACTACCGTATTTTTCGTTTCATAAGATGCACTTTTTCTCTTCCTAAAGTGGAGAGAAAAAGTCTCTGCGTCTTATGGAACGAATGCAGCATCTCTGCAGGTCAGTGTTCTGGACTGTTCCATGTGTCACCTGCAGAAGAGGTGACGCCAAGCTCTAGCTGAAAAAGAAAAGCTCTGGAATTTACTCCCCCTCCTGGTCTTCCACCTTTTGAGTGCCCATTCAGCTGTGAAGGAAGATAAGAAGGAGTGAAGAGAACTTCCAGCAGCTCCCCCTCCTCCCCCAGAGAATCTGCAAGATCCCTTTTAAGAACGACATCAGAGGGATATAGCAGCTTCCCCTCCTCCCGGGTGTATCTGCACACAACGGAGATCAGAGAGAGAGGAATTTACAGCAGCTTCCCCTTCTCTCCAGAAGAATCAGCACAGAGGAGAGATAGCACACTCCATGTGGAGTGTGTAAACATTGCAGGGCAGAGAAATCCTGTGCACAGTATGTGTGTGTCAGAGTGTGTATCCACAGCGTGTGTATAAGGGGGGACGGCATGGGTCCAAAGTCCGCATCGGGCCCCGAGGTTTGCAGCTACACCACTGGCTGCCCCTATCGCCGCCACCTGGAAGTTCACCACTGCTGTCCGGATCCCCAACGAACACAGGATTTACCGCTGCTCCCCTCTGCCTGTCCAATCCCCGCTGCCTGGAGTATCTCCGCCGCTCCACGCTCCCAGGAGCTTTATCTTCTGCAGCCCCCATCCTCACCGCCAGGATCTCCGCCTCCCGAGGTCTACTGCGCACCATTTGGGACCACATCACCTGGATCGAGGAGGACGCCACCAGTAAGACATCCAGGTTTTTGGGGACGACAGGAAAGCACTTGGGGCAGGGAGCACCTATAGGGATTGAGGGGGTTGTCAGATGCGTCGGGGGGGGGGGGGGGGTTGAGAGGCATATGCCTATTTTTATGTTGTAAAGGAGAACCTGGCTGCGGGGGGTAGGGCACAAAAGCACCTGGCTACATACAGGGCTGGGTCTCGCCATGTGCCCCTTTTGTCTGACTTTCCCCCACTATTTTTCTCTCTGTGCTCTCTCTGGCTCTCGTGTTTCTGTGTCTGTGCCCCCTCTGTCTTCTGTGTCTGTCTCTGTGTCTCTCTGTGCCCCTCTGTCTCCTGTGTCTGTTTCTATGCGCCCACTGTGTCTCCTGTGTCACTCCGTGACCCCACTGTGTCTCTCCGTGACCCCACTGTGTCTATGTAGCTCCTGCTTCTCTGTGCCCCCACAGTGTATCCTGTGTCGGTCTGTGCACTCTCTGCGTTTCTCTGTGTCTGTCTCTGTGTCTTCCACTGTGTCGGTCTGTGCCCCCTCTGCGTCTCCTGTGTCTGTTTCTTTGCCCCCACTCTGTCCGTCTGTGCCCCCACTGTGTCTCCTGTGTCTCTCTGTGCCCCTACTGTTGTCTCCTGTGTCTGTATCTTTGCCTCCACTTTGTCTCCTGTGTCTCACTGTGCACCCTCTGCGTCTCCTGTGTCTGTTTCTTTGCCCCCACTCTGTCCGTCTGTGCACCCACTTTGTCTCCTGTTTCTCTCTGTGCCCCCACTGTGTCCCCAGTGTCTGTATCTTTGCCCCCATTTGATCTCCTTTGTCTCCCTGTGCCCCCTCTGCATCTCCTGTGTCTGTCTCTTTGCCCCCACTATGTCTCTCTGTGCCCCCTCTGAGTCTACTGTTTTTGTCTCTTTGCCCCCACTGTGTCTTTGTGTCTCCTGTGCCCCCTCTGCATCTCTCTGTGTGTCTCTGTGCCCCCTTGCATCTCCTGTGTCTGTCTATGTGTCTCCCGTGTCCCTCTGTTCCTCTCTCTGCGTCTTTGTGTCTGTCTCTGTGTCCCCTCTATGTCTCGTGTGTCTTTCTGTGTCCCCTCTAAGTCTCCTGTGTCTATTTGTCTCCCGCTTCTATCTGTGCCCCCTCTGTATCTCTCTTTGTCTCTCTGTGCCCCCATTATATCTTTCTTTTTCTCTCTGTGCCCCCTCCGCATCTCCTGTGTCTGTCTTTTTGTCTCCACTGTGTCTCGTGTCTCTTTGTGTCCCCTCTGTGTCTACTTTATCTACAGTATCTCTCTGTGCCCCCTCTGCATATCTCTACTTTTGTCTCTGTGTGTGCCCCTACAGTGTCTCGCTGTGCCCCATCTGCATCTCCTGTGTCTGTCTCTGTTTCCCCACTGTGTCTCTCTGTGTATCCTTTGTCTCTCTGTGCCCCCCCCCCCTACATCTCTCTTCCTCTGTCTCTGTGCCTCCACTGTGTCTCTATGTTCCCCCTCTGTGTCTCCTGTGTCTGTCTCTGTTTCCCCACTGTGTTTCCTGTGTCTCCTCTGCATCTCTCTAAGTCTCTCTGTATCGCTCTACGTCTCTCTGTGCCCCCACTGTGTCTCTACATCCCCTCTTTGCATCTCTTGGGTTTTTCCTTTGCCCCCACTGTGTCTCTCTGTGCCCCCTCTGCATCTCCTGTCTCTCTGTTTCCCCCCTGCGTATCTCTTTGCTTGCTGTGTCTCTCTGTGCCCCTCTGCATCTCTATACGTCTGTCTTTGTGCCCCTACTGTTTCTCCTGTATACGTTTTCCACACTGTGTCTCCTGTGTCTTCTGTGTCTCTCTTAGTTTCTCTGTGCCTCCACTGTGCATCTCTCTCTCTCTGTGCCCCCTCTGCGTCTCCTGTGTATGTCTCTGTTTCCCCAGTGTGTCTCCTAAGTCTCTCTTAGTGTCTCTTTGCCTCCACAGTGACTCTTTCTCTGTCTGTGCCCCCTCTGCGTCTTTGCCCCCACCGTGTTTGCGTCTCCTGTGCCACCTGCATCTCTCTACATCTCTCTGTGCCCCCACTGTTTCTCTTTCTCTCTCTCAGTGTCCCCTCCGCGTCTCCTGTGTCTGTCTCTTTGCCCCACTGTGTCTCTCTGTGCCCCCTCTGAATCTCTCTTTTTCTGTCTCTGTGTCCCCACTGTGTCTCTATGGGCCCCCCCTCTGTCTCCTGTTTCTGTCTATGTGTCTCCAGTGTCTCTCTGTGCCCCCTCTGTGTCTCCTGTGTCTGTCTCAGAGTCCCCAACCGTCCCGTTTTTGTCGGGACTGACCGGATTTGGGAGGGCTCTCCCACTATCCCGCTATGACCCCCCAGTGTCCCGGCTGGCTGCGGGGTCAGATGCAGGGGCGGACTGACTATTGGTGCAGGAAGGGAGGCAGCCAGTGAAAGGGAGCTGGTGGCAAAGTGGCGGAGAAGGGGGGAAGTTTCCCCCCCCCTTCCCTCACCTTGGGGCTCCCTACCTGGCTCTCCCTTCCTGATTAATGTGTCTCCTCTAATGGCGCAGCGGCTGACAGCGGGCGAGGAGGACTTACCGCTGTTACGCAGCCGCCGGAGAGAGCTGTGATCTGTGCGCCGCAAGTCTGGTCTACTCAAGACCAGACTAGTGGCGCACAGATCACAGCTCCCTCTGCCTACTAGAAGGAAAGGGGTAAGTCCTCCCCACCCGCTGTCAGCCGCTGCGCCATCATAGGAGACACATTAAAGTGGACCCAAATTAAAAATACAAGATTTTAGAAATAAAATCTATTTTCTAAATTATAATAATAAATAGCAGCCTTTTTTCAGTTGCATGATGACAAATATAAAATATTTTACATTTATTGGAGGAACCCCTCCCTTTCTTTCAAATTGCCGGACAAAATCCGGCAAACTGGTGGAGTAGATGGTGTCCGGCAATGGAGGAATTGCTAATGGCTGTCCCCAGCATAACCCTAGTTATTAAAAGAGAAGGCTGAAAAGCATGCACTGAAATGCTCATAGGTTTGAAGGAGTGTTTATTTATCTTTGTATGTGTCAGAGTGTTGCAACTAAATATTTTTAATTAAAAAAAAATGTTTGGTTTGGGTCCGCTTTAATCAGGAAGGGAGAGCCAGGAAAGGGAGCCCCAAGGTGAGGGAAGGGGGGGGGGGAACTCCCCCCCCCTTCTCCGCCACTTTACCACCAGCTCCCTTTCACTGGCTGCCTCCCTTCCTGGGGCCACCTATACACCTGGCTGCATATACTGGGGAGACCTATACACCTGGCTACATATACTGGGGATATAGACTTGGCTATACTGGGGGCACCTATACACCTGGCTACATATACTGGGGAGACCTATACACCTGGCTACTTATACTGGGGACACCTATAGACCTGGCTATACTGAGGACACCTATACACCTGGCTGCATATACTGGGGACACCTATACACCTGGCTATACTGGGGAGACCTATACACCTGGCTACATATACTGCGGACACCTATAGACCTGGCTATACTGAGGACACCTATACACCTGGCTACATATACTGGGGACATCTATACACCTGGCTGCATATACTGGGGAGACCTATACCCCTGGCTGCATATACTGGGGGCACCTATACACCTGGCTAAATATACTGGGGAGACCTATACACCTGGCTGCATATACTGGGGACACCTATACACCTGGCTAAACTGGGGAGACCTATACACCTGGCTACATATACTGGGGACACCTATAGACCTGGCAATACTGGGGACACCTATACACCTGGCTGCATATACTGGGGACATCTATACACCTGGCTGCATATACTGGGGACACCTTTACACCTGGCTGCATATACTGGGGGCACCTATACACCTGGCTAAATATACTGGGGAGACCTATACACCTGGCTGCATATATTGATATATTACTAATTTTAAAATGTTAATATGAAGGAAAATGAACCAGGATAGAAAGGACCAGTGTGGTTTAAATTATAAAACCACATTTTTTTCTTAGGAAATCTTTATGGTATGCGTGACTAGGGGTGTGACGGGGGCATGATCAGGGGGTGTGGCAGGGGTGTGGCTTAAGTGTCCCTTTTTCTCATCTCAAAATGTTGGGAGTTAAGTCTGTCTATGTGTCTCTAGTGTCTCTCTGTGCCCCCTTTGCATCTCCTGTGTCTGTTTCTTTGCCCCCACTGTGTCTCCTGTATCTCTCTGTGCCATCTCCATGTCTCTCTGTGCACCCTCTGTGTCTCCTGTGTCTTTCTATGTGTCTCCTGTGTCTCTCTGTGCCCCCTCTGCTTCTTCTGTGTCTCTGTGTGCCCCTTCTGCATCTCTGGTGTCTGTTTATGTGCCCTCACTATGGTCTCCTGTGTCTCTCTTTGCACCCTCAGCATCTCTTTGATTGGCGCAGATTCCTGCGATGGCATAATTTACGTATGGGTGAAGTTTGAAGAAGCGGCTGCAAACTTCCCCCAAGTACCATCTCTTGCCATCTTCTAGCTCTTGTGCACGGCATACTTCCTGGTTCCTGTATGTCACATGACATACAGGAAGTATGTCGTGCATTAGAGCCTGTAGGAGGGGGGGCTGAAACATATGGCTACCTACAGGGATGGGGGCAGGAAGATGGGACCTACAGGGAATGGGGTTGGCAGATGCAGCTGGCTACCTTTGGGGGGTGCGGAAGCATCTAGTTATCTGCAGGTAATGGGGAGGGGGGGCAGAAGCATATGGCTACCTACAGGGATGGGGGGCAGAAGCATGGGACCTACTGGAAAATAGGCTAAATGCCTAAAGGGATATAGGGAGGTGGAAGTAGCATCTGGTTACCTGGGGGGAGGGAAGCAACATCTGCCTACCTGTGGAGGGCAGAAGCACCTGACTACCTACTGGGGTATAGGGTGGGGGGAGCAGCATCTGGCTAACTGTGTAGGATGGGGGGCAGAAGCACCTGACAACCTACAGGGGGTTTGGGGTAGAAGGCTGTCTACCTACAAGAAGGGAGAGGGGAGAAGCATTTTGGCTACCCGTGTGGGGTGGGGGGAAGAAGCACCTGACTATCTACAGGGATTAGGGAAGGGGGGGGGGAGGCAGAAGCACCTGACTACCTACATGGATAAAAGGAGGGGGGAGCAACATCTGGGTACATGTGTGGAGTGGAGGGCAGAAGCACCTGAGTACATGGGGGGAGGAGGAGCTGGAGGCAGTAGCACCTGACTACCTGCAGGGAGGGAGGGGGGAGCAACATCTAGCTACCTGGGGGGGAGGAGGAGAAGCAGCTTACTACCCAAAGGGATGTAGGGAGGTGGGAGCAGCATCTGGCTACCTGGGAGGATGGGAGGGAGGCATCTGGCTACCTGGTTGTGATAGGGGAAGCATCTAGCTACATTGGAGGAGTGGAGCGAAGCATCTGTCTACTGTTTCTTTTATTCTATTTTCCTTCCAGGAGTCTGCCCTGCAAGTTTCAAGAGATCACAGAAGGCAATGCGAGACTTGCAGGATTGCGCGCTACTTCACGCCGCTGACAGAAGATCATCAGCACCGCCGCTGCCCGGATCCCCACCACCCAGAGGTACACCAGCACTGCACGGATTCCCACCGCCCACAGTTTCACCGCCACAGCCTTGTTCTCTGCCTGGGAGATCACCGCTGCAGACAACCCGCCCGGAGGACTTTACTGCTCCAGCCCGAACATCCGCCTATCTATGGGGTAAATTCAGAATTAAAATGAGGCTTATTTGCCTTGAGTGTCAGTACGGGAGACAGGGGGTTACTTACCCAGAAGGCCGTCGGCTTCTATGCATCTGAATTCACCTTGCACGTGACCTATGGGATGCTTTCCTAGACTCGCTACACGCTTCCTACTTCAAGCCGTAAGGAGGAAATGCGGTAGTGAGTCGTGCAACGCGTCCCATAGGTCGCGTGCGAGGTGGATTCAGATGCATAGAAGCTGATGGACTTCTGGGTAAGTAAGGCCCTGTTCACACTACACGCGTTGCCGTCCATTGTTTGGCAACGCATGCAGGAGCCAGACACGCACAAATATCAGAAGTGCATAGACGCACTGTCTAAAGTTCACATTACATGTGTAGCGGACCAGTACGGTCCGTGAACGCATGCTGCATGCATTTTTTAGCAAAAAGTGAGGCTGACCCATTCACTACAAATGAATGGGATCAGCCACGAAACGTATACAAACGCATATGGTGTGCGATCGTACGTGTTGCAATCGCACGCCCATCTGTAGGTTGTAATGTGAATGAGGCCTTACCCACTGTCTCCTGTGCTCACACCTGAATGGCCTACTCGGAAGCCCATCGCTGCACCTAACTACCTACAGGGAGGTGGGAACCAAAATCACCTAACTAGCTACAGGGATATAGGGAGGGGGAAGGAACCAAAAACACCTGACTACTTACAGCAGTGTTTCTCAAACCTGTCCTCATGACTCCCCAACTGTGCATGTTTTGCAGGCAACCTCATCTATGCACAGGTGAGGTAATTAGTGTCTTAGCTACAAGGAATCCACTTAGCTGAGACATTAATTACCCCACCTGTGCATAGGTGAGGCTGCCTGCAAAACATACAGCATTGGGGAGTCACAAGGACAGGTTTGAAAAACACCGACCTACAGGAATGGAAAGGGTAAAATCAGAATCAGAATCAGAATCAGAATCAGTTTATTCGCCAGGCACGACAAGGTCATGCTCGGAATTGGGTTTGGCACAAGCAATTAACAGAGTAGAGATAAAAAGTGTAGATAACAGAGTATAGATAAACAGGGCATAAAAAGCAGAAGGGCATCAATACAAAAGACAAAGAACAAAAAATAAAGCATGATACAAGCAAGCAAAAGCAAAAAGCAAAATAAGGGGCGGCAAGGTGCAGTTCAGAATGCAGTGGTGGAGGGGATGGAATGACCTACAGGGAGTTTAGGAGGGTGACAGCTGAGGGAAAGAAAGAGTTCCTGTGCATTGAGGTTTTGGTGGCGATGGACCGAAACCTGCGGCCTAACGGGAGTCTGCAGAAGAACCGCTGGCCCGGGTGAGAGGGGTCGCCGGCAATCCTCAGTGCTCTTGAGCGTAGCCTGGCGTTGTGGAGGTGGGCAAGCGAAGGGAGAGGTCTGCCGATGATTCTCTCTGCTGATCTTATGACCCTCTGAAGTTTGTATCTGTCCCTAGTGGAGGAGCCAGCGTACCAGACTAGGATGGAGGAGCAGAGGACGGACTCGATGGTGGCTGTGTAAAAACACGTCAGTAGCTCTGGTGCCATGCCGAACTTCTTCAATTGGCGGAGGAAGAAGAGCCTCTGCTGGGCTTTCTTCTGGGTCGCGGCTGTGTTTGCCTTCCAGCTCAGGTCTTTGGAGATGGTGGTGCCCAGAAGGCGAACGCTGGTTACTCTTTCGACCTCGGTGCCGTTGATAAAGATCGGTGGGGGGGGGGAGAGGGCATGCTTCCCGAAATCCACAATCAGCTCTACGGTTTTAGATGAGTTGAGGACCAGCCTGTTCTCCCTGCACCACTGGGAAACTCTGTCAACCTCTTGGCGGTAGGCCTGCTCATCGTTGTTTGTTACTAGACCAACGATGGTGGTGTCATCTGCAAATTTGATGACCTTGACAGAGTTATCCCTGGATCTGCAGTTGTTTGTGTAGAGGGAAAACAGGATTGGCGACAGGACGCAGCCTTGTGGGGCCCCCGTGTTCGTTGACCTTGGTTGAGAGGTGACATTCCCGAGTTTAACGACTTGGGTTCTGTTGGTCAGGAAGTCTGTGATCCACCCACGGAGTGTGGGATGGACATTCAGCTCAGTGAGATTGTCCTGCAGTATGCGGGGGCAGATGGTGTTGAAGGCTGAGCTGAAGTCCAGAAGGAGAATCCTGGCGTATGTGTTGGGTTTGTCCAGGTGGTCGTATGTGAGCTCGAGGCAGATGTTGACAGCATCATCAGTGGATCTGTTCGTCCTGTATGCAAACTGGTACGGATCCATTTTGGGGGAGGTAACCTGCTTGATGTGTGACAGGACGACTCTCTCGAAGGTTTTCATGATATTGGATGTCAGGGCCACTGGTCTGTAGTTATTGAGGTCAGAGTTACCATGCTTTTTGGGGACAGGGATAATGGTGGACTTTTTGAAACATGCAGGGACTTTGCCAGCCTGGAGGGATTTGGAGAATATGGAAGCGAGGATGGGTGCCAGCTGGTGTGAGCACGTTTTCAGGCAGGCTGGTAACACGCCGTCAGGGCCAGAGGCTTTCCTGGGGTTTAGCGAGGACAGGTGGAAGAGGACGTCGGCCTCACTCACAGCTGGAGGGCTCAGGACTGAGAGATATAATCTGCCCTAGGTGTGGGGTGTGCCGGTGCTGTATCTGGCTCCCCCCATGCCATCTGATCCTCAAACCTGCAATAAAAGTTGCTGAGGTCCTCGGCTAGCTCAGTACTGGGAGTCGCATGTTGTGGGGGAGGTTTATAGTTGGTGGTAGCTTTAAGCCCCTTCCATACCGCTTGAGTGTTGTTAGATTGCAGGTTGCGTCTTATCCTTTCTGCGTACTCCCTCTTTGCGGCGCTCAGTTCTCGCTTCAGGTTGTTCCTTGCTGTCTTGTAGTCCTCTCGGTTGCTGGACTTGTGCGCCACCTCCTTGCACCTCCGCAGTTGCCGTAGTTTGTTGGTAAACCACGGTTTATTGTTCGGATAGACTTTGAATGTCTTGGTTGGTACGCAAGAGTCTTCACAGAAGCTGATGTATGAAGAGATGTTGTCCGCCCACTCGTCAAGGTTTGGAGCTTCCATGGCCTTCCAGTCAGTGCAGTCGAAGCATGCCTGAAGTTGGAGCTTGGCCTCGCTGGACCACACTTTGGTGGACCTGAGAACAGGTTTGGCTGACTCCAGGAGCCTCCTGTAGGTGGGGATCAGGTGAATAAGAGAGTGGTCCGAGGAGCCCAGCGCTGCCCTTGGTATGGCTTTGTAGGCATCCTTCAGCCCTGTGTAGCAATGATCAAGAGTGTTCTGATTCCTGGTGGGGCAGGTCACATGCTGGTGGAAGCGTGGAAGCTCCTGGCGGAGGTTAGCCTTATTGAAGTCGCCCAATACGATGAACAGCGAATCGGGAAGGGTTGACTCCCATTTTGTGATGGTGTCGCTGAGGTCGCGCAGGGCCTGTCTAACATCGGCATCAGGTGGTATGTACACACCAACAAAGACGTAGGAGGAGAACTCCCTGGGCGAATATTTTGGCCTGCAGTTGACAATTAGAAGTTCAAGCTCGGGGGAGCACTTCCTGGCTAGTACTGATGAGTTGGGGCACCATGATTGGCCGATGTAAAAACAGATGCCACCACCCTTCTTTTTACCCGAGAGAGTGGGTCGCGGTCTGCCCGAATGAGGCTGAAGTCTGGAAGGTGAAGCGCATTGTCTGGGATGTCATCATGCAGCCACGTTTCTGTGAAGCAAAGGATTGGGGTGCTTCTGCAGAGCTCCATCTTTCCACTGAGGAGTCGGAGTTCATCTAGTTTGTTCGGGAGGGAGCACACATTCGACAGCAAGACTGATGGGATGGCTGACCTAAGACCTTTCCTCTTCAGTCTCACCTGGGCACCTGCCCTGCAGCCCCTCATCCGCCGAGCCGCGGGGGATGTATGGGCAAGGCCTGCAAGCTCCTGTGCATGGCTCCAGACGGTGTTGTATAGCTGCCCGCCCTCGGGGAGCGTGCTGCGTGCTTCCCATCTCAGGAGCTGTGATCTGGTGTAGGTGAGGGGGAGGCATATGGGGAGCTGTGATCTGGTGTAGGTGATGCGCTGGGGTGGCATATGGGGAGCAGCTCCGAGTATGTGGTGAGAGGGGGGGGGGAGTAGATGGGTGGTGATGCTAGCAGGAGTACACGTGGGCCTCAAGGTGCACCCTAGAGCAGAAGCACCTGACTATCTACAGGGATGGAGGGGAGGGGGGGGGGGGCAGAAGCATCTTATTACCTACAGAGAAGGGAAGAAGGGTAAGCGTCTGGCTACCTATAAGGATCGAGAGGAGGAAAGGCTGAAGCACTTGACTATCTACACGCATGGAGGGAGGCGCAGATTCAACAGCCTACCTATATGCCTACCTATATGAATAGGGAGGGGGGGCAGGAATGCATTTGGCTAACTACAGGGGAAGGGGGTGAAGGCATCTGGCTACATTAGAGTGGGGAAGCTTTACATACTAGAAGAGTGAATTCTAATTTACTATATGCTGTAAACTATGCACAACACTTCTGTTGTCACATTTATTGTATTTATTTATTGTATTTATAAAGCGCCAACATATTACACAGTGGAGTTATATAACTTTTATACACTTCATATAGATTTCTTTGTAACTGATTATTTTTAAAATAAACTGTAAATTATATTTGTATTGCATGTGTTTTATTTATTTCAAATATTTCCTACATTTTCATGGGGTAACTATAATAATTTGTTAATTTGTATTATTGTTATTGTCTTATGCCTGTCTTGCTTGTATTATGTTATTGTCTTATGCCAATCTCTGTCTTTGCTCTGTCGCCACTGCCATGTGAACCACAACCAATTCCAGGTACGACCTCGGTCGCACTTGGCGAAATAAAGATTCTGATTATGATTCTGATTCTATTAGCTATGAGTTTGAAAGGGTAGTGTTTTTGAGTATGTTTGGAGGGCTAATGCTAAGTACACACCATACAATTTTCTGGCAGATTTACCTGCCAGATCGATTATTTCCAACATGTCCGATTTGAATTTTAGTAGATTTTTAGTTTTACCAATCTTTTTTGATCATTTTTTTAAGATTTCATAAAACTCAATTAAAATCGTTCGAAAAATAGATTTAAAAAAACAATGGAAAATTGAAATCGAAATTCAGATCGGACATGTTGGAAATAATCAATCTGGCAGGTAAGTTTGGCAGAAAATTGTGTGGTGTGTGCCTAGCATTAGAGTAGAATGGGTGGATGTGTGAGTGGGGAGAAGTTGGAGAATGAGTGGAATTGTTTGATTTTGTTTCATTACTGCATGGAATAAGTTATATACAGCAAAGTCCCCGTTATCCGGAATTCAGGCATCCAGAAATCTCAACTAAACGGCATGCCTGATGGATAATGGGGACCTCTTTTGTGGGGCTTACTGAGGGGGCTGGCTGGCTGGCAGGGAACGACTTACCGAGCCTCCAGCGATGTCTGGCAGCCTACCTCTATCTCCCCACGGGCTCCTAGCAGCTTTCGGCATCTGTGTACAGAAGCTGGAGTGTAACATGACCCGATACAGGTCAGCTGACACTCCGGCTTTTGTACACTAGGGAAGCTGAAAAGCCGCTCCGAGCGGGTGAGTGTGGCAATTTGGCAAACGCCTCAAGCCCCGTGTTGGAGGGGGCAGCAGCGCTGGAAGTGGGAGCAACATGCTCACAGCGGGGGGGGGGGGGGGGGGGAGGGCCGACTACCAACATCCCTCACCTGTGCCCCCCCCCCCCATGCTACCCCTGCAAAAATTACGTAGTGGCAGCAGGCGGGGAACGAACACCCCTTCCTGGTTCCAGGCGCCAGAACGCTGCATGTCACTGGTCTTCTCATTCTCACGTCCACTGGAAGTAAATGAGCAGCATTGCAGACCAGTGACACGCAGAGCTTCTGCGACTGAAACCAGGAAGAGGTGATTCTTTCCACGCAGGCTGCTGGCACTGGGCTAATTTCTGGAGGGGGGAGCACGGAAGGGGGCCACAGGTGAGGGAGGTGAGGAGTCTGCCCCCCCCCTCTTGCTGTTTTCCCGCTGCTCCCCCCTTCCAGGCTAACAGCTATGGCTGGCTAAACCATGTTGGAGGTACTTATGGCTGGCTAACCTATTCTGGAGGCAGTGGTGGCTGGCTAATCTATACTTTGGCACCTATACCTAGCTAAACTATACTGGGGACACCTATGCGTGGTTACCTATACTGGGGGCACTTAAAGAGGAACTCCAGTGAAAATAATGTAATAAAAAAAAGTGCTTCATTTGTACAATAATTATGTATAAATGATTTAATCAGTGTTTGCCCATTGTAAAATATTTTAAATCCCTGATTTATATTCTGACATTTATTACTTGGTGACATTTTTACTGCTGGCAAGTGATGTAGCTGCTGCTTGCTGTTTTGGCAGTTTTAAACAGCTGTAAACAGCTATTTCCCACAATGCAACAGGGTTCACAGACAGGAAACTGCCAGAAGTACCTCGGTACTCAGAGCTTCTTGTGGGAGGGGTTTCACCACAATATCAGTCATACAGCGCCCCCTGATGGTCTGTTTGTGAAAAGCAATAGATTTCTCATGTAAAAGGGGGTATCAGCTACTGATCGGGATAAAGTTCAATTCTTGGTTGGAGTTTCTCTTTAAACTGGGTCACCTACTCCTGTCTACCTATACTGGGGTCACATATTCCTAGCTACCATACAAGGATGGGGGGGGTGAGGGAGTGGGTCACATGTGGCTACCACATAAGGGGGGATGGGTCCAAATAATAGTGTAATACTGCATACTGTGATACCCGTCATACCATGGTATTTTGGAAAACTGTAATAATACCAGGAATATTTCATACCATTGCAACAGTAATGCCTGGAACGCATTGTTCCAGGCGTTAGATCATCGTTAGATAAATTGGTCAAATAGATCATTTCCAGCAGGTCCGATTTGACTTATGATCGTTTTTCTGATTCATTTTGTATAGAAGTGATATGAAAACAAGTCAGAAAAACAATCGGAAATCAGATCGGACTTGTTAGAAATGATCTATTTGACCAATCGATCTAATGTTATATTGCATGCTGTGTACAAGGCATTATGCTAGGTACACATGATTCCATTTTTCCTTTCCACACGAGTCCAACTCTGTCCTCACTCACTCGCCGGCTCTTGTGCATGGCATACTTCCTGGCTCCAGTTGACATACAAGAAGTATGCTGTACATTAGAGCCTGCAGTAGGTGGATAGATGTGCTCCCTCCGATTCTGCTCCCAGGCAGACTCACTCTGATATTCCCATCAATTATGGATGCTAGTGCGCTTTTTTACTACTGGGCAGACTCGCTCTGCTGCACCACACTCATTGAAGTCTGTGTGCCTCCATGGAGCACCCTGCACCTTCTATTTCCTGCCTGGATTGCCACATGTTCTGCTGCTTGGAAGCCCGCCAAGGGAATCGGAACTGCTGTGTCATCAGGACTCACAATTCATGCAGTGGGTCAATCACCCCAGACCCCATGCTGGAGGGGGCTTTAGTGCAAGAAGGGGGAGAAGCGGCCACACACACAGCGGTGGTGAGGGGTCAACCTCTCCCTCACCTGTGGCACCCTCTGCTGCGCCCACCTCAATAAATTAACGCAGTGGTGGCAGCGCCAGTTGGGGGGGGGGGGTGGAGGAAACTTTCTAGCGGAAACTAGGTGTGTCACTGGTCTTCTCAGTCTCCAATGCTGTTCACTGTACTTCTGCTAATCAGGAAATACAGTGAGAGGCATTGGAGACTGAGAAGACCCATGACACATGGTGAGTAGTTTCCTGCCAGGTCACTACCACTGCGCAAATTTATGGAGGGGGAATGCAGAAGGGTGGGACACAGGTGAAGAAAGGGAGGTAGTCATGCTCCTCACCACTGCTTTGTGCCCGCTGCTCCCAAACTACCTTTACAAGGGGCAACTATACTTTTCTACCTATACTGGGGGCATGTATAGCTGGCTAATTATATTGGGGCACATATTTCTGGCTAACCTATACTGGAGGAACCTATGCCTGTTTACATATACTGGGAGGCACCTATCCCTGGGGCACCTATTCCTGCCTATCGTAGAAGGGGGGGGGTGGAACTGAGGGAGTGGGGCACACCTACCAACCATTCGGGGGGGGGGGGTGAACAACATTTAATGTTAGGGGGGTCCAAAGAATTGTGCTATACCGTGTGCTATACCGTGGTATTTTTGGAGACGTTATCATACCATGAATGTATCATACTGTTGAAAACACTAATCCCTGGTGTACACCATGCAATTTACAGTTAGATTGCTTGCTTCAATAGATAATTTCCAACAGGTCCAATCTGATTTCCAAACATTTTTTTCTGACCTATTCTGTATAGAAGTGCTGGTAAAACTGATCAGAATACAGATCGGACCAGTTGGAAGCTATCTATTCGCCCAATTGATCTTACGTTACATTGCATGGTGTTTACAAGACATTATGCCAGGTGAACACGATGCTATTTTCTGATATATTTAGTGTCAGAACGATTATTTTCAGCATGTACCATTAACATCTATATAAAATCCATAAGAAATCATATTGAGCATGTTAAAAATAATCAATCTGACAGTAAATCTGTCCCAAAAATCTCCCAGGAAGCGTATCCTAAGAAAAAAAATCTGATCCGCTCCCACTTGTTCAAAAAACAGATCATACACTCGGCATTAAAAAAAAAAAAAAAAAAAAAAAAAACAGAACGCAGAATGTGGACATGGAACCTTTTCCTAAAGTGGATGGGAAAACGTGCCCAATGTAAGCCTATGAAAACGGAAACTGTTTCTTACTGGGCTAGTCACCACATCTAGGTCGGCTGATCGCCTTTGCGTCGCCACAGTGATGTCAAATCCACGTGTCCCTCCTTGCTGCTGTGTGTGTATGAATGTGCGTGTGTATATGTGTAACGTTTAAAGGTGCATTATGTGTTGTGTGCCGCGATGTGCATCTGCCTTCCACCTCTCTTCAATTAATCGCATACACACTGCTGGTGTGCTGTGTGACATCATGTGCCGGCCTGCTATGTGCCCGCAGCGTGTATGTGGGTAATTGAAGGGAGGCGAAAGGTAGAAGGAAGGAATGTGTGTGTACACACACACATTTTGTCAACAGCGCCGGGGGTTTCATCGCGTTCTTTACGATATCGCTTGCCATTACCACTGCGCACCCAATAGAGTAAGTCGGCCCTACATCTTGCAGCATGTCCGATCGACTAATCCAATCATTTTGGGACCGATATTGGTTGCATTGTCAGTCGGGCATACCCTATGGCCGCACAGATTTTCATCCGATTCAGATTATGATCATATAATCAAATGTTCATTCGGCGTCCAAGTCGGCTGATGTATGGCCACCTTTAAACAGACGGCATGCCATATACAACTTGCTGATGCATATCAAGTATAGACACTAGTTGCATTGCTTCTCACGCTTTCACGGTGTATGTATCAACAGCTCTATATTTAGGGAGTGAGAGTGAGAGAGAGAATGGCAGCATTGAACATGAGCTCCTGAAACTTTACCAATTTTACCTTGTAATGGGCAACTGAAAGGACACAAAGGACACAACCAAGAGATAACATGGAAACCAGAGGAGCCTTTGGAAGTCTAAAGAATAAAAAGACTAAAGACTAAAGATTCAAAAAGCAAATGCTCTGAATGGAGAAGATAACCACTTATAAAAGGATAAACAAGCTGTGTCACTCAGAGGAAAAGCAACAAGCAGCAGCAGCCAGCTCCAGCCAACCAACAGATCCTAACACCAGCAGAGAGTAACCCCAGAACTGACCAAACCTGCAGAAAACAAGGTAAGGGCATTTCTGCTGAATATTACTTATTGAAATAAGAAAAAGTTTATCAAGGGATTCAGAATGGAAGCATTGAAGCCAGCAGATCAAAAGGCAAGCCAGGATGCAGATAAGCCCAGCATATCTAGCAGCAGGAGGTCTGGCACTAGGGAGATCTTTAACTCTCCTGGCAATAAAAGCAATGATGCAAAGAAAGAAGAAAGACTGAAGCTAACTAAAAGCATGCCAGAGACTCTGTTTGCTGACTATTCCTCTAACCCCAGAGTAAGAACGAACCTGATATTTTTTACACATGACACCCAAGCCTGGCAAGCCTGCCATTTGTGAAAAATTCGAAAAAAGCATTAAAAAAAAAGGTATCAGGAATGGGGGACAAATTAGAATAAAAGACAAGGAGGACCCAGAGGTTACCACACTTACAGTAACTGTATACCACAAAGGCAGTGTATTGATCCAGGGGGCAGAACGTTACTTAAATATGTTTGAAAAGCTTTATCCTGAAATTGAAAAACTTGCAATTAACTTTAAAGAAAACCAGACAAACTCTGTCAACACAAACAATGGTCGTAAATCATCTGCAAGGACTGTTCCCAGAGATAAGGCTGAGGACCAAACTCTAATGGGCCATACTCACGGGCTGCAAAAGTGGCCTGTCGCCAGCACACGTGAGCGTGTGGGCGACAGGCCGGCGACAGCTCCTCGCCAGGTCCCTCCGCGTACACACGCGGAAGAGAGACCAGCGGCGCGACGGAAGCTGTTGCCGACGTTCCTCCTCCCCCCGCCGGAAGCTCCGTATACCTCAATGGAGGTTGCTGTCGCTAGTCCGAGTACTCTTCGGACTAGCGACAGTTGCGGCGGAGTTGCGGCGGCGACTGTCGCCAGGCGATTGAAACTTTCAATTGCCTGGCGACATCAGCGACGGGCGACAGTTCGGGGTGCGCGCCCGTGCGACGACGCATACTCACGGGCGACCTGTCGCCGCAACACGCGCGCGCCGCATGTTGCGGCGACAATTGTACCCCGTGAGTTTGGGCCATAACACACCAGGAACAGACCACCTCCAGAGAATACCAGGTACCAGGTTTCTCACACCCCTCCCTGGAGACTCTCAGAGACTGTCTGTCCCAATTAGAAAGAGACTTCGCCCTTTTCAGGGAAGAAACGAAAAGCAGCCAAGGTGTGAAAAATGCAAATGATCAACTGAGAGAAGAAATAGCCAGGATGAAAGCTGAGCACACTGCAGCCTTGAATGATATCAACATTTCCCTACAACAACTACAGGAGGAAAACTCACAACTTAAAGAGGAGATCAGGAAATTACAAACATTAAAACAGCCACAAAAGTTAGCGGAGACAACAAAAAGCACAAAGGCCCCCACAACACCTGTGCCGGCCAAAGACAGTGCTCCGCACAACACACAGGATGCAATAATCACCCGAGAGACCAGTGACAATCACAGCCATCCAGCCCCCTCTCCAAATACTGCCAACACAGCCTCATCCAACAACCCACAGCCCAAGCCTAAACACCAAGCAAATGGCTCCTATAAACATCGCAGTCCTGACATTGTGCTGGTTATAGACTCTAATGGAAAATACCTAGACATAAGAAGACTCTATCCAGGGATGCATGCCATCAAAATCATCACTTCAACTATTGAAAAAGTAACACAGGTCATTAATGATCCTTATTTCACCGACCCAAAACATCTCATCCTGCACACCGGCACCAATGACATTATACAAGAAAACACCAAAGACCAAGAAACCATCACATACAAATTGTCACAACTGGTTAAAAGGGCACAGCAGAGATTCCCCAGCACAAAGTTTATCCTCTCTTCCCTGCTCCCAAGAAAATACATTCCTCACCAGACAATTAAACAGATCAATGCAGAGCTGGCCTCCCATCTCAGATCCTCACCAGACATACAACTGGCACAGCATACCACAATCACTACCGACCATCTGTACAACAACAAGCACCTTAACAAACAAGGAGTCAGCCGCCTAGCAAAGGAACTAAAGGACATGGTGCTAAATAGACCCCAGAGACTACAAGAAAGCCCTAACTCAACAATCAGACAGCAAACCACAATGTCCCAACACCAGAGAGAGAGAGCCCACAAGCATGGCAAACATGTAGGAAACAGCCTGCCCCACAATGGCAACACAAAGCAACAGAGGGTAGCATCATGGCGGAAATCAGAACTTTGCTTATCAATATACAAAGCAGATTGAGGTGACACCCACAACAGTGTCCACCCTCCCCCCGAAAATACTGAGTCCTATGAAAATTTCTGCTCATTACAAGGTAAACCGACTCAAAATGACATCCCTTATCATCAGTAGCTGGAACATCCAAGGGCTGAACGCCTCAGCTTTTGGATCCAAAACAAATGATCCAGACTTTAAAAAGAGACTTGAAAACATTGATATCCAAATCCTCCTGGAGACATGGACCTGGGCAGAGGATGAATCTTTCGTACCCATGGGGTACCGGGAATTCTCCATATCTGCCCAGAAAAACAGGAACATTAAACAGGGCCGTCGTTCAGGAGGCATACTAATCTGGTATAAGGAGGAGCTTACAGAGCACATCAAAGCAATCAAAAGAGGAGACAGCCACATCTGGATCAAAATAAACAGCTCCATCCTCACCTCTCAGTCTGACATGTACCTGTGTGCAGCATATATCCCCCCAACAGAGTCCCCTTACTACAAACCTGACATCTATGAGGTCCTACAAAGAGAAGCCAGCCACTTCCAGTCTCAGGGCAGAGTGCTCATCTATGGAGACCTCAACGCCAGAACAGGCACAGAGAAGGACTATCTGACCTCTGAGGGAAACACATACATACTTGGAGGAGAGAGCTACTACCAGGAACCAATGCAGACAGCAAGAAATAGCTATGACAAGACAGTAAACAAAAGTGGGAAAGCCCTGCTGAACCTGTGCCGGAGCCTCAGCCTATACATAATGAATGGGCGAACTAGGGGTGACTCTCTTGGGAGATTTACTATGAACTCACATGTAGGCAGCAGTGTGGTAGATTATGCTGTCACAGACACAGACCCCATAAACATCAATGCCCTCAGAGTCACCCCTGAAACTCATCTGTCAGACCACAACCAAATCTTGCTGTAAACCAACTGCACAGCAACCTCACCAGACCGGTCTCTACAAGCTGCCACCATCCTTCAAATGGCCCAAAGAGTCTGCCATCAAATTCACCAACATGACCAACACTGCCAAAATCCAAGAACTGCTGACAAACTTTCATACCAACCTATATGAACCAAACCAACAAGGTGTCAACCATGCAGTGAAGGACTTCAGCAACATCTTATATAACATGGCAGTACTCGCCGGCCTCAAGCAGACCAACTTTAAGAGATCCACAAATAAACAGTCCCAAAAATGGTTTGACAGTGAGTGCAAGACTCTACGTAATTCTCAGCCTCTAACCAAAAGCACCGAGGGCAGCCTCTAACCAAAAGCACCGAGACCCCAACAACCAGGACCTAAGGGAAGCCCATGACCACCTACAGAGACAATACAAAGACGGAAAAAACAGAGCCACATCTCCCACAAACTCCAACAGCTGGAGGACTCCCTCCAAGACAACTCATTCTGGGAGACCTGGAACCACATTGGGACAAAGCCCAAGAAAAACCCTCTACACATCCAAAATGGCCACATCTGGCTCCACTACTTCAGGGACCTCTACAAAGACATCCCAGAAAATGCCCAAACCCCACAACAGAAACAAATAGCTGCAAAGCTGAAGGACATGGAGGAGACAATCAAGGACTTTCAAAACCCTCTGGATACACCAATCATGATGGAAGAAATAAGAGAAAGAACAAAGCTGATAAAATGTAAGAAGGCTAGCGGTACCGATGGCATCCTGCCAGAGATGATCAAATACAACCCCCGGACATACATGAGGCACTCGCAAGACTATTCAACCTTATCCTGAGTGCGGGCTCCTTTCCTCAGGCCTGGAGTGAAGGCCTCATAACACCCATCTACAAGAATGGGGACAGATACGATCCAGCAAACTACAGAGGAATCTGTGTCAGCAGTACACTGGGGAAACTGTTTAACAGCATCATCAATAAAAGGATCCTCTCCTTCCTCACACAGCAGCACATACTCAGCAAAAGCCAAGCTGAGTTCATGCCAAACCACCGCACAACCGATCACATCTACACACTGCACAGCCTTATCAAGACCCATGTCCACAGCTCACGCGGCAAAGTACTCACTTGCTTTGTGGATTTTAAGAAGGCGTTTGACTCTGTGTGGCACCCAGGCCTTTTCCTAAAACTCCTAGAGAGTGGAATAGGAGGTAGAATACAATAATACAATACAAAAACATTTCTATAGCGCTTTTCTCCCATAGGACTCAAAGTGCTTAGGCTCTCTCAAAATCAGTAATTAGTAGGATGAAGTATTCACACAACAAAAGTTATATTTCTGCAAATGCCAGACTGAACAGGTGGGTTTTCAGTCTGGATTTAAACACGTCCAGGGATGGGGCTGTCCTGATCTGTTGAGGTAAGGAGTTCCAAAACGTAGGGGCAGCATGACAGAAGGCTCTGGGACCAAAAGTTTCCAAGTGGACTCTGGGTATGACTAGATTATTAGAACCTGTGGATCTGAGAATGCGGGGATTGCTACGCAGCTGTAACATATCTTTCATGTATCCAGGGCCTAGATTATTCAGGGATTTAAATGTCAGTAGGCCGATCTTGAATAGGACCCTCCATTCTATAGGTAGCCAGTGAAGGGAATGCAGGACTGGCGTTATGTGGCAGTGACAAGGTTGGTTGGTTATCAGTCTGGCAGCAGTATTCTGTATCAGCTGTAGGCGGTACAAGACCTTTTTTGGAAGGCCAGTGTAGAGAGCATTGCAGTAGTCCAGTCGGGATGTGATGAAGGCGTGGACTAAGGTTGGCAGATCTTCTGGGGGTATGAGGTGCTTGATTTTTGCAATGTTCTTCAGGTGAAAATAGGATGATTTCACCACAGCAGAGATTTGAGTTCTGAAGTTTAAATTCCCATCAATTAGAACTCCCAGGCTACGCACATGATCAGAGCTGCGTAGATCCGTGCCTCCTATTCCCAGTGGTGAAGACTGCAAGTTAAGTTGTTTTGTTATCATGCTCTGCCCTCCAATCAGAAGGACTTCAGTTTTGTCTGCATTTAGTTTCAGCCAGTTGTCATTCATCCATTGCTGTAGTTCACGTAAGCAGGCGTTTATAGTTAGAGTTGGATCTGTCACACCAGGCTTGAAGGAAAGATATAGTTGGGTGTCGTCTGCATAGCAGTGGTATGTCAGGCCATGTTTTTGGATGTCATCCAAATGATGTCATCAAGAGTTCATATACTGGGAACCAATGCAGTGTTAAAGTGGATGGGAAGAGAAGCGCGTTCTTCAAGCAGGTTCGAGGAGTCAGGCAGGGCTGCAGTTTGAGCCCAATGTTCTTTAACATATTCATTAACCAACTGGCTGTAGCCCTGGAATCCTCCCCAGCACCAGGCCTTCTCCTGCATGACCACGAGGTGAAGTTCCTGCTGTATGCAGATGATCTCCTGCTGCTCCCCCCAACAGAAAGGGGCCTACAGGACAGCACTGCCCATCAACCCAAAGAAGACAAAAGTGATGGTGTTCCAGAGAAAAAATCTAAAAACGCCCACCTCCTCATTTATATTAAATGGCTGCCCACTGGAGACCACAAACAGTTGCACCTACCTTTGGCTGGAAATTACCCAAACGGGGAGCTTTAAACCAGCATTAGAGGTCCTGAAGGAAAAAGCCTGCAGAACGTTTTATGCCATCAGAAGGCAACTTTACCATCTAAAACCACCGGTGAGATTCTGGGTAAAGATATTCACCAGCATCATCACCCCAATCCTGCTCTATAGCAGTGAGGTATGAGGCCAGGTCACCTACCCTGACCAATCAAAATGGGACTCCAGCTCAACAGAAATCTTCCATCTAGAGTTCTGCAAGTATCTTCTCCAAGTCCATCGCAGCACTTCGAACTCAGCTTGCAGGGCAGAGCTAGGCAGATTCCCACTATGGCTGACTATCCAGCAGAGGGCGCTCTCATGCTGGGGGCATATACAGAGCAGCAGCCCCAGCACTTACCACCATAAAGCCTCACTGAGCCAGGGTGGCAAGGCCATACCACGCGCTTTGAAACAAAGCGTCAGCAGCCAGCCCAGCCAAGACCACCAACACAGGCTGACAAAAGCCCAAATAAAAGGAATGATAGAAAGCTGCAAGGACCGATACCTAGAGGAATGGAGAAGTGACATAAAGAACTCCCAGAAACTCAATATCTACCAATCACTACAGAGGGAGTACACAATGGCTCCATATCTGGAGAGGCTACACCACCACAAAGTCAGACAGGCCTTGAGCCTGTACCGTCTGAGCGCCCACAACCTGGAGATAGAGACAAGACGACACAGACAGACATGGAAGCCCTGGGAGGAGAGACTGTGCAGGCAAAGTGACCAGGGGGTCCTGGAGGATGAGGCCCACTTCCTGCTACACTGCAGCAAATATACACTGTTGAGGACCGCCAATTTCCAAAGACTCTCCGCCCACATCGCAGATTTTACCTCCACAGATGAGGAGAGGAAACTCTATATCCTACTGGCGGAAGAGGAAAAAACTGTTCCTCACAGAAGTCTGGTGCAAAAGTTGAGGATGCAAGGACTGGGGAAGAGTTTGTGTGCATGGATAGGGAACTGGCTAATGGACAGAAAACAAAGAGTTGTGGTCAATGGATCGTACTCAAAATGGGAGACTGTTAGCAGTGGGGTACCACAGGGGTCTGTACTGGGTCCAGTGCTCTTCAATTTATTTATTAATGACCTAGTAGATGCAGTAGTGAGCAATGTTGCTATTTTTGCAGATGATACAAAATTGTGCAGAATCATCAACTCTCAGGAAGATAGTGTCATATTGCAACAGGATCTGGATAGGATGGCTATATGGGCACATACATGGCAGATGAAATTCAATGTTGACAAATGTAAAGTCATGCATTTTGGTCGTACCAATGGTCTAGCACCATACAAAATAAATGGGATACAGTTGGGAACATCAAACTTGGAGAAGGACTTAGGAGTACTCATCGACAACAAGTTAAATAATCATACTCAATGCCAAGCCGCTGCAGCTAAAGCGAACAAAATTTTGGGATGCATTAAAAGGGAAATAAAAACTCGAGATGCTAGCATAATATTGCCCCTGTTTAACTCTCTAGTAAGGCCACATCTGGAATATGGAATTCCGTTCTGGGCACCACATTACAAAAAAGATATTGCAGTTTTAGAGCAGGTGCAGAGACGAGCTACAAAATTGATACGTGGGATGGAAGGTCTCGCTTACCAAGAAAGGTTAGATAAACTGGGTTTATTTAGTCTAGAGAAAAGACGCCTTAGAGGAGATCTAATTAACATGTATAAATACATCAGAGGGCAATATAATAGCTTGGCGGATGAGCTTTTTGTCCCTAGGCCTTCTCAAAGGACTAGAGGACATGAGATGCGCATGGAGGAAAAACGTTTTAGCCATTTATTTAGGAAAGGGTTCTTTACAGTAAGAGTGATTAAGATGTGGAATGCATTGCCACAGGAAGTCATTATGGCAAACTCTATACCTGCATTTAAAGGGGGCTTAGATGCTTTCCTTGCGTTGAAAGACATCCATGGCTACAATTACTAGGTTATGCCTAATGATGTTGATCCAGGGATTTTATCTGATTGCCCTCTGGAGTCAGGAAGGAATTTTTCCCTTTTGGAGCTAATTGGACCATGCCTTGTGGGGTTTTTTTCGCCTTCATCTGGATCAACAGGGGTATGTGGGGGATGGGCTGGAGTTGTACTTTGTACTGGTTGAACTCGATGGACGTATGTCTTTTTTCAACCAAAATAACTATGTAACTATGTGCAAATAGCAGCCTGATATATCACTGCCTGCCACCAACTGAGAGGAACATGATACCACATGGACTGTATAACCCCATACTCCCCTCCCCTATGGACTATATACCATCCCCCCCATACCATCCATTACATCCTCCACCCTTCTATGGACTGTATACCTATATCCTTCCCTTCCCACAACCCCCCCCCCCCCCCCCCCCTACGTTAATGTTTTGTTTTGTTTTGCTTTGGCAATGCTAAATGTATTTGGTCCTGCCAATAAAGCTTTTTGGATTTGGATTTGGATTTGGCTGCTGTCAAGTGTTATTTATGATCGTTCACAGAGAGAGAGAGGGAGAGAACAATCACATAGCTAGTCAAAATAAACCTCAGCTTCTCCAGTCAAAAGATTATCTAACTTGTCATACAGATAAGATAAATTACAGCCAGTGTAGGAGTTACAGGGCTTACACGGGCTAGCAGGGTCACAGGACAAATAGCAGATGTGCAGGAAGGCTTTCAAGAATAAGCAGCCTGCTCTGTTTCTCAGCTGCAATATCTTGTGTCTCATCTGAATGACATCAGCCTGTTTCCAAGGCAACTTGCACAGACTGGGAGGGATTGTTGGTTCAGAGAGAGGGGCGGGAAAAGCCAGTAATCTTCTAAAACCAGGAAACAAAAGGCAGGGGGGAAATGATGTAATCTTCAGCTTCAGGAAAGGAGCACTAAAGATGGATGCCTCCATCAAGTGTATTTCTTCTTTATGATCAAATTTATTGAAATTTACCATATGGAATCTATCCTAAACATGATAGGTATGTGTTTCCAATAATTTACTATCAGCTGATATGTTTTTCATGTTTCTGGCTGTATATGGGGGTTACGGACCACTTTAAATAAGTAAAAAGACTGCTAAACAGGCAATCCAAAAGTTTATAATCAGTCTTACTTTTCTTTTTCAGAAGAAAATCATTCCCCATGTCTCCTGGCACTTATCTCGTACATCTAAGGAAGTTGCAGTGCATGTCAGGTTTTTTTTCTTCCTCTGTTCCTCTCTGATTGGCCACATCCATGGGCATTCCTCCCCCCCCCCCCCCGAGTCTGTGTACACTGCCTGTATTCCTCCCCGCTGTACTCTGTAATGCTGTGGGGAGAAGGGGGGATGCCACGGGGTGGATGCCGGAGGAGTAAGGGAGGAAATGACATCAGGATTGGCTTCAGCCTGTGAAAGTCAAGATGGCAACGGCCAGGAACAGAATTCTCGTTATTATATAAATTTCACTGAAATCATAACGTGGACAGTGCAATACATCTGTTATGTAAGTAGAGCAAGTATTTATCTACTTACATACATGTTTTCTTTTCATGGCACCAGGCCCGGATTTATCTCCCAGGAGCCTATAGGCACAGATGTCCTGACACCTTAGATGTCGCCATCAAAGAACCTCTAGACCTCAACCAAACTGCACCGTAAGTGTGCTGGCTGTCCTACCCTCATTTCCTTGCCCGTTATACGTAGATACAGGTGCTCCTAAGGCCTTGTTTCCATCTGTCCGCTTCTATCCGCTTTTTTTCAGCACATCAATGTTACAGATAGATACATGTTGCTGAAAAGCGGACAGAAGCGGACAGAAGCGCATAGATGGAAACGAGGCCTTAGTATTAGGTAGCCAGAAGTACCTTCAGTATTAAGTAGTCAGAGGTGCCCCCAAGTAGGTAGCTAGAGGAACCTCACCTCAGTATTAGGAAGCAAGAGATGTCCCTGACTGAAGGGAGATCTCGTCAGTGGAATGCCGAGAGCTGGGTGACTAACCTCTCATTTACACTCTCATCAGGACTCTGCCTAGGGAAGGAGGGAGGAAGGCTCTCTGGTTGGGATGTGAGCCGCCTTTCCTTCATGAGGCGCCTGTAGGCACGTGCTTACAGTGCCTTATGGTAAATCCAGCCCTGCCTGGCATAGTAATCAAACATTTCTGCAATCAAACATTTATCGATTATGTTCAACTTTTACCTGCATTGCTTTTAACCTTATGGTACGCATATGATCTGCATCTGCATCTGACTTCATATCTGTCTTCATGCAATCTCTCTCTGCAATCAAACATTTCTCGCTTATGTTCAACTTTTACCTGCACTGCTTTTAACTTTATGGTACGCATACATAATTGTGACCATTTCCTGGTGCCAGGCCTTAAATGCTGCAATGTGTGCTTAATTAATTAGTCATAATTTGCATGTCTGTAGACTGACCCAGCCTCCCACAGCCCATGCCTGGCCATTCACACCTGATCCTCATTCCAGCACACATCTCCAACCCTTCTGCTGTCTATTTAATCTAGTTTGTAAGTCAGATATGACGTGGTCAGATGTGCATTAATCTTAAGTGCATAATTTAAAATGTACAGCAAAAGACCCGAATTAGACCAGAATTGAACCAGGAGGGAACTGGCAGGATATGCTGCACTTTGGTCACATGGTTTGCTACTTAACTGTTTTTTATCTGTTTTACCATATGCTTGCTTGTTTCTGCAATTCCTGTATCTAAACACACTCCACCCTCCTGCTGTCAGCTATCAATCTCCCTATAGACCATTTCAGAATGTTTAAAATGTCTCTCTCAACCACTTCTTTTTGCCTTCTGTTCCTGAAAATTCCCATGTCACTTCATCCTCCCATTGCTCCCTCTCTGCTATCGTCTCCCCTTCTCTCTAGCCACAAACTATTCTTATTTCTCTGCTCACACTACCCCTCCTCTGCTCTCACTAAGCCTAACTTGCATATACACAAGTCCCACCCCCACATCTCTCTGCTCTGCCTACTACTCCTCCTGGCTTCTGGGGACATATCACCAAACCCAGGGCCCACACCTAGACTTCACACTGCTCAGACTACAACTCATTCCACCAATAACAAACCCCACCACCTCCCCTCCCAGAACACCTACAACCTTATTGACATCCCCCTTCTTCCCAGCTCTCCCCTCCCCATATCTGAGGCTCTATGGAACTCCCGCTCCGTTTGCAATAAACTGGCCTTTATTCATGACATGTTTATTTCCAACACTCTCACCTTCCTGGGGCTCACTGAGACATGGCTAACTCCATCAGACACGTTGTCTCCAGCTGCTCTATCATATGGTGGTCTAAAATTTAGTCATGCCCCTAAACCTGACCACAAACATGGAGGCGGGGTGGGGATCCTCCTCTCTGAACACTGTTCCTTTAAACCACTCACACCACTGCCCGCACTCTCACTCTCATCCTTTGAAGTTCATGCTGTCCATCTCTATTCTCCATACGACATCCAGATTGCTGTTATCTACCGCCCGTCCGGTCTAGCCTCTACTTTCATTGATCACTTTTCAGCATGGCTTTCAATGAGTATATCAGTGGAGAGGAACTGGAAAAGCCATGCTGATATACTCATGATATCATCATTGGAGATTTTAACCAGTTCAGCCTTCAGTCGTTTTCACTTTCTGCATCCGAGCAATGTTCACCTCCCATTCATTAGCCTATAACTTTATCACTACTTATCACAATGAACTGATCTATATCTTGTTTTTTCCGCCACCAATTAGGCTTTCTTTGGGGGGTACATTTTGCTAAGAGCTACCTTACTGTAAATGCATTTTAACAGTAAGAATAAGAAAAAAAATGAAAAAATTCATTATTTGTCAGTTTTCGGCCATTATAGTTTTAAAATAAAACATGCCTCCATAATTAAAACCCACGTATTGTATTTGCCCATATGTCATGGTTATTTCACCGTTTAAATTATGTCCCTATCACAATGTATCGCGACAATATTTTATTTGGAAACAAAAGAGCATTTTTTCTGTTTTGCATCCATCACTATTTACAAGCTTATAAAAAAAATAGAGAGAAATATTTCATCTTTACATAGATATTTAAAAAGTTTAGACCCTTAGGTAAATATTTATGTGGTGTTTTTTTTTATAGTAATGTTGTTGTTTTGTTTTTTTTATTAAAGATTTTATGTGGGTATTTTTGGGAGGGTGGGATATAAATAGTTTTATATGGGCAGCACGGTGGCGTAGTGGTTAGCGCTCTCGCCTTGCAGCGCTGGGACCCCGGTTCGAATCCCAGCCAGGGCACCATCTGCAAGGAGTTTGTATGTTCTCCCCGTGTCTGCGTGGGTTTTCTCCGGGTACTCCGGTTTCCTCCCACATCCCAAAAAAAACCATACAGATAAGTTAATTGGCTCACCCCTAAATTGGCCCTAGACTATAGTGCTTACACTACATAATTCATACAGACATAAGATAATAGTAGGGATTAGATTGTGAGCTCCTTTGAGGGACAGTTAGTGACAAGACAATATATATATATATATACTGTACAGCGCTGCGTAAGATGTCAGCGCTATATAAATACTAAATAATAATAATAATAATAATAATAATTTGGGGAAATATTTGTGTATTGTAATGTTTTTTTCCATTTACTTGTAGTTTTACTTTTTGGCCACAAGATGGCAATCTCGATTTTGTTTACATGACGTCACTCTAAGCGTACAATGTACGCTTAGAGGGACATAGCTTCAGAAAAAGCATAGTTTCTGAGAGAAGCTGTCGCTTTTTCAGCGGGGGAGTGGAATCAATGATCGAGCACCATAGCCCGATACATTGATTCCTGGGCTACCAAATCCGCGGCCGGGAGTGCGCGTGCACGCGTGCGTTCGGCCTCGGGAGTGCGCGGACGCGCACGTGGCCTCCTGGACGTAGATACTACGTCCTGGAGGCATAAATGGTTAATATACCCATCGATACTAATTGCCCTACTGCCACCAAACTGCTCTCTCTCACCTCCTCGTTTGACCTTGCCCAATGGTCCTCCACTGCCACCCACAAAGACGGCCACACTCTTGACCTTGTCTTTACCCGCATTTCTCATGGCCTCTAAGCTGATCACCTCCTCTCAAGCTCGCATCCAGGACTTTACACGAGCATCATCCCTTATCTGGAACTCTCTTCCACAGACTGTACGTCATGCTCCAAACCTGGACATCTTCAAACACACTCTTAAAATACACCTTTTCAGACAAGCTTATAACATTCTATAGCCCTTATTTACTTATCTGTCACAATTTAATCAGAGGCAAATGGTCACTACCTCATCAATCCTCCACCCCCTTACCTAGTGTGTCCCCCACTACCCATCAGATTGTCAGCTCGCAAGGGCAGGATCATCCTCCTAATGTTTACTGTTTTTGTAACAATATTTGTGCTGCTTGGAACTCTGCTGTACATGTGTTAGTTGTATCTATGTCCCCCTTGTCGTCTTATTGTGCTTTGTAAAGCGCTGCGGAATATGTTGGCGCTATATAAATAAAAAAAAATTATAATAACAGTCGTGCTTTAAGCAACATACAAGAAGGAAAACCAATGAAGGGCACAAATGGAAATCCTGCACTCACATGCCCACACATAAGATCTGTAAGCACACTCATCTAAGTAGATCTAAGCAGATTTTGACGGAAGCCGGAGATTAGGGCGCATGAGACAAGTGGACAAAAAGGGCGCCCCATTCACTCCCATTATAAATATCGTTTAATGGGCGCCAAACAGAGAAAAAAGGGCTCCAGAGATTATTAACGTTTTACAAACGGCGCCCCGAGATTTTTAATGTTTTATAACTGTGATTGTGATGATTTACGTTTACAAAATGAGCCCGTGACGAATAACGTTTATAAAAATACTAAACAAATTTATCCTATTTACTTAAAACATTATTTAACATTTTAACCCTTACTGTTTGTAAAACATTATTATTCACAAAATAAAGCGATCATTACCTAACGTAAATTGCAATATATTTTTTACAATCACTATTTGTAAAACATTTCTAAAACATTATTATCCACCCAAAAAATTATTACATTTTTTTATTTAAATTTTTTATTTATTAATGTTTGTAAAACATTATTATCCATAGGGGGTCTTAGGTTTAGGCACCACCGGGGGGTCTTAGGTTTAGGCACCACCAGGGAGGTCTTAGGTTTAGGCACCCCCAGGGGGTCTTAGGTTTAGGCACCACCAGGGGGGTCTTAGGTTTAGGCACCACCAGAGGGGTCTTAGGTTTAGGCACCCCCAGGGGTTCTTAGGTTTAGGCACCACCAGGGGGGTCTTAAGTTTAGGCACCACCAAGGGGTCTAGGGGTTAGGGATAGGTACAGGGAGGGCTTTGGGGTGGTTAGTTTTAGGCACCACCAGGGGGGGGTCTTAGGTTTAGGCACCACCGGGGGTGTCTTAGGTTTAGGCACCACCAGGGGGGTCTTAGGTTTAGGCACCACCAGGGGGGTCTTAGGTTTAGGCACCCCCAGGGGGTCTAGGGGTTAGGGATAGGTACAGAGAGGGTTCTGTGTGAGAGGAGGGTTAGCTATAGTTTTAGTACAATTTTAATAATACTAATCAACAGTTATTATCAATTTACTTATATTAATATCATTGTTATAAACAATATTTTCACATTTTATTATAATAATAAACGATAAATCAAGATTATTCATAACAATATATAATTATAATGTTTAAACTAATATTACTGTTTTTTTTAACAAACGTAATTATAAGTTTCAGTTTAGAAACAGGGAAGATTAATGTTTTAAGAATTGCCGATTTCATACACATTATTTAATGATTTATAAATTGTTAAAACACTATTTGTAAACGAAATTCTACACAATATTTTTATAAACGATAATACTACTTATCGTTTACACCACGCGCCCTTTTTTCCCGACGCCCTTTTTTGATGTACGCGATTTTGACATAGGTTTTCTTCAACAATGGATATAAAGTAGTCATATAGAGATGATAAGGAGTTAGTGAGTTGTATTGCCCAATATTTAATTTTATTTAAACCTCACATAATGGAAAATTTCACTCTATAAATGTATAGCATCCCACTGGCAGATGAACTGCCATTGCTAATACGCAATTTGTACAGAGTAAAAATAGCTAATTAAAAGTTTAAAATTAAGTAGGTAGTGGTGGACTTACCCCTTCAAATACAGGCACAAAATGTTGTTGATTTTTACAACAAAAATAGTTTATTTACATACTCCAGAAGGGTGCAACGCGTTTCATGGGTATATTGCACTTCCTCAGGCAATACAGGGGGAGCATATAACTGTGGGACAGAGAGGCAATTATGATCACAAGGTCGGATTCTGAATTCGTGATTGCTTCTCGATCACGGCTTCTAGTCTAGATCACGGATTCATTTCCGAATGCACTCGTGATCGTGGTCCAAATCCGACTCGTGATCACGGATTTAGCTGTGATTATTACCTGAAAACCCGCTGACTTTAGCGGTTAATAGCAAAGAAAAAACATATTTGCAGGATATGTTAAGGAGAACAGTGGGAACAAGAGGATTTTTTTTTCAAAAAGACCGTATAGTTTTTGAGAAAATCGATTTTACAGTTTCAAAGGAAAAAAGTATACATTTATATGCAGTAAATGACAGTTAATGTATTTACCGCATTTACATGCATACTTTTTTTCCTGTGAAACTTAAAAATTGATTTTCTCAAAAACTATTAGGTCTTTTTAAAAAAAAAAAAATATTTCCTCTTGTTCCCACTGTTCTTCTTAACATATCTGGCAAATTAGGTGTTTCTGGCATGTAAGGGGGCTTATTAACCGCTAAAGTCAGCGGGTTTTGGCGGGTTTTTATCATGAATACTTTTTTCCTTTGGAACATTAACCACCCTGGCGTTCTGATTAAATCGCCAGGGTGGCTGCGGGAGGGTTTTTTTTAAATTAAAAAAAAACTATTTCATGCAGCCAACTGAAAGTTGGCTGCATGAAAGCCCACTAGAGGGCGCTCCGGAGGCGATCTTCCGATCGCCTCCGGCGCCCAGAATAAACAAGGAAGGCCGCAATGAGCGGCCTTCCTTGTTTCGCTTATATCGTCGCCATAGCGACGAGCGGAGTGACGTCATCGACGTCAGCCGACGTCCTGACGTCAGCCGCCTCCGATCCAGCCCTTAGCGCTGGCCGGAACTTTTTGTTCCGGCTACGCTGGGCTCAGGCGGCTAGGGGGGCCCTCTTTCGCCGCTGCTCGCGGCGAATCGCCGCAGAGCGGCGGCGATCAGGCAGCACACGCGGCTGGCAAAGTGCCGGCTGCGTGTGCTGCTTTTTATTTCGTTAAAATCGGCCCAGCAGGGCCTGAGCGGCAGCCGCTGGCGGTGTTGGACGAGCTGAGCTCGTCCAGACCGCTCAGCTGGTTAAGATCGATTTTCTCAAAAACGAAAAGTTCTTTCTGATTTTTTTTTTACATTGTACCCACTGATCACCTTTATAATCCATGCAATTTTGGTGATTGTAGCATGTATGGGGGCTTTGCTATTAACGTTAAAGTCAAATCCGTGATAACAGCCATGATCACGGATTCTTCATGTAATCACGGCTAAAATCCGAGTTGAAATCGGATTTGGGCATCAAATCCGGATCACGATCATGGCGTATCCGGATTTTGATACTGCTGTGGTCGAATTTACTCGAATTCATGATCGAGAATATCCGAGCATCACTAATTGCAATTCCCTTTTATCAGGCCACCCTCTAAACTGCATCAACCTCCTTCAATGGGTAATGAATGCAGCAGCCAGACTGATCACCACCTCCCATTACAGTGCATCCACAACACCCTTCTGTAAAGCTCTCCACTGACTCCCTATCTGCTTCAGCATCTCTTAATGTTGTTCACAGGCACATACCAGCCCACCCCCTCTGATCCTCCAACGACCTGCGCCTGTTCGCAACGCACACTTCTCACTCCCATGTGCGATTGCAAGACTTCACTGGGGCTTCCCTCACTATCTGGAACTTACTCCCACAAGCCATCTTTCTCTCCCCACCTTTAATTGCCTTCAAACGAGCCTGGCGCACAGGACCTCCCACCCTTCAGATTGTAAGCCTCTGGCAGGGCTCCTCCCCTAGTGTATCTAGTTTGATTATGAACTCACTGTCAGACACCCCTCTCATGGACTAGAACAGCCTCTATCTATCAAAGACATTGAACTGCTGTTAGACATTTGTATGTTCTAGTTTTTTGTTGTGAGCTCCTTGTATGTCCTACCTTGTATGTTAACCACAGTTATCTTATTGTGCAGCGCTACGTAATATGTTGGAGCTTTATAATTACAATAAATAATAGCTGTTAAAGGCCTGGATATTAAAGTACATTAGATAAAAAATTCCAAGCTAAGTGCAGATGAAACTATTAGAATAGCAGGATAACTGCAGCATCAGTAAAAATGCCTTCTTTGTTAACACATTAATTAGTGGCTGCATCAATAACAATATCTTAAGATAAAATAAATCAGTAGTTAAAAACTAAAAGAAAAGTTTCTATAGTATATTCAGGTAAGATTTTTTTTTAGATTCAATGCTTCCCAACAGATCTTAGCAGCAAGCACCAAAAAAAGCATATAAGGTAAGTTGAGCCTTCCAGCTACTCTTTATATGGGTCATTCCTTGTGTTAATAGCCAAAATGACTGATATGATTAACATTGATCCTACCATCTTCCATTCCTGCATTCTAACAGGAAGAAGACTGCAGGATAAATCACAGCTCATACATATAATGGAATCAGTTATACTTTGATGCATCAATAGAACTAAACACTGTGAAGAAACCTGTTCAATAAAATAAAACAGGAAAAAATAACAGAAAATCCTAGCATGGAATGGTGTACACTTAGGTGACATAAATCAAAACTCGAAGGTTCTTTCCTCTCCTGAAGTACATTTAGAAAGTATATATAACCACAAGTACTTGTATGCTAATGATAACAACATGTCTAATGGCTTGGTAATCAAACTGGAGTGGGGTGACATTTCTGCAGATTTGAGGCAGCAGAGCTTGCTTAAAAGGAGACAACTATAACGTATCATTAGACTGGGAATTAAAATGCAATAAACATTCGTAATTTATATCTAATAATTTGTTTTATTCTTCAAGAGTCAAAAGAAGCAAAAAGGCTGAGTACTGTGCAGGCCATGACTTTTGTCAGAATGCAGCCCATGAATTACGGTGCACATACACTACTGCACATTTAAATAGATTAGACATTACATTTAATATAAACATTAAATCTAATGACAATCTTTCAGTTCTGGTATTTGGATTGATATTATGATCACAATATTGATCAAATATAGATTGTACTTATCCATTCCTTGCCTGATTGATGCTGGCAAGGGCACTGGGGAGCTGAAGGTGGGAGCAGTACCTGAACGACATTTCTATAGCTTCATACTGCACATGGGCAGTACTAAGAAGCTGCGGCAGTGGGATTGATATTAGAAAATGTTTCTGCTGAAATCTTCTCTATCTATAGCTACTAGTGCAGACCAGGGCAATCATCAATATCCATAATATTAATGTCACAGACCTGAATGGAGAAACAGGGTTTGACCACAGTTTGCAGTATACAGACACTGGAACTAGGGAATAAGGTGCAAAAATAAAGATTTATTGCAAATGCAGGTATACAAACGTGAATGCAAATATCATGCAAACCTATGCACAGCACACAATATATACAAATAATCCAGGAAGAAGTGACAAATATATATAACATGTGACTATCTAACTAAGTACACAATAATATATACAGAAAGTAACAACATACAAGTATATACAATCATGTGTGGTAACAAGGGATCAGGCAGAGCATCAGAGTCAAACAGGAGAGCAAGGTCAGTAAAAGGTAATCAGATAAAGTGCAGTACCAGGGATAAGGCAAAATAAAGGTCTCAGACAGAAAAATCAGGGTTCGGCAACAGGAAGGCATAAACAGAAATAAGGGCAAGGAACAGGAACCAGGCTGTCCAGAAGCTCAGGCCTGGAAGCTTAAAGTTCTGGCAATTAGCTGGAGGAAGGGATAGTCCTTAAATAGTCCATGTGATAACAGGATTCATGTGATGAGTTGCAGAAAATCAGGGCTGCTCACAGTGCACAGAGCCCTCTGCTGTATATGTATACATTAAATATACATTATACAGTATACATTAAATCAAGTAATTTATAGCCTTTGCTATGGAGTTTTACTTATCAGTCAATGACTGACAGCTAATGGCTATTTTTTTAAATCTGTGTTTGTCACAGAAAATGCAAGTTGGGTGACCAGGAAGGCAAGGCCAGTAAGTTTGGAGCTCCAGTTTTTGTCCAATTTGAACTGCATGGCTTTTGACACTGTGGTCAGCAGCACCTCCTGTAGCAAATATTAGCTTTAAACTGTTTTATTGTATATTTTGTACATGAATACAACTATTTGTATATCTGAAATGTAACTCAAGTCGTTTGTAAGTAGGGGACTATCTGTACCACTAAATATATACTTACAGGTCATAAGGCCACCATAAATATACCAATAATCAATTTATTAATTCCAAAAATACAAAGCACAACCCCCTAAATACAAAACCCTCTATACAGCATATTCTTCCCACCTATTAAAAACAAAGAACAAAGGCGAAGCAATAAGCCATAACATAGTACTACAAAGTCTAGCCGATAGAGGCAATAACTTATCTCTGGCCAGAGAATAATGTAATCACTCACATCTGTCCGCGCACGCATTCATCATCCATACTGCCACACTGTCTCTATAACTTGGGGGCCTCCCCTTTTTTTCTCTCTCCTTCTTATATTCCAAGCAGGAAGGGAGTATCCATGTATTAACACCAAGTTCCAATTCCAAAGATAGAGAACTCCAGGTAACTTGTAGAGATGTTTGCTCATATTATAGCACATCAAATAACATGGTTGGATTTCACCCATAGAGATGTCCCCTTTAAGGCTGCAGCAGCTCCGCTGACACTCCAAGTAATATTGTAGCCGTAGTTTACCATGCGTGTAGCGGGCCCGATCACCACTCAGGCTGCTAATGTGTATACCGCCACGTGTATTTCCGCCTACACGCTAAACACGCTGGTCATCTGCCCGGGTTCATGCGGCTCCAGGATGCTACGTCATGAGACACGTATCAGCTCCATCAGCTATAGCTCCGTCCACCAACGTATTTCATGCTCACGCAGGCCTAAACTGCTTTATAACATCTTGCATGTGTATACATCAATCAGGGAGTGTAATTCCTCCTCCTTCCTCTCCTCCTCCTCCTCCTCTCTTGTCTTGTCTTCCAGGGATTTGTAGGATGTCAAAAGCCAGCTTACATACATTGGCCGGGAATCAAACCCAGGTCAACTGCTTGGAAAGCAGCTACGCTCACCACGATATCACCAACACTACCTGCTGAAGCCAGCCTAGCATGTACCATTGTGATATACCCAAGAGAAAAATGAGCTTGCTTAGGGATTTGTAGTATGTCAAAAGCAACCTCACATACATTGGCCAGGTATCGAACCCAGTTCAACTGCTTGGAAGACAGCTATGCTCACCACTGTACCACCAACGCTACATGCTGAAGCCAGCCTAGCATGTACCATTGTGATATACCCAAGAGAAAAATATGCTTGCTTATTTGCCTAATTTGCTAGATGAAAGCAGTGGGACACATGGTGATACTGCTTACAGGCTTCAATTCAAGACTTCAGAAAGATCATGTGCTTTTCCCCCCCCCCCCAGATGATGCTGGTGTAACACACACAGCAAAGGACAGCAATTTGAAGTCTGGAAGATTCCAGGGCAAGGGTGGGAAGGATGAAAAGCTAGGTGGCCATGCAATCATTCCTGCTAACCTAAAGCTTACTTGTGTCTTACAACACATTGGCTTAAGACTTTACCAAATCCAATGCTCCAATATGGGGAAGCTTCTCTGTTTGCTAATTTGTTTTGTTTTGTTTGTTTAAATGTGGTGTCACAGTTCACTCATCTCTTCAACTACAAGAAAGGGCCAGGAGTAGTCTTAGCTACCCTAATATCTATGTTATGGCAGGGCCCTTATTACACTTTCTCTTACAGGGCTATGGAAACCGTTTTGCCCATGTGATAAAGCGAGGTGCAAAAATGAAATCATGCCTAGCAGAGGATGGTTTCAATCCATCAAACTCTGAGTTATGGGCCCAGCACGCTGCACTACTCTGCTTACGTTTGTATATAACCTTCAAGTTTAAGAAGGGTACATTAGTTGAAATAGTTACACTACTATCTATGTTACAGCAAGGCCCTAATGACACTTTCTCCTACATGGCTATGGCCACCAATTGGCCCATGTGGTAAAGCAAGGTGTAAAAACCAAAGTACACCTAGCAGAGGATGGTTTCGATCCATCGTCCTCTGGGTTATGGGCTCAGCACGCTTCCGCTGCGCCACTCTGCTGCTGTACAGCAGATGCTTCATTGTATGAAAAAGTGAGCGAGACCGCTTAGCCGTACGGAAAAATGGGCACTCCTTTGCCTACTTCTTTCTGGCCTTTGCCATCATGAAAGGATCATAGAAAAATATGTAGAAATTTGATATATACAGGTTTTGTTTAAAGTGGCGTTAAACTTCTTGGAGCAGACTTTTTTCCTCCCTCCACAAGACACACATGCATCCACATAAAATCATTTAGTACCAACTGTGTGCACAGTCTCAATGTGGTGTTAACCAAAAGGTTGGTGGTTCAAGCCCAGAGAGAGAACGATATGATTCTACGTGGCTATCTGGGGTTCTCTTTGGACAACTGTTGAATGCAAAAGTCAAGGCTGTCCCTGGGTGGGCTTGAACCCCCAACCTTTCGGTTAACAGCTGAATGCGCTAACCGATTGTGCCACAGGGACTGTGCATGCAGTTGCTGTTTAATTATTTTATGGAGATGTATGTGTGTCTTTTGGAGGGAGGAAGTAAGTCTGCTCCAAGAAGTTTCAGCATGTAGTGTTGGTGGTATAGTGGTGAGCATAGCTGCCTTCTAAGCAGCTGACCTGGGTTTGATTCCTGGCCAATGTATGAGAGCTGGCTTTTGACATTCTACAAATCCCTGGAAGACAAGATCCCTGGAAGACAAGAGAGGAGGGAGGTGGAGGAGAAAAAAAAGCACAAGAACAAGATTAGCTCTCAAAAGAGATGTTGTGGGGTGCTATTTTAGGAATAAGAATCAGCCAGGAGCAAGCTAACAAGCTTACAAGAGCCTAACTAATCTTTCCCTATGAGAGTCTGCCAGCAGCTTTCCCTTCACTAATTACTGCAGGGACATGAGTGACTGTAATGGCCGGCGCTGCCTGCCTTATATAAGGGGTGTGGTGGCTCCAGGAGATAGTGTAGCCTGATTGGCAACAATGGGCCTGCTGACTGTGATGTAGAGGGTCAAAGTTGACCCTAATGGTGCACTATGGGGGCAAACTGTACTTCCGGGAAAGTTCGCGTTCGCATGTGATCGCGAACTACCCAAAGTTCGCCTGAAACCGTTCGCCGGTGAACCGTTCGGGCCATCTCTATATATAAATATACAATAATAATATGGTAGGACATTAGACTATGACTATGGTACAATTAGATTGTGAACTCCTCTGAGAACAGTCAAATACATGACTATGTACTCTGTAAAGTGCTGCGGAAGATGTCAGTGTGCTATATAAATACACAATAATAATATGGTAGGACATTAGACTATGACTATGGTACGATTAGATTGTGAGCTCCTCTGAGGACAGTCAGAAATGGGGGACATACCAAAGAGGGGGATGCATGTGGGGGGGGGGGTAAAGAGGTAGTGGCACAAGACAGAGAGCCTGGTGGGAGAGGAGAAATGGCAGGAAGGACTCTCATCAGGACTGCAGACATCACCAGTGCTGTTTGGCAGGGACATGCTGGTAAAATAAGCCACTGACATCTGAAAAGAGCAAAGGGTCTTGGGAGAAGACAACAGGGTGCGAGGGGGAGCTGAGAAAAGAGATAAGATTACCTGCAATTAAAGCGGATTCGAGATGAAAAACTAAATATAACAAGTAACTTGTCTATATATTTTATCTAAAGTTTAGATAGTTTACACAGCAAATCTAGCTGCAAACAGCTTTAATAGAATATGATTATTTATTCCTGTGATACAATGACAGCAGCCATGTTGTTTGTAAACATTACACAGAGGCAAGCTTATCGGCATCTTGAGCAAAAAAACCCTAATCCCCCCTCCTCCTTCCTTCTCCCCTCTGCCTCTGAAATCTCTGGCTAGTAATACCTCCCCCTTCTCCTGCCCAGACTGAGCTCCCATGAGCCCTTGCTACTGTCTGAAAGTGCCTTGGCTCTCTGAAAACCTGTAGGCATGGCTTGTTTAGTTTATAGGGAACTAAAGTATTAAAACAAAAACAAAAAAGTATTTGGCTTGAGGAATGCCCTATAAACAATAGGAAAGGAACACAATTATGCAATGAGTAAAAGTTCATCTCGGATCCACTTTAAGCTTATCTAAATTGCCTGGAGCTTGCTTCTCTGCTCACTACACAAGCCAGCTGTCAGCACCTGTATCACTGGCTTCTGCAACAGCAGGCTGCCCTACATTATTGATTAATTACTCTTATCAGGATAAATAATCAATAGTCCAGGGAATTCTGGCATTACAGCAGCCAGTGCACATGGCTACTAATGAAAGGCAACTTCTGAAGCACTAAACATATCCTCCCACCTCTCCCTGCTAATGTCCCAGCTGCAGCACAGCAATCATTCTTTCTACTCACCCTACTGCTCTGCACATTCACTCACTACAGGCTGTGTGCAGAGAGCAAGGAAACACATTGCCCATGGGACAGGAAGGGGAGGGGTGCTACATTTAGTGCAGGAAGTAGTACAGTCCCATGCACAGCCTGCTGCTATTTTCCCGAATGTTTCCCGAACTATGAAAAAAGGTCCCAGGTGGAAGAACACAGTGGCTGAGCACCACAGTGGCACCCCTAGCCATGGCTACACCCAGGGCTGTGAGCACCTGCAGCCTTATGGTAGGTATGCCACTGCCCTGAGCAGCTTGGAAATTCTCCGGAAATATGTAAAGTATCTTTTGCTGAAAAACATTTCTCCCAGCATATGTGTTAAATTGTGACCCTAAAAAAGGAAGCACTCTTAAAATTAAGCTTTTGGCTTTCCAATTCATGCACATTTTTATAACATAGAATAAGGAAGATTGTGTTGCAGTTACTGATCCACAGGAGGTCATCATCAATAGATGCTTCCATATTTCTCCCATAACAGGCATACTTTAAATTAGTCACAGGTGTACTTTTTGTTAAATTCCATTTGAATCATAAAGTTCATCACAGCCTCAAACCATTTTATGAGATAACATAAAATTATACAGAGAGGCTCTGCAGCCCACACCATTAATAATTATTCTATTATTGAAAAACCATGAACCATCTGTTGCTGTTGTGTTGTTCATAGTTCTGCTGGATCAAGATTACATACCGTATGCCTAGCTAACATTGCTTATAGACTGCGATATACTAACATTGTGTGTTTGTGTAAACGGGAAATATTCCATCAGGTATGATATACTCAATGTCATGTGATCTCAACGATCTGAAAACAGTAGGAAGCAAGATTTTTAAATGCTCTAAATCTAATTTAATGGTACAGTAGGTGTATCATTAAATATATTTGATCTCAGAGGTATTATGTAGAAGGATCTTCATAATGTTTGTAAACTTACATGTATGGTTGAAACTCTTTAAAAGTAAAGATCTTTTATCCTACACCAACATCACTGACGTATACTTGAAGAAAGGAAGAAGGATCGGCACCAGATGCTGGACTGACAGGCCTCTGGGGGTCAGGTGGGGTACTCACTGTGCCTCCAGAGAATAAGCAAAAGTACATACTTGAGAAGAAACAGGAAGATCCAGGCACCAGATGAGAATGCAAAGGTTCCACCAATTTATTTAATCACCAGACAACACAAGATACACATAATAGCAATGATCTGACAGCTGTTTCGCAAGCTAGCGCTGGCTTCCTTAGAGATCTCTGAAGAAGCAGGCACTAGCTTGCAAAACAGCTCTCAGATCGTTGCTAATATGTGTAACTTGTCTTGTCTGGGGATGAAATAAATAGGTGGAACCTTTGCATACTCATCTTGGTGGCCGGATCTTCCTGTTTCTTCTCAAGTACCAACATCACTGAGTATGGTTAGATTAAGATCATCAGTCTCACAGACAATTAAGGTCATCTCATTTTGTATATGGAATTCTCTGTATAAAATCTGGTATATACATCTGATTACATTCATAGTGTATCATGCCATGAGACTCATTTGGGAGGAATAACAGAATGTAGAAGATTTATTAACACTATGAAAATTTGCAGATATTATCAGGCTCCTGGAAATTGTTTAAGGTTGCTTGAGTTGTCAAGAAAAAAAAATGGTAACTGTCCACTCACTACTTTTTCTTTGCTGATCCAAGAACAAAGACTTTCAGTCTCACAAGACCATATACTTTAGCATCATAGGTTCATAGAGACAGATTGCATACATCTACATAACTATATACACAATTAATAACTTTGCAAAGTTTTGCTATTATTAGTTTTTGCATATGCTTGATTTCTTTCTTTTTATCTTTCTGTGGGATTATATAATCAAGCCGCAAAGTGAAAATACATTCAACTGTCTTAGCCTGCTGAAATTCAGCCAACCTGCACTGATGGAAAGAGCTGCAAGTTTATTATATTTTGGCTAGCCTCCAGTAATGATATCATCTCTTTTAGTTTGTTCAGGAGGAAAGACTATGCATGGGTACTGAAGTCACAAACTTCAGAAGAAATTACCACATAATCTCTCAAACCTGATGAATGCTGGTTGGCAGTTTTTGAGAAGAAATACAGATTGTGACTGGTTTTGATGGAATGTAAGTCATAATAAATAGGGAAAGTCATTCATAGTTGATGAGTAATAATTCTAATTTCTTCTTTTGTCAGCAATAGCCAAATAGAGTAGAATGGTTTTTTTTTAGATGGCATAATTTTCCCCAGCTCAAATAGTTTATATGGTGCTATGCCATTTAACATAGCTAGGATGCATGATCTTACATCTATTAGTATTGAATGTCATCTACAGTATCATTGACTTGCCCATATAGTCATCTTGGCAGAATCCTTTTGTAGGTAGTTTGTCACTGACCTCCTGAATGTTGATAAATGATTTTGAATCATCTGCTAAAATGATAGCTTTAGGTTATAATTATTATTTTTAATTATTATTTTTTAATAATTGACCCTTAGCCAATACCAGCTATTTTTCATTGTGCTTATTAAATGTCTTGCCAAAATATACATGCACCAAAATCCACATAGGTCAGTAAGGATGGTCACCGATGTGCAAATAAATTATGGTAATTATTATGATACCAAGTCAGTGTGAAAATCTATGCAGCTTGTAAATGGACTAATCAAATCTTGCAGTGGAAGAATTTGATTGGTCCATGTATAAGATGCATAGATATGCAGTAATATTTGCTGAATTACCCATTAACTTGGAATTATTTGCATATCTCAAACCATGTAGAAAGATGCTACTATCCCAGACTTTGTACTAAATGCTTTTCGGTGTTCATGGCACAGGAATATGGGGAAACAGAAATGTCTATAGATTTTGATTGCTGGCAAAAGTAGTTTTGTACATGGTGTCAGGATACGGAAATACAGGAATGCCTATGGAAATTGGTGGAAGTATAAGGGTTAAAATGAAGAGAACTAGTCCCCATACTGATCCTTGTGGGGCTCCACTGCTAACCTTTACCCAAGTTTAGCATAATCTTTTGCCTTCTGTCTTAACTAGGTTTTCTCCAGGTGCATGCATGTTCCCCTAGACCCTATTTCTGCAGCTTCTGCACCAGGCTGTTGTGGAAAACAGTGCCTAAGATTTTGAACAGTTAAAGTGTATTATGTCTATTGCAATCCCAATACCTATATTGTCATTCACCACTTTATAAAGTATGAGCATGTTTGTCAGTTAAGACTTTTTTTTAGCAAATTAATTTTGGTTATGTGAAACTATAAAAAATGTACATTGGTAGGTGAACAGAGGCGCCAGAAGGATAAAAGTACATACAATTTTTAAAAAATTGCTGGGAGGAAGTGGTGGACTCACCTCCATTAAAGCAGACACCAAGGACTGTAAATATATAGATATACACATTTATTGAAAATACTCCAAAGATGCAACGCGTTTCGCGGGCACAGCCCACTTTTTCAGGCAATAAGCAGGGGATAAACAACAGCAATTCAGTTATAGCAAGCAGAGCACCTCTGCCAGTCCAGAATTATCTTGTGTCCCTTAGGATACCTTTAGGCACAACAGATGTTAAGCTTCCAGGTCTATAGTTCCCTGATTCTATCTTTATCTCTTGTTAAATAATGGGAAATTATCAGCTATGCGCTAGTTAAATGGAACTGAAACACTTGAAACAGTCAAGGAAATTAACACAGAGTGACTGGCCTATCAATAACTGAGGAAGAAATGCATCCATAATGACATTTCTTCTTTTATATCATAACAATGTGTTAACTGAATTTAAAAAAAAGTCACCTCTAAGCAGTGTTGACTGCTGTGCTGCCATGCAAAGCTTATTTCATTGAAAAATACACCCTACTGCTGCCTGGCTCCTTTAACGTTGCCATATACTGCTCTCCCTCTGTAGTGCTGCCTTTCTGTAGACAGGGAAGGTACAGTGCGGCCCATAATTATTCCTACCACTGGCAAATTTTGAATTAAATTTACTTTTATTCAACCTGCAAGTAATTTTTTGATGGGAAATTACATAGGTGCCTCCCAAAAGATAATAAGACGATGTAGATAAAGGCATTATTGTGGGAAAAAAAATTTCTCAGCTTTTATTTACACTTGAGCAAAAAGTGTCAAGTCCAAAATTATTTATACCCTTCACAAACTGTCAAAGTCTGTGGGAAAATCCAAAGTTCTATACCATTCCATACAGTCCAAGCTGTTCTAAAGCATCCTAATTACCCTGATTAATTGGGAACAGCTGCTTTAACAACTTCAGCCTTCAGTCATTTTTCACCTTATGCATCCGAGCAATTTTCACCTCCCATTCATTTGCCAATAACTTTATCACTACTTATCACAATGGGGTTGATTCACTAAATGGCGCTATGACAAATAGCATGCCTAATTAGAGATAACACACCTTATCAAATTTAACATGTCTTATCAGAGTAGTATAGCGAGCGCTACAAACCCACAGGGGCTCATGGCAGGACGAGTGCCATTGCCAATTAGCAGGCATAAGTTTTTAGTGCTCGCTATGCTACTCTGATAAGGCATGTTAACTTTGATAAGGTGTATTATCTTTGATAAAGCGTGTTATCTGATAAGGCGTACTATTTTTGATAAGGTGTGCTATTTGTCATAGCACGGTTTAGTGACTCAACCCAAATGAATTAATCTATATCTTGTTTTTTTTGCCACTAATTAGGCTTTCTTTGGGTGGTACATTTTGCTAAGAATTATTTTTTTCTAAATGCATTTTAATGGGAATATTAAGAAAAAAATGGAAACAATCATTATTTCTTAGTTTTTGGCTATTATAGCTTTAAAATAATACATGCTACCATAATTAAAACCCATGTATTTTATTTGCCCATTTGTCCCGGTTATTACATCATTTAAATTATGTCCCTAACACAATTTATGGCGCCGATATTTTATTTAGAAATAAAGGTGCATTTTTTCAATTTGCGTCCATCACTATTTACAAGCTTATCATTTAAAAAAATATGATAATATACTCTCATGACATGCATATTTAAAAAGTTCAGACCCTTAGGTAACTGTTTATGTTGTTTTGTTTTTTTTAATTGTAATTTTTTTATTTATTTTTTTATTAAAAAAATGTATTTGTGTAATTTTTGGTGTGGGAGGTAAACAGCTAATTTTAAATGTAATATAATTGAATTAATTAATAAAAAATGTATGTGGGTGTAGTTTACTATTTGGCCACAAGATGGCTACAGTCAAAAAGTCCTGGAAATGAACGATCTCGCTTCCAGGAACTAGAAACTTTATTTTGCAGAAAGACCGCGGCCTCTGATAAGAGACTGTTGGTTTTTCTGTGGGGAAGTATATGGGAAGTATATTCCCATTCAATGGTTGGGGGGCTAACGGCAGGTGAGGGGAGCACAGGCAGGAGTGTGCGCGATCACGCGTCTCAGGCAGCAGGAGCAGTACAGTCTATCTGGACGGATGTATCCGTCCAGATAGACTTAAGTGGTTAAGAAAACATTTTAAAAAAAATCATTATTTCTTAGTTTTAGGCCATTATAGCTTTAAAATAATGCATGCTACCATAATTAAATTAAATTAAATTTGCCCATTTGTCCCGGCTATTACACAATTTAAATTATGTCCCTATCACAATGTATGGTGCCAATATTTTATTTGGAAATAAAGGTGCATTTTTTTAGTGCCCATAACTATTTGCAAGCGTATAATTTAAAAAATAATAGTAATATACCCTCTTCACATGCATATTAAAAAAGTTCATACCCTTAGGTAACCATTTATGTTTTTTGTTTTTTTATTGTAATTATTTTTTTATTTTATTTTTTATAAAAAAATGTATTTGGGTATTTTTTGGAGTGTGGGGGGTAAACAGTTAATTTTAAAAACATTTTTTAAAAAAAATGTATGTAGATATAGTTTTACTATTTGACCACAAGATGGCCACAGTCAAAATGTTTTTTTTTTTTAGTCCTGTAAGCGAGCGCTCTCACTTCCAGGAAGTGAAGGGAGGTCTCCAGATAAGCCACACAAAACTCGCTTGGCCTTTGCAAATGCTCATCTGGACAAAGAAGAAGACTTCTGGTCTTCAGTCTTATGGTCAGATGAAACAAAAATTTAATTGTTTGGTCACAATGATGTTTCCTTCATTTGGCGTAAAAAAGGAGAATCCTTCAACCCAAAGAACACCATCCCCACTGTTAAACATGGTGGTAGAAACCTAATGCTTTGGGGGTGTCTTTCAGCCAATGGACCAGGGAACCTAATCACAGTAAACAGCGCCATGAAAAAGAGCAATACACGAGGATTCTCAATGACAATATTAGGCAGTCTGCAGAGAAACTTGGCCTTGACCACCAGTGGACATTTCAGTATAACAATGACCCAAAACAAATGGCAAAAGTGGTGAAGAAATGGTTAGCAGACGTTTTGGAGTGGCCTAGCCAGAGTCCCGACTTGAATCCAATTGAGAATTTGTGGAGGGAGCTAAAGATCAGGGTGATGGCAAGAAGACCCTCCAACCTGAAAGATTTGGAGCTCATTGCTAAAGATGAATGGGCAAAAATTCCTGTGGAGACATGCAAAAAGCTGTGTTTGCTGTAATAGCCAATAAAGGCTTTTTTATTGATTATTGAGAATGGTATGAATAATTTTGGACTGGACACTTTTTGCTCAAATGCAAATAAAAGCTGAGAAATGTTTTTTTTTTCCCCACAATAATGCCTCTTGTACATGGTTTTATTAACTTTTGGGAGACACCTATGTCATTTCCCGTCGAAAAATTAATTGCTAGTTGAATAAAAGTAACTTTAAGTCAAAATTTGCCAGGGGTATGAATAATTATGGGCAGCGCTGTAAGACCTGATCTTTACCGATCTAGTGGCTTTACCGTCCAAACATCTGATCCACTGCATCACTTCCATTTACAGTCTTTCATCTGAAGGACTAATCTTGCAGACAGACTAATTTTAGGCTGCATATCAGTATGCATACAACCTAATGTTAGTCAGCCAGGACCACTAGAAGAGGCATCAGAAGCACAAGGTGCTACAGAGGAGAAAGTTATGCGTACCTTTCCCATCTGATCTACAAAAATGGCATTCAGCAGGGATGAGAAATATAGGGCAACAGTAAACTAGTCAGCACTACCCTAAAGGACTGATTTTTCATAGTGTGTTTGGTTTGCAGTGTGCTTTGTGCACCAGCTGGTATATCAGTTTTAAGTTATGTAACCACTTTAATGTTTAGAATCGTTTTCTAAAAACGAATGGTTTTAAAATTAAATCAATTAGAAAACTGCAATATAAACTAAGACAAATGTGCTTCAATATATACAGTACCTAACACTAAATACTAACACTAAATAATAAATGAGTGAAAAGGTCTATCCGGAACTTCTAGTTTATAACACATAACTCTTAAAGCGGACCCAAACCAAACATTTTTTTAATTCAAAATATTTAATTGCACCAGTCTGACACCGTCAAGCCTATGAGCATTTCAGTGCATGCTTTTCACCCTTCTCTTTTCATAACTAGGGTTGTACAGGTGGCAGCCATTAGCAATTCCTCCTTTGCTGGACACCATCTACTCAACCAGTTTGCCAGATTCTGTCCCGGCAATATGAAAGGAAGGGAGGGGTTCCTCCAATAAATGTAAAAAAATTTATATTTGTCATCATGCAGCTGAAAAAAGGCTGCTATTTATTATTATCATTTAGAAAATAGATTTCATTTCTGAAATCTTGTATTTTTAATTTGGGTCCACTTTAAGGAATCGTTGTGCTTCTGAAAAATATACTGAATCAACCCCAGGTGTCTCCCTTATCAATAAAGCAAATATAATACTTTTTGCTGTTTTTGTCCCCCGAATAGATATGAGGATCTCTTGGCTGCCAAATGCTTAGTAACACATCTCCAAAGCAGCAGCTATACTGTGTGCACTGTGCACCAACTTTAATATCTCTGCATCTCTGAAGTAACATGTAGCATAATGAGATGAGCAAAAGTCTACACAGTACCAATCCTATTTAGAACTTGCTTGTGTTATTGTTTTTTTTTCATGCTGCAAGGGTTAATAATCAAGGACTGGGAATCACAGTTTTATTGCTGTGGGTGAAGATGGGCTGCTACATAATTCTCATGATACAATTGATACTGTAAGGTGAATCAGATATGTTCATCTCCCAGTTGGCTGCTGCAAATTATCTTCCAGTCTGCTTTTGGTTCTACCTTAAACTAGGGGGAACTGGGAGGATGCTAAACACTAAGAGGAGTTGACTGATACTAAGGTAGACATAAGAAAAAAAAATAAAAGTGGGTGGTGTGTGTGTGTGTGTGTGGGGTGGGGGGTGCTGTCTGACACTAAGGGGGAACTGATGGACCTTCTTGACATTAAGAAGAACGGGACTGGAGAGGTGTGTATTTCACACTATGGTGACACAAGAAGGATGCTTGAAACTAAATGGTATGGAAGGCTGTGGCACAAAAAGGGGGTACTAGGAGGTTGCCTAACACTAGGGAAGCTACTGTGATAGCTGTCTGTCTCTAAGAAAAATCTAGGGGCTGTGTGAAATTAAGAGGGGCACTGTATTGCTGTCTGACAATAAAGGCACTGAGGAGGTACTAACATGAAGGGGAACTGAAGGGGGGCTGCCTGATACTGAAATTAAGGGCTTGTTCACACTACCAGTGCTTTTTAAGCACCAGTTATTTAAAAAGCTATTGCTAATGAAAAGCTACAGGTGACTTTTTTTAAAAAAAATCCCATCACTAAAGTGAAAACACACATAGCATTACATTAGCAAGAGTTAATCACTGGCACTTTGAAAAACGCTTGCAGTGTGAACCAGCCCTGAAAGGCTCCTATTTATAAAATAGGGGCCGTTCACTGTCAGTTTAGCTATGAACCAAGCCTTAGTATCATACAGCACCCCCAGTGCTCCCTTATATTCAGGCATCTCGCCAGTTTGCCTTAGTCATAATGCAACCCCCAGTGCTCCCTTAGTTTTAGGCAATACCCCCTTGGACCACTCTTAGAACACTGATACAAAATTGACAGGTCTGGATTGGATAGGACTGGAAATGTACACCTTTTATGTGTGAACCAAGCCATAGAAAACTCACACAAAACTGATGCCAACCGACAGGACTGGACATCTTTATGTGTGAACCCAGCCTAAAGCTCGGTTCCCATTTGCACCGGATCACGTGCAGCCATCAGGAGAGGACAGTATGTCCGCTCTGTTGGCCCGCTGTGGTCCAGCTGATGCTTGAGACAGATGCATTACCACCATAGAATATATGAGGAATGCATTGGCTCCTTTGGAATTATCATGGACTGCTCACAAGTGTGGTTTGCTTACTGCAATGGATCCAATCCCACTTGGGGATGTTTGACAAAGGGGAACCATTGGTGGCTGCCTGACACTATAGGAATAATTGGGGATTATTTTATATCTGTTGTCACCACTCAGGTGCGCAGGTGGGGTTGTAGCTATTTACTTTGTTTTGAGTTTGGTTGTTTGATTTTTAATTCACAGGGCCAGGATGTTGACAACTTGAAGGACAACTGAAGTGAGAGGGAGATGGAGGCTGCCTTATTTATTTCCTTTAAAACAATGGACATTGCCTGGCTGTCCTGCTGATCCTCTGCCTCTAACCCTTAGGCCCGGTTCACATTAGCGGTGGCTATCCGGAATAGCCGTGCCGGAGCCGCACCGCATGCTGGCCGGACGAAACGGACGCACGGCATAGCAATGTAAATCTATGCCAGGGTTCACATGTGTCCGTTTCGTCCGGACCGGAGCCGGACCGGATCCGGACTCCGGTGTCCGTTCCAACATGCGCTATTTTTTGGTCCGGCTCCTCCGGCAGCCGTATCCGGGGCGGAGCCGGACTGCACCATCCGGCCAATGGAAACCAATGAGAACCGGAGAGCGCACAACACACTGGCAAAAAATCCGGATGTTCTACCCCACTTCCTATGCGGATTTTTGCGGCGATATTGGCTGGGGACACATGGGCAAGCATTTTGGAGTGGAGCAGCACAGCTGGATCCGGATCCGGAGATGTTGGCAGCATGTCGGAGGTGGAGGTGAGTGCTAAACAGCAGAGGGCCTGATTCCACAGGTCCCCCTTCTGCTGACCTCCCAGACCCCAACATTTTTTTTTGTTTTTATACAGGTTGTTACTCTTTAAGAATCCGGATCCGGACCGCAACCGTGTTCATACCGCACGGAAACCGTATGCAACCGGACCGGATCCGGACAGGAACCGTACGGTTCAGGTCCGATCCGGCTCCGGTGCGGTCCGGACATCCGGTGCGGTTTTTGCAAAACCGCAAGTGTGAACCGGCCCTAAGTCATAGACCCTGGAAAAGCATGCAGATCAGATTTTTGACTTACGTGTGACTGCAATTGCCGCATGCTTGTTTCAGGTGTGTGATTCAGACACTACTGATGTACGAAAGGTCATCGGGATGCCAGGCAACCAGTAGTGTTTAAAAGAAAATAAATATGGCAGCCTCCATATTTCTCTCACTTTAGCTACTTTAATACCAAACAAGCTCCACCATTTCATGTAAATGTCATCCTGCCATGGTCATGGGTAAGATTTTAAAAGTGTATTTATTTTAAAGTTTGATATATCAGTTTTTAGTAAAGAAAGGATAGAAGATATGCATCTATTTCTGCTAATGAATTGTTATCATTAAAAATGAAATGTGAAACTTATGTTGGTTTTACAAGTCTATTTTTAAAAATAAATCAATAAAGCTTGCCTATTAAGCATCAACATCTGTAAGTTATATTTCAATTACTGTATTATAATCAAACACTTGTCCATAAAAATTGATTTTTTGAAAAAAAAATCTATATTGATTCACAAGGAAAATTCCAGAGTGTATAGCTATCTAAATTAATGATATTACATATACAGACAGATATATGCACCAAAACCATCATTTAGGGTTAAATAATGGGCAGTTTGTTTATTTGTTATAGGTCAGGCCGATGTCCTTTTTCCCAGCACAGTTATGTTTATCGTTTAATTAGTTTTTGCTTCTGTACGAGTGTTTACGCATAACAATCCCACACAACAACAAGAAGATAGCGGTAATTTACATGTACAGTATCTATCATCATTCTACAAGACTCCTGAGTACCACTGTTTCCTTGTGCATCCCAAGAAAAACAAAAGTTTGCTTTCTTAAAACAGAAAGAATTTGCGATAATTCAGGTTGAAGTGAGCTCGAGATGTCTCCCAGGCACCACTGCTGAATATATGCAAATTAACCATTGTACCCTTAGAAGCTAAACACACCCCCAAAACCGCTGGAATGCAATGATGTGTCAGCTTGTTAATTTGTACAGAGCCATAATAATCCATCATTGTGCATCCCAAAATGGTGGGAAAACATTCCTCAGTTAGCTCAGGCTCCTGAACTTTTGAAGAACAAATCTGTTCATGAATGTGTGAAAACAGGTGAATTCTTAGCCACGAGGGGTGAAAGATGATACTTATGTAAACATGAATTATGAATGAACATTATGAAATACTACGGGGTTTATGTAATGCATTAAAAACAGCTCTATCATTTGAATCCATCATGCTGTAAGTCTCATAAACAATAAAATAATAGTGTAAAGGTATACGTATGTCAAACGTGCAGCATAGGGGTTGATTCACAAAATGTATCTTATGAATTTTCTCTCCACAGCCCTTGGGCTGTTTTGCAATTAACAGTTTCTCTTGAGTTTTCTCCTAGGTGATATTTTTACACCCTCTCAAATAAATGCATTTTAACCCCCCCCCCCCCCCCCCCCCAGCAAACAAGAAAACATTCCAAATAATTTTGTTTTAGTTTAGTTTTTTCCCCCTAATTTATGGTAATTCCCAATTGCAATGCACTGAAAAGTTATTTTAAAAGGAAGCAGAAAAATTATTTCCTAGGTGAAAACTCATAAACAAAAGTGAATTGCATATGGGTCTTATTCTATTACCCTTCTGACCTAAGTTTTCTCTTAAGAGATAGTTTTTCTACTTTGACTGTTTAAAATAACTTTTCAGCACACTGCAATCGGAAAAGTGCCAAAAAGTAAATAAAAAAAGTACTGCCCGTGATTGGTCCAAGAGCGGTGTCTTCGTCCCGCCCTCTGGCCTATAGGCATCAATCGGCGCATTTACAGGCCTAGGAAGTTAGGGAGCATGTGAACCCCCTTTCTGGTGATTGGCTGACGGCTCCTCACTGGTTGATGATTAGTGGGAGATCTGCTTCTTGTTTCCGCCTTCTGAAGCATCGAAGCCACTAGTGGAGAGAAACTAGTGGCTGGCATCTGGTTGGCTCATATAGCAATGGAGGTGCTGCCTAATCATAAGCCATCAGCTGGACTCTATACAGTGGCCTGGTAAATGCTAATATCACCCCTACAGTACAGAACTAGTTCACAAGCCTGTTGGATGTAATTTATTCAGCCAGTATGAACTCAGTTATGCTGATAATGCTTCTGCTGAGCTGGGTTTACCAGGTCTGTGGGAAGCAGGGCCGCCATCAGAAATTTTGGGGCCCCTCACACAACATCAAGCCTGGGCCCCCCTACAGACTGCTGTGCACGCCCAGTACAGTGCCCCAGTATAGCCAGTACAGTGCCCCAGTATAGCCAGTATAGTGCCCCAGTATAGCGCGCCAGTATAGTGCCCCAGTATAGCTAGTATAGTGCCCCAGTGTAGCCAGTATAGTGCCCCAGTATAGTGCCCCAGTATAGCCAGTATAGTGCCCCAGTATAGCCAGTATAGTGCCCCAGTATAGCTAGTATAGTGCCCCAGTATAGCCAGTATAGTGCCCCAGTATAGTGCCCCAGTATAGCGCGCCAGTATAGCGCCCCAGTATAGCTAGTATAGTGCCCCAGTATAGCCAGTATAGTGTCCCAGTAGTGCCCCAGTATAGCCAGTATAGTGCCCCAGTATAGTGCCCCAGAGTATAGCTAGTATAGTGCCCCAGTATAGCCAGTACAGTGCCCCAGTATAGCCAGTATAGTGCCCCAGTATAGTCAGTATAGCGCGCTAGTATAGTGCCCCAGTATAGTCAGTATAGCGCGCCAGTACAGTGCCCCAGTATAGCCAGTATAGCGCGCCAGTATAGTGCCCCAGTATAGCTAGTATAGTGCCCCAGTATAGCCAGTACAGTGCCCAGTATAGCCAGCACAGTACCCCAGTATAGTGCCCCAGTATAGCCAGTATAGTGCCCCAGTAAAGTGCCCCAGTATAGTCAGTATAGTGCCCCAGTATAGCCAGTACAGTGCCCCAGTATAGCCAGTACAGTGCCCCAGTATAGCGCGCAAGTATAGTGCCCCAGTATAGCCAGTATAGTGCCCCAATATAGTCAGTATAGTGCCCCAGTATAGTCAGTATAGTGCCCCAGTATGGGTAGGTGGTGCTCGTCCCCGCCGCTGTTGTTACCTTAACAGCGGCGCTCTCCCCTCTCCGGCGCGTACTTTCCAGCAGCATCTCCCGGCTGCTCTGTGTGAGGCGGCAGGAAGCATGGCAGCGGCTTCCTGTAACGGCGATCTGTATCGCCGTTACTATGGGAACCGAGCCATGCTTCCTGCCGCCTCACACAGAGCAGCCGGGAGATGCTGCTGGAAAGTACGCGTCGGAGAGGGGAAAGCGGCCGCTGCTAAGGTAATAACAGCGGCGGCCGCTGGGGGAGGGGAGGTGGGAAAAGACCTCTCAGGAGGTTAATGCCTGGGGGGGGGGGCCCGAGGCTGCGGGCCCTAGGCCCGCCCCGGGCCCGTGACGGCAGTCACGCTTGTACCCCCCTGATGGCGGGCCTGGATGCCGCACAATAATTTGAAAAACTTCTACTGATTCCCAACTTTCAGCAGGTACATTTGCACCATAAGATGCACCAACCCCCCTTCTAAGCCCACCCCACCCCTCCCCATCCCACACACACACACACACTTTTGAAGGAGAAAAAGTGCATCTTATAGTCTGAAAAATATGGTACTTATACAAACCATGGCAAATAAACTGCATAACTACTGGGCTTATGTACTTTCCACTCCTCACTGATTTCATACTCTAACCCTTCTATATCAGCATGCAAATGATTTCCCAATCATACCACATCAAGTTACTCATGCAATATATACAGTATAAGCAATGTCATAAAGATAGCATGTAACTGATAAAACAGAGCTGTGGAAATATGATGCTTCTTCCAGTTATTTTCCCCATTTGAGGGTTAAACAACAGGCTATGAGGATAACTGTGACACAGTAATGATCATTACTGAAGGTAAGCTAGATCAATCTTAACCACTTCAGGACCACAGTGCTAAACCCCCCTAAAGACCAGGCTATTTTTTGTTAAATTGGAAACTGCAGCTTTAAGGTCAAGCTGCAGGGCCGCACAACACAGCACACTAATGACACCCCCACTTTTCTCCACACCAACAGAGCTCTCTGATGGTGGGGTCTGCCCTTTATTTTTTTATATATTTTTTACTATTTCTTTCTTTCTTTATTTTTGTAAAACCCTCCCTCCTCCCAGCCAGTCAATCATGGCGATCAGCTCTCATAGGCTTCAGCCTATGAGAACTGATCAGTCTCTTGTGTCCGAGGAGACTGAAGGCGGGGTGGAGCTCCGCCTCTCAAACAGGAGATGCGCGCGATCTCCTGCAGTGGCCGGCCCCAGGACTTGACGCCAATTGGCGTTATGTGGTCCTGGGGCTGCCGCCGCGGTCACGCCCATTGGTGTGGGGGGGTCTTTAGGTAGTTAACTGTGGAATACAATTTGCTGTTGCATCTGAATGTAGGCAGATGCATCAAGCTGTATCACAAGGGACCAGTAAAAATAACAGCCTCAACAGTCCATCCATTTGGATCATAAAACTCGCTTATATGTGTATAACATGATCTCTGCCCTCCTGTGCTTGCTGAAGTCCTTAGCCCTTCACAAGGCCTATTCCGCTGCTGATGCTGCTTCTAGTGCAGTGCAATATTCTCCACTTTGTTCTCAGGTAAATAGAGAACATAACTGAAAGACTGCCAGTTGCACATTAATTGTTTACTGTTAATATGTGGTATTTGGTGTGCGACTCCCCAAGCAAACGTTTTGGCTTCTTTTGTACATTCTGTAAATAGAGGCATTGATTTCCCTGGTCTTGCGTTTTACATTATAAAATTAAATAGCATACCGCCAGCTCTCAGGGTTCTTCTCATACACACTAACCAATGAAGCTGCAATTCTTTTTTTGCTAAGTATGGCATAATTTATTACCTAATGTTTACAGTCAGTGAACGGCTCACAAACTTGACAAAGCTTGTTTTAGCTGTCAGAGTCGATGTGACAATGGTATGCTAGTATTTTCACAGAAGATGCTGCGAACAGTGTTTTTCCCTCCACTGCTCACATATTTGACAGAATCTTCTTTTACTGCTGTCAGAGCTTGATCTGAGAAGCAGGAGATGAGAAGATGTTGTGAAAGACAAGTTTTCTTTCCATTTTCTTTTTGTTTTTGCTGACTGCTCGTAAGCATTGAAACAAACTACATCCACTCCAGTGCATTTAGCTTGCTATCGTATCTACCAAGTAGAAGTTCCAACTAATCCCAGCCCTTTGCTTGTCTATTGATGGATGAGTGTAGTACACTGTAATTTAGTGTATCTGCAGCCCATGTTACTTGTTTTCATACTCTGCATAATATGATTAGTAGATTTTGTGCATATTATTTGAAAATGAGTAAAATAAGGTAGGACTAGACAGATACATCTATCAAATCATCTAATCATTAGTCCTAGTCTTCTGAAGGATTGAAAGAGCAGTACTGCAAATGCTCTTGATTAAAATAAATGCACAGAAAAATGGCTATGGCAGCTGTTGTTGCTGTATTTCTCCTAAAAAATAACTTCCTGTTATGACTGATTCAGATTCTCTTTCTTTAAAACTTATTTTTTTGAAATACCGACCAAGAAATGGCATGCCTGAGTTCTCAAAATGCTCTGATTCCACAAGCTACTAGCATTTTCCAGGTATGTGCTTCAAGTTATCAAAGCCAAAACAATAAAATTACACAACTGTCAGGCAGCTACTATTTTTAAATGCACTTAGAGCAGCAGAATACTTTAAATCAGCGCCCTGTCATTTGGGCATAAGCATGACGGGAAGTTATTGGGAAACATCATTAAAACATGGTGGTGGTAGATCAGGAAAGGCTAGAGTTAAAGGAAACCTTAAGTGACGTGTGACATGATGATATAAAATGTGTATGTACAGTGCCAAGCACACAAATAAATATGCTGTGAAGCTTTTTTCTTTCTTTGCCTGAACAAATTAATCTCTACTATGCAACTGACGTTTTTTCTCCAGCCGGGACCCAGTCGGACTACTGATAAGAAATTACAGGCATAAAATACTTTGCTCTAGGAAACCAAGTCCTCTGCCAGGGGAGGATAGATAAAAAAAGGCCAATAGTTCATATATTTGAGCACTCTGAGACACAGAGACAGACTGATACAAAACAATAAATCTGCTTTTTAAAAAAAAGTTTTTAAACATAACGTAAAAACGACTTTTAGATATCCCACAGTTTCTTAAATAAGAAGATAGATACAATTGTTTATCTTTTTTCTTTGTTTTAACTTAAAGGACAGCAGAGCTGAAAGAAGGAGAAACTGGTGGAGCAGGCATGTAAGCGAAGCTGTGCCCACTGCTGCCCCCATTCTCCTCTGCCCCCCTGCTTTCTTATCTAAAGACTGCCCACCAGCAGCCTCTTCTGGGTCGCTGGGAGTCGGGATCACTGCGCCTGCTCTGACCCAGCTGTGTGCGACCATGGCCAGGAGCCCTCTGCGCATGATGTAACAATTTATGTCATGATCAGATCGATCCCGGCCGCATTTGCGGTCTTAAAGTATCACTACAAGTGAGGCTGTTAGGCCTTTGGTTAGTGTTGTGTTCAAATATTTTGTCTAGAATTAACCACTTGCCGACCGCGCACTCATAACGCGCGTCGGCAAAGTGGCAGCTGCAGGACCAGCGACGCAGTATTGCGTCGCCAGCTGCAGGCTGATTAATCAGGAAGCAGCCGCTCATGCGAGCGGCTGCTTCCTGTCAATTCACGGCGGGGGGCTCCGTGAATAGCCTGCGGGCCGCCGATGGCGGCTCGCAGGCTAAATGTAAACACAAGCGGAAATAATCCGCTTTGTTTACATTTGTACGGCGCTGCTGCGCAGCAGCGCCGTAAGGCAGATCGGCGTTTCCCGGCCAATCAGCGGCCGGGGATCGCCGCCATGTGACAGGGGACGTCCCGTCACTGGCTGCACAGGACGGATAGCGTCCTGTGCAGCCCGGATCTCCAGGGGGGGGCAGGTAGGAGAGGGAGGGGGAGGATTTCGCTTTGAGGTGCCCCCCCCCGCAACACCCGCAGGCAGGAGCGATCAGACCCCCCCAGCACATCATCCCCCTAGTGGGGAAAAAAGGGGGGCGATCTGGTCGCTCTGCCTGCACGCTGATCTGTGCTGGGGGCTGGAGAGCCCACCCAGCACAGATCAGCAACAACAGCGCTGGTCGTTAAGGGGGGGTAAAGGGTGGGTCCTCAAGTGGTTAAAGATGTGTTAATTGATTGTTACTGTTTTGGTTTTTTTGGGGGATTTTTTTTTTGAGTTTTAGGCTAAATTAGAAAGAGCAGTAGTCTATATAAAATGTAGAGGTAGGAATCATTTATAAGGTTAAAGTGGACCTAAAGTGTAAAAATAAATTCCATGCTGTCAGCACAGTCTGCAGAACTTATAATAGAGTATCACGAATAAATGTTTAAAAACTGACCTTTTGTGCCAAAACATACAGGTTTTGTTGTTTAGCCACGTCCCCTCCTGAAAAATTGCCATGGCATTATTTTTGACATTGCAAAGACTTCTAAGAGATTGAGCCATAGGAGGGTGGGAGGTAGCTCTTAGAACAGTCCAAATATGCTGTGTGCCATTGAGCCAGACAATCAAAGAGAAGAAGGGGGAAGAAAGCATAGTGCTAACTATAGTATTCACAGTGACAGACACATAATGGTGCATACAGGAGCTGCTGAAGTATATCCCTGCTGCCTAATACAAAAATCATATGTTGTTCAAATGGGTAAAAAAAAAGGTGAACAGTCCTAGTAAGTATCACTCTGACTATTTTTCACTTTGGAAACTACCTTTTAGGACTGCTTTAACCACTTGCCGACCACCCCCAGCCGATGGGCGGCGGGAAAGACTGGGCCTAAACGACCGCAATACGCCCATCGACGGAGGCGGCGGCGGGCGTGGTTATGCAGCGATCGTGTCATTCGTGACGCGATCAGCCGCCGGTGACTGGCTCCGCCCCCTCGCGCTGTAACCCGCCAGCCGTTCGGAAGCGCCGGCGGGTTACTAGCACCTGGATCGCCGCATGACAAACGTATAATAGGCTTTGTAATGTATACAAAAGCCTATTATACAGGCTGCCTCCTGCCCTGGTGGTCCCAGTGTCCGAGGGACCACCAGGGCAGGCTGCAGCCACCCTAGTCTGCACCCAAGCACACTGATTTCCCTCCCCCCCTGCCCCCTGATCGCCCACAGCACCCCGCAGACCCCCTCCTGCCCACCCCCCAGACCACTGTTTGCACCCAGTCACCCCCCTAATCACCCATCAATCACTCCCTGTCACTATCTGTCGACGCTATTTTTTTTAACCCTAAACTGCCCCCTGCTCCCTCCTGATCACCCCCTCACCCCTCAGATTCTCCCCAGACCCCCCCCCCCCCCCCTGTGTACTGTATGCCTCTATCCCCCCTGTAATAACCCACTGATCACCTGTCAATCACCTGTCAATCACTCGTCAATCACCTCCTGTCACTGCCACCCATCAATCATCCCCTGACCCGCCCCTTGCAGGCAATCTGATCACCCACCCACACCAATAGATCGCCCGCAGATCCGACATCAGATCACCTCCCAAGTGCAGTGTTTACATCTGTTCTCTCCTCTAAACACCCACTAATTACCCATCAATCACCCCCTATCACCACCTGTCACTGTTACCCATCAGATTAGACCCTAATCTGCCCCTTGCGGTGTAATGATCCGCTCAGCTGCCTGCGCAGGCGGGCAGCTTTTTGACCACTGTTCAGGTCTGCATTCTGCAGGTCTCTGGAAGAGAGACCTTTTGTCAGTTTTGCAGCTTGCTGCTGCTGAGGAATTTGCATACGTTTGTCTTTGTAGGCTTGCTCTGCTCTATATATACCATGTGATTCCACAGTACGCCGCTGGTTATAAGGGTTTGTCCTGTGAAACACTCCTGGAGTGTCAGCCATGCTTATCGTTTGAAGATTAGCTTAGAGTAATTCCTGGGACTGCGCTAGGCATCCTTGCTAGAGCAGTCAGGATTGTATTATTTGTATTGCCTGTTCTGTCTCTCTTGCTGTATTTGGATCGCACTTGCTCTGGCGGAAAGAGCAGTGGATTCAGCTCGCTCTGTTTCTATACTTGGATCACACTCGCTCTGGCAGAAAGAGCAGTGGATCCTGCTAAAGCTATCTTGCTATACATGGATCACACTTGCTCTGGCGGAAAGAGCAGAGGATCCTGCAAGCTTTGTTCCTTACTTGGATCGCACTCGCTCTGGCGGAAAGAGCAGTGGATCGTATCTCTCACTTATTCCTGTTTTCGTGTATCTGTCTTGTCTGATACGAACGCTTGCTGGAGGCTCGGTGAGGTAACCGTTAAGCAAGCGCTCGCGTCCTATGTTTCATGTTTGTCTGTCAGTGGTTAGTTAGGCGTCCTTGTCTCTGTTGTGCTTAACACGCGGAGACTGCACAGTAAACGCGTTCGCTATTGCAAATGAGTGCAGTGTTCGCGTTTAGTTAGCGTTTGTTATTTTCCTTATCTTCTCATTGTATGATTTGCTGTGCCTTTGCTACTCTCGTGCTCTGCCTTGCTGTAGCCTTGTGTCACCTCTGGCAATCGCCTCTCTCGCGATTGCGTTCCTACTTCATATCTGCTGTTGTGTATGCACCGTCACGGGTTGGCGACTAGATTGGTGCACACACATACAATCTGTCCCTTTGCTCAAACTCATTCGCAATCGCTTCTCAGGCGATTGCGTTCTCACTGGGTTTCCTTTGTTGTGTGTCCACCGTCGCAGGTTGGTGACTAGATTGGTGCACACACATACATTCCTCCTCTGTGCTTATTCTGTCTTGTGTTGCTGTTAGCAATCGCCATCTCCTGCGATTGCCTTCTCACCTTATCTTCATGGTTGTGTGTTCATCGTCGCAGGGTGGCGACTAGATTGGTGGACACGCATACCCTCTGTCGCTTTGCTCTCTCTCTTTCAGGGCTATCTTGCCCTGCGTTTCTTCTCTTCGTACAATTCCTATCTGGCGTCTGTGGCAGGGCAGAGGAGCTGTTCCTCTGCACTCCACAGCTCCACCTGCCGACAGGAATTTCCCTCTACAGGTGCGTTGCACCTTTTGCTGGGTTCCCTCAAATTATACGCTTGTGGAGGATTTCTGCAGTGTCAGCGCACGTCCTGTGCGCTGATCACGGAGAGAATTCCACAATCGTTACAGTATGACCAGCCAAACCGAAATTCCCAGTGTAGAGGGAGTTTACGATTTGTACAATTTGGTCAAATATGGGTCCTGTATCTTTAAGAGGTTTAAGATACTGGACTCTGAAACTAGAGATGAGTTCATAACAGAATGTTCCAGATTCTTGGCAAATCCTGAATTTCAGGCCACCAATATTTCCACTTGGAGTGGTCAGATTGCTTACAATCTTTTCCAAGGGGATCTGTTTGTGTGGGCTGATGAGTATGCCAGACACAAGAATCTGAGACATAACCCTCGCAGGTTTCTGGCTCATGTGTTTTCTCGTAAGCTTAGAATTCCCCTGCCAGGCTGTTTGTATGAGTTTTTTTCCTGCTGTGCAAAATGCTGATCAGATTAGCTTATGCAACATTTCTCTGTCATTACCATATGTTAATGAGTTGGTGCTTGCAGGCCAATCTGCTGATTCGGCTTGTCAGCCAAAATATTCGTTGCCCATAGCAACCACAAATAAAGAGGTTATTTCTGTCAAGTCTGAAATGTGCAAAACCATTCAGTATGATAATCAGTTCAATGTTTCTTGCCACTTCAGCTTCCAAGCAGGTGCAAGAGAACTGCCTGGATACGCTTCTCGCATTAAGACAGCAGACATGCAAAGTTGCTGACAAGGGAAAAACTAAAAATCGCAAGCTTCTGAATAAAACACTCCCTATTGATGTTGCTCAGTCTCCGGGTTTTTTGCCCCAATCCAAAGCTTATGTGGATCCTATTATAGGTAGGATCGCACACTATATTATAGCAGTTAAAAAAATCTGTTCGTGTTCCTGATCTCCACCCATATGGAGATTATCTTGATACTGGCTTGTTTGAACCTCCATTTGCCTCATGGGAAATTGGGGCCTTCATGGAGGAATTTGATTTTGATTGGAAAGCCTTTCGCGATTATTACATCGCAAAAAGCGAAGATGTCTTGAATGATTGTCTTGATTCTATGTACCTTTTGATTGATTCTGACGAATGTGACGAGGGTGATGTGGATCTGATGATTTATGTATGGCAGACGATTTTAGATGAGTTGCACACACACCAATCAATTGATTCCAATAAAGAGACATCGTTGTCGGATGATTGTTCCTGCCTTTCTGGGGTAAAGCATGTGAGTCTTGACATTGTGCGATCTGAAATGAATGGGTGTACCACTGTGGTTGATTCCTGCGCGAATCCTGAAAGATTCTCTCCTGACTGTGTGCAGTTTGAATCTATGCGATCTAATGCCTGTTTCTCGGATATTCCTGCAGATTGTGATCAGCATGAATGTGCCAGTTTTCTCAAGGATGTGTGGGACCCCTTGTCATTTAGAGACAGATCTTTAAGATCTTCCATCGGTGATCCTGCTATGGGGAAAATTCCTAAATTATGCAGCATCAAAAGTAAAATTTATATGTCTAATAAAGTTTTTCCTGATGTTGTCACTATTTCTACTGCAAATGAGTCTTTGTCTCACCCTGTTCACACCTGTAAGGGCCCGTTGCCTGGTGAAAGTTGCTCCAGTGTTTCTGTCCTGAACGCCTTACAGTTTGCTCCGCAGATCACGGAGGTTTGCGCTATGGAAGCGTCAGTTTCACAACCTAAAGCGATTTTTGATTCGCAAGTTTTGCGTTCTGACTCCTCGGATTTGACATTGTTAGCCGAATCTAAGAGTGAGACAGCGCTTCGGTTTTGCGAATCTGATGCTGAAGCTTCTTTGCTTTGCCCAGAGAAGCTTTCTCTGAACCTGCCCTGTACCATGAATGAAAACATGATCTCCACTCGCACTGACATTTCTGAGTCCCTTTCTTGTTCTGAGGAAAATGCTGATTCTGCACCCTGTACTCTGGATGAGTTAATATGGCCTTGTTTAGAATCTCCTGCAGTGTCCCTAGAGGCTGTCTAGGTATTGCTACTATTCCCACCTGTTTTTCTGCAGTTTTGGAGTTGCAAGCTAGTTTGACTGCTACGCAGAATTCTGGGTGCAGTGAGTTCGAAGTTAGGGAGTCAGTGTTCCAGTAAATATTCCTGTACAGTCCACTCATGATGATGAAATTTAGTCTCAGCTTATGGTGAAACCATTCCTGGGACATCTGCACTGCCTGCAGGAGGTATTTAATGTTCAGCCCTGTAACATGGATAGATCAGAACCCTTCATAGAAAACTTGGAAAATGACATTTCTGAGGTCTTAGATGATGTTTTGGAGGTTTCCAAGTCCCTCCTAAAGGGTGCAGAACTTCTAGGAGATACCTCCTGCCCCCCAGATCCGTCTGAGGTTTTGCCCACTTTGGTGGGCATTGCTGTTGTGCTAACTACTGTTGCAGCTCTGGAGGAGCTTCAGTCTTGTGTAGTCAATCATGAACATAGGGTAGATACCAGTACAGTCACAGAGATTTCTAGGTTTGAGTCCAAGCCTTCTTTTGAAGGTCCAGTGCTTTCACTGCTCTTGATGATTATCTGCCCGGTTCTGGTTTTGGTCTTGTCGTGACGAACTCTGAGGTTGGTAGTTCCTCGACGTGTCCTGAGGTTTCCCTTGGGCTAGTGTACCCCGATGTGTTCTGTGACCCAGAAAGCCCAAGTGTGTCTCGGTTAGTGATGGGCGAACAGTGTTCGTCACTGTTCGGGTTCGCCCGGATTTTGGCCTGTTAGGGTTCGGTTCGGGAGGGTGCTCGAGCACGCTGCCCGAACCCGATCAGGCCTTCTGTGTTCGGCCGCACACAGCCGTGTCCGGCCGAACAAAGCACCCTATAGAGTCCCAGCATAAAGGGAGAGCATGCCCCGAGCGTGGGGGGGGGGTCGGAAATGCCCCCCACCCCTCCCCGCTAAGCTCTCCCTTCTGCTGGACCCTATAAAATTAAATAGAAGTCCCCCAAAGTACCAGTAGCAGGCTGGCAGGAAGAGGACAGGAAGCGGGCAGCCGGCAATCACAGGCGCTAGTACCATCTGGTACTTCCGCCCTCTCTCTGACGCACTTCCTGTTTACATTTGTAAGTCGCGTCAAGAGAGAACAGAAGTACCGCGATGACGCGTACGAGGGTACGTGTCATCATGTAGATGACGCGTACCCTCGTACACGTCATCGCGGTACTTCTGCTCTCTCTTGACGCGACTTACAAATGTAAACAGGAAGTGCATCAGAGAGAGGGCGGAAGTACCAGATGGCACTAGCGCCTATGCTCTCCGGCTGCCAGCTTGCTGTCCTCTTCCTGCCAGCCTGCTACAGGTACTTTGGGGGACTTCTATTTAATTTTATAGGGTCCAGCAGAAGGGAGAGCTTAGCGGGGAGGGGTGGGGGGCATTTCCGACCCCCCCCCCCCCGCGCTCGGGGCATGCTCTCCCTTTATGCTGGGACCCTATAGGGGCCCCAAAGGGACATGTTCGGGTTGGGTTCGGGGTTCGGCTCGAACATGCCGAATATCGGGGGCATGTTCGGCCGAACCCCCCCGAACCCGAACATCTAGATGTTCGCCCATCACTAGTCTCGGTTGCCAGCCTGCTCAGATGCTTCCTCGGTGGAAACCTGTTCTGATGTTGCCTGCCTGCCTGCATGCCCAGAGGTGGTCCCTGAAGGCCCTGGTCTTGATGCTTGTCCTGGTAATTCTGAATCCAGAATTGTCATTGGTTCCATAGGGGTTCTTGATAGTTCTCTGTGTGAGCCTGGTGATCGTTCTGCCCTCCTGGGGTCTCTGCGGAGCTTCAAAGTGTTCTGGGAGATCCTGGGAGAAATATTTCCTGATACCTTGAATGAGATCAGCAGTGGGTGCTTTGTGGAAAGGGACACTTCGAATGGGTATTGTGGCAGGTTTGGTATTTTTGGACGGTCCCTGGAAGGTGGTGGGCATGGCTCGGTGGGTGTCGATGACTTCTTCTCGGGCATTCACAGTCCTGATGGGTGTTACACTGAGACTTGTGGTACTGATGGGCATGTTTCGGTGGCTTCTCCTTCCGATGAGGTCGGTTTCGGGTGGGCTGACTCTGGAATTGGGCCTTTTCGGGCTGTCCCGACCTTCATGAGTCTTCAGTTAGAGTATTTTGCAAATATCAGGTTAGAGGCTCGTCTGGAATCCGACCCTAGAGGGGGAGTACTGTAATGATCCGCTCAGCTGCCTGCACAGGCGGGCAGATTTTTGACCACTGTTCAGGTCTGCATTCTGCAGGTCTCTGGAAGAGAGACCTTTTGTCAGTTTTGCAGCTTGCTGCTGCTGAGGAATTTGCATACGTTTGTCATGCAAATTGCCTAGCCACATCCTTTGTAGGCTTGCTCTATATATACCATGTGATTCCACAGTACGTCGCTGGTCATAAGGGTTTGTCCTGTGAAACACTCCTGGAGTGTCAGCCATGCTTATCGTTTGAAGATTAGCTTAGAGTAATTTCTGGGACTGCGCTAGGCATCCTTGCTAGAGCAGTCAGGATTGTATTATTTGTATTGCCTGTTCTGTCTCTCTTGCTGTATTTGGATCGCACTTGCTCTGGCGGAAAGAGCAGTGGATTCAGCTCGCTCTGTTTCTATACTTGGATCACACTCGCTCTGGCAGAAAGAGCGGTGGATCCTGCTAAAGCTATCTTGCTATACTTGGATCACACTTGCTCTGGCGGAAAGAGCAGGGGATCCTGCAAGCTTTGTTCCTTACTTGGATCGCACTCGCTCTGGCGGAAAGAGCAGTGGATCGTATCTCTCACTTATTCCTGTTTTTGTGTATCTGTCTCGTCTGATACGGACGCTTGCTGGAGGCTCGGTGAGGTAACCGTTAAGCAAGCGCTTGCGTTCTATGTTTCATGTTTGTCTGTCGGTGGTTAGTTAGGCGTGCTTGTCTCTGTTGTGCTTAACACGCGGAGACCGCGCAGTAAACGTGTTTGCTGTTGCGAATGAGTGCGGTGTTCGCGTTTAGTTAGCGTTTGTTATTTTCCTTATCTTCTCATTGTATGATTTGCTGTGCCTTTGCTACTCTCGTGCTCTGCCTTGCTGTAGCCTTGTGTCACCTCTGGCAATCGCCTCTCTCGCGATTGCGTTCCTACTTCATATCTGCTGTTGTGTATGCACCGTCGCGGGTTGGCGACTAGATTGGTGCACACACATACATTCTGTCCCTTTGCTCAATCTCATTCGCAATCGCTTCTCAGGCGATTGCGTTCTCACTTGGTTTCCTTTGTTGTGTGTCCACCGTCGCAGGTTGGCGACTAGATTGGTGCACACACATACATTCCTCCTCTGTGCTTATTCTGTCTTGTGTTGCTGTTAGCAATCGCCATCTCCTGCGATTGCCTTCTCACCTTATCTTCATGGTTGTGTGTTCATCATCGCAGGGTGGACACACATACCCTCTGTCGCTTTGCTCTCTCTCTTTCAGGGCTATCTTGCCCTGCGTTTCTTCCCTTCATACAATTCCTGTCTGGCGTCTGTGGCAGGGCAGAGGAGCTGTTCTTCTGCACTCCACAGCTCCACCTGCCGACAGGAATATCCCTCTACAGGTGCGTTGCACCTTTTGCTGGGTTTCCTCAAATTATACGCTTGTGGAGGATTTCCGCAGTGTCAGCGCACATCCTGTACGCTGATCACGGAGAGAATTCCACAATCGTTACATGCGGGAACCCAATCACCCGCCCACACGCTCAGATTGCCCTCAGACCCCCCCTTATCAATTCGCCAGTGCATTATTTACATCTGTTCTTCCCTGTAATAACTCACTAATCACCTGTCAATCACCTATCAATCACCCATTAATCACCCCCTGTCACTGCCACCCATCAATCAGCCCCTTAACTGCCCCTTGCGGGCAATCTGATCACCCACCCACACCATCAGATTGCCCAAGACCTGCCCTCAGATCACCTCCAAAGTGCATTGTTTACATCTGTTCTGCCATCTAATCACCCACTGATCACCCATCAATCACCCATCAATCACCCCCTGTCACTGATACCCATCAGATAAGACCCCTATCTGCCCATAGGACACCCAATCACCCGCCCACACCCTCAGAATGCCCTCAGACCCCAGCCCTAAACGCCAGTGCATTGCTTGCATCTATTTTCCCCCTCTAATTACACCTTGAGACACCCATCAATCACCTCCTGTCACGACCTGTCACCCCCAGCACACCTACCCATCAGATCAGGCCCTAATTTGCCCCGTGTGGGCTCCTGATCACTCGGCCAAACCCTCAGATCCCCCTCAGACCCCCTTCCGATCACCTCCCCAGTGCATTGATTGCATCTATTTTCCCCTCTAACCACCCCCTGAGACACCCATCAATCACCTCCTGTCACCCCTCTAGCACTCCTATCCATCAGATCAGGCCCAATACAACCTGTCATCTAAGAGGCCACCCTGCTTATGACCGGTTCCACAAAATTTGCCCCCTCATAGACCACCTGTCATCAAAATTTGCAGATGCTTATACCCCTGAACAGTCATTTTGAGAAATTTGGTTTCCAGACTACTCACGGTTTTGGGCCCGTAAAATGCCAGGGCAGTATAGGAACCCCACAAGTGACCCCTTTTTAGAAAAAAGACACCCTAAGGTATTCTGTTAGGTGTATGACGAGTTCATAGAAGATTTTATTTTTTGTCAAAAGTTAGCTGAAATTTATTTTTATTGTTTTTTTCACAAAGTGTCATTTTTTACTAACTTGTGACAAAAAATTAAATCTTCTATGAACTCACCATACACCTAACGGAATACCTTGGGGTGTCTTCTTTCTAAAATGGGGTCACTTGTGGGGTTCCTATACTGCCATGGCCTTTTAGGGGCCCTAAACCGTGAGGAGTAGTCCAGAAAACAAATGCCTCAAAATGACCTGTGAATAGGACGTTGGGCCCCTTAGCGCACCTAGGCTGCAAAAAAGTGTCACACATGTGGTATCGCCGTTCTCAGGAGAAGTAGTATAATGTGTTTTGGGGTGTATTTTTACACATACCCATGCTGGGTGGGAGAAATCTCTCTGTAAATGGACAATTGTGTGTAAAAAAAATCAAAAATCAAAAATCATTTACAGAGATATATCCCACCCAGCATGGTTATATGTAAAAATACACCACAAAACACATTATACTACTTCTCCTGAGTACAGCGATACCACATGTGTGGCACTTTTTTGCAGCCTAACTGTGCTAAGGGGCCCAAAGTCCAATGAGTACCTTTAGGATTTCACAAGTCATTTTGAGACATTTGGGTTCAAGACTACTCCTCACGGTTTAGGGCCCCTAAAATGCCAGGGCAGTATACGAACCCCACAAGTGACCCCATTTTAGAAAGAAGACCCCCCCAAGGTATTCTGTTAGGTGTATGATGAGTTCATAGAAGATTTTATTTTTTGTCACAAGTTAGCGGAAATTGATTTGTATTGGGTGTTTTTTTTCACAAAGTGTCATTTTCCGCTAACTTGTGACAAAAAAAAAATCTTTTATGAACTCACCATACTCCTAACAGAATATCTTGGGGTGTCTTCTTTCTAAAATGGGGTCACTTGTGGAGTTCCTATACTGCCCTGGCATTTTAGGGGCCCTAAACCGTGATGAGTAGTCTAGAATCCAAATGCCTCAAAATGACCTGTGAATAGGACGTTAGGCCCCTTAGCGCACCTAGGTTGCAAAAAAGTGTCACACATGTGGTATCGCCGTACTCAGAAGAAGTAGTGTAATGTGTTTTGGGGTGTATTTTTATACATACCCATGCTGGGTGGGAGAAATCTCTCTGTAAATGGACAATTGTGTGTAAAAAAAATAAACAAATTGTCATTTACAGAGATACTTCTCCCACCCAGCATCTGTATGTGTAAAAATACACCACAAAACACATTATACTACTTCTCCTGAGTACGGCGGTACCACATGTGTGGCACTTTTTTGCACCCTAAGTGCGCTAAGGGGCCCAAAGTCCAATGAGTACCTTTAGGATTTCACACGTCATTTTGAGACAGTCTTTGGTTTCAAGACTACTCCTCACGGTTTAGGGCCCTTAAAATGCCAGGGCAGTATAGGAACCCCACAAATGACCCCATTTTAGAAAGAAGACACCCAAAGGTATTCCGTTAGGAGTATGGTGAGTTCATAGAAGATTTTATTTTTTGTCACAAGTTAGCGGAAAATGACACTTTGTGAAAAAAAAACAATTAAAATCAATTTCCGCTAACTTGTGACAAAAAAAAAAAAATCTTCTATGAACTCACCATACTCCTAACGGAATACCTTGGGGTGTCTTCTTTCTAAAATTGGGTCATTTGTGGGGTTCCTATACTGCCTTGGCATTTTAGGGGCCCTAAATCGTGAGGAGTAGTCTTGAAACCAAATTTCGCAAAATGACCTGTGAAATTCTAAAGGTACTCATTGGACTTTGGGCCCCTTAGCACAGTTAGGGTGCAAAAAAGTGCCACACGTGGTATCGCCGTACTCAGGAGAAGTAGTATAATGTGTTTTGGGGTGTATTTTTACACATACCCATGCTGAGTGGGAGAAATATCTCTGTAAATAGACAATTGTGTGTAAAAAAAAATCAAAAAATGGTCATTTACGGAGATATTTCTCCCACCCAGCATGGGTATGTGTAAAAATACACCCCAAAACACATTATACTACTTCTCCTGAGTACGGCAATACCACATGTGTGGCACTTTTTTGCAGACTAAATGCGCTAAGGGGCCCAAAGTCCAAGGAGCATCTTTAGGCTTTACAGGGGTGCTTACAATTAGGCACCCCCCAAAATGCCAGGACAGTGAACACACACCACAAATGACCCCATTTTGGAAAGTAGACATTTCAAGGTATTCAGAGAGGAGCATAGTGAGTCCGTGGCAGATTTCATTTTTTTTTTTTTGTCGCAAGTTAGAAGAAATGGAAACTTTTTTTTTTTGTCACAAAGTGTCATTTTCTGCTTACTTGTGACAAAAAATAAAATCTTCTATGAACTCACCATGCCTCTTTTTGAATACTTTGGGATGTCTTCTTTCCAAAATGGGGTCATTTGGGGGGTATTTATACTATCCTGGAATTTTAGCACCTCATGAAACCTGACAGGTGGTCAGAAAAGTCAGAGATGCTTTAAAATGGGAAAATTCACTTTTTGCACCATAGTTTGTAAACGCTATAACTTTTACCCAATCCAATAAATATACACTGAATGTTTTTTTTTTATCAAAGACATGTAGCAGAATAACTTTCGCGCTCAAATGTATAGGAAATTTTACTTTATTTGAAAAATGTCAGCACAGAAAGTTAAAAAAAGTCATTTTTTTTGACAAAATTCATGTCTTTTTTGATGAATATAATAAAAAGTAAAACTCGCAGCAGCAATCAAATAGCACCAAAAGAAAGCTGTATTAGTGACAAGAAAAGAAGGTAAAATTCATTTAGGTGGTAGGTTGTATGACCGAGCAATAAACCGCGAAAGCTGCAGTGGTCTGAATGGAAAAAAAGGCTCTGGTCCTTAAGGGGCGAAAAGACTGTGGTCCTCAAGTGGTTAAGGTAGTGTTAGGAGTTAAGTGTATGGTCAGGGGTTTCATTAGATATTTGGGTTTTAATGTAAGCTACCCTCTAGATTGTAAGATCACAAGGGAAGGGAAGGAAAGCCCCTCCCCCTCTCCCCAATGTTATCAATTGAACATCACTCCATATATATAAGCTATGTATGTATTTTGTACTTGTGTTGCTGCATGTTCTGATTGTACTGTGTGTTGAACACTATTGTCTGTTTTGTACTCTGTATAGGGCTATGGATACTGATACTGGCACCTTATAAATACCAACAATAATAATAATATGGCTAGGGATATCTCGTCAAGTAGAGGTTACTTCAGGCATGGGCAAACTTGGCCCTCCAGCTGTTACAGAACTACAAGTCCCACAATGCATTTGCCTTTATGAGTCATGACTGTGGCTGTCAGGCTCCTGCAATGCATTGTGGGACTTGTAGTTCCATAACATCTGGAGGGCCAAGTTTACCCATGCCTGGGTTAGTTAGTGCTAAAAGTGTAAGGGTGTGTATACACATCCAATTTTTATTGGCCAATTTTTCTACTTCCATGTAGTATGAGAGCTTACACAATCTGTTCATAGTACTTAAAATCTGTTGGCTCTCATACTACATGGAAGTGGTCATAGTGCCAATTATCGGTCAACCAAAATTGCATTCTTAAGCCTGGTACACACTTTCAATTATGATTGGCTAATCACTGACCAATTTTAACACCTCATCGTAGTATTAGGGTTCACCTACACATTCTGCTCATAGTATTTAATATATGCTGACCCTCATTCTACATGGAGGTGGTAAAACTGGTCAGTAATTGGCCAATCAAAATTGAAATTGTGTTCCAGGCTTTAGAATGAGAATAAGATGCTGATTTCATAACACCTTCTGCTACTGATTAAATATTATGGTTAGCAAATAATCATTTGTTACTGCATGACAAACGCATCTGTCTATGGTATAGGTTTGTTTATTTTATTGTGAAGCTTGTTAGTATGACAATTCAAATACATGTTAAATACCTGAATTCAAATGTTATTCCTGGTATAGTAAGTCCAATAGCCCTCGCCCCAGGATTCCTGGGAGGAAAACATACATATTTGATGTGGTGGGAATCTTTCAGGACTCCCCTTCTATCTCTACCAGCAGGAATGTGAGTACAATTAGATGAACACTGGCATCCTTCACAAGCATGTTGTATGGTTTTCAGTCACAAAGGAAGGACAATCTTTGATAATACAATACATTTTTTTCAAAGCGAATATGAACAAAATTCCACCACAGCACACACATAGCTCAGTAGAAAAAGGCTACTCTCGCTTATCTACTGCACATACATTGTACACATACACTCCAATGGCTACATAAATATCTCAACACACACAATAATATCCAAAATGAAAAGACAGAGAAGCGTACGTTTAATTAATCATACACATGACTTAGTTGTATTTCCTGTACATCAAAATTAGAGATGATCACACTACTTTTGCTGTACAAATGAGAAAAAAAAAATAAGTAATTTACATTTTTAGCACAATTAAAAATATGAAAAAAAGAGAATATATTTAGTGACTCCCCCCCCCCCTTCACACACACACACACACACACACACACACTTTTTGCTTGGATTACTGCATTGCACACTCTTGGCATTCTCTTGATGAGCTTCAAGAGGTAGTCACCTGAAATGGTTTTCACTTCACAGGTGTGCCCTGTCAGGTTTAAGAAGTGGGATGTCTTCCCTCATAAATGGGGTTGGAACCATCAGTTGCGTTGTGGAGAAGTCAGGTGGATACACAGCTAATAGTCATACTGAACAGACTGTTAGAATTTGTATTATGGAAAAAAAAAAGCAGCTAAGTAAAGAAAAACGAGTGACCATCATTGCTTTAAGAAATGAAGGTCAGTCAGTGTAACGATCGGTGTAACACAGAGAGGGTCTGATTACTGGTGAACTGCAGTATCACCGAGAATACAGAATATTCTGTATTCACCAATAGATCATTGGTGATCTGCAGTATCACCGACAATCAGATATATCTACTAACCTCTGGACACCTGAGATAACAAGTGAGTGTTTAGATGCAACAGTATACTTTGAGTACTTCTCCAGAAGTATGTTCCTTCCTCTGGCCTAGACTCTCCAGGGGGGAGGAGCTAGGCTGAGGGGAGGAAGGACAGAGCGTGAGTGACACCCAAGAGAGAGGGTGTCACTAACAGGTCTAGTAACTGCCTCTAACAGTAAGGCCAGTTCTCAAGGTCGGGCAAGCCAGGTCGTTAACACACAGACAGATAAGGTACAGATTCAGGAGACAGATACGGAATCCAATAAACAGACAGGGTTTGGCAACGCAGTAACAGAAATAGCAAGGTACAGAATCAGAGTTCAGAGGAGTGGTCAGACAGGCAAAAGGTCATAACAAATAATACAGATCAATATTCCTAATGCTAAGGTGTGAGTTCCTAGATCGTCAACACCTTTGGAAACTATGCTAGAACACAGATACAGACAAGGTCTGAGTGCTACCATGTAGTGATCGCAACGGCAGACAACCAGAGAATGACCAGCACCCAGTATATATAGCAAAGCGCTCTCCAGCGCCTCCCCTAAGGGCTGGACCAAGGGCAGGTGGTGAAAATGTCAGCTGACCCGCCTGGTCAGCTGACCCTTTTCTGGCTGTCATATAAGCTCTGCCTCTCAGCGCGCGCGCGCGCGTCCTTCTGAACCTGTGTGGACTAGCAGTCCCAGCCACACCAGACATGTCTTGTAATGTGACCACTGATTCAGGCGCGGAGACAGCTGCCCCGCTCTCTAAGCGAGCGGCGGTTTCCCCGCGTCCAGCCGCAATGCTAGCTGCTATGTCATGCGTACAATCCGCCGCCTCCAACGTGGACTCCACCGCTCTGCCCATGCGGCATGCGGCGGTTTCTTCGCGTTGTGCCGCCATGTTAGACGCGGAAATAGCCGCCTCACTCTGAGCCCTTGCGGCGGCTTTTCCGCGTTTCCTCACAGTACCCCCCCCCTGAGGAGTGAACTCCGGACAGCTCCTACCAGGCTTCTCAGGATGCAACGCGTGGAACTCCCTTCTTAATTTGTCAGCATGCATGCGACATTCAGGTACCCATGATCTCTCCTCAACACCATACCCTTTCCAATGAACCAGATATTGCACTGAGTTCTGAACTATGCGAGAGTCTAGATCTTCTCTACTTCGTACTCAGGTTGGTCATCTATCATCACAGGAGGAGGAGGAGTGGGACCTACATGAACTGCTGGCTTAAGCAGGGACACGTGAAAGGATCTTACGCCGCACATACTGGCAGGGAGGTCAATGGCATAAGTGACATCGTTGATCTTTCTGGTCACTGGGAATGGACCCACATACCTGGGCCCCAACTTAACCGAGGGATTTTTCAAGGTCAAGTGACGTGTGGACACCCAGACTAAATCTCCTGGCAAAAACCTCCACTCTAAGGAACGTCTCTTGTCAGCTTGATCTTTTTGACTTTGAAACGCCTTCTCCAAATTATTTTTCACAATCCACCATATATCGTTAAATGACCTTTGCCAGGCCTCCAGAGCTGGAAACGGAGTGGAGGCAACTGGCAATGGGGAGAATTTAGGCAACTTCCCGGTCACTACCTGGAATGGACAAAATCCTGAAGAGGAACTTTTCAAATTATTGTGCGCAAATTCTGCAAAGGGCAAAAACTTGACCCAATCATTTTGCGCTTCTGCAATGTAACACCTCAAAAACTGTTCTAATGATTGGTTGACTCTTTCCGTCTGATTATTGGTCTGTGGGTGGTAGCCCGACGAAAATGACAGTTCCATGCCCATTTGGTGACAGAATGCCCTCCAAAATCTGGAAACAAATTGTACTCCCCTATCTGACACGATGTTTTCCGGAATGCCATGCAATTGGAAAACGTAGATGATGAACAAATCGGCCAATTCCTGGGCCGAGGGGAGTCCTTTCAAAGGCACAAAATGGGCCATTTTACTAAAGCGGTCGACTACCACCCAAATGACCGACATGCCCTCAGACCTGGGGACCTCACCCACAAAATACATGGACAAGTGGGTCCATGGCTCACTCGGGGTGGGCAAGGGCTGCAATCTTCCCACAGGTGCCAGTCGGGAGGGCTTACTCCTCGCACACACCGCACACTCTCTGACAAACTCTTTGCAATCGGCTGCCAGAGACGGCCACCAAGCGCATCTGGCTACAAGGTCCTGTGTTCTGGAGGCCCCAGGGTGTCCCGCATTCCTGTGTGAATGGAACATCTGTAAAATCTGAAGGTGAAATGGCAGTGGAATAAACATAACCCCTTTGGGCTTCCCCTCCGGGATGTCCTGCTGGAAAGGACCTAAAGTCTCAGTTGTAGCTAATACCAGTTTCTGTGGGACAATGGTCTCTGGGAGGGAGGGCTGTGCTGTCTCTGGCTCAAAGCATCTAGACAGGGCATCTGCCTTAATGTTTTTGCTCCCTGGGGTGTACGTAATTATAAATCTGAATCTCGAGAAAAACAATGACCATCAGGCCTGACGGGGGCTTAATCTCTTGGCTCCCTCGATGTATTCTAAATTTTTGTGATCAGTGTAAACTGTAATCGTATGTTCTGCTCCTTCCAACCAATGACGCCATTCTTCAAAGGCCAATTTGATGGCCAGGAGCTCCCTGTTGCCTATATCGTAGTTTCTCTCTGCTGGAGAGAACCTACGAGAAAAATAGGCACATGGGTGCAATCTACCCTGCAACCCTGACCGCTGGGACAGCACAGCCCCTACCCCAACCTCTGAGGCGTCCACCTCAACAATAAAGGGATAGGAGGTGTCAACGTGTCTTAGGATGGGTGCAGAGCAAAACAAATCTTTCAAAGTGGAGAATGCATGCAGAGCCTCTGGAGACCAGTGGGTAGTATCTGCCCCTTTCTTAGTGAGACTGGTGAGGGGTGCAATGACAGTGAAGTACCCCTTTATGAACCTTCTATAGTAATTGGCAAAGCCTAAAAATCTCTGAAGAGATTTTAACCCCACTGGTTGAGGCCATTCCAACACAGCAGAGACCTTGGCAGGATCCATAGACAGGTCCGAGGTGGAAATTATGTACCCTAAACAGGTGACAGATGTTACCTCGAAGATGCATTTCTCTAATTTAGCGTAAAGCATGTTTTGCCTTAGTTTATCCAATACAAACTTGACATGTGTCCTGTGCTTAGAGAGGTTGTTGGACAAAATAAGTATATCATCTAGGTATACCAACACGAACCTGCCCAATACCTCCCTGAATACCTCATTAATCAGTTCCTGAAAGACGGCCGGGGCGTTACACAGCCCGAAGGACATCACCAGGTACTCGTAATGCCCGTCGGGCGTGTTAAAGGCCGTCTTCCATTCATCGCCCTTTTTGATCCGCACCAGGTTGTATGCACCCCGTAAATCCAATTTTGAAAAGATCTTAGCGTCGGTTATCTGTGTAAACAAGTCATCTATCAAGGGCAACGGGTAGGGATTCTTTACTGTGATTTTATTCAGGCCCCGGTAGTCAATGCAAGGCCGCAGGCCTCCGTCTTTTTTCTTAACAAAAAAGAAACCTGCGCCAGCAGGTGACCGGGAAGGGCGAATGAACCCCTTGGCTAAATTTTCACGAATGTATTCCTGCATGGCCACTTTCTCTGGACCAGACAAATTGTAAAGATGGCCCCTAGGGGGCATACAACCTGATCGGAGATCGATGGGGCAATTAAAGGGGCGATGTGGAGGTAACTTATCTGCAGCCTTGGGACAGAACACATCAGAATACTCGGAATATTGTACTGGTACCCCCTCCACATGAATCCTGGTCTGGCCCAATGTCACCTTCCCTAAACACTGCTGGAAACAATGGGTTGACCAGCTAGTTAACTGCCCAGTGGTCCAATCGATCTGTGGGGAGTGAAGGTGCAACCATGGCATGCCAAGGATGACTGTGGAGGTGGTCATGTGTAATACAAAAAACTGTAATTTTTCGGTGTGTAGTACCCCTATAGTGACTTCCTCCTCTGGTGTCTGAGACAGCGGATGATTACTTTGCAGGGGGGAATCATCAACTGCCGTAACCTGAATGGGTGGTTTTACTGGGGTGAACGAAATACCCAATTTCTTCGCAAATTCAAAATCCATAAAATTAGCTGCAGAGCCTGAATCAATAAAAGCCTCAGTAACCTCAGTTTTATCTTCCCATGTGACTGTACAGGGAAGGAGTAACCGCTTATCTTCTAGGGGTAAAAGTCGCGTGCCTAGGGTGCTACCCCCTACAACTCCTAGGCGATAGCGTTTCCCGGCTTGTTAGGACAATTACATACTCTATGACCCCCCTCTGCGCAGTAAAGACACAGCCGCTCAGACATCCTGCGTCTTCGCTCCACTTGGGATAGTTTCGACCGACCAATTTGCATTGGTTCGGGTGGAGGCGAGACAGGAGGAGGTGGAGTTACTGGAGGTCCAGCGTAGGACACCATTCTTACATGACTACTACCCCGGGTCTGTTTTTGATAGCGCAGTCTACGATCGATTCGAATGGCCGATGAAATGGCCTCATCGACTGTCTTAGGTTCAGGCAGACTTAACATGAGATCTGAAACCTCATCCGACAACCCTGATAAGAAGCAATCTAATAGGGCATAGGTGTCCCACCTGGCTGAAATTGACCACCTCCTAAATTCGGCTGCGTAATCTTCGACCGGACCCCTGCCTTGACGCAAGAGCTTGAGCTTCCGCTCAGAGGTCGCGGCAAGGTCTGGGCCATCGTAAATTACTGCCATGGCTTTAAAAAATTCATCCACTGAAGAGAGGGCCAAATCCCCGGTGGGCAAACTGTACGCCCACGTCTGAGAATCGCCTGATAACAAAATCTTAATGAATGTGACCCTTTGGGCCACAGTTCCTGAAGATCGGAGTTTCAACTCAAAGTAAGATAACACTCTACTTCTAAAATTTCGGAAGTCTGATCTGTGACCAGAAAATTTCTCAGGTACAGGCAAACGCATGTCAGAGCTAGGAGGGGATCGCACCTCATCCACTGCTGTCTGGAGGGTTTGTAAAGAACCAGACAAAGCTTCAATCATAGTCTTGTGACTACCCAGCACTTGATTGATGTTGTCCACTGAAGTGGCAAGTGCGGCCATGACGGTCAGTGCGTGCGTCCATTATTTTTTGGTCTGCCGTTCTGTAACGATCAGTGTAACACAGAGAGGGTCTGATTACCAGTGAACTGCAGTATCACCGAGAATACAGAATATACCCGATCATTGGTGATCTGCAGTATCACCGACAATCAGATATATCTACTAACCTCTAGACACCTGAGATAACAAGTGAGTGTTTAGATGCAACAGTATACTTTGAGTACTTCTCCAGAAGTATGTCCCTTCCTCTGGCCTAGACTCTCCAGGGGGGGAGGAGCTAGGCTGAGGGGAGGAAGGACAGAGCGTGAGTGACACCCAAGAGAGAGGGTGTCACTAACAGGTCTAGGAACTGCCTCTAACAGTAAGGCCAGTTCTCGAGGTCGGGCAAGACAGGTAGTTAACACACAGACAGATAAGGTACAGATTCAGGAGACAGATACGGAATCCAATAAACAGACAGGGTTTGGCAATGCAGTAACAGAAATAGCAAGGTACAGAATCAGAGTTCAGAGGAGTGGTCAGACAGGCAAAAGGTCATAACAAATAATACAGATCAATATTCCTAATGCTAAGGTGTGAGTTCCTAGATCGTCAACACCTTTGGAAACTATGCTAGAACACAGATACAGACAAGGTCTGAGTGCTACCACGTAGTGATCGCAATGGCAGACAACCAGAGAATGACCAGCACCCAGTATATATAGCAAAGCGCTCTCCAGCACCTCCCCTAAGTGCTGGACCAATGGCAGGTGGTGAAAATGTCAGCTAACCCGCCTGGTCAGCTGACCCTTTTCTGGCTGTCATATAAGCTCTGCCTCTCAGTGCAGTGCTGGGCCGAAATTACGCATTAGCGTAATTACGCATCGTAATTCACTACAAATGCACCGTAAGCGTTACGTGTAAGGTTACGGTATTACGCGTAATTAATTACGTGTAGATCGTTGGGTTACGTTTTACGCGTAACAAATTACGCGTAAGACAGTAAATTCCCATTGAAATTACACAGTCTGCCGTAATCGCGTAATATTACGCTCCCGTATAATATAAAAAAGCCGCCGACTTTAAGGGTTAATAGCAAAGCCCCCTTAAGTGCTAAGAGCCTCAAATTTGGAGAATATATTAAGGAGATCAGAAGGAATAAGAGGAAAAAATTTTTTTCAAAAAGACCTTATAGTTTTTGAGCAAATCGATGTTAAAGTTTCAAAGGAAAAATATATACATTTAAAAACCCGCCGACTTTAACGGTTAATAGCAAAGCCTGCTTAAAATTTAGGAACACCAAATTCACAGGGTATATTAAGGGGATCAGTGGGAATAAGAGGAAACATTTTTTTTTCAAAAAGACCTTATAGTTTTTGAGAAAATCGATTTTTAAGTTTCAAGGGCGAAAATGTCTTTTAAATGCGGAAAATGTCAGTTTTTTTTGCACAGGTAACAATAGTGTTTTATTTTCATAGATTCCCCCAAGTGGGAAGAGTTTTACTTACTTCGTTCTGAGTGTGGGAAATATAAAAAAAAAACGACGTGGGGTCCCCCCTCCCAGACCTCTTTAACCCCTTGTCCCCCATGCAGACTGGGATAGCCAGAATGCGGAGCACCGGCCGCGTGGTGCTCCGCACCCTGACTATACCAGCCCGCATGGTCCATGGATTGGGGGGTCTCGGAAGGGGAGGGGCAGCAAAGCTTTCCCCTCCCCCTCTGAGCCCTTGTCCAATCCAAGGACAAGGGGCTCTTCTCCACCTCCGATGGGCGGTGGAGGTGGAGGCCGCGATTTCCTGGGGAGGGGTTCATGGTGGCATCTGGGAGTCCCCTTTAAAAAGGGGTCCCCCAGATGCCCACCCCCCTCCCAGGAGAAATGAGTATAGAGGTACTTGTAGTACCCCTTACCCATTTCCTTTAAGAGTTAAAAGTAAATAAACACACAAACACATAGAAAAAGTATTTTAATTGAACAAAAAACATAACCACGAAAAAAGTCCTTTAATATTCTTAATTAACCATTAATACTTACCTGTCCCTTTAAAAGCCAGTTCCCACGCAATATCCTCGGAAATATACTAATCAGTTACAATGTAACAAAGTTATTACAATGTAACAACTTTGTTACTTTGTAACACCACCGCACCCGACGTCACTCGCCGCTCACCCGCCGGCCGCCGCATACACGCTAGTCCCCGCCGGCTCCCGCCGTCCACTCCGCCCACACCTGTCACTCATATACATGCTGGCACCCATGGGTGCCAGCATGTATATAGGTGACATGTGGGAGAGGCGGGGAGGGCAGCAGAGCCGGTGGGGACTTAGCGTCCCTTCACCCGACAGAGCTCTGAGCTATATTAGCTCAGAGCTCTCGAAAGCATCTTTGTATTTGGGCTCCAAGGAGCCCCATTGGTCCTTAGCAGACCAATGGGGTTCCTTCAAATCAGAAGGAACCCCATTGGTCTGCTAAGGACCAATGGGGCTCCTTGGAGCCCAAATACAAAGATGCTTAGAGAGCTCTGAGCTATAGCTCAGAGCTCTGTCGGGTCCTGCAGCACAGACGCGGCGGCGGCGGCGGCGGTGAGTGACGTCGGGTGCGGCGTAGTTACAATGTAACAAAGTTGTTACATTGTAATAACTTCGTTACATTGTAACTGATTAGTATATTTCCGAGGATATTGCGTGGGAACTGGCTTTTAAAGGGACAGGTAAGTATTAATGGTTAATTAAGAATATTAAAGGACTTTTTTCGTGGTTATGTTTTTTGTTCAATTAAAATACTTTTTCTATGTGTTTGTGTGTTTATTTACTTTTAACTCTTAAAGGAAATGGGTAAGGGGTACTACAAGTACCTCTATACTCATTTCTCCTGGGAGGGGGGTGGGCATCTGGGGGACCCCTTTTTAAAGGGGACTCCCAGATGCCACCATGAACCCCTCCCCAGGAAATCGCGGCCTCCACCTCCACCGCCCATCGGAGGTGGAGAAGAGCCCCTTGTCCTTGGATTGGACAAGGGCTCGGAGGGGGAGGGGAAAGCTTGGCTGCCCCTCCCCTTCCGAGACCCCCCAATCCATGGACCATGCGGGCTGGTATAGGCAGGGTGCGGAGCCCCACGCGGCTGGTGCTCCGCATTCTGGCTATCCCAGTCTGCATGGGGGACAAGGGGTTAAAGAGGTCTGGGAGGGGGGACCCCACGTCGTTTTTTTTTTATATTTCCCACACTCAGAACGAAGTAAGTAAAACTCTTCCCACTTGGGGGAATCTATGAAAATAAAACACTATTGTTACCTGTGCAAAAAAAACTGACATTTTCCGCATTTAAAAGACATTTTCGCCCTTGAAACTTAAAAATCGATTTTCTCAAAAACTATAAGGTCTTTTTGAAAAAAAAATGTTTCCTCTTATTCCCACTGATCCCCTTAATATACCCTGTGAATTTGGTGTTCCTAAATTTTAAGCAGGCTTTGCTATTAACCGTTAAATTCGGCGGGTTTTTAAATGTATATATTTTTCCTTTGAAACTTTAACATCGATTTGCTCAAAAACTATAAGGTCTTTTTGAAAAAAAAATTTTTCCTCTTATTCCTTCTGATCTCCTTAATATATTCTCCAAATTTGAGGCTCTTAGCACTTAAGGGGGCTTTGCTATTAACCCTTAAAGTCGGCGGCTACCTAACATTGATCCATGCGTCAACTTTTCCGCTTGGCAGCATGACCTTACGCATTAATTGCTAGGAGGATTTTACGCGTAAGCCTATAACGTAATAACTTGAATTACGGTATACTTACGCGTAATTGCGTAAGTGCTATGCGTAATTATAGACATGTACCGAAATTGAATGTCTATGCCGTAAGCGTAATTTCGTAATGCGTAATAGCGTAAAATTACGCGTAATGATCCGTAAGCGTAGCTTTCTCCATTACGACCAGCACTGTCTCAGTGCGCTCGCGCATCATTCTCAACCTGTGTGGACTAGCAGTCCCAGCCACACCAGACATGTCTTGTAATGTGACCACTGATTCAGGCGCAGAGACCGCCGCCCCGCTCTCTAAGCGAGCGGCGGTTTCCCCGCGTCCAGCCGCAATGCCAGCTGCTATGTCATGCGTACAATCCGCCGCCTCCAACGCGGACTCCACCGCTCTGCCCATGCAGCATGCGGCGGTTTCTTCGCGTTGTGCCGCCCTGTTAGACGCGGAAACAGCCGCCTCACTCTGAGCCCTTGCGGCGGCTTTTCCGCGTTTCCTCACAGTCAGTCCGAAAAATTGGGAAAACTTTGAAAGAGTCCCTAAGTGCAGTCTCAAAAACCATCAAACGCTACAAAGAAACTGGCTCACATGCGGACCGCCCCAGGAAAGGAAGACCAAGAGTTACCTCGGCTGCGGAGGATAAGTCTGTGCAAAAATACAAAAAGTCTTTATTGAAGACAACACTTGTGCAAAAATGTTCATAAAAGGTATCCTTCAGGAAACATTGTCAACATTGGCAAACATGCAGCAGTGATTAACATCAAGATTAGTGCAGTTGTAAATATTGAGGCGACAACGTCGACTTGTTTTGGGATAGACCCTTCATCAGGCCTCCACATATAAAGACAAATCTGTATAGTTAACACATGTTCACAGGAACCACACATGGCAGGATCTGGATCCTATAGAGCCTTCCCTGTCCTCTCTTGTACTCTTCATTCCAGCACCCTTACCTCCATTTAATTTGCCACCTCAGGCGGCTTCGAAAGCACTTGTGCCCCTGAGTGCTTCTAAAGATGGGCGGCTTCATACTGCACGGAGCCGTCCTTCTCATCTTCAGAAGCACTCGGGGAAACAACCAATTGGTCGAGTACACACATCGGGGGTGACAATGCTGGAAATCAGGTGCTCTGATTGAAGTCAGACTGGATTAGCTGCATGCTTGTTTCAGGTGTGTGATTCAACCATTACTGCAGCCAAAGAGATCAGCAGGAATCCGGCAACTGGTATAGTTTAAAAGGAAACATCCATATCCCTCTCAGTTAAGGTTCCCTTTAAAGATTGTTACCCACTAGTCTCATTGTCTATTCTGTAGCATTGTCTACATTGCAAACTGTACAATGCTACAGAATATACAGTGCTTTGTAATAAAACAATAATTCACTTTACCCAGATGCCCTTTTTTCTCTGTATATACGGTATTGATAAACTTATTTTTTTGCTGTGCATTTTCCAATGTGGAAAATGTGGCTGGATAGTGTAATGGTTAAGGGCTCAGCCTCTGACACAGGCGACCTGAGTTCAAATCCTGGCTCAGCCTGTTTAGTAAACCAGCATCTATTCAGTTGGAGACTTTGAGCAAGTCTCCCTAACATTGCTACTGCCTATAGAGCGCATCCTAGTGGCTGCAGCTCTGGTGCTTTGAGTCAGCCAGGAGAAGAGCACAAAGTGTTTGTCTGTGTTGTTTGTCAATGCATACCATGCTCATTTATACGTGTTAAATTGTGTGCGATTTCAGATTAAAACAATACATTTTATTTTAGAATGCAAGTGGGGAAAAATGTGTCCAGGTTTTTATGCATGGATGGGAAAATGTATTTGTGACAAAGCCCAAGATTAAGAGTCCCTTCCTGAGTAGAGATGGGCTGAACGGTTCGCCGGCGAACGGTTCCAGGCGAACATCGGGTGGTTCGCCTTCGCCGGCGAAGGTGAACTTTCCCGGAAGTTCGATTCGCCCCATAATGCTCTATGAGGGTCAACTTTGACCCTCTGCATCACAGTCAGCAGGCGCATTGTAGCCAATCCGGCTATACTAAGCCCTGGAGCCCCACCCCCCCCCCCCCCCCTTATATAAGGCAGGCTCCGGCGGCCATTAGCCTCACTCGTGTGCCTGCTAAGACAGAATAGGGACAGCTGCTGCAGACTTGTTCTCCTAGGGACAGATTAGTCAGGCTCTTGCCTTCTTAGCTTGCTTAGCTGAATCTTATTGCTATAATAGCACCCCAGAAAAGCTCTTTTCAGAGCTCATCCTGCGCGTGTGATCAATTTTTTTTTTCTGTGTTTGAAACTGACACTTGTGTTTTTTAGACAGCATTGCTAATTCATACTGTGTGTCCCACTGCCAGCAGCAACACATTCAGTGACTACCTGTGTGTGTGAGACACTTGTGTTTTTTAGACAGCATTGCTAATTCATACTGTGTGTCCCACTGCCAGCAGCAGCACATTCAGTGACTACTACCTGTGTGTGTGAGACACTTGTGTTGCTTAGACAGCATTGCTAATACATAATGTGTGTTTCCCACTGCCAGCAGCCCACCAGCATTCAGCAGCACATTCAGTGACACCTGTGTGTGTGACAGGGTGCTGCACATTGTACTACCTACCCAGTACTGCATTTACCTACTACTAGTACCTGTTGTGTTTAGTTAACCCACCTCATCACTGCATACACCTACGTTTGTGTTGAGTGAACCTACCTCGCTGCACATAACTACCTTTGTGTTGAGTGAACTCAGCTGACTGCATCTAACTACCTGTTGTGTTCAGTGAACTCACCCCACTGCATATATAACTACCTTTGGGTTGAGTGAACTCACCTCACTGCACATAGCTACCTTTTCTGTTGAGTGAACTCACCTCACTGCATATAACTATGTTTGTGTTGAGTGAACTCAGCTGACTGCATCTAACTACCTGTTGTGTTCAGTGAACTCACCTCACTGCATATATAACTACCTTTGGGTTGAGTGAACTCACCTCACTGCACATAGCTACCTTTTGTGTTGAGTGAACTCACCTCACTGCATATATAACTACCTTTGGGTTGAGTGAACTCACCTCACTGCACATAGCTACCTGTTGTGTTCAGTGAACTCACCTCACTGCATATATAACTACCTTTGGGTTGAGTGAACTCACCTCACTGTATATCTACCTTTTCTGTTGAGTGAACTCACCTCACTGCATATAACTACGTTTGTGTTGAGTGAACTCAGCTGACTGCATCTAACTACCTGTTGTGTTCAGTGAACTCACCTCACTGCATATATAACTACCTTTGGGTTGAATGAACTCACCTCACTGCACATAGCTACCTTTTGTGTTCAGTGAACTCACCTCACTGCATATATAACTACCTTTGGGTTGAGTGAACTCACCTCCCTGCATATATAACTACCTTTGGGTTTAGTGAACTCACCTCACTGCCTTCTTTAGTCCAACGTCTCGCAGTAGCCCTTTGGGATCCACCCTCCACCAACGCCTGGACCGGCAGGTAGCCGACTACCTGGCCTTAAGTGTGGATGTACACACTGCGACTGCGAGCAGCGACGATGAACCCTTGCTCTACTGGTTGCGCATGCTTGACCTGTGGCCAGAGCTGTCCAAATTTGCCATACAACTTCTCTCTTGCCCTGCCGCAAGCGTCCTGTCAAAAAGGACCTTCAGTGCAGCTGGAGGCATTGTCACTGAGAAGAGAAGTCGCCTAAGTCATGACAGTGTTCAGTACCTGACCTTTATCAAAATGAACGAGGCATGGATCCCTGAGGGCTATTGCACGACCGAAGACTAAGTCAGTCCCCACACACAACATCTCTGCCTGCAGGCCGCTTGACTGCCTTCTCCGCCACCACCACCAGGGTCCAGGACTCTAGGCAGATTCCAGAATTTTTAAGGCCGGTGCTAGCTGTGGCCGCTATACTAATTTTTCTGGGGCGTGCACATGCCTGCCTAATTTTTCTGGCTGAACTGCAGGCGGCTGCAACAAAAAAACAAAAGGCATGTACATGTGCCCATCCCCCTTCGTGATCATTACCTTGCTGCGGTGAAGGGGCTTGCGTATCACAATGAAGCAATGACCGCCGGCTATATGAGTGTCTCGGGTGGGGGTGGCACACCAAAGATAATAAGGTCATTGTTTCATTGTGGTCAGACCAAATTTGATCAGCTGGACAGTCACTGTTCTGTCATTCAGCTACATCAGCCGGGCGACCATATGGGCTGAAAAGCCACCATCACCTGCACTCTCATCGTGGTGCGCACCAGTCCAGCACGCCCGTCACTACACAAACGGCTGTTTGCAGTCACTGCATACCTTTCACTGCATCTGTGACTGCACATTATACCTGGCAGTCAGTGCATAACTTGCACTTGAATGGATACAGTTTTAAACAATTGAAAAATACAACCATCTACAGTTTTAAACAATTTAAAAATACAACCATCTACATTTTAAAACAATTTAAAAATACAACCATCTACATTTTCAAACAATTTAAAAATACAACCATCTACATTTTCAAACAATTTAAAAATACAACCATCTACATTTTCAAACAATTTAAAAATACAACCATCTACAGTTTCAAACAATTGAAAAAAAAGGCAAAAAACTTGCCCTCCGTAAAACATTCTTGGCAAATTCTTTCGACTTGGTTTGTCTTCCGCTGGGTCAAGGGTCCATCTGACCACAGATGCCTGGTCTGCAAAGCACGGTCAGGGCAGCTACAGCATGGGTCTCAGAAGGCTCCCACTTCGGGCCGGAATCCAACCTTCATTCTCCGCCCATTACCCGTGGTGACAATGTCAGACTTGCCAGCCTCCATATGATTCTCGTGAAAGGAATGTGGTGTCATCTTTGCCCACCATAACTGGTTCTCGTTAAAGAATTTAAAGTACATTCATTTCAAATACAGCAAGCCCTCGATAGTCTTCCTGTATTGTTATTTTTGGTCACTACCTCGGGGCGGGCATGCCTGCCTGCTGCCCTCCTTGCCTGGATGTGTGGTGGGAGCCATTTGTTAGGCTACAACTCCGGACCGGAATCACACCAGGAAGGGTTCCCCGCCATTAGCCATGGTCAGTGGTCACGATGGCAGACTTGACCTTCATAACAGATTCTCGCCGGAGACCAATCTGGTGAATCGCAGTGAAGGCACCATCAGACTTGCCCTCCATAACGGATTCCCGTTAAAGGATTTAAAGTTGATTAATTACAATTAGGGCCTCAAAGGGTCCTCCTGAGTCCTGTATTGTTATTTTTGGTCACTACCTCGGGGCGGGCGTGCATGCCTGCCTGCTGCCCTCCTTGCCTGGATTTGTGGTGGTAGCCGTTTCTCAGGCTTCAACTCCGGAACGCAATACAACCATCTACATTTAAAAACAATTTAAAAATACAACCATCTACATTTTCAAACAATTTAAAAATACAACCATCTACATTTTAAAACAATTTAAAAATACAACCATCTACATTTTAAAACAATTTAAAAATACAACCATCTACATTTTCAAACAATTTAACAATACAACCATCTACAGTTTCAAACAATTGAAAAAAAAGGCAAAAAACTTGCCCTCCGTAAAACATTCTTGGCAAATTCTTTCGACTTGGTTTGTCTTCCGCTGGGTCAAGGGTCCATCTGATCACAGATGCCTGGTCTGCAAAGCACGGTCAGGGCAGCTACAGCATGGGTCTCAGAAGGCTCCCACTTCGGGCCGGAATCCAACCTTCATTCTCCGCCCATTACCCGTGGTGACAATGTCAGACTTGCCAGCCTCCATATGATTCTCGTGAAAGGAATGTGGTGTCATCTTTGCCCACCATAACTGGTTCTCGTTAAAGAATTTAAAGTACATTCATTTCAAATACAGCAAGCCCTCGATAGTCTTCCTGTATTGTTATTTTTGGTCACTACCTCGGGGCGGGCATGCCTGCCTGCTGCCCTCCTTGCCTGGATGTGTGGTGGGAGCCATTTGTTAGGCTACAACTCCGGACCGGAATCACACCAGGAAGGGTTCCCCGCCATTAGCCATGGTCAGTGGTCACGATGGCAGACTTGACCTTCATAACAGATTCTCGCCGGAGACCAATCTGGTGAATCGCAGTGAAGGCACCATCAGACTTGCCCTCCATAACGGATTCCCGTTAAAGGATTTAAAGTTGATTAATTACAATTAGGGCCTCAAAGGGTCCTCCTGAGTCCTGTATTGTTATTTTTGGTCACTACCTCGGGCGGGCGTGCATGCCTGCCTGCTGCCCTCCTTGCCTGGATTTGTGGTGGTAGCCGTTTCTCAGGCTTCAACTCCGGAACGCAATACAACCATCTACATTTAAAAACAATTTAAAAATACAACCATCTACATTTTCAAACAATTTAAAAATACAACCATCTACATTTTAAAACAATTTAAAAATACAACCATCTACATTTTAAAACAATTTAAAAATACAACCATCTACATTTTCAAACAATTTAACAATACAACCATCTACAGTTTCAAACAATTGAAAAAAAAGGCAAAAAACTTGCCCTCCGTAAAACATTCTTGGCAAATTCTTTCGACTTGGTTTGTCTTCCGCTGGGTCAAGGGTCCATCTGATCACAGATGCCTGGTCTGCAAAGCACGGTCAGGGCAGCTACAGCATGGGTCTCAGCAGGCTCCCACTTCAGGCCGGAATCCAACCTTCATTCCCTGCCCATTACCCGTGGTGACAATGTCAGACTTGCCCGCCTCCATATGATTCTCGTGAAAGGAATGTGGTGTCATCTTTGCCCACCATAACTGGTTCTCGTTAAAGAATTTAAAGTACATTCATTTCAAATACAGCAAGCCCTCGATAGTCTTCCTGTATTGTTATTTTTGGTCACTACCTCGGGGCGGGCATGCCTGCCTGCTGCCCTCCTTGCCTGGATGTGTGGTGGGAGCCATTTGTTAGGCTACAACTCCGGACCGGAATCACACCAGGAAGGGTTCCCCGCCATTTGCCATGGTCAGTGGTCACGATGGCAGACTTCACCTTCATAACAGATTCTCGCCGGAGACCAATCTGGTGAATCGCAGTGAAGGCACCATCAGACTTGCCCTCCATAACGGATTCCCGTTAAAGGATTTAAAGTTGATTAATTACAATTAGGGCCTCAAAGGGTCCTCCTGAGTCCTGTATTGTTATTTTTGGTCACTACCTCGGGGCGGGCGTGCATGCCTGCCTGCTGCCCTCCTTGCCTGGATGTGTGGTGGTAGCCGTTTCTCAGGCTTCAACTCCGGAACGCAATACAACCATCTACATTTAAAAACAATTTAAAAATACAACCATCTACATTTTCAAACAATTTAAAAATACAACCATCTACATTTTAAAACAATTTAAAAATACAACCATCTACATTTTAAAACAATTTAAAAATACAACCATCTACATTTTCAAACAATTTAACAATACAACCATCTACAGTTTCAAACAATTGAAAAAAAAGGCAAAAAACTTGCCCTCCGTAAAACATTCTTGGCAAATTCTTTCGACTTGGTTTGTCTTCCGCTGGGTCAAGGGTCCATCTGATCACAGATGCCTGGTCTGCAAAGCATGGTCAGGGCAGCTACAGCATGGGTCTCAGCAGGCTCCCACTTCAGGCCGGAATCCAACCTTCATTCCCTGCCCATTACCCGTGGTGACAATGTCAGACTTGCCCGCCTCCATATGATTCTCGTGAAAGGAATGTGGTGTCATCTTTGCCCACCACAACTGGTTCTCGTTAAAGGATTTAAAGTACATTCATTTCAAATACAGCAAGCCCTCGATAGTCCTCCTGTATTGTTATTTTTGGTCACTACCTCGGGGCGGGCGTGCATGCCTGCCTGCTGTCCTCCTTGCCTGTGTAGTGGTAGCCGTTGCTCAGGCTCCACACCGGATTACATCCCTCATTCCCCGGCCATTACCCGGGGTCACAAATGGCAGACTTGCCCGCCTCCATATGATTCTCGTGAAAGGAATGTGGTGTCATCTTTGCCCGCCATAACTGGTTCTCATTAAAGGATTTAAAGTACATTCATTTCAAATACAGCAAGCCCTCGATAGTCCTCCTGTATTGTTATTTTTGGTCACTACCTCGGGGCGGGCGGGCGTGCATGCCTGCCTGCTGCCCTCCTTGGGTGTGTAGTGGTAGCCGTTGCTCAGGCTCCACACCGGATTCCATCCCTCATTCCCCAGCCATTACCCGGGGTCACAATGCCAGACTTGCCCGCCTCCATAGGATTCTCATTGTAGCGGTACTGAACAAGTACACAGCAAGTACAAAATGTAATTTAAAAACAAAATGTAAGCTTTTTAACAATGCCATGGAAAGTTGAGAAGGCAGTCACACATTACCTGACATCACTGAGTGAGGAAGAGCAATCTCGTCATGTTGCGCAGTAGTCCAGCATGGCCGTCACTACACAAACAGCTGGTAACATGCGGTGCGTTACACAGTTAGTTTGGTGTGTCAGTGTGAAGCAGTACTCTAATTACACTACCTGATTGATGTATACACATGCAAGATGTTTTAAAGCACGTTAGGCCTGCAATTTAGCATTCAATGTGATTTCTGCCCTTAAAACACTGTTTTGCTTCACATCCAGATTTTTCCCCAGGACTTTTGGCGTGTATCCCACTCCGCCATGCCCCCCTCCAGGTGTTAGACCCCTTGAAACATCTTTTCCATCACTTTTGGGGCCAGCATAATTTTTTCTATTTTTCAAAGTTCGCCTCCCCATTTGAAGTCTATTGCGCTTCGCGAACTTTTCCGTGAACTGAACCTTCCGCGGAAGTTCGCGAACCCGGTTCGCGAACCTAAAATCGGGGGTTCGGCCCATCACTATTCATGAGTTTAGATAGTGAAGAGGGGGAAGTGTAGGAGCAGAGAACAAGGAAGAAGAGGCTGACATTGTTACACAATTAGTCGGGTTAAAAAAAAAGATATACGTCCATTGAGTTCATGCAGAAATTAAGGTACAACACTAGCCTGCACCCTCACATATCTCAGTTGATCCAGAGGAAGGTGAAAACCCCTGACAAGGATTTGACCAATTATCCCTAAAAAGGGGGGAAAAAAAATCTTTTTTTTACCCTTTTTAGGGATAATTGGTCAAATCGACAATCAGATAAATCAGCACTGCCGGGAATTACCTAGTAATTATAGCCACGGATGTCTTTAAATGCAAGAAAAGCATATGAGCCCTCCTTATAGGATAGAGATATATAATATATAATAGGGATATATAATATATGATATAACATAATATACAGTATATATCCTTATATATTATATAATAATCACCACAATGCTGTATTAGGTTCACCCCAACCAATATATATGCACTTGTCAACCTAGTAACAAATGAATCCCAGACCTTTTAGTATTGGTAGACTACCACTGAACACTCTTTGTAAAGGGGCAGAGTTAGCGTTAGGATTGGGAAGGCCTTAGTTGAATATTGGTACAGTTACCAATATTGTATTTATCTGAAATGATTTACCATTTTCAACCAGTGCCTTAATTGCACTGTGCCCTTTCATACACAGTTAGTGTTAGGAGTAAGTGTGTGTGTGTGTGGGGGGGGGGGGGGGGGGTAGTGTTAGGTATATATAGAGGGGGTTACTGTTAGGCATAGGTAGGGGAGAATTAGTGTGAGGGATAAGATTAGGAATGCCATAGTTGAATACCGGTACAGTTACCAATATTTTATCAGCAAAAAAACATTGTTTTCAAACAGGACCATAATTACCCAGGTACCCTACTTACACAAGCACCAAATTACAGATAAGAAATCTAGCTTCAACACAACATTTCTGTAACCACTCTATTTTTGGTCCATTAAAATGTTCTTTTCACCAACTCAACTACAGCCACACTCTTTTTTTCAGCATACACTATAATTTCCTGACACTATTATTAAATGTACACTGTTCTGAAACCACCAACATTTTGTGTGGTCTAATTGGAATGAATAGGACCGGACCCAGGACCCCCAGGACTCATGTAAGAAATGGCAACTGCGTATGAGGTCTCATGCCATTTGTGCAAATTCACTTTAATGTTAGTGGTTAGTCCAAGAATAGTAGACTACAAAGGAGGTAAATATGAAGTTCAAACCTGAAAAACTAAATCACACAAGCTAAACCCTGGTAGAGACAATGCTCTTAGGGTTTAGCTAAATGTATTGGTTCCTTTGGTAGTTCATGTGTACAAGGACTAATAATTCTAAAATAACAATTAGACTTCAAAATATTCACTGTACTTACTTTAAGGAAAAAACTGCAAGTGATACAAAAATAATCACATTTCTCCAATCTTCTTCATTATCCTACTACTGCAGAACATGTTAAAATGATCAAATATAATATATGACTAAGTACCTCACCACTGAAAATCCTAACACTGCAATGTTATTAAGTCCTCATTATCTTCTGCTACTAAATCCCTGAAGGCTTGTTTTGGACTTAAAGCTTTCCAACAACACAGCACAAAATGTTGCATGATTAAAGGCACACATCAAACTGTAAGGGGATCTTGAGCTACACAATCACCCATCAAAGGTAGACTGCAATAGAAATGGGAACATCGACTCAAATGAAAGACATAAAATATGAAATTGACATGTGGGAAAGTTTGGGTTCTCCTATTTGATCCATTTTATTTTTCCCAAGTTATTTTTGTGTGCGGTATAAGAACATAGCACAGTGATTTTATCTTCATTCAAATAGGACAATACTAGAGCTTCATTAATTCTCTGGCACTTGGAAGCTCTCAGGATATTGGACATACCTCACTTGCTCCTCTCCCTTCATCATTATGGAGTCTGTTCCCGACCCCCACGTGACTGTCCCCAGCTGATTTAAAGCAGACCTGTCCTGCTTTCATCCTGTCCTGACCTGACCTGAACAAGAACTTCCTCTGTGGGCCCCTACTCTGCTCTCAAAGATACACAACAGCATAATAACCTTTAAAGAAAAACGTTTATTTTTTTTACTGGTACTGAGCTGATACAAATCCTGAAATAATCTGCAGTGTTTCTACTTCCTGCTTCCATGGAAGCAGACATATTGTTAACATCCCGTGCTTTCAAATGAGCTTATCAGCCTTGGCTGACTGGTGACACAGGGGAGAGATCAAATTACAACTTGTGATTAGACTTAGATGAGGGGGAACTACACAGGCTAAACTCTCTAAATACATACAGGGTGCATTTCTCTATGTTTTCCTTCTGCCCTGTGCAAGAATTCAGGTCCACTTTAAGGTACTGCGCTTGTCAATATTGATCGCAGCCTGTTCCATTGCACAACTGCTTCCTCTATGCGTGGGGGACATTGTTTATTTTTGACTACACCCAGAAAATACTTTACTATAAACACAGGTAAAAAATGTGCACGAGCATGTGCACACATGATGCCCCCTTCATATTTCTGTGTGTGTTTGTCAGCATGCACCCAGCTTATGCTGGTGTATGTGCCTGGTGCACATGGATACATTATGTTAGCTCCCTTGTGCGATTGGTAAGATGCACTATCTGTCCCAGGAGAGGACGTCAGGATGTCTGCTCCTAATCCATTGATAGGTTTGATGCAATGAATGTGTTTGCATGTTTACACTATGCATGTTACAGGGCTAGAGTTAGGACACCTATGTACTGGGTACTTCTGCGCAGTATAGATGACTAAGCATAAGAATGCATTCTTCTGTGAACTAAAACCCCGGCTTTTAACTTAGCTGTAGGGATAACAGTTGTGCCTGGATGAGTGAATCTGTGAATTCATTTGTTTGAACATTTGCATGCGAGAGTGCGAGGGGTTAATAGATTTTTGCTGTTTTCTAGCCACACCCCCTTCAGCACCTCCCTTTCCTTAATAACTTATATAATGTCCTAACTAGAGGCGATGTGCCTGGATATATGTGTTTTTTTCTTGTTACTGACCCCTGTGGCTAGGGTCTAATTCGGTGCACTCCCTCCTTCCCCTGTATGTGTTTGTCAGCATGCACACAGCTTATGCTGGTGTATGTGCATGGTGCACATGGATACATTACGTTACCTCCCTTGTCCGATTGGTAAGATGCACCCAGGATCCCAGGAGAGGACGTCAGGATGTGTGCTCCTAATCCATTGATAGGTTTGATGCAATGAATGTGTTTGCATGTTTACACTATGCATGTTACAGGACTAGAGTTAGGACACCTATGTTTACCTGGGTACTTCTGCGCAGTATAGGTGACTAAGCAAAATAATGCATTCTTCTGTGAACTAAAACCCCGGCTTTTAACTTAGCTGCAGGGATAACAGTTGTGCCTGGATGAGTGAATCTGTGAATTCATTTGTGTGAACATTTGCATGCGAGAGTGCGAGGGGTTAATAGATGTTTCCCTTTATATTTCTGGCTGCCCCCTCATATGTATCTGTCTAGAACCGGCCCTGATGGCTTGTGAATTAAAAGAAAAGGGGATGCTTGAAGAACATTCATATTCAACTAGTGTGTACGGGAAAAAAATGTGTATGTATGAAGAGAAAATGTGGCCAATATCAGGGAATACTTAGACACTGACAGTAAAAATGACCTTAAGTAATAAGACTGAGAACTGTAAGTAGTAGTATCTGAAGATAAAGATAGTGAAGCAGGAGAATCAAAGGGGTTATTGCAGACAAAGGTGGCTTTAGCAATGTAGTATATAAATGAAAAGGTTAAAATCCCAGTGAATTCCATTTTTTTAAATAGTTTCTATTGCCTAGCAACCATTTCAATCAAACATCATGCTGTTGATTGTGCATAAGCTGAAAGCACTGAAAGCAATTTTGAACATCAAGTTTGTACAGTACATTGCAAAAAGTTCCGTTTTTCAGATTTGGGTTAATGTCAAAACCAGTGTGAATAACCATCATCTGATGTGCTCAACAGCCGCTAACCTATAATGTCGTGGGAATGGAAACACCCAATCAGTGGCAATCAATGCACAATGAACTACCGAAACAAACCATGTTTCAGATGCCAGGCATCCTACTTGACACTTTTACTCCCTGGTATTTGGTCCCACCCATGCCTATAAAGTAGTTTTGAGCTTTAACTTTAATTAGTATATTTTAATAGTGTAGTTGTTTAGACTTGGTTAAATGCAGATCCCAAATAAAAGTATGTGACACAAGATGTGGTACTTATCGTGCTGGTTGCTGGAGGTGGGAGGCACTGTGGGCGCCAGTGGGTGCACGGCCTTACGACCGTTTCGCTTGGGGTGAGCCTTTCTTCCTCTGAGGCCTAACGTGCACACAAACTGGAGTGAGGAGGCTATTAAAATAGCCAACTACCGTGTTAAGGTCCCGCCCAGACACCCTATGATGTGGGGCCGCATTATTGGTTGGAGCAGGCTGCGCATGAAGATGACGGCGCTGCACACAGAACTGCGCTGTGTGGATGCGCACAAATGCCGGCACGGGGAAAGGTTGCCATGGCAACGTGCACCGCTCCCAAGTCCCGCGAGAGGCAAAGCTAACAACAGCAGCCAATCCGGGGCCAGGGGGCGAGTGCAAGCGGAGGCGTCCTAGTTGCCATGGATTCCCCGCAAGCATAGCTACACGCATAGACGGAATCCGTCTCCCGGTGCAGCATCCAAGGCTGCAGGGCGGAATCGCCCCGCAGTCCAGGTCGCACCCGGGAGACTGGAAACCGGCAACACAGTGTGCACTCAAAGATGCCGGAGGTGGGGTCCATTGCCCCAACAACAGCTGAATTAGCTGGCAGCATCACTGCTCAAATAGGAGCTAAACAAAGCATCTACAAAGTGGTCCCAACATTCTTAGGGAATAAAATTGGGAGGGATAGTAAGACAGTGGGGGAAAAAAAAAAAGGTGAGTGATGAAAGTGGGGGAATGGGTGTGTGGGCAGTGGACGGAACACGGGTCCTAGGGATGGAGACTCATAGAGAGACGAGGTGGGAGAACCAAACTGGAAATAAAATTAAAATTAAATTGAATTGAAATAGAAAAGCCCTTGAGAGTAGTAACATGCAAAGGGTAAAGACCGCCCGTAAATAGATCACATGACCATAATGATGTATATTGAGAATAGGACTTTAATAGGAAAAAATACTTTTATTAGAATATATAAAATAAAAAAGTTTAAAACTCCGTCAAAAAAGGTGGTCATGTGAAGTATAAACATGGGCTAGGGTGGCGAGAAAGGAGAGACACCCTATGGGGGCGCAATCAAGGTTCAAGATAACAGGCCATATCAACATAATCATTAAGGCCTAAGGGGCCCATAGCGTCAGTTTTGAAAATCCACTTGGACTCTAACCTAAGGAGCAGTTTCTTTCTATCGCCTCCTCTACGTGGGAGAATACATTGGTCCACGCATGCGAACGCCAAAAGACTTGGATCAGAGCCATGGACAGCAGCCATGTGCTCCACCACTCTGGGACATCCTTTGCCCTTTGGCAACAAACGAACATGCTCTAAAAACCTTTCCTTCACCATTCTGGTTGTCATGCCAATGTAAAACCGCTGGCATGGACACCAAAGGGCATAGACGACATAGCTGGTTCTGCAAGTTGCAAAAAAGGGAACTTTAAATTGTATGGAACCTAATTGGTAAAATTTCCCGGTTCTCATGTGTGAGCATGCTTTGCATGCCCCACATCGATGGTTACCTGTGATAGCCATATCGTCCAGCCAGGTGCGGCGTGGATTTTCGCGAAAGTCGCTATGGACAAGAAGATCGCCAATAGTGGGTGCTCTTTTGAAAGTGACTAAGGGTTTAGATGGTAGACATTCTTTGAGAATTGGATCTTGGAGTAAGATGGGCCAGTTTTTGGTTATCACCTTTTTGATTTCCCTCTCCATTGGTGAGAAACCAAAGGTGAATACCCCCGAGGTATTATTCGATCGCCTAAGATTATGTTTCCTTGTAATTAACTCAGATCTCTCCTTTCTTAAAGCCTCATTCATGGTGATTTCAAGCTCTTTAGCATCGTAGCCCCTCATGATTAAACGAGATTTTAACTCCAGGGCCTGTGTGGTGAAGTCCTCCAAGCTGGCATTATTCCTGCGTAACCGCAGGAATTGGCCATAAGGGAGGGACCTCATAATGTGCTTAGGATGGTAACTATCTGAATGTAGAATTGTGTTGGAGGCTGTCGGTTTACGAAAGCCCTTCGTTCGTACAACACCTTCCTGAATAATTAATTCAAGGTCGAGAAAGTGTATGCTCACCGCAGAATGTTCCATGGTAAACAACATATTAACATTATTAGTGTTAAGAAAAACCAGAAATCTAGATAATGATTCAACATCTCCCGACCAGAAGGCCAAGACATCATCCACGTATCTAGACCACATCCTCAGGTAAGACCTGAATGGGTTGTCGATCGCGTGAATGAAAGTCTCTTCCCAGGCCCCCAGGAATAAATTTGCATATGTACAAGCGACTGGAGTCCCCATTGCGGTCCCGGAGACCTGCTGGTACCAGGTGTCACCAAACAAAAATGCATTATGGGTTAGAATAAAGGCCAAGCAGTCACACAGATATTCATTAAAGAGGGGGTCTTTCTCACCCCTGTCAAGATACATCCTGACGGCTTTAAGACCCTCTACGTGTGGTATTCTGCTATAAAGGCTGGTGACATCAATGGTAACCAACAGGTCTCCTTCACACCACGACGTGGACTCCAGACCCTCCAAAACATCGAGGGTGTCGCTAAGATGGGATGGAATAAGGGACAAGAGAGGTCTGAGGATGTGGTCCAGATACCTAGAGAGTCTTTCCGTGACCGATCCCACGCCCGACACAATGGGCCGGCCCGGGGGATCGGTCAAGGACTTGTGGATTTTTGGAAGGCAATACCAGACCGGCTTGATAGGAAATTCCGGTAAAAGATCTCTCGCTAATCTGGGAGTAAGGAAGCCTAGTTCAACTCCCTGTCTTAGAAGTGATCTCAAGGCAGACTGGTATCCTACTGTAGGGTCTCCTTTAAGTGTTTTATATGTAGAGGAATCTGTGAGTTGACGTAATGCCTCTTTTTTATAGTCCACAGTTGGTAATATGACTACAGAGCCTCCTTTGTCTGCCTTTCTAATAGTGAGATCTGGGCGATTTTTCAGCCATTTTAAAGCTTTTAATTCGGCAGGGGTAAGGTTGGATTGTGACTGGGGGTATTTTAAGGCTTTCATTTCTCTGTCGACCTGTTGTTCAAAAATGTCAATGGCAGACCCAGCCGGAGTAGGGAAAGGCATTGTAGATTTACAAGGTTGAAACCTCTTGTGGTCATGTAGCGACACATCAGTCGGAACTGACCCAATTAATAGTTCGTTCAGAGCTGAGATAATTTCAAGATCTTTGTCATTCCAGCTTTTTGTAGCGCTGAAGCCAAGAGTTCCTATTGAAGGTTTTCCTGCCGGTTGGCCATTATTTCCTATATCCTCTGATCTCTGCTTTTCAAAATGGTACTTTATGTTCAATTTTCTAACACCCTTATATAAGTCCACTTTGAAGCTCGGGTAATCAAACTGTGTGGACAAAGAAAAGTTCAAGCCTTTATCTAGCAAACTACTGACTCCTTCTGGTAGAATCTCGGAGGTCAGGTTGACCAAATTGGTTTTGTTGTTTGAAGGCATAATTACTGTCTGGTCTTCCTCTTTTTGCTCCCTCTCTTTTTGTCCTCCCAAGACACTTGTTTTTCTCCTATTTTTGCTTCCTCTTCCTCGCCGGATTCGTTTCCCAAAGGGGCCTGTTGAACTTCGGTCGGGGGTTTTCTTGGTTTCTGTGGTTTGGACTGCTTCTGAGGTTTACGTGGTTTCTGTTTGGGCGTTTTATTAGATGAATCTTCCCCACTGGACTCTGATTCGGTTGTCTAATATCCTTTGGGTCTCCCTGGGGAATGGGGTCTACCTCTGGGTCTCTGGTAAGAGGGAATCCCCCAAGAAAAAATTCTACCAAATTTGTAATCTTCTCGGTCACGTAAGTACTTTTTCAGTTTACGAGCTTTGATACTATCTTGCAGAGGCACTAATTTCTTGTCGATCTTGTCCAATGTAGCCTTATATGAATTCTCGGATACCAATTTCTTATATTCTATCTTACTTTCAGAGATTGCGGATGTAATTAGATTCAACTCAACTTTACTTCTATCCAGTACTATATTCTGTAATCGTGCTGAATGTTCTAAAAACTCTTGTCTCCAGGTGTCCAAGAATTTAGGATCTTGTCTATATTCGGAGGGCTCTTGATACCTTCTGAAGCCTCTCGCCACCAAATCTTCACCCCTATACTTCTCAAGGGTAGTGACTGTCCAGAAGACTCCCACCTCTCGCTCGCAGAGTCTCTCTAGGTTCTGCTCCAGCACCTTGGCGCCCACAGTGGAGTTGGAACTGTTGGGACCACTTGTATGGGCAAAAAAGCCCGTCAGGTCCAGCCTCCCTGCAGTGACGTGATCGCCCTGCGCCCTTTCAGCTTCATCTACGGATTCTAGCTCCTCTGGAGAAAGATCGTCGTCTATATTAGACATATCTGGTGCTCAAGGCCTGAAAGCAAAACAATTCAATAGGACAACTTGAAAAGAGGTGGGCCGGCACTCAGAATGAACCGTGATGACAGTATGATCAGCTGTATAGATGGGCAAACTTCAGCAAAAACTGCGTGCTCAAGACAGTGTTGGAAACATGGCATCAAACGTAGAAAAGAAAGAGGAAATGATGTCTGGCACTGTAGTTTAATTTTCAGCAGCAAGTGTACAGCAGTAGTATACAAACATCCATACAGGGTATGTGACACAAGATGTGGTACTTATCGTGCTGGTTGCTGGAGGTGGGAGGCACTGTGGGCGCCAGTGGGTGCACGGCCTTATGACCGTTTCGCTTGGGGTGAGCCTTTCTTCCTCTGAGGCCTGACGTGCACACAAACTGGAGTGAGGAGGCTATTAAAATAGCCAACTACCGTGTTAAGGTCCCGCCCAGACACCCTATGATGTGGGGCCGCATTATTGGTTGGAGCAGGCTGCGCATGAAGATGACGGTGCTGCACACAGAACTGCGCTGTGTGGATGCGCACAAATGCCGGCACGGGGAAAGGTTGCCATGGCAACGTGCACCGCTCCCAAGTCCCGCGAGAGGCAAAGCTAACAACAGCAGCCAATCCGGGGCCAGGGGGCGAGTGCAAGCGGAGGCGTCCTAGTTGCCATGGATTCCCCGCAAGCATAGCTACACGCATAGACGGAATCCGTCTCCCGGTGCAGCATCCAAGGCTGCAGGGCGGAATCGCCCCGCAGTCCAGGTCGCACCCGGGAGACTGGAAACCGGCAACACAGTGTGCACTCAAAGATGCCGGAGGTGGGGTCCATTTCCCCAACAACAGCTGAATTAGCTGGCAGCATCACTGCTCAAATAGGAGCTAAACAAAGCATCTACAAAGTGGTCCCAACATTCTTAGGGAATAAAATTGGGAGGGATAGTAAGACAGTGGGGGAAAAAAAAAAGGTGAGTGATGAAAGTGGGGGAATGGGTGTGTGGGCAGTGGACGTTTGTATACTACTGCTGTACACTTGCTGCTGAAAATTAAACTACAGTGCCAGACATCATTTCCTCTTTCTTTTCTACGTTTGATGCCATGTTTCCAACACTGTCTTGAGCACGCAGTTTTTGCTGAAGTTTGCCCATCTATACAGCTGATCATACTGTCATCACGGTTCATTCTGAGTGCCGGCCCACCTCTTTTCAAGTTGTCCAAATAAAAGTAATACTGTTTGATTGATAAGAACCAAATAAGCAATGTTCATGAAAAAAAAAATGCCTTGGGCATAGCAGCACTTGATTAGTTGTTGAGGATAAGCAAGGGCCTTTAGAAACTGTAATAGTAGGCATCTTACTGGATGTCTTTATTGCCTGGTACATGGAGCAGATATCTTAGCTCCAGCAAAAAAAATATTATTTTGTTCTAGCTAGTCAGATCATTTCTCTTAAGGAGATAGTGAGCCAGAGATAGCTTGGATAATTGGAGCAGCAAATAACTGCAGCTATGATGGCCTTCTACAGTAGGAAGGTTGCAGGGTAATAGAACTAAACACTGTCAGGGACTACAGTGGCCACATAGACTACATCTGTGATGTAATACATTCATCATTTTGTAATGTCTTTTGAGCTTATTTTATTAGATTTGAAACTTAAACTATAATAGGCACTGAATGGCACTCATGGTTATCAGCACATTGTTACCCTAAGGGCCTATTTCCACTACACGCAGATTGGATGCAGAATTGATGCAGAATGGATGCAGAAAAACTAACTCCAATGAATGCCTATGGGAAAATCTGCACCAGAAAAATTGCGTTTAGTGGAAACAGGCCCATGGGCATTCATTGGAGTCAGTTTTTCTGCATCCATTCTGCATCCAATCTGCATGTAGTGGAAATAGGCCCTAACTGTTTTAACTGTTCATCATCATCATCATCCTTATGTTTGTGCTGTCTGTGGGTTCTATTTTATTAGATTCATTGTAGTATATAGGTCACCAAGTATTAAACTTATCTCCATAGTATAGTACTTAACTACATTTTAATGCTCATTATCATTATTATTAACCTCATTACTTTGTGTTGGCAATATTTTACTTCATTTGCAATATGCTGCAAACAAATAAATAAACGACTTCACTTAATGTATTTAAGTCCATCCAGCCAAACAGGGTCTCTGTCGCTTGATGTGGCTAAGCATTAACACATTTTCAAACTCCTTTCATGATGGTACAGAACCCTAGTATTAATGCACAAAGTATCAGAAGCAAATTCAGGAGGATGCTGGAGGTATTTATCAGATAAAGGGGACCACTTGTATATCTGGTGGACATGTCCTGGAATCACAGATTTCTGGAGACAGGTCCAGAGGTTTGGTCATAAAATTATGGGTACCTTTTCACTCCATAAGATGTACCTGGGTTTAGAAGAGGAAAAACAGAAGGATAAATATACTCCAGCCAAAAAGGTGAGTGTGGTCCCCTCCTGCTATTACTTTGCAGGGGCAAAGGGGATAACAATAAGCTTGAGGGTGGGGCAGTTTATGGGGAGGTCTGACATGGCCCTACTGTAATGCTTTATTTTGCACAGAAGTGTTCTCTTCACCAGGAGGGGGGCATCTTCTGGAGCAAGAAATAGAGTTTATCCTTAAACTTCCAGAGGCCTTTATATTTTGCTCTTGTCCTTTAAAACGATATAAAAAGTTCCTAATCAGCGTACCTATAATTAAACCACAAGGAAATTTGGGCACAGGGTGAAGCTAAAAAAGTCACACCCTGCTCCTGCAAAAGTCCCGGCGACGTTACATACTATTCCCCCTCCAGGCCACCATGGACCCAGAGGGAAAAACGTAATTTGGCCGTCCGAATTATGCTGTTTTTGTAGTGATTTGGGGCCGTCTTTTACTGCTGGGTTACAGAGAATGGACACCAGCAAATATGAAATCAGGAGGATACAGACAGAAAAGAGAACTCCAGCCAAATAGGTGAGTGCGCTCCCTCCCCCCCTGCTATTCCTTTGAAGGGGAAAAGGGGATCACTATTAGCTTGGGCTTATGGGGAGGTCTGGCTTGGACCCTACTGTAATGCTTTATTTTACACTTTATTTTTAATTCTCTTCAAAAAGTATAATAATGTGTTTGGCAGTTTCAAAGCCGGCACAGTCAATTATCCACTACAAACTGCAAGGGATGTGGGTCCCTGTAAAAAGGTATTAGTGCCGATCCCATGCACACATGGAACACTAAATTCCAACATATTACATTTATTATGTCCTTTACATCATCCTTTCCTTTGCTGCATCTTGCCAATTAGACAATTTATAAACTGTAAAAAGTAAATTAAAAAAAGTAACCAGCTTCTTTCCATACATGAAGGTTTTGTACTTTTACGTTTCATTTATCCACAACTTATTGATTATTAAATTACAATACAGATTTTAAATGTAATTATTGTATAAAGAATATATGAAGCGCCGAGCGCCGAAGATGGGCGCAGCCATAGTAACATGTAAGAGTAATTCAGGGATGCGGAGATCGCCAGAACCCAAATAACATCTCCCTCCGAGTTGCTACAACTCGGAGAGGGAATAGTATTTAACGCTGCCAGGGATTTCAGCGGAGATGTCATTTGACTTGCTCTGCCTGGTGTCTGTAAAATATGTACTTACATACGGAGAAAAGAAGACAGGCTGGCACTTGCAAGGTTCCAAAGCATAAAAGCAGCTTTATTCCATCCGGCTGACAAACTTCAAATATGCATATCATGAGTTTCGTACATAAAACGTTTCCTACCCTTCTGTAGATGGCTGTGGGGCACGGTGGGGGCGGTGGGGTCGCCTAACAACCGTTTCGCTCCTTGAGCGTCTTCAGAGGCTGCTGCGCACGCCCGAACGCCGAACTGCGGCTACATTTAATGGGGAATTCCTCCCTATGGGCGTCTCGCGCTGGACTCCGTCGCCTGCTTCGCTTCCGGCAGATGCGACGTCACATGACGTCTGCAACCAGGAAGGGGAGTGTTCCACGCTGGTTCTAAACCTGTGCACGCCTACTAGTGATGATGCACAGGCTTCCAGCGCCACCAGATGGGGCTAAAGTACATTAAGGGTTGGTACATTACTATGCAGATCCGTCTGGCAGTATATAATGCCTTAGACGGATCTACATAGAGGGTGGCTCTAACGATAAAAGAGACATTTGATTTTCTGTTAAAATAAGCAGATACACCTCTGCTAATCTAAATGTATAAAAGCATATTAGGCATTCCTGGTGTAAACAGCATTAGAGAAATAATCCTATTTTCTTTCCTCATGTCCTTCAAAATTTGATGTATAAGGCTATATTATACTAGGGTCTTATTGTTAATAGAGAATAGCCATACCAGTACTATGAAGGGGCAAGGTAAACAACATTTATATCATACTTATTGTAAATACATGTGGGTACGGTTCATTGTTGACCCCAAATTCCATAGACTGGGTGGTTTATCTCTATAACAAAGAGGGAAATTCATCATTTAAAAACAATTGGTCTTTAAGGGTTTTGTGGATACAACATCATTCTTGAGGTCATAGAGTAGGGGAGGGGGGATCAAGGATCTAGAAAGCAAGCCATATCTATATAATCATTCAGCCCTAGGGCTCCCATTGCGTCTGTTTCGATTATCCAGCGGGACTCTCGGGAATGATGTTCTGAATTGACATGTTCAATCAGTCTTGGGCACCCTACCCCTGATGCTATCGATCTAATGTGGCCCTGGATCCTTTCCTTAAGTTTTCTGGTTGTCATCCCTATATAGAACCGGAGGCATGGACACCAGATGATGTACACTACGTATCTAGTTGTGCTTATTATCATAGTTTTGAGTTTATTCTCCACAGGGCCCACTTTTAAGTATTTTCCTTGTTCCATCAAGGGACATACTGAACACCGGCCACATCTGTAATTCCCCTGCATTCGGTATGAATCCAACCAGTTCCCTTTCTTTGGGGATCTGAACTCAGTCTTTGTAATTCTATCTCCTATTGTGCATGCTCTTTTAAATGTGATTAATGGATGAGTTCTGTATAGTTCCCCCAAGACTGAGTCTCTCTTGATTATTTTCCAATTTTTCAGGATTGTTTTTCTAATTTCCTTGTGCATGGGGGTGTAGTCAAAGGAGAAGATCAATCTTTCGGTTGTCCTCTCCTCAGATAATGTTTTCTTTTCTCTTTTCTGTATTAATGTTTTCCTATTCGCTTGACTGGCTTTCTCAAAAGCATCCATTAGTTCCTTTTCTTTGTAGCCTCTCTTTAGCAGATTATTTTTTAAATCCTGGGCTTGTTGTAAAAAGTCTTCCTGTTTTGTATTATTTCGTTTGAGTCTCAGGAATTGGCTATAAGGTATTGATCTGAAGGTGTGTTCCGGGTGGTAGCTCTAGCCAGTCAAGCGAATAGGAAAACATTAATACAGAAAAGAGAAAAGAAAACATTATCTGAGGAGAGGACAACCAAAAGATCGTCCTTCTCCTTTGACTACACCCCCATGCACAAGGAAATTAGAAAAACAATCCTGAAAAATTGGAAAATAATCAAGAGAGACCAAGTCTTGGGGGAACTATACAGAACTCCTCCATTAATCACATTTAAAAGAGCATGCACAATAGGAGATAGAATTACAAAGAGTGAGTTCAGATCCCCAAAGAAAGGGAACTGGTTGGATTCATACCGAATGCAGGGGAATTACAGATGTGGCCGGTGTTCAGTATGTCCCTTGATGGAACAAGGAAAATACTTGAAAGTGGGCCCTGTAGAGAATAAACTTAAAACTATGATAACATGCACAACTAGATACGTAGTGTACATCATCTGGTGTCCATGCCTCCGGTTCTATATAGGGATGACAACCAGAAAACTTAAGGAAAGGATCCAGGGCCACATTAGATCGATAGCATCAGGGGTAGGGTGCTCAAGACTGATTGAACATGTCAATTCAGAACATCATGGCAACCCCCGATGTCCTCAGATTTGCGGGTCTGGAACAAGTGAATACCCCACTGAGGGGGGGAAACAGAGAACGGCTACTCCTGAGGAGAGAGTCCCACTGGATAATCGAAACAGACACAATGGGAGCCCTAGGGCTGAATGATTATATAGATATGGCTTGCTTTCTAGATGCTTGATCCCCCTTCCCCTACTCTATGACCTCAAGAATGATGTTGTATCCACAAAACCCTTAAAGACCAATTGTTTTTAAATGATGAATTTCCCTCTTTGTTATAGAGATAAACCACCCAGTCTATGGAATTTGGGGTCAACAATGAACCGTACCCACATGTATTTACAATAAGTATGATATAAATGTTGTTTACCTTGCCCCTTCATAGTACTGGTATGGCTATTCTCTATTAACAATAAGACCCTAGTATAATATAGCCTTATACATCAAATTTTGAAGGACATGAGGAAAGAAAATAGGATTATTTCTCTAATGCTGTTTACACCTGGAATGCCTAATATGCTTTTATACATTTAGATTAGCAGAGGTGTATCTGCTTATTTTAACAGAAAATCAAATGTCTCTTTTATCGATAGAGCCACCCTCTATGTAGATCCGTCTAAGGCATTATATACTGCCAGACGGATCTGCATAGTAATGTACCAACCCTTAATGTACTTTAGCCCCATCTGGTGGCGCTGGAAGCCTGTGCATCATCACTAGTAGGAGTGCACAGGTTTAGAACCAGCGTGGAACGCTCCCCTTCCTGGTTGCAGACGTCATGTGACGTCGCATCCGCTGGAAGCGAAGCAGGCGACGGAGTCCAGCGCGAGACGCCCATAGGGAGGAATTCCCCATTAAATGTAGCCGCAGTTCGGCGTTCGGGCGTGTGCAGTAGCCTCTGAAGGCGCTCAAGGAGCGAAACAGTCGTTAGGCGACCCCACCGCCCCCACCGTGCCCCACAGCCATCTACAGAAGGGTAGGAAACATTTTATGTACGAAACTCATGATATGCATATTTGAAGTTTGTCAGCCGGATGGAATAAAGATGCTTTTACACTTTGGAACCTTGCAAGTGCCAGCCTGTCTTCTTTTCTCCGTATGCTTGATCATTCTATACCTTCCTGGCTTGAGCACGCATATCCTGGCATGAAACTACCCTGTCTGTTACCTCTGAATGTCAACCATAGTTGCTTACTAACATTGTCACTTGCCAACAGCTGCTAGAATATTGCTGTGCCTGTTCTGTTTTCTACACTCTATCTGCTGAATAATATGTACTTATATATTTGCAATGTTCTGTATCTAGTTATTCAAATGGCATAAAGGATTTGAGATAATGCTGCACTTCGTGAATTAAAGAAGCTTTATCTGAGAGACAGCTTTTCAAAATACAATACCGTCTTGCCATATTGCCATTAGAAGACATGCAAGGATACAATCAGATAGTGCTTTTGGAATACCTTGGACTTGCTATGCCTGGGGGTTGGGTCCACATATTATTACTAGAGGGTATTTGGGTATCCCTATGCATGCTCTATTATTAAAGTGGGATGAAACTTCATATAAATTGAAAAATAAAATAAGAATCTTTGAATCAAAAGGGGTTACATACTGTATATATTTGAGAGACTAACTATTTCTGGCAATTTTTTATTTTTGGATGTTACAACCTTCTTTAATACAATCTTGCACTATTTGTAATAAATCTTTAAAACATGGGCACTCCCAAATGTTATTTTTTCACGTATCTTGAAGGAGGTCCACATTTGGAACAACAGTTAAAGCTAAAAAAAAAAAAAAAAATTGAACAATGCAAATTATGATAACTTTGAAAATGAATTATTTCAACTTACAATTCAAAAATCCCTCATGAAACTCTTTATGCCTGCAGCTTGGCAGCTCTCCAAGCATAAAACATTAAGAATCAGTAATGTTCTATTAGAAGAAATGGGTATTTGCATTTACTTCCTGAGAACTACAAAATCTGACTGTCTCGTATAGATATAGATTGTATTACAATGCTAGAATTCAGAGAAATGTTGTCAAGCATCCATAGCCCTTCCTACTTTGAGCTTACCATGTTAACATGTAAGTGACCCACCCATCCATGGCAGCCAGAAGGGAGAGAAAGTTATTGAACTGCAGTTGCAAGCACATTTTGATTCTGTAGAATATTTATATTTACTTATCACTTTGATTGTTATTAGAATTTGCTTTGCTGAGGTTTGGGTTTAATTAGCCTCAACACAGTCTATGCATTGTCTTAAATTAAGATTTCTGTTTCATTTTTTTTAATTACATCTTTAGTAGCCAGATAGTACTATATTTTTTTCTGAAATGTCTTAAGTGTCAAATTAATTTTCTTATTTTTGAATGTTTATATAATTTCGAGATTGCGTAAACATATAATTTATTAATTTGACATGGACTTCTGCCCCAGGAATTTGGGGGAAAAGAAGCATCATTCAGACGCGGGATAGTGGCATTTCAGCTAGCGCCATACTACTCTATAGGAATTGTAAGTAAAAATAGATATTTTTAAGGCTTCAGAGTCTCTTTAATCATTTAATGCAGGGGTCCCCAAACTTTTTCGGTCAAGGGCCGGGTCAACATACTTCAGACTGCTGGGGGGCCGGAACATACATAAAATGATGTCGAAAAACATTACATTGAATCTAGGTATTGATTCCCCCCAATGATGCCCAGAGGAGACTTCCCAGCTACAGCCATTCAGTCATGTGGTGCCCGAAGAACATCTTTGTGCACCAGGCAGTGAAGCATACCTAGGTGACAATCTGCCGTCCAATTGGACAGCAGTGTCACCTGATGCAGAATTGGATTGGAAGCCAGCAAATGACTACTCACTGGCTCCTACAGTATGTGGATGGGTGTTGCCAGCACTGCTATTCTATATGCGAGGCGCCAATATTTAAATGTGCAGTGAGCTGCATCTATAAGTTATACATTTTGTATTTGAGGGGCCAGTGAAAAACCCTCAGGGGGCCGCATTCAGCCCACGGGCCTTAGTTTGAGGACCACTGATTTAATGTATTGTTTTCAGAGATATTGGGACTGTTTGTATAGGGCATAAAAGAAGAGTTATGATAAATATGTATTTAGGCATAACTAAGGGAATGTCTTTTCTTGTTTTTTGTGTATTTTATTAATCATAGGGGAGAAGAGGGAAATGTAATAAACTGTATCCCTAGAAAGGTTATTTAATGTGTAAAAATTCAGAAACCAAATGTCTTCCAAATAATTGTATCTTGTTTGTATTAGTTAGAGAATGGATTTCACATTTCTTATAGTTTATTTCAACATCAGAAAACTGACTGTGGAATTGAAATATTTATAAAGTCCTGACATATCTTTAACTGAAATGTCTGAAATTATTTTATCATTTACAAAGATATTTAATAATTCAGTCTCTACTTTTATTCCTTCTATTTCTGGGTTTCTTAGTATGTATCTTTTTTTTTTTTTAACAATTGGATTTTATTGAAATACAAGTCAGTAACATACACATGGTTGCAAGAAGCAGCAAAAGAATGCCTATACATTGAGTATGTGTTACAAGTATAATTTGAAAAACTGTATAGGAATAAAACCATTGAGAATAGGCGATAGTATCAACAAGTTATAACTTTAAGAAAACAGATACAACATTTCTATGTGTATGAATCGCAGAAAATACTCTCAAGGGATATATAGCTGATTATTTTGCGGGTTCGGTTCGTCATGGGAAGGGAGCAGGTTGTGGGTATGTGTTCATTATCCAGAGTAGGAACAGAAAGTATGAAAGAGAGAAGAATAGGAAAGAGTGTGCTACAATCAAGTGATTCTCATTATTTGCTTGTATGTGTCTGAGCATTGGAAATCATTCCACACTGTCCAGGTCATGCTGTATTGTTCAGATCTTTCCTGTGACAAGAGAATAAAGTGTTCCATTTGTTCAATTACCTCGATTTTGTGAATCCAGGATCTAATGGAAGGAGTTGTGGGAGATTTCCAGTGAAGGGGAATCATTGCTCTAGCAGCATTGATAAGATGAATGAGTACTGATTTTTTATACCTTTTGACCGATTCCTGAGTGTTATGTAGGAGTAGATTGGCTGGGTTGTAAGGGATTTTGTCCCCTGAGATTATTTCCATTAGGTGGTGTGCTTCCTTCCAGAAAGGTTTTATTCTAGGACAAGACCAGAATATGTGGAGGATATCCCCCCCATCCAGTCCACATCTCCAACAGGAGTTGGGTACCGAAGGGAATATTTTATGAAGTAATTGTGGTGTTTTGTACCATCGAGACAGAATTTTAAATCCCAGTTCCTGGGTATTGACGTTTAGTGAGCCTTTGTGGTTTAAGGTAAATATTTTTTGCCATTGGTCCATGTCAAATACCTGTTTAAGGTCTCTCTCCCAGGACTCCTGATATCCAATTTTATCGGGGATCGCGGAGGAGGTCAGCATCTGGTATATGGAAGAGACTAAGTGTCTGTGCGGAGTAGGGCTTAGGATCAAGTTTTCAAATAGTGTCAGAGGTCCAGGCCCATTTCCGTTTTTTAATATGGCCTGTAGGAAGTGTCGAATCTGGAAGTATTGCCAGTTGGATAGTGGGGTCTGAGCATTTAGCAGGGACATTTCCCTCTGAGGTTTGACCCTTCCCGTATTTAAGAAATCCTTCACCCTGGGGGGGGGGGAGTTGAGATCCCACGAATTTAGAAAGGGAATGTTTGCTGCTGGTTTAAAGGCAGGATTGTCTGTTAAGGGAGTAAGTGGGCCCGGGAGTTTGGTGAGTTTCATTGAAGTAGCCTGTTTCCTCAGACAGTTAATCGTGGCTGTCATCAGGGGGTTCTGCCAGGAGGTTTGGACTTTTCGTGGGATATCTACCCACCCAAGGGCCGAAAGATGACAACCCGCTATTTCCTGCTCGATCCGCGCCCATGGCTTAATGTCTGTTCCCGAGGCCCACTCGACCAATCTACAGAGTTGAGATGCCGTATGATATTTCTGTAAGTCTGGGAGGCCCACCCCTCCTTGTTCCTTGGGTATAGAGAGGGTTGTTCTCTTAATACGGGGAGGTTTGTTTCCCCATATAAATTTGTTGATGTCGCTTTGTAAGTTTCCCAGGAATCTGGGAGGAAGAGCTATTGGGATACATTGGCTTATATATAGGATGCGCGGGAGGAGATTCATCTTAATAGATGACATTCTCCCAAACCATGATAGGTGAGTTTGTTTACCCCATCTAAGAAGATCATGTTTAAGTACTAAAGCTATTTTGGCAAAGTTGGCCACAAACAGGTTATTTTGGTCTGCTGTAATGTTAATCCCCAGATATCTGAGTTGGTGTGAGGACCATTGGAATGGAAGACTATTTTTGCAAAAGTTGAGAGTCTCATCGTCGAGAGAGATGTTTAAAGCTTGGGACTTTTGAAAATTAATTTTCAGATTTGATATTTGACCAAACTCTGTGAATTTAGAGATTAAATTGGGAATAGTTATGGCAGGGTTTTGAAGAAAGAAAAGCAGATCATCTGCAAAAGCTGCTACCATGTGATTATGTGGTCCCACCGGGATGCCATGGATATTTGGATCCGCTCTTAAGGCATTCAGAAAGGGCTCCAGTGTAAGGATATAGATTAGGGGTGAAAGCGGACAACCTTGCCTGGTCCCATTTGTTATATGGAAGGATTCTGATAGCACGCCGTTTACTCGTACCCTGGCAGATGGATTGGTGTACAGGAGGCCAATGAGTCTGCACATCAGATCTCCAACACCCAAGTTTGACAGGACCGCCCGGGTATAGTCCCAGGCGACCCTGTCAAACGCTTTTTCCGCGTCTGTTGAAAGTAGGAAAGCTTTTAGTCCACTACGTTTGACGTAGGACATGATGTTAATTGTCCTCATTACGTTGTCCTTGGCTTCACGGCCAGGAACAAATCCCGCTTGATCTGCATTAATATGGTTGGGCACGAATGGGGCTAGGCGGTTGGCTAGAATTTTTGCCAGAATTTTAGCATCCAGATTTAGGAGGGATATGGGCCTATAGTTAGGGCAGTGCTGGGGGTCTTTATCTGGCTTTGGGATTACAACTATGTGAGCCTCTAGAAATTGGGATGAAGGTATAGTATTGGGTTCCACTGAGTTAAATGCAGCTACAAAGGATGGGGCAAGAGTGCGGGAGAAGGTTTTGTAATATTGACTCGTCAGGCCATCTGGGCCTGGTGCTTTGCCTGATTTTAAGGATTGCACTGCTAAGAGGAATTCGTCCTCTGTAAGAGGGGATTCCAACTCTTCCTTTTCCGAGTGTTCTAACGTTAGACGGGATGCATGTTTAGTAATAAAGTATGAAATTGCTTGGTTCCTAGGTGCCCCAGGTTTATTTGATGAGTCATGCAATCTTAGGTTGTATAAAGAGGCGTAGTATTTTTGGAATTCATTAGCTATTTCCTGGGGTTTAAAGACTAGACCTTGATTTTTAGTGGCTATATTTGAGATCTGGGTGTGAGGGGTCTTTTTCCTCAGAGCACGTGCTAGATATTTACCACTCTTATTCCCGTGCTCATAGAAAATTTTTTTGATCGACATTAGTTTCCGCCTAGCGTCTGAGTATAGGAGTTTATCTAAGGCATTTCTGGCTTTCACGAGTTCCTCTAGGGTGTTTATAGCTAGTGATTGCTTATGAGCTGATTCTAATCTCTTAATGTCCTTCATCACTTTCAAAACCATTTCCTCCTTTTCTTTTTTAAGCCTGGATCCCAATCTTATAAAGTGGCCCCGGATAACTGCTTTGTGTGCCTCCCAGATATTTAGTTTAGAAGAGTCGGGGACATTATTTAATAAGAAGTATTCGTCTAAGGCTTCTAGTATCTTATGTCTCCTAACCTGTTCTGCAAGAATGTTTGGGTTAAGTCTCCACGACCAAGTTTTGTTGGAGGGATCAGGAGTCCTGAGAGTGAGGAAGACCGGAGAGTGGTCTGAAATTGCTTTGGTCCCTATTTCCACGTTGGCGATTAGTGGTAAGTAGTGTTGGGCGAACACCTGGATGTTCGGGTTCGGGCCGAACAGGCCGAACATGGGCCAGATGTTCGGCATGTTCGGCCCGAACGCCGAACTCAATGGAAGTCAATGGGACCCCCGAACATGGGGGCCCTATGGGGTCGCAGGCATAAGGGGGGAGCATGCCCCGGTCACGGGGGGGGTCGGAAATTCCCCCCACCCCCTCCGCTAGCGCTCCCCCCTCTGCCCGCTTCCCCATAAAAAAAGTTATAGTACCTGGTGCCTGGTGGCTGGCAGTGGAGTGAGGAGGAGGAGGAGTCCGAGTAGCAGAGTGGCGTTGAGGCCGGGCAGCGGGCGGTTCAGCGCTAGTACCCTTGTGGTACTTCCGCCCTTTTTCTGACCTCACGTCCTCTGCATACGAGGGTACGCATCACGCGTACCCTCGTATGCGTCATCACGCAGAGGACGTGAGGTCAGAGAAAGGGCGGAAGTACCACAAGGTACTAGCGCTGAACCGCCCGAACCGCCCGCTGCCCGGCCTCAACGCCACTCTGCTACTCGGACTCCTCCTCCTCCTCACTCCACTGCCAGCCACCAGGCACCAGGTACTATAACTTTTTTTATGGGGAAGCGGGCAGAGGGGGGAGCGCTAGCGGAGGGGGTGGGGGGAATTTCCGACCCCCCCCGCGACCGGGGCATGCTCCCCCCTTATGCCTGCGACCCCATAGGGGGGCAGTATTCGGCCGAACAGGGCCCTGTTCGGCCGAACAGGGGCCCTGTTCGGCCATGTTCGGCCATGCATTGAACAGTTCGGGCGAACCCCGAACAGTTTGGCCGAACACCACCAGGTGTTCGGCCGAACTCGAACATCACCCGAACAGGGTGATGTTCTGCAGAACCCGAACAGTGGCGAACACTGTTCGCCCAACACTAGTGGTAAGTCTCTCTGGGGTACAAAGAAGTAGTCTATTCTGGAGTATTTATTGTGAAGTGGCGAGTAGAAAGTGTAGTCTTTTCCCTGGGGGTGGGATATCCTCCACGGATCTACCAGGGACAGTTTCTGCAAGTGGTTTTTAATGTGGCGTAATGACGCGTATGAGAGAGTAGTTGTTCCATTGGAACAGTCCTGGAGGGGGTTCAAAGGTACATTGAGGTCTCCTCCCAGAACCAGTATGCCCGTGGTAAAGTCTGCCAATTTAGCTAGTGTGGTCGAAAGGAAGGAAGGATGCTGCCTGTTTGGCGTGTATATGTTTGCTATGGTGATCATTTGGTTGGCTATTCTTCCTTTAACAAATAAGTAGCGACCGTCAGTGTCTTGGAGGGTCTCTTCCATCGTGAACGGCATATCTTGACGTATGAAAATTGACACCCCTTTAGTTCTGGTGGTTGGTGATGTTGCATGGAATGCTGTAGGGTATCGCGAGTTAAATCTGTTGGGTATATGATTGGATCGAAAGTGGGTCTCTTGGAGGAGAGCAATTTGAATTTTTTCCCTCTGTAGGAAGTCAAAAATAATAGATCTTTTTTCTGGGGTGTTCATGCCGTTCACGTTGAAGAAAACCATTTTCCATTCTGTCTGATCGCCCGGCATTGTCAAATGCTCTTGGTTCTTTATGTGTAGCGTCTCAGTATGGGACAAGGTTCCAGCTGTAGGAAGGTGTAGCAGGAGGGGGAAGACAAAAACGAGGAGGAAGGGGAGGGAGAGGAAAATGAACGAGAAGTAACGTGTATTGAGATCGTTCCCACGACAAACCAGCATTCACTCACTTGTGAGAGTACAAAGTAGCTGCGGAATGTAAGTAACCCACGTGGATGCGACCTGGGGGGGCGCACCCACTTGCTATAGTGGGATGAACTAGTCAGTGTATAATAACACACTGGGTGAGGGTTATGGAAGGAACAACAGAGACGGCCTGTTTATAAGTATATATACTATATAAATAGAGATATACTTGTACTTAACAATATGTTATACTGTCATAAACCACTCTGGCCGCCAAGTGGCAGCAGAATTTGACCTACCGGACCTGTAGGTGATATTTGGGAAACGTGAGGTGGGGGTCCCCCCTCCTCCCCCACCGTGCATACCACCAAGAGGTGGAGAGAAGTTACTGAACATGCCTATAGATATACACATGTTCATTGTACTGAGAGATGTCACTGTAAAGGGCCTGGGGGGGGGGGGGGAAGGGATGGGCAGGGGGACCTGCAGGAGAGCACATCACGCTTCCCATCCGTTTCGGGCGAGCCTCAGTATTGTTATGAACTTATTTTAGGTATGGGATAAAGTACAACTTAAAACCCTATACCATGGGAGTAGGAGTGTATGGCTGGTGCTTGCTATACGTGTCAGACAGAGAAATACCATCATGACGGGGTGGGGGCATGGGGATACAGTGAGCGTACATCATGCAATATAAAAATACTTATACTATTATGGTTAGGTATGCATATAAATATAACATTTCCATCCTACATCCCTAACGTTAACCTTAAGATAGATACCGAGATATATCCATTTAGATCATTCAGATTCTCTTCTATGAGGAAAATAACGTTGTCTGACACATAACGTATAGAATAAAGTGGCTCTACCCCCGCTATGCCAAGTTCATAAGCGAAATAGTTGAACAGGTTCCCAACCGATCTGCAGTTCAAGGAGCAATTCTAGCGGAGTGAAACCGTTATGGTAGTCTGTATGGTAGAGGTTTAAGGCAAATAGGTGAAACTGCCTGCAGAGTACTGAAGGGGGAATAGTCTAAAGGGCTTATATCTAACAGTCTTTGTGGGCTAAGGGAAGCGCTACCTTACCCAAGTCCTCAGTCGTCCTCCTCCGAAGAGCAAGATTCTTGCCTGGATCGGTTGGACGTTGAGCCGGTTCGAGAGTCACGGCTTCTGGAGCGGTGAGGTGTGTCAGGTACTAAGCTCGTGGAGGGTTTGGGGTCTCCAGGTCCCTGCGTGTACAAGCGTTGAAGGGCTAAGTCTCCATCCCAGTCAGGGAGAGTGATTGCGGGGATCTCAAGTTCCTTGCAGAAATCTTCCAGGTCTGTTAGGGCACGTAGCGTGTGTGTTTTCCCGTCTGCCGTTACGGAAAGGGAGAAAGGGAATCGCCATTTATATGTCAGGCCTTTCTTCTTGATAGCTTGCAGTAGTGGCTTCATGACTCTCCTCTTAGCCAAGGTGATGTGTGAGAGATCTTGGTATAGCTGTACCGTTGTATCATTGAAGATGATCTGGTCTTGTGATCTTGCTGCCCGCATGATGTTTTCCTTGAGTTGGAAGGACTCAAGGCAGCAGATAATGTCCCGGGCTTTATCCCCCTCCGCTCCGCGTGGACGCAGGGCTCTGTGAGCCCTCACAAACGCTATTTCCGTATCTGAGGGTCTGTCCAGTAGCTTGTTGAAGATGGCGGAAAGTACGTCACAAATTTTATCCGCGGGCACCGATTCAGGTAGGCCTTTCAGCCTGATGTTGTTTCTGCGCCCCCGATTATCTAGGTCTTCCAATTGTCTGGTGTGGTCAATCAGCCTGGAAGTATGTGAGGATGATGTTTTCTTAAGTGCTTTGATCTGGGTAGCGTTTTGGACATCAGCGGCCTCTAGTTTGTGTAGCCTTGAACCTAAGGCTGCGACATCCGCCCTGACTTCCGAGACTGCCGAGAGCATGGAGCTTTTGATGTCTTCGGCAAATCTTTGCAGGTCAGCTAGTGTGGGGTTACGCTGCTGGTTACCCGGAGTTCCGGACCTGTCCTTGGGCGAGGAGTCGGGGGAGGTTTGTGTTTGCCCATCTCTACCCGGCGCCATCTTGAGGCTCGGTACAGTTTCCTTCTGGTTGCGAAAGATGTCAGGGAGAGTCTTTCCAGCCTTGTTCTGGGTGCCTCTAACGGTCGCTGGTGTATTCTGCTGGCTGCGGGTGCCCGGCATAACTGTTTAGGGTCCGGTAGGAAGGCTAGGTTTCAAGCTTAGGCGGCCGTGAAGCAGGAGAGACAAAGTTAGGCGGCCATCTTCATGCAGCGCCAAGCCACGCCCCCCCTTAGTATGTATCTTGTGAGGCATTCTATTACTAAGTTAAATAAAAGGGTAGAGAATGGGCAATCCCTTTTGACAATATTATAGTGTTCAATTTGATACTTAAGAGGTTATATATTTCAAACAAAAGATGTATAAGTTTGCCATGAAAAAAGGCACATTGGCATAAGGTATGATTAAGGTATGCCAGAGAAAAGGTGCTCAGCGATCATAAAATAGTTAAAAGAAAAACCTGACCATTCAGACAACAGATTTAGTCATGCACCACAAAATTTGTATTTTTATTCCATGCACCACAGATCACGTATTCTATTTATAACTGCTGTTTATATCCAATGGTATCATTACTCTCTTTGTGTTAATGTATATTTTACTTTTATGGGTTTTTGCTGTATGGCTCTTACTTTACAAACATACTGTAATGCTGGGGAGGCATACTCTAAGTCAGCGTGTGTGCTCCAGACTATGTAGCTGGGTAATGGAAGAGGCTCCACAGATGGACACAGGAGTAATGAACAAGGGAGCAAGATTGCCCAGAGCAACTTCAGCTCTGGGCCGCCTATCAGGCTAGATGCTATGCGATGCAATACACAACAGACGTAGTCGGTAACAGGCTTGGGTCATACACGATAGATCAGATGACAGTAATACAGAAGGGCTAGGCAAATTCGTAGTCAAGAGGAAGGCAAGGGTCGGAACAAAAAACAATATACAATATTACAATAATACAAAACTGACTGACTAGAATACATATACAGTATATCGTGCTGATGCGCAATATATGAAATGTAGCTCTCAAATAACTGACTAGCAAAAGCACAAGTAATGACAATTAACAAGACAGACAACAGACAGACAGACGGAATGCTCAGCCAATTTAGACGCTGTTTCAGCGACGGCAACATTCACACTGAGATAGACAAGACTAACAAGTAGATGGTTAACTAATGGCATCCGCTGCTATAGTTCATCCTTAACCACTTCGGGACTGGCCGCCTAACCCCCCTTAAAGACCAGGGCATTTTGTAGTGGAGGGGGGTGCACGCGTTTGGGGGGGGGTCAGGTGGCTGGATCCCGTCTGTGGCTGGCTGGGCAGTGTTCCCTCCATGGTGGCAAGTGTCCCCCCTTACGCCAGCAGCAATCACTCACCTTCCAGGCTCCAGCGATAAACCGCAGTAGCCCCCTTCTTCTCCAGCCGGCATCTCCGCTCCAAATGATGCTCAGGTCGGGTTGCAGCTTGATGACATCATCAAGCCGGGACCCAGCGCTGACGTCAGACGGAGTAGAGATGCCGGCCAGAGCAGAGGGGGGCGCCGATCGTCACTGGAACAGCAGGGAGGTGAGTGGATCCTCTTCTTTCCCCCCCTGCCGCCGCCGCTGTCAAAGTGATCACTACGATCCGACGGCGATCGTAGTGATCACATGATCAGCAGCCATACGCGATGGCTGCTGATCACTGAGGGGAGATGCCAGCTGTCATATGACAGCTTAATCTCCCCTCTCCGGTGCGCATGATCATGTTGGGACGGTTCTTTAGCGCGGACATTGAATCAACGTCCGGTCAGAACTGTACCACCACCTGCTGGACGTTGATTCAACCTACGTCGGTCCCCAAAAGGTTAAGAACAAGGCAAGAACAAGGCTAGAAGGAATACTACCAGTCACCAACGTGGTGCTGGCAGAATCCAAACTATCAGAATCAGAAAGACTTTACTGACCACCGCAGGTCAGCAAACGTCCAGCCGACATGAAAATACAGAGCAAGGCATTATACATTTTTACAATAACAACTTTCACAGCATAGACCCAACGACAACTCAGAGAGCTGAACACTATGTCGGGCGGGGTCTGAAATGGGAGGCAGACTTTTATGCCGGCAGCAGCCAATGGATGCAGGTATGCAAATTCCCACACAGCTGAATGGTAATCATTCAATCCTGAGCTGGCTTGGTTACCATTTGCTAGCTGAAAGACTATCATAACAAATACATGCAGTACTATGCAACAACATGCATGTAGGAAATCCAGGGCTATCTGGCTGCAGTTCAACTGCAGCAAACAATAGGAGAAATCCTGACAGCATCCTGAACTGCTCTGAACTGCAGTGATTGCAAATGACAATAAGACTCACTGCGAATGTGCAACCGAATGCAAGCAGACAAGTCAGAACTGCCCAGTTGCAGCTCCACTGCAAGCGACAGAACATGCTACAGGAGAGATCCTGACACATACATCACCTATTGTAGGGATTTTAAAAAACACAATTTTTAGTTTTCAAGTATTTCAACCTCAACATTAATTCATGAGATAAGCTTAAAAGTGCTACAACCTAAAGGCTTTTGGGTATAATTTTGGTAAAAAAAATGTGATTTAGAATACAGTATTATAAACGTATTTAATGATGTAAGGACATATTTTAAATTTTTGACAAATTCTGCTGTAAAGCCATACCTATTCATATTTAAACCTCCCCCCCGGGACGCCTAACGCCAATGGGCGTGGCAGCGGCGGCAGTTCCAGGACCGCCTAACGCCTTTGGCGTCAAGTCCTGGGGCTGGGATTTGCAGGAGATCGCGCGCATGGTGCTCCGCCCCACCTTCAGTCTCCGAGCGACGATTGCCGCTTGGGAGACTGTTAGACGGCTCAACCGCTGTCTTTACACATTCTACAGCGCTGCGATCAGCAGCAGCGCTGTACTGGGGACAGCCGTGTGACACGGCTGTCCCCTCCTGACTGTCATCGGTGATTGGCTGTCATAGGCTGAAGCCTATGACAGCTGATCACATAAATTGGGGAGGGATGGGAGAATATAAACACATAAAAAAAATAGCAAAATGTATTAAAAAAAAACATTAAGAAAAAAATAAACAAACAAATAAATATCCAGGGGGCGATCTGACCCCACCAACAGAGAGCACTGTTGGTGGGGAGAAAAGGAGGGGGGAATAACTTGTGTGCTGTGTTGTGCGGCCCTGCAGCTTGGCCTTAAAGCTGCAGTGGCTATTTTTACAAAAATTAGCCTGGTCTTTAGGGGGGTTTTCCACTGTGGTCCTCAAGTGGTTAAGTACATCCTCCATCAATTTTGGAAATAAAGAGATTTAGGAAAAGTACACATTTTTAAATTTACTATTGGTTGTAGTGAGTATATTTTCAAATCAGTCTTCTAAAATGTTAAGTATTGCTTTGGGATGGGTAACTCCACAGTTTGTGATGTTTGAAATACAGTAATATAAGCAATTACAATTTTTCCTTTGGCTAGGTTTGTGAGAAATTTTCCAGATTTGTTTTCACATTTGTGAATATTTAAATTAATATAACTGTATCTAGCATCAACACACATCTTTATTTAGGTCAGTTTCTGGTCATGCCTATTTAAATTGAATGTATGATTCTCTTAATACTCAGGTTTTTCTGTCTTTTTTTGCCTTCCTGTCCCTTACAAACTATGACAGACTACCAGATCCTTAGGGGCAGTTTGACTATGTGAAAGTTGCGTTGCAATACGATTGCAAAGCTGCAGAAAAGTCGCACTGCGTTTAGCAAGTGGTGCAACTATACAGTGAAATATACAGTTCAATGTAAGTATGCTTAACTGCCAGTGCAAATAGGCATGTTGCCCAGTTAAAGTGAACCTCCGGACTAAAAATCTACTCAGCAGAACTGAAAAGGCTTGGTGTTTCTTTAACAGTTTCACAGCATCAGAACTTTGCTTTTCTTACCAAGCATCATTTTTAGCTGCATTTTTAGCTAAGCTCCACCCATCAAAGAAAAAAAGCCCGGGCTTTTTTCCCCTGATGCTGTGCAGAGCATAATGGGATTTCCTATGTTGTTATTCACATTGCCTAGCAACTGGGAGAGGTGATCAGGACACAGGACAGTTGGAACTGTGTCTCATGCTCCCTGTCACCTCCTTTCAACCAAAAAGATGGCTGCCATCATGAAATCAAACATTTGCCTGTTCTTTTAAAACAGTGTGGGTAAGAGATTATATTACCTATCCATTTTTATTACCATAACTAATGTAACTTAATGACAGTATGTTTGTTTAGGCTGGAGTTCCTCTTTAATGCACAACATGCTATGCGTTACTGCATTGGTACCCGCCGCACTTGATGTAAAAGCCGCTTAAAAATATTAGATAGCGATGTACTGCAGTGATATTGCCTGTTGCGATGCAATGCAGTGGACTTAATGTGAAAAGGCCCTTAATATGTCCCTGACTGTCCCACCTCCAGCCATTTCACTGCTTTGTACTAAAAAAGTTATTTTCACCATTATGACACGGTTTTATAAATAGGTTCCTTGATGGATATGTGCACCTTTAAGTGATTTTTTTGTTGAAAGAATATCAATCCTAATTATGCTCTAACTAGTTGTGGCATAAGGTTACATAATAATAATGTTTAACTTTGTTATCAGCATTTTTAGCAGTGAGCCAATCAGAGGGCTGTTTTGCTCCAAATGACGGTTTTGCTGAAAGCTTAAAGTTCAGTCTCAGATGAAATGTTTTATTTCTGAAATAAAAAAGTTCGCACAGAAAATTAGACCTGAATTCTGTGGCAAACAGACTCTTTGATTTATTAGAAAAAATGATCGATGCTAGGATGGAACATTCAGGTTAGATGCTGGGATTGAAATGCATACATTTATGCTACTGAAATACTGTAAATACCTTACACTTTAAACTTGCAGGTTGGCTTAAAAATCCACTAGGATTTGTTAGTTCTGCTCATGAGTCACTGCTTCGCATGATAAAAGCACAGTAAAAAGCTGTGGGACTTTGCTTTCATTTCCTACAAGAGTTCCCAAGCAAATAGATTTTTTAAGTTATATTTATTGTGGAAGATTTCTTGACTATCTCTGAAGAGATTTAAGATGTCTAAAGCCCAATCTACACAATATGATTCTTTAAGCGATTCGATTACGATTTTATTTACGATCCGATTAAATCCGATATGTCTGATCAGGATTCGATTCAATTCAATTTGATTTGCCATTTGCCAATCGAATCGAATCCCGATCGGACATTTCGGATTTCATCGGATCGTAAATAGAATCATAATCAAATCGCTTAAAGAATTGTATCGTGTAGATGGGGCTTAAAGAAGTTCCAGTGCAACACTCCATACAGTGATGTGCTGTGTTCTGCAAGCAGGAAGAGTTCCGGTAAGTCAAATAATGTTGGCACTCACCAGTTTGCAATTAGCACAGCTAGGCCTCTCACTCTGGAGGCCTGTGTCAGCTACTCTCATGCACTAACCGGACTTGCTTGTGCTCGGCAAGGGCAGTGAAGAGGTAGCCACCACACTGAGTCAAGTCAGAGCACAGATGCACTTAGACAAGATATTATCCGTCTGTCAGCCACTGGCATGTGTTGGGTTACAAACACTCCAATTCAGCTGCATTAACCATTTCGCTACTGAGGTTGTTTTCACAGTTCCGTGCAGCTCTGATTACCTTGGCAATAATTTTATCACTACCTACCACTCTTAAATTAACTATATATTGTTTTTTCAGGACAAATTAGGCTTTATTTGTGGGCGATTTTTTTTTTTAGTAATTGCCTTATTTTCTTTGCAGTTTAATTGGGAAAATAAGAAAATAAAATGAAAAACACACTATTTTTTATTAAATTCAGAGGAATCCTATACAATAAAATGCAACTGTCCCTGCATCTTCAACTGAATGGTTGTGTGTCCCTGGCTTTTTTGTACTGAGCATGTGCGCAGCCAGGGCAGTTAGGACACAGGGCCGGATCTGACAGTTTGCTGTGTGTGGTTCACAGAGGTTCTCATTGCATTGTGGGAAATAACAGCTTTTTCCAACTGCCAAGCAAGCAGCTCCCTCTGAGCATATACTTCAGACAGTGGTGGGGAACGAGCAAGCGGGATGTGTATGTGCGCGCATTGTGGGGGGGGGGGGGTTAGCAGCTATGACCTAACGCCCATCTAACGGACAGGCCTTTTTACTAGTTCAGAAAAAAATTTAATTCATTAAATTGACACTGAAGTGAAAAAAAAAAACTATTATGTAATGATTTGTATGTGTAGTACTGATAATTAATAGAACATTAGTAGCAAATAAAATAGTTTCATATTTTAATTTTTAGATATACTGTATATCTTTTTTTTTATAACATTGCATAACTCTGTAATATTTGCAATTTCAAGCCACACCCAGTATTTTAACCACTTAAAGTGAACCCAAGCTAAAAATACAAGATATCAGAAATAAAAAATAAAAAAATAAAATAAAAGTGACAAAAAATAAAATCTTCTATGAACTCACCATACACCTAATGGAATACCTTGGGTGTCTTCTTTCTAAAATGGGGTCACTTGTGGGGTTCCTATACTGCCCTGGCATTTTAGGGGCCCAAAACCGTGAGGAGTAGTCTGGAAACCAAATGCCTCAAAATGACTGTTCAGGGGTATAAGCATCTGAAAATTTTGATGACAGGTGATCTATGAGGGGCCGAATTTTTTGGAACCGGTCATAAGCAGGGTGGCCTCTTAGATGGCAGGTTGTATTGGCACTGAAGTGCAGGAAGCGCAGGATGTTCTCAAATCGTGTGATGTATTGGGTGCATAGACCAATAAGACCGCAATACATTATTTTTGACTAGACCCTTGTTAAGGAGAAGGCCCCAAAAAATGTTACATTCGGAAACTTGGAGTGGTTTCCACCGAAAAGGCTGGGTATGGTAGCTTCTTGGATTGGCAGTTGCGTATTGTGTGGCATAACGGTTGGTCTCAGCCACAATTAAGTCGTAGAGACCACAGTCATCAGAAAAAAAAAATCTGTCACTGGGGTGGGGCGGGTGAGGGTTTGGCCAAGTGATCAGAAGCCCGCAGGGGGCAGATTAGGGCCTGATCTGATGGATAGGAGTGCTAGGGGGTGACAGATGGTGACAGGAGGTGATTGATGGGTGTCTCAGGGGGTGATTAGAGGGGAGAATAGATGCAATCAATGCACTGGGGAAGTGATCAGATTCTGAAGGGGGTATGAGGGGGATCTGAGGGTTTGGCTGAGTGATCAGGAGCCCACACGGGGCAAATTAGGGCCTGATCTGATGGGTAGGTGTGCTAGGGGGTGACAGGTGGTGACAGGAGGTGATTGATGGGTTTCTCAGGGTGTGATTAGAGGGGGGAATAGATGCAAGCAATGCACTGGGGAGGTGATCAGAGGGGGGTCTGAGGGCGATCTGAGGGTGTGGGCGGGTAATTGGGTGCCAGAAAGGGGCAGATTAGGGTCTGATCTGATGGGTGGAAGTGACATCTGGTGACAGGGGTTGATTGATGGGTGATTGATGGGTGATCAGTGGGTGATTAGAGGGGAGAACAGATGCAAATAATGCACTGGAAAGTGATTGGGGGGTCTGAGGGCGATCTGAGGGTGTGGGTGGGTGTTTGGGTGCCCGCAGGGGGTGACAGGTGGTGACAGAAGGTGATTGATGGGTGTCTCAGGGGGTGATTAGAGGGGAGAATAGATGCAATCAATGCACTGAGGAGGTGATCGGAAAGGGGTTTGAGGGGGATCTGAGGGTTTGGCCAAGTGATCAGGAGACCACACGGGGCAAATTAGGGCCTGATCTGATGGGTAGGTGTGCTAGGGAGTGACAGGTGGTGACAGGAGGTGATTAATGGGTGTCTCAAGGTTTGATGGGTAGCAGTGACAGGTGGTGACAGGGGGTGATTGATGGGTGATCAGTGGGTGATTAGAGGGGAGAACAGATGTAAATAATGCACTGGGGAGGTGATCAAGGGGGGGGGGGGGGTCCGAGGGCGACCTGAAGGTGTGGGCGGGTGTTTGGGTGCCCACAAGGGGATCTGATCTGATGGGTAGCAGTGACAGGTGGTGACAGGGGGTGACGGGGTGATTGATAGGTGATCAGGGTGTGATCAGAGAGGAGAATAGATGGAAGCAATGCACTAGCGAGGTGATCGGGGTGGGGGGGGGGCTCTGAGGGTGATCTGAGGGTGTGCATCGAAAGGTTGAGCCAGGGCACTCCGTCAAAGTAATGCTGGGTGCTTGATACTGTGACATATGTCTCCTTCAAATCAGTAATCCAATGTATCAGCACACCACTCCAGATTAATCTCGCTCTTTTATTGAGCCATGTATGTCCACAAGGATAATAAGCTGACAATTGTTTCGGGGGCCATGCAGGGTCCCCCTTTATCAAGGCGTGTGGTTACCACACGCCTTGATAAAGGGGGACCCTGCGTGGCCGCTGAAACAATTGGTAGCCGCTCTTCTTGCCCACTGAACTGGGCAAGACTGAGGAACTCACTGGACAGGAAGGGGACCCTGGAACCTCTGCCACACTGGACAGAGAACCAGGACTTTTCAAGATACAAGGCAGGATTTCAGGAACACTCACTAAACAGGGCTGAAATTCTGAGACTTCTATTATTTTTACCAGAGAGTCAGAATTATCCATGTTACAGGGCAAGACTTCTGAAACATTCAGAGGACAGGGCTGGAGTTCCCTGGCTGCTACAACATCAGACATGGATTCAACCACAATAGCTAAATCGGACTGTGTACAGAGTAAGGTATCTAAAACACTTGCTGACGAGGACAATGCCTCGATGGCTTCTGATTTAGAGATTCAGCAAGTTTTACTAGAGTGGATTGTAATTCTAAGACAGCTGCTAAACAGGTGAATATTACTGCAACACCAACTGAAGTAAGCAGAACCTCTGAGTCCTCTGCTAGAGATATTAAAGCATCCAAAGTACTGGGTGAAGCATAAGACTCTGCTATCTCAGCTTCACTGGACAGGATCACTGAACAGTCCATGTTGCAGGGTAGAACCATGGAAGCACCTGCTGGACAGCATAATGATTCTGTGACCTGAGCTTCATTGGACAGAACTACTGAGTAATTCATGGTACAGGGCGAATTTACTGGAACATTTTCTGGATAAGGCAATGATTCTGTGATTTCAGGTTCACATAACAGATGCTCTGAACCATTCGCGGAACTACAGCAAGGTATGGAAACAGAAGTATCAGAACACAGAGTTTGCGAATCTGAACCACAGTTCTTCAACTGTGAAGTTGGAAAACTCAGATGCTGGGGTTCTAAACATGATTGCTGAGACTCAGAAACTGATGCAGTGCATCTATTGGGGTCTGCTGGATCATATGGTTTGCAGGATGCAGAAAACAAATCAGTAGGAATTTGTTTGTATTTTTTCACAAAACGTTTTGCGATCAATTTAACAAATTCCAGGGGGTCATCAAAAACCTCCTCGTTTTCATCAGCAACTTCCTGAGCCCAAGTTCTCATCTTGCTATCAAGCAGGTATAAGATAATAAACCTGGACTTCTGAAATGTTGTAGCTGATCTGAAGAAAGAACATGAATTAAACATTTCGCAATTCTGCAAGAAATAAAAAAAAAAAATATTGCCACCATTATAACGGGTTAGAGAAGCAAGGCGTGCATCTGGAACAAGGCTAGCAGGTGATGTCATTGCTATGGGCAACGGAGAGACCGAATTGACATTGATTACTGAGTGTTGCTCACACTGACTCCCAGGGCGATCATTCAAGATCTCATTCCATGCATCAATTAACGGAATCACAAAGTCATGCACACACAGATTCATTTCAATCAAAGAAAAAGCAGATGCAATGCATGCATGCAAAATTATGTTACTCTTAGCAGTGTAAAATTCATAGAAATATTTTCGATCATTCTCCAATTCATAAATCAAAGCTTCAATTTCCCATTTTTCAAACGGAGGATCCCATTCATTCTTGTCAGGAACTAAACAATTAGTCTGGGCATAATTTACAGTTGGACCAGTCTGCAGGAAGCTAGCTGGAGTGGACTTGCTTTGGTTTACTCCTGACAGAGAATCAACTCGATTAACTGGATCATTGCTAGGGTATTTCCTATTCTTAAGAATGTCCAGGACTTGTAATAAATGTTGAACTGCAGACTATGCAAATTTTCCTTGCTGCACAAACAATTTGATTTGCTCAATATTTCATAATATTTCCTCATAAGAATATTCAGACAATTATTTTAAACGAAAATCTCCCTGGCTAGCAAGGAAAGTTCATTGATAGTTTCATAGGTCCATTTGACTCCCATGAATGACAATTGAATTTCATCATCTGCTAATGACAGAGTCTGACTATGGGTCTGATGCGCAGTTGCTATGGACAATGACATTGCTGGCTGTGGACATTTTTTGGAACGTTTACGTTTAGTTTTATGCAAGACTTTAGACTTTGCTGCATACAGATTGCTTTTAAATGCTGCTGAAGAGACATTTGATTGACTAGCAATCAGGAGTTCATTAAGAGGAAATGGTAATGGAGATATTTTTAACCAGTTATGGATCACAAAAGCTATGAACTCTAAAGTGTAAGAATGTATCAGTGGCTTCTGTTTTACTGGTAAGTAACACTGAGTTATCCATGGTACAGGGTGGAATTGCAGGAACTTCAATTTCACACAAAAAGAGCTCCGAATCACCTGCTGAATCAGCCAAAGGTGCTGAAGCAGGCGGGTCAGAACGCCAAATTTGCGAATTCGGAGTCACATAAAAATCATCCAAAATCAATTCCCACACATCAATCAATGGAGCCACAAAGTCATACCCACACACACCAGTTTTTATTAGGTTATAGGCAGACTTAATGCATGCATTCAATACTAATTCACTTTTTGCACTGTAAAATTGACAAAATGAACTTGAATCATTCTTCCATTCATTGACCAGAGCTTCCATCTCTCCTTTCTCAAATGGAGGATTCCAAGCATACTTAACAGGCAGATCATGGTTTGCAGATATGATTGTAGCAGGGACATATATTGGGTTAATTAGCAGGTGATTGGCAGATTCCTTATTCCTAAGAATCTCCAATACCTGTAGCAAGTGCTGAACTGTAGTGTATGCAAACTTTCCTTGCTTCACAAATAAGTTGATTTGTTCAATACTCTGTAATATCTCCTCATAATCATACTCAGATAATTCTTTTAAACAAAAATCTTTATTTTCCCTAGCCAGGGAGGAAAGTTCATTAGTAGTTTCATAAGTCCATTTAACTCCCCTAAAAGGCAATTGCATTTCATTATCTGTTAATGGCAGAATCTCATTATAGGTCTCAGTCGCTAAGGATAACGACTCTGCAGATCGGACACGTTTCTTAGAACGTTTGCGTTTGGCCTTAGACCCTGCTGTTTTCCCTGCTGTTCTTGGTGATTTATTCAAGGCTGCAGGAAAATTATCAGTAACACCTTCTGCTTGCTGAACATTTTTGCAAGCAATTGAAGGAGTAGCTGATTGACCTGCTGCCAGGAGTTCATTAAGAGGAAAAGGCAATGGATCTATGCGCAACCAGTTATGGATCACAAACGCTAGAAATTCCAGCGGTCTCTCTTTCAAATCGGAATGATTGAGAACATCAAATGCCCACTGGAATAATTCCCCTTTAAACAAAATATAACTTAGTTGGAGTGCCCAGGTTGAAACAGGAGTCGCTTGGAGATCAGGATTGGTCAGGAACCTGGCACATTCAGAGAAAAACTCATGTTCTGTTTCAGAGCTAAGTTCTTCAAATTTCTTAAAGGAACAGGAACCATAATTAACAGTGTCATACTTTCTGGGAATCCCCCCCCACAATGGGGATTGGTAATGGGGTTTTCATAATGTAAGGCTTGGTGGTGTATTCTCCACAGTCAGCATGCAACGCATGAGCTGGCGTGGAGGAGGTACACACACTAGCACCAGGAAACAGGCTATCCCTAGTATAGTGGAGGGGAGGACTGACTGCAATAGGAGATTGTGGCGCACAGAGCCGGTGCAGATCTGACAGCCACAAACAATGCTTTCGTTATAACGTCTCAGCGCAAAGTAGCGCTGAGCGCACAAACCAGAACTGAGGAGATCAGGACAGGTAGACAGAATGAACGCTTGCTAGCTAGCGGCTACTTAGCGACAGCAAGCGTCCAAAACCAGACAGACTGGAATGAGGCAGCCAATGCGATGCGGCGATGGCGTGCCTCACAAAGACAGGACAGGACAGTCAGAAAATAGCAGGATTAAGATAGATGAACGTAACACAGATAAATATACAATAAGTATGTTTTCCTAGCGTATTACAATTACAGCTATCAATGAAACTATTTGTAACGTCTGACTAACATATGTATATATCGGCAATGAACCGATATATGACATAAGCAGGAACGCTGACTAGGAATGGAGTAACACAGGGAACAGGACTCAGAAGGATTCGCTATCTCCTCGCAGAGATGAACGCAATCCACAAACGGTAACAGAACAGGATTCAGAAGGATTCGTTATCTCCTCGCAGAGATGAACGCAATCCACGAACAGAACCAGGAGCAGGGTAACTACCTCAGCACGGGTGGTCACGGTACACGCAACCTACCAAAACGTGCTGGAAAGCTGACTAACTGCACACAGGATATAAACAGTTCGTGTACGTATACATCAGCGACACTGATGAATCAACGTAACACAAATACAAGGAAAATAATAAACGTGCTGGTATGCATATATATTGGCAATGAACCAATATATGATGCAAAGACCAGCAAAGTATCTTTATAACAAGAAACACGATCGGGGGCTAAAGCGACAGCAAGGCAGGCTTAAGCTGAAGCTATGAAAACCCAAGGAAACCCTGCAGGAAGCAGATCTTTATACTGAGGTCATCCAATGGGAGCAGACATGCAGATTCCCACACAGGTGAATGATAATCAGTCACAAGCTGACAGCAGGGAAAGACAGACAAAGCTATTCAGCTTGCATGGAAATAGATCAGAACTGCCTGAGCTGCAGCACTACTACTTCCAGCAACAGCTGCTGCAGCAGCGATCATCACAGTACCCCCGCCCTTAAAAGCGGATTCCAGACGCTTTTCAAAACTGAAATTCCCAACAAAACAGTCCGACTGATAATTCATGATGACCGGGACAGCCCGGCAGGACCGAATTCCAGAATCAGTCCCCACAAGACTGGACCCATCAGAACCAGAACCTACAGAACCATGCCCATCAGTACTACAAGCCCCAATGTGACACCCATCAGAACCATGATTTCCAGAAGAAAGCCCTCCGAAATTCCCTGAGCGATACCCACCGCCTTCCAGGAACCGTTCAGAAACGCCAAAGCCTTTGCAATGCCCACCGGTACTGTCTTTACCAACACAAAACCCACTGTTGAACCAGTCCAAGGCACCAGGACAAGTTTTCTCAGAGACCTCCCAGAACACCTTGAAGCTCCAAAGAGATCCCCATAGGTCAGAATGCCCCTTAGGCTCACATGGAGAACTATCAAGAACCCCTATGGAACCTAGGGCAATTCCCGAGTCAGGGCCACAAGGACAAACATCAATATCAGGGCTTTCAGGGACCAGAACCATCTCTGGGCATGCAGGCAGACTGGCAACATCAGAACGTGTTCCCACTAAGGAAGCATCAGAGCACGCTAACACCTTAGACACACTTGGGCATTCTGGCACACAAAGAACATCTGGGCACACCGGCACAAGAGAAACCTCTGGGCATGTCAAGGAACTGTGAGCCTCAGGGTCAGCCAAGACAGGACCAAAACCAGGACTGGCCAAAAAAAAATCATCATGACTAAACTTCGCAACTACTGGACTTTTACACGAGAATGCTGGATCAGACTTAGATGTCGCTGATTCCAGCAAAGTCAGTAACAAATCAGATTCAGGAGCACTAACAAGACAGGACAAATCTTCTGATGTATGCACTGAACCAGATAGGGACTCCACAACTACCTCTGGACTGGACAGAGACTCATTTAATACACTGGATTGGAGCTCATGAGGCGCTGCAGAACAAGTCAGTATTGCAGCAGCCCCCACTGGACTAGGCAAAACTGAGGAATTCCCTGGACAGGAAGGGGACTCTGGAACCTCTGCCACAGCGGCCAGAGAACCAGAATCTTTCAGGATACAGGGCTGGGTTTCAGGAACAGTCATCAGACCGGACTGAAATTCTGAGATTTCAATTATTTTGACCAGAGAATCAGAATTATCCATGTTACAGGGCAAGACTTCTGAAACATTCAGAGGACAGGGCTGGAGTTCCTCGGCTGTTACAACACTGGAGAGGGACTCAACATTGGTTAAATCAGACTGTGTACAGGGCAAGGTATCTAACACAATTGCTGACGAGGACAATATTTCAATGGCTTCTGCTTTGCTGGGCAGAAATTCACCAAGTTTTATTAGAGCAGACTGTAATTCCAAAACAGCTGCTAGACAAGTGAATATTACTGCAACACCAACTGAGGTAAGCAGTGCCTCAGACCCTTCTGCTAGAGGGTTTGAAATATCCAAAGTACTGGGTGAAGCATAAGACTCTGCGACCACAGCTTCACTGGACAGGATCACTGAACAGTCCATATTGCAGGGCAAAACCATGGAAGCACCTGCTGGACAGCATAATGATTCTGTGACCTGAGTTTCATTGGAGAGATCTACTGCACAATTCATGGTACAGGGCAAATTTATTGGAACATTTTCTGAACAAGGTAATAATTCTGCGATTTCAGGTTCACAGAGCAGATGCTCTGAGCTATTCACGAAACTAGAGCGAGGTGTAGAAACAGGAAGATCAAAACACAATGTTTGCGCATCTGAATCACCATTCATTTGTAAAATTGGAAAATTCAGATGCTGGGGTTCTGAGGATTCTAGACAGGATTGCTGGGACTCAGAAACTGATGTAGTGCATCTATTGGCATCTGCTGGATCAGACAGGAGTTGAACTTTATTAACACAGGTAATTTCTGCAGAAGTGTTTGCAGAGACAGGCAAGATTTTTCTGGTGTCTGTTTCACTGAACAAAGAGTCATGAGTACTGGCTAGGCTGGACTCGGAAGTCAGCAGGACCTCTGGATTCTCTGCTGAGAAATTTGCGCAGGGCAAGGTTAAGAATGTATCAGTGGCTTCTGTTTTACTGGTAAGTAACACTGAGTTATCCATGGTACAGGGTGGAATTGCAGGAACTTCAATTTCACACAAAAAGAGCTCCGAATCACCTGCTGAATCAGCCAAAGGTGCTGAAGCAGGCGGGTCAGAACGCCAAATTTGCGAATTCGGAGTCACATAAAAATCATCCAAAATCAGTTCCCACACATCAATCAATGGAGCCACAAAGTCATACCCACACACACCAGTTTTTATTAGGTTATAGGCAGACTTAATGCATGCATTCAATACTAATTCACTTTTTGCACTGTAAAATTGACAAAATGAACTTGAATCATTCTTCCATTCATTGACCAGAGCTTCCATCTCTCCTTTCTCAAATGGAGGATTCCAAGCATACTTAACAGGCAGATCATGGTTTGCAGATATGATTGTAGCAGGGACATATATTGGGTTAATTAGCAGGTGATTGGCAGATTCCTTATTCCTAAGAATCTCCAATACCTGTAGCAAGTGCTGAACTGTAGTGTATGCAAACTTTCCTTGCTTCACAAATAAGTTGATTTGTTCAATACTCTGTAATATCTCCTCATAATCATACTCAGATAATTCTTTTAAACAAAAATCTTTATTTTCCCTAGCCAGGGAGGAAAGTTCATTAGTAGTTTCATAAGTCCATTTAACTCCCCTGAAAGACAATTGCATTTCATTATCTGTTAATGGCAGAATCTCATTATAGGTCTCAGTCGCTAAGGATAACGACTCTGCAGATCGGACACGTTTCTTAGAACGTTTGCGTTTGGCCTTAGACCCTGCTGTTTTCCCTGCTGTTCTTGGTGATTTATTCAAGGCTGCAGGAAAATTATCAGTAACACCTTCTGCTTGCTGAACATTTTTGCAAGCAATTGAAGGAGTAGCTGATTGACCTGCTGCCAGGAGTTCATTAAGAGGAAAAGGCAATGGATCTATGCGCAACCAGTTATGGATCACAAACGCTAGAAATTCCAGCGGTCTCTCTTTCAAATCGGAATGATTGAGAACATCAAATGCCCACTGGAATAATTCCCCTTTAAACAAAATATAACTTAGTTGGAGTGCCCAGGTTGAAACAGGAGTCGCTTGGAGATCAGGATTGGTCAGGAACCTGGCACATTCAGAGAAAAACTCATGTTCTGTTTCAGAGCTAAGTTCTTCAAATTTCTTAAAGGAACAGGAACCATAATTAACAGTGTCATACTTTCTGGGAATCCCCCCCACAATGGGGATTGGTAATGGGGTTTTCATAATGTAAGGCTTGGTGGTGTATTCTCCACAGTCAGCATGCAACGCATGAGCTGGCGTGGAGGAGGTACACACACTAGCACCAGGAAACAGGCTATCCCTAGTATAGTGGAGGGGAGGACTGACTGCAATAGGAGATTGTGGCGCACAGAGCCGGTGCAGATCTGACAGCCACAAACAATGCTTTCGTTATAACGTCTCAGCGCAAAGTAGCGCTGAGCGCACAAACCAGAACTGAGGAGATCAGGACAGGTAGACAGAATGAACGCTTGCTAGCTAGCGGCTACTTAGCGACAGCAAGCGTCCAAAACCAGACAGACTGGAATGAGGCAGCCAATGCGATGCGGCGATGGCGTGCCTCACAAAGACAGGACAGGACAGTCAGAAAATAGCAGGATTAAGATAGATGAACGTAACACAGATAAATATACAATAAGTATGTTTTCCTAGCGTATTACAATTACAGCTATCAATGAAACTATTTGTAACGTCTGACTAACATATGTATATATCGGCAATGAACCGATATATGACATAAGCAGGAACGCTGACTAGGAATGGAGTAACACAGGGAACAGGACTCAGAAGGATTCGCTATCTCTTCGCAGAGATGAACGCAATCCACAAACGGTAACAGAACAGGATTCAGAAGGATTCGTTATCTCCTCGCAGAGATGAACGCAATCCACGAACAGAACCAGGAGCAGGGTAACTACCTCAGCACGGGTGGTCACGGTACACGCAACCTACCAAAACGTGCTGGAAAGCTGACTAACTGCACACAGGATATAAACAGTTCGTGTACGTATACATCAGCGACACTGATGAATCAACGTAACACAAATACAAGGAAAATAATAAACGTGCTAGTATGCATATATATTGGCAATGAACCAATATATGATGCAAAGACCAGCAAAGTATCTTTATAACAAGAAACACGATCGGGGGCTAAAGCGACAGCAAGGCAGGCTTAAGCTGAAGCTATGAAAACCCAAGGAAACCCTGCAGGAAGCAGATCTTTATACTGAGGTCATCCAATGGGAGCAGACATGCAGATTCCCACACAGGTGAATGATAATCAGTCACAAGCTGACAGCAGGGAAAGACAGACAAAGCTATTCAGCTTGCATGGAAATAGATCAGAACTGCCTGAGCTGCAGCACTACTACTTCCAGCAACAGCTGCTGCAGCAGCGATCATCACAGTACCCCCGCCCTTAAAAGCGGATTCCAGACGCTTTTCAAAACTGAAATTCCCAACAAAACAGTCCGACTGATAATTCATGATGACCGGGACAGCCCGGCAGGACCGAATTCCAGAATCAGTCCCCACAAGACTGGACCCATCAGAACCAGAACCTACAGAACCATGCCCATCAGTACTACAAGCCCCAATGTGACACCCATCAGAACCATGATTTCCAGAAGAAAGCCCTCCGAAATTCCCTGAGCGATACCCACCGCCTTCCAGGAACCGTTCAGAAACGCCAAAGCCTTTGCAATGCCCACCGGTACTGTCTTTACCAACACAAAACCCACTGTTGAACCAGTCCAAGGCACCAGGACAAGTTTTCTCAGAGACCTCCCAGAACACCTTGAAGCTCCAAAGAGATCCCCATAGGTCAGAATGCCCCTTAGGCTCACATGGAGAACTATCAAGAACCCCTATGGAACCTAGGGCAATTCCCGAGTCAGGGCCACAAGGACAAACATCAATATCAGGGCTTTCAGGGACCAGAACCATCTCTGGGCATGCAGGCAGACTGGCAACATCAGAACGTGTTCCCACTAAGGAAGCATCAGAGCACGCTAACACCTTAGACACACTTGGGCATTCTGGCACACAAAGAACATCTGGGCACACCGGCACAAGAGAAACCTCTGGGCATGTCAAGGAACTGTGAGCCTCAGGGTCAGCCAAGACAGGACCAAAACCAGGACTGGCCAAAAAAAAATCATCATGACTAAACTTCGCAACTACTGGACTTTTACACGAGAATGCTGGATCAGACTTAGATGTCGCTGATTCCAGCAAAGTCAGTAACAAATCAGATTCAGGAGCACTAACAAGACAGGACAAATCTTCTGATGTATGCACTGAACCAGATAGGGACTCCACAACTACCTCTGGACTGGACAGAGACTCATTTAATACACTGGATTGGAGCTCATGAGGCGCTGCAGAACAAGTCAGTATTGCAGCAGCCCCCACTGGACTAGGCAAAACTGAGGAATTCCCTGGACAGGAAGGGGACTCTGGAACCTCTGCCACAGCGGCCAGAGAACCAGAATCTTTCAGGATACAGGGCTGGGTTTCAGGAACAGTCATCAGACCGGACTGAAATTCTGAGATTTCAATTATTTTGACCAGAGAATCAGAATTATCCATGTTACAGGGCAAGACTTCTGAAACATTCAGAGGACAGGGCTGGAGTTCCTCGGCTGTTACAACACTGGAGAGGGACTCAACATTGGTTAAATCAGACTGTGTACAGGGCAAGGTATCTAACACAATTGCTGACGAGGACAATATTTCAATGGCTTCTGCTTTGCTGGGCAGAAATTCACCAAGTTTTATTAGAGCAGACTGTAATTCCAAAACAGCTGCTAGACAAGTGAATATTACTGCAACACCAACTGAGGTAAGCAGTGCCTCAGACCCTTCTGCTAGAGGGTTTGAAATATCCAAAGTACTGGGTGAAGCATAAGACTCTGCGACCACAGCTTCACTGGACAGGATCACTGAACAGTCCATATTGCAGGGCAAAACCATGGAAGCACCTGCTGGACAGCATAATGATTCTGTGACCTGAGTTTCATTGGAGAGATCTACTGCACAATTCATGGTACAGGGCAAATTTATTGGAACATTTTCTGAACAAGGTAATAATTCTGCGATTTCAGGTTCACAGAGCAGATGCTCTGAGCTATTCACGAAACTAGAGCGAGGTGTAGAAACAGGAAGATCAAGACACAATGTTTGCGCATCTGAATCACCATTCATTTGTAAAATTGGAAAATTCAGATGCTGGGGTTCTGAGGATTCTAGACAGGATTGCTGGGACTCAGAAACTGATGTAGTGCATCTATTGGCATCTGCTGGATCAGACAGGAGTTGAACTTTATTAACACAGGTAATTTCTGCAGAAGTGTTTGCAGAGACAGGCAAGATTTTTCTGGTGTCTGTTTCACTGAACAAAGAGTCATGAGTACTGGCTAGGCTGGACTCGGAAGTCAGCAGGACCTCTGGATTCTCTGCTGAGAAATTTGCGCAGGGCAAGGTTAAGAATGTATCAGTGGCTTCTGTTTTACTGGTAAGTAACACTGAGTTATCCATGGTACAGGGTGGAATTGCAGGAACTTCAATTTCACACAAAAAGAGCTCCGAATCACCTGCTGAATCAGCCAAAGGTGCTGAAGCAGGCGGGTCAGAACGCCAAATTTGCGAATTCGGAGTCACATAAAAATCATCCAAAATCAGTTCCCACACATCAATCAATGGAGCCACAAAGTCATACCCACACACACCAGTTTTTATTAGGTTATAGGCAGACTTAATGCATGCATTCAATACTAATTCACTTTTTGCACTGTAAAATTGACAAAATGAACTTGAATCATTCTTCCATTCATTGACCAGAGCTTCCATCTCTCCTTTCTCAAATGGAGGATTCCAAGCATACTTAACAGGCAGATCATGGTTTGCAGATATGATTGTAGCAGGGACATATATTGGGTTAATTAGCAGGTGATTGGCAGATTCCTTATTCCTAAGAATCTCCAATACCTGTAGCAAGTGCTGAACTGTAGTGTATGCAAACTTTCCTTGCTTCACAAATAAGTTGATTTGTTCAATACTCTGTAATATCTCCTCATAATCATACTCAGATAATTCTTTTAAACAAAAATCTTTATTTTCCCTAGCCAGGGAGGAAAGTTCATTAGTAGTTTCATAAGTCCATTTAACTCCCCTGAAAGACAATTGCATTTCATTATCTGTTAATGGTAGAATCTCATTATAGGTCTCAGTCGCTAAGGATAACGACTCTGCAGATCGGACACGTTTCTTAGAACGTTTGCGTTTGGCCTTAGACCCTGCTGTTTTCCCTGCTGTTCTTGGTGATTTATTCAAGGCTGCAGGAAAATTATCAGTAACACCTTCTGCTTGCTGAACATTTTTGCAAGCAATTGAAGGAGTAGCTGATTGACCTGCTGCCAGGAGTTCATTAAGAGGAAAAGGCAATGGATCTATGCGCAACCAGTTATGGATCACAAACGCTAGAAATTCCAGCGGTCTCTCTTTCAAATCGGAATGATTGAGAACATCAAATGCCCACTGGAATAATTCCCCTTTAAACAAAATATAACTTAGTTGGAGTGCCCAGGTTGAAACAGGAGTCGCTTGGAGATCAGGATTGGTCAGGAACCTGGCACATTCAGAGAAAAACTCATGTTCTGTTTCAGAGCTAAGTTCTTCAAATTTCTTAAAGGAACAGGAACCATAATTAACAGTGTCATACTTTCTGGGAATCCCCCCCACAATGGGGATTGGTAATGGGGTTTTCATAATGTAAGGCTTGGTGGTGTATTCTCCACAGTCAGCATGCAACGCATGAGCTGGCGTGGAGGAGGTACACACACTAGCACCAGGAAACAGGCTATCCCTAGTATAGTGGAGGGGAGGACTGACTGCAATAGGAGATTGTGGCGCACAGAGCCGGTGCAGATCTGACAGCCACAAACAATGCTTTCGTTATAACGTCTCAGCGCAAAGTAGCGCTGAGCGCACAAACCAGAACTGAGGAGATCAGGACAGGTAGACAGAATGAACGCTTGCTAGCTAGCGGCTACTTAGCGACAGCAAGCGTCCAAAACCAGACAGACTGGAATGAGGCAGCCAATGCGATGCGGCGATGGCGTGCCTCACAAAGACAGGACAGGACAGTCGGAAAATAGCAGGATTAAGATAGATGAACGTAACACAGATAAATATACAATAAGTATGTTTTCCTAGCGTATTACAATTACAGCTATCAATGAAACTATTTGTAACGTCTGACTAACATATGTATATATCGGCAATGAACCGATATATGACATAAGCAGGAACGCTGACTAGGAATGGAGTAACACAGGGAACAGGACTCAGAAGGATTCGCTATCTCTTCGCAGAGATGAACGCAATCCACAAACGGTAACAGAACAGGATTCAGAAGGATTCGTTATCTCCTCGCAGAGATGAACGCAATCCACGAACAGAACCAGGAGCAGGGTAACTACCTCAGCACGGGTGGTCACGGTACACGCAACCTACCAAAACGTGCTGGAAAGCTGACTAACTGCACACAGGATATAAACAGTTCGTGTACGTATACATCAGCGACACTGATGAATCAACGTAACACAAATACAAGGAAAATAATAAACGTGCTGGTATGCATATATATTGGCAATGAACCAATATATGATGCAAAGACCAGCAAAGTATCTTTATAACAAGAAACACGATCGGGGGCTAAAGCGACAGCAAGGCAGGCTTAAGCTGAAGCTATGAAAACCCAAGGAAACCCTGCAGGAAGCAGATCTTTATACTGAGGTCATCCAATGGGAGCAGACATGCAGATTCCCACACAGGTGAATGATAATCAGTCACAAGCTGACAGCAGGGAAAGACAGACAAAGCTATTCAGCTTGCATGGAAATAGATCAGAACTGCCTGAGCTGCAGCACTACTACTTCCAGCAACAGCTGCTGCAGCAGCGATCATCACAGTACCCCCGCCCTTAAAAGCGGATTCCAGATGCTTTTCAAAACTGAAATTCCCAACAAAACAGTCCGACTGATAATTCATGATGACTGGGACAGCCCGGCAAGACCGAATTCCAGAATCAGTCCCCACAAGACTGGACCCATCAGAACCAGAACCTACAGAACCATGCCCATCAGTACTACAAGCCCCAATGTGACACCCATCAGAACCATGATTTCCAGAAGAAAGCCCTCCGAAATTCCCTGAGCGATACCCACCGCCTTCCAGGAACCGTTCAGAAACGCCAAAGCCTTTGCAATGCCCACCGGTACTGTCTTTACCAACACAAAACCCACTGTTGAACCAGTCCAAGGCACCAGGACAAGTTTTCTCAGAGACCTCCCAGAACACCTTGAAGCTCCAAAGAGATCCCCATAGGTCAGAATGCCCCTTAGGCTCACATGGAGAACTATCAAGAACCCCTATGGAACCTAGGGCAATTCCCGAGTCAGGGCCACAAGGACAAACATCAATATCAGGGCTTTCAGGGACCAGAACCATCTCTGGGCATGCAGGCAGACTGGCAACATCAGAACGTGTTCCCACTAAGGAAGCATCAGAGCACGCTAACACCTTAGACACACTTGGGCATTCTGGCACACAAAGAACATCTGGGCACACCGGCACAAGAGAAACCACTGGGCATGTCAAGGAACTGTGAGCCTCAGGGTCAGCCAAGACAGGACCAAAACCAGGACTGGCCAAAAAAAAATCATCATGACTAAACTTCGCAACTACTGGACTTTTACACGAGAATGCTGGATCAGACTTAGATGTCGCTGATTCCAGCAAAGTCAGTAACAAATCAGATTCAGGGGCACTAACAAGACAGGACAAATCTTCTGATGTATGCACTGAACCAGATAGGGACTCCACAACTACCTCTGGACTGGACAGAGACTCATTTAATACACTGGATTGGAGCTCATAAGGCGCTGCAGAACAAGTCAGTATTGCAGCAGCCCCCACTGGACTAGGCAAAACTGAGGAATTCCCTGGACAGGAAGGGGACTCTGGAACCTCTGCCACAGCGGCCAGAGAACCAGAATCTTTCAGGATACAGGGCTGGGTTTCAGGAACAGTCATCAGACCGGACTGAAATTCTGAGATTTCTATTATTTTGACCAGAGAATCAGAATTATCCATGTTACAGGGCAAGACTTCTGAAACATTCAGAGGACAGGGCTGGAGTTCCTCGGCTGTTACAACACTGGAGAGGGACTCAACATTGGTTAAATCAGACTGTGTACAGGGCAAGGTATCTAACACAATTGCTGACGAGGACAATATTTCAATGGCTTCTGCTTTGCTGGGCAGAAATTCACCAAGTTTTATTAGAGCAGACTGTAATTCTAAAACAGCTGCTAGACAAGTGAATATTACTGCAACACCAACTGAGGTAAGCAGTGCCTCAGACCCTTCTGCTAGAGGGTTTGAAATATCCAAAGTACTGGGTGAAGCATAAGACTCTGCGACCACAGCTTCACTGGACAGGATCACTGAACAGTCCATATTGCAGGGCAAAACCATGGAAGCACCTGCTGGACAGCATAATGATTCTGTGACCTGAGTTTCATTGGAGAGATCTACTGCACAATTCATGGTACAGGGCAAATTTATTGGAACATTTTCTGAACAAGGTAATAATTCTGCGATTTCAGGTTCACAGAGCAGATGCTCTGAGCTATTCACGAAACTAGAGCGAGGTGTAGAAACAGGAAGATCAAGACACAATGTTTGCGCATCTGAATCACCATTCATTTGTAAAATTGGAAAATTCAGATGCTGGGGTTCTGAGGATTCTAGACAGGATTGCTGGGACTCAGAAACTGATGTAGTGCATCTATTGGCATCTGCTGGATCAGACAGGAGTTGAACTTTATTAACACAGGTAATTTCTGCAGAAGTGTTTGCAGAGACAGGCAAGATTTTTCTGGTGTCTGTTTCACTGAACAAAGAGTCATGAGTACTGGCTAGGCTGGACTCGGAAGTCAGCAGGACCTCTGGATTCTCTGCTGAGAAATTTGCGCAGGGCAAGGTTAAGAATGTATCAGTGGCTTCTGTTTTACTGGTAAGTAACACTGAGTTATCCATGGTACAGGGTGGAATTGCAGGAACTTCAATTTCACACAAAAAGAGCTCCGAATCACCTGCTGAATCAGCCAAAGGTGCTGAAGCAGGCGGGTCAGAACGCCAAATTTGCGAATTCGGAGTCACATAAAAATCATCCAAAATCAGTTCCCACACATCAATCAATGGAGCCACAAAGTCATACCCACACACACCAGTTTTTATTAGGTTATAGGCAGACTTAATGCATGCATTCAATACTAATTCACTTTTTGCACTGTAAAATTGACAAAATGAACTTGAATCATTCTTCCATTCATTGACCAGAGCTTCCATCTCTCCTTTCTCAAATGGAGGATTCCAAGCATACTTAACAGGCAGATCATGGTTTGCAGATATGATTGTAGCAGGGACATATATTGGGTTAATTAGCAGGTGATTGGCAGATTCCTTATTCCTAAGAATCTCCAATACCTGTAGCAAGTGCTGAACTGTAGTGTATGCAAACTTTCCTTGCTTCACAAATAAGTTGATTTGTTCAATACTCTGTAATATCTCCTCATAATCATACTCAGATAATTCTTTTAAACAAAAATCTTTATTTTCCCTAGCCAGGGAGGAAAGTTCATTAGTAGTTTCATAAGTCCATTTAACTCCCCTGAAAGACAATTGCATTTCATTATCTGTTAATGGCAGAATCTCATTATAGGTCTCAGTCGCTAAGGATAACGACTCTGCAGATCGGACACGTTTCTTAGAACGTTTGCGTTTGGCCTTAGACCCTGCTGTTTTCCCTGCTGTTCTTGGTGATTTATTCAAGGCTGCAGGAAAATTATCAGTAACACCTTCTGCTTGCTGAACATTTTTGCAAGCAATTGAAGGAGTAGCTGATTGACCTGCTGCCAGGAGTTCATTAAGAGGAAAAGGCAATGGATCTATGCGCAACCAGTTATGGATCACAAACGCTAGAAATTCCAGCGGTCTCTCTTTCAAATCGGAATGATTGAGAACATCAAATGCCCACTGGAATAATTCCCCTTTAAACAAAATATAACTTAGTTGGAGTGCCCAGGTTGAAACAGGAGTCGCTTGGAGATCAGGATTGGTCAGGAACCTGGCACATTCAGAGAAAAACTCATTTTCTGTTTCAGAGCTAAGTTCTTCAAATTTCTTAAAGGAACAGGAACCATAATTAACAGTGTCATACTTTCTGGGAATCCCCCCCACAATGGGGATTGATAATGGGGTTTTCATAATGTAAGGCTTGGTGGTGTATTCTCCACAGTCAGCATGCAACGCATGAGCTGGCGTGGAGGAGGTACACACACTAGCACCAGGAAACAGGCTATCCCTAGTATAGTGGAGGGGAGGACTGACTGCAATAGGAGATTGTGGCGCACAGAGCCGGTGCAGATCTGACAGCCACAAACAATGCTTTCGTTATAACGTCTCAGCGCAAAGTAGCGCTGAGCGCACAAACCAGAACTGAGGAGATCAGGACAGGTAGACAGAATGAACGCTTGCTAGCTAGCGGCTACTTAGCGACAGCAAGCGTCCAAAACCAGACAGACTGGAATGAGGCAGCCAATGCGATGCGGCGATGGCGTGCCTCACAAAGACAGGACAGGACAGTCAGAAAATAGCAGGATTAAGATAGATGAACGTAACACAGATAAATATACAATAAGTATGTTTTCCTAGCGTATTACAATTACAGCTATCAATGAAACTGTTTGTAACGTCTGACTAACATATGTATATATCGGCAATGAACCGATATATGACATAAGCAGGAACGCTGACTAGGAATGGAGTAACACAGGGAACAGGACTCAGAAGGATTCGCTATCTCTTCGCAGAGATGAACGCAATCCACAAACGGTAACAGAACAGAATTCAGAAGGATTCGTTATCTCCTCGCAGAGATGAACGCAATCCACGAACAGAACCAGGAGCAGGGTAACTACCTCAGCACGGGTGGTCACGGTACGCGCAACCTACCAAAACGTGCTGGAAAGCTGACTAACTGCACACAGGATATAAACAGTTCGTGTACGTATACATCAGCGACACTGATGAATCAACGTAACACAAATACAAGGAAAATAATAAACGTGCTGGTATGCATATATATTGGCAATGAACCAATATATGATGCAAAGACCAGCAAAGTATCTTTATAACAAGAAACACGATCGGGGGCTAAAGCGACAGCAAGGCAGGCTTAAGCTGAAGCTATGAAAACCCAAGGAAACCCTGCAGGAAGCAGATCTTTATACTGAGGTCATCCAATGGGAGCAGACATGCAGATTTCCACACAGGTGAATGATAATCAGTCACAAGCTGACAGCAGGGAAAGACAGACAAAGCTATGCAGCTTGCATGGAAATAGATCAGAACTGCCTGAGCTGCAGCACTACTACTTCCAGCAACAGCTGCTGCAGCAGCGATCATCACATAAAGGCCTTTGTCTCAGAGTAGTGTGATTCAAAACATCAACTGCCCAATCAAAAAACTTGCCCTTGAACAGAGTGCAAACTATCTGATCAGCCCAGGTAGAAAATGCGGTAGCCTGAAAACCTGGATTTAACAAAAATCTAACCAATTCTGGCATAAATTTGCTTGCTGTTTCACAGTCAAGCTTTTCAAATCTTTCAAAAGATAGAGAACCTTAACACACAGTGTCAGAAGCTTCCTCTATGTGATTTTGTGTTGGGCCCATCATAATGTAATGCTTGGGGGTTATACTTTGACCACCCAGGGCAACAAGGCTGGTAGCAGAATAATGGAAGAGGCTACACAGGCTGCACAGAGCAAGTGCAGCTCTGGGCTTCCGATATCACTACAAATAAGACACAATGGCAGTGCAGTGCGATGTTGCGCTGCCTTAGTGATAACAAGCATTCAGACAAGACAAGGACAAGGTACAAGACAGGACTATAGATTGGAGCGTACCGAGTAGCAACTGCAGCTCACAGTCACGTCCACAGAAGCAGAGCAAGCAGGCTAACAACAGTCACCAGCAAGCATCCACCCAGGCAAGACTATAGGATAGAACGTAACTAATAGCAACTGCAGCCTATAGTTACGTTCCCAGAAACTAGAGTAGCAGGAATACTACCAGTCACCAACGTGGACTTCACTGACCCACCACGGATGCAGCGAACGGCCATCAAGTATGGAACTAGGCAATACACAATAATAAGATGCTCAACTAACGGATAAATATATATTAGTAAGTCTGCATATATATTTATCAAGAAACTAGCTAAAGCACAAGTAATAAGATCGAATAGAACTACAATAACAGAACTATACAGAGTAACAAGGTGCCCAGCAGACCAGCGTACTGACCGCTATGACGGGCAGGGTCTAAAATGGGAAGCAGACTTTTAAACCGGCATCAGCCAATGGATGTAAGTATACACATTTCCACACAGCTGAATGGTAATCATTCAATCCTGAGCTGGCTTGATTATCATTTGCTAGCTGGCTGTGAATGCAAAGGACTCCCATAAGAAATACATGCAGTATTATGTAACAACATGCAAGCAGGAAATCCAGGACTATCTGGCCGCAGCTCAGCTGCAACAAGCAATTGGTGGAATGATGACAGCATCCTGAGCTGCCCAGAACTGCAGAGCGACTGCAAAGGACAATGATACTTATTGCGAATGCACAACCGAATGCAAGCAGATAAGCCAGAACTGTCTGTTTGCAGCTCCACTGCAACGAACAGAACACGCTACAGGAGGGATCCTTACAAAAGTCTTTTTATTTTACATACTTGCTAACTTGCTACATTTACTGTGTATAACCTTAACACTTTTTACAATGTACTGATAACTTTTATGGAGGATAAAAAGAAAAAAAAATACACAACAGCATCACTCACTATCCCTCAGACAGGCTAAAAATGTAATACCTGTCTAGTGCCAATTTCTATGTGCTGTAGGATTCAAGTGTACTCTTGCTCATGCAGGCATGCATGCATTTGAACCCTTCAGCACATGGCATGAAGTGGTTAAAGATGAATTGGCTTCACACCAGAAATTGGTGTCCACTTTAGCAGAACTTTTATAAATGTCTTAAGTGCACTAAAGATGCACCAATAGGACATTTATAAATGTCCATATAGGAGAACACACAAGCCACATTCAGATTATGGTTTGAGTGAGATTCAAATCTAGAACCAAAGAGCTGCAAAGCAAAAGTGTTAATTACTGTGCCACTGTGTTGTTTAAAGCAATCACTAATCCTTGATGCTGAAGGATTACCACCACTATACTTAATAAAAATTTAGATAACAGGATCAGAAACTTTTGTTGCCATTTCCAGTTTAATGAATCTTGGTTTAACATATTTCAGTTTAATAAAGAAGCCAGGCTGTGTAGAAAATACTCATTTTCTAATAACCTTAAACCCTTAATCAGCTTAGCTGTAAAGAAACCCAAAAGAGCTGTAAAGAAACCTCACTCATGTAGTACCGCCACAGAAGTGGTTATCCTTTTATCTTTTATGAAGGTGAAACCATGTGATATACCTCCAGAAAGCCACCCCAACCAGGTTACCAGGGCCCATATGCAATTAACCTTTTCACTCAAGTTTTCTCCAAGGTGATATTTTCAACAACAAACTTGTCAATAAAATGGCGTTTAAACCACTAGCAAGCAAGAAGATACTCAAAATAATTTTGATATTAGTTTTTTTTACTTTTTTTAGTGCTGAAAAGTTATTCTAAAAAGAAGTTGAAAAATTATCTCCTAGCTTAAAACTCAGGAGAAAAAGTGGATTGCATATGGGCTCAGGGCCCATATTGCATAAAGGCACAGCCTCCAATTTTTCAAATGTGGATATATCTGGTTTTATTGTATGAAGTAGACAAGACAAATAACATTTATATCGCCCTTTTCTCCTGGCGGACTCAAAGCGCCAGAGCTGCAGCCACTAGGGCGCTCTCTATAGGCAGTACCAGTGTTAGGGAAACTTGCCTAAGGTCTCCTACTGAATAGGTGCTGGCTTACTGAACAGGCAAAGACGAGATTCGAACCCAGGTCGCCTGTGTCAGAAGCAGAGCCCGTAACCATTACACCATCCAGCCACAAGCACACCATCCAGCCACAAGCACACCATCCAGCCACAACCTTACAATTTTAGCTTACAATTTTAGCAAATGCTTATCTATAGCTAGCTGTAGAGGATAATTGGCACAAACAGCACTAGTTCTATAGCAGGGGTCTCAAACTCAATTTACCTGGGGGTCGTAGGAGGCAAAGTCAGGATGAGGCTGGGCCGCATAAGGAATTTCACAATCGCGGTGCATCGCCGTGGGGAGAGGCAGCGATCCGTGCGGCGATTGACGTCAGGAGGGGCAGAGCTGAAGCTGAAAGCTCTGCCCTTTCCAGGAACTGCCGGCGGATTGCTCCCCGGGCGATTTGGGGGCTCTGCAGCCCTCGTTTATCCTTGGGGATGCGGCAGATTACTTGGGAGCACTGAAGTGAACTATAAGGGCCCTTTTCCACTACAGCGTTTGCGATTGCTTAATCGCAAAACCGCAAACCGCTAGTGATTTGTCAAATCGCTACAGTTTGCTTTTAGCATAGGAATCGCGGTAGGTCATTTCCACTACCGCGATTCGTTTTTGACCGGATCGCGATCGCGCGGCGGAGCGATTATTGCCGCGATTTTGCTATGCAGTGCATAGCATAGCAAAATCGCGGCCGCGAACGTCGGGGAATCGCCGGTAATTGCGATTCAGCAATCGCTAGCGTTCAGCGTGAACGCTAGCGATTGCTAGTGGAAAAGGGCCCTAAGGAAGCTTTTGCCGGCGAGGGCCACAAAATGTTGTATCGAGGGCCGCAAATGGCCCGTGGGCCGCGAGTTTGAGACCCCTGTTCTAAAGCTAGTATACATCAGTTTCCGACATGTTGAGCTCAAGTGTCTAATATTACAAAAGCAATATTTGGGGCAAGAGTTGGGGCTAAATGTGCAACATAGTGGAGGTCCCCTATCCAGGCTTCGTTATTCACTGCAGCCATGTATCCACACTGCAGCCATGCAAAAATGTTGTAAAAAAAATGTTCAGAAATTTCCTTCTGCTGCCACACGGTTCTTACTCAAAGCATTGCAGGCTAGCCTGGACATTCTCGAGGAACCCACTTTCAGAATGTTAGTGGGAGGTGGAATAAGATGCAGCTCAGCCACAGCGACAGTCCTGCAGCCTGATTGGAATAAAATGATGAGTTGTAGCATGGCATTGAAGCTTTCATCCTAATATTCCTAGGCTGTTCCATAAGGCCTAGTTCACATGATAAATTGGGCGCAATTGCAAGCACTAAGTGCTTTTGTGAGCGCTTTTGAAATCGATTTTCCCTTCACTTTCAGAGTCATTTACGCTTTGATAAGCGCTTTTCTAAGTGATTTTGTCCAACAATTTTGTTTTTCCTTCCTGAGTCTGACGACACTCAGGAAGTGAACTCTTTGACCTGGAACTGAATAAATAAAGAGTATTTATTCTTGAAAGCGCTGGGCAAATATCTTTTCAAAACGCTTTTTCAAGCACTTTGCGATTTCCCTATACTTTACCATTTCCTGAGCTTCAATACAAAGTGTAGAGACAATTGATCAGCACCAGATGTCACTGGAAGTCTCCAGGGGATCGGTGGGATACTCTCTGTGCCTCCGGAAGAACAAGCAGTCCAACAACAACATAGAAGAAGAGATCCGGGCACCAGTAGAATTGCTAAAAGCTTCCTTTAATTTATTTAATCCCCAACAGAAACACATGGAGCAGACAATAGGCCTGCCAGCCATTTAGAAAGCAGCACTTTCTTCCTCAGAGGCTCAGGAAATGGTGCAGGAGCCGTGTTTGCGATATGAAAGAAAGCTCATCGCTCTATGTGAGAACACTCACATAGAGCAACATAGCAGAAGCGCTTTTAAAGCTATTTTGGATTTCAAGGGTGTTTATTTAAAGTTCACAAGTAAAATACAACAATAAAATTAAACAGTGTTCCTCACATATGAGAATATTCATGTGATGATTTGCTCAGCTGCCTGTGCAGGCAGCCAACCTTTTGACCATTGTGTAGGTTTGCATGCTGCAGGACTCTGGAAAGAACAGCTTCTGTCAGTTTTGCAGCTTGTGCTTGCAGAGGAATTTGCATACGTTGTCATGCAAATTGCCTGGCCACATTCATTGGAGGCGTGTACTATAAGTACTATGTCTTTCCCACAATGCTTCGCTGTTCATAAGGATTTCGTCCTATGTAACACTCCTGGTGGGGTGTCAGCCTTACTCTCTGTTTGAACATCAGCTTAGAGTAATTCCTAAATCTGCGCTAGGCAGATTTCCCTAGTGCTGTTAGGATTGTATTATCTGTATTGCCTGTTCTGTCTTGTCTTGCCTGTTTGCCATTGTCCTGTCCCTATGGTGGTTGACAGGAAATGGTTCTGATCTCTGTTCTTGGAGTATAGCTGGTGCAGCGGTTGCTACCAGCTATCTCTTCTGTTCTGTCTCCTGGGTTCGCACTAGCTATTTTTTGCTAGCGCCGGGGATCCTTCTGTTCTGTCTCCTGGGATCGCACTAGCTACTTTTTGCTAGCGCCGGGGATCCTTCTGTTCTGCTACTCTGTACTCGGATCGCACTAGCCACTTTTCGCTAGTGCTGTGGATCCTATCTCTCGCTTGTCCCTGTTTTCGTGTGTCTGTCTGCTACGCTTGCTGGAGGCTCGGTGAGGTAACCGTTAAGCAAGCGCTCGCGTCCTCTGTTTCATGTTTGTCTGTTAATGGTTAGTTAGGCGTGCTTGTCTCTATTGTGCTTATCACGTGGAGACCGCGCATAACCGCGTGCACTGTTGCGAATGAGTGCGGTGTTCGCGGTTAGCTAGCATTTGTTATTTTCCGTATCTCCTCATTGTATTATTTGCTGTGCCTTTGCTAACCTCGTATTCTGTTCTGATCTGCCTTGTGTCTTGTCTGGTGATCGCACCTCTCGCGATCGCGTTCCTATTTCATATCTGCTGTTGTGTGTGTGTGCGGTTGCGGGGTGGCGACTGGATTGGCACACACACATACAACCTGTCCCTTTGCTCATTCTCATTCGCAATCGCCTCTCTTGCGATTGCGTTCTGCGTTTTGTACAATTCCTGTCTGGCATTTGTGGAGGTACAGAGGATTGGTTCCTCTGCACTCCCCAGCGCCATCTGCCGACAGGAATTTTCCCTCTACGGGTGCGTAGCACCTTTTGCTGGGTTCCTGCAAATTATACGCTTGTTGAGGATTTCCGCCGTGTCAGCGCACGCGTTGTGCGCTGATCACGGGGAAAGTTCCACAATTGTTACAGTATGAACAGTCCAACCCAAAACCCCAGTGTAGACGGAAATTCCGATTTGTACGATTTTGTCGAGTTTGGGTCCTGTGTCTTTAAGAGCTTTAAAAGGCTTAATTCAGAGACCAAGGCGGAATTTCTTTCTGAATGTGTGAGGTTTTGTCTGAATCCCACCTTTCAGATTTCTGATCCGTCCACGTCGGCTCTTCTGTTTGCCTATGTGCTCTTAAAAGACGATTTGTTCACCTGGGCATATAATCTGTTAAAAATCAATTCTTGGAATGGTAATCTTTATCAGTTGCTTGCAGAGATATTCTCTCACTGGTTTAAACTGCCTGGCTTACCACCTGCTCTGATTGAGTGTGTAGCTGCTGATAAGTCAGCTGATCTTTCCCTTCCATGCAAAACTTTTCAGTATGACAATCAGTTCAATGTGTCTGTTGCCACTTCAGGTTTCAAACAGCAGACATGCAAAGTGGCGAAAAAGAGAAAAACTAAAAAACGCAAGCATCGGAATAAAACACTTCCTATTGATGTTTGTAATGATGTTGTTCCGTCTCCGGCTTTTTTGCCCCAATCCAAAGCTTATGTGGATCCTGCTATAGGTAGGATCGCACACTACATTAAAGCAGTTAAAAAATCTGTTCTTTTTCCTGAACTCCAACCCTATGGAGATTATCTGGATACTGGCCTGTTTGAACCCCCATTTGCTTCCTGGGATGTTGGGGCCTTGCTGGAGGAATTCGATTTTGATTGGAAAGCCTTTTGCGATTTTTACATCGCAAAAAGCGAAAATGTCTTGAATGCTTGTCTTGACTCTATGTACCTTCTGATTGATTCCGATGAATGTGACAAGGATGATGTGGATCTGGTGATCTATGTATGGCAAACTATTTTGGATGAGTTGCACACACACCAACCAATTGATTCCAATAAAGAGACATCGTGGTCGGATGATTGTTCCTGCCTTTCTGGGGTAAAGCATGTAAGTCTTGACTTTGTGCAATCTGAAATAAATGAGTGTGCCGCTGTGGTTGATTCCTGTGCGAATCCTGAAGGATTCGCTCCTGACAGTGTGCAGTTTGAATCTGTGCGATCTGATGCCTGTTTCTCGGATGTTCCTGCAGATTGTGATCGGCATGAGTCTGCCGGTTTCCTCAAGGATGTGTGGGATCCTTTGTCATTTAGAAACAGATCTTTGAGATCTTCCGTCTGTGACCCTGCTATGGGGAAAAGTTCTCGACTATGCAGCGTCAAAAGTAAATTTAATATGCCTAATAAAGTTTGTCCTGTTGATGTCACTATTTCTTCTGCATATGAGTCTCTGTCTCACCCTGTTCACACCTGTAAGGGCCCGTTGCCTGGGGACAGTTGCTCCAACGTTTCGGTCCTAGATGCCTTGCAGTCTGCTCCGCAGATCGCGGAGGTTTGCGCTATAGAAGCGTCAGTTTCACAACCTAAAGTGAATTTTGATTCGCAGGTTTTGCATTCTAATTCCTCGGATTCGACATTGTTAGCCGAATCTAAGAGTGAGACAGCGCTTCGGTTTTGCGAATCTGATGCTGAACCCTCTTTGCCTTATTCAGAGACGCTTTCTCTGAACCTGCCCTGTACCATGAATAACAATATGATGTCCAATCACACTGACATTTGTGAGTCCCTTTCTTGCTCTGAGGGAAGTTTTGACTCTCCACCCTGTACTCTGGATGAGTCAACATTGCCTTGTACAATATCTCCTGCCCTGCCCCTAGAGGCTCGTCTAGGTATTGCTGCTATTTTTACTTGTTTTTCTGCAGTTTTGGAGTTTAAAGCTAGTTTGACTGCCACACAGAATTCTGGGTACAGTGAGAATGAAGTTAGGGAGTCAGTGTGTGTTCCAGTAAATATACCTGTACATTTCCCTCATGATGATGAGATCCAGTCTCAGGTTATGGTGGAACCATTCCTGGGACATCTGCCCTGTCCACAAAATAAAGTTCCAGTTTTGCCCTGTAACATGGATAGTTCAGAATCCTTCCTAGAAAACTTGAAAAATGATGTTCCTGAGGTCTTGTTTGATGTTCTGGAGGTCTCCGAGTTCCTCCCAAAGGGTGCAGAACTTGTAGGAGATGTCTCCTGTCCCCCAAGTCTTTCTGAGGTGTTGCCCTCTTCCGTAGGCATTGCTGCCTTGCTGGCTACCTTTTCAGCTCTGGTGGAGCTTCAGTCATGTGTAGTCAATGATGATATTACAGTCACAGAAATTTCCGAATTTGAATCCGAGTCTTCTTTTGAAAGTCCAGTGCTTGAGACCATTGCTCGTGATGATTCTCTGCCCAGTTCTGGTTTTGGTTTCCTCGTGCCGGACTCTGAGGTTGGCAGTTCCCCGACGTGTCCTGAGGTTTCTCCTGTGCTGGTGTACCCCAGTGTGCTATGTGACCCAGAAAGCCCAAGTGTGCCTCGGTTGCCAGCGTACTCAGATGCTTCCTCGGTGGAGACATGCTCTGATTTAGCCTGTCTGCTTGCATGCCCAGAAGTGGTCCCTGAAAGTCTTGATCTTGATGGGTGTCCTCGTAATTCTGAATCCAGAATTGTCATTGGTTCCATGGGGGTTCTTGGTAATTCTCCATGTGAGCCTGGTGATTGTTCTGCCCTCTTGGGATCTCTGTGGAGCTTCAAAAGGTTCTGGGAGATTCCGGGAGAAATTTTGCTTGGTCCCCTGGATAAGATCAACGGTGGCTTTTGTGTTGTAAGGGACACTTTGAACAGGTATTGTGGCAGGTTTGGTATTTTCGGACGCTTCTTGGAAGGTGGTGGGTATTGTCTGGAGGGTGTTGATGGCTTCTTCTCTGGCGTTCACAGTCTTGATGGGTGTTATACTGAGACTGGTGGTACTGATAGGCATGTTTCGGTGGCTTCTGTTTCCGATGAGGTCGGTTTCGGGTGGACTGACTCTGGAATTGGACCTTGTCGGGCTGTCCTGACCTTCATGAGTCTTCAATTTGAGTCTGTTGCTAATAGCAGTTTTGAGGGTCGTCTGGAATTCGACCCTGGAGGGGGGGGGGGGGGGTACTGTGATGATTTGCTCAGCTGCCTGTGCAGGCAGCCAGCCTTTTGACCATTGTGTAGGTTTGCATGCTGCAGGACTCTGGAAAGAACAGCTTCTGTCAGTTTTTCAGCTTGTGCTTGCAGAGGAATTTGCATACGTTGTCATGCAAATTGCCTGGCCACATTCATTGGAGGCGTGTACTATAAGTACTATGTCTTTCCCACAATGCTTCGCTGTTCATAAGGATTTCGTCCTATGTAACACTCCTGGTGGGGTGTCAGCCTTACTCTCTGTTTAAACATCAGCTTAGAGTAATTCCTAAATCTGAGCTAGGCAGATTTCCCTAGTGCTGTTAGGATTGTATTATCTGTATTGCCTGTTCTGTCTTGTCTTGCCTGTTTGCCATTGTCCTGTCCCTATGGTGGTTGACAGGAAATGGTTCTGATCTCTGTTCTTGGAGTATAGCTGGTGCAGCGGTTGCTACCAGCTATCTCTTCTGTTCTGTCTCCTGGGATTGCACTAGCTACTTTTTGCTAGCGCCGGGGATCCTTCTGTTCTGTCTCCTGGGATCGCACTAGCTACTTTTTGCTAGCGCCAGGGATCCTTCTGTTCTGCTACTCTGTACTCGGATCGCGCTAGCCACTTTTCGCTAGTGCTGTGGATCCTATCTCTCTCTTGTCCCTGTTTTCGTGTGTCTGTCTGCTACGCTTGCTGGAGGCTCGGTGAGGTAACCGTTAAGCAAGCGCTCGCGTCCTCTGTTTCATGTTTGTCTGTTAATGGTTAGTTAGGCGTGCTTGTCTCTATTGTGCTTATCACGTGGAGACCGCGCATAACCGCGTGCACTGTTGCGAATGAGTGCGGTGTTCGCGGTTAGCTAGCATTTGTTATTTTCCGTATCTCCTCATTGTATTATTTGCTGTGCCTTTGCTAACCTCGTATTCTGTTCTGATCTGCCTTGTGTCTTGTCTGGTGATCGCACCTCTCGCGATCGCGTTCCTATTTCATATCTGCTGTTGTGTGTGTTTGCGGTTGCGGGGTGGCAACTGGATTGGCACACACACATACAACCTGTCCCTTTGCTCATTCTCATTCGCAATCGCCTCTCTTGCGATTGCGTTCTGCGTTTTGTACAATTCCTGTCTGGCATTTGTGGAGGTACAGAGGATTGGTTCCTCTGCACTCCCCAGCGCCATCTGCCGACAGGAATTTTCCCTCTACGGGTGCGTAGCACCTTTTGCTGGGTTCCTGCAAATTATACGCTTGTTGAGGATTTCCGCCGTGTCAGCGCACGCGTTGTGCGCTGATCACGGGGAAAGTTCCACAATCGTTACAATTCACATGAAAAAGGAAAACAAGTAAATTTAACTCACCGTTGGAAAAAGTTGACCGTATAATCATGGAAATTAAGGGGGGGGGGGGGAAACCATGAATTAGTCAAAATTATTAAAGTATTTTACAAAATTAAAATGGAAAAAATGGAAAGGTGATAATAGGATAGAACTGGAATGGAAAGGAATTTGGATAGGGAAAAAGGAAATAGGATACTATAGGAAGTGCCATGAGTGGAATATCCACAACATGCCAATGGCAAATCCAATAATAGATGGGTAAAGGGAAAAATAAAGCTATTTTAATAAATTTTATCCTGCAAAACCCCTTATAATGGCTATACTGTAAAATAATAAAATACTCAGTGGCCCCAGCCGTCCCGTTTTCATCGGGACGGTTCCGATTCGGGGGGCCCCTCACGCCATCCCGCGCTGCCCCCCCTTCTGTCCTGGCCGCTGGGCAAGGGGGGAAAAAAACTAATCGAGGCACCAGCCACGGGGGATGCCGTATGCTATGTGGGATGGGTGGCCGCTATTTCTTCCTCCCTCTCTCCCTCCTAATGTGCCCCCCAGTGTGTGTCCCCTGCCTGCAGAGAGTTAAATGCGCAGCGGAGCGGGCTGTCATTAATCTTACCATTGCCTCTCCGTACCGGGAGTGGATTTAACCACTTGAGGACCGCAGTGCTAAACCCCCCTAAAGACCAGGCTAATTTTTACTTAATTGGCCACTGCAGCTTTAAGGCCAAGCTGCAGGGCTGCACAATACAGCACATGAGTTATCCCCCCCCAACAGAGCTCTCTGTTGGTGGGGTCTGATCGCTCCACAGTTGTTTTTTTTTTTTTTTTTAAATATTTATTTCATTTATTTTTGAATACATTTTAATTTTTTTTATTTCATTTCCCCTGCTCCCTCCCTCCCCCCCACCAGCCAATCAGCATGATCAGCTGTCATAAGCTTCAGCCTATGACAGCCGATCACACCCCAGCCTATGGAGGGGACAGCCATGTCACACGGCTGTGGCCAGTACAGCGCTGCTGCCGATTGCAGTGCTGTACATGTAAATAGACGGCGATTACTAACAGTCTCCCTGAAGACGGGGTGGAGCTCCGCCCCCCCAAGCAGGAGATGCGCGGGCAGCCTGAGCGCAATCTCCTGCAGTAGCCGGCTCCAGGACCTGACACCAATTGGCAATAGGCGGTCCTGGGGCTGCCGCCGCATTCGCGCCCTTTGGCGTGACGCAGTCGTAAAGTAGTTAAATACTAATAATAAACATGACCAGAGCTAGGATTGTAATCATCTCATTAATTTCCCTAACTTTATGTAAATATGTTACACGGTTTTTCCACTCTGCATTGGTAAACATTGCCCCTGTTCTGTCAAGAAAACAGAAAGTTCTGCTGTGACTCCTTCACTCTCATAAACGGTGTGAGAGGAGCTGCATCATTAAGTAATACTTATTTACACATAAAGTTTTAAAATGTAAAACAAATGTAGACACATACTTATTAGAATATACTTGTTAGAATTTGTTTTTCTAAGAATACCCCATGAGGAGATGAACTAATCCAAAACCTGTCACATCTGTCAGATTTTCACAACCTATGGTTAGTGCCAGCAACATAAGAAAATGGCAATTTATAGTGCATTTTACTCTGGGACATATGGGACATATGTAACTATGTAACATGTATTTTAAAATGTTATTTTTTGTGATAGTGGTCCTGCAGTGAGTAAAGACACTTGGAGGTGTGTTTATTTTTAGTACATAGCTACATAATTTGGTTGAAAAAGTATATCAGTCTATCAAGTTCAACCAGAAGATTAAGTACAACATTATCCTGCACCCTCACCTATCCAGCATTTATGTCTAATTCAGGTCTTATTTAATTATGTAATACAACTCATTAGTTGCCTAATTGTTTTCTGGTTACAGTACTGTATCACTGCGGAAATGCATAAAGCCACAGAATTGCCAGAACCTGCTACGACACAGTATTAGCAACAATATATTTCCCAGGAAGCATTAGTACGGAGGGCTAGTCAAGGTAACACTGGAATCAATAGTCACGTTTCAAACTCCCATTATTAGCTTTTCACAGGAACATGTTGATGAATAAATTGCTGTGACATTTCAGAGACAACTATTGTCTTTTGAAAAGTGTTAATTTGGCTGGGCTACAAAATATTTATAATATTACAGGAAAGAAAGAAAAAAAGAAAGAAAGAAAGAAAGAAAGAAAGAAAGAAAGAAAGAAAGAAAGAAAGAAAGAAAGAAAGGTACAGTTAGGAAAATCCATATTGAAGATGTGTGCAACCTTTTTCCTGTATTAAAGAAGAAGTTTGATCGAGCACAGCCATACAGAATAATGACTGAGCTCTAAGGTAAAAAAATTAATGGAAATGAATAGATTAGAAGCATGTTTTTTTTTTTTCATTTTTCTCATATTCAGGATTAAATGTAAAGCTAATCTGAGAAATCCTCAACACAAAAATGTAGATACCTCCAGAGAGGGAAGCCTTCACTGTCCTGCTCCATCCCACTGTTTGAGCACTGGGAGCCGCAAAGTTCTATGGAGCTTGCCTGCACTGCGTAGGTGCAGACGGCTCAGAACTGCATAGTAGCACAGAGCTGTGAATCAAGCTAAAAAGCCAAGCCGTTAGGCTCCAGGCTAGTGCTCAGGCATGAGCGTTTTGTGCCTTCGCAGTGTGGGCAAGCTCCATCAACAAGCCTTTATAGACATCCTAGCAGGTGTCTCAGCCCTGGAATGGTGAGGACAAAGGGAGGATCGAGAGGCTTCCCTCTCCTGAGATAAGTACCCAAACTGGAGTGTTTTTTTTTTCTCTTTAGGTTTACTTTAAAGAGTAATTGTTAGGCGTAAAATAAAAAATCAATTCTCTATTTTTATCTGGTAATCAAGTAATAAGGATGCTAACCCGGCAATCCAAACGTTTAAAATCACTCTTACTTTTCTTCTCAGTAGACTATAATTTACCAGGTCTTATTTGGTACATCTGCCGCAAAAGAGAAGTTGCAGTGTATGCTGTTTTTTTTTTCTTGTTTACTTCTTGTGTACTTTTCCTCCCCTTTTCCCTCAGACATAACTAATGCAGCTTGATTGCTTAGGTTTCTTTCACTTCTGTTTTACCCTCCCACACCTCTTTTCCTCCTTGGTTGGCCAATATTTCTTGTGCTGAGAAAGTAACTCAGCTGAAAGCCGATCCATACAAATAAACCAAGTCTGCAAAGTCACACAATGATTTTTGACCTTACTGCAGAGTTGTGTGGGGGTTTTTGAATACTGGGAGGAGGTAATACAAGCTTACTATATCCGAGAGAGGAGAGAAAACAGAGTAAGGCCCAGTGCACACCGAGCGGTTTTTGGAGCGATCCGCCGGCCGCATCTGCCTGGAAAAATGCTTGGCTAATGTATGGCAATGGGATGGTGCACACCGGCGGTTTGAGGTTTTTGCCAAGCCGCAAACGCGCCTCCTGCTGCGCGTTTGCGGTTTGCTAAAAAAACTCAAACCGCCGGTGTGCACCACACATTGAAATACAATAGCCAAGCGTCTTCACTGGCTGATGCGGCTGGTGGATCGCATACAAAATCCGCTTGGTGTGCACCCGGCCAAATATCTACTCTCTGCTCCCAAAACCGCTAGCGTTTTGACGATCTGCTAGGGGTTTTGGTGTGCACTGGGCCTAAGAGAGGAAATAACAGACACAGGGATTCCAAAATGACAACTGACAGAGACAGAATTCTCTTTATTTACTATATAAAACTCACTGAAATCAAAATGTGGACAGTACAATACATATGTTATGTAGATAGAGCAAGTATTTATCTACTAATATATGTGTTTTTTCTCTGAGATAGTATGGCTAACAGCTCCCCTTTAAATAATCAATAAATGTTTTAATTTATATAATATTTTTTTTTTAGAAAATATCCCACTGAATTGTTTTGTCAATGGCAATTAGAGATGGCTCCAACCTCCGATTTTCGGTTCGCGAACCTCGAACGCGAACCTTCGCCAAAAGTTTGGTGTGCGCAAACTTTTGCGTACCGCAATAGACTTCAATGGGGAGGCGAACTTTGAAAACTAGAAACATTTATGCTGGCGAGAAAAGTGATGGAAAAGATGTTTCAAGGGCTCTAACATTGAGTTTTTGCATGGAGGAGTGGGATACATGCCAAAAGTCCCGTGGAAAAATCTGGATTTGACGCACAGCAGCGTTTTAAGCGCAGAAATCACATTGCATGCTAAATTGGAGGCCTAAAGTGCTTTAAAACACCTTGCATGTATATACATCAATCAGGGAGTGTAATTAGAGTACACACCAAACTCAATGTGTAACGCCCCGCAAATAGCTGTTTGTGTAGTGACGGCCGTGCTGGACTGGTGCGCACCATGGCAAGAGTGCAGGCCGTGCAGAGGTAGCTGAATGACAGAACAACAGTGACTGTCCAGCTGATCGAATTTGGTCTGTCCACAATGAAGCAACGACCTTATTATCTTGGGTGTGCCCCCCAAGTTACTCATATAGCTGGCGGTAGAGGCCTGCAGCGGGTCGGGTACCCGCGGGTAACCCGAATTGCGGGTCGGGTGCGGGTACCCGAATTGATTTAAGCTGCGGGTGCGGGTGGGGTGCGGGTAGCGAGTTGCGGGTGCGGGTAGGGTTGCGGGTAGCGGTCTGCGGGTGCGGGTCGCGGGTAGTGAAAGCAAACATGTTAATTCTGACTGTGTCTTTTGCTTACTTTACTTTAAATGTTACTTTAAATGTGCACTTTAGAAGAAAATGTAAAACAGCGGGTCGCGGGTAGCGGGTCGGGTAGCTGTCCTGCGGGTCGCGGGTCGGGTGCGGGTAGCGGTTCTGCGGGTGCGGGTCGGGTTGCGGGTATCAAATTCACCAGAAAGCGGGTCGCGGGTCGGGTGCGGGTAGCGGGTTGCGGGTGCGGGTCGGGTGCGGGTATGAAAAAGTGGACCCGCGCAGGCCTCGGTCATTGCTTCATTGTAATACGCAAGCCCCTTCACCGCGGCAACGTAATGATCACAAAGGGGAATTGACACATGTACATGCCTTTTGTTTTGTTGTTGCAGCTGCAGTGCAGCCAGAAAAATTAGGCAGGCATGTACATGCACCAGAAAAATTATTATAGCGCCCACTGCTAGCAGGAATCCGCCTGGAGTCCTGGACCCTGTTGGTGGTGGCGGAGAAGGCAGTCAAGCGGCCTGCAGGCAGAGATGCTGTAAGGCTTGGTGGTGTATTCTCCACAGTCAGCATGCAACGCATGAGCTGGCATGGAGGCAGGACTCAGAAGGATTCGCTATCTCTTCGCAGAGATGAACGCAATCCACAAATGGTAACAGAACAGGATTCAGAAGGATTTGTTATCTCTTCGCAGAGATGAACGCAATCCACAAACAGTAACAGAACAGGATTCAGAAGGATTCGTTATCTCTTCGCAGAGATGAACGCAATCCACAAACGGTAACAGGACAGGATTCAGAAGGATTCGTTATCTCCTCGCAGAGATGAACGCAATCCACGAACAGGACCAGGAGCAGGATACTAGCTCAGCACGGGTGCTCACAATACGTGCAAACTACCAAAACGTGCTGGAAAGCTGACTAACTGCACACAGGATATAAACAGTTCGTGTACGTATACATCAGCGACACTGATGTATCAACGTATCACGAATACAAGGAAAATAATAAACGTGCTGGTATGCATATATATGGGCAATGAACCAATATATGATGCAAAACCAGCAAAGTATCTTTTAGAACAAGAAACACGATCGGGGGCTGAAGCGACAGCAAGACAGGCTTAAACTGAAGCTATGAAAACCCGAGGAGTCCTGCAGGAAGCAGATCTTTATACTGAGGTCATCCAATGGGAGCAGACATGCAGATTCCCACACAGGTGAATAATCAGTCACAAGCTGACAGCAGGGAAAGGCAGACAAAGCTATGCAGCTTGCATGAAAAGAGATCAGAACTACCTGAGCTGCAGCACTACTACTTCCAGCAATGCCTGCTGCAGCAGCGATCATTACAGTACCCCCGCCCTTAAAAGCGGATTCCAGACGCTTTTCAAAACTGAAATTCCCAACAAAACAGTCTGACTGATAATTCATGATGACCGGGACAGCCCGGCAAGACCGAATTCCAGAATCAGTCCCCACAAGACTGGACCCATCAGAACCAGAACCTACAGAACCATGCCCATCAGTACTACAAGCCCCAGTGTGACACCCATCAGAACCATGATTTCCAGAAGAAAGCCCTCCGAAACTCCCTGAGCGATACCCACCGCCTTCCAGGAACCGTTCAAAAACGCCAAAGCCTTTGCAATGCCCACCGGGACTGTCTTTACCAACACAAAACCCACTGTTGAACCAGTCCAAGGCACCAGGACAAGTTTTCTCAGAGACCTCCCAGAACACCTTGAAGCTCCAAAGAGATCCCCATAGGTCAGAACGCCCCTTAGGCTCACATGGAGAACTATCAAGAACCCCTATGGAACCTAGGGCAATTCCCGAGTCAGGGCCACAAGGACAGACATCAAGATCAGGGCTTTCAGGGACCAGAACCATCTCTGGGCATGCAGGCAGACTGGCAACATCAGAACATGTTCCCACTAAGGAAGCATCAGAGCACGCTAACACCTTAGACACACTTGGGCATTCTGGCACACAAAGAACATCTGGGCACACTGGCACAAGAGAAACCTCTGGGCATGTCAAGGAACTGTGAGCCTCAGGGTCAGCCAAGACAGGACCAAAACCAGGACTGGCCAAAAAAAAAATCATCATGACTAGACTTCGCAACTACTAGACTTTTACACGAGAATGCAGGATCAGACTTAGATGTCGCTGATTCCAGCAAAGTCAGTAACAAATCAGATTCAGGGGCACTAACAAGACAGGACACATCTTCTGATGTATGCACTGAACCAGATAGGGACTCCACAACTACCTCTGGACTGGACAGAGACTCATCTAATACACTGGATTGGAGCTCATGAGGTGCTGCAGAACAAGTCAGTATTGCAGCAGCCCCCACTGGACTAGGCAAAACTGAGGAATTCCCTGGACAGGAAGGGGACTCTGGAACCTCTGCCACAGCGGCCAGAGAACCAGAATCTTTCAGGATACAGGGCTGGGTTTCAGGAACACTCATCAGACCGGACTGAAATTCTGAGATTTCTATTATTTTGACCAGAGAATCAGAATTATCCATGTTACAGGGCAAGACTTCTGAAACATTCAGAGGACAGGGCTGGAGTTCCTCGGCTGTTACAACACTGGAGAGGGACTCAACAACATTGGTTAAATCAGACTGTGTACAGGGCAAGGTATCTAACACACTTGCTGACGAGGACAATATTTAAATGGCTTCTGCTTTGCTGGGCAGAAATTCATCAAGTTTTATTAGAGCAGACTGTAATTCCAAAAGAGCTGCTAGACAAGTGAATATTACTGCAACACCAACTGAGGTAAGCAGTGCCTCAGACTCCTCTGCTAGAGGGTTTGAAGTATCCAAAGTACTGGGTGAAGCATAAGACTCTGCGACCACAGCTTCACTGGACAGGATCACTGAACAGTCCATATTGCAGGGCAAAACCATGGAAGCACCTGCTGGACAGCATAATGATTCTGTGACCTGAGTTTCATTGGAGAGATCTACTGCACAATTCATGGTACAGGGTGGAATTGCAGGAGCTTCAATTTCACACAAAAAGAGCTCCGAATCACCTGCTGAATCAGCCAAAGGTGCTGAAGCAGGCGGGTCAGAACGCCAAATTTGCGAATTCGGAGTCACATAAAAATCATCCAAAATCAGTTCCCACACATCAATCAATGGAGCCACAAAGTCATACCCACACACACCAGTTTTTATTAGGTTATAGGCAGACTTAATGCATGCATTCAATACTAATTCACTTTTTGCACTGTAAAATTGACAAAATGAACTTGAATCATTCTTCCATTCATTGACCAGAGCTTCCATCTCTCCTTTCTCAAATGGAGGATTCCAAGCATACTTAACAGGCAGATCATGGTTTGCAGATATGATTGTAGCAGGGATTAGCAGGTGATTGGCAGATTCCTTATTCCTAAGAATCTCCAATACCTGTAGCAAGTGCTGAACTGTAGTGTATGCAAACTTTCCTTGCTTCACAAATAAGTTGATTTGTTCAATACTCTGTAATATCTCCTCATAATCATACTCAGATAATTCTTTTAAACAAAAATCTTTATTTTCCCTAGCCAGGGAGGAAAGTTCATTAGTAGTTTCATAAGTCCATTTAACTCCACTGAAAGACAATTGCATTTCATTATCTGTTAATGGCAGAATCTCATTATAGGTCTCAGTCGCTAAGGATAACGACTCTGCAGATCGGACACGTTTCTTAGAACGTTTGCGTTTTGCCTTAGACCCTGCTGTTTTTGGTGATTTATTCAAGGCTGCAGGAAAATTATCAGTAACACTTTCTGCTTGCTGAACATTTTTGCAAGCAATTGAAGGAGAAGCTGATTGGCCTGCTGCCAGGAGTTCATTAAGAGGAAAAGGCAATGGATCTATGCGCAACCAGTTATGGATCACAAACGCTAGAAATTCCAGCGGTCTCTCTTTCAAATCGGAATGATTGAGAACATCAAATGCCCACTGGAATAATTCCCCTTTAAACAAAATATAACTTAGTTGGAGTGCCCAGGTTGAAACAGGAGTCGATTGGAGATCGGGATTGGCCAGGAACCTGGCACATTCAGAGAAAAACTCATTTTCTGTTTCAGAGTTAAGTTCTTCAAATTTCTTAAAGGAACAGGAACCATAATTAACAGTGTCATACTTTCTGGGAATCCCCCCCACAATGGGGATTGGTATTGGGGTTTTCATAATGTAAGGCTTGGTGGTGTATTCTCCACAGTCAGCATGCAACGCATGAGCTGGCGTGGAGGAGGTACACACACTAGCACAAGGAAACAGGCTATCCCTAGTATAGTGGAGGGGAGGACTGACTCCAATAGGAGATTGTGGCGCACAGAGCCGGTGCAGATCTGACAGCCACAAACAATGCTTTCGTTATAATGTCTCAGCGCAAAGTAGCGCTGAGCGCATAAACCAGAACTGAGGAGATCAGGACAGGTAGACAGAATGAACGCTTGCTAGCTAGCGGCTACTTAGCGACAGCAAGCGTCCAAAACAAGACAGACTGGAATGAGGCAGCCAATGCAATTGCAGCGATGGCGTGCCTCACAAAGACAGGACAGGATAGTCAGGAAATAGCAGGATCAAGATAGATGAACGTAACACAGACAAATATACAATAAGTATGTTTTCCTAGCGTATTACAATTACAGCTATCAATGAAACTATTTGTAACGTCTGACTAACATATGTATATATCGGCAATGAACCGATATATGACATAAGCAGGAACGCTGACTAGGACTGGAGTAATACAGGGAACAGGACTCAGAAGGATTCGCTATCTCTTCGCAGAGATGAACGCAATCCACAAATGGTAACAGAACAGGATTCAGAAGGATTCGTTATCTCTTCGCAGAGATGAACGCAATCCACAAACAGTAACAGAACAGGATTCAGAAGGATTCGTTATCTCTTCGCAGAGATGAACGCAATCCACAAACGGTAATAGGACAGGATTCAGAAGGATTCGTTATCTTCTCGCAGAGATGAACGCAATCCACGAACAGGACCAGGAGCAGGATACTAGCTCAGCACGGGTGCTCACGATACGCGCAAACTACCAAAACGTGCTGGAAAGCTGACTAACTGCACACAGGATATAAACAGTTCGTGTACGTATACATCAGCGACACTGATGTATCAACGTAACACGAATACAAGGAAAATAATAAACGTGCTGGTATGCATATATATGGGCAATGAACCAATACATGATGCAAAACCTGCAAAGTATCTTTTAGAACAAGAAACACGATCGGGGGCTGAAGCGACAGCAAGACAGGCTTAAACTGAAGCTATGAAAACCCGAGGAGTCCTGCAGGAAGCAGATCTTTATACTGAGGTCATCCAATGGGAGCAGACATGCAGATTCCCACACAGGTGAATAATCAGTCACAAGCTGACAGCAGGGAAAGGCAGACAAAGAACTACCTGAGCTGCAGCACTACTACTTCCAGCAATGCCTGCTGCAGCAGCGATCATTACAGATGCTGTGTGGGGAGTGACTTAGTCTTGGGGCAGGCAGCCAGTCACACGGCGTGCAGGCAGAGATGCTGTGTGTGGGGACTGACTTAGTCTTCAGGCAGGCAGTAGCCCTCCGGGATTCATGCCTCATTCATTTTGATAAAGGTGAGGTACTGAACACTTTTGTGACTTAGGCGACTTTTCTTCTCAGTGACAATGCCTCCAGCTGCGCTGAAGGTCCTTTCTGACAGGACGCTTGAGGCAGGGCAAGACAGAAGTTGGATGGCAAATTGAGACAGCTCTGGCCACAGGTCAAGCCTGTGCACCCAGTAGTCCAAGGGTTCATCCCTGCTCATAGTGTCTACATCCACACTTAAGGCCAGGCAGTCGGCTACCTGCCGGTCGATGGCGTGACACCGTCGTACCTGGCATGCAGCATAGGCCCTGGGGAGCTGGAGAGGAGATTGCAGCACCAGTAGAGTTGAACTGCCACTCAGCCAAGGAGGAGCAGGACAACAGCGAAGAGGATGTAGCAGGAGGAGAAGAGGTGGCAGCAGGCCTGCCTGCAAGCCGTGGAGGTGTCACAACTAGGTCCGCTGCACAGCCATGTACTCCCTACTTGCCAGCGGTCACCAGGTTGATGCAATGGGCTGTGTAAGTAATGTACCTGCCCTGACCGTGCTTGGCAGACCAGGCATCCGTGGTCAGATGGACCCTTGACCCAACGCTGTGTGACAGAGATGACACCACTTGCCTTTCAACTTCATGGAACAGTTTGGGTATCGCTTTTTTGAGAAATAATTGTGGCTTGGTATCTTCCACTGCGGTGTCCCAATGGCCACAAATTTTCGGAAGGCCTCAGAGTCCACCAGCTGGTATGGTAACAGCTGGCGAGCTAACAGTTCACCAAGCCAGCTGTCAAATGCCGGGCAAGGGGGTGACTGGAAGACATTGGCTTCTTCCGCTCAAAGATTTCCCTCACGGACACCTGGCTGCTGCTGTGTGCAGAGGAGCAGTAACCACTCAAAGTGAGAGGCAGGGTGGAGGAGGGTGGCTGTGATTGTGAAGTTGCAAGGGAGAAAGCGGCTGAAGATGGTGCACCTGAAGGAGGAAGAGGAGAAGGAGGGTGGCTTTGCTTTTGTGTGCTACTTTTCCTCAGGTGGTCTTCCCATTGCAGTTTGTGCCTTTTCTCCATGTGCTTTTGTAAGGCAGTTGTCGCTACGCGGCTGTTGGCCTTACCACGGCTCAATTTTTGGCGGCAGAGAGAACAGATGGCATTCCTCTGATCTAAGGCAGACGCACAAAAAACTGCTGAGCCCCCCTGGGGTGATGGCACTATGGTGGCATCAGCAGCTGACGTTGAAGGGCATGTTGGCTGGCTGTCAATAGGTGGCGATACATGGCGCTGGACACTGCCACCAGCTGTTTCTGACAATGAGCTCCCCCTGCTTCTTTCAGGAACTCATCTCCAGCTACTCCTCTCTGACTCCCCCTCTGAACTGTCCCCTTGGTCATCTTGTCTATTAGGATCCCACGTGGCATCTGTATCCTCATAATCATCATAATCATCCTCCCCAGCTTCGCTTGCCTCAGACACCTCATAAACTGCACCAACAGCAGGTACTTCATCATCCTCCTCCTCACACCTTGCGTCCATAGTGTCACCTAACTCAGACATATGAGGTGGTGTAACTTGCTTAGCGTCTTCATCTTGTTGTAACAATAATGCCTGTGAATCAGTTAATTCCCCTCCAAATAACTCCTGCGAAGTGTCAAATGCAGCGGATGTGGTGCTTGTAGTAGCACTGGTGGCTGCGGAAGATGAGGTGTTCTGTGTTAAATAGTCAACCACATCCTGACAATCTTGGGAGTTGATGGGACGTGCTTTCTTCTGAGCACTATACTTTGGGCCAGGGCCGCACTAAATCATGTCTGCACGACCTCGAACAGACCTGGCGGGTGGCCTGCCTCTTGCTCTGCCTCTGCCTGTTTTGTCCATATCGGGGGGGGGGGGGGAGATGAAGTGAAAGGTATGCACTGACTTGCCTAATACAATGTGCAGTCACACAAGTGCAGTGAAAGGTATGCAGTGACTGGTATTATAATACAATGTGCAGCTGTCACATATGTGCAGTTAACAGGTATGCACAGACTGGTATATTAAACAGTGTGCAGTCACACAGGTACTGCGAACTATTATGCAATGACTAGTATTACAAATGTGCAGCTGTCACACACACAGGTACCGTGAACAGGTGCAGCGACTGGTGGTGTATAAAACTACGTGCACTCACGTAGGTAGGTAGGTGCACTGAATAGGCGGGTATGCAGTGATTGGTATTACAAATGTGCAGTTGTCACACACACAGGTACCTAGACAGGTGCAGCGACTGGTGGTATATAAAACTGTGTGCGCTCACGTAGGTAGGTAGGTGCACTGAACAGGTGGGTATGCAGTGATTGGTATTACAAATGTGCAGCTGTCTCACACACACAGGTACCGTGAATAGGTTCAGCGACTGGTGGTATATAAAACTGCGTGCGCTCACGTAGGTAGGTAGGTGAACCGAACAGGTGGGTATGCAGTGATTGGTATTACAAATGTGCAGCTGTCACACACACAGGTACCGTGAACAGGTGCAGCAACTGGTGGTATATAAAACTGCATGTGCTCACATAGGTAGGTAGGTGCACTGAAAAGGTGGGTATGCAGTGATTGGTATTACAAATGTGCAGCTGTCACACACACAGTGACCGTGAACAGGTGCAGCGACTGGTGGTATATAAAACTGCATGCGCTCACGTAGGTAGGTAGGTGCACTGAACAGGAGGGTATGCAGTGATTGGTATTACAAATGTGCAGCTGTCACACACACAGGTAGTCACTGAATGTGCTGGGCCTGGCAGTTGCACAGTAGGAATTACCAAGACTGACAGGGCTGTATATGCAACACAAGTGTCTGTGGGACGCACACACACACACAAAAAATAGATCTCAAGAACAACATTAGCTCTCAAAAGAGCTGTTGAGGATGAGGAGTGCTTTTTAGCAATAAGTATCAGCAAGAAGGAGCAACCTAACAAGCCTAACACAAGAGCCTAACTAAGCTTTCCCTATGTCAGCAGGTTCTCTCCCTTCTCAAATTACTGCTGCCACACGAGTGAGTGAAATGGCTAACACTGCCTGCGTTTTATAAGGGGGGAGGGGCTCCAGGAGGGAGTGTAGCCTGATTGGCTAGCCTGTGTCTACTGACTGTGATGTAGAGGGTCAAAGTTGACCCTAATGATGTAATATAGGGGGCGGGTCGAACTTGCATATAGTTTGTGGTTCACCGCAAACGCGAACCAGCGAAGTTCGGGCAAATAAGTTGGCGTGCGAACCGTTCGGGCCATCTCTAATGGCAATGTACATAACCTTAACATATACTCTAACAACCAATCAATTAGAAAAGCCGAAATGAGTAAAATCTAGACATCAGCCTGCTGTTTGATACAAGACTCCGCAGTTGCTCAGTTTCCACCTCCTTTCACAGATATAGGCAAAGATTATTGTATCATGTCAAAATCTGAAAGTCTCCTACAACATTAAAAGGGATTAAAGCTCTGTTGTTCTTCAGGTGGTTTCACGGAACTAAGATGAAGAATGCATGAGATGAAAGTGAATTTGTTGTTTGTTTCTGCAAGGCAGTATTCCTACTCAAAACTCCACTCATATGCATTGGGCAACTCATACTAGTGTTACTTTTTATTTAAAATGTTCATCTTTTTCTATGCTCTTTGTTGTAAAATTACATAGATCAGCTATTTACTATTTTTGAATGCACTGCATACTGGCTAAGTGTTTAGCACGTTCACCTTACTGTGTTAAAATCTCAGTTTCAGCCAGGAAAAGCACACTAGTGAGTTTGTATGTTCTCTATGTGTAGGTTTCCTCCCACAACCCTAAACAAACTGGTGGGTTAACTTCCCCACCAAAAATGAACATACTGTAGGGAGTATGTTAGGCTGAAAGTACACGGAGGATCCCTGGGGCATAACGGCTACATTGGTTATCTATTTTGCCTGGATTCACAGTTGTCAGTTGCATAACACATACATTATAATGTGTTTGAGTGTGTGTGAACTTCAATGGAGACTGGACATAGTCTTTAATGCAAAAGGGGGAAAGAGGCACCCAAATATTGATAAAACTGTGTTAAAAACAGCTATAATAGAAATAAGTGAGGTGGTTTACCTCAATGACGACAAATTCGTATATGAAATTACCAAAGTTTTATTAAGCATTAGGCAACACATTTTGAGGGTCCTTGGCACCCACAGAAAAGAATTTGAGCCTGCATAAGGGACACTGAATATAAGGGACAAAAGGTGTTCTTATGCAGGCTTTCATTTTTTCTGGCACTGTATTTGGCATAAGGAAGTGGGCAAAGATCCACGAAACGCATTGTCTAGTCTTTAATAAAATTATTTAACTTCATATATGAATCTATTTTAGCTGTTTTTAACACAGTTTTATCAAAATTTTATCAAAATTTGGGCACCTCCTTCCCCCGAGTATAGGATAGATATTTAGGTTCCCCAGTATAGGTTAGATAGGTAGGTTGCCCAGTATAGGTTAGATAGGTAGGTGCCCCGAGCATAGGTTAGACAGGTAGGTGCCCCAGTTTAGGTTAGATAGGTAGGTGGCCCAGTATAGGTTAGATATGTAGGTGCCTCGAGTTTAGGTTAGATAGGTAGGTGCCTCGAGTATAGGTTAGATAGTTAGTTGCCTCCAGCATAGGCAGAGCGGTGGGGGGAGCGGGCACAGCGTAGTTACAACTTACCTTCCGTGATCGCCCACAGCCTCTATCTTCTTCCTGTCCCAGGCGCTGCTCGCATTAGTAACAGCGTCCCCTGTGATGACATGCGGTGGGGCACGGTGGCGTAGTGGTTAGTGCTCTCGCCTTGCAGCGCTGGGTCCCTGGTTCGAATCCCAGCCAGGTCAACATCTGCAAGGAGTTTGTATGTTCTCCCCGTGTCTTCGTGGGTTTCCTCCGGGCACTCCAGTTTCCTCCCACATCCCCAAAACATACAGATAAGTTAATTGGCTTCCCCCTAAATTGGCCCTAGACTGCAATACATACACTACACGACACATACATAGACATAGGACTATGGTAGGGATTAGATTGTGAGCTCCTCTGAGGGACAGTTAGTGACAAGACTATATTCTCTCTGTATAGCGCTGCGTAAGATGTCGGCGCTATATAAATAATAATAATAATACGGTCTTGTCATCACAGGGGGAGCTGTTACTAATGTGATAGATGCCTGGGAGAGGAAGAAGATAGAGGCTGCAGAGATTGTGGAAGGTGAATTGTAACTACGCTATGCCTGCTCCCCCCGCTGCTGCGCCCACCCTCCTGCAGCTCAATCAGGCGCCCGGGTGATTGCACCATTCCCACGCCCGTAGAAACAGGCCTGCCTAAATCTTGCAACTGCTGCAAGTCATTTGGATTGCTCTGAGCCATACAATGTTTCAAACATCCAATGATGATGATCAAGCTAATGAGAGAATGTGAGAATACCCCAACCCTCAGTGAAACAAATGTCTGTCATGTGTGGCTTCAGCTTCAAGGCCATCTCTGCAAATTTGCTTGCCCTATGCAGAGCAAAAAGTATAGAAATCTACAAAAGTGATACAGCTCATACAGTCTGTGGCAACCAGGGGCTCTACTTTCAAGAAAATGCATTACATGCAGCACGAAGGTACAGAGGGACTAAAGGTGGATTCTTTCATTAACAGTTTAGGGCTTGTCAGTGGAAATTAAATGTTTGCCTAAACACTGACATCTAATTTGTATGGACAGTATATTACAGTAGGGCAAGATCCAATTTATAACAATTAAAATAATTCCTGCTGCTGTTACAAGATATTTTTAGATGTTAAGACTAATTAAGCAGGATCCTTGTCTTTTGTGCCATGTAATTGTTCATCTCATGTTTATAATGTTTAATCCATGCTAATTTATTGTACAGCACTATGTGCTGGTGTGTACTAGATCAAGGACGGTAATAGAAAAAACATAATGGATTTAGGAGGTACCCCAATTTATTATTTTTTTAATGATGCTTTGCAAAATAATGATTGCAAGCAAACAGACTAGAATGCAAGGAGTTTCTAATGAATATCAGTAATAAATGGCAAAGCAAATGGATAGAGAAAATTATCCAGTGTTGATATCATAGACTGATTTTAACATCATACTGAAGTGCAGATAGTAGCTTTTATGTCAACCCTTTCCACTGTAGCATAGACAGTACCAGGGCTATCAATTGCACAGGGTGCTATTGTAAATGCACCGCAGTGTGCTGCAATGTATTTAGGAACTCACACCAAAAAATGAAAAGTGCAAATTGTAATGATTCCAAATTGCTCATTGATTCCTACAAGCCAACACAGACACCTGCATACAGCTTAATTTAGTTATAAAGAGGATGGATATACCACCAATAAGGCTGGATCCACAGTGGTGTCTTGTATAAGGGCCCTTTTACACTTAATGCATTGGTCTGTGTTAGTATGCGTTGGTATGCATTTTTTCCATGGCAGTGCATTGTGAAAAAGATTTCAGTTAAAAAAAAGTATAGTGGGAACTGTGCCATAGGAAAACATGGGCATTACTTTGAAAATCTGTTTTCTTTCAGTTATAACTGAGAGCAACTGATTAAAGGACCACCATCACGGAAAAAGTAGGCAGTTCAAATCTGACAGAACCGACAGGTTTTGGGTCAGTCCATCTCTTCATGGGGGATTTTCAGTTTTTTTTTTGTTTTCAACAGCATATCTATTTGTGAATGGAAGCCGAAGAGATGGAATGCGGTTACGAATCACTTCCGCTCCCATTCGCATCACTTCGTCCGCATGCGGGCATGTGAGAATCTGCAGCATGCTGCAGATTCTCTGATTCCTCCGCACCGCTCTGGATAACCAGCATGCAATGGAAACTGTTCCATTGCCGTGCTTTGGTTTCAGTTCAGCCGCTGTACAATGCGGCTATGTAGCTGTATTGCATTGTGTGTAGTGGAAATGGGCCCTAAGTGTAAAAGGGGCCTCCTGCATGTGTTAAAATGACAGACGTTAATTCAGTGCCTGCATGCAGCGAGTTAGAGCAATGCAATCCATTATGATGCTGAGATGAGAACAGGCATTGTATGAATGTAGAATTGTATGGGCAGTGCGTTGACATGCATATTCTGCAATGCAGTGTGAACTTGCCCTAAATGTTCCCAGCTTCAGTTTATATTTCTGATTCTGTGATATACAACTATTACAGTATGTTCAAATACTGTATACACAAAACAACTATGAGAATGAATGAGAGCACTCTTTCTTAATACAGCACCTTACTCCACTGCTATTTCCAGAGTCAGAGCATTTCATTTCTTGTAGTGGCTCTGAGTAGACTGCTTTGCCTAATTGTAGATCCAAAGTAGATTAGGCAGATTCACAATAAGCAAGTATTTGACACAAGTCTTCTGCAATCAGCAGAAAAGGTGATGCTTTAAAACCTCAAAGAAAATGTGACAGGTGTCTAAACAGTATTTGTGCACGGTTTGACAATGTCTGATACCATATAAATTGCATATGGTTACAGTAACCTCAATATGTTACACTGTTACATACACTGAACTTCCACATTAAACATTGCACAATGAGGCAGGGTCCCTGAGAGACCAGAAACACATCTGCATCGAGTGGATTGAGTGGATTACTCAGAAGCCAGTAGATATTGAGATCAGAGCAGCCGGCAATACCCTGTATATATTCCTGTACTAGCTTTTGTCGAGTAAGTGCATTTAGTAAGCAGCAGAAGTGAATCAATAAAGCTTTCCTACAGAAAAAAAAGCACTCAGATTGCTCCACAGGTACAAAAGCAGACCAGAAGCACTTTACTCACATAGTGACATGTGGGAACTAGGAAAGAAGCATTGCTGGTATTACAGCCATTGTTTACAGACATATGGGGAGAGTGTGCAGAAGCACAAGGGCAGCATCTGCAGGATAGTACAGCTGACAATAGGAAAGCATGAGTAATATAAAGCACAGGATTTTAACAGTTTCAAACAGCATTATACTTTTATTTAACACTTTTGGATAGTTTGCCCTCAAACATTAAAAGAGTAATTTTAAGAGTTAAACAGTATTTTACCCTGATTGGGTGGACAGTGATGCTCGGATACCCCCAATCACGGTTTCAACCTATTAGGCCATGGTTGAAAAAAAATCTGGAAATTCTGTGATTAATTTCCGTATTTGAAACGGACTCACAAATTCGACTCGGATAATTCCCATGAATGAGGCAATCACGGAAATTAACGGACGTGATCACGGAAAATTGTTTACAGTACAGTATATCTACTCCCCTAAAAACTTCATCTAAGCCTCAGGGGAGTAGATATTCATAACTCTGCAACAATCGCTGCTGTGCGCGCTCTAACGCACTCACGCACTCGTGCTCACTACTGCATGTTAGCCTGGAGATGAATGAATGGAAACGCAGTTCCCATTCATTGTTCTAGTTCCCGTATCAATTATCACGGCATCAATTAGATGCCTGCGGTCATTTGTAAACACTATAAGGTACACTTACACGCATTAGTTCCTGTTTGGGTACTAAAAGCATTTGCAGGAAGCTAATAACTGAGGACATCTTGTGGCCAAATAGTAAAATGATACCTACATTCATTTACTTTAATAAAGAAACCTACATATAATTTAAAATTAACCCCTCCCATAAATGCCCAAATAATACTTTTGCATTTAAAAAAAATTACAATAAAAAAACAAAAACATAAATAGTTACCTTAGGGACTGGATTTTTTTAATATGTATGTCAAGAGGGTATATTACTGTTTTTTGTTTTTTTTTAAATTATGGGCTTGTAAATAGTGATCTAGCCATTTACCCCTTTTCTGTTTTATCTTAGTACATTTTAGTACTTTTTTGCCCCTCTTCTGTCACTTCTACCCTTATTTTGATCTATCTATCTATCTATCTATCTATCTATCTATCTATCTATCCCCTTTGCTTGCTATGGCGGGGAGACGCTTTTCTGTTGAGGAGGCAGCCACCATCCTCCAGCAGAGCAGCAGCAGTGGGGACGATTCAGGGAGCGAATGGTTCCCAACAAGCAGCTCCAAATCAGCTTCTGACAGTTCAGAGAGTGTTGGGCAGCCATCTTGCCACTTCAGGAGGGATGATGAATCCACTGTACAGGGCCCTTCAGATGCCACCGCAGGGGGCTCAGTGCGAAACACTGCTGCAGCTAGCAGCAGAGGCAAGAGGGGAGCCAGGCAAAGGCAAATACGCCCACCGGTACCTGACGACATTGTTCAGGGCACCTGGTCACCTGCTAACCTAGTAGCGCCCAACATCCCACCTTTTACAGGGACATGTGGAATATCAGTGCCCACTGACAACTTCAGGCCTGCTGATTTCTTCCAGCTATTTGTAGGTGATGATTTGCTGCAGCACATTGTGTCACAAACTAATTTGTATGCGCAGCAGTTTATTGCCCAGAACCCCACCTGTTATTTGGCTGAAAAATGGGAGCCCATCACCATACCAGAGCTAAAGGTGTTTCTGGCCCTAACACTACACAGAGGCATAGTCCAACAGCCAGAAATTCGCTTATATTGGTCTTGATGCATAGCACACCCCTATTTCCAGCGACAATGAGCAGGCAGCACTATGAGGTTCTCATGAAATGTCTGCACTTTGCTAACAATTCTGGAAATGTCCCCAGAGGTGATCCTGCCCATTATAAACTTTTTAAGTTGAGGCCCATCCTTACCCACCTCAGTACAGGTAGTCCCCGGTTTACAAACGCCCGACTTACGAACGACCCGCCGATACGAACGCCTGCCGACCCGCCACAACGATGTCACGCTGCCGGGGACTACCTGTTCTGCTGCCATTTTTAATGCAGAGTTGGCGCAGCGGAAGGTAAATAGAGGATATCTCACCTGTTCCATGGCTGTAGAAGATCCCAGCGTGCTGCCTGGAAGCTGCGCGGCCCGTCTTCTTGCTTTGTCCACATGCGTCGCATAATGACGCAATCAGGAGAAGCCCCCTAGTGGTGGCGCCTGCTAATGCGTCATTATGCGACGCATATGAAGCCGCCGGGAGGACAGTGGACGGAGCGAGAAGACGGGCCGCGCAGCCTCCAGGCAGCACGCTGAGACCTTCTACAGCCATGGAACAGGTGAGATGTCCTCTATTTACCTTCCGCTGCGCCAACTCTGCATTAAAAATGGCAGCAGAATGCCCAAAGTGCCCCTCACTCCCAGGACTCTGCGTTATTGGCTGCTTTGAGGTATATCATTCCCTCAGCAGCTATTAGACATTTTATTTTATTTTATTTTTTTTATAACCCTAAATTTCCACTGGACTTTAATTTCTCCTCTCTACTTTTATTTGCCTCTTACTGTCCCTCAAAGGAGCTCACAGCTACCACTACTTCACATTAACCCTCCACTGTTTTTTGGGATGTGGGAGGAAACCCATACGTTTGGAGGAAACCCAATACTCCTATGCAAATAGTTTTTCCCACTTGGACTTTCTGCTGCAAGGCGAGAGTGTTAGCCACAAGACTTTACTCTGCAGACAACCCCCCATCTTCTGACCACTGGCTTGCCTTGGCGTATGACCTCTGGCTTTTCTCCATCCTGCTAGACCTGCAATGGTGAGTTCTAATGTATTTGTCATTAGTGTTAAGGATAGTGATATATATGCCTCACTTAATAAATAGTTAATAATAGTTAATGTAGTTACAGTCATGCGCTGACTCGCACATGGTGGCAAGCAATTGAATTGTATGTGTGTGGTGAATCCTTTGGAGTCAGAACACTCTTCTTGGCTAGTCGGTTCATAGATTGCGAATCCACATATGGGCATCTATGAGCAAAGTGACAGTGAGACCGAGTTTCTGACTTTGAGCGATTGGCCCAATCAAGGATCGGCCCTTGCGGTTCTTGACAATAAAGTTATGGTGCAATTTCAGCAAAACCGTACAAGTCCAAATGTTACAAAATATGTATATCTAAATAGGCCTGGGTCTCTAGTTTTCAGAATGGTGACATTTTTGACCTGTATCGAATGTTTTGAGACTCCAGGGGCTTTGCTAGGAAAGAATGACTGTATTACTTTTGGTGCAAAAAATGGCCTTGAAAAATCCATTGGCACTGCTCATGGTTAACAGTGTATTGTGTGGCTAAAAAGCTATCCAATTATATATATAGAGCATCATTTTAACTGTGACAAGCTAGAGAAGAGAATTTGGGGTCTTTGACAGCTGAGACCTATGTCATCTGATTTTTGTTTTGTGGCAAACGGAATCAAAAGCAATAAAACTGTTATTTTCATATCCTCTGTACCAAAATAAAACACTTGTAAAAAACACCAAAAGTGACATAATCGAAAAGAGAAGGCATTAACCACTTGAGGACCTAGGGCTTTCTACCCCTTAAGGACCGGCCACTTTTTTTCCATTCAGACCACTGCAGCTTTCACGGTTTATTGCTCGCTCATACAACCTACCACCTAAATGAATTTTGGCTCCTTTTCTTGTCACTAATAAAGCTTTCTTTTGGTGCTATTTGATTGCTCCTGCGATTTTTACTTTTTATTATATTCATCAAAAAAGACATGAATTTTGGCAAAAAAATGATTTTTTAACTTTCTGTGCTGACATTTTTCAAATAAAGTAAAATTTCTGTATACATGCAGCGCGAAAAATGTGGACAAACATGTTTTTGATTAAAAAAAACCCATTCAGTGTATATTTATTGGTTTGGGTAAAAGTTATAGCGTTAACAAACTATGGTGCAAAAAGTGAATTTTCTCATTTTCAAGCATCTATGACTTTTCTGACCCCCTGTCATGTTTCATGAGGGGCTAGAATTCCAGGATAGTATAAATACCCCCCAAATGACCCCATTTTGGAAAGAAGACATCCCAAAGTATTCACTGAGAGGCATAGTGAGTTCATAGAAGATATTATTTTTTGTCACAAGTAAGCAGAAAATGACACTTTGTGAGAAAAAAAAAAAAAAAAAAGTTTCCATTTCTTCTAACTTGCGACAAAAAAAAAATGAAATCTGCCACGGACTCACCATGCCCCTCTCTGAATACCTTGAAGGGTCTACTTTCCAAAATGGGGTCATTTGTGGGGTGTGTTTACTGTCCTGACATTTTGGGGGGTGCTAAATTGTAAGCACCCCTGTAAAGCCTATGGGTACTCATTGGACTTTGGACCCCTTAGCGCAGTTAGGCTGCAAAAAAGTGTCACACATGTGGTATTGCCGTACTCAGGAGAAGTAGTATAATGTGTTTTGGGGTGTATTTTTACACATACCCATGCTGGGTGGGAGAAATATCTCTGTAAATGACAATTTGTTAATTGTTTTTACACACAATTGTCCATTTACAGAGATCTTTCTCCCACTCAGCATGGGTATGTGTAAAAATACACCCCAAAACACATTATACTACTTCTCCTGAGTACAGCGATACCACATGTGTGGCACTTTTTTGCACCCTAACTGCGCTAAAGGGCCCAAAGTCCAATGAGTACCTTTAGGATTTCACAGGTCATTTTGAGAAATTTCGTTTCAAGACTACTCCTCACGGTTTAGGGCCCCTAAAATGCCAGGGCAGTATAGGAACCCCACAAATGACCCCATTTTAGAAAGAAGACACCCCAAGGTATTCCGTTAGGAGTATGGTGAGTTCATAGAAGATTTTATTTTTTGTCAAAAGTTAGCGGAAAATGACACTTTGTGAAAAAACACAATTAAAATCAATTTCCGCTAACTTGTGACAAAAAATAAAATCTTCTATGAACTCGCCATACTCCTAACGGAATACCTTGGGGTGTCTTCTTTCTAAAATGGGGTCATTTGTGGGGTTCCTATACTGCCCTGGCATTTTAGGGGCCCTAAACCGTGAGGAGTAGTCTTGAAACGAAATTTCTCAAAATGACCTGTGAAATCCTAAAGGTACTCATTGGACTTTGGGCCCTTTAGCGCAGTTAGGGTGCAAAAAAGTGCCACACATGTGGTATCGCCATACTCGGGAGAAGTAGTACAACGTGTTTTGGGGTGTATTTTTACACATACCCATGCTGGGTGGGAGAAATACCTCTGTAAATGACAATCTTTTGATTTTTGTACACACAATTGTCCATTTACAGCGGTATTTCTCCCACCCAGCATGGGTATGTGTAAAAATACACCCCAAAACACATTGTACTACTTCTCCCGAGTACGGCGATACCACATGTGTGGCACTTTTTTGCACCCTAACTGCGCTAAGGGGCCCAAAGTCCAATGAGTACCTTTAGAATTTCACAGGTCATTTTTGTTTCAAGACTACTCCTCACGGTTTAGGGCCCCTAAAATGCCAGGGCAGTATAGGAACCCAACTAATGACCCCATTTTAGAAAGAAGACACCCCAAGGTATTCCGTTAGGAGTATGGTGAGTTCATAGAAGTTTTTATTTTTTTGTCACAAGTTAGCGGAAATTGATATTAATTGTTTTTTTTTTCACAAAGTGTCATTTTCCGCTAAATTGGGACAAAAAATAAAATCTTCTATGAACTCACCATACTCCTAACGGAATACCTTTGGGTGTCTTCTTTCTAGAATGGGGTCATTTGTGGGGTTCCTATACTGCCCCGGCATTTTAGGGGCCCTAAACCGTGAGGAGTAGTCTTGAAACCAAATGTTGCAAAATGACCTGTGAAATCCTAAAGGTACTCATTGGACTTTGGGCCCCTTAGCGTACTTAGGGTGTAAAAAAGTGCCACACATGTGGTACCGCCGTACTCAGGAGAAGTAGTATAATGTGTTTTGGGGTGTATTTTTACACATACCCATGCTAAGTGGGAGAAATATCTCTGTAAATGACAATTGTTTGATGTTTTTTACACACAATTGTCCATTTACATAGAAATTTCTCCCACCCAGCATGGGTATGTGTAAAAATACACCCCAAAACACATTATACTACTTTTCCTGAGTACGGCGGTACCACATGTGTGACACTTTTTTGCAGCCTAGGTGCGCTAAGGGGCCCAACGTCCTATTCACAGGTCATTTTGAGGCATTTGTTTTCTAGAATACTCCTCGCGGTTTAGGGCCCCTAAAATGCCAGGGCAGTATAGGAACCCCACAAGTGACCCCATTTTAGAAAGAAGACACACCAAGGTATTCCGTTAGGTGTATGGCGAGTTAATAGAAGATTTTATTTTTTTGTCACAAGTTAGTGAAAAATGACACTTTGTGAAAAAAACCAATACAAATCAATTTCCGCTAACTTTTGACAAAAAATAAAATCTTCTATGAACTCGTCATACACCTAACAGAATACCTTGGGGTGTCTTTTTTTCTAAAATGAGGTCACTTGTGGGGTTCCTATACCGCCCTGGCATTTTACGGGCCCAAAACCGTGAGTAGTCTGGAAACCAAATGTCTCAAAATGACTGTTCAGGGGTATAAGCATCTGCAAATTTTGATGACAGGTGGTCTATGAGGGGGCGAATTTTGTGGAACTGGTCATAAGCAGGGTGGCCTTTTAGATGACAGGTTGTATTGGGCCTGATCTGATGGATAGGAGTGCTAGGGGGGTGACAGGAGGTGATTGATTGGTGTCTCAGGGGGTGGTTAGAGGGGAAAATTGATGCAATCAATGCACTGGGGAGGTGATCGGAAGGGGGTCTGAGGTGGATCTGAGGGTTTGGCCGAGTGATCAGGAGCCCACACGGGGCAAATTAGGGCCTGATCTGATGGGTAGGTGTGTTAGGGGGTGACAGGAGGTGATTGATGGGTGTCTCAAGGTGTGATTAGAGGGGGGAATAGATGCAAGCAATGCACTGGCGAGGTGATCAGGGCTGGGGTCTGAGAGCATTCTGAGGGTGTGAGCGGGTGATTGAGTGCCCTAGGGGCAGATAGGGGTCTAATCTGATAGGTAGCAGTGACAGGGGGTGATTGATGGGTAATTAGTGGGTGTTTAGGGTAGAGAACAGATGTAAACACTGCACTTGGGAGGTGATCGGACATCGGATCTGCGGGCGATCTATTGGTGTGGGTGGGTGATCAGATTGCCCGCAAGGGGCAGGTTAGGGGCTGATTGATGGATGGCAGTGACAGGGGGTGATTGATGGGTGGCAGTGACAGGGGGTTATTGATGGGTGATTGACAGGTGATCAGTGGGTTATTACAGGGAAGGACAGATGTAAATAATGCCCTGGCGAATTGATAAGGGGGGGTCTGAGGGCAATCTGAGCGTGTAGGCGGGTGATTGGGTGCCCGCAAGGGGCAGATTAGGGTCTGATCTGATGGGTAACAGTGACAGGTGGTGATAGGGGGTGATTGATGGGTAATTAGTGGGTGTTAAGAGGAGAGAATAGATGTAAACGCTGCGCTTGGGTGGTGATCTGATGTCGGATCTGCGGGCGATCTATTGGTGTGGGTGGGTGATCAGATTGCCCCCAAGGGGCAGGTTAGGGGCTGATTGATGGGTGGCAGTGACAGGGGGTGATTGATGGGTGGCAGTGACAGGGGGTGATTGATGGGTGATTGACCTGTGATCAGTGGGTTATTACAGGGAAGGACAGATGTAAATAATGCCCTGGCGATTTGATAAGGGGAGGTCTGAGGGCAATCTGAGCGTGTAGGCGGGTGATTGGGTGCCCGCTAGAGTTGGGCCGAACCTCCGATTTTAGGTTCGCGTGGTTCGCGAACTTCCGCGGAAGGTTCGGTTCGCGTTAAAGTTCGCGAACCGCAATAGACTTCAACGGGGATGCGAACTTTGAAAAAAAAAAAAAATTATGCTGGCCACAGAAGTGATGGAAATGATGTTTCAAGGGGTCTAACACCTGGAGGGGGGCATGGCGGAGTGGGATACATGCCAAAAGTCCCCGGGAAAAATCTGGATTTGACGCAAAGCAGCGTTTTAAGGGCAGAAATCACATTGAATGCTAAATGACAGGCCTAAAGTGCTTTCAAACATCTTGCTGTTCACAGAACAGGTATGCAGTGGCAGGTTCACTGAACACAACAGGTATGCAGTGGTGGGTTCACTGAACAGGTATACAGTGGCGGGTCCACTGAACAGAACAGGTATGCAGTGGCGGGTTCACTAAACAGAACAGGTATACAGTGGCGGGTTCACTAAACAGAACAGGTATACAGTGGCGGGTTCACTAAACAGAACAGGTATACAGTGGCGGGTTCACAGAACAGGTATGCAGTGGCAGGCTCACTGAACACAACAGGTATGCAGTGGCGGGTTCACTGAACAGGTATACAGTGGCAGGTCCACTGAACAGAACAGGTATGCAGTGGCGGGTTCACTAAACAGAACAGGTATACAGTGGCGGGTTCACTAAACAGAACAGGTATACAGTGGCGGGTTCACAGAACAGGTATGCAGTGGCAGGTTCACTGAACACAACAGGTATGCAGTGGCGGGTTCACTGAACAGGTATACAGTGGCGGGTCCACTGAACAGAACAGGTATGCAGTGGCGGGTTCACTGAACAGGTATACAGTGGCGGGTCCACTGAACAGAACAGGTATGCAGTGGCGGGTTCACTGAACAGGTATACAGTGGCGGGTCCACTGAACAGAACAGGTATGCAGTGGCGGGTTCACTGAACAGGTATGCAGTGGTGGGTTCACAGAACAGGTATGCAGTGGTGGGTTCACAGCACAGGTATGCAGTGGTGGGTTCAATGAACAGGTATACAGTGGCGGGCCCACTGAACAGAACAGGTATGCAGTGGCAGGTTCACTGAACAGGTATGCAGTGGTGGGTTCACAGCACAGGTATGCAGTGGTGGGTTCACAGCACAGGTATGCAGTGGTGGGTTCACAGCACAGGTATGCAGTGGTGGGTTCACAGCACAGGTATGCAGTGGTGGGTTCACAGAACAGGTATGCAGCCAGACAGGAACAAGTTAAGCCTAACTAATCTTTCCCTGAGAGACAGTCTGCAGCAGCTCGCCCTACTCTCACTAACGCAGGCAGCACACGAGTGACCGTAATGGCCGCCGCTGCCTGCCTTATATAAGGGGGGGTGGGGCTCCAGGGGCTAGTGTAGCCTAATTGGCTACACTGGGCCTGCTGACTGTGATGTAGAGGGTCAAAGTTGACCCTCCATGTGCATTATGGGGCGAACCGAACTTCCGCAAAGGTTCGTCTGCGGGACGCGAATGCGAACCACTGAAGTTCGCATGGAACCGTTCGCAGGCGAACCGTTCGGCCCAACTCTAGTGCCCGCAAGGGGCAGATTAGGGTCTGATCTGATGGGTAACAGTGACAGGTGGTGATAGGGGGTGATTGATGGGTAATTAGTGGGTGTTTAGAGGAGAGAATAGATGTAAACGCTGCGCTTGGGTGGTGATCTGATGTCGGATCTGCGGGCGATCTATTGGTGTGGGTGGGTGATCAGATTGCCCGCAAGGGGCAGGTTAGGGGCTGATTGATGGGTGGCAGTGACAGGGGATGATTGACAGGTGATTGACAGGTGATTGACAGGTGATCAAGGGGGATAGATGCATACAGTACATGGGGTGGGGGGGTCTGGGGGGGGGGGTCTGGGGAGAATCTGAGGGGTGGGGGGTGATCAGGAGGGAGCAGGGGGCAGGGGGGGATAAAAAAAAAATAGCGTTGACAGATAGTGACAGGGAGTGATTGATGGGTGATTAGGGGGGTGATTGGGTGCAAACAGGGGTCTGGGGGGTGGGCAGGGGGGGGTCTGATGGGTGCTGTGGGCGATCTGGGGCAGGGGGGGGGGGGGAAATCAGTGTGCTTAGTGCAGACTAGGGTGGCTGCAGCCTGCCCTGGTGGTCCCTCGGACACTGGGACCACCAGGGCAGGAGGCAGCCTGTATAATACACTTTGTAAACATTACAAAGTGTATTATACACTTTGTATGCGGCGATCGTCGGGTTAACATCCCGCCAGCGCTTCCGTATGGCCGGCGGGATATTGCGGCAGGTGAGCGGCGCCAGGCGGAGGCGGAGGATCGCGTCACTGATGACGCGATCGCTCCGCCCATGCCCCTACAAGGACCGCCGCCATTTGTCAATACGGCGGTCCTTGCGGGGTCCACTTCCCTGCCGCCAATTGTATATACGGCGGTCGGGATGTGTTTAATAGTTGCCTTAGGGACTCAGCTTTTTAAATATGTATGCTATGAGGGTGTACTGCTGTTATATTTGCAAATACTGACTTGAATTCACTGGTAGTATGCAATGAGAAAACAAAAAACACAACATAAAAAATACACCTTTATTTCCAAATGTAGATACGAGGCTGGCACCACCAGAAGTAGAAAAGAAAAAAATTAGCTCTTTATTGATCAGTCATTAAAATGACAGCATGGTCAAAAAATAAGGCTTTATTTTTTGACCATGCTGTCATTTTAATGACTGATCAATAAAGAGCTAATTTTTTTACTTTTCTACTTCTAGTGGTGCCAGCCTCATTTCTACATTTGACTACTGAGGATTCTGAGGATACAGGAATCCAAGGCTTGGGCACACAATAGTTCCTTCCTATGGATGAGTGCTCCTCCAACTCCTGTTTTCGACCTTTATTTCCAAATAATATATTGTCCCCATACTTTGTACTAGGGACATCATTTAAATCTTGTGATAACCAGGACAAATAGGCAGATAACATTTGTTGGTTTTATGTACAGTAGCAGTGTTTATTTTAAAACTATAGGGGATGAAACTGGAGAAGTAGTGTATTTTTTTCATTTTTTTCATGTTTTTCCCTGTAAAATGCATAGAAAGTAGAGTAATTACTGGAAACAAATATCACTTCCAAAAAGCCTAATTGATGGTGAAAAAAACAAGGTATAGATCATGTCATTGTGATAAGTAGTGATTAAGCTATTGGTGAATGAAAGGGAGATGCACTGAAAGGTGAAAATTGCTCTGGTCTGTTAGGGTAAAAACCCCTTCGGGGTGAACTGATTAAGTTAATCACTCACTGGCTAGCTAATTACAAGTATATAGTCAGTAATAGAGCAGTAGAATCAGTGAATCTACCTGCAGTAAGCACAGTAATCAGTACACTCTCTCACTGACAACTACACTGACTACAACTAACCTAAAGGACCCCTGTCACAAAATTTAAAATACATGTTAACATATACAAATAAGAAGTATATTTCTTCCGGAGCTAAATGAGCCATAAATTACTTTTCTCCTGTGTTGCTGTCACTTACAGTAAGTAGTAGAAATCTGACATTACCGACAGATTTTGGACTAGCCCATCTTCTCATAGAGTTTTTTTTATTTTTTAATAGCACTTAGTGAAGGGCAGTTGCTCCGTTTAACTGGCAATTAAGTGTGCAGCAGGCAGGGAGGCTGGCCAGCATCTTTGTATTATTCATTTTCACGGATTGTCTTTATAAAGAATAAAGGCCATGCTGAGAAGCCCCTATGAGGAGATGGGCTAGTCCGAAACCTGTCGGTTCTGTCAGTATTCTACTACTTACTGTAAGTGACAGCAACATAGGAGAAACGTAATTTGTGGCTCATTTTACTCTGGAAGAAATGTACTTCTTATTTGTATGCATTTTAAATTTTAAGATTTTCGTGACAGGTCACTGGCTAGCTAGCTGAATACAAGTATCAGATACAGTCAGTGGCATAGCTATGGAGTTATGGGCTCCGATGCGAGTTTTACATTGGGCCCCGGAGCACTCTATACGTAACACTTGATACGACGCAACAAAACTTGCCAAGGTCATCCATGGTATTAGAGGTGCAAGAAGGGGATGGGGAACAGTTTGTTAATGACTGTTACTATTCAAAGCATCTATAAAAGTGATTATTACCAGCACAGGACCAATAAACAGGTAATACTTTGGTTGAGGAAGGGCCCCATGGGGCCCATCTGGCCCAAGGGCCCTGATACGGTCGCTACCTCTGCAACCCCTATTGCTACGTCACTGGATACAGTAGAAGGGCAATGTAAGACGCTCTTGCTTATGCAGATGTGGCCTGGAGATGATCCTCTCAGTGCCACAGAGTCTAGAAAGGAAGGAGCTCTGTAAATGGCCCCCACTTTATATACAGGAGGGGAGGGGAGGGCAGAGCCTTCCCTCCTATGATTGGTTGGTAGGGCCTGACTGGGGGCCTCTGATTGGCCAAGGGATGTCATTCCCGCCCATTTCCGCCCAATCACGACCTAATCACGAATTTCCAGTGCGATCACGACCATGATCGCTTTCTGAATAGTTACAATCATGGAATTTCCATGGCCGATTTCCGTGGTCCAGAATTATTCACGGATTTGGAAGTCGAATAGTGAAAAAGTGCTAGTGAATCACAGGTATTCCGTGATCACGGAAATTATCTGCCCATCAGTGTGGGTGGACCACAGACATAAGCTGTAGGCTCTTTACACCTGAATACATGGGAGCTACAACAGCTGGGCAAACTTTTTAAAGCTACTACTCTCCCCTTCTGTCCCTCTCCCCCTCCCTTCCTCCAGACTTCCACCAGCGATTCGCTTGTAACTTACCCAATCACTTGTTCCAGCAGCGATCACCATGGCAACAGGGGCATCATGTGACATGCTGCTATGCAATGACATGTGTTACATGACACTATTGTTACCATGACAAACCCGATGGAACGAGTGATTGGATGAGTTACTTGTACGTGCGCTGCATGTTTTTTTAGCAGAACGGCTGGAAGGAGAAGGAGAGGGGAGGGGAATACAGCCCTTTGTTGGCAGGCCTTTTTCACAGCAAGCCGAATCCAGCCCACAGGCCGTAGTCTGCCTGCCCCTGTGCTACAGTTTCATTTTACTTGGCTTTGGCGGGTGATTGCCAGGAGATGTAGTCTGTGGATTACAGTACAGCGCTGTGCTTGCATCCACAACTTACATATCCCGGCATGCATTGCAGTGGGTGCATGCACCGAAAAATGGGTGGGCCATGGACCAGAATATAGGTGTGGTAACGGGTGGAGACAAATTTACATGAACCTAGCAATGGTGGGACATTAGATTATGACAGTGGTGGTGAACCTTTTGGAGGCCGAGTGCCCAAACTGCAACCCAAAAGTCACTTATCTATCGCAAAGTGGCAACAGCAATTTAAACTAAATACTGTACAAACGTTTTAACTCATACATGAACATTATGGAAAATCCAAGTTGAAATTAAACTGTGAAGATAAACAATTTCATCCATCCTACTCCTGAAAAATGTATTCAATTTTTTAGAACTTCCCAGTTTTATTTTCTGTTTTAAAAAGCTAAAAAAAAGTAGGTTTAATGCTATTGTCTCATATGATAAGGATTCAGCTTTTCCCATAGTCTCGCAGTTAGCAATCATGTGACCCCCAACAAGACAAATTCAGCAATCATGAGGCCCCCAACAAATCATGAGGCCCCCAACAAGACAAATTCAGCAATCATGAGGCCTCCAACAAATCATGAGGCCCCCAACAAGACAAATTCAGCAATCATGAGGCCCCCAACAAGACAAATTCAGCAATCTTGAGGCCCCCAACAAATCATAAGGCTCCCAACAAGACAAATTCAGCAGTCATGAGGCACATAAATAGACAGCATTTCACATAAATAGGCAGAATGCCCCCTTAATATGGTAGCCCCCCAAGTTAGGTAGTGAGTGACAGGGACCCCCAGGTTAGCTAGTGAGTGACAGGCGCCTCCAGTTAGGTAGTGAGTGCCAGGGAGCCCCTTTAGGCAGTGAGTGAGTGCCAGGGAGCCCCTTTAGGTAGTGAGTGAGTGCCAGGGAGCCCCTTTAGGTAGTGAGTGAGTGCCAGGGAGCCCCTTTAGGCAGTGAGTGAGTGCCAGGGAGCCCCTTTAGGCAGTGAGTGAGTGCCAGGGAGCCCCTTTAGGTAGTGAGTGAGTGACAGGGAGCCCCTTTAGATAGTGAGTGAGTGCCAGGGAGCCCCTGTAGGTAGTGAGTGAGTGCCAGGGAGGTTCTTTAGGCAGTGAGTGAGTGCCAGGGAGCCCCTTTAGGTAGTGAGTGAGTGCCAGGGAGCCCCTTTAGGCAGTGAGTGAGTGCCAGGGAGCCCCTTTAGGCAGTGAGTGAGTGCCAGGGAGCCCCTTTAGGCAGTGAGTGCCAGGGAGCCCCTTTAGGTAGTGAGTGAGTGCCAGGGAGCCCCTTTAGGTAGTGAGTGAGTGCCAGGGAGCCCCTTTAGGCAGTGAGTGACAGGGAGCCCCTTTAGATAGTGAGTGCCAGGGAGCCCCTTTAGGCAGTGAGTGACAGGGAGCCCCTTTAGGTAGTGAGTGCCAGGGAGCCCCTTTAGGCAGTGAGTGAGTGCCAGGGAGCCCCTTTAGGCAGTGAGTGGGTGCCAGGGAGCCCCTTTAGGCAGTGAGTGGGTGCCAGGGAGCCCCTTTAGGCAGTGAGTGGGTGCCAGGGAGCCCCTTTAGGTAGTGAGTGAGTGCCAGGGAGCCCCTTTAGGCAGTGAGTGAGTGCCAGGGAGCCCCTTTAGGCAGTGAGTGCCAGGGAGCCCCTTTAGGTAGTGAGTGAGTGCCAGGGAGCCCCTTTAGGTAGTGAGTGAGTGCCAGGGAGCCCCTTTAGGCAGTGAGTGACAGGGAGCCCCTTTAGATAGTGAGTGCCAGGGAGCCCCTTTAGGCAGTGATGGACAGGGAGCCCCTTTAGGTAGTGAGTGCCAGGGAGCCCCTTTAGGCAGTGAGTGAGTGCCAGGGAGCCCCTTTAGGCAGTGAGTGGGTGCCAGGGAGCCCCTTTAGGCAGTGAGTGGGTGCCAGGGAGCCCCTTTAGGCAGTGAGTGGGTGCCAGGGAGCCCCTTTAGGTAGTGAGTGAGTGCCAGGGAGCCCCTTTAGGCAGTGAGTGAGTGCCAGGGAGCCCCTTTAGGTAGTGAGTGAGTGCCAGGGAGCCCCTTTAGGTAGTGAGTGAGTGACAGGGAGCCCCTTTAGGCAGTGAGTGAGCGCCAGGGAGCCCCTTTAGGCAGTGAGTGAGTGACAGGGAGCCCCATTAGGCAGTGAGTGAGCGCCAGGGAGCCCCTTTAGGCAGTGAGTGAGTGCCAGGGAGCCCCTTTAGGCAGTGAGTGAGTGCCAGGGAGCCCCTTTAGGCAGTGAGTGGGTGCCAGGGAGCCCCTTTAGGCAGTGAGTGGGTGCCAGGGAGCCCCTTTAGGCAGTGAGTGGGTGCCAGGGAGCCCCTTTAGGTAGTGAGTGAGTGCCAGGGAGCCCCTTTAGGCAGTGAGTGAGTGCCAAGGAGCCCCTTTAGGTAGTGAGTGAGTGCCAGGGAGCCCCTTTAGGCAGTGAGTGAGTGACAGGGAGCCCCTTTAGGCAGTGAGTGAGCGCCAGGGAGCCCCTTTAGGCAGTGAGTGAGTGACAGGGAGCCCCTTTAGGCAGTGAGTGAGCGCCAGGGAGCCCCTTTAGGCAGTGAGTGAGTGACAGGGAGCCCCTTTAGGCAGTGAGTGAGCGCCAGGGAGCCCCTTTAGGCAGTGAGTGAGTGCCAGGGAGCCCCTTTAGGCAGTGAGTAGGTGCCAGGGAGCCCCTTTAGGCAGTGAGTGGGTGCCAGGGAGCCCCTTTAGGCAGTGAGTGGGTGCCAGGGAGCCCCTTTAGGTAGTGAGTGAGTGCCAGGGAGCTCCTTTAGGCAGTGAGTGAGTGACAGGGTGCCCCTTTAGGCAGTAAGTGAGTGACAGGGAGCCGCTTTAGGCAGTGAGTGAGCGCCAGGGAGCCCCTTTAAGCAGTGAGTGAGGGACAGGGAGCCCCTTTAGGCAGTGAGTGAGTGCCAGGGAGCCCCTTTAGGTAGTGAGTGAGCGACAGGGAGCCCCTTTAGGTAGTGAGTGAGTGACAGGGAGACCCCCCCTCTAGCCGCCGCTCCCCCCCCTCACCTGACAGTGTAGTCAGACCTCAGGATCACCGGCGACCCGACCAGTAGTACGAGCGGGCGCCTGACGCACCCGCTGAATATGCAGAAGTGATGTCACTTCCGCATATCAGTGCGGGCGCTGGGTTCTAGCGTCCGCACGATTGGTCGCCAGTGACGCGGCGGCGGCTGGAGGGAGCCGCTGAGATCCGTGGCACCCCAGGACAGATTGGGGGCACGTGCCACCCCAAAATAGGGCTAGCGACGCCCCTGGGACTCCCCAGTATATGTAGTCAGGGGTACATGTGCCCAGTATATGTAGCCAGGGGTATATGTGCCCAGTATATGTAGCCAGGGGTATATGTGCCCAGTATATGTAGTCAGGGGTATATGTGCCCAGTATATGTAGTCAGGGGTATATGTGCCCAGTATATGTAGCCACTAGCCAGAGGTATATGTCCCCAGTATATGTAGGCAGGGGTATATATCCCCAGTATATGTAGGCAGGGGTATATGTCCCCAGTATATGTAGGCAGGGGTATATGTGCCCTGTATATGTAGTCAGAGGTATATGTCCCCAGAATAGGTAGCCAGGGGTATATGTCCCCAGTATATGTAGGCAGGGGTATATGTCCCCAAAACAGGTAGCCAGGTGTCCAACCCCCCCCCCCCCCCCCCCGCAGAAGGGGAGCATAGCAGAGAAGGAGAGCTGTGGGCACAGCGGGGAAGGGGGGCCATCTCCCCCCCTCCTTCCCTCACCTTAGGGCTCTCCCTCCCTCACTCTCCCCTCCAGAACATAGTGTGGTGCAGGTGGCTGGCAGTGGCCGGAACTTACCTCCGTCTCGTTGCAGGCGCGGGATGGATTTGCCGCTAGTCTGGTCTGGTCCAGACCAGAGCAGTGGCACCAGAACTTCCGGCACTTGGAGCGAGACGGAGGTAAGTTCCGCCCGCTGCCAGCTGCCGCACAAGACTTTGTTCTGGAGGGGAGAGCGAGGGAGGGAGAGCCCTAAGGTGAGGGAAGAGGGGAGATGGCCCCCCTTCCCCACTGCGGATCCCACAGCTCTCCTTCTCTGCGCTGCCCCCCTCCTGCTCACAGGGCGGCCGATTGGCTGCCCTTACAGAAGCTGTTTAATTCCTTACGGAATTCACGGGCAATTAGTAACAAAATTTACGGTATAGCCGTAAATTTACGGGCGGTTGGCAACACTGGGCGAGGCACGGCAGGCCAATGCAGGCCGACCTTAGTCCCTGCCCCGCTTTGGGATTGCCAGGCTACCAGCCGGGACTGCAGGGACGCTCTGGGCATGCGCACTATGCAAGTCCTGGCTGGACGAACCACGCTGGAGCGCAGGAGCCGAACCCATTGAAGTAATGCGGCTCCGGGCTTTCCGACGTAAGCGCCATTTAAGGCGCATGGAGACCCAATGCCGGCATACAGACCTGGAGGTCTGTGTCCTGATGAGCCGATAATCGGCGAAACCAGTAGACATAAGCTGTGGCAGCTGCTGGAACCTCTCTAGACATCTTACTACCACCTTGGGCATCTGAGGTACACCGCTTTGACGGGACTCCGATACATCCATACATCAAGACCTTGGCCTATCTTCATATGGACACGTAAGCCTGCCTATTTGCAAGTTTGCCTCACATTGGGACTGTATATACCAGCTCACATTGAGTTTTATCACTCCTATGGACGCTGTTATGATGTCCTCCGTGATACATCTCAAGCTCTGTGGATATATATGTTGCTGGTAACTGCATCATACTTCTCATAGACAGCCTTTCGCTGTTATGCACCACAATTGCATACCATTTTACTATGGATGCTTCTAAATGGGACATTTACAACAACTCATATATGCTGTGTCACTGCATTGCGATTCCATGCTACAATGTGGACATAATTGTTTGTTCTCAATCAAGAAAAGTATAAGTCAGCCGTTCGCTGACATTACAGCATACAGCATCCCTACAACAGGAACTTTGCTCTAGGTCAGCCTCAGTGGCGTGGCGCACCGGGTGACAGACAGCCAGGGGGTGTTGCCACGGCCCACCACAGCAGCAGAGCAGGAGGGGGAAGCAGCGCTAGAAGGAGGGGCAGTGGGGGCAGCGGTGGGGAGGGGGGAAATATCCCCCCCTCCCTCACCTGGGACCCCTCCTTCTGCCTCTCTCCCCCTCCATTTAGCTGTGGCAAGTGCGGGCTCTGCGGCGGGGAGACATGCGCAGAATTACTCACCACTTCCACGATCCAAGCACTGGCAGCGTCATGCCGGCACAGATCTCCGCCTTCAAAGCCGCCCACTGTGCTTCCTGATTAGCGGAGGCACAGTGGGCGGCATTGAAGGCGGAGATCTGTGACGACATGACGCTGCCAGCGCTTGGAACGTGGAAGTGGTGAGTAATTCTGCGCATGTCTCTATGCCGCAGAGCCCGCACTTGCCACCGCTAATCTTTGGAGGGGGAGAGAGGCAGAAGGAGGGGTCCCAGGTGAAGGAGGGGGGATATTTCCCCCCTCCCCACCGCTGCCCCCACTGCCCCTCCTTCTAGCGCTGCTTCCCCCCTCCTGGGGCATCTATACTGGGGGCAACTGTACTAGCTATACTGGGGGCAACTAAACTGGGGGCAACTAAACTAGCTATACTGGAGGCAACTAAACTAGCTATACTGGGGGCAACTAAACTAGCTATACTGGGGGCAGCTAAACTAGCTATACTGGGGGCAGCTAAACTAGCTATACTGGGGGCAGCTAAACTAGCTATACTGGGGGCAGCTAAACTAGCTATACTGGGGGCAGCTAAACTAGCTATACTGGGGGCAGCTATACTAGCTATACTGGGGCAGCTATACTAGCTATACTGGGGGCAGCTATACTAGCTATACTGGGGGCAGCTATACTGGGGGCAGCTATGGCAGCTATACTAGCTATACTGGGGCAACTATACTAGCTATACTAGGGGCAACTATACCAGCTATACTGGGGGCAGCTATACTAGCTATACTGGGGGCAGCTATACTGGGGGCAGCTATGGCAGCTATACTAGCTATACTGGGACAACTATACTAGCTATACTAGGGGCAACTATACCAGCTATACTGGGGGCAACTATACCAGCTATACTGAGGGCAACTATACTGGGGTCAACTAAACTAGCTATACTGGGGGCAACTAAACTAGCTATACTGGGGGGACAGCTATACTGGGGGCAACTATACCAGCTATACTGGGGACAACTATACCAGCTATACTGGGGGCAACTATACAAGCTATACTGGGGGCAACTATACTAGCTATCCTGGGGGCAACTATACTAGCTATACTGGGGGCAGCTATACTAGCTATACTTGGGGCAGCTAAACTAGCTATACTGGGGGGCAGCTATACTGGGGGCAACTATACTAGCTATACTGGGGGCAACTATACCAGCTATACTGGGGCAAGTATACCAGCTATACTGGGGGCAACTATTCTAGCTATACTGGGGGCAACTATACTAGATATACTGGGGGCAACTATACTAGCTATACTGGGGCAACTATACTAGCTATACTGGGGGCAACTAAACTAGCTATACTGGGGGCAACTATATTAACTTCATTAGGGGCAACTAGTTTCACTGGGGGCAACTATTACTAGCTTCACTGGGGGCAGCTATACAGGGGGAAACTACTAGCTATACTGGGGCAACTATACTAGCTAATACTTTAAATTACAGTTCGCTCCGCCCTCATCTGGTCATGACCACGCCCATTTTTGCCGCGAAACACGTCGCAGGTTGTGGCCACGCCCATTTTTTTAGGGGAGGGGGTGTCTTTTAATACTCAGCACCGGGTGCCAAATGCCCTAGGTACGCCGCTGGTTAGCCTTTCGCTGACAGCTATCTGCTTTTCATTCATCATAGAAGCATTGCTTTTAGGAACTGTGCCAACTGTATGCAGATTAACATTCTATATCCACAGGACAGGAACTTTGGCTTGATTTTGACTACTCAGTCCTAGTTGATAACTTCTGGCTTTCATCCTATGAAGAAATACTCTTTGTGGAACTGTACTTTCTATTTCTGCAGGCTTACTTCTACAATGATATTATGCCATATTGTGTATGGTGCCATACAAGGTGTATATGTTTCATTATTGATATATGTTGCAAAACAATTTTCCTCCAGCTGCCCAGCTACTCAGATCCCCAGATAATATGTTTTTTTAATGTGTAAAAAAATCTTTTTAATAAGAGCAATAATACATTTGATATATTTTATAGTTGTTGGCTATGACTCATTGAGATACATTTGGGTGCAGATGGGCTCTGCGTATTCTTCTCCTTATTTACAACCCAAATCACTCTATGTCATATTGGTATGTAACAATAGTTATATATTGATATATCACAGGTGGATTAGTGTTGGGTGAATCACACATTTTTCCAGTTACCTGTGATAGTGTTACTTGCAGGAGCTAGCTGCTGGGTGTGAAACTTCTTGCTTCTATTGTGATCATTGTCTGTTTACTGACCACTTTTAAACTGCTGCCTGGACTGACCTTTTGCTATCTTGACTACTGTCCTAACTTATGCCTGGATCGATCTATTGTGTATGACCCCTGGCTTGTTTGACTATGTTTTTGTTTAACCCTTCGCTTGTCAGCCATCCAATTCCTGTGTGTGATCCCTCCCTGATTGTCTGACCATTCTGAAGTGCCCAAAACTTTACCTAAGTAGTCCTAATAGCATCACTGGTTTAGCCCTACAGTAGGGAACAGTTCATGGAGGCATCCACATCTGGAGTAAACTAGATCAGGGTGAAAAAGTTATCATGCAAAATAGTGATTGTTCTCTAATTTTCACAACATTAATGTTTTTACATCAGTGTCAGTTTTGGGGTGCAAAAGGTTAATATTGGAGCTGATTTTGACTTCACAGGAACTCAGGAGATGAACTTCTCGTGAAAGAAGCTTCGGCATTACAAATAAAAGGCAAATGTTAAATTATATTTCAAGGGGAATTCGGCCATATCTTTTTATGCAGCAAAGTTCTTGGGTTCAGATACATTTTAAGTTCCTTTAAGTGTATGGGAACAGGCACTGTGGTTTGAGGAAAACAGCGTAGGCAACGTAAAGGATGTAACACATTTCCATATGTAGAAGAGAGTAAAAACATAAGGGATAATATGTATTCATATTTTGTAAAGGTTATTTTAGTATATTAGGCACTTATAAAGTATTAAAGTAGTACAGAGTTTATAGAATAGGGTTGCCCATTAGATCCCAATCTACCCGTAGATTGCAAAGGACTCAGTGGCGGACATACGGCCGTGCAGGCCGTGCCGCCGCACGAGGGCCCCTGAAGTTCCGCTGCTTCAGGGGCCCATTAAGTATTGCAGGGTTTTTTTTTATTTTTATTTTATTTTTTTAACCTGGGGGGCCCCGACTCCTGTCCTCCCCCCTCACCTCGGGCCCCCCATCCCCCCTCACCTCGGGCCCCCCCCCCTCATGCGGCGGGAGAGCGGAAAATACAGGAAGTCTCCGGCCGGGGCTGCAGCAGACGCTAGAGGGCGGCAGCTGCCGCTTGGTCTCCAACTTGGAGACATATCGGAAACTAAGCAGCAGCTGCCTCTAGCGTCTGCTGCAGCCCTGGCCAGAGACTTCCTGTATTTTCTGCTCTCCCGCCGGCCGCCGCGCATACCGGGAGGGGGGCCCCGAGGTAAGTGAGTGAGGATAGGAGTCGGGCCCCCCACCCGGATAGCTACCCACCCGGCTACCTACCCCGCTACCTACCCACCCGGCTACCTAACCACCCTGCCGGCTACCTAACCACCCTGCCGGCTACCTAACCGGCTACCTAGCTACCCACCCGGCTACCTAGCTACCCACCCGGCTACCTAACCACCCACCCGGCTACCTACCCCACTACCTAACCACCCACCCGGCTACCTAACCACCCTGCCGGCTACCTACCCACCCACCCGGCTACCTACCCACCCGGCTACCTAGCTACCCACCCGGCTACCTACCCCACTACCTAACCACCCACCCGGCTACCTAACCACCCTGCCGGCTACCTACCCACCCACCCGGCTACCTACCCACCCGGCTACCTAACCACCCACCCGGCTACCTACCCCAATACCTAACCACCCACCCGGCTACCTAACCACCCTGCCGGCTACCTACCCACCCACCCGGCTACCTACCCACCCGGCTACCTAGCTACCCACCCGGCTACCTACCCGGCTACCTACCCACCCACCCGGCTACCTACCCACCTGGCTACCTAGCTACCCACCCGGCTACCTAACCACCCTGCCGGCTACCTACCTACCCACCCGGCTACCTAGCTACCCACCCGGCTACCTAACCACCCTGCCGGCTACCTACCCGGCTACCTACCCACCCACCCGGCTACCTACCCACCCGGCTACCTAGCTACCCACCCGGCTACCTAACCACCCTGCCGGCTACCTACCTACCCGGCTACCTACCCACCCACCCGGCTACCTACCCACCCACCTGGCTACCTACCCACCCACCCGGCTACCTACCCACCCTGCCGGCTACCTACCCACCCACCCGGCTACCTACCCACCCGGCTACCTAGCTACCCACCCGGCTACCTACCCACCCGGCTACCTACCCACCCACCCGGCTACCTACCCACCCGCCCGGCTACCTACCCACCCACCCGGCTACCTAACCACCCACCAGGCTACCTAGCTACCCACCCGGCTACCTAGCTACCCACCCGGCTACCTAGCTACCCACCCGGCTACCTAACCACCCTGCCGGTTACCTACCTACCCGGCTACCTACCCACCCGGATACCTACACACCCACCCGGCTACCTACCCGGCTACCTACCCACCCACCCGGCTACCTACCCACCCGGATACCTAACCACCCACCCGGCTACCTACCCGGCTACCTAACCACCCACCCGGCTACCTACACACCCACCCGGCTACCTACCCACCAGGCTACCTACCTACCTACTCACCCGGCTACCTACCAACCCACCAGGCTACCTACCTAAAGACCCACCAGGCTACCTACCCACCCAGCTACCTAACCACCCACCTACCCACCCACCAGGCTACCTACCCACCCGCCTACCCAGCCACCCACCAGGCTACCCAGCCACCCACCAGGCTACTTACCCACCCGGGCTAAGGGCTACCTACCTACCCACCCGGCTGCCTACCTACCTACCCACCAGGCTACCTATCCACCCAACCACCCATGGGAGCTGCGCGCCGGATGGAGGCTGGGACAGGAGGTCTGCTGCTGCAGGTGAGTAAATGTTTTTTTTTATTATGTATTTTAGCAGGTGTATGTTCTGGGCAGGTCTGCCAAATGATTGCGTGTATGTTCTGGGCAGGTCTGCCACATGATTGCATGTATGTTCTGGGCAAATTTGCTACATGATTGCATGTGTTTTCTGGGCAAATCTGCCGACATGATTGCACGTATTTTCTGGGCATATCTGCCGACATGATTGCAGGTATTTTCTGGGCATATCTGCCGACATGATTGCAGGTATTTTCTGGGCATATCTGCCGACATGATTGCAGGTATTTTCTGGGCATATCTGCCGACATGATTGCAGGTATTTTCTGGGCATATCTGCCGACATGATTGCAGGTATTTTCTGGGCATATCTGCCGACATCATTGCACGTATTTTCTGGGCATATCTGCCGACATCATTGCACGTATTTTCTGGGCATATCTGCCGACATCATTGCACGTATTTTCTGGGCATATCTGCCGACATCATTGCACGTATTTTTCTGGGCATATCTGCCGACATCATTGCACGTATTTTCTGGGCATATCTGCCGACATCATTGCACGTATTTTCTGGGCATATCTGCCGACATCATTGCACGTATTTTCTGGGCATATCTGCCGACATCATTGCACGTATTTTCTGGGCATATCTGCCGACATCATTGCACGTATTTTCTGGGCATATCTGCCGACATCATTGCACGTATTTTCTGGGCATATCTGCCGACATGATTGCACGTATTTTCTGGGCATATCTGCCGACATGATTGCACGTATTTTCTGGGCAAATCTGCCGACATGATTGAATGTATTTTCTGGGCAAATCTGCTCACATTATGTGTATTTTCTTGAGAAAACCTGCACAATTATGTGAATTTTCTGGTGAAAGGGTCACCAAAACTTGGGCCCACAGTCTCTGCGTTGCACTTTTCAAGGGAACCTGAGGTGAGAATAATATTGAGGCTGCCATATTTCTCTCCTTTTAAGCAATACCAGTTGCCTGGTTGCCGTTCTGGTCCTCTGCCTCTTATTCTTTCAACCATAGACCCTGAACAAGCATGCAGCAGGTCAGGGGTTTCTGACAATATTGTCAGAATTGAGAAGATTAAGCTGCATGCTTGTTGCTGGTTGCTCAGTTTATTACTGCAGCCAAATAGATCAGCAGGGCCGCCAGGCAACTAGTGTTGTTTAAAAGGAAATAAATATGGCAGCCTCCATATCACTCTCACCCCGGGATCACTTTAAATTACAGTTAGCTCCGCCCTTATCCGGTCATTGCCACGCCCATTTTTTGCCGCGGTGCTATGCGCCGCAGGTTCTATCCACGTCCATTTTTTGCCACGGCGCGCGAAGCGCCGCAGGTTATAGCCGCACCCATTTTTTGCAGGTCAGGGGGGCCCACAATTGATATTTTGCACAGGGGCCCACTGCTGCCTGTGTCCGCCACTGAAAGGACTTCATGGAATCTCCTGACCACACTTTATCTTCCATTCAGTATTTACAATTGTGCTCCTAAAATTTAACATAGGTAGATCATTTTGACTTACTAATTTTTAAAGTAGCTCACAAGCCGAAAAAGTGTGGGCACCTCTGATATAGAACCATTTACATCTTTCATGAAAACTATGCTGAAATTTGTTGGCTTCATATAAATGATTGAATAGTAATTTGGTTACATTCTGTTATTTTTAATGTGTTCATTTTAAGGACAATTTATACTTTTAAACTGTTTCTCAATTATTGCATGCATTTTCATAATTGAAGGAATCTGTGCCTGTGGCCTAATGGAAATACAAGTACACAGCATGTTAGATATGTTTATAATGAATACTGGGTGACTGTAGAATATGTCCAGGTTTTCCTTAAAGGGATACTGTAGGGGGGTGGGAGGAAAATGAGTTGAACTGACCCGGGGCTTCTAATGGCCCCCCGCAGACATCCTGTGCCCACGCAGCCACTCACCGATGCTCTGGCCCTGCCTCCGGTTCACTTCTGGAATTTCAGACTTTAACCTATTTTGGTTCCTGGACGTAGTTTCTACGTCCAGGAACCATGCGCACTACCGCGCGCTCCCGCGGCCGATCGTGCGCGTGCACGCGCACTCCCGGCCGCGGATTCGGTAGCCAAGGAATCAATGTATCGGGCTATGGAGCCCGATCACTGATTCCTCTCCCCCGCTGAAAAAGCGACAACTTCTCTCGGAAGCTGCACCTTTTCTGGCCGTTCCCTTCCCGATGTGTCACTCTAAGCGCGTGCTACGCTTAGAGTGACGTCATGTAAACAAACTCATGGCCGCCATTTTGTGGCCAAAAAGTAATACTACACCTGAAAAAAAAAAAAAAGAATTAACACACATTTACATTATAAATCTATTGTTTACCTCCCACCCTCCCAAAAGTACCCAAATAAAATGTTTACTATAAAAAAAAAATCCATTACAATAAAAAAAAAAAAAACATGTAAATATTTACCTAAGGGTCTAAACTTTTTAAATATCAATGTAAAGATGAAATATTTCTATATTTTTTTTATTTTAAACCTGTAAATAGTGATAGATGCAAAATGGAAAAAATGCAGCTTTATTTCCAAATAAAATATTGTCGCCATACATTGTGATAGGGACATAATTTTAACGGTGTAATAACCGGGACATATGGGCAAATACAATACGTGAGTTTTAATTATGGAGGCATGTATTATTTTAAAACTATAATGGCTGAAAACTGAGAAATAATGAATTTTTCCATTTTTTTCTTATTTTTCCTGTTTAAATGCATTTACAGTAAAGTGGCTCTTAGCAAAATGTACCCCCCAAAGAAAGCCTAATTGGTGGCGGAAAAAACAAGATATAGATCAGTGCATTGTGATAAGTAGTGATAAAGTTATAGGCTAATGAATGGGAGGTGAACATTTCTCACGTGAAAACGACAGAACCTGAATGGGTTAAAGTCTGAAAACCACTGCGCCTGGGTTGCCGTGTCCTTGCTTCCCCTGATGTCACCAGGAGCGCACCGTGCAGACACAGACCATACTGGGCCTGCGTAGTACGCTCCTGGTGCCATCAGTGGGAGCGAGGACATGGCAATGCAGGTGCAGTGGTTTTTAGACTTTAAAGTCTGAAATTCCAGAAGTGAACCAGAGGCGGGGCCGGAGCATTGGGGAGTGGCTGCGGGCACTGGATGTCTGTGGGGGACCATTAGAATCCCCGGGTAACTTCAACTCATTTTCCCCTGACCCCCCCTACAGTGTCCCTTTAACACAAAATCAGTGCTAGTCTTACAGAACAGGAAAGGATGAAGACAAAAAAAAAGTTTTCTCTATTGCTGACTGCATCCAATTTAGGCCTCTTGCACACTGCAAGTGATTCCGATTCAGATTCCGCTTTTTAATCAGTTTTTACATCAGATTCAGATTCCGATTTGCAGTTTGCTCCCTGCACACTGCAAATCGGAATCTGAATCGGATGTAAAAACTGATTAAAAAGCGGAATCTGAATCTGAATCACTTGCAGTGTGCAAGAGGCCTTAGAGAGACTGTACATCACATCCTGCTCTTTACAACACCATCACTGGGACAGGAAGCCCAGCATAGGTTCTCGGCTTTCCCCACTCCACTTTTGTTGGAGTTTCACTTTAAAATATGAAAGAAAATAAAAATGAAATATTTTACCTGCCATGTGTTATCTTGCATGACAATACAATGTAGGCAAAAAGCATAGTACTTTAGTACTATAACTATCGAGAATCTCCCTTGATTTGAAGGCATATGCCTAGAGTTGTCCATATGATTGCATGAGGAAGACAAGAAGCTCTGATAAAATCTCAGTAAGTGAGGGTGTGCTGGGATATAATTAAGCCATTCAACCAGTGAAAAACATATCATACATAACCAACACGGAGGAATGATGAATGACATAGACGTTACTATAGGGGGTATCTAATCTCTTCCTTCTTACTTATGCCTGTATGATTAAATCTTATTAAAACAGATATGGATGAAAAGACTCAGAATACAAATGAATGCTGTGATGAATACTCTGGGAGTCTTGATTTTTATTTGCAAATGTATGCTCTACATTTGTGTACACAGCTTAATTATTGGTATTCACGAAGCTAACTTATGTAAATTATGATCTCTAGTATATGGGTTAGTTGTGTGTTTAGGAAAAAGTACAGTTCTCCCTGTGGTTGGAAGGGGGGGGGGGGGGGGCAGGCACCATAGGTGTATGGGCCTAGGACACCATGGTGGTCAGGAATGGCTGTGTGTGCAATATTCATGCCAAGTGTGACAAGGTAAACTCTACAGTTGTGCGCTTCTGTCCACTTTTTTTCAGCAACATGTATCTGTAACATTGATGTTCTGAAAAAAAGCGGATAGAAGCGCACGAAGTGTGAATGAAGCCTAGAGTTATGTTAGGCCCAGGGGGATGCCAATAATCATTACATATTAAAGACCTCCGTTAATCTTAGTCTATAATCTAATTGTGTGCCACTAATTCTAAGTGGATTCCATTCCAGTGTTGATAGAGTTGACAGTGTTGTTACTTTAAATGTATTTAGCATTTGTATGCAACCAACTACATTCTTTCCAATGATACAGCAACCACTGAATAATTTTGACACAAAAAAAAAAAAAATCTCTTTCTCTTTATAGTATTTGAAGCATGCTAAAAACTATCCCCAGGCACAAATGTTTTCCTCGTCCTGTGTGGGCAATCTGTGAGAGATTGTTTTTATTGATGCAGTAGCAAACTTGTTCCCAAAGAGAAGAGAAACAAGCTATAGGTCTGTAATGAGCAGTTTTCTCTCAGATTTCAATGACTAAAAGGATAGACCCCATCCTACAATACTTGCTGATAGAAGATGGCAGCCCTAGAGCCAGCCAGGTACCATTAGGAGCATAATGAGATAATGAGTGAATTTTTCACTTTGTTGTTTTCTTAAAAAAAGACACAAGTTTCATAAAAATATCTATTATTTTTTAATGAATTGGGTATTTGAAGAGAAAGACCACAAAAATGTACCTCTCTCTCAGGGCCACTCATAAGTTTTTATAACTTACAAATAAATTCACAATTCAAACAATGCAGACAGATTTCAAAATAAAATAAAACAAAATAAAATAAGTTAAAGAGACACTGAACCGAAAAAAAAATGATGATATTATGATTTGTATGTGTAGCACAGCTAAGAAATAAAACATTAAGATCAGATACATCAGTGTAATTGTTTCCAGTACAGGAAGAGTTGAGAAACTCCAGTTGTTATCTCTATGCAAACAAGTCATTAAGCTCTCCGACTAAGTTAGTCTAAAGGCCCATACACACGTCGGATTTCCGCGAATGACGGGTCGTTTGAACGTCCCGTCGTTCCGTCGTTCGCCCGCTAAATCGGGCGTGTGTACAGACTATCGTTCGTTTGATAAGAGTGGGTTTGAGCGATCCCCACTCTTATCAAACGAACGATAGTCTCTACACACGCCCGATTTAGCGGGCGAACGACGGAACGACGGGACGTTCAAACGACCCGTCGTTCGCGGAAATCCGACGTGTGTATGGGCCTTTAGAGAGGGCTGTTATCTGACTTTTATTATCTCAACTGTTCCTGGACTATTTACTTTTCCTCTGCTAGAGGAGAGGTCATTACTTCACAGACTGCTCTGAAAGACTCATTTTGAATGCTGAGTGTTGTGTAATCTGAACATATTATAGAATGATGCAATGTTAGAAAAAACACTATATACCTGAAAATAAAAGTATGAGAACATTTTCTTTGCTGCTAATCTTCTAGTAATTATTCATAGTACACAACCAATTCACTATATCATATATTTTTTTTCGCTTCAGTGTCTCTTTAAAGAGACATCCCTTATAAAACTCTTGGTTTTAGAATATATTGGGAAAGGGTCAGAATCTCAAATTACTCCTGTTTAGTTTTGTCTTTTTTCTCTTTGCATTCTGGTCCAACGACAGGCTCACCAGAAACAGGAACGAATTTGAAATCCCCCAGTCTTTCCATATAGCAGTTTGTTTTTTAAGCAGTGTTAAAAAGGATCAGAACATCTGGTGTGTGTTTACATTGAGAAGACATTTTTCACTTCTTGCATCAATAATAGGATCGTGCAACAACAATTGAGAGACAGACTATGAAACAGAAAACCTAGCCTTATCCCACTTTATCTAAAGATTGAATAAAAAGGTGTGGCTGAAGATACATTTTAACATTTCATGCACCTAGCCCCTGCATATGCCAAACACTAACTGGCCTTCCAAAATGATCATAGCATTAACCTAAGCCCAAAACAAATATCCAACTGCTAGCAAGATTCGACCATCAGATAGATTTCTGTCAGATGCCTGTCAGGTCGAATCTGACAGGAATCTGTCTGATGTGTATCACACACTAGGAACAGATTTCCAATAGATTTTCAGCATGTTTGCAATTTTGAAAAAAATCACAACGCTGCTGTGAGAACACCCTCATAGGGTAGCCAATCACCTTTTAAATCGCTGTTGATTTGAAAAACGATTAGAAGCACTCTTGGTGTGCACCAGCCCTCCCTCATTCACCTTTGTTTCCCTCTTCCCCTAGTGCTGGCTGGCTGTGTCTTCCTGTCATACAGGATAGCTAAATAAAAGTGCAATCCTGGTGAGGCAAATACCTTTTTCCCTCTCTTTCAGCTTTTCTCTCCTCACCGTTTCTCCCCTTCTCAGCATAAGGGCTCAGACACACTATAAGCACTTTTCTGAGTGATTTTACAGAGATTGCAATTTTACTGTGATTTTAATGTAAATCAATGGGAGCGTTTTTTAAAAAAGCTCTCAGAAAGCTCTGATGGCTAAAAAGTGCTCAGAAAAGCACTTATAGGGCTTGATTCACAAAGCCGTGCAAACTGTTTAGCACGGGTGTGCTAAACAGTTAGCACGTGAAGTGGCGTTCGCGGACTTTTGACCACGCAAAGTGCCGCGATCTCGAATGTGGGTGACATGTGGGTGACAGATGTGGGCGGGGTGGACAGCGGGAGCCGGCGGGGACTTAGCGTCCTGCACGGACACGTAAGTGTATGCGGCGGCTGAGCGGCGAGTGACGTCGGGTGCGGCGTAGTTACAATGTAACAAAGTTGTTACATTGTAATAACTTTGTTACATTGTAACTGATAGAACATTTCTGAGGCTATTGCGAGGGATCATTTATTTAAAGGGACAGGTAAGTATTAATGGTTAATTAAGAATATTAAAGGACTTTTTTCGTGGTTATGTTTTTTGTTCAATTAAAATACTTTTTCTAAGTGTTTGTGTGTTTATTTACTTTTAACTCTTAAAGGAAATGGGTAAGGGGTACAAGTGCCCCTATACTAATTTCTCTTGGGAGGGGGGGTGGGCATCTGGGGGACCCCTTTTTAAAGGGGACTCCCAGATGCCACCATGAACCCCCCCCCCCCCAGGAAATCGCGGCCTTCACCTCCACCGCCCATTGGAGGTGGAGAAGAGCCCCTTGTCCTTGGATTGGACAAGGGCTTGGAGGGGGAGGGGAAAGCTTGGCTGCCCCTCCCCTTCCGAGACCCCCCAATCCATGGACCATGCGGGCTGGTATAGTCAGGGTGCGGAGCCCCACGCGGCCGGTGCTCCGCATTCTGGCTATCCCAGCCTCCATGGGGGACAAGGGGTTAAAGAGGTCTGGGAGGGGGGACCCCACGTCGTTTTTTTTTTTATATTTCCCACACTCAGAACGAAGTAAGTAAAACTCTTCCCACTTGGGGGAATCTATGAAAATAATACACTATTGTTACCTGTGCAAAAAAAAACTGACATTTTCTGCATTTGAAAGACATCTTTCCCCTTAAAACTTAAAAATCGATTTTCTCAAAAACTATAAGGTCTTTTTGAAAAAAAAATTTCCTCTTATTCCCACTGATCCCCTTAATATACCCTGGGAATTTGGTGTTCCTAAACTTTAAGCAGGCTTTGCTATTAACCGTTAAAGTCGGCGGGTTTTTAAATGTATACATTTTTCCTTTGAAACTTTAACATCGATTTTCTGAAAAACTATAAGGTCTTTTTGAAGAAAAAAATTTCTCTCTTATTCCTTCTGATCTCCTTAATATATTCTCCAAATTTGAGGCTCTTAGCATTTAAGGGGGCTTTGCTATTAACCCTTAAAGTCGGTGGCTACCTAACATTGATCCATGCGTCAACTTTTCCGCTTGGGAGCATGGCCATACGCATTAATTTCGTAATACCCACTGTAATGCGAAAATTATGCGAAAATTACGCTTACGCGAAATTTCGCGAAATCCTTCACCATTACGATTATGTACTTACGGCCATAATCGTAATTACGCGAAATTTCACGAAATCGTAATTACGTCATTACGCTTATCTCTAGTTGTTGTAGGCCATGGGAAATAGAGGTAGTTTCACAGCAGTCATTATAATTGTTTTAGGGGAGCAGCACGAGTTGTAATAGGCCATGGGACCTAGAGGTGGTTTCACAGCAGTCATCACAATTTTTTTTGGAGCAGAAGAAATTGTCGTAGGCCATGGGACCTAGAGGTGGTTTCACAGCAGTCATTATAATAGTTTTTTTTGGGAGCAGCAGGAGTTGTCGTAGGCCATGGGACCTAGAGGTGGTTTCACAGCAGTCATTATAATTGTTTTTGGGGAGCAGCAGGAGTTGTCATAGGCCATGGGACCTAGAGGTGGTTTCACAGCAGTCATTATAATTTTTTGGGGGGAGCAGCAGGAGTTGTCATAGGCAATGGGGCATACAGGTGGTTTTACGGTGGTCTTTACAATTTTTTTGCGAGCAGCAGGAGTTGTCGTAGGCCATTGGGACCTAGAGGTGCTTTCACAGCAGTCATTGTAATTTTTTTGGGGAGCTGCAGGAGTTGTCGTAGGCCATGGGACCTAGAGGTGGTTTCACAGCAGTCATTATAATTGTTTTTGGGGAGCAGCACGAGTTGTCGAAGGCCATGGGACGTAGAGGTGGTTTCATAACAGTCAAACATTTTTTTTTTTGGGAGCAGCAGGAGTTGTCGTAGGCCATGGGACCTAGAGGTGGTTCCACCACGGCAGTCATTATAATTGTTTTTGGGGAGCAGCAGGAGTTGTCGTAGGCCATGGAACCTAGAGGTGGTTTCACAGCAATCATTATAATTGTTTTTGGGGAGCAGCAGGAGTGGTCGTAGGCCATGGGACCTAGAGGTGGTTTCACAGCAGTCATTCTAATTTTTTTTTTGGGGAGCAGCAGGAGTTGTTGTAGGCAATGGGACCTACAGGTGGTTTCACGGCAGTCATTACAGCAAAATGTTAATGTAGTCTGTCCAATCTTCATCGTGAATGAGTGAGAGGGGCCTTGTAATTGTCACTGATCTATGACTCATTCATTTTTATGAACGTTAGTATGTCCACATTGTCTGTGGACAGACGGGTCCGTTGGTCGGCGACCACCCCACCTGCAGCACTAAATACTCGCTCAGAAAGAACACTGGCGGCGGGGCATGCAAGAACCTCAAGTGCATACTGAGCGAGTTCAGGCCAGGTATCCAGTTGTTTTGTCCAATACTCCATGGGGTCATCATTACTCTCCATATTGTCTGGAGCACTGGCCGATCCCAAGTAATCATTCACCATACGGGCCAGCCGCTGGCGGTGACTACTTTGTCCGCTGGTGATGCTGCTGCTACAAGGAGTATCTGGCATTGGCTGATAAAATTCCTTCAACATACTCAGCAGGTTCACAGATTGGCTAATGATGCTGCTGCAGACCTTTGCTGAGTATAAGGAGGCTTGGTAGCTTGGGCCTGGTATACAGGTTTAGGAAACGCCTCTTCTACCCAACGATGAAGGGAATCCCGGATGTGGGTCATCCTGGCGTCTGCTTGGGAGGGGGGTATGAACTGCCGCATTTTCCCCTTGCACCGGGGATCTAAGATGGTGGCCACTCACATGTCGAGCCTTCATTTGAAAGTTTTAATCCGGGGGTCCTTACGGAGACACTGGAGCATATGTGCAGCCATAAGGAAGAGATGTATGCCATTAATCACCACTTCCTGGCTGTCAGAACTGTTGTCATGCTCCAGCCCCACATCAGAATCTTCTTCCCACCCCCCGACAATGGGCTCTTCCGCTTCCACAAGCTCTGCCTCCTCATCCAGGACTTGAGCATTCTCACTCACTCCCCCACTTGACTGACCACTGTTCAGTAGGGTTTCCTCCCCCTGTCCAAGCACTTTGTCAACAGTCTTGTCCAGCATGAAGATAATAGGGAGCAGTTCTGATATGCTGCAGTGCTCCTCACTGACCAATTTTGTTGCCTGCTAAAACGGCACCAACACTTTACAGACCTGTCAGCTACCACTGGTCCCCAGTAATGTAGTCCAGTGGCCCTGGAGGAAAATGTCTGAGACAGGTATAGCCTGACCACCATTTGTTGCTCCCACAACCTCTCCAGCATGTGGAGGGTGGAGTTCCACCGCGTTGGACAATCTGAAATAAGCCTGTGCTGTGGCAGGCTATGGCGGCGCTGCAGCAGTTTCAAGGCCGCGGTGGCGGTTGCAGAGCGACGGATGTGGGCTGACACTTTTCATGCTGAGGCCACAGCGTCCTTCAACCCATCAAAAGTTCGGAAACATTTTTGGACTTCAAGGTTGAAGACGTGGGCCAAGCAAGGTAAGTGAGTGTAGCCACCTTCCGAAATGGCGGACAGCATGTTGGCACCATTATCAGACACCACTACACCTGTGTTCAGTTTTCGGGGGAAAAGCCACTGCCGAATCTGATCCTGTAAGACTGCAAGGATTACAGATCCAGTTTGCCTGTTCTCGTCCATGGATTCGAGTTTCAGCACTGCTTGGCATCGGTAGTGCTGCAGACCAGTGTAGGAACGGGACCACTTGCTGGGAAGCTCAGCAACGGTGGACTGGCCTTGGACAGAGCAGGTAGCAGAGGGAAGTAGAACAGGCCTCCCCTTCAACCCTCGTGGCGGCACCACCAGCTGAGATGCCCCAGATCTTGCACCCTCCTCAGCAGCACCATGGAGGGTGACCCAATGGGCGGTAAAAGTTAGATACTTTTCCTGCTCATGCCTGCTGCTCCAGCCATCCATAGTGAAGTGCACCTTGCCATCGACAGCGTGATCCATAGACTGGCCGACACACTCCACAATGCGCTGGTGAAGGGCAGGGATAGCATTCCTGGCAAAATAATGGCGGCTGGGGATCCGCCATTGTGGAGCAACACTGTTCATCGGTCTGCAGAAGGGGGCACAGTCCACAAACTGGTAGGGCAGCAGCTGTTGGCCCAACAGCCTTGCCAGGAGCGCATTATTTTTCACAACAAATGGATCACTTGCAGGGAGCATCCGCTTCCTCTGCAACATTTCTGGCACAGAGGCCTGATGCTGGAACACTGGTGATTCAGAGGAAAACAACAAGGGTGATGATGAGGTGCTTGCCGAGGTCTAGAGCCCTCTTCCAGCCTGGCATGCGGAGGGATTTGCAGTAGAATGGGACTGAGCAGGTTGGATCGGGACAGGACGAGTAGAAAAAGAAGAGGAGGGGCCTGTTGCTGCTGCTTTTCCTCCACCCATCTTATTGTAATTCTTAACATATTCGAACTCCCATTTGTGGTGGTTGCGCAGATGGCTTATCAGCCCTGAAGTGCCGAACCCAGTGCCCGATTTGCCTCTGCTCACCGATTTACGGCACACAGAACAGACTGCCCTGGATTCATCCTCTTCCAGAACAGTAAAATAATTCCATGCAGGGGACGTGCGTGCACGTGGAGCAGTGGTGCGACCTGTTCTAGCACGTCGATGCTCAGCATTGGTCTGGTGGGTACTGACAGACGGGAAAGCACTTTCAGGATGCTGGCCAACCTTCTTCTCTGTTTCTCCATGCTGCTCACGCCTGCTAGTGCCTAACCCACCATATAGTGACCATGTTGGATCATCCGACTCATCATCCAAAACATCATCCAGTTCAACCAAATCACTGGAACCCATAAGTGACTCTTCTGGACCCTCCACCTGGCCGTAAAAAACACCTCTGTTGTTGACTGGTGGTGATGTAGATTAGTGGTGACACAAGCTCCCAGTTATGATGGATTACTACTGGATGAGGAAAACACAGGGGCTCTGTCACCACAGAACCCACAGAACCCACCACTTCTTGCGAGCTTAGTCCTATGGTCTCCTCCAATGCCTCCTCCCAATCCTTCTCCACATCTCTCTCATCGACGTAGGTGTGCTTTACTTCTGGAGGAGAGTACTGGGAGGAAGCAACCTCGTCAAGAGAAGCAGCTGCGGTCGGTTTCTGATCACAAGGAACCTGGCCACTACTGGTGCTGCTGCCACTAGCTACAAGTTCCTCAGACTGGGTAGAGGGTTCCTGATCAAAATAATCAACTACCCTGTTCGCCTGCTGCTCTGTCAAATTTTTCCTGCATGCAAACACAGGGAAGACATCTCTGATCAGGGTGGAACACTTCCTGCTGCTGCTGCTGCCACCCTCAACCTGATCACGTACTTGACGTGATCCACCAACACCACCATCACTCCATTTCCGTTTAGGAGTGGCAGGAAATTGCTGCTGCTCTCACTCCATTGCTTTGGGGCCAAAAACTTTATTGGAGAAGAGGTATGAGCAACATAACCAAAGTAAAATAAATAAAGAAAAAACTAAATAAAGAAAAAAAATGAACTTAGAAAAAAAAAACTTGCACTACACTAAACTAATCAATCACCTAACTCTCTCACTCTGTCAAACACTAAGCCTGCGGCCTGGCTGGCTGTGTCTAACCCTCACCACACAGCAACTACTAGTACACTACACTACAATATATCACTCAAACTTACAATCTACTGTCACTCTCTCACAAATACACCTAGCTAGCTAACTACTACTAATAATACCTCACACTCAATCTAATTCTCTCTCACAGTCTTTAAAAAGACTTGTTTTATACACAGTCTTTAAAAAGACTATTGTTTTATGTTGAAACAACTAATATGGGTCTGTCTCTCCTCTCTCCAACACCAGACTGAAACCCACAAGCTTTGTGACTGTCACACCTCTCTTATATACAGAATGGGTGGGATAGCTGATGATAGGTAGCTAGGGAGCTGGTTGCTAACGTAGGATTCAGGGCCGGATTTACCATAAGGCACACTAGGCACGTGCCTACAGGCGCCTGATTGATCAAAGGGCGGCTTTGTGTCATGTCCCCTTTAAATTTGAATGAGTGAAGATGCAATAGCAGCCGCTCGCGCCCTTATTTACATGATAATGGGCGGCCGCGGCCACAACTACAGAGAGGGGCGGGCTGTGGGCGGCTAGTGATAACACATGCACACACACATTCATTACCCCGCTCTCCCCGCCCACCGGCCGCTGTTTCCATGCCTTCACGCATGCTTGCGTGAACAGCTGAGCACATAGGCGGCGGGGGCAGCGTGACACAGTGCCTTGCCTTGGACGGGGTGTCGTGGAGATAAGAGCGGCGTGGACTGTCCTCCGGCTAGCTTTATTTATTTTTTCACTCTGTACTGTAGCCGCCGGGAGCTATCGGGGAGAAAGTTACCGAAGTCACTACAAAGTCTGTGGAGGGGGAGGGAGGAGGAGGAAGTGGAGCTTGGCTAAAGCTCCGTCCTCCCTCCATTTCACACGGTGCAGGCAAAGGGTCAGTAAAGTTACAGGCGAGTGGTGGGGAGAGCAGCACGGAATGCTGTTCCATGTGGCTTTAGGATGCTCGCTGCACAACGTGTGGTCGGCTACAGCTCTGCCCCCCTCCCCGTGTCTATTGGTTCAGCCTGTTTCTGTGCCCGGGACTTTTGAAGATGCCATTCCTTCCTGCTCCATTACATTACAGTGACAGGACCAGCGTGCATTCACACAGGCTACTTGCATTGCAGCCAGCGAGATCTGCAGCCAGTTACAGGGACAGAGTAAGTGGCTGATTGTTAATGACCTTTGATTCTCTCCCCCGCCCTCCTAGATGAGACTATAATGCTCCCCCCTCCCCTCCTTCTGAACAATGTCCCCTGCTGAGACAATCCTGTGATGTTTCCATTGGGTGACAGGCAGCTCTGTCCAGATGTCACCTGACCTGATCAGATGTATTTGCTGCTCTGATCAGATCAGGTGACAACTGGTCAGTGCAGGGGTGTCACTCTGTGAAAACACTGCTGGAGGCCAGGTCTAGGTGTCAAATGGGGAGGGGAACCACTTGATAGGATTGTCTCAGAAGGGGACACTTTAGAAGGAGGAAGAAATGTAGTCTCTCAGCTAGAGATCAGTGAGTGTTAAAGGAAGTATGTATTTTAAAGAAAATGCAATCTACTTACCTGTTCGTTCTTCCAGCCCCAGAGAGCTAGGTGTCCCTTGCCACAGTTCTGCTCCCAGCCGGTCTCCAAAGGTCCCCTCGGTTGCAGATGCCAACCCAGCGATGTTGGTATCTTCTGCGCCTACGGGATCACGCTCACGTAGCCGGGAGTGTTCTGTGCAGGCGCAGAAGTACTGCACCTGCACACAAATCTCCCGGCTACGTGATCGCGAGCAGCCGCACACTGGCGCAGAAAATAACGACCTTACCAGGTCGGCATCTGCAACAGAGGGGACCTTTGGAGACCAGCTGGGAGCAGAGCTGTGGCAACAGAAATCTAGCTTTCCGGGGCTGGAAGAAGCAACAGGTAAGTAGATCGCATTTTCGCAAATGCCTGATATTTATTTTAAAGATATCTTAGTCCTAAACATATCCTCAAATTGTCTGTGTGTGAGGGGAGCTGTACATATTCTTACTGCACCTCCCGTGGGCTGGTGTCTGCATCCGTTTGCCTATTTTCCTCCCCATTCTAAGGATCCTGTTGGAGCCCTCAAACCCAGACATACTACGCTGTGCATGCACAGTATGTCCACTTGGGCGCATTGTGACCGCACTTGCTGGGAACCTTCAAGTGCTTTACATGCGCACTGTCACACAAAGATGTACCCGTCAGACAAACTGCACGTGCACAGCATAGTATGTGAGGGTCACAGGGTGCCGACCAGGACTCTTTGGACGGGAGGATAACGGGCAAACGGATGCAGACGCTTAAACACGGGAAACACAGTAAGCACATGCATACCCCCCCCCCCCCCCCCACACACACACACACGGGGCGTCAATTTGATGATATGTTTAGGAGTAAGGTATCCTTTGAAGACTGATGAGACTCCTATTATAATAAGTGTCACCTGTATGGATTAAGCTCAGTCCTTAGTGTGACATCACTTGGGTATACCCGAACAGTGTGCTGTTTCTATGTGGGGAGGCAGGACACAGCTGCTTCCCACTAGCAGACTAATTGCCACCAAATTTGGATCAACTCACAGACCATCCATATTGCCTACCTCCACCTTCCTATCAATAGAATCTAACCATCACTAAAATCTACTCACTAGTACCTGCCTGTAATTAGAAACTGTATGTTATCTGTATTAATTCCTTGTGATTTGTATTATCTGCTTGTTGTTGGTAATAGCATACATTTGGTAAGTTCTGCATGTCATTGGCAATATTCTCTAATTGCCACTGGGTAATATCTACATTAGCCTGCGTAAGAAAAGGGGGCGTGAGTTAGGGGTGTGGCCTGTGCTGATAGGCGGGGCTTAGGGCGCCAGAACTTCTGTGCCTATAGGCTCCTGAGCTGTAAATCCGGCCCTGGTAGGATTGGTTGGTTTTTGTTAAGACTCTAATTGGTGCGGAAATTCCGATTTTCATGCAGAAATCCTGGTGTTTTAACTTAAGCTTCTTCTGTGATGGGTGTTCCTTCTGATTGGCTTAAAAATTCTGCATTCCGGCGGAATTCCGCATAAAAATTCCGCAATTACATTTAGCGCTATAGCTTTTCCGTTCCGCTTCATCGGAGTGGAATTGCCAATTTCCGATCGGAATCGCGGAAATCTCCATTCCGCGGAATCCGACAAGGATCCCTATCTGTGACCATCCATGGCAGCACATTTTCAATCACTGCCACCTGTGCATCCAACTCAAAGCTAATTCCACCCCCAGCTCAGATTTTAAATTGACAATAGCATTTTTTTCACTGCCATAGCAGCTCTTTTGTGGTGCTCAAGACTGGCAGATCAACTTCTACTTTTTATAACAATTAAGATATGTTTTTGTGGTGTGCCTGTGTGTGTGTGTGTGTGTGTGTATGTATGTGTGTGTATGTATGTGTGTGTGTGTGTATATATATATATATATATATATATATATATGTATATATATATATATATATATATATATATATACATATATATATATATATATATATATATATATAGTGCTGTAATATGTACGAACAGAGGCGCCAAGCAGAGTAAAACAATGTTCTAAAAATGATAAAAAGAGGGAGGTCGAGGTGGACTTACCTCCCTTTGGTAGTGGACATATACTCAAGTGCAGAGTGAAAAATATACAATTTATTCACAGCTCCATAAAAACGCAACGCGTTTCGCGCTCATATACATATACGCAGTATATGTCCACTTTGGTAGTGGACATATACTCAAGTGCAGAGTGAAAAATATACAATTTATTCACAGCTCCATAAAAACGCAACGCGTTTCGCGCTCAACAGTCCCGCCTCATCAGTCAGTACAGGAGCATATAAAACTGGTTCAGGTCCATAAAGCGTGTGAGGCGTGTGTGTGTGTGTGTGTGTGTGTGTGTGTGTGTGTGTGTGTGTGTGTACATGTTTTTGAGATGTGTGTGTGTTTGTGCATGTATGTATATTGGGGGAATTGGAATTGTCTTAGGACACAGGAACATATAAATCTGGCCCTGAGAGCAGTACAAAGCTAGTGGTGGTAGCAGTAGGATAAATAGTGATAAAATATACATTTTTTAAAGCAGAGTTTTGCTCAGGAGATTACAGCAGGCATGGGTCATGTAATTTTACCATAGATGTATTCTACTATATCTGACAACTATTAATTATTTTCCATTTTCTGTCCTTTTTCATGGTGTATTGGAGGTCTCAGTAAAAGAATGGTTTTACGCCACAGTACTATGGTCTACTTAGTCGTTTTTAACCAGAATTTGAATCTTCAAATATACTAATAAACCTGTACTTATAAGCTACAGCACTGATGTAGCACAGCATGCTCTGTCTCGGATAGAAAATTATGTGAGAACACAACATTGTTTTATGCAATACACCACAAGTCCTAAGGAATCCCAAATGTGAGCATTATGAACTCGTGCTATAAAAATGACTTTGGAAATGTTCTCTCCTGAGTATCAAAGCGTTTTGCTTTGTTTTATGTGAATCAGGTGGCTTTCTATTTTATGTACTCTCAGGACCACATGGTAAAAGAAACATGTCTGAGAATTGACAGTCTGTGGCTGCAGCTGTTGCAAGACTAAAAGCATCTGCTAATATTGCCTCAGGCCATCCTCTTATAATCAATGTTGCATATGTCGTGCATGACACAGGAGCCCATTTGTGATGTATATTATCTCATGGTTTACCATATGCTCTCTGGTGTCAGTTAAGCTGACTGTGGATCAATGAATCTTGTTACAAATCTCCCTTCTTCAAGTAAATCTGAGGAGCAATATTGTCTTCAGTTCTTAGGAGTGGTGTTTCCACAAGGAACAAACTTTTCAGATGACCTCTAATGTACCTAAGTGACAACTGATTATAGATGGTTCATTTTTTCTAAAAATCCATTTAGGGGTCATCTGAGTGTGTTGTAGTTTCTCTTTCGAATGTTATTGAGCTTATACTTTTTTCTCTATAGACCGCTATAGTTATATACTGTTTATGCTTTCCTGGTTTACAGGGGCAAAAAGAGATAATTTGCATAGTCAGTAGTGGTGCTTTGTGGGTAACCACAAATGTTCACTTATAGCTGAACTATTGCAAGTTTCCTTCTTTTTTAAGAAGCCAATTTTCACCAAGCATTGCTTATTAGTAGGAGGGCTTTTCGGTCTCTTTTATCCCCCTATACATCTCTAGTGGTGTGGGTCACCCCAAGCTGCTTGGTTACTCTGTTATACTGTTTACTGCATACTGTTTATTTTTTCAAGTGGTTTTAAGTTTTCAAATGACAGTTAACCAAAAGAAATCGCCACAGAGGTTGCTAAGTTCCCACCAGTGATACAGAGGAGAGTCATTCATGAATTGACGAGCAAGGATATTAATGGATCAGTGGTTTTCCCTTCCCTTACTTACAGTATTCCAATAAATTTTACTTTAACCACTTGAGGACCCACCCTTTACCCCCCCTTAAGGACCAGCGCTGTTGTAGCTGATCTGTGCTGGGTGGGCTCTGCAGCCCCCAGCACAGATCAGCGTGCAGGCAGAGCGACCAGATCGCCCCCCTTTTTTCCCCACTAGGGGGATGATGTGCTGGGGGGATCTGATCACTCCTGCCTGCCGGGTGTTGCGGGGGGGGCACCTCAAAGCCCCCCTCCACGGCGAAATCCTCCCCCTCCCTCTCCTACCTGGCCCCCCCTGGAGATCCGGGCTGCACAGGACGCTATCCGTCCTGTGCAGCCAGTGACGGGACGTCCCCTGTCACATGGCGGCGATCCCTGGCCGCTGATTGGCCGGGGATCGCCGATCTGCCTTACGGCGCTGCTGCGCAGCAGCGCCGTACAAATGTAAACAAAGCGGATTATTTCCGCTTGTGTTTACATTTAGCCTGCGAGCCGCCATCGGCGGCCCGCAGGCTATTCACGGAGCCCCCCGCCGTGAATTGACAGGAAGCCTGCAGCTGGCGACGCAGTACTGCGCCGCTGGTCCTGCAGCTGCCACTTTGCCGACGCGCGTTATGAGTGCGCGGTCGGCAAGTGGTTAAAGGGAAGGTTCAAGCAAAATAAAAAAATGAGTTTCTACCAACAACTACATCTACTAACCCTACATTACTTTTTAACACGCTAAATAAATTGCCCCTGCCTATTATTAATGAAACATTTAAGCAGACACTTGACTCTGCAATCACTGCGGAGGAGGTCCTACACGCCATTAAATCCTTTAAGATCAACAAAGCGCCAGGTCCAGATGGCTTCCCCGCCCTCTACTACAAAAAATTTGCCGATCTCCTTATTGCACCACTGACCAGGGCTTTTAATAAATTACTGCATGCTGAGAAGCCAGGCTCTGAATCACTGCTGGCTAGTATTAGCATGATTCCCAAGCCGGACTCTGATCATACACAATGGGTAAATTATAGACCCATCTCATTATTAAACAATGACATCAAAATTTTGGCCAAGATATTAGCAACAAGGCTCAGTAGAGACATCGGAAATATAATAGGGCGAGATCAGGTGGGCTTTATACCGCACCGCCAAGCTAGCGACAACATCAGAAGACTACTACACCTGATATCTTCAGCGAAATCCAGGAATGCCCCCATGATGCTGCTGTCTCTTGACATCCAAAAAGCTTTTGACACGTTATCCTGGGAATACCTATTCGCACTGCTATCCGTCTGGGGCTTTGGTCCCAATTTTCTCAAATGGATTAGAGCTCTCTACTCCTCCCCTAGCGCCTTTATCAAATATAGCGGATTTAAATCTACCATGTTTCCAATAGGCAGAGGCACCCGCCAAGGCTGTCCTTTGTCCCCATTGCTATTTGCCCTTATTATGGAACCATTGGCCTTCTTAATAAATCACCACGAGAACATTCATGGGATTGAACTGGCGGGTAGGCAGCATAAATTATGCATGTATGCTGATGACGTCATTCTAACTTTAACGCACCCATGCGAATCCCTAACTAACCTAGGAGATGTTCTCCTCACCTTTGAAGATATTTCTGGTCTAAAAATAAATAGCCTCAAATCTAAAGCACTAAATATCACCTTACCCCAGGAACTCGTACTGAACCTTCAAAATTCGTTTGATTTTAAGTGGGAGCTCCACAAACTAAAATACCTAGGTATTTTCTTGACTAACTCCTATAATACCCTCTTTGACCCCAATTATCCGGGGCTTTTGGCTGGAGTGACACTACTTCTGGAATGTTGGAAGCGTTATGCAATCTCATGGCTGGGTCGGATAGCGGCGATCAAAATGTCCATACTACCGAAATTACTGTATGTCTTCAGAGTATTGCCAATCCCTATACCCCGCTCTTTCCTCAAGTAAGCGCAATCAATTTTGCTTTCTTTCATTTGGAAAGGCACTGGGCCCCGAGTATCTCGAGAGACCTTATATAGGCTGCGTTTGGATGGAGGCCTGGGAGTACCAAACTTATTAGCGTATTATAAATCAGCCCAACTTGCGCAATTAACCCTATGGCATGAAGAAAAACATGTACCTACATGGTGTGAAATAGAGGGCTCCATATGTTCACCCGTATCAATTCGCAATTTGCTCTGGCTTACACCCCCTCAGTACAAAACTATCAAGAACCCAGTAATATTGCACACTTTGCGTGTTTGGAGCCAGACCAAATCTAAAGATAAACTAATTTCCCCACACCTACCACTATTGTCATTCTTGGGTCACCCGGATTTCCTACCCGGGTTACATAATGCACACGCCTTTAACTGGTGGCGATTAAACAGTCTAACAACAATTTATAGTTTGGTAACCGATGTTGCACTTAAGTCATTCCCCTCTCTTAAAGAACATAAACATTTACCGAATGCTGAGATTTTTCGCTTTTTGCAGATCTCTCATTTCATTAATAAACACATTAGGTCTTGCAAATCGCTTCTCACTAGAACGTGCTTTGAACATGTTTGCGCCACAAACTCGGGCTCCCCAGGCCTTATTTCATTATTATACAAGAACGCAATCTCACCCTCCAATCTGCCTAAGCCACAATACATATCAAGATGGGAAAAAGATCTCAATAGCGTTTTTGATATAGAAGACCTGCAGCATATGTGGAGGTGGGCCTTTCTGTAAGCTCCTCTCTAGTGGAAACTCAATATAAAGTGCTTTTACGCTGGTATTTAACTCCAGATCGTATTGAGAAATTCTGCCCAGCGAATAAAGGATTATGCTTTAGAGGATGTGGCCAGCGGGGTACCTTTTTACATGTGTGGTGGTCTTGTCCAAAGGTGCGCAGATTCTGGATAAGAATATACCAAGTAATATACACCACCACCCGAACACAAGTACCTAAACTTCCAGAGGTTGCCCTTCTGGGTATAAAACCCCCCGAATTTACAAAATCCCAGTATAAACTACTAGCACACATATGCCTGGCAGCTAAGAGAGTGATTGCGGGTTCCTGGAAGTCGTCCTCGCTTCCATTCAACTTGTTTAAAACCAACCTTAGCCACGCGCTTTGTTTCGAGAAGATGAAAGCCATCTTAGACGATTCGCTTCAGCAATTCGATAAAATATGGAGACCATATTTCACTTACTACTCACATTGGCTCCCGGCCTCTCTAACCGCAGTCTAATCTCACATGTCATAGACCGGTGGGGTGACGGAGTGGTTAATGGCTCTCCTTTCCTGTCCCTCTCTCTTTTCCTTCTTTCACTCTCCTTTCCTCTTCTTCTGAGTGGATCTGTCCCACTTACCTTCCAAATCCTTCAGCTCTTAGCTAAGAGACTATTAGAGTCTGAGTAATTTATCCACGAATTGATCTGGCAAATTAACAGCACCCAGACTACACTGCCGGAAGTAGGGTACTCTTCGTCAAGAGCCTTTCGGCCGCCCAGACTGTGTGGTGGCCTACATTATACCACTGTTTGTAAGCTATTTGTAGACTTCCTTAGGGAGCTGGTGATTGATGCCTTGTGCCGCCGACTCCCATGCTAATTTTTATAATTATATATCTGCTGTTGCAGATACTGTTGTACCTTATGTATCGCACATATTGCTGATAATGCATTTGATCCACATGTTTTGTAAGGATTTGTAACTTTTACTTTTATTTTGAATACAATAAAATAATTGTGATAAAAAAAAAATGAGTTTTACTTACCTGGGTCTTCTACCAGCCCCATGCAGCCATCCTGTGCCCTCGTAGTCACTCACTGCTGTTCCAGTCCCCCGCTGGCAGCTTGCCGACCTCGGAGGTCGGCGGGCCGCATTGGGTACATTTTTACGCATTCCCGCTAGTGCAGGAACATTAACACATACATTTTTACGCATTGCTGGTTCAATGCGTAAAAATGTACGCATTGAACCAGCAATGCGTAAAAATGTATGTGTTAATGTTCCGGCACTAGCGGGAATGCGTAAAAATGTACGCAATGCGGCCCGCCGACCTCTGAGGTCGGCAAGCTGCCAGCGGGGGACTGGAACAGCAGTGAGTGACTACGAGGGCACAGGATGGCTGCATGGGGCTGGTAGAAGACCCAGGTAAGTGAAACTCATTTTTTTTATTTTGCTTGAACCTTCCCTTTAATAAAATATGAAATTGTGTTTTAAACAAAACTAGTGATTAAACTCATCACTCATCACTAGCGATACAACAACAGTGTTCAACAGATTTTAACATGACATGCTAACATGAAATTAGCTGATTAAATTGAAACATGTTATCTGGGTCACAGTAACAGTCATGCTGCTTGTTCATTAAATGGAGTGCAGCTCAGCAGAACAAACTTGGAGGAGAATTTTTGAATACTGGTCACCCATAGGCTAAGCAGCAGCATGCTGTACCAAGTAGCTGCTAACACAAATACAATCATGAATATTTAAAAAGTGTAGAATAAATCCATTTCATGCATGCAAAGCAAGGATAGTATAGCCACGGTATATGTCACCTGTAAGTACATTCAGTGAAAGAACATAGAAGATTTGAAAGGTGAGCCTTTTAACGGTGCAATTTTTTCACCAAATGCGATCTTTCGATGCGATTTGAATGAGCAAATTGTATAGAAAATGTGCAGTTTATGAAGGCAATCAATAAGAAACGATTCTTTGGTCGGATTGCTTAATAGGATAAAATCGATCTGAAAGTTGGATTTTATGATCAAAATTGAAGAATCGTTCAGTAAATGTGAATAATCGATAATTACTTTCAGATTAGTTTTGATCATTCAAATCGCATCGAAAGATCGCATTTAGTAAAAACATTGCTAATAATAGATTTAAATAAAAAGGACTGAATACAGTACTTGCAGCTCATGTTAATATATGCTAGGAAGACGATGTTTTTGACTGATCCGCTCGGCTCTCGTCAGAACGACCACCCCACAGGAGGGTGTGACGGACCCGTAGTTTGAAAAAGTAGGGCATGTGTACAAGTCTTTGGGCGAGGTGTAACAGGTGAAGAATAAACATTAACTATGTTGAAATTGTACTGGGAATTACAGATGATAAATACAAATTTTCAGAATTTTCAGAAAAAAACTGGGGGGGGGGTCTTGATGGGATTTCCTAGGGTCCATCTTGTAATCCTGAATAATTCAACCTACCTTACTCATTGGGTAAGACATAGGAAGCAGTCATTGCTAGGTAGTAATCCAGAAAGAAATATAAACAAAACAATAGAAAAACAAGGGAAAAATACAAATGTGTGGAAAGAAAAATCATGGATCTAAGTTTGGGGTTCATATGCCTATCTTATTCTCTAGACCATACTAGCCTGGCAAACAAAGATACTTAATGCTCTGTAGAATATCCTAAGGATCACACACTGCAGCAAGATGAAGTGAGATTAACTGATTGTAAAGTGGCAGCACCACGGACAGTGAGTGACCAAACTAACTGGTGTATGTGGAAGTAAAACCAAATCCTTGACAGTGCGATAGTGGCATATATTAACCACTTAACATCTCAGTCGTTTTCAGCTTATGCATCCGAGCAATGTTCACCTCCCATTCATTAGCCTATAACTTTATCACTACTTATCACAATGAACTGATCTATATCTTGTTTTTTCCGCCACCAATTAGGCTTTCTTTGGGGGGTACATTTTGCTAAGAGCCACTTTACTGTAAATGCATTTTAACAGGAAGAATAAGAAAAAAAATGAAAAAAATCATTATTTGTCAGTTTTCGGCCATTATAGTTTTAAAATAATACATGCCTCCATAATTAAAACCCACGTATTGTTATTGCCCATTTGTCACGGTTATTTCACCATTTAAATTATGTCCCTATCACAATGTATCGCGACAATATTTTATTTGGAAATAAAAGAGCATTTTTTCCGTTTTGCATACATCACTATTTACAAGCTTATAAAAAAAAAATAGAGAGAAATATTTCATCTTTACATAGATATTTAAAAAGTTTAGACCCTTAGGTAAATATTTATATGTTTTTGTTTTTTTTATAGTAATGTTTTTTTTTGTTTTTTTTTATTAAACATTTTATGTGGGCATTTTTGGGAGGGTGGGTTTTAAAAGTGTTTTATTTGGGGAAATATTGGTGTATTGTAATGTTTTTGGGCATTTACATGTAGTTTTACATTTTGGCCACAAGATGGCAATCTCGATTTTTTTTACATGACGTCACTCTAAGCGTACAATGTACGCTTAGAGGGACACAGCTTCAGAAAGAGCGAAGCTTCCGAGAGAAGCTGTCGCTTTTTCAGCGGGGGAGAGGAATCAATGATCGGGCTCCCCAGCCCGATACATTGATTCTGTGGCTACCGACTCCGCGGCCGGGAGTGCACGTGCACGCGCGCGATCGGCCGCGGGAGCGCGCCTGTCCTCCTTGACGTTTTTATACGTCAAGGAGGACAAAGTGGTTAATATACAGGGTTATGCAAGACTCTCTCTGTGATTTCCTGTGAGGTATTATCAGTCTGAAGAAGGAACATTTTAGAAATATGGTTATGAAGCTGTGATTTGCGAAGAGAGAGACTATACAGAGGAGCAAAACATCTTTATTCATTTGCAGCTGAAAGTATTTTGTTATAACCTTACACACTTCATGAGATTGTTCTGAATAATCAAGAAATATGCTAGGAATATTACTTTCCAAGTTATTTGTCACCCTACCAGAAATGATTTGTTCTCAATCTAATTTACGGACCAATTTAGAAGCTCCCTGGACCATTTGCCACTCATAGCCTCTGTCTTAATATTACTGCTTCCTCCTTAGTATCTCCCATGCTCAGTCTGATAAATTGACTTTTAGGCTAGGTTCACAGTGGTCAGTTGCATGCGTTATAATGACTGTGAAATGCAATGGAGACTGGCTATAGACTTTAATACAAAGCATGCATGCAGCGAGTTAGAAAAAGGTGATCCGTTACTGTGAACAGGGTCATAGAATTGTATGGGCAGTGAGTCGACATGCAGAATTTTTCTGCAATGCAACTGACCACTGTGAACAGGGCCTTACATATTGAGAAGAGAGAGGCGACGGCTAACAATATGGATACAATTATTGCCATCTACAAGATTCAAATTAATGCATGTCTGATTATCTTTTATGGAAACCATTTAATCTAGAAAATGAAGCCAATTTCTGCAAAATGAGGACACAAATCTAAGATTATACTGGCTTCACATTTGGTCTATTAATAAATTACATATGGCTTTTACCTGTTCCTATAAAAAAAAATACTCAATATATCTGTAGAGATTAGCAGTTAGTTATCCTGTTGTGGTTGTTTATCTCTGGCAGATGATAATACACTGGTACTCAATGGTTTTTGGCCAAATGGCATCTAAAACATATCTATAGTGACTAAACATACTATTCTAGTAACAACTCCAATTCATGCAAAAATCTATAAGAAGGATCTACACTTAAAAGGTAAATATTTATTAACATCAATCAACTAAACATTTCCATCATGTTATCATGCAAATCCTGCAGAAAAAAACCCCTTGAAACCTTGTGGTTTATTATGTTTACTGTGATTGTTAATAGATCAAGTATAACTTACACTAGAGTACAGAGATTTGCCGCAGAAGAGTCTATCTCACTATCCCCACCCAACTGCTCCCATCACAATATCCTCTTCCTCCTTGAATCCCACTCAGTTTCTATTTTTGGCAGTTCCACTCCAGAAAGCAATCCTCCAGACACACAACTCACTACAACTAAGCTGTATGTATCATATTTTAATACTGCGGTTAGAAGATTATGATAAATGTTATTTTGGACATAACAATTTTGAAGCATAGCCAAGTTATACAAAGAAAGATTTTCTGCCTGGCAATTTGAAACTTTTTACCTGCTCACTGCATGGAAAGTCTGGTTGTAGAAGAGTATATGTGTTACCTCAAATGGCTATTTTAACCACTTGAGGACCGTGGGATTTACCCCCCTTAAGGACCAGGCACTTTTTTCCATTCAGACCACTGCAGCTTTCATGGTTTATTGCTCGCTCATACAACCTACCACCTAAATGAATTTTACCTCCTTTTCTTGTCACTAATAACGCTTTCTTTTGGAGCTATTTTATTGCTGCTGCAATTTTTACTTTTTATTATATTCATCAAAAAAGACATGAATTCTGTCAAAAAAATGTTTTTTTTTAACTTTCTGTGCTGACATTTTTCAAATAAAGTAAAGGTTCTGTATACATGCAGGACGAAAAATGTGGACAAACATGTTTTTGATAAAAAAAAAACCCATTCAGCCTATATTTATTGGCTTGGGTAAAAGTTATAGCGTTTACAAACTATGGTGCAAAAAGTGAATTTTCCCATTTTCCAGCATCTCTGACTTTTCTGAGCACCTGACATGTTTCATGAGGGGCTAGAATTCCAGGATAGTATAAATACCCCCCAAATAACCCCATTTTGGAAAGAAGACATCCCAAAGTATTCACTGAGAGGCATAGTGAGTTCATAGAAGATTTTATTTTTTGTCACAAGTGAGCGGAAAATGACACTTTGTGACAAAAAAAAAAAAAGTTTCCATTTCTTATAACTTGCGACAAAAAAAATGAAATCTGCCATGGACTCACCATGCCCCTCTCTCAATACCTTGAAGTGTCTACTTTCCAAAATGGGGTCATTTGTAGGGTGTGTTTACTGTCCTGACATTTTGGGGGGTGCTAAATTGTAAGCACCCCTGTAAAGCCTAAAGGTGCTCATTGGACTTTGGGCCCCTTAGCGCAGTTAGGCTGCAAAAAAGTGCCACACATGTGGTATTGCCGTACTCAGGAGAAGTAGTATAATGTGTTTTGGGGTGTATTTTTACACATACCCATGCTGGGTGGGAGAAATATCTCTGTAAATGACAATTGTTTGATTTTTTTTTACACACAATTGTCCATTTCCAGAGATATTTCTCCCACTCAGCATGGGTATGTGTAAAAATACACCCCAAAACACATTATACTACTTCTCCTGAGTACGGCGATACCACATGTGTGGCACTTTTTTGCACCCTAACTGCGCTAAGGGGCCCAAAGTCCAATGAGTACCTTTAGGATTTCACAGGTCATTTTTGTTTCAAGACTACTCCTCACGGTTTAGGGCCCCTAAAATGCCAGGGCAGTATAGGAACCCCACTAATGACCCCATTTTAGAAAGAAGACACTCCAAGGTATTCCGTTAGGAGTATGGTGAGTTCATAGAAGATTTTATTTTTGTCACAAGTTAGTGGAAATTGACTTTAATTGTTTTTTTTTTCACAAAGTGTCATTTTCCGCTAACTTGTGACAAAAAATAAAATCTTCTATGAACTCACCATACTCCTAACAGAATACCTTTGGGTGTCTCCTTTCTAGAATGGGGTCATTTGTGGGGTTCCTATACTGCCCTGGCATTTTAGGGGCCCTAAACCGTGAAGAGTAGTCTTGAAACCAAATGTCGCAAAATGACCTGTGAAATCCTAAAGGTACTCATTGGACTTTGGGCCCCTTAGCGTACTTAGGGTGTAAAAAAGTGCCACACATGTGGTACCGCCGTACTCAGGAGAAGTATTATAATGTGTTTTGGGGTGTATTTTTATACATACCCATGCTGGGTGGGAGAAATATCTCTGTAAATGACAATTGTTTGATTTTTTTTACACACAATTGTCCATTTACAGAGAGATTTCTTCCACCCAGCATGGGTATGTGTAAAAATACACCCCAAAACACATTATACTACTTTTCCTGAGTACGGTGGTACTACATGTGTGACACTTTTTTGCAGCCTAGGTGCTCTAAGGGGCCCAACGTCCTATTCACAGGTCATTTTGAGGCATTTGTTTTCTAGACTACTCCTCACGGTTTAGGGCCCCTAAAATGCCAGGGCAGTATAGGAACCCCACAAGTGACCCCATTTTAGAAATAAGACACCACAAGGTATTCCGTTAGGTGTATGGCGAGTTCATAGAAGATTTTATTTTTTGTCACAAGTTAGTGAAAAATGACACTTTGTGAAAAAAAAAAAAAACAATAAAAATCAATTTCCGCTAACTTTTGACAAAAAATAAAATCGTCTATGAACTCGTCATACACCTAACAGAATACATTGGGGTGTCTTTTTTCTAAAATGGGGTCACTTTGTGGGGTTCCTATACCGCCCTGGCATTTTACGGGCCCAAAACCGTGAGTAGTCTGGAAACCAAATGTCTCAAAATGACTGTTCAGGGGTATAAGCATCTGAAAATTTTGATGACAGGTGGTCTATGAGGGGGCGAATTTTGTGGAACTGGTCATAAGCAGGGTGGCCTTTTAGATGACAGGTTGTATTGGGCCTGATCTGATGGATAGGAGTGCTAGGGGGGTGACAGGAGGTGATTGATGGGTGTCTCAGGGGGTGGTTAGAGGGGAAAATAGATGCAATCAATGCACTGGGGAGGTGATCGGAAGGGGGTCTGAGGGGGATCTGAGGGTTTGGCCGAGTGATCAGGAGCCCACACGGGGCAAATTAGCGCCTGATCTGATGGGTAGGTGTGCCAAGGGGTGACAGGAGGTGATTGATGGGTGTCTCAAGGTGTGATTAGAGGGGGGAATAGATGCAAGCAATGCACTGGCGAGGTGATCAGGGCTGGGTTCTGAGGGTGTGGGCGGGTGATTGAGTGCCCTAGGGGCAGATAGGGGTCTAATCTGATAAGTAGCAGTGACAGGGGGTGATTGATGGGTAATTAGTGGGTGTTTAGGGTAGAGAACAGATGTAAACACTGCACTTGGGAGGTGATCTGACGTCGGATCTGCGGGCGATCTATTGGTGTGGGTGGGTGATCAGATTGCCCGCAAGGGGCAGGTTAGGGGCTGATTTATGGGTGACAGTGACAGGGGGTGATTGATGGGTGGCAGTGACAGGGGGTGATTGATGGGTGATTGACAGGTGATCAGTGGGTTATTACAGGGAAGAACAGATGTAAATATTACACTGGCGAATTGATAAGGGGGGGTCTGAGGGCAATCTGAGCGTGTAGGCGGGTGATTGGGTGCCCGCAAGGGGCAGATTAGGGTCTGATCTGATGGGTAACAGTGACAGGTAGAGTTGGGCCGAACCTCCGATTTTAGGTTCGCGAACCTGGTTCGCGAACTTCCGCGGAAGGTTCGGTTCGCGTTAAAGTTCGCGAACCGCAATAGACTTCAATGGGGATGCGAACTTTGAAAAAAAAAAATAATTATGCTGGCCACAAAAGTGATGGAAAAGATGTTTCAAGGGGTCTAACACCTGGAGGGGGGCATGGCGGAGTGGGATACATGCCAAAAGTCCCGGGGAAAAATCTGGATTTGACGCAAAGCAGCGTTTTAAGGGCAGAAATCACATTGAATGCTAAATGACAGGCCTAAGGTGCTTTAAAACATCTTGCATGTGTATACATCAATCAGGTAGTGTAATTAAGGTACTGCTTCACACTGACACACCAAACTCACCGTGTAACGCACCGCAAACAGCTGTTTGTGTAGTGACGGCCGTGCTGGACTGGTGCGCACCATGGCCAGAGTGCAGGTTTTGGTGGCTTTACAGCCCATATGGTCGCCTGGCTGATGTAGCTGAATGACAGAACAGTGACTGTCCAGCTGATCAAATTTGGTCTGACCACAATGAGGTATACAGTGGCGGGTCCACTGAACAGAACAGGTATGCAGTGGCGGGTTCACTAAACAGAACAGGTATACAGTGGCGGGTTCACAGAACAGGTATGCAGTGGCAGGTTCACTGAACAGAACAGGTATGCAGTGGCGGGTTCACTGAACAGGTATACAGTGGCGGGTCCACTGAACAGAACAGGTATGCAGTGGCGGGTTCACTAAACAGAACAGGTATACAGTGGCGGGTTCACTAAACAGAACAGGTATACAGTGGCGGGTTCACAGAACAGGTATGCAGTGGCAGGTTCACTGAACACAACAGGTATGCAGTGGCGGGTTCACTGAACAGGTATACAGTGGCGGGTCCACTGAACAGAACAGGTATGCAGTGGCGGGTTCACTGAACAGGTATACAGTGGCGGGTCCACTGAACAGAACAGGTATGCAGTGGCGGGTTCACTGAACAGGTATGCAGTGGTGGGTTCACAGAACAGGTATGCAGTGGTGGGTTCACAGCACAGGTATGCAGTGGTGGGTTCAATGAACAGATATACAGTGGCGGGTCCACTGAACAGAACAGGTATGCAGTGGCAGGTTCACTGAACAGGTATGCAGTGGTGGGTTCACAGCACAGGTATGCAGTGGTGGGTTCACAGAACAGGTATGCAGTGGTGGGTTCACAGCACAGGTATGCAGTGGTGGGTTCAATGAACAGGTATACAGTGGCGGGTCCACTGAACAGAACAGGTATGCAGTGGCAGGTTCACTGAACAGGTATGCAGTGGTGGGTTCACAGCACAGGTATGCAGTGGTGGGTTCACAGAACAGGTATGCAGTGGTGGGTTCACAGCACAGGTATGCAGTGGTGGGTTCAATGAACAGGTATACAGTGGCGGGTCCACTGAACAGAACAGGTATGCAGTGGCAGGTTCACTGAACAGGTATGCAGTGGTGGGTTCACAGCACATGTATGCAGTGGTGGGTTCACTGAACAGGTATTCAGTGGTGGGTTCACAGCACAGGTATGCAGTGGTGGGTTCACAGCACAGGTATGCAGTGGTGGGTTCACAGCACAGGTATGCAGTGGTGGGTTCACAGCACAGGTATGCAGTGGTGGGTTCACAGAACAGGTATGCAGCCAGACAGGAACAAGTTAAGCCTAACTAATCTTTCCCTGAGAGACAGTCTGCAGCAGCTCGCCCTACTCTCACTAACGCAGGCAGCACACGAGTGACCGTAATGGCCGCCGCTGCCTGCCTTATATAAGGGGGGGTGGGGCTCCAGGGGCTAGTGTAGCCTAATTGGCTACACTGGGCCTGCTGACTGTGATGTAGAGGGTCAAAGTTGACCCTCCATGTGCATTATGGGGCGAACCGAACTTCCGCAAAGGTTCGCCTGCGGGACGCGAACGCGAACCACTGAAGTTCGCATGGAACCGTTCGCAGGCAAACCGTTCGGCCCAACTCTAGTGACAGGTGGTGATAGGGGGTGATTGATGGGTAATTAGTCGGTGTTTAGGGTAGAGAACAGATGTAAACACTGCATTTGGGAGATGATCTGACGTCGGATCTGCGGGCGATCTATTGGTGTGGATGGGTGATCAGATTGCCCGCAAGGGGCAGGTCAGGGGCTGATTGATGGGTGGCAGTGACAGGGGGTGATTGATGGGTGGCAGTGACAGGGGGTGATTGATGGGTGATTGACAGGTGATCAGTGGGTTATTACAGGGAAGAACAGATGTAAATATTGCACTGGCGAATTGATAAAGGGGGGTCTGAGGGCAATCTGAGCGTGTAGGTGGGTGATTGGGTGCCCGCAAGGGGCAGATTAGGGTCTGATCTGATGGGTAACAGTGACAGGTGGTGATAGGGGGTGATTGACGGGTGATTGATGGTTAATTAGTGGGTGTTTAGGGTAGAGAACAGATGTAAACACTGCACTTTGGAGATGATCTGATGTGGGATCTGCGGGCGATCTATTGGTGTGGGTGGGTGATCAGATTGCCCGCAAGGGGCAGGTTAGGGGCTGATTGATGGGTGGCAGTGACAAGGGGTGATTGATGGGTGATTGATGGGTGATTGACAGGTGATTGACAGGTGATCAGGGGGATAGATGCATACAGTACACAGGGGGGGGGGTCTGGGGAGAATCTGAGGGGTGGGGGGGGTGATCAGGAGGGGGCAGGGGGCAGGGGGGGGAATAAAAAAATAGCGTTGACAGATAGTGACAGGGAGTGATTGATGGGTGATTAGGGGGGTGATTGGGTGCAAACAGGGGTCTGAGGGGTGGGCAGGGGGGGTCTGAGGGGTGCTGTGGGCAATCTGGGGCAGGGGGGGGGAAATCAGTGTGCTTGGGTGCGACATAGGGTGGCTGCAGCCTGTCCTGGTGGTCCCTCGGACATTGGGACCACCAGGGCAGGAGGCAGCCTGTATAATACACTCTGTAAACATTACAAAGTGTATTATACACTTTGTATGCGGCGATCCGGGTGCTAGTAACCCGCCGGCGCTTCCGAACGGCCGGCGGGTTACAGCGCGAGGTGGGCGGAGCCAGTCCCCAGCGGCCGATCGCGTCACGAATGACGCGATAGCGCCGCCCATGCCCTTACAAGGACCGCCGCCATTTGTCAATACGGCGGTCCTTGCGGGGTCCACTTCCCGGCCGCCAATTGTCTATACTGCGGTCGGGAAGTGGTTAAATACTATTGATAAAAAGTACTCTCTGTATAATTCGGATTTGTAAAAGAGTTTTTCAATAAATACACATTTATTTGGATTAATTACATTTTTAAAATGTCTTTTATGCCTCCTATTTTAAAAAACATTTCAATCTATGGATAAACAGAAATAACCAAAAAGGCAGAATTTTATTAATGCTAATTAGTGAAGTGCCACAGACGGTTTTTGTAATGGGATCATATTCAGGGTGCCACTTTTGATAATGGTTGAAACTGCCTAAATTTTTTAGGCAATGCTAGACAAAAAGAGGTGCCCCAGGATTTAGTAACTCGCAGGTTTTCCAGCCTACTATAATAGATGACATAAAATAATAGGACAATAATCATATTATTGTCCCATATTATTGTCCTTATATTCAAGGGGTCTGGTGGAGAAGAAAAGCACCATTGTTCAACTGCACCTAAAGTTCTGTGTCAGTTACTGTTTTTTTGCATTAGTAGTAGAGAAAATGTAATGAGTCATAGTTATTTACAAAAATTACAGAAGTGCTTCCATCGCATATTTCCGCATTCAGTATGAGGTGTTTTTACACTGTATAATACATCCGACAAAGGCTTTATCCTAAAACTCCCCAGATGCAATGTTCATCTTTTGTATTAACTGTGTGTCCATTAAAAAGATGGAGTAAATCATGAAGAGTAGTGATAACCAACTGCAGCAGTTGATAGCCACAGGCTCCATAAGCCAACTTTCTGCTGCAGAGTTAATAGTATTTCACAATGCTGTGACCTTGCTTCATATGTAACCGGATTGCTTTGAGCAATTTATGTTGAAAGTTCTTAATGTCAATTAACTCAACAAAGGATAATTAAACTGTAAAATTATTGTGATAACAGCACAGAACACTGCTTTTGGGGAAAATTGATCAAACTATAAAGTTCTTTTCCGCATACAGAGATGATGGCAAGGTGAACAGACTCACATCTGATAACTACGTACCGGTCCTGATTCACAAAATCCACAGGAAGCAGGAATAAGCTGCAATCGTGCACAAATCCTAATTGTGCCAACCTATTAGGGGTCAGGGGATAAAACAGGAGCATAACATATATAATCTGTTTATTAGCGATAGCTTTGCAGATTTATGACTCAAACTTAGAGCTGGCAATGTGGCTTTTTATCCATGGAATCCATAAAAACATCACTAAAGTTACACGTCTCTCTCTCTCTCTCTCTCTCTCTCTCTCTCTCTCTCTCTCTCTCTCTCTCTCTCTCTCTCTCTCTATATATATATATATATATATATATACAGTGGCTTGCAAAAGTATTCAGCCCCCCTGAAGTTTTCCACATTTTGTCACATTACTGCCACAGACATGAATCAATGTTATTGGAATTCCATGTGAAAGACCAATACAAAGTGGTGTACACGTGAGAGGTGGAACAAAAATCATACATCATTCCAAACATTTTTTACAAATAAATAACTGCAATGTGGGGTGTGCATAATTATTCAGCCCCCTTTGGTCTGAGTGCAGTCAGTTGCCCATAGACATTGCCTGATGACTGCTAATGACTAAATAAGAGTGAACCTGTGTGTAATCTAATGTCAGTACAAATACAGCTGCTCTGTGACGGCCTCAGAGGTTGTCTAAGAGAATATTGAGAGCAACAACACCATGAAGTCCAAAGATCACACCAGACAGGTCAGGGATAAAGCTATTGAGAAATTTAAAGCAGGCTTAGGCTAGAAAATGATTTCCCTTAGGCTAGAAAATGATTTCCAAAGCCTTGAACATCCCACGGAGCACTGTTCAAGCGATCATTCAGAAATGGAAGAAGTATGGCACAACTGTAAACCTACCAAGATAAGGCAATCCACCTAAACTCACAGGCCGAACAAGGAAAGCGCTGATCAGAAATGTAGTCAAGAGGCCCATGGTGACTCTGGACGAGCTGCAAAGATCTACAGCTCAGGTGGGGGAATCTGTCCATAGGACAACTATTAGTCGTGCACTGCACAAAGTTGGCCTTTATGGAAGAGTGGCAAGAAGAAAGACATTGTTAACAGAGAAGCATAAGAAGTTCCATTTGAAGTTTGCCACAAGCTATGTGGGGGACACAGCAACCATGTGGAAGAAGGTGCTCTGGTCAGATGAGACCAAAATGGAACATTTTGGCCACAATGCAAAACGCTATGTGTGGCGGAAAACTAACACTGTACATTACTCTGAATACACCATCCCCACTTTCAAATATGGTGGTGGCAGCATCATGCTCTGGGGGTGCTTCTCTTCAGCAGGGACAGGGAAGCTGGTCAGAGTTAATGGGAAGATGGATGGAGCCAAATACAGCCCAATCTTGAAAGAAAACCTCTTGGAGTCTGCAAAAGACTTGAGACTGGGGCGAAGGTTCACCTTCCAGCAGGACAACGACCCTAAACATAAAGCCAGGGCAACAATGGAATGGTTTAAAACAAAACATATCCATGTGTTAGAATGGCCCAGTCAAAGTCCAGATCTAAATCCAATCGAGAATCTGTGGCAAGATCTGAAAACTGCTGTTCACAAACGTTGTCCATCTAATCTGACTGAGCTGGAGCTGTTTTGCAAAGAAGATTGGGCAAGGATTTCAGTCTCTAGATGTGCAAAGCTGGTAGAGGCATACCCTAAAAGACTGGCAACTGTAATTGCAGCAAAAGGTTCTACAAAGTATTGACTCAGGGGGCTGAATAATTACACACACTCCACTTTGCAGTTATTTATTTGTAAAAAATGTTTGAGATCATGTATGATTTTCGTTCCACTTCTTACGTGTACACAACTTTGTATTGGTCTTTCACGTGGAATTCCAATAACATTGATTCATGTTTGTGGCAGTAATGTGATAAAATGTGGAAAACTTCAAGGGGGCCGAATACTTTTGCAAGCCACTGTATGTACATATATATGTAAAAAAAAGGCCCTGCCATTTAATAATGGGTGCCAGGCAACTGGCCGTATTCAGCACCCACGGCCTCGCGAGCATGGCCATGACACCCCGTTTGCAAAGCGCCCACGGACGCAGGGACAGGGGATTTATTACTATTATACATTGAAGAAACATAATTGTGTAATAATATAATTTCAATGTGACATATATTCTGGTTCATTCAGAAATAAATGAATCTTTTCTTGTTGTCAGCAAAATTTGCTCACTCAGATAAAACAAATTTACCGCTCTTTACTCTTCAGGACAGGGTGTCAGCATTTGACTTACTGTTAAGTTGCTTAATTTGAATACAAAAATGCTTGTCAACTTAATTCTATAAAAGCAAATAAATAAAAAGTGACCACAGGCAGGCATAGACATAATACTACATGCACCCATGTTTATCTATCATCATGTTGCATGTTGGTTTTCAACATTGACGGGTACCCTGGTCACCCGACCTGCATGGGTAGATACTGGGATAATGTATTTTTTCCCCCAAGTCCTACTTTTAAACACACCATGCATGCACTTGTGCAGGTAAAAAAAAAAATAGGTTCGCCAAGTATTACACCGCAAGGCACATTATTTTAATATATAGTGGAACTGCCTGTCAAGGAGGAATATAGAAACTTGCATATACAGTATGTGTGTGAATCCCTTTTTATTCTCTCTAATGGGCAGAGAGCTACAGCAGTCCTGTAATAGCAGCGGCGGTCGCAGGGGGGGGGGGGGGGGGGGGGCAAGAGGATAGTCTTGCGGCCCAACTGCAAACTTCCTGCGGACCAGCAGTTGGCCGCGGACTGGTGGTTGGGGACCCCTGGTTTAGGGAACAGAATGTCACTTAACTCAGGTGACAGTCAGGTTTATGCTATGTGCAACAGTCACCACAAAATAAAGGCCCTGCCAGCAAGGCCTTATACAGGACAGCAGTGGGGTTTTTTTTTAACTGAATGTTACTTCACTCAAGTGACAGATAAGTGTATGTTATGTGCAACATCACCACAAAATATAGGCCATGCCAGTGAAGCTCTATACAAGACAGCAATGGATAGATGACAGTAGTCGTTCTGGTCTGAAACCTCTGATATTTTTTTTCATGAATGACTTCTTGGCTTCTTCCCCTTCCCTCTGCCATGCCTCATATTGCGGTTCATGTGCGAAGGGGAGGAAGAAGCCAGGAAGCCTGTACATGCACAGGGAGGACCGGTAGGCTGACTTTCAGCAGAGTTGTCGGATCCAATTAAATTGATAGCGGCCAGCCCGGGAGCAGGAGCGCTTACCTAAGGGGTCATGAGTGCCTCCTCTTCACCAAATAGCAGTGGGTATATGTTTATGCATATCCATGGAGACTGCTCATGGTCCCTTTAAATGAATGTCACTTCACTCAAGTGACACTGACAAATAAGTCAGTATAAGTAAATAAGTATAGGCTCTGACAGTGAGGCCTAATATAGGACAGTAGTCAATACTAGATAGTAGTGGTGCTGCTGGACACATCCCTTACAAGGGCTATTGAGTAATCTAGTCTGTGCACTACTAGTAGCAGCACACCTGTCTGTCTCTCTCCAGCAGCTAGGTTGCACTGGACACACAGAACAGCAATATAACAATATCAGGAAAACGAAAAAAATAGCCCCTACAAGGGCTATTGGGTTATATAGTAGTACTGTAGCAGCAAGAAACTGCCCTGAACACAGCACGCTAACTATGCTATCCCTCTCAGCAGCACAGCTCTCCCTAATCTGCCTAACACAGCACACTGAACACACAGATCACAGCAAGCTAACTATGTTATCCCTCGCAACAGCTCTCCTTAATCTGCCTAGGCACAACAGCCAAATGCAGACTGTAAAATAGCTGCCGTGCTGGTGTTTTTATAGGGGGTGTGGTCCAGGATGGAGGGATACCTGATTGGCTGCACTAGGGGCTTGATTCACAAAAGAGTGCTAACTGTTAGCACGGCCGTTTTCGGGCGAATTTTCGCATTGCGCGTGATCGCGAATTTTCACACGAAACGATAACGGTTTCGCGTGCAAACGCAAATGTTACCGCGAAATCGATATCGTTTTCACACGAAAATTCACGTTTGCGTGCGAAAAACGTTATCATTTCGCGCGAAAATTCGTGATCGCGCGCAGTGCGAAAATTCGCGCGAAAACGGCCGTGCTAACAGTTAGCACTCTTTTGTGAATCAAGCCCTATGTCTGCTGAATCTGGGGTGAGGGGTAATTTTTTGGCTAGATGATGATCAGTGTTGCCAACCTTTCACGTTATTTTTTACTGACAAATACCTAAAAATTTACTGACAAAAGATTTTTTTTACTGACAAAATCTCCTGCGCCGCGCGTAGCGCCGAAAAATGGGCGTGGTCACGCAACAGAATGTGGGCGTGGTCATGGGTGGGGCCAAATATACATGATTTTAGTACTGCTGTAAAAGGTCTACCAGGGAAGTTTGAACTCTGCCATAGTGTTTTCCCCTCTTCCCTCAAAATACATAATCTTACAGCATTTCACCAAAAATCCAGATAATCTGGCAGAGGTTCTTCCAAAATACAGACAATATGGCAGTGGTTCCCAAAAAATAGATGTAATCTGGCAGCAGCAATTCCCCCAACATACACATAATCTGGCAGCAGTTCCCCAAAATACATTTAATCTGACAGCAGTGGTTCCCCAAAAATAGGTAGCCCCAGGTCTATAGGTGTCCCCAGAATAGGTGGCCAGGGGTATAGATGTCCCCAGAACAGGTAGCCAGGGGTATATGTGCCCAGTATATGTAGGCAGGGGTACAGGGCCGGTTCTAGACTAGCACATATGAGGGGGCAGTCAAATGGGTAGGGGGCAACATGTACGAGGAAATGGGCATGGCAAGTAAATGCACATAATGAGAGACAGCGTTTCACCAGTAAATGCACATTAGAGACAGCCTTTCACCAGTAAATGCACCTAATGAAAGACAGCTTTTCACCAGTAAATGCACGTAATGAGAGACAACTTTTCACCAGTAAATGCACGTAATGAGAGACAGCTTTTCACCAGTAAATGCACGTAATGAGAGACAGCTTTTCACCAGTAAATGCACGTAATGAGAGACAGCTTTTCACCAGTAAATGCACGTAATGAGAGACAGCTTTTCACCAGTAAATGCACGTAATAAGAGACAGCTTTTCACCAGTAAATGCACATAACAAGAGACTGCTTTTCACCAGTATATGCACATAATAAGAGACAGCATTTCACCAGTAAATGCCCATAATAAGAGACAGCTTTTCACCAGTAAATGCACATAATAAGAGACAGCTTTTCACCAGTAAATGCACATAATAAGAGACAGCTTTTCACCAGTAAATGCACATAATGGCAAACAGCCAGCGTCCTCAGTATATGTAGCCAAGGATATATGTGCGCAGTATATGTAGCCAGAGGTATATGTCCCCAGTATATGTAGGCAGGGGTATATGTGCCCAGTATATGTAGCCAGAGGTATATGTCCCCAGTATATGTAGCCAGGGGTATATGTGCTCAGTATATGTAGCCACAGGTATATGTCCCAGTATATGTAGTCAGGGTTATAAGTGCCCAGTATATGCAGCCAGAGGTATATGTGCCCACAATATGTAGCCAGGGGGTATATGTGCCCAGTATATGTAGCCAGGGTTATATGTCCCAGTATATGTAGGCAGGGTATATGTGCCCAGTATATGTAGCCACAGGTATATGTCCCAGTATATGTAGTCAGGGTTATATGTGCCCAGTATATGTAGCCAGGGGTATATGTGCCCAGTATATGTAGGCAGGGTATATGTGCCCAGTATATGTAGCCCCAGGTATATGTGCCCAGTATATGTAGTCACAGGTATATGTGCCCAGTATATGTAGCCAGGGTTATATGTGCCCAGTATATGTAGCCAGGGGTATATGTGCCCAGTATATGTAGGCAGGGTATATGTGTCCTGTATATGTAGGCAGGGTATATGTGCCCAGTATATGTAGCCACAGGTATATGTAGCCAGGGTTATATGTGCCCAGTATATGTAGCCAGGGGTATATGTGCCCAGTATATGTAGCCAGGGTTATATGTCCCCAGTATATGTAGGCAGGGTATATGTGCCCAGTATATTTAGGCACAGGTTTATGTCCCAGTATATGTAGCCAGAGGTATATGTGCCCACAATAGGTAGCCAGGGGGTATATGTGCCCACAATAGATAGCCAGGGGGTATATGTGCCCAGTATATGTATCCAGGGTTATATGTCCCCAGTATATGTAGGCAGGGTATATGTGCCCAGCATATGTAGCCACAGGTATATGTCCCAGTATATGTAGTCAGGGTTATATGTGCCCAGTATATGTAGCCAGGGGTATATGTGCCCAGTATATGTAGGCAGGGTATATGTGCCCAGTATATGTAGGCAGGGTATATGTGCCTAGTATATGTAGCCACAGGTATATGTAGCCAGGGTTATATGTCCCCAGTATATGTAGCCAGGGGTATATGTGCCCAGTATATGTAGGCAGGGTATATGTCCCAGTATATGTAGTCAGGGTTCTATGTGCCCAGTATATGTAGCCAGAGGTATATGTGCCCACAATAGGTAGCCAGGTCACCCCCCAGCAGGAGGACAGCAGCTCTTCCTCCACTGCGCTGCTGTCCTCATGCAACAGGGCGGGCGGCCGACTGGCTGCCCTTACGGACGCTGCTGAATTCCTTACGGAATTCACGGGCAGCTCATTTTGTATCAAAATTTACGGGCTGCCCGTAAATTAACGGGCGGTTGGCAACACTGATGACGATGCATGGGGGCGGATCAAACATCACAATATGTTTGCCAGAGGGCGATCAGCCAATGATCGCCAGGAAATGTCCACTGGCGAACAGTTCAGGCCATCACTATTTGTTTCTTACTTTAGCGTAGTATGGATACAGAGGCACCAAAAGGATAAAAGTACACTCACCTAAAGGATTATTAGGAACACCGGTTCAATTTCTCATTAATACAATTATCTAATCAACCAATAACATGGCAATTGCTTTATTGCATTTAGGGGTGTGGTCCTGGTTAAGACAATCTCCCGAACTCCAAACTGAATATCAGAATGGGAAAGAAAGATGATTTAAGCAATTTTGAGCGTGGCATGGCTGATGGTGCCAGATGGGCTGAGAATTTCACAATCTGCTCAGTTACTGGGATTTTCACGCACAACCATTTCTAGGGTTTGCAAAGAATGGTGTGAAAAGGGAAAAACATCCAGTATGCGGCAGTCCTGTGGGCGAAAATGCCTTGTTGATGCTAGAGGTCAGAGGAGAATGGGCCGGCTGATTCAAGCTGATAGACGCAACATACACTGAAATAACCACTCCTTACAACCGAGGTATGCAGCAAAGCATTTGTGAAGCCACAACATGCACAACCTTGAGGCAGATGGACTACAACAGCAGAAGACCCCACCAGGTACCACTTATCTCCACTACAAATAGGAGCTACAATTTGCACGCGCTCACCAAAATTGGACAGTTGGAGACTGGAAAAATATTGCCTGGTCTGATGAGTCTCGATAGAGTCAGAATTTGGCGTTAGTGCCAATTGGGCATTGTTTAAATGGGCTACCTGAGCATTGTTTCTGACCATGTCCATCCCTTCATGACCACCATGTACCCATCCTCTGATGGCTACTTCCAGCAGGATATTGCTGCATGTCACAAAGCTCGAATCATTTCAAATTGTTTTCTTGAACATGACAATGAGTTCACTGTACTAAAATGGCCCCCACAGTCACCAGATCTAAACCCAATAGAGCATCTTTGGGATGTGATGGAACGGGAGCTTCGTGCCCTGGATGTGCAACCCACAAATCTCCATCAACTGCAAGATGCTATCCTATCAATATGAGCCAACATTTCTAAAGAATGCTTTCAGCACCTTGTTGAATCAATGTCATGTAGAATTAAGGCAGTTCTGAAGGCGAAAGGGGGTCAAACACCGTATTAGTATGGTGTTCCTAATAATCCTTTAGGTGAGTGTATCTAAAAAGTTTAAAAAAGAGGAGGCAGTGGTGGACTTACCTCATCCAAGCAGACACAAAAATTGCCAATGTTTGTGTCAACTAGAACAAGTTTATTTACATATCCCAGGGGACAATGCAACGCATTGATCCCGCTTCATCAGGAAATAACACTGGAGTAATAGCTGTAAACAAAGATAATTGGCTAAAACCCATGTTTAGTAATACAATCGTTAATTGTAAAATATAAATAAATATCAAACATTAGCAGTAAAATAGGTAATAAGGTATTAAATGGGGGAAAGCGGGTTTGAAGAGTTTGAGTATGGTTACTAGTAATGGGGATAAAGACAGTGGAAAAGGTAATTGTGAGCAGTGATGCCCAAAACTAATATTCTTTTTGCATTAACTTTCTTAAAAATAATGTTAAATTCGATTTTTGAGCGAAAATTTGTGTGGAAAAAAGTCCCATTATCCAGCGCAGTTTTCTCGTCCATTGCGAATTTTCACAATAAAAATACCAATCTTTCATTCTAAAATAGTCGTGGAAAAAAATATTGTTTTAGGCGTTTTTGCACTAAAAATATAAATTTAGACATTTTTGCGATAAAAATACAGATCTTTTGCACTAAAATAGTTGCGGTAAAAATATCATTTTATGTGCTTTCACAATAAAAGTATCATTTTACACCGTTTCACGATAAAAAAAATAATCTCTACGTTTTTGCAATAAATGATAAAACACGAGAATTCAAGAAATCCCTCGCAAATAATTCTTTGAATTTTTGAAAACTGCATTCTCGGTTTGAAAAATTTACAAGCAACATTGAAGAAAAAAAAATGATGACAGTGATCAACGAAAGTATCAGAAGGAAAAGCTGGGACTTACCATATGTGGTCAGTAGAAGAGCCAGGCACCTCTGTGAGGGGCTCTCTGCCAGGAGTGCTTATTGCTACTACTTTGGGGGTTGATTGACCAATCACTGTGCTTGGTAAATGTGCTGAGTCATTCTGCACATGTGCAGATGCAACTAGCAGTCGCTGGCGCCATTTTGGAATATGTACATATGCATACGAAGAGTCGCACACCATTGGCAGGAGTGCAGGACCCGAACACAAAAGTATCAAAAAATCAAAAAGGTTTGCACACTCCAGTGTGGTCAATCCACGTTTATTCCAAAAAGCGTGACATTATGCCATTAAGCACCAACGAGTCGTTTCGGGGCCGTGGAGGGTCCCCTTTGTCAAGGTACCAAGCAGAATTTGGAATAGGGCAAGAGTAAGGGCAAGTTCATTATAGTGATGCGGTGCAGTGCTATCTAGTGATGGATTGTGATATATACACAAAAATGATTGTATGCTAAAGTGCATAGCAAACTGTAAATAAATAACAGCAAAGTATGTCAATAAAAATGTTAAAGTGGATCCGAGATAAACTTTGAAAATTAGAAACATTTATGCTGGCCACAAAAGTGATGGAAAAGATGTTTCAAGGGGTCTAACACCTGGAGGGGGGCATGGCGGAGTGGGATACACGCCAAAAGTCCCGGGGAAAAATCAGGATTTGACGCAAAGCAGTGTTTTAAGAGCAGAAAACACATTGAATTCTAAATTGCAGGCCTAAAGTGCTTTAAAACATCTTGCATGTGTAAACATCAATCAGGGAGTGTAATTAGAGTACTGCTTCACACTGACACACCAAACTCACTGTGTAACGCACCGCAAACAGCTGTTTGTGTAGTGAAGGCCGTGCTGGACTGGTGCGCACCATGACAAGAGTGCAGGTGATGGCGGCTTTCCAGCCCATATGGTCGCCGGGCTGTGGTAGCTCAATGATAGAACAACAGTGACTGTCCAGCTGATCAAATTTGGTCTGTCCACAGTGAAGCAACGACCTTCTTATCTTGGGTGTGACACCCCCCCCCCCCCCCCATGACGCATGATGACGTAACCGGCTTGGGCCCAGGATATTGCAGAGGTTGGCGTCCTTCAAAAAGTGAGAGGGGTAACGGGGAGTAGAAATGTGCATAGGTAGGGATCCTGCAACAGGGTCTCTCATCTATTGTAAAGAATTTTTCAAGTTTTTTGATGCTGGGCATTAAACCTAGTGATGAAGCGGGCAGGGGTCATGGGTGGTTGGGACATCATAGGAGGGGTTTTGGGTGGTGGTGATTTTGGCATTTCTGATGGCATCTTTCATAAGTTTTTGGGGGTATTTGCACTCTGTACATTTTTGTGTTAGGGTGGTGGCCTGTGTGGTATAGTCCTGAATGTCAGTGCAGTTTCTGAAGATTCTTTTGTACTGACTGTATGGAGTATTTTTTGTCCAGGGGAGGTGATGGAAGCTGTCAAAGGGTATATGGTTGTTGGCTTCAACCGACTTGAAATAAGTTTTAGTTTTGATCTGATTGTCATTGATAAATAAAGTCAGATCCAAAAATTCTATGGTGGTGGGGTTATGGTGGAAGGTAAATAGTAATCCAGCCTGACTGGAGTTTAGGAAATCAATGAACGATGAAATGAGTATGGAGTCTTCTTTCCAAATGAATATAAGGTTGTAAATGTATCGTTTGTAGAAGACAATGGGGTTGATTCACTTAACAGTGCTATTTCATAACGCACATATGGTGTAATGCTGCAAGCACATGCTATCGGGAAGTACGGTAGAGCGTGCGTTCATTAGATAGCAGTCGGTATTGAAACAATAAAGAGCGTTGATGTTTTTAATGAGCATAATACTTAGCACTGTTAAAGAGAATTACTAACATACAAAATTATGTGTTATTAATTTAAATAGTGTGGAGTATAATAGTGCATGCTTTAAAAACATAGCAAAGTTAGTATAAATTACCTAACGTGCACTCATCCAGCCAAACCTCAAATTGTTCCATCACTGAAGGGAAATTTGAACAAAAATATATAAAAAAATAACATTTGTCCAGGACTCAAAACAAAAAGAAAAACCGAGAGCCCAATATAGTGCAGTAAATCTAACAATTGTTGGCAAAATAATTAACAGATGTGGATATACTCACAAACACGGGTTACCACATAGGCAACCACTTGAAATGCAGGTGGGGAGCATTAGAACCTGACCCCACTCAGGTTTAAGAAGTCGCTCTCTGTAGATAGAAAGAAGGGGACAGTCCCCTCCACCCAAGGTGGACTATATACTGTGCAAATTTGGACAGAGGCGCCAGGCAGGTTAAAATGATATAAAAACAACTAAAAAGGAGGAGTACAGGTGGACTTACCTCCTGAAATGATGGACAATCGAGACTTCTCAAATCGCAAATAACAATTTATTTTGGCACTCCGCAACGCGTTTCGCAGGTATAACCCGCTTCATCAGGCAAGGAGTGCAAGCTTGATTGATTTGTAGCTTGCACTCCTTGCCTGATGAAGCGGGTTATACCTGCGAAACGCGTTGCGGAGTGCCAAAATAAATTGTTATTTGCGATTTGAACAATCTCGATTGTCCATCATTTCAGGAGGTAAGTCCACCTGTACTACTCCTTTTTAGTTGTTTTTAGATCATTTTAACCTGCCTGGCGCCTCTGTCCAAATTTGCACAGTCCAGGACTATTCATGCATTTTAAATGTCATACATACTAATTTATGTGATCGAGCACATTCGAGCATCTGTAAGGGGATAACAGCACCATGTAAATATATGTTTATTATGTGGGGAACCTGGGGTGCAGTAGGGAAGCAACTTAGGGTCACACTACACAGTATCCACATGTTACATTGCCTACAGTGATATCCAATCAATAAAAGTTATGGTTGCTTGGCATTGTACATATGACCAACACAGTTTAATTACTACTTTAGAAAAAATGAAAAAATACACATAGGTCAAAAACAGCTGAAAATGTAAAGGATACATACAAAGAAATAACACTTACTTTCCCAGTCTCAAACTATTCTGAAAGACAATAAAAGAATGGATTGGGGTCACACACCTTCTTAAGTATACCAAAATACAAATTTATTGATTGCTTATCTACAGATCATCCCATAAATACCCACAAGTGTAATAACATATATCCCAAACAATTAAAACCAACAAATGCAGAGCATCAATAGCTATATGCATGTGACCACACTGTGATGATGCTTATATTGGATATAGCTATCCTGGCCAGGAAATATACCATACCACCAATGCAGTCATCCGCGCAATCTCTCTCCTTTCATACTTGTGCCAAAGCTGATCAAAAGTTATCGGGGGGCCCCCTTATTCACACAATGAAGTCTGATGCACCATGACTCCAGCAAGATATGCTTTGAAAGTTATGCACATTTCATTTCGCTGCCGCATATAGCCTGGCAGCATTGGTTGGTCTCACCCCTCCTTTCGTCAGCTGCTTTTCTGTAGTGTATCCCGGGTACAGTACTGACTGTATGCAGTACCCGGGATACACTACTGAGAAGTAGCTGACGAGAGGAGGGGTGAGACCAACCAATGCTGCCAGGCTATATGCGGCAGCGAAATGAAATGTGCATAACTTTCAAAGCATATCTTGCTGGAGTCATGGTGCATCAGACTTCATTGTGTGAATAAGGGGGCCCCCCGATAACTTTTGATCAGCTTTGGCACAAGTATGAAAGGAGAGAGATTGCGCGGATGACTGCATTGGTGGTATGGTGTATTTCCTGGCCAGGATAGCTATATCCAATATAAGCATCATCACAGTGTGGTCACATGCATATAGCTATTGATGCTCTGCATTTGTTGGTTTTAATTGTTTGGGATATATGTTATTACACTTGTGGGTATTTATGGGATGATCTGTAGATAAGCAATCAATAAATTTGTATTTTGGTATACTTAAGAAGGTGTGTGACCCCAATCCATTCTTTTATTGTCTATACATTATATGGGTTTAACCTTCCCCTTTATCTGTGTATGGGATTAGTAGCCAAAAAAGCGACTATAATACAGCTAATTAATTAATTATATAATCAAACTATTCTGAAGCAGGTGCTGATGAGCAAAGTTTATATATGTCAAAAACAGCTGACAAATGTTAAGGAGTACCACCTAATCAAAATGCTTGCCTCATTCAACATTATGCGCGTCAACTTCTATGCTCTCAAAGTAATGCGCACTATATAGTTCCAGCGCGCATAACAATCTATGCAATTGTAAAGCGTATTCCCAGCTGTGCATGTGCATAACTCCATTGAAACTTTAATATTTACAAAACATATTGCACTCACATAGATCACAGTAAAATCCAGACATAGAGTATTTATACGGGCTCTCCACCGTCTGGGTGGCCACGGCTGGCTTAGCAGGATCCCCTCCAGGCGTCCTGTCTAGCTAATTGGGGCTGCCGCACGCACAGCTTCCCTCACGCCACCCTATCACCAAGCTTCAGTCCACGCACAACCACTTCCGGGATCCGCCCTACTAGTTTCATCATCAAGACTCATCAGGGGCTCAAGAGGATGACAAAACTCCCGGAAGTGGCTGTGCATGGACTTAAGTTTGGTGATAGGACGGCGTGAGGGGAGCTGTGCGCGCGGCAGCCCCAATCAGCTAGACAGGATGCCTAGAGGGAATCCTGCTAAGCCAGCCATGGCCACTGAGATGGGGGAGAGCCCATATAAATAATGAAACGTAGATCAAAGGGAGCCTGAGCATTCAAAAAAGTATTCAATTTATTATGAAAAACACATAATCACAATTTGACATAGAACCACATACACTTAAAATCATTTAAAACTCGCTTATTCATAGATCCAAACTACAACACGGCAATTCCATAGGTGCACCTATAAATAAATCATCCAGATTGATATCTTCGGGCCCCTTTGCAGATAGCTGTAGCCAGGGGCGTAACTAGAAATCACTGGGCCCCCCTGCGAATATTTGGATGGGGCCCCCCCCCATAGGTGCCAAATAATCGTAATGGGGCAGCATTTCACTGTAAATTAATTGTAAAGTGGGCAGCACCAGTCACCAGAAAATAGTAACGTGAGCAGCAGTCACCAGAAAATTGTAACGTGGGCAGCATTCACCAGACAATCGTAATGTGAGCAGCGTTCACCAGAATATCGTAATGTGGGACAGAAAATCGTAATGTGGGCAGAGTTCACCAGAAAATTGTAACGTGGACAGCATTCACCAGACAATCGTAACGTGGGCAGTGTTCACCAGAAAATCGTAATGTGGGCCAGAAAATCGCAATGTGGGCAGCAGTCACCAGAAAATCGCCATGTGGGCAGCAGTCACCAGAAAATCGCCATGTGGGCAGCAGTCACCAGAAAATTGCAATGTGGGCATCAGTCACCAGAATATCGTAATGTGGGCAGCAGTCACCAGAAAATCCTAATGTGGGCAGCAGTCAGTCACCAGAATGTCGTAATGTGGGCAGCAGACACCAGAAAATCCTAATGTGGGCAGCAGTCACCAGAAAATCGCAATGTGGGCAGCAGTCACCAGAAAATCGCAATGTGGGCAGCAGTCACCAGAAAATCCTAATGTGGGCAGCATACACCAGAAAATCGCAATGTGGGCAGCAGACACCTGAAAATCGCAATGTGGGCAGCAGACACCTGAAAATCGTAATGTGGGCAGCAGACACCTGAAAATCGTAATGAGGGCAGCAGACACCTGAAAATTGCAATGTGGGCAGCAGTGACCAGAAAATCGCAATGTGGGCAGCAGTGACCAGAAAATCGTAATGTGGGCAGCAGACACCTGAAAATCGCAATGTGGGCAGCAGACACCTGAAAATCATAATGTGGGCAGCAGACACCAGAAAATCATAATGTGGGCAGCAGACACCAGAAAATCGCAATGTGGGCAGCAGGCACCAGAAAATCGCAATGTGGGCAGCAGTGACCAGAAAATCGCAATGTGGGCAGCAGTGACCAGAAAATCGTAATGTGGGCAGCAGACACCAGAAAATCATAATGTGGGCAGCAGACACCTGAAAATCACAATGTGGGCAGCAGACACCTGAAAATCGCAATGTGTGCAGCAGTCACATGAAAATCACAATGTGGGCAGCAGGCACCAGAAAATCACAATGTAGGCAGCAGACACTAGAAAAAAAAATGCACCTGTGAAAAAAAAACAATTCACTTACCTGACAGAAGTCTTCTCCTCTCCCGGCATCTGGCTCGCAGCTCCCCGAGTCCTCCTGCAGCACATCTCCCGCGCTGACAGGCAGAGTGCAGGGCTACGGCAAGATGGCTGCCGAAGCCCTGTACTAGAGACACAAATAGTCTCCAGTGTAGGGCTTCTTCGGCGGCCATCTTGCCGTAGCCCTGCTCTGCCTGCCGGAGACTATGCAGGCTGCTGGAGCGGAGCTGCGGGGAATGAACTGGCGCAGCGTCTATTAGACGCTGCGGCCAGTTGAGCACCTTGCTGGGGGGTCCAGAGCAGCGCTCCCCCCACGCACAGTGAGCGGGCCCCAGAGCAGCCCCGGGCGGCAGGGCCCCCCTGCGGCTGAGAGAGTCGCATCCCCGGTAGGTACGCCGGTGGTGACAGCCTTTCCTCCTCCGGGCCCCTGACTTGCTAGGGGCCCCCCTGCAACTGCAGGGGCTGCAGGGTCTATTCCTACGCCCCTGGCTGTAGCACTATGAATGAGGCATCACTCCATGGATAACTTAAGTCTTCAATCCAACCCGTGTGCCAACTTTGCACGCCTCTGCACACACAGTCCAGTTGTGCTTACACCCTCATTACATGCATGTATATTAATGCAAAACCACCTTTTTGCCAAGCAGCAATCAAAGCACATAAGGCATAACAATCTTCCATGGCTCAAACAGGAGGCAGCATAATCTTATTGCATGCAGCAGCATCAGCCGTTAAACACTAGCAAGCAAAGCTAATCCCTCCGGGCAAGCCGGTACTTACACTACCAGGATGTCCACATGGATCACAGACTCCACACAGACTCAGCTGCAGTAGCGTAGATGGGACTTTTCTCCGGCAGTTTAAAACGCCGCACTGCCGCGGACTTCAGGTGCGAGGCTTCCAGGGGAAGAGGGCGAGGCACAGGAGGACCAGCGTGACCAGCGGAGTGACGTCACAAGACACGTGACGTGTTTCACCGTAAAGGCTTCTTCAGACGTGTGCCAACAGAGGGCGCACACACCTTTTATACTAGCAGTGCGCATCTTTTCGCTAATTAACCAGCTACTGGGGCTCAATGGCAATGAGCTAGATTAGAGCACCATCTAGTGTCCCTACGAGGAAATGGATATCTGGAGATAGCTTCACAAGAAAACTTTTATATTCATATCACTGTTCGGGCCATAGGGATACATAGAATTGCATTTATAGATCCAGAAGGATACTTTCTTCAATAGTTGTTTATCATAGTTCCCTCTTCTTGGGCTCCCATTGCCTTTAGATATTTAGGATCTGAATTAGGACATTATTGAAAATGCATTGCAATTGGGCTTTTTTCATTTTTGTACTTGATGTTATTCACATGCTCCTGAATCCTCACTCTAAGTGGTCTATAGGTTTTCCCTATGTAAATCTTATTACAGCTACATTTTAATTGATAGATAACTTTCTCTGTACTACAGTCAATGTAATCCCTAATCCTAAACACGACAGTATTGTTACTATTAGTGAAGGTCTCACCCTTTTGCATGCATGGGCACATCAGGCAGTCACCCTTTCGATTTCTTCTGGCCACCCCTAACTTTCTATCTGGGCCGAACTCACTATTGACTAAAATGTCAGACAAATTCCTCCCTCTTCTAGCCGCCATATGTGGGTATTCTCCCACAAATTTCTTAATAATGGGGTCCCTTCCTAATAAATGCCAGTGTTTAGACAGTATCCCTTTAACATCATCATAATGGGAGCTGAATGTAGTTACCACTCTAACTATCCCATCATCTTTTCCTTTTTTATTATTATCCTGTGCTTTATCCATGTGGACGTCCTGGTAGTGTAAGTACCGGCTTGCCCGGTGGGATTAGCTTTGCTTGCTAGTGTTTAACGGCTGATGCTGCTGCATGCAATAAGACTATGCTGCCTCCTGTTTGAGTCATGGAAGATTGTTATGCCTTATGTGCTTCGGTTGCTGCTTGGCAAAAAGGTGGTTTTGCATTAACATACATGCATGTAATGAGGGTGTAAGCACAACTGGACTGTGCAGAGGCGTGCAAAGTTGGCACACGGGTTGGATTGAAGACTAAAGTTATCCATGGAGTGTGCGCATGTAATAAGGGGGTAAGCACAACTGGACTGTGCAGAGGCGTGCAAAGTTGGCACACGGGTTGGATTGAAGACTAAAGTTATCCATGGAGTGTGCGCATGTAATAAGGGGGTAAGCACAACTGGACTGTGCAGAGGCGTGCAAAGTTGGCACACAGGTTGGATTGAAGACTAAAGTTATCCATGGAGTGATGCCTCATTCATAGTGCTACAGCTATCTGCAAAGGGGCCTGAAGATATCAATCCGGATGATTAATTTAGAGGTGCACCTATGGACTATGCCGTGTTGTAGTTTGGATCTATGAGTAAGCGAGTTTTAAATGATTTTAAGTGTATGTGGTTCTATGGAAAATTGTGATTATGTGTTTTTGATAATAAATGGAATATTTTTTTGAATGCTCATTGATAATTCATTAAGTTGTTTCGGTGAGACTGAGCACTGGATATAGATAGGTTGATATCCCACATCTATGCATTTATGGTTTTTGAGCCCATATAAATACTCTATGTCTGGATTTTACTGCGATCTATGTGAGTGCAATATGTTTTATAAATATTAAAGTTTTAGTGGAGTTATGCTATGAGAGATTTTTTATTTGAGGTTATATGTGGAGGAAGAAGTGATATCTAACAGTTAGTGGTTGTATGATATGGGATATCTGAAAAGAAGCACTGTGAAGAGGATAATCGGTATTTGAAGGAGATTTGGTCGTGAGAGGTTGGAGGTGACCTGATAATATCCCCAAGGCATGTGAAGGCCCTAGTGGTCTCATATATTTGGTGAGTATATATATATGTGTATATATGTGTGTGTATATATATATATATATATATATATATATATATATTTTATTTTTTTATTTTTTTTTTAATCTTTACAAACTGTTTTCCATATGTCCCGCTGGGGACTATTTCTGTTACTTTTTTCAGTTTGTACTACTGTGTAACTTGGACCTTCTTAATGTTTGCAACCACTGTATATGTTTAATGCGTTTTATTTGAAAATCAATAAAAATATTGAAACCAAAATCAGAAGCTAATAAATGTATATCGCTACCAGTTACTTAACTGGAAGTCTATGACTTACCCATGGTCATTTTATGCTGAGCAGAGATGTGCACAATTAGTGGATGTTTAACACAACAACAATAAAGATCTCATCGTACACAAATTTAAGTTTAACCTCCTTGCCGGTTTTCCCGACCTGAGCTCGGGGTAGAAAAAAGCAGCTGCTATCGGTGATCCCGAGCTCAGGTCGGGGTAGGCATTGCAGAGCTGTACCTGCAGTTGTGGAGTCCCGCGCGCGATCTCGCTGCGCAGCGGGACTCCAGCCTCTCTCCCCGGCAGTGTGGGGTCTTTCCCTGGCCGCCGGGATCCCCCATGTCCCCGTTATTCTTCCGGGGACCCGGCAGCCAGTTGGAGCAGCGCAGCCGTGGTGGTGGCAGCAGAGCGGTGGTGGCAGCGTGACGTCATCGGGGGCGGGGCTAACATTGAAAACGAACTTCTCTATATTAGAGAAATATAGAGAAGTTCGTTTATATGTATATTAGCGCCATCTTGTGGGCAAAGAGAAAACTGCAGCCCAGGAGCCCAGGAAGGTAATTTTTTTTAATTTTGCTGCAGATCTCCCTGCCAGAATGATTTTTTTCAGGTTTTAGGGTCTGAAAGAGTGAAAAAAAATTGCACCGCTTTTAGACCCTAAAATCTGGAAAGAATCAGACCGCCAAGGAGGTTAAAATCAAATGAAAAAAAGAACTTTTACTAGCAAAAACAGGAGGAGAAAAATACACCAGTGAGGTTTGTTGCGACCATGAAGTACTAATGAAGTCCGAAACAAGAGTGTTAATGGATTAATGCAAGCATTAACCGTAATGTGGCGGTTTCTAGAAGATGAACTCAAGACAAACATATAAATCATTACTAGATGTAGTAGTATAAATTATACTTTACAAGTAGTACAAGTACCTAAAGCTGTCTGGTATAATCCCTGCACACGAAACATAAGCTTAGAGGCAAAAGAATCAGAGCAATACTGTATGTCAGTATGACACTGGAGTGACCACAGTGATGACTCACATGCTGCTGCTCTCCACAGAATGTCTGCATCTACTGTACTGTACATGCACTTGTTCAACTAAAAAATAAGATATATGTCTCAGTGCACTGTATAGCAGTTGGTTTGCTGTTGAACTTTAACGTTAAGGAAGCTACAAAGTTATAACCAGTACAACTTAACAAACAAGCTTCAAGCTCTGAGTCTCTATAGAATTCTCACCCTATGACTGACAATGTGGCAACTATGTTGCATTTTGTTCATTTCTACTAATTGGCAGCAGAGCACATCAACTCCAAAGTCAGAAAGGAACCACATACAATACACCACCTGAAGCGATTTAGATAGATTGATCTAAGACAGGCACTTTAAAACCCATTTCTAACAATAGAACAAGAGCTTTCAAATAGTTTCAATAGCATTTAATTAGGTGTTTCCTGTCAGTGAACGAGTGTATTGCACATTCTGTATGTGACAGGACCATGGAGATTCCCATTCGCTAACCCCACACATGACATTGTTCAAGCATAACAGAAGTTCTGTTAAGCTGCAGCTTTGCACTTTCTTGCCACACACTGGCCCTTATCCAATTCTAGTTTCTCCTAGAATTACGTTTTCTCCTAGGTGATATTTTCACACCTAATCAATAAAATGCCCTTTAACCACCCTGGCGTTCTGATTAAATCGCCAGGGTGGCTGCGGGAGGGTTTTTTTTAAATAAAAAAAAAACTATTTCATGCAGCCAACTGAAAGTTGGCTGCATGAAAGCCCACTAGAGGGCGCTCCGGAGGCGATCTTCCGATCGCCTCCGGCGCCCAGAATAAACAAGGAAGGCCGCAATGAGCGGCCTTCCTTGTTTTGCTTATATCGTCGCCATAGCGACGAGCGGAGTGACGTCATCGACGTCAGCCGACGTCCTGACGTCAGCCGCCTCCGATCCAGCCCTTAGCGCTGGCCGGAACTTTTTGTTCCGGCTACGCTGGGCTCAGGCGGCTGGGGGGACCCTCTTTCGCCGCTGCTCGCGGCGGATTGCCGCAGAGCGGCGGCGATCAGGCAGCACACGCGGCTGGCAAAGTGCCGGCTGCGTGTGCTGCTTTTTATTTGATGTAAATCGGCCCAGCAGGGCCTGAGCGGCAGCCTCCGGCGGTGTTGGACGAGCTGAGCTCGTCCAGACCGCTCAGGTGGTTAAGCCACCAGCAATCAAGAAAATACTCAGAATAATTTTGACAGTAGTACAATATAGTCAATTGCAGAGTACTGAAAAGTTATTTTAAACAAAGAAGAAAAATTATTTCCTAAGAGAAAAATTAGGAGAAATAAAATGAATTGAATAAGGTACATAGATCTAAGCGTCAGCGCTATATGAACTTCAGATTCTGTCACCAAACACCCTTCAATGTGCAGGCTTACCAACAAATAAAAAAGACCCAGATTATATAATAGACATATAATAGAGGCATCACAAAATGTTATGAAATAATACTAAACATTGATATAGATGTCAAACCAAAACAAGTCCCACTCCGGGAAAGAGATTTAAATATTAGTGTTGATATGGATTCATGGGAAGATGATTTTTCTCATTTTAGGAAAATGTCTCACTGTGTTTCCCACTGGGAATCTTTACAAAAAATAATTTGGAGATGGTATTATACTCCAGAGATATTGTCACATTTTCATGACTCTTAAACAAATTTATGTTGGAGGGAATGTGGGCAAATTGGGTCTTTATACCATATATTGTGGGAATGTCTGAAAGCACAAAAAACTTGGAATTATACCAATGTTATTCTAGCTTCTATTACCCATATTAATATGTGTGATGCACCAGAACTTACTTTATTACATATTGTCATTTTGGAATTTCCCCCGATGCAAACACTTCTAGTTACACACTGTTTAACCACTTGAGGACCTAGGGCTTTCTACCCCTTAAGGACCGGCCACTTTTTTTCCATTCAGACCACTGCAGCTTTCACGGTTTATTGCTCGCTCATACAACCTACCACCTAAATGAATTTTGGCTCCTTTTCTTGTCACTAATAAAGCTTTCTTTTGGTGCTATTTGATTGCTCCTGCGATTTTTACTTTTTATTATATTCATCAAAAAAGACATGAATTTTGGCAAAAAAATGATTTTTTTAACTTTCTGTGCTGACATTTTTCAAATAAAGTAAAATTTCTGTATACATGCAGCGCGAAAAATGTGGACAAACATGTTTTTGATAAAAAAAAAACCATTCAGTGTATATTTATTGGTTTGGGTAAAAGTTATAGCGTTTACAAACTATGGTGCAAAAAGTGAATTTTCCCATTTTCAAGCATCTCTGACTTTTCTGACCCCCTGTCATGTTTCATGAGGGGCTAGAATTCCAGGATAGTATAAATACCCCCCAAATGACCCCATTTTGGAAAGAAGACATCCCAAAGTATTCACTGAGAGGCATAGTGAGTTCATAGAAGATATTATTTTTTTGTCACAAGTAAGCGGAAAATGACACTTTGTGAGAAAAAAAAAAAAAAAAAAAAGTTTCCATTTCTTCTAACTTGCGACAAAAAAAAAAATGAAATCTGCCACGGACTCACCATGCCCCTCTCTGAATACCTTGAAGGGTCTACTTTCCAAAATGGGGTCATTTGTGGGGTGTGTTTACTGTCCTGACATTTTGGGGGGTGCTAAATTGTAAGCACCCCTGTAAAGCCTAAAGGTGCTCATTGGACTTTGGACCCCTTAGCGCAGTTAGGCTGCAAAAAAGTGCCACACATGTGGTATTGCCGTACTCAGGAGAAGTAGTATAATGTGTTTTGGGGTGTATTTTTACACATACCCATGCTGGGTGGGAGAAATATCTCTGTAAATGACAATTTGTTAATTTTTTTTACACACAATTGTCCATTTACAGAGATCTTTCTCCCACTCAGCATGGGTATGTGTAAAAATACACCACAAAACACATTATACTACTTCTCCTGAGTACGGCGATACCACATGTGTGGCACTTTTTTGCACCCTAACTGCGCTAAAGGACCCAAAGTCCAATGAGTACCTTTAGGATTTCACAGGTCATTTTGAGAAATTTCGTTTCAAGACTACTCCTCACGGTTTAGGGCCCCTAAAATGCCAGGGCAGTATAGGAACCCCACAAATGACCCCATTTTAGAAAGTAGACACCCCAAGGTATTCCGTTAGTAGTATGGCGAGTTCATAGAAGATTTTATTTTTTGTCAAAAGTTAGCGGAAAATGACACTTTGTGAAAAAACACAATTAAAATCAATTTCCGCTAACTTGTGACAAAAAATAAAATCTTCTATGAACTCGCCATACTACTAACGGAATACCTTGGGGTGTCTTCTTTCTAAAATGGGGTCATTTGTGGGGTTCCTATACTGCCCTGGCATTTTAGGGGCCCTAAACCGTGAGGAGTAGTCTTGAAACGAAATTTCTCAAAATGACCTGTGAAATCCTAAAGGTACTCATTGGACTTTGGGCCCTTTAGCGCAGTTAGGGTGCAAAAAAGTGCCACACATGTGGTATCGCCATACTCGGGAGAAGTAGTACAATGTGTTTTGGGGTGTATTTTTACACATACCCATGCTGGGGGGGAGAAATACCTCTGTAAATGGACAATTGTGTGTAAAAAAATCAAAAGATTGTCATTTACAGAGGTATTTCTCCCACCCAGCATGGGTATGTGTAAAAATACACCCCAAAACACATTATACTACTTCTCCCGAGTACGGCGATACCACATGTGTGGCACTTTTTTGCATCCTAACTGCACTAAGGGGCCCAAAGTCCAATGAGTACCTTTAGGATTTCACAGGTCATTTTTGTTTCAAGACTACTACTCGCGGTTTAGGGCCCCTAAAATGCCAGGGCAGTATAGGAACCCCACTAATGACCCCATTTTAGAAAGAAGACACCCCAAGGTATTCCGTTAGGAGTATGGTGAGTTCATAGAAGTTTTTATTTTTTTGTCACAAGTTAGCGGAAATTGATTTTAATAGTTTTTTTTCACAAAGTGTCATTTTCCGCTAACTTGTGACAAAAAAATAAAATCTTCTATGAACTCACCATACTCCGTACGGAATACCTTTGGGTGTCTTCTTTCTAGAATGGGGTCATTTGTGGGGTTCCTATACTGCCCTGGCATTTTAGGGGCCCTAAACCGTGAGGAGTAGTCTTGAAACCAAATGTCGCAAAATGACCTGTGAAATCCTAAAGGTACTCATTGGACTTTGGGCCCCTTAGCGTACTTAGGATGTAAAAAAGTGCCACACATGTGGTACCGCCGTACTCAGGAGAAGTAGTATAATGCGTTTTGGGGTGTATTTTTACACATACCCATGCTAAGTGGGAGAAATATCTCTGTAAATGACAATTGTTTGATTTTTTTACACACAATTGTCCATTTACATAGAAATTTCTCCCACCCAGCATGGGTATGTGTAAAAATACACCCCAAAACACATTATACTACTTTTCCTGAGTACGGCGGTACCACATGTGTGACACTTTTTTGCAGCCTAGGTGCCCTAAGGGGCCCAAAGTCCTATTCACAGATCATTTTGAAGCATTTGTTTTCTAGACTACTCCTCGGGGTTTAGGGCCCCTAAAATGCCAGGGCAGTATAGGAACCCCACAAGTGACCCCATTTTAGAAAGAAGACACCCCAAGGTATTCCGTTAGGTGTATGGCAAGTTCATAGAAGATTTTATTTTTTGTCACAAGTTAGTGAAAAATGACACTTTGTGAAAAAAAACCAATAAAAATTCATTTCCGCTAACTTTTGACAAAAAATAAAATCTTCTATGAACTCGTCATACACCTAACAGAATACCTTGGGGTGTCTTTTTTTCTAAAATGGGGTCACTTGTGGGGTTCCTATACCGCCCTGGCATTTTACAGGCCCAAAACCGTGAGTAGTCTGGAAACCAAATGTCTCAAAATGACTGTTCAGGGGTATAAGCATCTGCAAATTTTGATGACAGGTGGTCTATGAGGGGGCAAATTTTGTGGAACCGGTCATAAGCAGGGTGGCCTTTTAGATGACAGGTTGTATTGGGCCTGATCTGATGGATAGGAGTGCTAGGGGGGTGACAGGAGGTGATTGATGGGTGTCTCAGGGGGTGGTTAGAGGGGAAAATAGATGCAATCAATGCACTGGGGAGGTGATCGGAAGGGGGTCTGAGGGGGATTTGAGGGTTTGGCCGAGTGATCAGGAGCCCACACGGGGCAAATTGGGGCCTGATCTGATGGGTAGGTGTGCTAGGGGGTGACAGGAGGTGATTGATGGGTGTCTCAAGGTGTGATTAGAGGGGGGAATAGATGCAAGCAATGCACTGGCGAGGTGATCAGGGCTGGGGTCTGAGGGCATTCTGAGGGTGTGGGCGGGTGATTGAGTGCCCTAGGGGCAGTGACAGGGGGTGATTGATGGGTAATTAGTGGGTGTTTAGGGTAGAGAATAGATGGAAACACTGCGCTTGGGTGGTGATCTGATGTCGGATCTGCGGGCGATCTATTGGTGTGGGTGGGTGATCAGTTTGCCCGCAAGGGGCAGGTTAGGGGCTGATTGATGGGTGGCAGTGACAGCGGGTGATTGATGGGTGGCAGTGACAGGAGGTGATTGATGGGTGGCAGTGACAGGGGGTGATTGATGGGTGGCAGTGACAGGGGGTGATTGATGGGTGATAGGTGATTGGCAGGTGATTGACAGGTGATCAGTGGGTTATTACAGGGAAGGACAGATGTAATTAATGCACTGGCGAATTGATAAGGGGGGGGGGTCTGAGGGCAATCTGAGCGTGTGGGCGGGTGATTGGGTGCCCGCAAGGGGCAGATTAGGGTCTGATCTGATAGGTAACAGTGACAGGTGGTGATAGGGGGTGATTGATGGGTAATTAGTGGGTGTTTAGAGAAGATAACAGATGTAAACGATACATTTGGGAGGTAATCTGACGGCGGGTTTGCGGGCGATCTAATGGTGTGGGTGGGTGATCAGATTGCCCGCAAGGGGCAGGTTAGGGGCTGATTGATGGGTGGCAGTGACAGGGGGTGACAGGGGGTGATTGATGGGTGATAGGTGATTGGCAGGTGATTGACAGGTGATCAGTGGGTTATTACAGGGAAGAACAGATGTAATTAATGCACTGGTGAATTGATAAGGGGGGGTCAGAGGGCAATCTGAGCGTGTGGGCGGGTGATTGGGTGCCCGCAAGGGGCAGATTAGGGTCTGATCTGATAGGTAAAAGTGACAGGTGGTGATAGGGGGTGATTGATGGGTGATTGATGGGTAATTAGTGGGTGTTTAGAGGAGAGAATAGATGTAAACAATGGATTTGGGAGGTGATCTGATGTCGGATCTGTGGGCGATCTATTGGTGTGGGGGGGTGATCAGATTGCCTGCAAGGGGCAGGTTAGGGGCTGATTGATGGGTGGCAGTGACAGGGGGTGATTGACGGGTGATTGACGGGTGATTGACAGGTGATTGACAGGTGATCAGGGGGATAGATGCATACAGTAAACAGGGGGGGGTGGTCTGGGGGGGGGGGGGTCTGGGGAGAATCTGAGGGGTGGGGGGTGATCAGGAGGGGGCAGCGAGCAGGGGGGGGATAAAAAAAAATAGCGTTAACAGATAGTGACAGGGAGTGATTGATGGGTGATTAGGGGGGTGATTGGGTGCAAACAGGGGTCTGGGGGGTGGGCAGGGGGGGGTCTGATGGGTGCTGTGGGCGATCTGGGGCAGGAGGGGGAGAAATCAGTGTGCTTGGGTGCAGACTAGGGTGGCTGCAGCCTGCCCTGGTGGTCCCTCGGACACTGGGACCACCAGGGCAGGAGGCAGCCTGTATAATACACTTTGTAAACATTACAAAGTGTATTATACACTTTGTATGCGGCGATCGCGGGGTTAACATCCCGCCGGCGCTTCCGTATAGCCGGCGGGATGTTGCGGCGGGCGAGCGGTGACAGGCGCCGGCGGAGGATCGCGTCACGGATGACGCGATCGCTCCGCCCATGCCCTTAGAAGGACCGCCGCCTCTGTGGGTGAGCCGGTCCTTCAGGGCTCCACTTCCCGGCCGCCTCTGTGCGTTAGGCGGTCGGGAAGTGGTTAATTGCTTCTACTACTGCCATGTTACATAATTGGAGGACTGAGCATATACCATAATTTACATAATTGACTTCATATATGAGAGCAGGAAAAATAAATTTGTTGAGGCAACATCTTTGCGGGTGCAATTTGGTCCCTAACTCTATTACGAGTATCTGTCTTAGTGGAACATACTGTACATAGAGTTTGATTGATGTACATACTGTATATACGGATGTTAAAAACCTAATGCTAAAAATTTTGATTCATAGTGACACTATTTGTTTACAAATAGATTTTTGTTTGCTTGTTTGTTTTAACGTTATGTTCATATATCTACTCTTGTTTACAGAGTATACCTTTTATACTTTAATTTATTTTTGTCTTTACTATAACTTGTACTTACAAACAAAATTAACAAGTGTTCTTCAGCTTTTCATTTGTATATTTCAAATGTTAGTAACCATTGATGGAAAAAAAGATCCAGATTATAAGGTCCAAGCGTATTAACATCAATCCAAGGACAGGTGATCAGATACCTTCCCTTCCTGAAATGACAGGTTTGAATGGAGCACTCTTGTTTTATTTTTGGTTATAGTTTCACGCCACAAAAGTTTTCCCACCAAGTTGAGGAGCCTGCTGATTGGTGTTATCCGCAGGGCTGCTGAACTCAGGATCCCATGCTCAGTTGGAGCTCTGTCACACTTTGGATTTACCAGTATCAGCAGTCTATATTCTTCATAAACCAATTAGGCCTTCACAGTTTCTGGAATTAATTTATCACAAGCGCTTGACAGGTTCTGGAATGACCATTACTGGCCACACCCTACAGACGGAGTTATCCTGAGTGTTGGTACAAAACTCTTGTGGTTAGCACTTGCCACCTTCACTCCTACAGTGCCAAAACCTTTCTTAGCAGTTTTCTGGTGGAACACCAGAGTAATGAACTCTGGAGGTATAGCCATGATGCAAATTGTTTAAATACATCCAGGACTCATTCCAGGACTACCAATGTATAATGTGTAGAAAAGGGGTGAAAATTATTTACAGACATGCCAAGTAACCAGCAAAAAGCTCTGTCTTTGATAATGGTTAGTAACTGGCCAGTTCCTGCAGAAACGAGTTGGGTTACCACAGCTGAGGAAAGCAAAGCCCCTGACTGGATTGCAGTTGATGGATGTCTGTCATTAAAATAGGCTGCAGTGCTTAGACACTGTAAATGATCTGCCTGTAAACTAGTTGAAAGAGCATAAACAGCAAAATCAAATCAATTTGTCAACAGTAGGGATGAGCAGAACATTATCTCAATATGTACTGTATATCTTTAATTCTCTACAGAGTCAGAATACAGAAGCAATCAAAAACAAGAAAGCCCCAACCTGTTGATGAAATGGCAAACAGCTGGATAATTAGTATAATAGCTGGCTAATTAGCCAGTACAGATTTGCAAGTAAAGATCATTTTACTGCTTAACACTGGACATCAGCCTTTACATATTTAAAAAACAGTAGACGTACTTAAAGTAAGCCAAAAAGAGATGTATTGAAGTGATGTTTGGTCCATGGAATTGCAGGTCCAAAACAGGTCCAAGGACACCAAAAGCAATACCAAATTATTATACCCCAGTACCTAAGCATTCATGAAGTAAACGCAAAGAAAAAGGGCACAGGTATTCTGCATTCCTTTGTCAGATGCTTACCGCTAATTACTAGGGTCATCTGGAAATAAACATCCATTTTCATTTGATCAATCTAAGAAACATTTTATTTTAAACAAATTATCTTTTAAATATTTCTCCACATAATCGCTTCCTTTATTTAAGCATTTATTATATCTTTTTGCAAGTTTTCCAAACCCTTTTTTGTAGTATCATCACACTCCTCACCTATAGGTTAGAGGAACTGATGTATGCTGCTGAATAAACAGTTATTGGTGTTCTGCAGTCATGTGATCAGTGGTGCAGGGAGAGAAGAGGTTAACCTGACAGACTCAACTGAAATTACACAGAAATAATACTTTGAGTGACAGATAAAAGCAAATGGCTGTTACTTTCTTGTTACAACCCTCCTATAAAGAGAGGTATGAAAGTGCAAATATTCCACAAATACTGTGGCATCTAATAAAAAAAGAGGAAAAATACTCTACTTTTACTAAGTTATACTGTATTTATAAAAAAAATACTGTATTCATAAAAATTTAAGTTTTAAAATGAAGTATTGAAAAGTGACAAATTGTGGCTTGAAGCATTTCACAGAAGACCAGGTGAATAAAATAAAATAAAAAGAGATTTTTAAAGTGATGATTATGGCAAACAAAAGAATGAATTCTACAACTGCATAACTACAGGACATGTACAGGAACCACTCCTCAGGTAACATGGTGGCCACAGGTCTTCTGCAGCTTCCCAAATACTGCCAAATGAGATGGTGGACTTCAACCTATTCCGGACTGATGTAGTTGAATCTACTTTCTGCCGGTGGCTGTGTGGCTCTGACAGGATGTATATTTAAATGATTCACTGTCGCAGTGCACTCATTCCGTCCTCACCATTTGCATTGCTGTTCCGTCGCTGCACTCGTTCGCTTTGCTGTCTCACTGTCAGCGGAGCTTCCGCATTTCAGTCAGGAGCCAATTTCATTGACTTCTTACCCGGTGATTATTGTGAGTCAACACCACAGTAAACACAGGGCTTAAAAGGGCCAGAGCTGCCCGGTCCCAAAAGTGTTAAGAGAATGTACAATGACTTGTTCAACATGTGCTTGGTTTTATTTATTTGGCATCTTAACCTTCCTGGCGGTAACCCCGAAAGTAGTTCGGGGTAAGCCGCGCAGGAGGTTTTCTCAGGCCCTGCTGGGCCGATTCACTTAATTTTTTTTTTTTGCTGGACGCAGCTAGCACTTTGATAGCTGTGCCAGCACACCGATCCCCGCCGCCCCGTGCTTGATCGCCGCTATCTGTCGCGGCGAGCGCCACCCCCCCCCCCCCAGACCCCGTGCGCTGCCTGGCCAATTAGTGCCAGGCAGCGCCGAGGGGTGGATCGGGACACCCAATGACGTCACGACGTCGCTGACGTCATCCCGCCCCGTTGCCATGGCGACGGGGGAAGCCCTCCAGGAAATCCCATTCTTTGAACAGGATTTCCTGATCGGAGATCGCCGAAGGCGATCGAAGCGGGCGGGGGGATGCCGCTGAGCAGCGGCTATCATGTAGCGAGCCCTGGGCTTGCTACATGATTTAAAAAAAAAAAAAAAACTGCTGCGCTGCCTCCTGGCAAAAAATTTTATACCGCCAGGAGGGTTAAGAAAAAGTAATATATTAGGTAAATATGGTTTTGGGTTGACACCCTACCTGCTAGTTTGACCGGAAACTTCAAGAAAGATCATGTTTCACTGTTGTGTGGTAATGATAAGCTGCATAGATGTCAACAGGACCTTATTATTATTATCCACATCGGGAAATGTTTACTTTCCCAGTAAAGCAAGACCATTTTCTGTTCACAAAACAACATCAGTCAAACCAGCAGCCAAATCTCCAAATTAATTAAATGTTCATTTTTCATATGTCTAATGGTCCTAGTAAAAAATAAATAAATACATATGCTTGGTACTAAACACAATATATCAATAGCACAAATATGCAATATAGAAAAAAGCTATCAATCTTCTTTAAGAGAAGCAATGAGGAGCAACCAAAATATGCTCAGGGAGATGTGGAATATGGAAAAGTGGATAGAATCTATCAGTAAACCTGAAAAAAGAAGGGCAGGATTATCCACTGCAGAAGTGGTGCTAAAGAGAATTCACTAAAAAAAAAATCAAACAGAACAAGCTGTAGCTGCAAAAACCACCCCCCCCCCCCCCCCCCCCAAAAAAAAAAGCAAACAGTGAGAAGAGTTTTATTACAGGTAAAAACATTACACAGTGTCCTGCATGCACACTTTTATAACATATTCCTTTTTTCTTTTACATTATCCTTAAAGGGAATGTCTGCTCCAAGGTACATAAAAAAGAAAAAAAATGTACTTACCTGGAGCTTCCTCCAGCCCCTTGGAGCTGTCCTGTGCCCTGCCACAGCTCCGCTCTCAGCTGATGGCCCAGGTGGACCCCTCTGGTGCAGATGCTGACCTCGCCAGGTCGGCATTTACTGCGCATGCACGAGAGCCGTTTGCAGTCGCGCTGATGTCATCTGTAGTGTGCTGCGCAGGCGCAGTAGTTGTGAGGTGTGCTGTGCAGGCACCGTAGTTCTGCGCCGGCGCAGAACACTCCAGATGACGTCAGAGTGACCGTGAGCGGATGCAGCAGATTGGGACTTTGCATTTAGGGATCACCGATTGTGTTGTGGCTTTGTGTTTCATTAGACAGTGTAAACACATCCTATTAATAACATTGGATGCATTTACCGTCCGTTTTTGTGTTTACTAGCTTTCCGGTAAACACAGCTTTTTTCTCTTCGGTGTGAAGCAAACTTAATCAAAAATGTCGATCACTTGACATTAATGGTACCTTTGTACGTCTTTCTACATTAATGTGTATTCTTCTTAGGCTTTTTTCCACTGCAAAATGCAGATTGAAGATGCAAATCTATGCAATTTTTCCTGTGAGTTTCCTTGCATTTTGATAGTATTGATCACATCCATGTCAGAGCACCCCTTTGTAAACCATCTTACATCAATGCTACCTGATCGGGGGGGGGGGCTGGGCAGATAAGGTAACTGCTATCTTCATCGCTCTCCGCTACTTTGGTGGCCTGCAGTATAATACTTTCAGTTTTGCAACCCCTGGGGGCAGGGGGCACGGCCGTGAAGAGACAAAGCTGGCAGCTTTGGAAAGCCTGCAGGAATGCTCCAAGTAGGCGTTTAAACGGGGAATACCTCTCTTACCTTCCAGGAATAGTGAAGACCCCCCCCCCCTCCCCCGCACTGCCTTGGGTACTCTTTAAAGGGAAAAAAATAGTAAAAAAAAATTGGAGAAGAAAAAAAAATACCTGTTGGCCAACTATCAGATTTTTATAAATATGTCAATAAAATGATTTTGTAAGGTAGGATAAATTATATCAGATATTATATATATATATGTGTGTGTGTGTGCATGTGTGTGTGTGCGTGCTTGTGTATGTGTTACCCCTGGTATCTTGCACTGAGATATACTACATTCAGAGAGGAATTCATCGCAAGTAATTTTTAAACAGCTTTTTCTGAAGGTAGCATAATCTCATGGGTAAACTGCACCTCAATCCTCTCCTACTTAGTGTTTCTTCATTATGGCTATTGGCGTTTTCAACCTCCAGTAATTACATAGCTGACATTAAAATTGATGAATATACAAACCCTTATATATGGTTATTTTGTGCCATTCTACTTTTCTATAAAACAAAAAATTCCATAACCCATATAATATCTACAATGTATTTTAACCAATGTTACACATAAATACACACAGGTACATATATGTTATACTTCACATTCTGTTGAAATCACATAATGAAAATTCTCAGCGTTTCTCCTCACCTCCTCTGCAGGGACCATAATATATTCTGACAAATGAGTGCTTTAAAATGTAGGCCACTAGGACACAGGCATTTGCCCTTCTCTGTCCACCTTTCCTCTCTCACAGGTTTAGCTGCACTGCATTCTACAACTGTTAACTGGAACACACAACTACCTAATCAGATCTGAATTAAGACTCCATTACCATCTATCTAGCATAATACTACCACATTGTCACATAAAATATAGACAGCACAGGAAGGTTCATCCTTATACGAGGGAACTTTGTCATTTGTGATTTTTTCATTAGATCATTCCATCCAAAATGGGACGAGCATCCGATCAGGCCAATCTATAGCAAACGGATGTCTATTGTAGATCCCTGATCTTTAAATCATCCATGCTATGTAAGCCTATGTTCTGTTGTAATATGCCCTTTGGTTCCCTCCTTAGTGATCCTCAGATGAGAGAGCCATTTAATGATGAAAGGGCAAAGGATTTCCTACCCTGTCATTAGTGATGTCCTCATAACACCTGAAACAAATCGATATAAACAGGGCCGCTGAATGTTCCTAAATCACATGACCTGCGTGTGTTACATTAGATATCCCCATTCATGGGTCTAGCTTACTGCACTTGATGTAAGAGCACATGAAACAACAGCACAGAGCCCTATGGTTATTCAAGAGCACTGTCACTGGATGATGATTGATCACTGGACCTGTGTCTTCCACCTTGTAATTGTACAAACAATGGAGAAGGGGGTGGGAGGACTGTAATCTGGCAGACCGATCACAGGAGATCCATTCGATCAGGCAAATGGCCAGTTAAACAATCTGCTTATTTTCTGCAGATTTCCCATAATCAGGAAAGCAAACAGATGCATCCTAATGTATTTGCATTCTCAAAGAAAAGCCCTCCATTAAGAAAACATTCACTGTGAAAACATCAAAAAAACTCTTGCTATGGCACAGGCATTGACAGGTTCTCACAAGAGCTTTCATCACACACTGACTGCAAAACATTCTTTGCATACATTTTTAAGTTCATCTAAACCAGTGTTATATAGTATTGTGCAGACTGTGTGTTATTTTCAAATCAGGATATGGGAATGGCTTTTACCACTGCTACCTCACAGTAATGGGTGGACATTCTCACACACAGTGGCACAGCAGCTACTGTAAGTAGATAGCATTCTTGGCTTGCAGTGCTATAGTCCCAGATTCATATTACAGTCAGGACACAATCTGCATGGAGTCTGTAAGGCCTCTTGGACATCTCAGTTTCCTCTGGTAGCTCTGATTTTTCCCATGAAATTATCACTAGTTTATGGTAAAGGCATTAACTTGTAAGCCACAACAGAAAAACAATGTGACTAGTTAACCGTTTCCCTATAGATATGACTAGCTAACCGTTTCTCTATAAAGTTCTGGCCAATAGGTCTAAGCACTATATAAAATGCATAAGAGTAGCATTATTTAAGCTGCATTCCTCTCAAAATACCTTCAGTATAATCAGTAGCTGAATCTAAAATGGCCTTGGCACAGAAAGCATGAATGCTGATTACTTCATGGACCCTAAACACTTGGAACATTGCTGAAAATTTTGGAGGCTTTCCCATTTCAATTAGTGTTGATCGAACAGTGTTCGCCACTGTTCGTTATTCCCAGAATATCGGGGTGTTCGGGTTTGGCTCAAGCTCAGCCGAGCACCATGCGGTGCTCAGCTACGCAGTTCGGGGGCCCGCACAGGCCCATTTTGGGGGGCTGGAGGGGACGCAGCATGAGGGGAAAGTCATGGCCACAGTCGGCGGGGAGGGGGGGCGGTCCCCCCCTTCCTCACCTCGGGGCTCTCCCCTCTGCGCTCCCCTCCAGCTTAAATTGGTGTGTGGGCTGGGCACTGGACAGCGGCGGGCAGCGGGCAGATACATACCTTCCGTGCATTCCACGGATACTCCTCGCTGTAGCGTCTGATGCAACTTCCTGGAAAACAGAAAGTTGCGTCAGACACTAGAGCAAGGAGTATCTGCGGTGGAACGCACGGAAGGTATGTATCTGCCCACTGCCCGTCGCTGCCCAGTGCCCAGCCCACACACCAATTTAAGCTGGAGGGAAACGCAAAGAGGAGAGCCCCGAGGTGAGGGAGGGGGGGACCGTCCCCCCTCCCTGCCGCCTGTGGCCATGGCTTTCCGCTCATGCTTCGTCCCCTCCAGCAGGCATGCTCGGGTCCCCATAGACTTTCATTAGGCTCGGTGTTCGGCCGAATATGCCGAACATCTGGACCATGTTAGGCCGAGCCGAGCTCGAATATCTGGGTGTTCGATCATCACTAATTTCAATACTGTTTAGAGCTAAATAGCCCTTAAATACTCATTCACCTTAGTGTTGAGCTACGCATAGGTTTGCCAATTGTAAAAAAATTCCAAGTACAACTTGCTCGGCTGCGACGGGGGGACGGGGCAGTTTAACTTACCCATGTTTCCGCCTATAGCCTATGTGCTGCAGAAACCAATCACTCATGGGTCACTTCACTTTGAAGGAGGAAGCATGGGGGAGGAAGCATGGGAGTGATGTGGAACCCAAGTGCAACAACAGGGAGCACATCGGCTATAGGAGACAAAATGGGTAAGTTAACACCCTCCCTCTCTTCCCTCGTACCCCCCTCCACCCCCCCCCCCCCCACTGCAGCACCCACAGTCAGAATTATCGATCACACCAGATGGAAGATCTCGCTCAAAATGGGACAAGGTGTGTGGTAAATGATGACCTTCCATAGGGGCAAAACTAGGCCTTTGACCAGGACTTTGGAGCCGGCTGATGACTGCCCTTCCAAGTTAATAGTGCCCCTTGCAGAGTACTCGCAGCAGCAGACAACACTCACCTGTCTGGTAGGTGTGCTCCCGTTACTCTGTGTTCTACCATCTCCATAACCGAGTACCAGCACCTGTTCTCTTTGACCAGGTAATATGTTACGCGAGTATGTACATGCTGCCGGGTCACAGTGAGCAAACACAGGTGTACTCGGCAGGAACCACTATCAATTGGGGGAGACCTGGGGGGCCCGTCAACCGACTCTGTAGCACCAGGATGACAGTTCTATCTGCGATGGTTCCATATATTTTTTTATACATTTTAACCTAAAATCTATTTTAAAAAATCTATGTGAAGTATGTGGCAGGAATCGGCCTCACTCTGATCAGATCTCAATTAGAAAGCACAATAGGTGTCCATCTTTAAATGTTAAATCTTTTTACCATACCTGTCCCTCAAAGAAACTCACAATCTAATCCCTACAATAATCATAGTCTTAGGTCCCTTACGTAGTCTAAGGTCAATTTTTGTTGGGGAATCAATTTACAAATACGTTTCTGGAATGTGGGAGAAAACCAGAGTGCATGTAGGCAACCAAAATAAACACAGTAGAAAATATAAATTCCATACAGATAGTTTCATAGCCAATCATAACCAGCACTCCAAGGTGGGAGTGCTCCCTACTATGCCACATTACAGTATATATAGTGTGTAATTTGTGAAGACATAAGACATTGCATTAAGAGCATGCACTGGCATACAATATCTAATTCCACTGCACCAGATACAGTAGCTACACAATGGCTATCTTCTTGTGGCATAATGCATGATCACTGCACATCCATACTATGATATACTACTACGGTATCAACAGGCCTGATAAACAAAATGCATCTCACATTGTCTTAGCACTCTGCAGTAAAACAATCAATTGCCATCAGTGAGAATTGCCAACAACTGCCAGTCAGAAGAGAACAGCACCCAGGAAATGTAGAACTTTAGTATTAGCATAACATGGGTGACTAAACCAAAGTGAAGAACAACCCTACAGCCATGGTACTTAAAAATCCTGAAAAAGACATTGCATGAAAAAAAGACTTTGTTTTTTATGACCACAAGCTCTATTTCAGGTTTTACAAGTGAAGAATGGCTAAAATATCTGTATTTTGCCAGGAATGGCCATACATTTAGACATCATTAATTTACCTTGCCAAATTTTTCCCTTGGTGCTAGTTTTGCCTACAGCCATTCGGCCTCTAGAGAAACAAATTGCTAAGAGAAAGAGTGGGAAAGTAGATGCTCTTTTTAATACAACATTAATCTATTTGAAAAATAAGATAGCAAACCCCTTACCTTGAACTGACAATCGCATGTTACGCTGTCTCCAATCCTTAAGCATTCTCCATCAAATTTACAGGTATTGGTGTCACACAGAAAAAGATCATTTTCTCTGTCATCAAATCCTCAAATATAAAGAAGAGAAAATTCAGTTTTAGGAAAACTCGATCAGCAAAATGATCAGAAAATAGTTTACTGAAATAGATTCATCATTCAAACATTGCAGATACCACTATTTCCGGAAGGACTGCAATGTAGCATAGGATACAGGGACAATATGCATTCATCTTTCAGAGGAAAAGAGCATATTTTGGTGCATAGTGTAAAATCAATCTTTGCAAAAATGTTCTAGCAATAAAATACAATTCCCTTCACGTTAATGTGAAGTCATAAAGAACAATGCTAGTTTTGGGGTTTTTTTTATTCCGCATACTATTGAGAGGAGAGATATATTTTGACAAAACTTAAAATGGCAAAAAAGAAAGGTGTGACTAACTTAAAATCATATTCAGGGCAGGCTTTTCCTTGTATTTTTCTTTGCATAGAAGAGATTTGGGAAGAGATGCATCAGATATATCAGTATACAGCTCGGAAGACACAACATTAAACACAATACTTAGACTTCAGATCCATTAAGATTTAGCTGTATTGATTCTTTCATCACGATGCTCTGTTTGAAACCACATCAGCATATTAAAAATGAAGGAAGAGTCAGCAGGACAATAGCTCTGAGTCTGTAACATATTTATACTATTCTGTGTTGTGCTTTCTAATTTTGAAGGTTGCATTTTAAACAGAAGCAAAATATTTAAAAAGGGTGGGGTACAGGAGGCTAGCATGTCAGACGCAAACAGTGCTCTTGTAAGCTATAGTATGGAACTGGGCTACTTGTAGCCTTGATAGCAGCTGCTACCTGTCATGGCTGGAGCACCACATGATTCCAGTAGCATCTCAGCTTAAAGCAAGAGAGCCAACAAGAATGCATCAAGCAAACTCCTATGGCTGATGAATGGATGCTCCCTTGTACTACTTCTGTATCTGTGTTCATTCCAACGCTGTTAAGCCACACCCACATTATACTATTGAGGAGGTGTGGCTGGAAGAACATGAACTGGAGCAGATGGCATTCCTCCATTCACAGATGGACCACTGCTGATATTCCTTGGTCAGATCAGTAGCCTACTGTACAGCCAGGTATATGATGTTGTGTGCATTCCGATAATGGTCACTGGAATCACTATCATACTGTGACATGAAATGTTATATTTCATGGCATTGCCTTAGCCCTTGGCCGCATTGCATTATGTGAACCCCACTTCAGAAGATATTTCAACTTGTCTCAGTAAAATTCGTTATAGCACGAGATTAAAAATGATATAGACTACTTAGAGACTTCAAAGTCTGTTTTAGTTAATTGAAGTATTAGGGAATGTTTGGAAAGTAATTATAGATCACTCCTAGCAAATAATGACATACCGAATAGTTGCTGAAAAGTACTACAGATGATGTTAACCAAATCAGGGCGTGCTTGGTAACCACCCTGTTTTCTAAGGGGTATAGTCTATAGACATGCTTAGCCACCCTATATTCCTTGCAATCAGCCATCAAGAAGCACTTCCTGCATAACAAATTATGTAGTGGGAGCTTTTACTTTCTGTCTGGTACAATGTAAATTAGGCAGAGCCTGATCATCCACAAGGTAATCCTAGTTAGTTGCCTAGGGCCTGGAGAGAGTCTAGGGGCCTGGTTGATGCTCCCCCCACCAAATGTAAAGGCCCATACACACAAGGCACAATTGTCTGAAGCAACACAGGGCGCGCACGTTGCAGCGACGGTTTGTACGTGTGTACAAGGCAAGCTCCACGAACCGTCGCTAGTCCAGGTTGTCGCCGGGCGATTTAACTGGTCAATCACCAGCTACCTTTGTCGCAGGAACTGTCGCTAGTCTACTGGCGGTATGAACGTGTATACGCTGGTCTCTTGTGTACACTTGTGTCGCTTGCGACAGTTCAACGCCACTTCCTGTGCGCTGCTCTGCCCAAGGTTTCCTACTTGCTGTAATCACTGACAGATGAATGGAACTGCACACTATGCAGGCGTAATGTACTTGTATGGTGATGTGCACATTTCTCTCTACATATATGTATACTTATATACTTACATAGCTTAATTATGTGCAGTCAGTTGTATGATGCTGCATATACAGCACATGAGTATATATGTAGTTATTTATGTCTGTGTTGGCTGTACACGGGTGTCCGTGAGTTGGAAGCCGCGCACAGTATTTAGTCCAGTTTTGTCTCTACGTGTGTATGGGATGTTTAGCAAGCGACTACTGTATCTGAGAGACAATTTCCGTTGTGTCGCGCACCTTTAATCGCTGTGTGTAGATAAGTGTCGCTGCTGAGAACTGTCATTGCCGGATACTCTCAACAGTCTCTTGTCTCCATGCAACTGGAGACATCCGTTCCTCGTGTGTATGGGCCTTAACTTAAAAAGACAGTTGATCAAAAGTTGCTATCTTGCCTAGGACCTCATTACCCTTTTATGAAATTAGCCCTATAACCGCCCTTGAACAGGCTTTCTCTATGGTCTTGGCAATGCTCAGTCCTACCTTATCATCATTTCTTTGGTAACAGTTTTGATTTTTGGTATATGTTATGCAAAAATGGAGTACAAGAGTGTAAACATTACATACCATAGCTGGGCCAGGGGATTTCAAGATTTTTGGGCTACTGAGCATGTGCAAAGAGGCATAGTTAATAGACTGTCCTAACAGAATAAACTTTAGTCATATGTTACAGAGTTAATAACCCATAACAAATCTCCCATTGTCTACATAAAGAATACCATTATTTATACACCAGCATCAGTGGATTACTAGTGATAAAAGATGTAAGGCTAAGCTAATGCTTGCGCCTGTATCACACACAATCACCTAATTTTCTTATTAAATAGGATTATAAGTGACAAAGACGATTTTCGCATCCAACAACTCCAGTGTCCACCTTTCCTGTTATAATTGCCATGTTTCACAACTTAGCACCAGTCATGACCTGAGGCTGAAATTTGGATAAGGTTGCCATAGTTAAATTGATGCAGCAAAGCAGCATTTTGTATTTCAGCCCTGAATTTGTTTTTTTTTTTTAAACTGTATTAAAGAGTACTATCTGAATAACCAATTAATTCTTTCTTCAGCACTGGAAGCCACTACATGGCCCAGTAATCACAGGGCTTGCTTTCTGTTAATTATTTCATTCAATTATTGTTAAAACCTAAAAAAAAAAAAAAATAGTCTTCACCATGAAAAATCAAAGGCTTGGAACACATGCAAAAAGCACATCAACACATTCATGCTTTAAGTATCCATAAAATAATCAAAGTAAACACGAGTAAACATTCTGCAAGATGTGAATGTTTATGTTTACAGGAAGCTTCATTTTTGACAAACAGCATATACTTAAGCAATCCAATCGTTCTCTTCTTGTGCCAAACTACTGTAGTCTATCTATGGTTTGTATGCTTTCTTCGGTTTTGATTGTGCATTGGTTTATGACCAATAACCAGCACTCACTATAAATCAATGATAGAGCTAAGCACGAAATGAAACTTTCTCTTAAGTGCTGTTTATATCACATTTCTCAATGTATCTTGATCACTTGTCAGATGTACAAATGGCTAATACTTGCTCAGAAAAAATAAAGTAGTAGGAATATACTGGGAAAACAGAGGCTTTTTAAATTATCCATTACATATTATCTGTGCTGGTAAAAATCATCTACTATATTGTAGGCACAGTACATTAAACTTTAGAATGTATTATTTTGTAATATTATTGAAGCTATTCTATTGAAGCTATTCTATTGACACACATACCATTAAAACACCAGGATTTCTACTACTATTCTCCATCTCATCCTTGACACTTCAGGATCATGCAGCACTGCTTAGTAGCAAATACTTGATGGGTACACAGACAGGCAGATTTGCCTCTACTTAGCTTATATACCCAGCTCTGAATATTTCATGTTACCAGCATCCTGTGCTACTGATTAAGCCAATCCACTTTTCAACCCATCAAGTTAACTCAATAATTAGGCATACCATACAATAACAACCCCAGTAATGATGTACAGCAGCAGCATCATGAGCCTTGCAAACAGAACAGATCATTTTATACACTTAACTGAAACATGCACAGAGCAGCGACATATGTGCAGATATCTGCAGTATAAGGTCACTTACCGGAACAGTTCCAGCCTGTAGGGGTTTGGCAGTCACTTAAGGAGGTAGGAAAAGCTGCAAGTTTCCCTGGCTGAGCTATGATTAATAAAAGAGATGGTAACAGCAATGAGCAGAGGCAATCAAGTGTCCAGCACGGTCTGTGAGATTCTACAGCCACCATGTCTATAGAGGCAGTGACTCGCAGATGTCAATGGATGAGCAAGGTCTTAGCATGACGGGTTCCCCACAAGCAGCAATATCATTCCTCGGAGGTAACTGCGATCACAACGATTCCAGACGGCCGAGACGGAGCAGATAATGGTACTGTGGAAGACAGAAGGAGCAGTACCGAGAGTGCTGGGAGGGGAAGCAGGAGAGAGGACAGCAGTGAGGGGCGGAGAGAGCTGCATCGAGAGGAATAGCACAGACATACAGCAGCAGCAGAGATGGAAGAGCTTTTTGCATTGCTGACAAAATCACAGGCTGTGAAAGCCCGGCATCCATCCATTATATGTCCATATAATAAAACTAACATATATCAGTTCTTTTATGTGTGCCTATCAGACATTTTATCACATACTGCTAAATATAAACATAACAATATAATCCTGATCACTGACATATCTTAACAGTAGTATGTATTTAGTTGCAATTAAATACAGTTATAAATACACATTGTAATTAATTATTTATAGCTTGTACTCACAGAACACTCACCACCTAATGCCCAAATATGCACCGGGGGAGGGGGTCTCTTGGCGAAACCTCACACATGTGTGGATGAACACAGTCTTATAAAACACAATGCTCACAAAAACACGTTTTGGAAGATTGTTAAAATTAGGCTAAAGCTGGCCACTAACGGTCCAATTTCTAGCGAAAAATTGTTCGAGCGATCAGAAATTCTGATTGGACGAAAAATCGTTCACTACACCATCAACTAACCAATCTTTGCTTCCTATCTGTCACGACCACCAAGAAAATCCAAATTTTCGTTAGACGAAAATTCATTCGGGCGACATTTTTTTCACTCGTTCATAATCGATTGTGTCCACCAATGGAGATTATTTACAACCAATCCAATCAGAATTTCTGATCGCTCGAACGATTTTTCGCTAGAAATTGGACCGTTAGTGGCCAGCTTTAGAGCAGACTACCTCCCAGGATGCTCACCCTGCTAATAAATCCCACTCAGGCAAACCTGCGAGGCCCTGTGCTCAGAGGCTCATAGGTTGCATAGCACAAGTATCTTTTCGCACAAGTTGGCTCAATAAGACATGGAGCTGTAAAGTTAAAATAATGATTTAAAAGTTGCCTAGCATCTAAAATTGATCGGCTGTACAACTTCAGATATGCATTCCATTTAGCGGATATTAAGTAAACTTTTGGGTTGATTAGGGTCATTTAAAAGATAAATAAACTGCTTAGGCTAGGTTCTCAGTGGAGCATTGTGGTGCGGTGTAATGGGCGCATTGTAATGCAAAATGTCGTATTGCGACACAGAAGCAAAACGACGTTCACAGTACAGCGATTGCAATGTGTTCGGTACCCCAACATACCGCATGCAGTGCGTTTACCGCATAATTGTGTTAATCTGTGTACAGTGAAGCATTCTTTTCATTCACTGTATGCTTCACTGTATGTGACGGATAACCTGTGGCACCGCTTACCCGTTCCATTGCATTGCTTTCCCGCTGTTACAGGGAATGCAACTCAACTCTGGGCACCGGGAACAGATGCCAGTATTAGTCAACTACTATGGATCAGTGGACTATTACAATAGTAAAATATTAGTAATTTTACGGATATTTCCCCCCCTTCGATGCCTAAACCTAACTACCCCCTCCAATACTTAACCCCAAGCTTTGCCTAATTCTAAAGGATCCCTAAACCTATGCCTAACCTTAACCTATGCCTAACCCTAAAGGACCCCTTAACCTATGCCTAACCCTAAAGGACACCCAAACCTATGCCTATGCCTGTAGAGATCCCCAAAATGATACCTAACCCTACATCTACAAAGAAATCTATAAAGGACATGGGGTAGGGGAAAAAAACACAAAAAGAGCGCACTCAGAGGACTGATGATAAAAGGGAGACCAGCCGGTCGTAGACAGATCTCACCTGATGTGGTGGCTGATATGCCCTTATGGGTATTATCAGCTTGCAGGCTTTTGTCCCTCTCAGACCAGGGACCGGGTCAGAAGCAGGCTCTTTGTCCAAAGGGATCCTGTGGCTGGAAGCAGTATATCAGGAGCAGCTGTCTGGTTTGTAGCCGTTGTTGTCCCAGCACTGGCTCTAACACCAGAGTTGCAGGCACCTGTGGGCTGTATAAGACTTAATCCCTTGGCAAGGAGAGTCTCATTGCTAAAAAGTTGGCAATCCACACACTGCTCTGTTCAGATACACCACAGCAGTGGCTGGGGGGTGAGCAGTAGCACATTAGTGGCTGAAAGAAAGCACAGGAGACCCGTGCTGGAAGTAACTGATTCTTTAATTAAAGTAACAAATACAACTAGTTTCAGGAGGCCATTCCTCCTTTCTTCAGGCAAAGCCTGAAGAAAGGAGGAATGGCCTCCTGAAACTAGTTGTATTTGTTATATTAATCTGAACAGAGCAGTGTGTGGATTGCTAACTTTTCAGGAAGGAGACTCTCCCTGCTAAGGGATTAAGTCTTATACAGCCCACAGGTGCCTGCAACTCTGGTGTTACAGCCAGTGCTGGGACACCAAGGCTACAAACCATACAGCTGCTCCTGATATCCTGCTTCCAGCCACAGGATCCCTTTGGACAAAGAGCCTGCTTCTGACCTGGTCCCTGGTCTGAGAGGGACAAACAGTGGTGCTCACCGCCAGGTCGTGATCACGCTTACGCGTGGATTCACGACCATTTTGATGCATTCCGCCTCGGACACGCTAAGCCGTGAATAGATTTTCAACCACGAAAATCTGCTTAGGCTTCGCGTGAATGCGGACAGAAATCCGCATTCACGCTCGTGAAACCCGGCGCTGAAGTCGTGGTTAGCGGAAATGCGTCAAATTATGCGGAAGTGACACATTGCAGGCCAATCAGAGGGCCCCAGCCAGGCCCTAGCAACCAATCACAGGAGGGGAGCTATGCCCTCCCCTCCTGAATATAAAGCGGCGGCCATGATGGAAAAGCTCTGTCCTTGCTAGACTGTGGTGCTGAGAGGATTATCTCCAGGCCATTGTTGTTTGAGCAAGTGCATTTATTGTGTTAAAAACAAAGCGTTTTTTTTGCTAACACTGCTCTTATACTGTACACAGTTAGCTAGTCAGTGAGTGATTGCTGTAGTTAGTTGTAGTCAGTGTAGTGTAGTGGGAGTGTGGGAGTCTAGTGATTATTTAACTGTGTGTAGTGCAGGCAGGGTAAGTGCTGCAGTGTAGTCAGTGTAGTGGGAGTGGGGATTATCTGTGTGTAGTGCAGGCAGGCAGGTTAGTGCAGCTGCAGTGTTCACTTGTATATTCCAGTGACAGTTATACACTTGTACTATTTGCAGGCAGCCAGTCACACCGACGGCGCCGCCACTCTCTGCCAGCGCTGTTCATTCATTCTGTCAGTGACCTTGTGCCGTGCCCAGTGCCCACTGCTCGCTCGCTGGCATATAAGCATCTCATTACACAGTGTGACATCCTTGTGTGCCCACTGCATCCTTCAGTGACCTAGTTGTATATCCAGTGCCCACTGCATCCTTCAGTGACCTTGTACTGTGCCCACTGCATCCTTCAGTGACCTAGTTGTATATCCAGTGCCCACTGCTGTGCCCACTGCATCCTTCAGTGACCTTGTACTGTGCCCACTGCATCCTTCAGTGACCTAGTTGTATATCCAGTGCCCACTGCTGTGCCCACTGCATCCTTCAGTGACCTTGTACTGTGCCCACTGCATCCTTCAGTGACCTAGTTGTATATCCAGTGCCCACTGCTGTGCCCACTGCATCCTTCAGTGACCTTGTACTGTGCCCACTGCATCCTTCAGTGACCTAGTTGTACATCCAGTGCCCACTGCTGTGCCCACTGCATCCTTCAGTGACCTTGTACTGTGCCCACTGCATCCTTCAGTGACCTAGTTGTACATCCAGTGCCCACTGCTGTGCCCACTGCATCCTTCAGTGACCTTGTACTGTGCCCACTGCATCCTTCAGTGACCTAGTTGTATATCCAGTGCCCACTGCTGTGCCCACTGCATCCTTCAGTGACCTTGTACTGTGCCCACTGCATCCTTCAGTGACCTTGTACTGTGCCCACTGCATCCAGTGATTCATTACTAGCAACATGTCTGGCAGGGTTTCGCGGGGTGAGAGGAAAGGGAGTTCAATTGCCTCAGCCACTTCTGGGACTGCTCCACGTCCAGGGAGAGGACGCCCAGCTGTACGTGGTCGTGATGCAGCAGAAAGGGGGGCAGCAAAGCCTGGGCCGAGTCAGCGGACGCCATTGTCCAAATATTTTAAAGTTTCTGGTCCCCGTGTGGTGGTTGAGCAAATGGAACCTGACGTACTCATGGACATCATGACTTCCTCCCAGACCTCTACTGTGAGCACCACTCCAAGCAGCAGCAGCAGCCAACGTCCCACGCTTGTTGTGACATCCACCCCAGCACCCACTGGTCAGCAGCCCTCCCAGGATGACAGCGTTCTGTCCCTCAGTCCGGCATCTGGGAACCTGCTGATGCAAGAAGCTCAGGACTTACTGGGGACTGATGTGGCAGAGATTGAGATCGGGCCACAATCCCAAGCGTTGTTGAGTTCTGGTGATGAAGAAGAGGGGTCTGTGTCTGGGGATGTAGGGACAGAAGAGGAGGCGGGGGAGTCAGAGGAAGAGCTGGATTATGATGATGCTGCTGATGATGACGACGTTGTGGACCCTAACTATATGCAGCCTGCTGAGTCCGTGGAAGAATGGTCAGAGCAGGATGACGAGTCACCTCGGCCTAGGCAAGGATATCGCCATATGTCAGGCAGGGGCAGGGGCATCGGCAGCAGTGGGCGTGGAGGAAGTAGACAGGACACTGCTTCAGCCGGCACCACCACCATGCAACCCCCGGCAACTACTACCACACATTGTTCCGCTGCACCCTCTGCTAGTGGGGGCTGCAGTAAATTAAAGTCACCAGTGTGGGATTGCTTTGAGGAATGTACTGATGCCAAAAGGTATGCGGTGTGCAGGTTATGCAGCAAAAGATTGAGCCGTGGGAAAAGTCTGAGCAAGATGGGTACCTCATCCCTCCAGGGCCACCTGAGAAGCCGCCACTGCCGCGAGTATGCGGACTTTAAGAGGAAGCAGGCACTGCTGGCAGGGGTTCCTGAGAGCAGAAGGCCCACCAGCGCAGCAGCATCATCCCTCCCTCAGGGTCGTGAATCCCCCACAGCAGCAGCAGTAGTAGCACGCAAGCGCTCTTCCACCTCGGCTACTCAGGACACAGACATTGAGGCTGGCAGCCAGTGTTCGTCTCTCTCCTCTGTCTCCCCTGCATCCCAGCGTCGTCAGACCCTGCTGAGCGACACCTTTCAGGGTCTGACCAAGCCTCTGCCTCCAAGCCACAGGCGGATCCGCAAACTAAATGGCTTGCTGGCCCGGGCCATGGCATCACAGCTGCTTCCCTACTCCCTGGTGCAGGAGGGGAGCGCCATGCGGACGCTGCTCCAATTTGGCATCCCCGAGTGGCAAGTCCCCAGTCGCCACTATTTCAGCAGGAGCGCGATCCCAGCACTCCACAAGTTTGCAGTGGAAAACGTGGCCCGTTCCCTGCACTACTCTGTGGGCAAGCGGGTCCACGTGACCATGGACTCGTGGAGTAGCAGATTTGGGATAGGTCGCTACCTGTCCTTTACGGCCCACTGGGTGACACTGATGGAAGGGAGGAAGGACAAGAGCGCATCAGCCCAGCTAGTGGTGCCACCACGCGGGATCAGGGGGGATGCAGAAGGGTCCTGTCACGAAACTCCCTCTGCACCCGGAAAGCAAGCCCGCCTCGGCAGCAGCAGCGCCAAGCCTCGGCACTGCCAAGCCCTTTTAAAATTGGTGACCCTGGGGAAGGAGAGGCTTACGGCCACCAACGTCCTGGCCGCCCTCAGGAAGCAGGAGCGGAGGTGGCTGACCCCCAGAGGCCTGGAAGTGGGGTATGTGGCAGCCGATAACGGGGCCAACCTGGTGGCAGCAGTGCAGCAGGGAAACCTCCAGCACATCCCCTGCTTGGCCCACGTGCTCAATCTTGTGGTGCAGCGCTTCTTGCGCACCTACCAGGGGATGAGTGAGCTGCTGCAGGATGCCTGTGGTACGCTTTTTCCCCCTGTCAGCCACTGCCTCTGCACTCTTGTCCACCTTACAGCAGCAGTATGGAAGGCCACAACACCGGCTGATCATCGACATGCCAGTTTGCTGGAATTCGACTCTGGCCATGTTGGAGCGGCTGTGTCAGCACAGGCTGGCTCTTAGGGCCTACATGCTAGACCCAAGTGTCCCCAGCAACCAGCAAGTCCCCATGATTACTGCCACTCAGTGGACACTGATGCAGCAAGTATGCCTGGTGCTGAGTCCCTTCCTGGAGGCAACCAAGATGGTCAGTGAGGAGCGGGCCTCTGTGTGCCAGTGGGTGCCCTTGGTTTGTCTACTGGAGCAGGCAATGGACAATTTAATTGAGTGTGGGGATGAAGCCCTGAGGCAGTTGGAAGAACAGGAGCAGATGGCAGCACAGTCCAGCTCAGAGGAGGGCTCACAGCAGGTAGTGGAAGAGTTGGAGGTCCCTAACCTGAATGAGGAGGAGGAGGAGGAGCAGAGTGCAGCAGGCATTGTACGTGGATGGCGGTTTGAGGAGGACAAGGACATGGCACAGGAAGAGGACAGGCATGCGTTATGGGACAATGGCGAGGACGAGGAAGATCTTGCTGGCAGGGCCCACTTGTTTCCCATGGCTGTGCACATGTTGCGCTGCCTTCGCAGGGACCCCCGGGTGATCCAGATGCGTTCAAGGGAGGACATCTGGATTACCTTGATGCTTGATCCCCGTCTGAAGGGGAAGCTGGGAGACTTAATGACGCCATCCACCACCGAGCAATGCACAAGGGAGTTGAAGGAGGCCCTTGTGCGCAGACTACTGGAAGCATTCCCCCAGCCTTCCACCCCCACTGTAACTGCTCTGCCAAGCCAGCAAGAGGTGCCTGCCATTGCCACTAGCAGCACAACAACAACCACCAGCACCAGCAGCAGCAGCAACTGGCGCCCCGGAGACCTGAAGAGCCTAAGCAAGAGCCTGTATGCAGTGCAGCAGCCCAGAACAGAGGTGCCCACCACAGCATCCACCACCAACCAGCACAAGCAATGACTGACCACCATGGTGTCTGACTATATGGGGTCATCCAGCGGGCTCAATGACACCGACAGCCCCGTGGACCCCTTGGAGTACTGGGTCAAGAGACTGGACATCTGGAGCGAGCTTTCCCAGTACGCCCTGGAACTCCTATCCTGCCCTCCTTCCAGTGTCCTCTCAGAGAGATGCTTTAGTGCGGCCGGTGGCGTGGTCACAGAGAAGCGCTCTCGGCTCTCCCACGCCTCTGTGGACAAACTCACCTTCCTGAAAATCAACCAGGCTTGGGTGGAAGGTGAGTTCCTGGCCCCTATTGTCGGACACAGGGGGACATGAAGTGGCTGCTGCATGTGCTGTTGTTAACTATGCCTGCCTTTATAAAGACAGTTACTACCTGCCTAGTGCCTACCTTGGTTAATTTTTTGGTGTTATGGTACTACTACCAGTAAGTTGCCATGGTCCTCCTGCTGAACTGACCGCCCGCTTTGTCCTCCTGACTCAGTCGCTACTACACTCTGCGTTCACACTGCCCGGGTCACTGGGTGCATTTAATTTTTTGGCCAGCACTATGACGCTGTGCTACTACTACTACCACCAGTATGTTGCCATGGTCCTTCTGTGCTGCTGAACTGACCGCCCGCATTGTCCTCCTCCTCCTGACTCAGTCGCTTCCACCAATGTACTCTGTCTGCGTTCACACTGCCCGGGTCACATGGGTGCATTTAATTTTTTGGCCAGCACTATGACGCTGTGCTGCTACTACTACCACCAGTATGTTGCCATGGTCCTTCTGTGCTGCTGCTGCTGCTGAACTGAACGCCCGTTTTGTCCTCCTCCTCCTCCTGACTCAGTCGCTACCACGGTACCACCAATGCACTCTGTCTGCGTCATCACTGCCCGGGTCACCGGGTGCATTTAATTTTTTGGCCAGCACTATGACGCTGTGCTGCTACTACTACCACCAGTATGTTGCCATGGTCCTTCTGTGCTGCTGAATTGACCGCCCGCATTGTCCTCGTCCTCCTGACTCACTCGCTTCCACCAATGTACTCTGTCTGCGTTCACACTGCCCGGGTCACCGGGTGCATTTAATTTTTTGGCCAGCACTATGACGCTGTGCTGCTACTACTACCCCCAGTATGTTGCCATGGTCCTTCTGTGCTGCTGAATTGACCGCCCGCATTGTCCTCGTCCTCCTGACTCACTCGCTTCCACCAATGTACTCTGTCTGCGTTCACACTGCCCGGGTCACCGGGTGCATTTAATTTTTTTGCCAGCACTATGACGCTGTGCTGCTACTAGTACTACCAATATGTTGCCGTGGTCCTTCTGTGCTGCTGAACTTACCGCCCGCCTAGTCCTTCTCCTGACTCGCTACCACCACTGCACTCTGCGTTCACACTGCCCGTGTCCACTGACAACTCTGCTGCGATGTTATTGCCAATTGCTGCAAAAAAAAAAAAAAAAAAAAAAAATTACAAAAACCTCTCTGGGGCCTTTTTGGCATCAGCCACTCATCCTCCTCCAGCGGTACCTTCGCCGCCAAGTGCCATTGGAACTCGCCTTCACCTCTTTGATTGCTTAACGCGTATATCCCTTTTTAAAACCACGTATTACCAATTAATAGCCCCATTTACAGTGGTGATTTGTCTTTAAAAGTCATTAAAAAAAAAAAAAAAAATTGGAATTTTTTATGTTGAAGTTATGTTGCCCCTTATCACCTTGATAATCCATGCAATTTGGGGGATTGTAGCATGTATGGGGGCTTTGTTATTAACGTTTAAAGAAAATCCGCCTCCGGGGTGGGAATCCACACGTGATTACGCCATTCACGGCAGAAAATCCGCGTGGTTGCGTGGACGCGGACGAAAATCTGCATGCGGCGGGGCCGAATGCGGATTTTTTTTGCAACCATGTGGATTGCCGAATTCGTGGATGAGGCACATCCGAGCATCCCTGGGGACAAAAGCCTGCAAGCTGATAATACCCATAAGGGCATATCAGCCACCACATCAGGTGAGATCTGTCTACGACCGGCTGGTCTCCCTTTTATCATCAGTCCTCTGAGTGTGCTCTTTTTGTGTTTTTTCCCCTACCCTATGTCCTTTATAGATTTTTCTGCCACTGCAAGTGGACCACACAGAGCAGCACCGACTTCCATCACCCAACACATCCTCTACATATAGAAGAATTTTATCCAGCTCGCTCCCCCTGTTCTCATTTCAGCACGGGGTTATTTAAGTTTACCTATCTGTCTACAGCTACAAAGAGGCTTTATACGTTAATAAAAAAGCGGGTACTGGGGCCACTTGCTATACAAACTGCAGCAACATTTTGGTTTGGGTTTGCTGCACTCAGATTAGCTGCTTCGCAAATGACTTTAGCTTTCTCTCCTCCAGCGCCACTGTCTGTACAGGAGAACTTCACAACTTCACCCCATGGACAGGGCTGCCGCTAGGTAGAAACGACCCACGCAGTGGCTTGGGCCCTGCTGTGCCTGCAGGGATCCTCTGACAACCCCCCTGCCCTGCAGAATTGTGATTTTGAAGAATTGTGAACTCACATGTCCACGATCCAGTGCTGAATGTCACTGCTCTTCTCTTTTACTTAGCATCTGTCAGGCCCAGATTTACATCACAGGAGCCTATAGGCACAGATACCTCAGGCACCCTAGATTCCGCCATCCATGAACCTACAAACACCAGCAATGCAAGTGTGCAGGCTGTTCCAGCTGTCACTTCTCCCTTACTTCCCTTGCCCATCATAGGTAGTTACAGGTGCCCCTTAGTATTAGAGAGCCAGAGCTATACTCAGTATTAACTAGCTAGAGGTGCCCCCGACCTGGGTTAGTAATCTCTCATTTACACTCTGCTCGGGACTCTGCATAGGTAAGGCTGGAGTGAGGCACTTGGGAAGGGGATGAGCTGCCTTTCCATCATCAGGCACCTGTAGGCACATGCCTACAGTGCCTTATGGTAAATCCAGCCCTGGCGTCCGGTCACCATGGTTCCGGTCCATGCCTTTCATGATAACATCAGTTATGTGCCACTTGGGTCCACAAAAACAACCTTAGCAGCACCCCTGCCCATGAAGATTCTATAGCAGTATAGACCAAATGATGAGACCTACCCAAACTCAATCAAGATAAGCCTTAAAGGATACATCTTACAGAAAAGCTTTACTCACCTGGGGCTAATTCCAGCTCCTAGAAGTCTGTTAGGTCCTAGGTTTTGTTCTGAGCTAGGCCTCCACTATCCCCTCTGACAGATCGCGACCCATGGCCAGGTCGGGGTATTTTGCGCATGTACCTCTCATAATCGTGCCCTCACCTCCAGGTGCACTCTGCAGTCTGTACTTGCGCAGTTCAGTTCTCTCTAAACTGTGCAAGCCCAGAACGCTCACAATGATGGGAGCACGATCATGCGCAGAAGAACCCGGTTGTGAGTTGTGATCTTACGGAGGGGAGAGCGGAGGCCTGGCTGGCTCAGAGCAGAACCATGGCATGGGACCTAACAGACTTCTAGGAGCTGGAAGAAGCCCCAGGTGAGTAAAACTTTTCTTTTTTTTTAAATCGGCAGATGTATCTTTTCAGATGGCCACACACCATGCAATTTTTATATTTCTTTTCAATTCAAGAATTACAATCAATTTTTCTGATTGATTTTGACATCTGAAAAATCTGGCCAATGTGCATTAAATATTTATCAAAATATGAAAATAAATGTTTAAAAACTGTTTGGGTTTTCAATCAAGATCAACTTTTATAAAGAATAAAACAATTTGAAAATTGATCAGAATTCTTGAATGAATAACCAATTGATATTATCAAATTCCCCAAATTGAATCATTTTATTGTATTGTGTGTGGCCACCTTTAGGCTAGGTAAAAGCAGAAATGTAAGGGAACGGTACAGTACCTATCATTATCCGTGGATTGCATTGCATACAGTGAAACATACAATCAATGAAAAGTATGCTTCATCATAGTTACATAGTTATTTTGGTTGAAAAAAGACATATGTCCATCGAGTTCAACCAGTATAAAGTCACTATTAATGCGCACCTTTTGCAGTTTCGCACTGCATGCAATGCGTTAGGATGACACATGGTGTTAAAGCGCAGCGGCCGCACTGTGTCTGTTGCATTGGCGCTGCATTGCAGTACAGTGTTCTGAGTTACAATGCAGCCATTACACTGCACTGCAATGCACCACTGTGAATGTAGCCTTAGGCTGGGTTCACAACGTGCGCATTGCATAATAAATGGGTTGTAGTGTGTGCGTGAACTACAATGGATACTGCAAGTGTTATACCACACACATACTGCAAAGCTTGCATGCAGCGATCTAGAAGTATGTGATCCGTTACAATGCAGAGAAGTGAACAGGCCCGTAGAATTGGCAGTGAGTTGACATGCAGAATGATTCTGCAATCCAACTGATGTAGTGTAAATGTAGAATGTGATCAAACTTCCCATTTTTTTCTCCTTTTAACCACTTCCCGACCGCCGTATATACAAATGGCGGCCGGGAAGCGCACCCCGCAAGGACCGCCGTATAGACAAATGGCGGCGGTCCTTGTAGGGGCATGGGCGGAGCGATCGCGTCATCAGTGACGCGATCCTCCGCCGGGAGTCGGAAGCCTGGCATTTTGCCTCTGCTCGCCGGCCACTTAGCAGAGCCGGCGAGCGGAGGAATCTCCGGGATCCACCAATCAGACAGTATAAGGCACTTTGTTAGGTAAACAAAGTGCCTTATACGTGCTTCCTCCTCGCCTCGTGGTCTCATTGTTGCAGAGACCACCAGCGAGGAGGAACCACTCGTAAGTGTATCCAGCAAACAGCTTTTTTTGACCTCAGCCTCCCTGATCACCCACCCCAGGCCTCATACCCCCCCTGATCACCCCAGCAGACCCCTGCCTAGCACCCTTGCACCCCTACAAAACCCCCACCCCCCCCACCTGCCACTAACTAGCGACGCTGCCCCTTAGTTTAGGTCCCTAACTGCCTCCTAGTCACCCCTGATCCCCCCCCCCCTACCTTTAGATCACCCCCAGACCCCATCCCAGACTACCCCCCTGTATACTGTATACATCTGTATACAGCTACCTTACCCTCTGATCCCCCTCTGATCCCCCTCTGATCACCTGTCTATCACCTGTCCATCACCCCTCAGCACCCCCACCCATCAGAGCAGACCCTTACTGCCCCGCGGGGGTAACCGATCACCTGCCCAGGCCCTCGATTGCCCTCATACCCCCCTTCTGATTACATCCCCTGCTCTTTGTTTACATCTGTCCTCCCCAGCAATCACTAACTGATCTTTGATCAGTAACCCCCTGTGTCTGCCTCTCATCAGATCAGGACTCAGTCTGCCCCGTGCAGGCTCCTGATCAACCCCCCACCCCCTCAAATCGCCCTCAGGCCCCCCCCCTAATCACCGTCCAAGTGCATTGTATTTGACTGTGCTGCGCTTGTATTCGATTGTGCTGCGCTTGTATTTGATTGTGCTGCGATTGTATTTGATTGTCCCGTGATCTGCTTCGATTGTCCCGTGATTGCTTGATTGCCTGAGACCCCACTTCCCACCCCACCCAACCCCCCCCTACCACACCCAACCCCCCCCTCCCCCCCCCCACCCCACCACCACCTCCAACCACCACCTTCCGAGTGCATCAGATTTGCTTGTGCTGTGATTGGAGTCGATTGAGCTGTAATTGTATTTGATTGTCCCGTGATCTGCTTCGATTGCCCCGTGATTGTTTGATTGCCTGAGACCCCACTTCCCGCCACACCCAATCCCACCCTCCCCCCATCACCTTCCGAGTGCATCAGATTTGATTGTGCTGTGATTGGAGTCGATTGTGCTGTAATTGTATTTGATTGTCCCGTGATCTGCTTTGATTGCCCCCTGATTGTTTGATTGCCTGAGACCCCACTTCCCGCCACACTCAATCCCACCCTCCCCCCATCACCTTCCGAGTGCATCAGATTTGATTGGGCTGTGATTGGATTCGATTGTGCTGTAATTGTATTTGATTGTCCCGTGATCGGCTTCGCTTGCCCTGTGATTGTTTGATTGCCTGAGACCCCACTTCCCGCCACACCCAATCCGACCCTCCCCCCATCACCTTCCGAGTGCATCAGATTTGATTGTGCTGTGATTGGAGTCGATTGTGCTGTAATTGTATTTGATTGTCCCGTGATCGGCTTCGATTGCACCGTGATTGTTTGATTGCCTGAGACCCCACTTCCCGCCACACCCAATCCCACCCTCCCCCCCATCACCTTCCGAGTGCATCAGATTTGATTGTGCTGTGATTGGAGTCGATTGTGCTGTAATTGTATTTGATTGTCCTGTGATTGCTTGATTGCCTCTGAGACCCCACTTCCCACCAACCCCAATACCTCTCAAATACTCCCTTTTTGCTAGGTAGGTGCTCTTTTTTTCTGGGTAGTCTCGGAGGAAAACCCCATAAATTTAGCAATCCAAAATGGCAAGAAGGGGACTTTCCGATGACGAGGTATACAGGTACATGGACCAGTCGGATGAGTTCTTTTGGGAAGAATCATCCGTCGAATCTTCCGGGTCCGAATTTGAACCTGTAGAAAGCAGTGGTTCCCTGACCGATATTGATGACGAGGCTATGGTCCCGGCTAGAGCCAGGCGTACCAGACCCCAAGTCGTTAGACCGCAGGTGGCGCAGGATCCGCCTCAAGGGCAGCAGGGTGGTGCTAGCGCTGTTGATAGTTTTCTTGGTGAGGCAGGCACCAGCAGCGCAGCATCTCCTGGACTTAGTGCCAGTGCTTCCGTAGACCCTGGCGAAGTGGTGAGCGTCAGCATGGAAGTGGAAACTGGTACGGTGGCAAGTGCAGTAGTACCCCCGTCGCAGCCACCAAGAAGAAGACGGGCCCGTAGTACCCATAGACTCCCAGAGGTGCTGGCACAACCAGATTGGCAATCCCCTGATTCCGCCGCACCCGTAGTGCCCCCTTTCACCGCCCAGTCTGGAGTCCAGGTGGCGACAGCTCATCTAGGAACGGCCCTAGAATTTTTGCAGCTGTTCATCACCCAGGTTCTCTTGGACTTAATTGTGGTTGAGACCAACCGTAAAGCCACACAATTCATCACCGAGCACCCGGAGAGCATGTATGCCCAGCCTTTCAGGTGGAAACCAGTCCAAGTTTCCGACATTAAAATCTTTTTGGCCCTTATCCTTCACTTGGGACTAATGAAACAGAATGTATTGCGGTCGTATTGGTCTACGAACCCAGTACATCATGTTCCCTTGTACCCTGCTGCCATGTCCAGGACACGATTTGAGTCCATCCTGCGCTTCCTGCACTTCAACGACGACAAAACCTGTCATGAAAAGGGCCACCCTGCTTATGACCGGCTCCACAAAATTCGGCCCCTCATAGACCACCTGTCCTCAACATTTGCAGATGCTTATATCCCTGAACAGAACATCTGCGTAGACGAGTCCCTCTTACGCTTTACCGGGCGCCTTGGCATCAAACAGTACATCCCAAGCAAGCGCGCCCGGTATGGGGTGAAACTGTATAAGCTCTGTGAAAGGGCCACAGGCTATACATGTCGTTTTAGGGTCTATGAGGGAAAAGACTCAAAATTGGAGCCGGTCGGATGCCCTGACTACCTGGGGAGCAGTGGAAAGGTTGTGTGGGACTTGGTGTCACCCTTGTTCCGGAAGGGGTACCATCTTTTTGTGGACAATTATTACACAAGTGTGGCCCTCTTTCAGCACTTAAAGTTAGAAGGAATCCGATGCTGTGGCACTGCGCGGCCTAGTCGCCAGGGCTTCCCCCAACGGCTCGTTACCACCAGACTTCAACGGGGGCAGAGGGCCGCCTTGCGTACTGAAGACCTGCTCGCGGTGAAATGGAGGGACAAGAGGGACGTTTACTTTCTGTCCACCATTCACACAGACACGACAGTCCAAATTCAACGGGCAACTAAGGTCATTGAAAAGCCCCTTGTCGTCCACGAATATAATGTCAACATGGGAGGGGTGGACTTCAATGACCAGAGGTTAGCGCCCTATTTAATGACCCGGAAAACAAGACGCTGGTATAAGAAAGTGTCTTTTTATCTGATTCAATTGGCAGTTTACAACAGCTTTGTTCTCTACAGTAAGGCTGGGAGAACTGGATCTTTCCTCCAATTTCAGGAACAGATCATTCTGGACATCCTGTATCCAGGAGGTGCCAGGCCCCCCCCCCCCCAGATGCAACTAGCCGACTGCATGGTAGGCATTACGCCTATCAGATTCCGTGTGCCCCAGGTCAACGCATCCGAAGAAAACGTTGTCGTGTCTGCAGCAGGACTGGAAGAAGGAATGACACCAGTTTTTATTGTCCCCGCTGTCCTGACCAGCCTGGTCTATGCGTAGGGCCGTGTTTTGAGAGGTACCACGAGCAGGTACACTATTAGAACCTAGGGAACTCCAGACACAGGAGTAGGCACACACTCAGTGGTCTTTCGCACATTGTCGCAGGGAGAGGAGAGGTAAGCTTGAAGACCAAACGGGTAAGCATAAAAGTGGGAAGAAGGATCGGTTTCCATGCTTGATATTGCTGATCTGTCCTGGGTTGGCGATATAAGACGGCATGTTTGAATTTCCCTTGAGTGTGGACACCCCCGGTTTATATGTGATTTGGGCCTATGATGATGCTTTAATGCCACACAGAGTCATCTCTATTGGCAGGCATATTGCTGTATCCTACAGGCATAATGCTGTATACTAAAGTTCTGAGGCCCAGTCACATAAGTTGGTGGCTCACCCTGAGTGCAGGGTGGCACGGGGTGTCTCTCTCCTGAGGTTATCACTGCCATTGATGTGGAGGAAGATCTGCCATTGATGTGGAGCAAGGTATGTTTGCCGTTCATTTTTCCTTTCAGCCCAGAGTGCATTACTTGTATACCCAATATAAGGAGTATAGCAGAAACTCCTAATACTGGCCATACATGTAATGATTGCAGAGACCCTAAAATGCCAGGACAGACTCCACAAATGACCCCATTTTGGAAAGAGGACACCCTAAAGTATTATGTGAGGTGCACGGTGAGTTCATAAAAGATTTTAGTTTTTGTCACAAGTTAGCAGAATTTTTTTTTAATTTTTTTTTTAACAAAGTGTCATTTTCCGTTTACTTGTGACAAAAAATAAAATTTTCAATGACCTCACCATTACCCTCATGGAATACCTTGTTGTGTATTCTTTCCAAAATGGGGTCATTTGTGGGGTTTGTTAACTGTCCTGGCAAGTGGGCGGGGTGCTAAATTGTGAGCATCCCTGTAAAGCCTAAAGGTACTCATTGGACTCTGGGCCCCTTAGCGCAGTTAGGGTGCAAAAAAGTGCCACACATGTGGTATCGCCGTACTCGGGAGAAGTAGTATTATGTGTTTTGGGGTGTATTTTTACACATACCCATGCTGGGTGGGAGAAATACCTCTGTAAATGACAATCTTTTGATTTTTTTACACACAATTGTCCATTTACAGAGTTATTTCTCCCACCCAGCATGGGTATGTGTAAAAATACACCCCAAAACACATTGTACTACTTCTCCCGAGTACGGCGATACCACATGTGTGGCACTTTTTTGCACCCTAACTGCGCTAAAGGGCCCAAAGTCCAATGAGTACCTTTAGGATTTCACAGGTCATTTTGCGGAATTTGATTTCCAGACTACTCCTCACGGTTTAGGGCCCCTAAAATGCCAGGGCAGTATAGGAACCCCACAAATGACCCCATTTTAGAAAGAAGACACCCCAAGGTATGCCGTTAGGAGTATGGTGAGTTCATAGAAGATTTTATTTTTTGTCACAAGTTAGCGGAAAATGACACTTTGTGAAAAAAACAATAAAAATCAATTTTCCGCTAACTTTTGACAAAAAATAAAATCTTCTATGAACTCACCATACTCCTAATGGCATACCTTGGGGTGTCTTCTTTCTAAAATGGGGTCATTTGTGGGGTTCCTATACTGCCCTGGCATTTTAGGGGCCCTAAACCGTGAGGAGTAGTCTGGAAATCAAATTCCGCAACATGACCTGTGAAATCCTAAAGGTACTCATTGGACTTTGGGCCCTTTAGCGCAGTTAGGGTGCAAAAAAGTGCCACACATGTGGTATCGCCGTACTCGGGAGAAGTAGTACAATGTGTTTTGGGGTGTATTTTTACACATACCCATGCTGGGTGGGAGAAATAACTCTGTAAATGGACAATTGTGTGTAAAAAAATCAAAAGATTGTCATTTACAGAGGTATTTCTCCCACCCAGCATGGGTATGTGTAAAAATACACCCCAAAACACATTGTACTACTTCTCCCGAGTACGGCAATACCACATGTGTGGCACTTTTTTGCACCCTAACTGCGCTAAAGGGCCCAAAGTCCAATGAGTACCTTTAGGATTTCACAGGTCATTTTGCGGAATTTGATTTCCAGACTACGCCTCACGGTTTAGGGCCCCTAAAATGCCAGGGCAGTATAGGAACCCCACAAATGACCCCATTTTAGAAAGAAGACACCCCAAGGTATTTTGTTAGGAATATGGTAAGTTCATAGAAGATTTTATTTTTTGTCAAAAGTTAGAGGAAAATTGATTTTTATTGTTTTTTTCACAAAGTGTCATTTTCCACTAACTTGTGACAAAAAATAAAATCTTCTATGAACTCACCATACTCCTAACGGAATACCTTTGGGTGTCTTCTTTCTAAAATGGGGTCATTTGTGGGGTTCCTATACTGCCCTGGCATTTTAGGGGCCCTAAACCGTGAGGAGTAGTCTGGAAATCAAATTCCGCAAAATGACCTGTGAAATCCTAAAGGTACTCATTGGACTTTGGGCCCTTTAGCGCAGTTAGGGTGCAAAAAAGTGCCACACATGTGGTATTGCCGTACTCGGGAGAAGTAGTACAATGTGTTTTAGGGTGTATTTTTACACATACCCATGCTGGGTGGGAGAAATACCTCTGTAAATGACAATCTTTTGATTTTTTTACACACAATTGTCCATTTACAGAGTTATTTCTCCCACCCAGCATGGGTATGTGTAAAAATACACCCCAAAACACATTGTACTACTTCTCCCGAGTACGGCGATACCACATGTGTGGCACTTTTTTGCACCCTAACTGCGCTAAAGGGCCCAAAGTCCAATGAGTACCTTTAGGATTTCACAGGTCATTTTGCGGAATTTGATTTCCAGACTACTCCTCACGGTTTAGGGCCCCTAAAATGCCAGGGCAGTATAGGAACCCCACAAATGACCCCATTTTAGAAAGAAGACACCCCAAGGTATTCTGTTAGGAGTATGGTGAGTTCATAGAAGATTTTATTTTTTGTCACAAGTTAGTGGAAAATGACACTTTGTGAAAAAAACAATAAAAATCAATTTTCCGCTAACTTTTGACAAAAAATAAAATCTTCTATGAACTCACCATACTCCTAACGGAATACCTTGGGGTGTCTTCTTTCTAAAATGGGGTCATTTGTGGGGTTCCCATACTGCCCTGGCATTTTAGGGGCCCTAAACCGTGAGGAGTAGTCTGGAAATCAAATTCCGCAAAATGACCTGTGAAATCCTAAAGGTACTCATTGGACTTTGGGCCCCTTAGCGTACTTGGGGTGTAAAAAAGTGCCACACATGTGGTACCGCCGTACTCGGGAGAAGTAGTATAATGTGTTTTGGGGTGTATTTTTACACATACCCATGCTGGGTGGGAGAAATAACTCTGTAAATGGACAATTGTGTGTAAAAAAAAATAAAAAATTGTCATTTACAGAGATATTTCTCCCACCCAGCATGGGTATGTGTAAAAATACACCCCAAAACACATTATACTACTTCTCCTGAGTACGGCAATACCACATGTGTGGCACTTTTTTGCAGCCTAACTGCGCTAAGGGGCCCAAAGTCCAATGAGCACCTTTAGGCTTTACAGGGGTGCTTACAATTTAGCACCCCCCAAAATGTCAGGACAGTAAACACACCCCACAAATGACCCCATTTTGGAAAGTAGACCCTTCAAGGTATTCAGAGAGGGGCATGGTGAGTCCGTGGCAGATTTCATTTTTTTTTGTCGCAAGTTAGAAGAAATGGAAACTTTTTTTTTTTTTTTTGGTCACAAAGTGTCATTTTCCGCTTACTTGTGACAAAAAATAATATCTTCTATGAACTCACTATGCCTCTCAGTGAATACTTTGGGATGTCTTCTTTCCAAAATGGGGTCATTTGGGGGGTATTTATACTATCCTGGAATTCTAGCCCCTCATGAAACATGACAGGGGGTCAGAAAAGTCAGAGATGCTTGAAAATGGGAAAATTCACTTTTGGCACCATAGTTTGTAAACGCTATAACTTTTACCTAAACCAATAAATATACACTGAATGGGGATTTTTTTATCAAAAACATGTTTGTCCACATTTTTCGCGCTGCATGTATACAGAAATTTTACTTTATTTGAAAAATGTCAGCACAGAAAGTTAAAAAAATCATTTTTTTGCCAAAATTCATGTCTTTTTTGATGAATATAATAAAAAGTAAAAATCGCAGGAGCAATCAAATAGCATCAAAAGAAAGCTTTATTAGTGACAAGAAAAGGAGCCAAAATTCATTTAGGTGGTAGGTTGTATGAGCGAGCAATAAACCGTGAAAGCTGCAGTGGTCTGAATGGAAAAAAAGTGGCCGGTCCTTAAGGGGTAGAAAGCCCTAGGTCCTCAAGTGGTTAAGTCGATCGGGAGTGGTGGAAAATTCTGATTAGTTTTCAGTAAATTGAATGGTGTAGGATAGATTGTACATTTCTTGATTTATAGACCCAAGCAATTTCTTCAAAGTTTTCGATAATATTTTTCATAACCAGGAAAAAATGGAACACGTGTGATACACTGGTCAGATGCTTCAAAAGTTACAATCAAATTGATTGTAATTCTAGAATAAAAATATACATATGAATATTGTTTGGTGTGTGGCCACCTTTAGAGGCACTAGGTGAGCTCCTGCCTCCTAAGCCTCCAGGAACAAGCACAACAGAAATCTCAGACAAAACACTTGTAATAGTGTAAAAGCTTCATTTTATTTTTGTTTCAAACGCACAAAGATAGCAGCGGAGTAACATGAATAAGAACTTCGGAAGCTACCTCACCGGTAGATGTGCCTCCCTCATACATAATCCATCCCTGCTTACTCTCTAGCACTGGATTGGTCGTCTGGTCATGTGATCATGGCATACATTACCATTGTAGCTTCACCCTACATGTACTGATGGCACGAACCTCCGATTTTCGGTTTGCGAACCGGGTTCATGAACTTTCGCAAACCGGGTTCGCGAACTTCCGTCAAAGGTTCGGTTCGCGCAAGCTTTCGCGGAACGCAATAGACTTCAATGGGGAGGCGAACTTTGAAAACTAGAAACATTTATGCTTGCCACAAAAGTGATGGAAAAGATGTTTCAAGGGGTCTAATACCTGGAGGGAGGCATGGATGAGTGGGATAGATGCCAAAAGTCCCAGGGAACAATCTGGATTTGATGCAAAGCAGCGTTTTAAGGGCAGAAATCACATTTCATGCTAAATTGCAGGCCTAAAGTGCTTTCAAACATCTTGCATGGGTATACATCAATCAGGGAGTGTAATTAGAGTACTGCTTCACACTGACACACCAAACTCACTGTGTAACGCACCGCAAACAGCTGTTTGTGTAGTGACGGCCATGCTGGACTGGTGCGCACCATAGCGAGAGTGCAGGCCGTGGCGGTGTTCAAGCCCATATGGTCGCCAGACTGTGGTAGCTCAATGATAGAACAACAGTGGCTGTCCAGCTGATCAAATTTGGTCTGTCCACAATGAAGCAACGACCTTATTATCTTTGGTGTGCCACCCCCCCCCCTCCCCCAAGACACTTATATAGCCAATGGTCATTGCTTCATTGTGATACGCAGCCAGAAAAAGTAGGCAGGCATTTACACGCACCAGAAACATTAGTATAGAGGCCGCTGCTAGCAGCAGCCTTAAAAATTCAGGAATCCACCTGGAGTCCTGGACCCTGTTGGTGGTGGCAGAGAAGGCAGGCGGCCTGCAGGCAGAGATGCTGTGTGTGGGGACTGAGTTAGTCTTCGGGCATGCAGTAGCCCTCTGGGATCCATGCCTCATTCATTTTGATAAAGGTGAGGTACTGAACACTTTTGTAACTTAGACGACTTATCTTCTCAGTGACAATGCCTTCTGCTACGCTAAAGGTCCTTTCTGACAGGACGCTTGAGGCAGGGCAAGACAGAAGTTGGATGGCAAATTGGGACAGCTCTGGCCACAGGTCAAGCCTGCGCACCCAGTAGTCCAAGGGTTCATCGCTGCTCACAGTGTCTACATCCACACAAGGCCAGGTAGTTGGCTACCTGCCGGTCCAGGCGTTGGTGGAGGGTGGATCCAGAAGGGCTAAGGTGAGACATTTGACTAAAGAATGTCCGCATGTCTGACATCACCATGAGATCGCTGGAGCGTCCTGTCTTTGTCTGCGTGGACATGGGAGAAGGATTACTGGCAGTGGTACCTTTATTGCGTTGTTCTGTGACATCACCCTTATATGCATTGTAAAGCATACTTGCCAGCTTGTTCTGCATGTGCTGCATCCTTTCTGCCTTCAGGTGACTTGGTAACATGTCCGCCACTTTGTGCCTATACCGAGGGTCTAGTAGCATGGCCACCCAGTACAGCTCATTCCCCTTGAGTTTTTTTATACGGGGGTCCCTCAACAGGACAGCATGAAAGATGCCATCTGCACAAAGTTGGATCCAGACGTACTCTCCATCTCCTCTTGCTCTTCCTCAGTGACATCAGGTAAGTCCTCCTCCTCCCCCCAGCCACGAACAATACCACGAGAACGTTAAACAGCACAAGCCCCCTGCGACGCCTGCTGTGGTTGTTCTTCTGCCGCCGCCGCCTCCTCCTCCTCCTCCAAAGAAACACCTTCCTCATCATCCGAGTCTTACTCGTCTTCCCCACATGACTCTTCCTCCTCCTCCCCCCTCTGTGCTGCCGCAGGTGTTGAGGAAACATGTGGTTCTGATGTAAATTGCTCCCACAACTGTTCCTGCCGTAACTGTTTCTCTTCACGCTCCTCCACAGCTTGATCCACCACTCTACGCACGGCACGCTCCAGGAAGTAAGCGTACAGGATCAAGTCGTTGATGGTGCCTTCACTGCGACTCACCAGGTTGGTCACCTCCTCAAACGGCTGCATGAGCCTGCATGCTTTTCACATCAGTGTCCAGTTCGGGGGCCAGAACATCCCCATCTTCCCAGATTGTGTCCTTCTACTGAAATTGTAGAGGTACTGTGTGATGGCTATCTCCTGTTCTAGCAGGCGAGAGAACATGAGCAGGGTCGAAGTCCAGTGAGTCGGGCTATCACATATCAAGCGTCTCACCGGAAAGTTGTTTCTCCGCTGAATGTCCGCAAAGCGTGCCATGGCCGTGTAAGACCGCCTGGAATGCCCACACAACTTCCTGGCCTGCCTCAGGATGTCCTCTAAGCCTGGGTACTTTGACACAAATCTTTGAATGACTAGATTCAGCACATGTGCCATGCAGGGTACATGTGTCAGCTTTCCCAAATTCAAAGCGGAAAGGAGATTGCCGCCATTGTCACACACCACGTTGCCGATCTCCAGCTGGTGCGGGGTCAGCCACTGATCCACCTGTTTGTTAAGAGCAGCCAGGAGAGCTGCTCCAGTGTGACTCTCTGCTTTGAGGCAAGACATGTCTAAGATGGCATGACACCGTTGTACCTGGCATGCAGCATAGGCCCTGGGGAGCTGGGGCTGTGCAGCTGGAGAGGAGATCGCGGCACCAGCCAAGGAGGAGGAGGATAATGACAGCAAAGAGGATGTAGCAGGAGGAGAAGGAGAGGAGGTGGCAGGAGGCCTGCCTGCAAGCCGTGGGGGTGTCACAAGTTGGTCCGCTGCACAGCCATGTACTCCCTGCTTGCCATCGGTCACCAGGTTGACCCAATGGGCTGTGTAAGTAATGTAGTGGCCCTGACTGTGCTTGGCAGACCAGGCATCCATGGTCAGGTGGACCCTTGACCCAACACTGTGTGCTAGAGATGACACCACTTGCCTCTCCACTTCACGGGGCAGTTTGGGTATCGCCTTTTTAGAGAAATAATTGCGGCCTGGCATCTTCCACTGCTGTGTCCCAATGGCCACAAATTTATGGAAGGCCTCAGAGTCCACCAGCTTGTATGGTAACAGCTGGCAAGCTAACAGTTCCACCACACCAGCTGTCAGACGCTGGACAAGGGGGTGACTGGCAGAAATTGGCTTTTTCCACTCAAAGATTTCCTTCATGGACACTTGGCTGCTGTGGGCAGAGGAGTAGGAACCGCTCAAGGTCAGAGGCGGAGTGGAGGAGGGTGGCTGTGAAGGTGCAAGGGAGAAAGCAGCTGAAGATGCTGCACCTGAAGGAGAAAGAGGAGAAGGAAGGTGGCTTTTCTTTTGTGTGCTGCTTTTCCTCTGGTGCTCTTCCCATTGCAGTTTGTGCCTTTTCTCCAGGTGCCTTCGTAAGGCACTTGTCCCTATGCCAGTGTTGGCCTTTCCATGGCTCAATTTTTGGAGGCAGAGAGAACAGATGGCATTGCTCCGATCTGAGGCAGACATACTCAAAAATTTCCAAACCGCTGAGCCCCCTGGGGTGATGGCACTATGGTGGCCTCAGCAGCTGACGTTGAAGGGCATGTTGGCTGGCTGTCCATAGGTGACGATACATGGCGCCGTACACTGCCACCAGCTGCTTCCGATGACAAGCTCCCTCTGCTTCTTTCAGGAACTCGTCTCCTCCTACACCTCTCTGACTCCCCCTCTGAACTGTCCCCCTGTTCATCTCCTCTATTGGGAACATAAGTGGGATCCATATCATCGTCATCATCATAATCATCCTGCCCAGCTTCGCTTGCCTCAGACACCTCCAAAACTGCACCAACAGCAGGTACTTCATCATCCTCCTTCTCATATGTTACGCCCATAGTGTCGCCTAAATTACACATATGAGGTGGTGTAACTTGCTTAGCGCCTTCATCTTGTTGTTGCAGTAGTGGCTGGGAATCAGTGATTTCACCACCAAATAACTCCTGCGAAGTGTCAAATGCAGCGGATGTGGTGCTTGTAGTAGCGCTGGTGGCTGTGGGAGATGAGGTGTTCTGTGTTAAATAGTCAACCACGTCCTGACAATCTTGGGAGTTGATGGCACGTGCCTTCTTCTGAGCACTGTACTTTGGGCCAGGGCCGCACAAAATCACATCAACACAACCTCGCACAGACCTGCCGGTGCCAAGTGGCCTTCCTCTGGGTCTGCCACTACCTCTTCCTCTACCTGTTTTGTCCGTTTTGTCCATATTGGGGGGGATGAAGTGAAAGGTATGCACTGACTTGACTAATACAATGTGCAGTCACACAGGTGCAGTTAACAGGTATGCACGGAGTGCTATATCACACTGCATGCACTCACATAGGTAGGTGGGTGCACTGTACACAACAGGTAGGTATATGCAGTGATGAGGTGGGTTCACTGAACACAACAGCTAGGTATATGCAGTGATGAGGTGGGTTCTCTGAACACAACAGCTAGGTATATGCTGTGATGAGGTGGGTTCACTCAACACAAAAGGTAGGTATATGCAGTGATGAGGTGAGTTCACTGAACACAAAAGGTAGGTATATGCAGTGATGAGTCAAGTCCACTCAACACAAAAGGTAGGTATATGCAGTGATGAGGTGAGTTCACTGAACACAAAAGGTAGGTATATGCAGTGATGAGTCAAGTTCACTCAACACAAAAGGTAGGTATATGCAGTGATGAGGTGGGTTCACTCAACACAAAAAGGTAGGTATATGCAGTGATGAGGTGGGTTCTCTGAACACAACAGCTAGGTATATGCAATGATGAGGTGGGTTCACTGAACCCAACAGCTAAGTATATGCTGTGATGAGGTGGGTTCACTCAACACAAAAGGTAGGTTTATGCAGTGATGAGGTGGGTTCACTCAACACAAAAGGTAGGTATATGCAGTGATGAGGTGGGTTCACTGAACACAAAAGGTAGGTATATGCAGTGATGAGGTGGGTTCACTGAACACAACAGCTAGGTATATGCAGTGATGAGGTGGGTTCACTGAACACAACAGCTAGGTATATGCTGTGATGAGGTGGGTTCACTCAACACAAAAGGTAGGTATATGCAGTGATGAGGTGGGTTCACTGAACACAACAGCTAGGTATATGCTGTGATGAGGTGGGTTCACTCAACACAAAAGGTAGGTATATGCAGTGATGAGGTGGGTTCACTGAACATAACAGGTACTAGGTATATGCAGTGATGGGTATTACAATGTGCACCTGCTGTCACACACACAGGTAGTCACTGAATGTGTGGGGTGCTATTTTAGCAATAAGAGTCAGCCAGGAGCAAGCTAACAAGCCTATAACAGCCTACCTAATCTTTCCCTATGAGAGTCTGCCAGCAGCTGTCCCTTCTCTCAGTATTGCAGGCACACGAGTGAGTGTAATGGCCGGCAGAGCCTGCCTTATATAAGGGGGGGGAGTGGCTCCAGGAGAGAGTGTAGCCTGAAGCGGCCATATTGGCATGTTAGCATGTTTATCTATCAAATACAGTCTACATGATTATAAACATTTGTTGGGGCAAATTGGAAAAAGCCCACTTGCCCAGATTAACATATTAAATATATTATAAAATAATACACATAAAATTCATCCCAGGGATGTATTGTGTTGACTTCTGAGATAAATACAACTTGTTTAACTCAAATTATGCAAAGTACAGAAATAAGGGATCATTTAAAATCCATAAAGATTTTTGTAATGGGCTACTAAGTGGTCAGCCCACTGGATAGACCCAATCACCTCCATAACATACCCTTAAAGGGATCTAAGCAGCTCCTGGCTTCAAATAGCTGAAAGGGTTGCCATGTTTCAGGAGTTCAAACCCCTGCTGCTTTTCCACTGCCATTATCCAGGCTAGGTGTGAAATTCTTCAAGTGTGAATAATGTTTTTTGTTTGAAGTACAGAGGGGAAGACTTAGGGCTTGTCTGTGGTCAATTAAGTCTAATGAGGTGATTTATTATCTGACTTCCATCATCTGTTGCTCTGCATCTGTCCGCAGGTCCTTTAGGGACGGAAGAAGTGCCTATTTTAACCCTTAAATGTAGAAATTATATAAGAGAGAACAGAGCAGAGCATAATATTGTATCCACCCTTGGTGGAGGGTTGCGACCCTTTCTACTATCTACAGAGAGCGACTTCTTATTCCTGAGTGGGGTCAGGATAATCTCCCCACCTGCCTTTACAGTGGTTGCCTATTGGTGACCCATGTTTGTGAGTATAACAACTATTACTCTTTGTCATTACCCCCTTTGTCAATACATACTACACTATTGGGGCTCTTGGTGTTCCTCTGTTTATCTTAAATGTAAAAAGATGAGGGAAAATGAAAGTTTTTTTTTAATAATAAAGCACATTTTTAGAATGTATTTTTAATTTGCTATAGAACTGCCCTGGGAGTTAAAAATGATACTTGGTTCATTTTAAGGCCTAACATGAGCCATTTAATCATGTTCCTTCCACCCTGGGGTGCCACCCAAGACTACAGGCGGTGCTCACCTTCATCAAACATGCTTTCCAGTGTCTTCCATCAGTCTGCATCAACGGCCAACTAACTGAACCGCTGTCCCTCAATCTAAGTCTGTGTTTCTATGAGTAGACAGTATAATGTGCGCTCTGATGGTCCACAGTGATTCGGCTGGAGCCCAGGGCAGATGTGCTCCTCCATAGGCTATATGGGGATTGCATCTGCGTTCCGCTTACTGCAACGGATCCCACGACTCTGTGAATCTGTTTGCAGTGTGACAAGTCTGAATGGCTCCTATGTGTAATATAGGAGCCATTTACTCTCTGCTTAGCAATGAGCAGAGAACGGACAAAAAAAAAATCTGTTTTCCACTTTACTAGAAACAGAACTTGAATCATCATCAGCCCTCCAGGTCTGCAGGCAGTGATCAGATTGGATATTTATGGAGAGTAAGGTTGCTTTTTGATGCTTGGGTATTTCATTAAAATCTATGTCAGCAGCCAACAAATGCACGATTTTCTTCCCAGCACAAATCACTGGATCTTCAGGTCTTCAGGCAGCACCGAGTTTTAATAATGCTGAAAAAATGAAACCATTACATGCACTATATTATGCTCATAGATGTTCTGATACAGTATCATTACCTCTGTGAGTCGCCAGGCTACGTACCAGACCGCATTGGTGATATGCTCCTATTTATTGCCTGAGGAAGAGGGATATACCCGCGAAACGCGTTTGTCATAAGACGGCGGCCTGACCGCATTCAGCAAGCGGAACGCGGAGGTTTGTCCGCGTCCGCATCAGCGGCACCATCCACCACATGGTCGCATGCGGAACGCGGAGAAACATCCGCATCGGCGTTGCGATCCACCGTTTGGTCACAGGCCTCTCGGCGTACTTTACGTCGAGGCTGTGGTCCGGTTCTTCCCTCACAGGCCTCAGGGCCTGCCACACACCAACGCTATTCTCAATCCAGTCTGGACCCCGTAGGGGCTGCGCGCGTGTGCAATAAAGCCTTTTATACTCTTAGAAGAAATAGAAATACAAGCCCCATTAGCAACAATACTAGGCTCAAAAAATCGGGCCAACAAGCCTCACTTAAAAGACTACCAAATCCTAGAAAGGACAAAAAAAGTAAGAATCAGGAGTTATGTGGGAGCCACCGGGGTACGGGCCAGTCTGGGGAGGACGACTCAGATGGCTATTCAGCATCTGGGGGCTCTTCTGGCTCTTCTTCTGTACAGAGGGATTTTTTAGACCAGATCAGGAATCCAGGTGTGACCCTAAGGTAACAAGCATGGTGGAATGTGAGGGGATAGCCTTGCAAGTAATCAATCTGACAGGTTCCGATTTGCCGCCCCCCGTAGTGTCTCTATTATCCAAAGGCCTTGGGTTCTGTCCCTTTTATAGTGTAAATACTTTTGATTTGGTCACAGACCTACATTTGTTTGGGAGGCGGATCCTCCTCCAATCAATGGCCAATAGGAGGAAGAAAGGGGGTACTAATATTCAAGTGAGGGACGGAGTTGATGGGGATGAGTGGACAGAGGAGGACCTGAAAGCATTGGAGGCCTTGGAAAGCCTTCAATTAGAATCACTTGACTCACAGACATCAGGATCTGTGATGTCGTATACGGGCACCCCTACTTTGGTGCGTCGCCCCCAATCATTATCAGAGCTTGGTTTACGTAACAGGTCGACCTTCTTTCCGCCCCTCTCCACGAACCCGAACCTAAAGACATTCATCTCAGTGGTTGAGAATGAATTTGCAGCCCTAAAGACCAGTCACTCAATACCGCGCAATGAATCTAATTTGACGAGCTAGGAGCGCCTGGCCCTTGAATATCTGAAAACGCAGAATTCATGGGTCATAAAATCTTCCGACAAGGGAGGTAACGTCGTGGTGATGACGGTGCCGGCTTATAGGGACATGTGTATGGACATTCTTGGGAATCGTGGGTGCTACGAGCGGGCCTCTGCATCGAGGGCCCAGCGATGTCAAACTTCAGCGATGTCAAAACTCCAGATTATTGATGGTGCCCTTGAGCGTGGGGTTATAGATGGCCAGACTGCACAATTCTTAAAGGTCAAGGATCCGGTCCTGCCAACCTTCTATGCCTTACCTAAGGTCCATAAGAAACTAGAGAGACCGCCGGGACGCCCTATCATCTCTGGCTGTGGCTCTCTGACGAGTAAGATAAGCATTTATCTGGATAGACATCTGCAGCCCCATGTTCAAGCACTACCGTCCTACACCAGGGATACATTGCATCTATTACAAATCTTGAACGATTTACAGGTACCGGCTGGTACGGTTCTGGTGGCCCTCGATGTAGAGGCCCTTTACTCTAGTATCCCGCACAATAAGGGTGTAAGAGCGGTGGAGACTTTCCTGGGGGAACTTGGGATCCAATTTTTGGCCCATAATATGTTTTTGTCTTCCATATTGGAATTCCTTTTGACTAATAATTTTTTTGTTTTTGAGGGAACCCACTACCTCCAGGTGCAGGGGGCAGCGATGGGCACAACATGTGCCCCTTCTTATGCCAACCTGTACCTGGGGGAGTGGGAAAGGGAGATTTTTTCTAATGAGGCCCTCTCTATGTACCTGTGCCACGTTTTGTCGTGGCACAGGTACATAGATGACATCCTCATTTTGTGGACAGGTACCACATCCCTCTTGAATCAGTTTGTCCATAATCTAAATATCAATGACAGGAATCTGCATTTTACTCTTGAGTTCTCGAGCACCAGTATCCCCTTTCTTGATCTTTTGATCTCTGTTGACAATGCTGGCAAAATTGAAACCTCCCTATATAGGAAGGACACGGCCACCAATTCCCTACTTAGGGCTGATAGTTTCCACCCGCGTCATACGATCAGCGGTATCCCCACTGGCCAATATCTTCGGGCCAGACGTAATTGCTCCAGAGAGGAGACCTTTCAATATGAGGCTAAAGAACTGAGATCTAGATTCAGGGCTAGGGGATACGGTGATAAATGCCTGAGAAGAGCTTATGAGCGAGCCCGGTGTAGCAGGAGAGATTCCCTGTTTTCTAAACCCCATATTCGTGAACAATCAGACAATTCCCCCAGATTTGTCACACGTTTCTGCAATGAACACCTGGAGATTTCCAAGGTATTGCAGCGACATTGGTATATATTACAAAATGATCCCTTGATTGGTCCTCTCATGCCCCCCAGGCCGGCACTGTCGTTTCGGAGGGCCCCGTCTCTGGGTGATATTCTAGTTAGAAGTCACTTCCAAGGTTCGGGTATGGGTTCACGACACTGTCGAGTGACGGGCACCTATACATGCGGAGGTTGTTCTGTTTGCCGCTATGTAGGGGTGGGACGAGTTGTTGGGCTACCGGATGGCAGGCAGTGGACACTGGCACACTTTGTGAACTGCGAAACCACTTTGGTTGTTTATTTGCTCACTTGCCCATGTGGAGCATTCTACGTGGGTAAAACCAAACGAGAGTTTCGGTCCCGCATTGGTGAACATATTACCAATATTCGGGGCAAAAAGAAAGATAGAGAAAGTGGCCAGTTTGACCTGTCTGTGTTAACTCCGGTGGCCCGCCACTTCAGAACCATGCATGGCGGCAGATATGATCAGATCCGCTTTATTGGTTTGGATCGTCTACATGGTACAATACGGGGCGGCAATTTGGACCGCCTGCTCTTACAAAAAGAGGCTCGTTGGATTTATGAGCTGGCAGCCACTGAGCCCCCAGGGCTCAATGAATCATTTGGTTTTTCACCATTCCTCCCGCTCTGATGTCTGTGGCACTTCACCTGTGTCTACGCGGGGCGTCCCACTGCGGTTTTAGCCTTATGCCCTTACTGTGCACTGACCTTTTCAGCTTATATTGGGAGAATGATTGGGTAGTTTCCCTCTCCCCCATAAATTTGCGTTTTTTTATAAATGCACCCATATGTGCTAAGTATGGCATTTACTATATTGGCCATACATTTTTTCATATTTAATAAGGTCGGTCCTGTCCATGGGTATTTTGTAAGCCATTTATATATATATATATGTATGCATTATAAGGTTATTGTGTGATACATATCTTGGTCATGAAGATTCATGTGTTCATTACCTATGTTTGATGTTTTATGTTTGAGATGGATTTGCGTGATGCTCCGTCTTTCCTCCTCCCCTTTCCCCGTCTGGTGGCGCAGTGTTGTTTTGACTCCTGCGTTCCCTGTGCGGGGCTCGGGGGGTGGGTTACAGCATGTGCCCGCCCCCCTGTCTGTCGTCTGGAGCGCAGGTATCTCTGTCTTCCTGCTTCCGGCCGATGGATGGGGGGCGCGGTGTTTGCTGGGAGTCCACGCACTTCCGCCGCATCGGCGGCGCCTTCAAAAGGCTTCTATCAACGCAGCATTCTATCTACCACGCCTCCCTTGAGAAAGCTGGCGGTTGGCCAGCGAAACATGTCGGGCTTGCGTGGCGTGGACATGCCTTACAGCTAGAAGGGGGCCCCCCTGCTACCCTGCCGGCACCTGTCACAGCCCACGACCAGTCCAGCAGGTCACTACATCGAGTGGGATCCACCGCCCTTGCAGTTGAGCGACATCACGCAGTACTGAACTGGTGCACTGTACACAACATTGGACGGTAGCCATCCTGGCTGGACCCCTCATCACGGAGGTTACCTTCTGCACTATCCTTTACCTCTATGGTTGGGGTAACCTCATCCTTGTCCTGCTGATTTACTGAATCGTCCTTATAGGAGCCATTGCTGCCTGCTGAGTTTCGCAACCCGTAACTGGTCGGTAAGATAAGTTTGAATACAGGCTGTGTCTGCACTGAACGCTACTACACTGGCTTGCACTGCCTACTCTGCTGCTTGTGCAATACTAATCTTTGATGTGGTTGCTTACTAACACAACCGCCTGTGGTTCAGATCCGTTTCCTTGGAACTGCATACTAACTACTTTGCCTATACAAGTTTGTTGCTGTCTAAGCTTCCGAGGATCTTGAGGACTTGTTGATCGGTTTTCCCCATATTAACTATTGGCCTCCACCTTTGGGATTTGAGGCCACAGAGACTATTGGTTCAGTGTGTCAGCGTTGTGAGTTGTTCGTGTGCATGTGTGTGAGGGCGCCGGTTTGCTCGCGGGGTGGCCACCTAACTGCTGTGCATTTTTATTTATGAGTTTTATATGAATTTTGTTATGTTAATAAAGTATTTTTTGATACATTTCTAAACCTCTTGTTGGCTGTCAGTTTCACTCCCCTCATCTCCTCTATCCTAGTGTTTATAAACTCTTAGAAGGAGAGTCAGCTGACCAGCTGGTCAGCTGACCTCAGTAAGGTCCTTGAGCTGTGCTGCAAGGTCCTTGAACTGTGTTGTGATTGGCTGATTGGCTGGGCGGGCTGGTTGAGCCCAGCACAGTATAAAAGCAGGCATTCTGTCAGTTGCAAGTTGTCTGCAGTAAGCGTTACTTTGTGATAGCCCTCAGACCTTAGCTAGATCCGAGAGAGACAGTCCTAGCTGGAGCAAGGCTCCTGTCTCTCATCAGTCAGTCTTTGTTGTTTTCCTGATTATTGTATATTTGTATGTAACCTGATCTCTGTTATAGTCAGCCAGTCAGTTGATCTAATAGACAGCCAGATAGTGATCTGACAGTCAGTACCATCGTGGGCCAAGTGCGGCTTGCCGTAACTAGCCCACAACAGTCAGATTTGTTATTTTCCTGATCTGCGACATATATTGGTTTTGCCAATATATTCGCAAGCACTATTGTTATCTGTGCCATTTTCTGATCTCCCGTTGCCGAACCTCTGCTTGTCTATTTCACTACGAGTTCGGCTTTCTGACTTTGTACCTCCGCCTATCTGATTTCCGTTACTGACCTTGGCTAGATTTCTGACTCTGCTCTCTGTTTCACGATTCGGTACCTCGCAGCCAGTTTGTTACCGAACCGTTTCCGTCTGACTTTGCCCCCTTTAGTGGTTCTCCCACTAAAGGGTTTACTCTGCTGAATCCCTCCTTGCGGAGGTCTCAGTGGTTCCCCAGTATATCATTGCTGCTGGGGAACGCGATTCTAGCGTTACGTCATCTAGTCGCAGAATCGCACACACTGCGTTTCTCTTTTAGAGGTAGCCAGTCCTCTTAAAGATATCAGTGTGGTGGGTTTTCCACTGTCGTTATACCCGGTATCCAGAGTTACAAATAAATATCCGCATTATTGGCGATTCCGCAGATCGCCACATAATCGGATATATCAGCATTATTGGTGATACTGCGGATCACCAACAATCTGAATACTCTGAGTGTGCACCAAACACCACACATTGTTACAGCGTTGCACCTTGTTCGGAGTATGTAAATAAACAGATTTTTGCTTACAACGGCATTTTTTGTGTCTGTTTTGGAGGGGTAAGTCCACCGCTACCTACTTCATTTTATCCATTTTAAAGAAATATTGTTTTTACCCTGTTGGTGCCTCTGTACTACTATTGCATGATGGGTAATGGAACTAAGGGGCTGCGAAAATGTGGCAAAGGAGCAGTTAGCTGACAAACAAGATGCACAGTAATTCTCAACCTCTCTTGCAATACCAAGCCAGTAAAACCTCTGCACTATTCTCTCCATAGTTTTCTCTGCCCCTAAATGACCACCCAACAAGTGCCCATGTGCTTGCTCCAATACAGTTTTACGGTAAGACTTTGGTACCACCAATTGTTCAATTGCTTCATTCGATTTCTGAACCACTCTGTACAACAAATCTCAATTTGTTACAAAATAAGAGAAGGATAACCTGTCCCCTGGGTTCACAAGTTCCCCATCTATCATCATTACATTCTCACGGGCCTTCAACAAAGTAATGTCTTTCAATCGTTCAGTACAAAAGTTTTCACAGTGTATGTTTAAATCTGAAAATTCCACAGGACCCTCGATTCCAGTGGAACTGTCACCATTTCTGGTGGATGCAGATGACTCTCCAGACACCTCCAATTCTCCTGCCAACACAGCAAGTGGGAACTCAGGATTGTCCGAAGTGTCTAGTGGAGTACCACCATCCCCAGGAGTAGAAGTTATCGACAAGGTAGGATGATACAAAAGTTCCCAAAACTGTGGAAAATCTCTTCCCACAATTGCATCGTACATTAAATTGGGAACCACTCCCATTACATGCGGAAGTACCCCCAAGACAGTTCCAAAGGCCCTGGTTGCCGTGGGATACTCCTGAGCAGGGGCATAACTAGACATCACTGGGCCCCCCTGCGAAACTTTGGAAGGGGCCCCCCCACCCCCCTCACTTTCTGCACAGGAAAACTGAGGACCAATGTGTTTTCCCAATGCAGATAAAAACACTTAAACTTAAAGGGACTCTTAAGTCAAACAAAAAAATATGAGTTTTACTCACCTTTGGGCTTCCAATAGCCCCCTGCAGCTGTCTGGTGCTTTCGCCGTCTCCCTCCGATCCTCCTGGCCCGCCGGCAGCCACTTCCTGTTTCGGTGACAGGAGCTGACAGGCTGGGGACGCAAGTGATTCTTCACGTTCTCAGACACATTAGCACCGTCTATGCTGCTATATGGTATATGATATATGCTATAGCAGCATAGATGGCGCTATTGTGGCCAGGAACGCGAAGAATCACTTGCATCCCCAGCCTGTCAGCTCCTGTAACCGAAACAGGAAGTGGCTGCCGGCGGGGTCAGGAGGATCGGAGGGAGATGGCGAGGGCACCGGACAGCTGCAGGGGGCTATTGGAAGCCCCAGGTGAGTAAAACTCATTTTTTTTGTTTGACTTAAGTGTCCCTTTAAAGGAAACGTCAGGCAATCTATGCTACCCCCAGATCTACTTACCCGGAGCTTCCTCCTCCTTCCCTGCAGCCGACAAGGACTTGTTGCAGCTCTGTTCCAAGTACATACATACACACACAGCCATATTATTTTACTACATGGGAGCACATGCTATATGGAGGAACAACAATGATATGCTGAACACAAGATATAGTATTCACTGTAAATTTGGCAAAACATTCAGAATTTCACTGATTGATACTGTTATTACTGTTGATACTGTTACTTGGACAGGATGAGACAACAAGCTCTCAATGAGGCAGAGACAGTCAGACATCAATCTTTCCCATTCCACATTGTCCAGTAATCAGACACCATAAGGTCACTAGATTGTGTGTGATAAGGAACTAGGAATCTCTTCTGAGGGACAGTCTACAACTTTTTTTCAACGTGTGACTGCTTTGTTTGTAATGTTGTGCATGAAGTCAACAGAACTGCTGCATGTTTTTTTTATGAACCCTAGGGAGCAGGGACACTGTACAAATTCCAAAGTGTGTATGATTCCTTATCTGTGTGGTAGACAAATGCAGTCAACATAAGAATGGTACAAGAGTAGAATAAGTTTTCTCTCCATGACCTTAGTTGTCAGTCTCTCAAATTTTTCCTCCCACGGGGCCCCCTGTGGCTTCTGGGCCCCCCTGTGGAGGCATCCCTTGCAGGGTCTATTGTTAAGCCCCTGCTCCTGAGTATCTCCATGAACACAAACCACCACAACCTTTTCAGACCGGAAGTTCATAGGAGGCACCACTTTCTTTAACCAGTGTGACCAAGCTCCCTGGTCCAGCAACACATCAACCAAACTTCCATTCAACATCATTGTACACATTTGTTTTTCTTTTCCTGGTAATGCGCTGTACGCCATTGGCAATTTTCCTTAAAAGAAAAGTCACATTGCATAGGTTCCCTTTTCAGTGGACAGTTTGCAGCAATATGTCCTTCATCGTGACAGCGATAGCACACAATCTTTTTAACCCTTTCAGAGGGGTTAACCCTCTCAGGCCTCGTACGCCAGTCTGTCTTTAAAGGCATAGTACTACTAGGTTCCCCTTTTCCACTCTTTTCACCCACATTTCCTGAAGCAGTCTTACCAGGTAACCATGGTGACCGTGGGTTAGAGTGAACTGACCTGGGCCTGTAGGAGGTGTAACCAGACTCTCAGCTGCATAGTAACGTTCAACAAAGTCAACAAGTTAATCTGCAGAGCTTAGACTCACCCATTTCTAAAGAGCAATAGGAAGAGACCTCAGATAGCAATCCATTATGACCCGCTCCACAATCTGAGGCCCAGTTAGGGATTCTGGCTGCAACCATTTCCTTACCAGCTGTATTAGATCATACATCTGCGATCTAGGTGGTTTCCCAGTCTGGTAACACCAGCAGTTAACGCGTTGTGCTCAAACAGTCAAAGTCACACCCGATCGAGCCAAGATTTCCTTTTTCAATTTTTCATAATCTTTGGCCACTTCCGGCTCCAAATCAAAGTAAGCCTTTTGAGATTCTCCCATTAACAATGGGGCTACCTGTCCTGCCCACTTGTCCTCAGGCCAACCTTCCCTTTCGGCAGTCTGTTCAAAGGTTGTCAGATAGGCCTCTGCATCATCCTCTGTAGACATTTTATGCAACAAGCGGCTCACCTGGATGGATGGTATCACAGCAGTCCCTGTAGCTGAGCTCTGAGGACTTTGTCCCATTTGCTGCATTAATCCAGGCAATAACTCAGTCTGTTTCTGTATAGCTTGCTCCTGCTGCTGCTGCTGCTGCTGCTCTGCCAGCTGTAACATTTGTGCATTCTGCTGTTGCTGCTGTTCTGCCAGCTGTGCATTTAGTTCATTTTGCTGTGCATTTGCCTTTTGCAGTTCTGTATTCGCTTGCTGTTGCACTGCATTAGCCAAAACTAACTGTTTGAACATCTCCTCCATGTTTAACAGACCTCCACAACAGCATCTCCACAACAGAACTGCCCGCATCCTCCACCACGTGTAAGGGATTAGGTAGGTTGCGGGGTGCTGGGCTCCCTGTGATAAGTCCCACAACACATATCACACAGGCACAGCAGACTCCAATAGTTTTCAAACAGCAACGTGGAGTTTTATTTACAGCTATGCACACTATTTACAGGTGAGTAAAATGGCAAAACAAAACAAAATATCAAACAAAATCCTAATCTACACACAGGTATTTCCCTGTCTAACAGCTACAGAGAGTCTAGCACTCTCTTCAGCAATTTTTAACTCACAACTGAAACAACAGTCTTTTAGTTACCTTTTTAAGCAGAGAGCAATATCAGACTGACAACCTGCATATAATCAGGTAGCTGTGATCAGCAACTGTATGGCATCCATCAGAAATGGCATTAGATGCATAGTTGAAAAATTGTGCATGCAACATCTAATAGACAGTTATTTGACTCAACCACCACAACAGATGCATGTTAATGTTGTGACAGGAAAATCATCCCAAATATGAAATGAGCAAACATTTGTCAAGCACTTCTCTTCTGTAGCACAAAAAGCACATAAGAAGCTACTGAGTACTAGGTTCACTTAGGCCCGGTGCACGCCAAAACCCGCTAGCAGATCCGCAAAATGCTTGCAGATTTTGAAACGCTTTTTCTTATTTTTCTGTAGCGTTTCACCTAGCATTTTGCGGTTTTAGGAAGCGTTTTTGGTGTAGTAGATTTCATATATTGTTACAGTAAAGCTGTTACTGAACAGCTTCTGTAACAAAAACGCCTGTAAAACCGCTCTGAACTGCCGTTTTTCAGAGCGGTTTGCGTTTTTCCTATACTTAACATTGGAGGCAGAAACGCCTCCGCAATCCAAAAAATGCCTCACCCGGGAGTATGCATTTCATCAAAACGCCTCCCGTTCTGGTGTGAACCACCCCATTGAGATACATTGACCAAGCGTATCCTCAGCCGCAAGTGGCTGCAAAAACGCTGAAAAACCCGCTCAGTGTGCACCAGCCCTGATAGAGCATTCAATGACACTGGTCTTATCTGTGTGTACAATGTGCCACAATCTTTGGTGGAAACCAATTAGTCGATCAGTATTCATATTTTTGGTATGTGGAAGGAAACTGGAGTGCCAGAGAAAACCAATGTAAACATAAGGACAATAAACTCCATGCTAAAAGTGTACATGCCATGTATTGAACTTGGGACGTTAGAGCTGTGTGTTGAGTGTTGGCCACTATGCCACTAGGAAATGGTAACATATGATTTTAAAACTGTATTGCAACTGCCCCACAGCTGTTGCAGTGTTGCAGAGATCATGCATGTGTTCCTGCTTCACTGCTGAAACCACAGCATTATTGTGGCATAAGGTGGGCTAAACAAATGCAACCAATTCTTGACTTTTGTTAAAGCGAGTCTGAAGCCATATAAATTACCTCTTTTTATTGGCCAGGTATGTTAAGCATTAAGATCAAAGCTGATTCCTGCATCCCCATGGCAGAACGATGCATTTATCCCCCCAAAATCCCGGTGCAAAATTCCACGACTTTCCAGGTCGTGGATTTTGCTGACAGGGGAGGCAGAGCTTTGCGCTGTAGCTCTGCCTCCAGTCCAGTCAATCTCTGCCGATCTCTGCCTCTCTCGGCCCCTCTCAGTGAAAGAAGACTGAGAGGGGTGAGAAGAGGCGGAGATTGACTGGAGCAGAGGCAGAGCTACTAAGCAAAGCTCTGCCTCTACCAGGAAGCTATTGCAGAATTTTGCCCCAGGGATTTAGGGGGGATAAATACCTTGTTCTGCCACGGTAATGCAGCGAATCAGCTTTGATCTTAATGCTTAACATAACTGGGCAATAAAAAGAGGTAATTTATATGGCTTCAGACTCGCTTTAATTATGCCACTGAAATGATAACAAATTGATATTGGGTGATTTATGTTTACTTAAGATACTGAAGGTCAGTTGACTATATATTCCAGGTTCTCAAAGTTTACCTGTGAGTGTTAAAAGTGCAAAAGATAGATATTTATCATAGTTGAGAGAAGCCTCTAGATAATCCAGAGGCTTCCCACCTCCCCCTTGAGCTAGCCATTCGAGTGCTGTAACCCTCTGAATCTATTTGACAAGGGCTTGTCTAATTCACACAGCCATGCTCTCATCTGTGTGAGAGCATGGTCGCACTGCACACAGCCACAGACACACAGATGGCCTGCACAGTAGCAGCTCCACGGCATAGGCCATCATTGGGCCTGCACAGTGTGGCTGTGCTTGTACATAGACGGTAGTGCAACCATGAAAAAAATGAGTTGCGTTGAGAATCAGTGGACTACAGGAGGATTGGAGATGCATCCGGGTCATGCAGAGGCTTTACCTTACTTAGGTAAGTATCTAACTTCAGCATTTTTTTTCTCACAGGTTGAATAGCAAAGCTGTGCTATTCAGCGAAGTTAAGTGAGCTCAGTGCTGCAACAGAGAACATTACAGATGCAATGTGTTTATGTAAATAGCATGGCCACCTGGGTTGCAGATAGGGACAGATTTTTGGGAAGGCCACGAGGGACCTGGCCTTGGGCGGCTGCAGCCCAGTGGGGCACCTGAACATGAAAGAGGGGTCGCAATATATGAAAGAGGAGGCTAAAAATGGGGAGGAAAACATGAAAAAGTGAAACCCATTCTGAAATGAGCCGTTCATGAAAGAGAGAGGCTACAGTACATGGATGATAAACATGGAAGAGGGGGCTCCACATGGTGGAATGGGAGAGGCACTGCTGCACATAAAAAAAGAAGTTACAGCATACTTGGCCTAGGGGCACATAAAGTATAAATCTGGTCTTAGTTGCAGAGCAATGCGACAGTGTGCCCAGGCCCCGAGCAAAAACATCAGCAGGGCAGCCAGGTAAACAGGGAAGAAAATAAATGTTGCAGCCTCCAAATCCCCCCTACTACATGGACATGCTAAAGCCTCATTTTTTGCATACATTTTATGACATAGCCAGCTCCTCCACCTCTTATAGTGTACTTATATAACAAAAAAAAAGGACAAAAACCCTTGCCCAGCCTCCTTTTTTTTTTTTTTTTTTTTTGTTAATGCTTACAATAGTTAATATGCAGTACTAACCTAATTTTAGTGCAATGCACACCTGTACTTTTTGCTATACATACATTAAAAGTACCTGGCAGGCTATGACCTATCCTAACATATACTGTTCAGACAACAATTTACAGGACAGACTGCAGTCCACTCCACACGCCCATCACACCATCACCCACATGGGATGGTGAATAGGCCACAGCCATTAAATAAGGATGCAAAGCAATTCATTGGTATATCAAAGCCTCATTATTTTATTAAGGGGTAACTGAATTACAAAGTGATTAAAGACTGAACTTTAATCATATGATTACCACCAAACTCAAGTTTGCCAAAACTAATAAACAGTAAGTACATCAGCAAACTGCTTAACTACCATTCCCCTGTAATAAAAGACCACAACAGGATAGGGAGGGCTTTTGATCAGAGTGGTGGTAAGTGAAGCAAGCCCTCAAACACATTTCCTCTTTTTATCCTCAATTAATTGGTATGTCAATATTGACGCTTTTATTAAGGAATAACTCAATAATTACAAATTGACCAAAGACTAAACTTTAATTAAGATAGGCCACTAAAGTCAAGTTTTCCAAAACTACTAAACAGCAAGTACATTCAGCTAACTGCTGAACCACCAGCCACCTAACTATCAAGATGGGAAGCTTAGAAGACTGTCCTGACACTCCCCATATTGGCCTTTTCAACCATTTTAATCCTCCTGGCGGTCAATTGTTCTGCGGCTGGGCGGCTGCGGGAGGTTTTTTAAGCCTAATTTTTTTTTACCATGTAGCTAGCCTAGTGCTAGCTACATGATTCCCCCCTCCCTGCGGCCTCCCTCCCACCCCTCCGATCGCTGCCAGCGATCAAGCCCATCCAGAAATCCCATTCTAAACGGGATTACCTTCAGGACTTCCTCCATCACCATGGCGATGAACGGAGTGACGTCATTGACATCGTGACATCACAGGGAGTCCCGATCCACCCCATAGCGCAGCCTGGTGGCGATTGGCCAGGCTGCGCAAGGGGTATGCGGGGCCCTGTATTGCAGCAGGTAGCGGCGCATTGGCGGCGAGCGGCGGCGATCGACCCAAACACGTGTTCTAAAAGAAAAATTATGAAAATCATCCCAGCAGGGCCAGAGGAATCCTCTGCGGCGGCTTACCCCAAGCTCAGCTCGGGGTTACCGCCAAGAAGGTTAATATATCCATATCTAAGGAGTTCAAGTGCACTCCATCTGACCGAAACAAATCATTTATGAAACCCTCAAGCTCAACATGATGAAATGAGGAACCCCCAAAGAATTCAGAAAAGAAGCCATAGTCATTTAAATCCTACACATAATCCTGTATAGATAACTTGCCAGGAAGGAAGGTGACCACAACAGATGGAATAATCTCTGAAAATACAATATGTGCCACCAGGAATGAAGACATCAAAAATGAAAATACTCTTTTTATCCCTTGTATGAAATCGCCTGTCTTCACCTTAAATCACCCAATCCCACTCTTATTAGCCCAACACACATAGGGATGTTCTATAATCCAGAACACTCCACCAGTTGGAAAACCTATACATATAAAATGTTAAACAGATAATGAAGAGCAAATGTTACGTCTAAATCTATTGCTATCCCACTTGCCCAAATGCTGAAATTCAGGGCCTAACAACCCCAGAGAATTGGCAATTGTGGCAGCCTCTATCTTGCATGAGTGGGAGGTGAAATGAAACCCAACATACTGGGCTTGTTACAATGCCTTGTGAAACACAGCCCTAATCTGAAATTGTGTGAGAGGAGTGCCATCCAGATAACCAAACAGGGACTCATACAGAGGAGGACACATGGCTAGGAATTTGGAAATTGACAAGAAAGGGAACATTTTGGAGTCAGCCAAGGTAGACAAGGAAAACCACTTCCCAACACCCTTCCGATCAGTCTTCGATTTCCTCAGCATTATATTCATGCAGCCATCTGAAAAATGAATGGCCTGGGACATATGATAGAAGAACATGATTTACAGGGTGCAGTTAAAGGCCGTCCAAAAAACAGAAAAAATTCAAACTCCGATACACAAATCTCTGATAACAACACACGTAAACTAGACAGCAGATCTAGGGAGAAAGGTCTACAAGTTTCTGCTTGAAAATGAGCCTGATGAAAAACATGCATGAAAAGTTTAATCGCATAGAATTACAATAGCAATGGGGATCTGATAAAAATGAAAACTCCCTATAACACTTTGTGAAGTGACAAGAGACAATTCAAAAATTGCAGCCACAGACTCTGAAGGTGTCTTGGTATCTACCCCTACTTCCTGAAATAAAGAACACCACTTTATCCAATTAAAGCAATACTCATCCCATGTTCTTGTAGCCAAGGAATTTTTCACAAATTCACCACTTAGTCCCATAACAGCCCCCGGAGGAAATTCCGGCAGGTTGCTCCAATTGAATTTGCCTCCGGAACAAGTTTCCTAAGCTGTTAATTCTGTAAAAGGGAAAGGGCAACAACCACACAATTAGACTTCATATTAAATTAAACCGCTATCAGGCAGATATTCAAAATACAGATATTAATAGAAGTAGGGTAAAATAGAGGTTGATTCACAAAGCTTACTTATTTTTCACCTTAACTGGAAGGAGAGCTAATGCATGAGATAAACAAATAAGGTGAGATAAAAGGAGAGATAAATCATGAGTTAAGTCAAATAAGGAGAGAAAAACCATGAGTTAATGAGAACCAGAGAGGAAGAGCATAACAGATTTATACATACCTGGGGCTTCCTCCAGCCCCATCAGCCTGGATCGATCCCACGCCGCCTTTCTCCGCTGCCTCTGTCCACCGGTACCGGGTCCCGTCATTTCGGTCAGTCAGCCAGTCGATGCAAGCGCAGTGTGCTCCCTCCGTACTGCGCAGGCTTGTGCGTAAAGCAGGCGCTGGCGAGTGGAGGGAGCCCCTGTGGATGAGTCCAACTGGCCACGTCCAGGCAGAAGTGACGAGACCCGGTACCGGCGATAGAGGCAGTGGAGGACAGTGCCGTGGGAGCGATCCATGCTGATGAGGCTGGAGGAAGCCCCAGGTATGTATAAAATCTTTTTTTATTTTTCAAGTGCCTTCATCTCTAGTTCCCTTTAAGTAGAGCTAAATCATGAAAAGGACAACTGAAGCGAGAGGGATATGGAGGCTGCCATATTGATTTCCTTTAAGCAATACCAGTTGTCTGGCTGTCCTGCTAATCCTCTGCCTCTAATCCTTTCAGCCATAGACCCCCCTCCGTCTTTTTGTCATTCTTACTGTCCACCTTACTTAGAACCTTCTATGAAGCAAGGTGGAGAGACAACATGTGTATAAAATCACCCCTCCAGATTTTTCTTTAACCAATAAGGACAAATGAAAACCAGGTGGCAATATATCACACCTCCTTCAACATACTCTCCAACAACCCTGGTGGTCTAACAGGAGGTGTGCTGAAACCAGAAGCACCCATATGAACCTCAGCCATTGTGGGCACACCAACAGCCGGCTCCACCACTAAAGGTGGAAATGCACGCGGACCTGACAACACTTTAGTCTCCCTGGGCCTACAGGACAAATTGTTACGTACGTCATCAAATGAGCTGACTACATCCACCAGCCTCTCAATCATATTTAAATTGAGTTCACCAATTCTAGGTGCAGGCTGAGGAATTATAGCATCCTGGTGAATAGCTACTAGCCGAGGTGACTGGTGATGTATAAGTGCAGCCAGAGCAGATGATCTTGCCATCAGGGACCCGGATCATCTCACCACCGGCTGCTAAGATGTTTTGGCAGTCAGGGCTGGATTTCTGGGAAGGCCACAAAGGCCATGGCCTAGGGCGTACAAAATTTAGCAGGGCACAGGACTTGGAGAGATAAGAGGTCACATGTCAAAGTAAATCACTTCTGCTTTGCTCTATTCTGCCTGAATTCCAGAGATTCCTGCATCTCTCTCACTGCAGAGTGTGTGTGATGACAGTCAGCATCTGTTGTCATCTGAGGATCTTGTCCTTAGCATAATAAGTGGGGACATACAAGCTGCTGTGAGAAGAAAAATATATGGGCTCAAGTAGTAGAACTTTTAAGTTCAGATTAGTTTCTTTATGCAGCACGCATTCACGGACAGGAATTATCAGCTCTCCTCTCCCCCAGACTGATGTTTATTACTTGGTCAGTGCTGTTAAAGATCTGAGACCGGTTCAATTTATGGTTTGTTTTTCTTTCCTAGAGAATGACCGCAACATTCTTTGTGCTACAGTTTAACTCTTTACTGACATTTTTTAGATTGTACTGTGTTAGCCATCAGTGAAAGCAGGATGTTTTGAAACAGAATGACAACTGTGTTACATTTATTTATATTTACAAAACAATGTATACATCTCCTGCTGACTGTATATATAGCTGTGTGCCCTAACATCTTGTATACAAGAACAAAGTCTAAAGACAGCTCAATAGCCAAAGGCTCACTGTTTTTCTTTTGGTTAGCAAATAAATATTATCATTCTATTACAAAACTTAAAAACTTCCTGCTGACTGATTTTAAGATCTGCCTTAACCGCTTGAGGACCTAGGGCTTTCTACCCCTTAAGGACCGGCCACTTTTTTTCCATTCAGACCACTGCAGCTTTCACGGTTTATTGCTCGCTCATACAACCTACCACCTAAATGAATTTTGGCTTCTTTTCTTGTCACTAATAAAGCTTTCTTTTGGTGCTATTTGATTGCTCCTGCGATTTTTACTTTTTATTATATTCAGCAAAAAAGACATGAATTTTGGCAAAAAAATGATTTTTTTAACTTTCTGTGCTGACAGTTTTCAAATAAAGTAAAATTTCTGTATACATGCAGCGCGAAAAATGTGGACAAACATGTTTTTGATTAAAAAAAAACCATTCAGCGTATATTTATTGGTTTGGGTAAAAGTTATAGCGTTTACAAACTATGGTGCAAAAAGTGAATTTTCCCATTTTCAAGCATCTATGACTTTTCTGACCCCCTGTCATGTTTCATGAGGGGCTAGAATTCCAGGATAGTATAAATACCCCCCAAATGACCCCATTTTGGAAAGAAGACATCCCAAAGTATTCACTGAGAGGCATGGTGAGTTCATAGAAGATATTATTTTTTGTCACAAGTAAGCGGAAAATGACACTTTGTGACAAAAAAAAAAAAAAAAGTTTCCATTTCTTCTAACTTGCGACAAAAAAAAAATGAAATCTGCCACGGACTCACCATGCCCCTCTCTGAATACCTTGAAGGGTCTACTTTCCAAAATGGGGTCATTTGTGGGGTGTGTTTACTGTCCTGACATTTTGGGGGGTGCTAAATTGTAAGCACCCCTGTAAAGCCTAAAGGTGCTCATTGGACTTTGGACCCCTTTAGCGCAGTTAGGCTGCAAAAAAGTGCCACACATGTGGTATTGCCGTACTCAGGAGAAGTAGTATAATGTGTTTTGGGGTGTGTTTTTACACATACCCATGCTGGGTGGGAGAAATATCTCTGTAAATGACAATTTTTTAATTTTTTTTACACACAATTGTCCATTTACAGAGTTATTTCTCCCACCCAGCATGGGTATGTGTAAAAATACACCTCAAAACACATTATACTACTTCTCCCGAGTACGGCGATACCACATGTGTGGCACTTTTTTGCACCCTAACTGTGCTAAAGGGCCCAAAGTCCAATGAGTACCTTTAGGATTTCACAGGTCATTTTGCGGAATTTGATTTCCAGACTACTCCTCACGGTTTAGGGCCCCTAAAATGCCAGGGCAGTATAGGAACCCCACAAATGACCCCATTTTAGAAAGAAGACACCCCAAGGTATTCCGTTAGGAGTATGGTGAGTTCATAGAAGATTTTATTTTTTGTTAGAAGTTAGCGGAAAATTGATTTTTATTGTTTTTTTCACAAAGTGTCATTTTCCACTAACTTGTGACAAAAAATAAAATCTTCTATGAACTCACCATACTCCTAACGGAATACCTTGGGGTGTCTTCTTTCTAAAATGGGGTCATTTGTGGGGTTCCTATACTGCCCTGGCATTTTAGGGGCCCTAAACCGTGAGGAGTAGTCTGGAAATCAAATTCCGCAAAATGACCTGTGAAATCCTAAATGTACTCATTGGACTTTGGGCCCTTTAGCGCAGTTAGGGTGCAAAAAAGTGCCACACATGTGGTATCACCGTACTCGGGAGAAGTAGTACAATGTGTTTTGGGGTGTATTTTTACACATACCCATGCTGGGTGGGAGAAATACCGCTGTAAATGGACAATTGTGTGTAAAAAAATCAAAAGATTGTCATTTACAGAGGCATTTCTCCCACCCAGCATGGGTATGTGTAAAAATACACCTCAAAACACATTGTACTACTTCTCCTGAGTACGGCAATACCACATGTGTGGCACTTTTTTGCACCCTAACTGCGCTAAGGGGCCCAAAGTCCAATGAGTACCTTTAGGATTTCACAGGTCATTTTTGTTTCAAGACTACTCCTCACGGTTTAGGGCCCCTAAAATGCCAGGACAGTATAGGAACCCCACTAATGACCCCATTTTAGAAAGAAGACACCCCAAGGTATTCCGTTAGGAGTATGGTGAGTTCATAGAAGTTTTTATTTTTTTGTCACAAGTTGCAAAATGACCTGTGAAATCCTAAAGGTACTCATTGGACTTTGGGCCCCTTAGCGTACTTAGGGTGTAAAAAAGTGCCACACATGTGGTACCGCCATACTCAGGAGAAGTAGTATAATGTGTTTTGGGGTGTATTTTTACACATACCCATGCTAAGTGGGAGAAATATCTCTGTAAATGACAATTGTTTGATTTTTTTACACACAATTGTCCATTTACATAGAAATTTCTGCCACCCAGCATGGGTATGTGTAAAAATACACCCCAAAACACATTATACTACTTTTCCTGAGTACGGCGGTACTACATGTGTGACACTTTTTTGCAGCCTAGGTGCGCTAAGGGGCCCAACTTCCTATTCACAGGTCATTTTGAGGCATTTGTTTTCTAGACTACTCCTCGCGGTTTAGGGCCCCTAAAATGCCAGGGCAGTATAGGAACCCCACAAGTGACCCCATTTTAGAAAGAAGACACCCCAAGGTATTCCGTTAGGTGTATGGTGAGTTCATAGAAGATTTTATTTTTTGTCACAAGTTAGTGGAAAATGACACTTTGTGAAAAAAAACCAATAAAAATCAATTTCCGCTAACTTTTGACAAAAAATAAAATCTTCTATGAACTCGTCATACACCTAACAGAATACCTTGGGGTGTCTTTTTTTCTAAAATGGGGTCACTTGTGGGGTTCCTATACCGCCCTGGCATTTTACGGGCCCAAAACCGTGAGTAGTCTGGAAACCAAATGTCTCAAAATGACTGGTCAGGGGTATAAGCATCTGCAAATTTTGATGACAGGTGGTCTATGAGGGGGCGAATTTTGTGGAACCGGTCATAAGCAGGGTGGCCTTTTAGATGACAGGTTGTATTGGGCCTGATCTGATGGATAGGAGTGCTAGGGGGGTGACAGGAGGTGATTGATGGGTGTCTCAGGGGGTGGTTAGAGGGGAAAATAGATGCAATCAATGCACTGGGGAGGTGAACGGAAGGGGGTCTGAGGGGGATCTGAGGGTTTGGCCGAGTGATCAGGAGCCCACACGGGGCAAATTAGGGCCTGATCTGATGGGTAGGTGTGCTAGGGGGTGACAGATGGTGATTGATGGGTGTCTCAAGGTGTGATTAGAGGGGGGAATAGATGCAAGCAATGCACTGGCGAGGTGATCAGGGCTGGGGTCTGAGGGTGTGGGCGGGTGATTGAGTGCCCTAGGGGCAGATAGGGGTCTAATCTGATAGGTAGCAGTGACAGGGGGTGATTGATGGGTAATTAGTGGGTGTTTAGGGTAGAGAACAGATGTGAACACTGCACTTGGGAGGTGATCGGATGTCGGATCTGCGGGCGATCTATTGGTGTGGGTGGGTGATCAGATTGCCCGCAAGGGGCAGGTTAGGGGCTGATTGATGGGTGGCAGTGACAGTGGGTGATTGATGGGTGGCAGTGACAGGGGGTGATTGATGGGTGGCAGTGACAGGGGGTGATTGATGGGTGGCAGTGACAGGGGGTGATTGATGGGTGATTGATAGGTGATTGACTGGTAATCAGTGGGTTATTACAGGGGAGAACAGATGTAAATATTGCACTGGCGAATTGATAAGGGGGGGTCTGAGGGCAATCTGAGCGTGTAGGCGGGTGATTGGGTGCCCGCAAGGGGCAGATTAGGGTCTGATCTGATGGGTAACAGTGACAGGTGGTGATAGGGGGTGATTGATGGGTGATTGATGGGTAATTAGTGGGTGTTTAGAGGAGAGAATAGATGTAAACGCTGCGCTTGGGTGGCGATCTGATGTCGGATCTGCGGGCGATCTATTGGTGTGGGTGGGTGATCAGATTGCCCGCAAGGAGCAGGTTAGGGGCTGATTGTTGGGTGGCAGTGACAGGGGGTGACAGGGGGTGATTGATGGGTGATAGGTGATTGGCAGGTGATTGACAGGTGATCAGTGGGTTATTACAGGGAAGGACAGATGTAATTAATGCACTGGCGAATTGATAAGGGGGGGGGGTCTGAGGGCAATCTGAGCGTGGGGGCGGGTGATTGGGTGCCCGCAAGGGGCAGATTAGGGTCTGATCTGATAGGTAACAGTGACAGGTGGTGATAGGGGGTGATTGATGGGTGATTGATGGGTGATTAGTGGATGTTTACACCAGATAACATGTAAACAATACATTTGGGAGGTAATCTGACGGCGGGTTTGCGGGCGATCTAATGGTGTGGGTGGGTGATCAGATTGCCCGCAAGAGGCAGGTTAGGGGCTGATTGATGGGTGGCAGTGACAGGGGGTGATAGGTGATTGGCAGGTGATTGACAGGTGATCAGTGGGTTATTACAGGGAAAAACAGATGTAATTAATGCACTGGCGAATTGATAAGGGGGGGTCTGAGGGCAATCTGAGCGTGTGGGCGAGTGATTGGGTGCCCGCAAGGGGCAGATTAGGGTCTGATCTGATAGGTAAAAGTGACAGGTGGTGATAGGGGGTGATTGATGGGTGATTGATGGGTAATTAGTGGGTGTTTAGAGGAGAGAATAGATGTAAACAATGGATTTGGGAGGTGATCTGATGTCGGATCTGCGGGCGATCTATTGGTGTGGGGGGGTGATCAGATTGCCCGCAAGGGGCAGGTTAGGGGCTGATTGATGGGTGGCAGTGACAGGGGGTGATTGACGGGTGATTGACGGGTGATTGACAGGTGATTGACAGGTGATTGACAGGTGATCAGGGGGGATAGATACATACAGTACATGGGGGGGGGTCTGGGGAGAATCTGAGGGGTGGGGGGGTGATCAGGAGGGAGCAGGGGGCAGGGGGGGATAAAAAAAAAATTGCGTTGACAGTTAGTGACAGGGAGTGATTGATGGGTGATTAGGGGGGTGATTGGGTGCAAACATGGGTCTGGGGGGTGGGCAGGGGGGGGTCTGATGGGTGCTGTGGGCGATCTGGGGCGGGGGGGGGAAATCAGTGTGCTTGGTGCGACATAGGGTGGCTGCAGCCTGCCCTGGTGGTCCCTCGGACACTGGGACCACCAGGGCAGGAGGCAGCCTGTATAATACACTTTGTAAACATTACAAAGTGTATTATACACTTTGTATGCGGCGATCGTCGGGTTAACATCCCGCCGGCGCTTCCGTATGGCCGGCGGGATGTTGCGGCGGGTGAGCGGCGCCAGGCGGAGGCGGAGGATCGCGTCACGGATGACGCGATCGCTCCGCCCATGCCCCTACAAGGACCGCCGCCATTTGTCTATACGGTGGTCCTTGCGGGGTGCACTTCCCGGCCGCCAATTGTACATACGGCGGTCGGGAAGTGGTTAACTTGCCCTAATGCTACATTGTCACTGTGTAAAGTACACCTGAGTTTATGCTAGGTACACACGATGCAATTTTCTGACAGATTTACTGTTAGATCGACTATTTCCAACATGTCCGATTGGCTATCCAATAGATTTTCTGAATGATTTTTTCATAGAAATGAACAGAAAATCACTTGAAAAATTCAGAATTCAAATCAGACATGTTGGAAATAATCGATCTGGCAGTAAATCTGTCAGAATTGCATTGTGTGTACCTAGCATTATACTACATCTATGCCAGCGTGTATAATTTGGGATCCTTCTACTTACCTGTTCTCTGTTTTGAATGGGCTTCTCTCTATTGCGCTGCACTGTCCACTGTTTGTGGCTCTGACAGCAGCAAGTCGCACAGAGGACAAAGAAGCAGTGCATATTCTGTCCTCTCGGGCTTCTTGTAATTTTGCGCTCCTGCACGGATGTGCACAGCAGCCGAGGCTGGGAGTGTTATGGGTATGCGTACTGAATTATGCAGCCTAGAACACTATCGGCTGCTGTGCATCCAGGCTGGAGTGCAAAATTACATGGAGTAGACAGAGCATGCACTGCTTCTTTGTTGAATAGGGGGGCAAAGCAGCAAAAAAGATCACTAGTTAGAGTTGGACAGAATGGGGGGGCGGTTGGTGACAGCTGGCCTAGGGCACTGGAAAGTACAAATCCGGCCCTGCTGGCAGCTTGACCTCTCCATCCCTAGCAAGAGACTGTGAGCAACCTGGAAGCAGCAGCCCACTTCTCAGTACCAAACACAGTCAGCGATTGGGAATAATAAGCCATTTCTTTGCTGTCTTTCCTCGGTGGGCAGGACAGGCTCCTGTCACTCCCACTGCTGTGCCATCTTCTATTGACATTGCCTGCCTCCCCCGACCTCAGGCCCTTGGTATAAGCACCTCCTGGGTTCTGACACTGGTCAGAAGGCAGGGCTGCCAAAGAGGCGGGGGAGTGAGCTTGCTGCCCACTTGTTCCTGGAGGCCGAGAATCATGCAGCTGACTCAGTACCACCTCCTTTGTCTCCAAAAAAATGCACTTTTATTTCCAAATAAAATACTGGCACAATACATTGTGATAGGGACATAATTTAATGGGTGTAACAACCGGGACAAATGGGCAAATAAAATACGTGGGTTTTCATTATGGTAGCATGTGTTATTTTAAACTTATAATGGCTGAAAACTGAGAAACAATGATTTTTTTTCCATGTTTTTCATAATATTCCCATTAAAAAGCATTTAGAAAAAAAATTCTTAGCAAAATGTACAGTACCACCCAAAGAAAACCTAATTGGTGGTGGAAAAACAAGATATCCTTTTGTTGTGATAAGTAATGATAAGTAGTGATAAAGTTATTGGTGAATAATTGGGAGGAATGCTGAAATGATGCATAAGGTGAAAAAACACTGAAGGCTAAAGTGGTTAATACATGCAGGCACTTTGTCAGGACATATTTTTTATAAAACATTCCTGAAAAAGCTTGTTTTCTTTAGAAAAAAAAATGTTATGCCCCAAACCTGAGCATCCCTTTGTCTCTCATGTAATCTTGTATACAGCAGGGAATGTGAAGCTCATGAGTGCGGTGCTAAGCCCCCATAGCAATAAAAGCTTATCTGGTTCATAACATCATGGGATGCTTCTAGGAAATGCAAAAATCTCCAACTTACCACTCTTTGGAAAGCATCCTTTTCCCAATGTTAAGGCCTAGGGATTCATCACCATCTTGTTTTGGAGGAGATAGAGGTAATAGTATTTGGGAATGTATGTGGAATGTGGGAGCCCCCTTGGGGCCTCTTGCGCACTACACGTGATTCCGATTTTTTTATACGATCCGATTTATTATTTCAATTAAAAAAGTAGCAGCGTGTAGTACTTTTTTTCATCAGGATCAGAAATCAGATCATATGAAAAATCGGAATTGCATGTAGTGTGCAAGAGGCCTTAATAAGTGAACCCCCAGGTAATAGTATATGGGAATGTATGTGGAATGTGGAAGTCCCCTTTAATAAGTGAACCCCCAACTGTCTGACCCTCATAAGAAAATAGGTAAAAAGAACCATTTATGACACCCTAAGAATTTATCGTATGGGTTAAAATAAAAAACAGACATTTTTTGTAAAATAAATGTTTTTAGTTTTAATAAATAAAAACAAAATTCCTAAAACAATCAATTAAAAAAAGGTTCTGTTCTTAATCTTTACAAAAATCTTGCTCTGGTTTCACATGTAAATGCAAAAGTATCAGAATTTTATTATTAATAAAGCACACGTGAAATAAAATAGATTAAAAACAAGAGCAAGCAGCAGAGCTTCAAAATACACATAGCTGGCCAGCCTAAAATCTAAAAGCCAGGGCCGGCCTTAGCTTTCACAGCGCCCTGAGCGTAACCAGATTTTGGTGCCCCCCCCCCATTCATCCTCTTCGCACGCACGCTCACACACAGAGGCCCATATGCAATTCACCTTTTATCCTGGGTTATCTTCTAGGAGATAATTTTCATCTTCACTTTAAAATAACTTTTCAGGCATTTTACGTTTGAAAAAGTACTTAAAAGTTGGTAAAAAAGTGCTATCAAAATTATTGTATTTTCTTGCATACTTGTGGTTTAAAATGCATTTTATGACAAGGTGTAAAAATAGAATAGAAATAGAAAACTCATATATACACTAAGGGGGGGATCTGCCTATATACAGTGGCTTGCAAAAGTATTCGGCTCCCTTAAAGTTTTCCACATTTTGTCATATTACTGCCACAAACTTGAATCAATTTTATTGGAATTCCACATGAAATACAAAGTAGTGTACACGAGAGAAGTGGAACAAAAATCATACATGATTCCAAACATTTTTTACAAATAAATAACTGCAAAGTGGGGTGTGCGTAATTATTCAGCCCCCTGAGTCAATACTTTGTAGAACCACCATTTGCTGCAATTACAGCTGCCAGTCTTTTAGGGTATGTCTCTACCAGCTTTGCACATCTAGAGACTGAAATCCTTGCCCATTCTTCTTTGCAAAACAGCTCCAGCTCAGTCAGATTAGATGGACAACGTTTGTGAACAGCAATTTTCAGATCTTACCACAGATTCTCGATTGGATTTAGATCTGGACTTTGGCTGGGCCATTCTAACACTTGGATATGTTTTGTTTTAAACCATTCCATTGTTGCCCTGGCTTTATGTTTAGGGTCACTGTCCTGCTGGAAGGTGAACCTCCACCCCAGTCTCAAGTCTTTTGCAGACTCCAAGAGGTTTTCTTCCAAGATTGCCCTGTATTTGGCTCCGTCCATCTTTCCATCAACTCTGACCAGCTTACCTGTCCCTGCTAAAGAGAAGCACCCCAGAGCATGATGCTGCCACCACCATATTTGACAGTGGGGATGGTGTGTTCAAAGTGATATGCAGTGTTAGTTTTCCGCCACACATAGCGTTTTGCATTTTGGCCAAAATGTTCCATTTTGGTCTTATCTGAGCAGTGCGCCTTCTTCCACATGTTTGCTGTGTCCCCCATATGGCTTGTAGCAAACTGAAAATTGGACTTCTTATGCTTTTCTGTTAACAATGGCTTTCATCTTGCCACTCTTCCATAAAGGCCAACTTTGTGCAGTGCACGAGTAATAGTTGTCCTATGGACAGATTCCTTCACCTGAGCTGTAGATCTCTGCAGCTCATCCAGAGTCACCATGGGCCTCTTGATTGCATTTCTGATCAGTGCTTTCCTTTTTCGGCCTGTGAGTTTAGGTGGACGGCCTTGTCTTGGTAGGTTTACAGTTATGCCATACACAGGCGTCCGAGCCATTAGGCAGCTATAAATTTTCGCCTAAGGCGACAGGAAGAGGCAAGGGCGCTTCTGCACTGAGTAGTGAGAGAAGAAATGCCTCTCAGCTGACTCAGGTGTCAGTTTACACAGCAGCAGCGGGGCTGACTGGACTTCAGCTCAATGATTCAAAGAACCACAGTAATGAATGAGTCAGTGAGAGAAGGCACTCATCCTAGTCAGGGATCCGAGGAGCTCCTGAGTCCAACTCCTGAGAATTCAGTCCCTCTCTCTCTGCTACTGCTAACTGCGTGGATGTAGAGACTGTGTAGCAGCCAGGCATTGACTTCCCCCCAGGCCGCCTTTCATTCAATGATTTAGGGTTGGTCCTGTGTCTGCTGTATTCAGGTTTGTTGATGTAAGGCAATGTAAAATACTAGGCTAGCTGATAAAAGTGCAATTAGAGGGCAGGCTAGCTGGTAAATATACACAGCATGATGTAGAACTCGTCTGGAGGGTCAGTGGGAAAAAATCTGTCTGGTCTCTCTCCATTGTTATAATGACTGCATGTGCAGATAAGGTCTTAAACAGGTTGAAAAGTTTTGACAGTCCCTAGACTCCAGGAGGGCTGCTTGCTGACTTGTGTAAGAGATTGGCAGGGACAGCAGTCCTATTACCAGCAACTAGTCTCTGTGTAATGTGGGACTGCAATACAGATAAACTGCTCCATCTCAGGCTATTCTCAGTCTCACTCCACTCCTCCTATCTCTGTATGTGTATAGTGTATGTCTACTGTGTGCTGTGTACAGTGTGGTGTGTGTGTGTGTGTGTGTGTGTGTGTGTGTGTGTGTGTGTGTGTGTGTGTGTGTGTGTGTTGTGTGCAGTGTGTGTACTGTGTGTGTGTGTGTGTATGTTGTGTGCAGTGTGTGTACTGTGTGTGTGTGTGTGTGTGTGTGTGTGTGTGTACTGTGCTGTGCGTGTCTAAAGTGTGTGTGTGTGTGTGTGTGTGTGTGTGTGTACTGTGTATAGTGTGTATGTTGTGTGCAGTGTGTGTACTGTGTGTGTGTGTGTGTGTACACTGTGTGTGTGTGTGTATAGTGTGTGTGTGTGTACTGTGTGTGGTGTGTGTGAGTGCATGCCGCAATAAGTATATTTTATGGTGAAACGCTCTGCTGCATAACAACTATTTTCTGGTGAACCCATGCCGCAATAAGTACATTTTCTGGTGAAACGCTGCTGCATTATGATTTTCGGGGGTCTTGGGGGTGGGGTTCACCACAGGAGTGGTGTTCACCATGAGGGGTGCGGGGTATGGGACTGGGGGCAATCACGGGGGGGGGGGGGCACAGGATTTCTCGCCTGGAGTGACAAAATGGCTAGAGACGCCCCTGATGCCATATGCCTTCTATTTCTGAATGATTGATGAACAGTGCTCCGTGGGATGTTCAAGGCTTTGGAAATCTTTTTCTAGCCTAAGCCTGCTTTAAATTTCTCAATAACTTGATCCCTGACCTGTCTGGTGTGTTCTTTGGACTTCGTGGTGTTGTTGCTCCCAATATTCTCTTAGACAACCTCTGAGGCTGTCACAGAGCAGCTGTATTTGTACTGACATTAGATTACACACAGGTGCACTCTATTTAGTCATTAGCACGCATCAGGCAATGTTTATGGGCAACTGACTGCACTCAGACCAAAGGGGGCTGAATAATTACGCACACCCCACTTTGCAGTTATTTGTAAAAAAAAATTTGGAATCATGTATGATTTTCATTCCACTCCTCACATGTATACCACTTTGTATTGGTCTTTCATGTGAAATTCCAATAAAATTGATTCATGTTTGGGGCAGTAATGTGACAAAATGTGGAAAACTTCAAGGGGGCCGAATACTTTTGCAAGCCACTGTATACACTAAAGGGAGGGGGGGGATCTGCCTACATATACTGGACTAGTAGCCTATATACACTAAGGGGGGATCTGCCTATTATAGGCAGATCCACCCCCCCCCCCCCTTAGTGTTTATAGGCCACTAGTCTTGTAGGCATAGCATATCCCCCTTTAGTGTGTGTGTGTGTGTGTGTGTGTGTGTGTGTGTGTGTATAGTGGTTGGAAACTTCCTGGTTATAATCAGAGACCATTACCATGTTTACTGCACTTTTTCTTATGTTCTGCCTGTCTGCAAACATCTACAAGTTGCATTGCAATATGCATCCTCCCAATGTATCACACTCCATATTCATTTCACCTGCTCTGCTTTCCTCACCTTACTCAGCTTCTCATGAGCTGTTAGCTCTCCTGAAATCTCTCTCTCCCTCCAGCAGCTCAAAAACCTCACAAACATTTAAATCCCATTCACATTTGCTTACTCTCTCCCTCCTACTCTTACTTGCAGCTGGTGATATATCACCCAATCCTGGGCCACAGCCTGCTGCCAGACAAGCATCCTCTGCTGACCTGCTCCATACACTTCACAGCCCTCTGTCCACAAATAACCTCAACACCCATCCTCGCTCCAACCTTATTTCCATCCATCCCACCCACAAACACATACTCCCCCTACCCTGCGGTCTCTGGAATGCCAGATCCGTCCGCAACAAACTTACAGCAGTCCACGACCTCTTCCTCTCCAAATCCCTCACCATCCTTGCACTCACTGAGACATGGCTCACCCCCTCTGACTCTGCCGCAGAGGCTGCCCTCTCCTATGGGGGTCTTCACCTCAGTCACACCCCCAGACCAGACAACAGGACCGGTGGAGGGGTGGGTCTGCTCCTCTCCCCATCCTGCACCTTCCGTGTCCTCACACCACCTACCTCTCTACAATTCACATCCTTTGAGGCCCACACCATTCGCCTCTACCACCCCCTCCCTGCCATTGTTGCGGTCTTATACCGCCCTCCGGGCTCCACCCCACAATTTCTCGATGACCTTGCCTCCTGGCTCCCTCATATCCTCTCCTCTGACCTCCCCACCATCATCCTTGGGGATTTCAATATTCCCATCGATGAAGCCCAGAGCTCTGCTGTGACCCGGCTACTCACCATTGCAAACTCACTTGGACTTGTACAACACGCCAACACCCCCACTCACACTGCAGGTCACACTTTCGACCTTGTATTCACTAAATCCACCACCATTGCAGACCTTGACATTGCACCCTTTCCACCCTCAGACCATCACCTTCTCACCTTCAACCTCCTCACGGAAGGCACCTCCAAATTAGCCACCCACCCACCTGGTTGATGGCAGCGAGACCTACGCAAGCTCAACCCTAGTGTCCTTGCTGACCCCCTCCATGCCCTCTCCTCCACTCTCCCCACCCTAACCTGTCCTAATCTTGCTGCAGCTCAGTATCGCCAAACTCTCTCATCAGCCCTAGAGAAAGCTGCTCCACCAATTTTTCGCCACAACCGACCCCCTAACCCCCAGCCCTGGCGCACTACCCATATTCGCATCCTCCAGAGGAAAACACGCGCCACTGAACGGAAATGGAGAAAAACTAGACTTAATTAGGATTTCCTACAGTACAAGACCAACCTGCTGCAGTTCCACACTGCCCTTGCTCATGCGAAGCAGGAATACTTTACCAAGCTCATCAGAGCACAAGCTTCCAACCCCCGGCGTCTTTTTGCCACCTTCAACTCCCTGCTTAAACCCACCCCCCCACCCTCCGTTTCCTCCCTCTCTGCCACAGATTTAGCCACCCACTTCACCAACAAAATTGTCTCCATCCGCCAGGAAATATCCAATCTCCAATCTTCACCTCCCACCCCCTCCCAACCAGCTCCTCCTCCACCCTATCCTCCCCTCACATCCTTCACTCCTACTACCACCGAGGAAGTCAACCACCTACTGCAGACTTCCCATACCACTACTTCCCCCCTTGACCCCATCCCTTCGGATTTACTCCAGCCTCACTTCACGGAATTGGCCCCAGTCCTCACTACCCTGTTCAACCTCTCCCTATCCACAGGCACCTTCCCCACAGACTTCAAGCAGGCCATTGTACTACCCCTGCTCAAGAAACCCTCGCTACCCTCCAACTACCGTCCTATCTCCCTCCTCCCCTTTGCCTCAAAACTCCTTGAGCGTCTGGTTCACAAACGCCTGACCCAGTACCTCAATGCTAACTCACTGCTAGACCCACTCCAATCTGGATTTCGGCCTGCCCACTCAACCGAAACTGCTCTCACCAAAGTGGTCAACGACCTTGCCTTAGCTAAAGCTGAAGGTAAATACTCCATTCTCCTTCTCCTTGACCTGTCAGCAGCTTTTGACACAGTAGATCATCCCCTACTCCTCCAGTCCCTCCAGTCCTTGGGCATTCACGATCTCGCCCTGTCCTGGCTTTCATCCTACCTCTCCAACCGCTCCTTCACGACCACCTTCAATGAGTCCTCGTCCACCCCCAACCACCTCTCGGTGGGAGTCCCCCAAGGTTCGGTCCTTGGCCCCCTACTGTACACCCTATACACATCCTCCATTGGCAAGGTTATCTCCTCCATGGGTTTTAACTACCATCTGTATGCAGATGACACCCAGATCTACCTCCACACCCCTGACATATCCACCACTACCATGGACAAGGTCTCCTCCTGCCTATCCGCCATCTCCTCCTGGATGTCTGCTAGGTTCCTGAAACTAAATCTAGACAAAACGGAATTTATGATCTTCCCACCCCGGCCATCCACGAACCTCCCAGACGTGCATGTCACTGTTAACCACACTACCATTCGCCCTACCTCTCAAGCCCGCTGTCTGGGTGTCACCCTGGACTCCGCACTCTCCTTCACTTCCCACATCCAAAACCTCACTAAGTCCTGCAACTTCCACCTTCGTAACATCTGTAAGATTTGCCCTTTCCTGACCTCTGCCACCACCAAACTCCTCATCCATGCCCTCATAATTTCCCGCCTTGACTACTGCAATGCCCTGCTGTCTGGTCTCCCTATGACCCGAACAGCCCCACTGCAGTCCATCATGAATGCGGCAGCCAGAATTATCCACTCTTCCCATCGCTCCACCACGGCAGATCCCCTCCTAGAATCCCTCCACTGGCTTCCTATCCAGTCCAGAATCAGATTCAAGATACTGTGTCTGACCTACAAATCTGTCCACAAAACCTGTCCAACCTACATTTCCGATCTTACTCAGAGGTACACACCTAGCCGCTCACTCCGCTCTTCCAATGAACTTCGCCTAACCGCCCCCCGCATCACCCAGTCCCATGCACGCATCCAGGACTTTTTAAGAGCTGCTCCAACACTATGGAACTCCCTACCTCCACCCATTAGGGCAGCCCCCTCCTTCAACATCTTCAAGAAAGCCCTCAAAACTCACCTTTTCACTCTGGCCTACTACCCCTCACAAGTGCTCTAAACCTACAGCTGAACTCTGGTCCACTACCATTCGTGTCCTTACCTCTCCCTCTAGATTGTAAGCCTTTGGGCAGGGTCCTCCTCCTTTTGTGTCCTACCTGATCTGGCACCTCCATTACTGTGAACCCATGCCATGCATTTGAGTGAACCTAACTTGCCTAATCTCCATGCTTCATCCAGTGACTGACTAAGCATTACCTTGTACTAATACTGTGCTGTGTGATCTGGGTTTTCTTGTATTCCTGTATTGTCATATTGCTGTATGACACCCCTAAATATTGTCTGTAACCTAAATTAATGTTCAGCGCTGCGTAATATGTTGGCGCTTTATAAATACAATAAATAAATAAATATATATATATATATATATATATATATATATATATATATATATAGGCAGATCCCGCCCTTAGTGTGTATAATATATACACTAAGGGGGGGGAGGTGTCTGCCTATATATACACTAAAAGGGGGATCTGCCTACATATACAAGACTAGTAGCCTATATACACTAAGGGGGGGGGGGATCTGACTATAATAGGCAGATCCCCCCTTAGTTTATGTAAGCTACTAGTCTTGTAGGCAGATCCCCTCTTTAGTGTATACAGGCAGATCCCCCCTTAGTGTATATATAGGCTACTACTAGTTGAATACCCCCCCCCCCCCATAGAATAGAATGACAAGCTAAGTTCCCCTTAGTGTAGTAGGTAGGTTGGGGTCCTTACTTTTGCTGGTCAATTTCCGGCACAAGTGGAAATGATGGCCAGCAGCCAGGTCTCGTTGTCTCTCACTCTCACTGAAGAGGAGAGTCACACAGGGCAGGGCAGGGTGGCTGGCACACGTGCTGCGCGCTTCATCACTCCATGATCCATCCTGATCCTATCACGGGGCGGGTGCTGGGCGGAGTCTCACTCTCACACTGACTCTAATAGTCAGCGCCGCCAGCAGCCGTTGCTGGTCTTCGCCCCCATCACCCCCAGCTGCACCAGGGGGCGGAGCTGGACCCGGAGCCAGGCGCAATGGACCAAGGCAAGCCAGAGCCCGCAGCCGCAGCAGCACAAATTAACATATGCGGCCGGGCGGCAGGAGTGCCCCCCTGGAAGCTGGCATTCCGGTGCCCTGAGCGATCGCTCTGGTTGCTCAGGCCAAAGGCCGGCCCTGATAAAAGCACTCCCCACACACACACTGCACATGCAACCTGGCCTTACGTGGTACCACCTAAGTCCATGTATCCACAGAACGGCTTTTGGGAATGAGGTATATTTTAATCCACAATAAAACGTTGTATATCCAAATAATACAGGCAGTTCATGGCCATAGCAACATGTAATCAGCGAGTTAGTATCATCCATGTGCAATGTTAAAGATATAAGCCATACTCCATAGATGTTAGATAGTAAATGCAACAAAAATCAGCTCAAAATGGAATATCTTGTTTTTACATTCAACAGTGATGTTGTAATTCAGCAAATAGTAGGCATATTCAAACAGAAGTCCCGTTCACCGGCTAAGCATCTCACCCGTCCTCACAAGTCTGGTGGCACGCTGTTATGGCCCATACACATGGGGCACAACTGTCGCCACAAACACTAGGCACGCGCATGTTGCAGCATCAGTTGCCCCGTATGTATGACGCGTGCGCCACGTACTGTCACCAGGAAGTGAAGTTGCCGTGCGATTGAAAAGTTCAATCGTCGGCAACTTCTGCCACCGCAACGGTCGCTAGTCCGCCACACGTACTGCGTGTGTATGCAGACTAGCGACGGGAGACAAACGCAAGTGAATGGAGCATCCGGCCGGGGCATGCTCCCTTCACAGACAGCTTCCGCCGCATCTCTTCCTTTCTGGAGAGGCGTGTGGATAGCGGTTGCCGCCAGGGAGCTGTCACTCCCTGGTCTCTCCCTGGTCTACCTCATGTGTACAAGGCCATGCGTCTTGATCTCTCATCCCCAAGTAGAGAGTCGACCAGTCGCCGGGACACAGGATAGATTACTCACAAGTCCTTTTTGGAGCCGTTTTCTCACAGGCCTGTGGTCGACTGGCATCCCAGCTCAACTCACAGCTAGGCCTACACATCTCTCTGCTTCCTGGACAGTGTGTAGTATTCACACACGTGAGTACTCAGTGCGTGCTGGCCAGACGCGATTAAACTCCTCCCACCTACGTGTTTCAAGCCCCTTGGGCGTTTCCTCCGGGTGTTTGTTCTTAATCTTTACTTGTTTTGTTTTCTGCATATTTCTCTTTCCACCTAAAGTAGGGTTGTCTCAGTACCCCAGAAGGAAAAAAGACACAGGAGACAAAACAACGGGAGCTCAATAGCGCAATATGTTTTTATATAGGGGATATCAACAGGTAAGGTAATTGTACTACTCACAAAGGCAGGTTGCAGAGAGGTAAGAATCAGGTGGAGGCAACAAACCCGACTCCAGTCGTGGTGGTCCACGCGGACCTGGGTGTGGTCGCTCTCCTTAAAGAGACTCTGAAGCGAGAATAAATCTCGCTTCAGAGCTCAAAGTTAGCAGACTTGGTCACCCCTGCAGGCAGGGCTAACCGCCGCAGCCCTGCCTCCAGTTGCGTCTATCAGCGGCGCATCGCCGCCTCTCCCCCGCCCCTCTCAGTGAAGGAAGACTGAGAGGGGCGGGGGAGAGGCGGAGATACGCCGCTGATAGACGCGACTGGAGGCAGGGCTGCGGCGGTTAGCCCTGCCTGCAGGAGTGACCAAGTCTGCGACCAAGTGTTGCAGTGGGGGGGTTGGGGGTGAAGGGACCCCCGTGCCCCTGCTAACTTTGAGCTCTGAAGCGAGATTTATTCTCGCTTCAGACTCTCTTTAAGGAGAGCGACCACACCCAGGTCCGCGTGGACCACATGCCCCTGCTATTTATGAGGTCTGAAGCGAGATTTATTCTCGCTTCAGACTCTCTTTAAAAGTGACAGATTATCGCTATGGTTCAAACCATGTGTATTCAACAAGGAAGAAAGCTGGCACATCCAAAATCAATCTTTATTGGTTCCATGTAAAATTAAGGCCAATGTTTCGGAGCCCTTTATCAAGGCGATATTTGCTCCGAGGTAAAGATCTGTCTGCTGCTGTGCAAAAGATTCTGCATAGGAAGTTGGGAGTCTGGCTTCTATAACACTCGCTGTCAGCGATGTGTATCCATCTGGGGTCAGCAGATGGATACACATCGCTGACAGCGAGTGTTAGAGGAGCCAGACTTCCAACTTTCTATGCAGAATCTTTTGCACAGCAGCAGGCAGATCTTTGCCTCGGAGCAAATATCGCCTTGATAAAGGGGTCCTACGCGGCTCCGAAACGTTGGCCATAATTTTACATGGAACCAATAAAGATTGATTTTGGATGTGCCAGCTTTCTTCCTTGTTGAATACTGCATAGAGGGTGTTATCCCCTTTTTTCAGCTGTCACACTCCCCTTAAAGACTATGGGTTTGATCCATTAGTTAGTGCGAGACAATACTACCAATGTGATGTAAACCATGGGTAGTCTGTACAAACCCCTCCACCAGTGTGTGTTGGGGGGGTATGTAAAGCACAATTTGGGTAAAGAGTGTGAAAAAATTGGATTAAAAACAAGATAAAATCGAAAAAAATGAGGTGGCTTACCTCAATGACGAGATCTTTGTACAAACAATGAAATATTTACTTCGCTAAATTAATATTTATTTGTTTATACAAAAATCTCGTCATTGAGGTAAGCCACCTAATTTTTTTCGATTTTATCTTGTTTTTAATCCAATTTTATTCACACTGGGCCACCTCTTTACCCAAATTGTTCTCTTTCCACCACTATTTGTCTCTCTTCTGATCTGTATGCTTCTTTTCTTCTTCTATATACTCATCTTCTTTTATAATTCCTTCTGTACCTTCTTTCTTCATCTGGGTATTTCTTCTCTTAATCTTTTGTCTTCATCTACACTTATACTTTACTTTAGAAAGCTAATTACATCCAAGATTTTTTTTTTTGCTACCTGATTTGCCATTTGCAGTGAAAATAGACTTTGTGAGATTCAATGGCAACCCTATATTCTGTGCATTTATGCAACCATGCCATGTGGTAGGCCCCTTGGTGTGGTCCGTCACATTGCGCCACACAAATTTGCATCACCTCTAAGAGGTAGAGGTAGCCCTATAGGGCTGTCATACTGACCACAGTGTGGCATATTGCGGCGGGTTCCATTGTGGCAACACAAGAATTACATTGAGGTGGCATTGTAATCTCAGAAGTGGAATGGAAAGTATGCCTTGCTGATTGTAACGCACCACAGCTATAACGCATGGTGCAACGTCACGGGCGTGGTGAGATCATTAAGGATCACATGCACCAAGTGTAAAAAGCGCCTGAATGTTACTGTAAGTATATCTGTCTTTGGGCAGTTGGGGTTTGATTTGTGTACATTCGGGATCACAGTCACTGAACAACTCCTTCATCTGCTCATGTGAATTGGCCTCAATTCTTCTTCTTGCAGGCGAAAAGACTTAAATAAAGTACTGCTGCAACCCTTCAAAGTATAATGGAATATAATAAGATGTATGTGGGTGTGTTGCTAGGATTTCTAAGCATTTATTTATTTATTTTATACATTTCTAAATTGCTGACACTTTTTCAGCAGAACGTTACAGAGAAAATAATGAACAATTCACACCCCTCTCTGTGCCTCAAGGGAACTTAAACCTAATCCATTATTATACATGGCCATTATTACATAATATACTTTAAATTATTATTTTCTAGCATAAAAAAGATATTAGATATTTTCTAGGTTATATTAAAGTTCACCGCTTTTACAGTTTCCCAGAACAAAGTAACGCAATGACATAGAATATATGCAGCAGCAGATATTTCTCTATAATTTTCCTTACACTAAGCTTCCAAATTGAAGCATGTAGTAAGTGCAAAGACCTAACTGTCAAATTCATTTTTTCAATGTATCGCTTTTTAGGAATGGTACCTGAAGGACTCCTCCTTAGTCCATGTCAACCATAAAACAAAAAACCTGGAGCTGTTATACTGATGCAGGTAAGAATATAGCAGGAGGAGGTAAGGTTGACAGCTGACAGCCAGTGAGATGAGTAAGGCTCAGTGTAATTGGCTCCTTGAGGTACTTAACCCCTTTTCTACCATGGTCTAGCTTCCAGTTTTGTAGCTCAGATAGGGAGCCGCATTATCTATACCCTAAGAAAATACACATTACAGGCTGAATGATCTTTAACCTCCTTGGCGGTAATCCCGAGCTGAGCTCGGGGTATGCCGCCGGAGGTCGCCGCTCAGGCCCTGCTGGGCCGATTTTGTTTCTGAAAAAAGCAGCACACGCAGCTGGCACTTTGCCAGCCGCGTGTGCTGCCTGATCGCCGCCGCTCCGTGGCGATCCGCCGCGTGCAGCGGCGAAAGAGGGTCCCCCCAGCCGCCCGAGCCCAGCGCAGCCGGAACAAACAGTTCCGGCCGGCGCTATGGGCTGGATCGGGCGGCTCTGACGTCAGGACGTCGACTGACGTCCATGACGTCACTCCGCTCGTCGCCATGGCGACGAGGAAAGCGAAACAAGATAGGCCGCTCATTGCGGCCTATCTTGTTACTTTCGATTGCCGGAGGCGATCGAAAGTATGCTTCCGGAGCGCCCTCTAGTGGGCTTTCATGCAGCCAACTTTTAGTTGGCTGCATGAAATATTTTTTTTTTTAATTTAAAAAAAACCACATTGCAGCCTCCCTGGCAAAATAAATAAACCGCCAGGGAGGTTAAGGATCCTCTAAACTAGAATATAATTCTAAAAGAAGATAACCTACAGAGTTAAAACATGGCATTCTAGGTTTTGCTAATCCTAAAATTATAGTATTAACATGATATTTTCATCTTTCAAGACGGGCTTGTGTAAATAAAATTTTGCACAAATGAAATAATGGTTGAATTTGCATATTTTGGCAACACCTTCTGCATAGCTACTAGTATAGGGTGTTCTCAGTTTACTTTAGATCATGAGTTTGTTCTATAAAATATGCATGTATTTTCAAATCTGCATCCTTTAAACACTCAATTTCCATGGGAGTCAATGAAAACTTTTCATGTTGAATTAATTTACTTCTCTGTGTAATTTGAATAGTCAGCCCTACCTACTTAGCTTTGTCAACATAGGTCGTAGGCTATAGTGAGAAGACCTGAAAAAGGTCAAAATTATGGAGATCCAAATATCAGTTAGTATTTGTAAACAAGGTAAAGAACTGTAAGCTTATGAGTGGCATTGGTTAAATTTCCCTCAGTTCGGTATAACAGCAGAATGTTGGTTGAGGGCCTGTATCCACTCGTCAGTTTTTCTGCATGAGTTGTCTGACACTTTTGCATTGCTGTCAATTATTTTTCTGTATGTGAAAAACTCATTTAACGGCGAACTAGCCCATTGATTATCATTGGTTGCAGTTTTCTAGTGCAGAAAATGCACAGAAAAACTGACTAGTGGAGACAGACCCTAATCCTGGTTTATTTTGGAGCGGAATTATTATTTAAGTCAGTGTAGAAAAAATTCTGGTTGATAATGTTCCCAAATGCAGAAAAATAAAAAAGGCATGGGAAGCCCTTCTTCACATGTGTGCAAAACATGGTTCAATAAAAAAGGCGGGGATTTTAATATTAATTGGAATGGGCATTTTATGCTGCTTCAAGGCCAGCATAGTAGTGATGACCCTTTTTAATTTAGAACTTAGAAGGGTCCCATAATCCTGCTAAGACCATTAAGCAATCATTTTGTGGACTGTTCCAACAGCAATTCTGGTTGCCCATACATTGCTCCATCACCTCCCCATCTCCTTTTAATACCTGACTCTGTACACCTATTGATAACAATGGTAGGATGCGTCTATACTGGTATCATCTTATCAAGCAGTCTATACTACATTTTTGTGCACCCAAAAGGTTATTTTAATATGCAGGATTTTGTGATGTACTATATTTTTTTGCAACTGAAAAAGGCCATAGTAGGAATATTTTTCCTAACAAAAACATAGCCTGATCTCAAAACAGAATCAGAAGATAGTTATTTTTTTTTCTACTTAGGCAGAAGGCTTGTGAAGGTGTCATCTTTACCAAAAATCATGTATGGCCCCTAGAGTCAGAAGGCACTTGAAGCGGCCCACATCTCCTTATAGTTGTACGGATAAATTAGGCAGGAGACAGAATGGCGGTGGCCATGCACCAGTACATGGGTGTGGCCATGGATGGGGCCACATTAACATAATTTGGAAACACAAGAGAAATCTCATCCAGGAGTATACCAGGAGTTATATACTGGCTGTCAAAATGCCTATTGACAAATTAAGGGGCCTAGCATATGAATATTTCATCTGCTCACCAAAATGTGCAGGGTCTTAAACTAGCTCACTGCTATGTCGTGCAGGAGGTGGCCCACACAAAATACTTTCCATCTCTACAGGGGTGCCGCGTTTAGGCCTCCTATGCCCCCCAGAAATGGGGAGCAGTGCTGACAACACCCCAAGCACTCTCACAGCTCATGATCATAGTGACTGCACCTTAAGGGCAGGGATGAGCAGAAACTATGCCAGTGCGAATTTACGCATCATAGTTCGCATCTACGCATCGTAGTTCGTAGGTGAAGTTTCAAGACCACGCTTACGAATGTACGCATAGCGAAGAACAGCTACGCGTAGCGAAGAACAGCTACGCGTAGTTTACGCCCACTATGCGTAGTTAACATGTATATGGCGTAGTTAATTACGAATTCGTTACTCGTGGCTAATTTTCCGCGTATGATTGTATGCTTACAAATTTACGCATTGGAAAGGGGAATGTATGCATAGAAGAGTTTCCGATTTAAGCAATTAAAGAAGATTTAATGCATAAAATGTTCTGCATGCATGCATGAGCATCCGCATACACTACGCTTCACACTACGCGTAATTGCGTATTTTAACATGTAGTCTACGCAATGCATACAAAGCGAATATTTGATTTCGAAGCCGTAGTTTGGCGAAGCGTAATTGCGTAAAACTACGCGTATTTCCAGCGTAGCGAAGTTGGCTGTCTACAACCATCCCTGCTTAAGGGGGATGGGGGGAGCAGAGAAATGCAGATAGCCCACCCCAGATGCATTCAAATCCCGGGGGAGGGACCATCCACATTTCCTCCCTCCCACAGGAAAGATTCTCTATCTTATTTCAAATTGCAAACAGCTACAAGAGTATTAAAAATGCATGACCTGGGAGTGACATCCTTAAAGGGGGGAGGTGCCGACAGCCCCCCCCCCCCCCCCATTGTTGTCACTACCAGGGGAGCCACTTGCACCACCACCCCCACAACAACTGCTGAACTGCAAAATATAAATGATGTTAGCAGAGGTGTAAGTAGGCCTGCCCAATAAAATGTTGGATAAAGCTCCCACACCATTAATACAAAATTGCATTATATTACATGTATAAGCAGTGCCTCTTAAACATAACTAGGCAGTTACCTGGCTTCTGTGCTACGCTGGGCTACATTGGGTCATCTGGCTCGCTTGTTTGGTGGGCTGGCTGGCCTGATGCAAGGTTTGCTGGCTGTCCCCCCTTTCCCCTGCATTACTCACTTCTTCACAGATTTTGCTCCCTCAATCCCAGAGGCTCTCCAATATGTCTAGACGCATTCCTGCTTTACTGGGGTCTGGAGAAAGCATTTGTACACCCTCCCTTGAAGTTAATCAGAAGGGTACTTCAAAAAGTGATCAAAGGCCAGGCCTTGATCATTCTTATCACCCCAGACTGGCCAAGAAGGCCCTGGTATCCTCTGTTCATAGCCGACCTTTGACCTGAGCGACCAGAGCGGTCGCTCAGGGCGCCGGCTTTCAAGGGGGCACCTATAAGTGTTGCCTTTACTAAGGGCACCTACACCTGATTTCCTATTATGGGGGCACCTATAGCTGGCTACCTTTACTGAGGGCACCAACACCTGGCTACTTATACTGGAGGTACTGACGCCTGGCTACCTATGGGGGGATGGAGACCTTCAACTGACTTCCTATACTGGGGGCACCTATACCTGGCTACCTACCTACACTGAGTCTGGGGGCGCTTTTTGGGGGGGCACACTGCGGCTATAACGCGTGGTGCAAATTGTCGGTGCTGTGCTATCATTCTAAATGGGGGGGAGGCGGCTAACTGTCCCACTGATTGTTTTTATTAATATTCCTGAAAGGTTCTAGCCTTCATTTTTAAGTGTATTCAGGATAATGCACTCTTTCCCTCCATTCGTGGTTATTAATAGTATTTTTTCTATTATACATATGTGATGTGTCACGGAGATATGAGCATTTGTGTCACAACGTCAAAAAGGTTGGGAACCACTGTCCAAGGTGATATCTCAGGAGAAAAGGTGAATTGCATATGGGCGTGTGTGTGCGCGCACGTGGGAAGAGGATGAAAGGTGGAGGGACACAAAAAAGAGGTTTCGCTCAGGGCGCTGTGAAACCTAAGGCCGGCCCTGCCTCTGTTACTCTCCCTAGCAGTAGTGGAACCCACGGTCCTGCCGATCAGGGAAGATCTGCTGCATCAGAGACAAGTGTACCATCCCTCAGTGGCAAGTCTGAACCTGAAGGCGTGGCTGTTGAGCGCCGCCTGTTGTTGAATAAAGGCCTATCAGAACAAGTGGTTTCTGCCCTGCTTCATGCAAGAAAACCTGTCACTTCCACTATTTATCTTATCTTTTGTGATAAGACACTTCAGAAAATCTTGAAAGATTTTCAATCCCCAATATTGTAGAGTTCCTTCAGAAAGGGCTAGATATGGGTCTAAAATTAAACACCCTCAAGGTGCAGTTAGCAGCCCTGGGTGCATACTTTGATTTTCCTTTCACCTCAGATTCTTTGATTAACCTCCTGAGCGTTCTGGACTAGCTGAGCTCGTCCAGAGACGCCGGAGGGTGACGCTCAGGCCCTGCTGGGCCAATTTCAATCAAATAAAAAGGAGCACACGCAGCCGGCACTTTGCCAGCCGCGTGTGCTACCTGATCGCCGCCGCAGCATGGCGATGCGCCGCGTGCAGCGGCAAAAGAGGGTCCCCCCAGCCGCCTGAGCCCAGCGCAGCCGGACCAAACAGTTCCGGCCAGCGCTAAGGGCTGGATCAGAGTCGGCTGACGTCAGGATGTCGGTTGACGTCACTCCGCTCGTCGCCATGGCGACGAGGAAAGCAAAACAAGAAGGGCCGCTCATCGCAGCCCTTCTTGTTACTTCTGATCGCCTCCGGCGATCAGAAGTGCAGATTAGGAACGCCCTCTAGTGGGCTTTCATGCAGCCAACTTTCAGTTGGCTGCATGAAATAGGTTTTTTTTTATTACAAAAAAACCGTCCGGTCGCCAGCCTGGCGATCTTAATAGAATGCCAGGCAGGTTAAAAGCTTTATTAGGGTGGTCAAAGGGAATACAGTGGTGAAGAAACCGACTGTTCCACCTTGGGACTTGAATTTAGTCCTAAATTCTCTTATTGCATTTACCTTTGAGCCAATGGACCAAATCTCCATTAGGGACTTAACGCTGAAAACATGTTTGCTAGAAGTAGTGACTACAGCCAGGCGTATAGGGGAAATACAGGCCTTATGCACTAAAGCCACTGTTCATGACTATCCAACCGGATAGAATCACTTTTAAGTTACCTCCCAATTTTTCTCCAAAAGTCGTGTCAGTTTTCCACAGAGAGCAGGAAATCTTTATTCCTTATTTTTGTCCAAATCCTTCTAACCGGAAAGAGGAAAAATTCAGTTCCCTGGATGTCAGGAAAATGATTTTGTTTTATTTAGATAAAACTGCAGAGTGGAGAAAGGAGGCTCATTTATTTGTTCAATTTCAGGGTGCTTGTAAAGGGTTAAGAGCATCCAACTTTAAGTAACTGGTTAAAGTTATGTGTAAGCAAAGCTTATGAATTAGCAGGTAAGTGTAATGATCCGCTCAGCTGCCTGCGCAGGCAGGCAGCTTTTTGACCACTGTTCAGGTCTGCATTCTGCAGGTCTCTGGAAGAGAGATCTTTTGTCAGTTTTGCAGCTTGCTGCTGCTGAGGAATTTGCATATGTTTGTCATGCAAATTGCCTAGCCACATCCTTTGTAGGCTTGCTCTATATATACCATGTGATTCCACAGTACGTCGCTGGTCATAAGGGTTTGTCCTGTGAAACACTCCTGGAGTGTCAGCCATGCTTATTGTTTAAAGATTAGCTTAGAGTAATTCCTGGGACTGCACTAGGCATCCTTGCTAGAGCAGTCAGGATTGTATTATTTGTATTGCCTGTTCTGTCTGTCTGTCGTGCTTGGATCGCACTAGCCTCTAGCAGTTGCGGCTGTGGATCCTTCTGATCTACAACTCTCTTGCTGTACTTAGATCGCACTTGCTCTGGCGGAAAGAGCAGTGGATCCAGCTCGCTCTGTTCCTATACTTGGATCACACTCGCTCTGGCGGAAAGAGCAGTGGATCCTGCTAAGCTCTCTAGCTATACTTGGATCGCACTTGCTCTGGCGGAAAGAACAGTGGATCCTGCTAGCTCTGTTGCCTTACTTGGATCGCACTCGCTCTGGCGGAAAGAGCAGTGGATCGTATCTCTCACTTATTCCTGTTTTCGTGTATCTGTCTTGTCTGATACGAACGCTTGCTGGAGGCTCGGTGAGGTAACCGTTAAGCAAGCGCTCGCGTCCTCTGTTTCATGTTTGTCTGTCGGTGGTTAGTTAGGCGTGCTTGTCTCTGTTGTGTTTAACACGCGGAGACCGCGCAGTAAACGCGTTCGCTGTTGCGAATGAGTGCGGTGTTCGCGTTTAGTTAGCGTTTGTTATTTTCCTTATCTTCTCATTGTATGATTGCTGTGCCTTTGCTACACTCATGCCCTGTCTTGCTTAAGCCTTGTGTCACCTCTGGCAATCGCCTCTCTCGCGATTGCGTTCCTACTTCGTTTCTGCTGTTGTGTGTGCACCGTCGCGGGTTGGTGACTAGATTGGGGCACATACATACATTCTGTCCCTGTGCTCATTCTCTTTCGCTATCGCTTCTCTTGCGATTGCGTTCTCACTTGGTTTCCTCTGTTGTGTGTCCACCGTCGCAGGTTGGCAGCTAGATTGGTGGACATACATACATTCCTCATCTGTGCTTATTCGGTCTTGTGTCGCTGTTAGCAATCGCTATCTCTGGCGATTGCTTTCTCACCTGATCTTCATGGTTGTGTGTTCATCGTCGCAGGGTGGCGACTAGATTGGTGGACACACATACCCTTTGTCGCTTTTGATCTCTCTCTTTCAGGGCTATCTTGCCCTGTGTTTCTTCCCTTCGTACAATTCCTGTCTGGCATCTATGGCAGGGCAGAGGAGCTGTTCCTCTGCATTCCACAGCACCACTTGCCGACAGGAATTTCCCTCTACAGGTGCGTTGCACCTTTTGCTGGGTTCCCTCAAATTATACGCTTGTGGAGGATTTCCGCAGTGTCAGCGCACGATCACGGAGAGAATTCCACAATCGTTACAGTATGACCAGCCAAACTGAAATTCCCAGTGTAGAGGGAATTTCCGATTTGTACGATTTGGTCAAATATAGGTCCTGTATCTTTAAGAGGTTTAAGATACTGGACTTTGAAACTAGAGATGCGTTCATATCAGAATGTTCCAGATTCTTGGCAAATCCTGAATTTCAGGCCACCAATATTTCCACTTGGAGTGGTCAGATTGCTTACAATCTTTTCCAAAGGGATCTGTTCGTGTGGGCTGATGAGTATGCCAGACACAAGAATTTGAGACATAACCCTCGCAGGTTTCTGGCTCATGTGTTTTCTCGTAAGCTTAGTATTCCCTTGCCAGGCTGTTTCTATGAGTCTTTTCCTGCTGTGCAAAATGCTGATCAGATTAGGTTATGCAACATTTCTCTGTCATTACCATATGTTAATGAGTTGGTGCTTGCAGGCCAATCTGCTGATTCGGCTTGTCAGCCAAAAGATTTGTTGTCCATAGCAACCACAAATAAAGAGGTTATTTCTGTCAAGTCTGAAATGTGCAAAACCATTCAGTATGATAATCAGTTCAATGTTTCTCTCGCCACTTCAGCTTCCAAGCAGGTGCAAGAGAACTGCCTGGATACGCTTCTTGCATTTAAACAGCAGACATGCAAAGTTACTGAAAAGGGAAAAACTAAAAATCGCAAGCATCTGAATAAAACACTCCCTATTGATGTCTACAATGATGTTGCTCAGTCTCCAGGTTTTTTGCCCCAATCCAAAGCTTATGTGGATCCTATTATAGGTAGGATCGCACACTATATTAAAGCAGTTAAAAAATCTGTTATCTTGATACTGGCTTGTTTGAACCTCCATTTGCCTCATGGGAAATTGGAGCCTTGATGGAGGAATTTGATTTTGATTGGAAAGCCTTTTGCGATTTTTACATCGCAAAAAGCGAAGATGTCTTGAATGATTGTCTCGATTTTATGAACCTTTTGATTGATTCCGACGAATGTGACGAGGGTGATGTGGATCTGGTGATTTATGTATGGCAGACGATTTTGGATGAGTTGCACACACACCAATCAATTGATTTCAATAAAGAGACATCATTGTCGGATGATTGTTCCTGCCTTTCTGGGGTAAAGCATGTGAGTCTTGACATTGTGCGATCTGAAATGAATGGGTGTACCACTGTCAGAGCCGGGACAAGGTCCTCCAGCACCCAAGGCTGAGACACCAAAGTGCGCCCCTCCATCCCTCCCACCCCAGCTGTCACACACTGATTGCTATTAGACTAAGAGGGCCACAGGGCCCGCAACCTTCCCAACACCTTAATATCTAGTTATATGGCTTGCAGTCCCTGCCATGTATCCCCTTTTCTTATTTATTTCTGCTTCAAACACAATTAGGAATGACAGATAAATGAATTCTGCGCCCCCTCCTACACTGTGCCCTGAGGCTGGAGCCTCTCCAGCCTATGCCTCGGCCCGGCCCTGACCACTGTGGTTGATTCCTGTGCGAATCCTGAAAGATTCTCTCCTGATTGTGTGCAGTTTGAATCTATGCGATCTAATGCCTGTTTCTCGGATGTTCCTGCAGATTGTGATCAGCATGAATGTGCCAGTTTTCTCAAGGATGTGTGGGACCCCTTGTCATTTAGAGACAGATCTTTAAGATCTTCCATCGGTGATCCTGCTATGGGGAAAATTCCTAAATTATGCAGCATCAAAAGTAAAATTAATATGTCTAATAAAGTTTTTCCTGATGTTGTCGCTATTTCTACTGCAAATGAGTCTTTGTCTCACCCTGTTCACACCTGTAAGGGCCCATTGCCTGGTGACAGTTGCTCCAGTGTTTCTGTCCTGAACGCCTTACAGTTTGCTCCGCAGATCAGGGAGATTTGCACTATGGAAGCGTCAGTTTCACAACCTAAAGCGATTTTTGATTCGCAAGTTTTGCGTTCTGACTCCTCGGATTTGACATTGTTAGCCGAATCTAAGAGTGAAACAAAAGAAAAAACAGGGCACCGAGAGTCCAATAGTGCAATATAGTTTTAACAGAGAAAATCTGTCTAGATAGTTCGTGCAGAATTATACTCACAAAAAAGGGTCCCCAGCAGGCAACCACTTGAAAGGCAGGTGGGGAGAATTGGTACCCGACCCCACTCGGGTATAAAAGTCGCTCTCTGTAGATAGGAAAAAGAGGGGGCGTACCCCTCCACCAAGGGTGGATAAGTAATATTTATCAAACGCAGATAGAACAGAGGCGCCAAAAAGAGTAAAAACACTATTACTTAAAAACAGTAAAAAGAGGGAAGGTAAGGTGGACTTACCTCCCTCTAGCAGTGGACAACAAGACTCTGAGGTAGAGTAGAATGCATTTATTAAACAGTGTAACTCCTAAAGATGCAACGCGTTTCGCGGGCCACAGCACCGCTTCCTCAGGCTATACAGGAGTTCAAAAAAGCTGTAAATGGGACATATACATAAATGAACAAAAAAGCATCAAACACTGACAGAGGCATACAGCTGTAACATTGGAACATAAATTTCATTATAACCAGCATCTGCTGGTCTGTGAAGATCAGATAAGTCTATCTTAGTGAAGAAAGAGTTAATCAAAAACGTTCCAAAAAATGTTCAAAAAAAAAAAATGTGTGACAATGGAGAGAGTGCATGCTCTCTAAACTGTTTTTACACTTGCATAGTCTTGGCCGTTATATCATTGTGACTGTTTCAGTCCGAATATACATGTGTAAAGATTCTTGCATTAACTAGAATAAAGTACCCCTCTCAGCCCGATTAGCTGCATTGAAAGCAGGCTCAGGCAGAGTAGGATCACCTAGGATATGTGCTGTATAACACTAAGTGCTTATAAGTTACAACAAGATATTTACCAAGTGCTTGCTCTAAAATTAATGGCAGTGAAAGAACGATGTGCAATAAGGTGGTAATGTCTACTACCAGTGGAACAAAAAAGTGAGGAGCTTGCTGTTAGCCAGTGGGTGACATACCTGTATCCAATCCAAGTATTGAATGAGCGTCTCTGTGCGGGCGTGCTCCATAAAGCCCCTATTTGTACTTAGCTAGGAGAGGTGGGGGCCAATCAGTGTGCGCCACGCGCCGGGAGAAGTACGCCCACGATCGGCCTGGCCAATGGGGAGATCCGGTGGAATGCATACAAAATGACGCCTATATGGCGGTCGCCATCTTGTGGGTTTGAATAGGAATGTCTCCTATACGGCGGTCGCCATTTTGTTGGTTTGTATGTGGGGCAGACATAATAATGTCGCATGGGAGGGCGGCCGCCATCTTGTGGGTTAAAAAGGTACTTTTGTGTATAGATGCTTAGATGGTGGCTGACATTTTTTTGGTGGGGAACCAGGAACAACTATATGAAGCAGAGTGCTGATGTGATTGACAATTCGGGGAGACGTTTGCAGAGACAATAATTATAAACAGCATATGATCAATAATCAAATATAAATAAACGTGCAACAGGAAAAAAAAACGTGTCTAAATTGGTTTGTCTATAACAAGTGGACTAAGGGTAATCACGCCCGGTCTTTTCTGACTAATCTGTTATATTCAGATGCCAGTCTATGTGATGTGTTATGTGCGTGTTGTTAATAGGTATCAATCTGGTGTTATGCTGAAACATAGACATGATATATAAAAGACTCCATACGATATCAGATTAAATGAGATGTATAAAAAAGGATGTATAAAAAGGATGTATAAAAAACATTCTACAAGGTATCTAAAAAGACCATACAATATCGAATTGATAATATAAAAATAAATATAAATATAGATGTAATGAACACTATGAGTATAAATGCATGTTATTAAATAACCCTTCAAAAGGACTAAAAATTCTAAGACATCTTAAAAAGAAAGCGACTAGAAAAATACATAAAACATTCGGTCAGGTTGCTGCAGCCGGCACCATAACAGATTTCCAGTTTATGAGTAGTATAATTAAAAATTAGTATATTTTTTCCAGAATTTCATTTAATCCATCCGGTACTAAACTTTTTAGTATCTGGATCCAGTACATCTCCTGTTTTTTTAGGGTATCAAAGAAATGGGGCAGTGAGGCGGGAGTGCTTCAATGAAGGTGAACTTAAAGAGACTCCGTAACAAAAATTGCATCCTGTTTTTTATCATCCTACAAGTTCAAAAAGCTAGTCTAATGTGTTCTGGCTTACTGCAGCACTTTATACTATCACTGTCTCTGTAATAAATCTCATTTAATCTGATATCTTATGGAGTCTTTTATATATCATGTCTATGTTTCAGCATAACACCAGATTGATACCTATTACCAACACGCACATAACACATCACATAGACTGGCATCTGAATATAACAGATTAGTCAGAAAAGACCGGGCATGATTACCCTTAGGGGATAGTCCACTCGTTATAGACAAACCAATTTAGACACGTTTTTTTTTCCTGTTGCAGGTTTATTTATATTTGATTATTGATCATATGCTGTTTATAATTATTGTCTCTGCAAACGTCTCCCCGAATTGTCAATCACATCAGCACTCTGCTTCATATAGTTGTTCCTGGTTCCCCACCAAAAAAATGTCAGCCACCATCTAAGCATCTATACACAAAAGTACCTTTCTAACCCACAAGATGGCGGCCGCCCTCCCATGCGATATTATTATGTCTGCCCCACATACAAACCAACAAAATGGCGACCGCCGTATAGGAGACATTCCTATTCAAACCCACAAGATGGCGACCGCCATATAGGCGTCATTTTGTATGCATTCCACCGGATCTCCCCATTGGCCAGGCCGATCGTGGGCATACTTCTCCCGGCGCGTGGCGCACACTGATTGGCCCCCACCTCTCCTAGCTAAGTACAAATAGGGGCTTTATGGAGCACGCCCGCACAGAGGCATTTATTCAATACTTGGATTGGATACAGGTATGTCACCCACTGGCTAACAGCCATCTCCTCGCTTTTTTGTTCCACTGGTAGTAGACATTACCAACTTATTGCACATCGTTCTTTCACTGCCATTAATTTTAGAGCAAGCACTTGGTAAATATCTTGTTGTTACTTATAAGCACTTAGTGTTATACAGCACATATCCTAGGTGATCCTACTCTGCCTGAGCCTGCTTTCAATGCAGCTAATCGGGCTGAGAGGGGTACTTTATTCTAGTTAATGCAAGAATCTTTACACATGTATATTCGGACTGAAACAGTCACAATGATATAACGGCCAAGACTATGCAAGTGTAAAAACAGTTTAGAGAGCATGCACTCTCTCCATTGTCACACTTTTTTTTTTTTTTTTTTTTTAACATTTTTTGGAACGTTTTTGATTAACTCTTTCTTCACTAAGATAGACTTATCTGATCTTCACAGACCAGCAGATGCTGGTTATAATGAAAATTATGTTCCAATGTTACAGCTGTATGCCTCTGTCAGTGTTTGATGCTTTTTTGTTGATTTATGTATATGTCCCATTTACAGCTTTTTTGAACTCCTATATAGCCTGAGGAAGCGGTGCTGTGGCCCGCGAAACGCGTTGCATCTTTAGGAGGTTTACTGTTTAATAAATGCATTCTACTCTACCTCAGAGTCTTGTTGTCCACTGCTAGAGGGAGGTAAGTCCACCTTACCGTCCCTCTTTTTACTGTTTTTAAGTAATAGTGTTTTTACTCTTTTTGGCGCCTCTGTTCTATCTGCGTTTGAATCTAAGAGTGAGACAGCGCTTCGTTTTTGCAAATCTGATGCTGAAGCTTCTTTGCCTTGTCCAGATAAGCTTTCTCTGAACCTGCCCTGTACCATGAATGAAAACATGATTTCCACTCGCACTGACATTTGTGAGTCCCTTTCTTGCTCTGACGAAAGTGCTGATTCTGCACCCTGTACTCTGGATGAGTCAATGTGACCTTGCTTAGAATCCCCTGCAGTGTCCCTAGAGGCTCGTCTAGGTATTGCTACTATACTCACCTGTTTTTCTGCAGTTTTGGAGTTGCAAGCTAGTTTGACTGCTACGCAGAATTCTGGGTGCAGTGAGATGGAAGTTAGGGAGTCAGTGTGTGTTTCAGTAAATATTCCTGTACATCCCGCTCATGATGATGAAATCCAGTCTCAGCTTATGGTGAAACCATTCCGGGGACATCTGTCCTGCCTCCCAGATCCGTCTGAGGTTTTGCCCACTTCAGTGGGCATTGCTGTTGTGCTGACTACCTTTGCAGCTCTGGTGGAGCTTCACTCATGCGTAGTCAATGATAATATTATTGTCACAGAGATTTCTAGGTTTGAGTCCAAGCCTTCTTTTGAAAGTCCAGTGCTTGAGACCACTGCTCGTGATGATTCTCTGCCCGGTTCTGGTGTTGGTCTTGTCGTAACGAACTCTGAGGTTGGCAGTTCCTCGACGTGTCCTGAGGTTCCCCTTGGGCTAGTGTACCCCGATGTGTTCTGTGACCCAGAAAGCCCAAGTGTGTCTCGGTTGCCAGCCTGCTCAGATACTTCCTCGGTGGAAACCTGTTCTGATGTTGCCTGCCTGCCTGTATGCCCAGAGGTGGTCCCTGAAGGCCCTGGTCTTGATGCTTGTCCTGGTAATTCTGAATCCGGAATTGTCATTGGTTCCATAGGGGTTCTTGATAGTTCTCCGTGTGAGCCTGGTGATCATTCTGCCCTCCTGGGATCTCTGCGGAGCTTCAAAGTGTTCTGGGAGATCCTGGGAGAAATATTTCCTGGTACCTTGGATGAGATCAGCAGTGGGTGCTTTGTGGAAAGGGACACTTCAAATGGGTATTGTGGACGGTCCCTGGAAGGTGGTGGGCATGGCTCAGTGGGTGTCGATGTTTTTTTCTCTGGCATTCACAGTCCTGATGGGTGTTACACTGAGACTTGTGGTACTGATGGGCATGTTTCAGTGGCTTCTCCTTCCGACGAGGTCGGTTTCGGGTGGGCTGACTCTGGAATTGAGCCTTGTCGGGCTGTCCCGACCTTCATGAGTCTTCAGTTAGAGTCTTTTGCAAATATCAGTTTAGAGGCTCGTCTGGAATCCGACCCTAGAGGCGGGGGGTACTGTAATGATCCGCTCAGCTTTTTGACCACTGTTCAGGTCTGCATTCTGCAGGTCTCTGGAAGAGAGACCTTTTGTCAGTTTTGCAGCATGCTGCTGCTGAGGAATTTGCATATGTTTGTCATGCAAATTGCCTTGCCACATCCTTTGTAGGCTTGCTCTATATATACCATGTGATTCCACAGTACGTCGCTGGTCATAAGGGTTTGTCCTGTGAAACACTCCTGGAGTGTCAGCCATGCTTATTGTTTAAAGATTAGCTTAGAGTAATTCCTGGGACTGCACTAGGCATCCTTGCTAGAGCAGTCAGGATTGTATTATTTGTATTGCCTGTTCTGTCTGTCTGTCATGCTTGGATCGCACTAGCCTCTAGCAGTTGCGGCTGTGGATCCTTCTGATCTACAACTCTCTTGCTGTACTTGGATCGCACTTGCTCTGGTGGAAAGAGCAGTGGATCCAGCTCGCTCTGTTCCTATACTTGGATCACACTCGCTCTGACAGAAAGGACAAAAAGTAGCCATAATAAAAATTGCACCCTGCAGGAAGAAAACACAGAGACAACAGGAGCCCAAATGGTGCAGTATGTCACAGTACCAGAAACATGTAAAATATGCGAATGTATTATACTCACAAAGGTGGGTTGCAGAAGGGCAACCGACCACTAGAAGCAGGTGGAGATGTATAACCCCGACTCCACTCGGGTGACCAGACAGAGCTGGTGATGGTTGCACTCTTGATAAAAAGCAAACCTCAAATGACCTAAACTGGTCAAAGAGGGCTGAACCCCTCCAAAAGGATGGTGAAGGCACAAGGTAAAGGGGGAAGAGGCGCCCAGAGCAGATAAAATACGTTAAAAACAAATAAAATGAAAAAAGTGAGGTGGCTTACCTCAATGAAGACAAATTCACGTATTAATAGAATTTTATTGCACTGGCAACGCGTTTCGTGGGTGCATACCAACTTCCTCAGGCCAAATAGCAGTGTCTACAATCATCAGACAAGGCGCTTAATGCCACAGCACTAACAGCATATCAAAAACATAACTCTACCTTTAACAAATAGTACAGACAACATTGTATAATGAGAATCAAAAAATAAATAAATAACAGCATTCAAACAAATTTATGTACAGTGGAGGAAATAATTATTTGACCCCTCACTGATTTTGTAAGTTTGTCCAATGACAAAGAAATGAAAAGTCTCAGAACAGTATCATTTTTATGATAGGTTTATTTTAACAGTGGCAGATAGCACATCAAAAGGAAAATCGAAAAAAATAACCTTAAATAAAAGACAGCAACTGATTTGCATTTCATTGAGTGAAATAAGTTTTTGAACCCTCTAACAATAAAAGACTTAATACTTAGTGGAAAAACCCTTGTTTGCAAGCACAGAGGTCAAACGTTTCTTGTAATTGATGACCAAGTTTGCACACATTTTAGGAGGAATGTTGGTCCACTCCTCTTTGCAGATCATCTCTAAATCCCTAAGGTTTCGAGGCTGTCTCTGTGCAACTCTGAGCTTGAGCTCCCTCCATAGGTTGTCTATTGGATTAAAGAGAATCTGTATTGTTAAAATCGCACAAAAGTAAACATACCAGTGTGTTAGGGGACATCTCCTATTACCCTCTGACACAATTTTGCCGCTTCTCGACGCATTAAAAGTGGTTAAAAACAGTTTTAAAAAGTTTGTTTATAAACAAACAAAATGGCCACCAAAACAGGAAGTAGGTTGATGTACAGTATGTCCACACATAGAAAATACATTCATACACAAGCAGGCTGTATACAGCCTTCCTTTTGAATCTCAAGAGATTATTTGTGTGTTTCTTTCCCCCTGTTCTCATGCACTGAAGTTTCAGGCTGCTTGTTTCTTCCTGCAAACAGCTTTGCCCTTGTCTGTAATTCTTCAGTATGTGAAAGCCCAGCCAGCTCAGAGGACGATTTATCCAGCTTGTAAAAGAGAAGAGAGAAGAGAGAAGCTGCTCTAATCCTAAATAACACACAGGCAGTGTGCATACAGGGGCCTGGAAGGGGGAGTTCATAGCAGAACCACAACACTGAAGAACTTGGCAGCCTTCCAGACACAGGCTGACAAGTCTGACAAGAGAGAGATAAGTTGATTTATTACAGAGACAGTGATAGTATAAAGTGCTGCAGTAAGCCAGAACACATTAGAATAGCTTTTTGAACTTGTAGGATGATAAAAAACAGGATGCAATTTTTGTTACGGAGTCTCTTTAAGGTCTGGAGACTGACTAGCCCACTCCATGACCTTAATGTGCTTCTTCTTGAGCCACTCCTTTGTTGACTTTGCTGTATGTTTTGGGTCATTGTCGTGCTGGAACACCCATCCACGACCCATTTTCAGTTTCCTGGCAGAGGGAAGGAGGTTGTCGTTCAGGATTTCATGATACATGGCTCCGTCCATTTTCCCGTTAATGTGATTAAGTTGTCCTGTGCCCTTAGCAGAAAAACACCCCCAAAGCAAAATGTTTCCACCCCCATGCTTGATGGTGGGGACGGTGTTTTGGGGGTCATAGGCAGCATTTTTCTTCCTCCAAACACAGCGAGTTGATCAGACCACAGCACCTTCTCCCAGTCACTCGCAGAATCATTCAGGTGTTTATTGGCAAACTTCAGACGTGCCTGCACATGTGCCTTCTTGAGCAGGGGGACCTTGCGAGCCCTGCAGGATTTTAATCCATTGCGGTGTAATGTGTTTCCAATGGTTTTCTTGGTGACTGTGGTCCCTGCTAATTTGAGGTCATTCACTAACTCCTCCCGTGTCGTTCTAGGATGCTTTTTCACCTTTCTCAGAACCATTGACACCCCACGAGGTGAGATCTTGCGTGGAGCCCCAGAGCGAGGTCGATTGATGGTCATTTTGTGCTCCTTCCATTTTCGAACAATCGCACCAACAGTTGACACCTTCTCTCCCAGCTTCTTGCTAATGGTTTTGTAGCCCATTCCAGCCTTGTGCAGGTCTACAATTTTGTCTCTGACATCCTTGGACAGCTCTTTGGTCTTTCCCATGTTGGAGAGTTTGGAGTCTGCTTAATTGATTGATTCTGTGGACAGGTGTCTTTTATACAGGTGACAAGTTAAGACAGGTGTCCTTAATGAGGGTGACTAATTGAGTAGAAGTGTCTAACCACTCTGTGGGAGCCAGAACTCTTAATGGTTGGTAGGGGTTCAAAAACTTATTTCACTCAATGAAATGCAAATCAGTTGCTATCTTTTATTTAAGGTTATTTTTTCGATTTTCCTTTTGATGTGCTATCTGCCACTGTTAAAATAAACCTACCATTGAAATGATACTGTTCTAAGACTTTTCATTTCTTTGTCATTGGACAAACTTACAAAATCAGTGAGGGGTCAAATAATTATTTCCTCCACTGTATATAGAATTTGATTTCAACTATCAGAGGCAACTATCAGTGCCAGAGCAGTTACATGCAATTTAAGTAAGGTTATAATATGCACACAAAATACATGACTGTAGTGCATTCAACGCTCAAATGCTTTGCATAAATTTGCATGCACGTGTAGCGGATATGGTTCCATTTAAACAAAAGTTATTTTAGTACATGAGGTCATGCTAAAATATGTGCATAATACACAAGTATAAAAGCTAATGCTATAGGATCGCATTAAAAAATATATATAAAAGATTAAACATTAAATCTCATAGACTAGGCATACTACACATTAAACAAATGCAGCTGCAATGGAGTATGTCCCCAGTGTAATACTGCTTATAAAAAATAGCATGTCATTAATAAATAAGAACAAAAACATGTGCCTAAATATAAATGTGCTATATGGTCCTGTAGTGTATGGTTCCAGGGAGGGCTGCATGAATGGAACACTCCAAAAGGGTAAAAGGGGACAGAGCGGTGTGCATCATATCAACAGGATAAATAAATGCACCATATAAACAGCATTCTCTGGTATGTGCTGCACTGTATAAATGACACTCTGCGTGACGTAAATGCTTACATAGAATGTTTAGCATAGGGAAAAGGGTATATGTTGTGCTGTATAAACAGCACTCTGTATAAAAAGAGATTAGCATGGCAGTGGAAGGGGATAAATAGTGTTGGGTGAACAGTGTTCGCCACTGTTCGGGTTCTGCAGAACATCACCCTGTTCGGGTGATGTTCGAGTTCGGCCGAACATCTGATGGTGTTCGGCCAAACTGTTCGGCCATATGGCCGAACTTGGAGCGCATGGCCGAACGTTCCCCGAACGTTCGGCTAGTGCTGTGATTGGCCGAACGGGTCACGTGTAGTGTTGGGCGAACATCTAGATGTTCGGGTTCGGGCCGAACATGGCCGCGATGTTCGGGTGTTCGAGCCGAACTCCGAACATAATGGAAGTCAATGGGGACCCGAACTTTCGTGCTTTGTAAAGCCTCCTTACATGCTACATACCCCCAAATTTACAGGGTATGTGCACCTTGGGAGTGGGTACAAGAGGAAAAAAAAATTAGCTAAAAGAGAGCTTATAGTTTTTGAGAAAATCGATTTTAAAGTTTCAAAGGAAAAACTGTCTTTTAAATGCGGGAAATGTCTGTTTTCTTTGCACAGGTAACATACTTTTTGTCGGCATGCAGTCATAAATGTAATACAGATAAGAGGTTCCAGGAAAAGGGACCGGTAACGCTAACCCAGCAGCAGCACACGTGATGGAACAGGAGGAGGGCGGCGCAGGAGGAGAAGGCCACGCTTTGAGACACAACAACCCAGGCCTTGCATGAGGACAAGAAGCGTGCGGATAGCAATTTGCATTTTGTCGCCATGCAGTCATAAATGTAATACAGATGAGAGGTTCAATAAACAATAAACAGTAATTGGTGTTGTCCAGAATGCGCACAATGCGTGGGTCGCGTTCAATGCAGTCCTAGGCCGAAGAGGTCATAGCCTAGGGTCACAAAAACCTGTTTATTTGGGCAATTTCAATGGTGGCGAGTCTGACGTACATAAATCGCAGCAAAGGCCGTTAGCAACGTCTGAATCTCACGAAATGTCTCATGCAGGTAGAAGACATATTGTTAGACTTGGGCTCCAAAGATGGGTTCCCTACATCTCTGCAAACCAGAGTTACAGGGCTCCAAATTTGGTAAAATCCCCCATAGGCTTTCATTGGGCCTCCTATTTACAGTTCCAAAATCTCACATCTTTTCAAAGGGCAATTGCTCAGCAGTGGCAAATTTTCTAACATTGTAGGGACCCTTAGGGGGAACATGACTGGTGAGTTTCGGGCCTCTAGGCCAAAGAGGTCATAGCCTAGGGTCACAAAAACCTGTTTATTTGGGCAATTTCAATGGTAGTTATGCTGACGTACATAAATCTCAGCCATGGCCGTTAGCAACGTCTGAATTTCACAAAATGTCTCATGCAGGTAGAAGACATATTGTTAGACTTGGATTCCAAAGATGGGGTCCCTACATCTCTGCAAACCAGAGTTACAGGGGTCCAAAATTGGTAAAATCCCCCATAGGCTTTCATTGCCTCCCTATTTCACTTTCCAAAATCTCACATCTTTTCAAAGGGCAATTGCTCAGCAGTGGAACATTTTCTAGCATTGTAGGGACCCTTAGGGGGAACATGACTGGTGAGTTTCGGGCCCCTAGGCAAAAGAGGTCATAGCCTAGGGTCACAAAAACCTGTTTATTTGGGCTATTTTAATGGTGGCGAGTCTGACGTACATAAATCGCAGCAATGGCCGTTAGCAACATCTGAATCTCACGAAATGTCTCATGCAGGTAGAAGACATATTGTTAGACTTGGATTCCAAAGATGGGGTCTCTGCATCTCTGCAAACCAGAGTTACAGGGCTCCAAAATTGGTAAAATCCCCCATAGGCTTTCTTTGGGCCCTTTTCCTGGAACCTCTTATCTGTATTACATTTATGACTGCATGCCGACAAAAAGCATGTTACCTGTGCAAAGAAAACAGACATTTCCCGCATTTAAAAGACAGTTTTCCCTTTGAAACTTTAAAATCGATTTTCTCAAAAACTATAAGCTCTTTTTGCTAATTTTTTTTTCCTCTTGTACCCACTCCCAAGGTGCACATGCCCTGTAAATTTGGGGTATGTAGCATGTAAGGAGGCTTTACAAAGCACGAAAGTTCGGGTCCCCATTGACTTCCATTATGTTCGGAGTTCGGCTCGAACACCTGAACATCGCGGCCATGTTCGGCCTGTTCGGCCCGAACCCGAACATCTAGATGTTCGCCCAACACTAGGGATAAACACTGTGGTAATAGTACTCTATGCCCATAGGACAATATAAATGTAGTAGGAGCATAACACCATAAGAGGGAGCAAGTTGAGTAATTAAGCAAGTACATTTCTTACCTAATAGTGCTTGTAGCCACAAATAAGGCACCTCTATTTTTCCAGGTAGTGGTGCCTCTCCTAAATGGCTTTAGATTTAATCAGCAGCTGTCTCAGATCAGAGGCAGACTGCTGTGATTGGATAGTGTCATGGTGTCATCACACATGACATCAGCTGCTCTAATAGTCATTTTAGGTAATGGCAATTCGCCCATAGTATAAAGACTGGAATTTTCCAGCCACCAAAGGGAGCAAGAGTCTAGGGAAAGATTCAGAAAATAGTAGTGACTTGTGTGAGGAAAAGTCACCAGAGGGAGCTCTAAGTGATAGGAATAATATATATAAAAATTATAAATAACAATTAATAAATATAAAAAATAATAATAATATAAAAAAATAAATAAATAAATAAATAAGTAAATAATAAAATATAAAAAAAAAGGGGGGGGGGGGAGGAGAGGTTATTTTGGGAATGATATCATTAGTACTAATATAAATAAATACAACTTATATATAGGAGACAGATAGGGTAAGAATTATATTGAGAAATTGCATATATTATTATGTAAGGTAAGTATCTCCAAATATGGATATCTAATTAATAGTTGTGTTCTAGGCATTCATTTAAACCTTCTGGTTTTAAAGTTCTAAGCGTGTATATCCAGAACATTTCCCTGGCTCTCAGTTGGGTGATACAATTGGATGAGGGGGACAAGGGAAATATTCGCTCCATAGGTATAAAGGACATGAGTGATGGATCAGAATTATGAAATTCAGAAAAGTGTCGCGAAAGGCTATGTTTGGGAAAGGATTTTGTTATAGTTCTTCTGTGTTGGCCCATGCGGCTGCGTATCTGTTGTGTCGTCCTACTGGCATACTGCAGCCCGCATGGACAAGTAATCAGATAAATTACATAAGTGGTGCTGCAGTCAAAAATATGCTTGAGGGGAAAAGATTCCTGTGTCACTGTACATGTGAAATTAAGAATACTCTGGTTCATAAACGGGCAACATAGACATTTGACGGAGTTGCATCTAGCTATCCCTGGTGTGTTAATTTCCTTCTTATTTTTAGTGTTGCTATTCAGAGCTCTAGGTTTACTTGGGGCCAATAGGTTTTTTAACGTTTTTGCGCGCCTGAAAATAAGTTTAGGACGTTTCTCCAAAGTATGTCCCAAATAAGGATCTTTTAGTAGTAGTGGCCAGTGTTTCTGTAGCGTGCCTCTTATGGTGGTATGATTGGAGCAGTATCCCTTTTACCCTTTTGGAGTGTTCCATTCATGCAGCCCTCCCTGGAACCATACACTACAGGACCATATAGAACATTTATCTTTAGGCACATGTTTTTGTTCTTATTTATTAATGACATGCTATTTTTATAAGCAGTATTACACTGGGGACATACTCCAGTGCAGCTGCATTTGTTTAACCTCCTGAGCGATAATCCCGAGCTGAGCTCGGGGTATGTCGCGCAGGAGGATTTCTCAGGCCCCGCTGGGCCGATTTGCATAATTTTTTTTTTGTTACACGCAGCTAGCACTTTGCTAGCTGCGTGTAACTTCCGATCGCCGCCGCTCGCCGCCGATCCGCCGCTACCAGCCGTTCCGCGCAGCCCCCCCCTCCCCAACCCCTTGCGCAGCCTGGCCAATCAGTGCCAGGCAGCGCTGAGGGGTGGATCGGAACTCCCTTTGACGTCACGACGTCCATGACGTCGGTGACGTCATCCCGCCCCATCGCCATGGCGACCAGGGAAGCCCAGCAGGAAATCCCGTTCTGAACGGGATTTCCTGCTTACTCTGATCGCCGAAGGCGATCGGAGTGGGTGGGGGGATGCCGCTGCGCTGCGGCTATCATGTAGCGAGCCCTGGGCTCGCTACATGATTTAAAAAATAAAAAAAATTAAAAAATAGTGCTGCGCCACCTCCTGGGCGATATAATTGTATCGCCCAGAGGGTTAATGTGTAGTATGCCTAGTCTATGATGTTTAATCTTTTATATATATTTTTATGCGATCCTATAGCATTAACTTTTATACTTGTGTATTATGCACATATTTTAGCATGACCTCATGTACTAAAATAACTTTTGTTTAAATGGAACCATATCCGCTACACGTGCATGCAAATTTATGCAAAGCATTTGAGCGTTGAATGCACTACAGTCATGTATTTTGTGTGCATATTATAACCTTACTTAAATTGCATGTAACTGCTCTGGCACTGATAGTTGCCTCTGATAGTTGAAATCAAATTCTATATGCATAAATTTGTTTGAATGCTGTTATTTATTTATTTTTTGATTCTCATTATGCAATGTTGTCTGTACTATTTGTTAAAGGTAGAGTTATGTTTTTAATATGATGTTAGTGCTGTGGCATTAAGCGCCTTGTCTGATGATTGTAGGCACTGCTATTTGGCCTGAGGAAGTGGGTATGCACCCACGAAACGCGTTGCCAGTGCAATAAAATTCTATTAATACGTGAATTTGTCTTCATTGAGGTAAGCCACCTCACTTTTTTCATTTTATTTGTTTTTAACGTATTTTATTTGCTCTGGGCGCCTCTTCCCCCTTTACCTTGCTCTGGCGGAAAGAGCAGTGGATCCTGCTAAGCTCTCTAGCTATACTTGGATCACACTTGCTCTGGCGGAAAGAGCAGTGGATCCTGCTAGCTCTGTTGCCTTACTTGGATCGCACTCGCTCTGGCGGAAAGAGCAGTGGATCGTATCTCTCACTTATTCCTGTTTTCGTGTATCTGTCTTGTCTGATACGAACGCTTGCTGGAGGCTCGGTGAGGTTACCGTTAAGCAAGCGCTCGCGTCCTCTGTTTCATGTTTGTCTGTTGGTGGTTAGTTAGGCGTGCTTGTCTCTGTTGTGCTTAACACGCGGAGACCGCACAGTAAACGTGTTCAATGAGTGCGGTGTTCGTGTTTAGTTAGCGTTTGTTATTTTCCTTATCTTCTCATTGTATGATTGCTGTGCCTTTGCTACTCTCATGCCCTGTCTTGCTTAAGCCTTGTGTCACCTCTGGCAATCGCCTCTCTCGCGATTGCGTTCATACTTCGTTTCTGCTGTTGTGTGTGCACCTTCGCGGGTTGGCGACTAGATTGGGGCACATACATACATTCTGTCCCTGTGCTCATTCTCTTTCGCAATCGCTTCTCTTGCGATTGCGTTCTCAATTGGTTTCCTCTGTTGTGTGTCCACCGTCGCAGGTTGGCGGCTAGATTGGTGGACATACATACATTCCTCATCTGTGCTTATTCGGTCTTGTGTCGCTGTTAGCAATCGCTATCTCTGGCGATTGCCTTCTCACCTGATCTTCATGGTTGCGTGTTCATCGTTGCAGGGTGGCGACTAGATTGGTGGACACACATACCCTCTGTCGCTTTTGATCTCTCTCTTTCAGGGCTATCTTGCCCTGCGTTTCTTAGCTTCGTACCATTCCTGTCTGGCGTCTGTGGCAGGGCAGAGGAGCTGTTCCTCTGCACTCCACAGCTCCACCTGCTGACAGGAATTTCCCTCTACAGGTGCATTGCACCTTTTGCTGGGTTCCCTCAAATTATACGCTTGTGGAGGATTTCCGCAGTGTCAGTGCACGTCCTGTGCGCTGACGACAGAGAGAATTCCACAATCGTTACAGTAAGCCAGCCCCTGTTAATGTCAAAACACACTCCACTAGGGCTGTCTCCTCTTCCCGGGCAGAAAGAAATTCTGCCTCAGTACTCCAAATTTGTAAGGCTGCCACATGGTCCTCTTATGATACTTTCATAAAGCACCAAGACTTGGGGTTTGGTCGTAAAGTGTTATCTGCGGTTGTCCCACACTAAGAGAGGTAATATTTTAAATCTCCAGGTTCATATCCTGAGTGAAGACGAACAGAAGCCAATAATTACACTTACTGGTAAATTGGTTTTCTGTGAAGCCTTCACGAAGGATGAACCTACCCACCCAAATCTAACGGTACGTCTCCTACTGAATTAAGGTTCTAGTCAATGCACTGAGGGTAGGTAGGAGGATGTGGCTATTTAAACTGGTATACGCCAGTAGTCACGTGGAGTGCCAATGCGGAAATACATCAAGGACACTCGAGGGACAGCATGATAGGTAAAGTACCAGCACCGGGGGGCACATAATACATTTTGAGGGACAACAGCCGGGGTTTACGTTGTGTCTAACATTCATGGTTATCGTACACCGTGATTATCGCACCTGACAACCACATTGGCCCGAGATTTCCTAACATCTCAGATCGATACATACAACTAATTTCCAGCCAATTTTTTTAATTCGATAATATCAAACGGTTGATCGTTTGTCAAGTTAACAGATGTATGGCCACTTTAATTACCCAAGGCTCATTCCTTCCCTCCCACCACCACCACTTATGTCCTCCCCTTAGATACCATCTCTACTAATCCCTCAAAAAAGCCCCTCTTCCATCTCTGAAATTCCCTCCCCCTTTACCAGACCACCACCTGCCTCAGTCAGGTAACATCTTTACTGACCTCCCTCCTGGCACCATGATCCCTGCCTCGCTAATGATAATTTCCGAAGTTTTGATACCCCTCCTTCCATCACTGTTTTCACTCCCCCCCCCAACATCCATGCTTTGCTTACCTGCTTTTTATTGGTGGGCAGTGCATCACTGCCTGCCCACGGCCCACTTTACTATAGTATGGAACCCTATATGCCACATCCATACTTAGTACTGACAGGTGGAAAAGACATTATGATTCGATCATAGTGAAATAATCTGTTAGTAACAATTGATGCATGTATGGCCAGCTTTAGATTATGGTTTCTAATAACAAGATTGGAGAGAGGAGAGAGAAGGCAAAGCAAGTGGATTTGATGCACGGCGTTCAGCACCAGTTACCCAAACCAGGAGCCCCATAGCAGCAATAATATGCTGAGCAGGGTGCGTAAGGGTAATTTGGGGCCCCGGTGATCGCCATACCCCAAATTACACCTCCCTCTGAGTTACAACGACTCGGAGGGGGAATAGTATTTAACTCTGCCAGGGAGTTTAGTGGCAGCACGAAGAGCTGTCATTTGGCGCTCCCGGCACCCAACTCACCCGCAGCATACAAATACGAAGGGCTCAGACACTATAAGTGCTTTTCTGAGCACTTTTTAGCCATCAGAGCATTCTGAGAGCTTTTTAAAAAACGCTCCCATTGATTTACATTAAAAGCACAGTAAAATTGCAATTGCTGTAAAATCACTCAGAAAAGTGCTTATAGTGTGTCTGAGCCCTTATGCTGAGAAGGGAGAAACGGTGAGGAGAGAAAAGCTGAAAGAGAGGGAAAAAGGTATTTGCCTCACCAGGATTGCACTTTTATTTAGCTTTCCTGTATGACAAGACACAGACACCCAGCACTAGGGGAAGAGGGAAACAAAGGCGAATGAGGGAGGGCTGGTGCACACCAAGAGTGCTTCTACTCGTTTTTCAAATAAACAGCAATTTAAAAGGCGATTGGCTACCCTATGAGGGTGTTCTCACAGCAGCGTTGTGATTTTTTTCAAAATTGCAAACATGCTGCATGTAGCATTTTTCAGAGCGATTCATTCATAAATCGCTCTGAAAATCGCTTCACAAAATCGCACTCGCAAATTGCTAGCGATTGCTATTGCGATTTTGGCATGCACTAGCCCAGAGAGAGGAGGAGTGGAGAGAAATTGAGAATAGCCTGAGATGGAACAGAGAGCTTATCTGTATTGCAGTCCCACATCACACAGAGACTACTTGCCTGTAATAGGACTTCTGTCCCTGCCAGTCTCTCACACAAGTCAGAAAGCAGCCGTCCTGGAGTCTAGGGACTGTCAAAAACTTTTCAACTTGTTTAACACCTTATCCACACATGCAGTCATTATAACATAGGGGAGAGAACAGATAGATTTTTGCCCAGGGACCCTCCATGCAAGCTCTGCATCATGCTGTGTATATTTACCAGCTTGCCTGCCCTCTAATTGCACTTTTATCAGCTAGCCTAGTGTTTCACATTGCCTTACAAAAACAAATCTGAATACACCAGGCACTGGACCAGCCCTAAATCACTGAATGAAAGGAGGCCTGGCCTTCCCCCCTGGCCAGTCCGTACCTGCGAAGCAGTTAAAGAGAATAAGAAGAAAAAGATCATCATTCCTCAGTTTAATAAATAGATACGCTTATCTACACCCCTGGCCCACAAGTTATTAAATCTTCAGTTTAGCGTGATATCTCCTTCCAATAGACATGTATGTGGCATATCGGTTTCCTGCTCCAGATTGGATATGTATGTGTAGTGGTTGTAGCAGCCCTTTTCCTTAATAAGGAGCACAATTACTTACTCTATTTAGTGCCCTATCTTGTCTTAATCTAGCTCCAGGGGCGTCTCTGGCCATTTTGTCACTCCAGGCGAGAAATCCTGTGGTGCGCCCCCCCCGTGATTGCCCCCCACCCCTGTGGTAAACCCCACCCCCCAAGACCCCCGAAAATCATAATACAGCTGTGTTTCACCAGAAATTACACTTATTGCAGCATGGGTTCACCACAAAATAGTTGTAATGCAGCAGAGCGTTTCACCATAAAATATACTTATTGCGGCATACACACACACACAATATGCACATGCACACAGTACACACAACACACACACTATACACAGTACACACACACACACACACACACACACACACACACACATTATACACAGTACACACACACACACACACACTATACACAGTACACACACATAGTACACACACACACACACACACTATACACACACACACACACACACACACACACACTATACACACACAGCACACAGTACACACACACAGTACTTACACACACACACAGTAGATATACACTATACACACACACACACACACACACACACACACACACACACACACACTATACACACACAGCACACAGTAGATACACACTATACACACTATACACACACACTATGCTGCTACCAGGGGAGGACTGGGACCTTTTGGCCTGTGGGGAAACATAGACTTGAGGCCCATTATCATGGCAGCCTCAGCCCAAATTGTCAAGTCGCATTTACAAATTGCTAGTGATTGCTATTGCGATTTTGTCGTGCACTAGCCCAGAGAGAGGAGGAGTGGAGTGAGACTGAGAATTATTATTATTATTGATTTATAAAGCGCCAACATATTCCGTGGCGCTGTACAAAGTGAGAAACAAACATGGGGTACATAATACAGACAATGGTGTACACTAATATACAAGATACATAATTAGTGACAAAATACAAAAAAATGATACAGCATACAGAATACAAAATACAGAAGTGGTAATGACAGTGATAAAAATAACATGATGAATAAAATGTATAATGATTTCCAAGACACAAAAGGGGGAGAGAGCCCTGCCCTTGCGAGCTTACAGTCTAAAGGAGAATAGCAGGAGATGGAGCAGAGAGCTAATCTGTATTGCAGTCCCAAATTACACAGAGACTAGTTGCCGGTAATAGGATTCCTGTCACTGCCAGTCTCTCATACAAGTCAAAAAGGAGTCCTCCTGGAGTCTAGGGACTGTCAAAACTTTTCAACCTGTTTAACACCATATCTGCACATGCAGTCATTATAACAATGGGGAGAGACAAGACAGATGTTTTCCCAGGGACCCTCCAGGCAAGTTCTGCATCATGCTGTGTATATTTACCAGCTTGCCTGTCCTCTAATTGCACTTTTATCAGCTAGCCTAGTATTTCACATCACTGTACAACAACAAACCTGAATACACCAGACCATCCCTAAATCACTGAATAAAAGCCTGGGGGGCAGTCCATGCCTGGCTGCTAATCCTGCTATGCTCAGTCTCTACATCCACTCAGTTACTAGTAGCAGAGAGAGAGGAACTAAATGAATCAGTGAATCAGAGTGAAGAGTCAGGACTCAGAAGCTGATGCTGTACTCTGAGCCTTCTCTCACTGACTCAGTACTGTGGTTCTTTGAATCATTGAGCTGAAGGAACTAAATTAATCAGTCAGTGAATCCAGTTATGAGTCCAGTCAGGCGGTGCTGTTAGCCGCTGCTGTGTAAACTGAAACCTAAGTGGGCTGAAAGGCATTTATTCTCTCAACTCTCAACAGCGCTCCTGGCTCCTCCTGCCGCTCCAGGCAGGAATTTATAGCTGCCTGGTGGGTGAGACGGCTCTGTCTAGCTCTAATATGATCCTAACAGTATTACACGGAAAACTCTTTCAACTGCTGATAGTTGATCTCATTGTTATGATGACGTTTATAGGTCAAAACATAGGACTTTAGGTTGCCCACTTATGTTACAATCTACAGTATGTGGCATAAGAGTAAACTGAGTGAATTTACTTTGAGTTGATTCATTAGGTAGCCCCTTATATTACACAGAAGTGGTAAGATTGTACAATAAATTAGAGGGCACCTTTACATTTTTTAGATCTAACCACACCTTATACCTATGTAGGTATATACTATTCAACACTTTTAGTAGATTTCATGTTAAATTTGATAAAAACTTTGAATCTAATGAAAATCTGTTAAAAAAAAAAACCTTGAGATCTTTGATGACATGATGAGACTTCAGTTATTTTCAGAATTACAGAGGGACTAAAATTTCCCACAATCTCAACGTTTCGCCTGCATAGAATCACCATCTTGTTAAAACTAAACACATTGGTTTCCCTCAATTGCCAAATCATATATTAACAATATTGGATTTTAAAGGCCCTTATAAAGCAGGTTGTCACAATCCGCATCTGCTGGTGACATTATGAACTATCTGCATGAACTTCCTCTATTTCCATTTCACCAGCAGATGTCCTTGCTCTCCCCAGAGATCTTGCAACATGAACTTCTCTCTGCCCACCTGCAGAGGGCTCACTCCTCCAGGAACTGTGTGTGTCTACAGACTATAGCTGCGAGATCTGGACTAACACATGACCTCCCAGTCTGAGTATTTACATCCAGCCTAAACATTCAATCATTGCTAGTTCATAGTGCCCATGTATGTCCTGGTCCTCCTAGCCTGAGTTGTCTGTTCCTGATTCAGTACCTGTTCCTGGTTGCCTTGTATCGTGTTTGACCTTTACTTGCTCTTTGACGATTCTTTGCATAAGCGACTACTTATTTGTATGATCTCCTGGTTTGTGAACTCTGCCTGTTTTTTACTACCCAATTGCTTATACCTTATGTCCTGCGTATTGTTTGTATATACCTTATAAATAGCTTGCATATATTATGCAGGTTCTGGGAGCAATGTGCACACTATATGTGTGTGTGTTGTGTGTGTTTGTGTGTGTGTGTTACGGCCAGAATCCGAAGTCTGGCCACTCAAAACTAGAAGTAGCTTGCTGACTCGGCCAGTGTGCAAAACATACTTTTATTGCCGAATTTGGCCAGCCAGAACGCATTGTAACTAAATCTGGCCGGGCAAGTCCTGAAGTCCCGCTCACCTTTCCTCTCCAAGTCGCCGCTTTCCCCACTGCCACAAGTCCTGCTGTTCCCACTGAGCTCTTCCCACTGCCACAAGTCGCCTGTCCCCGCTGCCGCAAGTCACGCTGTCCCCGCTCTGCCAGCAGCCAGGTCCTGTAATCAAAAGAGAGGCTTGAACGGACCTGAGGCTGCCTTACATTCTTCCGCTCTTGTGCAAGGACCCTGGGCTGCCTAAATGCTGCTGACTGCTTTCTCCTTCGGGCTGCATGTGAAAGAGGTGACACACAGGACCCAGGTATACAGCTGACACATGGTGGTCTGTGAAATGAAAAAAAGGGATGGGCAGAGAATGGAGCGGGGGGGGGGGGGGGGTAGGAATTTGATATGTGAGAGGATATATAGGGTATAGGGTATAGAGGATGGGCCAACTAATCTAATAAATAAGGGGAGGGGAGAGTTTATGTATAACGGAAGGGAGAGGAATTCAAGAGGCCACCATTTAAAAGACAGAAAAGAGAGACAGATTAGGAAAAATAACTGAAAAAAATATCTGTTAGGAACCCTTGCCTGAAGTGCCTGATGCTGAGGGAACAAGTAATATTGTTACATGTGTGCCTCCCACTTCACTGTGTTTGTGATGTTCCTGCCTACACCTGCATCTGTGTGAGGTATTTCTGACAGAGCAAGGAGTTTGTAGTTATTCTGCTACAACTGCATCATTTTTATGGAAATTCTGCTGTTGCTACCAATATAATATAATATTTTCATCTACTTTGTGCTGCGGCTGCCATTCTGTGGTGCTTTCATGAACTTTCTGTAGTAGTTTGGTGTACATTCTGTTGCTGCTTCCATTCTGTGGTGCTTCTGTGAACATTCTGCTGCACCTGCCTTTCTGCAGTACTCCCGTGAACGTTCTATGGCACTTTCATAGATATTCTGTGGTGCTGTCATGATCACTTCTGCAGCATGTACTGCTGGCTGCAGTTCTACTGCAGCCAAGCAGTTCTGATTTCTTTACATGCATTCGCTTGCATAGGGGTTGCACTCACAGTGAGTGTTGATTCCATTTGCAACCACTATGCAGTTCATGGCAGCTTGGGATGCTGTTATGCATTCAAACATTGTCTGTTGCTGCTGAGTTGCAGTTACTTTCATGCAGGTTGCATAGTTTTGTCTGCCCTTTCTGACTGTCAGCTTGTGACTGATTACCGTTCACCTGTGTGGAGATTTGCATCTCTGCTCTCATTGGATGACCTCAGTATAAAGGGTTGCTTCCTGCAAACATGCTCCGCCCGTCATAGTTTCAGTCTTAGTCTGTCTAGCTGTTACTTCTGGGCCTTTGTTCCTGGTTCCTGTTAGTGTTGGGCGAACAGTGTTCGCCACTGTTCGGGTTCTGCAGAACATCACCCTGTTCGGGTGATGTTCGCGTTCGGCCGAACACCTGATGGTGTTCGGCCTTTTAAGTTCGGGTTCGCCCCGAACTTCTAATGGCCGCCGAACAGGGCCGAACAGGGCCCCTGTTCGGCCGAACAGGGCCCTGTTCGGCCGAATACTGCCCCCCTATGGGGTCGCAGGCATAAGGGGGGAGCATGCCCCGATCGGGGGGGGGGGGGTCGGAAATTCCCCCCACCCCCTCCGCTAGCGCTCCCCCCTCTGCCCGCTTCCCCATACAAAAGTTTAAGCAAAGTACCTGTAGTGGATGGCCTGGCAGTGGGCGGCACTGTGGAGTGAGGAGGAGGAGTCCGGAGAGTGACGAGTTGAGGGAGGCCGGGCAGCGGGCGTGAGGTCAGAGAAAGAGCGGAAGTACCACAAGGGTACTTCCGCTGAACCGCCCGCTGCCCGGCCTCCCTCAACTCGTCACTCTCCGGACTCCTCCTCCTCACTCCACAGTGCCGCCCACTGCCAGGCCATCCACTACAGGTACTTTGCTTAAACTTTTGTATGGGGAAGCGGGCAGAGGGGGGAGCGCTAGCGGAGGGGGTGGGGGGAATTTCCGACCCCCCCCCCCGCGATCGGGGCATGCTCCCCCCTTATGCCTGCGACCCCATATGGCCCCCAAAAGCTGGATGTTCGGAAAGTTCGGGGTTCGGCCCGAACATGCCGAACATCTCGGCCATGTTCGGCGAACTTTCCCGAACCCGAACATCCAGGTGTTCGCCCATCACTAGTTCCTGTTACCTTGCGTGGATTGTGCTCACTCCTGCATAGGAGTAGCGAATCCTTCCTAGTCCTGTTCCTTTTACCTTGCGTGGATTGCGCTCACTTCTGCGTAGGAGTAGCGAATCCTTCCTAGTCCTGTTCCGGTTACCTTGCGTGGATTGCACTCACTTCTGCGTAGGAGTAGCGAATCCTTCCTAGTCCTGTTCCTGTTACCTTGTGTGTTGGTCTGTGTGTGAACGCTTGCTGTCGCTGGGTCCATGACTGGATTAGCAAGCGTTCATTCTGTTTGTCTCAAGTCCTTGTTTATGTTTAGTCAGATCCGTGATACATTTGAACTGGCAGGACCCCAGGGATTTTGTACAATAGTTAGTTCTGTTATACTGTTTAATACTACCTGTAATTATCTGTGTTTGACCTATTGCCTGTTTATCTTGCTCTGTCTGTCCTGCCTTGTGGATTACGCCATCTCCGGTGTAGGATTGGCGAATCCTCGAGTCCTGCTCTTGTGAGGTACGTCATCGCTGCGGTCGCGATTGGCTGCCTTATTTCAGTCTGTCTTGTATCTGTCTGAATGTTTGTTAACGCAAGAGCAGCGCAACATCGCACTGCTCTGCCATTGCGTTTTATCAGAGGCCCAGAGCTGCAATTGCTCTGGGCAGCCTGTGTAGCCTCTTCCATTATGCAGCTCTTAGCCTTGTTGTGCTGGGTGGTCAGACAGTATGCCCCCCCAGCATTACATTATGACGGGCCGAATACAAAATCAAATGGAGGGGGCCTCTGACACCGTGTGTTATGGTTCCCTGTCTTTTAAAAGATTTGAAAAACTTGACCCTGAAACTGCAGACAAATTTTTGCATGAATGTGTCAGATTTTTATCAAATCCAGAGCTTCAAGCTACATCTGTTAGTACCTGGGCGTCCCAGTTAGTTTATATCCTGTTTAAAGGGGACCTGTTTATGCGGGCTTATGATGTTTTGGAGCACAGCAACTTTAAAGAAAGACCTCTGGAATTTCTAGCCTTTGTAATTCATTTCCTCTTAATGAACTCCTGATTGCTAGTCAACCAAATGTTCCTCCAGCAGCATTTAAAAGCAATCCGTATGCAGCAAAGTCTAAAGTATTGCATAAAACTACGCATCAGACTATGTCATCAGCAGATAATGAAATGCAATTGTCTTTCAGGGGAGTCAAATGGACCTATGAAACTACCAATGAACTTTCCATGCTAGCTGTGAAGAAGCGCAGAAGAGCCGCCGCCAGGAGTCAGCAGGAGGCGGCTCTTTCCGCGCACAGTATGGCTGGACACGGAGAGGCAGCCGCATCCTCTCAGTGTGAGGCAGCTGTCTCTGTGCAGGGCATGGCGGAGCGCAGAGAAACCGCCGCGTTGGACGCGGCGGTTAGCGCGCATGGCCCCAGTGCGGAGACACCGCAGAGCGGTGCTGGTGTGGCTGGGACACGTAGTCCCTCTAGGTTTAGAGTAACGCGCGCGCGCGCACTCAGGTAGGGATTATATGACAGCCAGAAGTGAGTCAGCTGACCAGGCTGGTCAGCTGACTCTGGCTCCACTCCTCATTGGTCCAGCACTTAGGGAGGTGCTGGAGAGATCTCTGTGTATATATACTACTAGCTGCTCAGTTGCTGGTTGTCTGGCGTTGCGATCACAAACGTGGGAGCACTCAGACCTTTAGTCAGATCCTTAAAGGGGCACTATGGCTAAATTCTTCTTATATTATCATTTAATATAAAATATGTGCAATTGTAGCAATGTGTAAGACTTGTATTGTGGCTGAATAAAACTCTGCTTCAATATTGCTTTACCCTAAATCAGTGCTGGAGTCCCGTCGCCAGAGAAAGCTAAGCGACGCTGAACCAGCACATTCCATTCTGCAGGAGGAGGCTGCCTTATCAGTCGTTTCATCTGAAGTTGTAATCTCCCCCTTTGATGTATCTGGAGAGGTTTCACCCAACGTCTAACTGCACATTAGTGCTGTTACAGCTCCTCTGATCTGCCGTACGTCTCAGGACAATGACTTACGGCTCTGATGAAAAAAATGCTCCCCGCTGAGACCCCCCTTCAGAGACACAAGCAGGACACTGGCTACACAGCACTTGCGTGTGCTGAATCAAGACGCTGGAATCCTGTGCATAAGAGAAGCTGGTCTCCATGACAACTGACAACAAGTGGTGACCCTGCCCGTGCCAGCTTCTCTGAAGGGGGCCTCAGCGGGGAGCATTTTTTTCATCAGAGCCGTAAATCATTGTCCTGAGACATACGGCAGATCAGAGGAGCTGTAACAGCACTAATGTGCAGTTAGACATTGGGTGAAACCTCTCCAGATACATCAAAGGGGGAGATTACAACTTCAGATGAAACGACTGATAAGGCAGCCTCCTCCTGCAGAATGGAATGTGCTGGTTCAGCGTCGCTTAGCTTTCTCTGGCGACGGGACTCCAGCACTGATTTAGGGTAAAGCAATATTGAAGCAGAGTTTTATTCAGCCACAATACAAGTCTTACACATTGCTACAATTGCACATATTTTATATTAAATGAGAATATAAGAAGAATTTAGCCATAGTGCCCCTTTAAGTGTGCCGGGACTAGCTGGAGCTGTAATTCTACACTTAGCTAGATTCTCTTGATAGCTTAAAGTACTAGTTTGATTGTGATTATCTGTTATGACACTTTGCCTGCCTGACTATCCTCCTGAACTCTGATCTTGTACCTTGCCATTTCTGATACCCTGTTGCCGAACCCTGCCTGTACCTAGACTCCGCCTCTGCCTTCTGAATCTGTACTTTATCTGTCCGTGTGTTTATGACCGGGCTTGTCCGACCTCGAGAACCGACCTCACTATTGGAGGCGGTTCCCCGTCCTGTTAGTGACACTTCCTCCTGAGTGTCACTTTCAGAGAATCCTTCCTACTCGCGACCTGACTCCTCCCGCCTTGGAAAGTTCAGGTCTTCGGAAGGAATCTGTGCACTGCACTGAGGCCTAGTCCTCTAAGTGTTACTGTTACACCAAACACTACACTCTACTCAGGTGAACTAGAGGTTAGCTGGTATATCGGATTATCGGTGATACTGCAGATTACTTATAATCTGGTATATATCTGTATTCCCAGTGATACTGCGGATCACCGGTAATCAGATCCTCTCTGTGCTTCACCGATCGTTACAGAACGCGAGACCCTAAAAACAAAATGGACCCACGCACTGGTCCTCTGGGGGAACTTGCCACTTCGGTGGACAATGTCAATCGAGTGCTGGGTGAACATAAAGCATTGATTGAGGCCCTGTCAGGGTCGGTACGAACCCTCCAGACATCAGTGGATGAGGTGCGGTCCCCTCCTAGCGTGGACATACGTATGCCCGTACCCGAGAGGTTCTCAGGCCACAGATCTGACTTCCGCAATTTTAGGAGTAGAGTGTTATCGTATTTTGAATTGAGACCCCAATCTTCTGGTACTGAGGTCCAGAGAGTCACGTTTATCAAAACTTTATTGGCCGGTGACTCTCAGACCTGGGCATATAACCTGCCCCCTAGAGACACAGCTCTGACCTCAGTAGAGGAATTCTTTAAAGCCATGGCAGTAATTTACGATGACCCAGACCTTGCCGCGACCTCTGATCGGAAGCTCAAGCTTTTACGGCAAGGCAAGGGTCCAGTCGAAGATTACGCGGCCGAATTTCGTAGGTGGTCAGTTACGGCCAGGTTTGACACCTATGCCCTGTTGGATTACTTCCTGTCTGGGTTGTCGGATGAGGTCTCCGACCTAATGTTAAGTCAACCCGAGCCCAAGACAGTCGATGAGGCCATCTCATCGGCCATTCGAATCGACCGTAGGCTACGCCATCAGAGACAGACTAGGGGCAGTCATCGTGTAAGGTTGACTTCTTACGCAGCGCCTCCCGCTGAACCCCTAATAACTCCATCTCCTTCTGTCTCATCGTCTCCGGTCTTGCCTCCACCTGAGCCGATGCAGATCGGTTGGTCTAAACTGACACAAGTGGAGAGAAGACGGAGAATGTCGGAACAGTTATGTTTGTACTGTGGTGGAGGGGGGCATAGGGTATGAGACTGTCCCATTAAGCCAAATAAGAATAAGCCGGGAAACGCTACCGCCTAGGAGTTGTAAGGGGTGACACCCTAGGCGCTCAACTCACACCCCTAAAAGAAAAACGTTTGCTCCTTCCTTGTACGATTACGTGGGGGGACAAATCTGAAGCCACGGAGGCCTTTGTTGATTCAGGCTCTGCGGCTAATTTTATGAGTTCAGAGTTTGCAGAGAAGTTGGGCATTCCACTCACCCCAGTAAAACCACCTATTCAGGTTACTGCCGTGGACGACTCCCCGCTACAAAGGGACCGTCCGCTGTCTCAGACACCAGAGGTGGAAGTCATTATTGGGGTACTGCATAAAGAAGGTTTAAGTTTCTTTGTTTTACACATGACTACCTCCACAATTGTCCTAGGTATGCCTAGGCTGCAGCTCCATTCGCCACTGATTAATTGGGCTGCAGGACAATTAACCAGTTGGTCAGACTTCTGTTCCCAACAGTGTCTAGGGAAAGTGACATTAGGTCAGACCAAGATTCATGTGGAGGGTGTTCCCGAGCAATATTCTGAATTCTCGGATGTATTATGTCCCAAGGCTGCTGATAAGTTACCTCCTCATCGCCCTTTCGATTGCCCCATCGATCTCCGTGCCGGTTGTATGCCCCCGAGGGGTCATCTGTATAATTTGTCTGGTCCAGAAAAAGTGGCTATGCAGGAGTACATCCGTGACAATCTCGCCAAAGGGTTCATTCGCCCCTCCCGGTCGCCTGCGGGGGCCGGTTTCTTTTTTGTTAAGAAAAAAGACGGAGGTCTCCGACCTTGCATCGATTACCGTGGCCTGAATAAAATCACGGTGAAGAATCGTTATCCGTTACCATTGATAGACGATTTATTCACGCAGGTCACAGACGCTAAGATCTTCTCAAAATTAGATCTAAGGGGTGCATACAACCTGATCCGCATTAGAAAGGGCGATGAATGGAAGACGGCCTTCAACACACCCGATGGGCATTACGACGAGTACTTAGTGATGCCCTTCGGGTTGTGTAATGCACCAGCCGTCTTCCAGGAGTTAATCAATGAGGTATTCAGGGAAGTGTTGGGTACATTTGTGCTGGTATACCTTGACGATATACTAATCTACTCCAACAACCTCTCCGAGCACAGGGTCCACGTTAAATTTGTATTGGAAAAATTGAGACGAAATATGCTTTATGCCAAGGTGGAGAAGTGTATTTTTGAGGTGACCACTGTCACGTTCCTAGGGTACGTGATTTCCACCTCGGGCCTGTCAATGGATCCTGCCAAGGTCACAGCTGTCTTAGAATGGCCACAGCCAGTGGGGTTGAAAGCCCTGCAGAGATTTTTGGGTTTTGCGAACTACTATAGGAGGTTCATAAAGGGGTACTCCACGATAATTGCCCCCCTTACCAGTCTCACAAAAAAGGGGGCAGATACCAACCACTGGTCCCCTGAGGCTGTGGCAGCCTTTTCGCACCTGAAAAAATTGTTTTGCTCAGCGCCTATTTTGAGGCATGTAGACACATCCTTTCCCTTTATTGTGGAGGTCGATGCCTCGGAGGTTGGGGTGGGGGGCGGTGCTGTCTCAACGGTCAGGGTTGCAGGGCAGATTACATCCATGCGCCTATTTTTCCCATAGGTTTTCACCGGCAGAAAGAAACTACGATATAGGCAACCGGGAACTTCTGGCCATTAAGTTGGCATTTGAAGAATGGCGCCATTGGTTAGAAGGGGCAGAACATATGATCACGGTTTACACTGATCATAAGAATTTGGAATACATTGAGGGGGCTAAGAGACTAAGCCCCCGTCAGGCCCGTTGGTCTTTATTTTTTACGAGGTTCAGATTTATAATCACGTACACTCCAGGCAGCAAGAACATCAAGGCAGATGCCCTGTCCAGATGTTTTGAACAAGAGACAGCACAGCCCCCCGCTCCTGAGTCCATCATCCCGCAGAGGTTAGTGTTAGCAGCCACAGAGACCTGGGAAGATTGGGCAAAGGTTCTGGGTCCCTTTCAGCAGGATGTCCCTGAGGGAAAACCTGAGGGGGTTTTGTTTATCCCACTGCCATTTCGCCTACAGGTTCTACAAATGTTCCACGCCCATAAGAATGCTGGTCACCCTGGAGCTTCCAGAATGCAGGATCTGATTGCCAGGTGTGCTTGGTGGCCTTCTATGGCAACAGACTGCAAGGAATATGTCAGGGAATGTGCGGTATGTGCTAAGAGTAAACCCTCCCGGCTGGCACCTGTGGGAAGGTTACAGCCTTTACCCACCCCGAGTGAGCCATGGACCTACCTGTCCATGGATTTTGTGGGGGAATTGCCCAGGTCTGAAGGCATGTCGGTCATTTGGGTGGTAGTCGACCGCTTTAGCAAAATGGCCCATTTTGTGCCCCTGAAAGGACTCCCCTCGGCTCAGGAATTGGCCGAATTGTTCATCATTCACGTCTTCCGGCTGCATGGCATTCCGGAAAACATCGTGTCAGATAGGGGAGTCCAATTTGTGTCTGGATTTTGGAGGGCATTTTGTCACCAAATGGGCATGGAGCTGTCATTCTCGTCAGGCTACCACCCACAGACCAATGGGCAAACGGAGAGGGTCAACCAGTCTTTGGAGCAATTTTTGAGGTGTTATGTTGTGGAGGCGCAGAACGATTGGGTCAAGTTTTTGCCTTTCGCAGAGTTCGCACACAATAACTTGAAAAGTTCCTCCGCGGGGTACTCTCCGTTTCAGATAGTAACCGGGAGGTTGCCTAAGATCTCCCCATTACCAATGGCCTCCACTCCGTTTCCAGCACTGGAGGATTGGCAGAGGTCACTCAGGGACAATTGGGGAATTGTTAAAGAGAATTTGCAGAAAGCGTTTCAAAGTCAGAAGGGTCAAGCGGACAAGAAACGTTCCTTGGAATGGAAGTTTCAGCCAGGGGATTTAGTCTGGGTGTCCACACGTCACTTGACCCTGAAGCAGCCATCTGCCAAACTGGGCCCCAGGTTTGTGGGTCCATTTTCTGTGACTAAGAAAATCAACAACGTAACTTATGCCATTGATCTTCCTGCCAGTATGCGGGGTGTAAGAACTTTTCACGTATCCCTGCTGAAACCTGCAGTCCATGTGGGTTCCACTCCCCCTCCTCCTGTGTTGGTGGATGACCAACCCGAGTATGAAGTGGAGAAAATATTAGACTCGCGCATTGTACAGAACTCGGTGCAATATCTGGTACATTGGAGAGGGTACGGCATTGAGGAGAGACAATGGGTTCCTGCGGACAAGTTAAGGAAGGAGTTTCATGCCTTACATCCAGAAAAGCCTGGAAGGAGCTGTCCGGAGTCCACTCCTCGGGGGGGGGGGGGGGTACTGTGAAGAAACGCGGAAGAGCCTCCGCCAGGAGTCAGCAGGAGGTGGCTCTTTCCGCGCACAGTATGGCTGGACACGGAGAGGCAGCTGCCTCCTCTCAGTGTGAGGCGGCTGTCTCCGTGCAGGGCATGGCGGAGCGCAGAGAAACCGCCATGTTGGACGCGGTGGTTAGCGCGCATGGCCCCAGTGCGGAGACACCGCAGAGCGGTGCTGGTGTGGCTGGGACACGTAGTCCCTCTAGGTTTAGAGTAACGCGCGCGCGCGCACTCAGGCAGGGATTATATGACAGCCAGAAGTGAGTCAGCTGACCAGGCTGGTCAGCTGACTCTGGCTCCACTCCTCATTGGTCCAGCACTTAGGGAGGTGCTGGAGAGATCTCTGTGTATATATACTACTAGCTGCTCAGTTGCTGGTTGTCTGGCGTTGCGATCACAAACGTGGGAGCACTCAGACCTTTAGTCAGATCCTTAAGTGTGCCGGGACCAGCTGGAGCTGTAATCCTACACTTAGCTAGATTCTCTTGATAGCTTAAAGTACTAGTTTGATTGTGATTATCTGTTATGACCCTTTGCCTGCCTGACTATCCTCCTGAACTCTGATCTTGTACCTTGCCATTTCTGATACCCTGTTGCCGAATCCTGCCTGTACCTAGACTCCGCCTCTGCCTTCTGAATCTGTACTTTATCTGTCCGTGTGTTTACGACCGGGCTTGTCCGACCTCGAGAACCGACCTCACTATTGGAGGCAGTTCCCCGTCCTGTTAGTGACACTTCCTCCTGAGTGTCACTTTCAGAGAATCCTTCCTACTCTCGACCTGACTCCTCCCGCCTTGGAGAGTTCAGGTCTTTGGAAGGAATCTGTGCACTGCACTGAGGCCTAGTCCTCTAAGTGTTACTGTTACACCAAACACTACACTCTACTCAGGTGAACTAGAGGTTAGCTGGTATATCGGATTATCGGTGATACTGCAGATCACTTATAATCTGGTATATATCTGTATTCCCAGTGATACTGCAGATCACCGGTAATCAGATCCTCTCTGTGCTTCACCGATAGTTACACTAGCCAGGGAAAATAAAGATTTTTGCTTAAAAGAACTGTCTGAATATTCTTATGAGGAAATATTACAGAGTATTAAGCAAATCCAATTGTTTGTACAACAGGGAAAATTTACATATTCTGAAGTTCAACACTTGTTACAAATTCTGGATATTCTTAAGAATAGGAAATATCCTAGTAATCCTGTCAATCGAGTTAATTCTCTGTCAAGAGTGAACCAAGCCAGTTCCACTCCAGCTAGCTTCCTGCAGACTATTTGGCTGTAAATGATCCCCAGAATGATTGTTTAGTTCCTGACAAGAGTGAATGGGATCCTCCGTTAGAAAAATGGGAAATTTAAGCTTTGATTTATGAAATGGAGATTGATCGAGAGTATTTCTATGAATTTTACACTGCTAAGAGCGACATGGTTTTGCATGCATGCATTGAGTCTGCTTCTTCTTTGATTGAAATTAATCTGTGTGTGCATGACTTTGTGATTCCGCTAATTGATGCATGGAATGAGATCTTGAATGATCGCTCTGGGAGTCAATATGAGCAACACTCAGTAACCAATGCCAATTTGGTCTATCCGTTGTCCATAGCAACTACAAGCAAAAAAATATTTCTGTAAAGTCTGAAATTTTGAACACAGTTGAATGTGATAAATCCAGAGAAATTTCTCAGTCTAATGTTCTATTACCCAAAGCAAAAGCATATGTGAATCCTATGATTGGCAGAATCGCTTGGTATATTAAAGGTGTAAAAAAAATCTATCTACGTTCCTGACTAGTTTTGCGATTATTATATCGTGAAGAGTGAAGTGTTCTTAAATGCTTGTATTGACTCTGTTTGCTCTTTGATTGAAACTGGTGAATGTGAAGAAGACTTGGTGAACCCAATGATTGAAGTTTGGGAGTTGATTTTGTCTGAATTGCATACACTCCAACCAACTGATACGAGTAAAAGCACATTGTCAGCTGGCGATTGTTCCAGCTTTTCTGAGGTTCAGCGATCGAGCCTAGAGACCTCGGAACTTTTGTCTCCGAAATTTCCAGCTTCACAATGGAATGCGATTTCAGATTCGCAGATTTTGCGTTCTGACTCCCCTGACTCGGCACTGTTAGCTGAGTTTTGGGGTGACACAGAGCTTCTGTTATGTGAACCTGATGCTGAAAAATCCTTGCCTTGTCCAGAGAGTGTTTCTCTGACTTCTCCCTGTGTCATAGATAGCTTAATGATGATTCCCAGCGAAACTGCTCAGCCCATCTGGGTCTTCTGGGTCTTTGCATTCATCAGTGAATGTTCCAGTAAATTTGCCCTGCACTATGAAATGTGCAGTAGATCTCTCCAATGAAGCTCAGGTCACAGAATCATTATGCTGTCCAGCAGGTGCTTCCATGGTTCTGCCCTGCAATATGGACTGTTCAGTGACCCTGTCCAGTGAAGCTGAGGCTGCAGAGTCTTATGCTTCACCCAGTATTTTGAATACTTCAAACCCTCTAGCAGAGGACTCAGAGGCACTGCTTACCTCAGTGGGTGTTGCAGTAATATTCACCTGTTTAGCAGCTGTCTTAGAATTACAGTCCACTCTAAATAAACTTGATGAATCTTTGTCCAGTGAAGCATTGTCCTCGTCAGGGGGTATTTTGGATACATTGCCCTGTACAGTCTGATATTACTGAGGTTGTGGAGTCCCTGCCCGATGTTGTAACAGCCGGGGAACTCCAGCCCTGTCCTCTGAATGTTTCAGAAGTCTTGCCTTGTAACATGGATAATTCTGATTCTCTGGTAAAAATAATAGAAGTTTCAGAATTTCAATCCGGTTTAGTGATTGTTCCTGAGACCCTGCCTTGTATCTTAGAAAATTCTGGTTCTCTGGCCACTGTGGCAGAGGTTCCAGAGTTCCTTTCCTGTCCAGTGAGTACCCCAGTTTTGCCTAGTTCAGTGGGGGTTGCTGCAATACTGACTTGTTTTGCAGCTCTTTTGGAGTCTCTGTCCAGTCCAGAGGAGGTTGTGGAACCCCTATCTAGTTCGGTGCATACATCAGAAGATTTGTCTTGTCCTGTAAATGCCCCTGAACATGATTTGTTAATAACCTTGCTAGAATCGGTGACATCTAAGTCTGATCCTGCATTCTGTAGTGAGAGTCCAGTAGCTGTAAAGTCTAGTCGTGATGATTTTCTGCCCAGTTCTGGTTTTGGTCCTATCGTGACTGACTCTGAGGTTCGCAGTTCCTTGACATGCCCAGAGGTTTCTCTTGTACCAGTGTGCCCAGATGTGTTCTGTGTGCCAGACTGCCCAAGTGTGTCTAGTGTGTTAGCGTGCTCAGATGCTTCCTTAGTGGAGACATGTTCTGCTATTGCCAGTCTGCCTGCATGCCCAGAGATGGTTCTGGTCCCTGAAAGCCCTGATCTTGATGTTTGTCCTTGTAACCCTGACTCTGGAATTGCCCTAGGTTCCATAGGGGTTCTTGATAGTTCTCCATGTGAGCCTAAGGGGCGTTCTAACCTTTTGGGATCTTTAAGGAAATTCAAAGTGTTCTGGGAGATCTCTGAGGAAATTTGTCCTGGTACCTTGGACTGGTTCAATCAGGGCCACATTACCCACCAGGCACCCTAGGCAGCCGCTTGGGGCCCTGGTGGGACATACTGTACATCATTTAGGGGTCCCAGCTGCCAGCCTTTAATTCTGATGGGAGAGCAACAGTAGTAGCTGTCTGTGTGTGCCTGCTGTACACGCTGAACACAGCCAGCCCGCACTGCTGTGAAAGCTCATTAGCATATTCACAGGACTTCCGTCGGGGCTGCCTTCCTGCAACTTACTCTGCTCTGCTCTGTCTGTACAGGGGCCCCGTGGAAGACTGCTACCTATGCTGTACTCACACACAGAGGACACACAGACTGCTGAACTACATTGCAGTCTCCTGTGTCTCTGAACTTCTGACCCCCTTGTGAGCTGCTGCCGCTAATGTTATCTCCCCTCTCCCGACCTCAAAGGAGGAAAGAACACAGACATTTGCAGGGACAGTGCCATGTGCAGACTCAAGTCCAGTGAAACATCATCTCCATTCTCCAGCTGACTGCTCAGGACAGGATGATCCCAGCAATATCCTGCCCAAAAGTTCCCAAGAAAGTGAAGCAGCCAGCCTGGTGGTATGGTGAATAGTGTGGCAGGGTAGAGGTTGTATTTTTTTTGCTATGGAGTAGCCATGATAGACAGTTGCCACGCACAGATATCGTCATGGTATAATAGTTTTGTGGCATATGCCTTTTTAATGCAGGTCTAAAGCCACTTAAAGGACACCAGATGCAAACAAAATAAGAAAAAATGGGGGGGGGGGGGGTACAGGCATGTACTGGCAGCTGTCCTGATGCCCACAGTTTCCCCCCTTTCTCCTCTCTGCCCCTCCTTTACTACCTAAATGCCCACCAGCAGTCAGCTCCGGTTCACTGGAGTTGGGCATTAGTGCGCAGGAACTGGCCTGGCTGCGTTCGTCCTACAGTACACGCCTGCGGCCAGGAGCGCACAACGTCACAACTATGTCATGCGCAGATCGCTCCCAGCCGTGCACTGTACGACGTGCACAGCTAGGCCATTGTCTGTGCACTAATGATCAACTCCGGTGAACTGGAGGAGACTGCCAGGGGGCATTTAGGTAGGATTGTATGGGCAGAGAGGAGAACGGGGGAACAGCTGCCAGTACATGCCTACTCCCGACCCCCCCCCCCCCACACACACACACACACACACACACATATTTCCTACTTAGTTCGCATCTGGTATCCTTTAAAAAATTACATACTCACCTATGGAGAGGGACAGCTCAGAATCTTATAGTGCCTTCCCTCCCCTTTCTTGGTCTCCTCATTCCAGTGCTGTCCTCCATGCAAATTTGTCATATTCAGGAGCAATCAGAAGGCTCTGAAGCACTCATGTCCTCCAAGTGCTTCTGAAAAGGAGCGGCTCCATACTGTGCATGCATTCCTAAGCGCTCATGCATGCGCAGTATGGAGCAGCCCATCTTCAGAAGCACTTGGGGACACTATGTGTTAGTATAATTCCCTGAAGACTTCTGTCACCTGCTTGACTTAGGACTCTTTCACACTATAGCCCTTTTTCAGCGTTTCAACGCAAAGTCAAAACTGCGTTGACCACGGTAAAATGAAAGTCCATAGACTTTCATTTTTCCTTTCACAACCGACGCTGCGTGAGCATTTTATCGTCAGGATTCGGCGTTTCCCCGTCGGGTTAATTAATTACTAACGCCGCCACTCGGCGTCACACCGCGAATTCCTGACGACATGCCACAGCCAACGGCTCCTGCATGTGTTGTTAATGTGAAAGAGGCCTAAGATTTTCCATATGCCTGATCACTTTTTCAGTCAATGTAGCAGGGGGCCCAAGGCCATTGCTCTGCTTGGGGCCCAGTCTTGTCTTAATCCGGCTCTGGGTTCAATAGTGGGTATTGTGTTGGTAAGGACAGTTCCGGTGGGCATTGCAAAGGGTTTGGCATTTTTGGACAGTCCCTGGAAGGCAGTGGGTATCACTCAGAGTGTTTTGGGGGGCTTGTTCCTGGAAATCACGGTTCTAATGGGTATCACACTGGGGCTTGTAGTACTGATGGGCATGGTGCTATTGGTTCTGGTTCCGATTGGTCCAGTCTTGGTGAGACAGAATTTGGTCTTGTCGGGCTGTCCCGAACTTCATGAATCATCAGTCAGATTGTTTTACTGGGAATGTCAGTCTTGAAAGGCGTTTGGAATCCGCCTTTAACCACTTCGCATCCAGACCTTGTTTTCCCCTTATTGACCAGAGCAGTTTTGACGCTTTAGCGGTGTCCCTATTCAATCAGCAATAACTTTATCCCTACTCACTACACCTAAATGATCTATATATCGTTTTTTTCAAGACAAACTAGGCTTTCAATGGGGGGTATTTAGTCCCAAGAACAATTTTGTTTTCTAGGCATTTTAATTGAAAAAAGGGAACAAAAATTAAAAAAATGCATTATTTCTCAGTTTTTAACAATTCCAGTTTAAAAATAAAAAGTACCACAGTTTATAAAACCATTCCACCAGTTAATGTACCCCCTAATATAGTCAGATGTGCCCCGAGTATCAGCCCAACCTTCCCAGTTTAGCCAGATGTGACCCCAATATCGGCACCCCGGTATAGTCAGATGTGTCCCATGTATCTACCACCCCCCAGTACAGAGAGACAGTAACGCCGCCAGGATTGGCACCCCTCATTATAGGCAGTTGTGTCCCCCGGATAAAATTTCCCCCTTTATAGCCATATGTACCCCCAGAATTGCCCCCCCCACCAATTATAGCCAGATGTGCCCCCAGTATTAGGTTACCCCCTCCCCCAGATAATCAAATGATCCCCCATTTTTAGATGTCATCCCCCCCAGTTACCCAGATGCCTGGCAGTTTTTTGCACCCCCAAACCCCCCCCTCCCCCCCCAGTGTGGGTAGCCAGATGTATGACACCCCCCCATTAGGCAGCCCCTCCGTGCACAGATGCTAAAAAAATGTAAATAAAGCCACCTCTCTCACCTTACCTCGTTCCAGCGATGAGCCTGCAGCCCGAGCATCCGATCCCAGCTCTGATCTCAGCCGCGTATTGCCGGTGACCCGGGTCCCGGCTTGATGACGTCATCAAGCCGGGACCCGGGTCACCGGCAATATGCGGCTGAGTTCAGAGCTGGGATCGGATGCTCAGGCTGCAGGCTCATCGCTGGAACGAGGTAAGGTGAGAGAGGCGGCTTTATTTACATTTTTTTTAGCCATCTGTGCACGGAGGAGGGGGAGATGAAGGATCACGCTGTTTGTTACAGCGGTGATCGTTCATCCGCGGGGGGGGTCACTAATTGGCTACAAGGGAACATGTTCCCTTTTGCCAATTAGTAAGGCAACCGACAGTGCCGGGGGGTGCGCTCTGAAGCGCACCTGTCCATGCACAAAAGGGCTTAAGGCAGGTCAGTATATCTACGTGGCTGTGGCTTGGAGAGTGCCACAGCTGACGTAGATATACTGTAGTGGTGGGGAAAGTGGTTAAAGGAGGGGGTACTGTCATGATCGCTTCTGCAGCATGTACTGCTGGCTGCAGTTGTACTGCAGTCAAGCAGTTCTGATTTCTTTACATGCATTCGCTTGCATAAGGGTTGCACTCACACTGAGTGTTGATTCCATTTGCAAACGCTATGCAGTTCATGGCAGCTTGGGATGCTGTTATGAATTCAAACATTGTCTGTTGCTGCTGAGTTGCAGTTACTTTCATGCAGGTTGCATAGTTTTGTCTGCCCTTTCTGGCTGTCAGCTTGTGACTGATTACCATTCACCTGTGTGGAGATTTGCATCTCTGCTCTCATTGGATGACCTCAGTATAAAGGGTTGCTTCCTGCAAGCGTGCTCCGCCCATCATAGTTTCAGTCTTAGGCTCAACACACACCATACAATCTTGGTTGTTCAATCTTACCACTTTCATGTAGTATAAGAGCTTATCCAATCAATCATTCAAGGTATTTTCAATCTGTTGGCCCTGATACTACATAGATTTGGTAAATCTGTACAACCAAGATTGTATGGTGTGTGTTGAGCATTAGTCTGTCTAGCTGTTACTTCTGGGCCTTTGTTCCTGGTTCCTGTTACCTTACGTGGATTGCGCTCACTCCTGCGTAGGAGTAGCGAATCCTTCCTAGTTCTGTTCCTGTTAGCTTGCATGGATTGCGCTCACTTCTGCGTAGGAGTAGCGAATCCTTCCTAGTCCTGTTCCGGTTACCTTGCGTGGATTGCGCTCACTTCTGCGTAGGAGTAGCGAATCCTTCCTAGTCCTGTTCCTGTTACCTTGTGTGTTGGTCTGTGTGTGAACGCTTGCTGTCGCTGGGTCAGTGACTGGATTAGCAAGCGTTCATTCTGTTTGTCTCAAGTCCTTGTTTATGTTTAGTCAGATCCGTGGTACATTTGAACTGGCAGGACCCCAGGGATTTTGTACAATACTTAGTTCTGTTATACTGTTTAATACTACCTGTAATTATCTGTGTTTGACATATTGCCTGTTTATCTTGCTCTGTCTGTCCTGCCTTGTGGATTCGCCATCTCCGGTGTAGGAGTGGCGAATCCTCAACTCCTGCTCTTGTGAGGTACGCCATCGCTGCGGTCACGATTGGCTGCCTCATTTCAGTCTGTCTTGTATCTGTCTGAATGTTTAACGCAAGAACAGCGCAACATTGCATTGCGCTGCCATTGCGTCTTATCAGAAGCCCAGAGCTGCAGTTGCTCTGGGCAGCCTGTGTAGCCTCTTCCATTATCCAGCTCTTAGCCTTGTTGTGCTGGGTGGTCAGACAGTATGCCCCCCCCTCCCAGCATTACAGGTTCTTCTGTGAACATTCTGCTGCACCTGCCTTTCAGCAGTACTTCCGTGGACATTCTGTGGCACTTTCATAGATATTCTGTGGTGCTTCTGTGAACATTCTGCTGTGGCTAATATTCTGTGGTACCTTCGGGGATATTCTGCAATACTTTTTTTGACATTCAGCTGCAGCTGACATTCTGTGTTAATAACATGCTGGATAAAAGTAAAGCAGTTGTGGAACCAGGATTTGATATGAAAACCAAATTCATGGATGGTTTGAACTCATTAATACAAGCAAGTAATTGCGCTATCTGTACCAGAGAAAAATACTGTGATTTTATAAAGCAACTGAAAGCAGCTAAAACAAAGCAGAAGAAAGAAACCATTGACTATCAGTGAATAAGAAAATATGATGTCATCGTACTTGACAGAACAGAAAAGTTTATTGCATAGAAAAGGAACTACACCTTAAGTTCAAAAATTTCACAAAAGAAGCCTTTAAACTGTATCTGAGCCATGCCAGACTACACTGTCTAATCCTAGGAAAGTTTTAGTTTCTAAACCTTTGATATTTAGCGAATTCAATTAAAGATGCCAAGTAGATCAGATCAACATGCAAAGCAACCCTGACAGGCAGTAAAAGTTTATCCTCAATTATCAGGATCATTTAACCAAGTTTATATTACTTCGACCACTGAAAAGCAAAACCGCAGCAGAAGTCACTTACCAGTAACTTAACATTTTCACCATCATAGGTGCCCCAAGCGTCCTTCAGTCTCATAATGGTAAAGAATTTGTCAACCAAGTCATTAATGAAATGAAATCTATGTGGCCTAAATTGAAACTAGTACACATAAAACCGCGGCATAGCCAAAGCCAAGGTTCTGTTGAACATGCCAATCAGGACGTTTAGAATATGATGATGACATGGATGCAGTTAAATGAATCAACAAATTGGGTTGAGAGTCTTTGATTTATTCAATTTATGAAAAACCACTGTTTTCGCCAAGGCGTCCACCAGTTGCCATATAAGGCCATGTTTGGTTGCAAAGCAAAAGTGGTACTGAGAAAAGAAATTGTGGACAAGTTAGTTACAGTAGAAGATCTTGAGAAAATCGAACAAGAAATTGAGACAGCTATACATTGGGTGGCTGCTGTGGACTATGAAAATGCTGCGGTAGCAAGAGCATCAGGAAGTTCAGACCAGTCGCCTGAAAATAGCAACACAAAAGTATTGTGTCCAGTATGTGAAAAAGTGTTCATCAGCTCATACCTGTGAATTTTGTGGAAATAATGTCTATTCAATTTGTGGAGTAAGCAATGCAGTGGATGAAGGGTATGGAAGTAAAATTACCTGCTGGTTATGCCATAAGAAACAAGAAATCAGGAAGAAGAGATCAGCAGCCCATGTTGGCTTGCAAGCTCAAGCTTCAGAGATGCTAAAAAATTCAGATGCGAAATTCACACAAGCAAAAATTGGACATAACATACGCATTCGTATACCAGATGTTGACAGAGGCCGTGGAGACCCAAGAAGCGTTCTTGCAGTTGTAATGATCCCTGAGAATGGTTTCTACAAGCTAGGAACAGAACATGGTGTTCTGAAACAACTGTCCACCAGAAGTGAGTTTTCCATTCTGAATGAGAAATTGGTAACATTGGAATCGGTTGGTCAAGCAGAAAAATCACTTCGGACCATCGTATCTTCCAAATCACTGGCTGGTGGGCAAGGATATACTCGTTGCAGCTGCACTGGAAAATGCGCAACAAATCACTGCAAATGTAGAAGATCGAAACTGTTGTGCAATTCCAAGTGTAATAAAAGTTTGACTTGCTCTACTACTGTTGAAGAATATTCCAGTATTAAAGGGACACTACAGCGAAAAACTGTAAAATTTTAAATATGTGCAAACATATACAAATAAGAAGTACGTTTTTTCCAGAGTAAAATAAGCCATAAATTACTTTTCTCCTCTGTTGCTGTCACTTATAGTAGGTAGTAGAAATCTGACAGAAGTGACAGGTTTTGGGCTAGTCAATTAAAAAAAAGTTAATTTAGTATTTAAAAAAAGATACATGTCAGTTTTGATCAAATTAATAAAGTTGGTATTTAAAAAAGTTACAGGTCAGTGTTGGCCAAATTAATAACGTTTATTACTAAGTTATATTAATAATCTGATCCGAACATTTGTACAGAGTTTTATTAATGTTCTGAGATTTGTGCATTTTGGACTTTGGCCAACTGACTTTGGCCATTTTGCAAACTGGCCAGCCAATGTCAGAAATTCCCAGCATTTTGGACTTTGGTCGACGTCAAATTGGATAGTTCTAGAAATGGCTGTCCACTTCCCACTTTGGCCGATTTCTGGTTTTGGCCATAACACATATATATATATATATATATATATATATATATATATATATATATATATATATATATATATATATATATATATATATATATATATATATATATATATATATATATATATATATATATATATATATATATATATATATATACACACACTGGTGTTTGTCCACATAAACCACCCTAAGCAGAAATATCCCTGCGTATACCCCAAATTGCTTGTGTATGCTTCTGAATACACTTGCTGGGGTTTGTCCTTGTCCGCATAAACCACCCTAAGCAGAAAGATCCCTGTGTATACCCCAAATTGCTTGTGTATGCATCTGAATACACTTGCCTGTGGGTTATGTTTATACCTCATCACTATTGCTTCCAATGCATATATCCTGTAACCTTGTGTATGCTAGTGAATACCCTTGTCTGCAAGTGTATTGTTCATTATTGCTTTTTGTTTTACTGCTGTGCATGAGGTTAATGCACATTGCCAGACACAATCCTTGTGTTTGCATTGTTTATTAAAACCTTATTTCTTCACTTATTCCTGGTTTGGATATTTCAGTTCTTTCCTACATAGTGACATCTTCTGCTCTGTTGCAGGTCTTGTGCATTGACCATATTCTTGTCTCATGTGCAATGCATAAATTCTATGCAAATCGTAAAACAAGTATTGCTATATTGTATGAGGAACTAATAAATTATTTGGGTTCACCTCTAAAAAAAAAGGTATCCCATAACATGGTTGTATGACTTCAAGACTACAATTGCTCATGAACAATTAATAGCAGTCAATATGTTGATTCTTAAATAGTAAAAGTACAATTTTAATTGGACCCCAAGGAAGATAGCATCCTTCTCCAGTGATACTTCCTTTATGCGCTGGCAATATTCTTCTGCTCTAGGTACCTTATTACACATGTTTTGGGAGTTCTCATTATTTTTTTAGCTTTTGGCTTAAGTTGAAGGTTAAGTCAGCACTCCTCCAAGATTTCCAAATTTCCCCACAACTTGCTTTGTTAATGATAGGTTTGAATAAACTTCTTAAGAATATACAACTTCAGATTTGCCATATAATGCTAGCAGCTGTGTCACTAATTTCCTCTAATTGGAAATCCGATGACTTATTATCATTCTCCCCCCTGTTAACCTTAGTACTGGGAGGTGGAGGTGCCCAAAAATAGATAATGTGATGAAACAACAAATAATAATAAGGTGGAGGGAAGTGTCTTTACCACTCCAGATGAAAGAACCCAAATCACAGAGTAAATGTAAAAAGTTAAAATTATTTATTCAGCAAGTTTAAACGGACAACACATTTCACGGGTCTCAGTCCGCTTCTTCGGGTCAATACAAGTGTCTTTAAAATATGGTCAAAAGCATGGAAGCCAGAAAAAAAAATATTACATAAAATAAAGTCTTCAGCATCATTTGAAAATAAAGGCCAATGGTGCTTCTAATAGCTCTATTTAAAGTAAACAATAGTTCCCTGAACTTTTGAAAAAACATAAATGTAAAGTCTAATTAATTGAAGAATAGATGCTTCATAGTACACACATAACCCCAAAATAGCTTGACTTTAAGAAATAGAAAGGATCATATTTCTCAGCCTGCTAGTACAGGTAAGAGCTGTGCTTTTATTAACCCTATGTAAGACTTCTGTGAGTTAAGAGACGTCGGAGAAACACAAGCTATTATTCTTTGAGTCGTTCCTGTAACCCAGCTGATGAAACCACATTTGCATTTATAGATTGTGGTAGCATAGTCTCAGAGATCTCCTTGCTCTGCTCTGTGTGTCCATCAGTGAAAACCTCCAAAATCCCTGACAGAGTGCGCCAGGGCTTCCATTGTTGTTCTAAGGCCTAGAGATATAAGTCACTAAACTGTTTACTAATATGGGAAGTTTGACAAGTAAACAGTAATTTAATGGGATATTCACAATGATGCTTTTCATCCCTATAAGAATCAGGAAGTAAGTAAGTTTGGGTATAGAGCTCAAAGACTTATTGTGACAGGTGCCAGAATTACAAACATATATCTGTGCCTTAGGAAAATCAAAACATAAGTGTATCTAGGTCGCTACATATGGCAGTCTTTAGATTTGTAAAAGTTTAGTTTAATGGTTAAGTCACATTTATTTTTACTTTCTGTTTAAGGTCTGTAAATTCCATCAATTTCCAGGGAATCTAGGATTTTAGAGTCTATTTCCTGGAAGACTGCAGTGACTGCTAATTTGGGATTATTTTATTTTTTGATTCCGTAAGCAACTTTTTTGTCATCTTTTTAACCTCTTAAGGACCACAGGCTTACACTCCCCCCTCCCCCCCCCCCCTCCCTCGAGTGACCAGGCTATTTTTTACAATTCAGGCCACTGCAGTTTTAACAGCTCACTGCAGGGTCATACAAATTAGCACACAAATCAATTTTGCCCTTTTATTTATTTATTTTATTAAAGAAAGCTTTATTAAAGCATAAAGTAGAAATTGGATATACCAACAAACAAACAATGAACAGTACAATATTCATAGAAAAATAAAAAAACAACAGGGGGAGCATATACATCAAGCTTAAGAAAAAGTACAAATCTGATCCACCTAAAAAATGGGGGACTAAAACTAGGCATGCTCAGATGTACCAAAATTCGGTTCGGGTGCATTCGAATTCGGGTCCGCATGACATTAGAATTCGACTTCGACCACTAAATTCGGTTGGATTCATATTCGGTTTGGGTTACGCCTCAAAGTTCGGTAAAAATTCATGCTCGCGACTTCGGGGGTTTTTTATGTGTTTTTTTAAAGAGAAATCACATTGAAATAGGTGTACTTAAAAAAAACAAAACTAAAAACGTGACGTGTGACACTGGCAGCAGGCAATGCATTGTGTGGACCCTGGCGGTGGGACCACTGACAGCAGGAGGATAAATACAGCAGCAGGAGGATAAATACAGCAGCAGCAGCAGGAGGTGGAGTGACGTGTGGCACTGGCAGCAGGCAATGTATTGTGTTGACCCTGGCGGTGGGACCACTGACAGCAGGAGGATAAATACAGCAGCAGTAGGAGGAAGAGTGACGTGTGGCACTGGCAGCAGGCAATGCATAGTGTGGACCCTGGCGGTGGGACCACTGACAGCAGGAGGATAAATAATGTGTGGCACCGGCAGCAGGCAATGTATTGTGTTGACCCTGGCGGTGGGACCACTGACAGCAGGAGGATAAATACAGCAGCAGCAGGAGGAGGAGTGACGTGTGGCACTGGCAGCAGGCAATGAATTGTGTGGACCCTGGCGGTGGGACCACTGACAGCAGGAGGATAAATACAACAGCAGCAGTAGGAGGAGTGAGTGACGTGTGGCACTGGCAGCAGGCAATGTATAGTGTTGACCCTGGCGGTGGGACCACTGACAGCAGGAGGATAAATACAACAGCAGCAGCAGGAGGAGGAGTGAGTGACGTGTGGCACTGGCAGCAGGCAATGTATTGTGTTGACCCTGGCGGTGGGACCACTGACAGCAGGAGGATAAATACAGCAGCAGGAGGAGCAGTGACATGTGGCACTGGCAGCAGGCAATGCATAGTGTGAACCCTGGTGGTGGGACCACTGACAGCAGGAGGATAAATACAACATCAGCAGCAGGAGGAGGAGTGACGTGTGGCACTGGCAGCAGGCAATGTATTGTGTTGACCAAGTCGGTGGGACCACTGACAGCAGGAAGATAAATACAGCAGCAGGAGGAGGAGTGACATGTGGCACTGGCAGCAGGCAATGCATAGTGTGGACCCTGGTGGTGGGACCCCTGACAGCAGGAGGATAAATACAGCAGCAGGAGGATAAATACAGCAACTGCAGCAGGAGGAGGAGTGACGTGTGGCACTGTCAGCAGGCAATGTATTGTGTTGACCCTGGCGGTGGGACCACTGACAGCAGCAGGATAAATACAACAGCAGGAGGAGGAGGAGGAGGAGGAGTGACGTGTGGCACTGGCAGCAGGCAATGCATAGTGTGGACCCTGGCGATGGGACCACTGACAGCAGCAGGATAAATACAACAGCAGCAGCAGGAGGAGGAGGTGGAGTGACATGTGGCACTGGCAGCAGGCAATGCATAGTGTGGACCCTGGTGGTGGGACCACTGACAGCAGCAGGATGAAAATTAGCGCGGTGTAATATGTTGCTGCTTTATAAATACAATAAATACATAAATCAATTCAAAAAATCATAAATAAATCAATACATAAATAAATTCATAGATAAATCAATGCAGCAGGCCAGCAGCAGCAGGAGTCAGGTAGAAATACAATAAATACATAAATAAATTCATAGGTAAATCAATGCAGCAGGCCAGCAGCAGCAGGAGTCAGGTAGAAATACAATAAATACATAAATAAATTCATAGGTAAATCAATGCAGCAGGCCAGCAGCAGCAGGAGTCAGGTAGAAATACAATAAATACATAAATAAATTCATAGGTAAATCAATGCAGCAGGCCAGCAGGAGGAGGAAGAGTCGCCACGTATGGCAGGCAGCAGGCAATGTATTGTAATTCCGAGGCAGGCACCTCATGTCCTCCTTTCGCCGACAACAGGTGCCAGGAACGTGCCTTCTATCCAGGCCTGGTTAATCTTAAAAAATGTCAGTCTGTCCACGCCCTCTATGGACAGACTAGATCGCTTCTCGGTGACCACGCCACCGGCCGCACTGAAGCACCTCTCAGACAGCACGCTGGAAGGGGGGCAAGACAATACCTCCAGGGCGTACTGCGCAAGCTCCCTCCAGATGTCAAGTGCTCCACCCAGTACTCCATGGGGTCCACAGGCTCCTCGCTGCCAGTGTCAAGCCCACTGAAGGACCCCTTGTAGTCGGCCACCATCCGGATCATGCGCTGGCTGTGACTCTCACCGAAGCTGGCTGCTGCCTGCACCTCCTCTCTCGGCTGCTGTACCTTCATGTAGAATACCTGCGTCAATGACAGCAGGTCTCCTGGGTGCCTGACGCTGCTGCTGGCCGCAGGCACCTGCTGCTGTTCTGCTGGCTGCTGGACAGGAAAGAGGGAGTGGAAGGCGGGGGGAAGGCTTCCTCCAGTCGCCAAACAAGGATCTCCTGCAACTCCCTTGCTCGCTGCTCACGGTCTCTGGCAGGCAGAAACTGATCCCACCTCCCCCTCAGCCGTGGGTCCAGGATCATGCTGATGCAGGTGTCCTCCCTCGCTTGCATCCGCTTGACCCTGGGGTCTGTGCGCAGGCAGCGCAGCATGTGCGCTGCCATGGGGAACAGGGTGGACCGTCTAACAGAGACATCAGGGTCAGCGTCCTCCTCCTCCTCCTCTTGCCCCTGAGACTCTTCCTCCTATCTCCACCCTTGCACCACTGCTGCGCTCTGATGTTCCCCCCCAGCAGCAACGTCCAGCACCTCCAACTCCTCCTCCAGGGACTCAAATACCTGCGGAGCAGTGGACTGTGCAGGCGGCTGCTGTTGCAGCTGCTTCAGGGCCTCCTCTCCCAAATCCACCAAATAGCCAAGTGCCCTGTCCAGCAGACAAACAAAGGGAACCCACTGGCAGAGGGATGCCCGTTGTTCACTCACCAGGTTGGTTCCCTGCAGGAAGGGAGCCAACACCAAGCAGACCTGCTGCATCTGCCCCCATTGCGCGTTGGTGAGGAGCTGGAGTGTGGTGCTGCTTCTGCTGCCGGTGCCGGTGACAGTGGCATTATAGATGTACCGGTTGACAGCCCTCCTCTGCTCAACCAGCTGCTCCAACATCGCCAGGGTGGAGTTCCAGCGAGTTGGCACACCTATGATGAGGCGGTGTCGTGGCAGGCCCTCCTGCTGCTGGATGTCTGCCAGTTTTGCTGCGGCAGCTGCTGAGCGGCGGAAAGTGCGCACAATTTTCTGCGCCACTTCTAACAGCTCCTCCATCCCCAGGTAGGTGCGCATGAACTTTTGCACCACCAGGTTCAGGACGTGCGCCAAGCAAGGGACGTGGAGCAAGTCTCCACTGCTGATGGCAGACAGCAGGTTGGCGGCATTGTCTGACACCACCAATCCCACAGTGAGGCCTCTGGGGGTCAGCCACATCCTCTCCTGCTCCCTGAGGTACCGGAGCATGTTGGATGCCATCAAGGAGTTTTTCCCCAGGCTTTTCATCTCCAGCAGCGCTTGGCAGTGGCGGGCCTTCACGCTGCTGGAGAGACGGGATCGCTTGGCGGTGGGAGCTGCTGCTTCTCCCCTGACCCCGCGCGGTGGCACCACGTAAGGGGCGACTGGTGCTGCTGCGCCCAAGGATTGACCTGCTGCTTCCTCGCTCGGGCTTTCCACCAGGCTGACCCAGTGGGCCGTAAAGGACAGATAGCGCTCTGTCCCAAACCGGCTGCTCCAGGAATCCATGGTTATGTGGATCTGTGCACTGACAGCGTGATCCAGCGCATGGCCCACGTTCTCCATGGCAGAGCGGTGCAGTGCTGGGATCGCCCTGCGGGAGAAATAGTGGCGGCTGGGGACTTGCCACTCCGGGATCCCAACCTGCAGCAGCGCTCTGATGTCACTTCCCTCCTGCACAAAGGAATATGGCAGAAGCTGGGAGCACATGGCCCGGGCAAGCAACCCGTTCAGCAACCGGATACGCCTGTGGGCGGAAGGCAGCACCTTGGTCACACCGGGGAATGCTTTGCTGAGCAGGGTCTGGCGGCATTTGCCTGCACGGGAGGATGAGGAGGCCACTGTGGAGGGAGCTGATGAGGCCACTGAGGACTTGCTGCCTGGGGTGGGAGTGAGTTACTGCTGTGCATGGGCAGGAGGGGCTGCTGCTGCTGCTGCTGGATGGGCAGGAGGGTCGGCTGCTGCTGCTGCTGCTGCTGCTGCTGCTGCTGCTGCTGCTGAAATCTGTGCAGTGGCTGTCTGGCTCTGACCACTGCCTGCACCACTTTGCATAAGCTTCTCCAACTCATTAAAGTCTTTAAAATGTCTGCTCTGTAAGTGGGTCTGCAGGCACGAGGTACTCAATTTGTGGATATCGCGACCTCTGCTGAGACTGAGATTGCAACTGTTGCAAATTGCACGGGTCGGGTCCACTGGGCACTTGGTGAAGTACCGCCAGACTGGGGACTTCAACCTGCTCTTTGAGCTTGAGGGCTGGGGTTTTTGGGTGCCCTCGGAGGATTGTGCCTTTTTGGTTTTAGTTTTGCTGCAGGTGGTGGTAGCGACTGAAGCAGCAGGCTGTGGCTCCTGCCTTCCATGCCCTGTGCTGGCCGCCTTGCTGCTGCTACGCCTCTGCACCACAGACGCCTCCTCCTCCGGTGACGAGCTGCCTTCATCCAACTGTGCTGGTGGTACTGGTGGCACATAGGAAGGATCTATCAAGTCATCATCATCAACCCCAAACATATCCTGTGAGTCCGCCTCAACCAACTCCTCTACCCCAACATCCCCTGCATCACGCCCCTCCTCCTCAGCGCCAACAACAAACTTCTGCACCTCAAACTCCTCCTCCTTGGATGGCCCCATCATCTCCAACTCATACTTCTCCAAAACATCCCTGTACATGGTCACAGTCTCAGGGGAGAAGAGCGTGCTCATTGAGGGCAGGCTGGTCGATGGGGTCACCGTGACCATGGCCTCAAGCGCTGGTGGAGGCCTTCTGCGGACAGGAGTGCTGGTGCTGGTGGCACTGGTCTCGCTGGTGCTGGAGGCCTGGCTGGAAAAGGTGGCTTCCTGCCCTGCCATCATTTCCACCACAGCCTGCACCTGACACTCCCCAATGGGCCGTGGGCGACGACCCGTCTCAAAGATGGGCGCAACACGCTGCTGTTGCGCCTCTGCTCCCTCCTCCCTGTGGTCAGTGGCTGGCGGCGGACCAGTCCCAGACCTGCTGCTGCTGGCAGTGGCTCCTGCAATGTCTCTCCTGGTGGTGCCTCACCCTCTACCTCTGCCAGTCATTGTGCACTATACAAATACAGTAAAAAAAAAAAAAAGTAGAAGAGGGCGGGAAAGGGTGTAAACTTTAATAAAGTCTGTGTTGGTGGTGACTTGGTGGTGACTAGTAGTAGTAGGCACTAGTAGTACGCACGCAGGTAACTAAGAAACACCTAGCGTACTACGCTACAAGTAAGTCATGCGGCAGACAGTCGGTGACAATTACAATCGCTCACACACGGTCACACGCAATCAAGCAATCAATAGGCTCGGGCAGGTGACAGACAGTCACTCACAACGGATGCTGGTGGTGGCCTGTATGTGTTGTAACTCTTATTTATTAAACACACTACAGATGATGATAATAAAATCACACAGTAAAAGTGAAAAAAAAAAAAGTGAACGGGTACTAGCAGACTAGTAGTATAGTAGTAGACACTAGTAGTAGTACGCACGCAGGTAACTAAGATACACCTAGCATACTACGCTACAAGTAAGTTGTGCGGCAGACAGTCGGTGACAATTACAATCGCTCACACATGGTCACACGCAATCGAGTGATCAATAGGCTCGGGCAGGTGACAGACAGTCACTCACAACGGATGCTGGTGGTGGCCTGTATGTGTTGTAACTCTTATTTATTACACACACTACAGATGATAATAAAATCACACAGTAACAGTGAAAAAAAAAATAAGTGAACAGGTACTAGTAGACTAGTAGTATAGTAGTAGACACTAGTAGTAGTAGGCACGCAGGTAACTAAGAAACACCTAGTGAACTACGCTACAAGTAAGTCGTGCGGCAGACAGTCGGTGACAATTACAATCGCTCACACACGGTCACACACAATCAAGCGATCAATAGGCTCGGGCAGGTGACAGACAGTCACTCACAACGGATGCTGGTGGTGGCCTGTATGTGTTGTAACTCTTACTTATTCCACACACTACAGATGATAATAAAATCACACAGTAACAGTGAAAAAAAAAATAAGTGAACGGGTACTAGTAGACTAGTAGTGTAGTAGGAGACACTAGTAGTAGTACGCACGCACGCAGGTAACTAAGAAACACCTAGCGAACTACGCTACAAGTAAGTCGTGCAGCAGACAGTCGGTGACAATTACAACAATCGGTCACACACGGTCAGACGCAATCAAGCAATCAATAGGCTCAGGCAGGTGACAGACAGTCACAGGTCAGGTCACTCACAACGGATGCTGGTGGTGGCCTGTCACAGTCAGTAACTAACTAACACAGTACTGAAACTAATAAAGTAACAGACTACAGCAGTAATAATTAACTAAACTAGTACTAAGTACACAACTAACTAGAATCCCTAACCTACCTAAGCTAGTAGTAGGCTAAGGCTACCTAGGCTAGCAGGCCTAGCCTGCACACAGACTAACACTAGCCTAGCACAGTATACACTATTTAGCAGTGAAAAGCACTTGCTCAGACACAGCACAGCACTGGAGAATCTCTCAGTACCAGCAGCAGTGACACAAGTGCGTGCTTCCGCAACATGGTCGCCGCCTTATATAGAGGAGGGGAGGGCCAGGCTCCCCTCCTCTGATTGGTTGCTAGGGTTGCCAGGTCCTCGGCAGGAGGACTTCTGATTGGCCCAATCACGTCATCCCCGAATCCCGAAGCCGAACCCGAACCCACATGTCCATCCGGCCGAATTCGTTTGCTCACATTCGGCAGGCGTCATATTCGGGTTCGGCTCTGATTGCAGCATTCGGGTTCGGGTTCGCATGCGGCAAACCCAAAAAACTACCCAAATTTTCGGGGAAACTTCGCATTCGGGGTCCTGCTGAGCAACCCTGACTAAAACCACCCTACTGAGATTCCAATTTTGCCTCATTTTGTGGTCACCAACAGAGCTTTCTGTTGGTGGTATCTGATCGCTGCTGCTATGTTTCGTTTTTAATTTTAACGTTATTGTTTTTTTAAATAAAAATGCTCTTTTTCCTTTTAATTTATTCCTTCCCCCGACAGCCAATCACAGCAGTCCCCTCTCATAAGCGTCAGCCTATGAGAGCGATCACTTTTTGTGAGTCTCTAGGAGACAGCCAAGTGACAGGGCTGTCCCCAGTAGATTGCTGCGGTAGATCGCAGTGCTGTACATAGTAAATAAACTGCCGCTTGTCCCCCTAACAACCTGCCAGTAATGATCGTCGCTGGCAGGTTGTTTACAGAATGGAGCTCTGTCACTTAAGTGAGGATGCACGTGCATCCTAATGTGCGCTCCCCGCTAATCTGCACGCAGCTACAGGACCTGGCGTTAGGCGGTCCTGTAGCTGCCACCCTTTTCTTTTTTAGAACATCAATGAGGATTCAGTGAAAATACACTAAATAATCCAACTTGAGAAACAAAATGGAGAGTGTGTTTCTAGTATGAATGAGGTATAAATTACATGAGCAATGTTCACTTATACAGCCCCTGATCAGTTGAAATTATTATTGTTATCGAAACTGTGGATCTCACTCATTTGCTGTCCATTGCTTCATGCACCTTGGCTGGTTGTTTTTGTTACTGGGTCACTTGATTCAATTCACTTATCTTTCCCATCCTTTATGAGCATTAGCATTTTATGGCGACCGTATTGCCCATATCTTGCACTTTCAGCATTAGCACTTTATCTCTTACCAGGATACATTATTATATATATAATTCCCTTTTTACATTGATGTATTAATTATGGATGCATACTTAAGCTCAGCACACACCATACAATCTTGGTTGTACAGATTTACCAAATCTATGTAGTATAAGGGCCAACAGATTGAAAATACCTTGTATGATTGATTGGATAAGCTCTTATACTACATGAAAGTGATAAGATTGAACAACCAAGATTGTATGGTGTGTGTTGAGCCTTAGCCTTATCATGGTGCAATATTTTGCATTATTATTTATTGTAGACCCCACTGTGATTATCATATGTTTTTAGCTGTATTTAAAGTGTTGATAATAAATGTATTATTACTGAGATTATTTTAGTCTGGTGCGGATGTATAATTACTTTCTTGAGGTAGTGCTTTTTAAGTACACAATAATAAAAAAAAACTAGTATTAGTGTCTACTGTCTTTCAGCATTGCCTCTGAGGAAGTATGTAAGGCTTGTAATGTGAAGGCTTCTCATGTTATAACACTATAGCGCTTTATGTGTTTTTAATCTTTGTAATTACACACTGTTTTATTATTATATGTCATACATCTTTTGTAAATACAGTATGCACGTTGGATCCCATGTGAGAAACACTTTACAAATGTTTTGCTGTTGTGGTATTGGAACACATATAGTCTGACCACTATGCCTTAATTTTTCCTTACTGATATCTCCACAAAGAGAAATTGCACACTGCTAGACAAGAGCACAAATTCCCCCTTGAGGCAGACACTAGGAAAGTTAATAAAAAGATTGTTAATTAATAAAAAATAAAACAAAAACTCAATTAGAAAATAATTTAAAAACAGTTTAGCCCCCCACCACCCAAACACACACATTGGCAAACACATATCACACTGACCCACAATACACAGCTACGTAATGATGTTTGTAGACTCATGATTATACTGCATGTAATTATTATTATTATTTATTAGATTTATATAACGCCAACATATTACGCAGCACTGTACAATAAATAGGATTACAGACAATGATAACAGGGGTGACAGAACAATACAGGTAACAGACCATAGATACAACAATACGGGTAATAGCAATAAGATACACAACACAATGCTGATAGTAGTACAATGCCAGATCATAAACTGGAGTGGTAGTGGTAAAAATTACCAGTTCCAAATTCTGGGTAAAGTGCACACAGTCAAGTATGATACACAAGGGGAGAGGGCCCTGCCAAAGGCTTACAATCTAGAGGGAGGGGTTGGTGACACGAAAGGAGGGGGTGCATCAAGAAGTTATTGGCAGAAAGGATTAGGGTAGTGTTGAGTTGATGTAAGCCTCCTTGAAGAAGTGAGTTTTGAGTGCTTTTTTGAATGTGTTGAAGGTGGGAGCGAGCCTGATGGGCAGTGGGAGAGAGTTCCACAGGATGGGGGCAGCTCTAGTGAAGTCCTGCAGTCTGGCATGGGAGTGCGAGATGCGTGGGGTGGTTAAGAGGAGGTTGTTGGAGGAGCGAAGTGGACGGCCAGGTGTATATCTGCTGACCAGGTCAGAGATGTAGGTTGGGCAGGACTTGTGTATGGATTTGTATGCCAAACATAGGATCTTGAAGCTGATTCTGAAGTGAATTGGAAGCCAATGAAGGGATTTGCGTAGGGGAGTCGTGGAGACAGAGCGGTGGGAGGAGTAGATGAGTCTGGCTGCTGCGTTCATGATGGATTTTAGGGGGGCAATGCGGTTTTGAGGAAGGCCTGACAAGAGGGAGTTGCAGTAGTCCAGGCGGGAGATGATGAGGGCATGGACAAGGAGTTTGGCAGTGTCTGGGGTCAGGAAAGGCCAAGTCTTGGAGATGTTGTGTAAGTGGAAATAGCAGGCTCTAGCTATGTAATAATATACTTTTGTTGCAAATGCCAGATTGCCAGATAATATCATTGTATCATAACATTTTATATTAGAATTTGGAAAATAATACAGATTGTAAAAGTATAATACATATCAACAATTCTGCATTTTTTTCCAAAATGTGCACTTGTAAATGTAGACTTTTTTACATTTATTTATTCAGCAGAGTCCCATGTATTTAAATTTTGACATTGTAAAGATGATGCTGTATTAAGATGCATTTTATGGGGAATATTATTTAAAAAAAATATTTGCAAAGATAGTAAGGCAAATACCAAATCAAATAGTTTTGTAGATTTTTATATATAAATATAGATACAAGATTATGCTACCTTAAGATGCATTTTATGGGGAACATTGTTTCTTACATAGTAAGGCAAATACAAAATCAGCCATATAGTTTTCAAATACTTTAGGTCCTCTGCTTTCAAAAATCTTTGGCTGCTTAAGAGTTAAAGCATTATCTGAAACATGCTGAAGAAGTAAGCTTATACTTAAAAGAAAATGCTATTGCTTTCTGCCCAGAATACTCTAAATTGACAATCATTGCATTTCAGTGCAGTTGCTTTGTGTACAATAATAACTTAAATAGCACCTTGAGCTATGTGTGCTATTGCACATTTGTGCACATTTCTATACATGAATAATACTATTTGCTGAGCTTGTCAGCATCTCCTGTATGATCTAATATTAGCTAAAATGTTTAGTTTCTTTTATTATAAATATAACCAAAACCTGAATTATATTTCTCCTCTAGCATGAAGGCATCATGCCGAGACAGATTACAGGCTTTTTTTTTCTTATCTGCAGCACATTAGTGTATGATTATATCAGGAAAGGGTCAGCACTTTAAGAATTTATTTACACTCTTTATCCTTTTGATCTCTGCTCCTAACTAAGCCTGATCTTTCATCTAAGGACCAAAAGCCTGGACAATAGAGCTGTAGATCACTTCATGTGGGCTGTGGCACCACGCTTCTTCTCTAAAGAGACTCCATTAGGAATGATCGATTGGCTTAGACGGTAGGAGCATCAGAGAATCAGTTTCACTTTCTAGACAGAGCTGCTAAATCTCCAAAGAAATAGTCATTAGCTGTAACTATCATCCCATAAGCACCCCACCAGCACATCAAAAGCACACAAGGCTAAGATCAGCAGCTGTAATTCATTCTGCAAGCATTTCAGTAACAATGACTCTGATTACATCCTATATAGCCCACATGTTTCAATGAAAGGACATTAAAAGTGTTTCATATTCTGTATGTAATAATGTTATCTAAAGAGTAGAGTATACATATGAAAAATATTCCACATAAATATACAGATATGATGTACTAAAGATTGTAATTTGGTAATCTCTATTTTACCCAGTGGTATGCAAAAGCATATGGGATGGTGCATAACACTAACTGCACCAAACCACATGTACAGGCACATCTTCATATTTTATGGTGCTGAATTTCAATCATTTTTGATTTCTCTGGAAAGCTTAACTGACTAATGTCAGGTTATTTTATAATAGAATGGGGAACAGTGGCTGGATAGTGTACTGGTTAAGGGCTCTGCCTTTGACATGGGAGACCAGGGTTTGAATCCTGGCTAGGTCAAGTACCTATTCAGTAAGGAGTTCAAGGCAAGACTCCCTAACACTGCAGGGTGGCCTCTTGAGTGCGTCCCAGTGGATGCAGCTCTTGAGCGCTTTGAGTCCGACAGGAGAAAAGCGCTATACAAATGTTTGAATTATTGGATTATTGGATTATTATTATTGAATGACTGAAGCTCACTGATGAATCCAGAAATAGCCCTTATTTATTTACATTGAGACAATATGCATTTTTCTTACAATAAAGCACAATTATTTGGGGCATTACATAGGCAAACGCGGGGGGGGGGGGGGGGATTACAGCTGCCCAGAATCCCCCCTCAGACCAGGGCCAGTGCATTGCCTGGGGACAGCACAAGTTGAGACACCAGAATATCTGCAGGTATCCTGCAGCCCACAGCACCGCCCCCTTTCTTACCCTGCTACAGTTGACTTTGGATGTAAGAGCAGCATGTGTACAGAGCATGCAGCAGCTCTGGGGAATGTGACAGAGTCAGGTATGAGCACAGCCCTGTGCCCTGCTGTGTGAATGCTTCACTTTCTCCTTTATTTTCAATGTCGTATGTCCTCATTATTATCTGTATCCAAACTACTCCTGATCAATCCCGTTGTAAGTCGGTCGGACAGGATATTGCATTATGTGTACCCAGCATGTTGTCCTACCATATTATTATACTGTATTGTGCATGGCTGAGGGAGACCTTTCAGGAATCTCCCCCTTGAAAATCCTGGGTTTGCCCCTGCATTACCAATGACCTAATTTGTCATGAAAACACTAGAATATTAATCAATAAACAGGCTACAAGAACATGAAATTTATATTTTTCACACAAAGATCATGAGAAAACACAAAATAAACAATTCAAATGAGGAGAAAATTACAGAAATCAAAGGAAATAATTCATGCTTAAAGAGACTCTGAAGTCTCATTAAAATCAAGTTTTTATGTTAAAATGTCTTTTACATGGTTGTCCTAACTAAAACGCCACATCCCGCGGCTGAAATCTAACTAAATCCCCCAAACTCCCCGGGGCACACTGCGGGGAGCACTTCCGTGAGAGACAGAGCTATCAGCTGCAGCTCTGCCTCTACACGTGTCTATCAGCGTGTATCTCCGCCTCCGCCCGCCCCTCTCAGTCTTCCTTCACTGAGAGGGGCGGGGGAGAGGCGGACATACACGTTGATAAACGTGTATAGAGGCAGAGCTGCAGCTGAAAGATCCCTGCCTCTCACGGAAGCGCACAGGGCAGCAAAATCCACGACCAAGAAAATTGTGGATTTTGCGAGGGGGAGTAAGGGGGGATTTAGTTAGATTTCAGCTGCGGGGATGCAGCGTTTTAGTTAGGGCAAACATGTTAAAGATATTTTTAACTTAAAAACTTGATTTTAATGAGACTTCAGTGTCTCTTTAAGGCATAGTTTATGCTGCAAAATGTAAACACAATTGCTAAGTTCTTAGGGCCGTTCACACTTATAATAAGAGTGATTTTCCCGTGATTAACGTGGAAAAATGACTGGACACTGCGGCGGTTTTGGAGCAATCGCAATTAGCGTGCTTTGCACGCTAATCACGATCGCTAAATGCGGAACGCTCGTTGCCGGCAAACCGCTGCATGCAGCGCGGTTGCGGTTATCGCTAACCGCAACTGCGGCAGTGAGAACACTGCCACTTGCTACAGTGTGAAGCGGTTTTTGCAAAACCGCTAGCGGTTTGCCATGAGCGGGAATCGCGTGATTCCCGCTCAGGTGAGAATGGGCCCTAAGGATTGCAATTTTGCAATGTGATTTTCAGAGCGATTTTAAAAAGAATATGCATTTTTGCACATTCCTGTAAACCAAATCGCTCAAAAAATGCTACATGTAGCAAGATTTAAATTGTCTTAAAATCAAAACGCTGCTGTGGGAACACCCTCGTTGGGTAACACTGTACTAGTACTTTGCTGATCATCAGCAATCAGCAAGCACAGTGCAGTCTCCCCCAGTGTATACCAGCCCTAAAGGACGCGCGTAAGGAAAAATGGGCATCCGTTTTCATTAAAAAACTATTAATATCTATCAATATTTTTTATTTTTAAAATGGCAGGTTTGTCCTGGAAAAAGCTTCCCCAGCAGGAGAGGGACTCCTTTGAAACACCTACTCAGGCTTAAGGAATGCCGCTTTCCTGCAACACTCGCGTTTCTCCCCTTGTCTCCCCCTGCCTCTCCCCCGACCCTCCCCTGCCCTCTGTCCTTGCACCTGAGACTCTGTTGTCAGCTGAATAGCAGAGACAGCTGTCTGAGACACTGACAAACATGCAGCAGAGAGCTGTGCAAAATCTTAAAGGGGACAGCATCTATTTCAAATTGGTATGTATTTTATTACATCAACTGACCCAAAGTAAAGTTTATTACTTGTAAATACCTTAATGTATGCAAATGTTTTTCAATCATCATTGTTTGAAAGTTTTTTCTTGTGTGTGTAAATGTATTTATTTTATACTGTATTTAGCATAATTTAACTCATTACTCTTACATGTACCTACAGAAGTATACTGTAATTTTCTTATTATTCTGTCACTAACTACTGACATATGAGCTTACAACCTATTACATTATTACTAGTCACATCAGCTTGCAATCTAATATTCATTTACAGTGGGACGCGAAAGTTTGGGCAACCTTGTTAATTGTCATGATTTCCCTGTATAACTCACTGGTTGTTACGAAAAAAATGTCAGTTAAATATTTCATGTAGGAGAAACACACAGTGATATTTGAGAAGTGAAATGAAGTTTATTGGATTTACAGAAAGTGTGCAATAATTGTTTAAATAAAATTAGGCAGGTACATATATTTGGGCACTGTTGTCATTTTATTGATTTCAAAACCTTTCGAACTAATTATTGGAACTCACATTGGCTTGGTAAGCTCAGTGACCCCTGACCTACATACACAGGTGAATCCAATTATGAGAAAGAGTATTTAAGGGGTTCAATTGTAAGTTTCCTTCCTCTTTTAATTTATTCTGAAGAGTAGCAACATGGGCGTCTTAAAACAAACCTCAAATGACCTGAAGACAAAGATTGTTCACCATCATGGTTTAGGGGAAGGATAAAGAAAGCTGTCTCAAAGATTTCAGCTGTCTGTTTCCACAGTTAGGAACATATTGAGAAAATGGAAGGCTCAAAGTGTCAGACCAAGAAAAATCTCGGATAAACAGAAGCGACGAATGGTGAGAACAATCAGAGTCAACCCACAGACCAGAACCAAAGACCTACAACATCATCTTGCTGCAGATGGAGTCACTATGCATCGTTCAACCAGTCGGCACACTTTACAGAAATAGAGGCTGTATGCGAGAGTGATGCAGAGGAAGCCTTTTCTCCGCCCACAGCACAAACAGAGCCACTTGAGGTATGCTAAAGCACATTTGGACAATCCACTTGTAAAAACAAAACAGAGGACACCAAGAGCCCAATAGTGCAATATTGTCTGGTAAGCTCAATATATAATGTAAAGTCAAAGGGTCTTATACTCACAAAGGTGGATTACCATCAGGTAACCACTTGACAGGCAGGTGGGGAGTATTAGTACCTGACCCCACTCAGGTATAAAAGTCGCTCTCTGTAGATAGGAAAATGGGGAAAGAACCCCTCCACCAGGGGTGGACTTAATCGTGCTGTAATATGTACGAACAGAGGCGCCAAGCAGAGTAAAACAATGTTCTAAAAATGATAAAAGGAGGGAAGTTGAGGTGGACTTACCTCCCTCTGGTAGTGGACATATACTCAAATGCAGAGTAAAAAATATACAATTTATTCACAGCTCCATAAAATCACAACGCGTTTCGCGGTCAACAATACCGCTTCATCAGGCAGTACAGGAGCATATAAAACTGGTTCAGGTTGCGATTTTATGGAGCTGTGAATAAATTGTATATTTTTTACTCTGCATTTGAGTATATGTCCACTACCAGAGGGAGGTAAGTCCACCTCGACTTCCCTCTTTTTTATCATTTTTAGAACATTGTTTTACTCTGCTTGGCGCCTCTGTTCGTACATATTACAGCACATTTGGACAATCCAGCTTCATTTTGGAATAAGGTGCTGTGGACTGATGAAACTAAAATTGAGTTATTTGGGCATAACAAGGGGCATTATGCATGGAGGAAAAAGAACACAGCATACCAAAAAAACACCTGGCTACCTACAGTAAAATATGGTGGTGGTTCCATCACGCTGTGGGGCTGTGTGGCCAGTGCAGTGGCTGGGAATCTTGAAAAAGTTGAGGGACGCATGGCTTCCGCTCATTGTCAGAAGATTCTGGAGACCAATGTCTAGGAATCAGTGACAAAGCTGAAGCTGCCCCAAATTCACAAAGGCATTCATGCAGAGGAAAAAGTACAATGTTCTGGAATGGCCATCTCAGTCCCCAGACCTGAATATAATTGAAAATCTGTGGTGTGAGTTAAAGAGAGATGTCCATGCTCGGAAGCCATCAAACCTTAATGAACTAGAGATGTTTTGAAAAGAGGAATGGTCCAAAATACCTTCAACCAGAATCCAGACTCTCATTGGAACCTACAGGCAGCATTTAGAGGCTGTAATTTCTGCAAAAGGAGGATTAACTAAATATTGATTTCATTTCTTTTTTGTGGTGTCCAAATTTATGCACCTGCCTAATTTTGTTTAAACAATTATTGCACACTTTCTGTAAAACCAATAAACTTCATTTTACTTCTTAAACATCACTGTGTGTGTCTCCTGTATGATACATTTAACTGACATTTTTCATCGTAACAACCAACGATTTATACAGGAAAATCATGACGATTAACAAGGTTGCCCAAACTTTTGCACCCCACTGTATATTTTTTTAATCAACCACACAGGATATTTCAATGTAATCCTCCTCTCCCTCTTGCTAAACAACCACTCAAGTATTTGCAATCTAAACATACTTGCCCTCTTGCTAACCCAACTAACCAGAGCTTGCAATCTAATCCACCTCACCCTCTCACTAATCACCCTCTCAGGATCTAGCAATCTAATCCTCCTTACCCTCTCTCGCTAACCCTACCCATAGGAGCTTGCAATCTAATCCTCCTTACCCTCTCTTTCTAATGGCCCTCATAGTAGCTTGCAATCTAATCATCCTTACCCTCTCACTGAATCTCAATGAGTACAGTGATTGGCGCCAATGATTGAGCCATGGTCACTCTTGTGAGACAATCTGCTCCAGTGACAATGCAGAGTAGTGGCCGTCATCGGCAGCACACCCCAACTGATTGGTCGCACACTGAATGCTAGCTCATGCTGCTCCCACAAAGGGTAAGTGATCTGGACACAGGAAGAACTAGTGGGGACATAGGAAGTACAGAGCAGGGCATAAGATAATACACGAAGGACAGAGGTGGACAAAAGGGGACACAAGAAGGACAGGTGGGCCACAGGAAAGACAGAGGAGAACATAGGGGACAGAGAACACAAAATGTACAAGGGGGGCAACAAGAGGTACAAAGGAGACACAATAATTGGTGGGAGCTGGGGGGGGGGAAGATCCACAAGACGCCCCTGCACCATGGATGCACCGGTATTTTTTCCCCTGGTTTTTGTCCTCTAAACCTACGTGCGTCTTATAGTCTGAAAAATATGATATATGAATTTGCAATCCAAATTAGACTGTAGTTCATTTGTGATTTTTATTCAGATAATATTTGTAAGAAATTATTGAAAAAAATAATAATAATGTAATTAACAATTAAATATAGATGTAGTTATAACAGTGTTTTTGATTAATATCATTTTTTTTTTTTTTAGAAAACTTGTGACAAAAGAAGAATGCCATACTGTCTAATTGAAGGGTGTGTAAATGGGAAAAAAGCTGCCTCATAAGATTCTGTTATCTTCTATTCCTTCCCTAGTACAATAGATGATATTCAAAAAGGGCTCTTAAGCACTGGGAACATTTTTACTAGTTTAGAAGCGGTTTCTAACAAAATTCTTGAGGGTAAATACACAGCTTTGTTTATACCGTGTTCTGTACTCCACAAAGAAGACGACTGAAAAAGGATGCTATACCCTCAATTTTTCCTTCCACTGAAAATAATATTCTCATAAATGTTGATAATATTTTGAATTTTGTAAAAAGACAGCAAAAAAAGTAACATTTTTCAACAAGAAAGTGATGAATCTTCTATAGTTTGTACAAAATGTAAGCAGAATTTACCAGTTGAATATAAAGACTTGTCAACACAAACAGAGGACTTTGATTAACTTGATGATTGAATACTATTGACAAGTATGAATGAACACAAAGAGCATCCGTACAACATTCACTACTCAACACCCATCAAACCAAACTCAAGCGCCGGAAATGCAATTTTAAGTTTATTTTAAGTCCTATTCCAAGCTCATCCATACAACTGAGAAAAAGTCAAAGAACTGATAGCTCAGATTAATTCCATGTAACACACCATGAACCAGCAAGGAGTTCATCCTCTGCAGCATGTTACAAACTGAGCAAGGGCAGCATAAAGAAGAAAACATGACAATATCTACTGTACACAATATTAATGACGATGATGCTGATTTCAATCCATTAGAGTGTACTTTAGATTCTTCTGATGTTAATGGAAATGCTGCAGAGATGGAAACTGTTATAAGTAGTCGAAATTGACGAAGAGAATTTTATCGAAAGTGTTGTGCGAATGCGAAAATTCATTTGTGAGAAAACGCGGAAAAGCTGCCGCGTGTACTAGCAGCAAGGCGGCTGATTCCGCGTCCAACGCGGCGGTCTGCACGCGGAAGCGTGCATCTAGTGACATGGCAGAACGCAGAAAAGACGCCGCATGTATTGATAGCGAGGCGGCTGGTTCAGCGTCCAGCGCTGCGGTTTGCACGCAGCAGCGTGCAGCTGGGGTGGCTGAGCCTGTTAGTTCACATAGGTTTAGGAATACATGCGTGCGCGCGCTGAAAGGCAGAACTTTTATGATGGCCAAGGGGGGATCAGCTGACCAGGCCGGTCAGCTGACCTCAGAGCTGGTAACCATTGGTTGATCACTTTAGGGCGGCGCCAGAGAGCACTGCTCTATATATGGTTACTGCTGGCCACTCTCAAATTGTCTGCCGTTGCGATCACTACGTGGAAGCACTCAGACCTTAGTCAGATCCTACAGTGTGTTTGAACCAGGAGGACCTGGGAATTCACACTAAGCCAGATTACTTGTGTTATTGTTCTGTTGTGCTTCGGACTAGTTCCAGGGTGTGGAGACCACGGACCTCACACCCAAGACTAGGGAACTTGTGTTATTATTCTGTTGTGCTTCAGACTAGTTCCAGGGTGTGAAGACCACGGACCTCACACCCAAGACTAGGGAACTTGTGTTATTATTCTGTTGTGCTTCAGACTAGTTCCAGGGTGTGGAGACCACGGACCTCACACCCAAGACTAGGGAACTTGTGTTATTATTCTGTTATACATCAGACTAGTTCCAGGGTGTGGAGGCCACGGACCTCACACCCAAGACTAGGGAACTTGTGTTATCCTTCTGTTATACATCAGACTGGTTCCAGGGTGTGGAGGCCACGGACCTCACACCCAAGACTAGGCATTGTTTGATATTTGTTATGACTTGTTGCTTTCCTGACTATCCCTCTGCTTTCTGATTCGGTACCACGCATATCTGATATACCGTTGCCAAACCCTGCCTGCCCTGGATACCGAATCAGCCTTCTGTCTTTTGTACTTTGTCTGTCCGTGTGTTGCCGACCTGGCTTGCCCGACCTCGAGAGCTATCTCTCTCCACTTAAGAGATAGTCTCCAGATCTGTCAGTGACATCCACCTCCAGGTGTCACTCACTCTCTGGTCCTTCCTACCTTCAGCCTGACTCCACCCCTTGGAGAGTCTCAGGCTGCTGGAAGGTGTCTGTACTCTCTATAGCAGTACTTCCTGAACTGCCTAGGGCCACCTGCTCTTCAGGTGGGTTACTCAAAGTCATACTGTTACACCAAACACTCACTATATACTTAATTAGAGGTGTCCAGAGGTTAGCACTATATCTGTATTATTGGTGATTCTGCAGATCATCCATAATCAGGTATAGATCTGTATTCTTGGTGATACTGCAGATCACCAATAATCAGATTCTCTCTGAGAGCTGACACCGATCGTTACATCATCACAATAAGCGGCCTTCCGTGTTTCGCTTACCTCGTCGCCATGGCGACGAGCGGAGTGACGTCATGGACGTCAGCCGACGTCCTGACGTCAGCCGCCTCCGATCCAGCCCTTAGCGCTGGCCGGAACTGTTTGTTCCGGCTACGCTGGGCTCGGGCAGCTGGGGGGACCCTCTTTCGCCGCTGCACGCGGCGGATCGCCGCGCTGCAGCGGCGATCAGGCAGCACACGCGGCTGGCAAAGTGCCGGCTGCGTGTGCTGCTTTTTATTTCATTAAAATCGGCCCAGCAGGGCCTGAGCGGCAGCCTCTGGCGGTGTTGGACGAGCTGAGCTCGTCCAGACCGCTCAGCAGGTTAAGCAGGGGAAGGGCAATGCGACAGCCCCTGACATTTGGCTAAGTATTGTATCTACAGTAGTCTTGATATTTTAATTGGAAAGATAATTGACTTGTTGGACACGTTGGAATACGAAAATTAATGCGTGAGAAATATGGTATAATAATTTACCAGTTTGGCGTGTGGCATTATGCCAAAAACTTTGCCCCAAAAATTCTGAAAGCTTCAAAAAACAAAAAAAAATTTCAACTTTGACTCCTTGGATTAAAACATCTACAAACATTTCTTGTGGTCAGTAACTCATTGTGAAAATTATCAGGAGAAATTGAGGAAAAACTGGATGTTGGTGATGGACCATGTAATGAATGCAATGCTACCGCTTCACTGTGAACCTTGCATAGGTGTATTGCACTGCAGTCAGCTTTGTTACAAAACGGGAATACACCGCTTTCCCTGTAACATAAGGAACGCAGTAAAGCTCAATTTATTAAGAAAGACAGTTACCAAGCTGTTGTGTTGCATGACAGCATACAGTCAATTTAAAATATGCTTCAGTGTAAGGTTCCATTCACAGTGGCATGTAGGGTTGCAGCACAATGACCAATTTTTAAAACAGCTTGCTGCACTGCAATGAAAGGACAGAGGGGGCATAGGAAGGACAGGTAGATAGGCGACTTCCGGCGCACCGCATCCCATGCTGTATGAAAGCACCCATAGGCTTTTATTAGCATAGTGGTGAGGTGCAGTAAAATGACCCACCGCACAGAGCCAGTGTAAAAGTGCCCTGAATCTTCATGATCAGGAGAAACTGAGGAAAAACTGATTGTCGGTGATGAACCATGTACTGAAAGCAATGCTACCGCTTCGCTGTGAACGTTGCATCGGTGATGTATTGCACTTCGGTAAGCTTCATTACAAAGCGGGAATAAACCACTTTCCCTGTAACAAAAGTATCGCACTGCAACTCAGTTTATCAGGAAAGCCAGTTACCCAGCTGTTGTGTAGCATGAAAGCTTACAGTCAATTTAAAATGTAAATTCACTGTAAGTTCCCTTTCACAATAACATGTAGGGTTGCAGCACAACAACCAATTTTTAAAACTGCTTGCTGCAATGCAATTCACCACCTATACCAACATCCACATGTTGCATTAACAGTATAAGTGAAGCATATTTTAGTGACTGTATGCTTCACTTTACCCAATGCAATGCTCAGTACCATGCAGCGCCACTTTCCCGATTAGTTGCGTTAAGATCCTAATTTTAAAGGGAACACAACGCAAAGTCTACTGTAAACATTGCTTATTGTATGCGATGCACCATGAGAATGCAGTGCAGAGAAGTTTTACCAATATGTTGCATTGCGTTTCTGCTGTTACAAGGAATGCAACACAATGAACTCTGTAAACTTTGCCAAAAGCAATGTTCACGGTGGTCATTACATTGTGTACATTGGAGCATATACTTCAATGAAAAGTATCTTCCACTGTGACTGTTCACGCCCATGTTTTGCGGTACTGCACTGACTGTAATTGTTACCATGCCACTCACCATTATACTGCAATGCCCCCCGTGCACTGAGAAGATTGCTATAGGTGAAGCATTACAGTGTAAATAGCAATGGTACCGAGCAGCAGTTTTACCACACCACAACGCACCACTGTGCACGTGTCCTCAATGTTAGCACATGCACTTTGGGGTAAGCGGAGCTGAGAGCTGAGAGACACGCTGCCACGCACCACAGAGCTGTGACTATTTTGAAAGTTTTCATCCCAAGCACATTAAGAACTCTATAATTTACAGCCAAGCTATAAGGTACAACCGGATTTGTTCTGACAGGATGGACAGAGACAAGCACCTGGATCACCTTAAGAACACTTTCATTAAACAAGGTTACAGTCCTCCCATGGCTGAGGCCCAAATCAGGAAAGCCAGCAACATCCCCAGGACTGAACTCCTGAAATATAAGCAAAACCAGAAAGAGGAACGTGTCCCTTTGGTTGTCACCTACAATCCACACCTGGAAATCTTAAGGAGGATTGCTAAGGAACTTCATCCCATTTTACACAAGGATCACAGACTGAGAACGATATTCCCTAAACCTCCACTCTTGTCATATCAGCAACCACACAATCTAAAACAGATGATTGTCAGGAGCTCTTTGAATAGGCCTCAACAAAACGGAACATCACCCTGCCGACAAAAAATATGTGGGACCTGCAGACACATTTACTCCACTGACAGGGTAACGATACCAAGTTCACAACAGGAGTACAGAGTACAAGGTAAATTTTCCTGTGGGTCCACCAATCTGGTATATCTGATCATGTGTGCTAAATGCCCCAATGTTATGTACGTGGGAGAAACTGGACAAACACTGCGCAAACGTATGAATGGACACAGGCACACTATTAATGATACCAAATCTGGACTCCCAGTTGCTACACACTTTCGGTCCAACGGACACAGCATGGATGATCTTCGTGTCACTGCCCTGAAGGGCGGCTTCAAAACGTCAAATGACCGATTAATAGCAGAAACAAAATTTATAAATTGGTTCAAAGCTGTGCAGAAGGGTTTGAATAAGGACAACAACTTTCTATATTGGTATGAGATTGATGATATATGAACTGTCTCAGCCACTCTAGCTGAACTTGTGAACTAAGAATTTACAATACCTCTGGGTCAATACTAATACCAGGTCTGTGAGCAATGGAGTAAACAAGGATCCTTATCTTACCCCATTTAGATGGTCTGTTTGTATTAAGGCATCTCAATGACGTATTTATGCTTGAAAAAAATACCTGTTTTCCCTTTTGATGTTGCATGTATATAAGCTGTCTGTACCACCAGCTTGCAAACTAACAGGATGTAAACCTGACGAAGGCTGCAAGGCCGAAAGCTTGTTTATTCTTATTCATTTGTAGTTAGCCAATAAATGGTATCATTCCGATTTAAAACTTCTTGCTTTTATTTTGAAAGGGGAATGCCTCTTTTTTTTCTATTGGTAACTATTTTATATCAACAGATCTAATGTTATTTTTTCTCTTTCTAACCTTCCATACATAAGCTTACAATCTAATCCTCCTTATCCTCTCGCTAATCGTCCTCATAGGAGCTTGCAATCTATTCCTAATTACCTTCTCACTAAACCCCATCATAGGAGCTTGCAATCTTATTCTTCTTATTTTCTCTTGCTAACCATCCTCATAGGAGCTTGCAATCTAATCCTACTTACACTCTCACCCTAACAGCCCTCATATGAGCTTGCAATGTAATCCTCCTTACCCTCTATTGCTAGCCGCCCTCATAGGCGCTTGTAATCTAATCCTCCTTACCCCCTCACTCAGTGAGTACTGTTATTGGCGCCAATGACTGAGCTATAGTCATGCTTGCTATGGCCATGATTGGCAGCGCACCCTGCCTGATTGGCCACACATTATCTGAATGCTGGCTCAGTGTGCTTCCTACACTGATCCTCCCATGGAGGGAGAGTGAGCTGGACACAGGAAGAACAGAGGGGGACACAGGAAAGACACAGCAGGACACAAGAGGATACACAAAGGATAGAGGTGGACACAAAGGAACACAAGAAGGACAAAGGGGGACAATGGAAGGACAGAGTTGGGCACCGGAAGGACAGAGGAGAACACAGGGGGACAGTGGTCGACATAGGAAGGACAGAGGAAGACACAAAATGTGCAAGGGGACACAAGAAGTACAAGAGAGACACAATAATTTGTGCGGGTTGGGTGGATCAAAACCACAAGATGCCCCTGCACCATGGATGCACCAGTATTTTTTTTCCTGGTTTTTGTCCTCTAAACCTAGGTGCGTCTTGTGGTCTGAAAAATACGATATATTAATTTTAAATCTGAATTAGACTATAGTTCATTTGTGATTATTATTCAGATGATATTTGTATGACATAAGTAAAAGAAAACACATTTTTACTAACTTAGAAGCTAACAAAATTCTTGAGGGTAAAGACACAGATGTGTTTAGACACATTTTACTCCTGATTGCTATAAGATCACTGCACAAAGAAGAAGACTGAAAAAGGATGCTACCCTCAATCTTTCCTTCCACTCAAAATAATATCCTCTTAAATGTTGATAATATTTAGACTTTCATAACAAGGAGGAAAAAAGGTAAGAATTTTGAACAAGAAAGTGATGAATTTTCTTAAGTTTCTACAAAATGTAAGCAGAATTTAACAGTTGAAATGCTTTATGTGATGATTGAATACAATCGACAACAAGTATGCCTGAATACATAGAGCATCCAGACAATAGTCAGTTCTCAACACCCATCAAACCAATTCAACCGCCAGAAATGCAATTTTAACCCACCACCCTGTCAATGCTTCAAGAAAGTCCTATTCCAAGCTTATTCATACAAATTAAAAAAAGGCAAAGAACTGATAGCTCAGATGAATCCCATGTAACACACCATGAACCAGCAAGGAGTTCATCCACTGCAGCATGTTACAAACTGAGAAACAGCAGGATGATGAAAAAAAAATTAAACAAAAAACAAACAGTATCTACTGTACACAATATTAATGATAGTGATGTTGATTTTAATCCATTAGCGTGTACCTTAGATGATTCTGATGTTAATGGAAATCCTGCAGAGATGTAAACTCTGTTATTAGTAGTTGAAATTGACCAAGAGAATTTCATCAAAAATATTGTGCGAATCTGAAACTTCATTATATTTGAATCGTGCCTTGATGACCTTATTAAAAAAGTGAAATGTCAGGAGTCTGCAACATGATTCAAAAATAGTGAAAATGAATAAGCAAATTCAGGGATCAGCTCTTATTATTTATGCAGTATGTGAGGACGGCATAGGTTCAAAATCTTTGAATCACAACCAATGTTAAACGTTACCATGTGGAAACATTCTTTTACCTTCTTCTAATGTTTGCGCTAGAGTTCATTTTTCAAATGTATATCATCTTTTCAATATATTTGTAATGGTGCAGTTGTTCTATTCCTTCTACAAATATTAAAAAAAAATAGTTTTCCCATTTGTGCATCTGGCTTTGAAAATGGAAAAAACTAAACTTTTACCGGAATTGTAGAAAAATCCTTTAATAATAGCAGTGGATGGGCAATGCGATAGCCTTGGACATTTGTCTACAGTATTCTTGATATTTTAACTGGAAAAATAATTGACTTTGAAATTATCCAATGCACCCAGACCACTTCTTCTAACACAATGGAAAAACTAGGTTTCAACATGTGTATCACACGGCTAATTAACTAAGGAAAAGAAATCAGAATAATTTATTTTGCAAAATACAAATGGGGTTTGCACCCGGAATTATTTTTTGGCACATACAGGGTCGGTGATGATACAGTGAATTGGACATACTGCACAGTTGAATACATAAAGTGCATATACAGTAGAGTAGGCATAACACAAACGAGATTATATACTTAGAGTAGGCATGGAACACTGAGCTGGAACACACATCTTAGTGCTATGTGAGCAGAGCTGCCACACTTATTTGCGGCGCTCATCTGCTCTGCAGCAATTCAGATGCCTGTGCAGTGTCTGTAGGAGAGTATAGTCCAGAGAGAGAGAGAGAGAGAGAATAAGGAAGGCAGAAGAGAGCAAGAAGGGGCGGAGCTGAGCATGGCCGCGTGAGGACGTGAAGAAGAAGAGCTCCCGGCTATATGTAGCTTTTTACCAATATACACACCCGAAAACCTACTCTTTCCTTTCCTAATGTGGTATGGCAAATCGCCCTCGTGGCAAAACACCTCGCAGCAAGACCCCCAGACGTGCCACACAGTCACTAGACGACTTCTTCTCGCCTAGAGCCACCCGAATCACGACTTCCAAAATGGCCGACACCCTGGCCTCGGATTCCTCTCCTGTGAGCTCCGCCGGTTCTCCTGGTTCCTCGGGGAAGGCTCGGGCAATGGAGGAGCTTTGGGCTTACCTGAGGGGCATGCCCACAAAGGCCGATATGCAGCAGCAAACTGAGCGGATAGTCAGCTCAACAAAAGAGGAAATTGCCGGGCTAAGAGCGGACATAACTTCTGCGACACAGCGAGTGAACAGCCTGGAGGCCGATGTGACAACGCTTAAAGCTGAAATTGCTGCCCTTAAAGAAAGCAGAGATAAGATGGAGCTACGGCAGAGCCAGTCGCGTTCTCAGATCGAGGACTTGCAGAACAGAAGTCGGAGAAACAACGTAAGGGTGCGCAGCCTTCCTGAGGCCACCAGGGCCGCCGACCTCCCGGCTACTCTCCAAGCCATTTTCAATGGCCTACTTGACCGTCCAGAAGACACGGTAATCGAGTTCGACAGAGCCCACCGCGCCCTGCGTGCGATGCCTAAGGGAGCTGACCCCCCGAGGGACGTTATCTGCAGAATCCAAGATTTCCCTCTGAAGGATGCCATTATGTCAGCAGCCAGGGCAGCAGGGACATATGATTTTGACGGCATCACCATATCATTCTACCAAGATCTGGCACCATCTACCCTGGCGCAGAGACGGGCGCTGAAACCTATCTTGCAGGCACTGCATCAGGCCGGAGCGGAATACAAGTGGGGCTTCCCATTCCAACTCTTTGTAACCCTAGGCTCCCGATCAGCCACTCTTAAGCACCCCAGAGACCTACCCGACTTCTTCAAAACGCTCGGAATTGCTGAAGTCTCCGTGCCAGAGTGGGACCCTGACTCCCCGGAGTTTGCCCGTCCCCAACGCGAGCGGAGATCGAGAGGTTCCCCTTCCAGAGATGCTTGATAGAAGCCCCGCTACCATCTTTATTGGGGTGACACTTACCTGTTGATGTGCCTAGCCCGATGCATGCCCCTTCTGCCCCCCCTACCTGGCTGTAAGTAACCCTCCCCTTCCCCCCGTGTTTGTTATACTTAGGCTGGAACTAAAGTCCCTTTCTGATGCCGATGTCCAAGGGGACTATCGTTAGCTGCTGGACTGACCCCTGGGCTATCCGCTTGAACACTTCTCCCATGCACAATCCACTATAACGTACCCTATCTAATGGCGCACTTGGATAACTATACCCAGGACAATAGGTCCCTCACATGCACCTCTACATCAGCCCCTTCTTCCCCCCATTTTTATGGGCTTCCTGGTATTTTGTGATAACTTATGGATCATTACGTTTTTTAACCGATCCTATTAGGTCGCAAACCTGAAATGGGGGAGTATGTATGTATAGCGTGTGCTGAACACACGGGTGCCGTGGGGTGGGAGAGGTGGGGCGGGGGTTGGGAGGGCGCTGACTCTTACGGGCCTTGCCCTGTGTTGCGATGTTATATTGCAGTTTTGTCACTATTATACATTTTTGTTTAGAGCTAAGATACCACTGAAGGAGAGAGTGTGTTGAATTATACCTATATTCTGTATTGTAGTGTAGACCTTGTGAGCTGGGAGCACAAGGTGGTTACGTGTACATGCTCTGTTTCGTTCTCCTTTCCCTTCTGGGCCAGTGGCTACTTACTCCCCTCTCCTCAAAGTTGAAGGAGGGAGCTGGCCTAACTGGAGTGATGCAACCCGGGGGATTTTCTCCCCGAGAGTTGCAACAATGGAGAAACTCGTCTCCCTTTATCTCTCTCTTGCTTACTTTTTTCTTTCTGCTTTATCCTATTTCTCTCTCCCTTTTCTTCCCCTCTCTCCTGGAGAATGGTGTTGGGGACTGGGCACGGGGGCTAGATGATTATGATCCCCGCTTTAGAGCGGATGGCATCACTTAATGTGAAAACACTCAACATCAGGGGGCTGAACAAACCCGAGAAGAGGTCCTCGCTTCTGGCTGAAATGAGGAGGTCTAACATACATGTGATGTTTCTGCAAGAAACACATCTTAAGGGGACAGTTCATCCTCGGCTGGATAATAAGTACTTTCCCCTAGCCTTTTACAGTAATGCCCCAGATTCAAAAACAAAAGGGGTAGCAATCCTGTTTTCAAAGGGGGTGTGCCTGTCTCAAATCCAACAAACCTCCGATACCGAAGGTCGGTACCTTTTAGTCAAGGGCCTGATCAATAATCAAATGTTCACTTTTGGCACTTATTATGCTCCCAACATGGGACAGCACACCTTCTTGGAAACATTTCTGAATGAATTAGATGCCTTTGCGGAGGGGAGCTTGATCCTGGGTGGAGACATGAATCTAGCACTTGAACCATCTTTAGACACCTCGTCGGGAAGATCCGCCATCCCACACAGAATACTCCTAAAATGTAAGCTAGCCCTGAGAAATAGACAACTGGTGGACATATGGCGGATTCGGGACCCGACAGGCAGAGAATATACATTCTATTCTGCGCTCCACGGGACCTATTCCCGCATAGACCACATCCTGGTATCGCACAATTTAATTTCGCAAGTGTCAAAGGCGGAGGTGGTCCCTGGGCACTGTCAGATCACTCAGCGGTCTCAGTATCACTTGAGATATTAGAAGGTAGACGGAGCCCATACACCTGGCGGCTTAATACATCCCTCTTGAAGGACAAAACCATAGAGGGAAAAGTGAAGAGGGCCTTAACAAATTATTTTGAAACTAACGATGTGGGGGGGGCTCTCCGATGTCTGTGTGGGCGGCCCACAAATGTGTTATTCGGGGAATACTGATTAAGGAGGGTAGCAGAATTATACGTGAAAGGACAGAAGCAATTGAACGCTCACTTGAGGAGATACACAGATTACAACTTTTACATCAGAGTTCACTGCTGGACGTGGACTTAGCGGCACTCACTGCCGAACGGGAAAAGCTCAGAACGCTACTGTTCTTCAAAGCACGTTACGCAGCCTCTAGATGCCAGCGCCATTACTATGAGTATGGCAACAAGTGTGGTCGCCTCCTGGCACGGGCACTCCGTATTCAGCAGGCGATGAACTATATACCTCACATTAATGATAATAGCTCAAGGAAGCACCATAAATCCCAATCAATAGCGCGAATATTTAAAGGGGAACTGAAGAGAGAGGTATATGGAGGATGTCATGTTTATTTCCTTTTAATCAATACCAGTTGCCTGGCAGCCCTGCTGATCCTCTGCCTCTAATACTATTAGCCATAGCCCCTGAACAAGCATGCAGCAGATCAGGTGTTTCAGTGGTTCAGACTTATAAGTCTGATCTGACAAGACTAGCTGCATGCTTGTTTCTGGTTTTAATCAGATACTACTGCAGAGAAATAGACCAGCAGGGCTGCCAGGCAACTGGTATTGATTAAAAGGAAATAAACATGACAGCCTCCATATACCTCTCTCTTCAGTTCCCCTTTAAATGCTTCTATGAAAAGCTGTATGACATCCACGGTCGCGCCCAGGGACAAGCGGATCAATCCTTACCTCAGCGCATACGGGAATACATTCGCAAGTCGGGGATGCCTACTATCCCCGAGACTGAACTGGAGGAGCTGGGGGAGCCCATTTCCTTGGCCGAATTACAGTTGGCCTTCTCACAGATCCAATCAGGAAAGGCCCCAGGGCCTGACGGCTATGCGTCGGAATACTATAAATTATATTTACCCATTTTGCAATCCCCCTTATTAAAAGCACTGAACTCCTTAACTGACCCGGAGACCCCCACAACATTCCCGGAAGATATGCTGTCCTCACACATAACAGTAATCCACAAATCTGGTAAAGACCCCTCCTCTTGTGCAAATTATAGGCCCATTTCGTTGCTGAATATCGATCTTAAAGTATATGCCAAGGTCCTAGCGAACCGTCTGTCCCCCTTTATATCCCAATTAGTACAATATGACCAGGTGGGATTTATTCCAACAAGAGAAGCTAGGGACAATACCCTGAGGACTCGCCAATGATGCTACTGTCCACGGACGCAGAGAAGGCCTTCGATCGTGTCCGATGGGAGTTTATTGAGGGAACTCTGGGTCATATTGGTCTCCCACAGTGTATGATTACACATATTATGGCCCTATACAAGGCCCCATCTGCTAGGATAAAGGTTAATGGGGAGCTATCAGAACCCCTACGTATTTATAATGGAACACGACAGGGGTGCCCCCTGTCCCCGTTCATTTTTGCCCTCTCCCTAGAGCCACTACTCTGCACTATTCGGGCCAACCCTGATATCACAGGCCTGCAGTTCCCCACCTCCCAGCACAAGGTGGCAGCATATGCCGATGATCTTCTCTTTTTTATCACCAATCCCCATATTGCTGTCCCCAACCTAGTTCAAGAATTCTCCTCTTATGGCGATCTGGCAAACCTCAATTATGAAAAATGCGAAGCGTTAAACGTCGGCCTAAGCCCCCTACAATCAATCCAGACTCCTGTTTCCTTTTTTAAGGAAATTAGGACGTGCTTCAGAAGGTTTATTTGGCGGGGCAAACCACCCAGGCTTAAGCATGCCCTGGTTATACAACTAAAAAGCATGGGGGGCATGGCAGTGCCGGATATGGAATACTATTACGCTGCTGCGGTCCTGTTGCGCATAGTTGATTGGCACCGACACGGTCCATTTAAGCGGTGGGTTGAGATGGAGAAAGACATAGCTGGGTCGCAATTACAACATTTGCCATGGACAGGGAAAACCATTCCCACCTTGAAAGCTCCTTACCCACTAATAAACGACACGGTGAAACTCTTTCACAGGCTCAATAGTTCCCTCCATCTCTCCCCATGGCCTTCACCTATGATCCCACTACTGGACAACCCGGGGTTTCCCCTGGGTGCGTCCGGTAGGGCTTACGGACGTTGGAGAGAGCTCCCCCGACTGCGAGCACACCACTTACTAGACAATGGTGAGTGGGTAGATATTTTAAGTCTACGCTCTCGCCTACACGCTCCAGCACTCGACCACTGGTCACTCCTCCAATTTAAGTACTATCTCCTTGGTCTAGCACCCAGAAGATCCTAAGCTCGGAATCTCACTCAGTTCGAAAAACTCTGCAATGGCGAAGGCTTTATAACTGGGGGGATATCACAGTTATATTCCTTACTTGTTACTAAGCCAAGCTTAGCAAATGATCTGAGGTTGAGATGGGAGCAGGCTCTGAGTAAAACTTTCTCGGATGACCAGTGGCGTAAAATACTCATTCTCTCGCAGAAATCATCTATCTCAGCTAAATTGCAGGAATCCGGCTACAAGCTATTGACACACTGGTATTATACGCCCGACAGGTTGCAAAGAATGTTTCCCTCCTCAAGCCCCCAATGCTGGCGCTGTCTGACACATAGGGGTACTCTAGTTCACACCTTCTGGGGATGCTTGAAATTGGTCCCGTTCTGGGATATGGTGAAATCAATTATCCCAAAGGTTACGGGGGTAGACTCCTCTGATGATCCCTCATACTACCTGCTACATAATACCCCAAGAAGGCTTGGTAAATATAAAAAATCTCTCTCTAAACACATGATAAATGCCGCAAGATTGATTATCGCCCGCCATTGGAAGTCAACGCAGACTCCTCCAGTGACCGAGTGGATCAGAGAGATCCAACACATCAAGCTCATGGAAAACCTCACGCAAACAATGCACAAATGCGATGAGCAATTCAGTCGCACTTGGGCACCCTGGCATGAGTATGAGGAATCTGACGAGTTCAAACAGTTAATGGCCTAGACCCCCCCACCTGAGCTATGAAAGGATTCTCCCTCCCCCTGATGAGAGTGTTGACCAAGCACTACAAATGGCACCATGGAGGGGACGGCTGTCCCCTTCATGCATTGATAGTTCCCGCTCCCACCCTCCCCACCTGGTAGACACTGTTCTCTGGATTTCTACTCTGTTTCTTTTTCTCTTCTCTACTCTCCCTTCCTCTCTAACTTTATCTCTTGTTTTCATTCTTTATACCCTCTCTGGGTATAGGCTACTTTATGAGGAATCTAGGGTGCTGACGGTGTCCCAGGCCTACCATGGACGAAAGATGATGCATATGCCACTGGACTGTACCATAACAATTTCATAGGGTTGTGACCCGGGGAAATGATCCCTTTGGGCCCTGGGTCCTACCCCCCCCCCTTATTCTCATCATCATTGACTAGACCTCCAGTCTGGCCACTAACAAATTGACCTAAGCCTCTACATGCATATCATAACAACCTGCCACGCTTAACTAGTCTGTTGCTAAAAACTTTCCATGGCGCAACCATGGAAAAATGCATAGCCTCGGTGGCCCTGGGACGCCGCTGGATTTCCCTTAATATCTTGCTCTTTTGCAGGTACAGACGTCTTCCCACGGCACTGGTCGGCCATATAAATTTTGCCTTGTTTATGCATTTACATAAGATGTCTGTATTGCATTCTGAAGATTCTGTAAACAGCTGTTATTTTCTGTTACTCTTTTGAAAAATTTATACAAAATAAAGAAAAATTTAAAAAAAAAAGAAGAGAGCAAGAAGATTTATAATAGAAAGAGACAGAGGGCCAGATTTATCAAGAGTGTCTGAGACAAAATGCTGGTAGGTTTTTAGAACTCCGTGCAGACCTGTCTCAGACACCTTAAGAAGCCATTAGATGGTGCAGTTTCCTTCCTAAACTGTTCTAGACGAGTAGGAGCTAGAACGGAGGAAGTGCAGTGTGTGTGAGGGAATTTGACGTGGCTGAGTTAATTCATACATCTGAATTGAAATATAAAAGAGATGTTATAACACAGCGTTCCACAGATAACTAGTGGTCTGCTCAGCATTTTACAGTCCAGCTTCTGCTATATACACTACTTGAACACTGTGCTGAACGAACTTGTGTATAACTTGTTTCGTTATCTATCTGAGAAAAGAGCAGCCTGCCTGTAATTACTCTGCTAAGCTTCCATTGTAAAAAATTCCAATGTCTGCTCTGGTGTTCTGTACTAATTTACATACATTCTTCACATGCTCTGCCCGGTGTAAAGGTGCGTACACGCACACTACAGAAGCAAACAACTGGTCCGTCCGCACCTCCCTCTGGGCGGACTTTCAGCAGACTGTAGTGCGTGTGTACGCACTGTCGGTGGACTGATAAGGCTGTTCCTGAACGATCCACCCGGCGGATCATTCAGGAACAGCCTTATCAGTCCTCTGACAGTGCGTACACATGCACTACAGTCTGCTGAAAACCCGCCCAGTGGGAGGTACCGATGGACCCGTCGTTGGCTGCTGTAGTGCGTGTGTACGCACCTTAATTCTCCACATACTACTCCAAAACTCCCCTCATTCTTTTCAACAAATAAACATTGCCATGTTGAAGGGGAGTTCACCTTGGTAACAAAACAGATCGGCAGTGAATGATTAAACAGGAAGCTTTGAAGTGTCAGCGCTAACTTGCTCAAGGAGGGCTTAAGAAGTGGTATCAGCCACTTCTTATTCAGAGACAGTTCTGCGCTGTCCTTAATCTAAAGCAAACACTCCGAACTGCCGCAATCTCCCTTCACTTAAGAAATCAATGGGGAGCTTGTTACAAACACACAGAACACTTCCCCCTGCTGGTAAGGACAGTTTATGAAGAAAAATCTGTCGGTAATGCTTTGATAAATCTCCCCCAGAGTCTTGATGTAACAGCAGTGACCTGCTGGTGGGTGGCTTGTTTGGGGTCCCCTATGGCTGCGCTCAGTAATCAAGCCTCTGGCTTGCGGCCAGAGAGTTTGGTTTGAAGAGCCTGGAACTGACTAGCTCTGTGTTCAGCTAGGTTGGAAAGAGGTAGCAAGTTGAACAAGCACCACTCCACATCACTCCAGTAGTGTTGATTCACAGCAGAATTGTCATCGGTGGGCAGCGGCGTCTGCCTGGGTCCCATGAGCAGTGAATCAGCTGCAGCTCACATGATGAGACTGGGAAGCAGACCCTGTTGCTGTTTGAGCAGGGTGCTGAAGCATCGGAGCACAGCCAGTGTGTGGTGGTCAGGCCACCCGGTGGCACCTTGAGTGGGTGAGCCAGTGGAGAAGGGCAGCAGGCTGAGTCTATACAGCGGTGCCAGCAGCTGATGTTCTGGCTGGCTTCACGGACACCTAGCTGCGGCGTGCTCCCTTCTGCTCTGTTACCTCCTCCAGCTTGGAGGGCAGTGGACGGCCCGGGACAGTGGTGGAAGTTGGGCTCGCAAACTGTGCATGTGTCCTCAACATTAGCACATGCATTTCGCAGTAATGTACTTCATGCAGAGATGCTGGATGGCTGACTGTGATGCTTGCTGGCTGGCTGTGATGCTGGAAGGTTGACTCTGATGTTGGCTGGCTATGATACTGGCTGCTGGTGGCCATCTTGAAGATTTTTTCTTTTTCAGCCAGTGGACGAACAAAGCGGCAGAGAATGGTGTGAATAGGCATGTTGGGATTCGGAAGACGAGCTGCATCAGGTAGTAGGTTTTCTTTTAATTTCAGGAACATTAACTCGGATTCTCTTTAAACCATTTTCTCATCTGGGACAGCTCCAGGAATTGATATATGCAGTTACAGCACTCGGTGCATAGTTTTAGCTAAGAACATTATAAAGGAATAATGACAGAAGTGTTCACTTTCTTAAAGTGATAGTCAAAAGTAAACAGGAAATCATCAATAAATCTTTGGAAGACTGTGTTTTCTGAACCCCAAATGAGTCTCGCCTTATCTCACCCACAGTCTTCATTATCTCACATTTTTAGAACTTTCAAAACTTATCTGATTAAAATCACCCATTAAAAGCTCATGCTTCTTCTAATAAAACTTAATTACAAATCATCCTTCTTGCTTGTATAACTTGACTTGTTTAAAGCCCCTCAGTTTGTGCCAAGAAAGGCATCTAGAAGCAAGGAAAATACTGTTCCTGTCAGTTGATTTGTGACACTGGCTTGTAGTGACATTTATCTCATCCTCGGTGGGCACTTTCACTAGAAGCTGAAGTATTTACTAATGGCAGGAAATGTTGACATTCCTCATGTTCCAGGTTGAAACAAAAATATCACCTCTCTACCACTTAACCTCCACAAAGAAGGGTGATCTGAACTGTGCTTTCATAAAATGGCATATTGTATTAAAGGATACCTTAGTTCTCAATCAATTTAAAAAAGGATGCTTTGTGTGTGTATGGGGAGTTGTGCAGAGTATTAAAGCCCTCCCTCCCTGGCGCCACCCTCCTTCTTCTTCAATTTGCCTCGTTCCGTCCCCCCTGGTCTGCACGGTCGGTGACCTCTGACCCGGACACACAATGGTGCACATGCGCAGTATGACTGCTTGGGCGCCTTACGACCGCAGTCGCCGACTCCATATGATGTGAGCATGTACGTGCAGTCGCAAGGCACCCTAGCGTACATACTACACATGCGCAGCATAATATGTCCTGGTCGGAGGTCACTGACAGCGCCGACCAGGGGAAACAGAATGAATTGGAGACGAACGGAGGGTGACGCATTACAAACTACCTATCATGTTTTATTAAATCCCTCAAACTGTTGGCAATAAAAAATGGTTCAAAGAAAAGGAAAAATAATCCAAACGATCAATAGATAGCCTATGTGGCAGTATGGAGAAATCATACATCATACATTGTAGTATTGGTTCTGTGGAAATGTAGTGATGCTATATTTTCCTGGTTACCTAACAGTAGGATGATGTGATGTCAATATTATAGCTTTGGCCCTGCAAGATAGTTTAGAAGGTTGCAGTAAACTGATCCAGGCTTCAATGCAATCCTCGCCTTGCCAAAGTGTGGGATACGTGCGTGACCTGGTTCAAAAGCTGCTAAACGTTGTATGGTGACAATTGGATAGGTGGCAGCTCCTTGCAAATCCTTGCTACTGCCTGCAATGTAGTATGCTAATGCTGTGCCCTGGGAGACCTATTCCACAATAGGGATGAGTGCAATTGCCCATAACATTTTCATGAAATTAGTTTGCAAAATTATGGCAATTTTCACCATTTCACAAACTTGCATTGAAGTTTATCGGACTGATTTTCAGAGTTGGTTGCAAAGCCCCCATACATGATATCGACAATTTGGTATGTATATCAAGGTTAACCCAAGGAACATGTAAAAAATGTTTTTGGGGGAAAAAAACCTTATAGTTTTTGAGAAAATAAACTTTAAAATTTAAAGAGGAAAACACATTTAAAAATCAGTGCAATGTCATGTTGAAGCAGATTTGGGCTCGTAAAGCCCATGTAAAGGTTATTGTCACCAGATTTGCTATGTATGCAGGGTCAAAAGTGGGAACATAATAAATGTTTTTGAAAAGATCTTGCAGCCTTTGAGAAAATCGATTTTAAAATTTTAAAAGCAAAACACATTTAAAACCAGTGCATTGTTAAATGAAATGTGTACTGTCACTTTATATTTCAAGACTTTAAGGCAGGGGTCACATTTAAGTTCCTGTGTACAGGCCTTTAGGTATCATTTCCAAACAGGGTGCTTTCAGGTGCTGTTGCAGGGACATTAGAGAGTGCATAGACTGCACTCTATGATGTTTCCATTCATGCGCGGCTGAGGCACCGCACATGGTTGCCTGCATTTTGGGCATTTCAGCCCATGATCTCATTCAGTAATGCCGACACAGCCGACCAGGAAGTGCCTGTGGGGGGCATTTGCGAGTAAAAGGAGCATGCCTGCTTCCCCTAATTTTTACTGTATGGTTCATCTCAGGAATCCTTGAAGTGTTTAAAAATTGCTATTCCACATAATCTCTGCCTCTTTTGGGTTTTGTTTTTTACTTTCTGTTTTATCATACTTATAAAATTATATAATAGTAAAAGAATAAACTAGCCCCGTGCCTTTAGACAACTTTCCTTTTTCTCTCTTCAGCCAAATCAGTTATGTTAGATCTTGATATACGTTTGTTTGTTTTTTTTAGTCACAACTCCACAGTGTACATTTCCCTCTTAAGACATAACATCAGAGTAAGTCTATTCTAGGTAATAGCATTACATCCATTAATGTAGAATTTTCAATTATTTAGTAACCTAAAAAATGTCACCTCACTGTGAAGTATTGAACAATGCTGCTGAGAGCAGGGCAAAGGCAGCAAACAGAAATTGTGAAATGACTGCAACAGACACCACCCAGTGGTAAAAGAATATCAAACAATTTAAGCCCAAACCATGTCAAGTAAACATGCGTCGGGCTCTTAATAAATTACATAGTGATTCCAGTATAGTCATACGCTCAGCGGATAAAGGTGGGGCAGTGGTGGTCCTGGATGCCACTCATTACAGAGCAGAGGCCCTGAGACAGCTGGGGGATGGGGGTGTGTATCTGCCCCTGACCCGCAACCCCACACAGGAGTTTCTCTGTGATCTTCGGGTGCTGTTGGAATGTGGGGTGAACATGGGGGTGCTTACTATGCGACTCTCTGAGTTCTTATGTCCATCGCACCCTGTTCTTCCTGTGTTCCACCATCTCCCGAAAATTCTCAAACCGGGCGTTCCCCCAAGGGGCAGACCAATTGTTGCTGGTATTGGCTCCTTGGGTGAGCGCCTGGGCGAGTGGGTGGATGCACACCTCCAGCCCCTAGTGTCGAGACTTCCGGGTTATCTCCAAGATACCCAACACGTCCTTTCTAGCCTTGATAAGTTCAAGTGGAATTGCAATTTCCGGTGGGTGACCTTGGATGTCACTTCGCTATACTCCTCTATTCCTCATGCACTAGCCTTACAAGCACTAGATTTTCATCTAACCACATATTCCTCTTTTGATTCTCCATTACAATCTTTTTTGCTCCTAGCAGCTGAGCACCTCCTCACGCACAACTTTTTTGTCTTCGATTCTCAGTTTTATCTCCAGAGATGCGGAGCTTCCATGGGGGCAAAGTTCTCCCCCTCCCTGGCCAACCTATACATGGGCTGGTGGGAGGAGCTCCGCATCTTTGGGGATGACAATCCTTTTGCCTCCCATATACAATGGTACGGCAGGTATATAGACGATTTGTTGTTAGTGTGGGAGGGTCCTCCTGACGTCTTGGAGCCCTTTCTGAATTACCTAAATGACAATCAATTAAATTTGATTTTCACTATGAACACCCATACAACTTCGATTGACTATTTAGATCTTACACTAACAGGCGATTCGGTGTCACATACAATTTCTACATGTACTTTTCGGAAACCTACATCGGGAAATTCTATTCTTTTAGCCAATTCCTGCCATCCCATACACATCATTAATGCCATACCGACAGGCGAATTTGTCAGAGCAATTCGCAATTGCTCTACTTTGGAAGGTGCCAATAAGGAGTGCGGTCTGGTTGAATGCAGGTTACGGCAGAGAGGATATACAGATAAGCACTTAAAAACCAGTCGCAATAGGGTGGCCAAAAAATCGAGGACAGAACTCTTAGATAGTAACAAGGGCAGACTTAGAAGTACTGGGAAAGGTGCTGTCATGTTTGTAACAGAATATAGTTTGGAATACAAAAATATTGTTGATACCATCAAAAAATACCTCCCAGTCCTACATTCAGATCTTAAACTAAAACAGGTTCTGGACGCAGGGTGCCGTTTTTCATCCCGTAAGACACGCACTCTACGGTCTCTCCTGTCTCCCAGGCTTTTTAGGTCTTCAGCCTCTATGCGTACCCCGACCTGGCTAAGTACAGTGGGATCTTACCCTTGCGGTTTCACTACATGCCATTACTGTAGATGTCATCACAAAGGAACTTCTATTTTTTCTTACACAACTAACAGGTCTTTTCCCATTTTGCAGTATATCAATTGTGATACTAAGCATACAATTGCACCAGCTGTCGCATTCAGTATGTGGGGTGCACCACCCGCAATCTTCGAGTGAGGATAGGTGAGCACTACTGTGCGACTAGCTGGAACACCTTTAAGAAATCTGCTGTTTCTTTTTTTTCACAAATCAATTTTTATTTTTGAAAAGAACAAACAGAGATACATTACATGAATAGCGCTCTGCTCCCACCACAGGGGGTCCAAAGCCAGGTATCACGGTACACAGCATTAACACAGGAGAGGTTAATATAATTGTCATGCATTGAGGTACACAGGTAAGCGATCATTGTAATAATTAAAGATGAACATAGAGTGATACCCTGAAGGACCTGTGTTGCCTTATGCATATTCCCTACAGTCGGAGCATTGTGCCATAGGAGTAGGGAAGAAAGAAAGAAGAGCAGAGGGAGGAAGGAAAGAGAGGAAACTATAGACAGAAGAAGTGAGAAAGAACAGCAAGAAGGGGAAGAAAAGAGAGAGACCCCAGGCTCAGTCCCAGCCACCACCCACAGCACCGCGGCATCAAGCCACTGATAAACCAATATTAGAATTGGATCAAGGTTCAAGATCCGAACCAGACGTCATGATATTATTATACCATGGAGCCCATATTTTATTGAACCGTTGTGGACAGTTGCGGTTTTTATATGTCAGTTGATATAATGGGAGGGCAATATTAATTGTGCGCTTCCAGTGGTTCACAGAAGGTTTAGTATTCCCTTTCCAAACTCTTAGGATTTCTTTTCTAGCGTAAAAGCATAATATGCGAATTAAATACTGTACATGCTTACTGCATGTTTGTTCTTCAAATAGACCCAAAAGGGCTAATTTAGGTGTGCAATCAAAGTGTGATTCCAAGATCTCGTTGATGATGGCAAAAATGTCTGCCCAGTACGTCTGGGTTTTTATACAGCTCCAGAACATATGTAAGAATGTGCCTTCTTCAGCCGTGCATTTTTGGCAGGTTGCACTATTGGAGGAACTAATTTTATGCATCCGAGTCGGTGTGAAATCTGCTGTTTCTAAGCACTTTGAGAACTGCCATAATGGGAACATGACCTCCTTCAAATACTAAGGAGTGGAAAGAGTGGTCTCCCCATTCAGGGGAGGCGACCACCAGAGGCTTCTCCTCAAACGAAAGCCTTTCTGGATTCACCGTATGGGTACCCGCTCCCCTGATGGCTTAAACACCCGTTGGGACATCAGTCTAGTATACGACAGTTAAAAAAGATTCTTCTTTCCTTTAGTTGCCAGTTTTTCTATTTATCTGTACTTTTTGTATGAAATTTTTAACATTCAGATGTTTTTTACAATTTTGCTATATCTTTGCACTTTTGTAATGATGCATTACTTCTATTCAGCTATTTAGCTGTTTTATTCCTCTTTAAGAGGTTGTGGCTTTTTTCGGATCGAGTGGGGGTGGGGTTCTTTTCCCCTCCCCAATCTTTCTGCTATAAAATCCACGCCTCTTTTAGAATCTGTATGACTATGATTAAGGGCAGATCTTGAGCCCGACACGCTTCAGTCATTCTGTGGTCCTGCATGTGGCATTTTTGTGGCATTTTTCAATAAAGAATATCAGCTTTTATACTTCACTGTGACTGCGGATCCTCCTTTGCTTGAAACATCTGTTTTCTTGCATAATAGTTAAACCTAACTTTGTATGTACATTTTCCACTTTCTTAAGAAACATTTGTTATCAATTAGTAGTTTTTGTTATTTGTAAAATTATTTTTGCCTCTTCCTCATCTTCTGTAACTATGTAAGCATGTTTCTATCATAGTTTTATTTTCTGTCATAGGAACAAGGAGGAAGCCACATTTGATTGCACAAATTCACTGAATAATTTGCGGGCATAAAATGTACATGCCCAGACACTGTTTCCACATGCTATTCCCTTTATTTGCTCCAAGCAACACATTTTGTTATGTTGAATAGCATGTGATTCCCAAGCGAGCCATAAACTACAATTACCAGTGCAGTAGTGCATGTTTTATGCGGCAAAATGCACATGATTCAAATAAGTGTGCTCTCTGCTTCAAGGTGGCCATACACCATGAAATTATTTTTCTTATTTCTTCAAAACATTTAAATTCAATCAGTTTTCTTGATTGACTGAATTATTTGAAAAATCAAACCAATCCACCACACGCTATTCATTTTTTTATGTGATAAAACAATTTGGGAAATCCAATCTTTTTTTCTCAATTAAAAAAACAATAGTTTACATTTTTCTGTATAGTCAATTTCTTTATTTTTCATAAAAAAAGGAAAATCAAATGTTTGTATCAAGTCATGTATACCTTTAACTACTTCATGCCATGGGCAGAAGGGTATAAATGCATGCAAATGTGCACTTCGGCAAAACAGATGTTTATATAAGTGTCCTATTTGCACAAAAGGTGCACTAATAGGATGTTTATAAAGTCCATTTTGCAGGAAGTGGTTAAAATACATATACACACATCAATTTCCACAATTCCACAATCTGCTTGAATCTGCCAATCTCTATTGCCCAAAATATCCAAAACATTGAAATTCAAACAATTTAGACCTATAATTGGGGGTGGGGGGGGCAGGAGAAGTGGTCAAACAATGGGCCATAGTATTGCACTTCATTAAACACCGCAACAGTGCAATACTGCAGTATTTATCCTTTTTCAATATATTTCATGCTGGAATCAGAATCCAATCAGATTTTGATTGGAGAGTGATCGATTAGATAGACACATCGGCTTATAATCAAGACATGTACAGTGGCACAGAGAAAAAATGTTCTTAGACATAATTGAGGTTGAACCTCCAAATACACCCCTAAGCCTCAACCGTATTCTAATTTATTACCCAATAACAATTATTTTACATTTTCAATGACACCTTTATTTTGGATAAGCCACAAACAAACAAACACACACACACTCTTAGCCAATCATACACTTTCTATTTTATTTCAAACCCAGTGCTTTTATTGCAGCCAATCACAATTCCCAAATAGTCGTGGTTAACATTTTACACAGCGCTGTACAGAGTATATTTTGTCTTTTCACTAACTGTCCCTCAGAGGGGCACACAATCTAGTGCCTATCATAGTCATATGTCTATGTATGTATTGTGTAGTGCATGTATCATAGTTTAGGGCCAATTTAGGGAGAAGCCAATTAACTTATCTGTAAGTTTTTGAGATGTGGGAGGAACCCAGGGTGCTCAGCAGAAATCATGCAGACACGGAGGAACATACAAACTCCTTGCAGATGTTGACATGGCTGGGATTCGAGCCCAGCGTTGCAAGGCAAGAGTGCTAACCACTACGGCACCGTGCTGCACATATGAGGTCATATCTTACACATGCTCAGTCTATAGCAAGTCAACAAACATACTTTTTCTGCATTTTGAAATAAAACTGCGCTAGGAGCAGTGGCTGGATAGTGTACTGAATAAAGAAACCACCTTTGATGTACGAGACCAGGGTTTGCATACTGGCTGGAGCCAGCACCTGTTTGGTAAGTCATTTTTTTTAGTAAAACTCCTCAATGTTCCAAGGTGGCATTAAGGGTGCCTTAAAGTGAACCAGAGACAAAGCACCCTTATGTATATTACCATGTATATCTATGGAAACATTCGAGAAAACACCTACCCTGCTCTCTGTTTCATCCTTCACTGCTCAGCCGGCTTGTTATCAGCCCTGATAAAATCACAGAGTGAGCATTCAGTCTGGCTTTGCTCAGGAATCATTATAGCTGAGTCATTATAGCAGAGCCAGAAGGAGGCAGGATTGGGCTTGAAAAGACATCAGAGAAGACAGACTCAGCTATAATGATTCCTGAGCAGAGCCAGACTAAATGTTCAGTTGGGGATTTTATCAGGGCTGATAAAAAGCAGGCTGAGCAGTGAAGGATGAAGCAGAGAACAGGGTATGTGTTTTCTCTAATGTTCCCACTGATATATATGGTGAAATACATGAAGGTGCTTCATCTCTGGAACACTTTAAGTGGTTGCAGCTCTCAAGTACTTTGAGTCAGACAGGAGAGAAGCACTATATAAGTGAGATTTTTTGTGATTAATCTCATTTTCAAAGTGTATTCAGATCAAAAGAAAATATTGTATTTAATTGATTCAGAGCATAAAAAAATCCTACTACTGATCGTATGTATGAAAAAAAAAATCTCCCACGCCAATTGACAAATTCTTTAAGGCAATGATTGATAATGCGTTCACTCGATTTGGACCCACTAGCTTTTTTTCTCATGTATGGCAATCTGAATAATGTGATACAATACGATCATTGGCTGAAAGTTGCACTGTCAATGGGCACCTTTAACCACTTGCCGACCGCCCACAGCCCATGGGCGGCGGCAAAGTGGATCCCCTAAGGACCGCAATACGCCTTAAAGAGAATCTGTATTGTTAAAATCGCTCAAAAGTAAACATACCAGTGCGTTAGGGGACATCTCCTATTACCCTCTGTCACAATTTCGCCGCTCCTCGCCGCATTAAAAGTGGTTAAAAACAGTTTTTAAAAGTTTGTTTGTAAACAAACAAAATGGCCACCAAAACAGGAAGTAGGTTGATGTACAGTATGTCCACACATAGAAAATACATTCATACATAAGCAGGCTGTATACAGCATTCCTTTTGAATCTCAAGAGATCATTTGTGTGTTTCTTTCCCCCATGCACTGAAGTTTCAGGCTGCTCTTTTCTTCTTGCAAACAGCTTTGCCCTTGTTTGTAATTCCTCAGTATGTGAAAGCCCAGCCAGCTCAGAGGACGATTTATCCAGCTGATTAGAGCAGCTTCTCTCTTCTCTCTTATCTAAATAACACACAGGCAGTGTGCATAGAGGGGCCAGAAAGGGTGAGTTCATAGCAGAACCACAACACTGAAGAACTTGGCAGCCTTCCAGACACAGGCCGACAAGTCTGACAGGGGAAAGATACATTGATTTATTACAGAGACTGTCATAGTAGAAAGTGCTGCAGTTAGCCAGAACACATTAGAATAGCTTTTGGAACATGTAGGATGATAAAAAAACAGGATGCAATTTTTGTTACGGAGTCTCTTTAAGGCGGTGCGTCCTTTTGCTACGCCGGGGGAGCGATCGCGTCATTGATGACGCGCGCTTCCCCCGGCAACTGGCTCCGCCCACCCGCCGTAACATCCTGCCGGCCATACGGAAGCGCCGGCGGGATGTTAACCCCGCGATCGCCGCTACAAAGTGTATAATACACTTTGTAATGTATACAAAGTGTATTATACAGGCTGCCTCCTGCCCTGGTGGTCCCAGTGTCCGAGGGACCACCAGGGCAGGCTGCAGCCACCCTAGTCTGCACCCAAACACACTGATCTGCCCCCCCCCCCCCGCCCACTGATCGCCCACAGCACCCCTCAGACCCCCCCCCCACCTGCCCACCCCCCAGACCCCTGTTTGCACCCAATCACCCCCCTAATAACCCATCAATCACTCCCTGTCACTATCTGTCAACACTATTTTTTTTATCCCCCCCCCCCTGATCACCACCCCACCCCTCAGATTCTCCCCAGGACCCCCCCCAGACCCCCCCCCTGTGTACTGTATGCATCTATCCCCTCTGATAACCTGTCAATCACCTGTCAATCACCCATCAATCATCCATCAATCACCCATCAATCACCCCCTGTCACTGCCACCCAACAATCAGCCCCTAACCTGCCCCTTGCGGGCAATCTGATCACCCACCCACACCAATAGATCGCCCGCAGATCCGACATCAGATCACCTCCCAAATCCATTGTTTACATCTATTCTCTCCTCTAAACACCCGCTAATTACCCATCAATCACCCATCAATCACCCCCTATCACCACCTGTCACTTTTACCTATCAGATCAGACCCTAATCTGCCCCTTGCGGGCACCCAATCACCCGCCAACACGCTCAGATTGCCCTCTGACCCCCCCTTATCAATTCGCCAGTGCATTAATTACATCTGTTCTTCCCTGTAATAACCCACTGATCACCTGTCAATCACCTGCCAATCACCTATCACCCATCAATCACCCCCTGTCACTGCCACCCATCAATCAGCCCCTAACCTGCCCCTTGCGGGCAATCTGATCACCCACCCACACCAATAGATCGCCCGCAGATCCGACATCAGATCACCTCCCAAATCCTTTGTTTACATCTATTCTCTCCTCTAAACACCCACTAATTACCCATCAATCACCCCCTATCACCACCTGTCACTGTTACCTATCAGATCAGACCCTAATCTGCCCCTTGCAGGCACCCAATCACCCGCCCACACGCTCAGATTGCCCTCAGACCCCCCCCCCCTTATCAATTCGCCAGTGCATTAATTACATCTGTTTTTTCCTGTAATAACCCACTGATCACCTGTCAATCACCTGCCAATCACCTATCACCCATCAATCACCCCCTGTCACTGCCACCCATCAATCAGCCCCTAACCTGCCCCTTGCGGGCAATCTGATCACCCACCCACACCAATAGATCGCCCGCAGATCCGACATCAGATCACCTCCCAAATCCATTGTTTACATCTATTCTCTCCTCTAAACACCCACTAATTACCCATCAATCACCCCCTATCACCACCTGTCACTGTTACCTATCAGATCAGACCCTAATCTGCCCCTTGCGGGCACCCAATCACCCGCCCACACGCTCAGATTGCCCTCTGACCCCCCCTTATCAATTCGCCAGTGCATTAATTACATCTGTTCTTCCCTGTAATAACCCACTGATCACCTGTCAATCACCTGCCAATCACCTATCACCCATCAATCACCCCCTGTCACCTCCTGTCACTGCCACCCATCAATCAGCCCCTAACCTGCCCCTTGCGGGCAATCTGATCACCCACCCACACCAATAGATCGCCCGCAGATCCGACATCAGATCACCTCCCAAATCCATTGTTTACATCTATTCTCTCCTCTAAACACCCACTAATTACCCATCAATCACCCCCTATCACCACCTGTCACTTTTACCTATCAGATCAGACCCTAATCTGCCCCTTGCGGGCACCCAATCACCCGCCCACACGCTCAGATTGCCCTCTGACCCCCCCTTATCAATTCACCAGTGCATTAATTACATCTGTTCTTCCCTGTAATAACCCACTGATCACCTGTCAATCACCTGCCAATCACCTATCACCCATCAATCACCCCCTGTCACCCCCTGTCACTGCCACCCATCAATCAGCCCCTGTCACTGCCACCCATCAATCACCCCCTGTCACTGCCACCCATCAATCAGTCCCTAACCTGCCCCTTGCGGGCAATCTGATCACCCACCCACACCATCCGATCGCCTGCAGACCCGCAGTCAGATCACCTCCCAAGTGCATTGCATCTGTTCTCTCCTCTAAACACCCACTAATTACCCATCAATCACCCCCTGTCACTGCTACCCATCAGATTAGACCCCCATCTGCCCCTAGGGCACCCAATCACCCGCCCACACCCTCAGACCCCAGCCCTGATCACCTCGCCATTGCATTACTTGCATCTATTCCCCCCACTAATCACACCTTGAGACACCCATCAATCACCTCCTGTCACCCCCTAGCACACCTACCCATCAGATCAGGCCCTAATTTGCCCCGTGTGGGCTCCTGATCACTCGGCCAAACCCTCAGATCCCCCTCAGACCCCCTTCCGATCACCTCCCCAGTGCATTGAGTGCATCTATTTTCCCCTCTAATCACCCCCTGAGACACCCATCAATCACCTCCTGTCACCCCCCTAGCACTCCTATCCATCAGATCAGGCTCAATACAACCGGTCATCTAAAAGGCCACCCTGCTTATGACCGGTTCCACAAAATTCGGCCCCTCATAGACCACCTGTCATCAAAATTTGCAGATGCTTATACCCCTGAACAGTCATTTTGAGACATTTGGTTTCCAGACTACTCACGGTTTTGGGCCCGTAAAATGCCAGGGCGGTATAGGAACCCCACAAGTGACCCCATTTTAGAAAAAAGACACCCCAAGGTATTCTGTTAGGTGTATGACGAGTTCATAGAAGATTTTATTTTTTGTCAAAAGTTAGCGGAAATTGATTTTTATTGTTTTTTTTTCACAAAGTGTCATTTTTCACTAACTTGTGACTAAAAATAAAATCTTCTATGACCTCGCCATACACCTAACGGAATACCTTGGGGTGTCTTCTTTCTAAAATGGGGTCACTTGTGGGGTTCCTATACTGCCCTGGCATTTTAGGGGCCCTAAACCGTGAGGAGTAGTAGTAAACAAATGCCTCAAAATGACCTGTGAATAGGACGTTGGGCCCCTTAGCGCACCTAGGCTGCAAAAAAAGTGTCACACATGTGGTATCGCCGTACTCAGGAGAAGTAGTATAATGTGTTTTGGGGTGTATTTTTACACATACCCATGCTGGGTGGGAGAAATCTCTCTGTAAATGGACAATTGTGTGTAAAAAAAGTCAAACAATTGTCATGTACAGAGATATTTCTACCACCCAGCATGGGTATGTGTAAAAATACACCACAAAACACATTATACTACTTCTCCTGAGTACGGTGGTACCACATGTGTGGCACTTTTTTACACCCTAAGTGCGCTAAGGGGCCCAAAGTCCAATGAGTACCTTTAGGATTTCACAGGTCATTTTGCGACATTTGGTTTCAAGACTACTCCTCACGGTTTAGGGCCCCTAAAATGCCAGGGCAGTATAGGAACCCCACAAATGACCCCATTCTAGAAAGGAGACACCCAAAGGTATTCCGTTAGGAGTATGGTGAGTTCATAGAAGATTTTTTTTTTGTCACAAGTTAGCGGAATATGACACTTTGTGAAGAAAAACAATTCAAATCAATTTCCGCTAACTTGTGGCAAAAAATAAAATCTTCTATGAACTCACCATACTCCTAACGGAATACCTTGGGGTGTCTACTTTGTAAAATGGGGTCATTAGTGGGGTTCCTATACTGCCCTGGCATTTTAGGGGCCCTAAACCGTGAGGAGTAGTCTTGAAACAAAAATGACCTGTAAAATCCTAAAGGTACTCATTGGACTTTGGGCCCTTTAGCGCAGTTAGGGTGCAAAAAAGTGCCACACATGTGGTATTGCCGTACTCGGGAGAAGTAGTATAATGTGTTTTGGGGTGTATTTGTACACATACCCATGCTGGGTGGGAGAAATACCTCTGTAAATGACAATCTTTTGATTTTTTTACACACAATTGTCCATTTACAGAGTTATTTCTCCCGCCCAGCATGGGTATGTGTAAAAATACACCCCAAAACACATTGTACTACTTCTCCCGAGTACGGCGATACCACATGTGTGGCACTTTTTTGCACCCTAACTGCGCTAAAGGGCCCAAAGTCCAATGAGTACCTTTAGGATTTCACAGGTCATTTTGCGGAATTTGATTTCCAGACTACTCCTCATGGTTTAGGGCCCCTAAAATGCCAGGGCAGTATAGGAACCCCACAAATGACCCCATTTTAGAAAGAAGACACCCAAAGGTATTCCGTTAGGAGTATGGTGAGTTCATAGAAGTTTTTATTTTTTTTGTCACAAGTTAGCGGAAATTGATTTTAATTGTTTTTTTTCAAAAGTGTCATGTTCCGCTAACTTGTGACAAAAAATAAAATCTTCTATCAACTCACCATACTCCTAACGGAATACCTTGGGGTGTCTTCTGTCTAAAATGGGGTCATTTGTGGGGTTCCTATACTGCCCTGGCATTTTAGGGGCCCTAAACCATGAGGAGTAGTCTTGAAACCAAATGTCGCAAAATGACTTGTGAAATCCTAAAGGTACTCATTGGACTTTGGGCCCTTTAGCGCAGTTAGGGTGCAAAAAAGTGCCACACATGTGGTATCGCCATACTCAGGAGAAGTAGTATAATGTGTTTTGGGGTGTATTTTTACACATACCCATGCTGAGTGGGAGGAATAACTCTGTAAATGGACAATTGTGTGTAAAAAAAATGAAAACATTGTCATTTACAGAGATATTTCTCCCACCCAGCATGGGTATGTGTAAAAATACACCCCAAAACACATTATAGTACTTCTACTGAGTATGGCAATACCACATGTGTGGCACTTTTTTGCAGCCTAACTGCGCTAAGGGGTCCAAAGTCCAATGAGCACCTTTAGGCTTTACAGGGGTGCTTGCAATTTAGCACCCCCCAAAATGTCAGGACAGTAAACACACCCCACAAATGACCCCATTTTGGAAAGTAGACACTTCAAGGTATTCAGAGAGGGGCATGGTGAGTCCGTGGCAGATTTCATTTTTTTTGTCGCAAGTTAGCAGAAATGGAAACTTTTTTTTTTGTCACAAAGTGTCATTTTCCGCTTACTTGTGACAAAAAATAATATCTTCTATGAACTCACTATGCCTCTCAGTGAATACTTTGGGATGTCTTCTTTCCAAAATGGGGTCATTTGGGGGGTATTTATACTATCCTGGAATTCTAGCCCCTCATGAAACATGACAGGGGGTCAGAAAAGTCAGAGATGCTTGAAAATGGGAAAATTCACTTTTTGCACCATAGTTTGTAAACGCTATAACTTTTACCCAAACCAATAAATATACACTGAATGGGTTTTTTTTTATCAAAAACATGTTTGTCCACATTTTTTGCGCTGCATGTATACAGAAATTTTACTTTATTTGAAAAATGTCAGCACAGAAAGTTAAAAAAATAATTTTTTTGCCAAAATTCATGTCTTTTTTGATGAATATAATAAAAAGTAAAAATCGCAGGAGCAATCAAATAGCACCAAAAGAAAGCTTTATTAGTGACAAGAAAAGGAGCCAAAATTCATTTAGGTGGTAGGTTGTATGAGCGAGCAATAAACCGTGAAAGCTGCAGTGGTCTGAATGGAAAAAAAGTGCCTGGTCCTTAAGGGGTAGAAAGACTGTGGTCCTCAAGTGGTTAATCTTCTGAATTTGAAATAATCTGGAAGCAAAGATTTGTTGTAAATGTGATAGGAAATGTCTAGCAGAATATGTGACAAATGTTATGTTTTATGATTAATTCCTGTATTTACAGAGTGTATAAACCATTTAAAATACAAACTAATGAAATGAAGTACCTTCAAAACAAACATCAATTTTGAATTGATCTTCTTGTAGACTCAATCAGAATTTACAGTTGTACTTAAGAATAATAACTTTTGATGGTCTTCCCATATTTTATATGTTTTATTTAATCATGTATTGCAACTGTAATTATAACTGTTTCAAAATGTCAATTTGATTGATTTTTTTATTGGCTGTTTACACAGATACCTTATTTAAACCAGCAGATATTTTACCACCTGCCCAAACATATTGTTTTCAAACTTTAGAGAAGAAAATAAATTCAAAAGTACTATGTGTGAGTCTCTTTTCTGCAGTGTCAATGAAGTACTTTATATTGCAACCAAGCCCTAAAGGTGAATGACTTGTGCAGGAAACGGGGCTATCATTTTCTGACTGCTGGTGGCATTATTATTATTATTGATTACCATCTACAATCTCATTAGATAACCCCCCTCATTTAAAAAGTGAGACTCTTATGCGTCGTGTCATGTACCAGCAACAGCCTCTTGTTACCAGGAACAGGTAGAAAATAATATTTATTCAAATAAAAAACTTTTCCATTTATAAACCGCTAAAACGTTATAGGGTCTGATGCTATTCTGAGAATCACACATCAAACTGTGTGATATAAATGTTGCATTCGCAATATTCTATTGTGCATAACGCATAGCGTTAAAATTTCGTGATTATTTATCATTTGTGTGTTTTTTCTGTTTTTCTAGTTTTTTTGGCTTATTCCATTGTCATTTGCACACGTAAAAAGCAAAACAGTAACGTTAATTAGTAGTTTTATCTTAACACCAAGTTCCAGCAGGTCTAAAGTGAAGTGTTAAGTGACTTTAGTTTTTGTAATTATAATTTGAAAAGTGCATGTTACCGTTTATGCAGAGTAAGTAATCATTGATCAATGTTAGTTAATTTATATGTGTTTACATTTTTCATAGTTTATGTGATATGGGTAAACATATCCAAAAATGTTGTTTGATGTAAAATAGCATAATCAATAATAAATATTACAAGTAATTAAAATAACAAAATGTATTTTTATTCAGTAGTGTAATTAATGATTGCATTGATATTCTCAGCTGGCTGGATGACATAAATGTAGTGCAACAGTCATTTATTTTTACCTGCAAAGCCACAGAGTTAAGTTCTCTGACAGCCGGATGGAGCCATTTGGATCTGTCTATGCAGAATTTTGCAGGTTACCACGGAGCACAAGAAGGGCTTATTTGCGGGCTCACCCTAGAAAATATCGTTCTCGTCTTCTTTATGAGCATCTTTCTAGGAGAGAGGTTTATGAGCTAACTCGATTAAACCATGTTGGAATACAAACTGCTGACCTACAACCATACTTGGATCCCATATCAAGAATCAATTGGGCAATATCTGGGATGAGTAAGATGCTAGCCTGCCTGCAGTTTCTTGCAAATGGATCTTTTCAGAGACTGGGAGCCCTGACTTGTGGCATGTCTCAATCCTGCTTTAGTCATGTGTTATCCAAGTTTTTGATCGGCATGAGGACTATTACACCCAAATATGTCTGTATGCTTAAAAATACTCAGGAGTTTAATGCTTAGGTGGAGTTCCTAATGTAGTTGACGCAATTGACTGCACACATGTGGCCTTGACCAGTCAACTTGAGCACCTTTTTCGGAACAGGAAATATGGACATTCTATCAATGTGTAGGTTGTGTATTCTTCCATGAGAATACTACATGTGCTTGCGGGGTATCCTGGCTCTTGCCATGATGCCTATATTCGGAACTTCAACCTCTATCATCAGTTTCAGTCGAACACATACCCGGGTGGCTTTTGGGGAAGAACTGTATATTGAACTGTATATTATTGGGGAAGAACTGTATATTAATGTATATTAATGTTTATATATAACAGTGGTTTGCAAAAGTATTCGGCCCTTTTGAAATTTTCCACATTTTGTCATATTACTGCCACAAACATGAATCAATTTTATTGGAATTCCACGTGAAAGATCAATACTAAGTGGTGTACACGTGAGGAGTGAAATGAATATCATACACGATTCCAAACATTTTTTTACAAATAACTAACTGCAAAGTGGGGTGTGCGTAATTATTCAGCCCCCTTTGGTTTGAGTGCAGTCAGTTGCCCATAGACATTACCTGATGAGTACTAATGACTAAATAGAGTGCACCTGTGTGTAATCTAATGTCAGTACAAATACAGCTGCTCTGTGACGGCCTCAGAGGTTGACTAAGAGAATATTGGGAGCAACAACACCAGTCCAAAGAAGACACCAGACAGGTCAGGGATAAAGTTATTTAGAAATTTAAAGCAGGCTTAGGCTACAAAAAGATTTCCAAAGCCTTGAACATCCCACGGAGCACTGTTCAAGCGATCATTCAGAAATGGAAGGAGTATGGCACAACTGTAAACCTACCAAGACAAGGCCGTCCACCTAAACTCACAAGCCGAACAAGGAGAGCGCTGATTAGAAATTCAGTCAAGAGGCCCATGGTAAATCTGGATGAGCTGCAGAGATCTACAGCTCAGGTAGGGGAATCTATCCATAGGACAACTATTAGTCGTGCACTGCAGAAAGTTGGCCTTTATGGAAGAGTGGCAAGAAGAAAGCCATTGTTAACAGAAAAGCATAAGAAGTCCCGTTTGCAGTTTGCCACAAGCCATGTGGGGGACACAGCAAACATGTGGAAGAAGGCACTCTGCTCAGATGAGACCAAAATGGAACTTTTTGGCCAAAATGCAAAATGCTTTGTGTGGCGGAAAACTAACACTGCACATCACTCTGAACACACCATCCGCACTGTCAAATATGGTGGGGGCAGCATCATGCTCTGGGGGTGCTTCTCTTCAGCAGGGACAGGGAAGCTGGTCAGAGTTGATGGGAAGATGGATGGAGCCGAATACAGGGCAATCTTCGAAGAAAACCTCTTGGAGTCTGCAAAAGACTTGAGACTGGGGCGGAGGTTCACCTTCCAGCAGGACAACGACCCTAAACAAAGCCAGGGCAACAATGGAATGGTTTAAAACAGTGGTCAGGAACCTTTTTGGCTGAGAGAGCCATAAACGCCACATATTTTAAAATGTAATTCCGTGAGAGCCATACAATATGTTTCAAACTGGGACAGTACGCATGTGCAGCAGAAGGCTCACGCCCCTGTTGCCATGGTGATGTGTACACAGTTGATTCTCCAGGCAGAGGAAGTGTCAGACACGTCTTAAACTTCTCTTGGGTTTCAGCAACATCAGCACTTTCCCCAAGAGCCAAACAGGAGAAATACCGACTAACAGCTTGTACAATTAGCTAGCTGCCTTGGGGGATGATTTACTTTGTAGGACGAGATCCCCGCACTTAGGCCTTATAGGCTGCCTGTCAAGTGACAGGCAGCCTATTGGGCCAATCAAAGTGCATGGATCTCATCCTACAAAGTCACTGGACCTGACAGGGTCCAGAGTGGGACAATTGGAGCGGCCGTTAGTTTTAAGGGAGCGTAGGTAAGTTAGTAGTGCATGCTATAGCAGTAGCATGTCTACTTTGAAAATGTTACTTGCGCTGTCACACTAAGCTGCGCTGCTTGAGCAGTGTAGCTTAGTGAATCAACCCCTACTGATTCGTCTATGAGCCAGATGTAGCCATCAAAAGAGCCACATCTTGCTCCCGAGCCATAGGTTCCCTACCCCTGGTTTAAAACAAAACATATTCATGTGTTAGAATGGCCCAGTCAAAGTCCAGATCTAAATCCAATCGAGCATCTGTGGCAAGATCTGAAAACTGCTGTTCACAAACGCTGTCCATCTAATCTGACTGAGCTGTGTAATGATCCGCGCTGCTGTCTGCATAGGCAGACAGCTGTTTGACCATTGTTTAGGTCTGAGTGCTGCAGGTCTCTGGAAAAGAGACCTGTCTTCACTCTGTAAGTTTCTGCTGGTGAGGAATTTGCATACACTTGTCATGCAAATTGCTTAGCTGCTTCCTTTGATGGCTTGCAGTATAAATACCTTTTGCTCCCAGAATTCCCTGCTGGTCATGATGGTTTGTTCCTGCTACTTGCCTGGAGTCTCAGCCCTCTGCTCATTGTTGGCTATTATTGCTAGCTTAGAGTGAGTAGATACCCTTTAGGAGTGCTCCTTGCATTCCTGTTTAGTGCAGTCAGGATTGTGTATATTTGTACTGCCTATTCTGTCGTGTCTTGTTCTTGCGATTGTGCTGTCGCCAGCGGTAGCGAATCGTTCTGTCTTTCCTTTGCGATTGTCTTGTCGCCAGGAGCGGTCGACAGGAAATCGTTCTGTCTGTTGGGATCGCATTCACCCTAGCGGTAGTGGCGGTGGTTCCTTCTGTACTCTGTCTGGAAGTGTAGGCCAGAGCTGCGGTTGCTACTGGTTACTCCTTCTGTCTGTCTTGTCTGGAACGAACGCTTGCTGTAGGCTCGGTGAGGTAACCGTTTAGCAAGCGTTCCCGTACTCTACTCATTTTTGTGTTACATTCGTTAGTTAGGGTTGGCGCATTTTGTCTCTGTTGTGCTTTTCGTGCGGAGACCGCGCCATTAGCATGTTTCGTCGCTGTTGCGCTTTTCGTGCGGCGACCGCGCTTAGCGAGTGCGTTTGTTATTTTCCTTGGCGTTCTGATCATTGTTGTTTGCTGTGTCTTTCTCGCTACACTTGTGCTCTGTCTCTACTCGGTCTTGTGTCACTGTTGGCAATCGCCACTCTTGCGATTGCGTTCCCACTTGGTTTCCGCTGTTGTGTGTTCACCGTCGCCGGGTGGCGACTAGATTGGTGGACACACATACATTCTGTCTCTGTGCTCATTCTCTTTCACTGGGGGCTATCTTGCCCTGTATTGCTTCCCTTCGTACAATTCCCATCTGGCATCTGTGGCAGTACAGAGGCTTTGTTCCTCTGCACTCCACAGCTCCATCTGCCGGTGGGAATTCCCCTCTACATGTGCATTGCACCAAAGCTGGGTTCTGTCGTTTTATACGCTTGTGGAGGACTTCTTCTTGTGCGCTGACCACGGAAATAATTCCTCAATCGTTACAAGCTGGAGCTGTTTTGCAAAGAAGAATAGGGAAACATACCCTAAAAGACTGGCAGCTGTAATTGCAGCAAAAGGTGGTTCTACAAAGTATTGAATCAGGAGGCTGAATAATTACGCACACCCCACTTTGCAGTTATTTTTTTTCCATATGTTTGGAATCCTGTATGAGTTTCGTTCCACTTCTCATGTGTACACCACTTTGTATTGGTCTTTCACGTGGAATTCCAATAAAATTTATTCCGGTTTGTAGCAGTAATGTGACAAAATGTGGAAACCGTCAAGGGGGCTGAATACTTTTGCAAACCATTGCATATATATATATATATACTGTATATCCTATACTTTAAAATGCATCAACTGAATGGTTGTGTGTTCCTGGCTGTTTTGAACTGAGCATTAGAGATGGCCCGAACGGTTCGCCGGCGAATGGTTCCCCGCGAACTTCCGGGGTTCGCGATCGCGGGGAAACACTAACTTTTCCGGAAATTTGATTTACTCCCATACTGTATCATAAGGGGGTGATGAAACGCGGAAAAGTCGCTGTCTCTCAAGGCGAGGCGGCTGTTTCCGCGTCCAGCATGGCGTCACAACGCGGAAAAAACGCCGCATGCCGCTTAGGCAGAGCGGCGGAATCCGCATCGGAGGCGGCTCCCGCACTCAGTTCACTGGATACATTGCAAGATAGTACTGGTGTGGCTGGGACTGATAGTCCACCAAGATTCAGACTTACACGCGCGCGAGCACAGAGGCAGAGTTTAAATAGCAGTTAGAAGGGTGTCGGCTGACCAGCTGGGTCAGCTGACAAATTCCACTGCTTTCATTGGACCAGCAATTAGGGAGGTCCTGGAAAGGTCCTAAAGTATATATACTGCTGGTTGTTCACTTGCTCTTTGTCTGGCGTGCGATCACATATGTGGAAGCACCCAGATCCGTAGTCAGATCCGCAAGTGTGCCGGGACCAGCTGGAGCTGTAATCCTACACTTAGCTAGATTTTGTTGATAGCTTAAAGTACTAGTTTGATTGTGATTATTTGTTATGACTTTTGCCTGCCTTGACTACCCTTCTGAACTCTGATCTTGTACCTTGATATTTCTGATACCCTGTTGCCGAACCCCGGCTTGTTTCTAGACTCCGCCTCAGCCTCCTGATTCTGTACCTCGATATTTCTGATACCCCGTTACTGAACCCTGCCTGTACTTAGACTCCGCCTTTGCCTCCTGATCTTGTACTTTATCTGCCCGTGTGTGTACGACCTGGCTTGTCCGACCTCGAGAACCGACCTTACCGTTAGAGGCGGTTCCTCGCTCTGTTAGCGACCTTTCCTCCTGAGGGTCACTTCCAGACATCCTTCCTACTGTCAGTTTGACTCCTCCCATCTTGGAGAGCTCAGGTCTGCAGAAGGAATCTGTGCAGTACTCCTTGCTGCACTGAGGCCTAGTCCTCAAAGTGTTACTGTTATACCAAACAAAACACTCTACTCAGGTGAACAGAGGTTAGCTAGTATATCGGATTATCGGTGAGACTGCAGATCACTTATAATCTGGTATATATCTGTATTCCCAGTGATACTGCAGATCACCGGTAATCAGATCCTCTCTGTGCTTCACCGATCGTTACAGAACGCCAGACCAAATACAAAATGGACGCAAACACTGATTGTCTGGGTGTACTTGCCACTTCGGTGGACAACATCAATCAAGTACTGGGCGCCCACATAACTCTTATTGATGCCCTATCAGGGTCTGTACAAACCCTCCAGACATCAGTGGATCATGTGCGATCCTCTCCTAGCTCTGACATACGTATGCCTGTACCTGAAAGCTTTTCCGGCCACAGATCTGACTTCCGGAATTTTAGGAGTAGAGTATTGTCCTATTTTGAGTTGAGACCCCAATCTTCGGGTACTGAGACCCAGAGGGTCACGTTTATAAAGACTTTGTTGTCTGGCGACTCCCAGTCTTGGGCATATAGCCTGCCCGCCAGAGACAAAGCTCTTACCTCTGTAGAGGAATTCTTTAAAGCTATGGCAGTAATTTACGACGATTCGGACCTTGCTTTGACTTCTGAGCGGAAGCTCAAGCTTTTGCGTCAAGGCGAAGGTCCGGTCGAAGATTACGCGGCCGAGTTTAGGAGGTGGTCAGTTACGGCCAGGTGGGACACTTATGCCCTATTAGATCGTTTCTTGTCAGGGCTGTCCGATGAGGTCTCTGATTTGATGTTAAGCTAGCCCGAGCCCAGAACAGTCGATGAGGCCATCTCAGCGGCCATCCGAATCGACCGCAGGCTGCGCTACCAAAAACAGACCAGGGGTAGTTCCCATGTCAGAGGTGTATCTTACACTACGGTCCCAGTGACTCCACCTCCTACTATTTCACCTTCTCCCGTCTTGCCTCCATCCGAGCCGATACAGATTGCTCGGTCAAAATTGACCCAGGTAGAGCGAAGACGGAGAATGACCGAACAGCTGTGTCTGTACTGTGCTGAAGGGGGGCATATAGTACAGAACTGCCCTAACAAGCCGGGAAGATGCTACCGTTTAGGAGTGGTAGGGGGTAGCACCCTAGGTGCCCGGCTCATACCCTTAAACGAAAAACGTTTGCTCCTTCCATGTATGATTACATGGGGGGACAAATCTGAAGCCACAGAAGCTTTTGTTGATTCTGGCTCCGCGGCTAACTTTATGAGTTCAGAGTTCGCAGAAAAGTTGGGCATTCCGCTCACCCCAGTAAAACCACCTATCCAGGTTACTGCTGTGGACGACTCCCCGCTGCAAAGGGACCGTCCGCTGTCTCAGACACCAGAGGTGGAAGTCACTATTGGGGTTCTGCATAACGAAAGTCTAAGTTTCTTTGTATTACACATGACCACCTCCACAATTGTTTTAGGAATGCCCTGGCTGCAGCTCCATTCGCCACAGATTAATTGGGCTACAGGACAATTAACTAGTTGGTCAGACTTCTGTTCCCAACAGTGTCTAGGGAAGGTGACTTTAGGTCAGACCAAGTTGCATGTGGAGAGGGTTCCCGAGCAATACTCCGAGTTCTCGGATGTATTCTGTCCCAAGGCTGCTGACAAGTTACCTCCTCATCGCCCTTTCGATTGCCCCATCGATCTCCGTGCCGGTTGTATGCCCCCTAGGGGCCACCTGTATAATTTGTCTGGACCAGAGAAAATAGCGATGCAGGAGTACATTCGTGACAATCTAGCCAAAGGGTTCATTCGCCCCTCCCGGTCGCCTGCAGGGGCCGGATTCTTTTTTGTTAAGAAAAAAGACGGAGGGCTGCGACCATGCATCGACTACCGTGGCCTGAATAAAATCACGGTGAAGAATCGTTATCCGTTACCATTGATAGACGATTTATTTACGCAAGTCACCAACGCTAAGATCTTTTCAAAATTAGATCTGAGGGGTGCATACAACCTGGTCCGCATTAGAAAGGGTGATGAATGGAAGACGGCCTTCAACACTCCCGACGGGCATTACGAGTACTTAGTGATGCCCTTCGGGTTGTGCAATGCGCCAGCCGTCTTTCAAGAATTAATCAACGAGGTATTCAGGGAGGTGTTGGGTAGGTTTGTACTAGTATACCTTGACGATATACTAATCTATTCCAACAACCTCCCCGAGCACAGGGTCCACGTTAAATTCGTGTTGGACAAATTGAGGCAAAATATGCTGTATGCCAAGGTGGAGAAATGTATTTTCGAGGTGACCACTGTCACATTTTTAGGGTATGTGATCTCCACCTCAGGCCTGTCAATGGATCCTGCCAAGGTCACAGCTGTCCTGGAATGGCCACAGCCAGTGGGGTTGAAGCCCCTGCAAAGATTTTTAGGTTTTGCGAATTACTATAGGAGGTTCATAAAGGGATACTCCACGATGATTGCCCCTCTTACCAGTCTCACAAAAAAGGGGGCAGATACCAACCACTGGTCTCCTGAGGCTGTGGCAGCTTTTTCTCACTTGAAAAAATTGTTTTGCTCTGCACCCATATTGAGACACGTAGACACCTCTTACCCATTCATTGTGGAGGTTGATGCCTCAGAAGTTGGAGTAGGGGCTGTGCTGTCTCAACGCTCTGGGCTGCAGGGAAGGTTGCACCCGTGTGCCTATTTCTCTCGGAGGTTTTCACCGGCAGAGAAAAACTACGACATAGGCAACCGGGAACTTCTGGCCATTAAATTGGCATTTGAAGAATGGCGCCACTGGTTAGAAGGGGCAGAACACACGATCACGGTGTATACTGATCACAAGAATCTGGAATACATCGAGGGGGCTAAGAGACTAAGTCCCCGACAGGCCCGTTGGTCGTTATTTTTTACGAGGTTCAGATTTATTATCACATACACTCCAGGCAGCAAAAACATCAAGGCAGATGCCCTGTCCAGATGTTTCGAATTAGAGACAGCACAGCCCCCCGCTCCTGAGTCCATCATCCCGCAGAGGCTGGTGTTAGCAGCCACAGAGACCTGGGAGGATTGGACAAAGGTTTTGGGTCCCTTTCAGCAGGATGTCCCTGAGGGAAAACCGGAGGGGGTCTTGTTTATCCCACTGTTTTTTCGTCTACAGGTCTTACAAATGTTTCACGCCCATAAGAGTGCTGGTCACCCTGGTGCTGCCAAAACGCAGGATCTGATTGCCAGGTGTGCTTGGTGGCCTTCTATGGCATCAGACTGCAAGGAATATGTCAGGGAATGTGTGGTATGTGCCAAAAGTAAACCCTCCCGGCAGGCACCTGTCGGTACCTTACAGCCTTTACCCGCCCCGAGTGAACCATGGACCCACTTGTCCATGGATTTTGTGGGTGAGCTCCCCAGGTCTGAAGGCATGTCGGTCATTTGGGTGGTAGTCGACCGCTTCAGCAAAATGGCCCATTTCGTGCCTTTGAAAGGACTCCCCTCGGCCCAAGAATTGGCTGACCTATTCATCGTCCACATTTTCCGGCTGCACGGCATTCCGGAGAACATTGTGTCCGATCGGGGAGTCCAATTTATCTCTAAATTCTGGAGGGCATTTTGCCACCAAATGGGCATGAAGCTGTCTTTCTCGTCAGGCTACCACACACAGACGAATGGGCAGACTGAACGAATTAATCAGTCTTTAGAACAGTTTTTAAGATGTTACGTTGCGGAGGCACAGAATGACTGGGTCAAGTTTCTGGCTTTTGCAGAATTTGCGCAGAATAATTTAAAGAGTTCTTCTTCTGGTTTTTCCCCGTTCCAGATTGTGACAGGGAGGTTGCCCAAGTTCTCCCCTTTGCCAGTTGCCTCTTCTCCGTTCCCAGCACTGGAGGATTGGCAGAGGTCACTCAGGGACAATTGGGGAATTGTTAGAGATAATTTGCAGAAAGCGTTCCAAAGTCAAAAGGGTCAAGCGGACAAGAGACGTTCCATGGAATGGAAGTTTCAGCCAGGGGATTTAGTCTGGGTGTCCACACGTCACTTGACCCTGAAGCAGCCTTCTGCCAAACTGGGCCCCAGGTTTGTGGGTCCGTTTTATGTGACCAAAAAAATCAACAACGTCACTTATACCGTTGATCTCCCCGCCAGCATGCGTGGGGTGAGATCATTTCACGTATCCCTGCTCAAACCTGCAGTCCATGTGGGCCCTACTCCTCCTCCTCCTGTCCTGGTGGATAGTCATCCTGAGTTCGAAATAGAGAAAATTTTGGACTCTCGCATTGTCCAGAACTCGGTACAGTATCTGGTACACTGGAAGGGATATGGCATTGAGGAGAGACAGTGGGTACCGGGGACTCGCATGCATGCGGATGAGTTGAGGAAAGAGTTTCATGCCTTACACCCCGAGAAGCCTGGTAGGAGTTGTCCGGAGTCCACTCCTCGAGGGGGGGGTACTGTGATGAAACGCGGAAAAGCCGCTGTCTCTCAAGGCGAGGCGGCTGTTTCCGCGTCCAGCATGGCGTCACAACGCGGAAAAAACGCCGCATGCCGCTTAGGCAGAGCGGCGGAATCCGCATCGGAGGCGGCTCCCGCACTCAGTTCACTGGATACATTGCAAGATAGAACTGGTGTGGCTGGGACTGATAGTCCACCAAGATTCAGACTTACACGCGCGCGAGCACAGAGGCAGAGTTTAAATAGCAGTTAGAAGGGTGTCGGCTGACCAGCTGGGTCAGCTGACAAATTCCACTGCTCTCATTGGACCAGCAATTAGGGAGGTCCTGGAAAGGTCCTAGAGTATATATACTGCTGGTTGTTCACTTGCTCTTTGTCTGGCGTGCGATCACATATGTGGAAGCACCCAGATCCGTAGTCAGATCCACAAGTGTGCCGGGACCAGCTGGAGCTGTAATCCTACACTTAGCTAGATTTTGTTGATAGCTTAAAGTACTAGTTTGATTGTGATTATTTGTTATGACTTTTGCCTGCCTTGACTACCCTTCTGAACTCTGATCTTGTACCTTGATATTTCTGATACCCTGTTGCCGAACCCCGGCTCGTTTCTAGACTCCGCCTCAGCCTCCTGATTCTGTACCTCGATATTTCTGATACCCCGTTACTGAACCCTGCCTGTACTTAGACTCCGCCTTTGCCTCCTGATCTTGTACTTTATCTGTCCGTGTGTGTACGACCTGGCTTGTCCGACCTCGAGAACCGACCTTACCGTTAGAGGCGGTTCCTCGCTCTGTTAGCGACCTTTCCTCCTGAGGGTCACTTCCAGACATCCTTCCTACTGTCAGTCTGACTCCTCCCGTCTTGGAGAGCTCAGGTCTGCAGAAGGAATCTGTGCAGTACTCCTTGCTGCACTGAGGCCTAGTCCTCAAAGTGTTACTGTTACACCAAACACTACACTCTACTCAGGTGAACAGAGGTTAGCTAGTATATCGGATTATCGGTGAGACTGCAGATCACTTATAATCTGGTATATATCTGTATTCCCAGTGATACTGCAGATCACCGGTAATCAGATCCTCTCTGTGCTTCACCGATCGTTACAGAGGGTCAACTTTGACCCTCTACATCACAGTCAGCAGGCACATTGTAGCCAATCAGGCTACACTCCCTCCTGGAGCCACCCCCCACCCCTTATAAAAGGCAGGCAGCGTCAGCCATTTTACTCACTCGTGTGCCTGTAGTAATTAGAGAAGGGAAAGCTGCTGCAGACTCTCATAGGGAAAGATTAGTTAGGCTCTTGTAGGCTTGTTAGCTTGCTCCTTGCTGATTCTTATTGCTAAAAAAGCACCCCTCAACAGCTCTTTTAAGAGCTAATCTTGCTCTTGTGATCATTTTTTTTTGTGTGTGTGTGTCCCACTGACCCTTATTGCACAGACAGCCTTGGTAATTCCTACTGTGTGCCACTGCCAGCCAGGTCCAGCACATTCAGTGACTACCTGTGTGTGACAGGTGCACATTTTAATACCCATCACTGCATATACCTACCTGCTGTTCACAGTGCACCCACCTACCTACGTGAGTTGAGCACACGCAGTGTCACTGTGCCTGTCTGGTACCTGTCTGTGTGTGACAGGTGCACATTGTAATGCCCATCACTGCATATACCTACCTGTTGTTCACAGTGCACCCACCTACCTACGTGAGCTGAGCACACGCAGTGTCACCGTGCCTGTCCGGTACCTGTCTGTGTGTGACAGATGCACATTGTAATACCCATCACTGCATATACTGTACCTACCTGTTGTGTTCAGTGCACCCACCTACTTACTTGAGTGCACGCAGTGTGATATACCACTCTGTGCATACCTGCTAACTGCACCTGTGTGAGTGCACATTGTATTAGTCAAGTCAGTGCATACCTTTCACTTCATCCCCCCCAATATGGACAAAACAAAAGGCAGAGGCAGGCCACCTGGCAGGTCTGTTCGAGGTCGCGCTGTCGTGATTTTGTGCGGCCCTTGACCAAAGTACAGTGTTCAGAAGAAGGCACGTGCCATCAACCCCCAATATTGTCAGGACGTAGTTGACTATTTAACACAGAACACCTCATCTTTCTCAGCTTCCGCACAGAAGCGTGACATATCTTCCTCCTCCCGCTCTGATTCTGGCACCCCACTTAAAACACAGTCAGCCGCCACCACCAAAGTGCCATCACCCCAGGGCTCAGCGTTGTGGAAATTTTTGTGTGTGTCTGCCTCAGATGAGAGCAATGCCATCTGTACTCTCTGCCACCAAAAATTGCGCCGTGGAAAGACCAAGACCTGCGTAGGGACAACTACCTTACGAAGGCACATGATGAAAAAGCACAAACTGCAATGGGATGACCACCTGAGGAAAAGCAGCACACAAAAGCAAAGCCACACACTGCAGTGGAAGATACCAGGCCGAATTTTTTTCTCAGAAAAAGGCGATACCTAAACTGTACCGTGATGTTGAAAGGCAAGTGGTGACATCTCTAGCACACAGCGTTGGGTCTAGGGTCCAGCTGACCATGGATTCCTGGTCTGCAAAGCACGCTCAGGCCTGCCCGAAGACTTAGTCAGTCCCCACACACAGCATCTCTGCCTGCACGCCGTGTGACTGCCTGCCCCAAGACTAAGTCACTCCCCACATAGCACCTCTGCCCACAGGCCGCTTGACTGCCTTCTCTGCCACCACCAATAGGGTCCAGGACTCCAGGTGGATTCCTGAATTTTTAAGGCCCTGCTAGCAGCGGCCACTATAATAATTTTTCTGGTGCATGTACACGCCTGCCTAATTTTTCTGGTTGCACTGCAGCTGCAACAACAAAACAAAAGGCATGTACATGTGCCAATTCCCCTTCGTGATCATTACCTTGCCGCGGTGAAGGGGCTTGCGTATCACAATGAAGCAATGACCGCCGGCTATATGAGTGTCTCGGGGGGGGGGGGGGGGGGCACACTCAAGATAATAAGGTCATTGCTTCATTGTGGACAGACCATATTTGATCAGCTGGACAGTCACTGTTGTTCTCTCATTGCGCATCATCGTGCACAGCCACGGCAGTTAGAACACAGGGCCAGATCTGACAGTTTGCTGTGTGTGGTTCACAGAGGTTCTCATTGCATTTTAGGAAATAACAACTTTTTCCAACTGCCAAGCAAGCAGTGCCCTGTGTGCATATACGTCAGATTTTATTCAGTGGTGGGGAACGAGCAAGCGGGATGCATATGTGCCTGCATTGCGGGGGGTAGCGGCTGGGACCTAGCGCCCATTTTTAATCGGGCGGGCATTTTTTATAGTGTATATATATATATATATATATACATATATATATATATATATATATACATACATATATATACAGAGAGAGAGAGACACCACATGTACAGATTGACAAAATCTGAATGTTGTATGCCTAATTGCATGTGTTCCTCAATAAGTATGTTGATTGAACTACTAACTGCGAAAGCCTTTTAGCATTCGTTAAGATTTGACACTGAAAAGTGTGTTATGTTATGTTGTTTGCTATCACTATCAATCTGTATACATACATACCACATGTCCAAGAATTCTCGCCATTGATATTAGCAAGAAATGTATGTGTGATGTACGCTATATACGCTAATGCATTTTCGCATAGTGAGCAAAATCAAGTTGTTGAGCTTTAAAGAACATGTGGGTGTGACGGAATTCATCAGTTGCGTGCGTGCCGACGGCTGTTGCGTTACAGCATACGCAGTTCCAGTTGTTGAAAATGTAGAGGTGTGCTTTTATATTTATGTGTTGTGTTGTCTAATGTTCTGCGGCCTACTCTGTCCTTCTCCTGGCTAAAGCATGACTAAATACACAAGTGGCATAAAGGGCTTGCTACTTACTTGTGACTTCCTTCTGCTCCATAATAACATATATTTTTCTCTCGCTTTTCTCCTGCAGTCCTGTGTTCATCAGCAATGAGGGCCGGGCCATACTAAAATCGCATCTGTTGTGTTTTTCGGTGCATGCGGAGAGGACGATGACTGAAAAACCTCAGCCAGTTACCAAGCCTAATTGCTGTTGAACGGAGGACTACAGGAGGACAGCGAGGGACGCGTACATAATTATGTGTCTTGAGTAAGTCACAAATAATTAGCACTTCCTTTATGCCAGAAGTTTTATTTTATCCATAAATGGAGTCCTAAACTCGTCTTTATTTATTATTACATGTTACCATGAGGTATATAATTTGGGGTTTCATATGTTATGTTTTGAGGTAATAACATTTACATATGCTAATGTTGTAAACTGTTAGGGTGATTATTATTTATCTACAGTCTGTAGGATAGTGTAATTTTGTTATTATGTTTTTAATAAGATATGAACTGATTTGTATGGTGCATTAATATTTTACAGACATTCATCTTGAGTTCCTATGACTCCCTACACTCTCTATATGCCAAACGACCAATCGTGTTACGTCTTCAGGACGCTTTGATGCGCCTTAGTGGGCACAGGCATTCCATTGTACAGATCCAGAGCCAGTGGAGTGATTTAAAGTGACGGAAGGGACCTTATGTGGCATGGGTGAAGAGGCGTATTGATTGATGACTAATGTAATATAATATGACTGATGCTTTATTATGGTGTTATAATAATGATTTATCATATTTTTTATATTTTAATTATTTACATCTCAGCCTGGTTAGACTCTTTATTTAAAAATATTTTATGCCAATTTCAAGCAACTTAATTTATAATATTTTTTTTTTACTTTTCTAGATCAATGTGCACAACGTGCATCTTTTGTTCGCTCCTCATCATCATCTTTCTCAAGTACAGAGTCTCAACAAGTATCTGATGATGAACCCTCTGGTGTTAAGCTTCCTCCTGACTCCCATCCTCATTCTCCTCCAGACTCCCATCCTCATTCTCCTCCTGACTCCCATCCTCATTCTCCTCCAGACTCCCATCCTGATTTTTCTCCTGACTCCCATCCTCATTCTCCTCCAGACTCCCATCCTGATTCTCCTCCTGACTCCCATCCTCATTCTCCTCCAGACTCCCATCCTGATTCTCCTCCTGACTCCCATCCTCATTTTCCTCCAGACTCCCATCCTGATTCACAACATTCATCTGGACATATTTTACCTTGTGACTGTACTACTACTTCACACAACATGTACTCCTACACACACAATGTTTCTGTATCCTCATCCTCTTCAGATACTTTATCACAACATGCCACACACGCTTCTTGTGTGTAACACTCATACTCTTCCAGATATTCCATCTCTTACCAATCCTATATCACCTTCCTTACCTGATACCAAGTATACATTATTACAAAATATTAAGATCCAGTCCTCTGATTGGTCCAATATTACCACTACTAGTTACCCAGGCTCCATTCCCTCATCTCCAGCGACTTTGCAACAGCACATAGATCTTACAGTTAAGGCCTCTACTCCTACCTACCCTATTCCTTCCTCACCTTCACACCTTTCAAGTTGCCACAGTAGTAGTATTCAGGGTTTAATACTTACCTGGTTCACCGTACTTCATTCAGGCGGGTTATCACTGCGCCCCTCCCTCAAAATTGCAGCCATGGCAGGTTAAAAAAAAATGATGGCAGATCAGGTAAGTAATCAACCCTGAGAACTCCCCAATCCTGCAGCATTAAGACACAGCCTGGCATGACAGGCTCTGTCTTTTTACTTCAAGTACTCTTTAAAGGCTGAACCACACTGCAGAGTGCTTCAAAGAAAAATTAAGGATTTGAATGCAAGTCAATGGGAGTATTTTTTTAAAAAAAAAATGGCAACATTACCCCCCCCCCTCCCCCAACATCTATCCCTGAGAATACATCCCTCCTCTCTTTAGAAAAACATTGCCCCCATAAAAAACAGTACACTTCAACTGTGAGGGATATAATGGCTGCAATATTTTTTTCCTTTTAACCAATAACAGTTGCCTGGCAGCCCTGTAATCTCTTTGGCTGTAGTAGTATCTGAAACATATGGCTAATCCAGTCAGACTTCAGTCAAGCACTGTTTCAAAGGAAATAAATATGTCAACCTACATGTCCCTCTCAGTTCAGGTGTGCTTTAACCATTTTGGCCTTTTGGACAAGACTGTCACATCCAAAAGGCTGCTGCTGCGCGCTCCTAGGACCGCGCGCTCCCGTGCCGCCCCACGTTAGCCCGGAGATCAATGAATGGGAACATAGTTCCCAATCATTGATCTAAGTCTCCGGTAGAAAGACTGACAGATTCTTATCAGAAGCCGTGGTCTTTCTGAACAAAGAAGAAAAAATCACGCCCTCTTTATACTTCCTGTAAGCAAGAGTGCTCGCTTACAGGATGGAATTAAAAATTGACTGTGGCCATCTTGTGGCTAAATAGTAAAATTACATGTACATACTGTGAGAATCTGCTCAGCTGCCTGTGCAGACAGGCAGCTTTTTGACCACTGTTCAGGTCTGCATTCTGCAGGTCACTTGAAGAGAGACTTTTTGTCAGTATTGCAGCTTGCTGCTGAGGAATTTGCATACATTCGTTATGCCCCCTACCTGCCTCCTGTGATGACTGGCAGTATACAGGTTGGGATTACCCACAGTCCTTGGCTGGTCATTCCTTTAGGGTTTGTAGTAAACACTCCTAGAGAGTGTCAGCCATGCTACTTCTTGTTGAAGTTATCTTAGAGTAATTTCTGGAAAACTGCATTAGGCAGGTTTCCTTAGTGCAGTTAGGCTTGCTTATCTGTTTGTTTGTTCTGTTGCGATTGTCCTGTCCCAGCGGTGGTCGACAGGAAATGGTTCTGATCTCTGTTCTTGGAGTATAGCTGGTGCAGCGGTTGCTACCAGCTATCTCTTCTGATCTGTCTCCTTGGATCGCGCTAGCCACTTTCCGCTAGTGCTGTGGATCCTTCTGTTCTGCTACTCTGAACCTGGATCGCGCTAGTCACTTTCGCTAGTGCTGTGGATCCTTCTGTTTTGCTACTCTGTACCTGGATCGCGCTAGTCACTTTCGCTAGTGCTGTGGTTCCTTCTGTTCTGCTACTCTGTACCTGGATCGCGCTGGTCACTTTCGCTAGTGCTGTGGATCCTTCTGTTCTGCTACTCTGTCTGCCTGGATCACACTCGCCTTGCGCTAGTGCTGTGGATCCTTCTGATCTGTCTTCCTGGATTGCACTAACCGCTAGCGGTAGCGACTGTGGATCTTTCTGATCTGTGTTTCTGCTTGGAGCACACTTGCTCTGACGGAAGAGCGGTGGATCCTTTCTGCTTAGTTCCTGTTTCACGTTTGTCTGTCTTGTCTGATACGAACGCTTGCTGTAGGCTCGGTGAGGTAACCGTTAAGCAAGCGCTCGCGTTTTCTGTTTCGTGTTTGTCTGTCTTTGGTTAGTTAGGCGTGCTTGTCTCTGTTGTGCGTAACACGCGGAGACCGCGCACGAACGCGTGCACTGTTGCGAATGAGTGCGGTGTTCGCGTTCAGCTAGCGTTTGTTATTTTCCTTATCTTTCTCTTTGTATGATTTGCTGTGCCTTTGCTACCCTTGTGCACTGTCCTGCTCAGTATTGTGTCCCTATTGGCAATCGCCATTCTTGCGATTGCGTTTCCTACTTCGTTTCCGCCGTTGTGTGTTCGCCGTTGCTGGGTGGCGACTAGTTAGGTGGGCACACATTAGTTCTGTCCCTTTGCTCTGTTCCCTGTGGGCTATCCAGCCCTGCCTGATTGTACCTCATCCTGGATCTGTACAATTCCCATTTGGCATCTTTGGCTGTGCAGCGGCTGTGTTCGCCTGCACTCCACAGCGCCATCTGCCGGTGGGAATTGCCCTCTGCGGGTGCATAGCACCTAGCCTGGGTGTCCTCAATTATACGCTTGTGGAGAAAATCCGCCGCGTCAGCGCACGTCTGGTGCGCTGACCACGGAGACGATTCCACAATCGTTACACATACATTTTTTTTTTTAACACAAAACACAATAAATTACATTTAAAATGAACTGTTTACCTCCCACACTCCAAAAATACTGAATAAAAACTGTAACTAAAAAAAAAAATACAAAAGTTACAATTAAAAAAAAAAACATAAATTGTTACCTAAGGGTCTGGACTTTTTAATATGCATGTCAAGAGGGTATATTGCTAATATTTTTTTAAAATTATAAGCTTGTAAATAGTGATGGATGCAAAACTGGAAAAATACACCTTTATCTCCAAATAAAATATTGGCGCCATGCATTGTGATAAGGGCATAATTTAAATTGTGTAATAACAGGAACAAATGAGCAAATTAAATGTGTAGGTTTTAATTATGGTAGCATGTAATATTTTAAAGCTATAATGGCTGAAATAATGATTTATTTCCATTTTTTCTTAATATTCCTGTTAAAATGCATTTAGAAAAAAAATAATTCTTAGCAAAATGTACCACCCAAAGAAAGCCTAATTGGTGGTGTAAAAAAAAAAAAAGATATAGATTAATTAATTTTGATAATTAGTGATAAAGTTATTGGTGAATAAATGGGAGGTGATAAGATGAAAAATGCATAAGACGCATAAGATGAAAAACGACTGAAGGCTGAAGTGGTTAATGTCCCCTGATGTCCTTGGTGTCAGTGGTGGCACATAAAAGTAAAAATAATGTACTCATCCGGATTCCGGATATCCGGGTAACCCGGATATCCGACCTTCTTTCAGCTATCCGATTCGGATTCAGATTCCGGATTTCTGTGCAAATCTGGATAGCTATCTGAAGATAGTTGGCAGGCAATCCGGATATCTGTGGATATCCACAGAAATCCGACTATTGAGATACTGTAACTAAGGAGATGACATCATTGAGCCAATCAGAGGGCTCCCAGCAGAAGCCCTAGCAACCAATCACAGAATGGAACCCTGGCCAGCCCCACCTGACCTCATTGAGCCAATCAGAGGGCTCGCAGCCTAAACCCTGGCACCCAATCACAGAAAGGAACCCTGGCCAGACCCCCTGTATAATAAGTAGGTCTGCCATGATGAGAAATATCGTCCTTGCTTGTGAATGTTCACTGAGAGACATGCTCCAGTGCTGCTGGCCTAGCAAGTGCTGTACACAGTGATAACCCTAAAGCTGTTCAGTGATTAACCCCTTCACTATCACTACACTATTGTTATATTGTTAATTAGGTACAGCCAGCTAGCTTGATTTCATTCAGTGAGTGACAGTCAGAGTGTGTGCTGCAGGGCTTGCAGCAGCTGCTATGTGTCTGTGTGTGTGCTGTGCACAGACCAGGCCAGCTGCTGCCTGCTGGCCAGCTAGCCTTAGCTACAGTATAGGTTAGGTTAGGGAATAGGATTACTGTGTTATTGTGTAGTTAGTACTGTAGTACTGCAGTCAGTGCCAGTAGTTGTTAGAGTAGTAGTACTACTGTGTTAGCTTACTACAGAACTGCTGTGCTGCTGAGCAGTACCAGTGTGACAGTTAGTGTCCTCTCCTCTGCTGTCTGACTGTCACTCGGCACTTGGCACGTGGCACTTTGCACTTGGCACATTGCACTAGACACGTGGCACTTGGTACGTGGCACTTTGCACTTTGCACGTGGCACTTTGCACGTGGCACTTTGCACTTTTGACGTGGCACTTTGCACTTTGCAGGTGGCACTTTGCACGTAGCACTTTGTGCCATAGTTAGGTCAGTGCATGTCATCAAATACCAATCCATGGCCTCTACCCCTCCATCATGAGGGATGGAGGTGTAGAGGCTTTCCACATCCTTAGTTACCTGGAGGACCCTCCCTCTAAGTTCATGCCCTGTAATTTATCCAGAAACATTGACGTGTCACGTAAATATGATGGTAAGGCTTGGACTAATGGTTGGAGGAGACCATCAAGGAACTTGGCAATGGGAACAAAGATAGAACCCACCCCTGCCACAATAGGTCTTCCCGGAGGTCTGTCCAAACACTTGTGGATTTTTGGTAATATGTATAAATGAGGAGTAGTTGGATGTTTCTCCCTTAAAGTGAATGTTTACCAGTAAAAAAAAGAAAAAGTCAGATACTCACCTAAGGAGAGGGAAGGCTCGGTCCTAATGAGCCTTCCCTCTCCTCTTCCGGTGCCCGGTCCCGTGCAGGATCCCCCGTGGCAGTATTCGACCAGTTCGGTCAAATACTGCCACTTCCGCATGCCTTCGGGAGCTTTCGGAGGTCTTCGGGAGCACTCGGGCTCCGGATGACGCGGCCGCTCCATACTACGCATGCGCGAGCGCCCTCTATGACGCACTCGAGGGTACGTAGTATGGAGCGGCCCGTCTTCGGAAGCCCGAGTGCTCCCGAAGACCTCCGAAGTCCCTGCGGCGGCGGACGCGAACGGGGGAGCCAGCGCAGCACCGAGGGCACCGGGAGAGGAGAGGGAAGGCTCATTAGGACTGAGCCTTCCCTCTCCTTAGGTGAGTATCTGACTTTTTCTTTTTTTTAAAGGTACCCATTGGCTTTAAATACCTAAATAAACCTGCATCGATAAGACCTGTTTGCAATGCAGAATTTAATATACCATAAATTTTAGCTCAAATCATTAACACAGGGTCATATGCTATAGGTTCATAAGCCTCGGTGTCCGCCAGTTGCCAAAACACCTTGGCTTCATACATGAAGGTGTCCATCACAACTATGGCACTGCCTTTGTCAGCAGGGCAGACCATAATGGCAGTGTTATTCTGTAACATGCCTATTGCCCTACGTTGAGCGGGAGTCAAATTGCATTGGACCCTATAAGCACCATGCTGAAAGTTTTCCTCCAATTTCTTGAGATCCTCCGGGACTTTACTGATGTAAGTATCGATAATCGGGTGGCTGGGTGGCACAAAGTCACTCCGATTTCATAGACCCAAAGTCTTAAGTTCAAATTGTCCATCAACTGGAACCGATGTATTGGGAAACTGTGGTATGATAGAGAAAAAATGTTTCAACTTAATACACCTAAAAAAACGGTACAACTCTTGATCCAAATAAAAAAAATTAGGAAAATACAAAGGGGAATATGACAGGCCTAACTTCAGAACTTCCACTTTATCCACAGACAAGGGGTATGAGGAGATATTGATGACCAGGGAGTCTCTTACTTCCATGGTTTCAGTACTCTGGGGCTCAATGGTGGTTTGCCTTTGCCTGCGCTGTCACCCACCCCTTCTGACCCTCCCATGGCTCCCACGTTTGGGAATGGATCTCTGTAGCCTGTACTGGAGGCTTCAGATATAGGGTCCCCTCAAGAACCCGAGCCAGGAATTCTGGGTTTCCACCCTCGTGGAAGTTTACCCCCCTTCGGTCCCGGGTGTCGTGGGGTGGGTTGCTTCTGCCAGGCATAGACCTATCCGGATGTATAGTCCGCTCAATCCCGTGCAAACTTGCCCCTCTTTTCACTCTGTACTGCCTTGATAAAGTCCTCCATTTTCTTGCTCGGAGTATCGATGCATGTTTTGAACTCATCCGGAGTCATGTTGTTCTTGACCGGTGTAGTCAGTAGGTCAATTTTGGCACCTAGGAGTGGTAATTCTTGATGGATGCGTACAATTGTGTGTAACATCGCGTCGAATGACACTTTATTCCAGATGCAATCTCAAACCTTAGTAAATGCCACATCCTGTGGAAACTTGATGGGAGCAATCTGAGAACTGATAGCACATGGAATTGTTCTCACTCTGCAATATTCCTACAGGGTTTTTGCATGGAGACGAAGGTTAGCTCGTCGTCTTTTTACAGTTTCCAATTCCCTCTGGAATGATTTTACATCGGGAGCCTGCAGGAATTCAACTTCACCTTCATCCAGAGCCAAAATCTTAGAGGCTTGTTGTTCATTGTAGTAAAAAATATTAACAGTAGCTGTCTCAGTCATCTTCTAGCAATGGGCTTGTTTCACAAAGCGGTGCTAACTGTTAGCACTCTTGTGAAAAGCCCCTTATCACGCCAAAAGATGCTTAGGGCACGCTAAATAGCACATGCGCGCAAAGTCATGCACACAAAACTTTGCGCGTGCAAAGTCCAATGTGCTCGAAACGTCGCATCGTAGTGCGACAAAAACGGTGCACCCAATGCGCCTATAAGAGCGCATTGAGTGCGACCTTAATGTTTTTGTAGCATCGCGATGCGCCGTTTCACGCGCACCGGTCTTTATGCGCACAAACTTTTGCGCACTGGACTTTGCGCACGGCATGATTCACCTTTCTGCGGGCTAACTACTTAGCACCCTAGTTAGCACGCCCAAAGCCTTTAGGCGTGCTAACTAGGTTAGCACCGAATAGTGAATCAGGCCCAATGTGTTCACTCACAGAGACACTCCATGCAATAGTAACAAATTAAGTGAGGAGCACCAAGGCACAAGGTGGTGTGCCATGACCCCGTCCCAGTGTCTTTTGGGACCAGTGAAGTCAAAAGAATGAATGGGTCGGCACCACCAAAATGTATTAAAGCTCTTTTAATAGGTCATGAGACAGCAGTGACAGACGCTGTTTTGGGCTAACAAGCCCTTTCTCAAACTGTTTTCAAGATATGTGAGCACACACTGACACCATGTATTTATACACCCACTACTGTGGGTGGGTGCACAAATGGACCTGATGGGGAACTTTAAACATGTTTATAAGTCAAGAAATCACTCACCATCTGTGTAGATACACAAAATGCCATGCTGCAGCCTCAAACGGCACTGAATCGCACACTTCACTAGTCCCAAGAGACATTGGGACGGAGTCGTGGCCATGGACGTCCGCAGAAAATTTTCCAGGGGGGGCAAAAAGGGGGGGAGGAAAAAGAGCAGCGGAAAATTTGGGGTGCCGTTGGGGCTACGTCATGGGGCGCGCCGAAAAATGGGTGCGGTCATAAACCAAAATGTGGGTGTGGTTGTGGGTGGAGACAAGTTTACATGAACTAAGCAATGGTGGGACATTAGATTAGGATAGTGGTGGCGAACCTTTTGGAGGTCGAGTGTCCACACTGCAAAGTCATTTTACTATCACAAAGTGCTAACAGCAATTTAAACTAAATATAAACGTTTTAACTCATACATGAACATTATGGAAAATCCAAGTTGAAAATAAACTGTGAAGATAAACAATTTCATACATCCTACTCCTGAAAAGTGTATTCTTTTTTTAGAACCTCCCAGTTTCATTTTCTGTTTTAAAAAGCGGAAAAAGTAGGTTTAATGCTATTGTCTCATATGATGATGATTCAGCTTTTTCCATAGTCTCGCAGTTAGCAATCATGTGACCCCCAACAAGACAAATTCAGCAATCATGAGGCCCCCAACAAGACAAATTCAGCAATCATGAGGCCCCCAACAAGACAAATTCAGTAATCATGAGGCCCCCAACAAGACAAATTCAGCAATCATGAGGCCCCCAACAAGACAAATTCAGTAATCTTGAGGCCCCCAACAAATCATGAGGCCCCCAACAAGACAAATTCACCAGTCATGAGGCACATAAATAGACAGCATTTCACATAAATAGGCAGAATGCCCCCTTAATATGGTAGCATAATACCATAATAACACTCAATCTGACAGCAGTGGTTCCCCAAAAATAGGTAGCCCCAGGTCTATAGGTGTCCCCAGAATAGGTGGCCAGCGGTATAGATGTCCCCAGAACTGGTAGCCAGGGATAGAGATGTCCCCAGAACAGGTAGGCAGGGGTATATGTGCCCACTATATGTAGCCAGAGGTATATGTGCCCAGTATATGTAGGCAGGGGTGTATGTGCCCAGTATATGTAGGCAGGGGTATATGTGCCCAGTAAATGTAGTCAGGGGTATATGTGCCCAGTATATGTAGTCAGGGGTATATGTGCCCAGTATATGTAGTCTGGGGTATATGTGCCCAGTATATGTAGTCAGGGGTATATGACCCCAGTATATGTAGCCAGGGGGATATGTCCCCAGTATATGTAGCCAGAGGTATAGATGACCCCAGTATATGTAGTCAGGAGTATATGTGCCCAGTATATGTAGCCAGGGGTATATGTGCCCAGTATATGTAGGCAGGGGTATATGTGCCCAGTATATATAGTCAGGGGTATATGTGCCCAGTATATGTAGTCAGGAGTATATGTGCCCAGTATATGTAGCCAGGGGTATATGTGCCCAGTATATGTAGGCAGGGGTATATGTGCCCAGTATATATAGTCAGGGGTATATGTGCCCAGTATATGTAGTCAGGGGGATATGTGCCCAGTATATGTAGTCAGGTGTATGTATCCCAGTATATGTAGGCAGGTGTATATGTCCCAGTATATGTAGGCAGGTGGATATGTCCCAGTATATGTAGGCAGGTGTACATGTTCCCAGTATATATAGCCAGGGGTATATGTGCCCAGTATATGTAGTCAGGGGTATATGTGCCCAGTATATATAGGCAGGGGTATATGTGCCAGTATATGTAGGCAGGATTATATGTGCCCAGTATATGTAGGCAGGGGTATATGTGCCCAGTATATGTAGGCAGGGGTATATGTGCCCAGGATATGTAGTCAGGAGTATATTTGCCCAGTATATGTAGTCAGGGGTATATGTGCCCAGTATATGTAGGCAGGGGTATATGTGCCCAGTATATTTAGGCAGGGGTATATGTGCCCAGTATATGTAGCCAGGGGTATATGTGCCCAGTATATATAGCCAGGGGTATATGTGCCCAGTATATGTAGCCAGGGGTATATGTGCCCAGTATATGTAGGCAGGGGTATATGTGCCCAGTATATGTAGGCAGGGGTATATGTGCCCAGTATATACAGTATAGCCAGGGGCATATGTGCCCAGTATATGTAGGCAGGGGTATATGTGCCCAGTATATGTAGGCAGGGGTATATGTCCCCAGAATAAGTAGCCAGGTGTATATGTCCCAGTATATGTAGGCAGGGGTATATGTGCCCAGTATATGTAGGCAGGGGTATATGTGCCCAGAATAAGTAGCCAGGTGTATATGTCCCAGTATATGTAGGCAGGGGTATATGTGCCCAGTATATGTAGTTGGAGGTATATGTCCCCAGAATAAGTAGCCAGGTGTGCCCCAGCGGGAGGGGAGCAGCGCAGAGAAAAGGGAAAGCTATGTGCTTTCCCTCTTCTCTCCCCTCCGGAGTCCGGAACGAAGTGTGCAGCGGCTGGGCAGCGGGCGGAACTTACCTCGTCTCGTCCAGACCAGAGTGCGGCACCAGAACTTCCGGCGCAGGAGTGAGACGAGGTAAGTCCCGCCCGCTGCCCAGCCGCTGCACACTTCGTTCCAGACTCCGGAGGGGAGAGCGAGTCAGGGAAAGCCTCCTAAGGTGAGGGAAGGGGGGAGACGTCTGCCCTTCCCCGCTGTCCGCACATAGCTTTTCCTCTTCTCTGCGCTGCTCCCCTCCTGCTGGCTGCACGGGCATGCGGCCAGGGGGGGCAGCAGGCGCCCATGGTCGTGGCACACCACCTTGTGCATTGGTGCACCTCACTTCACTTGTTACTAAAGGACAGACAAACAGACAGGCAGAAGGAATGTTTGCCATTCGAATCACTGCCCCAGCAATAGCAAACATCCACACAGGCACAAACAAGTCAAACAGGAAGGAGTGTAACTAATAGCAACCGCAGCTATAGTCACATTCACAGGATGAGAACTAGCTGGAATGCAAGCCGGACTAGAAGGACTATGAAGTCCACATGATCAGAACTAGCTGGAGCACTAGCCAACCACACCATAGTGATGGCTGTGTCCAGGACTAGGATAATGATGTTCACAAGCAAGGCTAAACAAGGCAAGGCAAGACAAGGTAATTCTTGATTCAAACATGGACCCCAGCAAGCAGCTAAAACAAAGCTGAATGCTATGACAGGCAAGGTGTGATAGGAGGACACTTTTCTATAAGCAATGAGAGCAGGCATGCAAATGCCCACACAGTTGAATCGTAATCACTCAATTCTGTGCCAGTCTGATTGAAGGCTACAGGTTGACTGCAGATGGGAAAGACTCTCATTACAAGTGCATGCCATATTATGCAGCAACATGCATGTAGGAAATTCAGTGCTGTCTGGCTGCAGTTCAACTGCAGCAAGTCATGATAGCATCCTGAGCTGCTCTGAACTGCAGAACAATTGCAGATGGCAATTACACTCATTGCAAATGCCATCAAAACCAAACAACCAAATGCATGCAGAGAAAATCAGAACTCCCTGGTTGCATTTCCTCTGCAACCAACAGGACATGATACAGGAGAGATCCTGACAACTTTATTGGTCTGAGGAGCTTAGCTGTTGATTGACACTGACCATCTTTCATGGTTATCTGATTTGCTAAGATGTTCCTTGGATTAGTCACATTTTTAAATGTGCGATGTACTGTAGAAATTTGTTAAATAAAGAGATTTTCTATTTTTGGAAGAATCTCCTGGGGGGTGGTGGTCCTCTGTGGAAGTCTGAAATAGGTCCGACCTTGTGCTCTACTGAACTGACATGCACCTCTTTTAGGGCTGGTTCACACGGGCATTTTTGTGGCGTTTAAGATGCAGGGTTTTAGTAGCGGCATTTTTGGTATCTATCGTCATCCCAATGAAGTGAATGGGAGCGTTTAGAGCTGGCTTTTGCAGGCTTTCATGAAAGCCTGCTGGTACATCCCGGGAAACAATTGCAGAGACCCAAACTGCTAGCCTTGAAGGCTTCCCAAAAGCCTTCAAAAGCTAGCGTCTTGAACGTGGCGCTGAGTGAAAGCTCTGCAGAAGCACATGTGAACTAGCCCTTATGAAGTTGGGGGGTGCGGCCTGGAGACCACTGGTGAATAACTAAAACAAATGTTTATGACATTTTAGGTGAAAATCTAGAATGTGTACAGTTGTCATCCAATGTTACTTTTCTTTTAGCAATTTAGACGGATAAATCCCCACAACTTTCGCACGGCACCACTCAGAGGCAGCCTTTGGGGGGGCAAGTTGGGCGATCGCCCCAGGCCCTGCACCTGAAGAGGGCCCCGCATGTCATGTCCGCCATGTCCTGCTAATTTTGGTGGTGGTGAAGGAAAGGTCTACAGAAGTCTAGCTGTTTGTGTACTGAGCAGTGTGTCATTTACAAATACTCAGATCTTCTGATTTTGTTTTATGCACCTTATATTTTGCATCGACCTCCCTTGTATTGCTTAGGTTTTCATCTTCAGTATGCTTTACTGTACTATGCCATTTGCATTTTTGTAATGAATTTCTGCACTGACATGAAGCTTGTCAAATGTCAGATTAAGGTAACATGCAAGAGCCTTAGCCTCAGGGCCGCAGGGGCATTTAGGTAATTTCCTATGGTGGTTGGCTTAGTGGCCTTTAACAAGTTTTTAAACAATAATAAAGCATACTGCATTAGAGGTGGACAAGCCTGTGAGTGCGGTGGTACAGTACATGGCCTACACTTATGGCTCTAGGCCCCGCATATGACACTCGCCCCAGGCCCTCTAAGGGCACCTCTGGCACCACTCATTTGTACATACAATCTGTACATGAAGGCAACTTTGTATGTATGGAACATTGTAACTTAAGTCGTTTGTAAGTAGAGGATTGTCTGTACATTAAAGGTAACCTGAAGTGAGAGGTTACGTTTAATGTACAGGTGCGGGACTTCTGTGCTTATGCTCTGCCTCTAATACTTTAAGTCACTGGCCCAGAATAAGCATGTAGATCAGATTCTTTGACTGTGGTCTGATTCCACTGGCTACATGCTTGTGTGTGACTCAAAAACAACTAAAGCCAAAAACACTCAGTATGACAGCCAGTCAACTGTATTCCTTTCCCTACCGGTTCCCTTTATCCTCCTGAGCGGTATGCCCGACACTGTGTCAGGCAAGGAATTTATGCTGAATGTGGTATGCCCGACACAGTGTCGAGCAGGCCACTCAGGGGGTTTCCCTAGCTACAGGAGCCCCACTGTGTGTGTTAGCTAGGTGCAGGGGCTACTGTACATTATAGGCAGCGTCCGTAACTGTGGGTAGAGTGCCCCCGATCCCCCACCAATCCCCCGATGCAGCCGCCATACATATTGAGCCTCGTTCCAGCGAGCACCCCAGCCGGGCTGCACAGCGCCACATATCTTCCGGTATGCAGAGGATGTGTACTGAAGTCATGTGACTTCTGACGTCAGATGTCACATGACTTCAGCCCTGATCCTCCCCATACCGGAAGATATGCGGAACTGTGCAGAGAGACTGGAGCGCTCGCTGGAACAAGGCTTGGTATGTAAGGCGGCTGCATCGGGAGGATTGGGGGGGATCGAGGGGTGGGGGGCACTCTACCCACAGTTACTGCCGCTGCCTATAATGTACTGTAGCCTCTGAACCTAACTAACATACACTGTGGGGGCTCATGTACCTAGCTAGCCTATACTGGGAGATTAGAGGGGTTGGGTTGAAGGTCAGGTCACTATACCTAAACTTACTGATGCTGCCTATAATGTACAGGAGCCCCTGCACCTAACTAACTTATACAGTGGGGCTCCTGTACCTACTTAGCCTATACTGGGGGACACCTGTACCTAGCTATCCTATACTGGGGGCACCTAGACCTGCTTACCTACCTACAATAAGCTGCGGGGGATTTTGAAGGCAGATGGGCACCACGCGGTGGGTGACACAAGACAAGTAATGTATAAATGCACACACGGGAGTACATTTTTACATTGGGGGCAAGCGACGAGGCAACGGGAGCAGCCAATTCCCGAGCGATTTCATGTTGAAATGTATCGGGAATCAGTCTGCGGAGTATGGGCAACCGACCGATCTGCAGCTTGGAAGTATAAATGATCAGAGATTTTGGGGAGTAATTTTGAAATTTAGCTTAGATTTTTTTTGTTTCAAGCTTTTTTTGAACTAAAAATGTATACTAGACTCCTGCCAGGGCCGGCGCTACCATAGAGGCAAAGCGGGCAATTGCCCTAGGGCCCCAGACCCTGTAGGGACCCCCAAGGTGTCTCCCCCAACTTAAAGAGACTCTGTAACAAAAATTTCATCCTGTTTTCTACCATCCTACAAGTTCCTAAACCTATTCTAATGTGTTCTGGCTTACTGCAGCACTTTCTACTATCACCGTCTCTGTAATAAATCAACTTATCTTTCCCCTGTCGGATTTGTTGCCCTGTGTCTGAAAGGCTGCCAACTCTTAAGTGTTGTTGATCTGTTACGCACACTCCCGTGTGTGTTATTTTTCATTAGGCAGCCTCTCTGCTCTCTTATCTTTTACAAGCTGGATAAATTGTCCTCTGTTACGCTGTGAAAGGAGCTGGCTGCCTGGGCTGTCACATGCTGAGGAATTACAGACACCGGACAGAGCTGTCTGCAGGAAGAAACAATCAGTCTGTCACTCTTCAGTGGGTGAGAGCTGCAAGGGGAAGAAGGTAAACACACAAATGATCTATTGAGATTCAAAAGGAAGACTGTATACAGCCTGCTTGTGTATGGATGTATTTTCTATGTGTGGACATACTGTACATCAACCTACTTCCGGCATTGCCAATTAGCGGGCATGCGTTTGTAGCGCTCGCTATGCTACGCTGATAAGGCGTGTTAACTTTGATAAGGCATGTTACTGCTGATAATGAGTGTTAACTCAGATAAGGCATGCTATTTGACTTAGTGAATCAAGCCCTATGAGTGCATACACACATCCAATTTTGATTGGCCAATGATTCACCAATTTTACCACTAGTACCTACAAAATATGTTCATCGTTTTTAAAGTTTGTTGTCCCTTATTACATGGGGTTGGAAAAATTGGCCACTCTCTGACCAATCAAAATTGGATGTGTGTATGGTGCACCCTTAGACCTGAGTAATAAATTGTGCCTGCAATTTCCTCCCTGTCAGGCTTGGTGGTATATTCTCCACAGTCAGCACGACATGCATAACCTGACGTGGAGGAGGTACACACGCTAGCACAAGGAACCAGGATATACCCAGTTTAGTGGAGGAGAGGACTGATTCCAACAGGAGATGTGGCGCACAGAGCAGGCGTAGATCCGAACAGCCACAAACAATCCTTTCACTATAGTGGCTCAGCGCAAGGTAGCGCTGAGCGCATAAACCAGAACTCATAAGATCAGGACAGGAACAGAATGAACGCTTGCTTAACTAGTCACTGCTTAAGTGACAGCACGCGTCTATAACAAGACAGACTGGAATGAGGCAGCCAATGCGATTGCAGCGGTGGTGTGCCTCACAAGGACAGGACAGAATAGTCAGAAAATAGAGTCAAAGAAGGCAGACATAATACACACAAATATACAATAGGTATGATTTCCTAGCGTATTATAATTACAGCTATCGATGAACTACAAACGACTAACTGACATGTATATATCGGCGATAAACCGATATATGACATAAGCAAGGAACACTAACTAAGAACTGGAGCAGGACTAGGAAGGATTCTCTACTTCTATGCAGAAGTTAGCGCAATCCACGCAAGGTAACAGGAACAGGACTGAACTAGCTAAGCACGGGTGATCACGATACGTGCAACCTACCAAAACATGCTGTAAGCTGACTGACTGAACACAGGATATAAACAGTTCGTGTACGTATATATCAGCGACACTGATGTATTAACGTAACACGAATACAAGGAAAATAACAAAAGTGCTAGTATGCGTATATATCGGCGATGAACCAATATATGATGCAAGACAAGCAAAGTAACAAATACAGATAAACAGGAGCAAAACTAGAATGACTCACTGACTCCTACGCAGTAGATCAGTGCAGTCCACATGAATTAACATTAGAACTATGAACACAGTCTGGGGCCAGAGCAGCAGCAAGGCAGGCTTATGCTGAAGCTATGATAGCCCGTGGAGCCCTGCAGGAAGCAGATCTTTATACTGAGGTCATCCAATGGGAGCAGACATGCAGATTCCCACACAGGTGAATGGTAACTATTCAATCCTGAGCTGGCCAGAACTGCAGAGCCACTGTAGATGGAATCAGCAACTAGTTTGAGTGCAAACCAAACTATGCAAGCAAATGCATGTAATGACATAAAAAACTGCTTGTCTTCAGTAAAACTGCAGCCAGCAGTACATGCTGCAGACGTGATCATAACACTCCCTCTCTAAGCTACTGCCATTATTCAGCTGTTGCCATCTCTAGTCATGTGACACTTGTGACAGAATTAGTGAGTACAATCCATCAAGTGAATCCAGTCTATGCAGAGTGTACAAAGACTATAAACACAGCCATTTCTACGGGCGTGCGAATAGTGTGATCGCCAGATTGAGCGGCAGGAAGGGTGGCGCAGCAGCGGGAGCAGGCATAGCGTAGTTACAACTCACCTTCCACGATGCCCCACAGCCTCTTTTTTCTTCCTATTTCCGGTGTCGGTCCCGTTGGTAACAGTGTCCCCTGTGATGACAAGCAGTTACCAAAGTGCCAGATGCAGGAAACAGGAGGAAGAAAGAGGCTGTGGGTGTAACTACACTATGCCCACTCCCCCCGCTGCTGTGCCTATGCTGGAGGCACCTACCTATCTAACCTATACTCGGGGCACCTACCTATCTAACCTACCTAGCCAACCTATACTGGGGGCACCTATCTATCTAACCTATACTCGGGGCACCTACCTATCTAGCCTATACTGAGGGCACCTACCTATCTAACCTATACTCGGGGCACCTATCTATCAAACCTACACTGGGGGCACCTACCTATCTAACCTATACTCGGGCACCTACCCATCTAACCTATACTGGGGGAATCTCCCTATCTAACCTATAATGGGGTAACCTACCTATCTAACCTATACTCGGGGCACCTACCCATCTAACCTATACTTGGGCACCTAGCTATCTAACCTATACAGGGGGGCAACTATACTAACTACCTATATTGGAGACACCTACCTAACTAACCTATACTGGGGGCACCTACCTATCTAACCTATTATGGGGAACCTACCTATCTAACCTATACTGGTGGCAACTATACGTTCTACCCTATTCTGAAGACCCCTACCTAGCTTACCTATCTAACCTATACTCGGGGCACCTACCTATCTAGCCTACACTGGGGGCACCTACCTATCTAACCTATACTCGAGCCACCTACTGATCTAACCTATACTGGGGCACCTACCTATCTAACCTATACTGGGGGCACCTACCTATATAACTTATACTGGGACAATTATACTGACTACCTATATTGGAGGCACCTACCTAGCTAACCTATACTGAGGGCAACTATGCCTGGCTACCTATACTGGGGGACCTATAGCTGGCTAACTGTACTGAGGGCAACTAGACCTGGCTAACCTATACTGCGGGCACCTATAACTGGCTCCACGGGGAGGGGGGGGATTTTTACATCCTTGCCCTGGTTGCAATTTAGTCTAGAAACTGCCCTGACTATAAATACTTTACTAAAACTACAAAATATTAATTTAAATGAAACAATGATTACAAGGCACCACTCTTCACTTTGCCAAGCTTGTGGAGAGTTTTTGGAAAGTATGTGTGCTTATTGTCTTATTATATAATCAATCACATTCCTGTTTCATTGGCAAATCAGGGCTGTAAAATGACAGTTGCGAGTAGGATAAACATTTTAGCACAACTAACAATCATTTTCACATACAGTGAGGAGATCATAGCAGAGGACTGACTTCCTGTGCTGATGTTTACCACATAGATTTAAAGCATGAATTATTAAATACAGACAGCAGAAAAAGAAAACAGATCGCTGTCAAGTCCTTACAATCACTCATTACCACTGTGTATGCATTTACCTTGTTAAGCACATTTCATTATTCTATGTAATTATGTATTGTTGAAAAACATCCCAACTTGATAGGGCAGACTTAATTGGTGCTCTCATACACTGGATAACTAATTGCATCACGGTACAAAAAAAAATAAAATAGTAAAATGTGTTTACTAAATAAAGCACCGTGATTATTTTCCATTGATTTTAATACAAAAGCCTATCTCCCATCCCCTATGTAAATAGCCTGATCCATTTTCCCCCGAATTCTTGTATTTTTGGATTGTGTCCATCACTAGAACTTATGCTTCTTTCAGTCTCCAGGAAATTTAACATTTCTGATATCAATTCTGCCAGGGTTGGTGAAAATTCCTTCTTCCAGTTTTTAAATATTACCTTTCTAGTTACAAGAGCAAAATACTGTACTTAAAGAGACTCTGAAGTCTCCTAAAAACGAGTTTTTTACTTTAAAAACCTCTTTAACCTAATTGCCCCTCCTAAAACGCTGCATCCCTGCCGCTGACAAAGCCATAAATCACCCCAAATTACCTGAGGGACATCACAGGGCTCCTTCCGCATAGAGGCAGAGCTTTCAGCTTTCAATTGCAGCTCTGCCTCTACACGCGTCTATCAGAGCGGATCGCCACCTCTCCCCCACCTCTCTCAGTCTTCCTTCACTGAGAGGGGCAGGGGAGAGGCGGAGATACGCGCTGATAGATGCGCATGGAGGCAGAGCTGCAGCTGAAAGCTCTGCCTCCTCCAGCAGCAAAATCCACAACCAAGAAAGTAGTGGATTTTGCGGAGGTAATTAGGGGTGATTTATGGCTTTGTCAGCGGCGGAGATGCATCGTTTTAGGAGGGGCAATTAGGTTAAAGAGGTTTTTAAAGTAAAAACCTCGTTTTTAGTAGACTTCAGTGTCTCTTTAATTAAGGTATGTCTCTCAGTCTCCTCTTTTATCCTACACTGGCCAAAAAGGGCCATCATTGGATTGAATTGGCACCTGAGTTCAGTATCGCTTCTAAAGATATCAATATTCCCATCGACGAAGCCCAGAGCTCTGCTGTGACCCGGCTACTCACCATTGCCAACTCACTTGGACTTGTACAACACGCCAACACCCCCACTCACACTGCAGGTCACACTCTCGACCTTTTATTCACCAAATCCACCACCATTGCAGACCTTGACATCGCACCCTTTCCACCCTCAGACCATCACCTTCTCACCTTCAACCTCCTCACGGAAGGCACCTCCAAATTAGCCACCCACCCACCTGGTCGATGGCAGCGAGACCTACGCAAGCTCAACCCTAGTGTCCTTGCTGACCCCCTCCATGCCCTCTCCTCCACTCTCCCCACCCTAACCTGTCCTAATCTTGCTGCAGCTCAGTATCGCCAAACTCTCTCATCAGCCCTAGAGAAAGCTGCTCCACCAATATTTCGCCACAACCGACCCCCTAACCCCCAGCCCTGGCGCACTACCCATATTCGCATCCTCCAGAGGAAAACACGCGCCACTGAACGGAAATGGAGAAAAACTAGACTTAACCAGGATTTCCTACAGTACAAGACCAACCTGCTGCAGTTCCACACTGCCCTTGCTCATGCGAAGCAGGAATACTTTACCAAGCTCATCGGAGCACAAGCTTCCAACCCCCGGCGTCTTTTTGCCACCTTCAACTCCCTGCTTAAACCCACCCCCCCACCCTCCGTTTCCTCCCTCTCTGCCACAGATTTAGCCACCCACTTCACCAACAAAATTGTCTCCATCCGCCAGGAAATATCCAATCTCCAATCTTCACCTCCCACCCCCTCCCAACCAGCTCCTCCTCCACCCTATCCTCCCCTCACATCCTTCACTCCTACTACCACCGAGGAAGTCAACCACCTACTGCAGACTTCCCATACCACTTCTTCCCCCCTTGACCCCATCCCTTCTGACTTACTCCAGCCTCACTTCACGGAATTGGCCCCAGTCCTCACTACCCTGTTCAACCTCTCCCTATCCTCAGGCACCTTCCCCACAGACTTCAAGCAGGCCACTGTACTACCCCTGCTCAAGAAACCCTCACTCGACCCCTCGCTACCCTCCAACTACCGTCCTATCTCCCTCCTCCCCTTTGCCTCAAAACTCCTTGAGCGTCTGGTTCACAAACGCCTGACCCAGTACCTCAATGCCAACTCACTGCTAGACCCACTCCAATCTGGATTTCGGCCTGCCCACTCAACTGAAACTGCTCTCACCAAAGTGGTCAACGACCTTGCCTTAGCTAAAGCTGAAGGTAAATACTCCATTCTCCTCCTCCTTGACCTGTCAGCAGCTTTTGACACAGTAGATCATCCCCTACTTCTCCAGTCCCTCCAGTCCTTGGGCATTCACGATCTCGCCCTGTCCTGGCTTTCATCCTACCTCTCCAACCGCTCCTTCACGACCACCTTCAATGAGTCCTCGTCCACCCCCAACCACCTCTCGGTGGGAGTCCCCCAAGGTTCGGTCCTTGGCCCCCTACTGTTCACCCTATACACATCCTCCATTGGCAAGGTTATCTCCTCCATGGGTTTTAACTATCATCTGTATGCAGATGACACCCAGATCTACCTCCACACCCCTGACATATCCACCACTACCATGGACAAGGTCTCCTCCTGCCTATCCGCCATCTCCTCCTGGATGTCTGCTAGGTTCCTGAAACTAAATCTAGACAAAACGGAATTTATGATCTTCCCACCCCGGCCATCCACGAACCTCCCAGATGTGCATGTCACCACACTACCATTCGCCCTACCTCTCAAGCCCGCTGTCTGGGTGTCACCCTGGACTCCGCACTCTCCTTCACTTCCCACATCCAAAACCTCACAAAGTCCTGCAACTTCCACCTTCGTAACATCTGTAAGATTCGACCTTTCCTGACCTCTGCCACCACCAAACTCCTCATCCATGCCCTCATAATTTCCCGCCTTGACTACTGCAATGCCCTGCTGTCTGGTCTCCCTATGACCCGAACAGCCCCACTGCAGTCCATCATGAATGCGGCAGCCAGAATTATCCACTGCTCCCATCGCTCCACCACGGCAGATTCCCTCCTAGAATCCCTCCACTGGCTTCCTATCCAGTCCAGAATCAGATTCAAGATACTGTGTCTGACCTACAAATCTGTCCACAAAACCTGTCCAACCTACATTTCCGATCTTACTCAGAGGTACACACCTAGCCGCTCACTCCGCTCTCCCAATGAACTTCGCCTAACCGCCCCCCGCATCACCCAGTCCCATGCACGCCTCCAGGACTTCTCAAGAGCTGCTCCAACACTATGGAACTCCCTACCTCCACCCATTAGGGCAGCCCCCTCCTTCAACATCTTCAAGAAAGCCCTCAAAACTCACCTTTTCACTCTGGCCTACTACCCCTCACAAGTGCTCTAAACCTACAGCTGAACTCTGGTCCCCTACCATTCGTGTCCTTACCTCTCCCTCTAGATTGTAAGCCTTTGGGCAGGGTCCTCCTCCTTTTGTGTCCTACCTGATCTGGCACCTCCATTACTGTGAACCCATGCTATGCATCTGAGTGAACATAACTTGCCTAATCTCCATGCTTCATCCAGTGACTGACTAAGCATTACCTTGTACTAATACTGTGCTGTGTGATCTGGTTTTCTTGTATTCCTGTATTGTCATATTGCTGTATGTCACCCCTAAATATTGTCTGTAACCTAAATTAATGTTCAGCGCTGCGTAATATGTTGGCGCTTTATAAATACAATAAATAAATAAAGAAGAGCTTAATTTCTTTCCAGAATAAAACAATCTGTATATGTATATTTTAAATACTCCACATGCTACTAAAGATGTCATGCCATGAAATTGTATTTACAGATCTTGGGCAGGTCCATGTTTTTGATGATCTCAACCCTTAAATACTCTTTCTCATAATTGGATTCACCTGTGTATGTAAGTGAGGGGTCACTGAAGTTACCAAGCCAATTTGAGTTCCAATAATTAGTTCTAAAGGTTTTGGAATCAATAAAATGCCCAAATTTATGCACCTGCCTAATTTTATTTAAACAATTATTGTGCACTTTCTGCAAATCCAATAAACTTTATTTCACTTCTCAAATATCACTGTGTGTGTCTCGTATATAATATATTTAACTGACACTTTTATTGTTGTAACAACCAACGATTTATACAGGAAAATCAAGACAATTAACAAGGTTGCCCAAACTTTCGCATCCCACTGTATGCGTGTGCTCCTGCCGAAACTGACACAGATGTGATTGGTAAATGGGAACATGTGTTCCCTTACCCAATCAAAGTGCTTGTAAGTCCATGATCATTCCTGTAACAAAAACTGCCTGTGTGCTCTGAATCCAGTTCAGAGCACAAAGCATAAAGTGTGTGGGTACATCTAGTGGTAAAAACAAAACATAAAAAATACACATTTTACACTACATAAACATAAATAAATTAACCCCTTTTTTCCCATTCCCCCATAGTTACCATAGTAAAACACTACTTTAAAAAAATGACAGCATTTAAAAAAATACATAAATTGTTACCTTAGGCGGGACTCAACTTTTTTAATATGAATGTCATGGCATATTACTGTTATTTCACCAAATAAGGGCTTGAAATTATTGATAGGGTACAGTGAGAAAACAAAAAAACACAAAAAAAATTCCCCTTTATTTCCAATAAATATATCATCACCATACATTGTACTAGGAAGGATCTAGTAAAGCACCTCTCCTCTTGTGTGCAGTTGATGTGTCTTGGTCAGGTCTGGCAGCACCCCAGAACAATCTTGTGTAGAAAGGTATCAGACCGGTACCATCTGTCGTATTAATGCTCTTTTATTGATTAACGTTGCAATACAGCCATAATTGGGATGTTTCGAAGCTCCAGCTTCTTTCTCCAGCTAGGCTGAATGTCAAATACATCATAAACCCTCACCAATGCTTTATATAGTACACATATGAAGGATATAGCCAATAGCGTGGGTACATACCTCTCAACCAATCACTACGGTCCATACCAAGTCGGACCTGATGGGGAACTATGCTACTGGTATCCCATTGGACTCCCTTATGTGGCCACTCCTCTCGAAGTTTAAATCGGCTGGCCCCGGCGGCTATAGCCACTTCTATGTGCCGGCAACTACCCCTGTCTCAAACATCTGCCCACCACTCAGCGGACCTGATGGGAGACAGTGTGGAGTCATGTGAGGCGGCGTGACGTACCCCGTCATCATCGCCCACTCCAGCCGGCAACCAATGACGAGAGCCCCGAAAGAAACACATTGTGTGAGCACTCTTCTATGGCTGACATGGAGGATACCAATATGGAGGCCCTCATACTTTCCTACACAACAGAGGAGGCATAAAGAATTATTTCTCAAGTATCCACGGAAGTAGCCTATCTCAATATGGAAGATGATAAGGCGATATGCAAACAAGTTACAAAGATTGCCAAGATCTATATCCCATTTGAGCTACATGCTAAGACTCTAGCGGAGTACTATAGAACCAAGCGTGTTCCCAGAGAAATGCGGTCAAATGTAGCACCGATAATGTTCCCTACTGATCAGGTCTTTTGCCAAAAATGGAGCCTTATATGGAATAAAGCATCTTTTGATGCTAGGGTTCTCACAACAGAACGATTACAAGAGCAGTTACCTAAACTGGCTACACAATGCCAGAAACTTCAGGAGAAATTACAAACTCTAATCTCCAAAGAAAAGTATGATCGTTTTAAGATGGAACTTATTGTCATACTGGAAAGTCATCAGAAACAGATTGAGGCTACAAAGAGAGACAAATATCAATGTGATACACAGGATTACACCTCGGGGTATGTGTACCAATGGCAAAGAACGGTCCAAAGTAGAAGACCCATACGTAGACCACGTATCGGTGGAGTTCATGGTCCTTTACAAATGAAATCTCGACAGGATTCCTCAGATTTTTATACGAGTTCCTCACAGGAGGACCTCTCTGATTATCCATCAAGTGCAGTAGGAGGCGCAGGGGCGGGTGGAGGCGAAGGCAGCATCAGAGAACGACTCACGTCATGTCAGACCAAACCATACAAGAAAACACAGTGGTAAACATCTCGTCAGTGGTCCTTACTCCTGCACAGCTATCTGCACTCAACCATGGACTGTCTTTTGCACCAGTGCACGGTCCAGATCCACTAGAAATTTATGTTGACCTCCAAAGATTTTTTCGGTCCATCAAATAGAAATACTTTTTCTCCACTCCCAGGAAATTTCCATCAATGTTGCCCACTATTGACACTGATCATTTGAAATTACAAGATACTGCCCTGAGATTGAAAAGTAATTTTCAACCACCTTCCTGTCAAGTTATGGACATCTTTATTAAGAAAGTTCAAAATGAAATTGATACCTTATTGCGCACAAATAGAAAGAAAGGTTTTACAGTGTGTAACAATATTACAAAATCAGAAAGAATGGCCATCAGTAAATTGGCAGAGAATTCTGCTTTAACCATTAAACCAGCGGACAAAGGTGGAGCTGTTGTGGTGATAGACTCTATGATGTACCGGCAAGAAGTGTTAAGACAGCTCTCTGATCAGGCTACGTACCGATTATTACAGAGGATTCCTTAAAAAGAACATACAATCTAGGATTGCAATTGTTGTGAAATCCGCGGTGGACAATAATATAATTGATATTAAACTGGCTAATTTCCTTATCCAATCACACCCTATTACTCCAGTACTATATGTATGCCCAAAAATACATAAGAGACTAGATAACCCCCCCCCCCCCCCCCAGTAGGCCAATTGTTGCTGGAGTAGAGTCAGTGTTTGTACCTATTGCTAAATATTTGGACAAAATTCTAAGACCCTATGTAATATCGCAAAAGTCATACTTGCGGGACACTCCAATGTTTTTTAATATCTTGCGTAATCTGCAGCCAATTTGTGGGGATTGCCTGTTGGTGACGATGGATGTGGAGAGCCTTTACACCTCTATCCCTCATGATGGGGGTGTGGAGGCTGTCCGCTACATGTTATTGACTGCTTTGGATTATACCAAGATGCAGATTGAATTTGTGTGTTCCTTGCTGGAAATTGTTCTGACATGTAATTATTTCTGATTTGAGAATGAATATTATATGCAGATTAGGGGTACGGCGATGGGGTCGAATGTGGCCCCGTCCTATGCAAATATTTACATAGGCGTTTATGAGGAGATGTACATCCATTCAAACAAGTTGTTTCAAACATATGTCCTACAGTGGTTTCGGTATATAGATGACATCTTTTGCATATGGGCAGGACCACATTCGACCCTACAAGCTTTTGTCTCAGAGGTGATGGAAAAATGCCAGGAGATCAAACTCACAATACATAGCTCTGAGGAGCAGGTTAGTTTCTTGGATACTCTTGTAATAAGGAAGGAAAATCGATTGGTCGATGATCTCTATGTTAAGCCCACGGATGTGAACTCCCTTTTCCATTATTGGAGTTTCCATCCTAGGGCTACTAGGAGATCGGTGGCAATTAGTCAATTTCAAAGGGTACGGATGATTGCGGATGAAGGAGAGACTAGAGATGCTAGGATGGAGCAAATGCATGTTACATTTTTTAAGAGAGGATATCCACCAGATGTTGTGCAGAAAGTACGTGATAGGAAGTTAGGAGAGAAAGCCTCTAATAGATTGTATAAACTGGCTAAAAAAAAATTCCTTTCATCACTAGGTATAATACAGCCAGTTATGGAATAGCTAAAATTGTTAAAAAAAACACTGGTATCTATTATCTGAGAGCTTTCCACATGTACATCATTTTGCTAACCCACCATTTTTTTTCCTATAGAAGGGCTCACAACTTACGTGATCGTTTGGTACATGCAGATATGCAGGAAGCGGCTGGAGGATCTGGCCTCTCACGTAGGGGTACTTTCCCATGTCTGAATTGCGTTCACTGCAACTCAGTTTACACAAAAAAAGCATCCAGGGTCTAGAAACCAGGCAACGACGACTAAATATGGCAAAAATATAAATTTATTTAGAGGATGTATCCCAATTCAAAACAATAACACTTCACCAGCGTGGCTGGGAGGGAAACATATGTCAAATATAAAACATTGAATAAATATTAATCACACAGTGCAGGAGGAAATAGATGTCCACATCGAAAATGAATGACATACAATTGTGTCCAATTGTCATAACACTAACCAACAACACAGCCTACCAAATGAGGTTACCATAATGTATATCAATATATATGGCTGTTAGTGAAAAGATAGTAAAAGATGAAATAACATCCTCACCTCTCAAATGCACTGCCCCACTCAGCATCCGCCGGCTAAGGTGAACTCACATGTATCGCACCTCCTAACAGTGCTTCTTCAGAGATAAACATTAAAAGCAAGGATCCGCCATAAATACCGTGCTGGAAACGCCGCTAATCGATACAGGAGGCGTGGCCACGCCCCCTGTGCTTCACTCCGCTACGCGACCTCTCGGTCGTGTAGACTGAGCGGCGCACACCCGATGACGCTGTATGCTCAGGGTCAGTGCATAGAGCGGCTGGCGAAATAATGAATAAAGTTTGCAAAAAGCCATATAAAGGAGAAAGTCGCCATATAAATAGTATGAATACCAAAAAAGATATTAATAGTAACGGAAGCAATTTGGTCATCTGCATACACATATCAAATAAATGCCATCTTGTGGCTAAAAGATATATTACACACAGATAGTCATAATGAATTTGAACAAACATGATTCAAAGAGCGCATAGGACCTCTAGTGGTTAATAATTAATATGCAAGTGATGTAAACAATACACAATGAATTACAAGAAGAAGAGGAAATACAAAAAAATTATTTAATATATATAATAAGGTGCTAATCAAAAGTGAAGAAATTGATCATCAATGGTAGGTATATATATATATATATATATATATATATATATATATATATATATATATATATATATATATATATATAAAGTGTCTTGTGCTTGAAATTGATTGAAGACTCATAAGTGAAGGCAGGTAAGCGCGTCCCATCTTGTGCCAATTACAAGATGCAATAAATCTTGTTAAAAAAAACACAGGCAAAAAACAATGAATAAAAAAGCCATCAGTACAACAAATGTGAAGAGACCACTCAATGTACGCAACCATACTAGAGCTGCTTCCAAATATATACCACTACTCTGTATATATAACCATCAACAAAGTGATAAAGTGCAAATGTTGTGCAAATAACAATATTCCAGTGGTCAGTACTTACCACCGACACACTGGAACAACCTAAAGATATACAATCCAGTGTCAGTACGCACTTCTGACAGCTGGAGAGAGAAGTGCAAACTCTAAACGTGACAAACCACACGTGATCATCCATTGTCGTACTCACAACGACAAGAACGAAAAAAAGAAAAAATGAAACATATTAAGGTGCAAAGAGTTAGGCCTGGTGCACACCAGAGGAGTTTTTCTGAGCGTTTTGAGTTTTTAAATCTGCTGCTAATGTTATCCTATTTGTCTGTGCACACTGGAGCAATGAGGTTTTGTAAAAAACCCCATAGCATTACATTGGGAAGAGCTTTTGAAACCTCTAAAAGCTCTTCCCAATGCAATGCTATGGGGTTTTTTACAAAACCTCATTGCTCCAGTGTGCACAGACACATAGGATAACATTAGCAGCAGATTTAAAAACTCAAAACGCTCAGAAAAACTCCTCTGGTGTGCACCAGGCCTAAGAGTGTATGTGGACAAATGGACAGATGATTGTGTCTCTCCACTATACAACACCAAAAACACATGCCCTAGTAACAACCCCATAAAGAATGAATACATAAAAATAAATTCATTATTCTTTACTCACTTGCAAGGAATGCGCGTATATCAGTATGGAGGTGAATTGATATCTCGATTCACAATTCAACCTAAGGCTATTCATGTCAACATAATGGATATTTATGATACACCTGTCAATAACAAGAAGTTTATTTAGCATGAATTGCACTTACAAACATGAAACACAAACCAGGAAGAAAGCAGTCTATTGAGGCAAAAAACATGAAAAACTGGCTTCTTCATTTAGACCCTTTGGACTTCTCGTTTGTAACCTAAATATCCAACGTAGTTCAGAACGTAAAAGTTTATTAACAACATCACCACCCCTAATGTCAGTCCTAATTGTCTCAAGTCCACAAAATAACCAATCCCTAAGGGATCCTTGATGTACATTGAGTGCATGAGTGGCTAATGTCGTAAGTGTTTTTCCTCATTCCCTATCTCTGCCAGCCAATTTAACCACTGACTGATACTTCTGTAACGGAATCTTCAAGACATTCTTCGTTTATTGTGAGTACGACAATGGATGATCACGTGTGGTTTGTCACGTTTAGAGTTTGCACTTCTCTCTCCAGCTGTCAGAAGTGAGTACTGACACTGGATTGTATATCTTTAGGTTGTTTCAGTGTGTCGGTGGTAAGTACTGACCACTGGAATATTGTTATTTGCACAACATTTGCACTTTATCACTTTGTTGATGGTTATATATAGAGTAGTGGTATATATTTGGGAGCAGCTCTTGTATGGTTGCGTACATTGAGTGGTCTCTTCACATTTGTTGTACTGAAGGCTTTTTTATTTATTGTTTTTTTTTTTTGTTTTTTTTTTCAAGATTTATTGCATCTTGTAATTGGCACTAGATGGGACGCACTTACCTGCGTTCACTTATGAGTCTTCAATCAATTTCAAGCACAAGACACTTTATATATGTATATATATATATATCATTTTCTTCACTTTTGATTAGCACCTTATTATATTTATTAAATAATTTATGTATTTCCTCTTCTTCTTTTAATTTATTGTGTATTGTTTACATCACTTGCATATTAATTATTAACCACTAGAGGTCCTATGCGCTCTTTGAATCATGTTTGTTCAAATTCATTATGACTATCTGTGTATAATATATCTTTTAGCCACAAGATGGCATTTATTTGATATGTGTATGCAGATGACCAAATTGCTTCCGTTACTATTAATATCTTTTTTGGTATTCATATTATTTATATGGCGACTTTCTCCTTTATATGGCTTTTTGCAAACTTTATTAATTATTTCACTAGCACTGACCCTCAGCGCACAGCATCATCGGGTGTGCGCCGCTCAGTCTATACGACCGAGAGGTTGCGTAGCGGAGTGACGCACAGGGGGCGTGGCCACGCCTCCTGTATCGATTAGCAGCGTTTCCAGCACGGTATTTATGGCGGATCCTTGCTTTTAATGTTTATCTATGAAGAAGCACCGTTAGGAGGTGCGATACATGTGAGTTCACATTAGCTGAGAGGGGCAGTGCATTTGAGAGGTGAGGATGTTATTTCATCTTTTACTATCTTTTCACTAACAGCCATATATATTGATATACATTATGGTAGCCTCATTTGGTAGGCTGTGTTGTTGTTGCTTAGTGTTATCACAATTGGACACAATTGTATGTCATTCATTTTCGATGTGGACATCTATTCCCTCCTACACTGTGTGATTAATATTTATTCAATGTTTTATATTTGACATGTGTTTCCCTCCCAGCCACGCTGGTGAAGTGTTTTTGTTTTTAATTGGGATACGTCCTCTAAATAAATTTATATTTTTGCCATATTTAGTTGTGGTTGCCTGGTTTCTAGACCATGGATGCTTTTTTGTGTAACTTGTGGTAGTACAGTCCATGGATATGGATATGTCTATATTGCTCTGCTTTTTGATATTATGCACTGCAACTCAGTTATCAGAGCAGAGGAAATAATTCACCCCTACCGGGGTACAAAGTTTGAGATCAAGGGATGTCACACATGTGACTCTGCATTTGTAGTGTATGCCCTAAAGTGCCCCTGTGGGCTTTTATATTAAAAAAAGACTTTCATCTCTTAAACATGCCATACATGAGAAGCTAGTGGATCAAGCCGTGCCTTATTATTTTGTTCAGGCTAACCACAATGTTAGTGTAACGATTGGTGTCAGCACACAGAGAGAATCTGATTATGGATGATCTGCAGAATCACCAATAATACAAGTATGACTAACCTCTGGACACCTAATGAAGTGTAAGTGTTTGGTGTAACGGTAGGCTATCTCCCGTGAGGCGGGAGACACAGGCAGCTCGGTCAGGAACCACCTGAGGGGCAGGTGGCCCTCGGCTTTGCAGGGACTATCTCCTTGAGAGAGGGAATAGAGAGAACCTGGCAACCAGTGATACTTGGTGATCACATAACAGACTGTACTGCAGCCAGGGGACTCCAGAGGAGTAAAGGCCACTGGCTGCTAGCAGGCCGGACTCTCTGAGGAGCAGGAGTCCTAATAGCTAACTGACACTTGGTGGAATAGTGTCACAGCTAGTACAGATAGACTGAGCACTCAAGGGATGAGTGACAGCCTGGAGGGTTGGGCAGCCCAGGTCGGCAACACACGAGCAGATAAGGTACAGAGACAGAAGGCTGATTCGGTAACCGGGTACAGGCAGGGTTTGGCAACAGGTAGGCAGATATGCAGAGGTACCGAATCAGAAAGCAAGAGAGAGGTCGACAGAGCAAATAGTCATAACAGATATAAAGCACAGTCCTAGTCTGAGGTGTGAGGTCCTTGGTCTCGACAACCAGGAACTAGTCTAGAGAATAACTCAGCAATGACACAGTAATCCTAAGCTTGGGTGTGAGGTCCTTGGTCTCAACACCCCGGAACTGGTCTAAAGTATAACACAGTAATGACACAGTGATCCTAAGCTTGGGTGTGAGGTCCTTGGTCTCAACACCCCGGAACTGGTCTAAAGTATAACACAGCAATGACACAGTGAGCCTAAGCTTGGGTGTGAGGTCCTTGGTCTCAACACCCCGGAACTGGTCTAAAGTATAACACAGCAGAAATCTGGCTAAGTGTGAATTCCCAGGTCCACGTGGTTCTAACACACTGTGGGATCTGACTGAGGTCTGAGTGCTCACACGTAAGTATTCGCAACGGCAGACAACCAGAGACTGACCAGCAAGATCTATATATACTGCAGCGCTCCTCTGCGCCGCCCTGTGCCACTCAGCCAATCAGTAACCGCGCTGGAATCAGCTGATCGACCTGATCAGCTGATCCCTCTCCTACTGGCATAAAGGGCTTGCCTTCTTGCGCCCGTGCGCGTAGCTCTCCATCCGTGTGCACTAGAAGGCCCAGGCAAACTAGACGCATGCTGCTGTGCGGAAACCGCCGGTCTGAACGCGGAGACAGCCGCCCCGCTGCCAGACCGCGCGGCGGCATCTCTGCAATCCATTACAGTACCCCCTCCTGAGGAGTGGACTCTGGACACTTCCCACCGAGCTTCCCAGGATGTGAGTCATGAAATTATTTCTTGAATTCTTCCGCATGCATGCGACAATCTGGCACCCAAGTTCTTTCCTCCACACCATATCCTTTCCAGTGGACCAGATACTGCACAGAATTCTGCACTAATCGAGAGTCCAGAATCTTTTCAATCTCATATTCAGGTTGATCATCAACCATCACAGGGGGGGGAGAGGCATCCACATGCACTGTCGGCTTCAACAGAGACACATGGAATGATCTCACACCTCGCATGCTGGCTGGGAGATCAATTGCATAAGTGACATTATTAATTTTTCTGGTCACTGGGAATGGTCCTATGAATCTAGGACCCAGTTTGGGTGACAGTTGCTTCAGGGCCAAATGCCGAGTGGACACCCACACCAAGTCTCCCAGAGAAAATTTCCACTCTACGGACCGCCTCTTGTCTGCCTGTTTTTTCTGGGTCTGGAAAGCTTTCCCCAAGTTCCTCTTAACCATTCCCCAAATCTGCTTCAAAGCCCTCTGCCAATCCTCCAAGGCTGGGAATGGTGTAGACGCCACAGGCAACGGGGCAAACTTGGGTGATCTTCCTGACACTACCTGGAATGGGGAAAATCCTGAGGAGGAACTTTTCAGGTTGTTGTGCGCAAATTCCGCAAACGGCAAAAATTTTACCCAATCGGACTGAGCATCTACAACATAACATCTGAGAAATTGTTCTAGAGACTGGTTAACTCTCTCGGTCTGGCCATTGGTCTGTGGGTGGTAGCCTGATGAGAATGCAAGGTCCATATCCAGCTGATGGCAAAAAGCTTTCCAAAACTTAGATACAAATTGGACTCCCCGATCTGACACTACATTTTCCGGAATGCCATGCAGCCGGAAAACATGCTGGATGAAGAGATCAGCCAATTCCTGAGCCGAGGGGAGTCCTTTCAATGGAACAAAATGAGCCATCTTACTGAATCTGTCTACTACCACCCAAATGACCGTCTTGCCCTCAGACCTGGGGAGTTCTCCTACAAAATCCATGGACAAATGAGTCCATGGTTCACTTGGCACTGGTAGGGATTGTAAAGTACCAGCAGGAGCCTGGCGAGAAGGTTTACTCCTAGCACACACTGCACATTCTCTTACAAACTCCTTACAATCTGTTGCCAACGTAGGCCACCAAGCACATATGGCCAGTAAATCCTGAGTTCTGGTGACCCCGGGATGACCAGCATTTTTATGGGAATGAAACAAATGTAGGAGTTGCAGACAAAAAGGCAGTGGTACAAACATAACCCCATCAGGCTTCCCCTCTGGAACATCCTGTTGGTAGGGACTCAGAGTGACTGTCCAATCCTTCCAGGTCTCAGTGGCTGCCAAAACTACCTTCTGAGGTAGAATGGTCTCAGGGGCTGAGGGCTGTACTGTCTCGGGCTCGAAACACCTGGACAAGGCGTCGGCCTTGATGTTTTTACTACCAGGGGTATACGTAATTACAAATCTGAATCTTGAAAAGAATAAAGACCACCGTGCCTGACGAGGGCTAAGTCTCTTGGTGCCCTCTATGTACTCCAGATTTTTATGATCTGTATAAACTGTGATAGTATGTTCTGCACCTTCTAGCCAATGTCGTCATTCCTCAAAAGCTAACTTGATAGCTAAAAGCTCCCAGTTGCCTATATCGTAGTTTTTCTCTGCGGGTGAAAACCTACGAGAGAAGTAGGTGCATGGGTGGAGTTTGCCCTGCAAACCCGATCGCTGAGACAATACAGCCCCCACCCCGACCTCTAAGGCATCAACCTCCACGATAAAGGGGAAGGTGACATCCACATGTCTTAATATGGATGCAGAACAGAACAGCTTTTTCAGTGTACAGAAGGCAGAATGTGCCTCTGCTGACCAGTGGTAAGTATCAGTCCCCTTCTTGGTGAGACTGGTGAGAGGCGAGACCACTGAAGAGTACCCCTTTATAAACCTCCTGTAGTAGTTGGCAAAGCCCAAAAATCTTTGGAGCGCCTTCAGTCCCACAGGCTGAGGCCACTCCAAGACAGCAGAAACCTTTCCAGGATCCATGGAGAGGCCAGACGTAGAGATAATGTACTCCAAGAAGGCAACAGAGGTTACTTCGAAAAGACATTTCTCTAATTTAGCGTAGAGCAGATTCTGTCTTAACTTCCCTAGGACAAACTTAACATGTTTTCGATGTTCCAAGAGATTGGACGAGAAGATCAGTATATCGTCCAGATATACTAAGACGAACTTCCCCAACACCTCCCTGAATACCTCATTAATCAACTCCTGGAAGACGGCCGGGGCGTTACACAACCCGAAGGGCATCACCAGGTACTCGTAGTGCCCGTCGGGTGTGTTAAAGGCCGTCTTCCATTCGTCACCATCCCTAATTCGAACTAGGTTGTATGCGCCTCTCAAATCCAGTTTAGAGAAAATCTTGGCGTTGGTAACCCGAGTGAACAAATCGTCAATCAAGGGCAAAGGGTAACGATTTTTCACTGTAATCTTGTTTAAGCCTTGATAATCAATGCAGGGACGAAGGCCTCCATCCTTTTTTTTTACAAAAAAGAATCCTGCCCCTGCTGGTGAACGAGAGGGACGGATGAAACCCTTGGCCAAGTTTTCTTTGATGTATTCCTGCATTGCCAGTTTCTCAGGCCCAGATAGATTATAGAGGTGACCCCTAGGGGGCATACAACCAGATCTTAAATCGATGGGACAGTCGAAGGTACGGTGGGGGTGAAGTTTATCTGCTGATTTGGGACAGAATACGTCAGCAAATTCTGCATATTGAGTTGGCACACCTTTAACCTGAATCTTGGTGTTACCCACGGTTACTTTCGCTAAACAGTGATGATGACAATGGGTAGACCAGCTCGTTAGCTGACCTGAAGCCCAATCTATCTGAAGGGAGTGAAGTTGTAACCATGGCATGCCAAGAATAACGGTGGAGGTTGCCATACGCAGGACCAGAAACTGTAGACTCCCTTTATGTAGCACCCCAACACTGAACATCAATTCCAGGGTCCGCGATAAGGGATGTCTACTTTGCAGAGGAGAGTCATCTACCGCAGTGACCAAAACCTGTTGGTCTAACGGAAGCATGGGAACCCCCAAATTCTTTGCAAACTCGTAATCTATAAAGTTAGCCGCTGAACCAGAGTCTATAAAAGCTTCAGTGGTAACAGTCTGATCCCCCCATGTGACAGAACAGGGAAGGAGCAGACGATTATTGTTTAGAGGTAATAACTGCGCGCCTAGGGTATTACCTCTGACTACACCTAGGCGGCAGCGTTTCCCGACTTTTTAGGACAATTCTGTACCTTATGACCCTCCTCTGCACAGTACAAAAAGAGCTGTTCTGTTTTCCTGCGATTCTTTTCCACCAGTGTCAATTTTGACTGTCCAATTTGCATTGGCTCTGGCGGAGGTGAAACGGGTGGAGGAGGGGCGTAGGAGACATATCTTACAGTGCTCTTACCCCGGGTTTGTTTCTGATAGCGTAAACGGCGATCATCCCGTACTGCTAAAGAGATTGCCTCATCAATAGATTTCGGTTCAGGGTGTCCCAACATCAAATCAGAGACTGCGTCTGATAGCCCTGATAGAAAACAGTCTAATAACGCAAATGTCCCCCACCTAGCTGACACAGCCCACTTCCTGAACTCAGCTGCGTAGACTTCTACCGGATCCTTACCCTGACGCGAAGTCTTAAGCTTCCGCTCAGCAGTAGAAGCAATGTCCGGATCGTCGTAAATTATGGCCATGGCTTTAAAAAATTCCTTAACTGATGACAAAGCCTCATGCCCTGCCTGAAGGCTATATGCCCATGTTTGAGAATCCCCTGACAAAAGGGTCTTAATAAACGTAATTCTCTGTGCCTCAGTTCCTGATAAATTGGGTCTTAACTCAAAATACGACATTACTCGATTTCTAAAGTTCTGAAAGTCAGATCTATGACCAGAAAACCTTTCGGGTACAGACATATGCAAGTCTGTAACTAGAGGAGATCGCACTGCATTCACAGCCATTTGAAGGACCTGTATGGACCCAGACAAAGCAGTAATCTGGGTCTGATGACCGTGCAACACTCTGATGAAATTCTCCACCGAGGTGGTAAGTGCATCAAGATGGCTGTTGAGTGCGTCCATTTTGTTTTTCAGGTCTGCCGTTCTGTAACGATTGGTGTCAGCACACAGAGAGAATCTGATTATTGATGATCTGCAGAATCATCAATAATACAAATGTATACTTGATTATGGATGATCTGCAGAATCACCAATAATACAAGTATGACTAACCTCTGGACACCTAATGAAGTGTAAGTGTTTGGTGTAACTGTAGGCTATCTCCCGTGAGGTGGGAGACACAGGCAGCTCGGCCAGGAACCACCTGAAGGGCAGGTGGCCCTCGGCTTTGCAGGGACTATCTCCTTGAGAGAGGGAATAGAGAGAACCTGGCAACCAGTGATACTTGGTGATCACATAATAGACTGTACTGCAGCCAGGGGACTCCAGAGGAGTAGAGGCCACTGGCTGCTAGCAGGCCGGACTCTCTGAGGAGCAGGAGTCCTAATAGCTAACTGACACTTGGTGGAATAGTGTCACAGCTAGTACAGATAGACTGAGCACTCAAGGGATGAGTTACAGCCTGGAGGGTCGGGCAGCCCAGGTTCGGCAACACACGAGCAGATAAGGTACAGAGACAGAAGGCTGATTCGGTAACCGGGTACAGGCAGGGTTTGGCAACAGGTAGGCAGATATGCAGAGGTACCGAATCAGAAAGCAAGAGAGAGGTCGAGAGAGCAAATAGTCATAACAGATATAAAGCACAGTCCTAGTCTGAAGTGTGAGGTCCTTGGTCTCGACACCCAGGAACTAGTCTAGAGAATAACTCAGCAATGACACAGTGATCCTAAGCTTGGGTGTGAGGTCCTTGGTCTCAACACCCCGGAACTGGTCTAAAGTATAACACAGTAATGACACAGTGATCCTAAGCTTGGGTGTGAGGTCCTTGGTCTCAACACCCCGGAACTGGTTTAAAGTATAACACAGCAGAAATCTGGCTAAGTGTGAATTCCCAGGTCCACTTGGTTCTAACACACTGTGGGATCTTACTGAGGTCTGAGTGCTCACACGTAAGTATTCGCAACGGCAGACAACCTCCTCTGCGCCGCCCTGTGCCACTCAGCCAATCAGTAACCGCGCTGGGATCAGCTGATCGACCTGATCAGCTGATCCCTCTCCTACTGGCATAAAGGGCTTGCCTTCCAGCACGCGCGCGCGTAGCTCTCCATCTGTGTGCACTAGAAGGCCCAGGCAAACCAGACGCATGCTGCTGTGCGGAAACCGCCAGTCTGAATGCGGAGACAGCCGCCCCGCTGCCAGACCGCGTGTTGGCATCTCCGCAATCCATTACAGTTAGCCAATTGAAATACATGATCATAGAGCAGGCACCTTCTCTTAGAAGAGTGACCTGATTAAGAGACTCCTATGGAGAGAAACACATTGGATTAAATTACTTGACACCATGGAACCCAAAGGTTTAAATCAGGAATTGGATCTCCTTCCCTTTATTTAATTTATTTTATATTATGTTGTTTTGTATGTACCTCTGGTTTCCATGGTGGCAAATCTATGTTTATAATTGCGTTGTATCAAGGTGTTTTCTCTATGATCATTTACCTTGTTTATACCATGTTAGTATGTATCACACAGTGATGTGAGTCCTCCTGATGTCTGCCTAAACCTCTTTTTTCTGCTCTTGCGCAACCCCCCCCCTGCCCCCCCCCGACTGAAAGGAGTGGTTACATTTAACTTCAGGCTACGGCCTTGTCAGATATCAGATGTTTTAGACTACTTAAGTTCCTGGCACCAGGACATAAAATGGTTAACAGAACACACACAGACACAGAATGTGAGCACACAATATGCTAGTTCTTTACTTCACTACCTTCCTTATATCCTACTGAATACAGGGTTTTGCTCATGCGCAGTATATCATCATATGTCACCATAATTACAGAAAATCATGTGATTTACAAGAAATGACACAGTTCAATGATCACGGGGAAATATGTTATTTATGACCATACCGACGCTTTCCCAGGGACACTCAGGGGATTTACCAGAGAGAATTTGACTATTCTGGGTTTCATACAGCCAGCTCTTCCTGCACAGATGTGAGAGATGTAGAGATGTATGGCTGGTTGTTCTGACATTCTAATATCACTCTAATATCACATTGATCAGATACATGTATACTTGTATATGAAATTGATCTATATACTAATATATATATATATATATATATATATATATATATATATATACATATGTATACATATATACCTACATATCCTTTCAGTCCCCCCTTTGGTCATTTCTTCCAAAGGAAGAAGATGACCATACTAAAGCCAATACCTAAACCGGGCAGAGCTAGCATCACAGTGGGCAAAATTTTGGTCGTAGTCTCCTAATGGTCAAAACACGAATAGCTATTTGGTAAAGTACTCCTAACAAAGAAAATGATTAACCAACCTGTAACCTTAAACAACCAATTAAACAATGTTGGCCAATCTAATGGTCAAACAAATCAGAAAAATCAGAAAAGAACCAAATCAGAAATTACTCAGGAAAAAACCCAATAATTATTTTTCCTGATGCAGATTAGAACTAAGAACACTTCTCTTTCCTGATGTAATCTAGTAAAATCTTTTGCGGACTGCATGCATGGAGTAAGCTCATGTGTTTAATTTAGCCCGTGGCAGGAATATTTCTCTTAGATCAATATAAGGAGCTTTCTTATCTCATCACTTCTCCAAGAGAAACTTCCATCTGCTCTATTTTAGAAAAGGCTTGTCTGAATACTAGGCCTCAGATAGGCCAAAGTCAAAAACCCTTATAATAGCAACTAACTCCTGCATAAGGTGGCTATGCTACAAGATATGAGATTTGGGAGAGGGTGGTCTTGACTCTACAAAACCGTTTGACAGGCATGGCAGACTTCTCACCCTCCATCAGCCACTGTACTCCAAGCTATTTCTGTATTCTTTACTCTAAGTTACACACTCCTGTCAAAACAGGAGGTGGAAAGATAACACCAACCCAACTATAATCATACTCAGGCCTTAATGCCCAGAGTACAGAGGATGAGATCAGAAATACAGGAGTGCTGCCAGAACCCACTAAACAAGTCAAACGTAGCTACAGGCCTCAGTACAGGACATATTTGTGAAAAGGAATACACAGATCACAGCAGGAGACTAGGGAACAAGGCTACATGAGACCATAAACATCTCTGGCCTTCCAATTATCCCATATTAAATATACCAATCCGGTTGCTCAAGGCAACTGTGGTGCTGTGAAATTGTAGTCCATAACACCAATCATACCGACCAAAGCCTGTTATGCTTGCTCAGACAACAGATACAACTCTGATTTAGTAGGGGAAGGGAATATTAGCTATTTAACTTTTTTCCACAGTAATGGTAAATATCTATACAGACACACTACAAATCAAAGCAACAAAAGATGTAACCAATAGCAACCGCTGCCATAGATACTCTTTCAAGGTCAGGACTAGCAGGACAACTGTAATGATGGCTACCTTCAGATTTAACCATACTAGAAGGACTCTGCTAATCACACATATGGACACTTTCCAACTATATTCACAATCAGGATAGGACAAAATATAATACTCTAGCAAAACTTAGCAAGACAATTATGGCCAACTTGAATCTACTAAAGACCAAGGTATCAAAAAGTAGGAGACTTGTTCCCTGAAAATCGCCCACTGAGATCAGGCCTGCTGAATTATATGTGTAGTAACACATATGCGTATGCATATATATATATATATATATATATTTTACCGTCTGATAAATATACAATTTTATAGTTATTTGGGTTGAAGAAAGATGTGTGTACATGAAGTTCAACCAAAAAACAAAGTACAACACCAGCCCATTTCACTGCTGATCCAGAGGAAGGCAAAACCCTTATAAGGCATAGTGTAATTAGCCCCAGAAAGGAAAAAATTCCTTCCCGACTCCAAAATGGCAATCAGAAAAAAATCCCTGGATCACCAGTACTTGGCGTTATTTAGTAATTGAGATAAAAAATATCAGCTCATTACATATCAACCCATTATCTAACTTACAAAAACCCTAATCCTAATCTTTACCTAAAGGATGATATAGCAGAAATAAAGGCTTTTACTATTCAGAAAGCATTAACCCATAATGTGACTTACAACTAACTCCCATTCTATAATATCCTTAATATCGTGGCCCACCCCTCATAGCAGCTGATTCAATTATTGATCTAAGATCGACATTGAAAATATCCAATCCTTGATCAGACAAGTGAACCCTATCAGGGCGGAATAAGTTAGGCCGAGAACCCTCAAACTTATTATGCCAATAAGAAAAACCCCCTATAGCTGGCAGGGATTATTAATGAATGTCTTAATGGCCCTTAACCACCCTGGCGTTCTATTAAGATCGCCAGGGAGGCTGCGGGAGGGTTTTTTTTTAATAAAAATTTTTTTTTTTCATGCAGCCAACTGAAAGTTGGCTGCATGAAAGCCCACTAGAGGGCGCTCCGGAGGCGTTCTTCTGATCGCCTCCGGCGGCCATTAGTAACACGGAAGGCCACAATGAGCGGCCTTCCGTGTTTCGCTTACCTCGTCGCCATGGCGACGAGCGGTGTGACGTCATGGACGTCAGCCGACGTCCTGACGTCAGCCGCCTCCGATCCAGCCCTTAGCGCTGGCCGGAACTTTTTGTTCCGGCTACGCTGGGCTCAGGCGGCTGGGGGGACCCTCTTTTGCCGCTGCTCGCGGTGGATCGCCGCAGAGCGGCGGCGATCAGGCAGCACACGCGGCTGGCAAAGTGCCGGCTGCGTGTGCTGCTTTTTATTTGAGCCAAATCGGCCCAGAAGGGCCTGAGCGGCAGGCTCCGGCGGTACTGGACGAGCTGAGCTCGTCCAGACCGCTCAGCAGGTTAATCTATCTAGGGGAAAAATCCACACCCGTCTGGGAATGATTTCAGAGAAGATCAGTATACATTGGGGCATAATCTCATGAATTCTCATAAAATCATATTTCATACGGTGTAACAAATCAATAGTGTTAGCTTTACCTTAATCTTTCCCACCCAAATGACAAATAAGAATGTCTGGCGGAGGGAAGTTCCGCATTAAAGAAGTAACCCTACCAAAAAACATATTCCAAATCATCCCTCTAATACTGAACCAATAGATCATAAAGTTATTTTTAGATAAACCAAGGTTACAAGGTAATAGTTACTATTAATAGCTTTCCTACGAGCCCAATACACATAAGAATGTCCCACAATCCATACAATCTTCCTGGGTCTAAGATCCAGATCTTGTTCCATTCTTCAACAGACGACACAAGCAACTTTGAAACTTCTATTAGAGCACGCTGTTACTGTCCACTTGATGAAAAAGTCTCTTTTTCCAATCACTTGGCATTCAGGACTTAGTCGAACTACTTCACCCAATACCACGGATCCAGTAGGAAATCCTTCTGGACAGATAGCCTCAGGATAGCCTCTGGTCAGACTCCCTCTGGATGGATGCCTCTGGACAGACTACCCTCCGAATCGGTCTCTCTAAACAGGCTCCCTCTGGATGGATTGCCTCCGGATGGACTCTGGTCAGGTAGTCAGCTTTTACCCTCCTCAGGATAGATGTCTGGCAAGAAAGAAAAAGAAAAGAGTGCCAGTAAAAATCCAATAGATTCTTTATTTTTCCTAGTACTTGTAATACTAATATTATTCATACTCTCCACCATGAACTTCAAAATATACTTAGCGGATCTTTCTATGATCCCTTCGGATCTCTCGCAATACCCCGTACGTATGACGTCGCTGTACCCGTGCGAGTATGTGACTCCATACATGGCAGAGAGGATAAATTCCCAATGAATTTTTACACCATAATGAATTCCCATTTTTCATTCTTTCATTACAAGTCACATATCCATTTTCATTCCATCATACCTGCCACAATCATACCACAAACAAAAAATAGTGATGTATTTAAAGAATTTAGGTGGCCCTAATGCAATATCTACCTCGATACCCCTTCCTGCTACACCCCTAAATGGAATGACATGACACAGACCAGTAGGCCTGGACAGGGCTTGACTTGTATATAGACAACAAACTAATATGACAGTTCACATATTCCTCTTTCCCCCCTTTGACCATACATTAAAGTTACTTTAATGTCTGGTCAGAGTTAGCAAGCTACAAGGCATAATATGAGCAGGATCCCAGTACAGTGGAACAGTGGCCAGCACTGTCTCCCTGTAATAGGGTTGGGTCCCCTTTCAGATTTTCAGCCACAGACATACAAAGAACATCTATAGTGTCCCTTTTCTCAATAGTGGGCTCAGGGTGCTAAAGCTATGGTTGTCCCTGAGACACACTCTATATGCAGGAACAACACTAGAGAGACTAGGCTAAGGTCTCCTTACTAAACAAAATAGGTGCTGGCCTATAGAACAAGCAGAGGTGAAATTAAAATCCTGTCAGAGATAAAGTTTCTAATCAATATACTATAAAATTAAACAGTGTTTTTTTCCTGGAGATTTACCTTTCTTCAGAACAGTGAAAAATCTATAGTATAATAGCCATAACAACATCAAATAATTCTGCATTTTGTCAAAAGAAGTTTAAGCAAACTAAGAACTATTTTTCTAAGGATGATGCTGAGTGTAAGGATTTTTTGGGCTTAAAAAAACATATATTCTTACTAAATACAGGAGGTGACCACAAGAATGACCTGGACCCATATATTAAGCCTTAAATGGCGTCTCTGCTAAGGTATATGCAGTTTTCAGCATATACCCACAAATACTCTGATACAGAAAATTCAGTGTTTTTATGCAAATCTTGCTGACAGATCCCAAATTGCTTCATAGTTTTACAAATCTAAGATCAGATACAATATCTCCATAACAGTGATACTTAGAACCATTTAAATCACAATGTCGGCATTTGCGTTTTGTTTTAACAATGTGGCTTGGAGGAGCATTTTTTTTTCTTCCCTCTGTGTGGCGCAGAGAGATAGACTTAATTATTATTTGCGCACTGGCGGAGCAGACCAGCAAAATGTGGAGGATTTTATCAGAGATGAGGCAGAAAAAGTAGGTGTGTTTTTATATAAAATATCTATCTGTTAGGAGTTTTAATTAAAACATTCCCTATCAACATATGAGCAAAATATTCACTTCAATGTGTCTAAGAATGATAGCATTGAACCACTGAATATAATATATGAATCCTATATGACCCCGAAATATAATGTTATTTCAGTAGTGCATAGAAATTCTGTTCAAATGAACACCACTAACTACTACTTTAAAAAAAATGTGATAAAACTTCTAACTCTAATTACACATATTATGGGTCCAAGTGACAATTGCCATCATATCCATAAAGTTATTTAAGTTGTACCAAAATTCCCCCTAAATTGGCCCCAAACTACGATTTCACTATGTTACCTATGAAAAAATATCAGAACATCTTTTGGACACGATATAAAAACTCTAAAAATCTACCGTATATACTCGCAAGCAAGCCGACCCGCATGTAAGCCGACCCCCCCACTTTTACCCCAAAAAACAGGAAAAAATGATTGACCCTCATGTAAGCCGGGGGTAGGAAACGCTGGCCGCGTGATCCCCCCAGTATGTCCCAGTATAGCTAGTATAGTGCCCAGTATAGGTAGGTAGTGCTCAGTATAGCTAGTAAAATGCCCCAGTATAGCTAGTATAATGCTCAGTATAGCTAGTATAGTGCTCAGTATAGCTAGTATAGTGCTCAGTATAGCTAGTATAGTGCTCATTATAGCTAGTATAGTGCTCAGTATAGCTAGTATAGTGCTCAGTATAGCCAGTATAGTGCTCAGTATAGCCAGTATAGTGCTCAGTATAGCTAGTATAGTGCTCAGTATAGCTAGTGAAGTGCCCCAGTTTAGCTAGTATAGTGCTCAGTATAGCTAGTATAGTGCTCAGTATAGCCAGTATAGTGCTCAGTATAGCCAGTATAGTGCTCAGTATAGCTAGTATAGTGCTCAGTATAGCTAGTGAAGTGCCCCAGTTTAGCTAGTATAGTGCTCAGTATAGCTAGTATAGTGCCCCATTATAGCTAGTATAGTGCCCCATTATAGCTAGTATAGTGCCCCATTATAGCTAGTATAGTGCCCCATTATAGCTAGTATAGTGCCCCATTATAGCTTGTATAGTGCCCCAGTATAGCTTGTATAGTGCCCAATATAGCTAGCATAGTGCCCCATATAGCTAGCATAGTGCCCCATATAGCTAGCATAGTGCCCCATATAGCTAGCATAGTGCCCCAGTATGGGTGGGTAGGTGGGTAGGTAGGTGCTGTCCCTCCCCGCTCCCCCGCGGCTGCCGCTGCTATTACCTTAGGCGGCGCCGCTTCCTCTATCCCCGTCCTCCTCCGGTAACTCATTCACAGCAGCGCGCCTCTCGCTGCTGTGATGACGAGGAAACCATAGAGAGCGGCTTCCTGTAGCGGCGATGCCGTTACTATGGGAACCGCTCTCTATGGTTTCCTGCGTCATCACAGCAGCGGGGGGCGCGCTGCTGTGAATGAGTTACTTACCGGAGGAGGACGGGGATAGAGGAAGCGGCGCCGCCTAAGGTAATAGCAGCGGCGGCGGCCGCGGGGGGAGCGGGGAGGGACAGCACCTATCCACCCATGACTCGCAAGCAAGCCGACCCCCCAACTTTTGGCCCACTTTTGGGGGGTCAAAAATTCGGCTTGCTTGCGAGTATATACGGTATTCTGCAGTATGGGAAACTTCATTCACATACATATAGACCTAGGTGACAGTTGGTATCAATTAATTAATCTAATTTAATTTAAGGACACTAAGTTTCAGGAGAAAAATCATTCTTATTAAAAAAAAGTTTCTATACTAAACTTTTAAACTTGTTTAAAACCTGCCACATGTGTGTGTATAATTATTTGGCCCCCTTTGATCTGAGTGCAGTCAGTTGCCTATAGACATTGCCTGATGAGTGCTAATGACTAAATAGAAGGCACCTGTGTGTAATCTAATGTCAGTACAAATACAGCTGCTCTGTGATGGCCTCAGAGGTTGTCTAAGAGAATATTGGGAGCAACAACACAGTGAAGTCCAAAGAACACACAAGACAGGTCCAAGACAGGTCAGGGATCAAGTTATTGAGAAATTTAAAGCAGGCTTAGGCAACAAAAAGATTTCCAAATATTAATTTTACTAATCAGTTCTCAGAAATATAGTAAAGATCTATAACAACTTATATAACAATTTAGCATCGCTGGCGCAACCTATACACGGAAAATATACATAGAAACACACTGTTAGTCAAGAATAACATATAGACAAAACAGACGTGGACATATATAATTCTAATCACCGTTAGACATAATTCTTTAGCCAATTGTATATGGATTGAACTATTACTCCTCTCTCCCCCCAAGGGAATGACAGCCCAAGACTAATATACTATATTATATTCTAACCAAGGATGAACAAAATATTTTTCTTCCAGATATTCTGGCAACACAAAGGTACATAAGTTTCATCTATTTTAGGGATTGGCATAGGAAACATTTTGACAATATTTTGACCCATCGATCTAATTTCAGTTTTATACTATAATTTATTGGCCCTCTATTAAATCTATGTGTCAAATACAAATATAAGATATTGCCGTACCAATAGACAATTCGTATCTAGATAAATTATAATTTATATATTTTTCAAATTTATCAACACTATTTTTATCAATAACTAATATTTATCAATAATTCTATAATTCTCATCTCATGAGAACAAAACAAACTTTGTCTAGGGATTTTTCCTTTCTACAACTAAACTAAACCCAAACTATTTCTTAGAATTTAAAAACTTTTTTTTGTAACCTTACTAATAAAACAGATTATTATTTACAAAACAAACACAGACAAATAATCTAAAACATCTGAACTTTATCTGACATTATAAAAACCTTACAAAAATAAACTATAATAAACCCATCCAAAACCTAAGAAGAACTACAAGTACCCAAAAATCCATACCATATGGTGCCCTGTTCATTACCCAAATGAACACTATTTTCTTACCAAAAGAAAATATTTATTAACCTTTTCATGTCCCACATACAGTAGAATCACGTCGCTGGCATATGCCTGTGAAAGCCAGGCGACGTGATTATGAGACTGCCGGCTGTCAGGGCTTCCCGGGCGCGCGCACGCGCGCGTGCACGAGCCGGCGTTACCCGCCGGTGGTGTATGGATTGGAGTATAGGAACAAACGTTCCTATAACCAATCCAAATGTTCTATATATGAATGATCACCGCTGCACCTCGCAGCTGTGATCATTCATTAAAAAATGTAAACAACAGATGGTTTTTCGGGTGCAGTGCACGATCGCGCGCGTGTACGCGCGCGATCACGCGGATTTCGCTTGTAGGAATGATTGGTATGTAGGAATATACATTCCTACAACCAATCAATAAAGTTAATAAAAGTTAATATATGATAGATCACTGCTTCATTCATTGAAGCTATGATCTATCAATGAAGCCTGAGCCTAGCACGCCCCCTAGTGTCTCTTTTTGCCCAGTGATTGGTGAGTGGGAATGGGTTCCCATAAGCCAATCAAAATGCTTGAAATGTGAATGATGGCTGCTATAACCAATAGCAGATATCATTCTTATAATCTTAATAAAATGTTTACAAACATTTATTTACAGTAGCTCTGTCACCTCAGAAACCTGTCATTCTGTCTCTGAGGGGATTCTGATGTGACAGGAGCTGCTGATCTGCTGATCGTGAGCTTAAAGGGACACTTAAGTCAAACAAAAAAAATGAGTTTTACTCACCTGGGGCTTCCAATAGCCCCCTGCAGCTGTCCGGTGCCCTCGCCGTCTCCCTCCGATCCTCTTGGCCCCGGCGGCAGCCACTTCCTGTTTCGGTGACAGGAGCTGACAGGCTGGGGACGTGAGTGATTATTCGCGTTCCCAGACACATTAGCACCCTCTATGCTGCTATATGGTATATGATATATGCTATAGCAGCATAGATGGCGCTATTGTGGCCAGGAACGCGAAGAATCACTCGCGTCCCCAGCCTGTCAGCTCCTGTCACCGAAACAGGAAGTGGCTGCCGGTGGGGCCAGGAGGATTGGAGGGAGGCGGCGAGGGTACCGGACAGCTGCAGGGGGCTATTGGAAGCCCCAGGTGAGTAAAACTCATTTTTTTTGTTTGACTTAAGTGTCCCTTTAAAGTGTTTTATTGATTAAATTATATAGTTTTATACCCCATACCTAGGCCATTAACCCTGTATCCAGGGCCGGCCTTTGACCTGAGCGACCGGTGCGATCGCTCAGGGCGCCGGCTTCCAGGGGGCGCTCCTCTCCCCTGGCTGCGTGTTTTAATATCGATGCTGCCGCTGCGGCCCCGGCTGGGTACTCCCGCTCCGCCCCCTGGTGCCGCTGCTGGGGGTGATGTGCGTGCGCCGTGATGGAGGGGGGAGCCGCGGGGAGGGCAGCCCGACCTCTCCCTCCCTTCCTCCTCTGTGCTCCCTCCTCCGATGCAGACTGCAGCAGAAAGAACTCACCTCCCTGGTTCCGATCGCCGGCGCCTCTCACTTGCCGCTGGTATCTTCTACATTAGTTACTGATGCACACTAAACTTCCTGCTTAACAGGAAGTTTAGTGTGTATCGGTAAACTATGTAGAAGAGAGTAGACCAGCGGCAAGTGAGAGGCGCCGGCGATCGGAACCAGGGAGGTGAGTTCTTTCTGCTGCAGTCTGCATCGGAGGGGGGAGCACAGAGGATGGCCCGGAGAGGAAGGGAGGGAGAGGTCGGGCTGCCCTCCCCGCGGCTCCCCCCTCCACTATGCGGGGGGGGCACATACCTACCTACCTACCTTATACTGGGGGCAGCTACCTATCTAACCTATACTGGGGGCAGCTACCTATCTAACCTATACTGGGGGGCACCTACCTAATCTAACCTACGCTGGGGGGCAGCTACCTATCTAACCTATACTGGGGGCGGCTACCTATATAGCCAATACTGGGGGCACCTACCTATACTGGGGAGCACCTACCTACCTAACCTATACTGGGGGGCAGCTACCTATCTAACCTATACTGGGGGCGGCTACCTATATAGCCAATACTGGGGGCACCTACCTATACTAGGGGGCACCTACCTACCTAACCTATACTGGGGGCAGCTACCTATCTAATCTATACTGGGGGCAGCTACCTATCTAACCTATACTGGGGGCAGCTACCTATCTAACCTATACTGGGGGGCACCTACCTATCTAACCTATACTGGGGGCAGCTACCTATCTAACCTATACTGGGGGCAGCTATCTAATATATACTGGGGGCAGCTACCTATCTAACCTATACTGGAGGGCACCTACCTATCTAACCTATACTGGGGGGCAGCTACCTATCTAACCTATACTGGGGGTGGCTACCTATATAGCCAATACTGGGGGCACTTACCTATACTGGGGGGCAGCTACCTATCTAACCTATACTGGGGGGCAGCTACCTATCTAACCTATACTGGGGGCGGCTACCTATATAGCCAATACTGGGGGCACCTACCTATACTGGGGGGCAGCTACCTATCTAACCTATACTGGGGGGCAGCTACCTATCTAATCTACACTGGGGGCAGTTACCTATCTAATCTATACGGGGGGCACCTACCTATCTAATCTATACTGGGGGGCAGCTACTTATCTAATCTATACTGGGGGCACCTACCTATCTAACCTATACTGGGGGCAGCTACCTATCTAATCTATACTGGGGGCATCTACCTATCTAATCTATACTGGGGCAGCTACCTATCTAACCTATGTTGCAGGTACCTACCTATCTAACCTGTACTGGGGGCACCTACCTATCTACCTACACACTACTAAGCCCCCCCCATTAGTGTATGTGTGTGGTGCGCTCACACGCGAAGAGGATGAATGGGGGGGGGGGGGGCACCAAAATCTGGTTCGCTCAGGGCGCTGTGAAACCTAAGGCCGGCCCTGCCTGTATCTCCCATACCCTGCCAGCTTATCCCTAAGCTAAGCCCTTCTACCCACCTTTTTAAAACTTTTCTGGGGTTTACCTCAGTTTAACGTGTATATATAGGTTATACGTATATATACGTATATATTTTGCCCTACCTACCTATACCTAAAAAACCCCTACCTTTTTAAAAACTTTTCTGGGGTTTACTTTACGTTTCTGGGGTATAGATTGCCCTACCTACCTACCTAAAAAAAAAAAGCACAAAAAAAAACCTACCTACCTTTTTTAAAACTTTTCTGGGGTTTACTTTACTTTTCTGGGGTATAGATTGCCCTACCTACCTACCTACCTACCTACCTATCTAAAAACACCAACAAACAAAAAAACCCATCTACCTTTCCCAAACCCGATACTAAAATGACCAAACAGTTTTACTCGGCAGAAGAGGCATGCGCCTTCCTGCAAAACAGCAGCACAAGTGGGGAGGAATCTGAGGGCGCTGAGTGGCTACCAATAGATGACTCAGAGTCGATTTCCAATAGCGACTCTATGTCGGAGTCTGAAAGGCGACCAGCGCAGAAAGTCCGCAGAAGGGTGCAGTCTAAGGCCATCAGCGAGAGTGATTCGGGGGAAGAAGGGCCATCAGGTGCCAGAGAAGGGAGAGCAGTGGACACTGTTGCAGCAACCAGCCATAGCAGTCAGGGCGGTCAAAGTGCAGCCAGGCCACGGCAGAATAGAAGGCGAAAGGTACCTCGGAGAGACACTCAGGTACCACCTGAAATGTGTGATCTTGTATGGTCTACTCCAAATATGGAAGAACCCAATATCCCTCCTTTTACCGCAAGCAGCGGATTATTAGTTGAGACCGCAAATATGGCACCTCTTGATTTTTTTCAGTTGCTGAATACTGACCAGTTCCTGGAATATATCGTTGAGCAGACTAACATCTATGCTCAACAATTTTTGGCTGATCATCCTTCCTCTTATTACAAATCAAAATGGAAGCCCACATCCATCACTGAGCTTAAAGCTTTCCTTGGCCTGACTTTCAACATGGACATTACATGGAAACCACAAGTCCAAATGTATTGGTCCAAAAAACCAATACATTGTATGGCTATTTACCGGGCAACAATGACCAGGGGCCGTTATCAAATGCTCATGCGATTTCTGCATTTTAACAATAATGATAACGATCTCCCCTCTGATGACCCAGACCGTGACCGCTTATTTAAAATATGGCCTCTTCTCAATCACCTCAACAAGAAGTTTTGTGAGGTATACATGCCTGAGCAAAACATTTCAGTGGATGAGTCCCTGGTTCCCTTCCATGGCAGGTTAGCCATTAAACAGTACATCCCCAGCAAACGTGCCAGGTATGGGGTTAAGCTATATAAGGTTTGCGAGAGCAGGACTGGATATACATATGCTTTTAATGTATATGAAGGGAAAGACAGTCTGCTTGAGCCCGCTGGATGCCCATCATACTTGGGTACCACCGGAAAAATTGTTGTGGACCTGCTTAATCCATTTCTGCACAAAGGGTACCACTTGTACGTAGATAATTTCTACACAAGTGTACCGCTTTTTAAATTCCTGTATGCATCTGAAACTCCAGCCTGTGGTACTGTGAGGCCGAACAGGAAAGCAATGCCTCAGCAGGTCCTACACAAAAAATTGCAAAAGGGAGAGTCCTTCAGCCTCCGAAGTAATGAACTCTTGGCACTAAAATACCGGGACAAGAGGGACGTACTCATGTTGTCCACAATTCACACGGAGGCTACAGTGACAACGGTATCTCAGGGAGAAACGCAAAAAAAGCCAGTAGCCATTGCAGAGTACAGCAAGTACATGGGGGGTGTCGACCTCTCTGATCAGGTGCTTGCACCATATGCAGTCCACCGAAAAACCAAGGCGTGGTACAAAAAAGTCGGAATTCATCTCCTGCAGATGACATTATACAATGCTTTTGTCATCTACAAAGAATCGGGCAATGCGGACACATACATTAAGTTCCAGGAGGATGTGGTTTCAGCACTGATTGGTGAACCTGCTAATACTGCGCACCCCACAGACTCTCTGGAATGTGAAGATGTGGTAAGACTTCGTGATAGGCATTTCCCTGTGTCACTCCCCTCTAATCCATTAAAAAAATATTCTCAAAAAAGATGTAAAGTGTGTACCAAACACCACATCAGAAGGGACTCCAGATACCACTGCCCTAAGTGCCCATCAAAACCAGGCCTCTGTGTTAACAGCTGTTTTGAAGTGTACCACACAGTTCAAAATTATTAGCGATTCATCTTTTTCAAACTGTGTTCACTATATACATTTTGTCATCTGGTTTCCGACCCCTGGATTGGCTGACGACCATTCTCCGATTTATGACCCCTGGATTGGCTGACGACCATTCTCCGATTTATGACCCCTGGATTGGCTGACGATCATTCTCCGGTTTCTGACCCTTGGATTGGCTGACGATCATTCTCTGGTTTCTGACCCCTGGATTGGCTGACGACCATTCTCCGGCTTCTGACCCTTGGATTGGCTGACGATTATTCTCTGGTTTCTGACCCATGGATTGGCTGATGACCATTCTCCGGTTTCTGACCCTGGCTTGGCTGACTACCCTTCTCCAGCTTCTTACTCCTGGATTGGCTCAATTCATCCCTCCCATTTAATGCTGCCTCATAGATCTCCAGTGGTGAGTTATAATTTATTTGTCATTTAGTAATCATATATGTATGCTGTACATTACATAACCTTGCTGTACATTACAAGTCATTGCACACCTTGAGTGTAATGGTGTACTATGCACCCAGAAAGCTAAAGAGGTACCAATTTAATCTTGAAAAGCAAGATAGAATTTGACGTAAATAATATATATAATATACGTATGTATTTGACATGTATTAGGGCTAAGGCCTATGTCACCTGACTTTATTTTCATGACAAAAGTGAAAAAAAAACTGTAAAAAACAGCATTTTCAAAGTTATGTTCAAATTTCATGAAAACCGCATCAGTCGGACTGTTACAAAATGGCAATATCTGAGTAGACCTGAGTCTCTAGTTTTCAGAATGGTGACATTTGTGACATATATTGAATGTTCTGATGCTGTAGGGGCTTTGATAAGAAAGAATGACACTGTTACATCTGGTGAAAAAAATGGCCTTGAAAAAGTCATTGGTGCTACTCGTGGTTAAGAGGCTGCTGTGAGCCCAAATAGCTACCTGATTATGTATATGGGGTATCATTTTAACCGTGACATGCAAGAGAATACAATTTGAGGTATATTAGGGCTAAGGCCTATGTCAACTGACTTTATTTTCGTTGCAAAGTGAAAAAAACTGTAAAAAACAGCATTTTCAACGTTACGTTCAAATTTCATGAAAAATGCATAAGTGCGACTGTTACAAAATGGCAATATTTGAGTAGACCTGGGTCTCTAGTTTTCAGAATGGTGACATTTGTGACGTGTATTGAATGTTCTGATGCTGTAGGGGCTTTGATAAGAAAGAATGACAATGTTACATCTGGTGAAAAAAATGGCCTTGAAAAAGTCATTGGTGCTACTCGTGGTTAAGAGGCTGCTGTGCGCCCAAATAGCTACCTGATTATGTATATGGGGTATCATTTTAACCGTGACATGCAAGAGAATACAATTTGAGGTATATTAGGGCCAAGGCCTATGTCAACTGACTTTATTTTCGTTGCAAAGTGAAAAAAACTGTAAAAAACAGCATTTTCAACGTTACGTTCAAATTTCATGAAAAATGCATAAGTGCGACTGTTACAAAATGGCAATATTTGAGTAGACCTGGGTCTCTAGTTTTCAGAATGGTGACATTTGTGACGTGTATTGAATGTTCTGATGCTGTAGGGGCTTTGATAAGAAAGAATGACAATGTTACATCTGATGAAAAAAATGGCCTTGAAAAAGTCATTGGTGCTACTCGTGGTTAAGAGGCTGCTGTGAGCCCAAATAGCTACCTGATTATGTATATGGGGTATCATTTTAACCGTGACATGCAAGAGAATACAATTTGAGGTATATTAGGGCTAAGGCCTATGTCAACTGACTTTATTTTTGTTGCAAAGTGAAAAAAACTGTAAAAAACAGCATTTTCAACGTTACGTTCAAATTTCATGAAAAATGCATAAGTGCGACTGTTACAAAATGGCAATATTTGAGTAGACCTGGGTCTCTAGTTTTCAGAATGGTGACATTTGTGACGTGTATTGAATGTTCTGATGCTGTAGGGGCTTTGATAAGAAAGAATGACAATGTTACATCTGGTGAAAAAAATGGCCTTGAAAAAGTCATTGGTGCTACTCGTGGTTAAGAGGCTGCTGTGCGCCCAAATAGCTACCTGATTATGTATATGGGGTATCATTTTAACCGTGACAAGCAAGAGAATACAATTTGAGGTATATTAGGGCTAAGGCCTATGTCAACTGACTTTATTTTCGTTGCAAAGTGAAAAAAACTGTAAAAAAACAGCATTTTCAACGTTACGTTCAAATTTCATGAAAAATGCATAAGTGCGACTGTTACAAAATGGCAATATTTGAGTAGACCTGGGTCTCTAGTTTTCAGAATGGTGACATTTGTGGCTTGTATTGAATGTTCTGATGCTGTAGGGGCTTTGATAAGAAAGAATGACAATGTTACATCTGGTGAAAAAAATGGCCTTGAAAAAGTCATTGGTGCTACTCGTGGTTAAGAGGCTGCTGTGAGCCCAAATAGCTACCTGATTATGTATATGGGGTATCATTTTAACCGTGACATGCAAGAGAATACAATTTGAGGTATATTAGGGCTAAGGCCTATGTCAACTGACTTTATTTTCGTTGCAAAGTGAAAAAAACTGTAAAAAAACAGCATTTTCAACGTTACGTTCAAATTTCATGAAAAATGCATAAGTGCGACTGTTACAAAATGGCAATATTTGAGTAGACCTGGATCTCTAGTTTTCAGAATGGTGACATTTGTGACTTGTATTGAATGTTCTGATGCTGTAGGGGCTTTGATAAGAAAGAATGACAATGTTACATCTGGTGAAAAAAATGGCCTTGAAAAAGTCATTGGTGCTACTCGTGGTTAAGAGGCTGCTGTGCGCCCAAATAGCTACCTGATTATGTATATGGGGTATCATTTTAACCGTGACAAGCAAGAGAATACAATTTGAGGTATATTAGGGCTAAGGCCTATGTCAACTGACTTTCTTTTCATGACAAACTGAATCAAAAGCAATATAATTATTATTTTTATATACGCTGTGCCAAAGTAAAACATTTGTAAAAAGAAAGAAAAGTAACAGAATTGAAAAGAGAATACATACATTGTTACCTTAGGGACTTAGCTTTTTAAATATGTACACCATGAGGTCGTGTTACTGTTATATAATACAAATACTGGCTTTTAATTACTGATAACTACAATGAGAAAAGCAAAAACAAAAAATGGAAAAAATACACCTTCATTTCCAAATAAAATATTGTCGCCATACATTGTACTAGGAACATAATTTAAATGTTGTAATAACCAGGACACAAGGTCAAATAAAATGTGAGGGTTTAATCTTTAGCAACACTTTTTATTTTCAAACTATAATGGCTGCAAACTAAGGGAAAATTACTTTTTACATTTTCTTCACCATATTTCCATTATAATACATAGATAAATAAAATAGTTCTTAGCAAAATGTACCACCCAAAGAAAGCCTAATTGGTGGCGAAAAAAACAAGGTATAGATAATTTATGTGTGATAAGTAGTGATAAAGTTATTGGCGTATGAATGGGAGGAGTGTGAAATGTAGAAAATTGTTCAGATTTTTTAGGGGGAAAACCCCAGGGACGCGAACTGGTTAAAGTTGATCAGACTTCAAATTTATTAGATTTTTCCCAAAAAATCTATATTTCCCTTAGACCTACTAAGAGAAGCCCAATAGACTTACAAAAAGTCCCGTCTCCCTACTATTTTTTTTTTTTAAACTAAAATAAATAAAAACCTTATAACCTATATAATTAAAATTATACTATCAAAAAACACAAACTCCAAAACCGGATTCGTTTTGGTATCAACAGAAATTTCACATAAATAATATAGACACCTCTCTCTTTAAAAAAACAAAAAGAGAAATATAGTCATATTACTTACGTGAATTCTGAAGAAGACCATCCACGGCGAGCCCTCAGCTGAAAGGAGTGGTTACATTTAACTTCAGGCTACGGCCTTGTCAGATATCAGATATTTTAGACTACTTAAGTTCCTGGCGCCAGGACATAAAATGGTTAACAGAACACACACAGACACAGAATGTGAGCACACAATATGCTAGTTCTTTACTTCACTACCTTACCTATATCCTACTGAATACAGGGTTTTGCTCATGCGTAGTATATCATCATATGTCACCATAATTACAGAAAGTCATGTGATTTACAAGAAATGACACAGTTCAATGATCACGGGGAAATATGTTATTTATGACCATACCGCCGCTTTCCCAGGGACACTCAGGGGATTTACCAGAGAGAATTTGACTATTCTGGGTTTCATACAGCCAGCTCTTCCTGCACAGATGTGAGAGATGTAGAGATGTATGGCTGGTTGTTCTGACATTCTAATATCACTCTAATATCACATTGATCAGATACATGTATACTTGTATATGAAATTGATCTATATACTAATATATATATATATATATATATATATATATATATATATACCTACATATCCTTTCACCGACCATTGTTGATTATTTAAGAATTGTGAAGTATTTAGATACTTGTATGTTTACATCGGCATTCACAGGGCGAACCACTTCCGCATTCCATCTATGACGATGAGCGCTGACTCTGTCACCGCTCTCGTCATTGGTTGCCGGCTGGAGTGGGCGGCGATGATGGGATACGTCACACCGCCACACGTGACTCCACACTGTCTGCCATCAGGTCCACCGAGTGGTGGGTGGATGTTTGAGACAGGGGGAGTTTCCGGCACATAGAAGTGTCTAAAGCCACCGCGGCCAGCCGATTTAAACTTGGAGAGGAGTGGCCACATAAGGGAGTCCAATGGGATACCAGTAGCATAGTTCCCCATCAGGTCGACTTGGTACGGACCGTAGTGATTGGTTGAGAGGTATGTACCCACGCTTTTGGCTATATCCTTCACATGTGTACTATATAAAGCATTGGTGAGTATTTATGATGTATTTGACATTCAGCCAAGCTTGAGAAAGAAGCTGGAGCTTCGAAACATCGCAATTATGGCTGTATTGCAACTTTAATAAATAAAAGAGCATTAATACGACAGATGGTGCCGGTCTGATACCTTTCCATACAATGTACTAGAAACATAATTTAAATATAGCCAGGACAAATGGGCATATAAAATGTTTGGGTTTTATCTATGGTAGCGTTGTTTATTTTAAAACTATAGGGGATGGAAATAGAGAAATAGTGTATTTTTTTTTTCATTTTTTCCCCTTGTTTTTCCTTTTAAAATGAATAGAAAGTAAAGTAATTTCTAAAAAATAAAAATATATATATATATCCCACCAAAAAGCCTAATTTGTGGCAAAAAAACAAGATATAGAGAATGTATATCATTTAGGTGTGATAAGCAGTGATAAAGTTATTGCTAAATGAATGACAGTTAATAAAATATCAACCTTTTACATAAATAGGAGAGCCACCCACTTCATGTGTTTAGCACACTCACGCTGTGGGAGGAGTACAATTGCAACCAATTACCATACAACAACCATACTAAAGCAGTAGCTCAGTGTGCTTTGTACACAATGTATTCAAGCCATAGTCTATAACATATATCCAAGTATCAAATTGTAATGTGGGCAGCATTTCACCAGAAAATAATCGCAATGCAGCAATGTTTCACCAGAAAATAATCGTAATGAGGGCAGCGTTTAACCAGAAAATAATCACAATGTGGGCAGTGTTTCACCAGAAAATAACCGTAATGTGGACAGTGTTTCACCAGAAAATAATCGTAATGTAGCAATGATTCACCAGAAAATAATCATATTGTGGGCAGTGTTTCACCCGAAAATAATCAATGTGTTCAACGTTTCACCAGAAAATAATCGTACTGTGGGCAGCGTTTCACCAGAAAATAATTGTAATGTGGGCAGCATTTCACCAGAAAATAATCGCAATGCAGCAGTGATTCACCAGAAAATAATCGTAATGTGGGCAGTGTTTCACCAGAAAATAATCGTAATGTGGGCAACGTTTCACCAGAAAATAATCGTAATGCAGCAATGATTCACCAGAAAATAATCGTACAGTGGGCAGCGTTTCACCAGAAAATAATCGTAATGCAACAATGTTAGCAATGTTTCACTAGAAAATAATCGTAATGTCAGATCAAAGCTCAGCTCACCTTATTTCCTCTAGCCTGGACTAGCTGCTGCCTGCTGTGTCTGGGACTCTGAGGAAGACACATTGGGCTTGATTCACAAAAGAGTGGTAACTTATAGATCGGGCATTTTCACGCGAATTTTTGCATTGCGAGTTTTCACGCAAACCGATAATGGTTTAGCGCGCAAACGCGAATTTTTGCACTAAACTGATATCGTTTGCGAGTGAAAATTTGCGTTTGCATGCAAAAACATTATAGGTTCGCATGAAAATTCGCGATTGTGCGCAACGCAAAAATTCGCACGAAAACGGCCGTGCTATCAGTTAGCACTCTTTTGTGAATCCAGCCCATGAAATAGCCAGGTGTTTTGGGGCGGGGGGGGGGGGAACGCAGGATCAGTCAGGGGGGCACATCAAGGAGAAGGCATGGTCTCCTGTCTGCAGCCAGCGGTGACGCCCGAATGCTGGGCGCACATGTTTGACAGGTTGGGGCGGAGTTAGAGGCGGTGCCACACGAAGTAGACAAAGTACTTATGCGGCTGCTCGCTGTGAAAGGGAGGAGAGGGGGCGATCTGCCAGGTGGCATTGCGTGCATAGAGGTGCGGCAGCCGGCAGAGCACATGGCTATTAAAAACAAACACACTGCAGTAGCGCCCCCCCATCCCCCCACTTCCCCCTACCCGTGGTCCCCGCGCATTGCGCCCCCCTCTCCCAGCCCTCCCGGTGAACATTTGTACTTGCCTGGTGGTTGAAACGCCGCTGGGTGCATCGCTCTATGCGTCCAAAGTACGCGCTCAGGCGGCGGTTGAGGTAATGTCAACTGACATACTTGGTCGGCTGACACTTAGGCAGGCTTACTGAGTTGTGTCAGCTGACATCTCTAGTCAGCTGACATGTAGGTAGGCTTAGCTGTGGTTAGTGTCAGCTGTCAGATTAGTCAGCTGATACTCAGGCAGGTTGTGTGATTGGTTGCTGAGTGTATGGCCAGCCACTGATTGGTTGCTTCCCATATTTAAGTCTGGATACTGCACTGTTTCATTGCCTGTGATAGCGTCTGCTTTGGCTGATTGCTGGGTGCTCTGCTGTGCTTTGTACGGATTGCTTTTTGGACTTTGACCTTTGCCTGTTTCCTGGATTCTCCCTATTGCTGCCTGGACCGACCTCTTGCTTGTTTCTGACCAACCCATTTGCTGCCTAGACCGACCTTTGGATTGCCTTTTGACCTGGAAATTGTCTGACCGTTCTGTACTGCGATATATCTGATCTACCAAGTATGACCGTGGATTGTTTCTGGCCTTGCTATATTTTCCCTAGTCATTGCTAGTTCTGCCAGCCTGAATTGTCAGTTTGGTTCTGGTGGCTTATTTGCCTGCTCTAAGTTCAGCTCCAATACTTTGCGCCCTTAAATCCTGGGTGTAACTGTAGCTAGGCACGTGTTGTCTCCTCACCTCCCATTCAAGCGTGGACGCGCCACATAAGTTGAAGACAGCGGTGTTAGATTGGGGCATTGGAGCTGATCTGTGGGTGAATAGTCTGCCAGGCCTTACAGTACTACGTTTGCTGGCACCCCCTCCTGCTTTTGATGTGATATATCTGCCATGGTGTATCGAATAGAAGCTGTACAGGTTTAGGCTACTGAATCACTCTGCTGATAAACAGAGGAGACACGAAGTATGATGCACCAAATTTGCCTTGAGAAAGCCCTAAGAGGTGGGGTGAAACGCATCAGTAGGCATGATTTAGACTCACATGATTCTTGCCTACCCAACACACGTAGCTGCAAACTTGCATGGCATGGCTGGAACTTTGAATCTGGCAAATCTGGTCTGTAGTGCAGCAGCCTGTGATTCCACAGTGCGCTGGCGACAGATCAGAGGCAATCAAGTGAGAGAGTCTCACCAACTTACAGCAAGTATCATTCTTCACATATGATTATTCATACAGATATACCCAGATGTAATGCTGCTGTGCCTCATGTCAGGCTGTGAATAGGAAGCCTTATGCCGCGGTGAAGATCTCTTTTTTGGCTGGCAGTCACAGAAATTTCTTTCAAGCTATTACTTGAGCCTAATTAGATGTACCTATTCTCAGAAGCATGGGCCAACCAGCACCACCACAGTGTGCAGGGTGTTATGGTGGTGGATTTTATGGGCATTTTCAAGCAATATCACAGGCCAAGTGTGTACAAAGCACATGAATATAATTTGAATAGCCAAGTGTTTTAACATTTTCACCTCCTTTATACAATGCCCTGAAATCCTTATTTTCCTGGAGTCTCTCTTCATCCGTGCTTTAGCACATATATTGAAGATACTTGAGAGAAGAGGAGATACCCCTTCTACCTAACACCATAATGTTCTCTACTGCTCCAAATTATTTTATAATAAAGCCATTACTTTTACACCAATTTACACCAGTTGTCAGGATTCAGTAGAGCTCCATTATCCTACTTACAAATATTGCCCCTATATGCAGCTGTTGAGTACTTTAAAGGTAAAATCTGTATCAAGCCTGTCAGAGGCTTTTTCAGTGTCCACTAAAATACATACCACCTCCCTATTTATAGATTTGCAGTTGTAAATAAAGTTAATAGCAGTATAAATATTTTCCTGGATGTGCCTGTTTTTTTTTCGGAAGCCCATCTGTTGTTTGCCTAATACATAATTTGTCAGTCTTTTTAGTGTGGAGGCTAAGATTTGAGAGTAAATCTTTAAATCTACATTCATTATTGAAATAATATAAAAACAGGAACACTCCTGATTGATTTTTCATTGTTTATGGTATCACTGCAATCCTTGTGTTGTTTGAGCTATATGATATAGCATCCACTTTATCAGATGCATTCACCATAATAAAAAAAATGGTGGGCTAGTTCTTTGTAACATGAAAAACATGAAAAAAAAGAGTCCTCACTTGGAAAATCTTAGCATACCACAAGGGGTGGGTGTAATTACACCTCACTTCTCAGTGTGTTAAATCAGTGTTTCTCAACATTTTATTGGTATGTACCCCTTTTAAAACCCTGTACTCACCAAGTACCCCCTAGCATAGTAAACCGTATCACAAGTACCCCTTGACAAATATATATTTAATCGTAGTACATGATAATTGGTTCTAAACAATTTCCTAGCATTTACTATTGCTTTTAATTAGCTAAAATACTACTTTTGTGTGTTTAAATGAGTTTAATAATATTCTAAAACTCGAAATTTGTTATTCTTGGTTAAGTATGTCAAGCCTGAGTACCCCCTGGAACCATCAGAAGTACCCCCAGGGGTACGCGTACCACACATTGAGAACCTAGGTGTTAAATCGTGGAAGGGTCTGCAATTTAGTTACATAACTTTATCAATGGATAGAAAAGAAGGTGGATCTAGACCTTAGTATTCTAAAGTACAACAATGTTTATTAAACAGCCTTCACTGTGACACACGATCACTACAAAAATTAAAAAAGTTTTAAAATCATGAAATTAGGACTACACTGACTCTCATATCATCCATCATCCAGTTCTTTGACACATTTCTGATAGAATTCAATACCATAACCATCTCGCACTGAACTCTTGCCATTAGCAGAGAGGAATACTGCATCCATAAACTCCCATTCGGAAATTAGGGCCTCCAACTCTTCCTTCAGTTAAAGAGACACTTAAGCCAGAAAAAAAAATGAGTTTTACTCACCTGGGGCTTCTACCAGCCCCCTGCAGCAGTCCTGTGCCCTCGCAGCCACTCACTAATCCCCTGGTCCCCTGCTGCCAGCTAGTTTCGTTATTGCTGACAGGCCGGTCTGGACTGGCCACGTGTAGCTTTTTCCGCATTCCTGACTGTAATTAGCGCTATTGCGGGCCGCAACGCGTACAAAAATACGCGTTGCCGCATTACGCACGCATAGCTATGCGACAACGCGTTGAGGCCCGCAATAGCGCTAATTACAGTCGGGAATGCGGAAAAAGCTACGCGTGGCCCGTCCTGAAACTAGCTGGCAGCAGGGGACCAGAGGATTAGTGAGTGGCTGCGAGGGCACAGGACTGCTGCAGGGGGCTGGTAGAAGCCCCAGGTGAGTAAAACTCATTTTTTTTTCCTGACTTAAGGTTCACTTTAAGGAGGAGTGCATGATAGGTTAGCAACTTGGAGGAAATAATCAGTGAATGTAGCTGGCACCTTATGGTTTAGGTTAGAGAGATTGTAACAGTGATTGGTGAACGTTTCTTTGTCATTTATGTATTCAATGAAATTACTGACTGTCTCCCTATTCAGTATGTCTGTAAGGATTCTCCTATATCTATTTACCTTATGGATATATCTTTCTTTAGTTTATGGTATTCTTTAGCACAGCTTAGTTAAGTAAGTGTGATATTCTGGGGAAGTTGCGATGTTTAGCTCATGTTGGCAGAGGAGAACAAAGCAGAGAAGGGTCACAACATACCAGCCAGTGAGTCTTTTCAGGGTTAATATAAAGCAATACAGCTTTATTTGTCAGTCAAAACAGTGTTCAGAACAGAAACAATCCACCACATGGTGTATTTAGCAATCACACTGTAGGCACAGCACTCTGCTTCTGTGCCAACCCTGACCTCGGGTTACCTTCGGGGTTACTGCATACCACCGCTGTGTACTCTCAACAGCCACACCGGCTCTTCAATTACACCCTGCCACAGGCCTAATGGCAGTCTTCGGTCACTCACCTTTTCCAGGCTTCTCCTGGATTACAAGTACTGGAGTCCAACTCCCTTTAGCAGCTTCCCTGCTGCTACAGCCCTCTCTGCTGTACAGCCTTTCAGGAGCCTTCTTGCTCCACACACAGCCCACTGCATACTGAGAAATGCAGCTTCTTATGCAAATGGTGCAGGTGAGCCAGTTAACCCTCCCTCTGCCAGACTCAGGCCTGGGCTTGGAGGAATTGTGTGTAGGGCCCACCCTTCTCCCAATACACGCCAGTCCTGGATCCCAGTTAATATCCAGGATTTTTTTCTTCAAATCCATGCCAGAACTCAGGAGAGGTCTGCTGTTTACCTCACATAAGGAGTTGAGTTTTTAATTAGGTCAATTCTGCTTATGGTAGATTATGATAGCTTTATGATTATTGCTTCCTATTTTGCTGTAATTTATCATATGATCGTGTATCAATTCAAGTGGTGTCTCAAACCCCACATCAACTATGTATGTATTTGTCCTTGTATTGCTGAATGTCCTGATTGTGCAATGTTTTAAATGTCTCATGTATCAATGTTCCCTAATATTTATTTTGTACTATGTACAGCTCTACGAAAAATGATCATGTTTTAGTGTCTTTAATTTAGTCAACAGGTTGGATTTCAGTTTCTTTTTTCACTAGCCCTACTTCAATCTTGATCAATATTCTTTGCACTATGGCCCACAACATAATTTCTGTGATCTCCAGATCCCCAAATTATGACTGTGTTCAAAGTACTTGATGTCCTGTTTTAATAGATCTGCATCTACTCTCAAAATGTGTCCCTGATTAGGTTATTGAGCCCATATGAGTGTCATTATTACAGGGGAGTGATCAGAAAAAGAAAAATTCCTCATTTTGGCATCCATTACCTCCAAGGCCTTGGATTGTGGCTCTTCGTCAGCCTCTTGACTTTACAATATTTTTCAGACCGCTACTGAGCGAGTGCAGTGATTGGACCAATAACAGAGCCAAGATGCCACCTTCGAGCCCAGCGGCTCAAGTCATAAGAGCAGGCAGCCGTGATTGGCTTGTTAGGTTGCAGTGCTCCCATACTGATTTGCTGCATGACGTCTGGAAGTTGACACGAGCAAAGGAGGACAGAGGGGGCACTTAAAGTGGGGCAACTTTGGGCAATAAGACACATTGACTCCCCCACACACACTTTTGGAGAAGAAAAAGTGCATCTTATAGTCCGAAAAATATGGTAGGTTGTTTACTAATGTTATTTGCTTGCCACTTACCCTCTGCCTCAACTATAAATTCTCCCATCTCTTCATCTTTATGCCCTTCTTCAAGCACAAAGGGTAGCCTTGGATGTACTATTATCTCCTTACATTAAAGTGTATACAGGATAGTGTTTCTTCCTTCTCCTCTTCCTTCTAATCTATCATCTTCCCAGCCCCCCATAACACTAAAAAGAAGCTTGCTCAAAAGTTTAGAACACACTTGTGTATAATATAGCAATAATATTCACCATTATGCATACATTCACCATCCAGATTTTTAAAAAGTTACATAAAAATGCCCCAGTTATACATCACCAGCCAAGAAAATTGCCCCCAAAATATAAGAAAAGTAAGGATGAAAATCAATGCTTTAGGAATTTATCATTCTTTCCATTACACATTGATCTTTGTGGATGATATGACAATGTAAGTAACTAATATTACTTTTCTACCCTTACAAAATTTACCCACTGCCCGTCCCACCCCCTGAAAACCTTAATCTCCCACCCTATTGTTTCTCTCTTATAACTCTTATAAGTTATCCTCTGCTTCACCTCGCCTTGAGGGTCCGTTTCCACTATAGCGTTGCGGAATCGCCGGCAAATCACCGAATGCGAAATCGCATGCAGGTGCGATTCCGCATGCGTTTTTTGCCGCGATTTCGCATGCGAATTCGCATAGGTTAGGGTAACGCGATTTTAACCATCTCACAGCCTGTGTGAATTAACATGGGTACCTATGCGAAATCGCGGCAAAAAACGCATGGGGAAAACGCATGCGATTTCCCTATTAAATACATTGCGTGTGATTCGCCTGCATTCCACACGCAAGTGAATTCTGAGGGCTCTGCCGTGCAGAAAAATCCTGCACAGAAAAACGCACAGCAAAACTGACAAGTGGAAACAGTCCCATTCACTTGTATTGGCTGTGCGAATCTGCATGCGGGCAACGCATGCGGATTCGCGATAGTGGAAACGGGCCCTGAACCTCTCCGTTGGATTAATACAGTTAAAAAAAATCAGCAGTTGTAGAAAAGCATTTATCTGATCTAGTTCTCAACTTCTATTTCTAAAGATCAGGTTGTCTAAGTTGCAGTTTTACCAAAGTACCGGTGATATCTTCTGTACAATACCAGGTTGTAAATCTGAATAGAGTCATACATTTATGAATATCTTGAGCAGATAATGTTTTTTCAATGAAAGGTCTCCACTTTTTGTTTTTAAGTCCTTGTGTAATAAGGTGTCCAGTCTCTCCAAAGTAAGAATATGTGAGAGTTCCTCCTTAAGGTCCCATATAGTGGAAGTTGTTGTATACATCCAACGATTGTATATAGTTTTACGTGCTGCTATTATGATTAGATGGGCTTGGTCCGTTAATTTGGAATTTGATGTATTTTGGACAGGTTGGGTTTCTTCATAGTTGCATAGACAGAGTAAAGGATTTTTCTGAGTCTGTCTCTTGCATATATAGTTAATATAGGATATAACATCATTCCAGTATTTTGCTATATTGTGACAGAACCATAGACAATGTACCATGTCTGCATTTTGTAACCCACATTTAGGGCATGCTCCCACATAACCTACTGGAGGATTTTTGTATTTAATGTTAAACACATACTTGGCTTGATATAGCATCATGATGTGAGACCCTCTCCATGCTTCACTAATCATAAGCTTACGGAAATTATTGTTCCCTTCTAATATTTTGTCATCCAATTGAAGAAGGTCAAAATATTTGTGCCATGCCTTCATATTCTGAGTAGATAGACCCCGTGATTCGATATGTAGGAGATCTAATTGGATCATTGAGAGAGATTTTTTTTGGGACCTGGCTTGACAAAACTCAGTTATTCTAGCTATAGACTGAAAGGCTACATAAATTACTGCGTACGTATGATTGGATTTTAGCTACAGCGAGAAATGGTTATCAGTGATACCATATTTATTCTTTAGTTCTTTAATAGAGTACCATCTATGATTTTCTAAATCAAAGAGATTTCCCAATCTTAGGACTCCCTTCTCTTCCCATTCCGCAAAAGTGTCATGAAGTCGTGAGGGGTGAAAACTGGGATTTCCGTTCATTGCCATATATTTTGATATACACCAAGGGAGTTAAAATATTTTTCGCATCTCCTTCCAAGTGACACACAGTGTCCCTAAATAGAACATGACGGCGAAGGCGCGTTGGCATAGAAGCCCAGGTTGAATGTAGTAACCCCCGTAAGGGCCCATGGGGCTGCAATACTTATTTCTAATGCTAGGTTAGAGTAGTAGCTGGTATGAGACAACCAATCCCGTACATGACGAAATAGGCATGCTAGACTGTATCGTCTGATGTCAGGGACTCCCAATCCACCTTGGTTCTTAGGAAATTGCAAACGTGTGAGTTTTATCCTGGTTTTTTTTAGCTTTCCATATAATGTTTGAGAAAGCTCTGTTTACCAACTGAAAGGGAACCTTAACTGGCGGGGAAAAAATAATTCACTTACCTGGGGGCTTTCCCAAGCCTCCTGCAGCCGTCCTGTGCCCGCGCCGGTCCTTCGGTGCCCTCCGGTCTCCCTCCGCCGCTAAGTTTCGTTTTCGGACGACTGCCAGTCATCCTCGGGCAAAGCGTCCTCTTCTTCCGCATTCCCCGTCGTAAAGAGCCGTAAAGCGCGTCCGCATGAAGCCAAACGCGTCATGCGGACGCGCTTTACGGCTCTTTACGACGGGGAATCCGGAAGAAGATGACGCTTTGCCCGAGGACGACTGGTAGTCGTCCGAAAACGAAACTTAGCGGCGGAGGGAGACCGGAGGGCACCGAAGGACCGGCGCGGGCACAGGACGGCTGCAGGAGGCTTGGGAAAGCCCCCAGGTAAGTGAATTATTTTTTCCCCGCCAGTTAAGGTTCCCTTTAATGTCAGCATGTTTAATGCGTAGGGGTAATGTCTGTTGTGGGTACAATAGTCATCCGAAGCTCACCATTTTCAAAAGGGCTGTCCTACTCATGACCCACAGCGGGATATTGCTCCATCTATTTAGTTGGTCTAAGATTGACTTGATCAGAGAAGGATAATGTAAATCATATAGGGAGGCTGGATTTTTGCCTATATGTATACCCAGATATGTAATTTGGTGACGTACTATTTTAACCGGTAATGATTGATCCCTCGGAACCTCTGCCTTACGGGATAAGTAAAGTAACTCACTTTTGGACTCATAGATCCTGAAGCCTGATTCTTGTCCTATATCTGTAATGGGCTGAAGGATGGGATGATTTTGTGTTGTGGGATCATGAAGAAATATTAGGATATCGTCTGCAAATAAGAGTTGGGTTAGTTTGTGCCCAGCTACATCTATTCCAGGATTTATTTGATCTAACAGTCTAGCCAGGGGTTCCAGCACTATATTAAACAGTAAGGGCGAGAGAGGGCAATCTTGCCTGGTGCCTCTAGCCAAATGGATTGGCGAGGACAAAAACCCTGGAATGTATGCTCTGGCTATTGGAGCTTTATAAATCATTTTAAAAAGATTTAAGAATGCCCCTCCCCCCCCCCCCCCGAATCCCATCTTCACCAGCACCTTCTCCAGCCAGGACCAGTTAACTGCATCGAATGCCTTTTCAGCATCTAGGGAGGGCAAGGCATAATTTTTATATGTTGAAGGATAGGCTTTAACATGTTCCAAGACTGTTAATATTTTTTTCTGATATTGGTAACTGCTGACCACCCTCTTACAAAACCAACCTGATTTGGTCTGATTAATTTTGGTAGAAAATTGGCCAGCCTGTCCGCCATGATTTTTGTGAGAAGTTTCATGTCCTGATTGATGAGGGAAATAGGTCTGTATCATGGGCATCCGCAGAAAAATTTCCGGGGGGGGGGGGAGGAGCGGGGGAAGCGATGCGGAGCGCTTAGCACGCCGCACAAAAAATGTGCACACGCCGTGCCGAAAAATGGGTGTGGTCATGGACCAGAAAGTGGGTGTGGTCACGGGTGGAGCCAAATTTGCATGAACATAGCAGTGGTGGGGCATTAGACTAGGACAGTGGTGGCGAACCTTTTGGAGGCCGAGTGCCCAAACTGCAACCGAAAAGTCACTTATCTATCACAAAGTGCCAACACAGCAATTTAAACTAAATACAAACATTTTAAATCATACATGTACATTATAGAAAATCCAAGTTGAAAATAAACTGTGAAGATAAACAATTTCATCCATCCTACTCCTGAAAAATGTATTCATCTTTTTAGAACATCCCAGTTTTAATTTTCTGTTTTAAAAAGCTAAAAAGGTAGGCTTAATGCTATTGTCTCATATGATGATTATTCAGCTTTTCCCATAGTCTTGCAGTTAGCAATCATGTGACCCCCAACAAGACAAATTCAGCAATCATGAGGCCCCCAACAACACAAATTCAGCAATCATGAGGCCCCCAACAAAACAAATTCAGCAATCACGAGGCCCCCAACAAGACAAATTCAGCAATCATGAGGCCCCAACCAGACAAATTCAGCAATCATGAGGCCCCCAACAAGACAAATTCAGCAATCATGAGGCCCCAACAAATCATGAGGCCCCCAACAAGACAAATTCAGCAATCATGAGGCCCCCAACAAATCATGAGGCCCCAACAAGATAAATTCAGTAACCATGAGCCCTCCAGTTTAGGTAGTGACAGGGCCCCCCAGTTTAGGTAGTGACAGATGCCTCCTAGTTTAGGTAGTGACAGGTGTTCCTAGTTTGGTTAGTGACAGGAGCCCCTGAGTTCAGGAAGTGACAGGGACCCCACAGTTTAGGTAGTGACAGCTATCCACCAGTTCAGGTAGTGACAGGGACCACCCAGTTCAGGTAGTGACAGGTGCCCCCCAGTTTAGGTAGTGACAGGAGCCTCCCCAGTTCAGGTAGTGACAGGAGCCCCCCCAGTTCAGGTAGTGACAGGAGCCCCCCCCCCAGTTCAGGTAGTGACAGGGACCCCCCAGTTCAGGTAGTAACAAGGACCCCCCCAGTTTAGGTAGTGACAGGAGCCCCCCCAGTTCAGGTAGTGACAGGAGCCCCCCCCAGTTTAGGTAGTGACAGAGACCCCCCAGTTTAGGTAGTGACAGAGACCCCCCAGTTTAGGTAGTGACAGGAGCCCCCCCAGTTTAGGTAGTAACAGGAGCCCCCCCAGTTTAGGTAGTGACAGGAGCCCCCCCCCCAATTTAGGTAGTGACAGGAGCCCCCCCCCCCCAGTTTAGGTAGTGACAGGAGCCCCCCCCCCTAGTTTAGGTAGTGACAGGGACCCCCCCAGTTGTGACAGTGTGGGGGAATGGGGTGCATCTCCCCCCCCCTTCCCTCACCTTGGGGATCACCCTTCCTCGGCGGTCCCCCCTCCATAATTAAGTGGCTGGCAGCGGTCGGCAGCGAGCGGCACACTTCCTCAATTTCCTGCACGAGAGGGAGATCTGTGCGTCGCTGGTCTGACGTCACTGCCTAGACAAGCTGCGCACAGATCTTCCTCAGGAAGTACAGGAAGTGTGCCGCTCCGCCCGGTCCGCCGCTCATTTATGGAGGGGGAGCGAGTAAGGGGGAGCCCAAAGGTGAGGGAAGGAGGGGAGATGTCCCCCCTTCTCCGCCGCTGTGCAGAAATGCTCCCCCTTCACTGCGTCGGATGGGGGATTACCGAGGGGCGCCAGAGCCGCCACTGATTCGGCCAGGGGGGCCAGGGGGCAGCGGGCGGCCAGGGGGAGGCAGCTGCCCCATTTTGCCATACGTGCGGATGCCCATGGTCTGTATGAACCAGGATTCAGAGGTTCCTTCCCTTTCTTGTGTATTAATTTAATATAGGCTTCATTAAAGGAGGGTGGCATTACTTTCCCCTGGAGGACGTCATTGAAGATTTCTACTAATATGGGAGCTGCCTCTTTCTGCAAGATTTTATAAAAGTCTGAGGAGTAGCCATCTGGCCCTGGGGATTTATTATTAGCTAGGTTTTTGATGGTATTAACAATTTCTAAGATTGTGATAGGGCTATTTAGTTGGGCAAGTTCTTCCTCTGATAGGGCATCTACCTGGATGTCAGTTAATCTTGTATGGTCTAAAGGTGTAGGGGACAGTCTTTCTGCATACAAGGTGGAGTAGTATTGTTGGAAGCTATGATTTATCTGTTTTGGATGATGGATGGATGGACTGCCAGTTTCATCCTTCAATCTGAGAATGGAGAGGGGTGAGAAATTCCCTCTGGCTAAATTGGCTAATAGTTTGCATGGCTTATCGCCATATTTGAAGTATTTGAGCGATTGATAGGGTTGCTGTAAAATGACCCTAGTTTTGAGGTATTTATCAGTTATAATCTTGGATTGTATCCAACTATCCCTATTGGTGTTTGTAGTATTTAATTTATATGCCTTATAAGCCTGTGTGGGAAGCGCCAAAGGATATCCGTTCCTCTCGGTATCTGTTCTTGTAAATCTAAAACCACTGGGCAGTGATCAGATATAACCTTATCAGAGATAGTGACAGAGAGCATTTTAGTGAGAGCCAGAGATCCCAGGAACAAATAGTCCAAGCGAGAAGATGTGTTATGTGCAGCTGAATAGTGAGTATATTCTGTATTATAGGGGTGTAAATGTCTCCTGGCATCCGTCAGAGCCATATCTGTGCAAAAGGCTGGGGTGTAGTAGTTCGCTTATATGTTTGGTGTGTCTTTTTACCTGCACTATATTTCCTGTCTTCTACTAGGTCCATGATATTATTCCAATCCCCAGCTAGGATGGAATTGCGTAAATCTTTACCAGCTAGATTAGAGTGCAATGATTGTACGAAGGGTGAGCTGTCCCCGTTAGGACCATATACATTATATAACATGAAAGTTTCAGTCGGCATACGTATTGTTATACCGAGCTATCTTCCATCCTCATCATGCTGTACATTTGTGACTTCAGACTTAAATTGTTTATTTATTAAGGTTATCACGCCTGCTTTCCTACCCATCGACGGAGATCCGAAGATCTGACCTACCCATAATTTTCGCAAAAAGTGGAGCTCAGACTTCCTTAAATGAGATCCCAAGATCTGACCTATCCATAATTGGAACTCCGACTTCTTTAAATGAGTCTCTTGGAGAAGTACTATATCCGCACACATCTTGCCTAGATGTTTCAGGATCTGTGAAGGCTTTGCAGGTGATCGCAAACCATTCACATTCCATGTGACAATCTTAAGTGTCATTTATGCCAAGCATTATATGCAGCATGATGATGAAATTCAACAGCAGTATGAAACATCGGACATAGGCATTAGCTAGAGAAATTGATATGTACGAGAGAAACAATATAACACCCACCCCCCTTCCCAACCCCCCTTAACAAGGTTACCTATTTTAAGCATTCTGGTGGTAGAATTAGATGCTAGAATGCATATATTATGAGTAGAAGAAAACTGAACTTGAAAGATAAACCAAATAATGCATATAATCTGGTACCATTCAGGGGCGTTTCTAGGGTCCTTGGAGATCGGGGGCACCTGTGGGCACTAGGTGGGGAGGTGGCAAAAAATGGGCGTGGCCATGAGGTGAGCGGGCGTGGCCATGGGTGGGGCCAAATGTACATGAACTTAGCAGCGGTGTAAGCTACAGATAACGGGCCTGCCCATCGAAATATTGGATGGAGCCCCCTGTCCTTTATTTAGATAATTTACAATCAGTATATGCATAGATCAAAGATGTATACACACATACAAGTTTGATTGGTCAATCACTGACCAATTTTACCACCCCCGTGCAGTAAGTGGGCCAACAGACAATGAATTTGATGAACAGAGCTAAAATTGGCTAATGAAAATTGTATGCTAATACTGTACATACTGAAAGTAGCAGGGATCAGCATACAATACAGCTGGTTTACAATCAGTAAAGGCACAGAGTAACACCTTACACTGTACACATTGGAGGTAGATCAGCACACAGTGCAGGCACTAGAGAACAGCGTATTACTGTACATACTGTAGGCAGCAGAATTCAGCACACTGCAGCTAGCGTGTCAAAAATATGAGGATCACGTTGTGTGGCGCGCTTACTGCTCCGCACCGAAAAATGGGTGGGCCATGGACCAGAATGTAGCTGTGGTAATGGGTGGAGACAAATTTACATGAACCTAGCAATGGTGGGACATTAGATTAGGACAGTGGTGGCGAACCTTTTGGAGGCCGAGTGCCCAAACTGCAACCCAAAAGTCACTTATCTATCGCAAAGTGGCAACAGCAATTTAAACTAAATACTGTACAAACGTTTTAACTCATACATGAATATTATGGAAAATCCAAGTTGAAAATAAACTGTGAAGATAAACAATTTCATCCATCCTACTCCTGAAAAATGTATTCCATTTTTTAGAACCTCCCAGTTTTATTTTATGTTTTAACCACTTGCCGACCGCGCACTCATAACGCGCGTCGGCAAAGCGGTAGCTGCAGGACCAGCGACGCACATCTGCGTCGCCGGCTGCAGGCTAATTAATCAGGAAACAGCCGCTCGTGCGAGCGGCTGCTTCCTGTCAATTCATGGTGGAGGGCTCCGTGAATAGCCTGCGGGCCACCGATCGCGGCTCGCAGGCTAAATGTAAACACAAGCGGAAATAATCCGCTTTGTTTACATTTGTACAACGCTGCTAACAGTAGCAGTGTTGTACTAGATCAGCGATCCCCGGGCAATCAGCGGCCGGGGATCGCTGTCACATGACAGGCAGGAGCCTGTTAGAGGCTGCACAGGACAGATCCGTTCCTGTGCAGCCTCCGATCTCCGGGGCAGGGAGGGAGGAGAGGGAGAGGGGGAATCGTGCGGTGGAGAGGGCTTTGAGGTGCCCCCCCCCGCCAGCCACACGCAGGCAGGAGCAATCAGACCCCCCCAGCACATCATTCCCCCTAGTGGGGGAAAAAGGGGGGCGATCTGGTCGCTCTGCCTAATGTTTGATCTGTTCTGGGGGCTGTAGAGCCCACCAAGCACAGATCTCAGTAATCAGCGCTGGTCCTTAAGGGGGGGTAAAGGCTGGGTCCTCAAGTGGTTAAAAAGCTAAAAAAGTAGGTTTAATGATATTGTCTCATATGATAAGGATTCAGCTTTTCCCATAGTCTCGCAGTTAGCAATCATGTGACCCCAACAAGACAAATTCAGCAATCATGAGGCCCCCAACAAGACAAATTCAGCAATCGTGAGGCCCCCGACATGACCAATTCAGCAATCGTGAGGCCCCGGACATGACAAATTCAGCAATCGTGAGGCCCCCGACATGACAAATTCAGCAATCGTGAAGCCCCCAACATGACAAATTCGGCAATTATGAGGCCCCCAACAAATCATGAGGCCCCCAACAAGACAAATTCAGCAATCATGAGGCCTCCAACAAATCATGAGGCCCCCAACAAGACAAATTCAGCAATCTTGAGGCCCCCACCAAATCATAAGGCTCCCAACAAGAGAAATTCAGCAGTCATGAGGCACATAAATAGACAGCATTTCACATAAATAGGCAGAATGCCCCTTTAATATGGTAGCCCCCCAGGTTAGGTAGTGAGTGACAGGGACCCCCAGGTTAGCTAGTGAGTGACAGGTGCCCCCCAGGTTAGGTAGTTAGTGACAGGCGCCCCCCAGTTTAGGTAGTGAGTGACAGGGACCCCCCGTTAGATAGTGAGTGACAGGGACTCCAGTTAGTGAGTGACAGGGACCCCCATTAGATAGTGAGTGACAGGGACCCCCGTAAGATAGTGAGTGACAGGGACCCCCGGTAGATAGTGAGTGACAGGGACCCCCGGTAGATAGTGAGTGACAGGGACCCCTGGTAGATAGTGAGTGACAGGGACCCCGGTAGATAGTGAGTGACAGGGATCCCGGTAGATAGTGAGTGACAGGGACCCCCGTTAGATAGTGAGTGACAGGGACCCCCTTTAGAAAGTGACAGGGACCCCCTTTAGATATTGACAGGGACCCCGGTAGATAGTGAGTGACAGGGACCCCCGGTAGATAGTGAGTGACAGGGACCCCCGGTAGATAGTGAGTGACAGGGACCCCCGGTAGATAGTGAGTGACAGGGACCCCTGGTAGATAGTGAGTGACAGGGACCCCCGGTAGATAGAGAGTCACAGGGACCCCCGGTAGATAGTGAGTGACAGGGACCCCCGGTAGATAGTGACAGGCGCCCCCCATTAGGTAGTTAGTGACCGGGACTCCCCCCCTCACCTCGCAGCCAGCAGATCTCGATCAGCGGGCGACCCGACCAGATAGAGCGGGCACTGGACGCACCATGCTAAATATGCAGAAGTGATGTCACTTCCGCATATCAGCGGTGTACACTAGGTCCTAGCGCCCGCTTCATCTGGTCGCCGCTGATCGAGGTCTGACGCTGCTGGGGGGGGGGGCAGCGGCGGCCAGGAGGGGACAGCGGGCAGTGCCGGGCACCCCTGGGGAAGAGATCCAGGGCACCCCAGGACAGATTGGGGGCACGCGCCTCCCAAAATAGGGCTATCGACGCCACTGGTACCATTTAACATCTATCTGTAGCATAGGTATTGTCAGACATATCCTGACTAAACCACTAGCCACAGTCATCACTTTCACTTAAAGGGGACTTCACTTCTTTCCCACGTAGACTAGTCTCATCATCAGCAACCAGACAGTTTGTTTTTTATACCATCACGGGTATATCTGCTCCCCACTTCAGTTAGATAATAATTGCTTTCAGAGGAGGATAGAACTTGGATGGAAAATTGAAAAATAAGTAATAAGGAAAAAAAAAGTACATGTTAGGCGCGTGCTCTATTGCGGATCTTCTTGTTGTGATTGCTTCTCAGGGGAGTCACGCGGTGAGTTACAGGGTACTAACTTCTTGGCTAGGGTATTTGCCTCTCTCGGATCCGTTATAAATCGGTTTCCCCTATGTGATCTTGCAGGGTACAACAAAGCAAATTTGACGCCATTACTGATCAATGTAGCACAGGCAGGATTGAATGCCTTTTAGTGACTTCTGCAGAGTAGTCATTGAATATGCGCAGCTGAAAATTCTGGTACATGAGTGGATCTCTTCTAGATTTGAAGGCAGTTAAGATCTTCATTTTATCTGTTTAATCTAGATAGCGGACCATGACTAACCGTGGTCTGCGTGCCTGGTCCGCTGAGCGTTGTGGTCCCACTCTGTGAGCGCGCTCCGCTTTACATGTAATATCCAGGCCCAGTAGCTCTGGGAGCTCTCGTTCAACAAAAGCGAGCAAGTCATCTGGTTTACAAGTCTCAGGCAGGCCAACTATCCTCAGATTGTTCCGGCTGTCATGAATGATACGGAAGTCGAGACGAATAGCAATTCTGTATCGTTCCGCAAAGCAGAGCAGAATGTCACTGTGTTTAAACATACAATAGATGTCTTTTTCTTCTCTTCTGAGTGAAAGCAAACCCATCACCCACACTGAATTAGAGTCCCTTTCCTGGCCAGTGACACAGAGGTGTGAAACCCTAGCCAGAATCCTGGTGTAATACATCAAAGGTTGTTCTAACTGGTCACACTCAGATGATAATTAACAGGCAGTGGTCACGAGGCCTCACCAAAGACTCTCATCAAGGTCTTGAGGACCTCATCATACAGGACCAGTTACTGCACTGTTGTCCACCAGAGGTTCAGCAGTTTGTCTTGGAGTGGAAGCCTGAATCCACCAAAGCTGCCGCAGACCTCACAGACACTTTTGTGACTACCCGTGTACCGGACACCTGCAAACCTCCAACCCAGAGCTGGAGAGGGGGGAGACCTATGCAACCTAGCTCTCCTCCCCCTGCGAATCATGGGAATCAGGAGCCACAGAGGCCGGAAGCTGCACATGCTACTCATTCGCCTGATGCAACATATGTTCCAGCGTGTTACCACTGTGGACAGTGAGGACATCTCAAGTCTGCCTGCCCCGAGGTGAGGACGCCGTCTCCAGAGCCTAGCTCAGAGTCAGCTAGCCCACCCTCTACTGCACATGCCTACCTCATCATTGGAGCAGCAAATCCTCAACTTTCCAGAAATCATCAAGTCATGGAAGTAAACGACCAGATCGCTGTTGGTTTCTGCGACACAGGCGCAGAGCTTACATTGGTTCGCTCTCATCTTGTTGCCAGGGAGAATCTCCTTCCTAATGAGCGTGTTACACTTGTGGGAGTTGGTGGCACACACGCACGCATCGCCAAAGCTTGTGTTGTTCTCGATTGGGGAAGGGGGTACCAGACAAAAGTTGTGGGGGTGACTGATGACATCCCAGTGCCTGTGCTGTTGGGCACCGATCTTGGCACCCTACGATCCTTTTATGAACCTATGATCAACACCCTGAATTACCAGTCTGGACCTACAAGCTTGGGGAGGGACAGAGGAAGGCAGCTGGGGTAATGGTACCTAGCTCTCCTAGGGAAGGAGGCAAGGAAGAGGTACCTGTTTCTAACGGACAGCTGTCTAATCACTGTTTGTCTGATTCTGAACCTGTCACTGTTGTTCCTGATACATGTGTACATTATGTGAAAAATGAACATAACTGTGATATTGATGTTGTACCAAATATTGCTAAAAGTTTTCATGCTGAACCTCATATTACTAAAAATGATTCATGTTTAAATGTGATAGCCTCTAACCTAAGAGGTAACACTCTTGTTTTGCTTGGGTCATATCCTTGTAGGGCAGCGGAAGGAGGCCAGGTGTCAGAGCAGGCAGCTGGGGGCCTAGACCTCCCGTCCTGCTATGACAGCCAGAGTGCTCCACCATTGCCTATTACCAAACAGCTGGTGGAGACAGGCAGTTCCTTCCCTGTCTCACCCTTGCATGTCTCACCCTTGCAGAAGCCACCCAGTGCAAAACTGCCCAGAGGTCCACCCTCTATCCCTCCTGGAGGAGGGGCAAGCCTCGCCATCCAGGTGAAGGCTAATTCGTTTTTTTAAAATGTGTTCTAATGTCCACCTAGGTTGTGCTGACCAAAATGTTTTGCCAAGGTGTAGTCAGTTAGAGCAGGGGTATGCCACGCTGCTTCCAGATTTGTGGGATGGCACCCGAGAGTCAGAAAGTGACCTGGATGTCAGCCAATGACTCTCTCCCTTACAGGAAGTGCTAGGCAAACCCAGCCAGGCATTTAGAGGTAAGCCTGTTGGTGTGCATCTCGCCGTCCGCAAGGCGGACTGCGCTGACCTGGTGGGGGAGGTGTCATGAATGATACGGAAGTCGAGACGATTAGCAATTCTGTATCGTTCCACAAAGCAGAGCAGAAGTCACTTTGTGTTTAAACGTTTCACAGATGTCTTTTCCTTCTCTTCTGAGTGAAAGCAAACCCATCACCCACACTGAATTAGAGTCCCTTTCCTGGCCAGTGACACAGAGGTGTGAAACCCTAGCCAGAATCCTGGTGTAATACAAGAATCCTGGTGTAATACATCAAAGGTTGTTCTAGCTGATCACACTCAGATGATAATTAACACCCCAAAAGGTCCTTTCATCCAGGGGAAGCCAAAGGAAGCTAGCTCCCCAGGGGTCCACTGCCAACCTCAGACCAGTGATGCTCGGATACCCCTTTTTATTATTCGAGTTAGGTCGAATTCGAATAGTAAATTATTCGAGGTCGGTCGAATATTCGAGTCGAATATTTTTTACTATTCGATTCGACCTCGAAATTCGAGCTCACTACTCGAGTCGGTATTCGAGCTCATTATTCGAGCTGACTATTCGAATTGGCCGTGGCTCTGTAACAAAAATTACAACGTTTTTTCTACCATCCTACAAGTTCCTAAACCTATTCTAATGTGATCTGGCTTACTGCAGCTCTTTCTACTATAACCATCTCTGTAATAAATCAATGTATCTTTCCCCTGTCAGACTTGTCGGCCTGTGTCTGGAAGGCTGCCAAGTTCTTCAGTGTTGAACTGTTCCTCTATGCACACTCCAGCTTCTCTGCTATCTTATCCTCCTCTGTTAGGCTGTGAAAGTAGCTGGCTGACACATACTGAGGAATTACAAACACAGGCACAGGCAGAGCTGTCTGCAGGAAGCCTGTAATGTTCAATGCATGAGAGAAGCTGGGGACAGAAGGTAAACACACAAATGATCTCTTGAGATTCAGAAGTAAGGCTGTATACAGCCTGCTTGTGTATGGATGTATTTTCTATGTGTGGACATTCTGTACATCAACCTACTTCCTGTTTTGGTGGCCATTTTGTTTGTTTATAAACAAACTTTTTAAAACAGTTTTTGACTACTTTTAATGCGGCGGGGAGCGGCGAAATTGTGACAGAGGGTAATAGGAGATGTCCCCTAACACACTGGTATGTTTACTTTTGTGCGATTTTAACAATACAGATTCTCTTTAAAGGGAAGGTTCAGGGAGGGTGGAGGAAAAATAAAAATCAATTTCCACTTACCTGGGGCTTCCTCCAGCCCGTGGCAGGCAGGAGGTGCCCTCGCCGCCGCTCCGCAGGCTCCCGGTGGTCTCCAGTGGCCGACCCGACCTGGCCAGGCCGGCTGCCAGGTCGGGCTCTTCTGCGCTCCAAGTCCTGGTACTTCTGCGTCCCACGCCGGCGCTCTGACGTCATCGGACGTCCACCGGGCTGTACTGCGCATGCGCAGAACTACTGCGCATGCGCAGTACAGCCCGGCGGACGTCCGATGATGTCAGAGCGCCGGCGTGGGACGCAGAAGTACCAGGACTTGGAGCGCAGAAGAGCCCGACCTGGCAGCCGGCCTGGCCAGGTCAGGTCGGCCACCGGAGACCACCGGGAGCCTGCGGAGCGGCGGCGAGGGCACCTCCTGCCTGCCACGGGCTGGAGGAAGCCCCAGGTAAGTGGAAATTGATTTTTATTTTTCCTCCACCCTCCCTGAACCTTTCCTTTAAATAGCTTCCAACACTTGTTTTGGGGGTGAATGATGCAAGAAACATCTTTTTTTCCAAGTAACAACAGCAAGTGATTATGTGGGGATGTTCCTTTAAAAAAAAAAAAAAAGGTGGAAAGAGAAGTTGTGTCCAAAATTCTTTTCAGTACTGTATACTTCTTCTTCTTCTTCTTCTTCTATATCTTCTCCTTCTCCTCCTTCTCCTTCTTCTTCTTCATCTTCTTCTTCATCATCTTCTTCTTCATCATCTTCTTCTTCATCTTCTTCTTCATCATCTTCTTCTTCTTCATCTTCTTCTTCTTCATCTTCTTCTTCATCATCTTCTTCTTTTCTTCTTTTTCTATATCTTCTTCTTCTTCTCCTTCTTCTTCTTCTTCTTTTTCTATATCTTCTTCTTCTTCTATATCGTCTTCTTCTTCACTTATTTCTCTTCTATTTTTATCATTTTTTTAAAGAAATGCAGCTATTTTTGAGCGTAATAAATAGCTGGTGGCGCATGGTGGAAGCGCCATTGTATGTGCTCCCTGGCAGTGGAAACACACAGACAGCAGGAGGTAAATTCAGCAGCAGCAGCAGGAGGAGGATGATTGTGTGGCAGCAGGCAGTCAATGATGCAGGCAGCGAGACATAATAGGCTGTGGTACCTAGCTTTGGTACCAGGCCGTAAATACACAGCATGAGGTTCCAGACAGCGGTCGTGAAGACCACATCGTGTCCAATACACAACTGGGACAACACAGTTTTCAACCCGGACACCTCAGAAAAATTAAACCTTTTTTTTTTTTTAATGGTTTATTTTTTTTATGTTTTTTTACAGCAAATTACACATATAGCTATTGTTGGACGTAATAGCTGGTGGCAGAGTGGCAGCAGAAGGTAAAATCTGTGTACCCTGGCAGTGGGAAACACAGCAGACAGACAGCAGCAGCAGCAGGAGGAATGGAGGAGTAGTGTGAGTGTGGCAGCAGGTAGGTAGGCAGCGTGACATAATAGCCCTGGTACCTAGCGGTGATACCAGGGCTGTAAATAAACACAGCAGGAGGTCCCAGACAGCGGTCGTGCAGCCCACATCGTGTCCAATACACAACTGGGACAACACAGTTTTCAACCCGGGCACTCCTTCTTAACTTTGTTTACATTATAAATTTAAAATGGCCACTGTTGCCATAGTGACAACATGCACACATAACGTGCGGTTGTCATGACTACGGAACACTGTAATGTTCAGAGCGGAAGTTTCCGTGCACGCACGACCTGCGGTCAGGCGTATGGTACGCTGCATGCAAATATATGTACGCCAGTGATGTGTACACGGTGTCGCATACTAATTTGATCTCCTATAGTACGCATGACAGGAGGTGATGCGTACTTTGTGTTGCATGCAAATTTGGGTTATCTACAGTACGCATGACAGGATGTGATGCGTGCTTTACGTTGCAAGCAAGTTTTAGGCCAACACATGCAAATAGGCTCACCTCTGACATACACAGAGAGGAGGGTAGGTCCCTCCCCTCCTTGATAAGATGCATGGCTTGTACCTACCCTGTAACGAGCATGAATGTAATGCGTGCACACACCCAGTCTGGGCGTTTCCCCCACCAGTCTTCAGTATAAAAACCTGTGCCTCACAAGGCAATTCAGCTCTGACTTGGGCAGTTGCTGGGGGAATTGCTACTGGTGGGGGGCTTGCACTTTGTAAATAACTACTGTATATATGTATAGCACTCTTTGAAAAAGCCGTAGGGTAAAACATGTTAGAGTTCCATATTACAGCACTTTTGTAAATAGCACCTCATATCCACTCTGCAATCTCTCCAGTGTTTTCACTTTGCAGCATGTACCATACTACTAAGGGGCTCCCTATGCAGGTTATCAAGCCTGCATCTGAGCTTACCTTTTGTATATTCTGTATAGTGTAGTAGGTTTACATGCGACCTCTATGTGGAATAGCTACACCACAATCGTTTTTGTGGGGGATTAGCAAAGACCTCCACATTATATATTGGTCTCTGCACTTATGAGAAGTGTTCTAACCTACTAAGGAGTAACCTGATACGTTTGTTCCCTCCTCTTGAGCAAATAGCTCTTTTAGATATTAAGCGACTTATCTGTGCTTTCTAGTACCTATAGGGCCTGTCCCTCTTGGACTTAGTGTTTGTTATATATTTCCTGGTACAAAATTTTCTCGGTCTGTGTTTGAATTCAACCCGGGCACCTCAGAAAAATTAAACCTTTTTTTTTTTTTTTATGGTTTTTTTTTTGTTTTGTTTTTTTTTTAAAGCAAATTACACATATAGCTATTGTTGGACGTAATAGCTGGTGGCAGAGTGGCAGCAGAAGGTAAAATCTGTGTACCCTGGCAGTGGGAAACACAGCAGACAGACAGCAGCAGCAGCAGCAGGAGGAATGGAGGAGTAGTGTGAGTGTGGCAGCAGGTAGGTAGGCAGCGTGACATAATAGCCCTGGTACCTAGCGGTGATACCAGGGCTGTAAATAAACACAGCATGAGGTCCCAGACAGCGGTCGTGCAGCCCACATCGTGTCCAATACACAACTGGGACAACACAGTTTTCAACCCGGGCACCTCAGAAAAATTAAACCTTTTTTTTTTTTTTTTAATGGTTTCTTTTTTTATTTTTTTTTACAGCAAATTACACATATAGCTATTGTTGGACGTAATAGCTGGTGGCAGAGTGGCAGCAGAAGGTAAAATCTGTGTACCCTGGCAGTGGGAAACACAGACAGACAGCAGAAGGGCAGTACACAGCAGCCCACTGTAGGTGTAAAATGTGTGGCTACGTAATAGTCAAACTGAACCAGGCTGGCTTAGTAGTGAGCAGGAGCCAGGAGGTGGTAAAAGGTGGTAAGGCATATTAACGATGGTTCCGGCAGCCAGTTCATGTCCCCCTCTTGCCAACAACAGGGGCCAGGAACTCGCCTTCCACCCACGCCTGGTTCATCTTGAGAAACGTCAGTCTGTCCACAGACTTGTGAGACAGATGTGAGCGTTTCTCGGTGACCACGCCACCAGCTGCACTGAACCAGCGCTCGGACAGCACGCTGGAACGGGGACAGGACAGCACTTCCAGGGCGTACTGCGCCAGCTCGCTCCAGATCTCCAGGCGCTTGACCCAATACTCCATGGGATCAACAGGGGCATCGCTGTCAAGCCCGCTGTAGGACCCCATGTAGTCAGCCACCATGCGGGTTAGGCGCTGGCTGTGACCGGAGGAGGATGTTGCTGCATGCACCTCCTCTCTAGTCACTGCTGGAGCCTCTACAGTCCTGTAGAGCTCGTTGCTAAGAGACAGCAGGTCTGTGGGGCGCTTGCTGCTGGATGCAGGCACCTGCTGCTGCCTCTGTGCTGGCTGGACAGTGGGGGTGGAAGGCTGGGGGAAGGCTTCCTCCAAGCGCTCAACAAGGGCCTGCTGCAAGCTCCTTATTTGTTGCGCTGGGTCTCCTCCTGCAGGAGGCAGGAACTGGCTCAACTTCCCCTTGAGGCGCGGGTCCAACATCATGCTGATCCAGATGTCCTCCCTCTGCTTTATCTGGATCACCCTGGGGTCCTTGCGCAGGCACGTCAGCATGTGCGCTGCCATTGGGAAGAGGCGGGCCACGTGTGCTGGCACATCGACGGCAGTGCTGTCCTCATCCTCCTCCTCTGCCGCCTCATCCTCTCTCCACCCCCGCACCAACTCAGCTGCACTGTGCTGATCCCCCTCATCAGCAGCAAGGTCAGGGACCTCCACCAAGTCCTCCTCCTCCTCCCCCTCAGAGGTGGACTGTGCAGCTGCATGCCGCTCCTGCTGGGCCAAGGCTGCCGCTCCCTGTTCCAGCAAAGCATCAAGGGCCCTGTTCAGCAGACAAACCAGGGGCACCCACTCGCACACCATAGCATGGTCCCTGCTCACCATGTTGGTGGCCTGCAGAAAGGGAGCCAGCACTAAGCACACCTGCTGCATGTGCCCCCAGTCGTCATCGGGGACGATGGACGGGATGTTGCAGGTCTTGTCCCTTTTCTGAGCGGCGGACACAGTGGCCAGGGCAAGGTACTGGTTGACAGCGTGCTTCTGTTCAACCAGACGCTCCAACATCACCAGGGTGGAGTTCCAGCGAGTTGGAACGTCAAGGATCAGTCGATGGCGTGGCAGCTCCAGCTCCTTTTGCACGTCTTCCAGGCTCGCAGAGGCTGCAGCCGAGCGCCGGAAGTGACGCACAACATTCCTTGCCGTTTCCAGCAGTTCGCCCATCCCCTGGTAGGTGCGCAAGAACTTCTGCACCACCAGGTTCAGCACGTGGGCAAGACAGGGGATGTGGGTCAGGTTTCTCCTGTCGATTGCGGCAACCAGATTGGCCCCATTGTCGGCCACCACCTCTCTGACTCTGAGGCCTCTGGGGGTCAGCCAAATCCTCTCCTGCTCCTGGAGTTTGGCCAACACATGGGTTGCCGTCAGTTTGGTCTTCCCAAGGCTGACCAACTGCAGCAGCGCTTGGCAGTGGCGTGGCTTCACGCTGCTGCTGAGGCGGGGGGTTTGGCCAGGTGTGCCGGAGGATGGCAGAGGATCGGAGGAACCTGCTGCAGTTCCCCTGACCCTGCGGGGTGGCACCACCCACTGTGTTGCTGCTGCTGCTGTGCCCGCTGCTGCTTTCCCATCCTCACCCCCTTCCACCAAGCTGACCCAGTGGACAGTGAAGGACAGGTAGCGGCCTGTCCCGAAGCGGCTGCTCCAGGAGTCCATGGTCACGTGGACCCTTTCACCAACCGCGTGCTCCAGCCCTCGCTCCACATTGGCCATGACAAAGCGGTGCAGTGCAGGCATGACCTGGCGGGCGAAGAAGTGTCTGCTGGGGAGCTGCCAGTCTGGGGCTGCACAAGCAAGCAGCGCACGCATGTCGCTCCCCTCCTGCACGAGCGTGTACGGCAGGAGTTGGGAGCACATGGCCCGTGCCAGCAAGCCGTTCAGCTGCCGCACGGTGACGGCTGCTGGGTGGCAGAGCCCTAACCACCCCCTGGAAGGACTCGCTCAAAAGGCTCTGGCGTTGCCTTTTGCTAGCACGGGAATCAGCGGAGACAGCAGAGGAGGCCACTGAGGACTAGTGATTGGCGAACAGTGTTCGCCACTGTTCGGGTTCGCCCGGATTTTGGCCTGTTCGGGTTCGGTTCGGCACCCCCCGAACACCTCATGGTCTTCTTTGAACACAGCCGTGTCCGGCCGAACATAGCCCCCTATAGGGTCCCAGCATAAAGGGAGAGCATGCCCCGAGCGCGGGGGGGGGGTCGGAAATGCCCCCCACCCCTCCCCGCTAAGCTCTCCCTTCTGCCGGTACCCTATAATTAAATTTAAGTGCCCAAAAGTACCTGAGGAGGAGGAGGGCAGGAAGAGGGAAGCCGGAGTTCTTGGGCGCTAGTACCATCTGGTACTTCCGCCCTCTCTTGACGCACTTCCTGTTTACATTTGAAGTCGCGTCAAGAGTGCGCAGAAGTACCGCGATGACACGTACGAGGGTACGTGTCATCATGTAGATGACGCGTACCCTCGTTTGCGTCATCGCGGTACTTCTGCGCCCTCTTGACGCGACTTCAAATGTGAACAGGAAGTGCGTCAAGAGAGGGCGAAGCACCAGATGGTACTAGTGCCCAAGAACTCCGGCTTCCCTCTTCCTGCCCTCCTCCTCCTCAGGTACTTTTGGGCACTTAAATTTAATTATAGGGTACCGGCAGAAGGGAGAGCTTAGCGGGGAGGGGTGGGGGCATTTCCGACCCCCCCCCCCCACGCTCGGGGCATGCTCTCCTTTTATGCTGGGACCCTATAGGGGCCCAAAAGGGACATGTTCGGGTTGTGTTCGGGGGTCGGCTCGAACATGCCGAACATCAGGGGCATGTTCGGCCGAACCACACCGAACCCGAACATCCAGATGTTCGCCCAACACTACTGAGGACTGGCTGCCAGAACAGGCCTCAGTGTCGGCGGCAGGAGTTGCAGAGGGGGGAGGAGCAGTGCGTTTCCGCACTCCTGCTGGTGGTGCTGGAGGAGCAGGAGGGCGGGTGGCTGCTGTTGCTGCTGCTGCTGCTGAAGGCTGTGCAGTGATGGGTGTGGTGCCACTGCCAGCACCAGATGCCTTCAGCCTCTGGAACTCCTCATGCTGGTAGTAATGTTTAGCCGCAAGATGGTTGATCAGAGAGCTGGTGCTGAACTTTAAGGGGTCTGCACCTCTGCTCAACTTCCGCTGACAGTGGTTGCAAGTGGCGTACTTGCTGTCAACTGTGGGCATGGTGAAAAATTGCCAGATTGGTGACAAGAAAACCCCCCTACGGCCTGGAGCCACTGCTGCCTGTCTCCCTGTGGTGGTTGGGGGGGGGGGCTTGGGTGCGGCTGGTGGTGGTACTGGCAGATGCTGCTGCTGCTGCTGCTGAGCCTGAGACACTAGCAGGCTGTGGGACCTGCCTACTGCTGCCAATGCTTGCAATGATGCACCTCCTTGCAAGGCCCACAAGCGCATCCTCCTCCTCCTCCTCAGAGCTGCTGATGATGACATCCCCAGGTGCTGGTGGTGGCGGCACCCAGTCTTTGTCTGTCACCCCGTCATCATCATCATCCTCCCCCTCCTGAAACATGTCCTGCTGGGATGAAGTGGAGACTAACACACTTTGTTAATTGCGCCACTAAATTTGTGGTTTATTTATTATTATGCCCCTGTGGGGCCTTTTTATATAGGAAAAACAACACGTGAACTCAGAGAGCGTATCTCTGAGCACGTTAAGAGTATAAGAAGTATTAACTCCACTGCCCCTGTCGGGGTGCATTTCAGGCGATACCATGGGGGCGACCCCAGGGGACTAAGATTTGTTGGGATCGATCGAGTTCACGGTTCAATAAGAGGGGGCAATCTTGATAGATTGCTCTGTCAAAGGGAGTGCCGCTGGATTTTTAATCTAAGAGCCACTTCCCCCCCAGGATTAAATGAAATGGAGGGTTATGCCCCCTTTCTCCCGTTATAGACAGGCTCCTGTGAGTAATGTGAGGTTTTCTGCTGGGCACCTATACACTGCCTACTGTGTGCGGGACTGTACCTGTTTCCTTCTGGGTGTCCCAGCCTCCTGCTGTGGGCTGCCATGTGGCTTCAGCTCTAAAGAGCCCCATTTATCATTAATATTTTCTTTTGATACAAATGGCAGATGTGCCGTCTTTGTTATGAACTGCTTCTTATTTGCAGTTCTTACCTGGTAATATATAAAAAAACTGATAGATATGGGTATAACTGCAGATTGCATGAAATAACGAATGTAATAGTTTTTGTATATGGATGAGGTATGTGCTTATACATGGTCTGGTGTGACAGCTCCAAATTTTTTTTCCGCGCTGCTTTTTACCTTGGAGCCACCCGCTGTGCCTGTATCCATTCTGGCACTAGTTTGCCTGAGGCGCGGGTGTGCTGTCTTTGATGTCGGCTGGGCGGGTCCCTGCTGCCCCTTCCGCCCGCCGTAGTGCTGTGGGCGGATATGGGGTGTGTGTGGGGGGATCTGTCCCGGCCGGCGTCAAGCGTCTGACCATGCGCGCTCTCTGGCGTCTCCCCCGCCGCCGGGTTGCGGTGGACGGTTGTGGAGCGTATGTTGAGGCGTTCCTGATCAGCGCTGGGTACGCAGCGCGGAGGAAGTAGGTGGAGCCATGAATGTGTTGTGTCTGATTGGGCACAAGTGCCGTTATAGGCGGCTATCAGCTGTCCTTGGTGAGCCACGCCCCCTGAGGAAACGAGGAGTGACTCGTGAAACATGTCGGGGCTGTGAAGTGGCATCACCGCTGGCTTGCCTGACCTCCCGACTGCCTCTCCACATAGAGTCCTTTGCTGCTTATGCACTACTCGGCCTTCATTGATACTGTTCTCATCTGGAGGAGAAACTGCACGGCAGGTTGCTTGACGACACTCAAAGCAATGGATTGGTGAGCAGTGCGTATTACTACAATAACCAACTGTGGAACTGTTTGTGCTTAGCTCTTGCCATAGAGCTGCTCTGCTTGCCTGTGCTTATGGACAATGTATGGATAATCCACCTGCCGTGTAAATTGGACACAGACTTATGTATGACAGGATCCTTCTGCTTGTTCGTGGTTTGACTTACTAACAGTGAACTAAGGCATCTTCCTGCTATACTTACCAAACACCAATGTATGGGTGTCAATATTGCTCTTAAGTGCATGCTGCCGATTGCTTTTCCATCATTGCTGCTTATATCTATCCGACCCAGCACTATTGGCTGCAATCTCCTTTTTGTGATAGAAGGACTGCCTAGTGCCTTTTGGAACAAGGAGTTATTATTATGAATAGACTGCATATACAACAACGCTATGCATTTCGCACTGGCTACTTTTGCTCACAACAGGCATGCTAGTGCATTTTATTAATCAGAGCTCTATCAATATTGCAATAACATCCCGTTTGCCTTGTGCTCCTATACTAACCCAGTTTGAGTATATGTGCTAGAAAGCTGAGATTGTTGCTTGTGCGGTGGGGATGAATGGATGAGATGTGTGGGTTATGAGGTCAGGTTTATTTTAGATGTACTGTTTTTTGATATAATAAAGATTTACATATTTTTACTAAAACTACTATTGGCAATATTGCCTTATTGGTATGTACCCCTCACCGCCTTTATTCCTTCCTGCTCTGTTGGTTCTGCTGGGATGATGACCCCCCAAACTCCTCTCCTGATGCATGGATGGGATGCTTGACTGTCGCCACAGTCTTGCTGTCCAATCCCTCCTCCCCCAAAGTGCCCATCAGCATCTCCTCCTCAAAATCGCCAACAACAGCAGACAATTTACTTATGATGCCTGGGGTCAAAAGACTGCTGAATGACAGATCGTCAACTGACGGTGAACTGGCCTCCTCCCCAGGCCCTGCTGGGCGGCTGCTGCGAACAGGGGTGGTGGTGGTGGTAAGGGTGGAGGCCTCGGATGCAGAGCTGATGGCGGGCTGCTCATCCTCCGTCATCAGTTGCACCACAGTGGCTGCATCCTTTTCCTCAATGGGACATTTCCGACCCGGCTGGAGGAAAATAGGAGCAGGTACTACACGCTGCTGCTGTGTCTCTGCAGCATGAGTTGCAGATGTTCCTGCTGGGCGGCGCCCAAGGCGTCCACGGCCAGTGGCTATAGGCGGAATGTTAGCCACTGACGCAGCTGCTGTTGCTGCGGAACTGTGCATGGTGGCGCGGCCGCGGCTTGCCACAATGCTGCTCCCTCTCCTCCTGATTCCCTTGCTGCCCTTCCCCTTGCCCAAACCGCGCTGGCTGCCACTCCCAGACATCTTAGATGTTTTGGGCGTAAACAAAAAAGTTTTTTAAAAGGGCGGGTGAAAAAGTGGGGTACTTTAATGGAGTGGGTTAGTGGGTGAGGTGACACTAATCACTAAGTGATTAGATCGCTAAGTGATTACTAGTACAGTACAAATACAAAATACAATAATCAGTAATCAGTAAGTGTGAACAGTGAACAGTGAGTGTGTCCCCTAGTACACTAACTAGAAAATACAATAATCAGTAGTAATCAGATTCAGTAGAAGGAAATAGAGTGTGTGTACACTACAGACAGTGCACGCACACACACACGCAGGAGCTAGCCTATGAACAGTGACTGAGTGTCCCTAGTACAGTAAGTACAACTAGAAAATACAATAATCAGATTCAGTAGTAATCAGATGATTCAGTAGAGGGGAATACTATGTACTGTGTACACTACAGACAGTGCACGCACACACGCAGGAGCTATGAACAGTAACAGTGAGTGTCCCTAGTACAGTAGTATAACTACAAAATACAATAATCACTCAGTAAGTAAAGGACAAGACAGGGTAGAATACACAGCAGAAACACTGGTATAGATGAGAAATAAACTAACAGAGGACAGGAGGACAGCTGCCCACACAGGCAAGGCCCTGAGGCCTAAAGCTGTGTAAGCTTGCCTGCAGCAGCAGCTGTCTCTATGTAACACACACGCTACTAACTAAAATACAATCTCTATCTAGCTAACAACAATATAGGTGTATATAGCAGGTGTATGTGAGCAAAAACGCTAGGTAATTGACCACTATAGAGCACTTGCTAAGCCAAAGCACAAAGGAGCAGATCTCTCTCTGTACAAGTCAGGCAAGGACGGAAAAACCGAACATGGCGGCCGCTATTTATAGGGTAGGGGCTGGCCAGGGTCCCCCTCTGTGATTGGCTGCCGTCAGAGGGCCTGGGAGCCCTCTGATTGGCTCTAAGGACATCAATCTGGGCTATGACACTATTCGAGCTCGGTATTCGAGCTCGAATAGCGCTGTTTGCTCGAATAGCTCGAATAGTGAGTGGGCTATTCGAGTTCACTCGAATAGCCCATTCGAATAGCTGCAGCTATTCGAGCTCGGTATTCGAGCTCGAATAGCTGAAAAAGAGCTCGAATATTCGAGCTACTCGAATATTCGAGCTCTGCTGAGCATCCCTGCCTCAGACACATTAGCACCGCTGGGGAACAGATTTAAATGCATGTGGTTTATGATTTCGGTCTGTTAAATGAAAACCGTGTATAGCACAGCTATGAAATTAATATAGTCTTGTTCATTAAAATCTGCCCAATGTGATGATATAAAATTCATAACAATAACCCGTCTGGTTATTGGTGTACGACCCTTCTCGGGGGCAGGACAGCCTAAAGCACTCATGCAAGATGTCATATTAATCGGTATTTTCTGACAATTATGAATCTGCTATCCACCTAAATATGACCTGTATAGTTTATGAGTTAAAGTGTTTTACAATTTAAGCTCAAAATCCTCCTAGGAGGAGGTGGACTGTCATTGGTGGTTAATTCAGAGGGGGCAGGCATTGCCACACCCCCAAACCAGCATCATCAAAAGCCCATTGCCAGCAGGCGGACTTCAGTCCTCCAAATCCCATCTTCACGAGAGCCTGCTGCTGCTAACCAGAGGACCATGTGGTTATCAGCCATCTTGAAACTGTAACATCTGCTTGGATTACAAAATATACCTAAAGGCCTACGATTGTGAAACCCAGGACTTTGCATTTCTTTTCCCAGAAGGAAATATCCCCACACAGACTCCATTTCGGCTAAATAAACCTTTCCCAATTATTCCCTTTTAAAGCTTTGTGTGTGTATGTTCATTAGTGTATGTAAATGTGTGTAATGCATTTTTGTTATTAAACGTTTAAAAATAGTTTTTTTTTTATTTTTATGACCTGTTCCTCAACATACACAATCGTACTTACTCCTCCGAAAACTCTACCTTGTGTTCTAGAGTATCTTGTATTTATAACCCGTACGCTTGAATCGGGCACAGATAAACAGATCTGGCGCCGATCCCTGCATACAGCTAAGGGTTAACTTACAGTGTTCGCAGTGTGCTAATATATTTACAGTCATGTGCTGACTCACATGTGGTGGCAAGTATTTGAATTGTACGTGTGTGGTGAATCCTTTGGAGTCAGGACGCTCCTCTCAGCTAGTCGGTTCATAGATTGCGAATCCACATATGGGCATCTATGCGCAAAGCGACAGCGAGACCGAGTTTCTGACTCTGAGCGATTGACCCGATCAAGGACCGGCCCGTGCGGTCTATGACACCGGCGTGACCTGTTTTCCAGGTCATCAAGCTTCTCCATAAAGTCTCTATTCTGTTGCTCAAGCTCAAGTATTCTAGTGGCATGAGAATTGGTATGGCACTCATTTTGGGCTATACGCTGTTCATTATCATCTAAGCATGCAGAATGCGCTTGCAGTTGCTTTTTAAAAGAGGCTAGGGATCTTGTGACTGCCATCTCTACGAACTCCTGCAGGTCAGGGCGATAGTTTTAGCTGCTTCTATGGCCAGTGCCTTGTAATGTATGTCTCTTACCAGCTGCTCTTGTCTGCCATCCATGCTATCAGAGTCCCAGTCGCGGTCTGGTGTGTTCTTCTGGTGGCTTTTCCTCGCTGAAGCGCGAGTAGATGTCATCTTGGGTGGAGCAGGCCCGGTCTCGTCTGCTTCTTGGGTCTCTCTGTGTTTTCCGCAGGTAGTGGTCCATCCGAGAATTCCTCTGTGTTTGAGGAGTGTGTGCCACCCGTTAGAGGGGTGTACCAAGAGTTTGTTGGCTAGTAGAGCCTGTGTATTTCGAGCCGGTCTGGGGAGCTCCGCTAGATGCAACCAGCCATGCGGGCGCCGGAACAAGAAGTCCACATTCTACTTTTTAACCAGCAAACCCAGAGGTATGATGCTCTCATTTTTTGTTGAAGTAATATAAGTCTATTGTGAAGTCGGTTAGTGCTTCTAACTTGCTATCCTTGAGAGAATTATTAAACTCCCTGGTGGTGCATTTCTGTCTGGAATTATGAGTCAAAAGCGGTAAATTTTTTCAAGAATTTTAGGCCTCCACTTCTTAAGTCATAACTCACCAAAATATGTGAGAATAAAAGCCTGGTAGACATTCTGCATATAAATAAAAGAATAGAACACAAATTTGTAGATTTAATTGAATTTATGAATAAACTTTAAAAATTGTGAAACTGTACAAATAAGGCAGGCAGAGAGTAGTCGAAATCCAGGCAGACATCATTGAAGGCGGCAGGCAGAGAGTAGTCAAAATCCAGGCAGAGGTCAGTGGAGGCAGCAGGCTGAGAACAGTCAAAATCCAAGCAAAAAACGGTAACAGTAAGGCAGAAGCACTTAGTGCAGAAGCATGTGGGAACCAAAAGGCTATATTCTTAATATCCTGTGCTTTCAAATGAGCTTATCTGCCATCTCTGCCATGGCAGTCAGATGTAACAGGTGAGAGATCAAATTAAAAGTTGTGATTAGAGAAAAACGAGGAGGAATTAGACAAGCTGAACTATCTCTCTCTATATATATATATAAATACACACACACACACACACACACACACACACACACACACACACACACACACACACACACACACACACACACACATTTGAGCAGGGAATTCACTTTCCCGAGCTGAGCTCAGGATTACCGCTCTGGGCTATTTTTTCCTACCAGGTAGGTTAAAAAAGAAGCTTTTTAGCCCACAGTCAATGATGAAATAAGGATCTTTGGGAGAAAACAGAGAAATAAGTTTTCAAAATGTGCCAATGTCAGATTCTGCTTGTCTGACAGAATAGCACGTTGTATTTTGTCAAACTCCTACCGTAATCCAATCTTCACCCATGTAAGGTAGGAAGACGCTAAGAAAAGGAGCCAGCTAGTATTTCACTGTATTCACAGAGGAAATTTCAGACCCTGCTCACCTCCCTCCTATGCTGTTAAGGTATTAACTCTTTGTGGCCACCATTGCAGCTACTGCTGTGCAGAAGTCTCTTCATCAATTTCTGTCTAGCACCTCCCAACTCAAGTGTTATATAAAGCATCACCTCCAGTGTGTTTAGTAATATATTTAAATAAAAGACCACTGACAAATAGTTTCTTATTACAGTCAGGACATCTAGGAGCTGGTCAGGAAGATTAGACTGCTGAGCTGTGTTGCTGGCAATAAACATTAGTCTCTAAGCAGCAGAGAAAAGTATGTGGAGTCAGGTGATCACCTTTGTGCTTAGTTGTGAGAACACTTCATTAGTGGTGATCTGCAAAAGCTCTAAGCAAATGGCACATTTTTTACTTCCACTTCAGGACCAGAGCAATTTTCACTGCCCATTCAGTTCACATTGACTTGCATAGACAAATATCTATGCTCCTGGAGCAATAACTGGATCCTGGATCACATGACTGACTTTTCCAAAAGAAATTTCTCCAGAATGGCTGTATCAAGGAGGTTGGGGTTAGTCATCAGCGATAAGGTAACATTAAAGTCAGGAGGGGCTTAACAACAGAGTGGAGGTTAGGCATCTGGAAGGAGATGATGTTAGGGTAGGTGTCAGGAAGGGACTTTATCAATGGGAGAAGTTTAAGATTTGGTTTCAGGAACTGTATTTAGCATTAGAGGGATCAGTTAGAGTTAGAGGCAGTCAACAGGGAGGTGCATCAAAATGTAGGTAAAAACCCTGCCACAAACCTGAAATGGCAGAGAATCTTCAATAAATTTGGTGATAACCTGTTTATCTCGAGGTGGGTCCCAAACCAAACACACCAATACATACATATCCATAATTGCAGCTTATTGTTTCCATGTGTCCAAAAATAATGCATCTTGCCACCACAGTGTATGGTGGCTAGAAGCATACTTAAAGTAAACCTGAGATTAATTAAAAGAAGAAGTTTGTACATACCTGGGGTATTCTGCAGCCCCCTTCAGGCTGATCGGTCTCTCACCATCCTTCTCCGCTGCCTGGATCCTCTGCTATGGGTCTCGGATATTCAGCCAGTTGGGGCATTCTGCACATGCACAGCCCGGCTGCATGCACGTCTCCATCGGCAGGATAGTTCTGCACCTGTGCAGGTGCTGAACACTCCCGGCGAGGGGAGCATGAAGGCGGAGCGCGCCCAGCCAAACTGCTCCCGCCCTGACTAGCGGAGTGGGGTGGCGAGGGACCGATCATCCTGAAGGCTGGAGGAAACCCCCCTTATGTACACATTTCTTCTTTTAATTAACCTCAGGTATCCTTTAAATATACTTTATACCAATGCAACCAGGGCCTTTGGCTCATATTACATCTATAGCATTTAAATGTAAAAACAATAGCTATCAGGTGCTATAAACCAGCTGTTGTACTTATGTATTATTATTCATTTAGAAATTACAAGTTCCCAAAGTACAGTTGTATTTGCTCTGAAAGCTGCCATTATTTTATTCATAACTGGTGTATTTATATTGTAATGTACCCAGTAATGATTTTTGAGAAGTGTTTCTGTTCAGGACACATTAAAGAAGTTAATACATTGAAGAAGTTTCTGCACACAGTCAGGGAATGTTTACATTCCTCTCTGCTACAATGAAGTAAACAAAAGATAATGTTATCACCAGTTCAGATGCGGATCTCTCTGCAGGGAGCATTCTATGGAAAAAGTAAGTCCTGTGTTTTAACCCTATTAATGTTGTTCTGCTAAAAAAACGTTGGTAGTAAATTATGTGCTGTAAATAATCTTTTAGAGTAAAGAAGAAATGCTGGATTTGATACCAATATTTTATACCAATGTAGTATTGCACTAACGTATATAGCATATTTGTACACATTAGCTTCATCTGTGTTTTCTCTGGTCCACCCATCTCTTTTTTTATTGACATAAAATATGAATGTATTAGGGAAGGTCTGCATTGTATTAAAATTTTCATTGTAAATTATTATATTAAACTAAAATTCTTCAAAGAAATGTGTATTTCATACAAGCATGGTGATTTTCATGGTAAGTAACATACTTAGCTAATTCTCTAGGAACAACAGAAGATCAATACCATGATGTGTTTTCTAGGCCATATACTTCATTAAATATTTCTGTGCTACTAGAACCATACAGAGTATGACATCTATAACTTTGAAAATGATTGATTCTAATGCCAATACCAAGGGTTATGGCATTATTTTGCTTAATGCATGCATGGGTGATTTATAGCACGCATTTGACTTCACCAGTATTTCCCATCCATCCACTCTCAGTTTTAGTCAACATTAATGATTCCTCTTAATTCCATCTTGTATTGCTGATTTTGCTTTTTGTCAAAGAGTAGGTAAAGCACACCATCAATCAGGTTGCCAATCCTTTTAGGGAACAATTAGTTTTAAGAGTGAAGCATGCTCAAAATCTCTGTTTACTTTTTTTTTTATAAGCAAGACATTTTTGAAAAAAGTCTTAAGAAGCCATTAAAGTACATTTTTGTATTATTTTCCTAGATTTGTTATGAATGTAACCATGGCTTTCTGCAGGTCAATTATACATGCAGGTGACATAGAAAATAGGCATATGCTTTAAAATATTGACATTTGCTGCATTGCAGCATGAAATGAAAACACACACACTTTTCCATCTGCATTCACTCTGTTCAACCCCATCAGACTCAAGGTTGTAATTAAAACAAAAGGTGATTTTAATACTGATACAGAGGAAGTGATCCTTTATTCATCTTTGTGGTTATTTTTTTAACTGTTGCTGTTACTATATACAGTATCTTTCAATTATCTGTTATAAGTTCAATTGGGTGAATACACCTTATGTTGTGGCTGGATCTGATCTTCCAACTGTTGACCCTCCCACTGAAGGAAGAGGCCAGGAGTCAAGCGGCGTGCAAGCGTACACATGCCCCCAACCACAGTATTCATCCTGCGGCCAGTGATGCGCGTGCACATGCTATCAGAAGGACGCCAATGCTGGAACCCAGGAGCGTAAGTATGACATCGGGCCCATATGCAATTCACTTTTTCCCCTGAGCTTTCTCCAAGGTGATATTTTTCAATTTGTCAATAAAATGCCTTTTAAAGGGACTCTGAGCTCTAAATAAAAACGAAATTGGTACTCACCTGGGGCTTCCTGCAGCCCACCGTAGGTCAGGAGGTCCTACAGCATCCATCTGGCTCTTCTCCCAGGCCTTGCCTCAGAAATGGCTCCCCGGCGGCTCCCGGCGACACTGGGCCCGAGTGTCGGGCTCCTTATCCTGAAACATCACGTCTGTCGTCACCACGCCGGCCGCCTCGCGTCATCACAGCGGCCGCCGTGACAGTACTGCGCATGCGCGATGAAACCGTGCATGCGCAGTACTGTCACAACGGCCGCCATGATGACGCGAGGCAGCCGGCGTGGTCCCAAATTGGCAATACTTCCTTTCCAGAATATATAAAATTAAACTATTTTCCTTAAAATCATATTTTCTCAAATATGTTGTTTTGCTGATTAAAAAAACAATTTCTGTTTACCTGCTACTATCTGCTAAATAAGCAGTACTTTCCAGTTACAGCACCGGGGTTGGGAGTAAAGATGAGATGAAAGACTATTATCATTCAAGTCTCTGAAAGCAATTCAATGAAAGGTGTGCTGTTAATTTACTAGTCATCTAGTGACTTCATGAATGGCAGATGTGTCATTCATCAAAGCTCACTCCTCAGTATAAAAAGTTATGTGTATGACTTCCATCACTACAGCTGGTAAGTAGATTCATAAAATCTATGATTTGTAGTGTAACTGAAACTATATGACAACATAGGACATCCTGATGAAATTGGAAAATAAAACCGAAAGATACAGAAAACAAATATCTCAGTCCTAAGCCAGGATTTTTGTTATAGCTTTAGAGTGAACATTGATTTAACCCCCTCATCTCATTGCTTACTTCTCTTACTCTTTTCTTTTGGGGAAAATTTTCCTCACTTCTGTCCCAATGACAACATAGAAAATAAAAGTATGAATAAATGTATCCAACAAGGACAAAGATAATTTAATCTACACACACACACACACACACACACACACACACACACACACACACACACACACACACACACACACACACACACACACACACACACACACACACACACACACACACACACACACACACACACACACACACACACACACACACACACACACACACACACTGTTTTTAGAATGGAGGCTTGTATCCTCTAGCTAAATTTGAGTTCATTTGTTTTCCCCCTGGTGACATTTTCCTCACTTCTCATCCCAGTGACACACACACTGCCAGCAGTCAAGCCCTGGCTGAACAATTAAAATGAGGAAATTCAATCAAATAGCAATGACAGCCAGACAGGGATCATAAGACAAGACACATAAAATTTATACCGTGCTTTACTTCTGACGGACTCAAAACGTATCAGGGCTGCGGCCATTTAGGCGCTCTCAATGGAAGACCAGGATCATTAAAGAGTATTGCCAAAAGACTCATTACTGTTTAACCGATTGGCTTTAGCCAGGGTTTTTGAATCCTGGACAAAGACTCAAGCCCTCCATGCTCCATTTGAAAAATACCGCTTAAAGCAAACCTAAGGCAAGGGTAATGGAGGGGAGGGGGGGGGGGGGTGGGTCGCTTTCAGGTTTTGTTGAGGTTTTCGCTATTCAGGTTTTGAAAAGACAACTGAGAGATCTGGGCTCTGACTCTCTTCTGGTTTGGTGGTAGTGCTGTCCTACCATCTAATATTAGTACACTTGTGTTGAGTTATTTATTGGCAATTGTCAAATTTCTCTTGCTGATCTCGCTGACAGGCGAGAGCAATCCATTCTTTTTTGTTACAAGTAAGAACTACAAGTTAAAGAGACTCCGTAACAAAAATTGCTTTTTTATCATCCTACAAGTTCCAAAAGCTATTCTAATGTGTTCTGGCTTACTGCAGCACTTTCTACTAACACAGTCTCTGTAATAAATCAATGTATCTTTCCCCTGTCAGACTTGTCGGCCTGTGTCTGGAAGGCTGCCAAGTTCTTCAGTGTTGTGGTTCTGCTATGAACTCCCCTTTATGCACACTGCCTGTGTGTTATTTAGGATTAGAGCAGCTTCTCTCTTCTCTCTCTTATCTTTTACAAGCTGGATAAATTGTCCTCTGAGCTGGCTGGGCTTTCACATACTGAGGAATTACAAACAAGGGCAAAGCTGTTTGCAGGAAGAAAAGAGCAGCCTGAAACTTCAGTGCATGGGGGAAAGAAACACACAAATGATCTCTTGAGATTCAAAAGGAAGGCTGTATACAGCCTGCTTGTGTATGGATGTATTTTCTATGTGTGGACATACTGTACATCAACCTACTTCCTGTTTTGGTGGCCATTTTGTTTGTTTACAAACAAGCTTTTTAAAACTGTTTTTAACCACTTTTAATGTGGCGAGGAGCGGCGAAATTGTGACAGAGGGTAATAGGAGATGTCCCCTAACGCACTGGTATGTTTACTTTTGAGCGATTTTAACAATACAGATTCTCTTTAAGGTATATAAGAGTGATAGTCATGAGACTGCTGTTGTAGAGACGCTGGGGGACATTTATCAAGAGTGTCTGAGACAAACTATTGGTAGGTTTTCAGAAATCCATGCAGAACGGTCTCAGACATCTTAAGAAATGACTAGATAGTGCAGTTTCCTTCTAAAACTGTTGTCAAATAGGAGTTAGGAAGGTCTCTTAGACAGTGCAGTGTATGAGGGAAATAGGTGTTGTTGATGTAACCAACACATCTGCTGTATTGATACTGGCAGGCTCTAAGTGAGAAATTCAGCAAGGGGGAGGAACCCTTCACAAATCATGCCTAGCCTGCAATGCTGCACTATCCGTAGAACTGCTATAAAGCACTTTTTAATCTGCAACAGTTTAGGGATGGATTCGCACTTTTCTTAACTGTAGTGCAGCTCTAGAAATTCACGCTAAACTACAGCTGTTACATAGTATTTAAGAAGTTTCTTATTATCATGCAGAACTGCCCCATCTGCTGATTAGAACTGTTTAAGAAGAAAACACCTGTCAGTAATGCTGTAATAAATGTGGACCACTGTTCAATATATTAGGTTCTAAACAGGTTTGAAACAAGGAAGGGCATATGTAGAAGTTGCAGAAAGAGAGTCTAAGAAAGTAATAGACAGAGTGTATGTATCTCCCATTTTCTCCTATCTGCACTGCCATTTTCATCTTCGCCAGGATTTTCTCTCCTCCCTGAGACAGGTGCTCATTTGCTACTTAGGAAGCTTTTATAACCAAAAAAGGATTTTTGAAAGTTGATAACTACAGAAGGCCTGCCCTTTACTCTATTACTCAAAGTGAATGAAAAATATAAGTGAATCATCCCATAATAGCTGCAGTTGGTAGTTCATTTAGAAAAAGGTAGGTTATTTTGTTAGTCCATTATAAAAAAAATTTTTAATATAATTTTAAAAGAGATAGTAACCACCTTTCCATCTTATGTAAAAGATACAAAGGAAGTCTTAGAAACCTTTGACACTTTGGCTGAATGGAGCAGGGCATTGTGCTCTTTATTGATGTGGAATCCCTTTAGTCATCGATACTGCATTAAGCCAGTGTGGATGCTGCTGTATTCTTTTTGAGACTTAATGGTACTCTACTCTACATCCAAATGAGGGGAAGAGAAAACAACCGGTGAAACTAGCTGCCCGATATGCCACTACCTGCCACCAACTGAGAAGAACATGATACCCCATGAACTGTACAACCCTTATACTGCCCCCTATACCCAATATCACATGCCCCCTAGTGGCCGGACTGCTCAATGCCTTCCAATCTATTCCAACCCACAGACCGTCCAACCTGGTGGATGCAATCGATGGGCTGAAACCACTGGAATTCGGCAACAGACAGGCTAGGAGGAAGCGTGTGAGCTACAAGAATACAAACTACACACTATTTCAGGGTACAAAGCTGCCACCACCTCTGTAGAGGACAGAGGACCTATTCACACTAATTCTAAGACCTGCAAATAAAACGGTTAGAACACACTATTCTGACTATAACGAACCATACTTCAGGTAGCGTATCTTCAGAAGCTAGGATTCTTACTGGTTGGCTGAATACGCACAATGTCTGAGACAGACTGGCCCTATAGGTATAAAGAGAAGGTAGAGGTATACCTCAGTAAATAACTAATTAGTTGCATCACAAACGCCCAAGTATAGGGGCGGATGTCAATGGTGCACTTTCTTAATAGGGGTAGCACAAGCAGCACCTGTGGGGGTCCTGGCTGATCCCCCCCACTCAGCGTAGCAGGGTGGGGTGTAGCTATCCCACAGATGCAAGGTGTGGTGCACCACAACAGCAGAGGAGGTAAGGGGCTATGAACTAACTACCTACGGCCAGATAGTACTGGCCAGGGTAGAGCCCAACAGTACTGCCCAACTCCCCTGTGTCAAAAATCAAAAGGTGGATGACAGAGAGCAACGTGACCCCTGGTGCAAAGTGCTGTACAATTAAAACCTTTATATGAACATATTTCGCCCTCTAACAGGGCTTCCTCAGAAGGTGCTATACAAAATGTACATTATTTACAACAATGGTGAATAAAATATCTACACAGAGCCCCCCATCATCAACCCTCAAAGCTTAAAGAGAATCTGTATTGTTAAAATCGCACAAAAGTAAACATACCAGTGTGTTAGGGGACATCTCCTATTACCCTCTGTCACAATTTCGCCGCTCCCCGCCGCATTAAAAGTAGTTAAAAACAGTTTTAAAAAGTTGGTTTATATACAAACAAAATGGCCACCAAAACAGGAAGTAGATTGATGTACAATATGTCCACACATAGAAAATACATCCATACACAAGCAGGCTGTATACAGCTTTCCTTTTGAATCTCAAAAGATCATTTGTGTGTTTACCTTCTGTCCCCTTCTTCTCTCATGCACTGAACATTACAGACTTCCTGCAGACAGCTTTGAATGTGCCTGTGTTTGTAATTCGCTACTTTCACAGCCTAACAGAGGAGGATTTTTATCCAGCTCTCTTCTATCACTGATAAGATAGCAGAGAAGCTGCTGGCTTATGTAAATAAAACACACACTGGAGTGTGCATAGAGGACAGACACAGGCCGACAAGTCTGACAGGGGAAAGATACATTGATTTATTACAGAGACGGTGATAGTACAAAGTGCTGCAGTGAGCCAGAACAGATTAGAATAGGTTTAGGAACTTGTAGGATGGTAGAAAAAACGTTCTAATTTTTGTTACAGAGTCACTTTAAGTCAAAGCTGAGTTTGCCTCGTCAGGCAGCTGTTTATAAATATGGTGGAACAGGAAATGAGCACCGCCCTATTCCTGGGGCGTGTCCCCCATCCTCAGGCCACAACAAAGCGGCGGCACCCTAAAGAAAGGGATCCATTCAATACCTGTTGGTGCCCACCCGCTGTGGGTAGGGATGTTGTGGCCAGTACCCACTCTGATCGCTCCGATCACCCCCTAGCCCGCCGCCATCAGGCCTGGAACTGTCGCCCGGGGAATGTGGTGTATATCACCACCGCCCATTTCCGCCCAGCGTATGTATCTGGCGTCGGGTGTAGGCATGGTAACAGGTTTCAATGCGTCATTCCTGTCATATCCGGTTTTAGTTCTGTAGCCACGGCGACGGAATGCCGCCCTCCCATTGGTGCACGCGTGCACTGTGGCGTACAGATCCGCCTCCAGTGCACAATACACGGGGGCGGTCTGGTCGCCATGGCTACGCTACGTTCACCCGGCTGAATCCTGTGGTATACAGGTCCGCCTCCAGTGCATAATACACGGAGGCAGTCTGGTTGCTATGGCTGCGCAACGCTCACCCGGCTAGATCCAGGCACAGTGCGTGATGGCGCCACAGTTGTATACAAAATATGACACGCATCCTGTAATGCAGTGTATGCTGTATCGTATACTGGCAGAAAATGGGCATACTGACATAGTATAGGCATGCGGACATAGTGTCATGCACATAAGAAGCACAGATGCTGCGGCGCATGCACCCTGTAACTACTGGGGTGCGTAAGGGGGTGCTCGGGGGGGGGGGAGGGGGGAAAAGGAGAAGAGGGGGGGAGAGTAAGTGCTGAACTGTTCACCAATAAACAGTAGTGGAGAATTCGGGGGGCTGTATGGAATATGGGCAAAGCAGATATATCAAACGACACCTACGACAAGAACATTCAGGCAAGGGAAAATAAAGGTAGCTGAGTGGTCAACCCTATTCCTTTTGCATATGTGCACACCTCCTGTGCCCCGCGGGGGGGGGGGGGGCACAGGGAGCACACACATGAGTGTTAGAGAAAACATGCTAGATTAAAATCTTCATTCAAGCCCTTGGGGGCAATGGTCTCCAGGCGAAATATCCACTCAGATTCAATCTGTGTCAATTTACGATCAAAGTTTCCGCCCCTCTTGTCCTTTTTCCAACATTGAATACCCCAGAATGAAATGTCAAAACGGCGACCACTATGACGCTCATTCATGTGTCTCGCGAACGGGGTGCTGCTCTTATGTGTGATGTTGCCCACATGTTCAAGCACCCTTTCTTTGAATTGTCTCGTGGTTTTACCTATGTACCAAAGATTGCAAGGACATTTGGCTCCATAATCAACTCCTCGTGTCTCACAGTTGATGAATGATTTGATTTCAAAGGTTCTGCCACTATGTGGAGCTGTGAAGTTTTTTATGGTGGGTATGTATTTACATGCCTTACACCGACCGCATCTAAAGGACCCCATAGGTTTGGGGGGTAGCCATGTGTTAATTGGTGTGGAGATATTGGAAAAGGTACTTTGTACAAGCATATCTCGAAGGTTTGCCGACCTTCTGTATGTAATTGCTGGGAGAGAGGGCAGATGTTTAATAAGGTCCTTATCTTTTTGTAGAATAGGCCAATAATGTTTAATGATGTCAAACACAGCATGGGAGTGTTCAGTAAAGGTGCCAATAAGCCTGGGTGTGTTGACCTGTTGTCCAGCACTAGGATTGGCGGGACTAGCCCCATGTGGTGATCTCTTTTTATCGCCCAATGTTTCAATCCTGGGTGTATGTAAAGCTCTCCTGTATGCAGTGTCTATCACCTGTTCGGGAAAACCGCGTTGGCGAAATCGATTATATAGGAAGTTGCATTCCTTTTTGAAGGCACCCTCAGTCGAACAGTTTCTCCTAGCTCGTAGGAACTGGCCCACCGGTATGCTCCGTCGTAAAGAGCTAGGATGGGAGCTTTCCCACTTCAACAATGCATTAGTCGAAATGGGTTTCCGATAAATTTCCGTATCAATACATCCATTGTCATTAATGGTTATTTTCAGGTCAAGGAAGTTAATCGTTCTTTGATGGATTTCATGGGTGAATTTCATCCCTATTTGGTTGTCATTCAGGATGCTCACAAAATCCTGAAAGACAGAGACAGGCCCCTCCCACAGTATTAACACATCTTCAATGAACCTGCCCCAATATAAGATGTGGGACGTGAAGAATAACATCATCTGTAAAGACGATGCGATCCTCCCACCAACCCAGGAACAGATTGGCATAGGACGGTGCGCACGCCGTTCCCATTGCACTGCCCCTGAGTTGGTGGTACAGGCGCCCCCCAAACATGAAAACATTGTGTGTCAGGATAAATTCGAGCAGTTTGAGAAGTAACTTGTTATGTTCATGTAGGTGCTGTCCCCTTGTATCTAGGAAAAAATTAACAGCATCTAGGCCCAAACGGTGGTCTATACTGCTATAGAGGGCTTCAACATCGAGGCTTGCCAGACAGGTGCCGGAGGGTACCTTCATGTCCTGCAGCCTAAGTAGTACATCTTTTGTATCTTTCAGGTAAGATGGAAGTGTTTCCACAAACGGTCTCAGAAATTTGTCTACATATTGGCTTGTAGTATCAGTCACGTTATCCCTGCCTGAAACAATCGGTCTGCCTGGGGGAGGGGAGACGTTTTTGTGAATCTTGGGCAGAGCATAGAACACTGATAATACTGGAAATTCAGTGGATCTATAGAGCCTGGTATAATCGTCAATATCCAGGCAGCCTCTATCTCTCCCTTCTTTCAGAATGTCCCTCAACAACTCACAGTGTACTTTGAGAGGATTGTCTCTCATGATCGCATATTGTTCTCGATTATTCAATATCGTGAGGCACATTGATTCATACATTTCCCTGTCCAATACAACAACGTTACCACCCTTATCTGCGGGCTTAATGATTAGACGACTGTCACTTTTTAATAGATTCAGGGCCTGCCTTTCCTCTCGAGTGAGGTTGTCACGTACCGGGATACCAGCTGTATTATTTTCTAATGTACGTAGAGCACGTGTCACCATGTCCACAAATGTGTGGATTTGAGGATATTGGTTAATCGATGGGCAGAATGTACTTTTTGGCTTCACCCCACTAGGTGGTGCTAGAGTCATCGTACCCCCTTCATTTTCATTCAAAAGTTCTTGTAGGGCCACAAGTGCCTCCCTTTCATTAGAAGCACTTTTTTTTATCCTTAGCATCTTTGTTCTCAAACATCTTAATAAGTGTCAGTTTCCTGGCAAACAAGTGTACATCCTTGGTCCAGTCAAATGCATTGAATCTGGTGGTTGGTACAAAAGTGAGTCCCTTAGTCAGTAAGGAAATCTGAGTCAAAGTTAGGGTGACAGAGGAGAGGTTCACTACCCTCAATTCATCTAAACTACCCTGTGCAGGGTCAATAGAACTCGCATTATCCCCTTCTACCACTGATGGTTCGGTCTGCCCCTCCACCTGCCCGTGTAGCCCCATTGTTGTCTGTTTCTCAGAGTTTTGATATGTTCCTTTGTTTTTCCTGTATGGGGATCTTGATCTTGTTCCTCTACACATATTGATTTGGGATTGGTAGGGGTTCGGTCTAAAAAACCAGGCTGTTTGTCTCTAGGTGGGTTTCTAGGTTGTTTTCTAGGTTTATATTGACCAGGTTTTCTTTTATCACGTGGTCGCACACGGGTATGAGAAATTGAGGTGTTCGATTCGCTACCAGATTGTGTATCTGTCTCTCCACTGGCCTGTTCACTGTCTTGTGGTTGAGGTTGTGTCTTAATAGCCCATGAATACACTTTGTTAGTTTTAAAGTCCTGGCTATCTCTCATAAATTTCTTATGCTTCCTACTCTTAACTTCCTCTGTCAGTGCCTCAACCTTCCTCTGTAATCTCGACTCAAATTTTTCAGTCAGGATGTCCTGACAGCTCAAGCAGTACTTTTTGTTCTTGTAAGAGTTTGTCCCTTATTTTGTCTGAATATTTTAGTTCGTAGTCATATAGATAGCGCATCTGGTCAAGTGTTTGTTTGGTTTTCAATTCCTCCCAGCCTTTAATAAAGTCCACATCATCTGTATGTGAATTAGGTTTGGTGAGGATACGCAGACCCCTGACCGTAATCTGTTCCTTTAAGTAGATTTTATAAGAGGCCACCTCCCAGGAGGAACGTGTGAAGTCTTTGTAGGTTTTAAATATATCTGCAAAGACAGGTTCTATATCAGTGTCATTGTGTTCTTGATCTGATTCGCCCACATCACCATCAGCCCTAACCTGAAAGGTCTCCTTAGCCTCTTCAATAAGGGACTCGATGGATGGTAGGCCCTCAGATAAGTAGGCCATACCACTATAATGAGGGTGTTCGGCACACCAAAGATCAATGAAAAATCAAACACTAGCCGGAAGGGATGATACCAGGGAAAATAAAACACGCACAATGTCTGAGACAGACTGGCCCTATAGGTATAAAGAGAAGGTAGAGGTATACCTCAGTAAATAACTAATTAGTTGCATCACAAACGCCCAAGTATAGGGGCGGATGTCAATGGTGCACTTTCTTAATAGGGGTAGCACAAGCAGCACCTGTGGGGGTCCTGGCTGATCCCCCCCACTCAGCGTAGCAGGGTGGGGTGTAGCTATCCCACAGATGCAAGGTGCGGTGCACCACAACAGCAGAGGAGGTAAGAGGCTATGAACTAACTACCTACGGCCAGATAGTACTGGCCAGGGTAGAGCCCAACAGTACTGCCCAACTCCCCTGTGTCAAAAATCAAAAGGTGGATGACAGAGAGCAACGTGACCCCTGGTGCAAAGTGCTGTACAATTAAAACCTTTATATGAACATATTTCGCCCTCTAACAGGGCTACCTCAGAAGGTGCTATACAAAATGTACATTATTTACAACAATGGTGAATAAAATATCTACACAGAGCCCCCCATCATCAACCCTCAAAGCTTAAGTCAAAGCTGAGTTTGCCTCGTCAGGCAGCTGTTTATAAATATGGTGGAACAGGAAATGAGCACCGCCCTATTCCTGGGGCGTGTCCCCCATCCTCAGGCCACAACAAAGCGGCGGCACCCTAAAGAAAGGGATCCATTCAATACCTGTTAGTGCCCACCCGCAGTGGGTAGGGATGTTGTGGCCAGTACCCACTCTGATCGCTCCGATCACCCCCTAGCCCGCCACCATCAGGCCTGGAACTGTCGCCGGTGAATGTGGTGTATATCACCACCGCCCACTTCCGCCCGGCGTATGTATCTGGCGTCGGGTGTAGGCATGGTAACAGGTTTCAATGCGTCATTCCTGTCATATCCGGCTCTAGTTCTGTAGCTACGGCGACGGAATGCCGCCCTCCCATTGGTGCACGCGTGCACTGTGGCGTACAGGTCCGCCTCCAGTGCACAATACACGGGGGCGGTCTGGTCGCCATGGCTACGCTACGCTCACCCGGCTGAATCCTGTGGTATACAGGTCCGCCTCCAGTGCATAATACACGGAGGCGGTCTGGTTGCTATGGCTGCGCAACGCTCACCCGGCTAGATCCAGGCACAGTGCGTGATGGCGCCACAGTTGTATACAAAATATGACATGCATCCTGCAATGCAGTGTATGCTGTACCGTATACTGGTAGAAAATGGGCATACGGACATAGTATAGGCATGCGGACATAGTGTCATGCACATAAGAAGTTCAGGTGCTGCGGCGCATGCACCCTGTAACTACTGGTAGTAGTTACATAGTGGAGCGCAGCGTGACCAAGCGTCCAGGAGGACGCGAAACGGCCGTCGCTAGGCCCATCTCACTCCCACACTCCCACCTCCATTACTGACGGACAACCTACGGAAGTACAGATAAGTCTGCTATAATGAATAAGACATGAAACATGCAACACAGACAAATTTTGCACTATACTGTAACTGCACTGGCTTTTGCTCATATGCAATAAATGCACAAGTTTGGACGGATGATGCACGCTCTCTGCTCTTTAGTTTACAACTACTGGGGTGCGTAAGGGGGTGCTCGGGTGGGGGGGAGGGGGGAAAAGGAGAAGGGGGGGGAGAGTAAGTGCTGAACTGTTCACCAATAAACAGTAGTGGAGAATTCGGGGGGCTGTATGGAATATGGGCAAAGCAGATATATCAAACGACACCTAGCATGTTTTCTCTAACACTCATGTGTGTGCTCCCTGTGCCCCCCCCCCCCCCCCCGGGGCACAGGAGGTGTGCACATATGCAATAGGGATAGGGTTGACCACTCAGCTACCTTTATTTTCCCTTGCCTGAATGTTCTTGTCGTAGGTGTCGTTTGATATATCTGCTTTGCCCATATTCCATACAGCCCCCCGAATTCTCCACTACTGTTTATTGGTGAACAGTTCAGCACTTACTCTCCCCCCCCCTTCTCCTTTCCCCCCCGAGCACCCCCCCCCCCGGAGCACCCCCTTACGCACCCCAGTAGTTACAGAGTGCATGCGCCGCAGCACCTGTGCTTCTTATGTGTATGACACTATGTCCGCATGCCTATACTATGTCAGTATGCCCATTTTCTGCCAGTATACGATACAGCATACACTGCATTGCAGGATGCGTGTCATATTTTGTATACAACTGTGGCGCCATCACGCACTGTGCCTGGATCTAGCCGGGTGAGCGTTGCGCAGCCATAGCAACCAGACCGCCTCCGTGTATTATGCACTGGAGGCGGACCTGTATACCACAGGATTCAGCCGGGTGAGCGTAGCGTAGCCATGGCGACCAGACCGCCCCCGTGTATTGTGCACTGGAGGCGGATCTGTACGCCACAGTGCACGCGTGCACCAATGGGAGGGCGGCATTCCGTCGCCGTGGCTACAGAACTAGAGCCGGATATGACAGGAATGATGCATTGAAACCTGTTACCATGCCTACACCCGACGCCAGATACATACGCCGGGCGGAAGTGGGCGGTGGTGATATACACCACCTTCACCAGCGACAGTTCCAGGCCTGATGGCGGCGGGCTAGGGGGTGATCGGAGCGATCAGAGTGGGTACTGGCCACAACATCCCTACCCACAGCGGGTGGGCACCAACAGGTATTGAATGGATCCCTTTCTTTAGGGTGCCGCCGCTTTGTTGTGGCCTGAGGATGGGGGACACGCCCCAGGAATAGGGCGGTGCTCATTTCCTGTTCCACCATATTTATAAACAGCTGCCTGATGAGGCAAACTCAGCTTTGACTTAAGCTTTGAGGGTTGATGATGGGGGGCTCTGTGTAGATATTTTATTCACCATTGTTGTAAATAATGTACATTTTGTATAGCACCTTCTGAGGAAGCCCTGTTAGAGGGCGAAATATGTTCATATAAAGGTTTTAATTGTACAGCACTTTGCACCAGGGGTCACGTTGCTCTCTGTCATCCACCTTTTGATTTTTGACACAGGGGAGTTGGGCAGTACTGTTGGGCTCTACCCTGGCCAGTACTATCTGGCCGTAGGTAGTTAGTTCATAGCCCCTTACCTCCTCTGCTGTTGTGGTGCACCGCACCTTGCATCTGTGGGATAGCTACACCCCACCCTGCTACGCTGAGTGTGGGGGATCAGCCAGGACCCCCACAGGTGCTGCTTGTGCTACCCCTATTAAGGGAGTGCACCATTGACATCCGCCCCTATACTTGGGCGTTTGTGATGCAACTAATTAGTTATTTACTGAGGTATACCTCTACCTTCTCTTTATACCTATAGGGCCAGTCTGTCTCAGACATTGTGCGTGTTTTATTTTCCCTGGTATCATCCCTTTCGGCTAGTGTTTGGTTGGCTGAATAGTAGGGTGCAGCTGAGAAAAGTAATTGACTTAAAGTCTTTTATTAATAAATGCAATTTAAATAATTAATATGTACAAAAAAATGTTAAAAGTAACAATTAGAGAGAAGAGTAACCCAGTGTAAAATAAAAAGGGAAAAACTAAACGAAAATGGATACTTAAAGTTAGAAAAATTATGTTTGTTTGTGGAAGCAAGTTAAAGTCCTTTGTTCCAGATTTAAGGAAACACGGGAACTAACATTACGGTCCTCCAGCTGGTTTCGATCAGATGGAAAATGGGAGAACTCCTCCTCCCAGCATTCACCTTGATTTTATTGAAGCTAGTTTTGGGGTGGGACAAAGCCTGCCCCTTCAGGTTTACAAACCAATCACAGTCCATCTCCTTGGAGGAAAATTTTAGGTTTAAACTTTAGAACACTGTAATTCAAAAACGATAAATACCATATTTGTGCTGATAACAGATTTATACATAGTGGGTCTGGGGAATTTCCCAGAGACCAAGGACCACTAGTCTAGCCCAATTAGTTGCAGCAAAATGAATATCTCGGCTTTGGAAAGAGCAATGAACTTCCACGATATCTTAAAACGTGTGCAATTTCATCTGCACTTGAGTGTGGTATTACTGTAGAGATAGTTGGTGGCATTCTGTTACAATCTTACCAAAAAATGACTGGGTGTATTACCAACATGGGCAGCTCACAGTAGGAAGTCATGCTGTGGCCAGAGCCAAGATGTCTGCGAGACCCTAGTTTCTGAATAGGCCCCCTTGCTGTGGGATTCCTGACTTATCCCTTTGTAGGAGGCCATGTGTGTGTGTGTGTAATGGTCTTTTCCAGGTAACTGTTATAAGGTTAATTACCCTGTCTGAGTTGTTAAAGATACATTTGAAAAGGTCTATCTTGGTTAAACAACCTGAATAGCCAGGTTTCAAAAACACAAGGTCAACAAATACCATTAACCCCAAGTGATTTGCATTCTGCTATAACCACACTTACAGTGGGGATTGTACCGTTAATCACAATCGGTGCAGAAATCCGATTGCTATTGCGGTTTTTCACGGCTCGTCCATGACACCCCCCCCCCCCTCTTGTGGACTGTAAATCCCAGCCGCGCTGCGCAGAACTGTCATGCCGGCCAGCATGATGATGCGTAGCGACCGGTGTGATGACGTGGAGCGTCACCGTTCAGAAAGTGTTTTCTCGACACTCGGCCTGGGTGTGGCCGGTAATGAAGTTGCCAGCAGGACCAGGAGAGGAGCCAGGAGGACGCCGGGGGACCTCACAGCCTACGGTGGGCTGGAGGAAGCCCCAGGTAAGTTCATTTTTATCTACTGTTCATGGTCCCTTTAAAGGAGAAAATTACAGAAATTATTGTGGTGGAATTCTGTTTAAAAATTTTATTTACCTGTTTTCTGTACTAATCCTCTGTCTTTAATAGTGTCTGAATTACTGATCCACACTGAATGTGTACACCTTAGTTTTAATGTCATCCTTGCTCCACTGGCTATTGTGTGTTGCACATCACTCTGAAAAGTTCAGCCAGACAGCAACACAAATGGTACATTTTTTGAAAGAGGATAACAATTTCATCCTACATGTTTTTTTTAGCTTTCCGTTTATTTGCTAGAGCAATTCAATGTATTTGTTAGAACAATTCTAAACTGCATATAGTTAAATAATCAATGGTCACTGCTGTTTTTTGACCTAAACAGATTAACTTCAGTGAGAGAGTGCAAGAGTGACACCTGCAGGATTATATCAAACTCTATAGCTTTGCTCGAAAAAAGAGGCCTATTCTGAACAAATGCTTATGAGCTTAGGAAGAATACTTACTTAGCCCTAGAAGTCCTAAAGGAATGTAATAAGATTAAAAGGAGGGGTGGAACTGAAGCTGAATTTTGATGCAAAATTATATCCTCAATCTCTTTCAGTGTAACCCAACTAAAACCTTTTTGCTAACCCATGATAGAATAAATGTTCTTTTGTAAGCTTCTGATTGATCCAAACTCAATAGAAAAAAATTCAAAATCATAAACTGAAATGTTAACTAATTAAAGTGATCCTGTATTCAGAGCCCAGGAGAGCTGTGTTAGTAACAATGAGAATACATGGTCAATGAGATATTAATAGTTGAGTTGATGCAAAATAGTATATTAATATTATGGAAATGCATGCAGCTCAAATGTTTAAATGAATTACTATGTTTAATTAAAATAATCAATTACTAGGTGAAAATGGTCCAGTTCCAAGCTTTATAAATGTGCATATAATTAACATACAGTAATAAAAAATTGACATCAACTCAAAAATATTAACACCTGACTGACCATCTCTATCAATAAGTAATATTACAACCTCACCATTATGTTGATTTACAGCACGCTACTACAAGATTGCTTGGATTCAATTTGCTGTTTTTCTTAATTCATATTTTTTTTAGTTAATATTAATATTATATGGCCAGTTCACCAAAATAAAAATTAATTGCACATTACTGTAGAATTGTGGTAAACCTTGCTAAAAATATCTCTTTTGTGGGCAGTCCTTTCCATGGATCCTGAACATAATATGCACATTTAATCACATCAGGAGGATAACCAGTAACAACTTGTTTTGTGGACAATCCACTTTTTCAACAACTGACTACACTGAATTCTCACAAATGTTACATAGTACACCCATTAAAATTCACCTGCTAAAAAATGAAGGATTGAAATGTTGGGGGGATTCTGATTGTCTTCATCAGCATGCTAACACATGAGGAGAGGTCAGATATGGCAAACTGGCCTTCCGAAATATTTATAATGACATAGTGGATACCATTTACTAAAGTCACAATGAGCTGTGATCTTTGAGAGTGGCTACATTGAGAGTAGTTGTCCTATTTAGTAAAAATGCTCTAAAATGAATAAACTGTCTTTTGAAGCATCAGCATTTATTTCTTTAATTTAACAAAATGACATTTTTTAAATATCACTGTGACACATCTATTTCAAGAGTTTATTTTTTGTAATTCTTGGTTTTAACCACTTCAGGACCAAATGAATTTTCACATATCAGCACTGCTCCCATTCATTCGCCAATTACTTTATTACTAATAATGACACCTAAATGATCTATATATTGTTTTTTTTTTCAGGACAAATTAGCCTTTTAGTGTGTGATAATTTTGTTTAGTAATTACCTTATTTTCAATGCATTTTTAAGGGACAAATAGAGAAGAAATCCTGAAAAACACACTATTTCTCCATTTACATCCATTATAGCTTTACAATAAACAGTCCTAACTATAAGTTAAACCCACTAATTTTATTTGCTTATTCATCCTGGTTATAACAACATTTAGATTATGTTCCTAGCACAATGTATGGTGACAATATTTTATTTGAAAATAAAGGTGTGTTTTTTCTGTTTTTCTGTTTTGTTTTCTGATTGTACACTATTGATGATTATAAGAACTTATTTGCAAAAATAATAGTAATATACCCTCATGGCATACATATTTAAAAAACCAAGTTTCTAAGGTAACAATATATGTTGTTTCTTTCATATTCTGTCGCTTTGCTTTCATTTTACAAGTATTTTATTTTGGTACAGCATATGCAAAAATTTAATTGCCTTGTAACGATTGTGGAACTTTCTCCGTGATCAGCGCACAACGCGTGCGCTGACACGGCGGAAATCCTCCACAAGCGTGTAGTTGCAGGCACCCAGCGAAAGGTGCTGCGCACCTGTAGAGGGAAATTCCTGTCGGCAGATGGCGCTGGGGAGTGCAGAGGAACCAATCCTCTGTACCTCCACAAATGCCAGACAGGAATTGTACGAAGCGCAGAACGCAATCGCAAGAGAGGCGATTGCGAATGAGAACGAGCAAAGGGACAGGTTGTATGTGTGTGTGCGCCAATCCAGTCGCCACCCCGCGACCGCGCACACACAACAGCAGATATGAAATAGGAACGCGATCGCGAGAGGTGCGATTGCCAGACGTGACACAAGGCAGATCAGGACAGAATACGAGGGTAGCAAAGGCACAGTAAATAATACAATGAGAAGATGCGGAAAACAACAAACGCTAGCTAACCGCGAACACCGCACTCATTCGCAACAGTGCACGCGGTTATGCGCGGTCTCCACGTGATAAGCACAATAGAGACAAGCACGCCCAACTAACCATCGACAGACAAACACGAAACAGAGGATGCGAACGCTTAACGGTTACCTCACCGAGCCTCCAGCAAGCGGTCGTAGCAGATAAGACAGACACACGAAAACAGGGACAAGCGAGAGATAGGATCCACAGCCCTAGCGAAAAGTGGCTAGCGCGATCCAGGTACAGAGTAGCAGAACAGAAGGATCCCCAGTGCTAGCGAAAAGTAGCTAGCGCGATCCCAGGAGACAGAACAGAAGGATCCCCAGCGCTAGCGAAAAGTAGCTAGCGCGATCCCAGGAGACAGAACAGAAAGATCCCCAGCGCTAGCAAAAAGTAGCTAGTGCGATCCCAGGAGACAGAACAGAAGAGATAGCTGGTAGCAACCGCTGCACCAGCTACACTCCAAGAACAGAGATCAGAACCATTTCCTGTCAACCACCATAGGGACAGGACAATGGCAACAGGCAAGACAAGACAGAACAGGCAATACAGATAATACAATCCTAACTGCACTAGGGAAATCTGCATAGCGCAGTTTCAGGAATTACTCTAAGCTGATGTTCAAACAGAGAGCAAGGCTGACACCCCACCAGGAGTGTTACATAGGATGAAATCCTTATGAACAGCGAAGCATTGTGGGAAAGACATAGTACTTATAGTACACGCCTCCAATGAATGTGGCCAGGCAATTTGCATGACAACGTATGCAAATTCCTCTGCAAGCTCAAGCTGCAAAACTGACAGAAGCTCTTCTTTCCAGAGTCCTGCAGCATGCAAATCAAAACAATGGTCAAAAAGCTGCCTGCCTGCACAGGCAGCTGAGCAAATCATCACAGTACCCCCCCCCCCCCCTCCAGGGTCGAATTCCAGACGACCCTCAAAACTGCTATTAGCAACAGACTCAAACTGAAGACTCATGAAGGTCAGGACAGCCCGACAAGGTCCAATTCCAGAGTCAGTCCACCCAAAACCGACCTCATCGGAAACAGAAGCCACCGAAACATGCCCATCAGTACTACCAGTCTCAGTATAACACCCATCAGGACTGTGAACGCCAGAGAAGAAGCCATCGACACCCTCCAGACAATACCCACCACCTTCCAAGGAGCGTCCGAAAATACCAAACCTGCCACAATACCTGTTCGAAGTGTCCCTTACAACACAAAAGCCACCGTTGATCTTATCCAGTGTACCAAGCAAAATTTCTCCCGGAATCTCCCAGAACCTTTTGAAGCTCCACAGAGATCCCAAGAGGGCAGAACAATCACCAGGCTCACATGGAGAATTACCAAGAACCCCCATGGAACCAATGACAATTCCGGATTCAGAATTACGAGGACACCCATCAAGATCAAGACTTTCAGGGACCACTTCTGGGCATGCAAGCAGGCAGGCCATATCAGAGCATGTCTCCACCAAGGAAGCATCTGAGTACGCTGGTAACCGAGGCACACTTGGGCTTTCTGGGTCACAGAGCACCTCGGGGTACACTAGTACAGGAGAAACCTCAGGACATGTCGGGGAACTGCCAACCTCAGAGTCCGGCACGACAAGACCAAAACCAGTACCGGACAGAGAATCATCATGAGTGAAGGTCACAGGCACTGGACTTTCAAAAGAAGACTCGGATACAAATTCAGAAATTTCTGTGACAATAATATCATCATTGACTACATATGAGTGAAGCTCCATCAGAGCTGAAAAGGTAGCCAGCAAGGCAGCAATGCCTACGGAAGAGGGTAACACCTCAGAAGGACTTGGGGGGCAGGAGACATCTCCTACAAGTTCTGCACCCTTTGGGAGGAACTCGGAGACCTCCAGAACATCAAACAAGACCTCAGGAACATCATTTTTCAAGTTTTCTAAAAAGGATTCTGTACTATCCATGTTACAAGGCAAAACTGGAACTTTATTTTGAGAACAGGGCAGATGTCCCAGGGAAGGTTCCACCATAAACTGAGACTGAATTTCATCATCATGAGTGGAACATACAGGAATATTCACTGAACCACACACTGACTCCCTAACTTTAATTTCGCTGCACCCAGAATTCTGCGTAGCAGTCAAACTAGCTTGCAACTCCAAAACTGCAGAAAGACAGGTAAAAATAGCAGCAATACCTAGACGAGCCTCTAGGGGCAGGGCAGGAGATATTGTACAAGGCAATATTGACTCATCCAGAGTACAGGGTGGAGAGTCAGAACTTTCTTCAAAGGAAGAAAGGGACTCCCAAATGTCAGTGTGATTGGACATCATTTTGTTATTCATGGTACAGGGCAGGCTCAGAGAAACCCTCTCTGGACCCAGCAAAGACGCTTCAGAGTCAGATTCGCAAAACCAAAGTGCTGTCTCACTCTTAGACTCGGCTAACGATGTCGAATCCGAGGAGACAGAGCGCAAAATTTGCGAATCCAAGATCGCTTTAGGTTGTGAAACTGACGCTTCCCTAGCGCAAATCTCCGCGATCTGCGGAGCAGACTGCAAGGCATCTAGGACCGAAACACTGGAGCAACTGTCCCCAGGCAACGGGCCCTTACAGGTGTGAACAGGGTGGGACAGAGACTCATCTGCAGAAGAAATAGTGACATCAACAGGACAAACTTTATTAGGCATATTAAATTTACTTTTGACGCTGCATAGTCGAGAAACTTTCCCCATAGCAGGGTCACAGACAGAAGATCTCAAAGATCTGTTACTAAATGACAAAGGATCCCACACATCCTTGAGGAAACCGGCAGACTCATGCCGATCACAATCTGCAGGAACATCCGAGAAACAGGCATCAGATTGCACAGATTCAAACTGCACACTGTCAGGATAGAATCCTTCAGGATTCGCACAGGAGTCAACCACAGCGGCACACTCATTCATTTCAGATTGCACAAAGTCAAGACTCTCATGCCTTACCCCAGAAAGGCAGGAACAATCATCCGACAACGATGTCTCTTTATTGGAATCAATTGGTTGGTGTGTGTGCAACTCATCCAAAATCGTTTGCCATACATAGATCACCAGATCCACATCATCCTTGTCACATTCATCGGAATCAATCAGAAGGTACATTGAATCGAGACAAGCATTCAAGACATTTTCGCTTTTTGCGATGTAAAAATCGCAAAAGGCTTTCCAATCAAAATCGAATTCTTCCAGCAAGGCCCCAATATCCCAGGAAGCAAATGGGGGTTCAAACAGGCCAGTATCCAGATAATCTCCATAGGGGTGGAGTTCAGGAACAAGAACAGATTTTTTAACTGCTTTAATATAGTGTGCGATCCTACCTACAGCAGGATCCACATAAGCTTTGGATTGGGGCAAAAAACCTGGAGATTGAACAACATCATTACAAACATCAATAGGGAGTGTTTTATTCCGATGCTTGCGTTTTTTAGTTTTTCTCTTTTTAGCCACTTTGCATGTCTGCTGTTTAAAACCTGAAGTGGCAACAGACACATTGAACTGATTGTCATACTGAAAAGTTTTGCATGGAAGGGAAAGATCAGCAGACTTATCAGCAGCTACACACTCAATCAGAGCAGGTGGTAAGCCAGGCAGTTTAAACCAGTGAGAGAATATCACTGCAAGCAGCTGATACAGATCACCATTCCAAGAATTGATTTTTAACAAATCATATGCCCAGGTGAACAAATCGTCTTTTAAGAGCACATAGGAAAACAGAAGAGCCGACGTGGACGGATCAGAAATCTGAAAGGTGGGATTCAGACAAAACCTCACACATTCAGAAAGAAATTCCGCCTTGGTCTCTGAATTTAGCCTTTTAAAGCTCTTAAAGACACAGGACCCAAACTCGACAAAATCGTACAAATCAGAAATTCCGTCTACACTGGGGTTTTGGGTTGGGCTGTTCATACTGTAACGATTGTGGAACTTTCTCCGTGATCAGCGCACAACGCGTGCGCTGACACGGCGGAAATCCTCCACAAGCGTGTAGTTGCAGGCACCCAGCAAAAGGTGCTGCGCACCTGTAGAGGGAAATTCCTGTCGGCAGATGGCGCTGGGGAGTGCAGAGGAACCAATCCTCTGTACCTCCACAAATGCCAGACAGGAATTGTACGAAGCGCAGAACGCAATCGCAAGAAAGGCGATTGCGAATGAGAACGAGCAAAGGGACAGGTTGTATGTGTGTGCGCCAATCCAGTCGCCACCCCGCGACCGCGCACACACAACAGCAGATATGAAATAGGAATGCGATCGCGAGAGGTGCGATCGCCAGACGTGACACAAGGCAGATCAGGACAGAATACGAGGGTAGCAAAGGCACAGTAAATAATACAATGAGAAGATGCGGAAAACAACAAACGCTAGCTAACCGCGAACACCGCACTCATTCGCAACAGTGCGCGCGGTTATGCGCGGTCTCCACGTGATAAGCACAATAGAGACAAGCACGCCCAACTAACCATCGACAGACAAACACGAAACAGAGGACGCGAACGCTTAACGGTTACCTCACCGAGCCTCCAGCAAGCGGTCGTAGCAGATAAGACAGACACACGAAAACAGGGACAAGCGAGAGATAGGATCCACAGCCCTAGCGAAAAGTGGCTAGCGCGATCCAGGTACAGAGTAGCAGAACAGAAGGATCCCCAGCGCTAGCGAAAAGTAGCTAGCGCGATCCCAGGAGACAGAACAGAAGGATCCCCAGCGCTAGCGAAAAGTAGGTAGCGCGATCCCAGGAGACAGAACAGAAGGATCCCCAGCGCTAGCAAAAAGTAGCTAGTGCGATCCCAGGAGACAGAACAGAAGAGATAGCTGGTAGCAACCGCTGCACCAGCTATACTCCAAGAACAGAGATCAGAACCATTTCCTGTCAACCACCATAGGGACAGGACAATGGCAACAGGCAAGACAAGACAGAACAGGCAATACAGATTAGGGCTGAGCTCTCGGATTCCGAATTTTGAGTTTGCCATCGGAATTTGGCAGTTCCGAGTAAGCACTCGAAACTCGAAAATTCTGCAATTCCGAGTACCGAATTCGTGTTTACATTGAAGTCAATTGTGCTAAATTCCGTGGTGAATTGTGAAACCCCCTTACATGCTATCATCACCAAATTTGGCATGTATATTAAGCAGATGAGTAGGAACATGGTAAAAAAATTTATTTTTTTTTGTGAAAACAGCTTATAGTTTTTGAAATAAACGATTTTAAAGTTTCATAGGAAAAATGATTTTTAAACTGTGTAAAATGACACTGCTGCAGAGCAGGTTACTGCATTCCGAGTTCTGTATACATATTGTATACATTTCATGAAAACAGACAGCGTGGGGTCCCCCCTCCCAAGCCTCCTTAACCCCTTGTCCCCCATGCAGGCTGGGATAGCCAGAATGCAGAGCCCCGGCCACGTGGGGCTTCGCACCCTGGGCTATACCAGCCCGCATGGTCCATGGTATGGGGGGGCTCTGGAGGAGAGGGGCGGCCAACCTCCCCCTCTCCCCCAGAGCCCTTGTCCAATCCATGGACAAGGGGCTCTTCCCCACCTCCGGTGCCCCAGGAGGAGGTGGGGGCCGCCGACGTCCTGGGGGGCTCATGGTGCCATCCGGGGTTCCCCTTTAACAAGCGGACCCCGGAAGCCGCCCCCTCCCCAGGAGAAATGAGTATAGGGGTACACGGTACCCCTTACCCATTTCAGCAGAGTTAAAAAAAAGAAATAAAAACATGACAACGAAAAAAGTCCTTTATTGTTCTAAATTAACCAGGGATACTTACCTTGGGATAATCTCACGCCAGTAACCTCAGGAGTGGTCCCACGCCAGTATCCTCTTAGGACATCTCACCACCCTCCCACACTGACGAACTCCCACCACTGAATGGTCACAGTCAGCCTCTGCATCTGTATAGCAGAGGCTGAGAACACGAAAATGTTGCCTTTAAAACAAGAAATTTCGGCAAACAGTGATGCAATCAAAATGGCCACTGGGAAATCCCCGATCGCTGGAGGCCACACTAGAGTGGCGAAACCAGTGATTTTTCACATAGATGGTGGGTCCAGGTGACCAGAGCAGGAGGTGCCCTAATCCCCTGGACCCACCCATTCATGTGAAATAACGCGTATTCTGACACTCTGAGGTGGCCTCCGGGGAACGGGGATTCCCCAGCAGCCATTTTGTTTATGACACTGTTTGCCGAAAATTCTTGTTTTAGCAAACAATTTTCGTGTTTCTAGTTTATGCAATACAGATTGCAGAGGCTGTCTACAGCCATTCATCCCCAGGAGTTCTGCAGGATCGGCAGGCGCGCGGGACCTCCTAAGAGAATAGAGGGAAGCACAGCGCAGGAAGGTGGGAAAGTGGGCACAGAGCGGCGGGGAGGGGGGGAAGCCTCCCCTCCCTCACCTAGGGCCCCCCCCCCCTTGCGCACTCCCCCCCCACCTCCAGAATTTCAGCCAGCCAGCGGAATGGCTTACCGAGAGCGATAGCTCTGTGTGCCGCTGGTCTGGTATTCTGCATTGACACTGTCCAATCACGCTCTCGCAGTACTGCCTGTGAGAGCGTAATTGGACAATGCAATGCAGGAGACCAGACCAGCAGCGGCACACAGAGCTCTTCTCTCGGTAAGTGATTCCCGCTCGCTGCCGCTGCTGGCTGCAATTTTGGAGAGGGAGCACGGAAGGTTGACCCTAGGTGAGGGAGGGGGGAAGGCTTCCACTCCTCCCCGCCACTCTGTGCCCACTGCCCCCCCTTCCAGCATGGGGGCCCCCACTAACTGGTGACCTGCCTACCTAAACTGGGGACACTTATAGACCTGGTTATATCTATACTGGGGACACCTATATACCTGCCTACCTAAACTTGGAAACTTGGCAGCGAGCGGGAATCACTTACCGAGAGAAGAGCTCTGTGTGCCGCTGCTGGTCTGGTCTCCTGCATTGCATTGTCCAATTACGCTCTCACAGGAAGTACTGCGAGAGCGTGATTGGACAGTGTCAGTGCAGAATACCAGACCAGCGGCACACAGAGCTATCGCTCTCGGTAAGCCGTTCCGCTGGCTGGCTGAAATTCTGGAGGTGGGGGGGGGGAGTGCGCAAGGGGGGGGCCCTAGGTGAGGGAGGGGAGGCTTCCCCCCCTCCCCGCCGCTCTGTGCCCACTTTCCCACCTTCCTGCGCTGTGCCCCCCTCTATCCTCTTAGGAGATCCCGCGCACCTGCCGATCCTGCAGAACTCCTGGGGATGAATGACTGTAGACAGCCTCTGCAATCTGTATTGCATAAGCTAGAAACACGAAAATTGTTTGCTAAAACAAGAATTTTCGGCAAACAGTGTCATAAACAAAATGGCTGCTGGGGAATCCCCGTTCCCCGGAGGCCACCTCAGAGTGTCAGAATACGCGTTATTTCACATGAATGGGTGGGTCCAGGGGATTAGGGCACCTCCTGCTCTGGTCACCTGGACCCACCATCTATGTGAAAAATCACTGGTTTCGCCACTCTAGTGTGGCCTCCAGCGATCGGGGATTTCCCAGTGGCCATTTTGATTGCATCACTGTTTGCCGAAATTTCTTGTTTTAAAGGCAACATTTTCGTGTTCTCAGCCTCTGCTATACAGATGCAGAGGCTGACTGTGACCATTCAGTGGTGGGAGTTCGTCAGTGTGGGAGGGAGGTGGGATGTCATAAGAGGATACTGGCGTGGGACCACTCCTGAGGTTACTGGCGTGAGATTATTGCAAGGTAAGTATCCCTGGTTAATTTAGAACAATAAAGGACTTTTTTCGTTGTCGTGTTTTTATTTCTTTTTTTAACTCTACTGAAATCGGTAAGTGGTACCGTGTACCCCTATACTAATTTCTCCTGGGGAGGGGGCGGCTTCCAGGGGCCGCTTGTTAAAGGGGAATCCCGGATGGCACCATGAACCCCCCAGGACGTCGGCGGCCCCCACCTCCTCCTGGGGCACCGGAGGTGGGGAAGAGCCCCTTGTCCATGGATTGGACAAGGGCTCTGGGGGAGAGGGGGAGGTTGGCCGCCCCTCTCCTCCAGAGCCCCCCCATAGCATGGACCATGCGGGCTGGTATAGCTCAGGGTGCGAAGCCCCACGTGGCCGGGACTCCGCATTCTGGCTATCCCAGCCTGCATGGGGACAAGGGGTTAAGGAGGCTTGGGAGGGGGGACCCCACACTGTCTGTTTTCATGAAATGTATACAATATGTATACAGAACTCGGAATACAGTAACCTGCTCTGCAGCAGTGTCATTTTACACAGTTTAAAAAACATTTTTCTTATGAAACTTTGAAATCGATTTGCTCAAAAACTATAAGCTCTTTTCACAAAATTTTTTTTTACCATGTTCCTACTCATCTGCTTAACATACATGCCAAATTTAGTGATGATGGCATGTACGGGGGCTTTACAATTAACCGCAGAAGTTAACACTATTTAATTCAATAGAAATGCACTCGGAACACGAAAATTCGGAACACGAAACTCGGTTTTCGCATGCGGTACACGAAATTTCGACGAAATCGGAATTTAGCTGTTCCGATCAGCCCTAATACAGATAATACAATCCTAACTGCACTAGGGAAATCTGCCTAGCGCAGATTCAGGAATTACTCTAAGCTGATGTTCAAACAGAGAGCAAGGCTGACACCCCACCAGGAGTGTTACATAGGACGAAATCCTTATGAACAGCGAAGCATTGTGGGAAAGACATAGTACTTATAGTACACGCCTCCAATGAATGTGGCCAGGCAATTTGCATGACAACGTATGCAAATTCCTCTGCAAGCACAAGCTGCAAAACTGACAGAAGCTCTTCTTTCCAGAGTCCTGCAGCATGCAAATCAAAACAATGGTCAAAAAGCTGCCTGCACAGGCAGCTGAGCAAATCATCACATGCCTTTGATTCAGTTTGCGACTAAAAAGAATACACAAGACATGGGCCTCAACCCTAAAACTTTCTTAACTCTATTCTAGTACTTTTCACGGTTAAAATGTTACTACATATGTCTCTTGTAGTTTTGCTAAAACTTTCCCAAATTTCATCATAATTTAGAAAATTACATTTTTATGTTTGATTGAGTTTGTTCGTACCTATTTTTTAGGTGATGTGTGTCCAAGCTTTAAGACACAACAAAATGTATTCTACAACTCATCTTGGTTAAAAATGATACCATATGTTCCTCATTTAGTAACAAAGAGATGGTGCACTCTCCACAAATACACTGGATGTTTATAAACGTCCAGTTGTCATTCAATGGTTAAGCAATTCTACCCAGTACATTACTATTGCTTTTACTTATATACTGCCAACCTCTTCCATTACTATTGTTTTTACTTATATACTGCCAACCTCTTCCATTGCCATTGTAAAGAATACAGGAGCTAGAAATTAGGTACCTTTCTGTCCTGCACCCTCACATATTTCAGTTAATGCAAGGGAAGGTAAAAAAAATCCTTTACAAGGTTAACCTTTAAAGGGAAAAAACAATAACAAATACAACAACAACAAATAACATTTGTAGAGCGCTTTTTTCCCATAGGACTCAAAGCGCATAAGCATGGCTCAGACCATTGTGGTACAGAGGAAGAATTTTATAAGTCCGGAAATGCCAGGCTAAACAGGTGGCTTTTCAGTCTGGATTTGAATAGCTCCAGGGATGGTGCTGTCTTTATTGGGTGTGGCAGGGAGTTCCAAAGAGTAGGGGCAGCATGACAGAAGGCTCTATCTCCAGATTTTTTGAGGTGCACTCTGGGAGTGACCAAGTTTATAGAACTAGCTGATCTAAGGTTGTGAGAGGTGTGGTGCAGCTTCAGCAAGTCCTTCATGTATCCAGGGCCCAGATTGTGCAGGGATTTGAATGTCAGCAGTCCAATCTTGAAGAGTATTCTCCATTCTACTGGTAGCCAGTGCAGTGAGCAAAGGATCGGTGTAATGTGACAGTGGCTAGGCTGGTTTGTTAGCAATCTGGCAGCAGCATTCTGCACTAATTGCAGGCAACGCAGGTCCTTTTTGGGGAGGCCAGCATAAAGGGCATTGCAGTAATCCAGCCGTGATGTGATGAAGGCGTGAACTAGGGTTGGAAGATCCTCTAGGGGAATCAGATGTTTAATCTTTGCTAATAATCAGGGAATTACCTAGTAATCATAGTCTTAGATGTTCATTAATGCAAGGAAAGCATCCAAGTCTCCTTTAAATAGAGTGACGGTTGCAGGGATCGTGATAACAAAACTTTTCGTTTACCAAATAAGGTTTATGACAAATACCGTTTTCAAATTCGTTTTGACTTCCGGTTAAACCTATTTTATCGTTTTTAAATTTTGCTTTCAGGAGTGTAATGAGTACATTTTTGTTTTTATGTATTTTATCGTTTTCAAATGAGTTTTCATAAGTATAATGCTTAACTATTGTTTTCAAGCTTATTGTATTACAAATATATTGCTTTTGGTATTAACCTTGTTATCAGAATTATAATGCATAAATTATAGTTTTCAGATTTATTATCTTACTAATATACCGCTTTTCATATTACCGTTATTTTTAGATTTTTTTTAATGCGCATGTGATTGTAAGGCTATTTATTCTATTATAAATATATAACTTTTTCCATTTATTATATTTTTAATGCGTATATGATTGTAAGGATATTTTTTGTACTATTACAAACATTAAACTTTTAGTATTCATAATATTTTTAATGTGTACGTGATTGTAAGGCTATTTATTCTATTAAACATACTGTATATAAATTATATTATTCATCAGTGCTGCTCAGCAAGATTTCAGATATCCGGGTTACCCAGATAATCCAAACTTTTTCAGCTAACCGACCGGATTCAGATTCCAGAATCTGGATACCTGGGCCCAAATCCGGATAGCTATCTGCAGATAGTTGGCAGGCAATCCGGATATCCGCAGAAATCCGACTATTGAGTTACTGTAACTAAGGAGAGGACGCCCCTGACGTCATTGAGCCAATCAGAGGGCTCCCAGCAGAAGCCCTAGCAACCAATCACAGAAGGGAACCCTGGCCAGCTCCACCTGACCTCATTGAGCAAATCAGAGGGCTCCCAGCCTAAGCCCTGGCACCCAATCACAGAGAGGAACTCTGGCCAGGCCCCTCTGTATAATAAGGAGGGCTGCCATGATGAGAAATCTCGTCCTTGCTTGTGAATGCTCACTGAGAGACATGCTCCAGTGCTGCTGGCCTGTGCTGTATACAGTGATTAACCTAAAGCTGTTCAGTGATTAACTCCTTCACTATCACTACACTATTTGTTATATTGTTAATTAGGTAGCAGCTAGCTAGCTTGATTTCATTCAGTGAGTGGCAGTCAGAGTGTGTGCTGCAGGCCTGCTGCAGCTGCTATGTGTCTGTGTGTGTGCTGTGCACAGACCAGGCCAGCTGCTGCCTGCTGGCCAGCTAGCCTTAGCTACAGTATAGGTTAGGTTAGGGAATAGGATTACAGTATTATTGTGTAGTTAGTACTGTAGTACTGCAGTCAGTGCTAGTAGTTGTTAGAGTAGTAGTACTACTGTGTTAGCTTACTACAGAACTGCTGTGCTGTGAGCAGTACCAGTGTGACAGTTAGTGTGCACTAGCGTCTTCTCCTCTGCTGTCTGACTGTCACTCGGCACTTGGCACTTTCCACGTGGCACTTTGCACTTGACACGTGGCACTTTGCACTTGGCACTTTACACTTGGCACGTGGCACTTTGCACTTGGCATATGGCACTTTGCACTTGGCACGTGGCATTTTGCACTTGGCACATGGCACTTTGCAAGTGCAAAGTGCCATGTGCAAAGTGCCATGTGCAAAGTGCCATGTGCAAAGTGCCACGTGCAAAGTGCCACGTGCAAAGTGCCAAGTGTCACGTGCAAAGTGCCAGGTGCAAAGTGCCACGTGCAAAGTGCCATGTGCCAAGTGCAAAGTGCCACATGCAAAGTGCCACGTGGCAAGTGCCACATGCCAAGTGTCAAGTGCCACTGCCAAGTGCCACGTCCGGCATGCTCCTGGCAGACGTTACACTTGCTGCTGCTGCATTGCCCTGCTCCTGCTGCCTTTGCTGCTCCCACCGCCAGGGTGCCACAGGCCACTGCTGCTGTGCTGATACCACCTATATTTAACCCAAAACACAATTGCTGTGTAATTTTTTGGAAGTGTCTGGGCTGAAAACTGCCATGTCCCAGTTGTGCGGTTGGACTTTGGACACAATGTGGGCTGCACGACCGCTGTCTGAAACCTAGTCCTGATGTTAATTGACAGCCATTTTTTTTTGGGGGGGGGGGATTTTAAGTCTCCACATCATCAATTAGTGTTTCCCTTTAAAAAACAATGATGCTACATGCCTCATTTACCCTAAAAACGTTTTTAAAGCAATTTAAAGGCCACTTCTGGTTTTTCTATCCAGATTTCCGAATCCGCCCCCGGATACCCCGGATACTGAGGTCGGATATCCGATTCGGATCAGAAAAGTTTGAACTCGGATAACCGATCTGGATCGGATATCTGGGTATCCGGATCCAAATCCAATCCAGATTTTGAAAAGGGGTATCCGAGCGGCAATGTTATTCATGTTATTTGTAGTGAAGTATTTTACGGTATAAAATATATTATTGTTTCTATGTGTGTAAGGGTGTTTGTGCAGTGGGGATGGTTAGGGTTAGGCACCACCAGGCGGATGGTTAAGTTTAGGCCCCACCAGGGGGGTGGTTAGGGTTAGGCACCACTGGGGGTGGTTAGGGTTAGGCATCACCAGGGGGGTGGTTAGGGTTAGGCACCACCAGGTGGGTGGTTAGGGTTAAGCACCTCCTGGTGGGTGGTTAGGGTTAGGCACCACAAGGGGGGGGGGGTTAGGGTTAGGCACCACCAGGGGGGGTTTAGGGTTAGGCACCACCAGGGGGGTGTTAGGGTTAGGCACCTAGGTGTCTAGGGGTTAGGGATAGGTACAGGGAGGGTTCTGTGTGAGAGTATGGTTAGGCATAGTTACAGTAAAATACTTTTAATATCTACAATTGTATTACTATGCTTAATACAAGTGTAAATATCGTTTTTTGTTATAAACGGTATTTTGCTATTTCATTATCGTTAATTCAACATATTTAGTACTTGATTTTCGTTTATAATATAGAAACGAAAAATGTTGTTTTAGATAAATACTTATAATTTCATCTATATCCCGTGCCCTTTTTTTCCAGACGCCCTTTTTGCATGTATGCCCCATAACTACTTCCTTTGATAAATTATTTTACACTTTATCTACTCTTACTGTAAAGAATCCTTACCTAAATAAATGACAAAACCTTTTTTTCCTCCAGATGCAGATCATGTGCCCTCTAGTCGTCTGTAAAGACCTGGGACAAAAAGCTTATCTTATCTGCCAAACGTATGCATTGCCCTCGGATGTATTTATAAATGTTAATCAGATCACCCATTAACAGTCCTTTTTCCAAGCTAAATAAGCCCAGTTTGTCCAACTTGTCTTGGTAAGTTTGACTTTCCGTCCCTTTGATTAATTTAGTTGCCTGTCTTTGTACCTGTTCTAGTATGCCAATGTGCTTCCTGTAGTGTGGTGCCCAAAACTGTGTCCCATACTCCAGATGGGGCCTCACAAGTGATTTATACGAGGAAGTAGTATATTAGCATCTCAAGATTTTATTTCCTATTTTATGCACCCTGATACTTTCACAGTGACTTCTACCGGTAAGCAGCCTTAGTAGTTGTCTATCACAAGCATCTTGTTCTTATCTTACTGTTTCTTGTGGATTAGCCTGGTTGATACCTTTAGGGTTTATTGCTTGATTCACTGCATCAATTACTTTGATCTGGTTGCTGAAAAATATATACATTTAGGGCCCGTTTCCACATGGCGGCATGATTTTGATGGGAAAATCGCGGCAACGAATCCGCATGCGGTTGCGATTTCGTTGCCGTTTCTATGCGGATTTTCACACGGAATCACTTGCGGTTTGTGCAACGCGATTTTAACCATGCCAATGCTGGCAAGCATTGACATGGGTTTTTAAGCAGAAACGCTATAAAACCGCAAGACTAAAATGCTTGCAGTTTTCCTATTTAGTTACATTACCAACGAATCGCGTGCAGGTGTGCGGCGTGCAAATTCTGATGGGTCGGCCATGCAGATTTTTTCTGCACGACAAACCACACAGAATCCCGCACAAGTGGAAACAGTCCCATCCACTTGTATTGTCTATGCGAATCTCCATGCAGGAAACGCATGCATATTCGCTCTAGTGGAAACGGGCCCTTACAAGGTTACATGATTTATTGTTTTTCTCCTTACAAAGGATTTTGTAGAGATATATTCTTTGTGTTAGTATTTTGGCTTTGTTTGTTTTTCAATTCAATGATTGCATTTTCTGATTAGATGTATTACTCTAGTTATGTGATAGATGTCTCGCTTGGCTAACTTCTATACATTCCTTTTTATGCCTGCAAACATTTCTTACGTTTTTTTCCAGAGCTGTTTTTCCAGCAGCTCATGCATTGTAACTCCCACACACCGCATGACAATCATCCACTTCCAAAGATTTCTCTTTTTTTTCCTACCTTTTTTTGTTGATAGTTTTTTCATGTGAGTTGTATTGATGTGATATTTATTGCTAGTTCAGTGTTGGCTTATTGCTATGTATCTCATTATGCATGTATGCTGCATTCACAATGTTGTCCACAGGCATAAATCACCCTTACAAGGAGTTGTTCTTTGAACTTACTTTACAAGCATTTGCCATCTCTTAGTCATACTCTCACCTTCACTACTCCATACACATTCTTTGAGCCTTTTTAAATCATACATCTATGACTGACACATATTGTTTTATTTTATCTAATTACTGCCACTCCACCAGAGCCTTTGCATTTTAAGGAACACTATCAATTAAAATGACTATTTTTTTTAATAGTCTATATTAGGGTACACATTACCACTAGTGCTAGGGGCACTTTATTTATTCACTCAGTTCTCTCTCCCTCTCCCTGTCTCCTTGCTTTAAAATCATCATTCATTCCTCACACAGCTGACAAATATACTTCACTGTGTCACAGCATGCAGGAGAGTCTGAGGAGGAGGCTGATCTGAAGTCGTAACAGGTAGGTAGATGTGCTGTAATATAACTATCAGTCAGGGAGATGTATATACACTACTCCTGACTGAATGGCTGTATCTACTTCCTAGGCTGCTGTGTGCTGTGGCCATGCTGGGAGGGAGAGACATACTGATGAAGATCCTGATAATGCTTTTGTAAACAGTCAAAGAAGTAAAGACAACAAACACACAATCTTAAGGTGCCCATAGACCTGATGATTATGGGCAGATTCGACAAAGAGACAAATTTATCTCTAATCAAATCTGATTAGAGATAAATTCGTTTTTTGTTGATACTGCCCATACACTACGATTTCAGCATGAAGTCCGCACTGCCGCTGCCCCCAAGGTATACTGTGTCCCCCCATGTGTGCATTTATACGTTACCTGTCCTGTAGCAGCCTCTGCGCAGTGTCTGTAATCCTCCAGGTAGCTATCCGTACACGCCACTGGCGCATAATGTCTGACGTCAGACGCTATGCGCTGACGTCAGACACTATGCACCAGTAGCATGTATGGATAGCCGCCCGGAGGATTACTGACACCGTGCGGAGACTGCTACAGGACAGGTAACGTATAAATGCATGCACGGGGGGCACATTTATACATTGCGGTGGTAGTAGCGTGGGTTTCATCATCTCGTCGCTCGTTTCGGAAATCGCATACCACCGCACACCTGACCAACCAACTTCGGCCCGACATCTTGCAGCATGCGCGATCGCCCATACAACCATTTTCTCTCCCTAAATTGGTCGCTTTGTCCGTCGGGCATGCACTTGGCGGCACCGATTTTCATCCAATTTGATTATAATAATCAAATTGGATGGTTAATTGGCCACCAAGTCGCCTGATGTATGGCCACCTTTAGCCCCTTACCACCATCTGAATAAGATTCTTTCAGCAAACTGATTAATAAACTATACACTGAGGAGTTGATAGCAACCCCCCTGTGCAGGAATATGGTCTAGTCCTGCAGAGGCTGACTCTTTTTGTATCTGGAACTGACGGGATGATTTTACAGCAAGCTGTGTGAGGAAATAAATTGTTCCTAGTACTTGTAGTGATGTGTGCCCTAACATACAGCATTAAAAAAAGTTGTTTTAATCGATAGTGTTCCTTTAACATGGGCATGATAAAGGTCATTAGGTTCGAAAAGGTCTGGTGCCATTTGTCTACTATAAATATGTGTGTATATAATATAATAGAAATATGACAGCAGCTAACAACAGCATGGTACAAAAATTATTTATTTTACTTAATTTAAATATAACACATACATTATAACAAACATATCTGTATTTCCACATAATAGACTAGACATCTCCTCTATCCTGTTCATGTTCATGGCCAGAAAATAATCTAACCCATGAGTTTGCGGCCTTGAATGACTGCCCCATGAACAAAAATCAACATGACAGCCCTAGTGCAGCAGTAATTAGCATAAACTGACTATACTTCATTCCAAGGACTATATTGGAAAATGATAGCGGGCTATGTGGTATCTACATTCCACACAATGGCCTCGATTCATAAAGCCTTACCGCATTGCGTTATCGCCCAAGCGGTAAATTACCGCATGGTATGTTGATAATTGTGGATTCATAAAATGTAACGCATGTTTTACGCATGTTTTACTGCATGTGGTAAGAGTGCGGTAATAGTACGGAAATGAAAACGTTGTTTGTGTCGGTAACTGAATGAAGTGTATTCATGAAAAAAAAGGGGGAGTAAGGAAGTGATAAATAACATGTTATTATCGCCAACAAAGACCTGTCGAGTTTGCTGTACACAGTAGCATTTTAGGTGACAAATGGAGCCCTTTGAACTTAATGTTATGGAATTTTTAAGGATACAGAAGGACAAGGGTGGTTGTAATATCACCTAGGTTTTTAGAAATCGCACAGAGTTAGATAATTTATAAGAATAAATAATATATATATATATATATATATATATATATATATATATATATATATATTACTATATATATATTACTATATATATATATATATATATATAGATATAGATAGATAGTTAGATAGATAGATAGATAGATAGACATATATAGATATATTATATATAAAATATAATAATAATTTATAATAAATAAGTCACGTGTGTCTTAAACTGCCCACTTCTAACCCGCATGCACCTTGTCATTAGGAAGTCAGCGGCAAACTACCGCACTCAGCGAATTATACCGACAGCTTTCCGCACACTTATCGACTGCTATCGCAATCACCTCGCACTCTGAATTTTTTTAATGGATTCACTGCAAAAACCCTCATTTACTGCTAGCGGTAATTTCCCGCCCTTCTCTGAACTACTGCACTCACTTTTAAGAATCGAGGCCAATATATATGAAGTACCGTATTTTTCGGACTATAAGACGCACTTTTTCTCCCCCAAAAATGGGGAGAAAAAGTGAGTGCGTCTTATGGTCCGAATGCTAACTTTGCTCCCCTCCCCGCCCATCACAAATAACTGCCGCGGCCCCTGCTAATGCTGGACACCAGCCAGCCTACCTCAACTCATGCCCCAGAGATCGTCTCCAGCCTGGAGTCCAGGCTTTCACAAGCGGCCCCATGTTTTCATCCAGCTCACGTCCTCACCACTGTCGTTTGGCTGCTGCTGGTGATCGGGTTAATCCATATGCGGCTCCAGGTTATGCCCTCATCGCCGTCCTCTGGCTGCTGCTGGCGGCGATCGGGTTAATTGACGTGCAGCTCCATGTTATTTCTGCATCGCCGTGCTCTGGCTGCTGCTGGCGGCGATCGGGTTAATCCACGTGCAGCTCCATGTTATTTTTGCATCGCTGTCCTCTGGCTGCATCGCCGTCCTCTGGCTGCTGCTGGCAGCGATCAGGTTAATCCACATGCAGCTCCATGTTATTTTTGCATCGCCGTCCTCTGGCTGCTGCTGGCGGCGATCCGGTTAGTCCACGTGCTGGCTCGCATCGGGCAATACTGGCAGTGTCGGATGTGCAGTAGCCGCGTTCTCTCCTGGCCGCTATTGTAACAGCGTGTGGCTGTTACACGCCGCTCACATACCGGTATGCAGAAATAACATGGAGCTGCACGTCGATTAACCCGATCGCCGCCAGCAGCAGCCAGAGGACAGAGATGTGAGCATAACCTGGAGCCGCACGTGGGAGCTTATGAGTGAGTACACCTATGCCTGGCTACCTACACTGCAGGCAACTATGCCTGGCTACCTACACTGCAGGCAACTATGCCTGACTACCTACACTGCAGGCAACTATGCCTGGCTACCTACACTGCAGGCAACTATGCCTGGCTACCTACACTGCAGGCAACTATGCCTGGCTACCTACACTGCAGGCAACTATGCCTGGCTACCTACACTGCAGGCAACTATGCCTGGCTACCTACACTGCAGGCAACTATGCCTGGCTACCTACACTGCAGGCAACTATGCCTGGCTAACTACACTGCAGGCAACTATGCCTGGCTACCTACACTGCGGGCAACTATGCCTGGCTACCTACACTGCAGGCAACAATGCCTGACTACCTACACTGCAGGCAACTATGCCTGGCTACCTACACTGCAGGCAACTATGCCTGGCTACCTACACTGCAGGCAACTATGCCTGGCTACCTACACTGCAGGCAACTATGCCTGGCTACCTACACTGCAGGCAACTATGCCTGGCTACCTACACTGCAGGCAACTATGCCTGGCTACCTACACTGCAGGCAACTATGCCTGGCTACCTACACTGCAGGCAACTATGCCTGGCTACCTACACTGCAGGCAACTATGCCTGGCTAACTACACTGCAGGCAACTATGCCTGGCTACCTACACTGCAGGCAACTATGCCTGGCTACCTACACTGCAGGCAACTTTGCCTGGCTACCTACACTGCAGGCAACTATGCCTGGCTACCTACACTGCAGGCAACTATGCCTGGCTACCTACACTGCAGGCAACTATGCCTGGCTACCTACACTGCAGGCAACTATGCCTGGCTACCTACACTGCAGGCCACTATGCCTGGCTAACTACACTGCAGGCAACTATGCCTGGCTAACTACACTGCAGGCAACTATGCCTGGCTAACTACACTGCAGGCAACTATGCCTGGCTACCTATACTGGAGGGGAACCTATGCCTGGCTACCTATACTGGAGGGGAACCTATGCCTGACTACACATACTGTGGAGACCTATGCCTGGCTTCCTTGTTGCCTCAGGCATCAAAAAGTTGAGAACCACTCCTGCTCCACAAGATGCCCCTGTATCAGACGCACCAGTGTTAGTATATATATTTTTTCCCCTGGATTTTGTCCTCCAAACCAAGGTGCGTCTTATGGTCAGGTGCGTCTTATAGTCCGAAAAATACGGTATGTCTGTTATGCAACAGGATATGACAGAAAGTCTGGTCTATATTTAGCAGAGTAAGTTGCTCCAATGAAGGTAGATAAGAACACAAAGTGTCTGCATGAAGTCTACATGCTAGATGTTTGTAAAAAACAAATGTCTGTCTCAGGAAAGGGATCTCTTACAAATTGCTGGGTTACAAAATTATAGCTTCTAATCCTGCATTGGAAATGTATTCACAGCATATCATTTATTTTTAATGTATAATGTATTTTAATCAAAGAGTGTTGTTATATTGCTGTTGTATTTGTTTAATCAACTTTATTCAAGAACTGTGTGTGTGTTTTGCAATGTGTCAACCAGTGCAAAATGATCCAAATGGGACCTGACCCCTCGAGGCAGATTTATTCAATGTACATATGTCATTAAATGCAAATGCGCTAACACAGCATACTAAGCCAGCACAAAGTTTCGGGCTTAAGCCCTACGTTTTTTATCATGTGCTCTACTGCCCTTAAAGGAAACTTCAACATAAAAACTTTGGCCCACCCTGGCCACCAAAACACCTGTCCTGCACCACCAGTACCAACAACCAATATGCAATTTTTAAATGATTACTGGAAATTATTATGATTATTATTAATAACCTTGTGCATGCCAGTCCTTTCCAGCCTCTCATACAGAGGCTGAAAGTAAAATATTTATTTGGTGGGTAAATGCTAAATTTTTCAGCCCTCATCTAGTGTAGCTGCAGTTTCAACTGTTAAAGCAGGTAACTGCTCGATTTTTCAGGCATCACCTAGTGTGGCGGAAGTTTAAAATCTTTAGGCAAGTAACGGCTCAATGGGGATGCTCAAATCCGAATCCGGGAGAAACCCGAAAAGTTGCTATCCAGATATCTCCCAGTAAACCTGTGCGGGGTGGGCGGGGGTGAAGCTTACCTGTCTGACGTCTTCTGTGTTCGTCCCTGGCGCCTCCCTTGAGGCGTTCCACGCGGCGGTCATTATTATTATTATTATTATTATTTAGTATTTATATAGCGCCGACATATTACGCAGCGCTGTACAGTGTATATATATATCTTGTCACTAACTGTCCCTCAAAGGAGCTCACAATCTAATCCCTACCATGTGACTACAAACACTTCCTTCTTCCGGGTTAAAGGAGGAAGTGTTTGTAGTCACGTGATGCGCATGGACCACATCGTGGGAGGCAGCAGGGACGGACGAAGAAGACGTCAGAAAGGTAAGCTTGACCCCCGCCGCCAAGGTTTACTGGGAGATATCCGGATAGCAACTAGCCGGGTTTCTCCCGGATTCGGATTTGAGCATCCCTACTGCTCAATGTTTTAGGCTTCAACTGCAACTGTGGCTGTCAACTAAAATGTTTAGGCAGATAAATGCCAAAGTTTCAGGCATCTCAGACACTGGCTCACATAACCATTTTCAGGCAGGAACACATGGCAGCCATTCTAAAGACCTTTATTTGAATAACCTTGAAACTATATGTGATTTTTGGCATTTATGAATGAAAGAATCCTCTGTGTAAAATATATATTTTTGCGGAACATTTCGCCCTTGATCCCCCTCCACCATACTACTGTCCATGTTTTTGTACACTTTTGAACACCCTTTTCAAAGAAATTGTGGCTGCAGATATTCCCTGACAGTTTCAGAAGTTCACCTGCCATTAAAGTCGATGGGGCTCATCGCGAATCATTAGTTTGCAAACATTTGTAATAAAATTTTCAAGCACATTTGTGAAATCGGGATGTTCGGCCATCCCTACCTACACAGTGCGTTTTATGGGCCAGTGAGATCTAAAAGACTGCTGTTAACACATTTTTAGATTATGAAACTAGCAGTCAGTAAAGTGACTTCAAAATGTTCTAGGGACAGAAATCTCCTTTGTGCAGTGCTGTTATATGTTTTTATTAGGTTTCTTATAGATTTAAGTGGGCACTGCATGAGCTTCCCTGCAAGCAGAAATTTGATAAATGCATTTTTTATTAATATTTTTATATCTGTACTATATTTCATAATGGGCTTTGTAGGGGGTATACAGTGGGTTAGGGGCAAGAAATGTTTATGTGATGTTCTGCATCTGTGGATACAAACATATCAAAAGTGCCATCAATGCCTGCAGGGCGCATAAATCATAATTACATCTTTTTTTTTTCATGTGACAACAAATATCGTTACATAATATTAAACCTGACATTTATTTAACAAAAGCTGTTTGTGAGAAACTAAACAGGATAGAAGTACCATTTAACACATTACAGCAGCATGAGAAATGACTATATAATATTATTAGTGGCTTTCCGTGTTGGCTAATGACCTGGACGGAAAGGAATTGCATCAATTATACATCCCTCTTGCCCTAGTAAAAGAATATAGGAATAGCTGTACAAGATAATGATCCTTTCAAGTTTCTATATTTGTCCTCATTAGAGTTGAATAAATTAGACATATATAAATCAAAAGTATCATATTGGCTTTGCTCCTCTCCACTAACAAGGTTAACATTCATCATCAAGTGTTCAGAAGCATCACCACCTCCTTTATCTTAAAGTGTACCCGACCTGAAGCTTGGGTCAAAAATAAATACTTAACAAGAAGAGGGAAGCCTCTGGATCCTATAGAGGCTTCTCACACCATCCTCTAGTCCCCCTTAGGTGAGCAGAGACCACTGTGCCCCCCCCCCCCCCCTCAAAGATTACCAACAAGGTTAATCACATAGGGACCATGCTCCTCTTCAGGTAAAAAGTATTTTTTACATAATATGCCAGATGTCCATTCAGGTAATAAACAACCATTTTGGGGCCTTGGCGGGTCCCCTTTGTCAAGGTATATCAACAGGATGGTAATGGCGGTGTTCTGTTGACATTCCTTGAAAAAGGGGTCCCGTTGAGGCCCGAAACGGTCACTGGTTACCTGAATGGACATCTGGCCTATTATGTAAAGAAATTTTGTTTGTTGATTGATCGAGTGTGTGGACCTTTTGGATTATTCAATTGGTGTATGTACAGGTCCAGCACCTCACACTCCTGTATGGTGTGCGACTCTTCCTCTGCTCTTGGCTTCTTTAGGTACAAGTGTAGACATACTGCACCTGCACAAGTAAGGCTGTGCCTGCTCAGTAATCCTAGACTGTCAACTGGAAGTGTATTTGAAAAAAAGCACCAAAACGGAATCCTCGCAATGCTCTCTTGGGGCTGTACAGCCAAAACACAAAATTGAATGCATTATAACATATTGTTACCTATTTTTTATGGAAATGGATGTATTTAAATTTGCCGCAAGAACAACAAGTATATATGGTAGGTCCCATCATCAGTGAAGAGAATATAAATTGTTCCAGTATTCCTCTCATCTCTAGATTCCCTATTATCATATTATCATTCTGTGTTCCAAACAATGTATCACACCTCATAAGGAATCTATTGGAGAGTAAAGAGACAAAAAAAGTGTCCAAACACATATTTCGTTCTGGCCCATTTGTCCCTGCACCCATCTCTTGTTTTGCATCCACTTTCCACTTGTGATTGTGGATTTATACAGACATGGTTAGATTGAAATCCTTTTCCTTTACTACACTTAAAGGACAACTGTAGTGAGAAGAATATGGAGGCTGCCATATTTATTTCCCTTTAAGCAATAACAGTTTACTGGCTGTCCTGCTGGTCTATTTGGCTGCAGTAGTGTCTGAATACCACCAGAAACAAGCATGCAGCTAATCTTGTCTTACAATAATGTCATAAACACCTGATCTGTCACCTGGGGCTTCCTCCAGCCCCCGCATAGCCCGCAAGGTCCCTTAGCATCCTCCTAGTCCCTTCCATGGTCCCACTGGTGACTTCGGTAATCTGGCGGCTTCAGACAAAGTCGCACATGTACACCCCGACACACTGCGTCCTGCAGATGCCCAGTTCAGTCTAGAGAACCGCACATGTGCAGGATGCTTACGGCGACCGGAATGATGATGCGCCAGGGGCGTGCACGCAGGACTTCGCTCCGAAGTCGCCGGATTACCAAAGCCACCAGCAGAACCACGTAAAGGACCAGGAGGATGGCGGGGGACCTCGCAGGCTACAAGGGGCTGGAGGAAGCCCCAGGTAACTCCAGATTCATTTTTTATCGCACTGCTCAGGGTCCCTTTAAACTGGCTCAAAGCTTTTAAGATCCTAGCAAAGAACTCAAAAGACCATAAACATCACAAAGCATGCTAAACAGCTTTGGAGTCAAAATATTGGTTTCCCTAGGGGCCTGTTTCCACTACACGCAGATTAGAAGCAGAATAGATGCATAAAAACTGACTCCAATGAATGCCTATGGGCCTGTTTCCAGTAAACACGATTTTTAGATGCAGATTTTCCCATAGAGTCCATTTTTTGCATCCAATCTACGTGTAGTGGAAAAATGCCCTTAATCGGTGTAGTTAAAAGGGTCTGAGCATCTATTGAGTACATGACCTAGCCACAGTAAAACATATTATAAAGAGACTCTGTAACAAAAAAAAGTTCCCCTGGGGGGTATGCACTTCAGGAGGGAGAAGCCTCAGGGTCCCAATGAGGCTTCTCCCTCCCCTGTAGCTGCAGGCAATCCAGCGCTGGCTCCCCCGAAGCGTCCTGCAATCCTGGCTTGACAAGCCTAACAAGGCTTAATATATATTTACTTTCCCTGGCTCCAGCGGGGGCGCTGTTGCGGCTCTCAGCACGGAGATAGGTGGAAATAGCCGATCTCTGTCGGGTCCGCTCTACTACGCAGGCGCAGGAGACTTGCGCCTGCACAGTAGGGCAGACCCACAGTGATCGGCTATTTCTGCCTATCTCCTAGAGGAGAGCCGATACTGCGCCTGTGCTGGAGCTATTTACATCCCTGCTGTTCGGAGGGGCACAGCGAGACCACCGTGGGACACAGGAGGACGAGGAAAGCCTCAATAGGATCCGAAGGCTTCCCCCACCCGAGGTGAGTAGCCCCCAGGGGAACTTTTTTTTAGTTACAGGTTTTCTTTAAAGTTGGTATGATGCCCAGCAATAAATACTGAAATATTAACACGTACTATTCCTTATTCATTTCAGTGGAGGCAATCACAAATCATGAAGTACAGACATCTGTGGGAGTCCAAGGCCATTTCTAAACATATAGTAATTTTTTTAAATGTTGTAATTATTATTACTATAGGATCCCCATCTGCGATCTATTGGTTTAGTAAATCAAGATCACAGTCTTCTCAGCAGAAACTCTATCTGCCATCCTCATAACAAATTCTTGCACAGAGTTTGTATTTGAATGTACATTAAAACAAACTACAAAAAAGCATAGTTAAGCTGTAAAAATCAGCACAGCAATACTACAGCTTTGCTGTGTTGCAATAGACTTTTTCTAAACCCTCTCCCAGCTTATATTGACAGAGCACAAATACAAATCAGAAGCTGGGAACAGAACCACAGCAGGGCATGAACTTATCAGTCACAACAGAGAAAGAGTCATGGAATTATATGGCGTGGAGAGGAATTTTATGCAGAGCAGTTATCATAAGTTCAGACGAGAGGCACAAGACAAAAGAATCAGGGCACGTGCTCCAGATGCTAAGCTCTAGTTCCTAGTTAAAGCCCACACAGGAAACAAAGAAATGTCTATGATCAGTGGAAGTTACTTGGTTTAGAAAATCGTGGATTTATAGTATTTGTGGTATTCATGAGCATGTTTTGATGAATGACAAATATATTCAAAAGGTTCATTCTATATTTACTAAACTGAGATACGCAGAATAATATGTGTAAAGTCTTAAAAACAATGAGTAGCACATAAAGCATTGCATAGTGCTGCTACTCATTCTGTGGTAAGACCTTACACATGTTATTTTGCTTACCGCACTTTAGTGAATACAGCCCTAAATATTGCTTATTAATGCCTCAGAAATTTCAGAGATCTATAATATCGGTAGTTCTTTTAACCAGGACAAAGCATAGAAAAGTTTTCTCTGGTAAATCCATACAGGGCTCCTAAGTGTGACAGTTCCAAAACTTGAAATTTAATTTGCCTTACCAAGAATTTTGTTAATTTTGGAGATACAATAATGGAAATCAGTTTATAGTATCATAAGCATTGTATACTGTATAAAACAATTTGCACTTGCCATATGTTTCATGTGAGGATAATCATTAAAAAAAGATTTTGTAATGTCTGGACAAGCATTTTCATTCAATATTTATTAAGCATTTGATTCATGGGACTGTCATGGGACCATCTCCACTTCACTTCAGACAAATAGGGCTTAGGTACTAATTTTTTAAAATGGATTAAGTCATTATGGATGTACATATGTTGAATACCTTGGCCCAACATCAACCTCATTTAAAATCTTCGGAGGAACTCAACAAGGCTTCCCACTGTTCCCAATATTACTTATGCTAGCCTTGAAGGCATTAGCAAGATTCATTAGAGCTACAATCAGTAAAAAGGGAGTCCATCATACATTTTTATTATACACGGATGATATGTTATTATTCATTACCCAACCTCATAGATCTCTACCAAATCTCAAGGTGCCCATACACTTGTTGATTTTCCCCTGTAGGTTCTGTCATAGCGATCAAATATGCTTGCGATTCGTGCTGCAACATGGTAGCCCAATCGTAATTTCATTTGAATTCCATCTGGAATCGATCAATTCTATCGTTCCCGCAGGATGGAAAGATCTCGCTCACAAGGGGGCAGTCAGGTGCAAGGCGGTATCAGCATTTTATTTTGGGGTGATGAACGGACTCCGGGCCGTAAAGAACGTTGGCAGCAGAATGCACGCTCACCTGTCTGTTGAGACTCCTCCTATTATCCTCTCTTCATGCCAGCCAGGGCGACCTTACCCAATGGTATGTAAGTTGCCACTGGGTTATGGGGTACAGGCCCTTAGCTGTCTAGCAAAATATCCTGTGAGCAATCTCACACCTCATCCACACCTTCATACACACTGCGAGATCTCACACAGATATTTGGGATCGCTCCGGCAATGTTCCTGTAGATAGAGTCTCCTTCTAGGAGATACACTCCTTCTATCGAATGCGGCCATTGTGCTGCTCTATATAAACTGTGCAAGATATGAAACCGAATTAGGACTGCCAAAATACAAGTGGATTTCGATGTCTTATTCTATCTATGTATGGATATTGGTGTTTGCATACATTTTATCTTGATTTAGGAGCCAGAAGGAGGCTTTATCTACAGGAACATTGCAGGAACGATGCTGTGATCTGTCCAATTACCTGTGTAAGATCTCGCAGTGTGTATGGTGGTGTGGAAGAGGTGTGAGATTGCTCGCAGGATATTTTGCTAGACAGCTAAGGGTGTGTTTCCTAATGTTTGGCAGAGGCATCTTTGAGCATTTTTAACTGTGAATTTTTTATTCATTTCATTGATTTTATCCAATAAAACTAAGAATTTATCTTTGCATAGTGCGCAGGAGTCCATGTATTTATATATTTCTCCTATTTTAGTAAGACTGTGGGTATTTGCTTACTATCTCTCCTAGCAGCCTAATCACATTATTTGTACTACAGAGGAGCGCTGCAATAGTCTAATTTTATGGGGTACAGGCACCCAGTGATGAGGGAGAGAGGACATAGGAGGAGCTAGGGAGTGTACACTTCTCTGCCAACACTCTGCATGGCTCGGGAGAGCATATTAAAAGGGGGAGACCTGGGGCCCCAGCAGGCAGTGGCAGCTTTACAAATTTTGAATAGCTGTCATGCTGAAATCTATTGAAAATCTATTGACAATCTGTGTACAGTATGTGGCAGTGATAGATCCCACTCTGATCAGATTTCACTCAGGGAGGGTTGAATCTGATGACCATCTATTAGCGTTTAGCCACCTTCACAGATGTTTACACATATCTCTGTGTTAACAATAACCTCTGATACAGTAAGTCCAAGTTCATTAATGTGTCCCTAGGTAAAAGGTTTAAAGATGTTGTAGCTAAATTTCATCTTTAGTAGGTTAAGTGTTTTCCCTACCTAGGAATTGCTCTGACATCCAAGTGCTTTACATTATTTGAGGCTAACTATTCCACGTTGAAAAGGAACTTTACAAAGCAATTATACTCCTGGGCTCCCTTTATTATGGTTCAGGAGGATTATTATTATTATTTAGTATTTATATAGTGCCGACATCTTCCCCAGCGCTGCACAGCGTATATTATCTTGTCACTTAACTGTCCCTCAGAAGGGATCACAATCTAATTCCTACCATAGTCATATGTATGTATCATGTAGTGTATGTATCGTAGTCTAAGGCCAATTTAGGGGGAAGCCATTTAACTTATCTTTATTTTTTTAGTGTGTGTGAGGAAACCGAAGTGCACGAAGAAACATACAAACTCCATGCAGATAGTTCCCTGGCTGGGATTTGAACTGGGGACCCAGCACTGCTAGGCGAGAGTGCTAATCACTACGCGACAGTGCTAACTACTGACTTAATAAAAATAAACTACTTACCCAAATTATTACACTACTTTTGCAATTTACCTATCTCCTTCCAAATGCTCTACTTAACCTCCTTGACGGTTATCTCACTGCTTTTAGACCCTAAAACCCGGAAAGAATCAGAATGTTAAGGGGGTTAAAAGACAACTATCAATAAAAAAAACAATTTTTTTAATACTGTGTATTATGGTTCACATCACCACTAGTGCTAGTAGCACTTTGTTTATTCCCACCGTTCTCTCTATCTGCTTTAAAATCATCCTTCATTCCTCATCCTCATCCTCAGATCACAAATATAGGGGAAAACAAGCTAATCAGGAAAAGGTAACATGTAGCTAGATGTGCTGTAATATTGATGTAATATAACTAGCAGTCAGGGACTGCATACACTACTCATGACTGACTGCTTGTGTGTTATGCTAGGTACACACAATGCTATTTTCTGACAGATTTACTGTCTTATCGATTATTTCCAACATGTCCGATCTTATTTACAATCGATTTTCCCACCGATTTCTGTTCACTTCTATGGAAAATCGATCAGAATATTGATCAGAAATCAGATCGAACATGTCGGAATTAATCGATCTGACAGTAAATCCGTCAAAAATTGCATTGTGTGTACCTAGCATTACACTTCTGGCTCTGCAGCGGGAAACTTACAAAGCTGCCGCTGCTCTGTGCTATCCATGCTGGGAGGGAGGGAAACATTGTTCACAAAGGCATTATCAGTATGTCTTTTTACCAGTCAGATAAATGAAGACAATAAATACACATGTTGGAAACTTAACCCCTCACCACCAGCCGAATAAGATTCTTTAACCATTTCAGCCGCCCAGACGTGATCCTCATGCCCAGGCGGCTGCTCTGTTGCGGTGCCGTGCTTCGGCACGCTCCCGTGCCCCCATGCTGTTCCCCGGTAGCCCTGGGATCAGTGAACGGGAACATGGTTCCCGATCACCGATCTGTGTCCCCAGCAGAAAAAATGAAGCACTCTTACTAGAGGCTTCAGTCTTTCTGCAAATAAAATTTTCCGCGTCCTCCTTGTGCTTCCGGTGATCGAGAAGCACAAGAGAAAAAAATAAACTCAAGGTGGCCATCTTGTGGGCAAATAGTAAAACTACATCTACAGATTTTTTACGTTACAATTTACACATATAATAACATTAAAAATTAACTGTTTATTTCCCACACCAAAATATTACCCAAATAAAATTTTTAATGGAAAAAAAATTACAATTAAAGAAAAAAACCAAACCAAACATAAATAGTTACCTAAGGGTCTGAACTTTTTAAATATGCATTTGAAGGGGGTATACTACGAACATTTTTAAAATTATAAGCTTGTAAATAGTGATGGACCCAAAACGGAAAAACTGCACCTTTATTTCCAAATGAAATATTGGCACCATACATTGTGATAGGGACAAAGTTAAAATGGTGTCATAACCGAGACAAACGGGCAAATAAAATACATAGGTTTTAATTATGGTAGCGTGGATTATTTTAAAGCTATAATGGACGAAAACTGAGAAATAATGAATTTTTTTCCATTTTTTCTTATTAATCCTGTTAAAATGCATTTATAAAAAAATAATTCTTAGCAAAATGTACCACCCAAAGAAAGCCTAATTAGTAGCAAAAAAAAAACAAGATATAGATCAATAAATCGTGTTAAGAAAGTGATAAAGTTATTAGCGAATGAATGGGAGGTGAAAATTGCTCTGATGCATAAGGTGAAAAATCCCAGTGGGCTGAAATGGTTAAGCTAGGTTATTACTACACTATACACTGAGGAGTTGATAGCAACCCCCCTGTGCAAGAACATGGTCCAGTCCTGCAGAGCCTCTTGTATCTTCTGGAGGCGTCAGAATGATTTTACAGCACCGAGGCAAAGCTGTATGAGGAAAGAAATTGCTCCTAGAACTTGGGGTAATGTGTTCCCTAACATACAACATTTAAAAAAAGTTCAACCTATATCTAATAACCAGAGCTACTACTTGTGCTTATAAATTTATTCTTGAGTCTGCAAAATAATTAATACAAAACATGGTTCACACTACTTAAAACTCTAAAAACAACCCAGGCCACGTGAGCTGAACAGTCTTCTCCCACTGTCCAAATGACGGTGTATTACCTGATTGATCGCCCAGCTATGCCTATGCATATCAATCGGTTACCAAGTCATGTTTGGACAATTGTGGGCCCTCCACCAGGTGCACACTTTTAGGCCTCTTCATTCACACTCAATTTGACAGTGCACTGTCACTCTTAACATGTTACTATGGTCACCCACCCAATGTCCCATTCTCAATAGGAGTTTGTTTCTTCTATGCTATTTCGCTATAATGGGGACATAGCCTCTGGACTTAACTTCAGTTCTTATGTCATGACCAAGATCACTTCACATGGGCTGGCTGGAAAGGTGACTGCACGCAATTCATTTCAATTTCTCAAACTTCCGTCCGCTTACGGACTTCCGTACTGGATGTGCACTGTACAATTTGCGTGACTGCTGATACTCACGACCTTGCCGTCAGCTGTTTTTTCCTCTCCAGAGGGAGTTTAACTCAGGGCTGGTCCGCCCGACGCTGGTCCGCGTCACCTCATTCAGGCTCCTTCAGCTGGCTGCTCCGGTCTTCGTGTCCCCGCAGTGCAAGAGGTATATGTTTGGCGTGTCCCGGCGTCCCGGGATGGTGAGCGCTCACGTGGTCAGCGGGGCCCCGATTGATATGCATAGGCGTAGCTGGGCGATCAATCAGGTAATACACCGTCATTTGGACAGTGGGAGAAGACTGTTCAGCTCACGTGGCCTGGGTTGTTTTTAGAGTTTTAAGTAGTGTGAACCATGTTTTGTATTAATTATTTTGCAGACTCAAGAATACATTTATAAGCACAAGTAGTAGCTCTGGTTATTAGATATAGGTTGAATATTGTTCAGGGTACCAGAGCGACTCCCCTTACGGGTGGTGCGATAATTTGAACACGAGGCCGCCGAATATATGTAGTTTATGTAACATTTAAAAAAAGTTGCTTTCATCGATAGCTGTCCTCTAAGTATTTTTCAACCCAAGTATTATCCTTTATAAGGGCCTGAGCCCACTGACGCATTTGTGTCTGCTTTGTAGTTACATATCAATGTTACATATGCTGTAAAGCGGACAGAAGCGGACACAGCTGCGTTAGTGGGCTTAGGCCCATAGGAATAAAAAGCAGGATAAGGTCCAAAAAAACACCCTTATGCCCACAAGCTAGGTGGTGGATTGGTAGTCCCTAATATAGCTAGTTATTACAAAGTTGCATAAATAGCCCAGTTACTCTCTATAAAACCTATTACTGGTCACCCAATCTAGATGTCTCTAAAATAGAGATTTTTTCCTCAGTGATACTTAAAGAGAACCCGAGGTGTGTTTAAAAAATGTTATCTGCATACAGAGGCTGGATGTGCCTATACAGCCCAGCCTCTGTTGCTATACCAAACCCCACTAAGGTCCCCCTGCACTCTGCAATCCCTCATAAATCACAGCCGTGCTGTGAGGCTGTGTTTACATCTGTAGTGTCAGTCTCAGCTGCTCTCTCCGCCTCCTGCATAGCTCCGGTCCCTGCCCACGTCCCTTCCCTCCAATCAGCAGGGAGGGAAGGGATGCAGGCGGGGACTGGAGTTCTGCAGGAGGCGGAGAGAGCAGCAGACTGACACTACAGAGATAAACACAGCCAGCTCTGACAAGCTGTTTGTCAGCAGCGTGGCTGTGATTTATGAGGGATTGCAGAGTGCAGGGGGACCTTAGGTGGGTTTGGGATAGCAACAGAGACTGGGCTGTATAGGCAGATCCAGCCTCTGTATGCAGATAATATTCTTCAAACCCACCTCGGGTTCTCTTTAAGTCTCACCTCTACTATTGTGTCCTAAAAACATTAGCTGATACACATTAAAACATTTTTTTACTGTAAAAAAAAAAAAGTGACACAGGTCTCAAGCAATTTAGGTCCATAGATGAATGTAGTGAGTGTTGGCGATGCATCCACAAGTGCTCAACGGATTTGCATGTGACTGAATCAGGAAACTCCCTGCCCAATGGCACTTAGTTCTGACGAGGCTAGAAAAGCTCCAGAATTCCGCAAGCTCTAAATGTTTTAGAGGCTGTGGTTGTATAGGAGACCTGCTCCATATGTAGACTTGTCCCTGTCCCTGACTGATCAGGAAAAAGTATATGGGATCCTGTACTCTCTGTTCAACATAGTAATTCGAAAAGATCCAACCTCTGTATTGCTGCATGGGAAAATAGAGATTCTGATGGAGTACCAGGATGTTGTCTGATATTTAAGTTTCAGAGATGCCAAAATGAAATAAAATTGGTAAAAGTTTTTCATGGACCTCATCCAGGGTGAATGAGCAGACTAATGTGAGCAAACTCATGTATAAAACCCCATCTGTGTTCGTATGATCATGTTTGGGTGTGTGTACACACGTGCATCATTACATCAGTTTTTTTGCATGTGTGGAAGCTGGTGTATGCAAATGTACAGTATATGTGCAGGAGACTGCATGCTAAAGTGCCAATTTGCTGCCTAGTGAAACCCCCCTCCTACTCAGTACATTGTTACTCGGTTTGACTACTCTAGATCTTCTAGATTGTTCTTCAAGCTTTATCACAGTCTGCCCTGAACCCAGCCTGTCATCATTAATTTTTTTAATCAGCTTCTTTTGTCATCACCATCATCTCTCCGACTCACAGACAATCTCCAGTCAAGTCACCTGTTAAGCACAGCTGACAGTGGTGTGAGCCTGGGTGCTGTGATGTGGAAGTTGTTCATTACAAGAAAAAAGTAGTTCCCTAAAAACCGCACCACTCGATAAATATTCTAATTGTAATCAATCTTTATTCAATACAAAAAGTCAATAAAAACACTAAAAACAATGTACAGCGGGGCACATGATAATAATGATATTATACAAATAGTTCATAAAGCCACAATGCCTGTAATACACCTCCTGAGTAGTATGTAGTGACAAGGTACTAAACTAGTTACATACATATAAGATAACAATCAAAGGACCCCCAGACCAGTGGTGCTCAGCAGAGCTCGAATATTCGAGTAGCTCGAATATTCGAGCTCTTTTTTCAGCTATTCGAGCTCGAATACCTAGCTCGAATAGCTGCAGCTACAAGAATGGGCTATTCGAGTGAACTCGAATAGCCCATTCACTATTCGAGCTATTCGAGCTAACAGCGCTATTCGAGCTCGAATACCGAGCTCGAATAGCGTCATAGCCCAGATTGATGTCCTTAGAGCCAATCAGAGGGCTCCCAGGCCCTCTGACGGTAGCCAATCACAGAGGGGGACCCTGGCCAGCCCCTACCCTATAAATAGCGGCCGCCATGTTCCGTTTTTCCGTCCTTGCCTGACTTTGTACAGAGAGAGATCTACTCCTTTGTGCTTTGGCTTAGCAAGAGCTTTATTGTGGTCAACTACCTAGCGTTTTTGCTCACATACACCTCCTATACACACCTATATTGTTGTTAGTTAGATAGACATTGTATTTTAGTTAGTAGCTTGTGTGTTACATAGAGACAGACACAGCTGCTGCAGGCAAGCTTACACTGCTTTAGGCCTCAGGGCCTTGCCTGTGTGGGCAGCTGTCCTCCTGTGACTGTCCTCTGTTAGTTTATTATACCAGTGTTTCTGCTGTCCTACCTTTACTACTGAGTGATTGTATTCTGTAGTAACTGTACTAGGACACTCACTGTCACTGTTTGTTCATAGCTCCTGTGTGTGTGCGTGCACAGTACACACACTCTATTTCCTTCTGATTACTATTGATTATTGTAATTTCTAGTTGTACTTACTAACTACTTACTACTAGGGACACTCAGTCACTGTTCATAGGCTAGCTCCTGCGCTGCGTGTGTGTGTGCGTGCACTGTCAGTACACACACTCTATTTCCTTCTTATTACTACTGATTATTGTAATTTCTAGTTGTACACTTACTTACTACTTACTACTAGGGACACTCAGTCACTGTTCATAGGCTAGCTCCTGCGTGTGTGTGTGCGTGCACTCAGTACACACACTCTATTTCCTTCTGATTACTATTGATTATTGTAATTTCTAGTTGTACACTTACTCACTACTACTTACTACTAGGGACACTCAGTCACTGTTCATAGGCTAGCTCCTGCGTGTGTGTGTGCGTGCACTGTCTGTACAGTACACACACTCTATTTCCTTCTGATTACTATTGATTATTGTAATTTCTAGTTGTACTTACTAGTAACTACTTACTACTGGGGACACTCAGTCACTGTTCATAGGCTAGCTCCTGCGCTGCGTGTGTGTGTGCGTGCACTGTCAGTACACACACTCTATTTCCTTCTGATTACTACTGATTATTGTAATTTCTAGTTGTACACTTACTTACTACTTACTACTAGGGACACTCAGTCACTGTTCATAGGCTTGCTCCTGCGTGTGTGTGTGCGTGCACTCAGTACACACACACACACTCTATTTCCTTCTACTTAATCTGATTACTACTGATTATTGTATTTTCTAGTTAGTGTACTAGGGGACACACTCACTGTTCACTGTTCACACTTATACTGATTACTGAATTATTGTATTTTGTATTAGTACTGTACTAGTAATCACTTAGCGATCTAATCACTTAGTGCTTAGTGTCACCTCACCCACCAACCCACTCCATTAAAGTACCCCACTTTTTCACCCGCCCTTTTAAAAAACTTTTTTGTTTACGCCCAAAACATCAAAGATGTCTGGAAGTGGCAGCCAGCGCGGTTTGGGCAAGGGGAAGGGCAGCAAGGGAATCAAAAGGAGAGGGAGCAGCATTGTGGCAAGCCGCGGCCGCGCCACCATGCACAGTTCCGCAGCAGCAGCTGCGTCAGTGGCTAACATTCCTCCTATAGCCACTGGCCGTGGATGCCTTGGGCGCCGCCCAGCAGGAGCAACTCACGCTGCAGAGACACAGCAGCAGCAGCAGCAGCAGCAGCGTGTAGTACCTGCTCCTATTTTCCTCCAGCCGGGTCGGAAACGTCCCATTGAGGAAAAGGATGCAGACACTGTGGTGCAACTGATGACGGAGGATGAGCAGCCCGCCATCAGCTCTGCATCCGAGGCCTCCACCCTCACCACCACCACCCCTGTTCGCAGCAGCCGCCCAGCAGGGCCTGGGGAGGAGGCCAGTTCACCGTCAGTCGCCGACCTGTCATTCAGCAGTCTTTTGACCCCAGGCATCATGAGTAAATTGTCTGCTGTAGTTGGCGATCTTGAGGAGGAGATGCTGATGGGCACTTTGGGGGAGGAGGGATTGGACAGCAAGACTGTGGCGACAGTCAAGCAGCCCATCCATGCATCAGGAGAGGAGTTTGGGGGGTCATCATCCCAGCAGGACATGTTTCAGGAGGGGGATGATAATGATGACACGGTGACAGACAAAGACTGGGTGCCACCAGCTCCAGGGGATGTCGTCATCAGCAGCTCTGAGGAGGAGGAGGAGGATGCGCGTGTGGGCCTTGCAAGGAGGCGCATCATTGCAAGCATTGGCAGCAGTAGGCAGGTCCGACAGCCTACTGGCGTCTCAGGCTCAGCAGCAGCAGCAGCAGCATCTGCCAGTACCACCACCAGCCGCACCCAAGCCCCCGCCCCAACCACCACAGGGAGACAGGCAGCAGCGGCTCCAGACCGTAGGGGGTTGTTTTTGTCACCAATCTGGCGATTTTTCACCATGCCCACAGTGTACAGCAAGTACGCCACTTGCAACCACTGTCAGCGGAAGTTGAGCAGAGGTGCAGACCCCTTAAAGTTCAGCACCAGCTCGCTCATCAACCACCTTGCTGCGAAACATTTCCAACAGCATGAGGAGTTCCAGAGGCTGAAGGCATCTGGTGCTGGCAGTGGCACCACACCCATCACTGCACAGCCTTCAGCAGCAGCAGCAGCAACAGCAGCCACCCGCCCTCCTGCTCCTCCAGCAGCACCAGCAGGAGTGCAGAAACGCACTGCTCCTCCCCCTCTGCAACTCCTGCCGCCGACACTGAGGCCTGTTCTGGCAGCCAGTCCTCAGTGGCCTCCTCTGCTGTGTCCGCTGATTCCCGTGCCAGCAAAAGGCCACGCCAGAGCCTTTTGAGCGAGTCCTTCCAGGGGGTGGTTAGGGCTCTGCCTCCCAGCAGCCGTCGTGTGCGTCAGCTGAACGGCTTGCTGGCACGGGCCATGTGCTGCCAACTCCTGCCGTACACGCTCGTGCAGGAGGGGAGCGACATGCGTGCGCTGCTTGCTTATGCAGCCCCAGACTGGCAGCTCCCCAGCAGACACTTTTTCGCCCGCAAGGCCATTCCTGCACTGCACCGCTTTGTGATGGCCAATGTGGAGCGAGGGCTGGAGCACGCGGTTGGTGAAAGGGTCCACGTCACAATGGACTCCTGGAGCAGCCGCTTCGGGACAGGCCGCTACCTGTCCTTCACTGTCCACTGGGTCAGCTTGGTGGAAGGGGGTGAGGATGGGAGAGCAGCAGCGGGCACAGCAGCAGCAGCAACACAGTGGGTGGTGCCACCCTGCAGGGTCAGGGGAACTGCAGCAGGTTCCTCCGATTCTCTGCCATCCTCCGGCACACCTGGCCAAACCCCCCGCCTCAGCAGCAGCGTGAAGGCCCGCCACTGCCAAGCGCTGCTGCACTTGGTCAGCCTTGGGAAGACCAAACTGACGGCAACCCATGTGTTGGCCAAACTCCAGGAGCAGGAGAGGATTTGGCTGACCCCCAGAGGCCTCAGAGTCGGAGAGGTGGTGGCCGACAATGGGGCCAATCTGGCTGCCGCAATTGACAGGGGAAACCTGACCCACATCCCCTGTCTTGCCCACGTGCTGAACCTGGTGGTGCAGAAGTTCTTGCGCACCTACCAAACGTTGTGCGTCACTTTCGGCGCTCGGCTGCAGCCTGTGCGAGCCTGGAAGACGTGCAAAAGGAGCTGGAGCTGCCACGCCATCGGCTGATCCTTGACGTTCCAACTCGCTGGAACTCCACCCTGGCGATGTTGGAGCGTCTGGTTGAACAGAAGCACGCTGTCAACCAGTACCTTGCCCAGGCCACTGTTTCCACCGCTCAGAGAAGGGACAAGACCAGCAACATCCCGTCCATCGTCCCCGATGATGACTGGAGGCACATGCAGCAGGTGTGCTTAGTGCTGGCTCCCTTTCTGCAGGCCACTAACATGGTGAGCAGGGACCATGCTATGGTCTGCGAGTGGGTGCCCCTGGTTTGTCTGCTGAACAGGGCCCTCGATGCTTTGCTGGAACAGGGAGCGGCAGCCTTGGACCAGCAGGAGCGGCAAGCAGCTGCACAGTCCACCTCTGAGGGGGAGGAGGAGGACTTGGTGGAGGTCCCTGACCTTGCTGCTGATGAGGGGGATCAGCACAGCGCAGCTGAGTTGGTGCGGGGGTGGAGAGAGGATGAGGCGGCAGAGGAGGAGGATGAGGACAGCACTGCCGTCGATGTGCCAGCACACGTGGCCCGCCTCTTCCCAATGGCAGCGCACATGCTGACGTGCCTGCGCAAGGACCCCAGGGTGATCCAGATGAAGCAGAGGGAGGACATCTGGATCAGCATGATGTTGGACCCACGCCTCAAGGGGAAGTTGAGCCAGTTCCTGACGCCAGCAGGAGGAGACCCAGCGCAACAAATAAGGAGCTTGCAGCAGGCCCTTGTTGAGCGCTTGGAGGAAGCCTTCCCCCAGCCTTCCACCCCCCCTGTCCAGCCAGCACAGAGGCAGCAGCAGGTGCCTGCATCCAGCAGCAAGCGCCCCACAGACCTGCTGTCTCTCAGCAACGAGCTCTACAGGACTGTAGAGGCTCCGGCAGCAGTGACTAGAGAGGAGGTGCATGCAGCAGCATCCTCCTCCGGTCACAGCCAGCGCCTGACCCGAATGGTGGCTGACTACATGGGGTCCTACAGCGGGCTTGACAGCGATGCCCCTGTTGATCCCATGGAGTATTGGGTCAAGCGCCTGGAGATCTGGAGCGAGCTGGCGCAGTACGCCCTGGAAGTGCTGTCCTGCCCCCCTTCCAGCGTGCTGTCCGAGCGCTGCTTCAGTGCAGCTGGTGGCGTGGTCACCGAGAAATGCTCACGTCTGTCTCACAAGTCTGTGGACAGACTGACGTTTCTCAAGATGAACCAGGCGTGGGTGGAAGGCGAGTTCCTGGCCCCTGTTGTCGGCGAGAGGGGGACATGAACTGGCTGCCGGAAAAACCATCGTTAATGTGCCTTACCACCCTTTACCACCTCCTGGCTCCTGCTCACTAAGCCAGCCTGGTTCACTTTGACTATTACGTCGCCTGCAGCCACACATTTTACATCTACAGTGGGCTGCTGTGTACTGCCCTTCTGCTGTCTGTCTGTCTGTGTTTCCCACTGCCAGTGCCAGGGTACACAGATTTACCTTCTGCTGCCGCTCTGCCACCAGCTATTACGTCAAACAATAGCTGCCCCTGCTGCCTGTATTTACCTTTAAAAAAAAAAAAAAAAAAAGGTTTAATTTTTCTGAGGTGCCCGGGTTGAAAACTGTGTTGTCCCAGTTGTGTATTGGACACGATGTGGGCTGCACGACCGCTGTCTGGGACCTCCTGTTGTGTTTATTTACAGCCCTGGTATCAACGCTAGGTACCAGGGCTATTATGTCACGCTGCCTACCTACCTGCTGCCACACTCACACTACTCTCCTCCATTCCTCCTGCTGCTGCTGCTGCCTGTCTGTGTTTCCCACTGCCAAGGGTACACAGATTTTACCTTCTGCTGCCACTCTGCCACCAGCTATTACGTCAAACAATAGCTATATCTGTGTAATTTGCTGTATAAAAAAAAAAAAAAAGTAAACCATTAAAAAAAAAAAAAAAGGTTTAATTTTTCTGAGGTGCCCGGGTTGAAAACTGTGTTGTCCCAGTTGTGTATTGGACACGATGTGGGCTGCACGACTGCTGTCTGGGACCTCCTGTTGTGTTTATTTACAGCCCTGGTATCAACGCTAGGTACCAGGGCTATTATGTCACGCTGCCTACCTACCTGCTGCCACACTCACACTACTCCTCCATTCCTCCTGCTGCTGCTGCTGCCTGTCTGTGTTTCCCACTGCCAAGGGTACACAGATTTACCTTCTGCTGCCACTCTGCCACCAGCTATTACGTCCAACAATAGCTACTCTCATTACTCCTCCATTCCTCCTGCTGCTGCTGCTGTCTGTCTGTGTTTCCCACTGCCAGGGTACACAGAATTACCTTCTGCTGCCACTCTGCCACCAGCTATTACGTCCAACAATAGCTATATCTGTGTAATTTGCTGTAAAAAAAAAAAAGTAAACCATTAAAAAAAAAAAAAAAAAAAAAGGTTTAATTTTTCTGAGGTGCCAGGGTTGAAAACTGTGTTGTCCCAGTTGTGTATTGGACACGATGTGGGCTGCACGACCGCTGTCTGGGACCTCCTGTTGTGTTTATTTACAGCCCTGGTATCAACGCTAGGTACCAGGGCTATTATGTCACGCTGCCTACCTACCTGACTGCCTGCTGCCACACACTCATCCTCCTCCTCCTGCTGCTGAATTTACCTCCTGCTGTCTGTGTGTTTCCACTGCCAGGGAGCACATACAATGGCGCTTCCAACATGCGTGCGCCACCAGCTATTTATTACGCTCAAAAATAGCTGCATTTCTTTAAAAAAACAAAAAAATATATATTCTTTTTATTAATACTTTGTGATATTATTTTTAGAGGTGTCCGGGTTGAAAACTGTGTTGTCCCAGTTGTGTATTGGACATGATGTGGGCTTCACGACCGCTGTCTGGAACCTCATGCTGTGTATTTACGGCCTGGTACCACCGCTAGGTACCACACAGCCTATTATGTCTCGCTGCCTGCCTCATTGACTGCCTGCTGCCACACAATCATCCTCCTCCTCCTGCTGCTGCTGCTGAATTTACCTCATGCTGTCTGTGTGTTTCAACTGCCAGGGAGCACATACAATGGCGCTTCCAACATGCGTGCGCCACCAGCTATTTATTACGCTCAAAAAAAGCTGCATTTCTTTAAAAAATATATATATAAAAGAGAAATAAGTGAAGAAGAAGAAGACGATATAGAAGAAGAAGAAGAAGATATAGAAAAAGAAGAAGACAAAATAGAAAAATAATAATAAGAAGAGGATATAGAAAAAGAAGATATAGAAAAAGAAGATATAGAAGAAGAAGATGAAGAAGAAGAAGATGAAGAAGATGAAGGAGAAGAAGATGAAGAAGAAGAAGAAGTAGAAGAAGAAGAAGAAGAAGAAGAAGACGATGAAGAAGAAGATGAAGAAGAAGAAGATGAAGAAGAAGATGAAGAAGAAGATGAAGAAGAAGAAGATGATGAAGAAGAAGAAGATGAAGAAGAAGAAGATATAGAAGAAGAAGAAGAAGAAGAAGAAGATATAGAAGAAGAAGATATAGAAGAAGAAGAAGAAAATGAAGAAGAAGATATAGAAGAAGAAGAAGATATAGAAGAAGAAGATAAAGAAGATAAAGAAGAAGAAGAAGAAGAAGTATATACACTACTGAACAGAATTTTGGACACAACTTCTCTTCTCTTTCCACCTTTTTTTTTAAAGGAACATCCCCACATAATCACTTGCTGTTGTTACTTGGAAAAAAAGATGTTTCTTGCATCATTCACCCTCAAAACAAGTGTTGGAAGCTATTTAAGGCCAATTCGAATAGTCAGCTCCAATAATGAGCTCGAATACCGACTCGAATAGTGAGCTCGAAGTCCGAGGTCGAATCGAATAGTAAAAAATATTCGACTCGAATATTCGACTGAATTCGAATAATTTACTATTCGAATTCGACCAAACTCGAATAATAAAAAGGGGTATCCGAGCATCACTACCCCAGACAACATGTCAGCCTTAAACTCAATACACACCATACAATCTTGGTTGTTCAATCTTACCACTTTCATGTAGTATAAGAGCTTGTCCAATTAATCATTCAAGGTATTTTCAATCTGTTTGCCCTTATACTACATAGATTTGGTAAATCTGTACAACCAAGATTGTATGGTGTGTGTTGAGCCTTAAGCATACAAAACTAGATCATGTGTAAAGGTAAATAAAGTGCATAGTGCCATCAGAGGATGATAAGGTATAAAGACCATCCATAAGGATAAAGTGTAAAACCACCGTGCAGGAATGAAAAAACATAAATAAATTATAAAGTGGTGTAAGAAATAAAGAGAAGAGGCTGCAGCTTACCGGGGATGAGGAGGGACAGGCAGGGAAAGAGTGTGCCCCACAACGCCGTCGCGATTCGCTGCCTTCAATGCGCAGCTTCGTCTGATGCCCAGACGAAGCTGCGCATTGAAGGCAGCGAATCGCTGGGTTCTTTGATTGTTATCTTATATGTATGTAACTAGTATGTAACTAGTTTAGTACCTTGTCACTACATACTATTCAGGAGGTGTATTACAGGCATTGTGGCTTTATGAACTATTTGTATAATATCATTATTATCATGCGCCCCGCTGTACATTGTTTTTAGTGTTTTTATTGACTTTTTGTACTGAATAAAGATTGATTACAATTAGAATATTTGATCGAGTGGTGGGGTTTTTAGGGAACTACTTTTTTCTTGTAATGTGTATATATTTTTAGTTCCTTTCTGCACACTCCATGTCACTTACCCATACATATGGTAGAGTGGATGGTGCTTCCCCAAATCTGTTGTCATTTTGAATGTGGAAGTTGTTCATCACAAAGAATCCATTGGCCACTGAAGTTAGCAGTTCATCATCCCCTGTGGGCTGCTTTTCTGTAGATCTGGGGCACTGTTCCCTAGGGGAACCTGTGTCAACTGCTGTTGGCTAGCCTAACATTAATTTACATAAATGATCTTATATCATGTGACTATACTTATTGTGACTGTACTAATAAAATAAAGGCGCAATATAAATTCATTGCTATTTTTCCATTAAAAGAAGCATGCAATAATGGAGCTTGTGGATGCTTTAAGGATCAGTATTATATCAGTCAAACTAAAGAACATTCATAGCTAAATATGCATGAGATTTTTCATCAGCCTAATCGTGCATGAGTGAACAATGTCTCCCATTCCCATGTGACTATCACATCTACCTCTGAGGCCACCAATGTGATCACAGTATGATTCTCTTGCAGAAAAATAACACATTCATTATGAATGAGTTCCATACTTTGCACACGAATAACTGCTAGTGACCTGATATTTAAACTGTCAGCAGACAAATGGTTGTTTTTTTGACATTATGATTACAGTCATGTGAACATAGTTAAGAACGTAGCTTCAGGCTGAAGCTGGACCATGATTATAAGCACTTATTTGCTTGTAAACTATTGGTTATTTTTAAGCTACAAAGGATGATATTTCTTCCCTTGTCTCCTTTTTTAAAAAAAAACAAATTTATTTTGACATGCATAGAAAATAATATAAGGTATGTTTATTCCAAATAGTTTGGCTTGAAAACAGAAATATTATGTTATTTTATTACTATTTTTCAAATATTATTACAGGAGATGATAGAGACATTGTTTTCATTCTCAGAATAACAGTATATTTAGAATGCAAACAAAAATTGTTTTGGTCAGTTTTATTCCTCTAGCAAGGTACTAAAACAATTTGAAACAAGTCTTGTATTTTTTTTTCTTTACTACAACTCTTTAAAGGGTGAACCTGAAGTGAGGGGAATATGTTGATTACCATATTTATTTCCTTTTAAACAATGCCAGTTGCCTGGTAGTCATGCTGATCTATTTGACTGCAGTAGTGTCTGACTCACACACCTGAAAAAATGCAGATGCAGGCAGACTGCAATCAAACATCTAATCTACATGCTTGTTCAGAGTCTATGCCTAAAACTATTACAGGCAGAGGATCAGCAGGGCAGGCAAGGAATTTGCACTGTTTAAATGGAAGTAAATATCTCAGCCTCCATATTCCTCTCACTTTAAGTGTGCTTTAAAGCAAGCCTGAGGACGTTTTAAAATAAAACCTGGATACTTACCTAAGAAGGGGGGAGCCCCTGTATCCTCCAGAGGCCTACAAGATTTCAGGGGGGCTGAAAGAAATACCAGGTAAGTAAGTAAAAGCAAACTGTTTAATCAAATTTCAGATATCCTTTAAGCTGGGTGACACTGGTCTACATGGATGCTTCGGTTGGCAACATGTGATGCACTGCTCTGACATTTATGTATTATGGCCAACTTTTCATTTTTCAGCAATATGTACTAGAGTGCATCTTCTATGGGACTTGGTCAGACAAGCTAGCTTTTACTCATTACATGCATCAGTGAGCCTTGGGCACCCCTAAGCCTGTACTGGTTGTCCTTTCTTGGACCACTTTTGGTGTACTAATCACCTGCCATTTTAGAAATACTTAAACCCAGTTGTCTAGCCACCACAATTTGTCCCTGCTAAAGTAGATATAAGATCATGCATCTTTACCATGTCAATGGCATAGCACCATACACTGCATTCCAAAATATTATGCAAATTGGATTTACGGGCCTAAATATTAAATATTCTGTTTTTTAATTAAAGGGACTCCGAGCTCTGAGTAAAAACGAAATTGGTTTCATCCTACTAACTAGCACACCTATCACCTAACAGCTAATGTGCATCTCTGTAAGAGAAGTATGCCCATATATTACAAATACTTTGATCTTGGTCTTACACAGGGCTGCAGTCACATGAGATATTATACTCATTGCACTACTCTTCCAGGACTTCTGCACGAGTTGTGATGGCCCCTTTTTAGAGTGCACCCACTTCCGAGAACCCTGAGACATCTGACATAATTTTTAAATAAACTGTAGAATGGCACCCGTAGACACTGTCCCACTATTCTCAGCCTCCTTACTTAAATAACTTAGTAATGTATTAGATATCTCACCTGATGCTATCTGAAATACAACCAATCAAGTTATGTGTACTATGTATATATCCTCGAACTATGTATTATATACATTTACTACAAGACCCGTTGTGACTTTGCCCACTAACAGTAGTGCAGCCTATATAGGGAAGCAGACAACCTTTACATACTTCTATAGCAAGGAAGGAGTCCCTCCCCCCCCCCCCCCCCCCCCAAGTTACTGTTTTTTCCCGACCCCACTCAAACACCTACTTAATGATATTGAGTGTGTACCTTGGTACAGAGTTACTGTTCTATTCAAAAGTTAAATAACTAGTACCCTCAGCATTTTTGCTGAGCGCCGCCGGGTTGCGGACCTCCAGGGGGCCTTACCACACCCCCTAGTAATAAGAACAGCTTCATTTTTACATTTTCTTTTTGGTTTGAAGCTGTAGTTCCCAGCCCTCTTTTTGGGGCTGAAGGTTGCTTAGAGCACAAGTTCCGGTTCAAGGGATCCAAGACGTCCTGATGTTGAGGTTTGAAGTACAGGATGTAGGGTGGGGGTATTTTGGGTATATGAATGTTTGTTGTATTGTACTTTGTCTTCTCTCTTGTTGCTGTCCTTCCTTCCATCCGATCTCTGCTGCGGTCCCTTCCTGCCCTCATGGTTGGGGATGCCCTCCTTGGACTCGTAAGTACGTGTCTCTCTCATTATTATATCTAAAGCTGATTAGCCATATGATTCACCAACATAAATGACAGCTCTTAAATTTATCTCCTGGAACGTGCGAGGACGGGGCTCCAAAATTAAACGCGCTCTAGTCACTAATTTTCTTAAGCAACACTCGCCTAACATTTGCTTCCTCCAAGAAACACATCTCATAGGAGGGAAAATTTTAGCCCTCAAAAAGCCATGGGTGGCCCATGCTTATCACTCTACTTATTCCTCATACTCTAGGGGAGTGTCAATATTAATAAATAAAAACTTAGCGTTACATAATAATACATGCTACCATAAATAATGAAAAGCTTTTGCTGGTTAATGTTTACCTGCCCCCTCCAGCTGATATAACAATCAAGATGGCGCTGATCAGCAGCCGTGGCACACAGCTCCACATTTCTTTTTTTCCTTTTACCCCTTTTCGCTGTTTTTAGCTTTAGTTTTAGTTAGTTTTTAGTTACATTAGTTCTAGTGTGCAGTTTTAGTGTGCGGTATTTAAATATCTAGCCGGCTCCTAGCTGCAGTGCCAACCTCTTACATCAGCGAGCCCCGGCTGACCTCCGGCCCGAACGACATCCGCACAGCCTGGACGGTGCTGCTGCTGTTCCGTGACTCGGCTCCAGGTTCCCGCCGCCAGACCCATCTCTGCAGCCGGACCGATCTCAGGCCACCCACGTGGAAGGGTTCCAACAGCCAGCAGAGAGCGGCTCTCCTCCTGGGCATCTAGCCCCCGGTGCGCAGCACGTGCGTGTGGCTGCCAGGCCCCCCACCCCTGCAAGGACAGCCAGCACCGCCGAGTCCGACACATCCGGATGCCACAACGAGTCCCCGCTGCGGAAGCCAGCGGGGATATCCACAGGCAGCCAGCTCACCGCTCAGGAACGCCAGACTCCAGCCGGACCGATCTCAGGCCACCCACGTGGAAGGGCTCCGACAGACAGCAGAGAGCGGCTCTCCTCCTGGGGCCTCCAGCCCCCGGGGCGCAGCACGTGCGTGTGGCCGCCCGCCGATCGCTGCCAGGCCCTTCACCCTTGCATGGACAGCCAGCACTGCTGACACATCCGGTAACCTCCTGGTAGCGGGGATAACCACAGGCAGCCAGCCATCCGCTCGCTCATTGCTCAGGCCTCCCACGTGGCCATTATCAGGAGAGAGGCCCTCATATGCAGCAGCTGGACTACAGAACTATGGACCCACAGAGCGGCTTCATTCAGCAACCAGTCAACAAGCCCCAGACACTACAGTTGCGACAGGATTGAGTAATCGAGATGGCACCCGACCATCAGACTGCCACCCACCAGGGGTAAGAAACCTGCCTTCTTCTTCACTCTGCCTGTTTGCTGCCTGACCCACAGCTCTCTGCCCTCCAACCTGCCCGCCTGTCCGCAGACCCACAGCGGTCCTGCTCTCTGCCCTACAACCAACCCGCCTGGCTGACACGCAGTTTCTCTGCCCTCCAGCCTGCCTGTCTTCGACCCACAGCAGTCCTGCTTTTTATGCACTACAACTCTCCTGCCTGTCTTCTCCACAACTTGCCTGCCGGCTGCTTGTGGACCTGTCTGCTTACCTGCCATCTGCTTGCTGACCTGTCTGCTTGCTGACCTTCAGCGGCCCTGCTATCGGCCCTATAACCCGCCTGCCTGTCTGTCTGACGACCCACGGCGGTCCTGCTCCTCGGCCCCCCAAACCCCTGGTGTTCCCGGGGCTAGCGAGCGCCAGGCTAACCTTTGTGGTGCTGACTAACTGACGATTGCCTGCATGCACCCCCGCTGAGCAAGCTGGATGCACCAATATGCCATGCCCTTCCACCCCACGCTGGTGCACCATCACCCCTAGCGCCAACGACCATGGCCTTCCTAAGCTACCCCTAGCCTCACGCACCACCTATACCAGGGAACAGCTCCTAGGGTGGGAGCCACGGGGCACCCCTCTACCTGAAGTCAAGCTCCTGACCACCCTGATCTGGGACCACATACAGCAAGTCCTAGACCCAGCCCTGAGACGCCGGCCAGGTAAGAGGCAGAGAGGATGCCGTGCCGGAGCCCGCGTGAGGCTGTGGAAGAAGGGCCTACGCTCATACATCCCCTCAGTCCTTCTGGCAAATGTACAATCCCTCCCTAACAAAACGGACGAACTACGCCTCCTCTGCGACAAGAGAGACCTTGGCAGTTACACTCCGGCCCTCTGCTTCACGGAAACATGGCTACATGGGGACATCCCCGATAACGCCCTCCTTCTCCCGGGCTTCAGCATCATCCGAGCAGATCGAGACCCTATCCTCTCGGGGAAAAAAAGAGGTGGTGGCATCTGCTTCTACATCAGCTCCTCATGGTGCCCCACCCCGACGATACTAGACAGGAAGTGCTCTCCGGACCTGGAACTACTACTTATCAACTGTAGACCGCCATACTCACCACGGGAGTTTTCCTCTTATGCCCTTGCTGGAGTATACATCCCCCCTGATGCCGACATCAAATCTGCCCTATTGGTCCTAAGCGAGACCATCTCGCAGTGGGAGACGTCCCTTCCGGACTCACTGTTCATCATAACGGGCGATTTCAACAGAGCCAACCTGCGTCAGGAGATGCCACGCTATCACCAGCATGTAACGTGCCCCACCAGAGGACCGAACACCCTGGACCACTGCTACACAGCACTGAAGGATGCATACATAGCGGCTCCATGGGCAGCCCTGGGTTCCTCGGATCACTGTCTTATCCACCTTATCCCTACCTACAGGAGGCGCCTAGAATCAGCTAAACCGATCAGTAAATCTGCCAAGGTGTGGTCAAACGAGGCCATACTGAAACTGCAGCCGTGGTTCACCAACAAGCCGTGGTTCACCAACAAGTTACGGAAACTACGGAGGTGAAAGGAGGCTGCACACAAGTCCGGCAACCAGGAGGACTATAGGAAGGCAAGAAACGATCTTAAGCGGGAGCTGGGAGCGGCCAAAAAAGAGTATGCCGAGAAAATCAAACTCAGTCTGCGCACAAATGACTCACGTGCTGTATGGAAGGGGCTGAAGGCCGCCACAAACTATAAGCCTCAACCACAGCACGCAACACCCAGCCCGATACTAGCAGAAGAACTCAGCAGATTCTACTGCAGGTTCGAGAACCAGGAAGAACCGGAGGAGACTCAGGTATCGGCTACCCCTCCTCCATGCCCTGCTGACAACACCCTAAGTCTGCCCTCTCCCATGGTGGTGAGTGAGGCCGAGGTCCTGCGCCTCCTATCAACCCTAAATGCCAGGAAAGCCCCCGGCCCGGACGGAGTATCTCCAGCATGCCTGAAAAACTGCGGTAGGCAACTTGCTCCAATTCTCTCTGCTATCTTCACCAAGTCCCTGGGGGAAGGCAAGGTCCCTGCGTGCTTCAAGAGGTCTACCATCATACCTGTGCCTAAGAAACAAGGAGTCACCGAACTGAACAACTTTAGGCCCGTGGCCCTGACGTCCGTCATCATGAAAACCATGGAGCGTGCGGTCCTGGCCTACCTCAAGCTCTCCACTTCGCCCCTCCTTGACCCCCTCCAGTTTGCATATAGAGCAAACAGGTCCACTGATGATGCAATCAATATCTGCCTAGAGCTCATCAACGACCACCTTGACAGGCCGGACACATACACTAGAATACTACTCCTGGACTTCAGCTCGGCCTTTAATACCATCTGCCCACGCATTCTCCAACAGGACCTAGCTGCACTGGAGGTCCACCCCAGTCTACAACTTTGGATCACAGACTTTCTTACCAACAGGTCCCAAGTCGTCAGACTGGGCGATATCCACTCTCAAGCAGCGGCCACAAACACAGGAGCTCCTCAAGGTTGCGTACTGTCACCATTGCTGTTCTCCCTCTACACAAACAATTGTAGGTCTGAGGCAGACTCTGTCAAGGTCATCAAGTTCGCTGATGACACCACCATCGTTGGCCTTGTCACCAAGGATAATGTCCGAGAGTACTGTCAGCAGGTGGAGAGAATTTGCAACTGGAGCAAGGAGAACAGGCTGGTGCTAAACACCGAAAAAACCGTTGAGTTAATCATTGACTTCAGGAGGTCTGCTCCCTCCCCTCCTCCAATCTACATTGGTGGCAGCGAGGTAACCAGAGTGTCCTGCGCCCGGTTTCTAGGTACTACCATCTCCTGTGACCTAAGCTGGAAGCCCAACATCACTGCCACTCAACGGAAGGCCCAACAAAGACTCTTCTTCCTCCGCCAGCTGAGAAAGTTCGGCATGACTCAAGAAATTCTAACCAGATTTTACTCCGCCACCATTGAGTCGATCCTCTGCTCTTCCATCTTGGTGTGGTATGCTGGCGCCACTGTCAATGATAGGGACAAACTACAGAGAGTTATCCGGTCAGCTGAGAGGATCATTGGGTGCCCCCTCCCCTCACTTGCCCTACTATACAACAAAAGACTTAAATCCAGGGCATTGAGGATTGCAAATGATTCCTCACACCCAGGCCATCGCTACTTCAGCATCCTGCCCCTGGGCCGGAGACTACGAGCCATCTCCACTAAGACCACGAGACACAGGAACTCGTTCTTCCCCTCGGCAGTCAGCCTCCTAAACTCCCTCCACATTCTGCCATCAAGCAAGCTCTAACGTACGGCGAGGCCGGCGGCGCTACCGCTGAACAGCCGACCAGCCCACAAGACTAACTATTAGACATCTCAGTGACACACTGGGAATGTGATGTGTATTACAATGTAATGTTAATCTGATGTCTGTTGTGTGTCTCTCTCTATGTATTCTTTCTGAGCTATTGTACTGTGCCAAAAACAATTCCGGGCATGACCCCTCATGCTTGGCGAAATAAAATAAAATGATTTTGAAATGATTCTGAATGATTCTGATTAGATAAAATACTTGCCATAGTTGCTCAATTCCCCACGCGAAAACTAATAATGTGCGGAGACTTTAATCTGGTACCAAACCCTAAAATAGATAGACTTAAATGCACTACAAGAGATACACTGGAATTCAGTAAATGGATAGACACCTGCAATATGCATGATATGTGGAGATGGAAACATCCCACTACAAAAGCTTATTCCTGTTACTCTACTTCGCATAGTGCGTTGTCCAGAATAGTCCTAGGTTTAGTTTCCTCAGAGGTTCTACCCATGATTAAGGGCACACAATTCCTAGCTAGGGGCATTTCAGACCACGCTCCCTTGGAACTGGTCATGCAACTCGGCACAAAGCAAGGGGATAGGACCTGGAGACTGTCCAAACATTGGATAACAGACCCCACCATAGACGACATAATAAAAAGACGAATTAAAGCATACTGGTATAATAATGCAGACTCCACTACCCCGCAAATGATATGGGATGCTAACAAAGCGGTAATACGGGGTCATTACATAGAAGCCATCAAAATAGCCAGAGAACAGACTAGAGCCCTGGTGCAGTGGAAAGGAAAGAAAGCAGCTGATCTTGAATTTGATTATATAGCCTCCAATGATCCAGAAATATATAAAAAATGGCAATTAGCTTTACAAACCCTAGAACTATATAGACTTAAAACCACCAAAAAAAGCCTTTTAGCGCAAAAACAGAGGATCTTTGAACAAGGAGACAGAAATGGTAGTATGTTAGCATGGCTTTCTAAAGATACAAATACCACTATCTCTATACCACAGATATATACAACTGCGCAAACGCTATTAACCAATCCAGACGATATTAACCACTTGCCGACCGCCCACAGCCCATGGGCGGCGGCAAAGTGGACGCCTAAAGGACCGCAATACGCCTTCAGGCGGCGCGTCCTTTAGGCATGCCGGGGGAGCGATCGCGTCATTGATGACGCGCACTTCCCCCGGCAACTGGCTCCGCCCACCCGCCGTAACATCCCGCCGGCCATACGGAAGCGCCGGCGGGATGTTAACCCCGCGATCGCCGCTACAAAGTGTATAATACACTTTGTAATGTATACAAAGTGTATTATACAGGCTGCCTCCTGCCCTGGTGGTCCCAGTGTCGGAGGGACCACCAAGGCAGGCTGCAGCCACCCTAGTCTGCACCCAAACACACTGATCTGCCCCCCCCCGCCCACTGATCGCCCACAGCACCCCTCAGACCCCCCCCCTGCCCACCCCCCAGACCCCTGTTTGCACCCAATCACCCCCCTAATAACCCATCAATCACTCCCTGTCACTATCTGTCAACGCTATTTTTTTTTATCCCCCCCCCTGCCCCCTGCTGATCACCCCCCCACCCCTCAGATTCTCCCCAGACCCCCCCCCCCCCCAGACCCCCCCCCCCCCCCCTGTGTACTGTATGCATCTATCTTCCCTGATAACCTGTCAATCACCCGTCAATCACCCATCAATCACCCATCAATCACCCCCTGTCACTGCCACCCAACAATCAGCCCCTAACCTGCCCCTTGCGGGCAATCTGATCACCCACCCACACCAATAGATCGCCCGCAGATCCGACATCAGATCACCTCCCAAATCCATTGTTTACATCTATTCTCTCCTCTAAACACCCACTAATTACCCATCAATCACCCATCAATCACCCCCTATCACCACCTGTCACTTTTACCTATCAGATCAGACCCTAATCTGCCCCTTGCGGGCACCCAATCACCCGCCAACACGCTCAGATTGCCCTCTGACCCCCCCTTATCAATTCGCCAGTGCATTAATTACATCTGTTCTTCCCTGTAATAACCCACTGATCACCTGTCAATTACCTGCCAATCACCTATCACCCATCAATCACCCCCTGTCACCCCCTGTCACTGCCACCCATCAATCAGCCCCTAACCTGCCCCTTGCGGGCAATCTGATCACCCACCCACACCATTAGATCGCCCGCAAACCCGCCGTCAGATTACCTCCCAAATGTATTGTTTACATCTGTTATCTTCTCTAAACACCCACTAATTACCCATCAATCACCCATCAATCACCCCCTATCACCACCTGTCACTGTTACCTATCAGATCAGACCCTAAGCTGCCCCTTGCGGGCACCCAATCACCCGCCCACACGCTCAGATTGCCCTCAGACCCCCCCCCCCCCTTATCAATTCACCAGTGCATTAATTACATCTGTCCTTCCCTGTAATAACCCACTGATCACCTGTCAATCACCTGCCAATCACCTATCACCCATCAATCACCCCCTGTCACTGCCACCCAACAATCAGCCCCTAACCTGCCCCTTGCGGGCAAACTGATCACCCACCCACACCAATAGATCACCCGCAGATCCGACATCAGATCACCACCCAAGCGCAGTGTTTCCATCTATTCTCTCCTCTAAACACTCACTAATTACCCATCAATCACCCATCAATCACCCCCTATCACCACCTGTCACTGTTACCCATCAGATCAGACCCTAATCTGCCCCTTGCGGGCACCCAATCACCCGCCTACACGCTCAGATTGCCCTCAGACCCCCCCTTATCAATTCGCCAGGGCATTATTTACATCTGTCCTTCCCTGTAATAACCCACTGATCACCTGTCAATCACCTATCAATCACCCATCAATCACCCCCTGTCACTGCCACCCATCAATCACCCGCTGTCACTGCCACCCATCAATCAGCCCCTAACCTGCCCCTTGCGGGCAATCTGATCACCCACCCACACCAATAGATCGCCCGCAGATCCGACGTCCGATCACCTCCCAAGTGCAGTGTTCACATCTGTTCTCTACCCTAAACACCCACTAATTACCCATCAATCACCCCCTGTCACTGCTACCTATCAGATTAGACCCCTATCTGCCCCTAGGGCACTCAATCACCCGCCCACACCCTCAGAATGCCCTCAGACCCCAGCCCTGATCACCTCGCCAGTGCACTGCTTGCATCTATTCCCCCCTCTAATCACACCTTGAGACACCCATCAATCACCTCCTGTCACCCCCTAGCACACCTACCCATCAGATCAGGCCCTAATTTGCCCCGTGTGGGCTCCTGATCACTCGGCCAAACCCTCAGATCCCCCTCAGACCCCCTTCCGATCACCTCCCCAGTGCATTGATTGCATCTATTTTCCCTTCTAACCACCCCCTGAGACACCCATCAATCACCTCCTGTCACCCCCCTAGCACTCCTATCCATCAGATCAGGCCCAATACAACCTGTCATCTAAAAGGCCACCCTGCTTATGACCGGTTCCACAAAATTCGCCCCCTCATAGACCACCTGTCATCAAAATTTGCAGATGCTTATACCCCTGAACAGTCATTTTGAGACATTTGGTTTCCAGACTACTCACGGTTTTGGGCCCGTAAAATGCCAGGGCGGTATAGGAACCCCACAAGTGACCCCATTTTAGAAAAAAAAGACACCCCAAGGTATTCTGTTAGGTGTATGACGAGTTCATAGAAGATTTTATTTTTTGTCAAAAGTTAGCGGAAATTGATTTTTATTGGGTTTTTTTTCACAAAGTGTCATTTTTCACTAACTTGTGACAAAAAATAAAATCTTCTATGAACTCGCCATACACCTAACGGAATACCTTGGGGTGTCTTCTTTCTAAAATGGGGTCACTTGTGGGGTTCCTATACTGCCCTGGCATTTTAGGGGCCCTAAACCGCGAGGAGTAGTCTAGAAAACAAATGCCTCAAAATGACCCGTGAATAGGACGTTGGGCCCCTTAGCGCACCTAGGCTGCAAAAAAGTGTCACACATGTGGTACCGCCGTACTCAGGAAAAGTAGTATAATGTGTTTTGGGGTGTATTTTTACACATACCCATGCTGGGTGGGAGAAATTTCTATGTAAATGGTCAATTGTGTGTAAAACAAATCAAACAATTGTCATTTACAGAGATATTTCTCCCACTTAGCATGGGTATGTGTAAAAATACACCCCAAAACACATTATACTACTTCTCCTGAGTACGGCGGTACCACATGTGTGGCACTTTTTTACACCCTAAGTACGCTAAGGGGCCCAAAGTCCAATGAGTACCTTTAGGATTTCACAGGTCATTTTGCGACATTTGGTTTCAAGACTACTCCTCACGGTTTAGGGCCCCTAAAATGCCAGGGCAGTATAGTAACCCCACAAATGACCCCATTCTAGAAAGAAGACACCCAAAGGTATTCCGTTAGGAGTATGGTGAGTTCATAGAAGATTTTATTTTTTGTCAAAAGTTAGCGGAAAATTGATTTTTATTGTTTTTTTCACAAAGTGTCATTTTCCACTAACTTGTGACAAAAAATAAAATCTTCTATGAACTCACCATACTCCTAACAGAATACCTTGGGGTGTCTTCTTTCTAAAATGGGGTCATTTGTGGGGTTCCTATACTGAACTGGCATTTTAGGGGCCCTAAACCGTGAGGAGTAGTCTGGAAATCAAATTTCGCAAAATGACCTGTGAAATCCTAAAGGTACTCATTGGACTTTGGGCCCTTTAGCGCAGTTAGGGTGCAAAAAAGTGCCACACATGTGGTATTGCCATACTCGGGAGAAGTAGTACAATGTGTTTTGGGGTGTATTTTTACACATACCCATGCTGGGTGGGAGAAATACCTCTGTAAATGACAATCTTTTGATTTTTTTACACACAATTGTCCATTTACAGAGTTATTTCTCCCACCCAGCATGGGTATGTGTAAAAATACACCCCAAAACACATTGTACTACTTCTCCCGAGTACGGCGATACCACATGTGTGGCACTTTTTTGCACCCTAACTGCGCTAAAGGGCCCAAAGTCCAATGAGTACCTTTAGGATTTCACAGGTCATTTTGCGGAATTTGATTTCCAGACTACTCCTCACGGTTTAGGGCCCCTAAAATGCCAGGGCAGTATAGGAACCCCACAAATGACCCCATTTTAGAAAGAAGACACCTCAAGGTATTCCGTTAGGAGTATGGTGAGTTCATAGAAGATTTTATTTTTTGTCACAAGTTAGTGGAAAATGACACTTTGTGAAAAAAACAATAACAATCAATTTTCCGCTAACTTTTGACAAAAAATAAAATCTTCTATGAACTCACCATACTCCTAACGGAATACCTTGGGGTGTCTTCTTTCTAAAATGGGGTCATTTGTGGGGTTCCTATACTGCCCTGGCATTTTAGGGGCCCTAAACCGTGAGGAGTAGTCTGGAAATCAAATTCCGCAAAATGACTTGTGAAATTCTAAAGGTACTCATTGGACTTTGGGCCCTTTAGCGCAGTTAGGGTGCAAAAAAGTGCCACACATGTGGTATCGCCGTACTCGGGAGAAGTAGTACAATGTGTTTTGGGGTGTATTTTTACACATACCCATGCTGGGTGGGAGAAATAACTCTGTAAATGGACAATTGTGTGTAAAAAAAATGAAAAAATTGTCATTTACAGAGATATTTCTCCCACCCAGCATGGGTATGTGTAAAAATACACCCCAAAACACATTCTACTACTTCTCTTGAGTACGGCAATACCACATGTGTGGCACTTTTTTGCAGCCTAACTGCGCTAAGGGGCCCAAAGTCCAATGAGCACCTTTAGGCTTTACAGGGGTGCTTACAAATTAGCACCCCCCAAAATGCGAGGACAGTAAACACACCCCACAAATGACCCCATTTTGGAAAGTAGACACTTCAAGGTATTCAGAGAGGGGCATGGTGAGTCCGTGGCAGATTTCATTTTTTTTTGTCGCAAGTTAGAAGAAATGGATTCTTTTTTTTTGTCACAAAGTGTCATTTTCCGCTTACTTGTGACAAAAAATAATATCTTCTATGAACTCACTATGCCTCTCAGTGAATACTTTGGGATGTCTTCTTTCCAAAATGGGGTCATTTGGGGGGTATTTATACTATCCTGGAATTCTAGCCCCTCATGAAACATGACAGGGGGTCAGAAAAGTCATAGATGCTTGAAAATGGCAAAATTCACTTTTTGCACCATAGTTTGTAAACGCTATAACTTTTACCCAAACCAATAAATATACACTGAATGGTTTTTTTTTAATCAAAAACATGTTTGTCCACATTTTTCGCGCTGCATGTATACAGAAATTTTACTTTATTTGAAAATTGTCAGCACAGAAAGTTAAAAAAATCATTTTTTTGCCAAAATTCATGTCTTTTTTGATGAATATAATAAAAAGTAAAAATCGCAGGAGCAATCAAATAGCACCAAAAGAAAGCTTTATTAGTGACAAGAAAAGGAGCCAAAATTCATTTAGGTGGTAGGTTGTATGAGCGAGCAATAAACCGTGAAAGCTGCAGTGGTCTGAATGGAAAAAAAGTGGCCGGTCCTTAAGGGGTAGAAAGACTGTGGTCCTCAAGTGGTTAATGCAACATTTTATGAATTTTACTCTGACCTCTACTCTAGCAAATCTATTATGACAGATACTGAACTTACAAACTACCTAGCTGAAATAAGCCTACCCACCCTGAACGATGGCGACCTTAAACTCCTTGAAGCTCCTCTAACACTAACAGAAGTGACTGATGCTATTGTAGACATGCAAGCTGGAAAAACACCAGGGTTAGACGGTTTCCCAGTAGAATACTACAAACAATATTCTAAACTAGTAGCTCCTAAACTAAGGTACTCACTTCAGTCTTCCTTCAACGGGGGGTCTCTCCCGCCCTCCATGTCTGAGGCACTAATCATAGTGATCCCCAAACCAGGAAAAGACCCTCTGCAATGCTCATCCTATAGACCAATCTCACTGCTGAACACTGACGCCAAGATTCTGGCAAAGGTACTGGCCACCAGATTGAACCAAGTTATTACAAAACTAATTCACTATGACCAATCCGGTTTTATACCAGGCAAGGGTACCGATATAAACATAAGACGACTTATGACCAACATCACTGCCTCCCACTCAAATACAGGACAAAGGGTCATTGCCTCCCTAGATGCCGAGAAGGCATTCGACTCGGTTGAATGGGAATATCTCTGGGCAACATTTACCAAATTTGGATTTGGGAATAATTTCATTAAATGGGTTAAATTATTGTACGAAAGTCCTAGGGCTAGAGTCAAATCAAACAACACAATCTCAAAGTTTTTCCCTCTTGGGAGGGGTACAAGGCAGGGCTGCCCCTTATCTCCTAGCCTTTTCGCTCTGGCCATGGAGCCCATCGCATCCATTATTAGGAATACTAGCACAGTGCAGGGTCTGGTCATAGGTAACCTTCACGAAAAGATATCATTGTATGCAGATGATGTCCTCCTTTATTTAAACGATCCTGGCCCCTCACTTATTGCTGCTCTTGAATTATTTGACACATTCGGCAAAATGTCAGGAATTAAAATAAACTGGACAAAGTCGCTACTATTCCCACTAGACACTGTATCTCCTGCCGCATTGCACCTGAATCCCCCTTTACAGATAGTCACTCAATTTAAATACCTTGGAATACACATTACCAAGGATCTCACGACTTATCAATCTCTAAATATTGATCCAATTATTCGTCAGTTAGAAAACAAATGCACAATCTGGAATAGGCTTCCGCTGTCCTTGATAGGGAGAATTAATTTAATAAAAATGATCTTTTTACCTAAATTCACTTATGCCTTTCGACAAGCTCCTGTGTGGCTGACATTATCGCTTTTCCAAAAAATAGATACAATTATTTTGAGCTTTATATGGGCGGGTAAGCAGCCACGACTAGCCATTGATATCCTGCAATTACCCAAAAATAGGGGTGGCCTTGCCTTGCCCCACTTCCAAAAATATTATTGGGCGTCCGTTCTTGTAACTATTAGATGGTGGTTCTCACAAGACGAAACGAACCCGGCAGTGACTCTGGAGGCAGCGATGTTGGGTTCATATGAACAACTCACCAACTTACCATATAGGGGCCCTAAACTAAATCCCAATGTAATCCTGGCTATGAAAACGACCTGGAGGGCATGGAGGGCGGCTAGAGCCCCCTTAGTTAAACCAGATAACATCTCTCCATTCACACCACTATGGGGCAACCCACAACTACCCCATTTTTCCACAATCCCTGACCCAGTTATATGGGCAAAATATGGAATAAAGAATTTAGCACACATACAGCACGATACCACCTGCTGCACATTTAATGAGCTTAAGACCCAGTTTAATCTTCCTAATAAGCACCTCTTCCGGTATCTGCAGCTTCGCCATGCCCACAAGTCCCAATTTGGCTCGCAACCCCCCATGCTTAAAACAGACGATCTCGAACAACTACTTTTAACTAAGGACCTCCCCAAACCTATGTCTGCTATTTATAATGAACTCTTAAACCTAAATAATGCTAGACTTGATAAGTGCTTCCGAAAATGGGTTAATGATATACCTTCGTTAGACAGAGACGATTGGGACATTATACTGGAGGACTTTCCCACATCAGTCATTTCAGCTTCTGATCAACTAATCCAAACCAAATTTCTACATAGAGTGTATCTAACCCCTGAAAGATTATATAGAATTAATAGCAGTAACTCGAATAGATGCTGGAGATGTAATATAGACTTGGGCAACTTCATCCACATCTTTTGGACCTGTCCACGAATTATACCTTTCTGGAAAGGTGTGCACTCGATAATAAACACTTTATTACAGATCTCATTACCCTTTGACCCAGGTTTGCTGCTACTTGGACGATTCGGTGAGGACACTATTCCTAAACACCAACAAACACTAGTTAAAATTCTTTATTTTCAAGCAAGGAAAGAAATCTTAAAATACTGGAAGAAACCGTCGATACCAACCATAGGCACCTGGGCCAAAGCCATCAACTTGATCCTCCCGCTGTATAAAACCACTTATCTCAGTAGACGATGTCCTAAGAAATATAACAAAGTATGGGGAGTATGGGAGACTAGAATCCTAGATCCTACGAGCGAAAATTTTATTCCAATTATAGACTAAAATAATGGGCGTGGCCCTCCGTGGGGGCGGGGGGGGCGGGCGGTGATTGGACGGAAACCTTTCTTCTTCTTCACCAAGTCCTATCTGTCTATGGACTTGTTTTTCTTCACTCCTCTTCTAGCATCACAGTGGGATTGAGTCTTCTTAATGATGAGGAATTTATGAGCAAGACGTATGTAGCAACTTGTTACCTATATCTTAATGATACTATATTCATTGCAATTTGATGTACCATACGCGACCATATTGCCATGGGTTCTTGTACAAATGATGAATGTATAATCCACTGTATGCTAACTATGTTTATCTGATGTTGTATCAAAAATTAATAAATTTTAACTGTTAAAAAAAAAACGAAATTGGTACTCACCTGGGGCTTTCTGCAGCCCACCGTAGGTTGGGAGGTCCCACAGCGTCCATCTGGCTCTTCTCCCTGGGCCTCTCCAGAAATGGCTGCCCGGCAGCTCCCGGCCACACTGGGCCCGAGTGACACCTGTGATAATTAGTTTGCTAGGTGAGCCCAATTAACGGAAAAACTACTAAATAAGGGTATGTCACATTATTAAGCAGACCACCATTTTCAAGCAATATGGGAAAGAAAGAAGATCTCTGTGCTGTTGAAAAACTTGAATGCTTTGGACGAGGTATGAAAACATTACATATTTCAGGAAAACATATTTATAATACTGTTTATCATACTAATAAAAGATTTGTGGTTGAGGGCTAATTTTAACTGAGTGCAAAATCACAATGCGAATATTCACTTTAACACTAAAACCAATGCAGTTCAATGGAGTCGTTTCCATTAAATGTTTTTCAAAATATGTTTCGATGCAGAGATAATATGGACTGCATGCTGCTGATTCTAGCAACACGCATTGGAACGCATGCAATTCAGATGTAATGAAAGTCAATGGTACCACATGTGAATGCAAATACCCAAAATGTAGGTAGTTAAAATCTGAAAGCACAGTTGTTGTGTATTACTAGTTTAAAATTAATTTTGCCAATGCATTTTGAAATGTAAATATCTATTTTTATATGTCCATTATTATTTGTCCATAAAGGTGCAATACATTTTACGTGGCTGGCTTCCTGTTCAAAAAAAGTCAGGTCTTTAAATCACTCTTCTTGTGAACTACTGGTCTACAGCAGACTTTGCCAACATAGGGACTGAAAGAACAGCCTGCCAGTCTCTTCTGCATAAAACTGAATGTAAATGAGGTGGGTGGTGGGCAGTGCAGCTAGAGAAACAAATATATAACTATAAATAAATAACTTTTCAACACTCTGCACTTGAAAAAAATGCCAAATGTTTTCTGGTTTGGATATGTTGCAAGTGTTCATGGAGGCTCCCTCACCCTGTTCTTAGAGCCTATCACCATGTCATTATGTAATCTTGTAACTGAGGCCGCTGGAAAATCTCATTAGGTTCTTTCCCCGAATGCAAACTTACTAATGATATGCCTTTCCCCTTTTCTTGGTATAGCGTAGTAGGGATACAGAGGCGCCACAACGATAAAAGTATCTAAAAAGTTTAAAACCTGAGGAGGCATGTTGTGAACTTACCTCCTTGAAGCAGACACAAACATTGCCAATGTATTTGTCAAACAGAACAAGTTTATTTACAAGTTTGTTTACATACTCCAGGGGACAATCAGAATCAGAATCAGATTTATTTCGCCAAGTACAACGGGGGTTGTACCCGGAGATGGTACAAACACATGCGTGCAATCCAACACATACAATCAGGTACAGTAGTACAAGTAAGCAAATACACACATACACATGCACATATATATATATACATATATATATATATATATATATATATATATAAATATGTACATACACGCATATACCCACAGCCCTTAATCTGGTGAAGGACGCTTGGGGAAGTCAGGAGTGCTATGTGAGGGGAGCAGCCTTACCGTCTATCGGTGGCGCTCGCTCAGCTCCGCAGCAGTCTTAGATCCCCGCAGTGTGTCCTGAAGAGAGTGTAGAGAGAAAGAAGGGATAGCTAAGAGAGAGTGTAGAAGAAAGAGAGAGAGCCAAGGCAGGGAGAGAGACAGAGGCATTCTTTTTGGGCTGCAGGTTACAGTTAGTCCAGTAGAGAACATCCCTGTGGGAAATCGCCAGGTGGGCCACCCCATGCGGATTTTCAGGGCTGGGTGGTGATGCAGGCTGGTCACTGATCTACCGGGCTGGGTGGTGGTGCAGGCTGACCTGGTCCGCGGCAGTTGCAGGGGTAGACCCTGGGAGGCCGAGCAGGCTGGGGGCTGCGGCTGGTGGAGGCTGTGGCTGGTGAAGACAAACTCTGCATTCCAAGTGGGAGGCACAGCAGGAAGCGGTGGTGGTCAGGCCTCCAGCATGTGGGGAGTCCCACATGCTCCGGGCTGGCTTCCTGGACACATAGGCCCCATCGCAGCAGCCCATGTGGTGGAGGGGGATCCTGTAGCCACCTCAATCCCGGGCTGCGGAGGACGAGGAAGGCTGCTCCTGCGATGCTAGTGGGGTCCTGGTCGCCCTGGGTAGCTGGTTACCGCGGTTGGCAGCACTGTTTTAGCGGTGGCTGGCGGGGGCTGTGCCGGGCAGCAACAAAGATGCTAGTGCAGAGGCGCTACTCCACTCGAATAGTTGGTCCGCTGAGTGAAGCGCCCTGCACCCGACCAGCAGAGTAGCCGGCGCACAGGCATCCTCCTCCCTGGCTGGAATGTGCAGAGGACGGCTGCCTCTCCCCTGGGAGCCCTCGGATCCATGGTGGTGTCAGCGCGGGTGGTGTTGCAGATGGTCCGGGGGCAGTGGCGGCAGGTCGGCAGAGCTCCGTGCTGCCTCTCCATGCCTGCACGTGGGTCCCCGAGCAGCTGATCCGAGCAGCTCTACCGCGAATCTGTGGCTGCTAGAGAGCTGGGCCGGCAGTGCCCATGTCCTCTGCCTCCTACCTCAGCGAGAGGTGAGGCCAGAGGTGAGTGGAGGAGGGATAGCCGTCTAAAAATGTAAAAAAGGCCGGAGCCCTGTGGCCGAGGCGTCCGGGTCCGGCGCCATCTTGGTGAAACCACTGCTGGAGTATGTAAATAAACTTGTACTATTTGACAAACACATTGGCAATGTTTGTGTCTTCTTGGAGGAGGTAAGTCCACGACTGCCTCCTCATGTTTTTAACTTTTTAGATACTTTTATCCTTTAGGCGCCTCTGTATCCATACTACGCTATTTCAAGTTCACCCCTGGTGGAGGGGTGTTACCTCCTTTTTTCCTCTTCTATGGAGAGCAACGAATCTCCCTATAATGCTGGTAATGCACAGTACGTTTTTGATCCATTTAAATAGCTCGATTGATAATTTCCGACATGTCTGATCTCTCACCCAACCGATTCCGCGCTCGATTTGGAATAGGAACAATGGGAAAAGATAAGAAAATGAATTGAAGATAAGAGAATCGGGCGCGAAATCGAACGGGGAATCAATCGGGCGGCAGAATTAAGCTGCAAAAATGCACCATGTATTCCCAGCATTACATAACACCGGGCAGCACAGTGGCATAGTGGATAGTGCTCGACTTGCAGTGCTGGATCTCCAGTTCAATTCCCAGCCAGAGCACCAACTGCAAGGAGTTTTTTGTCTGTATGGGTTTCCTCTGGGCATTCCTGTTTCCTCTTACATCCCAAAAACATACAGATAGGTTAATTGGCCTCCCTTAAAATATTGGCCCTAGACTACGATGAATATATGACTATGGTAGGGAGAAGATTGTGAGCCCTTATGAGGGACAGTTAGTAACAAGACCATATACTGTGTAAAAGCACTGTGGAAGATGCTGATGCTATATAAATACTAAATAATAATAATACAGAAGCCGAATGACTTCTGAGGTGTTCAGAGACATACTGTCAGCTAAAATCCAGCTAAATGCAGTCATACTGATTGGGTGGTGTTTCATTGGACAGTGACTCAAAACATACAGAGAAAGCAACCCAGGAGTTTATTAACCTCCCTGGCATTAGGATTATTTCCAGATTTAGGGTCTAAAAGCCGTACAATATTTTTACAAGCTTTTAGACCCTAAAAACAAAAAAAAAACATACTTAAGAGAGATCTGCAGCAGTTCCTGCATATAATTCACTCAGGCACGGGATTACCACACTGAGCTGTGGATTTCCTTCCCAAGTCGGACTCAGGATTACCGCTAAGGAGGTTAAAGGAAAGAAGTGGTAAATTCTTGAATGGCCAAGTCAGTCATCTGATCTGAACCCAATTAAGCATGCATTTAACTTGTTGAAGACTAAACTTCAAACAGAAACGCCCAAAAACAAGCAGCAGCTGAATGCCGCTGCAGTAAAGACGAGGCAGAGCATTAACCTCCCTGGTGGCAATGCCGATCTGAGCTCAGGCTAGCTGCTGGAGTATTAATGGAAGTGAATGGAGGCAGCCGGGAGCTTTTACATACCTCCCGGGCAATCCAGATGTCGGTAGCCCTTCTATTTCCTGTCCTCGGAGGCTCTGAGTCACTCTGGTGAGAGCACCATCATTGATCTCACCAAAGTGTTACAGGGCCACCCGGTGGATGGAAGTAAAATTGCAGCGCTGGAGCCCAGGGAGGTGAGTGAGAGCAGGGGCTGCTGCCTGGCAGCATGATTGTTTCCTGATTTTAGGGTCTGAAATGTTCAGAAAAGTCCCTAAAATCTGGAAATAATCATACCGCCAGGGAGGTTAAAAAGGAGGAAAACCAACATCTGGTCATATCCACAAGTTCAAGACTCCAGGCTGCCATTGCCAGCAAAGGGTTATTAACCAGTATTAGAAATGAACATTTTATTTCCAGTTATTTAACCCTCCTGGCGGTTTGCAAAAAAATCGCCAGGGGGCAGCAAATCTTTTTTTTTAAATTTTTTTTTTTTTTTTTCATGTAGCGAGACAAAGTCTCGCTACATGATAGCCGCTGCTCAGCGGCATCCCCCAAGCCCCTCCGATCGCCGCCGGCGATCGGAGATCCGGAGATCCCGTTCAAAGAACGGGATCTCCTGGAGGGCTTCCCCCGTCGCCATGGCGACGGGCGGGATGACGTCACCGACGTCATCGACGTCGTGACGTCAGAGGGGACTCCGATCTGCCCCATAGCGCTGCCTGGCACTGATTGGCCAGGCAGCGCACGGGGTCTGGGGGGGGGGGGCGGCCGCGGCGAGAGGAATTGCGGCGGATCGGCGGGTAGCGGCGGCGATCGGGCACTGCACGCAGCTAGCAAAGTGCTAGCTGCGTGCAGCAAAAAAAAAATTATGCAAATCGGCCCAGCGGGGCCTGAGCGGTGCCTTCCGGCGGCATAGCCCGAACTCAGTTCGGGCTTACCGCCAGGAAGGTTAATACAGTGGCTTGCAAAAGTATTCGGCCTCCTTGAAGTTTTCCAAATTTTGTCACATTACTGCCACAAACATGAATCAACTTTATTGGAATTCCACGTGAAAGACCAATACAAAGTGGTGTAAACGTGAGAAGTGGAACGAAAATCATACATGATTCCAAACATTTTTTACACATCAATAACTGCAAAGTGGGGTGTGCGTAATTATTCAGCCCCCCTTTTGTCTGAGTGTAGTCAGTTGCCTATAGACATTGCCTGATGAGTGCTAAAGACTAAATAGAGTGCACCTGTGTGTAATCTAATGTCAGTACAAATACAGCTGCTCTGCGATGGCCTCAGAGGTTGTCTAAGAGAATCTTGGGAGCAACAACACCATGAAGTCCAAAGAACACAGCAGACAAGTCAGGGATAAAGTTATTGAGAAATTTAAAGCAGCTACAAAGCTACAAGCTACAAAAAGATTTCCAAAGCCTTGAAAATACCACAGAGTACTGTTCAAGCGATCATTTACAAATGGAAGGAGTATGGCACAACTGTAAACCTACCAAGACAAGGCCGTCCACCTAAACTCACAGGCCGAACACAGAGAGCGCTGATCAGGAGTGCAGTCAAGAGGCCCATGGTAACTCTGGATGAGCTGCAGAGATCTACAGCTCAGGTGGGGGAATCTGTCCATAGGACAACTATTAGTCATGCACTGCACAAAGTTGGCCTTTATGGAAGTGTGGCAAGAAGAAAGCTATTGTTAACAGAAATATATTGGTAGGTGAACAGAGGCGCCAGAAGGATAAAAGTACATAAAATTTTAAAAAAATTGCTGGGAGGAAGTGGTGGACTCGCCTCCGTTAAAGCACACATTAAGGACTGTAAATGTATAGATATACACATTTATTGAAAATACCCCAAAGATGCAACGCGTTTCGTGAGCACAGCCCACTTCTTCAGGCAATAAGCAGGGGATAAACAACAGCAATTCAGTTATAGCAAGCAGAGCACACAGAGGTGCTCTGTTTGCTATAACTGAATTGCTGTTGTTTATCCCCTGCTTATTGCCTGAAGAAGTGGGCTGTGCCCGCGAAACGCGTTGCATCTTTGGGGTATTTTCAATAAATGTGTATATCTATACATTTACAGTCCTTGGTGTCTGCTTTAACGGAGGCGAGTCCACCACTTCCTCCCAGCAATTTTTTTAAAATTTTATGTACTTTTATCCTTCTGGCGCCTCTGTTCACCTACCAATATATTTGAGCCCACCCCAGGTGGAGGGGTGATCTACCCCCTTTCTTCCTATCTACAGAGAGCGACTTCTTTATCCTGAGTGAGGACAGGTCTAATCTCCTCACCTGCCTAATGAGTGGTTACCTAGGTGGTAACCCGTGTTTGTGAGTATTACCATCTCACTGTTTCATTTATCCAATCAATTTTGACATACTACACCATATTGGGCTCTCGATTTCTCTTCAACTATTGTTAACAGAAAAGCATAAGAAGTCCCGTTTGCAGTTTGCCACAAGCCATGTGGGGGACACAGCAAACACGTGGAAGAAGTTGCTCTGGTCAGATGAGACCAAAATGGAACTTTTTGGCCAAAATGCAAAACGCTATGTGTGGCGGTATACTAACACTGCACATCACTCAGAACACACCATCCCCACTGTCAGTAATGGTGGTGGCAGCATCATGCTCTGGGGGTGCTTCTCTTCAGCAGGGACAGGGAAGCTGGTCAAAGTTGATGGGAAGATGGATGGAGCCAAATACAGGGCAATCTTGGAAGAAAACCTCTTGGAGTCTGCAAAAGACTTGAGACTGGAGCAGAGGTTCACCTTCCAGCAGTACAACAACCCTAAACACAAAGCCAGGGCATCAATGGAATGGTTGAAAACAAAACATATCCATGTGTTAGAATGGTCCAGTCAAAGTCCAGATCTAAATCAAATCGAGAATCTGTGGCAAGATCTGAAAACTGCTGTTCACAAACGCTGTCCATCTAATCTGACTGAGCTGGAGCGATTTTGCAAAGAAGAATGGGCAAGGATTTCAGTCTCTAGATGTGCAAAGCTGGTAGAGACATACCCTAAAAGACTGGCAGCTGTAATTGTAGCAAGAGGTGGTTCTACAAAGCATTGACTCAGGGGGCTGAATAATTACGCAAACCCCACTTTGCAGTTATTGATTTGTAAAAAATGTTTGGAATCATGTACGATTTTCGTTCCACTTCTCACGTGTACAACACTTTGTATTGGTCTTTCACGTGGAATTCCAATAAAATTGATTCATGTTTGTGGCAGTAATGTGACAAAATGTGGAAAACTTCAAGGGGGCCGAATACTTTTGCAAGCCACTGTATGTCCAATTTACTGGTACTTTTGAGCACCTGAAATTGAAGGGAATGTGTTACAAAAATGCTTTATTTGTCTTACATATTTATGCAATTTATGAAAGTCTGCACTTAAACTGTATCCAAGTTATTTTTATTTAAAATTCATTGTGGTAATGTACAGAGCCAAAATTAGAAGAAAGTTGTCTCAATCCAAATATTTATGGTCCTAACCATAGGTACTGATGGTAGAATCAGAAGAGACTTGGTAAATATTTGGGCTCCTCCACCCAAAGCACATGCACAGACAGTTTCCACAACACACACGCGCACGCACGCACGCATGTACACACACACACACACACACAGAAAATTAAGTTTATTGTGTCAGGATATATCTACTGATCTTATATTCTTGGTATAAGTCTTTGAAGTTCTTCAATGCCCTTTTCTAGGTTATCTGTTGTATCTGACAACTTATGTTCTTGCTTGAAGAGTCTTTAGTGCCTGACTGAATTATTTTGTTAGTATTCACATCTTTACTGGTCTACTTTAGATAAGTCCTGATCTTCAGCATGGGCAAATATTTTAGGACTCACTAAATGATTTGAGTACAGTGAAGATACTAGCAGCCACTGGCACATCTAGATGTATGACAACTGATGTCAATTTTTTTTTCTAACATCCCATCCTCACTCCTTGTGAGTAAATGTGCATATGGAAAATATGTAGACAGTGGGCTTGATCACAATATATCATGAGCGGAACTAAATAATGGTCATCATTTAAAAGTACATACGCTAACCCAAAATTATTTGCTGTACCTACTGTTTTAGTCTTCTACACTTTTCATTGTAGTGCCTGTCATTAGAGTAGAGTGCCTGAAGCAGATGGAAATCCCCACAATATTGGAAGAATTGTACCCAGTATGTGCAAACACATGTGCAGAGGGAAATTCCAATCAACAGGTGGAGCTGTGGAGTACAGAGAAGCAGGTTCTCTGTACAAACACAGATGTCAGATTGGAATTGCACGACTTGAAACAGAACAGAGAAAACAAAGTAACAACTCAGAAGAAAGCAAGAACAGAGATAGACCATGTGAATGTCTACCAATCTAGTCGCCACCCAGCGACGGTAGACATATCACATCAGAACAGACCAGAGTAAGAAAGCTAATCGCAGGAGAGGCGATAGCTATCAGCAACACAAGACTGAGTAAAGACAGAACGTGAACTGAGTAAGGAAGACACAGCAAATCACCATAATCTGAATGCCAATGAAAATAACAAACAAACTAGCTAAACGCGGTCACTACACGTTAAGCGAAATAGCGACAAAGCGCATTCACGGTAGGACCACCGCACGTTAAGCGCAACAGTGGCAAAACGTACCCACCCTGACTAACAAATGATCACGGAGAAAGAAAACAAACAGATAACGCGAACGCTTGCTAATCGGTTGCCTCACACCAGACAACAGCAAGCGTTCGTTCCAGACAAGACAGACAGAAGGAGTAACCAGTAGCAACCGCAGCTAAGGTTATACTCCAAGGTTCAGACAAGAAAGATCCACCGCCTCTAACGCTAGGGCGAATGCGATCTAAGAACAGGACAGAACAATTCACTATCAGCCACCGCTGGCGATAGTGCAATCGCACAGACAAGACAGAATAGGCAGTACAAATTATAACACAAACCTGATTGCACTAAATAGGAATGCAAGGAGCACTCCCCAAGAATTAACTACACTAGTATATAGTAACAAGATGCTGAGGCTCTAAGATAAGTTTCCCTAATGAGGAACTATGGCGAGCGAGGAATTCTGGGAGGAAATTACATTTATACTAGAAACCTTCAAAGGAAGCAGATAAGCAATTTGCATGACAAGTGGATGCAAATCAGTCAGCCTTTCAAACTGACAGAAAGGTCTCTTTTCCCTGGACTGCACTATGCAAACTGCATAGGAAACAACACAGTCCAGAGAATCAAGACCAACAGAGTAGATTCTGACAGCGCCATGTTATAATCCTCTTCTTAACAGTAGCCTATTAGAACCTCCTCCATGATAATACTCCCTGTTATCTATCCCTCTATTATACTATTTCCTGTAATGAATTAATCCACTACAGTGCCCTTAATTATAACACGCATACATTTAAAATCGGCGCCGGGAGACTTGGGCACAGGATACAGCTGGTATATGGCTGATCCTGCTGCTGCACAAGTCCCGGCCGTGATTATTACTATTCCCCCTCCAGGTCGTCATGGATGGTGGGGAATGATATAATTCAGCTTCCAGCTATTGCTGGAGGCCAACTTATTATGTTTTAAAAGCAACTTCAGCTCCGTCTTCTGACGGCACAGACGTTACTCACTGAGCGTTGCTATAGATGTAATTCCTATTACAGTCTATGGAAAGGTGGGGGGAAAGGCTGCGCATCCCTAAACACATGTTGCAATTGAATGGCTAATTGCACAGGCATACACCGCCTCTGCCAGACTGAAAAATGCATGCCCTGCATCCAAGACAAGTGCTAACATTTATTAAACTAGGAGGAACTTTAGCTTCCAATATGGTTTGCATGCAAAGTATATTATACTAGACACTTGCGCCACGGTGAGGCAAACCTCCGGGCAAGTGACCTAACCTAAATTTAAAACCTTGGGAGCAGCTTTGCATATGATTTGCATCTGAATTGAATGCAAAGTGTGCAGAAAATGTATTTAGGTGCTTCACACTAAGCTGGTGGTCATTTCAGATGCATCCTTAGTGGTATGCGCTGGCGTTCTCCTCGCTGTTCAACCAAATGTAAGTTACACATTTTTTTTTGCTTAGCTGCTCCCAAGGTTTTAAATTTAGGTTAGGTCACTTGCCTGGAGGTTTGCCTCACCGTGGCGCAAGTGTCTAGTATAATATACTTTGCATGCAAACCATATTGGAAGTTCCTCCTAGTTTAATAAATGTTAGCACTTGTCTTGGATGCAGGGCATGCATTTTTTCAGTCTGGCAGAGGCGGTGTATGCCTGTGCGATTAACCATTCAATTGCAACATGTGTTTAGGGATGCGCAGCCTTTCCCCCACCTTTCCTTAAAGAGACTCTGTAACAAATTTTTCAGCCTTAGTTCTTCTATCCTATAAGTTTCAATGCCTGTTCTAATGTGCTCTGGCTTACTGCAGCTATTCCTAATTGCACTGTCTCTGTAATAAATCTTATTTCCTTTCCTCTGTCATGTCTGTCGGGCTAAGGCTTGAATGTGTGGAATGTGCAGGGCTGCTTGTGATTGGATAGAAGCGATACACACCCTCTGCAGGCACCCTGCACACTCTGTATGACTCACACACTCTGTTTATGTGAGCCTATCACAAGCTGGTTAGTTTGTTTGTAAACACTGCCGAAAACTGTTAATTACAAGCCAGGATTGCAGCAGAGAGTGGCAGAAACAGCACAGAGGGGCACAGGAGAAAATAAGGAATAGAATGGTATGATTTTTAGTGTAAGAATATTAGAGTACAGATTCTCTTTAACTTTGTAACTATGTAACTGTCAGGTTAGCTGCTCCCAGGCCCTCCTCCTGAGTTTCCTGTTTGCATGATAAGTAGTAGCAGATTTGCATATGATTTGCATCTGAATTCAATGCGAAGTGTGCAGAAAATCTATTTAGGTGCTTCCCACTGAGCTGGTGGTCATTTCAGATGCAGCCTTAGTGGTATGCGCTGGCGTTCTCCTCGCTGTTCAACCAAATGTAAGTTACACATTTTTTTGCTTAGCTGCTCCCAAGGTTTTAAATTTAGGTTAGGTCACTTGCCCGGAGGTTTGCCTCACCGTGGCGCAAGTGTCTAGTATAATATACTTTGCATGCAAACCATTTTGGAAGCTAAAGTTCCTCCTAGTTTAATAAATGTTAGCACTTGTCTTGGATGCAGGGCATGCATTTTTCAGTCTGGCAGAGGCGGTGTATGCCTGTGCGATTAACCATTCAATTGCAACATGTGTTTAGGGATGCGCAGCCTTTCCCCCCACCTTTCCTTAACTTTGTAACTATGTAACTGTCAGGTTAGCTGCTCCCAGCCCCTCCTCCTGAGTTTCCTGTTTGCATGATAAGTAGTAGCAGATTTGCATATGATTTGCATCTCAATTTAATGCAAAGTGTGCAGAAAATCTATTTAGGTGCTTCACACTGAGCTGGTGGTCATTTCAGATGCAGCCTTAGTGGTATGCGCTGGCGTTCTCCTCGCTGTTCAACCAAATGTAAGTTACACATTTTTTTTGCTTAGCTGCTCCCAAGGTTTTAAATTTAGGTTAGGTCACTTGCCCGGAGGTTTGCCTCACTGTGGCGCAAGTGTCTAGTATAATATACTTTGCATGCAAACCATATTGGAAGCTAAAGTTCCTCCTAGTTTAATAAATGTTAGCACTTGTCTTGGATGCAGGGCATGCATTTTTCAGTCTGGCAGAGGTGGTGTATGCCTGTGCGATTAACCATTCAATTGCAACATGTGTTTAGGGATGCGCAGCCTTTCCCCCCACCTTTCCTTAACTTTGTAACTATATAACTGTCAGGTTAGCTGCTTCCAGCCCCTCCTCCTGAGTTTCCTGTTTGCATGATAAGTAGTAGCAGATTTGCATATGATTTGCATCTGCATTGAAGTGTGCAGAAAATCTATTTAGGTGCTTCACACTGAGCTAACAGTCATTTCAGATGCAGCCTTAGTGGTATGCGCTGGCGTTCTCCTCGCTATTACAGTCTATGGTGGCACCGGCTGCGCCCGAATCTTCCTGCGCTGAAAAGCACTGCTCCGTTATAACCCCCTTTATTATAGAGCCCCATGTTATAGTCCTCTCCCTTACACTGTTTTCATTATATTCCCCTCCATTGTAGTTGTACTTGTTATAGCACTCTTCCATTATAGCATCCCCTGCTATAGTTCCTCCAGTTAAAGTAATCATTTATTTCAGTGCCCTTTATAGTCACCTCTATTATAGTGCCCCAAGTTAGAGTGCAGATTCATTTTAGAGTCATCCTATGTCTTAGACAATACAAGGCACAGAACATTTATATCATGCTTTTCTCCTGGCGGACTCAAAGCACAAAAGCTGCAGCTTCTAGGGTGCGCTCTATAGGCAGTAGCAGTGTTAGGGAGTCTTGCCCGAGGTCTCCTCACTGAATAGATGCAGGCTCACTGAACAGGAGGAGCCGAGATTTAAATCCTTGTCTTCTGTGTCAGAGGCAGAGCCCTTAACCAGTACACTTTCCATCCACTCTTAGATAGACTGTACCCACCATTCTGCAATATGTATGCAATTGCTTACACAGGCAAATTTTGCTATCTGCATTGTAGGTGGTAGCATAGATTTACAAACACCAGTAACTTCAACAGGTTTACTGTAAAGTGGGAATTCAGGATTAACGTAGACTAGATAGCCATTAAAAAAAAAAAGTAAGTATAATAATGACAATATAAAACAGAAGAAACCTGAAAAATCATAATAAGGAGTTTGAATAACTGTGATTACCATGTTTCAGCTGTAAACACCTCTAGAGTGTAGTAATCAAATTAATTTCTCTTAAAGGAAATATAATATGATGTACACACCAGGCTAGATTAGTAAAGAGTTTGCAACAAGGCTTCACTGTTTGTACTTTCTCATGTGTTAAATTAGACTATTTTACTCTTCACAGTGGACTGAGTTTTTAATTTTCATTGTTGGTATCCAACTGTTACACTTACTCAACAAGTAGATACTGAAATCCACATACATATATTATTCTGTTATAGTTAATTGTAGAATGCAGGCAGCTACAGGCTCCTAGACTTGTTCTACCGAAAACTGTACAGAATGTGGCTAGATGGATGGATGAATAAGTGAAATAAAATAATTATAAAATATGATAAGTTTTAATATGATAAGACTCTCTTGAGAAGCTTGCATGATGTTTTATCAAGGAAAAAAAATCAGCTTTAGGTCATTCATGAGCAGCAGGCACACTTTCTCTATAACTGTCTTGTTGTCTAAGGAAACTAAAACTGGATTGCCTTCTAGGCATGGTAGGTTCATGCATAGAGGTGGCTGACCTGAAGAGAGACAGCTGACATATGTTTTTCCCATTCCCATATAATAAATGCTGCCTCCAATACCTTCAGTGCAGAATGGCACTGGGAGTGCTTTTCAATGAATATAATTATTTGCTCTAACTGCTGGGTCTTTTTCCTCTTTTTAGTTCCTTCTTTTACCTGCTCAGTGAACAGCCCTGCATTGATGGTAGCAGGGGCAGCATTTGTTATATGGTGGAGTTGACAGGAGGGTGTCACATTTTATATGGGTAAACATGAAGGAATGACTTGTTATAGTGGTTATGGAAGACAAGCAGGAAATAGCAATAATGATATGGGGGCAGGAGGGTATTTTTATTTATTATTTATTTATTTGTTGTATTTATAAAGCGCCAACATATTACGCAGCGCTGGACATTAGTTTAGGTTACAGACAATATTTAGGGGTGACAAACAGCAATATGACAATACAGGAATACAAGAAAACCAGATCACACAGCACAGTATGAGTACAAGGTAATGCTTAGTCAGTCACTAGAGGGGAGCATGGAGATTAGGCATGCTAAGTTCACTCAAATGCATAGCATGGGTGCACAGTAATAGAGGTGCATGATCAGGTAGGACACAAAAGGAGTGAGGACCCTGCCCAAAGGCTTACAATCTAGAGGGAGAGATAGGGACACGAGAGGTAGGGGACCAGAGTTCGGCTGTGGGTTTAGAGCAATTGTGAGGGGTGGTAGGCAAGAGTGAAAAGGTGAGTTTTGAGGGCCTTCTTGAAGGTGTTGAAGGAGGGGGCTGCCCTAATGGGTGGAGGTAGGGAGTTCCATAGTGTCGGAGCGGCTCTTGAGAAGTCTTGGAGGCGTGCATGGGACTGGGTGATGCGGGGGACGGTCAGGCGAAGTGTATTGGAGGAGCGGAGTGAGCGGCTTGGTGTGTATCTCTGAGTAAGATCAGAAATGTAGGTTGGACAGGTTTTGTGGATGGATTTGTAGGTCAGACACAATATCTTGAATCTGATTCTGGACTGGATAGGAAGCCAGTGGAGGGATTCACGGAGGGGAGCTGCCCTGGTGGAGCGATGGGAGGAGTGGATAATTCTGGCAGCCGCATTCATGATGGACTGCAGTGGGGCTATTCGGGTCTTAGGGAGTCCAGACAGAAGGGCATTGCAGTAGTCGAGGCGGGAAATTATGAGGGCATGGATGAGGAGTTTGGTGGTGGCAGGGGTCAGGAAAGTGCGAATCTTACAGATGTTACGAAGGTGGAAGTTGCAGGACTTTGTGAGGTTTTGGATGTGGGGAGTGAAGGAGAGTGCGGAGTCCAGGGTGACACCCAGACAGCGGGCTTGAGAGGTAGGGTGAATAGTAGTGTGGTTAACAGTGACCTGCACATCTGGGAGGTCCAGGGATGACCGGGGTGGGAAGATCATAAATTCTGTTTTGTCTAGATTTAGTTTTAGGAACCTAGCGGACATCCAGGAGGAGATGGCAGATAGGCAGGAGGAGACCTAGTACTGGTTTCATGGAAGGGGGAGGCAGAAGGCTGTTTTTTTGTTTTGCTTTACTGGAGGAGACAGGAGGTTAGCATTTTGTTTATGTTGGTGGGGGAAATAGACGAGAGTGCTATGCTACAGAGGGAAAGTCAGGAGGGCAGCACATTTTATATGGGTAGTACTGGTTATACGAGGGTAAATTCAGCACATATTATGGGGGCATTTCGACAACACTTATTTTATAGGAAATAAAAATCAACAAGGCCTTTTTAACTCATGGATGTGATTGCCAGAATGGCTGAGCTGACCAGCATGGGGCTCCATTGCCTGAACAGTTCCAGCCCACATGGTCCATAAAATGGTGGATTCTGCAAGATGGAGGAAGAAATATCCTCTGCAAAACAGTATGTCCATATCAAGAATATCATTCCCACCTCATTCTCAGGAAAGTGGGAGTAACTACTCCCATGCATTTGGAGATTAATCCAGGGGGGAGACTTATGGGGTCTGGAATGATTCAAAGTATAACATTATCCCTGCCAGTGTTCTGTTGATCTCGGCACTAGTAATAGATACGGGCACTCCCAGGGCATGGAGTCTAAGTGAGCACAGATCTTCACGAGCGCACCCCGCAACGGATGATAGGCCGCCACCCCTAAAGGGTGGTGGACTATTTTGCTGCCTGGTGCTCACAAGGTCATGACCCCTAGGACTACACCCCCAGAGACAAGAGGAACAGAAGGGGTTAGCTTGCTGATAGGGTAGGGGAATAAGTACCAAAGTACTAGGAATGACTGGACAGGACTGACAGACAGAATAGGCTGGGCAGGAAGGGCAGGACAGAATAAGTACTAAAGTACTAGACAGGATAAATAGCAAAGTACTGTAAAGGATAAGTACCTTACGTACTGGAAGGGATGGATGGGTCAGACTGGACATTACAGGCTGTACTGTACTGACAGGCATGGCAGACAGGGAGGACTGCTTTTCTTCTTTCTCTGCCTGAAAGAGTTAATACTCAGCTGTGCAACTTGGTGGAACAGAGAGAGAGAGAAAGTGGAAATATCACAATTTCTATTTTTGTTCATGTTGAAGTACAGCTGAGCTGACAGGAATATGGAGGCCACTATATTTAATTACTTTTAAACAATACCAGTTACCTGGCATTCTGCTGACCTTTCTTGTTGCAGTAGTATCTGAATCACACACCTAAAACAAGCACGTGGTTGGCTTGGCTAAAAATGTGGGTGTCATCAGCATAGTGGTGACATTGAAAACCAAAAGAGCTTACTGATTGTCTCAGCCCATGAGTGTAACTGGAGAAGAGAAAAGGTTCAAAGACAGGGCCTTGTGGTGCCCCAACAGACAGCGAGCGTGGAGAGGAGTTAGTATTGGTGTAGGAGACAGTGAAAGAATGCCAAGACAGGCAATGTGCTAGGCCTTTGATCCTCAGTAAAAAGATGGTCTGGAGACGCAGAGGATGATGAACAGTGTCAAACGTAGAGGGAGAGATTATTAGGACAAAAAATTATGATTTGATTTTGCAACTCGGATGTCGATTTTGCAACTCGGATGTCATTAACAACCTTAGTGAGGACTGTTTTTTGTGGAATGCTGAAAGCGAAAGTCACTCTGGCAGGGGTCCAAAGGGGAGTTAGCAGAGAGAAGATCAGACAGTTCTGAACAGATTTGGAGTTAACGCAGTTTGGAAGCAAAAGGAAGACATGAGACTGGACGATAATTAGTAAGGGCTTTAGGGTCCATGGAGGATTTTTAAATGAGTGGTGCTATGATTACTTATTTAAATGAGGAACAAAACAATGTCAGTTGAAACAGAGAGGTTAAAAAGCAATGTTAAAACAGGAGTAAAGTAGGAGCAGAGCTGAATGATGAGATAAGAGGGAATAGGAATTAGGGCATAGGTAGGGAGGTGTGCTTTAGAGATTAGTGAAGAAAGGTGCTGTAAAGGTAAGGAAGAGAAAGTTGTTGGTAGGGAGGAGGTTTAAGTGAGTCACTGGCCATGCAAAGAGGGGGAGGGGTAGTTTCTAGTGGGTGAGTAGTAAATACACAAATTGGGAGTATCTCAAGTACAATATCCTTAGTGGTGTTCCACCACACATATAATCTTCTTTGCAACCAAAGAATATATGTATTACATAGCAGTCAAGAAATCGATTTGAAATATTTTATCCAATCTCTTTATTTATGCAAAATGTTTTAAGTACAAACTGATAAAAGTTGATGTACAATCTTCTGTTGGAGACAAAAATTGCAAAAATACATGTTTAAGGTCATAAATAATGTGATGGACTGCAATATATTGTAGGCAACAATGCCAGCTTGTTCCGAGTCAACTGTTCTTTATACTAGTAAAAGGATATATATAGCAAAAAACTGAAGAAACTTGAAGAATTTATATGCAAAAATACAAAAGATTTTTATTGAAGACAACACTTGCGCAAAAATATTTATAAAAAGTATCCGTCAGGAAACATTTTCCATAGCAAAGAATGGCAAAAACGCATCAGTTGTTAACATCAAGATTAGTGCAGTTGTACACATTGAGGCGGCAACGTCGACTTGTTTTGGGGATAGACCCTTCATCAGGCCTCCACAAATACAGACAAATCTAAAAACATTAAATATAAGTCCATTAAAACCATATGGTAATGGAATACAACTGGAAAGTGAAACATAATATCTGGTGAACAGAATTAGAAAGTGAGTGTAAGTGAAAACAGTAATAGAGAGCACCAACAGAGTGACAAAATTAATGGAACCATACTGTTAAAGTGATAGAACCCAAAAAGGAAGATGCCAGGGACCCTGAAAAAAGTTATAACAAAAGCCACCAATTAAACGGTAAACTCCAAAAATGCAAAAGAATTAAACAGGTACCTGTACAGTTAACACATGTTCTTAATAAACATCTGGACAACATGAAGGTATAACCACCTATAAAAATTATAAATATATATAGTCCAGAGGGATCAGCAGCTATCACTATCCAATTGATCCTTGTATGCACGCAACTGGGGTGGCCCAATTCCCACAGGAACAGATAAGAATGAAACAAAGAGTTGCAGCACATTGCTCTTTTATTGAGCTTCACACAAGTTATATACAGGCAGACGGTTTCGGCTGTCCCCAGCCTTTATCAATGCCAAAAGTACAATGCATCACAATTAATTTATATACCTGCACATACAGGCTAATTGAAAATGACATCACAGTGTGAACCACCCATTATGGGATTAACCCTCACAGTCCAAATAGTGTTATCATCACACTTATCTGGTATAAATAGTCCATAGGTCCACATATCTTTGTCTGTATCTCCAATCTTCATCCGGTCATGGTGTGAACCAAGTAATATCAACACAAAGTGTACCTAGAAAGGGAGAAGTTACAAAAACAAATTAATTAATAAATAAATAAATAAATAAAGGTGAAACATTCTTGGGGCCTAAACGCATGGGGTCATACCCCTGCTGGAAGCTGTAGTGAATGTATCAATATGATCAAGGGTTCCTCATTTTGTGGGGACTACCGTATTCGACTCCTTCCTGACCTGCCAGAGCTCCTATGTTGTGTACCTTTTAACTTGTCCATGTGGTCTCCATTATGTGGGGGAAACCACACAAAAAGTCCGGGATCGTATAGCACAACATAGAAGCTCTGTCAGATCGGTGCAGTGTCAGTTCTGCCTTCACTGACACTGTCCATATTATACAGCGTCTCCCTTCAGGGAGTCTCTGTTATCTGTCTGTCTGCTAGTGTCCTCGCTCACTAGCAGAATCGTTACAAGTTCAAATTCATACCATATGGAACTAATGTGTTCAAAAATTTGATCCAGAAAGCCTCACTTCTTAATAAATACGCTTGCGGTCCCCTGGAACTATGAACCACTTCTAGAACTAGAAACTTCAGTTGGCTAACAGAATGTTTTGCTTCCCAAAAATGTTGGGCAACAGGTGAAGTCAGTGTAGACGGGCCACCATTGCGTTAAAAGGCTAAATTAATATTAGAACGATGTTCTCCAATACAGTCTTTAACTGACCGTGTGGTTTCACCTACATAAAATTTGCCACATGGGCATTTAATGCCATAGACAACATATTTTGAATCGCAAGTGGCAAAATTGCGTAATTTAACGGGAACTCCACTCATGGGATGGTTACATTATTTTGCCCTTAAAAGATGTTTAATATTCGATCACTGGGACCACCAGGGCAGGAGGCAGCCTGTATAATACACTTTGTATACATTATAAAGTGTATTATACACTTTGTAGCGGCAGATCGGGAGTTAACAACCCGCCAATGCTTCTAAATAGCCGGCGGGTTGACGTCGCGGGTGGGTGGAGCGTAATGTCGGTGGATGCGTGCGCATCACTGCATGCGATCCCTGGCAAATAGTCCCCCAGGTGCCGCCGCCAATCGGCGTTACGCGGTCCTGGGGGTGCCACTTTTCCGCCGCAAATTGGTAGTGGGCGGTCGGCAAGTAGTTAAAGAGGAACTGTTGCAAAAATCTTAAAATTTAAAACACATACAAATAAGAAGTACATTTTTCCCAGAGTAAAATGAGCCATAAATCACTTTTCTCCTACGTTGCTGTCACTTACAGTAAGTAGTAGAAATCTGACATTACTGACAGATTTTGAACTAGCCCATCTTCTCATAGGGGGGTTCACGGGTTTTTCTTTATTTTTAAAAGCATTTAGTGAATGGCAGTTGCTCCGTCCAACTGCCAAAATAGTGTGCAGCGAGCTGGGAGTCTGGTCAGCATCTTTGTATTAATCATTTTCAGGGAACGTCTTTATAAAGAATAAAGGCTATGCTGAGAATCCCCCATAAAGAGATGGACCAGCCCAAAACCTGTCAGTAATGTCAGATTTCTACTACCTACTCTAAGAGACAGCAACATAGGAGAAAAGTAATTTATGGCTCATTGTACTCAGGAAGAAATGGACTTTTTATTTGTATGTGTTTTAAATTTTAAGATTTTTGCGATAGTTCCTCTTTAAGCACCACAGCACTGCTCCCTCGCTAACTCAGGAGATGCGAGCGCACCAGCTGAACATTTAATGCCATCCTCTGCCGCTGCATCTGGGGGTCTCCTTTAACAAGGAGACCCCCAGAGCTCCCTGTCAGACCGTCCGCACATCGCCCAAGCCCCCCGTACCTGAGACAGATACCCCATCCAATTTACCATTATCGCCGCTGAACATCCGCTGCTCCTTGCCGCAAGTTCCATTGTTGTAGTTGTTGCAGAGCCCCGGCATAGCATCCCCAGGGCTCCCCAAAAGATGCTTTCATGGGGATCTGTGAGAGTTACAACGACGGGGCTTGCACCAAGGAGCAGCGGATGTTCAGCAGAGATGCTTGTAAATTGGCCGGGAGTGCCTGCCCCAGCTACCGGAAGCTTCGGACAGCCCAATGAAGAGTTTATTGAAGGAGACCACCAGATGCAGAGCCACAACACATGTGTTAGCTGGTTTAGACCTGCATAGCTTCCCCGCATGAATTGAATAGGGTGGTGCAGATCATTCCCTTCTATGCGCAACCATCATAAATACACAAAAAATAACATAGAAACAATAACCAACTTAGAAATAACCTCCATTAATTAAACTCAGTCCAAGCACATTAAATGTGGGCTAGTTCTATAGTGTGTCATACTCACATTACCTCGCTTTTGCAATGGGGCCTGCTCCTCTCCGGGCACGTGTGCGTCGCTAGTTGCAGTATAATGTCTAGGGTGGTGTTCACATCTGTTCTGTGTGGTCTGGGGTATTGCGCACCCAATCACGAGGATCGGTGTTTACGCTCGCATCGGTGTGGCGTATGGCGCTTATGCACCAAAGCATCCTTTGCAAAGAATAAAAGGCCAGCTCTGCCCAGTAACAAGTGCTGTTCGTTCTGACAACTAAGTGTTGGTTTCTGTGTGCCTTGTATTTGGCCAGCCCTGCTTCTGCTGATACTCCCATTGTGATCTGGCATGCCTGAACTACTCTTGATCACTCTGCTCTGGTTTGACCTCAACGTGTGACCTCGATTACGCTGCCTGCTGCCTGCTCTTGGTGTGGATACGGTATATGAGAGAAAACACAGAGAGCCCAATATAATGCAGTATGTACGGGATGAATGTGGGTAATGAGAGGCAAGTATGTAAAGTTATACTCACAAACATGGGTTACCACTAAGCCAACCACTGTTGATGCAGAGGCGCTAGGCTGAGTCATAGACACTTGTTGCTGTATGCTCCATCCCCATTGCCTGATGAAGCGGGGCCACACCTGTGAAACGCGTTGCTTTGACCCCTTGGAGTGTATATATAATTAAATTTGCTTGTTGATATATCAACCTGTGTTTGCTTCTGCTTGGAGGAGGTAAGTCCACCATTGCATCCCCCATTTTTTAAACGTTTTAGTTACTTTTATTGTTTTGGAGCCTCTGTTCATTTCCACATGGATACTGTATATGTCTATCTGCTGCCTGCCCTGATTTCTGGCCAGGATTAGGTTTCTGTCTGCTGCGTGCCCTGATTTCTGGCCTGGACACAGTCTATGGAGCACAACTGAACAATATATACTTGGACAGACGGCTGATGAATGGAGTTGCCTGGGAGGACAGCAAGGGGGACCACGGCCTGCATGGGGCTGGAGTAAGCCCTAGGTACGTATAAAAACTGCTACATACTGTAGAAAGTCTCAGGTTTCTTTTAAGGCTAATCTCACAGCTCACAGCTTTTTCTGCTGATTGTTTGGGCATGGGGCATGTGTGTGTGTGTGTGTGTATGTGTGTGTGTGTGTGTGTGTGTGTGTGTGTGTGTGGGGGGGGGGGGGGGGGGGGGGGGGGGGGTCAGTATGTCTGTCCAGTATGAGGCCCAGAAATTTCTGATGGCGGCCCTGCATATTAACAAAGACAATAGTAAAAGTGGAACAGCAACCAGTGGGGAGATGACGTGTGCTCAGCAGAGAGGACCCTGTAACCCTCCAGGGTCATAGACAGGAAACGAAGGAGTCTGCAGCACCACGTCTGTAGTTAAAGCTCTGTATTGAATGAAAGCAATGAGGATGCTATGCACAGCTGCTGTACATAACATTTTCATTGCTTTAATTCAATAAAGACCTTTAAGAGCTTTAACTACAGACGTGGCGTTGCGGACTCCTTTGTTTCCTATTAGCAAAGACAGGCACACATGCAACAGCGCGTCGTCAGAACGCATGCAGCAGTGCGTTGTCAGAATGCAGCACATAAGTGTGCCTTTAACAGTGTGGTCTATGCACCGCCTGATGTCCCTGCTGATGTGTGCAATGCTAGGGACAGTGCATACCTGACCGCTGCACTGCACCTGTATAAACTAACAACATGTAGAAAATCTGTACATGAACTTATGACCTGCCACACATACATGCACATGCTTTAGTACAAGAAATCATACTTGACAGGATAGCTAATTTGTCAGCCCTTTAAGGGGTGACCAAACAGCACCATAAGCCCCCTTATATCCCTACGTTCAATTTTTGAATGCATAGAGGTGAAAAAGAGCCTCTTTTCCTTCACACTGGGACAAGCGCAGTTTGCAAAGGGGGATGTTTCATTGCGCCACTTTGAAAGGCAGTCCCAGTGTTAATTGCTATGTGGGTTGGTCTTGGCCAGGGAAGCAGTGCCCCACGCTTATGGAGCAAGAAAAAGGCTGGGGACTGCACTGTTCTTTTTTTTTTCTTTTTAGAAACTGTGCATGCGTTTGCAAATTGACTTTACACAAACCCTGATCACTGGCAATCACACTATATGGCTGCATGAATGATCTGAGTGGCATGCACACAAGATAATGGAATATCCTTTGATAATTAGGGAAGTGTGTATCGGTATACACATGCATCTTTTCCCTGTTCATTTAGTTTAGGTCTTTGATGTTCAGAAAACAGCAGAGGACCATGATCTCTGCATTTCCCAAACTGCTCACATCTGGGGACGATACGATCACTTCCAGTCTGACAATTGCAACAGTACTAAGTTAAGGGTTGCAAATTATTATCCATTTGTTTAAAAACATTCAGGCCTTTAGTGTTTCTAGTCACTACACTAACAGTTAAATAAGTCAAATTACAAATTCATTTATAGTTCTATATTTTTTTCTAATATTTTTTTTAGCAGCTTTAATGAACTAGTGTGTGCTAGCAGTAAAATTTAACATTAATGCTTATTACATTTTTGAGGTTCAGCTTGTGATATTATAAATTATCTATGTAGATACATCTGAATAATTTATTCATAGTACAGTGAATAGACGTTTTAATTATAATGTTGAATTCACAAGCAAAGAGATTTGATTAAAGTGAATTTCGGATTTTATAATATTCTGTAGTTTATTTTATCTTGGTTAACTTTTTTTAACAATAGAAATGATTCCCGACCCTATGGTAGCACGCGTTTTCCAGGTAATGTAATGCGCATTACATGAGCAACGTGAGCATTACCCATGTACTGTAAGTTATACTGATTGTGCAATGTGCCCTACTCTAGTGGAATAAGTACCAGTGAAGTTGCCGTGCACTGTCTGTGTATGCTATTTTTACCATAGGATAATGAATCAACCTTGCTGCTTACTAGTTAACGTCACACTTTAAAAAAAATAAGATTTACATTTAAAGTTTAAATTCAATATTCAATATTCCATCCTCTAGGTAGTGGGCAGGAAATGCTTTACAACTCTTGTATAGAGTACCCAGATTTTGCCTTTTACCTGGAGACTACTTGTTTGATTTATTTCCCTTGTACAGTAATCAACTCTTTTCTTTTCCTAACATATTCTTAGTTGTCTTAATTCCATGGTCTGTCCACTCTTCCAATTGTGATCACATGCAAATCTCTACAGTGTCTTAAGCTGGCCACTAACGGTCCAATTTCTAGCGAAAAATCGTTCGAGCGATCAGAAATTCTGATCGGATTGGTTGTAAATAATCTCCATTGGTGGACACAATCGATTATGAACGAGTGAAAAAAATGTCGCCCGAACGATTTTTCGTCCGATCAAAATTTCTGATCGCTCGAACGATTTTTCGCTAGAAATTGGACCGTTAGTGGCCTGCTTTAGGGTTATGGGCAAGTATACTATAGTTTCATTTAATGGCAAAGGTTTAATAGCAGTAATAAAAGATCTCAAATTCTGTTACATCTACATAGGTCATGGCAGGGGCGTAGCAATAGGGGTTGCAGAGGGCCCTCCCTCAACTACAGTATTAGCTCTCTATTGGTCCTGTGCTCATAGTAATCACTTCTATAGATACTTTGAATAGTGGTAATCATTAACAAATCGTTCCCTATCCCCTTCTTGCACCTCTGACACTGTAGTCGCCATTGCCCGTTTTTTTTGCGCCGTATCAATTGTTATGTATAGAGTGCTTGGGGGGCCCCATTGCAAAACTTGCATCCGGCTCAGAACTCCAATCCAGAACTCCTTAGCTACGCCACTGGGTCATGGATATATATTGGTATGCTCCAGTAGACACATTTTAAGTTCTGTTCTGTTCCCTTTTAATGTAGACTTAACACAACTTGTTTTATACTACTAAACTTAAAGGAAGTATTTTGTAGTATATACAGGCGCTGATCCAAACTTTATCTCATGTGTATGTTCCACCAGCTGCTCAGGATAAACCACATCCACAATCGGTTCCAAGAAAAATGCATACAAATCCACAGCGCTTGGTACTCAAATCGGCATCTGCAGTAACCCCACAGTGCTCAAAAGCATATTTCCACAGTGACCATCACCAGAAATAAATTGAGAAAGTTCACTTCTCCATCCAAGAATCACATAAACATTTATTAGAAGCTGAATCTACATCACATATACAATGACTTACTTCCAGGGTCCTTTTGACAGGGACCCTTTGTAGTTAAAAGCTTATAGTGTAACCCAGTACACATTTAAAATCCAAAAAACGATCTCATATAAGTTGCCCAGTCTCCAGGCAACTTATATGAGATCGTTTTTTGGATTTTAAACGTGTACTGGGTTACACTATAAGCTTTTAACTACTAAGGGTCCCTGTCAAAAGGACCCTGGAAGTAAGTCATTGTATATGTGATATAGATTCAGCTTCTTATAAATGTTTATGTGATTCTTGGATGGAGAAGTGAACTTTCTCAATTTATTTCTGGTGATGGTCACTGTGGAAATATGCTTTTGAGCACTGTGGGGTTACTGCAGATGCCGATTTGAGTACCAAGCGCTGTGGATTTGTATGCATTAAACTTAAAGGACAACTGTAGGGAGGCTGCCATATTTTTTTCCTTTTTGTGCAATACCAGTTGCCTGGCTGTCCTGCTGACCCTCTGCCTCTAATATTTTTAGCCATAGACCCTGAAAAAGCATGCAGAAGATCAGATCTTTCCACCATTAATGTCGGAACTGACAAGATTAGCTGCATGCTTGTTTCTGGTGTTATTCAGACACTACTGCATCCAAATAGATCAGCAGGGCTGCCAGGCAACTGGTATTGCTTAAGGGGGAATAAATATGGCAGCTTCTATATACCACTCGCTACAGTTGTCCTTTAACCACTTGCCGACCGCTCCCACTACCTATGGGTGTCGGCAAAGTGGCACCCCCAGGACTGCTTAACGCCGATCGGCGGCGGCACCTGGGGGACTAATTAGCCGGGTATAGCACATATAGATGCGCGTGCATCCGCCTGCATTAGGCTCCGCCCACCCACAACGTCAACCTGCCGGCCAATTAGCAGCGCCGGCGGGTTGTTAACCCCCGATCTGCCGCATACAAAGCGTATAATACGCTTTGTAATGTATACAAAGCGTATTATACAGGCTGCCTCCTCCCCTGATGGTCTCAGTGATCGAGGGACCACCAGGGGAGGTTGCAGCTGTGACTGTAGTAACACACAAACACTGATCCTGTCCCTCCTGCCCCCTGATCGCCCACAGAACCCCTCAGACCCCTGCCCGATCACCCCCTCAGGCCAATGTTTGCACCCAATCACCCCTCTAATCACCCATCAATCACCCCCTGTCACTATCTCTCAACACTATAATTTATATTAAGTCCTAAACTGCCCCCTGGGGGCTCCTGATCACCCCCCCACACACCCTCAGATCCTCCCCAGACCCCTCCCCCTGTGTACTGTATACATCTATTCTACCCTGTAATCACCCACTGATCACCTGTCAATCACCCATCAATCACCCCCTATCACTGCCACCCATCAGATCAGACCCTAACCTGCCCCTTGCGGGCACCTGATCACCCGCCCACATCCTCAGATCGCCCACAGACCCGGCCTCAGATCACCTCCCAAGTACATTGTTTACATCTGTTCTCCCCTCTAATCACCCATCAATCACCCCCTGTCACTGCTACCCATCAGATGAGACCCTAATCTGTCCCTTGCGGGCACCCAATTACCCGCCCACACCCTCAGATTGCCCTCAGACCCCCTCCCCCGATCACCTCGCCAATGCATTGCTTGCATCTATTCTCCCCTCTAATCACACCCTGATCACCTATCAATAACCCCGTCACCCCCTGTCACTGCTACCCATCAGATCAGGCCCTAATCTGCCCCTTGCGGGTACCCAATTACCCGCCCACACCCTCAGACCCCCCCCCCCCTGATCACCTCCCCAGTGCATTGCTTGCATCTATTCCCCCCTCTAATCACACCCTGAGACACCCATCAATCACCTCCTGTCACCCCCTAGCACACCTACCCAGATCAGGCCCTAATTTGCCCCATGTGGGCTCCTGATCACTCGGCCAGACCCTCAGATCCCCCTCAAACCCCCTTCCGATCACCTCCCCAGTGCATTGATTGCATTCATTCTCCCCTCTAATCACCCCCTGAGACACCCATCAATCACCTCCTGTCACCCCCTAGCACTCCTATTCATCAGATCAGGCCCTAATCTGCCCCCTGCGGGCTTCTGATCACCCAGCCAAACCCTCACCCGCCCCACTGTAGTGACAGAATTTTTTTTTCTGATCACTGCTGGTCTCTATGACTTAATTGTGGTTGAGACCAACCGTTATGCCACACAATACGCAACCGCAAATCCAAGAAGCTACCATGCCCAGCCTTTTCAGTGGAAACCACTCCAAGTTTCCGAACGTAACATTTTTTGGGGCCTTCTCCTTAACATGGGTCTAGTCAAAAATAATGTATTGCAGTCTTATTGGTCTACACACCCAATACATGCTGCTGCCATGTCCAGGTCACGATTTGAGAACATCCTGCACTTCAGTGCCAATACAACCTGTCATCTAAGAGGCCACCCTGCTTATGACCGGTTCCACAGAATTCGGCCTCTCATAGACCACCTGTCATCAAAATTTGCAGATGCTTATACCCCTGAACAGTCATTTTGAGGCATTTGGTTTCCAGACTACTCCTCACAGTTTTGGGCCCCTAAAATGCCAGGGCAGTATATGAACCCCACAAGAAAACCCATTTTAGAAAGAAGATACCCCAAGGTATTCCGTTAGGTGTATGATGAGTTCATAGAAGATTTTATTTTTTTGTCACAAGTTGGTGGAAAATTACACTAAAACGAAAAAAACAAAACAAAAATCAATTTCCACTAACTTGTGACAAAAAATAAAATCTTCTATGAACTTACCATACTCCTAACAGAATACCTTGGGGTGTTGTCTTTCTAAAATGGGGTCACTTGTGGGGTTCCTAAACTGCCCTGGCATTTTAGGGGCCCTAAACCGTGAGGAGTAGTATAGAAACTAAATGCCTCAAAATGACCTGTAAAATCCTAAAGGTACTCATAGGACTTTGGGCCCCTTAGCGCACCTTGGCTGCAAAAAAGTGTCACACATGTGCTATCGCCGTACTCTGGAGAAGTAGTATAAACTGTTTTGGGGTGTTTTTTTACACATACCCATGCTGGGTGGGAGAAATATCTCTGTAAATGGACAATTGTGTGTAAAAAATCAAAAAAATCTCATTTACAGAGATATTTCTCCCACCCAGCATGGGTATGTGTAAAAATACACCCCAAAACACATTATACTACTTTTCCTGAGTACGGCGATACCACGTGTGACATTTTTTTGCAGCCTAGGTGCACTAAAGGGCCCAAAGTCCTATTAGCACCTTTAGGCTTTACAGGGGTGCTTACAATTTAGCACCCCCCAAAATGCCAGAACAGTAAACACACCCCACAAATGACCCCATTTTGGAAAGTAGACACCTCAAAGTATTTAGAGAGGGACATGGTGAGTCCGTGGCAGATATAATTTTTTTTTGTCACAAGTTAGCAGTTTTTTTTTGTCACAAAGTGTCGTATTCCGCTAACTTGTGACAAAAAATAAAATCTTCTATGAACTCACCATGCCTCTTAGTGAATACTTTGGGATGTCTTCTTTCCAAAATGGGGTCATTTGGGGAGAATTTATACTATCCTGGAATTCAAGCACCTCATGAAACATGACAGGTGCTCAGAAAAGTCAGAGATGCTTCAAAATGGGAAAATTCACTTTTTGCACCATAGTTTGTAAACGCTATGGGCTTGATTCACAAAGCGGTGCTAACCTACTTAGCACGTCTAAAGTCTTTAGACGCGCTAACCAGGGTGCTAAGTAGGTTAGCACCGGAATCCTCAATCAGATCGCGCGCTAACTTTGCGCGCGCAAAGTTTTATGCGCGCAAAGTTTTACGCGTGCTAAGTCCCATAGGCTTTCATGGGCACTTCGCGCGGAGCGCCCTGCGCTCTGTGCAGTACGCGCGTAAAGTTTTATGCGCATAAAGTTTTGCGCGCGTAAAGTTTTATGCGCGAAAAGCTTGTTTAGACGTGCTAAGGGGGTTTTCACAGGCGTGCTAACAGTTAGCACCGCTTTGTGAATCAAGCCCTATAACTTTTACCCAAAACAATAAATATACACTTATTGGATTTTTTTTTATCAAAGACATGTAGCACAATAAATGTGGACAAAAATGTATATAGAAATTTTACTTTATTTGAAAAATGTCAGCACAGAAACTTAAAAAACATTTTTTTTGACAAAATTAATGTCTTTTTTGATGAATATAATAAAAGCTAAAAATCGCAGCAGCTATCAAATAGCACCAAAAGAAAGCTGTATTAGTGACAAGAAAAGGAGGTAAAATTCGTTTAGGTGGTAGGTTGTATGACCGAGCAATAAACCGTTAAAGCTGCAGTGGTCTGAATGGGAAAAAAAGTGTCTGGTCCTTAATTAAAGAGAATCTGTACTCTAATATTCTTACACTAAAAAGCATACCATTCTATTCCTTATTTTCTCCTGTGCCCCTCTGTGCTGTTTCTGCCACTCTCTGCTGCAATCCTGGCTTGTAATTAACAGTTTTAGGCAATGTTTACAAACAAACTAACCAGCTTCTAATAGGCTCAGCTAAGCATAGTGTGTGAGTATGCAGGGGGCCTGCAGAGGGTGTGTATCGCTTCTACCAATCACAAGCAGCCCTGCACATTCCACACAATCAAAGCCTTAGCCCGACAAACAGGACAGAGGAAAGATACATTGATTTATTACAGAGACAGTGTAATTAGGAAGAGCTGCAGTAAGCCCCAGCACATTAGAACAGACATAGGAACTCATAGGATAGAAGAACTAAGGCTGAAAAAATTGTTACAGAGTCTCTTTAAGGGGTTTTAAGACTGCGGTCCTTAAGGGGTTTTAAGACTGCAGTCCTTAAAGTGACTCTGTAACAAAAATTACAACGTTTTTTCTACCATCCTACAAGTTCCTAAACCTATTCTAATCTGTTCTGGCTCACTGCAGCACTTTGTACTATCACGGTCTCTGTAATAAATCAATGTATCTTTCCCCTGTCAGACTTGTCGGCCTGTGTCTGGAAGGCTGCCAACTCTTCCGTGCTGGTCTGTTCCTCTATGCACACTCCAGTGTGTGTTTTATTTACATAAGTCAGCAGCTTCTCTGCTATCTTATCAGTGATAGAAGAGAGCTGGATAAAAACCCTCCTCTGTGAAAGTAGCTGGCTGACACATACTGGGGAATTACAAACACAGGCACAGGCAGAGCTGTCTGCAGGAAGCCTGTAATGTTCAGTGCATGAGAGAAGAAGGGGACAGAAGGTAAACACACAAATGATCTTTTGAGATTCAAAAGGAATGCTGTATACAGCCTGCTTGTGTATGGATGTATTTTCTATGTGTGGACATACTGTACATCAACCTACTTCCTGTTTTGGTGGCCATTTTGTTTGTTTATAAACAAACTTTTTAAAACTGTTTTTGACTACTTTTAATGCGGCGGGGAGCGGCGAAATTGTGACAGAGGGTAATAGGAGATGTCCCCTAACGCACTAATATGTTTACTTTTTGTGCGATTTTAACAATACAGATTCTCTTTAAGTGGTTAGGAAAGCACCACAGAGCAAAACCTTGCTCCCCATCGCTAGGGACATGGGAGCATTGCTCAGGCTTTCACCTGAGTAGTGCCCCTAATTACCTACGCGATACGGCGTGATGCGACGGGGGGGGGGGGAATTATGGATAGTGTGCTGCAGTTTTCTGCAGCATGCATCCGAGTCCCCATAGCCGCCGACAGGAAGCCGCAAGACGCCGCATCCGGTTGTACGGAAGACAACCAGAAGTACTTGCGGAGGAATGCGAGGTGATGCGGCGATCGCCTCGCATCCTAAACATCAGTGGAAATGGGCCCTAAATGAATCAGTAACTGAGTGACTGCACAGAAAACATCTGTGTCTGGAATGGGGCTTAGATGGAGGACCCTTATACATGGTCAGGGGCCCACACATTGGCCCCATGCTGCCCCACAGACTGACATTGCTGCAGACTGCAATCTCCTCAGAGAAAACAGAGCTCATGCAGCACATGGACATAGTGTAGAGCAGCACAGTGGCGTAGTGGTTAGTGCTTTCGCCTTGCAGCACTGGGTCTCCGGTTCGAATCCCTGCCAAGTCAACATTAGCAAGGAGTTTGTATGTTCTCCCCATGTCTGTGTGCGTTTCAGTTTCCTCCCACATCCCAAAAACATACAGATAAGTTAATTGACTTCCCCCTAAAAATTGACCCTAGACCACAGAACATACACTACATGATATAGACATAGTCATATGACTATGGTAGGGACTAGATTATGAGCTCCTCCGAGGGATAGTTAGTGACAAGACAATATATACTCTGTACAGCGTTGCATAAGATGTTGGCGCTATAAAAAAACTAAATAATAACAATAATAATTTCAACTTAAAATTTAAAAACCAACAGAAGGGCTTGTGGTGAGCATTAGGGATAGTCGGAAATGTCAATTTCCGATTCCGCAGAAATTCTGATTTCTACCAATGCTGATTACCGATTTTGCGGATTTCCGAGTAGTTTTTTTGGGGGTAATTTTTTGCATTCTCTGATTGGTCCAATGCTTCCGAGTTCTGTGATTGGGCTAAAATTACCGAGTTGTGGTAATGCAGTATTTCTACAGAAATCCGATTTCTGGGTTCCGATTTCCGAGTAGTGTTTCTTGGCAATTTTTTGCATTCTCTAATTGGCCAAATACTTCTGAGTTGTTTCTGCATTCTCTGATTGGTCCATTGATTTTGAGTTCTGTAATTGGGCTAAAATTACCGAATTGCAGTAATGCAGTATTTCTGCAGAAATACGATTTTCAAGTTCCATTTCCCAATTTCCTCTCGGAAAATTAAATTCCGTGAAATCCGAATGAGCATCCCTAGTGAGCATACAGCACAGCTCTGCCTGTATCAATTGTCATTGCAGCTATTTTCTACAGCATAGTAGGTGTATGGTCTGATTCTGTCAGAACTTAAGACAGACCACGGCTGCCTAGATCTGCCAGTCCTAGCTCCCAAAGACTAACATGAAGCTGCCTGGGTGTACAAGTGTAAACACAACATTTGTCTAGCAGAACTAGGACCTGCTGAATGTAAGCAGCAACAATGCGTTCCTTATTCTTGGTTGAATGACAGGTGCTCTGGAGGTAAGCAGGCTGCACACCCATTGCAAGATCGAAAATAACTGTTCTAACAAATAAAATGTATGTACCTACAGCACATGCCATGCTAACTTCTTTAGAAGGGTTTCAAGTCTGTTCTTGCCTTCTTGCAGTGTGAGCAGCAGGATAATCCAATCAGCACAGCAGCAGCCACAGAGCCTGCAACAGACTAAAGCCCCGTTCAGACTGTCAGCGTTTGCAGAACGCATAGAAATTCAAAGAAACGCAATTATAAAAACGTTTTTTTGCATTCAAATGCGTTTTCAAATGCGTACGTCACACAGGAAACAGAAAAGAATTATGGGAAACGCAGAGGGAAACGTGCGCTCCAAATGCAATACTACGCGTTTTTGATACGCGTCCATAGACTATAAATGGCGCACGTTTCTGTGCACTGCATGCAGCAATGCGGACGAGAAACGTATGCATCTCATACGGATACATGTGATCCAGCCCATTGAAAAACACTACTAGCCGTTTCTATTCGGAAACTCGGCCCGTATGCATTCTCTAAAAACGGCTAGGAACGCTCATAGTCTGAATGGAGCTTTACTCACGGTTGTTTAAGTTTCATATAACACAAAAAGATAACATCTGACAATTATTATTATCATTATTTATATTGCACCGTCAACTTCCGCAGGGCTGTATTGTCTTTGTCACTTAACTGTCTCTTAAAGGTGCTCACAATCTATTCCCTACCATAGTCATATGTCTATATGTATTGTGTATGCCTGTATGTACTGTGTAGTGTATGTATCGTAGTCTAGGGCTAATTCACGGGGAAGCTAATTAACTTACAGTGGGTTGCAAAAGTATTCGGCCCCCTTGAAGTTTTCCACATTTTGTCACATTACTGCCACAAACATGAATCAATTTTATTGGAATTCCACATGAAAGACCAACACAAAGTGATGTACACGTGAGAAGTGGAACGAAAATCATACATGATTCCAAACATTTTTTACATATAAATAACTGCAAAGTGGGGTGTGCATAATTATTCGGCAACCTTTGATCTGAGTGCAGTCAGTTGCCTATAGACATTGCCTGATGAGTGCTAATGACTAAATAGAGTGCACCTGTGTGTAATCTAATGTCAGTACAAATACAGCTGCTCTGTGAGGGCCTCAGAAGTTGTCTAAGAGAATATTGGGAGCAACAACACCGTGAAGTCCAAAGAACACACAAGACAGGTCCAAGACAGGTCAGGGATCAAGTTATTGAGAAATTTAAAGCAGGCTTAGGCTACAAAAAGATTTCCAAAGCCTTGAACATCCCACGGAGCACTGTTCAAGTGATCATTCAGAAATGGATGGAGTATGGCATAACTGTAAACCTACCAAGACAAGGCCATCCACCTAAACTCACAGGCCGAATAATTAGAGCGCTGATCAGAAATGCAGTCAAGAGGCCCATGGTGACTCTGGACGAGCTGCAGAGATCTACAGCTCAGGTGGGAGACTCTGTCCATAGGACAACTATTAGTCATGCACTGTACAAAGTTGGCCTTTATGGAAGAGTGGCAAGAAGAAAGGCATTGTTAACAGAAAGCATAAGAAGTCCCGTTTGCAGTTTGCCACAAGCCATGTGGGGGACACAGCAACCATGTGGAAAAAGGTGCTCTGGTCAGATGAGACCAAAATAGAACTTTTTGGCCAAAATACAAAACGCTATGTGTGGCAGAAAACTAACACTGCACATCACTCTGAACACACCATCCCCACTGTCAAATATGGTGGTGGCAGCATGATGCTCGGGGGGTGCATCTCTTCAGTGGGGACAGGGAAGCTGGTCAGAGTTGATGGGAAGATGGATGGAGCCAAATACAGGGCAAACTTGGAAGAAAACCTCTTGGAGACTGCAAAAGACTTGAGACTGGGGCGGAGGTTCACCTTCCAGCAGGACAATGACCCTAAACATAAAGCCAGGGCAACAATGGATTGGTTTAAAACAAAACATATCCATGTGTTAGAATGGCCCAGTCAAAGTCCAGATCTAAATCCAATCGAGAATCTGTGGCAAGATCTGAAAACTGCTGTTCACAAATGCTGTCCATCTAATCTGACTGAGCTGGAGCTGTTTTGCAAAGAAGAATGGGCAAGGATTTCAGTCTCTAGATGTGCAAAGCTGGTAGAGACATACCCTAAAAGACTGGCAGCTGTAATTGCAGCAAAAAGTGGTTGTACAAAGTATTGACTCAGGCGGCCGAATAATTACGCACACCCCACTTTGCAGTTATTTATTTGTAAAAAATGTTTGGAATGATGTATGATTTTGGATCCACTTCTCACATGTACACCACTTTGTATTGGTCTTTCATGTGGAATTCCAATAAAATTGATGCATGTTTGTGGCAGTAATGTGACAAAATGTGGAAAACTTCAAGGGGGCCAAATACTTTTGCAACCCACTGTATTTGTATTTTTTGGGGGGATGTGGAAGGAAACCGGAGTGCCCGGAGCAAACCCACACAGACACAGGGAGTACATACAAACTCAACAACAGATGTTGACCTGGCTGGGATTCGAACCAGGGACCCAGCGCTGTAAGACGAGAGCATTAACCACTACGCGCTGCCCCTGAGAACTCACATTACTAATCCATTCGATTATTTTTTAGAAATGCGCCTGGAAATGGGCTTCAATTGCTGTCATATTTCTATTCTATTTATAAGCTTTCCTGAATGATTTTATACAGCATGTGTCGTTAGAAATCTGGCTTGAATTATAGTCATCATTTTTCCAATGACGTCTCTCTATTTAAAGTTTTGTCTTGTTAACAAGTTCCTAAGGCCAGTAGACAAGGAAGTTCATGTCAGCCGACTTTAGGGTGTCTGTAAAATCTTTCTAAGTAAAAGAATTTGTGACCTTGTCTTAAGGGTACCAGATCACAAGTTTTATTCACTGCTCTCAAGCCTGCCTGAGATTTCTTTCTGTTAGCATTTATGAATGCTTAGGGGGTGATACAGTAATATAGAAAAAAAAAAAAGTTATGCAGCTAAAAAGCTATGATTGCCTTAAACATCCAATCAGAAGCAAATATTGTTTTTTTTTTTTTTTTTAACAATTCAGGCTGTATGTGAGAAACTGTTTGAAGTGGACACTGCTTCAATTCACGTCTCTTCACTGCAATTTTCCATGGACATTGTGTTATTTGGAGGTATTTTCCAGTCTTTATCAATCTATCAGTCATACAAACCACATTCTAGAGCCTAGATGGTTCAAATCAAATTAACCTTTCAGAATGGGTTTGCTGGATTAAATATAAATCAGAAATTGCTACAAAAGACTCTAAATTATGTATAAAATGAATCTGTCACAAAGCAAACCACCTAACTGATAAGGCCCACTAGGAGGAAATACATTTGCTTCCTGTTTGAAAAGTAATTCTATTTTTATGAATAAGTTGATATAAAATACATGAATGCTGCTTGTGCCATTTTGTAATTGTAATGTATTTAAAAAATAACCTTTCCCTTTCTATTTGCAGTTAACTATGAAATTCTAAAACTGAAATAATGTTTGCTATAATCATTACATTTACAGCTAATCTCAAACAAAAAATGTAGCTTGTATTTTAACAGCACCCAGTCACTAGTTTAAATTTAGGTTATTTTGAACTAGTTACAGTAAATTAAAAGAGGTGACATCATTAGTTTTGTTTGAACTTAATCTATGTCTCCAGTAAGCTGCTATATAATTCATTGACAGTGAGCTCTGAGATGACTCCATGCAACTGCTACATTGAAGTCAATGAAGCATAGCTTGCTGAGTCAACACAGATCCCAGTGCTATTATATTTTATAGGCGTTCACTGCAGGCATGGATTAAATTAAAAACAGGTGGCTAAGTAAGCCACCTCTTCTTTATTTATACAAACCACAAAGTTATTCAAAAATACTCTCGCTGACAACTGAAATCAGATAAAACAGTGAAATCAACAGAGCTATGCTTAGTCTGTAAAAAAAAGGCCATTAAAAGGCATTTTTTTAAAGACAAAATCTACTGAAAATACTATAATGAATAAAATTACTTATTTTTTGCAATATTACTTTATACATGAGTTATTTGCCCTGGTAAGAAGCATCTCTTGCTTTTACAGAATGCTCTGGGAGGAGAACTCTGCATATCAACACAGCCTAGGCTGTGACATCACATGGAGGACAGGGCTACATACTAATGTACAGCAATATATAGATATACTAGTAGACCTAAGCCCATTTAAAAACAGGCTCTAGGTCTGTGTCAGAACCCTCCCTTCCCCTGTGACTGCCGCCACTGCCGCACAGTCAGCGTGCATGCGTGCACCCTCCGCGCGCGCACACACACACACACACACACACACACGCCTGGTCTGCCCCCTGCCCCTCCTGCTCCCTGTCCCAAAGCTGTCCGTGCAGCACATGCGCAGTGGTGCAAAGCACAGACACACACACACATATATATATATATGCCAACATGTGCCTGGGTGCCTTTGCCTTAATTCTAGGAACTATGCAGAGCCAGTGGAATTGTGGAAATGTTTTGTCCCTTAGCTATAGTATCAAGCTTATCTAAGCATGCTAATAACAGAAAGCTTCCTATGTCAGATAACATAAGGACACTATGACCAGGAGAAGTTAATTGAATAACCCCCTTAGCACTTTGAAGAGTTTACACAGTGATTCAAAAGTGTTATCTAGGTGATGTTTGTTGTTAGAGGGACAGAAATCTCTGACTATAGGGATGGAAAATTATCACTGAGCTGGCTTGAAAAAAAAAAGGAAAAGGCAGAACTGATGTGACTTTTGGCACCACAGAGAAACAGTAGAGATGGAAACCAGCAGAAACATTATTTTACTTTTTCATAAAAAAAATCTGACAGTGAACACTAAAAACAACAGGATAGGAAGGCTAAATAAGTAATTTCTCATTGGATGATTTTTACTTTATTTCTTCGATTAATGTGGAGTTTCATCCCACTTTAAGCATTCTGTTTCTATTTCCTGCTAATGCTGTATAACAATAAATAGTAAATCAAACAGACCGATATTAATTCTGATCAGTCTAGCTTCAGATCAATATTCAATTACAATTGTGAAATGTCATATAACAAACAACCTTTTCATTATCAGTGTTGGTGAACAAATCGGCTTTATGCTTATCTAAGGACCGAAAAACTAGTCATATTGACCATATAAATGTTACGTGTCATTTCTGCTGGCTGCTCTAAATACAATTTTGCTTTCTTAAAACAGAAGGTATCTGCAAAAAAATGAGGCTTCACAAAAGTTATAATTATTAATTGGATTTATATAGCTCTAACATATCATGCAGCACTATGCAATAAATAAGTTTACAGCCATTGATAATAAGGGTGACAGTCAACACACAACAGACAATAAGCAATAAGGTACACAACGCCAGATCATACACTGGAGTAATAGTCTCAGTAATTAAGGTTCACATTATTCTGTGAGCACAGTGCACAGATACACAAGGATAAAGGGCCCTGCCAAAGGCTTACAATCTAAAGGGATGGGGTGGTGACATGATAGGAGGGGGCTGAGTGAAAATTACCTTGGTGTGATGTTGAATTGTGGAGAATTGCTGGTGAATTCTAGTAAATACGATTTGATTCCTTTACCCTTAAAGTGAACCTTAAGTCAGAAAAAAAAAAAAAAAAAGAGTTTTACTCACCTGGGGCTTCTACCAGCCCCCTGCAGCAGTCCTGTGCCCTCGCAGCCACTCACTAATGCTCTGGTTCCACCGCTGCCAGCTAGTTTCATTTTTGCTGACAGGCTCGACAGGACTGGCCACGCGTAGCTTTTTCCACACTCCCGACTGCAATTAGCGCTATTGCGGGCCGCAACGCGTACAAAAATACGCGTTGCCGCATATCTATGCGTTCGTAATGCGGCAACACGTTGCGGCCCTTAATAGCACTAATTGCAGTCGGGAATGCGGAAAAAGCTACGCGTGGCCAGTCCTGTCGGGCCTGTCCGCAAAAATGAAACTAGCTGGCAGCGGGGGACCAGAGGATTAGTGAGTGGCTGCGAGGGCACAGGACTGCTGCAGGGGGCTGGTAGAAGCCCCAGGTGAGTAAAACTCATTTTTTTTCCTGACTTAAGGTTCACTTTAAAATGCTACCCTTTGAACGTGAACTGACTAGAGGCCTTGTTCATATACACAGCCTGAGCAAATGTAAACAGGATGGCCTACTCAGCTGAGTGAATTAGTATATCAAGCAGTGGCTTTACAAGGCTCATGCATATCAATCCGGGTGTAAGGCTAACAGACTCTGTTAGAAGTTACAGGAAAGCCACTAAGTAATAATTATGAAGCAAGTGAATGACAGAATTACAAATCACTATGACAGTCACAATGGTTGCACAAGTGAATGCCAGAATTACAAATCACAGTTACTGGTGAAAATGAGCAAATTACAGTCTGAGCAAATGTAATCAGGATGGCCTACCCAGTTACTTCCATAATGCATCAATTCAGGTCAGTAAAAATGCAAGTCATTCCTTTATGTCCCAGACAAGCCAGGTTATAGATCCAGAGTCAGAGTCATTGGTTTACAGTATGCCTATAGCCTCATTTGCAGAACCATACAACCCAACTGGCAGATAACTATTTCAGGCTATGTTGGCCTTCATCAGATACCTTCTGGATGAACTGTAGAAGTTGCCTATGTCTCTAGAAATCCAGAGTGAAATACCTATATTCATAATAAATTCATTTAATTTACAACAACCAAGAGAAGAAATTCCTTATCTATCCCAAGGTTCGAGAAAGCCCGAAGAAAGGAAACTCCCAAATATTAGTCAAATGTATACTTAATTTTCCAATAATAATTTAATTAATTATAATAATTTATCTAATCAAAGGAACCATGGAGCATACACATGGGGTCTAACTAAATTCTTCTCTAATTAGAAACACATTTTACTGCTAACATTAGTATGGTATGGGCGTCCATCAAGATCCAGAGTACTTTCTGAAAGCTGAAAAAAGAAGTATGTCCTTTGGTTTGTGACGGCATATGATGTAAGAAGGAGGCATATTTGGTCTCTGCACCCATTCACATGCACACGCTCACAAGCCCTGAGACACTGAGGTCACTCACACAATTCCAGAAAAAGCTCTAGTCTCCAAACAATAAGGAGACACAAGGTCTGCTTAGTCTGCAAGTGGCTGGATAATGTACTGATTAAGGGCTCTGCCTCTGACACAGGAGACCAGGGTTCAAATCTTGGCTTTTCTCTTTTAGTAAGCCAGCATCTATTCAGTAAGGAGACTCCCTAAAGGAGTTCATACATTAGAAGATTATGGGCAGATTCGACCAAGAGACAAATCTATCTCTAATCGAATCTGATTAGAGATAAATTTATCTCTAATCGAATCTGCCCATACACTACAGGCCGATTCCCGTCGGATTTCAGCATGAAATCATCAGGGAATCGGCTGAGCCGCCGCGTCCGCCCTGCAATGTATAAATGTATGCAATGTGTATGCATTTATACATTACTTGTTCGGTGTCGGCCTCCACGCGGTGACCGTCCATCTCTCCGGGTAACAGCCGCATACACGCCGGCGGCGCATATCGTCTGACGTCAAATGCTATGCGCTGCCGGCATGTATGCGGAACCCAGCGAGATGGACGGAAACCGCGTGGAGGCCGACACCGGACAGGTAATGTATAAATGCATACACATTGCATACATTTATACATTGCGGCAGGGGTTTCGTCGTCTCGTTGCTAGTTCGCAATTCGGCCGACGTACCGCCGCGCACCAGACCAACCAACTTCGGCCTGAAATATTCCAGCATGCATGATCGACCGTGCGGTCAATTTCTGTGCCGAAATTGGTCGCTCTATCGGTTGTACATGCACTTGGCAGCACCAATTTTTATTCAATTCGATTATAACAATCAAATTGGATGGTCGATTGGTTGGTTGGTAAATGTATGGGCCCCTTAACACTGCTGAGCATGCCCTATTGGCAGTAGATCTGGAGCTTTGCGTTCACCATAAGAAAAGTGTGATATAAATGTTCTGTGTCTTGTCTAGCCAGATACTACAGACAAGCTGACAGTCACAATGATTACACAGAGACACATGAAAAATCAATTAATGCTGCACAGTTAATGCACACATGAAATCATTATGCACAGTAGCTTTGAACAAATCACACACACCCACTGCCTAAACATTCAAGTCATTATCACACATGTTGTAATCACTAAAGGGGGGAAAAGTTTGCACCAGTAGCTGTCACCATAACAACTGCCTATCCCACTCTTCTAAATTCTCCCAAATTTACAGGGTTCTCAGTGCTACACATGACGTCCCACATCCCACAAGAAAATTTATTTTAAATAACCCTTTAACATATCAAAGGGACTCCAAGCACCGAGTGTCAGCACACTTACCCGCCACTTGTTTTATCCAAACTCCCCCTGGTATTGCCACTATAAAATGCATGGGGCCAGATGACTTCCAACCAAAGTCGTGCTAGGACTCCTCTGGAGGAGCCTCTTGCAATGGCCATGCGTGTCACGTCCTCTTCCCGCTTCATTTAGTGATGCACTTCTCTAACAGAGAAGACAGTGATGACTCAGAAGTTATAACAGCCAAGATGGCAGCTGCGATTTTTACATTGAAATAAAATGAAACCTATTTGGTGTAGAATGGTGATTCAGGCATCAAATGAAAGAGGAGAGCACAATCTACAGAAAGGTATGCATCTTTAAGTACTTTGCAGTACTGGTCTGTCTGTTTAATGCATTGCATGTGTTCATGCTCAAATCATGTTTCTTATCCTGAACATACTTAATGGGAACCTAAACTGAGAAGGATATGGATTTTTCCTTTTAAAATAATACCAGTTCCCTGACTCTCCTGCTGTTCCTGTGTCTCTAATACTTTTAGCCACAGCCCCTGAACAAGCATGCAGATCAGGTGCTCTGACTGAAGTCAGACTGGATTAGCTACATGCTTGTTTCAGGTGTGTAATTCAGCCACTACTATAGCCAAAGAGATCAGTAGGACTGCCAGGCAACTGGAAATGTTTAAAAGGAATTAACCATATCCCTCTCAGTTTAGGTTCCCTTTAACATCATTTCCTTTTCTTCTGTCTCATCCAGCCATATCAAATAATCCTGCAGGTACCTCAGGCCTGTTACTGACTCTCGTGTGATCACTTTAGTACAGAAATTGCACTTATGAGATAGAGCATTTTGGTATTCGATGTTCTTATTTTATCAATCTTATTTGACTATTCATTCTTTGTCCTTATACAATGCGTACAAAAGTAAAGGTCACTGTTTAAAACAAGTCTTTCAACTACCTTTGATTAGAAAACTAAATTGACATAATCTCTGCCTACTGAAAATGTCTTTTGTGTAATTGATAATGTTTGGTTTCTCAGACAAGGCATCAGAAAGTAATGACTACCTTACACGAGCCTCAGGCATGGTGAAATTGTGGCTGGAGAACCTAGTACTAAGCGTCTGACAAGCCATTTACATTGTGACATACAGTAACGGTAAGGGCCCTTTTCCACTAGCAATCGCTAGCGTTCACGCTGAACGCTAGCGATTGCTGAATAGCAATTACCGGCGATTCCCCGACGTTCGCGACCGCGATTTTGCTATGCTATGCACTGCATAGCAAAATCGCGGCAAATATCGCTCCGCCGCGCGTTCGCGTTCCCGGCAAAAACGAATCGCGGTAGTGGAAATGACCTACCACGATTCCTATGTTAAAAAGCAAACCGTAGCGATTGTAAAATCGCTAGCGGTTTGCGTTTTTGCGATTCAGCCAGCGCAAACGCTGCGCTGGTGGAAAAGGGCCCTTAGGGCTTGTCTTCACTTGAGGTCTGCGGGTCAGGATGTGTTACGGATGGCACACATGTAACTATCTGTGCGTAGTGGGGGCACTGCTATGTTCGGCTACAGAGGAACACGTGACATCCAAAAAAACACTTCAAGCTGCAATTTTTTCTCTGGACACTAATGGGCAGGAAAACATGCATGAGGTGAAGACAACCAAATAATTTTCAATAGATCGCAATTTGGACTGAAACAGGGAATGAGGCAAAATGTGATCATTTGTGTTAGCAAAGCTGGGGTTAATTTTAGTCCAGAATAACACTACTGTATATGAATTAATTTCATTAAATAAAAATAAAAGCAAGAATAGTAAGACTATACAAGGCGCTCCGGACTATAAGACACACCTATGTTTAGAGAGCAAAAATAGGGGAAAGAAGCCCAGCTACACTAACTCCTACTGCCTTCCCAGCTACACGAACTACACTCCCAACTACACTAACTATGCTTCCAGCTATACTCCCAGCTACAATAAAAGCTACACTACACTCCTTACAATACCAGCTACAATGGAGGCCCCTCTTACCTATCCAGTGGCATGCTCTGTCCATACAGCGCTCAGAAATGCTGTATCGGGTGGTTACGTTCCTTTGGGGGTCAAGTGACAAGGCGTGTGCTGTCCCCAGCTCTTCCAGTGAGCAGGTCATGTGACAAGTGCTAGAGCCTTTACCAGGTGGCGACCGCGACCTCCACAGTCGCCGCATCCATCTCTGCTCTGGAGCTCACAGATGTCCGCCACTGGGAGAGAGGATTGAGGCAAGCTGCAGGGAGACTACGAGCAGCTGCAGCTCAGTTTCTCCATGCAGGAAGCAGAGGATTCGGCAGGAATTGGATAAGTAAGCTTGCGTGTGTGTGGGGGATACCGTTTATTTGGACTATAACATGCAATGACTTTTTTCCCACTATATGTGGGGAAGAAAAAGTCCAAATACAGTAAAATAAAATATGTATTTATTCACAAAATCAACACATAATAATGTGTAACATGTATTAACAAAATAATGCTAAGCATCCAGAAATCTAAAAAAGTATTCTAATATAAATGAAGAGGCTGGTTTAAAAGATTTCCAATTTTGTATAAAAAAACTCATTTAGAAAATACTAAACACTTTGAGAAAATAGTCACTGCAACATGCAAAATGGTAAATGGATCAAGAAACAAAAACATACTTAACAGTAAGTGTATTTCTGGTAATCTTCCAAGACAGCTGGCACATGTATAGAGAGTATGCTGCAGCACTGATTGAAGTTTGCTAGGCTCTTTTGGTGACTACTGAGCCCAAAAATATCAGATCCTATTTACTGTTTTATATTCAAAATGACACAATAAATCAATTGAAAATATGTATGTATGTCATAACTCTATTAATGCATCAATCTGTTTCATATAGATTTCATATAGATTTTTGCCAGATTTGATGCTTAAAGAGAATCTGTACTCTAAAATTCTTACAATACAATAAAAAGCATACCATTCTATTCATTATGTTCTCCTGGGCCCCTCTGTGCTGTTTCTGCCACTCCCTGCTGCAATCCTGGCTTGTAATTGCCAGTTTTAGGCAGTGTTTACAAACAAAAGACATGGCTGCTGATAGGCTGAGAGGAGCTCAGTCTGTGACTCATACAGAGCCTGGAGGGGGTGAGGACAGGGTGTGTATAGTTTCTATCCTATCACAAGCAGAGCAGCACATTCCTGCCTGAGTGCCTGAGCCCGACAAAGACGACAAAGGAAAGAAGATTAGATTATACTGTATAACAGAGATAATACAGCCACTGTGCAACTAGGAAAGTCTGCAGTAAGACAGACCACATTAGAACAGGTATATGAACTTATAGGATAGAAGAAACAAGGCTGAAAATTTGTTGCAGAGTCTCTTTAAGGTAAATATAATGTTTATTAAAATGTTTATGAAAAGTACTTAGTAGTATTAAAAATGTACTATTATTTAGTAGTAGAAAAAAAATAATTATTTCTCAGTTTTCCGCCATTGTAGTTTTAAAGTAAATGTGCTGTAATAGATAAAACTGTCAGGTTTTATTTGCCCCAGTTATTAACTACTTGAGGACCGCAGTGTTAAACCCCCCTAAAGACCAGGCCATTTTTCTTGAATTTGGCCACTGCAGCTTTAAGGCCTCGCTGCAGGGCCGCCTCAGCACACAAGTGCTTCCCCCCCTTTTCTCCCCACCAACAGTGCACTCTGTTGTTGGGGTCTGATCGCTCCCCCAGTGTTGTTTTTTTTTCCTGTAAATATTTATTTTTTTAATATTTTTGATTTTTTTATTTACCAAACTCGCCCTCCCCCTTCAGCCAATAGCTTCAGCCTATAACAGCAGATCACCTCTGATCCCCTGGAGGGGACAGCCGTGTCACATGGCTTTCCTCATCGCAGCGCTGTACAAGGTAATTAGACTGCGGGTTCGCCGTCTAACAGTCTTCGAGCTGCGATCGCCGCTGGGAGACTGAAGGCGGAAAGAGCTCCACCTTCCAAGCAGGTATGCGCGCGATCTTCTGCTAGCCCCATAGAAGACCGTTCACGCCAATTGCCGTGGATCGGTCCTGGCGATGCCCTGCCTGCCATGTTGTGTTTCACGTGAGTCTGATATTTCCTCCTTTCGGTATGGAGGAAGGAAGTATTGGAGTAATGAAATACAACGTGACACACAGGGCCGTGAACTTATCCTGACGCTGTCCGCACGTTCAGTGCTCAACAGCGGCAGATGGGAGTCTTTGCAGTGTTTCAAACCAGCTTTGCCAAATTCGAACAGCAACACTATTTTTTTCAATAACTTGAATTGTCTACATTTGGCATATCCTCATCTGTGAGGTGAGTTACCTTCCCTTTTAAACTGCTTTTAGTTACTTTATTTGTGGTAAAATGCTTTCATCCCAGAATTTAGTCATAACAACCCCTACAGGGACTGCATTTTTGTATTGGAGATTAGACATATGTATTGGACATTTTGTTTTTACAACTTTTCCTTGCAAATATCCCCTTTTTTAGTAGGAGAGTGACCGATTCTACTGAGATTTTACAGTCCCTACTGGTGGTCTGGTATATTCAAGTACTCTACCGTGGTTGCTGTTTCAGCAACCTGGGTGTGTGAGTACCCTTGTTTATTATACTATTATAGGTAGATCCCAGTTAATGGACGAGATAGGGACTGTAGGTTCATTCTTAACCCGAAACTGTTCTGAAGTCGGAACACTATGCCATCCGTGTCTCCTGTACCCCCTCTGTGCCCCCCTGAGCCTCTAGTGCCTCCTTCTGTGGCACTTCTGTTCCCATGTCTCCTCTGCACCACCTTTGCCCCATCCGCCACTGTGTCAACTTTGCCCCCTTATTCTCCTTCGTGCCTCCTTCTGTTCTAGTGATTATTGTAACTGGAGATGGGCCGAACCTCCGATTTTCGGTTCGCGAACTTCCGCGGAAGGTTCGGTTTGCACGAATTTTCACAAACCGCAATAGACTTCAATGGGGAGGCAAACTTGGAAAACTAGAAAAAATTATGCTGGCCACAAAACTGATGGAAAAGATGTTTCAAGGGGTCTAACACCTGGACCCCCAGGTGGCGGAGTGGGATACATGCCAAAAGTCCCGGGGAAAAATCTGGATTTGACGCAAAGCAGCGTTTTAAGGGCAGAAATCACATTGAATGCTAAATTGCAGGCCTAAAGTGCTTTCAAACATCTTGCATGTGTATACATCAATCAGGAAGTGTAATTATAGTACTGCTTCACACTGACACACCAAACTCACTGTGTAACGCACCGCAAACAGCTGTTTGCGTAGTGACGGCCAGGCTGGACTGGTGCGCACCATGGCAATAGCGGTTTTCAAGCCTATATGGTCGCTGGGTTGTGGTAGCTCAATGATAGAACAATAGTGACTGTCCAGCTGATCAAATTTGGTCTGACCACAATGAAGCAATGACCATATTATCTTTAGTGTGCCACCCCCCCCCCCCCCCCCCGAGACACTCATATAGACGGCGGTCATTGCTTCATTGTGATACGCAAGCCCCTTCACCACGGCAAGGTAATGATCACAAAGGGGAATGGGCACATGTACATGCCTTTTGTTTTGTTGTTGCAGCCGCAGTGCAGCCAGAAAAATTAGGCAGGCATGTACACGCACCAGAAAAAATAGTATAGCGGCCGCTGCTAGCAGCGGCCTTAAAAATTCAGGAATCCGACTGGAGTCCTGGACCCTGTTGGTGGTGGCGGAGAAGGCAGTCAAGCGGCCTGCAGGCAGAGATGCTGTGTGTGGGGACTGACTTAGTCTTCGGGGCGGGCAGTAGCCCTCTGGGATCTATGCCTCATTCCTTTTGATAAAGGTGAGGTACTGAACACTTTTGTGACTTAGGCGACTTCTATTCTCAGTGACAATACCTCCAGCTGCACTGAAGGTCCTTTCTGACAGGATGCTTGCGGCAGGGCAAGAGAGAAGTTGGATGGCAAATTGGGACAGCTCTGGCCACAGGTCAAGCCTGCGCACCTAGTAGTCCAAGGGTTCATCACTGCTCACAGTGTCTACATCCACACTTAAGGCCAGGTAGTCAGCTACCTGCCAGTCGAGGCGTTGGTGAAGGGTGGATCCGGAAGGGCTAAGGCAAGGCTTTGCACTAAAGAATGTCCGCATGTCCGACATCACCATGAGATCGCTGGAACGTCCTGTCCTTTCCTGCGTGGACATGGGAGGAGGATTACTGGCAGTGGTACCTTTATTGCGTTGTGCTGTCACATCACCCTTAAACGCTTTGTAAAGCATAATTGCCAGCTTGTTCTGCATGTGCTGCATCCTTTCTGCCTTCAGGTGAGTTGGTAACAGGTCCGCCACTTTGTGCCTGTACCGAGGGTCTAGTAGCGTGGCCACCCAGTACAGGACATTCCCCTTGAGTTTTTTTTATACGGGGGTCCCTCAACAGGCTGGACAACATGAAAGAGGCCATCTGCACAAAGTCGGATCCAGGCGTACTATCCATCTCCTCTTGCACTTCCTGAGTGACGTTACGTAAGTCCTCTTCCTCCCCCCAGCCACGAACAATACCATGGGAACGTGGATCAGCACAAGCCCCTTGACGGCTGCTGCGGTTGTTCTTCTGCCGCCGCCTCTTCCTCCTCCACAGAAACACCTTCCTCATCATCCGAGTCTGACTCCTCTTCTTCCCCACACGACTCCTTTTCTTCCTCCTCCTCCCCCCTCTGTGCTGCCGCAGGTGTTGAGGAAACATCTGGTTCCGATGAAAATTGCTACCACGACTCTTCCTGCCATAACTGTTCCTCTTCACGCTCCTCCACAGCTTGATCCACCACTCTACGCACGGCACGCTCCAGGATGTAAGCGTAGGGGATCAAGTCGCTGATGGTGCCTTCAGTGCGACTCACCAGGTTGGTCACTTCCACAAACGGCCACATGAGCCTGCATGCATTTCACATCAGTGTCCAGTTCGGTGGCCAGAACATCCCCATCTTCCCAGATTGTGTCCTTCTACTGTAATTGTACAGGTACCAGGTGACGGCTTTCTCCTGTTCTAGCAGGCGAGAGAACATGATCAGGGTCGAATTCCAGCAAGTCGGACTATCGCATATCAAACGTCTCACCGGCAAGCTGTTTCTCCGCTGAATGTCCGCAAAGCGTGCCATGGCCGTGTAAGACCGCCTGAAATGCCCACACAACTTTCTGGCCTGCTTCAGGACGTCCTCTAAGCCTGGGTACTTTGACACAAATCTTTTAATGACCAGATTCAGCACATGTGCCATGCAGGGTACGTGTCAGCTTTCCCAAATTCAAAGCGGAAAGGAAATTGCTGCCGTTGTCACACACCACGTTGCCGATATCCAGCTGGTGCGGGGTCAGCCATTGCTCCACCTCTTTGTTTTTTTTTTTTTTGTTGTTTTTTTTCAAACTCAGCCGGTATGTGACCCAGATATGACCATGTGACAGCTGTGAAGCCATCATACGTGGGTCTCAGGTCTGCATCATAGTTTGATTTTCTTTCCTCTCCTCCCCCCCTCCCTCACTCCATCATCACTACAATATATCAAATATTCCACCAGTGGCTCAGGTCAAACTAATTATAGTAAGAAAGAGAAAAAAGAAAGTAAGAAAAAACAAAAAAAACACAAACACCAGCAAAAAACAAACTCCACCTACCCATCTTAACATTAAGTGGTTAATATCCCTTTCCGACCACCCACTTATTTTATGGACATGCCCTCCATGCATGAGCCATCAGGGCCGGACCAAGCCAATGGAGGGGACAGGCCTCATGCACAAACAGGTCACATATCTAAGCTGAGAAGCAAAGCAATTACTCTTATTTCACCTTTCATACACATTCATATAAGTGCCTTCTATACTTCAACATATATCCATGCATCTGCACATTCATCCATCCATTTATCCTTACAATTTCAGTTGGTAATATAGTGGTTATTTACATAGTTACATAGTTATTTTGGTTGAAAAAAGACATACGTCCATCGAGTTCAACCAGTATAAAGTACAACACCAGCCTGCTCCCTCACATATCCCTGTTGATCCAGAGGAAGGCGAAAAAACCCTTTTGGTTCTTTTCTCCTCATCCCCTCCACTTCAAATACTTAACTACATATTATATGTTACTTATTTTTTCCCATGCAATTTTCCATTCCTCCATTTGTTTGTTGGTGCCAGCATCTTCTACACTGCCCTCGCCACCTTGCAAAAAATCTGACATCATCCATATCCACTCTTCCATACTGGGAGCTTCGGGGTTCTTCCAGGATTTTGCTATAAGTTTCCTGGCCACAATTGCTGCAGGGATTACTAGTTTATTTGCATGTCTAAAGCGGTCAGGTTCCATGCAACTCAACAGAGCGGTACTGGGATGAAAAGGGGAAGGAAGTTTAATGAAATCTCCTATCTCTCTCCAAAAGTTCTGTATAACCGGGCACGACCACCACATATGCATATATGAACCAAACGCGGTAAGACATCTCCAACAGTTCCCATTTCCGCCTTTAAATTTAGCCATCTTAGAGGGTGTGAAGTACCATCTCGTCATGAGTTTATAATTAACAAGTTGAAATGAGGTATAGCTGGGGGTCCAAATTTCCTGGAATACTGCTTCCCAATCCAAGTTTTGGATATGATTTAGGTCTTGTTCCCAGCTTCTACAGAACTTAGGTAGAGGATCAGTTTGACAACTGTCAAGAAAAAAATATAAATTTGCTGTCATTCCCTTCCCCACCCTCGAATGAAGAAAACACTTTTCATAGATATTTATGGTTTTACTTATATTATCCTTATGTTTGGAAAGGTAGCTCCTGACCTGGAAGCTCCACAGCCCATTATCCATTCTGACCATGTTATAGATCTCCCTCAATGTGGAATCTCTGTGGCCAACCAAGTCTAGGATTCTAACATCTCGAGGGAGCCCACATTCCTTGAGCCACCCTGAAGTTAAGCCAGGTTGAAAATCTGGGTTATTGCGTAGAGTGGTTAGTAATGATATTTTATTGCTCTTTGACATAGATCTTATAACTTCCATGTGGGTTTTAATTGCAGGTGCTAATAATGGATGGCTGATAGAAGGGAGGAGTTTTGCTACCGTGTGGGGGTGCCATGAATCCAACATATCGTAATTAAACAGACTTCTTTCATATGTTGTCCAGAATCTCTTCGGGTCGCATATCCTGAGATCTAAGATTCTTTGCAATTGGAAACATTGGGCATATCGTTTAATATTTGGTGCCCCCATTCCTCCCAATTTCTTATGCCTGCTTATTATCTTATATGAAATTCTGCGGTTTGGTGTTCTCCATATGAAATTTTGAAATATATTGTTCCAGACATTATACCAATTCCTTTGGATGTTTATTGGCAAATTTTGTACTGTAAATATTATTTTAGGAAGAATTTTCATTTTTATAAAGTTGATTTTCCCAATTGTATTAAATTGGGCATTTTTCATTTTACTCAGTATCTTCTCACAATCTTTTTGCACTGGTGTATAATTATGTTTGAATAGATCATTGAAATCACTACATAAGTTGATACCGAGATATTTAATATGAGAATTGGTATAATGAATGCCATACCTTAGTTGTAGGGTACTCAATATTTCGGCGGGACTTTTTATGTTTAATACTGTAGTTTTAGAATTGTTTACTTTATAGTTCGAGTATTTGGAAAATTCAGTTATTATTTTATTTGCTTCTTCGAAAGAGGTCAGGGGATTGGTTAATGTCAAAAGAAGGTCGTCCGCGTATGCTAGTAGTTTACTTTCATAGTTACCTATATGCCACCCAGATATCTCCCTGTCAGAATGGATCATGCGTATTAACACTTCTATGCCTAAATTGAATATTAGCGGGGAGATTGGACATCCCTGCCTCACGCCGTTCCCCAAAGGGAAGGAGTGTGTCAAGGTACCGTTGATTTTTACTCTGGCTGTTTGGTTTAAATATAGATTTTTGATTCGTTTGATAAAGATGGGACCGATACCATAGTGTTCTAAAGTTGTGTAGATAAATGGTCTTGAAATACGGTCAAACGCCTTTTCAGCGTCAATGGCCGCTAAGATGGCATCTTCATTACGAATTTTTGCGTTATATATATAAAGTTTATTGCTGAAGAAATATTGTCCGATAGTCTGCCCGATTTTCTAAAACCCATCTGCTCCTTCCCCAGTAGCTGATCTAACACCTTTTCCAGTCTTAATGTTAGAATTTTTGAATATATTCAACCTCTTTGTTAAGAGCAGAACAGAGGCGCCAAAAGGATAAAAGGAAGCTAAATGAGCTTAAAAACCAAATTCTTGGTAAATAGAGGAGGTAGTGGTGGACTTACCTCCTCCAAGTAGACACACAACGACTGTAGTAAAGACAGACAATATATTTTATTTATGAACTCCAAATATGCAACGCGTTTCGCAGGTTTCATCCCGCTTCATCAGGCAATAACAACGGAGCAATAGCATATGTGGTCAGTAGAAGAGCCAGGCTCCTCTGGGCACACCTCTGACCACATATGCTATTGCTCCGTTGTTATTGCCTGATGAAGCGGGATCAAACCTGCGAAATGCGTTGCATATTTGTAGTTCATAAATAAAATATATTGACTGTCTACTACAGTCGTTGTGTGTCTACTTGGAGGAGGTAAGTGCACCACTACCTCCTTTATTTACCAAGAATTTGGTTTTTAAGCTCATTTAGCTTCCTTTTATCCTTTTGGCGCCTCTGTTCTCCTGCATAACATTGAGTCCACCCTGGGTGGAGGGTTGAACCCCCTTTTTTCTTATCTACAGAGAGCAACTTCTTATTCCTGAGTGGGGTCAGGAAAATCTCCCCACCTGCCTTTACAGTGGTTGCCTAATGGTAACCCTGGTTTGTGAGTATTAATATTTACTCTATCTAATAGCCATTTACCAGTACATATTACACTATTGGGGATCTTGGTGTTCCTTGTTTTTATCTTTGTTAAGAGCAGCCAGGAGAGCTGGTCCAGTGTGACTCTCCACTTTGAGGCAAGACATGTCTAAAATGGCGTGACACCGTCGTACCTGGCATGAAGCGTAGGCTCTGGGGAGATGGGGCTGTGTAGCTGGAGAGGAGGAGATGGCAGCACCACTAGAGTTGAACTGCCACTCAGGCAAGGAGGAGGAGGAAGATGACAGTGAAGAGGATGTAACAGGAGGAGAAGGAGAGGAGGTGGCAGAAGGCCTGCCTGCATGCCGTGGAGGTGTCACAAGTTGGTCCGCTGCGCAGCCACGTACTCCCTGCTTGCCATCGTTCACCAGGTTGACCCAATGGGCTGTGCACATAATGTAGCGACCCTGCCCGTGCTTGGCAGACCAGGCATCCGTGGTCAGGTGGACCCTTGACCCAACGCTCTTCGCCAGAGATGACACCACCTGCCTCTCAACTTCATGGTACAGTTTGGGTATGGCCTTTTTAGAAAAATAATTGCGGCCTGGTATCTTCCACTGTGGTGTCCCAATGGCCACAAATTTCCGAAAAGCCTCAGACTCCACCAGCTTGTATGGTAATAGCTGGCGAGCTAATAGTTCCGCCACGCCAGCCGCCGGGCAAGAGGGTGACTGGCAGAAATTGGCTTCTTCCGCTCAAAGACTTCCTTCAAGGACACCTGGCTGCTGTGGGCAAAGGAGCAGGAACCGCTCAAGGGCAGAGACGGAGGGGAGGAGGGTGGCTGTGAAGGTGCAAGGGAGAAAGTGGCTGAAGATGCTGCACCTGAAGGACGAAGAGGAGGCAGAGGATGACTTGTCTTTTGTGTGCTGCTTTTCCTCAGGTGTTCTTCCCATTGCTGTTTGTGCCTTTTCTCCAGGTGCCTTCGTAAGGCACTTGTCCCTACGTGAGAGTTGGCCTTTCCACGGCTCAATTTTTTGAGGCAGAGACAACAGATGGCATTGCTCCGATCTGAGGCACACACATGAAAAAATTTACAAACCGCTGAGCCCCCCTGGGGTGATGGCACTGTGGTGGCATCAGCAGCTGATGTTGAAGAGAATGTTGGCTGGCTGTCCATAGCTGGCGATACATGGTGCCGGACACTGCCACCAGCTGTTTCTGAGGACGAGTTCCTTCTGCTTCTTTCAGGGACTTGTCTCCTCCTACTCCTCTCTGACTCCCCCATCTGAACTGTCCCCCTGGTCATCTCCTCTATTGGGGAACATACATGACATCCGTATAATCGCCATCATAATCATCCTGCCCAGCTTCGCTTTTCTCAGACACCTCCAAAACTGCACCCACACCAGGTACTTCATCATCCCCCTCCTCACACGTTACATCCATACTATCGCCATCAAACTGAGACGTATGAGGTGGTGTAACTTGCTTAGCGCCTTCATCTTGTTGTAGCAGTGTTGGCTGTGAATCAGTGATTTCAGAGGCGGCCTTTGGGCCGGCCACTGGGGCGGTCGCCCCAGGCCCCGCATCTGAAGGAGGCCCCGCGGTCAGAAAGTATAGGGAATACTATCGCCAGCTGAGATTACCTTCCGTGCATTTGTTTACTTTACGGCAACCCTGCTATGAGTTCAGGAGATCCCAACGCTGCCTCCATACACGCCCCCCTCTGCTCCCGGCCAATAGAGGCAGTCAACACTGCTCTCTGCTTCGGCCTCCTCCCCAAAGATCCATGGCTGATGACACCACCATTGTCGGTCTGATCACCAAGGATAACGTCCAGGAGTACTGTCAGCAGGTGGAAAGAATCTGCCAGTGGTGTAGGGAGAACAGTCTAGTGCTAACCATGACAAAAACTGTTGAGCTAATCATAGATTTCAGGAAGGCTGCCTCTCCCCACCTCTCATCTTCATCGACGGCATGGAGGTTGCGAGAGTACCATGCGCTCGTCTTCTCGGCACTACCATCTCCAATGACCTCAGCTGGAGAGCCAACATCACTGCTATCCAGCGGAAAGCCCAGCAGAGACTTTACTTCCTACACCAACTGAAGAAATTCGGCATGGCCCAGGAGGTTCTAACAAGCTTCTACTCAGCCACCATTGAATCGATTCTCTGCTCTTCCATCTTGGTCTGGCATAATGGTGCAAACGACAATGCCAAGTACAAACTACAGAGGGTCATCAGGATGGCGGAGAGGATCATTGGGAGACCCCTCCCTCCACTTGCCCACCTATACAACACAAGGCTGCGATCTAGGGCACCGAGGATCGCAAACGACCTTTCCCACCCAGGCAACCGCAATTTTAATCTGCTCCCACTGGGCCGGAGGGTCCGAGCCATCTCAACAAGGACTGCTAGACACATGAACTCATTCTTCCCCTCGGCTGTCAGCCTTCTTAACTCCCTCCAAATATTCCCATCAGCACTCCCACCTCCATCAAGGTCCCCAGTCTGAGCTGTGACACTGCGGATCAATTGTCCAGCCCACAAGTCTGACTAACTCTATGTAGGACTGGATCTGTGTGGGGACAGAAACCACAGAATGATCTGCTATGTATGAACAATGTTAACGGTTATTGTTGTTCCCCTGCTTGATCTCCTTTGCATGCTTGTGATGCTATTATGTATGTCTTCTTCCTGAGCGATGTATTGTGCCGAATCCAATTCCAGGCATAACCCTGTGATGCTTGGCGAAATAAACGATTCTGATTCTGATAGCAGCAGCCAACAGCCTCCAGAGTAGGGTTTACCATGTTCGTGAGGCCCCGCCTCTAACTCCACCCCCCTCATTCTGCCAGGCATAAGGGCGACAGAGAGACTGTTCCCCTGCGTGGCTGTGCTCCCCTGAATCCCCCAGGCACAGAGAGACTCGAGCAGGAGCTGCAGGCAGTGAGTGGACACAGGCAGGAGGGCACACACCAGAGTGTGTATGTGTGTGAGAGAGACAGGCACAGTCTGCCAGCCAGCTCTGAGGACACAGTCAGCAGCTGCAGATTTACCAGGGCTCCGTGGTGGACACAGACAAGGTGACAACACATGGGTCAGAGTGTGATACACACTGCTTGTGTGTCTGATGCAGCAGCTGCAGCAGTAGGAATAAATGATGAGCATGGCACAATCACACTGATGCTGCTGCATTGCTTCTGAGTGCTCTTTTTTTTAACCACTTGAAGACCCAGCCTTTACCCCCCCTTAAGGACCAGCGCTTCTTACAGAGATCTGTGCTGGGTGGGCTCCACAGCCCCCAGCACAGATCAAACATTAGGCAGAGCGACCAGATCGCCCCCCTTTTTTCCCCACTAGGGGGATGATGTGCTGGGGGGGGTCTGATCGCTCCTGCCTGCGTGTGGCTGGCGGGGGGGCACCTCAAAGCCTTCTCCACCGCAGGATTTCCCCTCTCCCTTCCCCGGAGATCGGAGGCTGCACAGGAACGGATCTGTCCTGTGCAGCCTCTAACAGGCTCCTGCCTGTCATGTGACAGCGATTCCCGGACGCTGATTGGCCGGGGATCGCTGATCTGGTACAACGCTGCTACTGTTAGCAGCGTTGTACAAATGTAAACAAAGCAGATTATTTCCGCTTGTGTTTACATTTAGCCTGCGAGCTGAGATCGGCGGCCCGCAGGCTATTCACGGAGCCCCCCGCCGTGAATTGACAGGAAGCAGCCGTTCGCGTGAGCGGCTGTTTCCTGATTAATTAGCCTGCAGTGGTCCTGCAGCTACCACTTTGCCGACGCGCGTTATGAGTGCGCGGTCGGCAAGTGGTTAATGATTTTAAAATAAAGTTAGTCATTTTCTGAGTGGTTTTCCCTTATATACATGTGTGGTGTTGGAAAAGAGGGGATTTCTGGGGCTAAATATGACTGATAGCATGATATTGATAAGCTGCCTGCTTATCAATATCATGCTATGGCCCCAGAAATCCCCTCTTCCCCACTGAGACCACTCATGTATATAGGAAACACGCACTGAGAAAATCAGGAGTTGTATCAGTCTCAAGCCAGCTGGTTGGAATGTGGAAGATTTACAGTACTTGCCTAACAAGAGGGAAGCCTTCAATAGAGTTTTCCCATGGCGTCCTCTGGTCCCGTCGCTGTGGACACCCAAAGATTTCCGACAAGGGCTTGTCAGAAATCTGAGCAGACCCCGCTCCTCTTCACACAGCTGTACTGTGCCTGTGGAACTCACAATCTAATCCCTTCACAGTCAAATGTCCTACCATATTATTAGTATGTATTTATATAGCACTGACATCTCCTGCAGCATTTTACAGAGTACATAGTCATGTCACTGACTGTCCTCAGAGGAGCTCACAATGTAATCCTACCATAGTCATAGTGTAATGTCCTACCATATTATCATAGAAGCACTGCACAGAGTGCATAGAGATGTCAGTAATTGACTGTCCTTAAAAGAATGATCCGCGCAAAAAAAAAAGTTCCACTTACCTGGGGCTTCCTCCAGCCCGGGGCAGCTGTCCTGTGCCCCCGCCGCAGCTCCTGCGTCTCCCGGTCCTCTTCGCCGGCGGAGCCGACCTCGCCAGGTCGGGTTCCGGGTCGGCCTCTACTGCGCTCCACCGCGGGGGTCACGTGGTCCGGCCCACGTCATCTGGACGCTACTGCTCCTGCGCAGTAGCCTCCAGATGACGTCGGTCGGACCACGTGACCCCCGTGGTGGAGCGCAGAAGAGGCCGACCCGGAACCCGTCCTTGAGATGAAAGTAATATGGAGGCTGCCATACTTCCTTCCTTTAACCACTTAAGGACCAGGGCTGTTTTGAATGATCTGTGCTGCGTGGGTTCTCCAGCCCGCAGCACAGATCTGGATTGAAGCAGGGCGATCAGACTTCCCAGCTTTTTTCCCCACTAGGGGGATGACCTGCTGAGGGGGTCTGATCACCGCCGCTCTGTGTGGCCGAGCGGGGGGGGGTTCTCAAAGCCCCCCTCTGCAGCGCGATTCCTCTCTCTCCTTCCCTCCCTCCCCTTCGCTCCAAGGGCAGCACAGGACGGCGATGTGTCCTGCGCCGCCTCTGATAGGCTTCAGCCTATCACACGGCGGCGAACCCCGGCCAATCAGAGGCTGGGGATCGCCGATCTCCTTTACGGCGCTGCTGTGCCCCTAGCAGTTTTTGAAGCGTTTTTTCAGAGCGATTCTAGGCATTTTTGGAGCAATTTTCTAAACATGCATAGCATTTTTTGGAGCATTTTTGTGTAGCGTTTTTTAGATTTTGTTACAGTACAGCTGTAACTGAACAGCTATTGTAACAAAAACGCTTGGAAAATCGCTCTGATCTAGCATTTTTCAGAACGGTTTTCCACTTTCCTATACTTAAAGAGAATCTGTACTCTTACAATAAAAATCATACCATTCTATTCATTATGTTCTCCTGGGCCCCTCTGTGCTGTTTCTGCCACTCCCTGCTGTAATCCTGGCTTGTAATTGCCAGTTTTAAGCAGTGTTTACAAACAAAATACATAGCATGTGATAGGCTGAGAGAAGCTCAGTCTGTGACTCATACAGAGCCTGGAGGGGGCCTGGAAAGGGAGTGTATAACTTCTATCCTATCACAAGCAGATTAGCACATTCCAGCCCGAGTGCCTGAGCCCGACAAAGCCGTCAGAGGAAAGAAGATTAGATTATATAACAGAGATAATACAGCCACTGTGCAACTAGGAAAGGCTGCAGTAATCCAGACCACATTAGAACAGGTATAGGAATTTATAGGATAGAAGAAATAAGGCTGAAAATTTTGTTACAGAGTCTCTTTAACATTGTGGCAGAATCGCCTCAGAAATCAGCAGAGCGGTTCGTTTTTTCCCCAACTGCAAACTCGAGTCCGAGTTTGCGTTTAAGGAACAAAAACGAACCGCTCTGGTGTGCACCATTCCATTGCAATACATTAGCCAAGCGGGTTCCTTAACCTGCAAGCGTTTTTATAAACGCCCAGAACCGCTCTTGGTGTGCACCAGCACAAAAATATACTGTATTTTGCTGTGAATTATGTTTGTTGCTAACGGCATAAGCAGCAGTTTAAAATTACCTATATTCCAGTGGCATAGCTAGAGATCATGGGGCCCCATAACCAAACTTTGATGGGGCCCTCAGATGTAGGTACTCTTAAGCAATTCCACCTGCCTCTACCCTATGGATATGAATTAATTAGGCAATTTACATTCTCACGCAATCAACAGTGAACATAGTTCATGGTCAGAGGCAAAGTTTGAGGATGGAGGGACACAAGAAAGTTATTGGTAAATACATTAAGTACCACCTGGGCCCCCTCTGCTCCAGGACCCCATGGCAGCTGCCATGGCTATTACTACGCCCCTGCTATATTCATTGATTTTTTTCTTTTTCATTTGAAAAGTTTTCTTTTTCCTCTTTACATAAGAGAAATAGGCTATAAATATGTATTTTTCTTTCACTTACCGTATTTTTCGGACTATAAGACGCACTTTTCTCCCCCCAAAGTAGGGGGGAAAAGTCAATGCGTCTTATAGTCCAAATGTACAGTTTTTAAGTGATTAGCTCTTACTTATGCAGCCGCCGCTCCTCTCCTCCGATGTTAGAGTCTTGCCGCTATTTAATATACCGTCTTTCCCTGAATATAAGACACTGTCTTATATTCTTTTTGGGAAGGAAATAAGTGCTAGGGCTTAGTTTTAGGGGTGGGAGGGGCTAGACGCGATGTGAATGGGGAGGCTCTTACTGTACCTCCCTTGTGGCTGCGTCCCCCTCCGTTCCAAGTAATTCCTCTGGTGGCGGCGGCATTGTAATCAATCTGTGAGGGCGCCCTTTGACCCTCACGCAAGTACGCTAGTTCGGGCTCTACGCTGGCACTCTCTACACTGTCATCATGTGCGTCCGGCTAATGCGTCCCAGGCGCACATTGATTCAATGTGCGCCTGGGACGCATCAGCCGGGCGCACATGATGACAGGGTAGAGAGCGCCAGCGCAGAGCCCAAACTAGCGTACTGCGTAAGGGTCAAAGGGTGCCCTCACAGATGAATTACAATGCCGCCGCCACCAGAGGAATTACTAGGAACGGAGGGGGACGCAGCCACAAGGGAGGTGCAGTCAGTAAGAGACCACACACCTCCCCATACACAAAGCGTCCCCCCAGCTAGGTCTTAATTTCGGAGTAGGGCTTATATTTCAAGCACGCTTGAAATATAAGGGAGGCCTTACTTTCGGGGTAGATCTAACTTTAGGGGGAAACCGGTAAGAAGTCGGCTTCCTAGTTCCGGCAGTAGGCTCTGCCCCCTCCTAGCGTCTGCCGCTACATGGTAAATATTGTCCTCCTGCTACTGCTCTTAGCATAATCATCCTCCACGCAAGTCCCCCGGTAAGCTCCAGGCTGCCTCCAGCTTCATCTAGTCACTCACTCTCTCTCTCTTCCTTTTATCTGTGCTGAAGCACGCATTGTTTTTCCTGATCCCCCGCACAGTCCCCTCTTACAGACTCTCTTGCACAGCGGACCAGAGAACACGTGGCAGAGAGATAGACCACACACAGACTGTATACAGCGCACAGCGCAGCGTACTACTAAAGCAAGTCTAGCTGTCCGTTTACACAGACAGCTCTTAGCTGTAAGGAGCTTTGCTGGCATTTTGAGGTCAAAAGGGCAGGATCCTTAATTGCATCGCATCAGATAGAATACAGGCTGTGACACCAGTAATGACAGCAAAGATCAGATTACAGCTAGAGCTGTCTGTGTAAACGGACAGCTAGACTGGCTTTAACAGGAGGTTTTGCTCTGTGCTGTATACAGTCTGTGTGTATGCTCTATGTGCCTGGTCCTGCTGTGCTCTCTGTCACAGCTCTGCTTCATGCCCATGCAGCTTAGCCACTACTTTAACTAGCCTGTCTGCCTAGTGCTTCAGGCTTAACAGTGGCAGAGAAGTCATTGTAGCTGCAGGGGTTAAGTGTAGTGTAGCTGGGAATGGGGGCAGAAGATGTTAGAGTAGTGCATTGTAGCATAGGTGGTGGGCATCAGAAGTTAGCATAGTGTGTTATTGATGGGCTTCAGAGGTTAGCATTGTGCAGTGCAGTGTAATTGGGGGGCATCAGGTGTTAGCAGAGAGTAGTGTAGTGTAATTGGTGGGGGATCAGGGGTTAGCATAGTGTAGTGCAGTGTAATTGGTGTGGCATCAGGGGTTAGTGTACTGTAGTGTTATTTGTTGGGCAACATGTGTTAGCAGAGTGTAGTGTAGTGCAGTGTTCTCCCTAGGCTCTTTTAGCCGGGTGCTCCACCCGGCTAGATTTGGTGACCACCCGGCTGTCATCGGCTCACCTCTTCACCTCCTCCTATGCTGTAAGCAGAGTTGCCCTGCATTTTCATCTTGACCCACCCGGCTACTTTTTCATGCCACCCGGCTACTATTTCATGCCACCCGGCTGGAAAAAAATTCTGGGGAGAACACTGTAGTGTAATTGGTGGGGCATAAAATGTTAGCATAGTGTAGTGCAGTGTAATTGGTGGGGCATCAGGGGTTAGCCTAGTGTAGTGGAGTGTAATTGGGGGGCATCAGGGGTAAGCGTAGTGTAGTGTTATTGGTGGGGCAGCAGGGTTAGTGTTACTGGCAAAGTAGATAGAGACAGCATGGGGGGAGAATGTCCACAAGACGCCCCTGCACTATAGACACACCAGGTTTAGTATTTTTTTCCCCTGATTTTTGTCCTCTAACCTAGGTGCGTCTTATAGTCCGAAAAATACGGTATGTTTTTTCTAATAATATGAGCACATAAAATTCCATATTACTTACAGTACTTATGATATAATGTAGAGAAGTGCTTGTTTAGTTTAAAATGGTGGTATGTTGAACTCTGTACACTTAAAGTGGATCCGATATAAACTTTTACTCTTTGCATAATTGTGTTCCTTTCATAGTTTATAGGGCATCTTTCAAGCCAAATACTATTCCTTATAAAATAAACAAGCCTTGCCCACAGCTTTTCAGAGAGCCTTTGCACTCAGTCCCAGGTAGCAGGGGCTTACGGGAGATCAGTTTGGGCAGGAGGAAGTTACTAGCCAGAGATTTCAAAGGTAGAGGGGAGGAGGGAGTGAAATTTTCCACAGGCTGAGGACTGGAGATGCTATCAGCTTGCCTCAGTGTAGTGTGACTAACAGAACATGGCTGCCCTCATTGTGTAACAAGTTCCAAAGCAATACAGATGTCCCAACCTGCACTCCAATAATTAACAGCACCAGGAAGTCAACCAGCAAATTCCCTCATCCACCATAGGGTTACTTCCACAAATAGAACAAAGATACTGGGTCTCTACCTGGATTTAAGGCTGGCTGGCCGGCCAGTTTTATTGCAAGTGTCGCAGAGCAGTGCTGTGACACTTGCAATAAAACTGGCCAGCCGGCTTAAATCTAGGTAGAGACCCAGTATTTTTGTTGCCCTCATTGTATCACAACAATAAATAATAAACTTTTAAAGCTGTTTGCAGCTAGATTTGCTGTGTAAACTACCTAAACTTTAGATAAGATATATAGACAAGTTACTTTTTCATCTCGGATCCGCTTTAAAGGAGTACTGTAAGTGGAAAATGAGTTGAACTTACTTGGGACTTCTAACGGTCCCCCGCAGACGTCCTGTGCCCGTACAGAGACTAAACGATCCTCTGGTCCCCGCTGCCAGCTCATTTTGGAAATTACAACTTTAATGTTGCAAACCACTGCGCCTGCGCAGCCATGTCCTTGCTCCCGCTGACGTCAACGATGATTCGTGACATTAAAGTCGCAAATTCCGGAAGTGAGCCGGTAACGGGGACCGGAGGATCCTTTTGGCCCAGCGCGGGCACAGGACTTCTGCCGGGGACGTTAATAGCCCCAGGTAAGTTCAAGTTTTTCCCTTTATCCCCTACAGTACTCCTTTAAAAATGCCTTTCTGTATCGCAAATTACCACTTAATAAAATGTTTTGAAAACAAAGGTGCCCCCCCCTTTTGTATCTTAGAATGCGAGGTATGACAGTACAAGCTGTTGTGAATGGAGCCTGGGTCATTTGAAGAACTGCTGTGCAGCACATAAAAAGCTAATGTTTCCCTTCAGCTCAAAAGTTTGCCCTTATGCGGGTGCTACATCTTTACTGCCAACCAGAGATGGAAGCCCTTGTGCCAGAATGATAGTTGGCGAGCTGCCCATTCACAGGCTGGGACTGAAGCAGTAAAAAAAAATCCACCTAGATTAGTCTATGGTGGTGCACTGTGGAAACGCCCGCAGCACATTACACCGACCGAGCCGTAGCAGCATTCTATACATCCGTAATCAGCAATCACACTGCAGACAGAGATGGTTTCCGCAACACGTCACTTTCCCGCCGGTATACGTCACGCACAGCTCTCTGTACACACAGCTCCAGCCTAGACTTCGTACTGTCTGAGCCTGCCCTTTATGTGACATCACTTCCGTCCCTTCCACACTCTGGTATAGTACCCAGTGTCCCGATTGCGCTACACGGCTGTCGCAAAGGGCATATTCAGTAGGCCGACAGGAGGCAGGCGAGAGAGGTGAGTCGGTGTGCTGATAAAAGGCAAAGATGAAGTGAAGGAATACGGCGAGTCTGCGTGGACAGCGTGTTGTGTGTATGAATGGAAGTAAGAGCTGCAGTTGTGTGTGGAGTGTGAGGTACACATGATTCTGCAGAAAGGAAGTATAGTGTGATTAGCTAGCAGCACATGTTATCTGTGTCCACCGGTTACCAGACTCAAGCTGCTCCTTCCGCTGCTTAGCCCAGTCTTGCATTGCGAGGTTCCCTCCAGGTCAGCTTCCTATGTTGCTCACACTGAGGAAGCGGTTAGCACATGTCTCTCACTGAACTAGGAACTCAAGAGGTCTGCACGATTTCCACTCTGAGCAGGGGAGAAGCACTAGAGGTCTGCAGATTTCCTACCCTACAGGTACAGAGTGCTGCACACTTCTCCCTGTTAGTCAGGGACAAGCATATAGTTATGCACAATTTTCATGCTGATCCAGGAACACATACAGAGTTGTGCACACTTTTCACACGGATCCAGGAGCCAATACAGAGTTGTGCACACTTCTCACACAGATCCAGGAACCAATACTGAGTTCTGCACGCTTCTCACACTGATCCAGGAACCAATACAAAGTTGTGCACACTTCTCACTCTGATCCAGGAACCAATACAAAATTGTGCACACTTCTCACTCTGATCCAGGAACCAATACAAAATTGTGCACACTTCTCACTCTGATCCAGGAACCAATACAAAATTGTGCACACTTCTCACTCTGATCCAGGAACCAATACAAAATTGTGCACACTTCTCACTCTGATCCAGGAACCAATACAAAATTGTGCACACTTCTCACTCTGATCCAGGAACCAATACAAAATTGTGCACACTTCTCACTCTGATCCAGGAACCAATACAAAATTGTGCACACTTCTCACTCTGATCCAGGAACCAATACAGAGTTCTGCACACTTCTCACACTGATCCAGGAACAAATACAGAGTTCTGCACACTTCTCACACTGATCCAGGAACAAATACAGAGTTCTGCACACTTCTCACACTGATCCAGGAACAAATACAGAGTTCTGCACACTGATCCAGGAACAAATACAGAGTTCTGCACACTGATCCAGGAACAAAAACAGAGTTCTGCACACTGATCCAGGAACAAATACAGAGTTCTGCACACTGATCCAGGAACAAATACAGAGTTCTGCACACTGATCCAGGAACAAATACAGAGTTCTGCACACTGATCCAGGAACAAATACAGAGTTCTGCACACTGATCCAGGAACAAATACAGAGTTCTGCACACTGATCCAGGAACAAATACAGAGTTCTGCACACTGATCCAGGAACAAATACAGAGTTCTGCACACTGATCCAGGAACAAATACAGAGTTCTGCACACTGATCCAGGAACAAATACAGAGTTCTGCACACTGATCCAGGAACAAATACAGAGTTCTGCACACTTCTCACACTGATCCAGGAACAAATACAGAGTTCTGCACACTTCTCACACTGATCCAGGAACAAATACAGAGTTCTGCACACTTCTCACACTGATCCAGGAACAAATACAGAGTTCTGCACACTTCTCACACTGATCCAGGAACAAATACAGAGTTCTGCACACTTCTCACACTGATCCAGGAACAAATACAGAGTTCTGCACACTTCTCACACTGATCCAGGAACAAATACAGAGTTCTGCACACTTCTCACTCTGATTCAGGAACAAATACAGAGTTCTGCACACTTCTCACTCTGATCCAGGAACCAATACAGAGTTCTGCACACTTCTCACTCTGATCCAGGAACCAATACAGAGTTCTGCACACTTCTCACTCTGATCCAGGAACCAATACAGAGTTCTGCACACTTCTCACTCTGATCCAGGAACCAATACAGAGTTCTGCACACTTCTCACTCTGATCCAGGAACCAATACAGAGTTCTGCACACTTCTCACTCTGATCCAGGAACAAATACAGAGTTCTGAACACTTCTCACTCTGATCCAGAACAAATACTGAGTTCTGCACACTTCTCACACTGATCCAGGAACCAATACAGAATTCTGCACACTTCTCACATTGACCCAGGAACCAATACAGAGTTCTGCACACTTTTCACTCTGATCCAGGAACCAATACAGAGTTCTGCACACTTCTCACATTGATCCAGGAACCAATACAGAGTTATGCACACTTTTCACACTGATCCAGGAACCAATACAGAGTTCTGCACACTTCTCACTCTAATCCAGAACAAATACTGAGTTCTGCACACTTCTCACACTGATCCAGGAACAAATACAGAGTTCTGCACACTTCTCACACTGATCCAGGAACAAATACAGAGTTCTGCATACTTCTCACTCTGATCCAGGAACAAATACAGAGTTCTGCACACTTCTCACTCTGATCCAGGAACAAATACAGAGTTCTGCACACTTCTCACTCCGATCCAGGAACAATTACAGAGTTTTGCACACTTCTCACACTGATCCAGGAACCAATACAGAGTTCTGCACACTTCTCACACTGATCCAGGAACCAATACAGAGTTCTGCACACTTCTCACACTGATCCAGGAACCAATACAGAGTTCTGCACACTTCTCACACTGATCCAGGAACAAATACTGAGTTCTGCACACTTCTCACACTGATCCAGGAACCAATACAGAGTTGTGCACTATTCTCACACTGATCCAGGAACAAATACAGAGTTCTAATATGAAGGTAGAGACAACGAGAGCCCAATATGGTGTAGTATGTACTGGAATTGTGGGTGTGAGAGGGTAAGTATAGTATTTATCAGGGCTGTGGAGTCGGTCCAAAAATCCACCGACTCCGACTCCTCAGTTTAGGATTCCACCGACTCCACGACTCCGACTCCTCTAATTTGCATATTACAATTTTGTTGATTAAAAGTATGTAACATGAAATTCGTCTCTTAACTGCCAACGCTTAGGAATTTTACAAGACAACTGAAGTGAGAAGGATATGTAGACTACTATATTTATTCCCTTTAGACTAAAACTAGTCCTTGGTAAGAGTACTTGTAAAAGGTACAAACCGGAACAAAGAACATCTATCAGGCCCTAGGCAGTGTACGTGTGGGTACATCTAAGAATGATGTGCAGGTACTCTGCAGGGGAATAAGGTGATTCTTCCTCTATTACACATTCTTCATGCACAATCTGAACTAGGTTTATGGGCGATAGACAACACCTCTGTGTTCAATGTGCACAACATTCTCAGTGGATTCCCTGCAGCTCTGTGGGGAGTGCATATGTAGAGTATAGTACTACTGTGTAACAAAGTAAACCTGAGACAGATGAAATTAAAGTTTTATACATACCTGGGGCTTCCTCCAGCCACCTTCAGGATAATCAGTCCCTCGTTGTACTCCTCCACCACCTGGATCTTCTGCTATGAGTCCAGGTACTTGAGCCAGTCGGGCGTAGTGCACATGCACACACTCCGCCGCCAGGAGCATACTACACCTGCGCAGCACTATTGCGCAGGTGCAGAATGTTCCTGGCTGTGGGAGCGGCATGCGGCCGGACTGCGCTGACTGGCTGAATTACCAGGACTCATAGCAGAAGATTCGGGTGGTGGAGGACAGCGAGGGACTGATTAGCCTGAAGGGGGCTGGAGGAAGCCCCAGGTATGTATAAAACTTTGCTTTTCATCCGTCTCAGTTACCCTTTAATTTGTAGTCACCAAACCAAATTTTAATAACATATCAAATTAATTTGATTTCACGAGCAAAGAGAGTGCATACATTTGCATAAATCAGCATCAGGGCTGGAACCCACAGGAGCGCTTTTGGCAGCGTTTTGGCAGCACTGCGATACGCTAGCAGTTTGCCAAAACGCTGGGCTAATGTTAATAGATGGGGCAACTTCCACAGGAGCGTTTGCGTTTCTCAGAAACGCAAACGCAGGACGTGCAGCATTTTGGGAGCGTTAGCGCTTCAATGTAAAGTATTGAACCGCTAGCGGAAACGCTCAGCAAAACCTAAACTGAGCGGTTTTGCTAGCGTTTTGCGGTTCAGCACACTGTAACAAAATGAAAAATAATTCACAGGACCAATCAGGATAAAAACGCAAAACGCAAAACGCTAGGCACCCGCTGGGGAAAAAAATACAATGTTGCAAAACAGGACCAAAAACGCGCATGAATCCGCTTGCAAACCGCTCAGACAAAACGCTAGCGGTTGCGTTTGCGGTTTTCAGTGGGTTCCAGGCCTCAATGCGGAATTATTTCCATCTCGTTGACCATCTCTATTAGTGACACGGCTACACTTCAGGCTTTATTCTTACAGCATAGATGTTATTTAGTATATATAAGAGATTCCTGTGTACACATCATATATACAGTCACAATCAGATATGTATATCTGACCTTAAAAATACGGGGACTGCTTTATTGAAGCAGCACAAGTAACTAATTTTGATTGGTTTATTATATTTTTGTGGACAAAGCACAGCTATTACTGTATATATACATTATTTTTAATGACTATTATCTGAGAAATAGAACATTTTATCATATTTTCTATTTTAATTACAGTTACAAATTCATTAGGAGTCGGAGTCGGTGCATTTTACTCCGACTCCGACTCCAGGCACCCAAAATTGCCCGACTCCACGACTCCGACTCCACAGCCCTGGTATTTATACTCACAAATCGGTTACCATCCAGATAACCACTATGTAGGCAGGTGGGGAGTATCAGACCTGTCCCCACTCAGGATTAAGCAGTCGCTCTCTGTAGATCGGAAAAATGGGATCACTTCCCCTCCACCATACAATGATTGTACAGTTGTACAGGTGCACCAGTAGTATAAAAAAAGGTAAAAACTTTAAAGAGGAGGACACAAGATAATTGTTTTTTTTTTTCAACAAAACAATTTATTTACATACTCCAAACAAGTGCAATGCGTTTTTCATGGGCATATCCCACTTCATCAGACTATAATGAGTATACACTCATGCAGGTCTGTTAGTCAGCTTAGCGCCTCTGTTTTTTGTTGGAAAAAAAATCAACAACTCTCTTGTGTCTTCCTTGAGGAGGTAAGTCCACCGCTGCCTCCTCCTTTTTAAAGATTTTTTTTTACTTTTCTTTATATATATATATATATATATATATATATATATATATATATATATATATATATATATATATATATATATATATACAGGATCTTCTCAAAAAATTAGCATATTGTGATAAAGTTCATTATTTTCTGTAATGTACTGATAAACATTAGACTTTCATATATTTTAGATTCAAATACATACAACTGATGTAGTTCAAGCCTTTTATTGTTTTAATATTGATAATTTTGGCATACATCTCATGAAAACCCAAATTTCCTATCTCAAAAAATTAGCATATTTCATCCGACCAATAAAAGAAAAGTGTTTTTAAAACAAAAAAAGTCAACCTTCAAATAATTATGTTCAGTTATGCACTCAATACTTGGTCGGGAATCCTTTTGCAGAAATGACTGCTTCAATGCGGCGTGGCATGGAGGCAATCAGCCTGTGGCACTGCTCAGGTGTTATGGAGGCCCAGGATGCTTCGATAGCGGCCTTAAGCTCATCCAGAGTGTTGGGTCTTGCGTCTCTCAACTTTCTCGTCACAATATCCCACAGATTCTCTATGGGGTTCAGGTCAGGAGAGTTGGCAGGCCAATTGAGCACAGTAATACCATGGTCAGTAAACCATTTACCAGTGGTTTTGGCACTCTGAGCAGGTGCCAGGTCGTGCTGAAAAATGAAATCTTTATCTCCATAAAGCTTTTCAGCAGATGGAAGCATGAACCCACTTTTGAACCAGAAACAGCGGCAGAAGCGCCTGACCTGGGCTACAGAGAAGCAGCACTGGACTATTGCTCAGTGGTCCAAAGTACTTTTTTCGGATAAAAGAAACTTTTACATGTCATTTGGAAATCAAGGTGCCAGAGTCTGGAGGAAGACTGGGGAGAGGGAAATGCCAAAATGCCTGAAGTCCAGTGTCAAGTACCCACAGTCAGTGGATGGTCTGGGGTGCCATGTCAGCTGCTGGTGTTGGTCCACTGTGTTTTATCAAGGGCAGGGTCAATGCAGCTAGCTATCAGGAGATTTTGGAGCACTTCATGCTTCCATCTGCTGAAAAGCTTTATGGGCATGAAGATTTGATTTTTTCAACACGACCTGGCACCTGCTCACAGTGCCAAAACCACTGGTAAATGGTTTACTGACCATGGTATTACTGTGCTCAATTGGCCTGCCAACTCTCCTGACCTAAGCCCCATAGAGAATCTGTGGGATATTGTGAAGAGAAAGTTGAGAGACGCAAGACCTAACACTCTGGATGAGCTTAAGGCCGCTATTGAAGCATCCTGGGCCTCCATAACACCTGAGCAGTGCCACAGGCTGATTGCCTCCATGCCACGCCGCATTGAAGCAGTCATTTCTGCAAAAGGATTCCCGATTAAGTATTTGAAGGTTGACTTTTTTTGTTTTAAAAACACTTTTCTTTTATTGGTCGGATGAAATATGCTAATTTTTTGAGATAGGAATTTTGGGTTTTCATGAGATGTATGCCAAAATCATCAATATTAAAACAATAAAAGGCTTGAACTACATCAGTTGTGTGTCTTTGAATCTAAAATACATGAAAGTCTAATGTTTATCAGTACTTTACAGAAAATAATGAACTTTATCACAATATGCTAATTTTTTGAGAAGATCCTGTATATACTACTAGCGCCTCTGTACAACTGTACAAATACAGCGTTCTGCACACTTCTCACACTGATCCAGGAACACATACAGAGTTCTACACATTTCTCACTGTGAGCCAGGGACAAGCATATAGTTATGCACAATTTTCATGTTGAGCCAGGAACAAATACAGAGTTCTGCACACTTCTCACACTGATCCAGGAACAAATACAGAGTTCTGCACACTTCTCACTCTAATCCAGGAACACATACAAAGTTCTGCACACCTCTCAGGCTAGAAACCCACTAGGAGAGCTTTTCTGAGCGCTTTGTGATTTGAAAAGCTCTAGCTAATGTAATGCTATGGGTGTAATCCCACTTTAATGATGTGATTTTATAAAAATCCCCCATAGCATTGCATTACCAAGAACTTTTTCAAATCACTCACGCTTACAAAGCGCTCCCAGTGCGTTTCTGGCCTCACACTGATCCAGGAACAAATACAGAGTTCTGCAACAGGGCTGAAGAGTCTGTACAAAAAGTTCTCAGTTTCTGATTCCATCAACTCCTCTCATTTGCATATAACAATCTTGTTGATTGAAAGTCTGCAACATAAAGGCATTTCATCATTGCCAAAGCTTAGGAAATTTTAAAGCTATATTAAGATAACATATGCTTTTGGGAACATAAAGCTCCTGGCCAGGAAGCTGACGCTCTACCTCATGCCGGTGTTCTAACATTTCAGCAAACCCGTCAAAATAGCATACAAATGCTACTGAGCATGTGCAAAGTCATGCATGCCATAAATTAACCCCATAATGCCGATCAGCAGCACTAACCTTGCAACCCAAGTTAGCAGCCTCTGGGTCATGTCCACTATCCAAGTGGACATAAAGTTAGAATAAAAAGTTGTCTTAGGGAAGCAAGGACCGAGCCCGCAGCCCAGTGAGTGGGCAAGGGGACACTGATTCTACTAAAAAGGAGAATTTCACTTTAAATGTATGACAAGACAAGACAAATAACATTTATATTGCGCTTTTCTCCTTGCGGACTCAAAGCGCCAGAGCAGAGCAGCAGCCACTAGGGCGCGCTCTATTGGCAGTAGCAGTGTAAGGGAGACTTGCCAAAGGTCTCCTACTGAATTAGTGCTGGCTTACTGAACAGGCAGAGCCGAGATTCGAACCCTGGTCTCCTGTGTCAGAGGCAGAGCCCTTAACCATTACACCATCAGCCAACTGCTGATGCTGTTTTGTCAATGTATGCTGGTTTGTTGGGGCTTGACATTGCCAATGTGAGTGCCCCAGCATGTTGTCTGTATAATAAGATTTACCAAAGCCCCCATATCAGCTGGGTTCCAGTGTGTAGCCTTGCCATCTTGCAGAAAAAGGCGTTTACCTTTTCTACATCTGATATAGAAAAGGCCAGGGCCACATTCTGCAAGGGGGCAGAACTGATTATCAGAACCCACCTGATACAGGGTTCCAGTAAATCTTATTAAACAGTTAATGTGTTGGGACATTCTAACTTTAAGCATTAGCGTACCTCTGTTTTTTTATGTTCACCAGAGATGCATTTTAACTAAACTTAGGATATAGCTGCAGAGCAGGGCTGTGGAGTCGGTACAAAAATCCTCCGACTCCTAATTTGCATATTACAATCTTGTTGATTGAAAGTATGTAACATGAAATTTGTCTCTTAACTGCCAACGCTTAGGAATTTTAAAAGACAACTGAAGCGAGAAGGATATGGAGACTGCCATATTTATTCCCTTTAGTCGTAGACTAAAACTAGTCCTTGGTAAGAGTACTTGTAAAAGGTACAGACCGGAACAAAGAACATCTATCAGGCCCTAGGCAATGTAACTTTGGGTACATGTAAGAGTGATGTGCAGGTACTCTGCAGGAGAATAAGGAGATTCTTCCTCTTACACATTCTTCATGCACAATCTGAACCAGGTTTATGGGTGATAGACAACACCTCTGTGTTCAATGTGCACAACATTCTCAGTGGATTCCCTGCAGCTCTGTGGAGAGTGCATATGTAGAGTATATTACTACTGTGTCACAAAGTAAACCTATCTGTGTAGACAGGGATGGGGTAGGGATAAGACAAAAGGGGAAGAGCGCACTCAATTTCAAAACAATATAGACGACAAGCCTCTCCGTGGAATAGTCTCACCTCTATAAATAGGCTTGCTATAAACCAGCGGTTCTGGATGCTTGCTTGGCTTCACAAGGGCAAAAAGGGATAATTTGCATATTCAGTAGGGCATTGTGGGTAACCACATATGTTCACTTATAACTGAATTATTGCAAATTTCCTTTTGTTTTAAGAAAGCAATTACACCAAGCTCTATAAGTTGCTGACTCGCCTGTATGGGTTTGTCAGTGTTAGCGCTTTTGTCCCTTTGTAGGCCAGGGACATAGGCTCTGGATACAGTTTGCCAATCGCCTGCTGTCTCCTTTAGATCGCAGGATAACTCTGCCTTGGTACTTCCAAGTGTGGTCTCCAAGCTGGCTGGTACTTGTACTCCTCCCGGTTTGGGGATAGGTGGTGGTGGAATATGCGGAGTAATGAAGCAGAGAGGTGAAGAGGAGGGAATGGATAGTCATGCGGCACAGGTGACTAAGCGCCCAGTGCCCTTTGTAGCTTGTCACCTCTCTGCTTCATTACTCCGCATATTCCACCACCACCTATCCCCAAACCGGGAGGACTACAAGTACCAGCCAGCTTGGAGACCACACTTGGAAGTACCAAGGCGGAGTTATCCTGCGATCAAAAGGAGACAGCAGGCGATAGGCTCTGGATACAGTGTTGCCGATGTCCCTGGCCTACAAAGGGACAAAAGCGCTAACACTGACCAACCCATACGGGCGAGTCAGCAACTTATAGAGGTGAGAATATTCCACGGAGAGGCTTGTCGTGTCGTCTATATTGTTTTGAAATTGAGTGCGCTCTTCCCCTTTTGTCTTGTCCCTACCCCATCCCTGTCTACACAGATATTCTACTAACCAGAGTGAGTGGTCATCAAAGAGCCGCACCACGCCACCATCATATAATTGTTGTCTCTACAAATTCACACCACCTATCCAGATCGCTCCTCCTGTGCACATAGGAGTAAATATATACCACTCAGTATATAGGATCATCCACCTTAAAACAAAGTAAACCTGAGACAGATAAAAGTTTTATACATACCTGGGGCTTCCTCCAGGCTCCTTCAGGCTAATCAGTCCCTCTTTGTTGTCCTCCTCCGCCACCTGGATCTTCTGCTATGAGTCCAGCTACTTGAGCCAGTCTGGCGTAGTGCGCATGCACACACTCCGACGCTGGGAGCATACTACACGCCCAGCACTATTGCAGAAGGCTCCTGGCTGTGGAAGCGGCATGCAGCCAGACTGCGCTGGCTGGCTGAATTACCAGAACTCGTAGCAGAAGATTCAGGTGGTGGAGGTGGACAGCGAGGGACTGATTAGCCTGAAGGGGGCTGGAAGAAGCCCCAGGTATGTATAAAACTTTTTCTTTTCATCTTTCTCAGGTACCATTTAATTCGTAGTCACCAAACCAAATTTTAACAACATATCAAATTATTTGATTTCATGAGCAAAGAGTGTGTACATTTACATTTGCATAAATCAGAATCAACGCAGAATTATTTCCATCTCATTGACCATCTCTATTAGTGACAGGGCTACACATCAGGCTTTATACTTACAGCATAGATGTTATTTAGTATATATAAGAGATTCCTGTGTACACATCATATATACAGTCACAATCAGATGTGTATATCTGACTTTAAAGGGAACCAGAGAGGAAATAAAAAAAACAAAACAGAAAAACCTTTTATACATACCTGGGGCTTCTTCCAGTCCCATACGCACGGATCGCTCCCACGCCGCCGTCCTCCGCTTCCTGTATCGGCGGTACCGGGTCCCGTCACTTCCGGCGGACGCGGCCAATTTTCCCGCATGAGCAGGGGCTCCCTCCATACCCTTACGCGTGCGGTTGCTCAGTATGCGTAAGTGTATGCCGGCAGCCCCTGTGATGCGGACAATTGGCCGCGTCCTGCCGCCGACTGGCCGAAACTACGGGACCCGGTTACAGGAAGCGGAGGACTGCGGTGTGGGAGCGATCCGTGCGTATGGGGCTGGAGGAAGCCCCAGGTATGTATAAAACCTTTTTTCTGGGGCCTCTGGTTCCCTTTAAAAATACAGGGACTGCTTTATTGAAGCAGCACAAGTAATTCATTTTGATTGGTTTATTTCATTTTTGTGGACTAAGCACAGCTATTACTGTATGCATAAATAATTTATGATGACTATTATCTGAGAAATAGAACATTTTATAATATTTTCTATTTTAATTACAGTTTAAATTCATTAGGAGTCGGAGTCGATGCATTTTTTTCCGACTCCAGGCACCCAAAATTGCCCCGACTCGACTCCACGACTCCGACTCCACAGCCCTGCTGCAGAGTGGCTGTTAAATAGAAATCAAAACTAGTCCTTTATTAAGAGTGTGTAGTTGGGAACAAAAAACATCTATCAGGCCCTAGGCTGTATAACTGTGGGTAAATCTAAGATTGATGTGCAGGTACTCTGCAGCAGGGATGCTCTCAACTTCGAATTCGGATGAAATTCGAATAGGGTTATTCGAATTTCATCCTGCTAATTACTGCAACTGTGCGGGTGGCCGAGGGGGGTTAATCTTACCTATCGGGTTTCTTCTTGCTCCGCCCCTCGGCGCCTCCCACGATGCGTTCCAATCCGGCGTCACGTGATTACATACACTTCCTCCTCCCGGGTTGAAGGAGGAAGTGTATAGTCACGTGACCGCCGGATTGGAACGCAGCATGGGAGGCGCCGAGGGACGGAGCAAGAAGAAGCCTGATCGGTAAGATTAACCCCCCTCGGCCACCCGCACAGCTGCAGTAATTAGCAGGATGAAATTCGAATAACCCTATTCGAATTTCAACCGAATTTGAAGTTGAGAGTATCCCTGCTCTGCAGGAGAGTGACGGGATGCTTCCTCTATTACACATTCTTCATGCATGATCTGAACCAGGTTTACAAGTTATAGACAGCACCTGTGCTTTCAATGTGCATAACATTCTCAGTGGATTCACAACAGCTCTTTGGGGAGTGCATATGTAGACTTTAGTATGGCTGTGTAACTTAATTTGTAGTCGCCAACCTCAAATGTAAAGTGGGATAAAACTCTGACATAACATTCAATAAAGAAATGTGGTTTTCCTACTTTTTTATATTACCTATATTGTTATCATATTTGCTTTTGTGCACAAGTAATATTGTCTGTTTACAAATTACAAGGTCCCAATGTTCAGTTTATCTGCTCTGAAAGATGTCATTGCATTTTATTTTGTAGCTGCTGTATTTATATACTAAAATCTATCGAGATATCCCTTCTCAACTGCACATATTCTAGAAGCAGAGAGAGCTTAGTTTCAGCACTTTGCTAATATTTACATTCCTTTTATCAGATACATTTAGTAAACAAAAGATAATGCAGCCCATAGCTTTCCATTGAAACAACTTCAAGAGCTTTCCATGAAAGAATAAAGTGCTGTGTTTAACTGTTTGAATGCTGTTCTGCTACAATATTTTTCTTTGTGGTAGTAGGTTTAAGGCTGTAAATAATCTTTTAGAGCAAAGAGTTTCAGACCACTTTAACAACATATCAAATCAATAGATTTCATGATCAAGAGAGCACCTCCTTTGTTCAAGAAATCAATTGATTTGATATCGGTCAATTTATATATACATTTGCATAGAAAATTTGCAAAACTTGCATCAAAGCAGAAATATTGTAATCAAATTGGCAGAAAGAAAAAGAGAAACATCCGGCACTGCAGTATGCGTATGATATAACATCATTGACCTTCTTTGAACTTTTTTCTTTTGGTACAATAATTATTGTAATGCCTGGCAGATCTACTGCTTTCTTTCAGCCACTATACCCCAATCTAGTGCCGTAGCTCTGAGCTCGGCTCACGTCTTCACCTATAGACAACCCCCTGCTTGAACAGGACACTGAATATGTCTCCTGACTTTGGTTACCCCAGGTCTTAACATACACGATATATAGCGGCTGAGGCCAAGAAAGCCAGAGTACCCCCAGAGCAAAGAAGACTATGCAACTGGGTGGTATTAGGTGGTAGAGCATAATGCTTTTGTGGAGGAGATTACACAGATCACACCAGGAGCTATGGACAAGGGAGCAAGATTGCTCAGAGCGACCGCAGCTCTGAGCTTCCGATAACCGCCACAAATAAACAAGACACAATGGTTGCTCAGTGCGACCGCAGCACTGAGCATCTGATGTCCACAACACTGAGTAACAAGACAGACAACAGACAGATGGAATGTTTGCCAGCTTTTGATAACCGTCACAATAAACAAGAAGCAATGGTTACTTTTTGCGACCGCAGCACTGACCCTCTGATGTCCACCACACTGAGTAACAAGGACAGGCAACAGACAGACGGAATGCTTGCTAATCTAATCGCTGCCCCAGCGATGGCAAACATCCACACTGACACGGATAAGACAAACAAGCTGGAGCGTAACTAATAGCAACCGCTGCTATAGTCACGTCCACAGGAACAGGACAAGCAAGAATCCTACCATTCGCAACGGGGTGAAGGCAGTCTCCAAACTGTCAGGATATGAAAAGAATTCACTGTACCCTTGTGGGTGCAGTGAATGTCCAAGCAGGCAAGGTGATGCAATACAATTTTCAAACTTTACACAAGGAACCCAGCAATTAACTATGGCTAAGTTGAACGCCATGACGGGCGAGGAGTGAGAGAGGAAGCAGGCTTTTCTATGGACATCAGCCATTGAGAGCAGACATACAAATTCCCACACAGCTGAATGGTAATCACGCAAATCCTGTGTTAGACTGATTTGAAGGCTGCAAGCTGCCTGTGAATGGAAAGGACTCTCATTACAAATGCATGCCAGTTTATGCAACCACATGCATGTAAGAAATCCACAGCTGTCTGGCTGCAGTTCAACTGCAGCAAGCCATAGGTGGATTCATGACAACATCCTGAGCTACTCTGAACTGCAGAGTGGTTACAGATGGCAATGAGACTCATTGCAAATGCAGTCAAAACTAAGCAACCAAATGCAGGCAGAGAAATCAAAATAGCTGCAACCGACAGGAGGGATCCTTATAATTATTTACATCTTACTAACCATCCCTACTAGTGACACACCTACACATAAGGCTTTATTCTTACAACTGAAATGTTATTTATTCTATACTATCTGAAGACCCAGCGTTGCTCGGGTATGTATTTGGTTGTTGTTGGCTCCGCCATCTTTTTCTAACCTTAACACACAGTCACACAATGACAAAGTTTATGAGCTTTGGGGTCCTTGGCATCAATAATTTTCCCATTGATATGAAACAAATCTGATTGGCTGTTTGTGGCTCCGCCCCCTTTGAAGAATGGCAGCAACTTATACCCTGCAGTTAACAGTGTAAGAATGGCAGCCATTTAAACCCTGTGGTTAACAGTTTAAGAATGGCTGCAATTTTATTTTTCTTTTGTTTGGCACCACTCACTTTTTAAACCTTGACACAGTCAGTCAATGACCAGGTATGTGACTTTTGATGTTCCTGGCATCAATAATGTGAGAATGGAAGCAGTATATGGAGCAAAAAAATCTGATTGGCTATTTGTGGCTTTGCCACTTTTCTGAATTTAAACTCCAGTCACTCAATGACCGACTGTACCAGGTTTGAGGCCTCTGCCATTAACAGTTTAAAATGGCAGCAATTTAAATATTCCCCTTGAAAATCTCAGGTGAATTTTGATTGGCTGTTGTAGGCTCCATCCACTTTCCTGAATATTAATCCGAGTGAACAAGTTTGAAAAAACTGTGATTAACAGTTTACATTTTCCTATTTAAAATGAACGGCTTAAATTTGATTAAACAATGTGACAAGTCACGGTCCTGGAACTCATTCAGGTAACAATTTTCCTGTAATGCCGGTGCTACGCCACGCTCAGGTCACCCCCCTGAGAACCAAGTCCAACAAACAGTGATGAGGCGGCACACAAAAGGCTTTGCTAGTTACAACATGTATTGGTGATGGAGCAAACACTACATGTTACGAACCTTCGCGGTTCTTCCTCAGGTGTAAAATGAAAACAATCCCAACAGATACATTTATAATAACACGAGACCACACCCTTTAGATGAGGGGCGTGGTGGTCACTAACTAGACAGTGGCCACTCCTTGCTACCTCTACACCAAGCATCATTTAATACATTGTTCAATATCTTAAATATATAGAGAAATAGGTATACACGAATAAATAGGTGATACATGCATATAAGAAAATTGTGCAAAAAGTGTATAGAAAATACATAGAAAATAGTACTTCAAACCACCTACAAAATATGTTTGATATCAAGCTATTAAAATTACAGTCTTCATGAGGGTACTCCACAGCAGGCTAACCCTCTCATACATAATATGACTGTTAGATATTATGACTGACCGTAATCCAAGGGCACTCCACTAGGGCTACCCATGTACTCCGACCTAAAAAAAGGAGAAAGGCAAAGGATATAACAATACCCGCTAGCAACTCTGCATATCATTGGTAAATTGCACTACCTATGTTATATGATCGTCATTTAAAATATGATCGTTATTTAAAATAAGGAGAAACTTTCTATGAAAAAACAACAAAAAATCATAATCACAAGAGGTATCGTATGGAACACTATACACGGCCCTGGGAACGTGCTGTGCACCAAGCTGGTAATCAACACTGCGTACTACACAAAACATTTCCATTGTACATGTTCATTCATCCCCCTTGGATGTATAACATCCAAGTGGTTGATCCACCTCGCTTCTTTTTGAAGTAATAGCTTTTCTTTATCACCCCCACAGCGTTGAACATCTATGGAGTCGAGTAACATCCATCTCAATTGTGAGGCCCTGTGCCTAGCATCACGGAAGTGCCTAGACACCGAGGTCTCATATTTTTCTTTCCCTTCCAGGAACCTGCTGATGAAACGCTTGTGTTCTAGTATACGTACACGCACTGCCCGTGTGGTCATGCCTACATACATCATGCTACACGGGCATTTTAAGCCATTTAAGCCATAGACAACATAAGTACTGGCGCACGTGTACCTACTGCCAATTTGTACTTTTCTTCCAGTATGAGGGTGAGAAATGGAGTTGCCTCCTATTATTGCCGAACATACATTGCAACTGCAACAGGCAAAAGTTCCATTCCTCTGTTTATTCTGCCTAATGGGGATAGTGGCCGTATCTATCTTTCTAACCATATTTTGGATCGTTTTTCCTCTTTTAAGGGCAAACAAGGGTTGCTCATGAAAGAGGCCACCTACAGTCTGGTCACTACTGAGTACAGGCCAGTACTTCTTCACTATCCTTTTCACCAGTGGGGTGTTCTTCCCAAACTGCATCACAAATGGTATCCGTCTATCACCTCCCCCTGTTTTGTTCTTGCCTCTCAATAGGTCATCTCTCTTTAGGGTCCTCACCTCTTCCTGGATTTTAACAATCTGTTCGCGTGGATAACCCTTGGTGACAAATTTGTCGACCAACTCCTGTCCTACCTGTGCATAGTCCTCTTGAGTGGAACAAATCCTTTTGGCTCTTAAAAATTGACCCTTGGGGATAGCTTTTGTGGTGTGGGGATGGTGGTAACTATCCTTCCTTAATAGACTGTTGCGGTCCGTGGGTTTCTTGAACAGTTTCGTATTTAACTTCTTACCCTGTTTAGAGATGGTAACATCCAAGAAATTAACCATCTCTGTGGACGTTTCCATAGTAAACCTTATGGTGTCATGGCCGGAGTTAGCCTCCCTCACCATTTCCTCCAATACATCACTAGGTCCCCTCCATAAGATTAATATATCATCGACAAATCTGAAGTACTGATAGATATACTCTCTGTACCTCAGATTCTCAAAAAAGAATTTCCTCTCAAGGGACTCAACACAAATGTTAGCTACCGAAGGGGCAGCTGGTGAACCCATGCTCGCTCCTTGTTTCTGGAAATAAAACCTGCCATGGAATTTGAAGTAATTGAATTTGAGAATTAACTCTAATACATCAAGCAGGAAGTAGACCTCAGAATTGGTTAGATTCATGTCCAACAAATTGCCTTCAACACAGCTAATAGCCTCATCTTGCGGGATAGCTGTAAACAAACTTTGTATATCTAAACTGCAAAAGATTAACTTGTCAGGTACTTCATTTAAAGACTCCAATTTACATAATAAATCTGTGGTGTCCTTTAAACAATGTGGAAAGGTCATTACTATCTCCTGCAAATAGCCATCCAAATAACCTGCTAGCGGGTAGAGTACACTTCCCCGACTGGATACAATGGGGCGACCCGGGGGATCATGCAACCCCTTGTGGATCTTGGGGAGAAGATATAGCAAAGGGACGCATGGGTAATCAGTAGACAATCCCTTTGCTGTTTGTTGTGGGATTGTCCCATCTTCGACTGCACAGGTTAAAAGAAAGTCCACCTTGGATTTCACTTCGTCAGTTGGGTCGTACTCACACAGTCAACGCTGTGGGGGTGATAAAGAAAAGCTATTACTTCAAAAAGAAGCGAGGTGGATCAACCACTTAGATGTTATACATCCAAGGGGGATGAATGAACATGTACAATGGAAATGTTTGGTGTAGTACGCAGTGTTGATTACCAGCTTGGTGCACAGCACGTTCCCAGGGCCGTGTATAGTGTTCCATACGATACCTCTTGTGATTATGATTTTTTTGTTGTTTTTTCATAGAAAGTTTCTCCTTATTTTAAATAACGATCATATTTTAAATGACGATCATATAACATAGGTAGTGCAATTTACCAATGATATGCAGAGTTGCTAGCGGGTATTGTTATATCCTTTGCCTTTCTCCTTTTTTTAGGTCGGAGTACATGGGTAGCCCTAGTGGAGTGCCCTTGGATTACGGTCAGTCATAATATCTAACAGTCATATTATGTATGAGAGGGTTAGCCTGCTGTGGAGTACCCTCATGAAGACTGTAATTTTAATAGCTTGATATCAAACATATTTTGTAGGTGGTTTGAAGTACTATTTTCTATGTATTTTCTATACACTTTTTGCACAATTTTCTTATATGCATGTATCGCCTATTTATTCGTGTATACCTATTTCTCTATATATTTAAGATATTGAACAATGTATTAAATGATGCTTGGTGTAGAGGTAGCAAGGAGTGGCCACTGTCTAGTTAGTGACCACCACGCCCCTCATCTAAAGGGTGTGGTCTCGTGTTATTATAAATGTATCTGTTGGGATTGTTTTCATTTTACACCTGAGGAAGAACCGCGAAGGTTCGTAACATGTAGTGTTTGCTCCATCACCAATACATGCTGTAACTAGCAAAGCCTTTTGTGTGCCGCCTCATCACTGTTTGTTGGGCTTAAATTTGATTGGCTGTTTTAAGCTCTGCCTACTTTCCTTGAATTTTGAACTCCGGTCACCGAGGGACCAACTGTGCCAAATTTGGGGACTCTGAAAACTGATTGGCTGTTTGTGGCTCCGCCCAGGTGTGCGGGGAGGGATGTGAGACCCCCAGAACATATCTTTCTAGGTAGTAAGGGATCTGTATACTAAGTTTCGTTGAAATCGGTCAAGGCGGCTGAGTGATCACAAACGAGTGTATGTATATATATATATATATATATATATATATATATATATATATATATATATATATATATATATATATATATATATATATATATATATATATATACACACACACTCATCAGATATACAGTCACAATCTGATATGTATATCTTACTTTAAAAATACGGTGACTGCCTTATTGCAGCAGCACAAATAACTTATTTTTTGATTAGTTTGTTTCATTTTAGTTGACTAAGCAGTGGCACTGCTATTACTGTATGTATACGTTATTTATGATGACTGTTATCTGAGAAATAGAACATTTTATCATTTCTCTTAAATATGAACAAAATACTGAGTTCTGCACACTGAGCTAAGGACAAGTACAGAGTTCTGCACACATCTCACACCGAGCCAGCACACATCTCACACTGAGCCAGTAGCAAGTACAGAGTTATTATTGTGTATCTATAACACTGACATCTTCCATGGAGTATATAGTCATTTCAGTAACTTTCCTTCAGGGGATCACAATCTATTCCTTACCATAGTCAGTTATAATTATGTTCCTGTTGTAGTCTAAGACCAGTTTTTGGACAAAAATGTGTATGTTTTTGGGATCTGCATGCTTCTATTGAGCGATGTACAAGCACAGTTCTACACACTGGCAGGGAGTACACGTCTGTCAGTTTTCTGAGCACAGTTTTATGCATGTTTCCAACATATTGTGTTTGTGGAAAAATGCACGTTTTATCACAGAATGTAATTGATAGAGAAAATGCACACAGTGCTGCATGGCTGTCATTTCTTTCCTGCATGCGAAATAGCGTGAACTAGCCTGTAGATACCGTATATACTCGGCTATAAGTCGAGAAATTTAGGACTGACTCATAGTGCAAAAGTGTGGGGGGGACTTGTACATGAGTAGTCCTAAATTTCTTGCATTATAGCCAGGGCGACACCATTCTCCCCCCCCCCCGTGCTGCAGTGATGCGGGCACCACCAGTGTACTTTGATCCCGCCTCCATCCCACCTACCCACAATAACCTAAAGGGATTGCAGCCCCTCTCTATCCTCCCCGTGTAATTACCATATCTGCAGCGCGGGTGACGTAGCCGCCGCTCACAGATAAATCACCGGGTGCAGCAGCCTCTCTCATTCACGCTGGTTTGTGAGCATTTAGCAACGCTCGGGCTTCCGCCTTCCGAAGTCACATGACACTGGTCACATGACACTGGCAGCCGGAGCTTTGCTAATGCTCACAGACCGGCAGCGGCAGGAGTACAAGAGGTAAGAGGATGCTGCGTCCGGCGATTAATCTGTGAGTGGCTGCTTCCACTGAAGTGACTGCGTGTCACTCTATCAGGAAAGTATGTAGCTCAGAGAACGCTGGCCGCTGCAACTCTGGGGAGGGGGAGAGGGGTTTGTTAAAAAAAAAGTGTATACGGGACTTAGAGGAGTACCACAATATAGGGCGAGCAGGGGGACACATACTGACACAGTGGCAGGAGAGCGCATGCTTGCCACACCGTAAAGTAACCTGGTGATAAATACTGGCAGCAATGAAGGAACAGAGTGACAGATTGGTCACACTGAAAAAGGGCAGGGGAACACATACTGAATGCACTGAAAGTGGGATCAAAGGGACAAGGATACTCGCCACACTGATGGGGACATTGGGACAGATCAGAGGGTTAATGGCTGGGGGCCTGGAGGAGTTACTGGCTGCACTTGAGGGCCAGGAGGGGGTTAATGGCTACAATACTTTATGCAGTGTAGTTATTAACCCATTCTGGTCCCCAAGTGCAGCCATTAACTTTGCTGGATAGACTTATACTTGAGACATTAAAAAAATTAAGTTTAAGAGAGTGAAATATTGGGGTCGACTTATACACGAGGTCGACTTGTATCCGAGTATATACGGTAAACCTTGGTTCTCCTTTGCAAAATATAATCACGAAAACAGAGAAGTGTGCTTCCTGTTTAACACTGAGTCAGGGCATGCACAGAGCATTGCATGCATTTTACATTGATCTGAGGAGATGGACAAGAGCTAAGTGCTCTGCACACTTTTTCCAACTGTTTTAGGGACAAGTAGATGGCTCTACACACTTCTCCCACTGATTCAGGGACCCATAGAGGGCTCTGCACACTTCTCCCACTGATTCAGGGACACAGAGAGCTTTACACACTTTTCCCACTGATTTAGGGACATGTAGAGAGCTCTGCACACTTTTCCCACTGATTCAGGGACCCATAGAGAGCTCTGCACACTTCTCCCACTGATTCAGGAACCCATAGAGAGCTCAGCACACATCCCCTCTGATTCAGGGACCCATAGAGAACTCTGCACACTTCTCCCACTGATTCAGGGATACGTAGAGAGCTCTGCACACTTCTCATCCTGATTCAGGGACACAGAGAGAGCTCTGCACACTTCTCATACTGATTCAAGGACACATAGAGAGCTCTGCACACTTCTCCCACTGATTCAGGGACAGAAAGAATCGCAAATTCTTTCTGTTTTAGCACTCCAACCTTAATTATCGCAAATTCGTTCTGTTTTAAAGAGAACCCGAGGTGGGGATCATAGAAAGAAATCTATATACAGAGGCTGGGTCTGGCTATAGTGCCCAGCCTCTGTTGCTAGCTGAATCCCCCCTAAGTGCCCCCTGCGCTCCGCTCTCCCCCATAAATTACGGCCGCGCTCTCGGGCATTGTTTACCTCCCTAATGTCACTCACGCCGCTCCCCCCGCCTCCTGCAGAGCGCCGGTCCCCGCCTGCGTCCCTTCCCTCCAATCAGCGGCGAGGGAAGGGACACGGGCGGGGACCAACGCTCTGCAGGAGGCGTGGAAGCGCCGTGAGTGACACTAGTGAGGTAAATACAGCCCACTGCGACACGCTGCGTGTCGCGAGCGCGGCTGTAATTTATGGGGGAGAGTGGATCGCAGGGGGGCCTTAGCGGGGATTCAACTAGCAACAGAGGCTGGGCACTATAGCCAGACCCAGCCTCTATGTATAGATTTCTTTCTACGATCCCCACCTCGGGTTCTCTTTTGTTTAAGCAAACTCTTGTTTTTCTTATTCAGGGACACAGAGAGCTCTGCACACTTCTCCCTCTTATTCAGGGACACATAGAGAGCTCTGCACACTTCTCCCACTGATTCACATACATATAGAGAGCTCTGCACGCTTCTCCCTCTGATTCAGGGACACAGAGAGCTCTGCACACTTCTCTTATTAATTCAGGGACACGTAGAGAGCACTGCACACTTCTCCCACTGATTCAGGGACAGTAGAGTGCTCTGCACACTTCTCCCACTGATCCCAGGGTAAAACGAGCTCTGCACACTTCTCATACTGAGTCAAGGACAAGTATAAAGTTCTACACACTTTTCGCACCGAACTAGGGACATAAACAAAGTTCCAGGACCTGTCTTGCTAAATTTACTTCACATCTCTGTCTACCGCAAGTAACATTTTACTGTCAAAATTATTTTCAGTGGCTATTTTCATTAGCTCATCTGTGCTGTTTGTAAGTATAAATGTTTACTAGGGCTGTGTCATCTTTCCTTGCTATACAGAGCCACAGAATCAGCTCTTTGTGTCTTATGAGAGCTGCTTTTTTGCCTGCTGCTCATTTTAAAAAGACATTACTTACTGAGCTTATGATTATGTAATAACATTTGACACGCACATGAGTACAGTGAGTTCAAGCAGTTGGTGACATTGTCATCATAATTAGCTCTTCCCTAAATAATAGAGATAGACACAAGTCCTGCACCTTTAGGTGTGCATCTCTGACCCAAGATATAGATAGCAGTAAAACCTCTACAAAATTAATTGAAGGACAACTGAAGCGAGAGGGATATGGAGGCTGCCATATTTATTTCCTTTTAAATAATGCTAGTGGCCTGGCTATCCTGCTTACCTTTCTGGTCAGAGGGGTCTATAACCACACACCTAAAACAAGCATGCAGAAAATCTTGTTAGATTTCTCATAGACATCTGATCTGCATGCTTGTTCAGGGTGTATGGCTTAAAGTAATAGAGATAGAGGATCAGTAGGACAGTCAGACAATGGGCATTATTTAGAAGGAAACAGCCTCCATATTCCTCTAACCTTGTGTTCCCTTTAAGCAATACCAGTTGCCTGGCTATGCTGCTGATTTTTCTGTCTCTAATACTTTTAGCCATAGACCCTGAACAAGCATGCAGCAGATCAGGTGTTTCTAACATTATTGTCAGATCTGACAAGATTAGCTGCATGCTTGTTTCTGGTGTTATTCAGGCACTAATGCAGCCAAATAAGCCTGCAGGGCTGCCAGACAACTGGTATTGTTTAAAAGGAAATGAATATGGCAGCCTCTGTATTCTCACTTCAGTTGTCCTTTAAAGAAAACCTGTAACTTTAAAAAGTTCCCCTGGGGGTACTCACCTCAGGTGGGGGAAGCCTCCAGATCCTATCAAGGCTTCCCCTGTCCTCCTGTGTCCCACGGCGGGCTCGCTGTGCCCCTCCGAATAGCGGAGATGTAAATATTTACCAGTAAAATCTTGCAAAAACCGTGCTGATATCAAAACTCAGGTGTATTCAATACGGTGGTGCGCCAGCTAGCATTACAAATACAAAGTCCACTTTCAAATTCCAGAAAGCTGTGCACTAATGTTCCCATGAACAGATTCCTCTCATGTAAACATGGGATCATCACACCTCAAAAGACAATATTCGGAATAGCCATAGCGTAAAACCATAAAAACTATTTATTAATAAAAGAAAATTGCACTCACAAGCATGGAGGTATTCATAGAGCGCAGAGTTTTTGTGGGCTCTACCCCAATTGGTGGCCGCTGGGTGGGCTTAGTTGCGCTGGTGTGGTCCGCTCCTTCCTGCGTCCCCTCTGCCTCCAGGTCCCTCCTTGGCCACTAGCTTTACTAGTTTCGTCGCTATATGCGACTCATCAGAAGCATATGCGGCCATTTATGATTTCCTTCTAATATACCCTTTACCTTCTCCCCTTCCGCTTACTCTTCCCTCCCCCTTCCGTATACGGAGGCGCGCCCGCCACGCGTCAAATGACGCCTGTCTTCCCCGCCTCCCCTTCCCCTCCAATTGGCTGGATGACCGTAGCTTCACCGCGGGCATGCGTATGCGTCCAAACTGACGCTTACCTCCTCCATCATGGAACTGCGTCAGCTGTCCGTGCTGCGCGCGCGTCCTTTGTATCCACCACCATGGTAACAACCACGGTGATAGAGATGAAGCCTTCCCACTGGCCACCTCTGGGGCATCACCCTCACATTAATCATTGATCATAATAAACCTTTACGTACTCTTTCTCTGACAGCCAACTCATCATACAGATATAATTTTAATTTGCCTCTTTCATAGAAAATTCCTTATTTTTACTGTGGCGTGCAGTTTCACCCCGCCTTTCAGCCCTTAACCATTCAAATTAATAGTGTAACTTGTGATTTTAACACATATCCCTAACAATAATAATATATATAACCCCATTGTATAATATCAAACACAACCCCCCACTCCTTTATATCCCCAAAAACTCTGTGACAACTTAGGGCTTCTAGGTGTGGGTGCTACTGCTCTCCACTTACAGTTTTTAATATTAATCATTACTCAAAAAGCACACCAGATCTATATCCGCATTCAGCCCCCCAGGCTTTAATGTGTTAAGCAAATAGATCCACTTTGTCTCCCTCTGTGATATTTCCCTTACCATGTTACCCCCCCTCCATGGCCTACCAACCTTTTCTACTCCACAAAAAGACAACAGAGCTGGATTCCCATTGTGTACATTTTTGAAATGTGCAGACAGAGTATGGTTCATAAAACCTTTTCTAATATTTCTGATGTGCTCCCCTATTCTCTCTTTCAAGGGTCTGGTGGTTCTTCTTCCGACGTATTGTAGCCCACACGGGCACCAAGCCAGATATATCACATATCTATCATTACATGTTATGAAATCTCTTAGTTTCACCTGTTTGCTGTTTGAATGGCCCGTCACCCCATTTATTCTTTTTGCTTTGGCCTCCCTGCATCCCTTGCAGTCCCTGCATGGGAAAACCCCCGGTTTCTGCCACCCTTCAAATCTAGGCGGTCCTTTTTTGGGTTCCACGCAACTTGGAGCCAAATGGTTTTTCAGGTTTGGGGCCTTCCTAAATATAAAATTAGGCCTAGAAGGTAAAATCTTGCTCAACTCTATGTCTGATAATAATATTTCCCAATGTTTCTGGACTATTCGCTCCACCTGTTTATACTGTACATTAAATTCTGTGATAAACGCATAATTGTGTTCATTTCCCCCTATGTTCCCATTCCTCTCTCTATTAATAAGTTCTATTCTATCATGCTCCCTCACCCTTCTAATTTCTTCATCTAAAAAATGTTCTTCATATCCTTTTTCCAAAAACCTCTCCTTCAAAATAAGTGATTGTGTATCAAAATCAACCATATCCGTGCAGTTCCTTCTCATTCTCATGAGTTGTCCTCTAGGGACACCCTTTATCCACCGTGGGTGATGCCCACTCCGCGTGGATATATATCCGTTTCTATCTGTGCCCTTAAAGAACGTCTTAATTCTAATCTCCCCCTCCTTCACCATTAAATCCAAATCCAAAAAATGTATATTTTCTAAACTACTTTCATACATTAATCTGATATTTAAATCATTTTCATTCAGTTTTGTGAAAAATTCCTGTAATTGTGCCCCTGTACCCCTCCAAAAAATGAGCAAGTCATCAATATACCTTTTCCAGATCATAACCCCCTTTGAAAATTCTTGTGCCAATACTTCTTCCTCCCACTTCCCCATGTACAAATTTGCGAGGCTAGGTGCAAACCCCGCCCCCATTGCACATCCCCTGTGTTGTCTATAAAACTTCCCCTCGTGCCAAAAATAATTCTTCTGTAGAGCGAACTCCAGAACTTCCATCAAAAATTCCACTTGTTCATTTTTTATATCTCCACCCCTTTTCATATAGTACCTTACTGCCTCTATGCCCTTTTTCTGCGGAATGCTGGTGTAGAGTGATGAAACGTCCGCTGTAACCAGCAGCGTTCCATTCTCCACATCGATTCCCTCTACCTGTTGGATGGTATGTTTGGTATCTTTTAGGACATGGGGCAACCTACCCACCATGGGCTGAAGGAAGGAGTCCAAGTACTGTCCCAATCTGTGGGTCACCGAGCCTATACTGCTCAATATTGGTCTTCCTGGGGGTTGGGTCAGACTTTTATGAATTTTAGGGACCTGGTAAATGACCGGGATTTTTGGTGCACTTGGGATTAGATATCTAAATTCCGCATCTCCCAGTACTCCCCTATCCAGTCCTTTTTTCAATAACGTTCTTAATTGACTTAGATACTCCTGAGTGGGGTCACCTCTCAACTTTTCATATGTGTCCTCATCGTTTACCAATAGGTCTAATTCTTCACCGTATTGGGCTTTGTTTAGCACCACCACCCCTCCTCCCTTGTCTGCTGGTCGAACCACCAGACCCTTATTTTCAATCAGGTCCCTGGCCATGTTTTTCACACCAGGAAATTTCATATCTGGCAATTCCCGAATTTCGTTTCCTACCAGTTTCTTAAAGGCTCCAATTGCATGAAAGCCTGTTTCTTGGGGATGGAAAGTGGAATTATTTTTAAGATTCGTATGTTTGTATTGCACATTCCCACTTTTGTCTCTTAGGGGATTTACTCTATTATTCGGCCCCTCCCTTTTCATAAAATACTTTTTAAGGTTCAGTTTCCTAGTGAACTTCTCCAGGTCTATATAGGTACCAAATTTGTTGTGTCCCTGTTTGGGGGCGAATTTCAATCCTTCGTCCAATAGTTTTAATTCCTTATTGGACAGGGCAACACCACTCAGGTTGAAGATACCCTTCCCTTCTATTTTCTTCTCTTCTTGGCACTTCCTTCTCCCTCCCCTTGTGCCCCTTCTACTTCTCTTTTTCCTGCTCCATATGTATTTTCTCCCACCCAATCTGTTTGATGATATCTCATCCCCCCCTCTAAAAAAGGTTCAAATTGGTTCTGATGATTGAGGGGGTCATATCGGTTACTTAGGGGTACCTTGTATCCTTGATTTTGAGTGGGATTAGACCCATATTGTTGGCCACCTCGTCCCCTTCCCCTATTGGTTATCCCCCCGTATGGTCTCCAGTTTGCTCTATTTTGAATTGGCCTTGGTCCCATAGGTTGGGGTCCCATTGGGCACTGTGCATTTATTAGATAGGTTGGTCTGGGGTTTTCTCTTGGGGGTGGGCCTCCTCTTCCTCCTCTCCCACCCCCTCCACTTCCCCCACTTCCCGCCTCTGCCCCCTGGTTCCCAGCATCTGGGTTTACTCCCTGGGTCTGCGCTCTATGAATACCTCCATGCTTGTGAGTGCAATTTTCTTTTATTAATAAATAGTTTTTATGTTTTTACGCTATGGCTATTCCGAATATTGTCTTTTGAGGTGTGATGATCCCATGAGAAAGGTTGAAACAAGTGGACGAGAGTGCTCGAGAAGGCAGGGGGTGGCCATATGATAGAGGGCCATCTAATAGAGAGTCAATACGATTTGGTGAGTGCCCACTGCTTGGGATGTGGTGGTGGTGTAATACCAGAGCGGAGACAGTGATCACCAACTGCAGGAGCAAGACAGCACACTTGATTGAAAACTAGGATTGAACTTATGTTTACATGAGAGGAATCTGTTCATGGTAACATTAGTGCGCAGCTTTCTGGAATTTGAAAATGTAAATATTTACCTTTCCAGCGCAGGCGCGGTATCTTCTCTCGGCTCGGAGTTCGGCGGAAATAGCCGATCGCTGTCGGTCCGCTCTACTGCGCAGGCGCAAGTCTCCTGTGCCTGCGTAGTAGAGCGGACCCGACAGAGATGGGCTATTTCCGCCTATCTCCGTGCTGAGAGCCGCAAGAGCGCCCCCGCTGGAGCCAGGGAAGGTAAATATATCAAGCCTTGTCGGGCTTGTTGAGCCAAGATTGCAGGACGCTTTGGGGGAGCCAGCGCTGAAATTCCCTGCAGCTACAGGGATTGGGGAAGCCTCATTGGGACCCTGAGGCTTCCCCCTCCCGAGGTAAGTACCCCCAGGGGACGTTTTTTTTGTTACAAAGTCTATTAAAGGTTTAACAGAGTAACCAAGTAGCTCGGGGTGACCCAAACAACTAGGAAAGTATAGGGGACTTAGAGACAGAAAAGCCCTCCTAATAAAGCTATAGGCGTGCTATACACTAGCGGTTCTGGATGCAAGCCTGGCTTCAGGGGCATCCTGTGTAATAAAACCCTAACTGTCCCTGCATTATCCTCCTGTCCCTGTGTCCCATGTGTTTTGGCTACTGCGCATGTGTAGCCGTTGGGACAGGAGGAGGAGGGGGCCAGGGAGTGCATGCGGCGGGCAGGTGCGTGCGCGCGCTGACATGCGGCGGTGAGAGTGACCTAGAGCCCGTTTTTAAATGGGCTTGGTCTACTAGTAAATAATTTGCATATTCAGTAGTGATGCATTGTGGGTAACCACATATGTTCACTTAAAGCTGAGTTATCACATTTTAAAATGGCAAATCACACCAAGCATTGCCTTTTAGGTTTGTCACTCATTACAGAATACCCAGAATGCTCGTGGTGACACAGAACAACTAGGAAAGGAAAAAGGGCTAAAAGATCAAAGAGTTTGAAAAGCCTCTTATTAAACAGCAGCGCTGGATATAATTTTGCGGTCTTAAAGTGAAGCAGAGACGAAGCACATTCATGTATTTTACCATATATATCAGTGGGGATATTAGAGAAAACACCTACCCTGCTCTCTGCTTCATCCTTCACTGTTCAGCCTGCTTGTTATCAGCCCTAATAAAATCCCAGACTGAGCATTCAGTCTGGCTTTGCTCAGGAATCATTCTAGCTGAGTCATTCTAGCAGAGCCAGAAAAAGGCAGACTTGGGTTTGAAAAGACATTAGAGAAGACAGACTCAGCTATAATGCGTCCTGAGCAAAGCCAGACTGAATGCTCAGTCGGGGGTTTTATCAGGGCTGATAACAAGCAGGCTGAGCAGTGAAGGATGAAACAGAGAGCAGGAGTAGGTGTTTTCTCTAATGTTCCCACTGATATATATGTTAAAATACATGAGGTTGCTTCGTCTCTGGTTCACTTTAAGCCCCTTCCACACTTCAAACAGTTTGTTGTGGTGCAATTCTTCTACAATTGCACCGCATCAGTAGATAAAGGTCGCACCACACCTTACCGCTGCAGTGTAACCATACAGTGAAGCAATGAACGTATATGCCTCACTTCTGAGTTTACTGCGCATTTGACGCATAGATTCTCTTGCGTTGTCACGACAGGACCCGCTGCACCTCATTAAATGTAATAGCCCCATAGGGCAGCTTCTGTGATGGGATGCACCATTTTTGTGCGATACAACAAGCATGCATCAGAACAGGTGTTTTTGACATTGTCAGATCTGAGGAGATTAGCTGCATGCTTGTTTCTGGTGTTATTCAGAAACTACTGCAGCCAAATAGATCAGTTGTGCTGCCTGGTGTCTAGTATTGTTTAAAAGGAAGTAAATATGTCATCCTCCATATTCTTCTCACTTCAGTTATCCTTTAATTACTGGTGAAGGCTAGTGAGCTGAGCCTCATATCTGGTGGATGGCGCCAAGGGCAAGGACACTAAGGAAGTTTAGGAGAAAGATAGCCAACATTCCCAATTATCCATAATTACTTTCTCATTTTATGCAGTAAATATGTGCTGTATTTCTATGAGAAATTGCATACATTGGGCTTATTTCACTAAGACAAATAGCATGCCTTATCCGAGTTAACATGCTTTATCAAAGTTAACACGCCTTATCAGAGCATAGCGAGCACTGCAAACCCGCAGGGGCTCAGGGCAGGACGAATGGATTGCCAGTTAGCAGGCATAAGTTTGTAGAGCTCAGTATGCTACTCTGATAAGGCGCGTTAACTATGATGAGGCGTGCTATCTCTGATAAGGCGTGTTATCTCTGATAAGACAGGTTACCTCGGATAAGGCATGCTATTAGTGTTAGTGAATCAAGCCCATTGTGAGATATTATGACCAAGAACATTAAGTAAAAATGAAGTTAGAACAGACTTCCACAAATAATGTCAGAGGCCAACCAGATCAGAGGAGCTGCTTTCCCCGTGTATCATGGCATATATATATATATATTAGTATATGTATGTATATGTATTAGTATGTATATATATATATATGTGTGTGTGTGTGTGTGTGTGAAAAACTATTTGCATAACATTTATGTGTGACCAACATGCAAAAGAATAAGAAATCAGGAAGGGGGCAAATAGTTTTTTCACACCACTGTAAATGTATATGCATATGTGTATGTATATGTGTGTGTATGTATATATATATCTATATCTCTATGTATGTATGTATGTGTGTGTGTATATATGTACATGTGTATATATGTACATATGTATATGTGTGTATATATATGTACATATGTATATATGTACATATGTATATGTATGTATATATGTATATGTGTGTATATATGTGTGTATGTATGTACATATGTATATGTGTGTATGTATGTACATATGTATATGTGTGTATGTATGTGGGGAGGCTGCAACGACTGCAAAGCGGCTCATTGCGGACTAGCTGGCCGGGGATCGTGCGCTGGATGCGTGCGCATCCGCCGGCAATAGGCTCCGCCCACCAGCGACGTCAACCCACCGGCCAATTAGCAGCCCCCGATCTGCCGCGACACCCTCAGATCCTCCCCAGACCCCCCCCCCCCCCAGTGTACTGTATACATCTATTCTCCCCTGTAATCACCCACTGATCGCCTATCAATCACCCCCTGTCACCACCTGTCACTGCCACCCATCAGATCAGACCCTAACCTGCCCCTTGCGGGCACCCAATTACCCGCCACAACCTCAGATAGCCCGCAGACCCGCCCATCAGATCACCTCCCAAGTGCATTGCTTGCATATATTCTCCCCTGTAATCACCTACTGATCATCTATCAATCACACCGTCACCCCCTGTCACCACCTGTCACTGCTACCCATCAGATCAGACCCTCATCTGCCCCTTGCCGGCACCCAATCACCCGCCCACACCCTCAGAATGCCCTCAGACCCCAGCCCTGATCACCTCGCCAGTGCATTGCTTGCATCTATTCTCTCCTTTAATCACACCCTGATCACCTATCAATCACCCCGTCACCCCCTGTCATCACCTGTCACTGCTACCCATCAGATCAGACCCTAAACTGCCCCCTGCGGGCACCCAAATACCCGCCCACACCCTGAGATCACCCTCAGACCACGCCTAAACACCTCTCCAGCGCATTATTTACATCTGTTCTCCCCTCTAATCACCCACTGATCACCCATCAATCACCCCCTGTCACTGCTACCTATCAGATCAGACCCTCATCTGCACCTTTACGGGCACCCAATCACCCGCCCACACCCTCAAATCGCCCTCAGACACCTGATCACCTCCCCAGTGCATTGCTTGCATCTATTCCCCCGCTCTAATCACACCTTGAGACAACCAGCAATCACCTCCTGTCACCACCTGTCATCCCCTAGCACACCTACCCATCAGATCAGGCCCTAATTTGCCCGGTGTGGGCTCCTGATCACTCGGCCAAACCCTCAGATCCCCCTCAGAACCCCTTCCGATCACCTCCCCAGTGCATTGATTGCATCTATTCTCCCCTCTAATCACCCCCTGAGACACCCATCAATCACCTCCTGTCACCCTCTAGCCTGCCTATCCATCAGATCAGACCCTAATCTGCCCCCTGCGGGCTTCTGATCACCTGGCCAAACCCTCACCCGCCCCACCGCAGTGACAGAATTTTTTTTCCCTGATCACTGCTGGTCTCTATGACTTAATTGTGGCTGAGACTAACTGTTATGCCACACAATACGCAACCGCCAATCCAAGAAGCTACCATGCCCAGCCTTTTCGGTGGAAACCACTCCAAGTTTCCGAACGTAACATTTTTGGGGGCCTTCTCCTTAACATGGGTCTAGTCAAAAAGAATGTATTGCGGTCTTATTGGTCTACGCACCCAATACATCACATGCCCATGTTCTCTGCTGCCATGTCCAGGTCACAATTTGAGAACATCCTGCAATTCCTGCACTTCAGTGCCAATACAGTGCTCATCTAAGAGGCCACCCTGCTTATGACCGGTTCCACAAAATTCGGCCTCTCATAGACCACCTGTCATCAAAATTTGCAGATGCTTATACCCCTGAACAGTCATTTTGAGGCATTTGGTTTTCAGACTACTCCTCACGGTTTTGGGCCCCTAAAATGCCAGGGCCGTATAGGAACCCCACCAAGTGACCCCATTTTAGAAAGAAGACACCCCAAGGTATTCCGTTAGGCGTATGATGAGTTCATAGAAGATTTTGTTTTTTGTCACAAGTTAGTGGAAAATAACACTTTGTGAAAAAAAAACAATAAAAATCAATTTACGCTAACTTGTGACAAAAAATAAAATCTTCTATGAACTCACCATACTCCTAACGGAATGCCTTGGGGTGTCTTTCTAAAATGGGGTCATTTGTGGGGTTCCTATACTGCCCTGGCATTTTAGGGGCCCTAAAGCGTGAGGAGTAGTCTAGAAACCAAATGCCTCAAAATGACCTATGAAATCCTAAAGGTACTCATAGGGCGTTGGGTCCCTTAGCGCACCTAGGCTGCAAAAAAGTGTCACATGTGGTATCTCCGTACTTGGGAGAAATAGTATAATGTGTTTTGGGGTGTATTTTTACACATACCCATGCTGGGTGGGAGAAATCTCTCTGCAAATTGACAATTGTGTGTGAAAAAAACATCAAAAATATTCTCCCACCCAGCATGGGTATGTGTAAACATACACCCCAAAACACATTATACTATTTCTCCCAAGTACGGAGATACCACATGTGTGACTCCTTTTTGCAGCCTAGGTGCACTAAGGGGCCCAAAGTCCTATGAGCACCTTTAGGCTTTACAGGGATGTTTACAATTTAGCACCCCCCAAAATGCCAGGACAGTAAACACACCCCACAAATGACCCCATTGTGGAAAGTAGACACCCCAAAGTATTTAGAGAGGGGCAAGTTAGCAGAAATGGAAACCTTTTTTTTTGTTTGTTTTTTGTTGTTTTTTCAAAGTGTCATTTTCCGCTAACTTGTGACAAAAAATAAAATCTTCTATGAACTCACCATGCCTCTTAGTGAATACTTTGGGATGTCTTCTTTCCAAAATTGGGTCATTTGGGGGGTATTTATACTATCCTGGAATTTTAGCACCTCATGAAACACGACAGGTGCTCAGAAAAGTCAGAGATGCTTCAAAAATGGGAAAATTCACTTTTGGCACCATAGTTTGTAAACGCTATAACTTTTACCAAACCAATAAATATACACTGATTTATTTTTTTTTTATCAAAGACATGTAGCACAATAAATTTGGACAAAAATGTATACAGAAATTTTACTTTATTTGACAAATTTTTATCACAGAATGTTAAAAAAATCTAAAAAATGTCTTTTTTGATGAATATAATAAAAACTAAAATCGCAGCAGCAATCAAATAGCACCAAAAGAAAGCTGTATTAGTGACAAGAAAAGGAGGTAAAATTCATTTAGATAGTAGGTTGTATGACCGAGCAATAAACCCTTAAAGCTGCAGTGGTCTGAATGGAAAAAAAAGACTCTGGTCCTTAAGGGGTTAAAAGACTGTGGTCCTTATGTGGTTAAACACTTCTTTATTAGCAAATAAGGGGGGATTAAAAACACTTGAAGCCAACTGAAAGAAAGCACTGTGCTGTTTTCTGAATACAGAGCTAGAGTGGACGCAGCACTGGTAGCACAGCATGAGAGTCACAAAGCTTCTGTTGAAGTGAAACCTGTAACAGGAACCATGAGTTCTGAAAAGTTAAGCATAAGCAATTCAAGAGATTGTAACTTTACAGGGGAGAAAGTTAATTCCATTTCAAAGGTCATTGGACTGTTCACGCAAGTAACAACTGAGTTAACAGTATATTGAAGTAACACACCGATGAATAATGTCCTGGAAGTAAAGAATTGTGTATAAACAATTGCTGGACTAGATACAGTAGTTCCAAAGGCCTCAGTGGTGTGCTTCGGTGGTGGGTTCACATTCTAATACGCTCCAAATAAGGCAGTAGATGAGATTTGCATAGACTAGAGCCTGGTGGTATCAGACTGCAAAAGCCTTGAAGAGATAGTGTATGAATGCTTGAGGAGCGCTCACTCAAGTGTTCTTAGTAGCAGTAGAGTATTGTCCCGTGTTAGCCATCAGTAAAAGCAAGAAGTTTTGAATCAGGATGATACCATTTATTGGCTAAGTTAAAAAAAAAATGAGTAAGCTTTCGCTATTCTGCCTTCATCAGACGGGAATCCTGTATGCTGACAAAATGTTACAGCACACAGCTTTAGACATGCAACCTCAAGAGGGGATACATAGATTTTTGGGGAAACTTAAATGTCATTAAAGTGGACCCAAACCAAATTTTTTTTAATTCAAAATATTTAGTTGCACCACTCTTGCACATACAAAGATAAATAAACACTCCTTCAAGCCTATGAGCATTTCAGTGCATGCTTTTCACCCTTCTCTTTCAATAACTAGGGTTAAACAGGTGGCAGCCATTAGCAATTCCTCCATTGCTGAACACCACCTACACCACTTTGCGGGATTCTGTCCCGGCAATATGAAAGGAAGGGAGGGGTTTCTCCAATATATGTAAAATATTTTATATTTGTCATCATGCAGCTGAAAAAAAGGCTGGTATTTATTATTATAAATTAGAAAATAGATTTTATTTCTGAAATCTTGTATTTTTAATTTGGGTCCACTTTAAGATGCCTTGATTGAATTAAGAGTTACAGATTGCCCAGCAAGCTCATGGTGATCCAGAACTCCTAGGCGTGTGTAATGGGCTGAAAGAGATCAAAAAGCCTCCGTACTAAAATGCTATGTAAAACAGAAGATATTGGAGATTATTCAGGTTGGAGTGAGCTTTGAGGTGTCCCACAGTGCATCACTGCTGCATATCCAAATAATCTCTTTGTTGTCTCTGATAGCTAAACACACCTCCAGAACCGCTGGAATGCAATGATGTGTCAGATTATTAATATTACAGAGCTAAACTAATCCAACATTCATACAGACTGTAATTGAAACAAAACATGCAAATAGGCTCTTGAGAGGATGTTAGCTGATTTATGTCAGACAGATAAGAACCTTTGTTTATGCAATCTTCACATAAGTGAGACTCTGTGGCACAGAGGCATCGTAAATTCCGAGTTCAAGAGTTGGCTACAAGCAGAATGGATGCAGTTTGTCTAGGCTAAAAAATACTTAAGACATTAAATATATACAATAATTCAAAAACATTTGAAAAAGTGCTTTTCTCCCATAAAACGCATCATCAACCTCATACCAATGTAAGAAAGGAACAAAAGTGTATAGGGACTGCAATATCCAATTCGGAATTGTTAATTGTGTACCTGTGTCTGTTCATACGTTTACGAGAGTTTGTCCAGTTTTTCCCAAATATGTTCCTTTGGGACCTTTTGCACACATGATCAGATATACCCAATTAGTAAAATCACAGAGAAAGGTGCCTTTTACTCTGTATTCCTGTTGTGTACCTGATATTGATCTGTCAGTGGAGTAGATGTGTCTGCAGGTCTCACAACTTTTTTGTTGGCAGGGTGATGTTCCATACTGTTGTAGCCTATTCGAACAACTCCTAACAATTATCTGTTTTAGATTGGGTGGCTGTCGATATGCCAAGAGGGGATGTCACAGGAATATCTTTCTCAGTCTGTAATCTGTGTGTAAAATGTAATTAAGTTCCTTTGTAGTCCTTAAGATTTCCAGGTGTGAGTTGTAGGTGACAACCAGTTGGATACGGCCCTCTTACTGGTTTTGTAATATTTCGGGAGCTGAGTCCTAGGGATGATGTTGCTTTTCCTGATTTGGGCCTCAGTCATAAGAGGACTGTAATTTGATCCTCCCTGTGTCACATGACTGCCTATGGCAGATAAGCCTGTTTGAAAGCAAAGGCTGTAAACAATATGTCTGTTTCCATAAATCAGGAAGTAGAAACGGTGCAGATTTATTTTAGAATTTGTATCAGCTGTAACAAAGAAATGTTTTTTGTTTGAAGATCATGATGCTGTTGTGTATCTTTTAGAGCAGATATGAGGTTCGAGGTAAGGTCCACTTTAAAGTAATCCAAGTGTTCACTCTGTCAGTAGAGATCCGGTTGCATCATATAGTTTGGCTGTAAATTACCATATTTTTCACACTATAATGTTTAGAGGGCAAAAACCAGGGTAAAAATAATATATAAACCCTGAAACCATATTTTGCTATCTAAACAATGTTGCCATTATTTCTAAAGTTTCCCCTCTCTGCAAATATATTTTCTCCTCTGCATCACATGAAGCCAGTCATTTGTTTCCATTTGTTTGTTTCCTAATAATTAACCAAGTGTTTGTAGGATGGGCTTAAACTTTTGTGGGCGAAGTTAAGTCTCATTGTGAAACCTATTTTGACTGTCTTGCCTCATTCCCACCCCTCTACTCTTTGAGTATTATATAGTGGACAAGGGAGTGTTACACGCAAAAGTAGGGTTGATGTTTCAGAGTATTATGAGCTCCTGGAGTGAACAAACCTTTGCTCTAACTTTGTGTTCACTGCTATAGTAAGTGGTAGTCTGTGTCACTAATGCTTTTGTTTATTAACATTTTGTGTGTTAATTGATTAATTAACTGATTCATTTTGCATAACCCATGCATGCATCTTTATGTTTTGGTAATTGACAGCTGATTACAGTAGCTAACTGTCTTATATATAATTATTATTATTATGTATTCTATATTTTTTTTTTGGGGGGGGGGGGGGGGGGACTATCCACGTTTTATTTTTTTTTTTATTTTTATTTTATTTTTTTACATGGGTTCTATATACTGCAAGTATTAGTGGCACACTTTTTTTAGCTTGATAATTTTTGTTTTATATGCAAATGAAGCACCTGCATTCCATAATGCTCTTATCAAAAATTGGTAAGAGTGGAGTGTCGGAGTATGTTGCCAGTTATTGGAATTGTCAAGGTGCTGAAGAAGAGCAGTGGAGCCTCTTGCTGTCCGGATAATTACTCTTGCATCAAGGTGTGAGAGTTTCTGGCCACTCACATGGCAACTAAAAGAGAAAAGGGAGACTGTTGCTTAGGGTGCTAAGTACAGAAAATACATGTTCCTGTAAGTATTAGGAATACTTAGCTGGCTGCAAATTGAACTAGGAAGGTAATATTTGCCTAATTAAACTGCAAAGAAGTGTATGCATCGCCAATCTGTTTATAGCATTTTTAAACAAAGTGAGATTTATCTGTTTTTGTTGGTGGTTTTGGTGCTAGGTTATGTTGTAAATATTATGGTGTAATTCATTAAGGGCCCACTTGTACCAAAGGTTTTTGTTTTGTTTTGTTTTTTCATATATGTGCATTCAGGGATGTATTAAATCTCTTAGCCTATGTTAGTAGGCGGATTTTCATCAAGTGTTGGTTAATGTTTGCATTAAAAAAAAAAAACTTCAATTGTTTTGTTTTTGTTTTTTTCTTTTTTTTGTTGTTGCTTTTATTTTTCAATGACACTTGTGATTTTTATTGAAATACGCTGTGCTTTCACTGTGGTTACTAGCATGTAATACTGACATACATGCATACTGCAATGTAAGATGCGCATGTGAAACCATGAAAATGCAAACACTATATGCTTTACATAGAAAAATAACCTTAGGGATACATTTGTATTCTGACCTATTATTAGTATCAGGGACATTTAAAAATGTAGGTGACTAGGTATTTGACGTTATAAGCTCAGGGTAGCGTGAAACCTTGTTTAGTTATGAGTTAGTCTTATGTATTAGTTACAGCAATTGTGTGTTATGGGTTACTTGCTCACTTCAGAAAAGTGCTTTTCAATGCAGAAATTCTGTCATATCCCTCCTCGTTATTAGAATGTGTTGGTTATAAGAGTTTCAGTTCAGCAATAGAGCACAGGCTCTGAATCTATGGAACGAGTTCCCTGGAAGGCAAGGGGGAGGGGGGGTTATAACAGCGTTCATAGAAAAGATCTTAAGACGTTCTTTACACTTTTTTTTTTTTTTAGTAGAATGGAATGTTTGGAGTACTTTAACATACTTACACATACACCTGGTGAGAAGGATTAATAATTGAATATACAGTATGTCAAGGTGCACTTGAGAGGTCGAAGGACCACTATCACAAAAAAATGTAAAATACAAGTAAACAAATATGACATGCATTTCTCCCTGAGTAAATTGCACTATTTATTACTTTTTCCCTGTGTTGCTGTCACTTACAGTAAGTAGTAACCTGCAATAAGTAGAAAAAAAACCTAACAATTCTGACTGTTTTGGACAATTCCATCTTCTCATGAGGGATTCTTAGGACTTTGTATTATTCTTTACAAATGCACTACCTGGAAAGGACCTTTACAAAGTTGACGTCTTCCTACTCATTTACACATTACAATAGAATCTCATTCTAGTAAACCTCGGGCTATAGTAAACTCACTCTGCAGGTCCTAGCAAATGTGTCTGTATAAATATACAATGCATGACCAATTCTGATATACTAAACTACTTTTCCTGGTCCCTTGGAGTTTACTATAAAGGGATTCTACTGTATTATGACAGTTAGACTAAGCAACAGCTGAGCGGAGGAGGACACAGGGACACAAGGTAGGGAGTCCCTGACATCCAGGAGGGTCTCCCTGTCTTTGGAACATAAGCAGGGACTTTTTCTCCCCACTTTTCAGGGAGAAAAGTGTGTCTTATATTCCAAAAAATACAGTAAATTCATAACTTAGTCCATAAGAAGTAAGGGTTGTCATCCTGTCAATCCATCTGCTCTCATGCCTTAGAAGTGCTGTTTCATTGTCTGTTCCTTCCCCTGCAAAAACTTCCTACACTATCACAGGTCACTCACATGATTGCATTAAAAAAAAGTTTACCTTTTGGGAGATTCAAATTTAATTTTAGGATCTGCTTGGTGTGCCCTGTACAGTTTAATATAATTACGGTGGTTATTAATGTGAACGATATGGAGGCTGCCATACTGATTTCTTTTAAACCAGTGCCGTCCAACTTCGCGGGCATGGAGGGCCGTTTTTTTCCAGGCCACATGGTGGAGGGCCAGGAGACCCCACCAACAAATCTCCCGCCCCCCCTACACCCCCCCCCCCCCCGGAAAAAAGAAATCTAGCAGCAGTTTTCACCACAAAATGCAATCAGATTGGGAGCAGATTTCTCCACAAAACGCAATCAGATTGGGAGCAGATTTACCCACAAAATGCAATCAGGATTGGCTGCAGATTTACCCACAAAATGCAATCAGGATTGACTGCAGATTTACCCACAAAATGCAATCAGGATTGGCTGCAGATAGACCCACAAAATGCAATCAGGATTGGCTGCAGATTTACCCACAAAATGCAATCAGGATTGGCTGCAGATAGACCCACAAAATGCAATCAGATTGGGAGCAGATTTACCCAACAAAATGCAATCAGGATTGACTGCAGATTTACCCACAAAATGCAATCAGGATTGGCTGCAGATAGACCCACAAAATGCAATCAGATTGGGAGCAGATTTACTCACAAAATGCAATCAGGATTGGGAGCAGATTTACTCACAAAATGCAATCAGGATTGGCTGCAGATTTACCCACAAAATGCAATCAGGATTGGCTGCAGATTTACCTACAAAATGTAGTCAGGATTGGCTGCAGATTTACCAACAAAATGCAATCAGGATTGGCTGCAGATATACCCACAAAATGCAATCAGGATTGGCTGCAGATATACCCACAAAATGCAATCAGGATTGGCAGCAGATATACCCACAAAATGCAATCAGGATTGGCTGCAGATAGACCCACAAAATGCAATCAGGATTGGCTGCAGATATACCCACAGAATGCAATCAGGATTGGCTGCAGATATACCCACAAAATGCAATCAGGATTGGCTGCAGATATACCCACAAAATGGCGTCACATCGGCTGCTATAATGTAAATTTACAGCCCCCCTCTGCTCCGCTCGTTCCCCCACCCCCGTGCTGATGCCGCCTCACCTCAGATCGGCTGCTACATTTTACAGCCCCTCTCCCCTCCGCTCATCCCCCCCCCCCCCCCCACCGTGCTGCTGCTGCCGCCGCTTTACCTCAGGTCGGCTGCTACATTTTACAGCTCCCCTCCGCTAGTTCCCCCCCGTGCTGCCGCCGCCTCACCTCATATCAGCGGCGGGCAAGATATAGCAGCCAGCCAGACCAGCGCATGGCTGCCGCACGGTGAATTAAATGCAGGAAGTGACATCGGTCACGTCCAGCATTTAAAGTCCCCCGTGCGGCTGCCGTGCGCTGGTCTGGCTGGTTCCTATCTCCTGTTTGCCGCCGATCTGAGGTGAGGCGGCGCCAGCACGGGGGGAGCGGAGCGGAGGGGGGGCTGTAAATTAAAATTATAGCAGCCGAGGCATGGGGGAAAAGGTAAAAAAAAAAAAGTCCCCTCAGCTCTGGGGACTCGGGGCTAACACTTCCACAGCAGGGGGGCCGCAGCAGAAGGCCTGGCGGGCTGGATGCGGCCCGCGGGCCGCCAGTTGGACAGCACTGTTTTAAACAATACCAGTTGCCTGGCAATCCTCTTAATCTTTCTGGCATCAGTAGTGTCTGAATCACACAGGCATATGGCTATTCTAGTCAGATTTGAGTCAGAGCACCTGATCTGCATGTTTGTTCATGGTGAGACACAGGATCAAGAGGACAGCCTGGTAACTTGCAACAGGATGTCTATAGAAGAAAAGAGATTTGCTTGTTTTTCTCTAACAAGCTTTCATTTTTACTACAATAAATCTAAAATCTGCTGCTTTATGGGGGCATTCAGGACAGTGGCTACAGTTACTGGTAAATAGTGATGGTCAGTGGCTTGCAAATAGTTCAAATAGATCGAATCTGCTGTATATTGGCGGGAAAATCGTTAGGTGGGGCCCTTTGGAAGAGGTGATAAGCATGCGGATAACAGCTAAGTTAATGGAGACAGACCTCCCAGGCAGCAGCAGTGAGAGTAGAGCAAAAAAGGCTTTCCAGAATACCCAGGCTGTGTTTTCTAACCCCTTGGGTACCTGATTTCAGATATTTTTCACATCAGAAAGCCTGCATAACATTTCTTGAAATTCTTCTAAGCTGTGGCAATTAAATTGTTTAAAAAGACTAAGGGCCTATTTCCACTACACGCAGATTGGACACAGAATGGATGCAGAAAAACTGGCTCCAATGAATGCCTATGGGCCTGTTTCCACAAAACAAATTTTTTTCTGATGCAGATTGTACCATAGGCATTCATTGGAGTAATTTTTTTTGCATCCATTCTGCGTCCAATCTGCGTGTAGTGGAAATTGGCCCTAATAGACAGATTCAGCGCAGATTTAGTTAGTGGGAGATGGAAGGTCCTCAAAAATGATTTTCAGGTACTTGGAGATAAATTTAAAACAAGGACCTCCAAGGTGGTGTTTTCTGAAATACTGCCAGTGCCACGTGCTACATCTGAGAGACAGGGAGCTTAGGGAGTTAAATAAGTGGCTGAGAAATTGGTGTAGGAAGGAAGGGTTTGGGTTCCTGGAGAACTGGGCAGACTTTGCAGTCGGCTACAGGTTCTACAGCAGGGATGGGCTGCACCTTAATGGGGAGGGTGCAGCTACATTGGGGGGAGAAGATGGCTAGACGGTTGGAGGAGATTTTAAACTAGGATCTGGGGGGAGGCGGGAGGATAAAGTCTCAATACGTAGACAAGATGAGGTAAAAAGACAGTGGGAAACTAACATTATGGGGGGTGGAGAGGGGGGTGGGGACAGTGTAAAGATTAAGGAGGTTGGTAAAAATTCAAGTAGCCCATTTCATGTAAACAAAATTGGTAAATGTGGTGGTAAAAATATAAAGTGCATGGTAACCAATGCTCGGAGCCTTGCAAATAAAATAGACAAACTAGAGTTCATTCTGAATGACAAAGGCTATGACATTGTGGGAATAACCGAGACATGGATGGATAAAAGCCATGACTGGATAGCTAATTTTAAAAGGATACAATGTGTTTAGGAGGGATAGAACAGGGGAAAAAGGTGGAGGGGTTTGTCTCTTTGTTAAGAATTCTCTTACAGCTGTCCTCAACGATGAGATGGAGGAAGATTGCGAAGATGTGGTGTCCGTTTGGGTAAATATTCATGGTGGAAATAAAAGTTGCCAATTGCTTATTGGGGTATGCTACAGGCCACCTCTTATTAATGAAGCTGCAGAACTGCGATTACTACAACAGATTGAAAAAGCTGCAAGTAAAAATGAGGTCATAATTATGGGTGACTTTCTCAGACATTGACTGGAGTATTGAGGCTACCCATTCTGGTAAAAGCAGTAAGGACAATTACTTGACTCAAATGGTAACTGAACAAACTAGGGGAATGCGTTACTGGATCTGATCATTTCTAATAGACCAGATAATGTATCAAATGTGCAGGTTCAAGAACATTTGGGAAATAGTGATCACAACATGATAACGTTTGATCTGGTGACTGATAGGCCACGGGGCAGCGGGACCACTAAAACTATGAATTTTAGAAAAGCAAAGTTCAATCAAATTAGGCAGGCACTAAGTTTGGTGAACTGGGATAATGCACTACAAGGGGAAGACACTGAAGGGAAATGGCAAGCTTTTAAACTTATACTCAATCAATATTGTAATATGTATATCCCATATGGAAACAAAATATCTAGGAATAAAAAAAAGGCCTCTATGGATAAATAGAAAGGTTAAAGATAAAATGAAGAGGAAAAAGAATGCCTATAAGGTCTTAAAACAGGAGGGGACTGAGGCTGCACTAAGCAATTATAAGGAGTGCAATAAAAATTGTAAAAAAGAAATTAGGCAGGCAAAGATTGAAGCTGAAAAACAAATTGCTAAGGATATCAAATCTAACCCAAAAAAGTTTTACAAGTACATTAACTGTACAAAAAGAAAGGTTGACTGTATAGGACTCCTAAAGGATGAGGGTGGGATCTCAATGGTGGATGACCAAGGTAAGGCAGAGTTATTAAATGCTTTCTTTGCTTCTGTCTTCACAAAAGAAACAGCACTGTTGCAAACTACAGAGGCGGAAGAGTCTCAATCTTCTAACTGTAATATTAAATACTTAACGCAGGAAGAAGTGAAGGCAAGACTAAATAAATTAAAAATAGACAAGGCACCTGGCCCGGATGGCATGCATCCTTGGGTCCTAAGGGAATTAAGTTCAGTTATAGATAAACCCCTTTATCTTATCTTTTGTGACTCTCTTGCAACTGGCAGAGTCCCAGTGGATTGGCGTACAGCCCACGTTTTCCCATTATTTAAGAAGGGCAAAAAATCAGATCCAGGAAATTATAGACCTGTAAGCTTAACATCAGTTGTATGCAAACTATTTGAGGGGTTATTAAGAGATACTATACATGACTTCATAGTAGAAAATAATCTTATTTCTCAGCATCAACATGGGTTTACTAAAGACAGGTCCTGTTTGACTAACATGCTCAGCTTTTATGAGGTAGTGAATGCTAATATGGATATTGGGAATGCTGTAGATGTGATATACTTGGACTTTGCAAAGGCCTTCGACACTGTTCCCCACAGAAGTCTGGTGCAAAAGTTGAGGATGCAAGGACTGGGGAAGAGTCTGTGTTCATGGATAGGGAACTGGCTAATGGACAGAAAACAAAGAGTTGTGGCCAATGGATCATACTCAAAATGGGAGACTGTTAGCAGTGGGGTCCCACATGGGTCTGTTCTGGGTCCAGTGCTCTTCAATTTATTAATGACCTAGTAGATGCAGTAGTGAGTAATGTTGCTATTTTTGCAGATGATACAAAACTGTGCAGAATCATCAACTCTCAGGAAGATAGTGTCATATTGCAACAGGATCTGGATAGGATGGCTATATGGGCACATACATGGCAGATGAAATTCAATGTTGACAAATGTAAAGTCATGCATTTTGGACGTACTAATGGTCTAGCACCATACAAAATAAATGGGATACAGTTGGGGACATCAAACTTGGAGAAGGACTTAGGAGTACTCATTGACAACAAGTTAAATAATCGTACTCAATGCCAAGCAGCTGCAGCTAAAGCTAACAAAATTTTGGGATGCATTAAAAGGGAAATAAAAACTCGAGATGCTAACATAATATTGCCCCTGTTTAACTCTCTAGTAAGGCCACATCTGGAATATGGAATTCAGTTCTGCGCACCACATTACAAAAAAGATATTGCAGTTTTAGAGCAGGTGCAGAGACGAGCAACAAAATTGATACGTGGGATGGAAGGTCTCACTTATCAAGAAAGGTTAGATAAACTGGGTTTATTTAGTCTAGAGAAAAGACGCCTTAGAGGGGATCTAATTAACATGTATAAAAACATCAGAGGGCAATATAATAGCTTGGCGGATGAGCTTTTTGTCCCTAGGCCTTCTCAAAAGACTAGAGGACATGATCTGCGCATGGAGGAAAAACGTTTTAGCCATTTATTTAGGAAAGGGTTCTTTACAGTAAGAGTGATTAAGAGGTGGAATGCATTGCCACAGGAAGTCGTTATGGCAAACTCTATACCTGCATTTAAAGGGGGCTTAGATGCTTTCCTTGCGTTGAAAGACATCCATGGCTACAATTACTAGGTAATGCCTAATGCTGTTGATCCAGGGATTTTATCTGATTGCCATCTGGAGTCGGGAAGGAAATTTTCCCTTTAGGGGCTAATTGGACCATGCCTTGTAAGGGTTTTTCGCCTTCCTCTGGATCAACAGGGATATGTGAGGGAGCAGGCTGGTGTTGTACTTTATACTGGTTGAACTCGATGGACGTATGTCTTTTTTCAACCAAAATAACTATGTAACTATGTAATTTAGGCAATTAAAAAAAAAAATGCACATCTAAAGGGAAGCTGGGGCTGCCTCTTTTATTGTAAGGCTGTCTCTGCATGGAAAAAATGTATCAACTCAGGCAGCTTCTCATGTTACGCCAGCCTAGTTCGGGAAATCACCGCACTGCTATCGCAACTGTAAACATTTTTATGAATAAGCACACAGAAGTCTAAAATACCGAATGCGGTATTTTCCCGCCTGGATTTTTTTTTACCGAAAACACTTTTTTTATGAATGATAGCCAATGACATTACCTGTGCCTGACATACTTTTTCTTTTTTTTCAAGCAGTTAGTTCCTCCCGCCAAGCATCTCTGAGATAACTGTTTAAATTAGAGGGATGGGGCAGCTGTTCTCAACTGTGCTCTAATTAACAAAACAGGAAGTGGAGTGAAGATGTCTCAGGAATGACACGCCACAGTCATGCAGTAGACTTATATCATCCTGATTCAGAGCCAATCATACAAATACCTTCATACCTCAAAAGACTGCTAGGGTTCAGGAATACTTGTAACACAATTGTCCTTGCGCTTGTGCGAGCACACGGCCAAGCCGCTCGTGTTCGTGCTCCAGTGGTCGGGAGCGTTCTGAGCAGGGGCAGTAGTTCTGTGCCTGTGCAGAATGCTCCAGGCCATGTGAGCGGCAAGGGACAGATAGGCTGCCAGGGACTGCAGTAAGCCCCAGGTAAGTAGGACTTGTTTTTTAGTTTTCCTCTGACATTCCCGAATAGTACATTGCAATGTAATGCAGTATTGTATAGATGCATGCATGTTTGTGTGCGGTTACTGTGTTCCATTCAGCACCAATGCATGCAATTTTGTAGTGTGAATAGGCCTCAAGCATTTCAACAAATAGTGCCCTCAGTCATGTGGAAGGGCCAGTGCACACCAAAAACCTCTAGCAGATCTGCAAAACGCTAGAGGTTCTTGAAGCAGATTTTCAGAGCTATTTTAGGCATGTTTAGAGAAGTTTTCTAAACATGCCTAGCATTTTTGGAGTGTTTTTGTGTAGCAGATTCCATATATTGTTACAGTAAAGCTGTTCCGTAACAGCTTTACTGTAACAATATATGGAACAGCTACTGTAACAAAACACTCTGGAAAACCACTCTGATCTAGCATTTTTCAAAGCAGTTTTTCACTTTCCTATACTTTAACATTGAGGCAGAAACGCCTCAGAAATCTAAAAAATGCTGCAGCCCCGAGCTTGCGTTTGTGGAAAAAACGAACTGCTCTGGTGTGCACCAGCCCATTGAAATGCATTACCCAAGCAGTTTTCAAACCGCTAGCGTTTTTAAAAACACTCCAAAACCGCTCTGGATTGCACCAGCCCAATGAGTTATAGCAAAACAAACCCTGTCCCAACATGGTGGAGTCTCACTTCAGTCTGGTTTAGTCTTCTCCAGCAATATGAAGTTAGGAGTTAGGATGTTTTATAAGGTTTTTAAAAGCATTATGTTGAGAATATACTAAATGACCTTTTATCTTATTTTGAGGCAGTAGTTTTTTTTCTTTAGTATTGTTGATTTAATATTTGTTTTGTTTAAAAGCATTCAAACTGAAAGCATTTTTTCCTGTTTCATCTAGGTAAAATGGCAATGAAGGTACACGAGCATACAAAATTTTGCCTCATTTGTTTACTTACATTTCTTTTTCATGACTGCAACCACTGTCATGGTTACGTACATGATCATACACCAGAGGAAAGCCACATTCACAGTCACAATGACTATCAGATCTCTCAGAAGCCTTATCTTCAGAAAGAGGCCACAGAAACATCCACAAGTGAATCTTCATCACAAGAAGCGGAGCATGAGCAAAAATACTTCATTGAAAAATTATTTGAACGCTATGGGGAAAATGGACGACTTTCATATTATGGACTAGAAAGACTTTTAAACAGTTTGGGCCTTGGTGAGGTAAAAGTAGTGGAGATAGGTCATGAAGATGTTGGACATGATCCAGTTTCTCATTTGGATGCTTTAGATGTTCAAGAAGGAAGGCACGTCCACCTAAATGAACACCACCCCCTTGCATCTTTAGAAAATGAAACTAAAAGTACTGCATCTACTCATGAATGTAAAGACAAAAACACAGTATTGTCTGTGGAACACAAATCACCCCATCGACATCATTTTCATAATCATACTCATAAAAATACAAATCACTCTCATAACATTAGTGACCATAACCACAGTAGTACGATTAGACAACTGGAAAACGCAGGAGAAGTTAACCAGCTAACAAATGGTACAGAGACAGCACATGGTCTACCAGAAAAAAAGACTCACAAACACAAGAAGAGGAAAAAAGGAAGTAAAACCAGTGAACCTGCCATCAACTCTGATGCTGTTTTTGATCAAGGTGAACAAGACAATAAATTTGACCTTGGTCATGACCATGACAATGAAAACGCTCAAAATTTTGAGTCTGAGGAGCACAAACACATTTTGGAAAATAAACAAAGGAATACTCGTAAAAGAGAAGCTCCCAGTGACCACACTGACATGCGAGAGCACCTGTTTTCACAGCTTCACAAGCAACACAATGAAGAAATGCATGAACATGATGAGGTAAGAAATGAGTTTGGGACACTATAGATTAAAGTGGCTCTCCTAGTAAATGCTGTGGAAATTTTTGCAAGGAGGACATGACAATAAAAACCACAAAGTGCTTATAAAATGCTCTTAAGGCCAGTGCACACCAAAAAGCGCTAGCATAATCTCAAACGCTCAGCGCTTTTAAAAGTGATTTTTCAGACTGATTCTAGGCATATGCCTAGTAATTTTTTTTTTCTTTTTCAATCACGCCTAGCGATTTTTGGTGTGGCGTTTTTTTAATTTTTTTGTTACAATAGAGACTGATTTTCCACTCTCCTATCGCCTCAGAAATCAGCAGAAATGCTGCAGGACCCACGTTTGCGTTTTGGAAATAATCACATCGTTCTGGTGTGATCCACCCCATTCTAATACATTAGCCACACGCTTTTTAAAGAGCTATCATTTTTTTAAAGCGCTCAGAAGCGTTCTTGGTGTGCACCAGCCCAAAATCTGTCCAGTCTGAGTTAAGCTTTAAAGGGTACTTATAAACAAACTAAAAAATATATGAATTCTTACCTCAGAGGCTTCCCTCATCCTGCTTAACTGTACCAATTCAGCCCTGGGACCCTCTGAATATATTTGACAAGCTTGTTGAATATGCTCTCATGGCCATGCACCCATCTGTGTATAAGCACATTTTCTCAGAGGAAAAAGTAATGGGCGGTACTTGCGCCTGCGCTGTGTGGCTGTGCTCATGCACGGACAGGAGCACGACTACAAAAAAGAATAGGGTCTCGGCAAGCATTGATGGGGTGGATGAGAGTCAGTGAATCCTCTGTATCATCCAGAGGCCTCCCTCAACTAAGGTAAGTATCTGTCTTTATTTTTTGTTGTTTTCCCACAGGTTTGCTTTAAATATATTGAACAGAGGCTGTGTACATTATAAATTATTAATCTGCATATAATGTATGCTAGATATTGCCATCTGATTAAAACAGACACACATGGTAAGTACTATTCAACCATACAGGATCTTCTCAAAAAATTAGCATATTGTGATAAAGTTCATTATTTTCTGTAATGTACTGATAAACATTAGACTTTCATATATTTTAGATTCATTACACTACAACTGAAGTAGTTCGAGCCTTTTGTTGTTTTAATATTGATGATTTTGGCATACAGCTCATGAAAACTCAAAATTCCTATCTCAAAAAATTTGCATATTTCATCCGACCAATAAAAGAAAAGTGTTTTTAAAACAAAAAAAGTCAACCTTCAAATAATTATGTTCAGTTATGCACTCAATACTTGGTCGGGAATCCTTTTGCAGAAATGACTGCTTCAATGCGGCGTGGCATGGAGGCAATCAGCCTGTGGCACTGCTCAGGTGTTATAGAGGCCCAGGATGCCTCGATATCGGCCTTAAGCTCATCAAGAGTGTTGGGTCTTGCGTCTCTCAACTTTCTCTTCACAATATCCCACAGATTCTCTATGGGGTTCAGGTCAGGAGAGTTGGCAGGCCAATTGAGCACAGTAATACCATGGTCAGTAAACCATTTACTAGTGGTTTTGGCACTGTGAGCAGGTGCCAGGTCATGCTGAAAAATGAAATCTTCATCTCCATAAAGCTTTTCAGCAGATGGAAGCATGAACCCACTTTTGAACCAGAAACAGCGGCAGAGGCGCCTGACCTAGGCTACAGAGAAGCAGCACTGGACTGTTGCTCAGTGGTCCAAAGTACTTTTTTTGGATGAAAGCAACTTTTACATGTCATTTGGAAATCAAGGTGCTAGAGTCTGGAGGAAGACTGGGGAGAGGGAAATGCCAAAATGCCTGAAGTCCAGTGTCAAGTACCCACAGTCAGTGGATGGTCTGGGGTGCCATGTCAGCTGCTGGTGTTGGTCCACTGTGTTTTATCAAGGGCAGGGTCAATGCAGCTAGCTATCAGGAGATTTTGGAGCACTTCATGCTTCCGTCTGCTGAAATGTTTTATGGAGATGAAGATTTCATTTTTCAGCACGACCTGGCACCTGCTCACAGTGCCAAAACCACTTGTAAATGGTTTACTGACCATGGTATTACTGTGCTCAATTGGCCTGCCAACTCTCCTGACCTGAACCCCATAGAGAATCTGTGGGATATTGTGAAGAGAAAGTTAAGAGACGCAAGACCCAACACTCTGGTTGAGCTTAAGGCTGCTATCGAAGCATCCTGGGCCTCCATAACACCTGAGCAGTGCCACAGGCTGATTGCCTCCATGCCACGCCGCATTGAAGCAGTCATTTCTGCAAAAGAATTCCCGACCAAGTATTGAGTGCATAACTGAACATAATTATTTGAAGGTTGACTTTTTTTGTTTTAAAAACACTTTTCTTTTATTGGTCGGATGAAATATGCTAATTTTTTGAGAAGATCCTGTATATCTGCATTTATGTTGTGTGCTCTCCTAGTTGTGAGGCATGATTTGAGCTTCTATACAAAGGCTTGTTCCACATTATAATGGATGCAGCTGGAGAGTACCATGTCTGTATGTGCCTTTACAGGGATGTGTTGTGGTATGTTGTGAGGTCCGAAGTGGATCTGTGCCATTCCTCAGGTTAATGGCAAGGCTGTCTGAAAAAAAATGCAACAGACAAAGACCGTACAATAGCCAATAAATGCTAGCTTCCAATTCTGTTTTCAGCACCCCTACACATTCTGTCAAAATGCAATCCATTGTGAACTGGGTGAATTGAGCTAAAAGCAAAGACCTTATATGCAGTAAAGTTGTGAATAAAATGTGCCCATATAGCAAATATAAACTTTCACAATAATTTGTGACATGTAAAGTGGATTTCTCCAGGGTTTAACAAAATGTGCTCACTATCAAATGCCCAAAAATGCTCACAACATCCTGTTCCAGCATGACACAGTCCCACTTTCAGTTTCAGTAGTACAAATGGTCAGTGAGATGCCAGTCAGTCTAGCTTGAATGCAGATTTCATACAGTTGGAACAGGGCTTGACAGGAAGTTGATTGGATTGCCCTCAATTTCAAGCTGCTTAGAATTTGCATGAAATTTCCATGTAGGCCAGTGTCATGTTGAGCTTAACCTATTTTGGTTCCTGGACGTAGAAACTACGTCCAGGAACCATGCGCGCTCCCGCGGCCGATCGCACGCGTGCACGCGCACTTCCGGCCCGCGGTTCGTTAGCCAGGCAATCAGTGAATCGGGCTATGGTGGCCGATCACTGATTCCTCTCCCCCGCTGAAAAAGCGACTGCTTCTCTCGGAAGCTGCGCCTTTTCTTGCTGTTACCTCCACCATGCGTCGCTCTAAGCGTGTGTTACGCTTAGAGTGACATGTAAACAAACTCATGGCCGCCATCTTGTGGCCAAAAAGTAATACTAAAACTAAAAGTAAAAAAAAAATGAAAATCAACACACATTTACATTATAAACCTATTGTTTACCTCCCACCCTCCCAAAACTACCCAAATAAAATGTTTAATATATAAAAAAAAAAAAAAAAAATCGAAATATTTACCTAAGGGTCTAAACTTTTTAAATATCAATGTAAAGATGAAATATTTCTATATTTTTTTTATTTTAAACTTGTAATTAGTGATAGATGCAAAACGGAAAAAATGCACCTTTATTTCCAAATAAAATATTGTCGCCATACATTGTGATAGGGACATAATTTTAACGGTGTAATAACTGGGACATATGGGCAAATACAATACGTGAGTTTTAATTAAGGAGGCATGTATTATTTTAAAACTATAATGGCTGAAAACTGAGAAATAATCAATTTTTTCTGTTTTTTTTCTTATTCTTCCTGTTAAAATGCATTTACAGTAAAGTGGCTCTTAGCAAAATGTACCCCCCAAAGAAAGCCTAATTGGTGGCGGAAAAAACAAGATATAGATCAGTTCATTGTGATAAGTAGTGATAAAGTTATAGGCTAATGAATGGGAGGTGAACATTTCTCAAGTGAAAACCTTGACCTTCTCTGTTTAGCGCTACAAAGTCAGAACTACATATATTCTATAATGTTTTAAAAAGTATACTGGTAGCCTGTTAAATAAGTCCCTAAAATATTTTTTCTTATGTTGTTACTGTAGCTTAACTTTTAGTGTATTTCATTTAATTTTTTTTTTTTTTTTGCCTCCTTCCGTAAGAAATGATGTATTTTTCCCTCTTCTTTTTCCCTCTTCCTGATCCCAGTGACACCACATAAGGCTTAGGTGGACAGAGATGGTCATTGAGATGCTAATTATTCCAGCTTGCATACAAATTGTATGCAGCTTGGAATTCAGACAGTTAAATCAATAGGAAGGGCATTTGATAGGCCCAGTTCCAAGCTGCATAAATAGCATCTCATTGACGATCTCCATTCTTCACATGGGGACAAAGGCAGTGAAATACTAAGTGTATTCATGGTTGACTGTATCCTTGTTGAAATGTCATCACTTCTGTAGGAGGTCACATCACAAGAAGCGATGTGACATCCATGCCTTGCGTTTACAGACAGGAATAAATCCAGATGAATCCATTAATGCATTCTCACTCTGTCCAAAACAAAAGAACACTTTGGTTAAGTTGTACTTAACGGAAGTCTTTATAGAGTTAATCTTTTAATATATACCACACTAACAGATCTATATTTGTATAGCAAACCTGATGTGAAAATAAACTGATCAGATAAACAGTTAATACCTAATCATAAATAGGACTTTCCTGAAATGCCATAGTTGTATTTTGATTTAAAAGGTTTAAATTCTAGTTTTAGTTATCTTTGGTGAATTATCACAGTTTAACCACTTGACCACTGAGGGGTTTTTCCCCTTTAGGACCAGAGCCGTTTTCACCGGTCGTCGCTCCTCCCATTCTTTCACCAATAACTTAATCACAATTAACTAATCACAATGACATGATCTATATCTTGTTTTTTTTCGCCACCAATTAGGCTTTCTTTGGGAGATACGTTATGCTATGAATTATTTTATTCTAAACACATTTTAATTGGAATAATAAGGAAAAAAAATTCTCAGTTTTCGCCCATTATTGTGTTAAAATAAACCGTTCTACTGTGGATAAAACCCACACATTTTATTTGCCTATTTGTCCCAGTTATTGCAACGTTCAAAATTTTTCCCTAGTACAATGTATGGCGCCAATATGTTATGTGGAAATAAAGGTGCATTTTTTCCAGCTCTGCGTCCATCACTATAAGCCTGCAAATTAAAAAAAAACAGTAATATACCCCCTTGAAATAATTATTAAAAAAGTTCAGTCCCTAAGGCAACTATTTATGTATTTTTTTTAATGTACATTTTTTATATAGGTTACGGGCAGAACCCGAAGTTTGGCCACTTCGGGTTCTGGCCGGTCACAACGCGAATTGGCCAGCTGATTCGGCCAATATGCGAAATGATCCTCCATTTCGGACTTTGGCCGGCCAGAACGCATTGTAACTAAATGTTGCCGGCCAAGTCCCGAAGCTCACCACTCTGCAAGTTTCCCCGCTCAGTTCTCCCCACGTTGCTCAGGTCTCGCTGTGCTGTCAGTTCTCCCCGCGCTGCTCAGGTCTTGCTGCTGTTAGTTCTCCCCGCTGTCCCATGAGGGACAGGTCCCAGGCTTGTACCGCTGCCATGCCGCCGCAAGGTACCTCCTCCTCCTCTTCCCGCTGTACGCCGCCATCCGATTCCGCCTCCTCTCCCTGCGTCCTCACCACAGGGCTTCTTTTCATGCGGCCGGCTAGGTCTGGGGCTGCAGCTGCTTTCTCTATCTCCTGCATGATGGACCCATTCTTCCGCTGTCACTGTATCTCGATTCACTGATATCTTGTCGGAACACCTGGCTGATCCCCAACAATTCACCGCTCCCTGCGGCCTTATGAAAAGTGGACCTGAACTCTTGCAGGGGAGGGGACAGAAGGAAAACATATAGGAATGCACCTCGTATGTATGAGAGTTTAGCCTGTTAATTCCCATTCATCTGGGTATAATCACAAGTTGTAATTTGATCTGTTACCTGACCACCACAGCAGAGCAGCTAAATCTGAAAGCACAGGATGTTAAACATATGTCTGCTTCCATGAAAGCAGGAAGTAAACACACAGCAGATGTATTGCAGGATTTGTATCAGCTGTAACAAAGAATGTTTTTCTTTAAAGAGAGCCCGAGGTGGGCTCATAAAATAATAATTAAAAAAAATCTACCTCATCTGGGGGGCTGCACGGAGCAGGTAGCCGCCAAAACCGCCGCTCCTGTGGCCCGCACTGGCTCACTTTCACTTTTCCGACCACTGGGTCACGACACTGGAAGGAGAGATTGAAACTCTCTTCCAGCGTGCAGGGAGGCGGGGGCCTCTTGAAAGGTTATTATGCTGTTGTGTATCTTTCAGTGCAGAGAGGAAGTTCCGAGTGCCATTCATGGTGCTGGACAGGACCCGGGATGTTCTGGGATTTGTGCAATTTGGACTTTGGCCGACTGACTTTGGCCGTTTCTAGAACTGGCCAGCCAATGTCAGAAATTCCCAGCATTTTGGACTTTGGCCGACGTCAAATCGGGCAGTTATATAAATGGCCGGCCAATTCTAGAATTGGCCAATTTCTGGCTTTGGCCGTAACATATATATGTAACACAATAACAATAGTATTTCTATATCGCTTTTCTCCCTGGGGACTCAAAGCGCTGTGACCCTGCATTATGCAGTCTCAAAGGCTAGGGAAAAGAGGTGAGTTTTTAGCCTTTTTTTAAAGCTGTCCAGAGAAGGAGCCTCTCGTACTGATTGTGGAAGTGAGTTCCACAGAACAGGGGCTGCATAGGAAAAGGCCCGGGCACCAAATGTTAAGTGTATCCTGGGAATAACCAGCTTCATCTTGTTGGCAGAGCGGAGGGTGCGTGGAGGGGCATAAAGTTCCAATAGATCCTATCTATGTATTTGGGTCCCATGTGATTTAGAGCCTTGAATGTCAGCAGGCAGATCTTAAAATGATTCTCCATTTTACTGGCAACCAGTGAAGAGTTTGCAGTACTGGGGTGATGTGTGAGCTAGGAGTCTGGCTGCAGCATTCTGTTCTAATTGTAAGGGGCGCAGAACCTTATCTGTAGATCCGATGAACAGGGCGTTGCAGTAGTCCAGGCGGGAGGATACAAATGCATGAACCAGGGTAGGTAGGTCTTCAGCTGGGATAAGGTGTTTGATTTTCGCTATATTTCTTAGATGGAAGAAGGAAGACTTGACGACAGCTGATACCTGCTGTCTGAGTTTTAGATTTCCATCCAGGATCACCCCAAGGTTTCGCACAGTCTTTATACTGTACAGTATCTATATATCTATATATATATATCTATATATATATATATATATATATATATATATATATATATATATATATATATATATATATATATATATCAAAGACCAAAAGTTTGGACACACCTTCTCAGTCAAAGAGTTTTCTTTATTTTCATGACTATGAACATTGTAGATTCACACTGAAGGCATCCAAACTATGAATTAACACATGTGGAAGTATAGTACATAACCAAAAAGTGTGACACAACTCAAAGTAGCCACCTTTTGCTTTGATTACTGCTTTGCACACTCTTGGCATTCTCTTGATGAGCTTCAAGAGGTAGCCACCTGAAATGGTCTTCCAACAGTCTTGAAGGAGTTCCCAGAGATGCTTAGCACTTGTTGGCCCTTTTGCCTTCACTCTGCGGTCCAGCTCACCCCAAACCATCTCGACTGGGTTCAGGTCTGGTGACTGTGGAGGCCAGGTCATCTGGCACAGCACCCCATCACTCTCCTTCCTGGTCGAATAGCCCTTAGACAGCCAGGAGGTGTGTTTGGGGTCATTGTTCTGTTGAAAAATAAATGATGGTCCAACTAAATGCAAACCGGATGGAATAGCATGCCGCTGCAAGATGCTGTGGTAGCCATGCTGGTTCAGTATGCCTTCAATTTTGAATAAATCCTTAACCGTGTCAGCAGCAAAGCACCCCCACCCCATCACACCTCCTCCTCCATGCTTCACGGTGTGAACCAGGCATGTAGAGTCTATCCGTTCACCTTTTCTGCGTTGCACAAAGACACAGTGGTTGGAACCAAAGATCTCAAATTTGGACTCGTCAGACCAAAGCACAGATTTCCACTGGCCTAATGTCTATTCCTTGTGTTCTTTAGCCCAAACAAGTCTCTTCTGCTTGTTGCCTGTCCTTAGCAGTGGTTTTCCTAGCAGATATTCTACTTAACACTAGTTCAAGAGATGTGTCTGCTGCTAGAACTCTTTGTGGCATTTACCTGGTCTCTAATCTGAGCTGAGGCTGGTGACTTGGATGAACTTATCCTCCGCAGCACAGGTGACTCTTGGTCTTCCTTTCCTGGGGCGGTCCGCATGTGAGCCAGTTTCTTTGTAGCGTTTGATGGTTTTTGAGACTGCACTTGGGGACACTTTCAAAGTTTTCCCAATTTTTCGGACTGACTGACCTTCATTTCTTAAAGTAATGATGGCCACTTGTTTTTTTCTTTACTTAGCTGCTTTTTTCTTACCATAATACAAATTCTAACAGTCTATTCAGTAGGACTTTCAGCTGTGTATCCACCTGACTTCTCCATAGCGCAACTGATGGTCCCAACCCCATTTATAGGGCAAGAAATCCCACTTATTAAACCTGACAGGGCACACCTGTGAAGTGAAAACCATTTCATGTGACTACTTCTTGAAGCTCATCAAGAGAATGCCGAGAGTGTGCAATGCAGTAATCAAAGCAAAAAGGTGGCTACTTTGAAGAACCTAGAATATGACAAATTTTCAGTTGTTTCACACTTTTTGGTTATGCACTATACTTCCACATGTTAATTCATAGTTTGGATGCCTTCAGTGTGAATCTACAGTATTCATAGTCATGAAAATAAAGAAAAGTCTTTGAATGAGAAGGTGTGTCCAAACTTTTGGTCTGTACTGTATAATGTGTGTGTGTGTGTGTGTGTGTGTGTATGTATATGTGTATATATATATATGTATATATATATATATATATATATATATATATATATATTTATATATATATATATATATATATATATATATATATATATATATATATATATATATATATTTATATATATATATATATGATCTTCTTAAAAAATTAGCATATTGTGATAAAGTTCATTATTTTCTGTAATGTACTGATAAACATTAGACCTTCATTTATTTTAGATTCAAATACACACAACTGAAGTAGTTCAAGCCTTTTATTGTTTTAATATTGATGATTTTGGCATACAGCTCATGAAAACCCAAAATTCCTATCTCAAAAAATTAGCATATTTCATCCGACCAATAAAAGAAAAGTGTTTTTAAAACAAAAAAAAAGTCAGCCTTCAAATAATTATGTTCAGTTATGCACTCAATACTTGGTCGGGAATCCTTTTGCAGAAATGACTGCTTCAATGCGGCGTGGCATAGAGGCAATCAGCCTGAGGCACTACTCAGGTGTTATGGGGGCCCAGGATGCTTCGATAGTGGCATTAGGCTCATCCAGAGTGTTGGGTCTTGCATGTCTCAACTTTCTCTGGCTGATCTAGTACCGATAGCTGTAAACCTTGAGGCTGCAACAGTACATTCTGAGGTAACTGAGGCTGTTGCAGTTGAGCTTGTGCCTGGATGGGCCCCTGCAACTTCACTGGACCAGTAGGAAAGACTGCCCTGAAGGCTGAAAATGTATTGATTAGCTTATCTTCCATGGACTTCATTAAATCTAATAAGGCTAAAGGCAGTCTGTGCCTATGTGGTCTTCCCCCTAGATTCATTATTGGTACCTCGCTGTAACATCGCAAATTAAATGCTGTTACGTGCGCTATTGAAGCAGCGTGACTTATTTATCCCTCATGTACACTACGCACGCTAGTGGCAGTGTAGCGTGCATACCTAAGCAACAGCCAATGCTTTCATTATCTGCACGGTAGTGATGTATCACTAACACAATATTTCGGTAGCGTGGCCACTACTACGTTAATGTAGTAGCGGCCGCACTAGTGAAGTATCGAGGTTAAAAAACTTTACTCTTTTAGGTGTTTCCATTTGGAGAGGGACCAATCAATATCTCAGCAGGAGCTCTCCTGAAGAACGATGGACAAAATCAGGGCTCTAAATAGCACTTTCTCTGCAGTGGGACTACAGGCAGACAATACTTTAACACTCTCTGATAACTTAGTAGAGGTCATACTAGCTATACTGGGGCACTATACTAGCTATACTGGGGACTTTGCTAGCTATACTGGGGCACTACCTACCCGTACTGGGACTATACTAGCTATACTGGCCACTATACTAGTTATACTGGGACACTATGCTAGCTACACTGGGGCACTATACTGGGGTAACTATACTCCCTATACTGGCTAGCTAGCTATGCCGCCACACCCCAGAACTACCCCCCTCCCCCCCCCCCCCCCCCCCGTAACAACACTGTGCACTAGGACAAACGGCAAAGGGTTTAAAATCAATAAAATGACAACAGTGCCCAAATTTATGCACCTACCTAATTTTAATTAATCAAATATCACTGTGTGTGTCTCCTATATGATATATTTAACCACTTAAAGAGAATCTGTACTCTAATATTCTTGCAATAAAAAACCTACCATTCTATTCCTTATTTTCTCCTGTGCCCCTCTGTGCTGTTTCTGCCACTCCCTGCTGCAATCCTGGTTTGTAATGAACAGTTTTAGGCAGTGTTTACAAACAAAAGACTGGCTTCCAACCACAGTATCATAGGCTGAGAACAGCTTACTGTGTGACTCATGCAGAGCTTGGAGGGGGTGTGTAAAGCTTCTGCCACTGACAAGCAGTGCTGCACATTCCACACATGCCAGCCTCAGCCCGACAGACACGACAGAGGAAAGGAGATAAGATTTATTACAGAGACAGTGCAAGTAGGAAAGGCTGCAGTAAGACAGGCTACATTAGAACAGGTATAGGAACTTATAGGATAGAAGAAATAAGGCTTACAATTTTGTTACAGAGTCTCTTTAAGGACTACAGTCATAAAACCCCTTAAAGTGGACACAAATTAAAAATACAAGATTTCAGAAATAAAATCTATTTTCTAAATTATAATAATACATAGCAGCCTTTTTTCAGCTGCATGATGACAAATATAAAATATTTTACATTTATTGGAGGAACCCCTCCCTTTTTTTCAAATTGCCGGGATTTTTCCAGCAAACTGGTGGAGTAGATGGTGTCTGGCAATGGAGGAATTGCTAATGGCTGCCCCCAGTATAACCCTAGCTATGAAAAGAGAAGGGTGAAAAGCATGCACTGAAATGATCATAGGTTTGAAGGAGTGTTTATTTATCTTTGTATGTGTCAGAGTGGTGCAACTAAATATTTTTAATTAAAAAATTTTTTGGTTTGGGTCCGCTTTAAAGGGAACCAGAGACGCCAGAATAAAGATTTTATACATACCTGGGGCTTCCTCCAGCCCCATACGCACGGATCGCTCCCACGCCGCCGTCCTCCGCTTCCTGTATCAGCCGGTTCCGGGTTGTGGATTTTGCTGCCTGGGGGAGGCAGAGCTTTGCGCTGTAGCTCTGCCTCCAGTCAATTTCCACCTCTTCCCGCCCCACTCAGTGAAAGAAGGCCGAGAGGGGCGGGGAGAGGCGTAGATTACCTGGAGCAGAGGTAGTGCTACTGCGCAAAGCTTTGCCTCTACCAGTAAGCGATCGGAGAATTTTGCCCCGGGGATTTCGGGGGGATAAATACCTCGTTCTGCCCCGGGAATGCAACGAATCAGCTTTGATCTTAATGCTTAACATAACTGGACAGTAAAAAGAGGTAAGTAATATTACCATCAGACTCTCTTTAAATATATCCAGACTGTGTGAGATTTATTTATAAAAGTTCCTGCAATGAATCCTGCATGGATCTATAATCACACAATTACTGATGCACACTGTGACTTTACAGTGGGATGCGAAAGTTTGGGTAACCTTGTTAATCGTCAGGATTTTCCTGTATAAATCATTGGTTGTTATGATAAAAAAATGTCAGTTAAATATATCATATAGGAGACGCACACAGTGATATTTGAGAAATGAAATGAAGTTTATTGAATTTACAGAAAGTGTGCAGTAATTATTTAAACAAAATTAGGCAGATGCATACATTTGGGCACCACAAAAAATAAATGAAATCAATATTTAGTAGATCCTCCTTTTGCAGAAATTACAGCCTCAAACGCTTCCTGTAGGTTCCAAAGAGAGTCTGGATTCTGGTTGAAGGTATTTTGGACCACTCCTCTTTACAAAACCTCTCTAGTTCATTCAGGTTTGATGGCTTCCGAACATGGACAGCTCTCTATAACTCACACCACAGATTTACATTATATTCAAGTCTGGGGACTGAGCTGGCCATTCCAGAGCGTTGTACTTGTTCCTCTGCATTGTTGTCTTGTTGAAAGATCCAGCCCTGGTACAGTTTCAGCTTTGTCACTTATTCCTGGACATTGATCTCCAGAATCTGCTGATACTGAGTGAAATCCATGTGTCCCTCAGCTTTCACAAGATTCCCAGTCCCTGCACTTTCTACACAGCCCCACAGCATGCTGAAACCACCACCATATTTTACTGTAGGTAGCAGGTGTTTTTCTTGGAATGCTGTGTTCTTTTTTCCTCCATGCATAACGCCCCTTGTTATGCCCAAACAACACCATTTTAGTTTCATCAGTCCATAGCACCTTATTCCAAAATGAAGCTGGCTTGTCCAAATGTTCTTTAGCATACCTCAAGCCGCTCTGTTTGTGCTGTGGGCGGAGAAAAGGCTTCCTCTGCATCACTCTCACATACAGCATCTCCTTGTGTAAAGTGTGCCGAATGGTTGAACGATGCACAGTGACTCCAACTGTAGCCAGATGATGTTGTAGGTCTTTGGTGCTAGTCTGTGGGTTGACTCTGAGGCTCCGTTCACACCTAAAACCGCAAAAAAACACTAGCGATTACCGCCAGTGTTTTCTGGGAGTGATTTTCCCACGGTTAATCAGAAAAATCACTGGACACCGTAGCGTTTTGGGAACGATCGCGATTAGCGGTCCTGTACATGCTAATCGCGATCACTCCAGAATCGCCCGGCAAACTGCTGCATATAAGAACACTGCCATTGTGTTACATGGGCTAGCGGTTTTAAAACAGGTCATTTGAGAATTTTTTTGAGACCCCCACGTTGCTACTCTTCAGTTAAGAGGAGGGAAACTTACAATTGACCCCCTTAAATACTTTTTTTCATGATAGGATTAACCTGTGTATGTAGGTCAGGGGTCACTGAGCTTACCAAGCCAACTTGAGTTCCAATAATTAGTTCTAAAGGTTTTGGCATAAATAAAATGACAACCGTTCCTAAATGTATGCACCTGCCTAATTTTATGTAAACAATTATTGCACACTTTCTGTAAATCCAATAAACTTCATTTCACTTCTCAAATATCACTGTGTGTATGTCTCCTATATGATATATTTAACTGACATTTGGATTACAGCCTTCAAGGCTATAACAACTCAACCAAAAGGGAACCACATGTCCATAGTAATGCCATATACTAGCCTTTGGGGTAGATTTTTAAAAACCTAAATCTCAAATATGCCTATATACACACATTCATAAATTATAAACATGCCTATGCACAATGGTTTGGTGTCTATCATCCAGGAGATGCTCACCATAATCATCCACGTAAAATGCCCCCTCCTGCAATACCCACAGGCAATCCTGGTCAGAAAATTTTTAAAAATATCAGGGATTGGAATAAAAGATTGAAATAGAGGATTTTACTCACCCAATTTGTCCAAGAACCGGGTTTGGCGCCTCTGTAACGTGCTGGCGCTGAAACCTGCTCCTAAGTAGACTGTACTTTATTGAGTGGCTGTCCATTGGGCAAATGCGATCTCGCTCTGTGCTGGGGAGGTCACGCACGTCCGGTTGTGGTGACGTTCTTGCCGGAGGTGACGCGCACACCCCTGCCTCATTGGTGTATGCATCAGGACGTACGCGTGGTTTCATGCGTTCCATCTATGGACACATGCGTACCCGCGCTCCGGATGCACGCTTGTCTGGCACGCAAACATCCCCCTTATGGAATGCACTCAGTTACCCGGAAGCCCTGTAGGGACGCATTGCTGAATGAATGTTTGTGTTCCAACTATTAAATATTGTGCAGGACTGCTGGGGAGTGGTGGATATGTATATGGGGGGGGGGGGGGAAGGAGCAGGAACACCAACCGCTGGGTGGTCTAGATATGGAGCAATTTGGGGACTGCACCTTGCCTTTGTCCTAAAGTACAAAAAATATTCATGATTATTAAAATAAATTAAACAATGGGGGATATTGGAGGAGTTAGACCAACAGGTGAGGTTATATGGAATATAAATATATCATTATATAAAAAATACAAAATTGTGAAAAAGTGTTTACATATATAAAAATATATATTCACAACATATGTGTAAATGTGTGTATTTTTTGTCTCCCTATAGTTCTACCACTAACTTGTCTTGAGGGACTTGAGGTCCAATATTTATTTTTTATATTGCTAGGGTTAAAAAGTGTTTGTTTTTATCTGTGCAAATGAGATAGTCAAACAGTAGTTGAACTCAGTACGGGCTATACTGAAAAGTTAACAGGAGCCAAAGCACTTCTATTTGGCTGAGGAAACAGTCCTGACTACAAGACAAGGCTGTAAAGTTCACAGAATTCAAAGATACTTTCTTTTGTTTTGCATATGAATAAAACATTTTACATCAGACTGTCATGGCTGCTGTTAAAAGTTCAGCCTTAGAAATTGAACACTTCAAACCATTTTAGGTTTGTTATAATTTTTTTGTATCATTTTTTGTTTCAGATTGTTTACCATTAGTACTACTTCATCACTATTCATACTACACATACAATTACCGTATGTCTAAGAGAGATAGTTATCTCTTAAAGTGTAACTGAGATGAGTAAAACAGAATAATTTCTACCAGTGCTCAGGAGTGGGAGTCTGAGCAGTTTTGCGTATCTGGAGTTGAAGCCGGTGGTTTCATAAACTGAGGAGTAGAAGTCGGATGAGTATTGTACTGACTCCTCGGCCCTGATTGTACTTACCTGGGGTTTCCTTTAGCCCCATGTACTTGGTGGGCTCCCTTGCTGCGAGCACTATTAACCACCCTGGTGTTTAATTTCCCCAGGATTTCCGTGCAAAAAGTAGTTCAATTAAATTTCAGAACCATTTTTCCTGTAACTTACCAAAATGGGTCAAGCAAGAGTTTGGTATACGTTATGAGTATAATAAGTGTCAAACACAAAATCTTGTCAGAAAATAAAATAACCAGTGGTGTAGGGACCGGGGTCGCAACGGTCGCCATGGCGACCGGGCCCGGCTACTAAAGAGCCGGGGGAGGGGCCCGGGGGGCCCATGTTGGTGTGGAGGGCCGTGCGGCCCGTGCACGCTATTGGGAGGGGGGAGCCGCAGCCGCGGAGAGGGCAGCCCGACCTCTCCCTCCCTTCCTCTCCCCGCCCCCCCCCCAGATGCAGAGTGACGCGCACAGAAGCGCTGTAGGCAGAACTCGCCTCCCTGCGTTCCACTCGCCGCTGGTCTCCTCCCGCTCTGCATAGATGCTGTTACACACTGCTTCCGGCTAAACAGGAAGCAGTGTGTAACAGCATCTATGCAGAGCGGGAGGAGACCAGCGGTGATTGGAACCAGGGACGGAGGTGAGTTCTGCCTACAGCGCTTCCGTGCATGTCACTCTGCATCTGAGGGGGGGAGGGGAGAGGAAGGGAGGGAGAGGTCGGGCTGCCCTCCCTGCGGCTGCGGCTCCCCCTCCATTATGTGGGGGCAAAGCGGGGGAAGCTACCTAATCTATCCTGGGGGGCAGCTACCTACCTAAACTATCCTGGGGGGGCAGCTACCTAATCTATCCTGGGGGGCAGCTACATACCTAATCTATCCTGGGGGGGCAGCTACCTAATCTATCCTGGGGGGCAGCTACCTAATCTATCCTGGGGGGCAGCTACCTAATCTATCCTGGGGGGCAGCTACCTACCTAATCTATCCTGGAGGGGCAGCTACCTAATCTATCCTGGGGGGCAGCTACCTACCTAATCTATCCTGGGGGGGGGCAGCTACCTACCTAATCTATCCTGGGGGGGGGGCAGCTACCTACCTAATCTTTCCTGGGGGGGGCAGCTACCTAATCTATCCTGGGGGGCAGCTACCTAATCTATCCTGGGGGGCAGCTACCTAATCTAACCTATACTGGGGACAGCTACCTAATCTATCCTGGGGGGCAGCTACCTAATCTAACCTATACTGGGGACAGCTACCTAATCTAACCTATACTGGGGGGCACCTACCTAATCTAACCTTATACTGAGGGGCACCTACCTAATCTAACCTATACTGGGGGGCACCTACCTATCTAACCTATACTGGGGGGCACCTACCTCATCTAACCTATACTGGGGGACAGCTACCTAATCTAACCTATACTGGGGGGCACCTACCTATCTAACCTATACTGGGGGGGGCACTTACTTATCTAACCTGTATTGGGGGCACCTAGCTAGCCTATACAGGTGGCAACTATACTGGCTACCTATATTTGAGGCACCTACCTAACTAACCTATACTTAGGGCACCTACCTATCTAACCTATGCTGGGGGCAACTATACTGGCTACCTATATTAGAGGCACCCACCTAGTTAACCTGTACTGGGGGCACCTGTCTAACTTATCTAACTTATACCGGCGGCGCCTGCCTATCTAACCTATACTGGGGGCAACTATACTGGCTACCTATGCTGGAGGCACCTACCTGGCTAACCTATACCGGGGGCAACTATACTGGCTTACCTATGCCTGGCTACCTATACTGGGGGGACCTATAGCTGGCTATAGGGATTCGGATATGTGTGTGCGTCGGGTGTTGCCGGGGGAGGGGGGCTGTTGTTGCCGGGGGGGGGGCGGCTGTTGTTGCCGGGGGGGGGGGGCTATTGTTGCCGAGGGCGGGGCCACATCCAGATTCCGCATCGGGGCCCAGAGGTTTGTAGCTACGCCACTGAAAATAACATTTATTAATCATAAACAGAAATATCGAGGCGCCAAAAGGATAAAAGATGCTAAAATGTTTAAAACATTCGGGTGGCGGCGGTGGAACAGCCACTCAAAAATGGACTTGATGCTGTCACTTAAGATACAAACAATTTATTTACATACTCCACGAACAATATTGCAACGCGTTTCACGGGCACAATCCCGCTTTATCAGGCATTCAACATTGGGATATCACACTGGAAATGACAGAGATATAGGTATATCAGAGCGCTATAAATGTGTGATGACGTCAAGATAAAAAATTACATAATGATTTATAATATAGTAATATATATGTATAGTACAGATTGAACATCAAAATAAAAAAGACAAAAAAGGATAAAAAAAATAGCAATAACAGTATAGTATGATTTAAAAAAAACAAACAAAACAAAACATACAGTAATAATCTAGTGATTTACTGGTAAATACAGAACATCAGGTAGAGTTTGGTAAATGGATTGGTGGATTGTACTTTGTGTATGCCCCTATCTGGTGGGCGGTGAGGTATCAGAAGTGATGCTGGTGAACAAAAGGTTAACCACTTGAGGACCACAGTCTTTTCGCCCCTTAAGGACCAGAGCCTTTTTTTCCATTCAGACCACTGCAGCTTTCACGGTTTATTGCTCGGTCATGCAACCTACCACCTAAATGAATTTTACCTCCTTTTCTTGTCACTAATACAGCTTTCTTTTAGTGCTATTTGATTGCTGCTGCGAGTTTTAGTTTTTATTATATTCATCAAAAAAGACATGAATGTTGTCAAAAAAACGACTTTTTTAACTTTCTGTGCTGACATTTTTCAAATAAAGTAAAATTTCCTATACATTTGAGCACGAAAGTTACTCTGCTACATGTCTTTGATAAAAAAAAAACCATTCAGTGTATATTTGTTGGATTTGGTAAAAGTTATAGTGTTTACAAACTATGGTGCCAAAAGTGAATTTTCCCATTTTCAAGCATCTCTGACTATTCTGACCCCCTGTCATGTTTCATGAGGTGCTAAAATTCCAGGATAGTATAAATACCCCCCAAATGACCCCATTTTGGAAAGAAGACATCCCAAAGTATTCAGTGAGAGGCATGGTGAGTTCATAGAAGATTTTATTTTTTGTCACAAGTTAGCGGAAAATGACACTTTGTGACAACAACAACAAAAAAAAAAGCTTCCATTTCTTCTAACTTGCGACAAAAAAAAATGAAATCTGCCACGGACTCACTATGCTCCTCTCTGAATTAGAGTTGGGCCGAACGGTTCGCCTGCGAACGGTTCCATGCGAACTTCAGTGGTTCGCGTTCGCGTCCCGCAGGCGAACCTTTGCGGAAGTTCGGTTCGCCCCATAATGCACATGGAGGGTCAACTTTGACCCTCTACATCACAGTCAGCAGGCCCAGTGTAGCCAATTAGGCTACACTAGCCCCTGGAGCCCCACCCCCCCTTATATAAGGCAGGCAGCGGCGGCCATTACGGTCACTCGTGTGCTGCCTGCGTTAGTGAGAGTAGGGCGAGCTGCTGCAGACTGTCTCTCAGGGAAAGATTAGTTAGGCTTAACTTGTTCCTGTCTGGCTGCATACCTGTTCTGTGAACCCACCACTGCATACCTGTGCTGTGAACCCACCACTGCATACCTGTGCTGTGAACCCACCACTGCATACCTGTGCTGTGAACCCACCACTGCATACCTGTGCTGTGAACCCACCACTGCATACCTGTGCTGTGAACCCACCACTGCATACCTGTGCTGTGAACCCACCACTGCATACCTGTGCTGTGAACCCACCACTGCATACCTGTGCTGTGAACCCACTACTGCATACCTGTTCAGTGAACCTGCCACTGCATACCTGTTCTGTGAACCCGCCACTGCATACCTGTTCTGTTCAGTGGACCCGCCACTGTATACCTGTTCATTGAACCCACCACTGCATACCTGTGCTGTGAACCCACCACTGCATACCTGTTCTGTGAACCCACCACTGCATACCTGTTCAGTGAACCCGCCACTGCATACCTGTTCTGTTCAGTGGACCCGCCACTGTATACCTGTTCTGTTCAGTGAACCCGCCACTGCATACCTGTTCTGTTCAGTGGACCCGCCACTGTATACCTGTTCAGTGAACCCGCCACTGCATACCTGTTGTGTTCAGTGAACCTGCCACTGCATACCTGTTCTGTGAACCCGCCACTGTATACCTGTTCTGTTTAGTGAACCCGCCACTGTATACCTGTTCTGTTTAGTGAACCCGCCACTGTATACCTGTTCTGTTTAGTGAACCCGCCACTGCATACCTGTTCTGTTCAGTGGACCCGTCACTGTATACCTGTTCAGTGAACCCGCCACTGCATACCTGTTGTGTTCAGTGAACCTGCCACTGCATACCTGTTCTGTGAACCCACCACTGTATACCTGTTCTGTTTAGTGAACCCGCCACTGTATACCTGTTCTGTTTAGTGAACCCGCCACTGTATACCTGTTCTGTTTAGTGAACCCACCACTGCATACCTGTTCTGTTCAGTGGACCCGCCACTGTATACCTGTTCAGTGAACCAGCCACTGCATACCTGTTGTGTTCAGTGAACCTGCCACTGCATACCTGTTGTGTTCAGTGAACCAGCCACTGCATACCTGTTGTGTTCAGTGAACCCGCCACTGTATACCTGTTCTGTTTAGTGAACCCGCCACTGCATACCCTGTTCTGTTCAGTGGACCCGCCACTGTATACCTGTTCAATGAACCCGCCACTGCATACCTGTTCTGTTTAGTGAACCCGCCACTGTATACCTGTTCTGTTTAGTGAACCCGCCACTGCATACCTGTTCTGTTCAGTGGACCCGCCACTGTATACCTGTTCAGTGAACCCGCCACTGTATACCTGTTCTGTTTAGTGAACCCGCCACTGCATACCTGTTCTGTTCAGTGGACCCGCCACTGTATACCTGTTCAGTGAACCCGCCACTGTATACCTGTTCTGTTTAGTGAACCCGCCACTGCATACCTGTTCTGTTCAGTGGACCCGCCACTGTATACCTGTTCAGTGAACCCGCCACTGCATACCTGTTGTGTTCAGTGAACCTGCCACTGCATACCTGTTCTGTGAACCCGCCACTGTATACCTGTTCTGTTTAGTGAACCCGCCACTGTATACCTGTTCTGTTTAGTGAACCCGCCACTGTATACCTGTTCTGTTTAGTGAACCCGCCACTGCATACCTGTTCTGTTCAGTGGACCCGCCACTGTATACCTGTTCAGTGAACCCGCCACTGCATACCTGTTGTGTTCAGTGAACCTGCCACTGCATACCTGTTCTGTGAACCCGCCACTGTATACCTGTTCTGTTTAGTGAACCCGCCACTGTATACCTGTTCTGTTTAGTGAACCCACCACTGCATACCTGTTCTGTTCAGTGGACCCGCCACTGTATACCTGTTCAGTGAACCCGCCACTGCATACCTGTTGTGTTCAGTGAACCTGCCACTGCATACCTGTTCTGTGAACCCGCCACTGTATACCTGTTCTGTTTAGTGAACCCACCGCATCAGTGCGCATACCTGTGCAGTTAAGTGAACCCACCTACCTACGTGAGTGCACGCAGTGTGATATACCACTCCGTGCATACCCGATATGGACAAAACAGGTAGAGGAAGAGGTAGTGCCAGAGCCAGAGGAAGGCCACCCGGCAGGTCTGCGCGAGGTCGTGTAAATGTAATTTCGTGTGGACCTGGCCCACAGTACAGTGCTGGGAAGAAGGCACGTCCCATCACCTCCCAAGATTGTCAGGACGTGGTTGAGTATTTAGCGACACAGAACACCTCATCTTGCTCAGCCACCAGCGCTACTACTAGCACCACTTCCGCTGCATTTGACACTTCGCAAGAATTATTTCGTGTTGAAATCACTGATTGTATACAATGAACAGAGGCGCCAAAAGTATAGGATTAGATTAAATGAGCTTAAAAACCAACTTAAATGGCAAAATTGAAGGAGGAAGTGGTGGTCTTACCTCCCTCAAGCAGACACGACAACGACTGCGATTCAGACAGTCAAACACATTTATTAGGAACTCCAAAAAGAAATGCAACGCGTTTCGCAGGTTCAACCCCGCTTCATCAGGCAATATAGGGAGGAGTATCAAACAATCTGCACAAGGATTCAAATTAAGCACCTCTGTGAATTTTAATTTGAATCCTTGTGCAGATTGTTTGATACTCCTCCCTATATTGCCTGATGAAGCGGGGTTGAACCTGCGAAACGCGTTGCATTTCTTTTTGAAGTTCCTAATAAATGTGTTTGACTGTCTGAATCGCAGTCGTTGTCGTGTCTGCTTGAGGAAGGTAAGACCACCACTTCCTCCTTCAATTTTGCCATTTAAATTGGTTTTTAAGCTCATTTAATCTAATCTTATACTTTTGGCGCCTCTGTTCATTGTATACAATTTTGAGTCCACCCTTGGTGGAGGGTTGCTACCCTTTCTTCCTGTCTACAGAGAGCGACTTCTTAATCCTGAGTGGGGTCAGGACAATCTCCCCACCTGCCTTTACAGTGGTTGCCTGCTGGTGACCCTGACTTGTGAGTATTTAGCAATACAAACTTATTGCCACCTTGTCCAGTACGAATTACACTATTGGGGCTCTTGGTGTTCCCTGTTTTTATTTATTTGAAATCACTGATGCACAGCCATTGTTGTTACAGCCAGATGAATTTTCACCAGCTAATATGTCTGAGTTACGCGGCAACACTATGGATGTAACGTGTCAGGAGGATGAAGGACCTACTGATGGTGCAAGTTTGGATTTGTCTGAGGCAAGCGAAGCTGGGCAGGATGACTACGATGATGACGGTAATAGGGATCCTCTGTATGTTCCCAATAGAGGAGATGAAGAGGGGGACAGTTCAGAGGGGGAGTCAGAGAGTAGTAGGAGGAGAGAAGTTGCTGAAAGAAGCTGGGGCAGCTCTTCGTCAGAAACAGCTGGTGGCAGAGTCCGGCACCATGTATCGCCACCTATGTACAGCCAGCCAACTTGCCCTTCAGCATCAGCTGCTGAGGTCCCCATAGTGCCCACATCCCAGGGTGGCTCAGCGGTGTGGAAATTTTTTAATGTGTGTGCCTCAGATCGGACCAAAGCCATCTGTTCGCTCTGCCAACAAAAATTGAGCCGTGGAAAGGCCAACACTCACGTAGGGACAAGTGCCTTACGAAGGCACCTGAAGAAAAGGCACAAACAGCAATGGGATGGCCACCTGAGCAAAAGCAGCAGCAGCACACAAAAGCAAAGCCACCCTCCTTCTCCTCTTCCTCCTCCATCAGGTGCATTATCTGCTTCTGCCGCTTTCTCCCTTCTACCTTCACAGGCACCCTCCTCCACTCCGCCTCTGCCCTTGAGCGGTTCCTGCTCCTCTGCCCACAGCAGCAGTCAGGTGTCCGTGAAGGAAATGTTTGAGCGGAAGAAGCCAATTTCAGCCAGTCACCCCCTTGCCCGGCGTCTGACAGCTGGCGTGGCGGAACTGTTAGCTCGGCAGCTGTTACCATACCGGCTGGTGGACTCTGAGGCCCTCCGTAAATTTGTGGCCATCGGAACACCGCAGTGGAAGATGCCAGGCCGCACTTATTTTTCGAGAAAGGCCATACCCCAACTGCACCGTGAAGTTGAGAGGCAAGTGGTGTCATCTCTTGCGAAGAGCGTTGGGTCAAGGGTACACCTGACCACGGATGCCTGGTCTGCCAAGCACGGGCAGGGCCGCTACATTACCTACACAGCCCATTGGGTGAACCTGGTGGTGAACGATGGCAAGCAGGGCGCAGCGGACCAAATTGTGACACCTCCATGGCTTGCAGGCAGGCCTCCTGCCACCTCCTCTCCTCCTGCTACATGCTCTTCGCTGTCCTCCTCCTCCTTGGCTGAGTGGCAGTTCTCCTCTCCAGCTACACAGCCCCAGCTCCGCAGGGCCTATGCTGCATGCCAGGTACGACGCTGTCACGCCATCTTAGACATGTCTTGTCTCAAAGCGGAGAGTCACACTGGAGCAGCTCTCCTGGCTGCTCTTAAGAAACAGGTGGATGAGTGGCTGACCCCGCACCACCTGGAGATAGGCAACGTGGTGTGCGACAACGGCAGCAATCTGCTTGCCGCTTTGCATATGGGGAAGCTGACACACATACCCTGCATGGCACATGTCATGAATCTAGTGGTTCAAAGATTTGTGGCAAAGTACCCTGGCTTAGCGAATGTCCTGAAGCAGGCCAGGAAGTTCTGTGGGCATTTGAGGCGGTCCTACACAGCCATGGCACGCTTTGCGGAAATTCAGCGCAAAAACAACATGCCGGTGAGACGCCTCATTTGCGATAGCCCGACTCGCTGGAACTCGAACCTGCTCATGTTCTCCCGCCTGCTAGAACAGAAGAAAGCCGTGACCCACTACCTCTACAACTACAGTAGAATGAAACAGTCTGGGAAGATGGGGATGTTCTGGCCCGACAACTGGACACTGATGGAAAATGCATGCAGGCTCATGCGGCCGTTTGAGGAGGTGACCAACCTGGTGAGCCGCAGTGAGGGCACCATCAGCGACTTAATTCCCTACGCTTACTTCTTGGAGCGTGCTGTGCGTAGAGTGGCGGATGAAGCTGTGAATGAGCGTGACCAGGAACCGTTACGGCAGGAACAGGCATGGGACCAATTTTCATCAGACCCAGCTGTTTCCTCAACACCTGCGGCAGCACAGAGGGGGGAGGAGGAGGAAGAAGAGAAGTCGTGTGCAGAAGACGAGTCAGACTCAGAGGATGATGAGCAAGGTGTTTCTTTGGGGGAGGAGGAGGAGGAGGAGGGGACAGCGGCAGGAGAACAACCTCAGCAGGCATCGCAAGGGGCTTGTGCTGCTCAACCTTCCCGTGGTATTGTTCGCGGCTGGGGGGAGGAGGTTGACTTACCTGACGTCACTGAGGAAGAGCAAGAGGAGATGGAGGGTACTGGATCCGACTTTGTGCAGATGTCGTCTTTTATGCTGTCCTGCCTGTTGAGGGACCCCCGTATAAAAAACCTCAAGGGGAATGAGCTGTACTGGGTGGCCACACTACTAGACCCTCGGTACAGGCACAAAGTGGCGGACCTGTTACCAACTCACCGGAAGGTGGAAAGGATGCAGCACATGCAGAACCAGCTGTCAACTATGCTTTACAATGCCTTTAAAGGTGGTCACTAATGATCCAATCTTTTTCATCCAATCTTACCATTTCTATGTAATATAAGGTAACTGCCTGAAGTATCCATTCAGTATTTTCACTGAATTTACCCTTATACTACATAGAATTGGTAAGATTGGATGAAAAAGATTGGATCATTAGTGGCCAGCTTAAGGGTGATGTGACGGCACAACGCCAGCAAGGTACCACTGCCACTAATCCTCCTCCCGTGTCCACGCAGTCAAAGACAGGACGCTTCAGCGATCTCATGGTGATGTCGGACATGCGGACGTTCTTTAGTCCAACGCCTCGCCGTAGCCCTTCCGGATCCACCCTCCACCAACGCCTGGAACGGCAGGTAGCCGACTACCTGGCCTTAAGTGTGGATGTAGACACTGCTGTGAACAGCGATGAGGAACCCTTGAACTACTGGGTGCGCAGGCTTGACCTGTGGCCAGAGCTGTCCCAATTTGCCATCCAACTTCTCTCCTGCCCTGCTGCAAGCGTCCTGTCAGAAAGGACCTTCAGCGCAGCTGGAGGCATTGTCACAGAGAAGAGAAGTCGCCTAAGTCACAAAAGTGTTAAGTACCTCACCTTTATCAAAATGAATGAGGCATGGATCCCGGAGGGCTGCTGCCCGCCCCAAGACTAAGTCAGTCCCCGCACACACAGCATCTCTGCCTGCACGCCGTGTGACTGGCTGCCTGGCCTGCCCCAAGAAGACTAAGTCGCTCCCAGTCCCTCCACACAGCATGTCTGCCTGCAGGCCGCTTGACTACCTTCTCCGCCACCACCAACAGGGTCCGGGACTCCAGGCGGATTGCTGAATTTTTTAGGCCGCTGCTAGCAGCGGCCGCTGTAATAATTTTTCTGGTGCGTGTACATGACTGCCTAATTTTTCTGGCTGCACTGCGGGCAGCTGCAACAACAAAAGAAAAGGCATGTACATGCGCCCATTCCCCTTCGTGATCATTACCTTGCCGTGGTGAAGGGGCTTGCGTATCACAATGAAGCAATGACCGGCGCCTAGATGAGTGTCTCGGGGGGCACACCCACGATAATAAGGTCGTTGCCTCATTGTGGTCAGACCAAATTTGATCAGCTGGACAGTCACTGTTCTGTCATTCAGCTACATCAGCCAGGCGACCATATGGGCTGTAAAGCCACCAAAACCTGCACTCTCGCCATGGTGCGCACCAGTCCAGCACGGCCGTCACTACACAAACAGCTGTTTGCGCTGCGTTACACGGTGAGTTTGGTGTGTCAGTGTGAAGCAGTACCTTAATTACACTACCTGATTGATGTATACACATGCAAGATGTTTGAAAGCACTTTAGGCCTGTCATTTAGCATTCAATGTGATTTCTGCCCTTAAAACGCTGCTTTGCGTCAAATCCAGATTTTTCCCGGGGACTTTTGGCATGTATCCCACTCCGCCATGCCCCCCTCCAGGTGTTAGACCCCTTGAAACATCTTTTCCATCACTTTTGTGGCCAGCATAATTATTTTTTTTTCAAAGTTCGCATCCCCATTAAAGTCTATTGCGGTTCGCGAACTTTAACGCGAACCGAACCTTCCGCGGAAGTTCGCGAACCTAAAATCGGAGGTTCGGCCCAACTCTACTCTGAATACCTTGAAGTGTCTACTTTCCAAAATGGGGTCATTTGTGGGGTGTGTTCACTGTCCTGGCATTTTGGGGGGTGCCTAATTGTAAGCACCCCAGTAAAGCCTAAAGATGCTCATTGGACTTTGGGCCCCTTAGCGCAGTTAGGCTGCAAAAATGTGCCACACGTGTGGTATTGCCGTACTCAGGAGAAGTAGTATAATGTGTTTTGGGGTGTATTTTTACACATACCCATGCTGGGTGGGAGAAATATCTCCGTAAATGACAATTTTTTGCTTTTTTTTTTTTTTTTACACACAATTGTCTATTTACAGAGATATTTCTCCCACTCAGCATGGATATGTGTTAAAATACACCCCAAAACACATTATACTACTTCTCCTGAGTACGACGATACCACGTGTGGCACTTTTTTGCACCCTAACTGCACTAAGGGGCCCAAAGTCCAATGAGTACCTTTAGGATTTCACAGGTCATTTTGCGACATTTGGTTTCAAGACTACTCCTCACAGTTTAGGGCCCCTAAAATGCCAGGGCAGTATAGGAACCCCACTAGTGACCCCATTTTAGAAAGAAGACACCCCAAGGTATTCCGTTAGGAGTATGGTGAGTTCATAGAAGATTTTTTTTTTTTTGTCACAAGTTAGCGGAAATTGATTTTAATTGTGTTTTTTCACAAAGTGTCATTTTCCGCTAACTTGTGACAAAAAATAAAATCTTCTATGAACTCACCATACTCCTAACGGAATACCTTTGGGTGTCTTCTTTCTAAAATGGGGTCATTTGTGGGGTTCCTATACTGCCCTGGCATTTTAGGGGCCCTAAACCGTGAGGAGTAGTCTTGAAACCAAATGTCGCAAAATGACCTGTGAAATCCTAAAGGTACTCATTGGACTTTGGGCCCCTTGGCGCACTTAGGGTGCAAAAAAATGCCACACATGTGGTACCGCCGTACTCGGGAGAAGTAGTATAATGTGTTTTGGGGTGTATTTTTACACATACCCATGCTGAGTGGGAGAAATATCTCTGTAAATGACAATTGTTTGATTTTTTTTTTTACACACAATTGACCATTTACAGAGAGATTTCTCCCACCCAGCATGGGTATGTATAAAAATACACCCCAAAACACATTAGACTACTTCTTCTGAGTACGGCGATACCACATGTGTGACACTTTTTTACAACTGGGTGCGCTAAGGGGCCTAACGTCCTATTCACAGGTCATTTTGAGGCATTTGGATTCTAGACTACTCCTCACGGTTTAGGGCCCCTAAAATGCCAGGGCAGTATAGGAACCCTACAAGTGACCCTATTTTAGAAACAAGACACCCCAAGGTATTCCGTTAGGAGTATGGTGAGTTCATAGAAGATTTTTTTTTTTTTTGGTCACATGTTAGCGGAAAATGACACTTTGTGAAAAAAAAAAATACAAATCAATTTCCGCTAACCTGTGACAAAAAATAAAATCTTCTATGAACTCATCATACACCTAACAGAATACCTTGGGGTGTCTTCTTTCTAAAATGGGGTCACTTGTGGGGTTCCTATACTGCCCTGGCATTTTAGGGGCCCTAAACCATGAGGAGTAGTCTGGAAACCAAATGCCGCAAAATGACCCTTGAAATCCTAAAGGTACTCATTGGACTTTGGGCCCCTTAGCGCAGTTAGGGTGCAGAAAAGTGTCACACATGTGGTATCGCCGTACTCAGGAGAAGTAGTATAATGTGTTTTGTGGTGTATTTTTACATATAACCATGCTGGGTGGGAGAAATATCTCTGTAAATGACACATTTTTGATTTTTTTTAAACACAATTGACCATTTACAGAGAGATTTCTCCCACCCAGCATGGGTTTGTGTAAAAATACACCACAAAACACATTATACTACTTCTCCTGAGTACAGCGATACCACATGTGTGACACTTTTTTGCAGCCTAGGTGCGCTAAGGGGCCCAACGTCCTATTCACAGGTCATTTTGAGGCATTTGTTTTCTAGACTACTCCTCACGGTTTAGGGCCCCTAAAATGCCAGGGCACTTTAGGAACCCCACAAGTGACCCCATTTTAGAAAGAAGACACCCCAAGGTAATCCGTTAGGTGTATGGTGAGTTCATAGAAGATTTTTTTTTTTTGTCACAAGTTAGTGAAAAATGAAACTTTGTGAAATAACAATAAAAATCAATGCTAGGGGGGTGACAGGAGGTGATTGATGGGTGTCTCAGGGGGTGGTTAGAGGGGAAAATAGATACAATCAATGCACTGGGGAGGTGATCGGAAGGGGGTCTGAGGGTTTGGCCGAGTGATCAAGAGCCCACACGGGGCAAATTAGGGCCTGATCTGATGGGTAGGTGTGCTAGGGGGTGACAGGAGGTGATTGATGGGTGTCTCAAGGTGTGATTAGAGGGGGGAAATAGATGCAAGCAATGCCCTGGCGAGGTGGTCAGGGCTGGGGTCTAAGGGCGTTCTGAGGGTGTGGGCGGGTAATTGGGTGCCCTAGGGGCAGATTAGGGTCTAATCTGATTGGTATCAGTGACAGGGGGTGATTGATAAGTAATTAGTGGGTGTTTAGGGTAGAGAACAGATGTAAACACTGCACTTGGGAGGTGATCTGACATCGGATCTGCGGGCGATCTATTGGTGTGGGTGGGTGATCATATTGCCCGCAAGGGGCAGGTTAGGGGCTGATGGGTGGCAGTGACAGGGGGTGATTGATGGGTGGCAGTGACAGGGGGTGATTGATGGGTGACTGATAGGTGATTGACAGGTGATCAGTGGGTTATTACAGGGAAGAACAGATGTAAATATTGCACTGGTGAATTGATAAGGGGTGGTCTGAGGGCAATCTGAGCGTGTGGGGCGAGTGATTGGTTGCCTGCAAGGGGGAGATTATGGTCTATTCTGATGGGTAACAGTGACAGGTGGTGATAGGGGGTGATTGATGGGTAATTAGTGGGTGTTTAGAGGAGAGAACAGATGTAAACACTGCACTTGGGAGGTGATCTGACATCGGATCTGCGGGCGATCTATTGGTGTGGGTGGGTGATCAGATTGCCTGCAAGGGGCAGGTTAGGGGCTGGTTGATGGGTGGCAGTGACAGGGGGTAATTGACAGGTGATTGGCAGGTGATCAGGGGGGATAGCTGCATACAGTACACAGGGGGGGGGGGTCTGGGGAGAATCTGAGGGGTGGGGGTGATCAGGAGGGAGCAGGGGGCAGTTTAGGGTTAAAAAAAAATAGCATTTTTAGATAGTGACAAGGAGTGATTGATGGGTGATTAGGGGGGTGATTGGGTGCAAACAGGGGTCTGGGGTGGGCAGGGGGGGGGGGTCTGAGGGGTACTGTGGGCAATCAGAGGAAAGGGGGGGCAGGATCAGTGTGCTGGGTGCAGACTAGGGTGGCTGCAGCCTGCCCTGGTGGTCCCTCGAACACTGGGACCACCAGGGCAGGAGGCAGCCAGTATAATAGGCTTTGTATACATTACAAAGCCTATTATACACTATCCGTGCGGCGATCCTGGTGCTAGTAACCCGCGTCACGAATGACTCGATCGCCGCAAAACCGCGCCCGCAGCCGTCCCCGCCGATGGGCGTATTGCGGTCGTTTAGGCCCGGACTTTGCCGCCGCCCATCGGCTGGGGGCGGTCCTTAAGTGGTTAAGGACAAGGAGGGGGGGGGGAGAGGGAAGGGGGGGGGGGAGAGGGAAAATGTTAAGGTTACGGTGATGGGTAGTGATAAATGTAGGTTAGCTGAAAAGTCTCATAGTGAAGTTGGTATGGGGGTTTAGGTTTTGTTAATGTAGCAGAAGGGGGGGGGGGGGGGGGTGTTTACAGGAAAGGGGAGTAATGGATGCATAAGTATAGTTGCTAGACTGATATAATAAGGTGGAGGAGGGAAAAGTGATGAAAATATGTGGGTAATACTGAAGGGGGTTTCACCATCAGAGACTGCAGCACTCAAAACCCTACGGAATAATCTCGACATTATCATAAAACCAGCTGACAAAGGGGGAGGGATTGTCATCCTAGATAGGGCAGATTACCTTGACGAATCCCTTCGACTGTTAAACAATCCCAAACATTACGCACTATTACACACGGACCCAACCCCCAAAATCAATAAAACCCTCAAAAACTTCATCAATGAAGCTCTACTCAACAATATTATTACTAAGAACGAGAGAAATTTCATCATTAACCAACACCCCAAAACTCCCTATTTTTACTACTTGCCCAAAATCCATAAGAACACCCAAAAACCACCAGGTAGACCCATCATTTCTGGAATAGACTCCGCAACCAGCAACCTCTCGCGATTCATAGACACACACCTACAGCCCCACGTCCAGGACCTTCCTTCATTTCTCAAAGACTCCCAACATCTGATACACTTTCTACAATCCACACCCTGGCAGGATGATTATATCTGGCTAACTTGTGACGTTACATCATTGTACACCAATATACCACATACATTCGGGCTCACTGCCTTACAACACTATCTTAAATCTGACATATCCATGCCACCAACACAACAATCTTTTCTAATACACTGCACGGAATTCATTCTTAATAATAATGTTTTTACTTTCCAAGATCATACCTACCATCAAGTAAGCGGAGTGTCCATGGGAAGTTCTTTCTCTCCTTCATATGCTAATCTCACCATGGGTCTTCTAGAACACATCAAAATACACCAGGACAACCCGTTTTCAAACAACATCATTTTCTATAAAAGATATATAGATGACCTGATCTTCATATTGAAAGGCAATCCCGACCTCATTCCGTCCTTCCTAGACTATCTTAAAGAGACACTGAAGCGAAAAAAATTATGATATTATTTGTATGTGTAGTACAGCTAAGAAATAAAACATTAAGATCAGATACATCAGTCTAATTGTTTCCAGTACAGGAAGAGTTAAGAAACTCCAGTTGTTATCTCTATACAAAAAAGCCATTCATCTCTACGACTTTCAAAGTCGTGGAGAGGGCTGTTTTCTGACTTTTATTATCTCAACTGTTCCTAATAACTATTTACTTTTTCTATGGCAGAGAGAGGTCATTAGTTCACAGACTGCTCTGAAAGAATCATTTTGAATGCTGAGTGTTGTGTAATCTGCACATATTCGAGAATGATGCAATGTTAGAAAAAACACTATATACCTGAAAATAAAAATATGAGAATATTTTCTTTCCTGCTAATCTTCTAGTAAATATTCATAGTACACAACCAATTCATTATATCATATATTTTTTTTCGCTTCAGTGTCTCTTTAACACTAATCCCGCAGGACTACAATTCACATCCCATCACGACCCAGTTTCAATAGAATTTTTGGATCTCGTTCTGTATACAGAACAACACCAGATAAAAACAAAAAACCTCCTTCAAACCCGTCGATGCCAATAACTACATCCATTACCATAGCTTCCACCACCGCCCCTGGACCAAAAACACTCCATACAGTCAATACAAAAGGATATACCGAAATTGTACAGACGTCCAACAATACAATACAACCACGAAATTTACTGATCGAAGATACCCGAAAAAACTTCTGAGAGATGCACACCTCAAAGCCAAAACCCACGGCTTCACCACCACCACCACCAGGCAACCAAACTTCTGACATGCCACGGTTCATCACACAATACAGTCAACAACACCAGTGCATCCACAACATTCTCACGAAAAGATGGGAGATCCTCCTTCAGGACCCCCACTTACGACCTATTATACCCACCAGACCCGCCATAACATACAGACGCGCCCCCAACCTCCGTAGCATCTTGGCCCCAAGCAAACTACGCCAAAAACAGATTAACAGATCTCTCCCTACCACCCAGATACCAGGAAGTGCCCCGTGCAACCAAAAAAGGTGCCTAGCCTGTCAGTTTGTCCACAATTCCACAACTTTTTCCTCCTTTGTTACCAACGTAGAATATCAAATCAAAAGCGCCATCAACTGCGAATCTAAATACATCATTTACGTTATCTCATGTCCATGCCAGCTGCAGTATGTGGGCAGAACTACCCAACTCGCCAGAAGTAGAGTGGGGCAACATAAAAGGAATATTTTAAATAAATTTCCCTTACACAGCGTATCGCGTCACTTTTCCACTCACCACGACAATAATCCTGAATTATTCCGTATCGCATTTATTGAATCCATTCCGCACAACTGTTCAGACCCCTTTGACTCCCTTAAAAAACGCGAGATGTATTGGATTCAAATTCTCAAAACTCTAACTCCAGACGGTCTTAATGAAGTCCTGGAGAAAATCTATTAACCCACCCCACCAACAGCGATTATTCTCTTTTTTAATCTGGTCCTCTCTTTTTATCTAGATCTTAGTGTTTTGACATGTTGTTATGACTATTTTATCAGGCGATTAAGAATGAATGGAATACCAATTACCCTCACAATCCTGTTTTTTTATATATACTTATTTTATATATACTTGTTTATTTATTAATGTATTTATAGATTTATGTATTTATTCATTTTAGACAAAATCTGCATAGCATTGTGTAGAAAAATGACAATAGTTAACACTGCACTACCAGAATTGACTTTCTAAGAGATGCATTCTGTATTTATACCACTGGAGGGCAGCGGCACACTGATTTATACTTTATATCGTCCCTTTTCAACTTTAAGAAACCTTTCATCTTTTAACAATTAAGGACATGCTATCAAAGTCCCACCTGCACTATAAGTTTGGAATAATCCTAATTGATCTCTCCTAAATACAGCCTTTATACCATCTGTACATATAGTGCACAAGGGTTCTCTTCCTTAACAAATATGGCCACTACTTAACTATGCACGCATATGCGCATGCGCACAATTTCCATAGCGCGCCCCACGTACTCCAGTACCACGTGGGGACGCATACATAATCTACGCATGCGCCAGAGCCCCGTACGGCGCAGCGCGTACAATGCTCCGCCCCTGGAGCCTTGCCGCCTAATTCTAAACAGCTCCTTAATCGCACTCTGCTATTTGAAACAAGATGCCCCGCCCAACATGCACACCTATTGGCCAGAACCTTCTGCATCCCCACACGCCCCCTCTGACCAGCCCAACCCTCCCATTACGATCAGCGTGACTATTTAGAGGTCCCACGCTGACAGCAATGTACAGAGGTGCCAAGCGTGTATTGGACCTGTACATGGTAAGTGCTGCGATTCTCTACTATATTACCAATTCTATAAGCATAACTTCTAACCCCTCTTAACCACCAATGTGTTTCAAACCCACCCCCTGCCCCCCCCCCCCCCCCCCCCGCAAAAAAAACAAACCCTTCAGTATTACCCACATATTTTCATCACTTTTCCCTCCTCCACCTTATTATATCAGTCTAGCAACTATACGTATGCATCCAGTACTCCCCTTTCCTGTAAACACCCCCCCTTCTGCTACATTAACAAAACCTAAACCCCCATACCAACTTCACTATGAGACTTTTCAGCTAACCTACATTTATCACTACCCATCACCGTAACCTTAACATTTTCCCTCCCCCCCCCCCCCCCCCTTCGTCGTTGTCCTTAACTTTTTGTTCACCAGCATCACTTCTGATACCTCACCGCCCACCAGATAGGGGCATACACAAAGTACAATTAATGTCCACCAATCCATTTGCCAAACTCTACCTGATGTTCTGTATTTACCAGTAAATCACTAGATTATTACTGTATGTTTTGTTTTGTTTTTTTAAAAAATCTTACTATACTGTTATTTCTATTTTTTATCCTTTTTTTGTCTTTTTTATTTTGATGTTCAATCTGTACTATACATATATATTACTATATTATAAATCATAATGTAATTTTTTATCTTGCGCCATCACACATTTATAGCGCTCTGATATACCTATATCTCTGTCATTTCCAGTGTGATACTCCCATTGTTGAATGCCTGATGAAGCGGGATTGTGCCCGTGAAACGCGTTGCGATATTGTTCGTGGAGTATGTAAATAAATTGTTTGTATCTTAAGTGACAGCATCAAGTCCATTTTTGAGTGGCTGGTCCACCGCCGCCACCCGAATGTTTTAAACATTTTAACATCTTTTATCCTTTTGGCGCCTCTGTACATCTATTGATCAAGATGTCCACCCTCGGTGGAAGGGTAATAAACCGCTTTTTATCCTTCTTCAGAGAGCGACATCTTAATCCTGAGTGGGGACAGGTCTAATCTCCCCACCTGCCTATACAGTGGTTACCTGAGCGGTAACCCATGTTTGTGAGTATAATACTTACTAATCACATTCCCTCATTTGATCCAATACTTACTACACTATATTGGGCTCTCAGTTTCTCTTTATTTTACAAACAGAAATATCTTGCATTTTTACTAAATGCAGAAATATATGGAGGCAGAAAAACAAATACAGTATAGGTTGTTTACCTCTAAAACATCTCCTTTGTGTGGTACACCTTGAAACAAGGGATTGCACAAAGTGCCACATCACAGTCTGGGCAATAAGTGCGGGTCTCCTTCTAGATTTTTCCTCATCAGGGCCTTTTTGGCGCAGCAGACCACACACCTTCTTGTGGGTTGTTGCTTGTGTGCAGTCGCTGGCAGATATTCCACAAAGTGGCGTCCAGTAAGTCTTTCCGTATTTACAACATAGGATGCTCTGTGCCCCAATCTACTTGACTCCGGTGGGGGGTGTTTCAAATATGTTTTCATACAATAGCCACACAAAAATCATGGTGAAGTACAGGCCTGTCATTGCGTTTTTTTTGAAAAGGAATACGCATTCCAGAGGCATTGTTCAAGGAGATGCCTAAAACAAATTTTCAGATGATACAAAATTGTGCAGAATCATCAACTCTCAGGAAGATAAGAAAAGATGAAGGAAGCTCTGCACAATGTCTCCGCATCAGTGTCAATAAGTTTATTCAGGACATATCCAGATTTACAGAAAAGCACTTGACTTACATGTTTCGGACATAAAGTCCTTAATCATAGTCATTCTACAGCCCTCTGTGTGAGGTTTAAAAAGGAGGGGAGTGGGGCAGTGAAAGGCGGGGTATGGACCAGCCCACCAAAATGGGGGAGGAACGAGATATATCACATCCCACCAAACACTGCCGCCTCCCTAAAACACTTTAAAAATATATACAACAACAGAGTTTAAAACAGAAAGAGCAAGAAACCGAGGAGCCAAGCACAAACTATGTGAAATATATGGTAATAAATGCACATTTTGATTTACTATCGCAAATACCACGAATACAAGCCCCATATGTGAGTTTTCTTTTCCTTTTATTTGTTTTATTGGATATATTTATTGCAGATTAAACAGTCTACACTTAGATTGCTATGCTTGTTTCATTTACCCCATATTAATGTGCCGGACTGGGGAACATCGATTGGGCTATTTCCCCCCCCCCCCCTCTTTCCCCCTTTTTCCCCACTTCCTTTCTTCCTTCCCTCCCTTCCCCCCCCCCCTTTTCCCATATACCCTTCCCCCCCCTCCCCTCCCCCTTTGTCCTGCTTGTATTCGTGGTATTTGCGATAGTTAATCAAAATGTGCATTTATTACCATATATTTCACATAGTTTGTGCTTTGCTCCTCGGTTTCTTGCTCTTTCTGTTTTAAACTCTGTTGTTGTATATATTTTTAAAGTGTTTTAGGGAGGCGGCAGTGTTTGGTGGGATGTGATATATCTCGTTCCTCCCCCATTTTGGTGGGCTGGTCCATACCCCGCCTTTCACTGCCCCACTCCCCTCCTTTTTAAACCTCACACAGAGGGCTGTAGAATGACTATGATTAAGGACTTTATGTCCGAAACATGTAAGTCAAGTGCTTTTCTGTAAATCTGGATATGTCCTGAATAAACTTATTGACACTGATGCGGAGACATTGTGCAGAGCTTCCTTCATCTTTTCTGATTTTTCTGGGCTTGGCTGCCCGTGATCCAGCACCGTCTCTTACGGTGCGGTGGAGCGGTACCTCCAGTTTTTGTCTCTCAGGAAGATAGTGACATTTTGCAACGTGATCTGGATAGGAAGGCTGTATGGGCACATAAATGGCAGATGAAATTCATTGTTGAAAAATGTAAAGTCATGCATTTTGGTCTTACCAATGGTCTAACACCATACAAAATAAATGGGATAGAGATGGGGACATCAAACTTGAAGTACTTGGGAGTACTCATCGACAAGAAGTTAAATTATTGTATTCAATGTCAAGCCAATAGAGCTAGTAACATTTTGGGATGCATTAACCACTTCACGTCCCTGGGGTTTTCCCCCTAAAAAACCAGAACAATTTTCTACATTTCACACTCTTCTTATTCATTAGCCAATAACTTTATCACTACTTATCACACATAAATGATCTATACCTTGTTTTTTTCGCCACCAATTAGACTTTTTTTGTGTGGTACATTTTGCTTAGGATTATTTAATTTTGTACATATTTTAATGGTAATAAACGGAAAAAAAATTAAAAAAGGAATTATTTCTCAGTTTTCAGTAATTATAATTTGAAAATAATAAGTGGTACTGTAGATTAAACCTACACATTTGATTTGCCTGTTTGTCCTGGATATTACAGGGTTTAAAGAGGAGCTGTTAGGTATAAGGTCTCAGAGAAAATAAACACATATATCAGTAGCTAAAGATTGGCTGTACTTACATTACATATGCATTTCACTGTCCACGTCTGGATTTCACAGAATTTGTATATAGTATATGCAGAGATAGATGCTCCTGACAGCTCATGGCAGGCTCCATGTTTTTCTGTCAAATGTGTCGTCATGTCCTGCCTGCTTCCTGATCACAGATAAGCTTGTACTTGAACAACACAGTGTGCAGTGAATATTAATGAGCCATGTGGCTAGGAACAATAGCTGACTCCTGCAGTGTACTCTGCCCGAGATTTATCAGTGCCACGTGATTACAAGCTGCTGTAACGTCTCATTAGCAGCCGAGGGGAGATCCCCAGAATGCTTTGCAGTATGGTATGCGGCTTGCGTCTTCTTAAGAATAACAGCCTTGCTGATAAGCACACATCAAAGGTAACTGAGATTTTTATCTTCACTAATTGCTTTTGGGCTTCCTTCTAAACTGTTTAACACAGGAGAATAGAGGTTTAAATTAGCTTCTGCAGCCTGACAGTTACTCTTTAAAGTATGATTCTAGTACAATGTATGGCGACAATATATTATTTGGAAATAAAGGTGCATTTTTTTCCATTTTGCGGCTTTGGATTTTTCTTTAATTGTTGTGGCACTTTTTAATCCTCCCCGCTCCCTAGTTAGCAAGATGTGCTCCTTTATACCCCCCTCCCCCATACTTGGCCAGATGTGCCCCATTACCCTTCCCCAGCCCCTGATATGCCTCTGTAACACCCCCCCCCCCAATTCAGTAAACCAGACGTGCCTGTTTATCGCCCCTCCCCCATAGTTAGCCAGATGTGTTTTTTATAACCCCCCCTCCCCCCATTCATAGCCAGGTGTATGCCCTTTATGCCTCCCCCTCCCCCATTTATAGCCAGCTATGTGCCCCTTTTAATTTGTATTCCCCCCCCCCCCCCCCCATGGATAGCCAGGTGTTTGCCCTTTAATATATTTTATCTGCCCAAATGCCAGGTGTCCCCCCCTACCCCCTCTGCAGAGCTAGGCGCAGGGAAGCATTACAAGTAAGAATCTCTCACCTGACCTTGTTCCTGCGCCGATCGCGATCCTCTCCCTGCAGTCCCGCTGTCAGACTCACTATGCTGACCGGATCGAGGTCCCGGCTTGATGACGTCATCAAGCCGGGGCCCGACTCATTCAGCATAGTGAGGCTGACAGCGGGGCTGCAGGGAGAGGATCGCGATCGGCGCAGGAACAAGGTCAGGTGAGAGATTGTTACATTGTAGTCCTCCATGCTGCCCGATCGCAGCATGGAGGGGGAGGGGTGGGGGGATCGGAGACCCGGGAAGGGATGACCATATCGTGTAGTTAGGGGGAGGGGGGTTAATGAGCCCAGGAGCGTGCTAGCACGCCCACTGTGCTCATTAAATGACAGCAACTTATAATCACGTCAGGTGGCTTTCAGGAGCCACTTGCAATGACGTGATTATTCTGTATGGGGGATGTAAACTGGTTAAAAGGGAAATAAAAACTCAAGATGCTAGCATAATATTGCCCCTGTTTAACTCTCTAGTAAGGCTACATCTAGAATATGGAATTCAGTTCTGGGCACCACATTACAGGAAAGATATTGCAGTTTTAGAGCAGGTGCAGAGACGAGCAACAAAATTGATATTAGGGATGGAAGGTCTCACTTACCAAGAAAGGTTAGATAAACTGGTTTATTTAGTCTGGAGAAAAGAGGCCTTAGAGGGGATCTAATTAACATGTATAAATACGTCAGAGGGAAATTTGAAAGCTTGGCGGATGAGCTTTTTGTCCCTTGGCTTTTACAAAGGAGTAGGGGACATGATCTGCCCATGGAGGAAAAACGTTTTAGACATTTATTTTGGAAAGGGTTCTTTACAGTAAAGGTCCGTACACACGCCGGACTTTAGGCAACGACGGGTCCGTCGTTGCCTCCCGCTGGGTGGGCGTGCCAGCGACAGTCCGGCGTGTGTACGCTCTGTCGTCAGACTGATACGGCTGTTTCTGAGCGATCCGCCCGGCGGATCGCTCAGAAACAGCCGTATCAGTCTGACGACAGAGCGTACACACGCCGGACTGTCGCTGGCACGCCCACCCAGCGGGAGGCAACGACGGACCCGTCATTGCCTAAAGTCCGGCGTGTGTACGGACCTTAAGAGTGATTACAATGTGGAATGTATTGCCACAGGAAGTAGTTATGGCAAATTCTATATCTGCATTTAAAGAAGGCTTAGATGCTTTGCTTGCGTTGAAAGACATCCATGGCTATAATTACTAGGTAATGCCCAGTGGTGGCGGGCCAGGGATTTTATCTGATTGCCATCTGGATTCGGGAAGGAATTTTAGTTCCTTTTGGGGGCTAATTGGACCATGCCTTTTAAGGTTTTTTTTGCCTTCCTCTGGATCAACAGGGATATATGAGGGAGCAGGCTGGTGTTGTACTTTATTCTGGTTGAACTTGATGGACTGCTTTTCTCAACCAAAGTAACTATGTAAAGGTTATGCTTTTGTGTATCTTTTAGAGCAGAAAGGACATTCTGAGTTCAGGTCCGTTTTAAGTATCAGTACACAATCACTTTAATGTGAAAATGCACTAATAGAAAGTAAAAAGGGCTATGAACACTTGTCAGTAGTGTGTACACGTTGCTTTGCAATTTCCTGTTAAGTTTACAGCCAGCTGTGTCTTCAAACTGACCCTAAGCTCAGTTTCACTGCTTTGTGAGAAGCACACGCATACTCTCCTTGCAATGTGAACTGCCCAGAAGTTTTCCTCTTCCTGCATAAGTAATTGGCTTCACAGTGCATTATCCCTTGTTTCTCCTTTTAGCAAGTGGACAGATCCTTTAGATTTTTGAGCATACGGAAATGGCCTTTTAAGTTCCTATATGTATGAATAAAGGAGGAAGATGAGACTTCCCGGAACAAGCAACCCACTTTACCAGTCATTGCTTCTTTTTCTAAGTATTGCATGACAAGGCAAACCGTTTGAAAGAGGATGTCATCCTAAAATAAACAAAGCAGTTCAATGATAGTTTGCATATTACTGATCTAGCAAACTGTCAGGACATTATTGCCTCCATTGTACTCAATAAGGCCAGTTCATAGTACAAGCCTGGGGCTGACTGGCTTCTCCAAAACTGCTGCAGGCATTTTGGTGGAGCTGCCACCGTTTTAGTTTCATGTCTGTAAGCTGTTGTGGGAGGGGGGGGGGGTGGAGCTGGGTGATGTTGTTGTCTGAAAATAATTGCTATTATCTTCAAAATGAAAGTGGCATACATATAGAACTCGCACAATTTAATTTTTATTAATGCGGATTGTAGGAGGGCAAAATGGCTATTCACACAATAAAATCGCTAGCAAACACCAGCAGCAAGCAACTCCAGTAAAAGTGATATTTTTTTCACTACATGGGGCAGCATAATGGTTAGAACTCTCGCCTTGCGCCATTGGGTCCCCGATTTAGACCTCCCCAAATTCCCAGGGGCTGGGGGGGGGGATCTGGGCAGCTCTTCCTGAAAGAGGCAGAGCTTAGCGTTGCAGCTCAGCCTCTAATGAAGTTAATCGCTGCCTTTCCCCGCCCCTCTCAATCTTCTTTCACAGAGAGGGGCAGGGTGAGGCGGAGATCCTCTGGCAGATTGACTTTAGTGAGGCAGAGCTGTTATCTCCCCCCCCCCCCCCCCCCGGCACAGCATTACTGGGAGGTACAGATTTGAGCAAGCCTGGTTTTAGTGCTTAAAATTTCAGTGGGTCATTAGACAGCTGAATGAAGCAGATTTTTTATTAGCTTGTCATTGTTGCTGTTTAGAATTCAGACTAAAAAATGCTGATCTTAAAGTGGAATATAACCCTGCATTTCAACTTTGCTCTAAAACATTATTTACAGCATATTATATGCAACCAGCATTTTTTTTTTACTAGACCAGCATTGGAAGGGTTACACACAGAGTTTTTAAAGTTCGGCAGCCAAAGTTTAGATAGATACATTTCAGTAAAAAAAATGTAGCAAGTGGTGAATGTTACACACTCTTTGGCTGTCCTCCAACTCCTGCACAGTCAGAGAGAGTGAGTCATTCCACAGTTGTTACATTTTGTTTTGCTGAAATGTATCTATGTAAGCCTCGGATGCGGCAGCAGTTCTCTCCAGGAACTTAAAAGCTGTGTGTTTAACCCTTCCAATGCTGGTCTAGTAGAAAAAAATCCTGGTTGCATATAATATGCTGTAAATAATGTTTTAGAGCAAAGGTGAAATGCAGGGTTATATTCCGCTTTAAACTGAAAACATAAAAGTGTAACTAATGTTCTAGTTACAATTAGTACTACACTTGCAACTAAATATGTAATGAGTTTAAAAATTGATTTAGATACTAGATAAGATCGTGCTACTGCTTTTTAAGAAGGTCCTTGCACTAGAACATATGCAAAGAGCACAATGTCCATAAACTGTGACAATAAGTTCCAAGAAGTCTTCACGCTTTGACAGTGGGAAATCTCAATTGCATAGGCTTCTGTGTACACACACCTCCACCACACCCTCAAGACTGGGCACTCACCCTTATCTACAGACCCTCAGCCAGATGGGTCTATTGCGCTTTGGGATACTCTAAGGCAGTGGTTCCCAACCTTTTCCGGCCCGGGGAACACTTTCTGACCATATATTTCTCCTGGGAACGGCGGGCGGGGGGTGCGCGGGTGTTTGCGCGACCTAGTGGACAGTGCCGTGTGCAGCAGGCTATGGGGGGGGGGCTGGGGTGCGGCTTCCCCAGTATAGAGAGTTTAGTTGCCCCAGTATGGTTAGTATAGTTACCCCAGTATAGCTAGTATAGTGCCCCAGTATAGCTAGTATAGTCCCAGTATGGATAGGTAGTGCCCCTGTATAGTGCCCAGTATGGGTAGGTAGTGCCCCAGTATAGCCAGTAAAGTGTCCAGTATAGCTAGTATAGTGCCCAGTATAGCTAGTATAGTGCCCAGATAGCTAGTATAGTGCCCAGATAGCTAGTACAGTGCCCAGTATAGCTAGCATGGTGCCCAGTATAGCTAGTATAGTGCCCAGTATAGGTAGGTAGTGCCCAGTATAGGTAGGTAGTGCCCAGTATAGGTAGGTAGTGCCGCAGTATAGTGCCTAGTATAACTAGTATAGTTGCCCCCAGTGTAGGTAGTTTAGTTGCCCCCAGTATAGCTAGTTTAGTTGCCCCCAGTATAGCTAGTTTAGTTGCCCCCAGTATAGCTAGTTTAATTGCCCCCAGTATAGCTAGTACAGTTCCCCCCAGAATAGATGCCCAGGAGGGGGGAAGCAGCGCTAGAAGGAGGGGCAGTGGAGGCAGCGGTGGGAAGGGGGGAAATATCCCCCCCTCCCTCACCTGGGACACCTCCTTCTGCCTCTCTCCCCCTCCACTTAGCGGTGGCAAGTGCGGGCTCGGCGGCGAGGAGACATGCGCAGAATTACTCACCACTTCCACGTTCCAAGCGCCGGCAGCGTCATGTCGTCACAGATCTATTGCCTTCAATGCCGCTCACTGTGCTTCCGCTAATCAGGAAGCACAGTGGGCGGCATTGAAGGCGGAGATCTGACGCCATGACGCTGCCGGCTCTTGGAATGCGGAAGTGGTGAGTAATTCTCTGCATGCCTCCCCGCCGCCGAGCCCGCACTTGCCACCGCTAAATGGAGGGGGAGAGAGGCAGAAGGAGGGGTCCCAGGTGAGCGAGGGGGGGGGGATATTTCCCCCCTCCCCACCGCTGCCTCCACTGCCCCTCCTTCTAGCGCTGCTTCCCCCCTCCTGCGCCCTACAGTAGGAACAGGTCTGGCGAGAGGCCAGACCTGTACGGCACATGCTGCTCTAAGGTGAACCCCAGCCTCTACCGATCCACAGCTTGACCAAAGTGCAATTCTCTTCAAAAAACAATCACCTCAAAGTAAAAGCACATGGCCTCTCATAGTGTTAAACCATTTAACAAGTTTAATATTTAGTTAAAAATGCACACTCACATGTCCATAGAGCTATATCGCACATAGAGTTTTATAGGGCTCTACCCCATGAGGTGGCCGCCTGGCTGGGCTTAGATGTTAACCGTCCTCCCGGTTTCCTCATCCCCTTCGGCGTCCACGCTGGATCACTTCCTCATTGGTAACCCCGCCTGACTAGTTTCGTCGAACGACTCATCAGGAGCTGTACCAATGAGGTGAGTAGTAGGCCTTGATATCAGGTGTTAACCCCCTGCGTCCCACTCAGCCGCGCATTTAATGAAAGCGCAGCATCATACTGGAGTGACGTCACGTAGGGACGCGTACGTAATTACGCTCATATGCATGCGCACTAAGCACAACCCGTTGCGCCCATATGCATGCGCACGAGACAGTGACTGTGTTTCATCTTTGCGTTCCATTTTTCAAACCTCAAAGCGCCCCGTGATCCACTTTGACCGCCCACCAGGTGACAACATCGCATATGTGGTGTGAGCCCATTTAAGTTACAATGGAACAGTGCATGCATAGAATAAAACACATTAAAATTAAAACAAAACACATGTTGCAGAATCATATGTATAAATATCACATAGCTACTACCTACATGCGCAGCTATGTGGACAAATTCAACCAATTCAAAGGATGGATGTATGGCACTATATATATATATATATATATATATATATATATATATATATATATATATATATTACCCCTCATTAGCTCAAAGGTACTACAATGTATGCCCCCACATAGAGCTTCATCCAAGCTGCGCTAGTAGCCAGTAGCCTTACAGCACTCCATTGGTCTAAACATCTAATCTGTCATATAAACTTAGTTGTTACCTAATCTTACATCAAAAAAGAGAGCTTGGGATCAGGGACAAATTCCCTTATGCCAACACATGAAGCCTCTTACCCTAAATATCTACTCATTACTCAAAAAACCCACTAGATCAATGTTTGCATTGAGCCCACTAGGTCTAAGGGACCCCATATGGTGTATCCACCATGTTTCCCTTTTGGATATTTCCCTTAACATATTACCACCTCTCCAGTGTTTGCTTACTTTCTCTAATCCACAAAATGACAACAATGCAGGATTAGATTGATGTGCCTCCTTGAAGTGGGCACCAGGCCTCGGGCCACATTCCGGAGGTGTTCCCCTATACGTTCTTTTAGAGGCCTGGTGGTTCTGCCCACGTACTGGAGGCCACATGAACACCATGCAAGGTACACTACATTCTTCTCATTGCACGAGATGAATTGTCTGATTTTGGTGGTTTTCCCGTTAGTATGACTAACGACCTGCTGGGTTCTGGAGGTGATAGCCTACCGGAACCCCTTGCATCACCTGCATGGGAAAAAACCTGGCTGTTGCCATCCCTGTAGAGATTGACCTCGGTATACCTCCCGTATACAGCTTGGAGCCAAAGAATTCCTCAGATTTGGGCTTTTCCTATAGATAAATTTTGGTCTTTCAGGTATAATCTTTGCCAGTTCATCATCCGACCTGGAGAATGTGCCAATACTTATTATGTCCTGCATAGATCGATACTGATTACTATAATTGGAGATGAATGCTAATTCAAAATTATCCCCTCACCAGATAAAAGTGACCCTCTATCTAATTTCCTAACCTTGTCCAATTCTTGCTTTAAAAATTCCTCATTATAACCTTGTTCCATAGATCTATGAATTTGTTGATATTCTCTTAAAAATTAATTTGTTACAAAATATATCTAATAAGTATATTTTTAGTTCAGGTTTGACATGGCATGCTGAAATTGTTAGAAAATCTGTGTACAGTGTGTGGAGGGATTTGATCAGATAGGCCCCTCTCTGATAAAACAATCTGTGAGGGATCTATGTGTTGACCACATTCACCAGTGTATGGTCAGTTTTAAGCCCCATCTACACGGTACAATTTTCCATCTGATCGACCAGTGATCTGATAAGAAATTGCATTGTGTGTAGATGTCCAAATTGTTTCTGATCAATTTTGCTATTGATTTTGCGTTAACTACCCAAAATCGATTGGAATCTGATCGGACAGGTTTGGAAATTATCTAATAGATCCGCTGATCTGACGGAAAATTGTACAGTGTGTACCAAGCTTTAGTCTTCCGACTCTCTTTCAAAGTCAATATCACTGATGTGGATTTTTTTTCCATTATTTAAGAAGGAAATCTGAACCAATAAACTATAGACATATGAGCATCATATTAGTTGTGTAACCTTTTAATTGTATACTCATCGATGTAAAACAGTTATATAACACAGAATAATTTATTTCCAGATAGCCAACAGAGATAAAAAAAACATTGCAGTTTGAACATAGATTGAAATTGGACCAATCAAGATTAGCAGTAACTGCATTGTATTAGTCTGATTTTAAGATGCGTAAAAATTAGAATTTGTTCTTATTAAACTGTCAACACTGGTTTACCAAACAGGATTTTGCTGGCCAATGTGCTCTGAATTTATTGAAGTGTACCTGAAGCAAATGTGTGATTAAAAATTGGATACTTCCCTCAGTAGTTGGACGCCTCTGGATAGTCCAGAGTCTTCCCGATCTTCTTACAATCTACAATTTCAGGGCTTGTCTAATATGCTTCTTTTGGCCATGCTCTGTCCAGATATGAAAATCTACATACTAGTAATGCAGAAGTAAGGGCCGTGCATGCCATGTAGAATGAAGTCGCTCATGCAAGGCTTATGCCTTACTCACACATGCCCAGTATGGAGAAGCTTGTACTCTGATGGAAGTGCAGTCACAAGAAGAAGAAGGCCTTGAGCAACAGCAGTGGGTTTGAGAAGGATCTGAAAAAGGTTCTAGACCAGTGTTTTTCAAACCTGTCCTCGTGACTCTTCAAAGGGGCATGTTTTGCAGGTGACCTCAGCTATGCACAGGTGGGGTATTTAGTGTCTCAGATACGTGGAATCCACCTAGCTGAGACACTAATTATACCACCTGTGCAGCATAGGTGAGGTTGCCTGCAAAACATGCACCTTTGGGGAGTTACAAGGACAGGATTGAGAAGCACGGCACTAAATCATTCAGAGGCTTTCCACTACCTTGGTAAGTAACTTTTAACCATTTCTTTCTCACAGGTTTGCTTTAAGTGGTGAATGCAAATCCACATACTAGGAAAGTGATAAAAGTAATATGCTTGTATTTGAGAAAATATTTTAACACAGTTTCCCACAAAGATTTGTTGTGAATACTGAGGACAGGGCATAGGGAAATATGTACGCATATGTAGAAAACTGGCTAAAAGACAGATGAAGGGTAGTAGTAAATGGATCATACACAAAATATGCAACTAGTTGTGAGGTTCTGCAGTTGTCATGACTGGCTTCGGTACTCAAGTTTTTTTATGAATGGCCTAGTAGACAAAATTGAAAGTAATGTTTCCATGTCCATTTTGATACAAAATTATGTAGAATAAGCGGATAGTAACATATTACAAAAGGATCATGCATCTTGCTAGCACTACAAAAATTAAGTGAGATGCAGCTGTGGACAACAAATTTCAAGTCATATTTGGGAGTAATGGTTGATAATCAACCGTATTTGATGCTAAAAAGCTACAGCTGGCAGAATATATTAATTATAAAGTCACATTTGCAATATGGAACACAGTTTTGGGCACCATATTACAGGAAAAAAAATAGTATTTTAGAATAAATACGATAAATGGAATAAAAGGTTTTCCTTCCAAAGATAAGTTAGACAAACCAGGTTTATTTAGTTTGGACAAGAAATCAGTTTCAGGACATTTAATATGTATAAAGTCTTTAAAGTACTGTATAAAAGCCTGGCAAATTACAAAATGAAATTTCACTAACTGTCTACACATAGTAGTTCAGCCAAGGATGCTTGTCAGCTCACCATCTATAGATTACATTTGAATGCCCCATGTTTGTATAGTGTACTGTATTTCCACTTTTCCTAAGAAAACAAACAATTGCTATCAAGTTTAAATGAAAAAGGAGCGCTCCATGGTGTATTACTTAAAACGCTTTATTAGCAAGGGGGAAACATACTCACAAAATGAATAAATAACTTCGCTTATCAGCGTTAGGTTAGTCCACTTAACACCCAGCCGGCAATGACGCGCTGTGGCCAGCAGCGCGGACTCCGTTCTCCAAGAAGCTCGTCACGCCCGGGGATGGGTGGGCGGCGTGCGTCTGTTGTCATTATGCGTTTCAGCGCGTTGCACCTTCATCAGATGATGACATCCGCACTCTGCGTGCCGTATATGCGCTCGTAAGGTCGCGTAGTCATGGCGACCAAAACAACGCATTCAACAAACTTTATTGAAAGGATGCACAGTCTCGATGGACAGTATAGAGAAGGATTGCATCCATTGAGTCCTGCTTGTGGATCTAGATTCTGTCTCCCGGCGCGTGGTCATAGCGACCAGATCAACGCATATGGGAGCTTTTAGTTCACATGGTAACCTATGCGGTGAACACAATAGGTGGGAAATATTAATACGCCTCGCAGTTACGTCAGCGCTGGCTGACATTGTACCGCAACGCAGTGTGTCATTGTTACTGACAATTTTAACATCATATATTAAAACCTGTATTTAAGCATAAATTTAACTATCAGAGGTTGCTAATATTTACACATACAAAAATATATATAGAGAGAAAAAGAGCATATAATAGCACATATAAAATGCTAAAAAAAACAACATTAGACAGCATCACATATTTGACAGATGACAGCATTCAAACTAAATGTGTCAAACATTCAAAAATTAAGGCAAAAATGCGGTTAAAACAAAAAATACATAAATAAAATAAATTAAAATGGGATAAACAGCAAAATTATGCACATTGATTACAGAGCACAATTATAAACATATGGACAGGGTCCCTTTGAGCACGCCTGATCGCCAAAAAAACAAACAAAAAAATATATATAATAATGAGGGACAGGAGATTCAACAACATCCTACTAAGGGCTATTCCTATCTTACCAGTACTCACCACCCTCATCTATTGGACATACGTGCATTTTGTAGCTACAAAAAGCAACACTATAAATGGGTACAGATTTCTAGGCCTTCATTGAGACCGACTGGATTCAGTGCATTCATCTTAAATATCCAAAAGGTCTCCCTCTCACATAGCCTTTTGAAGCTCTCCCCTCGCTGTAGGTTTTTAGGGATGACCTCTAGTCCCATAATCCTGAGTGTTTCCACACTACTATCGTGGCATTCTTTAAAATGTCACGTTTAGATTTGTTGCCATCCCAAACCGGAGCAGCACAGTGGGTGTTACTTTGTGGAAAGAAGACTAGTATTTGAACTGACTGTACATCTACATTGTGAGCGCAAGGATTTTGTGTTTTTGCTATCAAGTTGTTTGTGTTATCAGTATTTTACAGTGGACCTGAACGCCGACCTCCTCTCTGCTCTAAAGGATACACAACAGCATAATAACCTTTAAACAAAAACATTTCTTTGTTACAGCTCATACAAATCCTAAAATCAATCTGTACAGTTTCTACTTTCTGATTAATGGAAGCAGATATATTCTTTATAGCCTTTGCTTACAATTGGGCGTATCTGCTTATCTGCCATAGGCAGTCATGTGACACAGAGGAGGATCAAATTACAACTAGTGATTAGACACAAATAAGGGGGAATTAGACAGGCTAAACTCTTTAAAATACATACAGGATATATTTCTCTGTTTTTTCCTTAAGTCATTAAGAGAGCAGGGCCCATATGCAATTCACTTTTCCTCCTTAGTTTTCTCCAAGTTGACATTTTTTAACTTTTCAATAAAATGCCTTTTAAGCCACCATAAAGCAAACAAATGCTCAAAATAATTTTGATAGTACTTTTTCAACTTCTTTTGGGTACATTTTTAGTTGAAAAGTGCTGGAAAGTTATTTTAAATTGAAAATGAAAAATTATCTCCTTGGAGAAAACAGAGGTGAAAAAGTAAATTGCATATGGGCCCAGGAGTTCAGGTCCACTTTAAGAAGCCGAATAACTGTAAGATATGTGTGATTATTGTGATGTCTCTCTTCCTTAAATTTTCACAGTAAGCTACTGGTAAAGATGCATTGTGTGGCTATAAGCGGTCACTGAGAATGGAGTGATAACTCCTAAATTCTGTGTATGAATACCAGCATCCACTTGGATGTGAGGATCCCTCCTGTAGAATGGACATGTAGTTGGTGTCAACCAGCAAAAGCTGTAGTAGTGTAAGCAGGAGGTGGCTTACCACTGTGGAAGAATACAAAAAATCCAGCTTTGTTTATTGAATAAAGAAAATAGTGAGAAACATAAAAGAGAACATCTGTTCTCATCCCAGGACACTACATTGAGGGTCGGTTCACACTTGCTTTAAAAATGTACCCATAAGATACGTTTTTAAAGCTCCTCGAAAACGCAGGAAGCGGAATCCATGTTCAAAATAGGACCCGCTTCCACTTGTTAAAAAAACAGATGCATGTACAATCCATGTGCCACAGAACGCAAGGTGGAATGTAGAGTCCGGACTTGGCAGTTTTTCCCGGACTGGATGGGAAAATGTGCCACATGAAAGCCTATGAGAACAGACACTGTGCATTCTTACTAGGCTAGTCGCTGCATTCGTGTCACCTGCTTTGCTTGCATCCACGCAGCCACCGTGACGTTATATTAACGTGGCCCACCGCCGCTCGGTCCCTTCTGAACAGCCCAGTGGCCAGGGATTCGCCATTGAGCTACAGCACATTTATGGGGATCCTAAGCAACAGGGAGAATTCTCATTGGATCATGTTGAACCAATGAAAACTCTTCCTGTTGATAAGGAGAATTGGCCTGTTGCAGCCTATGGAGAGCCCCATGCTTCTGCTGGCCTCCGGGCTGCTGAAGGGACTGTGTGGCGGGACAAGCGGCGGCAGCGACACAGGTGTGCTGCGATGCATACGGGCCGATGTGAGTGATGCTACGGGCCCAGAACGGTCAGGTATTTTGCGCAAAGCAGATGCAGAATCGACAATGCATCAATTGCGGATGCAGTTTCCGTTCTGCATCCGCACCAATGTGAACCAAGCCTGACACAAACTTTGATATGGGCACCTGAATGAGGCTTTAGCACAAACAAAAAAATTTTCAGACCAACAAGACCTGAACTTAATGTACTGGCTTTCAGCATGCAAATCAAGGTAAATAAGTGATTGATATTTTTGCATTTTTTTTAATGTATGCTTTATTGAATGTAATATGTGTGAAGGCATGCTGTTTTAAGGGACACCAGAGTCAAAAGGGTTATTAAAAATGGGAGGAGACGCAGTCCTCATGCTTACCACTACCCACGTTCTCCCCTGTCCCCCTCCTTGTTACCCTAAATCACTGCCGCAGCTCAGTCCAGGTTTCCTGGGTCCGGCGGTAGTGTGCAGGCCACAATAACGTTATTATGTGCACACACAAACTGCTCCTGGCCACGCGCCTGCGCACTACTGCCTGACCCAGCGACAATTTGGATAACAAGGAAGGGGATGGAGGAGAACGGGGGGAGCGATGGGCATAAGGACTGCATCTTTTTATACATGCCTGCTCCCTTGGTTTTTAGTAACCTTTTCTGCTCTAGTATCCTGTAAGCCCAACATTGCATTTTACGACGTTGTAAAATGAGGTTTTCACTTAACCCATAAAATAATTTGAATTGGAAAAGGCGTATCTGCAGATTTATTTATGAACTTGACGCAGACCACAATTCTTGAAAAAACATACAAAATCTAAGATTTACCTTTTTTCCTTTTTTTTTTTTTTTTTGTCAGTGTTTGAATGTCACCCAGCTCCTTTATTATTATGGACTGAATATCCACTCTCCGATTTCACCTGATCAGTTTGCTTACCTTTGCCCAGCTCTGCTATATCAAATTGACAGCAGACTTTGCCTCAAACATTTTGACTTGCATGTGGAAAATATTGAAAAAAGTAAAGCAACCGCCTCTGGTAAGTAAATTTCTTTGACGTAAGATGGAAAAACTTATGAGATCTGTACACCACCATAGAATGTAAAGGACAAGCATGGCAAGTCAGTTTAACCTATGTGTTATTGAGTACAAGTCTTTACTGCATATTTATTCATTGCTGTGTCATCATTTCTATATTGTGTACCTCATAAAGGTCTATCCTGCTTTATTCTTCAGAGGAAAACCTCTCTGTACTCAGAACATTAAATTACCTCAATGCTGTCTGTTGTATCTTTGAGGAGAGTCGCATTTGTACTTATTTATCAAGTGTTTACAAATTATGCATCACTACATTAAATAAGGGCCCGTTTCCATTGCACGGGGTGCGATGCGGCTACTTAACCGCATAGCACCACGGCTGTACTGTAACTAATGCACGGCAGTGGAACAGTTTTTGTTGCATGCTGGTTTTGCGGAGCAATCCGATAATCTACAGTTTCTGCCATCTCCTCCAATACACGTCTGCATCGGGAAATGCGGCAGTGACGTGAATTGGAGCGAAAGTGATCCGTAGCTGCATCGGCTCACATTTGCAAGTGGACGTGGTTTACTAAGTAAAAACAAGCACCAAAAACATACAGTAGGCCTACTCTGTAGTAACTGTTGACCTTTTTTTTTTTTTTTTTTTTTTTTTTAATCTATTCTCTCCTGGCAGAGAACTGGGCTTCCTAGAGCAAAGTATTTTATGGCTGTAATTCCTTATCTGTAGTCTGACTGGGTTCCCAATGGAGAAAAACTGTCAGTTGCATAGTAGAATATTAACTCTTTCAGGTAGATAAATAAGAAAAGCATCACAGCATATTTGTGAGCAATGCACTGTACTTACACATATTTATTTCAACATTTCACTTAATGTTTCCTTTAATGCACGTCAGCTCAAATACTTAACCTGGAGAACCAGGATGACCAATGCTCTTTACAACCTATAAAATCTTTTGCAGCTCTGTTGCGCCAAAAAATTTGGAACAGAGGATTTTAAAGGATACGAGAGCCGCAAAAACGTAGAGAAACGGGAGGGGGAGGCATATACAGTGACCTGACCTGACCATAGTTATTGATGAATCCAACTTTTCCATCACCGTGAATAACACTAATTCATATGTAATTAGTGTTATTCACGGTGATGGAAAAGGTGGATTCATCAATAACTATGGTCAGGTCAGGTCACTGTATATGCCTCCCCCTCCCGTTTCTCTAGGTTTTTGCGGCTCTCGTATCCTTTAAAATGCTCTGTTCCAAATTTTTTGGCGCAACAGAGCTGCAAAAGATTTTATAGGTTGTAAAGAGCATTTCAATTGAAAACCTCTTAACAGGTCAGGTTACACATTAACATCGGACCTCTAATTTGATAGTAGCTTTACAATACTTGCATCCATTGAACTTTTTTTGGAAAGTTTCTGCTTGAATTGCTTTGCAGGATGTCAGAATAGCCCCCCAGAGCTGCTGTTTGGATATAAACTCTCTCATAGATATTTTGGAAACCCACTCTCATAGATATTTTGCTTGAGGTTGCTTCAAAGGTTCTCAATAGGATTGAAGTCAGGGGATGATGGGACCCACACCATGAGTTTCTCTCATTTTCAGCCAATAGCAGGCAATGAAGCAAAGGTAATCATTGCAGCAGGAGATACATAGTCATGCATGAAGGTGATTTTATCACGGAAAATATGGTTCTTCTTTTTGTACAATGGAAGAAAGTGGTAGGTCAGAAACTCCACATACTTTTCAGAGGTCATTTTCACAATTTCAGGGACCCTAAAAGGAACTGAACAGCTCTCTTTCCATGGTTCCAGCCCAAAACATTACTCCTCCACCTCCTTGCTGACATTGCAGCCTTGTTGGGATGTGGTGGCTGTTTACCAACCATCCACCACTCAATGGATCTGAAATACCATTAACCACTTCAGGACCACAGGCTTACACGCCCCTAGTGACCAGGCCATCTTTCACAACACAGGGCTGTGCAGCTTTGTCAGGTTGCTGCACAGCTCTACAACTAAGCACACAAATGAATCTTGCCTTCTTTTATTGTCCATAAAGGTGCGTACACACGCACTACAAAAGGAAACGAAGGGTCCGCAGGACCCTCCCGCTGCGCGGTCTCTAGCCGACAGTATGCGCGTGTGTACGCGCTGTTGGCGGACTGATGAGGCTGTTTCTGAACGATCCGCCGACAGCGCGTACACACGCGCATACTGTAGGCTAAAGACCGCCAAGCGGGAGGGTCCGGAGGACCCGTCATTTCCTTTTGTAGTGCGTGTGTACGCACCTTTACAGGGCAATCTTGCATTCTTTTGGAGGTGTCTGATCGCTCCTGCAATCCTTTGTTTGTTTGTTTATTTTTTATCAGGCTTACAGTGCCTGTTTTTCTTTCCTCCTTCCTACTCCCCTGCTCAATCCTGAATTGAATAGGACAGCGATCCCTCCTCTTCTCCGCCTCTCATGCACATCAGCATTCCCTGCCGCTCTGAGGGACAGCTGAGTGTCCCTTGTACAGCGCTGCACTAGATAGCAGCGCTGTACAGATGTAAACAAAGGGGAATTCTTACCCCTTTTGTTCACTAATGGCCTGCTAGCCACGATTGCAGCCAGCAGGCTGATCTGAATCAACAGGGAATGATCGCGCATCCCTGCTAAACTGCAGCTCCAGGACTTGATGCTAATCTGTGTTAGGAGGTCCTGGGGCTGCTGCTGCGGTTGTTAGGTAGTTAAGAGTTGCACAGCACTTATCAGTAAACAAGACTGTTTGAAAATTAGTCTTCTTGTAGCTCTGGGCCCACTGCTGCTGTTTTTGCTTGTGAGCTTAGGTTAGGGGTGGTTGAATAGGTTTCTGCACTGAAAACCTCTGAAGAATACTACTCTTGGATGTTTGCGGGACTCTGGAGGCACCAGCAGCTTTAAATATGTGTTTGCTCCTTTGTAATGGCATTTTAGCAGATGTTCTATTAATCTGGTGTATTTTTTTGGCAGAACCTTTGCTCATTTTGCTTTTATCTGCCACAAATATTTTAACAGTACAATGATCATGCAAATAATCATGAAATATTAAGGTTGTCATACCTTGTCCAAGGCATTCAACTATTTCACACTTTTCGGGGGCAGAGAGATCATTTTTATTTCTCATATTGCATGAAAATGATGGTCTGCTTAATGATGTGGAACACCCTTTTTTAGTAGTTTTTCCTACAATTGAATTCGCCTGGCAAACTAGTTAACAGAGGTGTCGGAGATGGATTTCAGCAGTGTCGGACTGGGAGCTGGAAAAGCTGAGGAAATCCATTTGCTGGCCAAGCAGCAGTAATCAGGTGTTGCTGCTAACAGTGAAGATTGCTGCAGGTTTCTATTAGGAGTGATAACACTGGGTTTCTGCTACTTGGCCAACAGGTGAATTTCCTCCGTTTTTCCACCTCCGAGTCTGACACTGGATTTCAGTAATCAAAAGAGACCAGAGACACAAAACCATCCATATGTTTAATTGAAAAACAAAATATTTAAGTTCTGGAATGGAACCCCAAATGGTCTTGAGAGTGAGCACGACCTAAGCATTTTAAAGATCTATAAAAAGACATTAGGAGTGCTTGGAAAGAGCCAAACAGTTATGGCTGTAGGCAAAATCAAACAAATCTGGAAGTCATTCTCAGCTACCCTAGCTCTAGTGGAAGCAATGGGAAATAAGTAAAAGAGCACATTAAAGCAAACCTGAAATGTGCTGAACAGTGAAATGCCAATTGTGTGTTGCAAAAAAAAAAAAAAACACTTACCTCTGACATCCCTCATCTGCTTGTTGTCTTTGGGGATCCCTCCTGCTCCCTCTTCCATGTCCTCTCCCCCCTTCCCCCCACCCCCTTCCCATCCCAAGTACTCCTGTTCTTTCTTTCATCCATCGTTGGTTTGGAACTCTTGTATGCCCAGTTTAAATTCACACATCCACGGGGACTTCCGAGCCGGTCAAACATTAAAAGGTCGGGGAAGGGGAGGCACCCTGAAGACTGGACGGATGAGGGGTGGCAGGTGTAAGTTAAATGAAACCATATATGGCCAGTTTAATTTTCCCTTCAGTTGTACTTAAAGTACAGTTACTGTTGTGACTGTACACTTTCCATGATGTTATGAACTCCAGATCTTACTATTCTAATGGAAGTTAATTTCATTTAAAAAAAATTGAAAAAACAATCCTTTCATAGCAAAATTGGTTGTTTATCTTACAATAAGGGGCATTTTTTTTTATCTTAGTTCAGTGTGTAATTCATGGTCATGTGGTTCACCATCCTACGTGATCACATAAACTCATTGCTGAACATAACAGAACCAGTCACCATTTGTAATCATCTGAATCATCATCAATATAATATTACACACAGCTAAGTTTTAAGCTACCTGAAAAAGATTGACAGTTAAATTACCATACATTTTTTACCACATTACTGTGGTCTTCAGCTCTGTCTGATGCTGCATATGTATTTTACTGTCCATCTTTATTGCTTCTGTGATAATTTTTTTTTTTTTCTTCATTTCATATTTGACTATTTTTTGTTTAGTGTACAGGATTGCATCATGCAAGTCTGTTTTCAGTTCCCCATACTGCATTACATTTTTGTGAACAGATGCCACCGAAAACAATTAAACTATGCTCTGTTCTCCATTCTGGGCAGGGTTCTAAATGACACATTTTGTTCAGCACAATGTCTTCTTCTCCGCTGGGTTCCGCGTTCCGGGCCGGCTGGATTCACTTCCTGTCCCGGCAGGAAGTTTAAACAGTAGAGCGCCCTCTACTGTTTAAACTTCCCTGGACAGAAAGAAGTGAAGAGAAGGCAGTGGGGACTCGCGCCAGCCCGAGCGGGTAATGTATGCGGGGGGGGGGAGTAGGGGAGGAGGCAGCACCAGCACCATCACAGATTGTGATCACCTCTTAACACACAGCTCCACCTCTTAACACGCAGAACATGCGTATGAGCGTTCTCTGTGTACATTCAGCCTCCCACTTTCAACTCCCCCCAGCCCAACATTATCCAGTCCCATTTGTGCTGTGTCCATACTCCATATTGCTGCCCTCTTCTGTATCTCACTCTACCCTGCCTTCAGTTGTACACCTGGCTTCTTCCAGGAGTTCATTGGGGCTTGCCTTTTGCTCTGTACCTGACTCAAACCTTCCCCTCACCCCCTGCCAAACCTTACATCAGACACACACTGTGCCTCACTTTAAAGTGAGCCCAGACTGACTTCCGGTTCCGGCGCCTGCATGTAAGGAGGACGAGAGCGGAGCTCCGACAAGCCTGACCCACTACAGTGGGAGAACCTCTCCAAATCACTCGGCACCTACATCTCCGAGTGGCTCACACTAAAGCGCATCAAAGCAGGCTCACAATGGACCGTTACCTGACACGTTCGGTCCGCAAGGATCATGAGCAAGCCGACGCTCACTCCAGGGACAAGATGGTGCCCACCTCGCGGAAGCGTGGCCTACGATCTGATGACTGCTCCCCACAGCCAGATTGGGATGAAGAGTCAGACGCTCCATCGGAAGATGGTAAGAGTGCATCTCCCCACATAAGCTACAAACATATGACACAAGAAGTTATGAGCATTCTAGCGCCAGAGCTCCAATCCGCCGTGGAGGCAGCCATATCTAAGGCCCTCACAGGCATCAATCAAAAACTCCACACTCACTCTGTTAGACTGGAGGAAGCAGAGCAACGCATTACACAGTGTGAGGACGACCTAGACAAGGCATTCCATACTATAGACTTCATTACCAGGCAAAACAGAACGTATCACAGCAGGATCGAGGACTTAGAAAACAGGTCGAGGCAGAACAACATACGTATTGTAGGCCTCCCTGAAACCGGCGGTCCCGACACACTGATCAAGTTCTGTGAAGCAAATCTGCCCCAACTACTGAAGCTGACAGGAGAGTTTAAAGTCGAGATAGCACACAGAATTGGACCCCCTCGATCCCCTACCTCGAGAACCCCTCCAAGAGTAGTGATGGCACGTTACTTAGATTATGGCGCCAAGGCTAAACTACTACGCGCATTCAAATCTGGCAATGCTCCTCTATCCTATATGGAATCCAGAATCCGTTTATTCAATGACTATTCCTTGGAAGTGACTGAGAAGAGACAATCTTTTACCAAGGCATGCTCTTTTCTGGCACTAAAAAAGATCAAATTTGCTCTTTTATACCCTGCAGTGCTCAGGATCACAGACGAAGATGGTCAAACTCACTTTTTTAAAAGTGCCAAGGATACGGACAAGTACCTGTTGCTAAGCACTCGACTCCCTCTTCTTCACGTAAAACTGCTCCTCTGCAGAATCAACCATCACCCAAGTCCCCTCAGAAGGACCCGGAGTGAACACACTCTCTCACATCATATGCCGTACATCAGGGCAGTATTCCTTTTTATGTTATTGATCTCTTTTCTTTTCCTACACTTTAATCATTATACCATTCGCCACTGCTACCATACTGCTGTAGTGGGTAACTGGACTGCAGGCTTCGGAAGCTAAGATGCCTAGTGGATGCAGGGAAGAAGCGAAGTCCACTATGTGACTATTTTCTTGGCTATTGCTTACCACACTTTTACCTTTATTCTTTTATTGTTTTCATTGTTGGATTTCTACTTTACCCAGTTCTTCCAACAACGGCTGAAACTACTATCAGCCTTACCCATAGATACTGCTATGTTTATTATGCTTTCATGCCCTGGGTTGATGATGTTTTTTTATAATCTGGGGTTTTGGTCTATGCTCTCTCAGGGGTTGCTCTCAAATATAAAGTACAAAGATTGCATGCATCTTTTCCAACTTAGAACTGTATATCAATATCTAATTGATCTGATGCCTATATCTGAACACCGCCTAAACCACACATATTTCTAATAAATCAGTAATGAAAATTATATCCTGGAATATAAAAGGACTTAGATCTCCAATTAAAAGAGCCCAAGTACTACGTCACCTTAAATCTCTTGAGGCAGATGTAGCCTTACTTCAAGAGACCTATCTTAAATCTCATGAACTTAATTATATGAAGAAAAAATGGGTAGCCCAGTGTGTGGGATCACCTGCCCAAAATAAAAAAGGGGGAGTCCTCATCTTAATAAGCAAACGACTGCAATGCCTAGCAGAATCAATATATTGTGACACGCAGGGAAGGTGTTCAGCTGTACGCATCACGTTACCCGGGGACACAATAGTGATTTTTAATATATATGGACCAAATGAGGGCAAAAAAGAGTTTTTCCAGCAACTACTACCTGTTATATCGCAACAACTGCACTCCAACTTAATACTAGGGGGTGACTTTAATGATATGAATATGCTAGAAGATAAAACCTATGCAAAACCAGGGAAGTTTTCCTCCCCCACCCCAGTCACACCACTGGCAGAAATGATTGAAACCCTTTCTCTGCAGGATACCTGGCGATACCTCCACCCCTATGATCGAGAATATACATTTTACTCTCATCCACATTCATAATTTTCAAGGATAGACTATTTGTTAATCGCTCATTAATTCAAAGATTAACAGAGGCAACTATATCTGACCTCCTTATCTCAGACCACTCACCCACAATAGCTACAATTACCCAACAAATCCCTAGAGGTAGCGACATTCTCTGGAGGTTCCCAACTCAATTATATGCGGATGAAGAATTCCACCTTTTACTCCAGAACTGGTGGCTAGAATATTATCAAGATAACAACAAACATACAGATACACCCCAATTATTTTGGGATACCGCCAAAGCAGTGCTGAGAGGCTGAATTTTAGGATACACTTCAGCAAAAAATAAAAAAGCTAACCAAGAATATAATAAATATGTACAATTATCCAGAGAAGCATACCGCTCCTATAAAAACACACCCTCTGTTCAAAATAGAACACAGTGGCTCAAAATCAAATCCCAAACAGATCAATGGTTCAAAATGAGAGAAATATATATGCAACCATACAAAAAGTTGCAGTACTTCAAGTATGGCAACAAAGCCGGTAGACTGCTAGCCATAATCGCCAAAGGAGGATTTGATCCCTTCCCTTCCTCGGCACTACAGGATGACTCAGGCACACTAAGGAATCATCCTAAAGAAGTAAACAACATCTTTATACAATACTTTGACAAATTATATACCTCTCCTTCAACATGTAATAAGGTGAACGGTGCCCATATCCTTAACAAAGTAAACCTACCTCAACCAGACTCTAAAGAGTTAGCCCTATTAAACGCTCCGGTCACAGTCCAAGAAATAACAGCAACCATCACCAACCTAGCAAATAACAAAGCTCCAGGCCCAGACGGTCTTCCCTCAGAATTTTATAAAATCCTTAAGACACAAATATCCCCCACATTGGAGACTCTATACAATGACATTCTATCAGGTAAAAAATTCATCCCTTCAGGTAATGAAACCTACATTAAGCTAATTCATAAAAAGAACAAGGATCCCTCCCTGCCCGAGTCCTATCGTCCCATCTCTCTTATAAACCAGGATCTAAAAATTCTCACAAAACTCATGTCAGACCGACTAGCCACCCTTATGCCTAAACTTATGCACAATAATCAAGCAGGATTCATTAGAGGCAGGTCAGCAATATCCAATATCCGCAAACTCTCAGTGGTTATGGAACAAGTTAAAGCCTACGCCAATACTCATCAAAATGCAGCTATATTGCTTCTTGACGCACAGAAAGCATTTGACGTAGTTAATTGGGATTGGCTTACTCTCACTCTTGATAAAATGGGATTCTCGGGCAAATTTCTCAATCTGTTCAATTTAATGTATGCCACGCCGAAAGCCCGCATTTACACTCCAGGTTTCCTCTCAGACCCCTTCCCGTTACAACGGGGTACCAGACAGGGGTGCCCCCTTTCGCCCCTGCTTTTTAATATTGGTCTTGAGCCCCTTACTAGACTAATCGATTCTGTCATACCAGGATTTAAAATAGGAGAGACTAGGGTATCCCAAACACTATTTTCTGATGACATCCTTATTTTTCTAACTGACCCCCACACAAGTCCCAAATATACTCCAGATAATAACAGACGTGGGGAAAGAATCAGGATTTAAGATAAATCAATCTAAAAGTGAACTACTCTACCTCTCAACTAAAGCCCATATCCCCTCACCTAACCCACTAGGAGTACATATAACGAAAGGCCCAGTTACATATCTTGGTATACAATTAACTCAAGACCCACACTCACTCTATCGATTAAATATTTCTGCCCTGATTCTGAAACTAATCTCCCAAATGCGCTCCTGGCACAATCTTCCTTTGAACGTTTCAGGACGTAGTGCTCTAATCAAAATGATCACCTTTGGCAAGCTATTGTACCCTATGCAGACCCTTCCGCTTTTATTAAAACATAAAGATATTACACTACTCAATAAGTAAATCGCCAGGTTCTCGTGGAGAAATAAAAAATCCAGGATTGCTCTTCATAAACTACAGATACCCAAAGAATGGGGGGGGGGGGGGGGGGGCTAAACCTACCCAGCATAAGACTCTATAATTTAGCATGTATGACACGTCATATCCGGGACTGGGTATCTCACACCTCGGAATTCTCTAACTATGACCTCGAAAGCTCCCTAGCCGAACCTTGGACTCTTCCCGGCTTACTACATTCGTCATGCTCCAACCTCCCCCTCAGACTAAAACACAACATAGTGATTAGAGACACAATAGTTACTTGGAAGGAACTACGAAAAATGTTTAAGCTCCCATGGAGAATTTCCAAATACCTACCCCTATGGGGTACACCCGACTTTTCACCGGGAATGCAGCATAACGCCTTTATTAGATGGGAAGCCAGGGGCATCAAATCCTTAGGTCAACTATTTAATATCAGGGAAAACCGCTGGTGGACATTTTCAGAGCTGAATAGATATTGGAGTATACCGAGATCGGACTTTTTTATCGTATGGACAAATACGATCTTATACACTTAAACATCTGAGCTCTGTGTCTTCAGTGTCAATGTTAACTCCATTTGACCGTTTCCTTCAGCCAGGAGCAGAGAGACAATCCCTATCCTATCTGCATAGAGGCCTACAAGACCTAAACTCCAAGAAATACAAATCCCAGGCCTTTCAAAAATGGACAAAATATTTCCCCCACCCTCAACTTGTAGACAAAATTCTAGATGGTCTGGGTACATATAAAAGCACTATCATTAGTGAAATGTGGCGAGAATCCCACCTATTCCTCCTACACAACGCCAAATACGCTTTTAATATCAAATATAAGCAACCCCCTCCAAACTACAAGCCAGAATGCCCTAAATGTGGGCACCCCAATGCTGATCTAACACACTGTATATGGTCTTGCCCGAAGATAGAGCGCTTCTGGGAACAGGTCTCTCGGTTCCTGGATAGATTGGGATGCGGCCATCATACATGTAATCCAATATTGTTCCTGTTCCATTCATCTGAAAAAAATGATACCAGACCTCTGAATCCTCCTAGAACCCCAAATATCTTACATTTAACTCTTGCTGCAGCAAAAAAAGCTATATACAACAGATGGATATATCCTTCTACTATAACCATTCAAGATGTCAAGGATGAAATGTTAGATTTGTTTACTATGGATAAAACTGACACTTTATTGCATAAAGAAAGAAACGCTAAACATTTTTTCAAGAGGTGGAAGCCGTATATTAAATTAACATTCTCTCGTGAGGAGATTAACAGGTTAATGGAACCCTTTAAATACACGTCCTGGTATTGTACTGAACAACTATCAGGCACCCTGGGCCCATTGGAAATATCATCTTAAAGCCTTGCCCCCTGGGTTATTCTAATATAGTTAGACCATGGATGATTATCCCCTAGAAAGAGAGAGCATAGACCTAATTGTTTAGGGAGGTTGGGTGTTTACCTTTGGGGTTTATAGAAGTATAAGTGCGGTGAGTTCTTCCTGTTCGTCAGTAGCGTCTTCTGTTGGTACTAGGATGGCCTACCAAAGAGTAGCATCCCAATGTTCTGGTCGTTATAATCCAATCACAAACTAAATAATACTGTGATTCACCTTTGGTGCTGCTCATGGACTGGAACATTGAACTATACTCTTTTCTATGTAATTGAAAACTGCTACTGTTACTGTTAAATCTAAAAATCAAATAAAATATGTTTTAAAAAAAAAAAAAAGTGAGCCCAAAGTGGGAGTGATATGGAGGCTGCCATACGTATTTCCTTTTATGCAATACCAGTTGCTTGGCAGCCCTGATGATCATCTGCCTGTAATACTTTCAGCCATAGACCCTGAACAAGCATATGCAGATCAGGTGTTTCTGGCAATGGGCATGATTCACAAAGCTTTTTCGCCTTTTTTCCTCAGTTTTCACCTTATCTATGTCACATTTTTTTTGGTATTTAATATTTTTTTATTGAGGAAAGTACATTACATAGTAATTGAAATCCTCAATAGAATTTTACAAGATTTTAAACAGATGGAAAGCAAAAAGATATCTGCAGGAAATAGTACCTTATAACACTAAAACAGAACAATCTATCAACATAGATATTGTTGGAGTCATTGTGAAGATAAACAAGTCGTATCTGAAGTCCCAAGGCCCCCTCATCTATGTCACATTTTTAAGCTCCCACAGAGCCAAAATATAATATAATTAAAGACTACCGTATATACTCGGCTATAAGTCGAGAAATTTAGGACTAACTCATAGTGCAAAAGTGTGTGGGGGGGGGGGGACTTAAGTAGTCCTAAATTTCTTGCCTTATAGCCAGGACGACACCATTCTCTCTCCCCTTGCTGCAGCGATGCGGGCACCAGTGTACTTTGATCCCGCCTCCCTCCAACCTACCCACCACCACCTAAAGGGATTGCCGCCTCTCTCTATCCTCCCCATGTAATTACCGGTATGTGCAGCGTGGGTGACGTAACTGCCGCTCACAGATAAATAGCCGGGTGCAGCAGCCTCTCTCACTCACGCTGGTTTGTGAGCATTTAGCACTTTCACTGAAGTGACTGCGTGTCACTCTATCAGGAAAGTACGCAAGGATGGAGCTCAGAGAACGCTGGCCGCTGCAACTCTGGGGGGGAGGGGGGAGAGGGGTTTGTTTAAAAAAAAAAAAGTTTATACGGGACTTAGAGGAGTCTATACTAAAGGATCTAGTACCACAATATAGGGAAAGCAGGGGGACACATACTGACACATAGTGGCAGGAGAGCGCATGCTTGCCACACTGTAAAGTAACGTGGTGATTAATACTGGCTGCAATGAAGGGGAACAGAATGACAGATTGGCCACACTGAAAGAGGGCAGGGGAACACATACTGACTACAAAGAAAGTGGGATCAAGTGGACACGGATACTTGCCACACTGATAGGGACATTGGGACAGATCAGAGGGATAATGGCTGGGGGCCTGGAGGAGTTATTGGCTGCACTAGGAGGCCAGGAGGGGTTAATGGCTACAATGCTTTATGCAGTGTAGTCATTAACCCATTCTGGTGCCCAAATGCAGCCATTAACTTTGCTGGATAGACTTATACTTGAGACATTTAAAAAATCCAGCTTAAAGGAGAACTGTAGTGAGAGTGATGTGGAGGCTGCCATATTTGTTTCCATTTAAAGGGGAACTGAAGAGAGAGGTATATGGAGGCTGTCCTGTTTATTTCCTTTTAAGCAATACCAGTTACCTGGCAGCCCTGCTGATCCTCTGCCTCTAATACTATTAACCATAGCCCCTGAACAAGCATTCAGCAGATCAGGTGTTTCAGTGGTTCAGACTTTAAAGTCTGATCTGACAAGACTAGCTGCATGCTTGTTTCTGGTTTTATTTAGATACTACTGCAGAGAAATAGACCAGCAGGGCTGCCAGGCAACTGGTATCGATTAAAAGGAAATAAACATAACAGCCTCCATATAGCTCTCTCTTCAGTTCCCCTTTAAGCAATACCAGTTGCCTGGCTGCCCTGCTAATCCTCTGCCTCTAATACTTTCAGCCATAGGCCCTGAACAAGCATGCAGCAGATCAGGTGTTTCTGACAATTTTGACAGATCTGACAAGATTAGCTGCATGCTTGTTTCTGGTGTGATTCAGCCACTACTTCAGCCAAATAGGTCAGCAGAGCTGCCAGGAAACTGGTATTGCTTAAAAGGAAATAAATATGGCAGCCCCCATATACCTCTCACTACAGTTCTCCTTTAAGAGAGTGAAATATTGGGGTCGACTTATACACGAGGTCGACTTGTATCCGAGTATATACGGTACCTACAGCCAAAAAAACGTTTGACTGGCAATACAGATATGCAGTCTAGGAACTGTGTACAGTTAAATAAACATATAAAGTTTACATCTCGTATATCATAGTGGATAGAATAGACTTACATGTGTGTCTGCTGTAGCACCGCCATCTTGCTTCTCACGCTGAAGCCAGGGACAGTACACCTCTCAGCTTTGTGCCTCCCCTCCAGCATTTGTCCTCCCCTCCAGTCTTCTGCCCTCCCCTTCATGTAAATATGCCTGGGAAATCCCGTGCAGATAGGAAGGACTGATGACGTCATCCTCCTGCAGCCGTCTATAAATCCTCTGTCTCTCCCCGATGTGCAGCCAGCAGCCTCTCTCCCTGTTTCAGCCTGTCTCTCCCCGCTATGCAGCAGCTTCAGCTTGGGTTCCTGGTCTCTGCCGCTCCTCCGTGTCTCTTGCTCGTGAGGTGATGCAGGTGTTTACCATGCGTCATCTCGCGAGAATTTGCAAATGAAGCCAGACTCAATAGCTGGGATTGCCAGTGACATCAGCAATCCCAAAATGCTGTGCGCGCTGGCTAGGGGAAATCGCCAGGGGTGAAATTGAGACAGGGGGCGTGGCTTCAGGGCTAATGAATAGAATTCATTACCTTGCGGAAAGAATTAGTATTTATTTTTATCATAGATCTATATATTTTTATCACTGATGTTATTTTATGACAAGTCATTTTTAAGCTTTTGATGCTCTTTAAGGTAAGAAAAGTAATATTGAAATGAAGTTAATCAGGAACAACTTACTTGAGTGATTATTTTGCTTGTAAATGTGCTGAAATGTTATTTTTATCAATTAGGTGATAAGTAATTTATGAGAAGTTTTATGAATAGAGTCCAATCTTGTCAAATCTGACAAAATAAGCTGCATGCTTGTTTCTGGTGTGTGATTCAGGCACGACTGCAGGGCTGCCAGGCAACCGGTCTTGATTAAAAGGAAATAAATATGGTAGCCCTCCATATCACTCTCACCTCGGGTTCACTTTAAGCTTCTGTACTTATTCTTTGCCTAACACTAACCTTCCTACTCTGTACTTTAGTCTAGGTTCTCCACAACCACCTTCCCATTCTGTGCTTTATTCTATCCCCACAGTCCTTACCCTGAGTTCCACACTAACCTCTCACACTTACCCATTGCCTTTCTCAAACTTTGCTATCCATGCCATTTTCATCCTGATATGGCGTATCTATTACTGTAGAGCCGGTGAGTTGGACGCAGGTTGAGCAGAATGATCCCCGAAATACCCTTGCCCGGGGCGCGTACTATAGCACTAGTACTATAGCGGCGCCCAGTTTCAATGCTGAACACCGTGCGTCAAAAGCACATGCTTCGCTGATATGGGCCTTGCCCGTTGGGCACAAATTTGTACCTAATGGTACAGCTTCTTACTTAATCTCAATATTACTTTAACTTCTGGTCTCTTTGATGTCTAACTCCACGTTTGCATTACCATGAATTAGCATGCATAGCAACCCACTTCTTGAATGAGAGAGAAAAGTCTATGGCTATACTTGTAGGTAGGTGGAGGCACTCAAAAATATAAAATACTGATGACGTAGGAAATGCCAGAAAAATGTGTTGTCTGACCCCACTTTTTTGCCATAAACACTTGATAAATGCATTTGAGTTATATTTGCTACATTGGCAGCTTTACGAGAGGTAAGGAACCATACCACTTAAAGGGGAACTGAAGAGAGAGGTATATGGAGGCTGCCATGTTTATTTCCTTTTAAGCAATACCAGTTGCCTGGCAGCCCAGCTGATCCTCTGCCTTTAATACTATTATCCATAGCCCCTGAACAAGCATGCAGCAGATCAGGTGTTTCAGACTTTAAAGTCAGATCTGACAAGACTAGCTGCATGCTTGTTTCTGGTGTTATTCAGATACTACTGCAGAGAAATAGATCAGCAGGGCTGCCAGGCAACTGGTATTGATTAAAAGGAAATAAATATGGCAGCCTCCGTATACCTCTTACTTCAGTTCCCCTTTAATTTTAAACTGCTTGTAACTGTTTTATATTTTTGGTATGCCTCCACCTACCACTTTTTATTAATTTACACCTCTCTTGTTGGGTTGTATTTTTAGAGTAGTTCTAGAGTACCCCTAGGACCTCTCTGGGTCCTTGCATGCCCAAACGGGGATGGGAATCCTTCCATAAGTCTTATTGGAGGTTGCAGTTGTATGCAACCAGAATTTTGTGAGTGAATTTCTTTATACACATGTATATCTACCCTAATGCAGTGTTCTCCCCAGGTTCTTTTAGCTGGGTGCTCCACCCGGGAAGTTTTTGTTCGCCTTGGCCAGCCTGTACCTATACTTAAAGAGAACCAGAGACAAAGCACCCTAATGTATTTTACCATATATATCAATGGGAACATTACAGTAAACACCTACCATGCTCTCTGTTTCATTCTTCTCTGCTAAATCTGCCAGTGTCAGCCCCGATAAGAATCCCTGACTGAGCATTAAGTCTAGCTTTTCCCTGAATGATTAGAGTTGAGTCAGTCTTCTGTGATGTCTTTTCAAGCCCAAGCCTGCCCCCTTGTGGCTCTGCTTTGCTGCTTCGAAGATAAATAGCAGCAAAGTAGAGCCACAAGGGGGCAGACTTGGGCCTGGTAAGACATCACAGAAGACTGACTCAGCTATAATCATTCAGGGAAAAGCTAGACTGAATGTTCAGTCTGGGATTCTTATCAGGTCTGATAACAGGCAGATTTAGCAGAGAAGAATGAAACAGAGAGCAGGGTAGGTGTTTACTGTCATGTTCCCATTGATATATATGGTAAAATACATGAGGGTTCTTCGTCTCTGGCTCCCTTTAACATTCTATTCAGCATCAGAAATAAGCTGGAACCATTTTTTTTAATGTGTAACTATTTTAGCTGCCAATGTGAAAGGCTCCCCAGTATAATCAAACACCTGAAATGATTGTCCCCAATCAAGATTTCAGGAAACTCAGGTATGATTCTTTATGTTGGTGTTTTGTTTTTCAAAATATGTAATTAGCCTTGTTTTATCATTTTATAAATAACTGTCCTCTCATTTTTTATGCATATAGCAATTGTTTGGATGTTCATAATTTTTTCCCTGAATGAGTTTTTGGTTAATTTGACCTCATGCAAGTGGCAAGAGTGAAAAACTATGTAGTTTATGCAGGTATGCATGAGCCAATGTCAATACCACAAGCTGGCACTAGGGCAGTAGGAGGTTATGAGGACAGTGTGTGCAGATCATGTCTTCCTGTGCCATGACACTTATGCTACATACACACTTGAGATAAAAGTCTCTGGAAAAGGCAAGATCACAGACCAATTTTACCCCATTCCATGTAGTATGAGAGCCATACTCTACACAGTCTATTCTATGGAGCTGCACTCCCCATCAGATAAAATCTTTGCAGGATGCTGCACACACAGATGCTGTAAACATTCAAAAGATCATTATCTGCAAAAGATCTCTTCCTGCAATAGATCCATTCCTTCAAAATGCATTCATAGTCTATGAGATCTGCAGATCATCATACACACCTTGTTTAGCAGGCAATCATCTGCAGATCAGATCCACCAGGATGGATTTTCAGATCTGCAGATGATTGCCAGATATGCAGATGAAGTCTGTTAAACAAGGTATGTATGAGGATCTGCAGATCTCATAGACTATGAATGCATTTTGAAGGAATGGATCTATTGCAGGAAGAGATCTTTTGCAGATAATGATCTTTTGAATGTGTACAGCATCTTTGTGTGCAGCATCTTGCAAAGATTTTATCTGACGTGGAGTTCAGCTCCTTAGAATAGACTGTGTAGAGTATGGCTCTCATACTATATGGAATGGGGTAAAATTGGTCTGTGATCTTACCTTTTCCAAAGACTTTTATCTCAAGTGTGTATGCAGCATTAGTCAACACAATCAGTTTCTAGCTCAAAGCTTTTCAAGAAATATGATTTACTCCTGAGAGCAACTGATTGCATGAAGCCCAGAAGGGCAGGCTCATTATGTTATATTATTAATAGTAAATGTAAATTAAAGGGAAGGTCCAAGCAAAAAAAAAAAAATGAGTTTCACTTACCTGGGGCTTCTACCAGCCCCATGTAGCCATCCTGTGCCCTCGTAGTCACTCACTGCTGCTCCAGTCCCCCGCTAGCAGCTTTCTGACCTCGGAGGTCAGGGCCACATTGCATACATTTTTACGCATTCCAGCTAGTGCGGGAACAAAAATTTATGCGTTGCACCACTAACGCGTAAAAATGTATGTGTTAATGTTCCTGCACTAGCGGGAATGTGTAAAAATGTACGCAATTTGGCCCTGACCTCCGAGGTCAGAAAGCTGCCAGCGGGGGACTGGAGCAGCAGTGAGTGACTACGAGGGCACAGGATGGCTGCATGGGGCTGGTAGAAGCCCCAGGTAAGTGAAACTCATTTTTTTTTTTTTGCTTGGACCTTCCCTGAAAGACAGGCTTAGCATGGTGAAGCAGATGGGCTGCTCTTTGTGGTGCATAAGGTATTATGTCTTGTTTCAAAATTGAAACTAGTAATTTTTAATATTTTTTAAACATTTTTGCTAGCAAAATAATTCATACCTTCCTAGCCTAGTGTATGTTATACACAGGCAACCCTGGTTACTAGCTAAAGTGTTAAAGTGGACCTGAACTCTTCAGGACAGAAGAAAAACGGAGAAATGCACCCTTGTATGTATTTAGAAAGTTTAGCCTGTGTAATCTCCCCCTCCCCTCATCTGTGACTAATCACAACTGTAATTTGATCTCTCAGCTGTGTCAATTGGCTGCCTCGGCAGATAATTTTGTAAACACAAGATGTTCGCTCTCTGTCAACTTCCATCAATGCAGGAAAGAGACACACAGATTTATTGTAAAAATTTGTATCACCTGTAAAAAATGTTTTTCTCTAAAGGTGGTTATACTGTTGCTTATCTTTTTTAGAGCAGAGAGGAAGTTTAGGTCTGCTTTAACTACTTCAGCCAGGTGCGATCCAATAGAAGTTTGTTAACTGATGTTAATTTGTGCATGACAGGTGTTGGTAAGAACGCTACACAGCACAACATTAGTTTCCAGTATAAAATCTTCACATCTGATCAGATTGAGTGGTGGTTTAAAGAGACTCCGTAACAAAAATTGCATCCTGTTTTTTATCATCCTACAAGTTCCAAAAGCTATTCTAATGTGTTCTGGCTCACTGCAGCACTTTCTAATATAACAGTCTCTGTAATAAATCAATGTATCTTTCCCCTGTCAGACTTGTCTGCCTGTGTCTGGAAGGCTGCCAAGTTCTTCAGTGTTGTGGTTCTGTGATGAATCTCCCCCCTCCAGGCCTCTCTCTGCACACTGCCTGTGTGTTATTTAGATTATGGCAGATTCTCTCTTATCTTTTACAAGCTGGATAAATTGTCCTCTGAGCTGGCTGGGCTTTCACATACTGAGGATTACAGACAAGGGCAAAGCTGTTTGCAAGAAGAAAAGACCAGCCTGAAACTTCAGTGCATGAGAGCAGAAGGGGGAAATAAACACACAATGATCTCTTGAGATACAAAAGGAAGGGTGTATACAGCCTGCTTGTGTATGGATGTATTTTCTATGTGTGGACATGCTGTACATCAACCTACTTCCTGTTTTGGTGGCCATTTTGTTTGTTTATAAACAAACTTTTTAAAACTGTTTTTAACCACTTTTAATGCGGCGGGGAGTGGCAAAATTGTGACAGAGGGTAATAGGAGATGTCCCCTAACGCACTGGTGTGTTTACTTTTGTGCGATTTTAACAATACAGATTCTCTTTAAGCACAGTTGCCCAGGGTTATAATTTGGAACAATAGAGAACTGGACAAATCACATAAGCCAGGTAGACTATGGCCTTAATTCATTAAGCTCATCTCCTGTCTTTAATAACGTTTCTGAGCTGTTTCTAGTGTTCTCACCATGGTGATAAGGCATGTAATATTTACTAAACAATTTACCTCAGGCAAACCTAAAGTTAACTCTTCTGTCTTTAAGTTAACCAGCTGAGCGGTTTGGACGAGCTCAGCTCGTCCAACACCGCCAGCGGCTGCCGCTCAGGCCCTGCTGGGCCGATTTTAATGAAATAAAAAGCAGCACACGCAGCCGGCACTTTGCCAGCCGCGTGTGCTGCCTGATCGCCGCCGCTCTGCGGCGATTCGCCGCGAGCAGCGGCGAAAGAGGGTCCCCCCAGCCGCCTGAGCCCAGCGTAGCCGGAACAAAAAGTTCCGGCCAGCGCTAAGGGCTGGATCGGAGGCGGCTGACGTCAGGACGTCGGCTGACGTCGATGACGTCACTCCGCTCGTCGCTATGGCGACGATATAAGCAAAACAAGGAAGGCCGCTCATTGCGGCCTTCCTTGTTTATTCTGGGCGCCGGAGGCGATCGGAAGATCGCCTCCGGAGCGCCCTCTAGTGGGCTTTCATGCAGCCAACTTTCAGTTGGCTGCATGAAATAGTTTTTTTTTTATTTAAAAAAAACCCTCCCGCAGCCACCCTGGCGATTTAATCAGAACGCCAGGGTGGTTAAGGAGAGATTTCTAAAGTTATAACTATTCAATCCTTAATGCTAGGTACACCCTATGAGATTTTCTGGCAGAATTACTGTCAAATCGATTATTTCCAACATGTCGGATCCGATTTCCGACTGTATCTGAAATCGATTGGAAATCAGACCGAACATGTTGGAAATAAACTATCTGACAGTAAATCTGCCACAAAATATCAGTGTGCACTTACTTACTTAATCCTGTCTCTCCCACTGGGGCAAAGGGCCTCAACAAATGTATGCCACCAGTTTCTGTCCTGGGCGATTTTTTTTTTTTTTTTCTATCTAAGTCCATGATTTCCCTGCCTTTCTTTATTTCTATTTCAAATTACATTTGGCCACCAGATGTTTATTATTCTTCGAAGGCAGCGGTTTATAAAGGTTTGGAGGCTTTTTGTTATCTCTGCTGTCACCTTCCATGTCTCACATCCTTACAGAAGGACTGCCTTCACGTTACTCGAGAATATTCTCAGTTTGTTTTTTGTGGAAATATCATGGGATCTCTAAATTTGATACAGTTGTGCAAAGGCTGCATTCGCCTTCTTGATACAGCTTTTAACATCAGCAGTAGCACCACCATCTATTGTCATCAGGCTGCCCAGATACTGAAACTCAGTCACAGTATATAGTTACATAGTTATTTTGGTTGAAAAAAGACATACGTCCATCGAGTTCAACCAGTACAAAGTACAACTCCAGCCCGTCCCCCACATACCCCTGTTGATCCAGAGGAAGGCGAAAAAAAACCCACAAGGTATGGTCCAATTACCCCCAAAAGGGAAAAATTCCTTCCTGACTCCAGATGGCAATCAGATAAAATCCCTGGATCAACATCATTAGGCATAACCTAGTAATTGTAGCCATGGATGTCTTTCAACGCAAGGAAAGCATCTAAGCCCCCTTTAAATGCAGGTATAGAGTTTGCCATAACGACTTCCTGTGGCAATGCATTCCACATCTTAATCACTCTTACTGTAAAGAACCCTTTCCTAAATAAATGGCTAAAACGTTTTTCCTCCATGCGCAGATCATGTCCTCTAGTCCTTTGAGAAGGCCTAGGGACAAAAAAGCTCATCCGCCAAGCTATTATATATATGTTTTCCCTACACCTGAAACTTTCGTTTAGGATCTACGTTGCTGTTAAATTGCATCTTTTTAGTTTTCTTGCAGTTAATTATTAGACCTACCTTCCTGCTCTCCTCTAGTAGATGGGCTGACTGTATTTCCATATGTTGGAAATTTGGGGAAAGTAAGCAAACATTATATGCAAAGTCGAGATCCTCTATATGATGTGTCAGCCCCCATTGTAGTCCTCTTCTGTTTCCAAGGCATGTCCTCCTCATGACCAGATCTATTACTATCAGGAATTTAGTGGGGGAGAGGGTGCATCCCTGTTTGACTCCTGAGTTGACTTCTATTGGATCACTTAGCATGCCATTGTGCACATAGAATTGCTTTATAAGGATTATGAGGTTTCTTGATATTCCATATTTCTCTAAAGATCTCCACATATACTCTTTCCAAGGAGTCAAATGCCCTGAGAAAATCTATGAAGACTAAATACAATGGGACTCCTAGTTCCAGACACTGTTCTGTTTAATGCGCAGTGTGTTTATTTTGTCTGTGCAAGATCTATTCTTGCGGAAGCCATCTTGTTGTCTGAGTTTTTGATCCACACTGGCCTCAATTCACTAAGATCATGCTGGAGATAATAAGGCAAGAGAAAACTTACCTCCACATAAGAGAGAGTTATCTTATCTCTTCATTCCTTAAGTTACCTCCTCTGTAGTTAAGTTACCTCCTCTGTAGTTATTTTACCTCCTCTGTAGTTAATTTACCTCCTCTGTAGTTATTTTCACATGCAGTTAATAAACAGCCTGTCTTTAACTCTGGAGATATTTTAAGGATTGAAGAGTTAACTTAAAGAGAATCTGTATTGTTAAAATCGCACAAAAGTAAACATACCAGTGCGTTAGGGGACATCTCCTATTACCCTCTGTCACAATTTCGCCGCTCCCCGCCACATTAAAAGTGGTTAAAAACAGTTTTAAAAAGTTTGTTTATAAACAAACAAAATGGCCACCAAAACAGGAAGTAGGTTGATGTACAGTATGTCCACACATAGAAAATACATCCATACACAAGCAGGCTGTATACAGCATTCCTTTTGAATCTCAAGAGATCATTTGTGTGTTTCTTTCCCCCTGCATCTCTCATGCACGAAGTTTCAGGCTGCTTGTTTCTTCCTGCAAACAGCTTTGCCCTTGTCTGTAATTCCTCACTATGTGAAAGCCCAGCCAGCTCAGAGGACGATTTATCCAGCTTGTAAAAGATAAGAGAGAAGAGAGAAGCTGCTCTAATCTAAATAACACACAGGCAGTGTGCATAGAGGGGCCTGGAAGGGGGAGTTCATAGCAGAACCACAACACTGAAGAACTTGGCAGCCTTCCAGACACAGGCTGACAAGTCTGACAAGAGAGAGATAAGTTGATTTATTACAGAGACTGTGATAGTACAAAGTGCTGCAGTAAGCCAGAACACATAAGAAAAGCTTTTGGAACTTGTAGGATGATAAAAAACAGGATGCAATTTTTGTTACGGAGTCTCTTTAAAGACAGAAGAGTTAACTTTAGGTTTGCCTGAGGTAAAATGTTTCCTGAATACTACATGCCTTATCACCATGGTAACAACTCTAGAAGAGTTATTAAAGACAGGAGAAAAGCTTAGTGAATTGAGGCCACAGTCTTTCACTCGATCTAGAAAAATTCTTGTAAATCCTTTACTGGGAATAAATAGCAATGTGACCGCCTGCCAATTATCACACACACGGTTGTATCACCTTTTTTTGGCAGCTTCACAAGGACACCCTTTTTCCAGTCAGTGGGATTTTTTTTTTTGTAACTTACATTTTTATTAGAAGAGTCAAAATACACAGCAAGAAAAAAAGTTTACATCACATAACCAAGACAAAACAATGTCTAAAACATATGCACAGAGGTAAAAATTTTCTAACAATGACATAGTATTGAAATTACCCTTCCAGTTTTCGTCATAAAATAAACAAATAACAAAATAAAAAACAACACACTCCAACAAGTCCATTATGCCAAAAAGAAACATTTAAAAAAAAAAGTCCCAGAAAGAGGAAAAAAAGGTCACGTCGGGAATCAGTCAGATTAGTATTCATGGTTAAAGAGAACCAGAGGTGTTTCTGCCATAAATATTAGGACACAGGGACACAGAGGTACATTGCCCGGCCTCTGTGTCCTAACAGTGCAAGCCCTCCCCCCCCCCCCCCCCCAAAGCTGTGTTTTCCCAAATATGAAAAACTGACAGGCTAGCAACACACAGATTGTCGCTAGTCGGCTGTTTACCTATCTGCTGCCAGTCACCGCCGCTCCCCGCATCCTCTATAGCGCGACTCCCTGCCTGCTTCCCTTTCCGCACTTCCCTTCCTCCAACCGACTTACAGAGGCGGGGAGAGAAGGGACACAGGCGGAGAGCTGCGCTATAGAGGAGGCGGGGGAGTGGAGGCGAATGGCAGCAGAAAGGTAAACAGCCGACTAGCAACAATCTGTGTTTCGCTAGCCTGATAGGTGATTGAAATCTACGCCCTGCCAGCCAGGAGCCCACCAAAACAGGGTGTAGATTTCAATCATTTTGGTCCTTAAATAGTTGAAGGACAACTGTAGCAAGAGGGCTATGGAGGCTGATATATTTATTTCCTTTTAAGCAATACCATTTGCCTGGCTATCCTGCTGATCGTTTTTGTCTAATACTTTTAGCCATAGACAAGCATATGCAAATCAGGTTTTTCTGACATTATTGTCAGATCTGACAACATTAGCTACATGCTTGTTTCTGGTGTGATTTAAACACTATTGCAGCCTAATATATCAGTAGGGCTGCCAAGTAACTGGTATTGCTTAAAAGGAAACAAATATGGCAGCAATTTTTTTACAATTCTGTTGCATTAACAGTTTATTGTTCGGTCATACAACTTAGCACCCAAATGAATTGTACCTCCATTTCTTCTCTCAAATAGAGCTTTCACTGTGTTTACTGCAGGGAACAAGCGCCTACGAGCGAGGAAGCCACTCTACAGCCATCATCTTGCGTTAGGCGGTCGCAGAGTGGTTAAACTGTTTTGTCCCTCTACAATGCTGTCATTTATAAATAAATACATTTGTAATATCTTGTTAATTCTGAAGATACAACTTCTTTTTAAAACTTGTGAAATCATTTGAATAACATGAACAACTGGAAAATTAATGTAGTGCTAACTTTGTCAGCCAGAAAAGAATGTTTTAATTCCCAATTATTGGCCTGTTTTTAAGATTTATTTTTTTCTATAGTAGTACAAACATGACCGATTTAGAGGTTTATTAAAAGTTATGTTTTAGTGCCTGATTTTCTCTTACAACAAGGGATAATGATGTGTTTAGCTTGAATATCAGCACTGTGTTCTTTTTCAGAATGTCCATATTACTTCGGTATAGAACAGAGTTGTCCAACTCCAGTCCCCTGGGGCATAGATCCTCACACTCAAATTGATGGGGTTGAATCAGGAAAGGTGTGGTTCAGCAAGCAAAACACATTTCTCTGTCCAGCCTAAACCCTAGCATGGATAATGCCCTCAAAGACTGGAGTTGGACAGCCCTGGTATAAAATGTTAGTAGCCCAATATGATGCTGTTTTTTTTCTAATTCTTGCTTTCTTGTTTTTATAGCTTGGATTTGTGGCCTCATCTCAATCACTGTGATCAGCCTATTGTCGCTGCTTGGAGTTATTCTCATCCCAATAATTAACCAAGGCTGCTTCAAGTTTCTTCTCAACTTCCTTGTAGCTTTAGCAGTGGGAACATTAAGTGGCGATGCTCTACTACACTTGCTACCCCATGTATGTTATCTTTGGAAAGCAAAAATCTTTGCTAGTAGTAATAGTGCTAACACCTTACCTCTATATTAACCACTTCAGCCTTCAGTCATTTTTCACCTTATGCATCCGAGCAATTTTTACCTACCATTCATTCGCCAATAACTTTATCACTAATTATCACAATGAATTGATCTGTATCTTAGGCTTAGGCTTTCTTTGGGTGGTACATTTTGCAAATATATTTTTTTAAATGCATTTTAACAGGAATATTCAGGAAAAAAAGTGAAAAAAAATAATTGTTTCTCAGTTTTCGGCCATTATAGCTTTAAAATAATACATGCTACCATAATTAAAAGCCACACATTTTATTTGCCCATTTGTCCCGGTTATTACACCATTTAAGTTATGCCCCTATCACAATGTATGGTGCCAGTATTTTATTTGGAAATAAAGGTACATTTTTTCAGTTTTGCGTCCATCACTATTTACAAGCTTATAATTTAAAGGGAACCTAAACTGCAAAAGATATGGATTTTTCCTTTTAAAATAATACCAGTTGCCTGACTCTCCTACTGATCCTGTGTCTCTAATACTTTTAGCCACAGCCCCTCAACAAGCATACAGATCAAGTACTCTGACTGAAGTCAGACTGGATTAGCTGCATGCTTGTTTCAGATGTGATTCAGCCACCATTGCAACCCCAGAGATCAGCAGAGTAGTCAGGCAACTTGTATTGCTTAACCTCCTTGCCGGTCTAAAAAATCCGGCAAGGAGGCAGCGCCGCACATTTTTTTTTTTTTTTAAATCATGTAGCGAGCCAAGGGCTCGCTACATGATAGCCGCTAAGCGGCGGCATCCCCCCACCCACTCCGATCGCCTTCGGCGATCAGAGTTATGCAGGGAATCCCGTTGAGAACGGGATTTCCTGCAGGGCTTCCCCGGTCGCCATGGCGACGGGGCGGGATGACGTCACCGACGTCATGGACGTCGGGACGTCATAGGGAATCCCGATCCGCCCCTCAACGCTGCCTGGCACTGATTGGCCAGGCAGCGCAGGGCTCTGGGGCGGGGGGGGAGCGACTCGGCGCGGCGGATCGGCGGCGAGCGGAAGTTACAAGCAGCTAGCAAAGTGCTAGCTGCTTGTAACAAAAAAAAATTATGCAAATCGGCCCAGCGGGGCCTGAGATATCCTCCTGCGCAGGTTACCCCGAGCTGAGCTCGGGATAACCGGCAAGGAGGTTAAAAGGAAACATCCATATCCCGCTTAGTTAAGGTTTCCTTTAAAAAATATTAGTGATATACCCTCTTGTCATGCATATTAAAAAAAAGTTCAGACACTTAGGTAACTATTTGTTTGTTTTAAATTGTAATATTTTTTTTTAAGTGAAACATTTTATTTGGGTATTTTTTTGGTGTGGGAGGTAAACAGTTAATTTTAAATTAACTGCTTACAGCAAGTATTAGGAGGACGTGTTTTTTTTTCCCCAGAAAGACAGTGGCTTCTCATAAGAAGCTGTCAGTCTTTCTACCGGAGACTTAGATCAATGAATGGGAACTATGTTCCCATTCATTGATCTCCGGGCTAACGGGAGGCGGCACTGGAGCGCACAGGCATGCATGCAGGAGCACGCAGCAGTAGCCTTTTGGACATGACAGTCACGTCCAAAAGGCTAAAATGGTTAAAGTTAAATACTTGTGCCATTTACAAGATTTAGGCACAGTCTCTGAATAGATATGTACAGATTTTTTTCATATACAGCAAAGTCCGCAGGCTGTAAAATACTTACAGAGCCTCCAGCGACGTCTGCCAGCATTCCTGTACCTCCTAGCAGCTTCCAGCGTCTGTGTAGCTGACCCAATGCAGGTCAGGTGACACACCGGCTTGCGTGCACAGGGGAAGCCAAATTTGGCGGGGGTAGGCTTGTGCTTTTTTTTTTTATGAATTACAATTTTATTAGATCATAATCAAATCTGTACATTAACCATTCGCATTTCAGTCATGAGTACATCCTTATAAAACGAAGACCTGGAAGACATTCTATTAGATCAGGGGTGCCCACACTTTTTCGGCTCGCGAGCTACTTTAAAATTTGCCAAGTCCAGGAGATCTCCCCCCCCCCCCGTCACGAATAGCCCCCAGGTACAAGTGCCTCCAGTATAGGTAGCTAAGTATAGGTTCCTTCAGCAAAGGTAGCTGGGTACAGGTGCCTTTAGCATAGGTAGGTGGGGATAGGTACCTTTAGCATAGGTAGGTGGGGATAGGTGCCTTTAGCATAGGTAGGTGGGGATAGGTGCCTTTAGCATAGGTAGGTGGGGATGGGTCCCATTAGTATAGGTAGGTGGGGATGGGTCCCTTTAGTATAGGTAGGTGGGGATGGGTCCCTTTAGCATAGTTAGGTGGGGATGGGTCCCTTTAGCATAGTTAGGTGGGGATGGGTCCCTTTAGCATAGGTAGGTGGGGATGGGTCCCTTTAGCATAGGTAAGTAGGTGGGGGTGGGTCCCTTTAGCATAGGTAGGTAGGTGGGGATGGGTCCCTTTAGCATAGGTAGGTAGGTGGGGATGGGTCCCTTTAGCATAGGTAGGTGGGGATGGGTCCCTTTAGCATAGGTAGGTGGGGATGGGTCCCTTTAGCATAGTTAGGTGGGGATGGGTCCCTTTAGCATAGTTAGGTGGGGATGGGTCCCTTTAGTATAGGTAGGTAGGGATGGGTCCCTTTAGCATAGGTAGGTGGGGATGGGCCCCTTTAGTATAGGTAGGTAGGGATGGGTCCCTTTAGCATAGGTAGGTGGGGATGGGTCCCTTTAGCATAGTTAGGTGGGGATGGGTCCCTTTGGTATAGGTAGGTAGGGATGGGTCCCTTTAGCATAGGTAGGTGGGGATGGGTCCCTTTAGTATAGGTAGGTAGGGATGGGTCCCTTTAGCATAGGTAGGTGGGGATGGGTCCCTTTAGCATAGGTAGGTGGGGATGGGTCCCTTTAGCATAGGTAGGTGGGGATGGGTCCCTTTAGCATAGGTAGGTGGGGATGGGTCCCTTTAGCATAGGTAGGTAGGTGGGGGTTGGTCCCTTTAGCATAGGTAGGTGGGGATGGGTCCCTTTAGCATAGGTAGGTAGGTGGGGATGGGTCCCTTTAGCATAGGTAGGTAGGTGGGGATGGGTCCTTTTAGTATAGGTAAGTAGGTGGGGGTGGGTCCCTTTGGCATAGGTAGGTAGGTGGGGGATAGGTCCCTTTAGCATAGGTAGGTGGGGATGGGTCCCTTTAGTATAGGTATGTGGGGATGTGTCCCTTTAGCATAGGTAGGTGGGGATGGGTCCCTTTAGTATAGGTAAGTAGGTGGGGGTGGGTCCCTTTGGCATAGGTAGGTAGGTGGGGGATAGGTGCCTTTAGCATAGGTAGGTGGGGATGGGTCCCTTTAGTATAGGTAGGTGGGGATGGGTCCCTTTAGTATAGGTAGGTGGGGGATGGGTCCCTTTAGTATAGGTAAGTAGGATAGGTGCCTCTAGCGTAGGTAGGTAGGGATAGGTTGCATTAGCATAGGTAGGATGGGTGCTCAATCACTTACCTCTCTCCAGCGGCGATGTCTGGTCTCCCCTCTCGGACTCGGAGCGATCCGGTGTAGCGTGAGCAGCCCCGCATGCGCAGTAGGAGCCAGCGTCCTGTGCAGCCACCGTCCAGCGTGTGCGCGTGTGCCCGGCGCCGCCAGCCATGACGTCGCGTCATGGCCTCTTCAGCCGCGCCTCCTCTCTCTTCCCTGCTTCCTATTGGCCGGCGGCTGGCAGCAAAATATGATGGGAAAGCTGCCGGCCGCAAATTGTGATGGGACGCGGCCAAGAGGCCGCGATCTACCAAATAGGCGGTCGCGATCTACCGGTAGATCGCGATCGACCTATTGGGCACCCCTGTATTAGATAAAACAATATCTTCCTCAACAATGACCTAGTCTCATCACATTAATAATCTTAATTGTCCAGAAGGACTTCTCATGTTCCACAAAGATCTATATTTTTCTTTTATATTTAAACCTCCGCCTCCCATAGAGTCCAGAGAAAACAGGACAGAAAGAAAAGAGAAAAAAAAAGTTGCTCAAGCGAGTGGCAAGCAGAGGTATCCGGCATCAGGCGAGACTGCTGTATTATTATGCTTAAACCTGTAACTAGAATTGTATTTTTGATTAGGAAATATTATACAGCAGAGCCCTGTCACTTGTAGCATGCAATTATTTATATATGACATGACCATAGCACAATTCAGAATAATTTATGAACATACTGTATTTGTTTATACACCAATGTCATTTTTTTTTAATATTAGGCATCCGCTGCCTTTAAAACATAAGTCATTATAAGGAAAATAATAATAATAATAATCTTTTCATTTAACCATTTACCGCCATCCTAACGTATTAAAACGTCATGCTTACCGCTATTAACACCAACATGACGTTTTAATACGTCGCGCATTCCCGCCGCTGCTACCGCCGTGTGTCCGCTGCTACCGCCGCCATTACCGTCGGGATCCCGTGCTGGGCGATTGGGGAAGAGGACCGAACAGTCCTCTACCCAATCGCAGTGCCTGGAGTGAATGGACGTGACCGCGAACAGCGGCTACGTCCATTCACATAAACAGGAAATGTAACAGTTTAATAAAGTGTAAAAAAAAAAAAAAATGAACACGTCCTATGAGTGTTCACTAGCGCCATCTTGTGGCCAAAAAGTATATTACACCTACAAAATACATACATTTTCAAGTATATACACATCATTAATAAAATTACACTTCCAACCCTCCCCCCCAAAAAAAACACTTGTAACAAAAAAAAATCAGCTTAAAAAAAATAAATAAATAGTTGCCTTAGGGACTCAGCTTTTTTTATTCTATATTTTATGGGGAAAATTAATTTTAATTTATTACATAGGGGCTTGTAATTATGGCCAGAACAAACAGAAAAATAACCACTTATATTTCAAAATAATATACTGTCGCCATACATTGTGGTAGGGACATAATCTAAACGGTTTAATTATCGGGACCACTGGGCAAATAAAACGTGTTTGTTTTATCCACAGGAGAATGTTTAATTTTAAAACTATAAAGGCTGAACACTGAGAAATAATGATTTTTTTTCTTTTTTTTCTGTTTTTCTCATTAAAATGCATTTAGAATAAAAAATTCTTAGCAAAATGTACTATCCACAGAAAGCCTAATTGGTGGCGAAAAAAACGAGGTATAGATCATTTTCTTGTGATAAGTAGTAATAAAGTTATTAGGGAATAAAAGGGAGGAGCGCTGACAACTGAAAATTGCTCTGGTCCGTTAGGATAAAAACCCTTGGGGGTGAACTGGTTAAGATAATATACACTATACATTCTTCAAAAAAAAAAAAAAAAAAAAACACTGAAAAGCTAAAAAAAAAAAAGAAATAAGTATGCAAGCAGCCTATGTTGCCAAAAATCCAGAGCTGGCCAGATTGGGGCGCTGCCACCAGAACAATATTAAAAATCTTTTTTCCGTTACAAAGTCACCCCATATATTGAGGTAGGGCCTCATTTTTCCTGGACAGAAAATCCGTATCAGAATATCAGCTCATTTTTAACTTAAAGGAATACTATCGATTGAAACGACTTTTTTTTAATACTCTATATTAGTGTACACATTACCACTAGTGCTAGGGGCACTTTATTTATTCACCCAGGTCTCTCTATCGCTATCCCTGCTTAAAAATTCATTTCTCACACAGCTCATAGTAGTTTGGGTCACCCTGAGCTGCTTGGTTACTCTGTCACACAGCTCACAAATATATTTCACTGTGTCACTCACAGCATGCAGCAGACATGAGGAGAAATAGGCTGATCTGAGGTGGTAACAGGTAACTAAATGAGCTGGAATATTGCTGGAATATAACAAGCTATAACACTAGTATGTGTTTACATTCAGACTGGCTGCCTGCTTGAGGTGATTCACTCCAGGCTGCATCCACTTTACAAGCTGCTGAGAGGGGCAGACCACTGTCTACAATTAGCATTATTAGTATCTTTATCAGTAAACAGAAGCAAAGATAATAAACACACATTGTTAGAATCTTTAACCCCTTACCACCATATCAACAAGATTCTTTCAGCAAGGTGATAATTAAACAATAAACTGAGAAGTTGATAGCAACTCCCCTTTGCAGAGACATGGTCTAGCCCTATGGGAGCTCAGTATTAGATACATTTTGTATCCAACACTGACGCCAAAACTGACGGAGGATTTTACAGCTGAGAGGAACAGCTGTGTGAGGAATCAAATTGCTCCTAGTACTTGCCCTAATGTGTGCTACAACATACAGCATTTAAAAATAAATGCATACATCGATAGTATTCCTTTAAGTTGAATTTGTTTAAATAGATTTTTTTACCCTTTTTTTGGTAGAAATTATAAAACAAATGCTCTTAGTCTGTGGTTGAATAGTGTGGATAACTATAGAATCCAGTACTTTTCATAATTGTGATTGCTTATTCACTGTAAGGTAGCAGAGAAGGAAGATCTTGGTATATTCAAAGACAATAAAGAATATACTCACAAAGATGGGTTGCAGCAGAGGCAACCGCTCGTAGTCGCAGATGGGGAGAAACCGTCCCCACTCGGCCTTTTAGTTCCTAGATGGTCGTTGCTCCAGAAAAGTGATTTGTCTGTCGAGAGCCCTCGAGTAAATCACCCTTAGTACATAAGGGATATCAACTAATATTTAACACAGGTAGGAGGCGCCCGGTCTAGATTATGTCATAGCAGTAGTAGTACTATATAGGATTATATATCAATTTTCATTCGTATCGCTTCAAATATAGGAAGGTAAAGTCGTCCTACCGTGTTGGTGTTTGGCAGGGTATAAACACAAGTAGAGGTTCAGGATTAAGAAATCATTTTTTATTGGTGAACTAGACAACACATTTCACAGACGATAGCCGCTTTCCTCAGGTCAGTAAAAGTGCCTTTAAGAACAAGTGGCCACTTTCAGATATCGGTAAAAAGTATAACAATATGCTACAACACTCTCTATGCATATCATACAAATATAGGTTATGTTAATATATGTATATATATATATAAATATATGACAATCTATTGCAGAACACTCTAAGCATATCATACAAATACAGGTTATGCAGTGATGTATAAGTTAAAATCTATGTACACATACAGGCGATAGGATAAATATTGCATAGAGACACATAGGGTCTCTCTTTAAGTATATACTTTTAAAATACTTTAAAAATCTTTCTGGTGGTGTGGAAGTAAAAGGATCTGGGACCCCATATAATACAAGAAGACCTAATTAGGTATAGGACTAAAATGATATCATAGATCAACTTCGTGGGACAAGGGAAAATGTGAGGGGACCAAAACAACCTAAGTGGGGAGAGGGGAGATTACCTGCTGTTATGTAGTATCCCAGTTATCGAATTTATTGTTGTGTGGTACCCCAAATATCAGGGGATGGTATCCAGGTTATTTATAGATAAGAGTAGGCTGGGGGGGGGGGGCAAGGGTATGAGCAGGAGGAGCATAGTGAATGGATCAATCCGGGGGGTCCCGGATGTATCCATACAGAACTGGGGGTATAGGTGGTCAGGAACTCCCGGGTATGTACCTAGGGATAGGACTGGTGGGGTCCGGTGTAAATCCCTGTGAGAGGTAGTTAAGTAGGAGAGGCTGGGCAAACCAGCTCAGGTGATGTGTGGCCTGGAAAGCGGGAGGGGCGCACTAGGTACCTCTATAGTATGTCTGCTGTAGGAAGGTTTTCGGGCAGGTATGGGAATGTAGAGTCAGCGCCTGAGTGTGAGCATACCTCAAGGGTTGTGGTTCCGAGTATCCGGGCGCCAGTAAAGCATGCGGCGGCCACCAGTGGTTGTTTGAAATGGATTCCTGGTCCAATTTGCACGCGAGACTGTCCGATGATGTCATTACGTCTCGCGCTGTGAGGGGGACAGTGGCCTGTAGTGTTCAACTCGAGTGGATGTTAGGCGGCGGACATATTTGAGAAGTCCAGAGTGGAGAATATCTCGTGCGCTGTGAGGGGAACGGTGGCCTGTAGTGTTCAAAAATTAGGGAGGTATTTGCGGCGGCCAGGGGAACAGCGATGGGGGCGGGGTTCGCCCCAAGCTATGCGAACCTAACAATGGGCTTACTTGAAACACTACTACTAGGCCCGGATAACCAATACAATAAAAACATAGTCTTGTACAAAAGATACATAGACAATCTGATTATTATTTGGTGACATCTCATCTATCAATATGTTCAAGGATTACCTCAACGGGAACAATTGGGGTATCACTTTCACGTCAAACTTCAATAAAAAAGAAATAGAATATTTAGATATAGTATTATACCATGAGCAAACACAGATAAAATCCAGAAACCACTTCAAAACCGTTGATTCCAATTCATATATTGATTTCCACAGCTGTCACCACAAACCATGGAAAATCAATATTCCATACGGTCAGTTTCTAAGAGTCAGAAAAAATTGCACCGATATCAAAACTTTTAATACTCAAGCTAATGTTCTCACTGAAAAATTCAAAGAAAAACACTTCCACAATAAACTTGTCACTGAAACAAAAAGAAAAGAGAGAATTGCAAATAGAGAATCGATACTGAAAAAGCAACAACAACAACAAAAAACAGGAAGAACAAATAATGAAACAGAACCAAGCTTTATAACGCGTTACTCCAACAATCACAGATCAATAAAAAACATCCTGAACAAACATTGGTCTCTATTAATGAGTGACCCCTTCCTCAGAACCGACCTGAATATTAAACCGAAACAGGTGTTCCGCCGTGCAAAAACTCTTAAAAAAAACTACTAGCACCAAGTAGGATCACAACCAATAACATCACAAAGGCACCGATACAAGGTACCATAAGTGGAAGTAGACCATGCCAAAAAGCTTGTTGTCTTTGTTGCTCACAACTCCAATACGACCAGAGGAGCTTCATATCTACAACAACCAAAGCAACGTTCACTATCCAGAGTTCACTAAGCTGCTCTAGCGAATACATCATATACCTAATAACATGTCCATGTGAACTCCAATATGTGGGTAGAACAACCCAACCCCTTAGGACACGATGGGGACAGCATAAAATGAATATTCAGAAGGGATTTATGGAACATGGTCTTTCACATTACAAATTTCACTATAACCAATCCATAGAAGGAACAATTGTCTGTCCAGTTGAACAAATCGCGAATGAAACCCTGAACAGACATGGAATTCTGAAGACCAGAGAAATGTACTGGATATTTCAACTAAATACCTTGCAACCAGAGGGCTTAAATATATGCCTAGAGCACAATCTGAGAAGCCCCAAAATAGAATCTTTTTACATTTTTGTCTAACCATTAGTCTCTTCAATTTGTGTCCCCACCCCTGCAGGGTGTTCCTTTGAGCCCTTCCCCCCCCCCCCTCCTTCATTACATTTCATTACACCTAAATCTGACCTAAAAACTCTCCCCCTACTATGCTGTAAAATACAGTGGATTTAAAACTCCCTCCACCAATTACTTCATACATTACCTATTTGATACTCTTACTACTTATTCTGTGTTCCTTTATCTAATAGTGCGCATTTAGGCAATTACCCTTCACACCTACATGTGAAACTTTTGTATCATTGTTGATTTTTATGCAATCTTTATGTAATTTTTATGTATTATCACCTGTTAAGTTCTGCATGGGAAAAAAATATTTTTGAGCTACCTTGTCCCAGACAGCCCTCTGTTAAATTGAGATATTAATCATTGTATCGCTGTCCGGCAGAGGGCGCTCTACACCACACCATCTCTCTCATAGAAAGTACCTACATTAAATTTATGTATTTATTCCTTCTTGTTTAAAACAGTCTACAAATATATTGATATTACATGAGAGCCACCCAAAAGTGTCTTCCCCCATTCAGCTCTAGATCACCGCTGTACCTAAATTCCTTATATATCCCCTCCACATCTAATAGTTTTACTCCTATTCCCATGTTTTCTCTCTATACTCCTTTAAAATGGCTGCCATTGAACCCCTGCTGCCTAAATACAGGTCTCCTTTAAAATGGCCGCTAATGCTACCGCCTAGAACTACAGAATCTTTGTGTAACAGGGCCACCGTCCTCTACCTAGCGTGCGAGACGTGAATCAGTGTTTCAATTTCCTAATATCCCTCCGGCGTCCCCACTCTGGACTTCCCCAAAAATGGCCGCCGCAAATACCTCCCTAATTTTTGAACACTAACTACAGGCCACTGTTCCCCTCACAGCGCGCAAGATATTCTCCACTCTGGACTTCTCAAATATGTCTGCCGCCTAACCTCCCCTTGAGTTGAACACTACAGGCCACTGTCCCCCTCACAGTGCGCAAGACGTAATGACATCATCGGACAGTCTCGCGCGTAAATTGGACCTGGAATCCATTTAAAACTGCCACTGGTGGCCGCCGCACGCTTTACTGGCACCCGGATACTTGGAACCACAACCCTTGAGGTAAGCTCACACTCAGGCACTGACTCTACATTCCCATACCTGCCCGAAAACCTTCCTGCAGCGGCCATACTATAGAGGCACCTAGTGTGCCCCTCCCGCTTTCCGGGCCACACAACACCTGAGCTGGTTTGCCCAGCCTCCCCTACTTAACTACCTCTCACAGGGATTTACGGTGACTCCACAGGGAGTCCGGTGACTCCACCAGTCCTATCCCTAGGTAAATACCAGGGAGTTCCTGACCACCTATACCCCCAGTTCTGTATGGATACATGCGGGACCCCCCGGATTGATCCATTCACTATGCTGCTCCTACCCCTGCTCATACCCTTACCCCCCCAACCTACTTTTATCTATAAATAACCTGGATACCATCCCCTGATATTTGGGGTACCACACAACAATAAATGCAATAACTGGGATACTACGTAACAGCAGGTAATCTCCCCACTTGTTGTTGTTTTGGTCCCCTCACATTTTCCCTTGTCCCACGAAGTTGATCTATGACATCATTTTAGTCCTATACCTAATTAGGTCTTCTTGTATTATATGGGGTCCCAGATCCTTTTACTTCCACACCGTCAGAAAGATTTTTAAAGTATTTTAAAAGTATATACTTAAAGAGAGACCCTATGTGTCTCTATGCAATATTTATCCTGTTGCCTGTATGTGTACATAGATTTTAACGTATACACCACTGCATAACCTGTATTTGTATGATATGCTTAGTCTTCTGCAATAGATTGTCGTGTGTGTGTATATATATATATATACATACACATACACACACACACACACACACACACACACACACACACACACACACACACACACACACACACACACACACACACACACATATATGTGTGTGTGTATGTGTGTATATATATATATATACTGTATGTATATATATATATACTGTATGTATATGTATATATATATATATATATATATATATTTTTTTTTTTTAAGTAACCTGTATATTTGTATGATATGCATAGAGAGTGTTGTAACATATTGTTATGCTTTTACCGATATCTGAGAGTGGCCATTTGTTCTTAAAGGCACTTTTACTGACCTGAGGAAGCGGCTATCGCCCGTGAAACGCGTTGTCTAGTGCACCAATAAAAAATGATTTCTTAATCCTGAACCTCTACTTGTGTTTATACCCTGCCAAACACCAACGAGGTAGGACGACTTTACCTTCCTATATTTGAAGCGATTCGAATGAAAATTGATATATTGGCCCAGTGCACACCGGGCGGATCCGCCGGCCGAATCCGCCTGAAAATCCAAGTGGCTAATGCATCTCTATGGGCTGGTGCACACCGGCGGTTTGAGGTTTTTACCAAGCCGCAAACGTGCCTCTTGCTGCACGTTTGCGGTTTGCTTAAAACCTCAAACCACCGGTGTGCACCAGCCCATAGAGATACACTAGCCACGCGGATGCGGCCGGTAAACACCCGCATCAAGATCCGCCTGGTGTGCACTGGGACTAAACTCGCTCATCCACACCCAAAACCGCTAGCGTTTTGTGGATCTGCTAGCGGTTTTGGTGTGCACTAGGCCATACTCCTATATAGTACTACTACTGCTAGGACATAATCTAGACTGGGCACCGCCTACCTGTGTTAAATATTGCATATTCACGCTCACCTTTGTGAGGAAGAGATTTGTCATCCTTCCATCTTTGGTACAAGGATTGATTCAAAATTTGAGATTTTGTTTTAGGAGATACATACAGATATGTGAGTTTCATATATTTAGAGACTGGATGCAATGGAAATATTTTTTTTTTTAACTGAAAGAAAAACACGACTCCGGCACTCCACAGGAACTCTTCTTTTATTAATGCCACAAAGCAACGGATACAGAAGGAAAGCCCCTACTGTCTACAGCTGTTTCGCGTGAGGTTCACGCCTCTTCAGGACACGTGGGGCCTGTCAACCTTACTTCCTACCCCACCTATAAGCAGGTAACCCCTCCCCCTCTCCCACCTCTCTCTCGCAGGGTCAGGGGGGGTCAATATAAGATCAGGAACATAGGTGGCTGTGTAGTATATACTAAATTCCTATAACGGACCTATTTAAAAAAGGCATCCCTCTCATTGAAACCCAGATTCCCCAAAGCCTCAGTATGATAAATCATCCATGCTTCCCTTTTCGAGAGCCTATCATCTCTTAACCCCCCTCTGCGGTCGCTCTGTACGACCTCCAGACCAGCGAAGGAGAGACAATCTGCATTACCCAAATGGGCCTCGTTTATATGTTCTATCAATCGGGTAGCACCTACCCCATTTTTGATAGATCTTTTATGTTAAAGAAATCTCTCCTTCAGTGGCTGGACCGTCCTACCAATATAATAGCGGCCACAGGGACACCACACACAGTAAACGACAAACCGAGTACGACAATTGATGAATTCTCTGATTTTCCAAGTAATCGGGCCAATCTGTACCACCTTACCCTTTTTAATAAAGCGGCAGGCACTACAGTGCCCACAACCATAATGCCCCTCCCACTTTCTTTTAGACAACCAGTTTCCAGACTCTTCCTCCCTCCTTTTTATGTCACTATGCACTAGCATTCTCCTAATTGTTTTACCCCTCCTAAAGCTAACTAGTGTTGGGCGAACAGTGTTCGCCACTGTTCGGGTTCTGCAGAACATCACCCTGTTCGGGTGATGTTCGAGTTCGGCCGAACACCTGGTGGTGTTCGGCCAAACTGTTCGGGGTTCGCCGAACTACTGAATGCATGGCCGAACAGGGCCCCTGTTCGGCCGAACAGGGCCCTGTTCGGCCGAACAGGGCCCTGTTCGGCCGAATACTGCCCCCCATGGGGTCGCAGGCATAAGGGGGGAGCATGCCCCGATCGCGGGGGGGTCGGAAATTCCCCCCACCCCCTCCGCTAGCGCTCCCCCCTCTGCCCGCTTCCCCATACAAAAAGTTTGAAACAAGTTCAATAGTACCTGGGCTGGTGGCACTGGCTGGCAGTGGAGTGAGGAGGAGGAGGAGTCCGAGTAGCAGAGTGACGTTGAGGCCGGGCAGCGGGCGGTTCAGCGCTAGTACCCTTGTGGTACTTCCGCCCTTTCTCTGACCTCACGTCCTCTGCATACGAGGGTACGCATCACGCGTACCCTCGTATGCGTCATCACGCAGAGGACGTGAGGTCAGAGAAAGGGCGGAAGTACCACAAGGGTACTAGCGCTGAACCAAAATGGGCATGTTCGGGGGTCCCATTGACTCCCATTGAGTTCGGCGTTCGGGCCGAACATGCCGAACATCTGGCCCATGTTCGGCCTGTTCGGCCCGAACCCGAACATCCAGGTGTTCGCCCAACACTAAAGCTAACCCTCGGGGGAGATTCGGTTATGTCCTTCAGGTGTTTATCCAACCTAAGGATTCGCCATTGATTACGGACCGCTTGTCTAATCTTTTCACAGAGTGGGGAATAATCAAATACAAAATTACATCGATTGCCTGTAGATCGCAACCGATTTTTCCTAATGAGTAACTGTTCTAAAATATTATTTTTTGTTTAACAGAATTTGGTGCACTGACAAATAAGAAAAGCAGTAAAGCAACTTTAAAACCATAACTGCAGTATCTTCTCAGTAGATTCATTTGACCTAATGCTTACTCTACTCAGAATTAAAGATAAATAAAGATATAAAGTTGATTTATGCGTTGATATTGCTGAGTTAAAGATTTGATTTCTCCATGCATCTTATTCAACGTTTCTCTTTTATAGTCACAAGGAGGAGGACATGGTAATGGATTGGAAGGATCTGGGCATGGTCATGGGCACAGTCACGGACACAGTAAAGATGGAGCTGTCAAAGAAGAGGAATTTTTGGTGGAGTATGACAGTGTTATGAAAGGCCTTGTTGCGCTTGGTGGAATCTACCTTTTGTTCATAGTTGAACACTGTCTACGGATGTTTAAACTCTATAAAGAACAAAGGGTAAGTGTTTCTCTAGTAGGTTTGAAAGAGCATTTCTATCCAAAGATTATGTATTAAATGATATAGGGCACTAATCTGCTGCCCTTAAGGACTATCTCCACTTCTGGCTTCTAGTGATGTCATTGCAAAAGCCTAGTCTTCCGTTTCACCACTGATTGTAGGGGAGACATGACTGTTGTAGCTTTGGACCTCTTACCCAGTAAATCTAACAGCTGGGGGTGCAGAAATGTAGGAGACCTATTTGGGGGTACTTATGGGGGTAGCAATCATGACACTTCAGTTCAGATCCCAAGCAGCTTTGGAGAGCCTTCAGCCCGTGACTATCCTCCGAGATGGGTCACATGACACTGAAGTTGAAGAACTTCGAAGGGACGTACAAAAGGGGCAATGACTATGTGGAGAGAAGTGTGAGGTATTCCTTAATATAAGCCTCTTCTGTCAAATCTGACAACATTAGCTGCATGCGTATTTCTGGTGTTATAAACACTGCTTCAGACAAGTAGATCAGCAGGGCTGTCAAGCAACTGGTATTGATTAAAAGGATTTAAATATGGCAGCCTCCATATTCTTTTCACTTCAATTGTCCTTTAAAGTTATTCGGCTATGTTGACTGTCCTGACTTTATATACGATACACAGAAGTAATTATATACAAATGAAGCAACTCATTGAGGATATACATACATCTACGTTACTCTTAATAGATATATTATAGCTTGAATGTTTTTCCCAAAACTTAAATTTTTGCTTTAAAACAAACCTGTACCAAAATATACTTAACCTTTTGAGGACAATGGGTTTAAACCACCCTAAAGACCAGGCTATTTTTTACAAAATGGGCCACTGCAGCTTTAAGGCCTCGCTGCAGGGCCGTACAACTCAGCACACAAGTGATTTCCTCCCTCTCCCCCTTTTCTCCCCACCAACAGAGCTCTCTTTTGGAGAGGTCTGATCGCTCCCCAGATGGTGTTCTTTTTTTTTTTTTTTTTTTTTAATATTTGTTTATTTTTGAAATATTTTTCTTATTAATTTTCTAATCCCCCCCCCCCCCATCCCTCCCCCCACCAGCCAATCAGCGTGATTGGCTGTCATAGGCCTCAGCCTATGACAGTTGATTACTTCAGTGTCTCCCAGGGGGAAAGCCATGTCACACAACTGTCCCCAGTACAGCGCTGCTGTAGATCGCAGCGCTGTACAATGTTAATAGACGGCGATGTCCCTGAAGTAGGTTGATGTACAGTATGTCCACACATAGGAAATACATCCATACACAAGCAGGCTGTATACAGCCTTCCTTTTGAATCTCAAGAGGTCATTTGTGTGTTTACCTTCTTGCCCCTGCAGCTATTATCCACTGAAGACTAGTGACGGGCTGATTGTTTCTTCCTGCAGACAGCTCTGCTGGTGTCTGTAATTCCTCAGTATGTGACAGCCCAGCTCCTTTCACAGCCTAACAGAGGAAGATTTATCCAGCTTCTCTCACTGACAAGAAAGCAGAGAGGCTGCCTAATTTAAATAACACACACAGGAGTGTGCATAGAGGGGCCTGGAGGGGGCGTGCATAGCAGATCAACAACACTGAAGAATTGGCAGCCTTCCAGACACAGGGCGACAAATCCGACAGGGGAACGATAAGTTGATTTATTACAGAGACGGTGATAGTAGCAAGTGCTGCAGTAAGCCAGAGCACATTAGAATAGGTTTCGGAACTTGTAGGATAGTAGAAAAAAGGATGACATTTTTGTTACAGAGTCTCTTTAACCTATTTTGGTTCCTGGACGTATAAACTACGTCCAGGAACCATGCGCTCTCCCGCGCGTGCACGCACACTCCCGGCCGCGGATTCGGTAGCCAGGGAATCAATGTATCGGGCTATGGTGCCCGATCACTGATTCCTCTCCCCCGCTGAAAAAGCGACCGCTTCTCTCGGAAGCTGCGTCTTTTCTGGCCGTTCCCTCCCCGATGCGCCACTCTAAGCGTGTGTTACGCTTAGAGTGACGTCATGTAAACAAACTCATGTAATACTAAAAAGTAATACTACAACTGAAAATAAAAATAAATTAAAATGAACACACATTTACATTATAAATCTATTGTTTACCCCCCACCCTCCCAAAACTACCCAAATAAAATGTTTACTATAAAAAAAAAACATTACAATAAAAAAAAAAAACATGTAAATATTTACCTAAGGGTCTAAACTTTTTAAATATCAATGTAAAGATGAAATATTTCTATATTTTTTTTATTTTAAACTTGTTAAAGAGACTCCGTAACAAAAATTGCATCCTGTTTTTTATCATCCTACAAGTTCCAAAAGCTATTCTAATGTGTTCTAGCTTACTGCAGCACTTTCTACTATCACAGTCTCTGTAATAAATCAATGTATCTTTCCCCTGTCAGACTTGTCAGCCTGTGTCTGGAAGGCTGCCAAGTTCTTCAGTGTTGTGGTTCTGCTTTGAACTCCCCCTTCCAGGCCCCTCTATGCACACTGCCTGTGTATTATTTAGATTAGGGCAGCTTCTCTCTTATCTTTTACAAGCTGGATAAATCGTCCTCTGAGCTGGCTGGGCTTACACATACTGAGAAAGAGCAGCCTGAAACTTCAGTGCATGAGAGATGCAGGGGGAAAGAAACACACAAATGATCTCTTGAGATTCAAAAGGAAGGGTGTATACAGCCTGCTTGTGTATGGATGTATTTTCTATGTGTGGACATACTGTACATCAACCTACTTCCTGTTTTGGTGGCCATTTTGTTTGTTTATAAACAAACTTTTTAAAACTGTTTTTAACCACTTTTATTGCGGCGAGGAGCGGCGAAATTATGACAGAGGGTAATAGGAGATGTCCCCTAACGCACTGGTATGTTTACTTTTGAGCGTTTTTAACAATACAGATTCTCTTTAATAGTGATAGATGCAAAATGGAAAAAATGCACCTTTATTTCCAAATAAAATATTGTCGCCATACATTGTGATAGGGACATAATTTTAACGGTGTAATAACCGGGACATATGGGCAAATACAATACGTGAGTTTTAATTATGGAGGCATGTATTATTTTAAAACTATAATGGCTGAAAACTGAGAAATAATGACTTTTTACATTTTTTTCTTATTCTTCCTGTTAAAATGCGTTTACAGTAAAGTGGCTCTTAGCAAAATGTACTCCCCAAAGAAAGCCTAATTGGTGGCGGAAAAAACAAGATATAGATTAGTTCATTGGGATAAGTAGTGATAAAGTTATAGACTAATGAATGGGTGGTGAACATTTCTCACGTGAAAACCACGGAACCTGAATGGGTAACCCCCCTGGCGTTCTATTAAAATCGCCAGGGAGGCTGCGGGAGGTTTTTTTTTTAATAAAAAAAAAAACTATTTCATGCAGCCAACTGAAAGTTGGCTGCATGAAAGCCCACTAGAGGGCGCTCCGGAGGCGATCTTCTGATCGCCTCCGGCGGCCAGAAGTAACACGGAAGGCCGCAATGAGCGGCCTTCCGTGTTTCGCTTACCTCGTCGCCATGGCGACGAGCGGAGTGACGTCATGGACGTCAGCCGACGTCCTGACGTCAGCCGCCTCCGATCCAGCCCTTAGCGCTGGCCGGAACTTTTTGTTCCGGCTACGCTGGGCTCAGGCGGCTGGGGGGACCCTCTTTCGCCGCTGCATGCGGCGGATCGCCGCGCTGCATGCGGCGGATCGCCGCGCTGCAGCGGCGATCAGGCAGCACACGCGGCTGGCAAAGTGCTGGCTGCGTGTGCTGCTTTTTATTTGAGCCAAATTGGCCCAGCAGGGCCTGAGCGGCAGGCTCCGGCGGTACTGGACGAGCTGAGCTCGTCCAGACCGCCCAGCAGGTTAAGATTTGCAGCAGATTTGACCATCAGATAGATTTCTGTCAGATGCCTATCAGGTCGAATCTGACAGGAATGTATCTGATGTGTGCCACAAAGTAGGAATCGAAGTTCAATAGATTTCAGAATGAAATCTGTTGAAATTCGATCAAAATGCAGTGTTGCACCATTCGATCCAATGCAACCCTATGGGCCATCGATCGGCTACCAGCAGCCGATCGACCCACATTTTCTGCCCGGACCGATTGAGCAAATCGTTTGAAATCGGCCCGAAATTGATCGATCTGCTGATCGATCATGCTTTTTGCTGCATCAATTTCTAGCCGATTCGATCAAAACGGTCGAATCGGCCGTCGATAGATGGCTAAAATCGACCAGTGTATGGCTAGCTTAACTGATAAGTATCAAAGCATAGGGAAACTCAGTCTTTTAACCTTTTCAGTAACTTTTTATCAAGTTTTTTTTTTTATGCTGTGGCTAATCTTGGAGCAGAAGTGAAATTTTGATTGTAGTTCCACTTTAAAACCTCTTTCGTCTTTAGCTACCTATTACCAATATTAGGTCTTGCAATTGCACAACACTTGCCTCCTGCGATTACAGCTCCTACCTCCTGCAGTGCAAAGATTCTGAAAAATAGTCTGACATCTTTTGCTTTGCCTGCTATACTGTAGATGCCACATTATTAACCACTTGCCGACCGCCCACTACCTACGGGCGTCGGCAAAATGGCACGCCCAGGACCGCCTAATGCCCATAGGAGTCGGGTCCTGGATGAGGGTATTGCGGGTGATCGCACGCGCAATCGTCGGCATTAGGCTCCGCCCACCCGCGACGTCAACCTGCCGGCTAATTAGCAGCGCCGGCGGGATGTTAACCCCCCGATCTGCCGCATAGAAAGCGTATAATACCCTGGTGGTCCCAGTGATCGAAGGACCACCAGGGCAGGAGGCGGCCCCCCTGGTAAGCACACATTGATCTGCCCCCTGATCGACCACAGAATCCCTCAGACCCCCCCTGATCATCCCCCCAGACCACTGTTTGCACCCAATCACCCCCCTAATCACCCATCAATCACTCCCTGTCACTATCTGTCAATGCTATTTTTCAGATTAGGTCCTAAACTGCCCCATGGGGGCTCCTGATCATCCCCCCACACCCTCAGATCCTCCCAAGACCCCCCCCGTGTACTGTATACATCTAACCTCCTTTGTAATCACCCACTGATCACCACCTGTCACTGCCACCCATCAGCCCAGACCCTAACCTGCCCCTTGCTGGCACCTGATCACCCGCCCACACCCACAGACCTGCCCTCAGATCACCTCCCAAGTGCATTGTTTACATCTGTTCTCCCCTCTAATCACACCCTGATCCCCTATCAATCACCCCGTCACCACCTGTCACTGCTACCCATCAAATCAGAACCTAATCTGCCCCTTGCGGGCACCCAATCACCCACCCACACCCTCAGACCCCGCCTGAACATCTCCCCAGTGCATTATTTACATCTGTTCTCCCCTCTAATCACCCATCAATCACCCCCTGTCACTGCTACCCATCAGATCAGACCCTCATCTGCCCCTTGCGGGCACCCAATCACCTGCCCACACCCTCAGACCCCCCCTGATCACCTCGCCAGTGCATTGCTTGCATCTATTCTCCCCTCTATCACACCCTGATCACCTATCAATCACCCAGTCACCACCTGTCACTGCTACCCATCAGATCAGACCCTAATCTGCCCCCTACTGGCACCCAAACACCCTCAGATCCTCCCAAGACCCCCCCCCCCCCTGTGTACTGTATACATCTAACCTCCCTTGTAATCACCCACTGATCACCCCCTGTCACTGCCACCCATCAGCTCAGACCCTAACCTTCCCCTTGCTGGCACCTGATCACCCGCCCACACCCGCAGACCTGCCCTCAGATCACCTCCCAAGTGCATTGTTTACATCTGTTCTCCCCTCTAATCACACCCTGATCACCTATTAATCACCCTGTCACTGCTACCCATCAGATCAGACCCTAATCTGCCCCCCACGGGCACCCAAACACCCGCCCACACCCTCAGACCCCGCCTGAACACCTCCCCAGTGCATTATTTACATCTGTTCTCCCCTCTAATCACCCATCAATCACTGCTACCCATCATACCATCAGATCAGACCCTAATCTGCCCCCTACGGGCACCCAAACACCCACCCACACCCTCAGACCCCGCCTGAACATCTCCCCAGTGCATTATTTACATCTGTTCTCCCCTCTAATCACCCACTGATCACCCATCAATCACCCCCTGTCACTGCTACCCATCATACCCATCAGATCAGACCCTCATCTTTTCCAATTACCCGCCCACACCCTCAGATCACCCTCAGACACCCCCCCTCCCCGATCACCTTGCCAGTGCATTGCTTGCATCTATTCTCCCCTCTAATCACACCCTGATCACCTATCAATTCCCCCGTCACCACCTGTCACTGCTACCCATTAGATCAACCCTAATCTGTCCCTTGCGGACACCCAAACACCCGCCCACACCCTCAGATTGCCCTCATACCCCCCCTTATCACCTCCCCAGTGCATTATTTACATCTGTTCTCCCCTCTAATCACCCACTGATAACCCATCAATCACCCCCTGTCACCGCCTGCCACCGCTACCCATTATACCCATCAGATCAGACCCTCATCTGCCCCTTGCGGGGCACCCAATCACCCACCCACACCCTCAGATCGCCCTCAGACCCCCCCCCCCCCCCAATCACCTCCCCAGTGCATTGCTTGCATCTATTCCCCGCTAATCACACCCTGAGACACCCATCAGTCACCCCCTAGCACACCTACCCATCAGATCAGGCCCTAATTTGCCCCGTGTGGGCTCCTGTTCACGCGGCCAAACCCTCAGATCCCCCTCAGACCCCCTTCCGATCACCTCCCTAGTGCATTGATTGTATCTATTCTCCCCTCTAATCACCCCCTGAGACACCCATCAATCACCACCTGTCACCCGCTAGCACTCCTATCCATCAATCCAGGCCCTAATCTGCCCCCTGTGGGCTTCTGATCACCTGGCCAAACCCTCACCCGCCCCACCGCAGTGACAGATTTTTTTTTTTCTGATTACTGCTGGTCTCTATGACTTAATTGTCGCTGAGACCAACCGTTATGCCACAAAATACTCAACCGACCAATCCAAGAAGCTACCATGCCCAGCCTTTTTGGTGGAAACGACTCCAAGTTTCCGAACGTAAAATTTTTTGGGGCCTTCTCCTTAACATGGGTCTAGTCAAAAAGAATGTATTGCGGTCTTATTGGTCTACGCACCCAATACATCACATGCCCATGTTCTCTGCTGCCATGTCCAGGTCACGATTTGAGAACATCCTGCGCTTCATGCACTTTAGTGCCAATACAACCTGTCATCCACCCTGCTTATGACCGGTTCCACAAAATTCGGCCCCTCATAGATCACCTGTCATCAAAATTTGCAGATGCTTATACCCCTGAACAGTCATTTTGAGGCATATAGTTTCCAGACTACTCTTCACGGTTTTGGGCCCCTAAAATGCCAGGGCAGTATAGGAACCCCACAAGTGACCCCATTTTAGAAAGAAGACACCTCACGGTATTCCGTTAGGTGTATGATGAGTTCTTAGAAGATTTTATTTTTTGTTACAAGTTGAAATGACACTTTGTGGAAAAAAAAACAATAAAAATCAATTTCTGCTAACTTGTGACAAAAATAAAATCTTCTATGAACTCACCATACTCCTAACGGAATACATTGGGGTGTCTTCTTTCTAAAATGGGGTCACTTGTGGGGTTCCAAAACTGCCCTGGCATTTTAGGGGCCCTAAACCGTGAGGAGTAGTCTAGAAGCCAAATGTCTCAAAATGACCTGTGAAATCCTAAAGGTACTCATAGGACTTTGGGCACCTTAGCGCACCTAGGCTGCAAAAAAGTGTCACACATGTGGTATCGCCGTACTCAGGAGAAGTAGTATAATGTGTTTTGGGGTGTATTTTTACACATACCCATGCTGGGTGGGAGAAATACCTCTGTAAATGGACAATTGTGTGTAAATAAATCAAAACATTGTCATTTACAGGGATATTTCTCCCACCCAGCATGGGTATGTGTAAAAATACACCACAAAACACATTATACTACTTCTCCTGAGTACAGCGATACCACATGTGTGACACTTTTTTGCAGCCTAGGTGCGCTAAGGGGCCCAACGTCTTATGAGTACATTTAGGATTTCACAGGTAATTTTGAGGCATTTGGTTTCTAGACTACGCCTCACGTTTTAGGGCCCCTAAAATGCCAGGGCAGTATAGGAACCCCACAAGTGACCCCATTTTAGAAAGACGAAACCCCAAGGTATTCCGTTAGGTGTATGATGAGTTCATAGAATATTTTATTTTTTGTCACAAGTTAGTGGAAAATGACACTTTGTGGAAAAAAAACAATAAAAATCAATTTCCGCTAACTTGTGACAAAAATAAAATCTTCTATGAACTCACCATACTCCTAACGGAATACATTGGGGTGTCTTCTTTCTAAAATGGGGTCACTTGTGGGGTTCCTAAACTGCCCTGGCATTTTAGGGGCCCTAAACAGTGAGGAGTAGTCTAGAAACCAAATGCCTCAAAATGACCTGTGAAATCCTAAAGGTAATCATAGGATTTTGGGCCCCTTAGCGCACCTAGGCTGCAAAAAAGTGTCACACATGTAATATCGCCGTACTCAAGAGAAGTAGTATAATGTGTTTTGAGGTGTATTTTTACACATACCCATGCTGGGTGGGAGAAATATCTCTGTAAATGGACAATTGTGTGTAAAAAACACAAATCTTACAAAGTGTTTCATAGTTGGAATTTCTTATCAGTGAAAGTGACCCTGTAGTCACTTCCTGTCTGAGTCAGGACTGAGCCAGCCACTTACATACCTAATATTTAACTCTTTCAGGCAGAGAAAGGGAAAAAAGGAACACATCATAGTTATTTGTGTGCTAGGCAGTGTACATACCCATGTCTATCTCATCATGTCACATGTCACTTCGGGTATCCTTTAAGCAGCTTGATGGTGTAGTGGTTAGCACTCTCGCCTTGCAGTGCTGGGTCCATGGTTCGTATGCCAGCCAGGGAACTCTATGCACAGAGTTTGTATATTCTCCCTGTGTCTGCGTGGTATTTCTCAGATAAGTGAATGGTCTTCTGCTTAAAAAATGACATACATACACATATGACTATGGTAGGAATTTGATTGTGAGTCCCTCTGAGGAACAGTTGAGTGACAAGTCAATAAACTCTGTACAGAGCTGCAGAAGATGTTGGCTCTATATAAATACTTAATAAAATAATTATTATGAACTGATGACATGCCCATTAGCTGAGTCTGGAGAGGAAAGGAAGCGAGCTACACTAGTAGCAAGCACATAGTGGTAACGGAAAAAGGCATTCTGTGTGTCACTTTTCTTCTATACACATATGAACCAATTTTGTGTTTAGTTGGGCTTTAAGCGAAATGAAACCCAGCATTTCTTCTTTGAATGCTGTTCTACTAAAAAAAAAAGTACAAAGGGTTACACACAGGACTTATGCTGGGTACACACTATGAGATTTTTCTGGCCGATTCACTGTCAGATCGGTTATTTCCAACATGTCCAATTTGCTTTCAGATTGATATCTAAGCATTTTGCAATCGATTTTCCTATTAAAGTGAGCGGAAATCAATCGAAAAAAGGCTGGAAGATTGATCGGAAAGCAAATCGGACATGTTGGAAATAATCGATATGACAGTGAATCGGCCAGAAAAATCTCATAGTGTGTACCCAGCATTAGAAGTTCCCTGCCTGCAAAGTTGGACGCATCCAAACTTTGATAATGTTATCTTGTATTTAATTGTATCAAGTGAGGAATGTAAATAAACACTTCTCTGACACTGCAGGCTCTGATGAACAAAGTTAGACAATCAGAAAGCATTTCATCTTAAGTTAGAAGATGAATAAAGCAGTTATAAATAAAATGCAAAGTCAGCTCTCAGGGCAAAAAAAAATGTACTTTGGGAACGTATAATTTCTAAATGAATAATAATACTTATGCACAAAAGCAAATATGATAACCGTATGGCATGTAAAAAGTAGGAAAACATGTTTTTATTGAATATTATGTCATGGTTTTATACCGCTTTAAAACATGTTTGTTCACTGTAAAGTCACAAAACTTATTCAGTTTCATTCTTCCTATTTAGGGAAGAAGAATGAAATGGAAACCTAAAGTCGACGAATCCACAGTTGGTAGAAAATTGTCTGATCATAAATTAAATCGGCGATCAGATGCTGAATGGTTACAGCTCAAGCCCTTATCAGGTATTGGTGTATTTTTTTAAATAAAATTGTATATTTGTTGTCAGGTACTTGCATAAAGGCAAATGCGCTGTCTTGGCCGCACACCTCCTCGATCGCACTCCTGTAGCCGAGAAGCGTATGCATGTTACGGCCAAAACCAGAAATCGGCCAATTCTAGAATTGGCCGGCCGCTTCTAGAACTGGACGATTTGACGTCGGCCAAAGTCCAAAATGCTGGAAATTTCTGACATTGGCCGGCCAGTTCTAGAAACGGCCAAAGTCAGTCGGCCAAAGTCCAAAACACAGAAATCTCAGAACATCCTGGGCCCTGTCTAGCACCATGAATGGCACTCTGAACTTCCTCTCTGCTCTGAAATACACACAACAGCATAATAATCTTTTTAAAGAAAAGCATTTCTTAGTTACAGCTGATGCAAATCCTGCAATAAATCTGCAGTGTGTCTACATCCTGCTTTCTTGGGAGCAGACATATTGTTAACATCCTGTGCTTTTAAATTAGCTGCTCTGCTGTGGCAGTCAGGTCACAGGGGGAGAGATCAAATTACAGTGGTGATTAGTCACAGATGAGGGGGGAATGCATGGCTGGGGGTGCTTTGCTGGGGGCTTTGCATTGCTGGGGGTGCTTTGCTGGGCGCTTTGCATGGTGTGGGGTCTTTGCTGGGGGGCTGTGCATGGCTATGGGTGCTTTGGTGTGCACTTTGCATGGTCTGGGGGGAGGGGCTTTGCATGGCTGGGGGGTCTTAGCTGTGATCTTTGCATGGTGGTGGCTTGGGGGGGCGGCTTTGCATGGCTGGGGGGGGTCTTTGCAGGGTGCTATGCATGGCTGGGGGGGCTTTGCTGGGTGCTTTGCTGTGCACTTTGCATGGTGGGGGGGGGGGGCTTTGCATGACTGGGGGGTCTTTTCTGGGTGTTTTGCATGGTGGGGGGGGGCGGCTTTGCATGGCTCGGGGTGGGCTTTGCTGGGCTGAGAGGGAGGTTTCCAGCACTAGTACTCAGACCTCCGATCAGGGCGACCAGAGAGGTGGAGAGAGGCAGAGTGCGCGCGCGCTACCCGTCCGGACCCATACACTTCAATGCGAAAGTGTTCAATGATGTCACTTCTGCATTGAAGTGTATGCATCCTGCGGGATGCGTGAGCTGCTCTGCCTCTCTCTGCTTCCCCGCTCCGATCGCCCTGATCTGAGGTCTAGAACGGCAGCGGGGGAGGAGCAGGGCTTCCTGGCTGGCGGTTGGGAGGGGAGAGGAGAGCAGCTGGCGGGGGAGCGGTGCAGGAAACTTCTGGACTTGGCCGGCCAAGGTAAGTCGCAACGCGTTCTGGCCGGCCAAAGTCCAAAATTCACAGGCATTTTGTATATTGGCCGGATCAGCCGGCCACTTCGCATTGTGACCGGCCAGAACCCGAAGTGGCCAGACTTCGGGTTCTGGCCGTAACATGCACACTTATAAGAGTTTACGAACTGCACATGAGCAGAACCTCCCGGCCATAGGAGCTCGATTGTGGAGGCCCAGTTGAGTCGCATACATTTAATTTAGGTGACAACGAAAAACAACATAGACGACCTGAAAAACACTAAGGGACTTTATAGGCTACGGGGGCTGAAGAAGCCCCAGGTAAGTAAAAGTTTTCCTTTTGTTTCAGGTTTACTTAAAGCTGAAACGCCACTATATCGCAGAAGCAATCCCTTCAGTCCAGCTGATAATGGTGTGTTTGCTGCCACTGAATAAGTCCAGGTTTGGAAAATGAGTAGCAAGTTTCTAGACTGTCCTTACTTCACAAAGCAAGTACTGATTCATTGGAGTTTTTGAAAGTTCATAGCGGTCTTCAAATTCTTATGGAAAGATACTTTTTAATAAACATTTCAGAAAGTCACATCATTTAAAATAGAAATGTCAAACGTTTTTCAGGCAAAATGTATGAGCCTGAGGTTCTGGTGCATGAGGTGCACAACATTTCACTTAGAGTACCCAGATAGGTCATGGTGACCCAGAACCACAGGGTGAATATAAGGTGCTAAAAGAGACTGAAAAGCCATCTTACTAAAAAGCAATGCTAAATTTATTTTTGCTGCCTTAAAATGAGGTATTTGCAATAATTCAGCTTTTAGCGAGAACGTGTGGTTTCCCCATGCCGCATTACCCTGAATATGCAAATCATCTCTTTAAGCCCCTGAAACCCAAGTACACATCCAGGACTGCTGGTGTATATTAAGGCTTTAGCTTATACATTTTACAGAGCCACAAACATTTCTCTCTTGATTTATCTCATTGAACAATTTTTCAGTTTTTTCATAGAAAACATTTTAAACATCCAGCAAGTAGAAATGGCTAAAAATAAATAAGGTGAGAAAAATAATATTGAAGTTAACCAGGAACAACTTGCGATTTGATAATTTTGCTCATGCTTGGACAGAGCTGAAAAGAGAAAGGGGGAAACACATAAGAGGACACTATCCCTGAGATAACTTTTTCTTTAAATAGATTTCCGTACGATTTAATTGCAGTGTCAGAAACCATGGCTAATGTATCATATGATAGATGTGTTGATATGGGGCTGTTTATACACGCAGTTATAATCTCGGTGGGATGGGATAAAAGATGGTTCAGTGGGTTTTCTTAAAGGGATCTGAAAATGAATGTTGGGATTCGTGTATATAATAGTTTGTTGCTTTTATTTTAGGAACAGATGATCAGACTGTATCTGAAGGCCAAAGACTAAATGAAACAGAAATGACTTATGTGGGTAGTCTTCAGTCGCCTATGAAGGTTTTCGTTCCAGTTGATGAAGTGACACCACACAGTAACCGAGATGGACTATATGATGATGATCATAGTGTGGATGATGGACAATTTGAAAATAATCACCAAAAGGAGGGGATGCCAAAGAAACACAATCATAATAAGCACTCCCACCATTCACATGGTCATTGTCACTCAGGAAAGGATATGAAAAACACTGGAATTTCTAGTATAGCTTGGATGGTTATCATGGGGGATGGAATGCACAACTTCAGTGATGGTTTAGCTATAGGTAAGCACAGGCTTTGCTTTATTATACCCAGCTCTCGGTAGGAGTTGTAAAGGAAAATTATGACATGATAGTTGAAGTGGCTGATGCTGACTTGCTTACAAAAAATGCTGCTTGCCTGGCTGTTGTGCTAGTCTTTTGCTTTTAATGCTTAAATTACCATGTCAGAAGTTTTGACTTCACTCGGGCACATGCTTGTTGAAGGCGTTGCTGAAGTACAGAGATTAGAATGACAGGCAGGTACTGGTAAGCAATATCTTTAAAAGGTAATCAAAAATCGAATCACAAGATAAGTTATCTACAGGATATCAACCCGTTCTAAAATATGCTCGTCTCACCTTAAATTCCATAACTGAAAATAATACTGTAAGGGAACTCTGAGCTTACCAAGATAACAAATCTTTATTGGACATATTAGACAAAATGGTATAGAAAGCAGCATAAGCACTCCCACCATTAAAATAAAAGTTATGCGGTCCAGTCAACTGCCATAAAAGGACATTTTCCACAAGCAATCGAACAAAGGAAAACATAAATGCAAGTGATTGTGATTCTTTATCAGTTTTGCAATGCAATTTTGCATTTATCTTTTAACATAAAAGCACAATCACAGGTAAAATCTCTCCAAAAAGAATTGCAATTTATAGAAAAATACTTTTCACTACTACTATGTTAAAGTAGTAACCCTCCCTAGTGACTTAAAAATCGCTAGCATTTTGCAATTTGAAGCAAATCACTCTCAGTGGAAATGGGCCCAAAGAATTAAGACTGTTACTTTAAGGCGTGCTCTCCAATTAAACCAAATGCCGGTATTATCTTAAGGCCTAATTCACAGGATTATACACCAAAGCACGACATTCAGGGGTTGGACAAAATAATGGAAACACCTTGAAAATCAACAAAATATATTTTAATATGGGGTAGGTCCACCTTTTGCGGCAATTACAGCCTCAATTGTCCGAGGTATTGATTTATACAAATTGTGTATTGTTTCCAAAGGAATTTTAGCCTATTCTTCAGCTAAAACACCCTCCAGTTCTTTTAGAGACGATGGCGGCGGAAATCGACTTCTTACTTGAATCTCTAAAAATGACCATAAATGCTCAATAATGTTGAGGTCTAGGGATTGTGGTGGCCAGATGAGATGCTCAACTTCACTAGAATGTTCCTCGTGCCATTCTTTAACAATTCTAGCAGTATGGATTGGGGCAGTATCATCTTGAAAGATGGCATTCCCCTCCGGAAACAGTTCTTGAACCATAGGATGAACTTGGTCGCCCAAAATTCCTAAGTAGTTTCCGTTGTTAATTCTTCTATGAAGGGAAATCATTGGCCTGGCGGATTTCCAAGAAATATTACCCCAGATCTTCACAGAACCCCCGCCATGTTTTACGGTTGGGAGAAGGCAGTCTGGATGAAATGCTTCTTTCGGCTGTCTCCAAACGTACACTCGGCTGGAGATCGGAAATAAGGTAAACGATGATTCGCCAGAGAAAATCACATTTTTCCGCTGCTTGAGGGACCAATTTTGGTGGTTTCTACACCACTCTAAACGCTTTGAAACATTTGTCTTTGAGAGCAGAGGTTTCCCAATTGCAGTTCTTCCGTGGAATCCAGATTTGTACAGCTCCCGACGAACAGTTTTTGTGGAAACTGGGTTCTGTAGGTGTTCATTCAGCTCTACAGTGATTTTAAAAGCCGTGGTCTTCCGACCTTTTCTAACAATTCGATTCCGACGGTCTCTCTCACACAACTTCGACTTTCGGCTACAACTGTGCTTTGCTGAGGATGTTTTTCCTTCTCTTTCAAAGGCAGTCATTACTTTTGAGACAGTACCTCTTGAAATGCCACGCATTCCGGCAGTTTCTGTTCCAGAAGCGCCTGCCATACGAGCACCAACAATTTGGCCTCTTTGAAAGTCTGAGAGATTTGCCATTTTTATAAACTATAACTAACTTTGTTTTATATATCTGTAAAAAAACAATTATTTTAATTAAACATATCAAATAACCAAAAATAATAAACAAAACAAATTTAACATAAGTTTTGATTGCTTAAAACATGTTCAAAGATGATGCCAAAATGTTAGGTGTTTCCATTATTTTGTCCAACCCTTGTTCACTGAAGCGGTCCACCTTCAACCTTCTGTCACCCTGTGTGACTAGATGGCACGCCTCTCAGCACAATGCTGCAATGCACTCATTACTGACTCACACGGGGCACTGTCCTTGGCAGCACGGTGGCATAGTGGATAGCACTCTTGCCTTGCAACGCTGGGTCCCCGGTTTGACTCCCAGCCAGGTCACCATCTGCAAGGAGTTTGTATGTTCTCCCTGTGTCTGTGTGGGTTTTCTCCGGGCACTCCGGTTTCCTCCCACATCCCCAAAACATACAGATGAGTTAATTGGCTTCCCCCTAAATTGTCCCTAGACTATGATACATACACTACATGATACATACATAGACATATGACTATGGTGGTAGGGACTAGATTGTGAGCCCCTCTGAGGAACAGTTAGTGACAAGACAATAAACTCTGTACAGCGCTGCGTAATACGTCAGCGCTATATAAATACTTAAATAAATTAATTAATTTAAAAAAAAATGTGTGGAGTGTCAAACCTCTAACCAGCCCAGCCAGCTTACAATGTACAATGAAGGCAAATATGGCAAGTCACGAGCTACGGCCCTGTGTAGTGAGACTGCATTCCTGGCTGCATGTCCCAGAGGTAAGGATCCTTGGATGTAACCCGGGCTTTCAGTGGAAGTCTGCAATCCTCCGTATGGGCCGGGATCTGCAACTTCAGCCAGGTGTAGCTGCAGCCTTGGCAGAAAGCTGTAGTTTTATCCAGGGTTTGTGATGAAACAATGTAATATGGCTGGCAACCGAGGAAGAGCATGGTACGTTTCATCCATTTGGACTTCATCAGACATGATGAAGTCCGAGTGGTTGAAATGCCTCACGTGACTGGATGCTTACACTGGGTCCATGTGACCTTGTCCCCCGTGCCTCTGCTCTCTCCCTCGACCGCAAGCCATGCGATACTGTTTCATCACAAACTGCGGATAAAACTACAGAGGCTACAGCTACACCTGGCACAAGTTGCAGATCCCAGCCCATATGGTGGATTGCGGACTTCTGCTGGAAGTCTGGTTACATCCAAGGATCCTTCCTGCTGGGACATGCAGCCAGGAACGTCGTCTCACTCCACAGGGCGGTAGAGAGTTGCTATATTGTGCATCATTGTATATCGCAAGCTCGCTAAGCTGGTTACAGGTTTGACACTCCACATGTATGTGTCAGTAATTAGTGCATTGCGCTGAGAGGTGTTTCGGCTAGACACACAGGGTGGCAGAAGGTTAAAACTGGACTCCTTCAGTGAATGTCGTGCCTTGGTGGAAAATCGGTACTGTTATTCTCAATCAACAATTGGCTCACAAGTGATCAGGAAGTCAGGAGTCAATGAAAAAGGCTCCTGGCCGATGTACGGCAGGGACATGCTATTGCGTCCTATGCTCAGGAGCCACCAGCGTTAAAACTGCGCCGAATCGGACTTAGTCAGCCACAAGTGTGGTGTAGTTTTAATGATCGGCGGTTCCGAGCCAATTAAATAAAAACACATTTTTGTTTAAAAATTGTAATAATCTTCTAAGACTCAGCTTTTGTTGAAACGCTTCAAGACTGATCATGCTGCTGCTTGCAGGACCTTTCAGAAGTACACACTGGAATATGTGTACCACATGATAAAAATAATTGTAGAATACTTTGTTTTTATATATTAAGGGAACGTCTACATTTCCTATTACTTGCAGGTGCTGCTTTCAGTGCTGGTCTGACGGGTGGAATAAGTACCTCGGTAGCAGTATTTTGCCATGAGCTTCCCCATGAATTGGGTAAGATCACATCACCCTGTGTACAGTAGTGTAATTCTTCTTTAAAAGGAAATGTCAGTGTTCTGTAGATGAAAATCACAATTTAAGGATTTTATTAACTCCATTGCACATAACCTTATGTCATGCACATATTGGGATGAGCCACACAAGTAAACTTGCTTATAAATAAATAAAGAAAAAACACGCTAAGATGGAGAGCTGACTTCACTATAATAACATGCTTCAAGCCAGATTGTCCATTAAGCATAGTAGGTGTGTTTTTGCAGGCGCCATTATGAAGGTTCTAAAGTTTTGCAGGGTCTCTCCCCCTCACCTCCAAACAATTGCTAAATTTAGCACATGCCACTATCACCACAAGGATTGCTGATGGCCCTATAATTATCTATGCTATCCACCCCAAGCCCCCCCCCCCCCCCCCCCCCCCTCTGTTCTTTGAGATCCAGCAGATTACACCAAGGTAGAACATTTGAAAGGGTTCACTAACTTACAAACACCACTATATTTTGCTGTGGGGCCCCGTGATTTTTTACTATGCCTCTATGTGGGATAACTGATCTGCTGTTAGCCATAAAAATAAACTAAGCCGCTGCCTGAGGTAGCAAAAAGTCTACAACCATCCCTGGTGCTGTCCTGCACTGTGGGAGCAAAACAAATATGTCTGACTTGTCAACATCATAAGAATAAGCTTGTTGTTTTGGGGGTCATTTTATAGACAGGTAGGTTTGTTTTTTGTTTTGTTTTTCTTGCTTTTTTTACTGTTTGTTTATTTTTTTCAATTGTCCACAGTACATTTTATTTCCCCTTTGAGGCTTGATTCACACTAAGGCCCAGTGCACACCAAAACCGCTAGCAGATCGTCAAAACGCTAGCGGTTTTGGGAGCAGAGAGCAGATATTTGGCCGGGTGCACACCAAGCAGATTTTGTATGCGATCCACCAGCCGCATCAGCCAGTGAAAACGCTTGGCTATTGTATTTCAATGTGTGGTGCACACCGGCGGTTTGAGTTTTTTTAGCAAACCGCAAACGCGCAGCAGGAGGTGCGTTTGCGGCTTGGCAAAAACCTCAAACCGCTGGTGTGCACCATCCCATTGCAATACATTAGCCAGGCGTTTTTCCAGGCGGATGCGGCCGGCGTATCGCTCCAAAAACCGCTCGGTGTGCACTGGGCCATAAAGAGTTGTCCAGTCCTGTCAGTTTTTGATAGTTGGCATCAGTTTTGAATGGGGTTCTGTGGATGTGTTCACACATAAATCTGTACATTTTCGGTCCAGTCCTGTCAGTTTTGTATGAGTGTGTTCACACATAAAAGGTGTACATTTCTGGTCCAATCAGGTAAAACTGATAGAAAACTGATGCAAAACTGACAGGACAACACTGGAGTGGACCAGAAATGTACATATTTATGTGTGAACAAAGCCAAAGAGTGCAGCCTGCAGAGCTGTCATTGATCTTCAGTGTTTATAACCAAATCAGCCATGCCTTAAAAGATGCATGCAGAACAAAATGTACTTATCAGTTTTAGTTGTCTGTATAGATGCCCCAGGTCAGTAGGATATAAAGCCAAAATCATGAAAATAATTCTGCAGCTTGCACCTTTAACAGAAATGTAACACTGGCAGCGCTAAATTTTTTTTGTCTTCACAAGACATCATGGAAGGTACCAGGAAGAGGAATTACCAATAAGTCTAATTCACCATTTCTAGTAATTCCTGGAGACTGGACTGGAAAATTGGAACTGAAACATTGCCCAACAAATGTGGAGTTTTGAGTTCTGTTCATTAAATGTGTCAGATTTGTCTATAATATATTGTAAAATGAAAGCGGCAAACTATGTTGACAGTGATTTTGTGTCATCAGTCAGATTAAAGTGAAATATAACCCTGCATTTCAACTTTGCTCTAAAACATTATTTACAGTATATTCTATGCAACCAGCATTTTTTTTTTACTAGACCAGCATTGGAAGGGTTACACAGGGCTTTAAAGTTCCTGGAGATTTCTGCAGACGCATCCGAAGCTGAAATAGATACATTTTGTTTACATAAATGTATCTAAGTGTTGAATGTGACTCATCTCTCTGACTGAGCTGGAGGACAGCCAAAGTGTGTAACATTCAACACTTAGATACATTTATGTAAACAAAATGTATCTATTTCAGCTTCGGATGCGTCTGCAGAAATCTCCAGGAACTTTAAAGCCCTGTGTAACCCTTCCAATGCTGGTCTATTAAAAAAAAATGCTGGTTGCATATAATATACTGTAAATAATGTTTTAGAGCAAAGTTGAAATGTAGGGTTATATTCCGCTTTAAGCCTAATTTACTGTTTACACAAACCTTTGATAAAATATAATTGGAGGAACCTAATTTCACATTTTCTATGATGGGCTCTTTCATGTTGCGTGTTGTAATAATTTGAAATAAACTTTTTTTTTTTTTCCATGCGTTTCTATTGTTGCAGGAGATTTTGCAGTATTACTGAAGGCTGGCATGACTGTCAAGCAAGCCATTGTATACAATCTACTGTCTGCAATGATGGCTTATGTAGGCATGTTGATAGGCACAGCAGTTGGACAATATGCCAATGATATCACACTCTGGATTTTTGCCGTTACAGCTGGCATGTTTCTATATGTTGCACTAGTTGATATGGTAAGGAACAGTTAAAATGAAAAATTGTTGTTGTTTTTTTTTACTGGGTATTTCTTGATTATTTTGAAAGTAAAACACGCTAAACAAGTTTGGGACATCCTAAAATCACTCCTATTTAATGGCTCTGTGAGAAATTTTTAAAGCACCCCTGAATTTGAAAAAACCTGGCCAAACACACATAAGGCATACGGGTGAAAAATTGGAATATCGTGCAAAAGTCCATTTATTTCAGTAATTCAACAAGGTAAAACTAATAAATGAAATAGACTCATTAGATGCAAAGCAAGATATTTCAAGCCTTTGTTATAATTTTGATGATTATGGCTTAAAGCTTCAGAAAAAAACCCAAAATCTCAGACTATCATATACAGGATCTTCTCAAAACATTAGCATATTGTGATAAAGTTCATTATTTTCTGTAATGTACTGATAAACATTAGACTTTCATATATTTTAGATTCAAATACACACAACTGAAGTAGTTCAAGCCTTTTATTGTTTTAATATTGATTATTTTGGCATACAGCTCATGAAAACCCAAAATTCCTATCTCAAAAAATTTCATCCGACCAATAAAAGAAAAGTGTTTTTAAAACAAAAAAAGTCAACCTTCAAATGATTATGTTCAGTTATGCACTCAATACTTGGTCAGGAATCCTTCTGCAGAAATGACTGCTTCAATGTAGCGTGGCATGGAGGCAATCAGCCGGTGGCACTGCTCAGGTGTTATGGAGGCCCAGGATGCTTTGATAGCGGCCTTAAGCTCATCCAGAGTGTTGGGTCTTGCGTCTCTCAACTTTCTCTTCACAATATCCCACAGATACTCTATGAGGTTCAGGTCAGGAGAGTTGGCAGGCCAATTGAGCACAGTAATACCATGGTCAGTAAATCATTTACCAGTGGTTTTGGCACTGTGAGCAGGTGCCAGGTCGTGCTGAAAAATGAAATCTTCATCTCCATAAAGCTTTTCAGCAGATGGAAGCATGAAGTGCTCCAAAATCTCCTAATAGCTAGCTGCATTGACCCTGCCCTTGATAAAACACAGTGGACCAACACCAGCAGCTGACATGGCACCCCAAACCATCACTGACTGTGGGTACTTGACACTGGACTTCAGGCATTTTGGCATCTCCCTCTCCCCAGTCTTCCTCCAGACTCTGGCACCTTGATTTCCGAATGACATGTAAAAGTTGCTTTCATCCGAAAAAAGTACTTTGGACCACTGAGCAACAGTCCAGTGCTGCTTCTCTGTAGCTCAGGTCAGGCGCTTCTGCTGCTGTTTCTGGTTCAAAAGTGGGTTCATGCTTCCATCTGCTGAAAAGCTTTATGGAGATGAAGATTTCATTTTTCAGCACGACCTGGCACCTGCTCACAGTGCCAAAACCACTGGTAAATGGTTTACTGACCATGATATTACTGTGCTCAATTGGCCTGCCAACTCTCCTGACCTGAACCCCATAGAGAATCTGTGGGATGTTGTGAAGAGAAAGTTGAGAGACGCAAAACCCAACACTCTGGATGAGCTTGAACTACAATAAAAGGCTTGAACTACTTCAGTTGTAGTGTAATGAATCTAAAATATATGAAGGTCTAGTGTTTATCAGTACATTACAGAAAATAATGAACTTTATCACAATATGCAAATTTTTTTAGAAAATCCTGTACTGTGAAAATGTTCAATATTCTAGGCTCAAAGTGTCAGACTCTAATCAGCTACCGTATTTTTCGGACTATAAGACGCACTTTTTCTCCCCCAAAAGTCGGGGGAAAAGTCACTGCGTCTTATGGTCCCAATACAGGGAGTCCTTGACTTACAAACACCCGCCGTTACGAACCGCCGCTGTGCCGCAATGTTGGGGACTGTGAAGTACACTCTTTGTCCTCCTGTGTCCTCTTCTTGTTCCCGCCCCCGCAGTGTAATTAGCGGCCCCCGCTGTGTAGTTAACGTCAGCAGTGTATAACCCGATAATCCCAGCATCAGTACAATGACATTGCCCCCCCCGCAGTGTAATTAGCGGTATCAATATAATCCAATTAGGCGCCCGCTTTGTAGTTGGTGGCAGCCATGTATTACCTGATAGTCCCGCAGTGTATTTGCCGCATTCGCATATTCTATTGTCTCCCGCTGGCACTGTGTAATTAGCAGCCATCCGAACCTAGAAGTCCGCGCTGCTCAGAGACTTTTCCTATGCGGCATTCTTCCCTCTAGTGCCGGCTTTTCATGTTGCGTCATTACAGGCGGCCGGCACTAGAGGGAAGAATGAATCATAGGAAAAGTCTCTGAGCAGCGTGGACTTCTAGGTTCGGATGGCTGCTAATTACACAGCGCCAGCGGGAGACAATGGAATATGCTAATGCGGCGAATACACTGCGGGACTATCAGGTAATACATGGCTGCCACTAACTACAAAGTGGGCGCCGAATTGGATTATATTGATACCGCTAATTACACTGCGGGGGGGCAATGTCATTGTACTGATGCTGGGATTATCGGGTTATACACTGCTGACATTAACTACACAGCGGGGGCCGCTTATTACACTGCGGGGGGGGGGGGCGGGGACATGCTGAGGACACAGGGGGACCAGCAGAGGACACGGGGGGACCAGCAGAGGACACGGGGGGACCAGCAGAGGACACAGGGGGGCCAGCAGAGGACACAGGGGGGCCAGCAGAGGACACAGGGGGACAAGCAGAGGACACGGGGACAAGCAGAGGACACGGGGACAAGCAGAGGACACAGGGGGACAAGCAGAGGACACAGAAGGATATACTAAGGACACAGGGGGACAAGCAGAGGACACAGGGGGACAAGCAGAGGACACAGGGGGATAAGCTGAGGACACAGGGGGACAAACTGAGGAGGCCAAGGGGGACAGATGGGGACTCAGGAAGTCGCAAGGGGGATAGGAAGAGGACAAAGAGAGGTACAAGGGGGGGCACAAGAAGTACAAGAAGGCCATAATAATTGGGGTGAGAACATCCACAAGATGCCCCTGGACCATAGATGCACCAGGATAAAAATATTTTTTTCCCCTGGTTTTTGCCCTCTAAATCTAGGTGCGTCTTATGGTCCGGAGCGTCTTATGGTCCGAAAAATACAGTAATTAATCCAAATCACCTGCAATGGATTCCTATTTCATTTATTAGTTTCACCTTTTAAAGAGAACCCGAGGTGGGTTTTAAGAATGATATTCGCACACAGAGGCTGGGTCTGCCTATACAGCCCAGCCTCTGTTGCTATGTAGTGTCCCCCCTGCGCTCTGCTATGCCCCCATAAGTCACAGCCATAATGTCGACACGCAGCGTGTCGCAGCGGGCTGTGTTTACCTATGTAGTGATTGGAGGGAAGGGGCGTGGGCGGGTACCGAAACTATGCAGGAGGCGGGGGGAGTGGCAAGAGTGACACTGCATAGGTAAACACAGCCCGCTGCGTGTCGACAGCGCGGCTGTGATTTATGGGGGCATGGCAGAGCGCAGGAGGGGCCTGGGGGGACACTACAAAGCAACAGAGGCTGGGCTGTATAAGCAGACCCAGCCTCTGTGTGCGGCTATCATTCTTAAAACCCTCCTCGGCTTCTCTTTAAGTTGAATTAGTGAAATAAATAAATACATGAACTTTTGTATGATATTCTAAATTTTCACTTGTACTTACCACATGTAGATTTAATCATCCTCTTTTCTCTCCTCTGATGTCCCGCTCATCTGTTGCTTTTCTGCACCTCCATTTTTAAAATATTGCCAGCCATGTTACAGCTTCCATTTCAGCGCTGTGTCACTTGCCAAATGTGCACTCGCTTTTGCCAACTCAGCTCCTTTTCTCACTGCCAGTCATTTTAAGCACAGATTTTAGGGGCTGGGAGGAGCAACCTATGGAACCGGGTGCTGTCAGGTATGGGTCAGTTAAGGACAAATGTCTGTACGCTCTATTTTTATTGTGGAAATTCGGTTTGGGTGTACCTTAAAGAGACTCTGAAGTCACCCAAAAAATGTGGTTTTTACTTCAAAAACCTCATTAACATTATTGCTCCTCTTAAAACGCCGCATCCCAGATGTTTCTCCCACCCAGCATGGGTATATGTAAAAATACACCCCAAAACACATTATACTACTTCTCCTGAGTACGGCGGTACCACATGTGTGGCACTTTTTTGCACCCTAACTGCGATAAGGGGCCCAAAGTCCAATGAGCACCTTTAGGATTTCACAGGTCATTTTGAGACATTTGGTTTCAAGACTACTCCTCACGGTTTAGGGCCCCTAAAATGCCAGGGCAGTATAGAAACCCCACAAGTGACCCCATTTTAGAAAGAAGACACCCCAAGGTATTCCGTTAGGAGTATGGAGAGTTCATAGAAGATTTTATTTTTGTCACTACTGAGGTAAAAGAGGTGTTTAATCTCTGCGGACAACAAGTATCTAGGACTGGAACTGGGAAAGCCGTCTAAGCGCGCAGCGGCTACCCGTGCACATAGTTCCAAGTTCCTTAGTGGTGGCGTCGCCACGAACAGCGAAACCCTGGTGGAATCCAGCTGGGCGGATGTACGTACAGCGGCTTGCAGAGCCTGACGGGTGGAAGTGACGCAGCCTGCACGGAGTCGCCGGCTTGGAGAAGACGCTTGGGTAGTTGCCGCCGATCATATTAGCGCTCTTTATGGAGCTAGCAGGAGAAAGTCCTGGACCATTGACCGGAACACTTCACGGGCACATCTTGTAAGAAGTAAAACATCAAGGCGGTACCCGTGAGTTTGTGTGAAAGACATTTTTATGAAACGCTTATAAGCGCGTCGGGCAAGTGTGAGCTGTTGCTGAATCAGTTTAACCAGTTCACCCCCAAGGGTTTTTATCCTAACGGACCAGAGCAATTTTCAGTTGTCAGCGCTCCTCCCTTTTATTCCCTAATAACTTTATTACTACTTATCACAAGAAAATGATCTATACCTCGTTTTTTTCGCCACCAATTAGGCTTTCTGTGGATAGTACATTTTGCTAAGAATTTTTTTATTCTAAATGCATTTTAATGAGAAAAACAGAAAAAAAAAGAAAAAAAATCATTATTTCTCAGTGTTCAGCCTTTATAGTTTTAAAATTAAACATTCTCCTGTGGATAAAACAAACACGTTTTATTTGCCCAGTGGTCCCGATAATTAAACCGTTTAGATTATGTCCCTACCACAATGTATGGCGACAGTATATTATTTTGAAATATAAGTGGTTATTTTTCTGTTTGTTCTGGCCATAATTACAAGCCCCTATGTAATAAATTAAAATTAATTTTCCCCCATAAAATATAGAATAAAAAAAGCTGAGTCCCTAAGGCAACTATTTATTTATTTTTTTAAGCTGATTTTTTTTTTTTTACAAGTGTTTTTTTTGGGGGGGAGGGTAGGAAGTGTAATTTTATTAATGATGTGTATATACTTGAAAATGTGTGTGTTTTGTAGGTGTAATATACTTTTTGGCCACAAGATGGCGCTGGTGAACACTCATAGGACGTGTTCACTTTTTTTTTTTTTTTTACACACTTTATTAAACTGTTACATTTCCTGTTTATGTGAATGGACGTAGCCGCTGTTCGCGGTCACGTCCATTCACTCCAGGCACTGCGATTGGGTAGAGGACTGTTCAGTCCTCTTCCCCAATCGCCCAGCACGGGATCCCGACGGTAATGGCGGCGGTAGCGGCGGACACACGGCGGTAGCAGCGGCGGGAATGCGCGACGTATTAAAACGTCATGTTGCTGTTAATAGCGGTAAGCATGACGTTTTAATACGTTAGGATGGCGGTAAATGGTTAAAGACATCTCTAAATACTACTGTAAGGAGGACGCTCCTTTTTTGTAAGTTTTTGGACTGTCCATTTTTAGTTAATCCTTTTTCAAAAAAAACATTTTTTTATCTTTTTAGCAGAATACTGAAGGGCCCTTCAATATAGGTGTGTGTGTGTGGTTTAAGGGTGGCTAACCCGTTGCAGTTTATGTGATTTTATGTGATTTTATTTTAGGATTAAATAGAATTAGAACTTCATCTAGCGCGTGTTATATTTTTCAATACTGTTTACAATTTTGCAAGGGGTAGAGAGTTTTCCCCTTTTAACACGCAGCTGTGCAATTGATTATCAATTGATCTTTTAACCTTAGCGCTTGGTTTACACTATATATATTTTTGTCACTAGTTAGCGGAAAATGATTTTTATCGTTTTTTTTCCACAAAGTATCATTTTTCACTAACTTGTGACAAAGAAATAAAATCTTCTATGAACTCATCATACACCTAACGGAATACCTTGGGGTGTCTTATTTCTAAAATGGGGTCATTTGTGGGGTTCCTATACTGCCCTGGGATTTTAGGGGCCCAAAACCGTGAGGAGTAGCCTGGAAACCAAATGCCTCAAAATGACTGTTCAGGGATATAAGCATCTGCAAATTTTGATGACAGGTGGTCTATGAGGGGCCGAATTTTGTGGAACCGGTCATAAGCAGGGTGGCCTCTTAGATGACAGGTTGTATTGGCACTGAAGTGCAGGAAGCGCAGGATGTTCTCAAATTGTGACCCTATTTTAGAAAGAAGACACCTCAAGATATTCCGTTAGGTGTATGACGAGTTCATAGAAGATCTTATTTTTTGTCACAAGTTAGCGGAAATTGATTTTTATTGTTTTTTTTTCACAAAGTGTCAATTTCCGCTAACTTGTGACAAAAAAAAAATCTTCTATGAACTCACCATACTCCTAACAGAATACCTTGTGGTGTTGTCTTTCTAAAATGGGTTCACTTGTGGGGTTCCTAAACTGCCCTGGCATTTTAGGGGCCCTAAACCGTGAGGCATAGTCTTGAAACCAAATGTCTCAAAATGACCTGTGAAATCCTAAAGGTACTCATTGGACTTTGGGCCCCTTAGCGCAGTTAGGGTGCAAAAAAGTGCCACACATATGGTATCGCTGTACTCAGGAGAAGTAGTATAATGTGTTTTGTGGTGTATTTTTACACATACCCATGCTGGGTGGGAGAAATCTCTCTGTAAATGGACAATTGTGTGTAAAAAAAATCAAAACATTGTCATTTACAGATATTTACCACATGTGTGGCACTTTTTTGCAGCCTAACTGCGCTAAGGCAGTGTTTCCCAACCAGCGTGCCGCGGCACACTAGTGTGCCGCGGCATGTTGCCCGGTGTGCCGTACAGGTCTGGCCTCTCGCCAGACCTGTACCTACTTTAGGGTGCAGGAGGGGGGAAGTAGCGCTAGAAGGAGGGGCAGTGGAGGCAGCGGTGGGGAGGGGGGAAATATCCCCCCCCTCCCTCACCTGGGACCCCTCCTTCTACCTCTCTCCCCCTCCGTTTAGCGGTGGCAAGTGCGGCGGGGAGGCATACGGAGAATTACTCACCACTTCCGCGTTCCAAGCGCCGGCAGCGTCATGCCGTCACACATCTCCGCCTTCAATGCCGCCCACTGTTCTTCCTGATTAGCGGAAGCACAGTGGGCGGTATTGAAGGCGGAGATGTGTGACGACATGACGTTGCCGGGGCTTGGAACGCAGAAGTGGTGAGTAATTCTCCGTATGCCTCCCCGCCGCCGAGCCGCACTTGCCACCTCTAAACGGAGGGGGAGAGAGGCAGAAGGAGGGGTCCCAGGTGAGGGAGGGGGGGGGGATATTTCCCCCCTCCCCACCGCTGCCTCCACTGCCCCTCCTTCTAGCGCTGCTTCCCCCCCTCCTGGGCATCTATACTGGGGGGAACTGTACTAGCTATACTGGGGGCAACTAAACTAGCTATACTGGGGGCAACGAAACTAGCTATACTGGGGGCAACGAAACTACCTACACTGGGGGCAACGAAACTAGCTATACTGGGGGCAACGAAACTAGCTATACTGGGGGCAACGAAACTACCTACACTGGGGACAACTAAACTAGCTATACTGGGGGCAACTATACTAGCTATACTGGGCACTATACTGGGGCACTACCTACCTATACTGGGCACTATGCTAGCTATACTGGGCACTATGCTAGCTATACTGGGCACTATACTAGCTATCTGGGTACTATACTAGCTATACTGGGCACTTTACTGGCTATACTGGGGCACTACCTATCCATACTGGGACTATACTAGCTATACTGGGGCACTATACTAGCTATACTGGGGCACTATACTGGGGTAACTATACTAACCATACTGGGGCAACTAAACTCCCTATACTGGGGCAACTATGCTAGCTATGCAGCCGCCCCCCCATAGCACGGCACTGTCCACTAGGTCGCGCAAACACCCGCGCCGCCGCCCCCCCCCCCCCCCCCCCCGCCGCCGCCGTTCCCCGGAGAAAAATATGGTCAGAAAGTGTTCCCCGGCCCGGAAAAGGTTGGGAACCACTGCGCTAAGGGGCCCAAAGTCCAATGAGCACCTTTAGGCTTTACAGGGGTGCTTACAATTTAGCACCCCCCCAAAATGCCAGGACAGTAAACACACCCCACAAATGACCCCATTTTGGAAAGTAGACACTTCAAGGTATTCAGAGAGGGGCATGGTGAGTTCGTGGCAGATTTCATTTTTTTTTTTGTCACAAGTTAGCAGAAATGGAAACTTTTTTTTTTTTTTTTGGTCTCGGTGTCATTTTCCGCTAACTTGTGACAAAAAATAAAATCTTCTATGAACTCACCATGCAGCACGGTGGCGTAGTGGTTAGCTCTCTCGCCTTGCAGCGCTGGGTCCCTGGTTCGAATCCCAGCCAGGGCACTATCTGCAAAGAGTTTGTATGTTCTTTCCGTGTCTGCGTGGGTTTCCTCCGGGCACTCCGGTTTCCTCCCACATTCCAAAAACATACAGATAAGTTAATTGGCTCCCTCTAAAAATTGGCCCTAGACTACAGTACTTACACTACATAATATAGACATATGGCAATGGTAGGGTTTAGATTGTGAGCTCCTTTGAGGGACAGTTAGTGACAAGATATGTATATACTGTACAGCGCTGCGTAATATGTCGGCGCTATATAAATACTAAATAATAATAATAATAATGCCTCTCAGTGAATACTTTGGGATGTCTTCTTTCCAAAATGGGGTCATTTGGGGGGTATTTATACTATCCTGGAATTTTAGCACCTCATGAAACCTGACAGGTGCTCAGAAAAGTCAGAGATGCTTCAAAATGGGAAAATTCACTTTTGGCACCATAGTTTGTAAACGCTATAACTTTTACCCAAACCAATAAATATACACTGAATGGTTTTTTTAATCAAAGACCTGTAGCACAATAAATTTGGACAAAAATGTACACAGAAATTTTACTTTATTTGACAAATTTTATCACAGAAAGTAAAAAAAAAATCATTTTTTTGACAAAATTCATGTCTCTTTTGATGAATATAATAAAAACTAAAACTCGCAGCAGCAATCAAATAGCTCCAAAAGAAAGCTGTATCAGTGACAAGAAAAGGAGGTAAAATTCATTTAGATAGTAGGTTGTATGACCGAGCAATAAACTGTTAAAGCTGCAGTAGTCTGAATGGAAAAAAAAGGCTCTGGTCCTTAAAGAGAACCTGTACTGAGTAAAAATATTTAAAATAAACACACAAGGTAACTTCAAATGAACATTACATACTTACCTTGCCATCAGTTCCTCTCAGAAGCTCACCATTTTCTTCTGACAATAATCCCTTCCAGTTCTGACAATATTTTGTCAGATCTGAAATATATCAGTTGCTATCAGTAAAATATCAGTTGCTGTCAGTTATAGGTGAGAGGAAAACTGATGTACCAGGTAATGTCCATGTTTCCCTATGGCTCAAGTGGGCGATGTTACAGTTTAACTGTGTGCTGACCAGAAAGCTGTTATGGGTAATGGCCATTTTCAAAATGGAGGAAAGAAAATTCCCTTGATCACAGTGAACAAACAGGACACGGGACAGGAGAAAGACACTGAGGAGTAGACTACATGGAAGGTAAGTATGACTTGTGTATGCTTATTTTGACTTTTAATTTTCAGTTCAGGTTTTCTTTAAGGGGCAAAAAGACTGTGGTCCTTAAAGAAAACCTGTACTGAAAATAAAAGTCAAAATAAGCATACACAAGTCATACTTACCTTCCATGTAGTCTACTCCTCAGTGTCTTTCTCCTGTCCTGCGTCCTGTTTGTTCACTGTGATCAAGGGAATTTTCCGTCCTCCATTTTGAAAATAGCCATTACCCCATAACAGCTTTCTGGTCAGCACACAGTTAAACTGTAACATCGCTCCCCCCTTGAGCCATAGGGAAACATGAACATTACCAGCTACATCCGTTTTCCTCTCAGCTATAACTGACAGCAACTGATATTTTACTGACAGCAACTGATATATTTCAGATCTGACAAAATATTGTCAGAACTGGATGGGATTATTGTCAGAAGAAAATGGTGAGCTTCTGAGAGGAACTGATGGCAAGGTAACTCTGTAATGTTCATTTGAAGTTACCTCGTGTGTTTATTTTAAATATTTTTACTCAGTACAGGTTCTCTTTAAGTGGTTAAACAAGGTGTGTATGAGATCTGCAGATATCCTAGACTATGAATGCATTTTGCAGGAATGGATCTTTTGCAGGAACAGATCTTTTGCAGATACTGATCTGTTGCATGTGTACAGCATCTTTGTGTCCAGCATCTTGCAAAGGTTTTTATCTGATTGGGAGTTCAGCTCAATAGAATAGACTGTGTAGAGTATGGCTATCATACTACATGGAATGGGGTAAAATTGGTCTGTTATCTTGCCTTTTCCAAAGGCTTTTATCTCAAGTGTGTATGTAGCCTTATGCTGGGTACACACTATGAGATTTTCTGGTCAATTTACTGTCAGATCGATTATTTCCGACATGTTCGATTTGCTTTCCGATCGTTTTCCGAGCATTTTCCGATCGATTTCCTATTAAAGTGCACGGAAATCGATCGGAAAATGCTCGGAAGTCGAGCGAAAAGCAAATCGAACATGTTGGAAATAATCGATCTGACAGTAAATCGACCAGAAAATCTCATATTGTGTACCCAGCATTAGTCTTCCTTCACTGAGAGGGGCGGGGGAGAGGCGGAGATCAGCGCTGATTGACGTGCATAGAGGCGACAGCAAAATCCTGAGAAAGTCGTGGTTTTTGCCGGGCGAGTGAGGGGTGATTTATGGTGTTTTCAGCCACGGGGATGCGGTGATTAAAGTGGGCAGTAATGTAAATGAGGTTTTTAAAGTAAGTAAATATATACACTATGTATATATTTTTTTAAGCATGTGTGGGCATTTATCTCTTATATATTGCTTAAAAAAAAAAAAAAAGTGAAAGTGATGTAACTGACAAGACACATACCATTTATATCATGCTTTAGAGCTACAGCCACATAGGACCTGCTCCACAGGCGACCAGGATCATTAGAAAGCCTTGTCCAAAGGCTCCTTTCTGTTTTACAGAAGTGGAATGTAACCGACTCCTATTTATAAAATCGGAGCCTTTCAGTGGCAGTTTTTCTATGAGTGTCGAATGAACAAAACATATACATTCTCCGCTCAAGTGGGGACGGACACAGCCCTAAGCACTTTCTAGAGCCAGACTTATTCAGATATGTTTGGAGATATGTAAGAGTTTGTTTGTTTTTACAAAAGGGTTATCTTTCAACTTACAAGAATGTGTAAAATAAGCAGAATATCAGTCTTAACTTCAAGAGAACCTAAACTGAAAGGGATATTGATGTTTACTTTTAAACAATACCGGTTGCTTGTCAGTGCTGCTGATCTCTTTGGCTGCAGTAGTGGCTGAATCACACACCTGAAACAAGCATGCAGCTAATCCAGTCTGACTTCAGTCAGAGCACCCGATCTGCATGCTTGTTGAGGGGCTGTGGCTATCAGAGACTTAGGATTAGCAGGGAGTCAGGCAACTGGTATTATTTTAACTACTTGCCGACCGCATCACGCTGATGAGTGTGGCCGCTGTGGCATCCCCAGGACCGCCCAGTGCCCATTTTTCAGGAGATCGCGCACATCTCCACTTGGTAGGCAGAGCTCCGCCCCGCCTTCAGTCTCCCATCTGCGATCGCAGCTAGGAGACTGTTAAACGGCGAAACCAGTCCGTACAGCGCTGCGATCTAAGGCAGCGCTGTATTGGAGACAGCCGTGTGGCACGACTGTCCCCTCCAGAGGCTCAGGGGTGATCGGCTGTCATAGGCTGAAGCCTATGACAGACAATCACAGTGATTGGCTGGAGGGGGGAGAGGGTGAGCGGATTTTAAAAAAAAATACATTAGGAAAAAAATTAAATAAATATTTATAAAAAAATAATCAAACAATGCTGGGGGCAATCAGACCCCACTAACAGAAAGCTCTGTTGGTGGGGAAAAAAGGGAAAGGGGGGGGGGGGGGGGGGGGCGGGAAATCACTTTGTGCTAAGATGTGCGGCCCTGCAGCCAGGCCTTAACCTCCTTAGCGGTATGGACAAGCTCAGCTCGTCCATTACCGCCGGAGGGTGCCGCTCAGGCCCTGCTGGGCCGATTTGTGCCAAATAAAAAGGAGCACACGCAGCTGGCACTTTGCTAGCCGTGTGTGCTACGGGTCCCCTCAGCCGCCCGAGCCCTGCGCAGCCGGACCAATCAGTTCCGGCCAGCGCTAAGGGCTGGATCGGAGGCGGCTGACGTCAGGACGTCGGCTGACGTCCATGACGTCACTCCGCTCATCGCCATGGCGACGAGAAAAGCAAAACAAGGAGGGCCGCTCATCGCGGCCCTTCTTGTTACTTCTGATCGCCGGAGGCGATCAGAAGTACGTGGCAGGAGCGCCCTCTAGTGGGCTTTCATGCAGCCAACTTTCAGTTGGCTGCACGAAATAGATTTTTTTTTATAAAAAAAAAACCCTCCCGCAGCCGCCCTGGCGATCTTAATAGAACGCCAGGGTGGTTAAAGCTGCAGCGACCAATTTAGCAAAAAATTGCCTGTTCTTTAGGGTTTAACATTGCGGTCCTCAAGTAGTTAAAAGGAAAAATCCATATCCTTTTCAGTTTATGGTCCTTTTAACCGTACGGAAGTGTGAAAAAGTCAATTTATGTTCATGATGTGTACAGTGTATTAAAAAGCAGAAATAAGGTGTTCAGAAGTCTGTCAAAGCATGTTATAAGCAAGAGAAGACAGTATTCAAATATTAATTGCAGTAATCAATTAGAGATACTTTTATTCAACACACCCTGGAGCTTCACCAAGGGTTTTTTCCCTTAAAATCCAGAGAAAGGTTCACCTTTCAGCACCGCTTCCATTCATTCAACAATAACTTTATCACTACTTATCACACCTACATGATCTACCATATATACTCGACTACGAGTCGAGAAATTTAGGTCTGATGTACTTTTGTGAAGTGGGGGGGGGGCGACTTATACTCGCATCAGACCTAAATTTCTGACTTGTAGCAAAGTATCAAGTGTTCCCTCTGCTCTGCATCTGCTGCATTGTGCCAGCCAGTCAGATTTTGCCCCCTCCTGCTCGTCAGATGCCTGATCACCATAATGCAGCTCCCCCCCCCCCCTGCAAGCTGCAGAATGGGCTGACCCCCGCTCTGACAGCACGTGATGTTCCAACAGCCGGCGGGGGTAGGAGCTGCTCAAAATCCCCGTTGTAAGTTTGTTCCTCCTTACTGCTCTAACCCCCGCTGGCCGTCTGGGTAGGAGACGATCAAAAATCCTCAGTTCTGGCCACAGATCACTGTCCCCGTAGTGCGTGCAGCTTCCCTTCACTACACACAGACTTGGTTGCCCTGCATTGTGACGTATCAGGAAGTGGAGGAGGGGATCAGAGCAACGGGACACGCTGGATTGGAGCTGAAGCCTGTGATTTGTTTATAGAGGCTATCAGCATTGACTGTGAGTTTTAGCTGCATCCACACTAGGGAATTCATTGACAGCCCCTGGAACTGACTTCACCCTCCCTGCAGCATCTGAATGTACAGTGAATGGGCCAGACCGGTAAAGTTGACAGCTGTTTACACAGCGCTGAGAACTCAGGCTGGAAACTGTTGTCTTCACTGTTTCTTTGAAGTGCAGGACTGGTCTTATCTTCTAAGGCAGCTCCCATAAAGTGTGCTGGTGCTTATCATTGTTTCTCTAACTGAGGCAAGATACTTGAAGCCATTACCCCTTATAATCTGCAAGCATGTTTCAAACACTGTACTGTTATGTATTAACACAATAACAGCAGCACAGTGTGGGGAAGATGCATGGAGATCATGCAGGGTTGCTTCAGGTATCCTGCCTCATTCATGCCCCATTGTTAACCTTATTTATCTTTTATTATACTGACAGAAGGTTTGGACTTGACCCCAACTTTGCTGTGTAGACTTATACTTAAAACATTAAAAAATGCCAACTTAAGAGGGTCAAATATTAGGGTCGACTTATATACGAGGTCAACTTGTATTCGAGTATATAGGGTATACATAATTTTTTTGCAAATTAGGCTTTCTTTAGGTGGTGCTTTCTGCTAAGAGTTTTTTGTTTAATATGCATTTTAACGTGGATCCGAGATGAAAAACTAACTATAACAAGTAACTTATCTGTATATCTTATCTAAAGTTTAGATAGTTTACACAGCACATCTAGCTGCAAACAGATTTAATAGAAAATGATTATTTCTTCCTGTGATACAATTGTAAACATTACACACCCTCCTCCCTCCTGCCATCTGCCTCTGAAATCAATGGCTAGTAACACCTCCTCCTCCTCCTGCCCAGACTGAGCTCCCATGAGCCCTTGCTACTGCCAAGGCTCTCTGAAAACGTGGGCATGGTTTATTTAGTTTATAGGGAATTAGAGTATTAAAACAAAAACAAAAAAGTATTTGGCTTGAGGAATGCCTTATAAACAATAGGAAAGGAACACAATTATGCAATGAATAAAAGTTCACCTCGGATCTACTTTAACCTCCCTGGCGGTTTGTTAAAATCCGCCAGGGGGCAGCAAATACCTTTTTTTTAATTTTTTTTTTTTTTCATGTAGCGAGACAATGTCTCGCTACATGATAGCCGCTGCTGAGCGGCATCCCCCCAGCCCCTCCGATCGCATCTCTTGGAGGGCTTCCCCGTCGCCATGGCAATGGGGCGTGATGATGCCCTAGACGTCGTGACGTCAAAGGGGAATCCGATCCACCCCACAGCGCTGCCTGGCACTGATTGGCCAGGCAGCGCACGGGGTCTGCAGGGGGGGGGGCAGCTGCGGCGACGGGTATAGCGGCGGATCAGCGGGTAGCGGCGGCGATCGGAGGTTACACGCAGCTAGCAAAGTGCTAGCTGCGTGTAACAAAAAAAAAATTATGCAAATCGGCCCAGCGGGGCCTGAGCGGTGCCTCCCGGCGGCATAGCCCGAGCTCAGCTCAGGGCTTACTTCCAGGGAGGTTAAAGGGAATAGGAAGAAATAAAATGAAAAAATCATTATTTGTCATTGGTCAGCCATTACAGTTTTAAAATAAAATGTGCTACTTTTATTGCCAATTCGTTACGGTTATTGCAATATTTAAATTATGTTCCTAGTACAATGTATGGCAATATTTTGCAAAAATAACAATATTTTATTTGAAATTAAAGGTATATTTTTCCGTTTTGTGATCTTGGTTTTCTCATTGTATTCTATCAATAATTACAAGCCTTTTTTTTCGCAAAAAATAACATGAAATTTTATTCCATGGCTCTGGGAATATACAGTGGCTTGCAAAAGTATTCGGCCCCCTTGAAGTTTTCCACATTTTGTCACATTACTGCCACAAACATGAAACAATTTTATTGGAATTCCACGTGAAAGACTAATACAAAGTGGTGTACACTTGAGAAGTGGAACGAAAATCATACATGATTCCAAACATTTTTTACAAATCAATAACTGCAAAGTGTGGTGTGCATAATTATTCAGCCCCCTGAATCAATACTTTGTAGAACCACCTTTTGCTACAATTACAGCTGCCAGTCTTTTAGGGTATGTCTCTACCAGCTTTGCACATCTAGAGACTAAAACCCTTGCTCATTCTTCTTTGCAAAACAGCTCCAGCTCAGTCAGATTAGATGGGCAGCGTTTGTGAACAGCAGTTTTCAGATCTAGCCACAGATTCTCGATTGGATTTAGATTTGGACTTTGACTGGGCCATTCTAACACATGGATATGTTTTGTTTTAAACCATTCCATTGTTGCCCTGGCTTTATGCTTAGGGTCGTTGTCCTGCTGGAAGGTGAACCTCCGCCCCAGTCTCAAGTCTTTTGCAGACTCCAAGAAGTTTTCTTCCAAGATTGCCCTGTATTTGGCTGCATCCATCTGTGTGTGAGTGTGTGTGTGTGTGTGTGTGTGTGTGTATATACTGAAGTGATATTTATTCACAACTTTCTTCATTTTTTATGGGGGGTGGGAAGCTGAATGGTTGTGCTTTTACACTATATTTTCATGATCTTTAACAAATCCTGTGTCTTTGTTTCCTTGTCCGCAGCTGCCAGAAATGCTGCATGGAGACGGAGAGAATGAAGAACATGGACACTGTCCAGTAGGACACTTCATCCTGCAAAATTTAGGACTTCTTCTTGGTTTTGCCATAATGCTGGTCATTGCTTTGTTTGAAGAGAAAATAGTATTTGACATCCAGTTTTGACTTTCATGATGCATCTCTGGTTCATCTGTAATGTATATGTCTCCCGGCTTCGTCTGTTAAAAAAATCTATCTAGCATTTGCTTTCACCATTTTATAAGAAAATAAAGGCCAAATATGACAGCAAATGAGTTTACCCAACAGTCCATTTTTGCAGAAATCACTGTGATATGTGTTACCCGGCATCGTCTGTGAAGCAATGTATCTCTTTTCATATGTCAACTGTTAATAAAAATTTCATTACAAACACAAAAAAGCAGATGGAATTTCCACATGAACTGGATATGTCACATCACATAGCATTCATGTAGAAAATGTAATGTAGTATTTTACTGTAATACTTGTGAATAATGTACACACATGAGATTCAATATGATCTATGTTTGTCATACATTCTGTTTTGCTTGGCTTCTATGATTAGAAGGGTCGGAACTCCAATGAAAGTATTATCGTAACGGTGGGAGTTTCTGGAAAAAATACTTGAGCATTTGTCCGTGTCTTTGTTTACTTTAGACATTTGTCAAAGAATACTGCAAAATCTGTATTTGTTTTTTAGTTTTGTTTACTTTTGCTTTAAAAGGAGCCTGAACAATTTATTTTATGCAAAACAATAAAAGGATGTACATTTACAAGTAAAGACTAAAATGATCGTGTACTAGTCTTAATTGGCTTTCATGTTTTTGCTGCATTTTTAGTTTGATTGAAAACTGCACCAGAAGGACCGGTTTTGTAAATTTGAGTTGCTGTAGTATACAAAAAAAATACCATTTCTCTAATACTTTAGTTGACAGAAAATTGGGTCCATGTTGATTATATCCCTTGTGAAATGATGTCTGATTTACTGAGTTTTTCCAGGGCTTAACAGCAGTGCATCCAACAGCCCGGGACCGGATTAAAAAATAGCACACTGCAGGGGGGATTGCTAAAAGATTGATAATGTTGTACCGTGTTAGCCATCATTATGGCCGAACGTTTTGAATTAGGATGATACCATTTACTGGCTTATTTTCAAGGATTCAAGGAGAAAGCTTTCAGTTCATGGTTATACATTCTTCAGACACTCATGTTTTGTACTGAAAACAATTTAAAACAAAATATATTTTGGGGTAAAGCACGTAATGCAGAAGCGTTTAGTGCTGCTTGTTGCCTTCAGGATCCTTTCCATTCTCTGACCTACCTATGTTCATGCATAGTGGGCATGAGCAACTCATGCTCATGCACGAAGAGAAGAAGAGGTGCTCAAGCACTTCCTTTCACTGGGCTGGGTTTGCATGGTTTGGAACTCATGCTTGTCCAGTTCAATGTACTTTATTAGGCATCAGAAGTGAGCCTGAAGGCAACAACTGGCTGCATCAGGTTATGCAACAAGTGCTTTTCCCCACCGTATATTGTTTTATTTCACTTCAGGTTTGCTTTCATCTTAGAACTACAACTTACATACGGTTGGAAAATAAGAATGAGGTATAGAAGATCTTTTGTTTATTTAAATCATGTCACTAAGAGGTACTGTATTTTTTGGACGATAAGACTCACTTTTTCTCCCTCAAAAGTGGGAAAAAAGTCACTGCATCTTAAGTCCAAATGCAGGGAGTTCCAGACTTGTGAACGCTTGCCAATACGAACCTTCAACTTGGCGCAATGTCGGGGACTCCCTGTACTGTGCCCATGCAGAGGAGGACACGGGGACACAAAGGGGCATAGAAGACAACACAAGGACAGAGGTGGACTTATGGGGGATGCAGGGAGACAAAAGAGGTATAAGGGGACATGAGGTGCAAAGGGGGCATAATCTACAAGAAGGATCTGGAAGGGCTTGCAAAGGACCGGCACTACAAAGATCACAGTCTCAAAGTAGAAAAGTAGCAGGGCAGAGAGATAGAAAGTCCTGTGTCATAAATCACTGCCTCATAAAGTTGGAAACTGCATGCTCATGATAAAAAAAAATCAGATTGCTTAGCATGGATCATGAAGAAGGGATGACAGACGATCAGGCACTGCAGTTACTCAAATTTATTTTGTATCAAAAAATGGGTGCAAAAAGTTGAAACAGATTTGCATCATTAGTGGTAGATGTGTCAATCACAGTCAGACAACTTGTGGTTCAGTGACAAATTAGCATCCTAAGATCCTACCTGAACAGAGGCAGCAGACGGTGGGTGCAGGGCAACAAGAACAGGCAGCCTAACGGCCGTTTCGCACGGCGGTGCTTTCTTTCAAGACTGATCCACGCCAATACACACAAAGGTTCAGGTTTTATTCCCTGTATCACGTGGGAGGGGGCGGGTAACGTCATGATGTCTGCATTGTCTCCGTATGCGTAAAGACGTACGCGTCCACTAGAAAAATACGCCTCCAGACAGGGCATCGTAAAAAAGTCACATTTTATGTGTCGGGATGACTGTGCACTCCATGATAGAACGCATCATGTTGACGCATTCATTCATACGCAATATGCTGAAAGCTGACGCATTTATCAGCTTAACCCCCTTGCCGTTCCAATTATTGTGGCAAGGGGGCAGCGCAGCACTTTTTTTTACATTTTTTTTTTTTGTTAAATCATGTAACTAGCCTAGCGCTAGCTACATGATAGCCGCTGAGCTGCGGCATCCCCCCACCCACTCCGATCGCCTCTGGCAATGTGCGCAAGCAGGAAATCCCGTTCAGAACGGGATTTCCTGCATGCCTTCCCCCGTCGCCATGGCGACGATCGCGATGACGTCATGGACGTCGGGACGTCAGAGGAAGTCCCGATCCACCCCTCAGCGCTGCCTGGTACTGATTGGCCATGCTGCGCAAGGTATCTGGGGGGGGGGGGGGGGCGACGGGTAGCGTTGAATCGGCGGTGATCGAGTTATGCACGCAGCTAGCAAAGTGCTAGCTGCGTGCAATAAAAAAAAATTGTGAAAATCGGCCCAGCAGGGCCTGGACAATCCTGCAGCGCAGGTTAACCCGAGCTCAGCTTGGGATAACCGGCAAGGAGGTTAAAGAGAGCCCACTCTCTTAAAGCTATATTGCTAAAATTTCAAAGCGCCTAGTTGGCTGCATTTGTGCAGTGAATCAAACAGGTGCTCATGTGCAAGAAAAAGGTAGAAAATGTGCCAGATAAAAAATGAAAAACTAAAAAAAATGTTAGTTTTGGCTAGACAGACTGCGGAGAGAGACCGAGCGATCTAATTCCTCTCATACATCTAAGGACAATTATCGTACAATTCAAACTGGAGAGAATGTAGCTCATTCCTACAACACTCATTAATACAATAACATGCAGAATTACAATAGCATAATAATTAATCAAAATTACATGTTCAAATGCTTGAATATTTGAAAGTCCAGGGCCTGAATATATATAATGTTCATGGATCTAAAAAGCAAGCAAGGTCATTATGATCATTACAGCCCAGTGGACCAAGTGCTTCACTCTTAAAAATCAACAACGTTTCTCTCCTCAACAATAGGCGGGCTCGATCCCCTCCTCTGCTGGGGGTCATAACCTGCACTTGACCACAAGATATCAATATGTCTGGATTACTCTCATGTTTTTCATGCACATGTTCGATCAACCTAGTAGCCCCCTTCCCGTTCTCAATAGAGTGCCAATATACCTGTATACGTTCCATCATCGGGCGGGTGGTTTTACCAATATAGAATCGTCCACAGGGGCACCACAGAGCGTACACCACATATTTTGTGGCAGATGTTATGAAATCTCTCAATTAAGTAAACACAAGATAACATTATCTCTAGTTCGCATGCGTCCAGCTTTCTCCCGGCAAGGAACTTGTAAGTCCTGAATTAGCCCTTTGAATGCTGTTCTAGTAAAAAAAAAAAAAAAAAATGGTGGTAGTATATACTATGCTGTAAATATTTTTTTTGAAATGCTGGGTTTCATTCCGCTTTAATGAGTGCTGTAGGAATGAGCTACATTCTCTCCAGTTTAAATTCTTAGATGTATGAGAGGAATTAGATCACTCGGCCTTGTCTCTCTCTGCAGTCTGTCCAGCCAAAACTCACATTTTTTATTCATTCATATTTTATCTGGCACATTTTCCACTTTTTTGTTGCACATGAGCACCTGTTTGATTCTCTGCACAAATGCAGCCAACTAGGTACTTTGATATTTTAGCAATATAGCTTAAAGAGAGTGGCCTCTGTTGAAGTAAAAAGCAACCTTATCTACTTAGAAGCACCGGAGGAAACAGAATTGATTTCAGAAACAAAGCGTTGTTTATTACACACGTGCGGCTTCTCCCTGGATAACAAAGAGTCTATGATAAGCACAGCTCTACCCAGAAGAGAAGTAACTTTCCCGCGCAGCCAACCCCCCCTATATAGTCCTCCGTTGTCTTCTGGGTGTCTCTTTGGTGATGTCAGGTCATAGGCGGTGTCATCAGGGAAAGTCAGTATCTGACCAGTAGAAGTTCAGAGTTCGATGCTTTCTCCTTATATGTCCTTACTGAAACCATGGCTCCCTGGTGGTTCCTCATTCTGTGTAAGACTCATGTACAGACAAGAGTGGGCCTCATCCTCCAGACGTGCTCGCTTCCTGTGGAGAGTAAAAATATCCACGGCAGACTGGTGCTCTTTTGAACACATTCATCACCCTAGTTCCTTAACCCTAGTTTCACTGACAGGCTGCCTTAAAAGGTATCACGCAGCTGCTTAAACAGTAATACTGAGTTAACCCTTTAACACTTGCTAAGCTTGATGCACAAAACGCATATGATTATATCCACATTTCCCTCCTGTTATTACTTTTAAAGCAGCTTTCTGCAGAACTAACATTACAATTCTTAACTTCGATAGCTTCGCTGTGAAAACATCAAATGCTGGAAAAGTCTATGACTGGTATTGCAGCATTGTCATATAACAGTTCTGTATCATTATACATTGTGATCTTAGTCTTTGTCTCAATGAAACTCATCAAGTATTTCTTTGCCAGGGGAAATACACAGCACGCTAGCAAACAAAATATAAAAAGTATAGCAAATAGTGTGACCCCAAAGTTCTGAAAAAGGGAGGCCCATGATCCGAACATTTTTTGGAACCAGTCAGAGATTGGGTTATTGATCCCTGAATTCTGCTTTAGCTCTATTGACAAGTCTTCTAACTTTTGCAGAGCAACAGTGACCTTCCCATTTGGGCCTGTGTTACTGGGTATATAGGTGCAGCAGGTATCCCCAAAACCCATGAATTTGCACACCCCTCCCTTTTCGGCCAGCATCATGTCTAAGGTCATTCTGTTTTGGAAGGTCATTCGGGAGTTGGGACCCAGTTCATTTGCCAAACCTTGGAGGGCGTCTCTGGTATAGTTAACAAACCTCTGTTGGTTATAGTAGATGTAGTTAATCCAGTCAACATTTTTGTTAATTGTGATCATAGGGATCAGTGATTCAAACCCAGCAGCGACCTGATCTCTGGCTTTAAATTCATCAGGTACTCCTCTTGGTACGCCTATAGCGTCACGGTATACATGGGGGTCTAGGCTGCCTTTAAGTTCTCTTTTGACTCTACCCATGTTGTGCATTTCCTCTGCTGCATCACCTTCCTTAAAGATGTGCAGAGGCATTAGGACTTTAGCGAGTGCACATTGCCCCTTCCATCTGCTAGGTAATTTTGGTCTCAGGTTTAGGTCCCCACACAACCAATAAATATCCCCTATGGCTTGGGTATGGTTCTGTAGCTCAGTACCGTTTATAGTGCTAAAAGCGCCACAGTAACCAGGTGGGAAGACTCCTACATCAACTCCCTTCTCATCACCTGAGTTATAGCAAGTGTAATTGCCTTTATAGACACTGACAGGGGAAGTCAGTCTGCTATTGGAAGCGGATAGGATAGGGTATTTTGTCTTCCAATGCTCACAAGCCGGGTCATCTGTACTTGAGTTAGTATACAGGCTTAAAAAACATTCCTCTCCCTCCTGTGGGAGATGGAGGGGGACAGTTCCCAGGTGAGGTCTGGCACCCCCGCACACATAACAGTCAGACATGTTGTGTTGATTAGCTGTATATCTCATCCACTCCAACCACATGTTAGTGTCTGAGTACCCCCTTTCTGTGGCCAAGACATCCTCATACGTTGGGTCTGCTGTTGCTATCATTTTAGAAAAGGAAAAGGAGTCTGTTTTTGGAGCTAAGGGGTTCTGAGTTGGCTTACTCGCCTGGTAATTCTTATTTTGGTACATGTCTTTCAGCTGGAACTTGCCCCTGCGTCCTGCTGAGGCTCCTGACATATGGAGCCCCATGACATACGTTCCTGCATCCCCAGAGCTTGGGTTTTCTATATTTAAGGTTAAGCGCATGGTGCTTCCTGTTTGCCCATAATTAGTACAGGTCCCTGTCTTTATCAGGGTCATTCTGTCGCGGAGAGTTTTACCATTTTTGTCCTTTCGAGTCATTGCTGTGTCAGGTTTGTAACCCCAGTCATCTCCAGTATTCCAGGCTGCTGCTCCCCAATTCCCACACTCTGATCCCCAGTAGTCATCTGTCACACACATATAAATATGTCCACGAGTATACATGGTGCATTGCCAGGGGACTGGTGGGCAGGACACTATATTGCAATAGTCAAAGGTGTATGTTGCTACCTGGATGCTTGAGGAATTATACCAGAACACTGGCTGGGTGCCTTCCTTTGTAATATCCACTTGTCCCTGGTCTCTCTTAGTTTTTGTAGCAATCACTAAACTGCGCTTTTGCCTGAGATGTGGTGGCTGCCAATCGGTCCTATCTGACATGGGTGAGAGTACTACCTCGGTGTATGACTGTTCATGGTCATGCAGCGCCCATCCCCAAAGTCCAAGCATCATAATTATTGACAGGGCTGAGACAATTATGCACGCTTTCCCCTCTGAGGTTCTATGGAATCCTACGTCCATGAGTCCCAGTCTCCGAGGTGTGAGGATTCTAGTGGCTGGTTGGGGAGTGAGGATTCTAGTGGCTGATTGGTCTGCATCTGGGTTGGACTCTAGGGTCTCTGTAGGGGGCACCATCTCTCCCTGTTCTACCTCCTCAGTCATCCCGCTCAGGGCTTGTACCCGCTATGAGTAGAGGAAGATCTCTAACGTTTCCTTCACCCGCTGTGACTGTGATCTTGACTAGAGCTCAAGCAAATGTTCCTGTCGCTCCAGAGCCCCAGGAGCCACCACATCCCCTTGCAGGATGCTACCTATTCTGTCCCTTTCTCTGGAACAGGTGCCCTCTTACAATGTGTCAGGTGAACCCAAGAGTTCCTTTCCGCCACTCTGACTGCTGTAGGGGTAGCAATCAAAACCTGGTAAGGTCCCTCCCACCTGGGGGTATTCCAATGTTTTCTTTTAATGATTCTGACCCATACCCACTCTCCTGGGTTTACAAGTAAATCCTCACTTACAGCTGGTCCCTCTGGGGGGTTCCCTGGTGATCGTGCCCTCTGTCTGCAGGTGTGTCTTAAGTAATCTGCGAGCTCCCACTCCTCTGGGGAGCCTTGGACTGCGTCAAATGCCGGTATCCTGTATACCCTGCCAAACAGAATTTCATAGGGTGACAATTTGTCCTTTTTTGGGGTAATTCTCATACTTAACAACACCAATGGCAGGCACCACATCCAGCTTTTTCCTGTTTCTGTCATTGCTTTACTAAGCTTATTTTTAATTGTGCCATTAGCTCTTTCCACAGCCCCAGCTGATTGGGGGTGGTAGGCACAGTGGTTCCTTACATCAATGTGCAGTGTGCTTGTCAACTGTTTGATGATCTCATTTACAAAATGACTACCATTGTCACTAATCATTTTTTCTGGTATTCCCCATCTGGGTATGATTTCTCTTGTCAATGCTTTTGCTACCGTGAGTGCATCTGCTTTGGCTGTGGGGAAAACCTCTACCCACCCTGAGTATATGTCCAGTATCACCAGGGCATATTTTTTTTCTTCCGAGGGGTTCAATTCAATGTAGTCCAGCGCTACTGTGTGGAATGGGTAGGCTGGTGTAGGTGTAGTGCCTATGGGTGGTTTTAGCCCCTTTGCTGGATTATGCTGTGCACAGATAGTGCATTGTGACACAAATTTTTGAAAAAATGTGCTGATGCCCGGGCAGTAGAAATGGGCAGTAGCAGTAGCTATCATTCCTCCTGTTGACACATGGGTAACACCATGTGTCATTAAGGCAAGCAGTCTGAATAAGACCCTGGGGAGACAGACCTTGTTGTTTACAGCATATAGACCTTGTGCATTGAGGGTGGCTGAAGCTTTGAGCCAGGAAGTCAGCTCTGCCTTTGGGACATTTTGCTGGAATTCTGTTAGTATTTCAATAGAAATGGAGGTGAGCGAGGACTGTGAGGTAGCTAGTGTTGGGGTGTCTTTGCTCACAGCTGCTTTTTTAGCTTCAGAATCAGCAAAGTTATTGCCTCTGGTGACAGGGGTGTCATCATTTTTGTGAGCTGCGCACTTGACTATAGCAAGTTTCTTTGGCAGCTGGACACTCTGTAGGAGCTGTTCCAACAGGGACTTATGGCGAACAGGTTTACCTGCCGTGGTAATCATGCCTCTGTTACGCCATTGTGCAGCAAAAGTATGCACTGTAGAGAAAGCATACTGGCTGTCCGTATATATAGTGACAGCCTGATCTTTGTACAGGGTGCAGGCACGGGTGAGAGCATGAAGCTCGGCAGCTTGGGCTGAATAACTAATGGGCAGTTTACCAGACTCTCTTACTTCATCCAGAGTCACTACTGCATAGCCCACTCTATTAGTGCCTACTAGATCTTTGGAGGCTGAGCCGTCCACAAAGACTAGTGCACCCTCTGTCAAGGGTTCAGACTGAAGGTCTGGTCTGGGCAGGAACTCTCTGCGAGAGCCTTGCAAACAGTCATGGTGGTCCTCCGCATCAGTCAAGTTATCTGATGTGGGAAAAAGTGTGGCTGGGTTCAGAGTCGTACAGCGCTGCACCTTTAGGTGAGGCTGGCCCAGCAGGGTGGCAGCACAGTAGAGATGGCGTGCAGGAGTAAGCAGTGTCATTTTATCCTGCAACAAGAGGGCATGAACAGCATGTGGAACCAGCACTTCTAAGGGATGGTACAGCACAAGAGAGGCAGTGATCTCAACAGCTGTAGCTGCAGCAATGACAGCCTGAACACAGGATGGTAAAGCACAGGCTACAGCATCAAGTGGGCGTGAGTAAAAGCCCAAAGGTCTTTGTTTGTCTCCCCACCTTTGTGTCATTACAGCTGTCATGCATTTGTCTCTGCAATCAACATACAAATGAAATGCCTTAGTATAGTCAGGAAAGGCGAGTACAAGGGGATCCTTAAGTGTTTGCTGACAACGTTTGAACTGTTCATTAAGTTCATCAGTCCATACAATTGTGTCATTGAGTGCCATGGGATGTTGATGTATGGCATTGTAAAGTGGTTTCACTAGGGCTGAACAGTGTATTATCCAAGCCCTGCAATAGTTCAGTGTTCCAAGAAACGACATCATGTCTTTTTTTGTTTTTGGCTTAGTCATGGTCTGTATGGCCTGAACTCTGGTCTGCTCTAAGGTTCTGCCAGCTGCTGAGATCAGTTGGCCTAAGTATTTGACTTCAGGCAGACAGAACTGCAATTTGGCCTTTGAGGCTTTGTGACCCTGCTCTGCCAGGAAGCAGAGCAGCTGTATGGTAACCTTTTCACATTTCTGAGCAGTAGGGGCCCCTACCAAAAGATAATCTACGTAAATGAGGAGTTTGCAGTCCTCTGGCACAGGGAAGGGCTCTAACGAGTGAGTAATCTCCTGTGAGTAGATTGCTGGGCTTTCACAGTACCCTTGAGGCATCCGGGTGTACGTGTACCTTTTACCCTGGAACGTGAAAGCGAACCAGAATCTGCTGTCTGGATGGACCTCGACTGAATAGAATGCATTTGTGAGATCCACGGCACTGAAAACCTTGCAGGTAGGTGTAATACCATTGAGTATGGTGTTAGGGTCAGGTACCACAGGTGCCCTTGGTATTACAGCGGCATTAACCGCTTGTAAGTCATGTACTAATCTGTATTGTTGCGTTACAGGTTTGAGTACAGGGAAAATGGGCGTGTTACAGGGGGAGGAGTCACATGGTATTAACACCCCCCTTTCAAGTAGGCCCTGTATTATGGGACGGATACCTGCCATAGCTTCTGGCTTTAAGGGGTACTGTGCTTTATATGGCCTGTAGGGGCCCTTTGGTACAACAACGATTTGCTCAGAATTTTTGATCAGACCGACATCAGTTTTAGACATTGCCCACAACTTCTCCGGAACACTGGACAGCATGTGTCATTCTAACTTCATCCTGCAGTTGGCCTTGGTAGGCAAACTGGCAAGGTGTGTGAGGATACCCACACACTCTGAGAACCTTTCATAATGGTTCCCTGTTGTTCTCCCCTGTTTCCATCTCTTCAGGAGCTTTCCCCCCACCTCCCACTTTCCCCACTTTGGTTTGTACAGGGAGATGTGAGGTGCTGAATCATGAAGTGTGTACAGGGTGTCCTGCAATATGCCTTTGTTTGGCCTGTGAGCCCAGCCTGGGATTGTGACATCATACAGTGTGTTCCCATTATTGTCTTCCCAGAGGCCATCAACAGCTATTTTTACTGTCATGCCCAGTGGGAAGCTTGCTTCATAGTCTGTGTCGCTACTACCATTAAGTATGACATGAGTGGTAACATGAGGTACTTCTATCACGTCTTGGTCATTACTGGGAGAACCTGCGTCCCTCGTCATCCAGTCAAGTACTTCATTTCCCAGGATGATCCCATACCAGTGGAAGCCCATGCTTTTCCCATGCTCACCCAACTGCGGGGAGGGGAATGGCTGCTGCAGCCTTTTAATCTGTAATGAGTCTCTGCCGGGTTCAATTATCAGTCGCAAGTCACCTATCAAATCTCTCCCACACAGGTTTATAGGACATTTACGGGAAATCACAAAACTGCAAGACACTGTTATGCCTGACAAGGGGTCTCTGACCTCTATGGGCTTAGTGGTGGGCTCGCACTCCACCCCTCCCCCTGCGTTCCGAGTCAGAACAGTGCCTGCTTTTTCCCAGCGAATGTAAGTTGAAGCTCCTAAGACAGAGCGACACGCACCAGTATCCACCAGAAATCTGATCTTTTTCCCTCCCACTAGCAGGGTTATTTCAGGTTTGTGAGTGTCCGCGTAATCAATGTTTATACACGTCCTCTGGTGCTGAATGTCAGTCTCACTTTCCCTGCTGTTTGTACCATCTAGTCATGCAGTGGGTCTACTTCTCCTCTCCCTCTTTGGGCAATTTCGAGCAAAGTGACCTTTCTCACCACAAGAAAAGCATTCCCCTCTGTCACGTCTCCCCTCATAATCTTTGATCCTTCGCCTAGGGCGAGGCACGGTGTCATTCACATAAACACAGTCACTACTGTCCTTGTCACTGCTGCTGTCATAGTCTAGAGCATATGTGGCAGCTGTGTTAATTTTCTTTTGCTTCTTTCTCTTGTCCCTAGCAGTTCTTTCTGCATGCCTAGCATATTCCAGAAAGTCTTGTAACCTGCAAGTACGCCAGGTCACCAAATGCTTGTGGATAAACCACTGCAAGTCCTCTCGCAAGGATCTGTCTATTTGGGCTTTAAGTTGCTGTTCCCATGGACTGTCATCAGCCCTGTTTGCAGGCCTTGTAAGGCCACTGTATTTGTCAAAAGCATCCATCACCCTTGCTACTAAATCATCTACAGTTTCAGTTGGTTTCTGGGTTATGGACGAAAGCTTACTGTAGTCTGGGGTTACTTTGTAATATGTTTCCATGCGGTCTAGTACCGCTTCAAACGCATCTTTTAGCTCTCCGCTGCCCCAGTCAAAAAGCTTAGGTGCATTTGCCCCTTCTGCAGGGTGATACATTTTCCATTTCTCTTCTACCTCACTCCAGGAAGTACCATTGATTCGCCTGAGGACTCTATCGCACTCTAATACTGTCAATTTAAAGCTAGCTCTCAAGCCCCTTAACCCTTTTACACAGCCTGCTATATCTTCCTTTGGGGCCGGTATACCTTTGAGAGCATTAATCATATCATCCTCAGTCCAAGGTCTGTAGACCTCCTGTATGCCCCCTGAGCCATTTGGGAGTTCTATCATGGGCATAGACTGCACCACAGGGTCAAGTGATGGGGAAGGTGCTGTAGGTACTTCCTCTTTTGGCAAGGGTGGATATACATTAACATAGGGGGGGCGGAGGAGGATGGGCATAATCCTCCTGTAGGTGAGCCTCCGCCTCCTCCTCCTTTATGGCAGTTTCTAGCTTCCTTTGTCTGCCCCTTCGCTTCTCTGTCTGTTTTGGCTCAGGTTTAAATGTAGTCTTTTTTCTTGTCGCCCTGTTAGCAGGGGCGGACGCAGATCTATGTGTGGCCACCGATCTAGCTCTGAGCCGGGGTGACCTGCTAACGGGGGAAAGAGACCGGTCACGCCTATCGGCTACCTCGTCCTCCACCTCCTCCTCGTCACTACTTTCTGGGTCATTTTGTCGTGTGTGTGCAGTCACATAGTCACTTTCAACAACATCAGTCTTTTTCCCAAAGTAAAATGTACAAACGTCTTTCTTTTTCTTATCTGCCTCATCCTTCCATATTTCTGCTTGCTGCAGACCAAACCTTTTTTCTAACCTTACATCACCTTTAGCTTCATCCTTAATACGTTTTATGAGGGCCCGGCATTGCTTTGGGTGTAAGTGACCCGGGAATTGAAACCGCGCCCGCCAGAGGCCACACTTCTTTGTGTAAGAAGGATCCCTCCTGTGCATGATGACCTCGTCATCTGTAGCCTCTAGAGGACGGGGTTTGTTACTTCCTTGTCCCATGCCTGGGTTTGAGAATTACAAATGAGCTATGACAACAACTATTTTCAGTCCCTTTCTCTCTGGACTACCTTAAGGATTTTTCTATCACCTCACGACTCAAACATTCACATCTACTCCTGTGAATAGGAAAAAGGAAGTAACACTTACGTTTCTGCAGTCAGAATCAATGGACCCGGGACCCTCAGTGAGTGGCACGCGATGTCTCTGAACTGTCTCCTCCGTCTGTGGTTCTTTGGAAGCAGCTGTTGAGGACGATGGAGTCTGTGTCGAGTGGCCTCTGTTGACAGGTTACCTTGTGGGTCCCCGGAGGACTTTGGGTGGACGTCAGCTGTGATTAGACGTCCAGCAGCACTCGACCAGAGGTCCAATTCGTCTACGATCAGTGCTTCCGGTTCGAAAAGACCAAAGATGTTGAAGTAAAAAGCAACCTTATCTACTTAGAAGCACCGGAGGAAACAGAATTGATTTCAGAAACAAAGCGTTGTTTATTACACACGTGCGGCTTCTCCCTGGATAACAAAGAGTCTATGATAAGCACAGCTCTACCCAGAAGAGAAGTAACTTTCCCGCGCAGCCAACCCCCCCTATATAGTCCTCCGTTGTCTTCTGGGTGTCTCTTTGGTGATGTCAGGTCATAGGCGGTGTCATCAGGGAAAGTCAGTATCTGACCAGTAGAAGTTCAGAGTTCGATGCTTTCTCCTTATATGTCCTTACTGAAACCATGGCTCCCTGGTGGTTCCTCATTCTGTGTAAGACTCATGTACAGACAAGAGTGGGCCTCATCCTCCAGACGCGCTCGCTTCCTGTGGAGAGTAAAAATATCCACGGCAGACTGGTGCTCTTTTGAACACATTCATCACCCTAGTTCCTTAACCCTAGTTTCACTGACAGGCTGCCTTAAAAGGTATCACGCAGCTGCTTAAACAGTAATACTGAGTTAACCCTTTAACACTTGCTAAGCTTGATGCACAAAACACATATGATTATATCCACACCTCCCTTTAAGCTGATGAATGCGTCAGCTTTCAGCATATTCCATATGAATGTATGCGTTGACATGATGCGTTCCATCATGGAGCGCACAGTCATGCCGACGCGTACAATGTGACTTTTTTACGACGCCCTGTCTGGACGTGTATTTTTCTAGTGGACGCGTACGTCTTTACGCATACGGAGACAACGCAGACATCATGACATTACCCGCCCCCTCCCATGTGATACAGGAAATAAAACCTGAATGTTTGTGTATTGGTGTGGACCAGTCTCGGAAGAAGCTCCGCTGTGCGAAATGGTCGTTAGGCTGCCCGTTTTTGTTGTACTGCACCCATAGGCCTGCTGCCTCTGTTCAGGTAGGATCTTACAATGCTAATTTAAGTGTCACTGAAGCACAAGTTTTCTGACTGTGATTGACACATCTACCGCTAATGATGCAAATATGTTTCAACTTTTTGCACCCATTTTTTGATACGGAATAAATTTGAGTAACTGCAGTGCCTGATCATCGGTCCCCTCTTTTTCATGATCCATAATCCACAAGATACCCCTTCACCATGGATGCACCAGGTTTAGTATATATATATTTTTCCCCCCTGATTTTGGTCCTCTAAACCTAGGCATGTCTTATGGTCAGGAGCGACATATAGTCAGAAAAAATGTTATTTAATACAACTGAACATCAGAAAGGTGTATAAAGCATATTAGGCTAAGACAAGTTAATATCCTTTCAATTTTGTACTAAGTTACCTATGACAACCTTACAAAACGTCTTGTTATGATAGATAAAACAAAGGCCCCAACAAGTATAAAATACACTAAGAACAGTTAACAAAAGGACGTAGCAGTTGGCTTTCCTCTCCAGGAAGGACATAAATGGTCTCATTCTTAAAAAAACAACTTAATTTGGGTACAACTCTGCTTTGTGGTGTGTTTCACAGAAAACAAAACACTTCAGGCAGTAAACATATGGGAGTGTCTGAGAATCGGTCTCTGTAAGCATGGCACCGAGCCTACATAGATTCTCAGACACTCCTATATATTGTCTAAAGAAGCAGTTTTTTTCCTGTAAAACGCGTCATAAAGCAAAGTGGCATTGTACACAGATAACGTTGTTTGTGTCCTTCCTGTAGAGGTAAATCTCCCGCAGCCTCTTTTTAAATTGTTCTTAGGGTATTTTGTACTTGTTGGCCGCCTCTGTTTTATTGATCATAATAGTATTTATTGTCCCTCCTTGGTGGAAGGGTGTCACCCTGTGTTTCCAGCACCACAGAGAGCGACTTCTTAACCGGAGTGGAGTCGGGTTGCTCTCCCCGCTGACCCACACTTGTGAGAATTATTCCATTCTTCACATTTTCAAATAACATTTTAAATATTTACATACTACACTATATTATGTAAATGTAGTATGTTACATACTACAGTATAGTACTCTCAGTTTGCCCCTGTTCTGATTTCTTCAAATAAAACTACTTGGGAATGTCTCATACCCTGGAAAGTCTGTCCTGCTATTAAAGTGGAATTAAACTCCCTGAACAAAAATGTAAGTATTTGGTCTTATGTGCAGAAGGCACAAAGACAGTTGTCATATACCATGCAAGATCACCCTACAGACTGCTTCAAGGGTGCACAAAAAACATTTTCCCCAATCTGCATATGTTCAGACATACGTAGAATAGCCTGCTTTTATATGCTCCACAAAAGCCACAAAGAAGGGGAACACAGGCAGGACGATAATCTCAGGTATTATAACTCACTGAAAGCTTCCCGAAATGGTTGGAATACATCATGAAACATGTTCTGTAAAAGATTCTGTTACATATGAATGCAACCCACCTCTTTAACCAATTAGCTGTCATTGGCCTGAACCCTTAGGGCTACCATGCACCACTATGCAGGTATGTTGAGCATCACCTATGGTGATGGAATTGAGACCTATGTTAAATATCTTCAGGGTCTGGGCATGACTGCAGGGTCATACACTGCACATCGAGAAAGACCGGGCACTTGTCACTAAAACCGCTTTAATTCCATCTTCATGCCACAAATATTACAGTCACATATAGGTAAATCATACCTGGGGTTATGGAAGTGCTGGGGCGTTCAGGGCTCGGGGGACCAGGGGGGTAGTTGGACGGCACTACAGCCGTTTCACGCCAGAACGGCGCTTGCTCACATGCATGTGTCCTGTAATGAGACGGTGCTTTGCGACTTCCTAGATGGAGTTCACAAGCCGCGCCTTCAGCGCTCATCATTGGTGGAAAGAGTTGATGACAGGAGTGTGAAAGGTGAAGGGGCAGGGACTCGCCGTCCAGTGGCGAGGGAGTGATAAGAGGCAGCATTATACTTGTCATGCAAGCTTATTCAACATACCTAAGGCATTGTCATGCGTAGTGATACATAGTGGTAAACATTATTGTACATACTTAATCTGGTGATAACTTTTAACAAAATAAACAGTCTTTCATGTGCATATGTGAAGCATAGTGCAAATAAATCTGCCTAATGCGACGTTAATGGGGCGCGGGTAACTCCTACCTTTTATTTTTCTCCCACATCCAATAAAATTAATTAATTTTTTTATTGAAAAATACCTTCTAAAACCTATCTAAACCCCTCTACAAGAGCGGGGGGTACAACTGTGTCCCAAGAAACCAATGGGGGCGTATTCCCCTCAAAAAAAAGTTGAGGAAGCCATTAATTTCCCTATTATCTGCAGGGACTCAAAACAGGTACATATTGAGCTTTGGGCTATTGAATTTAGCCACATTAAAACAACGGGGAAATGCTAAATCATGTTCTAGTGGAGAGAGAAGTACTAACGTAATCATTGATGTTAGGGCTAAAGCAGGCATGGGCAAACTTGGCCCTCCAGCTGTTAAGGAACTACAAGTCCCACAATGCATTGCAGGAGTCTTACAGCCACAGTCATGACTCATAAAAGCAAATGCATTGTGGGACTTGTAGTTCCTTAACAGCTGGAGGGCCAAGTTTGCCCATGCCTGGGCTAAAGCCTACCATGGTGGGTGGGGAGGGCAAAGATGGACCCCAGCCAGTGGGGGGAGGGGAGGGGGAACATTGCTAGGGTGGTGGTCCTAGCAATGTTCCCCCTCCCCTCTTCCCACTGGTTGGGGTCCATCTTTGCCCTCCCCACCCACCATGGTAGGCTTTAGCCCTAACATCTATGATTACGTTAGGACTTCTCTCTCCACTAGAACATGATTTAGCATTTCCCCGTTGTTTTAATGTGGCTAAATTCAATAGCCAAAAGCTCAATATGTACCTGTTTTGAGTCCCTGCAGATAACAGGGAAATTAATGGCTTCCTCAACTTTTTTGTAGGGGAATACACCCCCATTTTTGTGTCCTTGGGACACAGTTGTACCCCCCGCTCTTTTAAAGAAGTTTAGATTTAGAAGGTGTTTTTCAATAAAAAATTAATTTTATTGGATGTGGGAGAAAAATAAAAAGTAGGAGTTACCCGCGCCCCATTAACGTCGCATTAGGCAGATTTATTTGCACTATGCTTCACATATGCACATGAAAGACTGTTTATTTTGTTAAAAGTTATCACCAGATTAAAGGAATTCTATCAAACTTTTACTTTTTCTGTGAGCACTTTAAATCAATTTGCCAACAACAGTAAGGATGAGCACAGCATATATGTTTGCTGCGCAGAGTGTCTTTGTCTTTATCTAACTACTGTCGGCTGTCCCCTAATAAAACTGACGGCGACGGGGAATTGGGGCAGTCCATTATACAAGAGGGGAGCCTCTTGCTGAGTACAGCTGTGGTTTATTCTATTCTGATGGTCCCCAGTGCAGAGCGAGTTATACAGCGTGTGATCCTTCTTATAAAGTTACTGTGAGGAGACCTCTCGCTCTGCTAGTCTGGAGACTGCTGAGCTGCCGCTGCGTTGCTACTCAAAGGTAAACATGAGCTGGAGGAGGGCGCGTCATTGTTTTGAAGAGGAGCCGTAGAGGAAGATTTATTCTGATAATAAATCTTCCTCTACAGCTCTCTTCAAAGCAATGACGCGCCCTCCTCCAGCTCATGTTTACCTTTGTGTAGCAACGCAGCGGCAGCTCAGCAGTCTCCAGACTAGCAGAGCGAGAGGTCTCCTCACAGTAACTTTATAAGAAGGATCACACGCTGTATAACTCGCTCTGCACTGGGGACCATCAGAATAGAATAAACCACAGCTGTACTCAGTACTCTTGTATAATGGACTGCCCTAATTCCCCGTCGCCGTCAGTTTTATAAAGGGACAGCCGACAGCAGTTAGATAAAGACAAAGACACTCTGTGCAGCAAACATATATGCTGTGCTCATCCTTACTGTTGTTGGCAAATTGATTTAACCACTTGCCGACCGCACGCTTATACCGTGCGTCGGCAAAGTGGCAGCTGCAGGACCAGCGACGCAGTACTGCGTCGCCAGCTGCAGGCTGATTAATCAGGAAGCAGCCGCTCGCGCGAGCGGCTGCTTCCTGTCAAATCACGGCGGGGGGCTCCGTGAATAGCCTGCGGGCCGCCGATGGCGGCTCGCAGGCTAACTGTAAACACAAGCGGAAATAATCCGCTTTGTTTACATTTGTACGGCGCTGCTGCGCAGCAGCGCCGTAAGGCAGATCGGCGATCCCCGGCCAATCAGCGGCCGGGGATCGCCGCCATGTGACAGGGGACGTCCTGTCACTGGCTGCACAGGACGGATAGCGTCCTGTGCAGCCCGGATCACCGGGGAGGGGACAGGTAGGAGAGGGAGAGGGGGAATTTCGCCGCGGAGGGGGGCTTTGAGGTGCCCCCCCCCCGCCAGCCACACGCAGGCAGAAGAGATCAGACCCCCCCTGCACATCATCCCCATAGGGGGGAAAAAAGGGGGGCAATCTGATCTCTCTGCCTGCACCCTGATCTGTGCTGGGGGCTGTAGAGCCCACCCAGCACAGATCACTAATAACCACGCTGGTCCTTAAGGGGGGGTAAAGGGTGGGTCATCAAGTGGTTAAAGTGCTCACAGAAAAAGTAAAAGTTTGATAGAATTCCTTTAACCACTTCCCGACCGCCGTATGTACAATTGGCGGCCGGGAAGTGCACCCCGCAAGGACCGCCGTATTGACAATTGGCGGCGGTCCTTGTAGGGGCATGGGCGGAGCGATCGCGTCATCAGTGACGCGATCCTCCGCCTCCGCCTGGCGCCGCTCACCCGCCGCAACATCCCGCCGGCTATACGGAAGCGCCGGCGGGATGTTAACCCCGCGATCGCCGCATACAAAGTGTATAATACACTTTGTAATGTTTACAAAGTGTATTATACAGGCTGCCTCCTGCCCTGGTGGTCCCAGTGTCCGAGGGACCACCAGGGCAGGCTGCAGCCACCCTAGTCTGCACCAAGCACACTGATTTCCCCCCCCCCTGCCCCAGATCGCCCACAGCACCCATCAGACCCCCCCCTGCCCACCCCCCAGACCCCTGTTTGCACCCAATCACCCCCCTAATCACCCATCAATCACTCCCTGTCACTATCTGTCAACGCTATTTTTTTTTTTATCCCCCACCCTGCTCCCTGCCCCCTCCTGATCACCCCCACCCCTCAGATTCTCCCCAGACCCCCCCCCCCCCCGACCACCCCCCCTGTTTACTGTATGCATCTATCCCCCTGATCACCTGTCAATCACCTGTCAATCACTCGTCAATCACCCATCAATCACCCATCAATCACCCCCTGTCACTGCCACCCATCAGCCAGCCCCTAACCTGCCCCTTGCGGGCAATCTGATCACCCCCCCACACCAATAGATCGCCCGCAGATCCGACATCAGATCACCTCCCAAATCCATTGTTTACATCTATTCTCTCCTCTAAACACCCACTAATTACCCATCAATCACCCATCAATCACCCCCTATCACCACCTGTCACTTTTACCTATCAGATCAGACCCTAATCTGCCCCTTGCGGGCACCCAATCACCCGCCCACACGCTCAGATTGCCCTCTGACCCCCCCTTATCAATTCACCAGTGCATTAATTACATCTGTTCTTCCCTGTAATAACCTACTGATCACCTGTCAATCACCTATCACCCATCAATCACCCCCTGTCACCCCCTGTCACTGCCACCCATCAATCAGCCCCTAACCTGCCCCTTGCGGGCAATCTGATCACCCACCCACACCAATAGATCGCCCGCAGATCCGACATCAGATCACCACTCAAGCGCAGTGTTTACATATATTGTCTCCTCTAAACACCCACTAATTACCCATCAATCACCCCCTATCACCAACTGTCACTGTTACCTATCAGATCAGACCCTAATTTGCCCCTTGCGGGCACCCAATCACCCGCCCACACGCTCAGATTGCCCTCAGACCCCCCCCCCTTATCAATTCGCCAGTGCATTAATTACATCTGTCCTTCCCTGTAATAACCCACTGATCACCTGTCAATCACCTGCCAATCACCTATCACCCATCAATCACCCCCTGTCACTGCCACCCAACAATCAGCCCCTAACCTGCCCCTTGCGGGCAATCTGATCACCCACCCACACCAATAGATCGCCCGCAGATCCGACATCAGATCACCACCCAAGCGCAGCGTTTACATCTATTCTCTCCTCTAAACACCCACTAATTACCCATCAATCACCCCCTATCACCACCTATCACCACCTGTCACTGTTACCCATCAGATCAGACCCTAATCTGCCCCTTGCGGGCACCCAATCGCCCGCCTACACGCTCAGATTGCCCTCAGACCCCCCCTTATCAATTCGCCAGTGCAATATTTACATCTGTTCTCCCCTGTAATAACCCACTGATTACCTGTCAATCACCTATCAATCACCCATCAATCACCCCCTGTCACTGCCACCCATCAATCACCCCCTGTCACTGCCACCCATCAATCACCCGCTGTCACTGCCACCCATCAATCAGCCCCTAACCTGCCCCTTGCGGGCAAACTGATCACCCACCCACACCAATAGATCGCCCGCAGATCTGACATCAGATCACCACCCAAGCGCAGTGTTTCCATCTATTCTCTACCCTAAACACCCACTAATTACCCATCAATCACCCCCTGTCACTGCTACCTATCAGATTAGACCCCTATCTGCCCCTAGGGCACTCAATCACCCGCCCACACCCTCAGAATGCCCTCAGACCCCAGCCCTGATCACCTCGCCAGTGCATTGCTTGCATCTATTCCCCCCTCTAATCACACCTTGAGACACCCATCAATCACCTCCTGTCACCCCCTAGCACACCTACCCATCAGATCAGGCCCCAATTTGCCCCGTGTGGGCTCCTGATCACTCGGCCAATCCCTCAGATCCCCCTCAGACCCCCTTCCGATCATCTCCCCAGTGCATTGATTGCATCTATTTTCCCCTCTAACCACCCCCTGAGACACCCATCAATCACCTCCTGTCACCCCCCTAGCACTCCTATCCATCAGATCAGGCCCAATACAACCTGTCATCTAAAAGGCCACCCTGCTTATGACCGGTTCCACAAAATTCGCCCCCTCATAGACCACCTGTCATCAAAATTTGCAGATGCTTATACCCCTGAAAAGTCATTTTGAGACATTTGGTTTCCAGACTACTCACGGTTTTGGGCCTGTAAAATGCCAGGGCGGTATAGGAACCCCACAAGTGACCCCATTTTAGAAAAAAAGACACCCCAAGGTATTCTGTTAGGTGTATGACGAGTTCATAGAAGATTTTATTTTTTGTCAAAAGTTAGCGGAAATTAATTTTTATTGGTTTTTTTTCACAAAGTGTCATTTTTCACTAACTTGTGACAAAAAATAAAATCTTCTATGAACTCGCCATAAACCTAACGGAATACCTTGGGGTGTCTTCTTTCTAAAATGGGGTCACTTGTGGGGTTCCTATACTGCCCTGGCATTTTAGGGGCCCTAAACCGCGAGGAGTAGTCTAGAAAACAAATGCTTCAAAATGACCTGTGAATAGGACGTTGGGCCCCTTAGCGCACCTAGGCTGCAAAAAATTGTCACAAATGTGGTACCGCCGTACTCAGGAAAAGTAGTATAATGTGTTTTGGGGTGTATTTTTACACATACCCATGCTGGATGGGAGAAATTTCTATGTAAATGGACAATTGTGTGTAAAAAAATCAAACAATTGTCATTTACAGAGATATTTCTCCCACTTAGCATGGGTATGTGTAAAAATACACCCCAAAACGCATTATACTACTTCTCCTGAGTACGGCGGTACCACATGTGTGGCACTTTTTTACACCCTAAGTACGCTAAGGGGCCCAAAGTCCAATGAGTACCTTTAGGATTTCACAGGTCATTTTGCGACATTTGGTTTCAAGACTACTCCTCACGGTTTAGGGCCCCTAAAATGCCAGGGCAGTATAGGAACCCCACAAATGACCCCATTCTAGAAAGAAGACACCCAAAGGTATTCCGTACGGAGTATGGTGAGTTCATAGAAGATTTTATTTTTTGTCACAAGTTAGCGGAAAATGACACTTTGTGAAAAAAAACTATTAAAATCAATTTCCGCTAACTTGTGACAAAAAAATAAAAACTTCTATGAACTCACCATACTCCTAACGGAATACCTTGGGGTGTCTTCTTTCTAAAATGGGGTCATTAGTGGGGTTCCTATACTGCCCTGGCATTTTAGGGGCCCTAAACCGTGAGGAGTAGTCTTGAAACAAAAATGACCTGTGAAATCCTAAAGGTACTCATTGGACTTTGGGCCCCTTAGTGCAGTTAGGGTGCAAAAAAGTGCCACACATGTGGTATCGCCGTACTCGGGAGAAGTAGTATAATGTGTTTTGGGGTGTATTTTTACACATACCCATGCTGGGTGGGAGAAATACCTCTGTAAATGACAATCTTTTGATTTTTTTACACACAATTGTCCATTTACAGAGGTATTTCTCCCACCCAGCATGGGTATGTGTAAAAATACACCCCAAAACACATTGTACTACTTCTCCCGAGTATGGCGATACCACATGTGTGGCACTTTTTTGCACCCTAACTGCGCTAAAGGGCCCAAAGTCCAATGAGTACCTTTAGAATTTCACAGGTCATTTTGAGAAATTTCGTTTCAAGACTACTCCTCACGGTTTAGGGCCCCTAAAATGCCAGGGCAGTATAGGAACCCCACAAATGACCCCATTTTAGAAAGAAGACACCCCAAGGTATTCCGTTAGGAGTATGGTGAGTTCATAGAAGATTTTATTTTTTGTCAAAAGTTAGCGGAAATTGATTTTAATTGTGTTTTTTCACAAAGTGTCATTTTCCGGAATGGAATTAAAGCGTTTTAGTGGCAAGTGCCCGGTCTTTCTCGATGTGCAGTGTATTTTCCAGTTGTTTTCTGTTTGACATATACTGGATGCACGTCCTTCAGCTTGTGTTTTAGCCACACCAAAGGTGCTATGTGGGGTGAAGTCCTTTAAAGTTTCAGCTGCAGGCGAAGTCTCCAATCCCTAAGATAATTAACTGAGTGCCGAGTGCTTTTCTACAGTGTTTTAATGACTGCAGGGTCAATTGCTTGTTTAAAAGAATTCATACTTGCCTAAAGTTAATTGTTGTTTGGACAAAACCTTCTTACAGTGGATAAGAGTGGAAATAGGATCACTGTTTGCACCACAGTAAACAAACCTCCTTATGGCTACCATTGAAGTGGAATATGTCAATACTACTCTCACTTTACAGATGATATTTTGTCTTCAGTTCAACTGAAAATTAAATGATTTCCATACCACAGTGAAATTTGATTAAGCTTGAAAATAGATGAAGCCACTCTCACACTGAGGGCTGGTGCACATCAAGGGCTTGGTTCACTAAACCATGATAACTTATACCACGGCCGCGCTAGCCTTTTTGCGAGCTTTTTTGCACGCAATCGCGAAAATTAACTTGCGCGTGAAAAAACCGCTAGCGCAGCTGTAATATGAGTTATCGCGGTTTTGTGAATCAAGCCCCAAGAGCTGTTCTGAGCGTTTTTTTAAAACGCTTGGGGATAGAAAGCAGCTTGGTTAATGAATTTCGATGGGCTGGTGCGCACCAGAGCGTCTTGTTTTTCCCCCAAATGCAAACTTGGGTCCTGCAGCATTTTTGAGATTTCTGAGGCGTTTCTAACTTAATGTAAAGTATAGGAAAGTGAAAAACTGCTCTGAAAAACGCTAGATCAAAGCGGTTTTCCAGGCGTTTTTGTTACAGAAGCTGTTCAGTTACAGCTTTTTTTCACGCGCAAGTGAATTTTCGCCTAAGAGGCTCCCTTAGCTTGCTATTTCAATTGGCCTGGCACTGCTATTGGCCTGAGGAAGCGGGCTCAGACCCGTGAAATGCGTTGCCTGTGCTACCAATAAAATCTTTTGTCCCTACAAAGATTTGTCGTCCTTGAGGTAAGCAACCTCAAACCTTTCTCGGTTTTAAACTGCTTTTAAACGCTTTTATATACCACCAGGGCGCCTCTTTAAACCATTTAGTGCATCCCTAACCCCCATACGATACCCGTGTGAGGGGTGGAGGCAGAACATATGTGGTTTACACCACGGTGGACATCTGCCTCCCTTCTTTTTTCCAAGGAGAGCGACCGCATCCAGGTCCTTAGTGACCTCCCCGAGTGGAGTCGGGTTAATTGTCTCCACCTGCTTCCTGTGGTCGGTTGCCCCCTTGCAACCCACTCTTGTGAGTAGATTCTTATCTTCTACATTGACAATTTTGACTAAACATATTACACTATTGGGCTCCCGTGTTTTGTGTTTCCTGTGCCTTTTCCCCAGAAGGTGTCCTGACACCAATCATCCACTAGAATTTGAAGAAGTCTCATTGGCCGAAAGCTTACAGTTTTTCCTTTAAAGAGAACCTAAACTGAAAATAAAAAGTCAAAATAACCATACACACCTCCTGTGTAGTCTACTTCTCAATCTCTTTCTCCTCTCCTGCGTCCCATCTGCCTGGAGGTCATCTATGACAACCTGGACAGACCAGACACGTACGCCAGAATACTACTCCTGGACTTTAGCTCGGCGTTTAACACGATTTGTCCGCGCATCCTACAAGGAGAACTAGCCACACTTGGTGTGCACCCAAGCCTGCGCCTCTGGATCATGGACTTTCTCACCAACAGGACCCAATCTGTCAGGCTGGGTGAGATCCACTCACAAATTATGACCACGAACACAGGGGCCCCTCAGGGCTGTGTCTTGTCTCCACTGCTGTTTTCCCTCTACACAAACAATTGCAGATCGAAGGCAGATTCGGTCAAGGTCATTAAGTTCGCCGACGACACCACCATTGTTGGTCTCGTCACCAAGGACAATATCCAGGAGTACTGTCAGCAGGTGGAGATAATCTCTCACTGGTGCAAGGAGTACAAGCTAGTGCTCAACACTGCAAAAACTGTCGAGCTAATCGTTGACTTCAGGAAATCCGCTCCCACCCCACCTCCAATTCACATTGATGGTACGGAAGTGGCCAAAGAGCCTTGCGCCCGTCTCCTGGGCACTACCATCTTCAGTGATCTCAGCTGGAGGCCCAACATCACCGCCACCCAAAGGAAAGCCCAACAGAGACTCTACCTCCTTCATCAGCTGAGGAAGTTCAGCATGGCCCCAGAGATCTTGACCAGCTTCTACTCCGCCCCCATTGAATCAATTCTCTGCTCTTCCATCCTGGTCTGGTACTCCGGCACCACCGCCAGCGACAGGCTCACACTTCAGAGGGTCATCAGAGCAGCGGAGAGGGTCATTGGAAGACCTCTCCCTGCACTTGACCTCCTACACAAGAGAAGGATGAGAGTGAGGGCGCTGAGGATCGCTAATGATCCCTCTCACCCGGGTCACCGCTACTTCTGTCAGCTCCCACTGGGACGGAGGCTTCGGGCCATCTCCACAAGGACTGCCAGACACAGTAACTCTTTCTTCCCCTCGGCTGTCAGCCTCCTTAATTCCCTTCACATACTCCCATCAGCAAACAAAAACTAATTGCTGATTGTCCATTCTATGACTTTTGGAACTGTTACGAGTAATGTGAACTGCTGGCCTAGTATGTAACGCAAATGTATTACAATAATGTAGATGTAACTACTTGTCCTCTGTGTATAGTGTTAAGTTTCAACTTTCTGTTCTTGCTGTTCTATACTACCTATCGTTGTTCTTCTTGAGCTATTATGTACTGTGCCAAATCCAATTCCGGGCATGACCCAGTCATGCTTGGCGAAATAAAGAATTCCTGATTCCCATTTGTCCACTGTGATCAATGGAATTCTCTGTCCTCCATTTTAAAAATGGCCATTAGCCCATAACAGCTTCCTGGTCAGCACACTGTTAAACTGTAATATAACCCACTTGAGCCATAGGGAACCATGGACATTACCTTGCACATTCAGTTGTAACTGACAGCTGCCGGTACTTAACTGACAGCAACTGGTATATTTCAGTTCTGACAAAATATTGTCAGAACTGGAAGGGATCACTGTAAGGAGAAAATGGCGAGCTTCTGAGAGGAACTGACAGTGAGGTTAGTAAGTAATATTAATTTGTTTACTTTAAATAATTGTTTACTTTAAATAATTTTACTCACTTCAGGTTCCCTTTAAGTTAGCCAGTAAATGGTATCATCCTGATTCAAATCTTCCCGCTTTTAAAGGTTACTAACGTGGTACAATACTCTACCGCTATTCCATATTATTGTATTGTTTATTGTTTCAATGTTTAAAAAATGTATGCCTGGACAAGTACTAAATCCTAAAACCTTATAGTGGATCCCTAGAGGGAAATTCCATCTTTGTTTAGAAAGGCTTGGTTCTTTTAATATAGCTCTCTAGATTGCAAAGATAAATGGCAAACATTATTCCAGCATTGCAAAGTGTTTCTAGCATAAACTGAGAGATAAAAATGTCAGCTTGTTGGCTGCGAGTTAATGACTTTGCACAAATATTGAAAATAAGTAACGCTGGCTGTTGCAATGTGCAGCTACTTACTCCTGCAGCAAGGTAGGAATTTCTTGACATGTACTTCAACAGTACTGTTTCCTAAAGCAAAGAAGAGCGATTTGTGCCTACTATTAATTTTGGAAATTGTTGGCTGGTTGTATATTGAAATGTGAAGGTCATTTTTAGTGGCTTTAAATTATACTTATGGAAATTTTACAAAGAAAGTGGAAAGTGGAATTTTCATTGAACGGGAACCCGAGGTACCTATACATGCAAAATGATCCACATCACGTAATACAGTCTAGTATCAAGAAAATTGTTTCTCCACACATTATTATTGATTTATAAAGCACCAACATATTGCGTGGCGCTGTACAAAGTACATATTAACAAAGACAATGGTATACACATATATACAAAATACATAGTTGCTACAAAATACAGAATTGATACAAAATACAGAATTGGTAATTACAGTGACAAAAGTAACATGACAAATTAAATGTATAACATATTCAAAGACACAAAAGTTGAGAGAGCTCTGCCCTTGCAATCTCTAGGAATAGCGGGAAACAAGCGGTGGGATAGTATGCAATAATCATACCTAGAGGCAGTGTGTTTTAGGATAACTGGTAAGAGTGCAACTTGGCCTCAGGCCAAAGGGGAATAGCCTAAGCGAGAGCGGATGCTTATCGGAAAAAGTGAGTTTTGAGGGAGCGTTTAAAGACATCAAAGGTAGGAGAGAGACGGCTGTGTTGTGGGAGGGCATTCCAGAGGAGAGGTGAAGCACATGCGAAATCATGTATACCTGAATGCGAGAAGGCAATTCTAGAGGTCAAAGTAGGTTGTGCAGATCTGAGATTGCAGTTGAGTTGGTATCTGGAAACAAGTGAGATGTACAGGGGAGAGAGATTGTGGAGAGCTTTGTAGGTTAGGGTTAAGAGTTTGAACTGGATCCTCTGATTAATTGGTAGCCAATGAAGAGCTTGACAGAGAGGAGGAGCAGAGAAAGAGTGAGAAGAAAGATGAATGAGACGAGCAACAGAGTTCAGTACAGATTGGAGCTGTGCCAATCCGTTAGTTGGTAGTCCACAAAGCATTATGTTACATAATAATGTAACACCCTAGACTAGGGTGTCACCCTAGACTCGGCCCTCTCCTTCACCTCCCACATCCAAACCGTAGCTAGAGCCTGCTATTTCCACTTACGCAACATCTCCAAGATCCGGCCTTTCCTGACCCCAGACACTACCAAACTCCTTGTCCATGCCCTCATCATCTCCCGCCTGGACTACTGCAACTCCCTCTTGTCAGGCCTTCCTCAAAACCGCATCGCCCCCCTAAAATCCATCATGAACGCAGCAGCCAGACTCATCTACTCCTCCCACCGCTCTGTCTCCACAACTCCCCTACGCAAATCCCTTCATTGGCTTCCAATTCACTTCAGAATCAACTTTAAGATCCTATGTTTGGCATACAAATCCTTACACAAGTCCTGCCCAACCTACATCTCTGACCTGGTCAGCAGATATACACCTGGCCGCCCACTTCGCTCCTCCAACGACCTCCTCTTAACCACCCCACGCATCTCGCACTCCCATGCCAGACTGCAGGACTTCACTAGAGCTGCCCCTATCCTGTGGAACTCTCTCCCGCTGCCCATCAGGCTTGCTCCCACCTTCAACACCTTCAAAAAAGCACTCAAAACTCACTTCTTCAAGGAGGCCTACATCAACTCGACACTACCCTAATCCTTTCTGCCAATAACTTCTTGATGCACCCCCTCCTTTTGTGTCACCAGCCCCTCCCTCTAGATTGTAAGCCTTTGGCAGGGCCCTCTTCCCTTGTGTATCATACTTGACTGTGTGCACTTTACCCAGAATTTGGAACTGGTAATTTTTTACCACTACCATTCCAGTTTATGATCTGGCATTGTACTATTATCTGCATTGTGTTGTGTATCTTATTGCTATTACCTGTATTGTTGTATCTATGGTCCGTTACCTGTATTGTTCTGTCAACCCTGTTATCATTGTCTGTAAGCCTATTTATTGTACAGCGCTGCGTAATATGTTGGCGCTATATAAATCTAATAAATAATAATAATAATAATAATAATTACAATAGTCCAGACGAGATATTATAATAGCAGTATTTGTATAGCGCCTTTCTCCTGTCGGACTCAAAGCGCTTGCGAGGCAGCCACTAGAGCGCACTCAGTAGGCAGTAGCAGTGTTAGGGAGACTTGCCCAAGAAACTCCTTACTGAATAGGTGCTGGCTTACTGAACAGGCAGAGCCGAGATTTGAACCCAGGTCTCCTGCGTCAGAGGCAGAGCCCTTAACCATTACACTATCCAGCTACAAAGTTGAGAGAGCTCTGCCCTTGCAAGCTTACAATCTATAGGAATAGCGGGAAACAAGATGTGGGATAGTATGCAATAATCATACCTAGAGGCAGTGTGTTTATAAGAGCATGTATTAACATTTTAGTTGTGACCTAAGTGAGAAAAGGTTGGGTGCAAGATATGTTTTTGAGTTGGAAATGACAGGAGCTAGTTAGGGAGTGAATGTGAGGAATAAGTGCTTTGGGAACTAAAGTTATGGGAGTGTTATTAACATTATAAACAGAACTTCCTCGTGATTGTGAAGACAACGTGTGCTCGCATACATGATCCCACTACAACTCACTCCTGTATAACAGCCGCCACTCACCAGATATTAACCACCTCGATTTTGTAGGTGGAACTTGTGCTTTTCTATTCAATAATTAATACCAGGTTCTTTGGATAACAGCCTCATCAGGTCAACTCCATTTCAGAAAAACATATTCATTCACATTGTCACTCCAGGGTAAAATCAACAAAAAACAATTACATAGAGTATAACATCTCCGAAATGATTGGCCTGTGCCTGCGCTGTCAATATGCACTTACGTGGCCTCAGCGAAGCATCAGCGAATAGAAAGGATCTATGGTCCCATAAGTTTCCCCCGAGGAAGTGAAGGACAAAATATGTAGGATGGAGCCAGCACGTCTGATGGTATCACGCCTAGCAAACGCTGTCCGGAAGTAGTGTTGAGAAACTTATAGGAACAGTTTAGCCACCGGGTGAGAGCAAACAAGTGGGACACCACCGCAACGCTGCACAGGAGAGCAGACAGCACCAAATACCCTTTCTATATGCTGATGTTTCACCTAGGCTATGTAAAACTAGGGGAAGGAAGTGGAAAAAGTGGGTGTATCTTTTATTCTGAAGATGCGGCAAACATGGATGCATCCCTCTATGACAGTCTTGACAAAAAGTGATGGAAGTTTCCAAATTAGGGAATAAAAGGTTACAAATTATAGCTTAAAATCAATTGTACTTGATACAAAGTTACTGTGTATTGTACAGCTGTATATGTTCCACTGTATTATCCTCCATTCAAATGCAAAGGCAGTTTTTCCATCTTTAACCCATTCGCGTTCCGTCGTTTTCACTTGCGCAATGTTCACCTCCCATTGATTACCCTATAACTTTATCACTACTTATCACAATGGTTTCTCCAAGATGATCCAGCACAGCTCTTTTAGTCATAAAATTATTTTATTGGATCATAAAAAGTACTGGGCTGTGTGACGTGAACAAGGACTGTGATGGTCCGAAACGGTGGACCGTAGCCACTATGCAGCTACAGTGTTTGTACTTTTTATGATCCAATAAAATAATTTTCAGACTAAAAGAGCTGTGCTGGATCATCTTGGAGAAACTGTTCGCTATACCCTGTGGGTACAGGGGTGGATCCGCTGCACGCCTATTCCCCGACATCGCTAATGTGCTGTCCACACATCTTTGTGGCTACTAATCACAATGAACTGATCTTTATCTTGTTTTTTTCCGCCACCAATTAGGCTTTCTTTGGGGGGTACATTTTGCTAAGAGCCACTTTACTGTAAATGCATTTTAACAGGAAGAATAAGAAAAAAACTGGAAAAATTCATTATTTCTCAGTTTTCAGCCATTATAGTTTTAAAATAATACATGCCTCCATAATTAAAACTCACGTATTGTATTTGCCCATATGTCCCGGTTATTACACCGTTAAAATTATTTCCCTATCACGAAGTATGGTGACAATATTTTATTTGGAAATAAAGGTGCATTTTTTCCGTTTTGCATCTATCACTATTTACAAGTTTAAAATAAAAAATATAGAAATATTTCATCTTTATATTGATATTTAAAAATTTTAGACCCTTAGGTAAATATTTACATGTTTTTTATTTTTTTATTGAAATGTATTTTTTTCTTTATATTAAACATTTTATTTGGGTATTTTTGGGAGGGTGGGATGTAAACAATAGTTTTATAATGTAAATGTGTGTTTAGTTTTCTTTTTTTTACTTTTAGTTGTAGTTTTACTTTTTGGCCACAAGATGGCCGCCATGAGTTTGTTTACATGACGTCACTCTAAGCGTAACATACGCTTAGAGAGACGCATGGGGGAGGCAACAGCCAGAAAAAGCTAAGCTTCCGAGAGAAGCTGTCGCTTTTTCAGCGGGGGAGGGGAATCAGTGATCGGGCACCATAGCCCGATTCACTGATTGCCTGGCTAACAAACCGCGGGCCGGGAGCGCGCGTGCACGCACGCGATCGGCCGCGGGAGCGCGCATGGTTCCTGGACGTAGTTTCTGCGTCTAGGAACTAAAATAGGTTAAAGTAACAAGTTTCCTGTTGTAATGTGTAACATTCTATGTGGATGTTGCCTTCATTGCACATATATTGTACTGCATATATTTTACCTCTCACCGTATGACTATGGTAGGGATTAGATTGTGAAAAGCTCTAATGAACTGTTAGTGACAAGATTATATTGTCTGATGTGCTGTGGAAGTTGTCAGCACTATATAAACACTAAGGGCCCATGTGATTGATTAGTGTTTTTTTAAATTGCTCCCATTCAATTTCATTAAAATCACAGTAAAAATCACAGCGATTTCACTATTGCATGCGCGAAAATCACTGTGATTTTTCCACGATTTTTGGGAGCTCAATGATTATAATGCAATCAGTAAAGATCCAGCCAGTGTGTCAGGAAAGGTGTAGCACATCACATTAGGTAAATATAAGAAAGTTTAATATGCTTCTCTGCGCTACATCACAAGGATAGACAGAGGGCAATATTAAAAGGTGGGTTTGGCTATATTGGGTAGAATTGACAATACCTGCGGGGACATGTCATTGCTAATGGGAAATGGTGATGCTGGAAATTGGTGTGTGTGTGGCTACATTGGTGGAGAAAGAGCACTTCTGAAGGGACACTGAAGTTATAAAGGGGGCACCAGCTGGTCTATTCCTGTCAGCACATATCACTTGACTTTCCCTGTCCTGGAAAGCCAAACTCTTCACTTTGCTTTGTGGCCAGCACTTCAGCTACACCAGAGTCTTATACATAATAAGGATCTGCTTTAGCTGCACTACTGCAATAGTGCTAATCGCAAAACAGCACAGGGAGGAGGTGGGTGGAGTCCTGGTGTACTCCCAGTGTACTATGAGCCCCCTCCCCATTGCTTTTAGAGTTGGTATCTGGTAGGTATGATGCATAGTCACCTCCTCCTGTGCAGGCAACACTGAGTGATGAGGTTTTTTTTTATTCTACTTAAGAGCACAGAGAAACAGAGTGATTCCTTAAGGAATAGTCCAAGCAAAAAATAAAATCAAATTCCACTTACCTGGGGTTTCCTCCAGCCTCTGGCAGCCGCCGGGTGTCCTTCGCTGCAGAAGCCAACCTCACCAGGTAGCATCAGGTCTGTACTGCGCCTGTGCAGTACAGACCTGATGCCGTCGGTGGGACCATGCGACTCGCGCCGTGGAGCGCGCAAGAAGCCAACCTGGCAAGGTCGGCTTCTGCAACGAAGGACACCAGAAACCACTGGAGCTGCGGCGAGGGCACAGGACGGCTGCCAGGGGCTGGAGGAAGCCCCAGGTAAGTGGATTTTGATTTTATTTTTCGCTTGAATGTTTACTTAAAACAACCTTTTTTTTAATACTGTATATTGGGGTACACATTACCACTAGTGCTAGGGGAACTTTATTTGTTCACCCAGTTCTCTCTCCCTGCTTAAAAATCATCCTTTATTCCTCACACAGCTCACAAATATACTTCACTGTGTCACAGCATGCAGGGGATTCTGAGGGGGAGGCTGATCTGAGGAGGTAACAGGTAACTAGATGAGCTGTAATGGCTACAATTGTCGCCAAAACCACGTGGCACGCGACAGGTCGCCCGTGAGTATGAGGCGCAGCACGGCGCAACACGGCCGCGGGCATGCATTTTAGTCCAGGAGGGGCGGTGTACGCCACAGCGATTAACCATTGAACTGTAGTATTAGGTCAGGGATGCGCAACCTTTTACCCATATTTTGTTTCCATAAATTTGTAACTACCAGGCTAGCAGCTCCCCTTGTGCTTTCTTGTTTGCATGGTAAGTATTTAGTTATGCATATGATTTTGCATCTGTTTGATTACTGAGTGTGTATTTGAGCTGTATAAGTGGTGAACATGAGGTGATAAGTCATTCAAATGCAGCCCATGTGGTGAGCGCTGGCTTTATTTTCTGCTGTCCATAAGGAACACACACTGCTGGAATCTTTAACCCCTTACCACCATCTGAATGAGATTGTTTCAGCAAAGGGATAATTAAACTATACACTGGAGTAGTTGATAGCAACCCCCCTGTGCAGGAACATGGTCTAGCCCTCTAAGAGCCATAATTTTTCTATTTAAAAACTGACAGAGGATTTTACAACAGAGAGGCAGAGCTGTGTGAGGAAGGAAACTTCTCCTAATACTTGTGGTAATGTGTGCCCTAACATACAGCATTTTCCAAAAAAATGATTCAATCGATAGTATTCCTTTAACTTAGCATGTGCCTGCCATGGTAGAAATACAGTATGTAACTTAGCAGCATTTTTATTGGTCACTAACTCTGCAGAGCAGTAGGGAAGTGTCAACTACACACACAATGGTATGCACAAAGGGCAGTTGGGTTGTAGGTTATAAAGAGGAGTTGGATTGTATATGAAGAGGCATCTACACAAAAACGGTGCCATGTTGCTACACACATAGAGACATGCCCATGTTGAATATATCACACAGCAGAAGCATGCATCCAGAGGGGGCTTACCTAGATTAGAGGTGCACACAAAGGGGCTGCATGGAGGAATGAGGGTTGCTGCACTGATACATACACAGAGGGGATGTAATGGATGAGTAGGCTGCACAGAGGAATATTACACATGATTGGGAGCTAAACCCAGAAGGGGGCTGCACTTTGGGTGAAAGAAGGGTGCTGACTGAATGGGACCCATGGAATAAGGGATGCATAATGTATGTGCTATACCTAACCTAATAAACACAATTTGGATATGGGTCAGTTTCTATTTCTGCCCTGACCTCTGCTGTGCCCACTTGCCCATGCATTTGCTAGTTATGGTCTACTTTCAAAAAAATTATTGTATTGCTTAACATTAAATGCTTTGTCTTACATCATTTTTCAGGTGTTTTTCGTGTAACATATCTTTCTTTGTAATAATTCAATTTGCATGTAGTGAGAACCATGTGAAAAAAATAACATTTGTTATAAAAAAAAAAAATCAAGTTAATTATACAAATGAGATGAATGTTACAGTAATTTACGTATGTTAATTAAAGTTTAATTTTCAGTTATTGGTGTATATTTAGTTATTTCACGTCTGACGCAATTACATGTACTCTGAACTAGTTGTTAAATTAATTACTTGATTGAAGCTTTTAGTGGTCTAAAAATAGATAATTTACCTGGAAGAACAACAACAAATAACATTTTTAAAGCGCTTTTCTCCCGTAGGATTCAAAGCGCATAAGCATGGCTCAGACCATCGTGGTATAGAGGAAGAATTTTATAAGTCCGGAAATGCCAGGCTAAACAGGTGGCTTTTCAGTCTGGATTTGAATAGCTCCAGGGATGGTGCTGTCTTTACTGGGTGTGGTAGGGAGTTCCAAAGAGTAAGGGCAACATGACAGAAGGCTCTGTCTCCAGATTTTTTGAGGTGCACTCTGGGAGTGACCAAGTTTATAGAACTTGCTGATCTGAGGTTGTGAGAGGTGTGGTGCAGCTTCAGCAAGTCCTTCATGTATCCAGGGCCCAGATTGTGCAGGGATTTGAATGTCAGCAGTCCAATCTTGAAGAGTATTCTCCATTCTACTGGTAGCCAGTGCAGTGAGCGAAGGATCGGTGTAATGTGACAGTGGCGAGGCTGGTTTGTTAGCAATCTGGCAGCAGCATTCTGCACTAATTGCAGGCGACGCAGGTCCTTTTTGGGGAGGCCAGCATAAAGGGCATTGCAGTAGTCCAGCCGTGATGTGATAAAGGCGTGAACTAGGGTTGGAAGATCCTCTGGGGGAATCAGATGTTTAATTTTTGCAGTGTTCTTCAGATGAAAGTAGGAAGACTTAACTACAGAATAAATTTGGTTTCTGAAATTCAATTCCCCATCGATTAGTACGCCAAGGCTGCGCACAAGGTTGGAGCTGTTTATGTCTGAATTCCCAATCCTGATTGGTGTTGCTTTAGAATAGAGCTGTTTTGATGGCGAGAGCTGGCTTTGGACAAAAAGGACCTCAGTTTTGTCAGCATTCAGTTTCAACCAGTTATCATTCATCCATGCCTGTAGCTCGGCTAAGCAAGAGTTTATTTTTGGAGTAGGGTCTGTTCCACCAGGTTTGAAGGACAGGTATAGCTGTGTGCCATCCGGGTAGCAGTGGTACGTCAGGCCATGTCGTTGGATAAGTGTACCGAGTGGCAACATGTAGATTGCAAACAGCAGAGGGGATAGGTTTGATCCTTGTGGCACTCCGAATTGTAGAGGTGCAGGTTTAAACATTATAGGTCATAGGGATACTCTCTGTGTTCTGTCAGTCAGGAATGATCTGAACCACTGGAGGACTGATCCACTGATGCCACAGTAGAAGAAGAAACAGGTTTGTTTGTTGTTGCTTCAAAATGCAAATATGTTTAATAATGTTATGTAAGCATTATACAATGCAGGTGGCCATGCATTGCACCATGACACATGGACATCCAAAGTCCAATTCATAGCAACGCTGACCCCATTCATTAGAATTCACCAAATATTTGCAGCGGTGTGATATAGCCTTGTTCTTTAACACCCACTGAGGCTTTGTTGACATCTAAAATCGAAATCGCTGACGGCAGTGATTTTCGATTTTGTGGGCGATTTTTTCCCCCCTCCTGGCGCTCCAGTGGGCACTGCTGTTTTTTTAAAGCGCTTTTCTAAGCGCTTTTGCAGAGTGGTTTGGCTTTTTTCCCTTCCTGACGCAAGTCAGGAAGTGAACTCTTTGATCCGGAAATTAATAAATACAATGGGCTTGATTCACTAAAGCGTGATGACTGCTATCGCAGCAGTTATCACACGCTCTGCCGCACGCAAAAGTTTACACGCGAACAGCATTAGTTCACGTGATAAACAAAGGGTATCGCGCAATCACGTACGCTTTTCATGTGAAACGCGCACGTGATTGCGCGCAAATGTTCATTTATCAGGCTTGATTCACTAAACCGTGATAACTCATATCACAGCCGCACTAGGGTTTTCACATGCGTTTTTGCGCGCTCACGAATTTTTTCACGCAATCGTGGTAAAAAAAACTTGTGAGTGGAGACTGCACCGATCGCTGGAACCAGGCTGGGTAATGTATTGGTGTAAATAGTAGAAAGTCAAATGTAAAAAGGAGATAGCGCTCTATGGTAAAGTCTTTGTTGCTAATAGAGAAATGACATCAACTCTATAGGTGGAGCATGGAACACACACTCCCCCTATGTTAATAAACTCACCGGATGATGCGGCCTATGAGGCCCGACAATGCCTCAGGGGTATAGGCCACCCCTCAGCCACACTGGCAATAACTGATGGGCACTTGTAAGCCTCTCCAGGCAATAAGTCATCAACTGTGAGTAGTCACTCCACGTAATAATGTCCTCCAGAAGAAGAGAAGAAAAACACGCCTCACATAGCGTAAAAGTATCAGGGTCAGTACCCACGTTTATTAAAAAAAATGTAGGCAAAATCAATAAAAAATGATAGCGGATGCGGCATGGGTGTGTTGGGCATATAAGCTAAAGCCTAAGAGCATCTATGGGGAAACGCTCTGACTCACGCTAGCTCCAACCACGCTCAAACACCGCCGCTCGTTTCCTCGTGTACAGTGCGTCACCGCGTCTGGTGACGTCACACGTTGCGCCGCCCCGTAGCTCCGCCTTACCCGTTTCGTTGCTATGCAACTCATCGGGGCTACGGAGCGTCGGATGTCGGCGTCTTAAATAGCGCTCTATACTACCTTGATGGCCACTAAGCTAGCGTGAGTCAGAGCGTTTCCCCCATAGATGGTCTTAGGCTTTAGCTTATATGCCCAACACACCCATGCCGCATCTGCTACCATTTTTTATTGATTTTGCCTAAATCTTTTTTTAATAAACGTGGGTGCTGACCCTGATACTTTTACGCTATGTGAGGCGTGTTTTTCTTCTCTTCTTCTGGAGGACATTATTACGTGGAGTGACTACTCACAGTTGGTGACCTATTGCCTGGAGAGGCTTACAAGTGCCCATCAGTTATTGCCAGTGTGGCTGAGGGGTGGCCTATACCCCTGAGGCGTTGTCGGGCCCCATAGGCCGCATCATCCGGTGAGTTTATCCACATAGGGGGGAGTGTGTGTTCCATGCTCCACCTATACGATTGATGTCATTTCTCTACTAGCAACAAAGACTTTACCATAGAGCGCTATCTCCTTTTTACAGATAACCTAATAGTTTTATAGGGGGGGACTCCTGTGGCCAGCAAAACCTTTTGAGCGGCATGCCTGACACAGTGTTGGGCATACCGCCCAGGAGGCTAAGGTGAGTTCACACTATGGCCCTTATACAATTCAAGTTTTCTCCTAGATGATATTTCCACTTTTTAAATAAAATGCCTTTTAAGCGACCAGCAAGCAAGAACATTTTTAGAATAATCTCCACAGTAGTTTTTCACCTATTTTTTTTAAATATTTTTTTCAATTGAAGAGTGCTGAAAAGTTTTTGAAATAGAAGATAATAATGTATCTCCTAGAAGAAAACTTAGGACATAAAGGGGTTTATGTAGAAAAGGTCGGTAACATTGCACACCGTGTGGTAATGTTACCAGACTGTACTTAGTAACGCTAATTGCGCCGAAAGCATATGAACGTTACTATAGAAATGCGTGTAAACTGTGTATGCGGGGTACGGGAAAGTGTGGCGCCTGCTACACTACTGCCATACCTAGCATACACGCATTGCTATGGTAACGCTCTCGCGGTATTGGTACAAAGAGCGTTACTAGGTTCAGTACAGGCCAGTAACACTGCCAGGTGGTGTGCAGTGTTATCAGTCTTTTCTGCATCAACCCCTTCTAGAAGATCATTTTTATATTCTATTTAACCACTTGCCGACCGCACACTCATAACGTGCGTCGGCAAAGTGGCAGCTGCAGGACCAGCGACGGCCAGCTGCAGCCTAATTAATCAGGAAGCAGCCGCTCGTACGAGCGGCTGCTTCCTGTCAATTCACGGCGGGGGGCTCCGTGAATAGCCTGCGGGCCGCCGATGGCGGCTCGCAGGCTAGATGTAAACACAAGCGGAAATAATCCGCTTTGTTTACATTTGTACGGCGCTGCTGCGCAGCAGCGCCGTAAGGCAGATCGGCGATCCCCGGCCAATCAGCGGCCGGGGATCGCCTCCATGTGACAGGGGACGTCCTGTCACTGGCTGCACAGGACGGATAGCGTCCTGTGCAGCCCAGATCTCCCGGGGGAGCAGGTAGGAGAGGGAGGGGGAGGATTTCGCCGCGGAGGGGGGCTTTGAGGTGCCCCCCCCGAAAAATGCCAGCCAGGAGGAGCGATCAGACCCCCCCTGCACATCATCCCCCTAGTGGGGAAAAAAGGGGGGCGATCTGATCGCTCTGAGTGCCCTTTGATCTGTGCTGGGGGCTGCACAGCCCACCCAGCACAGATCACCTAAAACAGCGCTGGTCCTTAAGGGGGGGTAAAGGGTGGGTCCTCAAGTGGTTAAAAGATTTTTTTCAGCACTCTGCAATTGAAAAAATACTAAATAGTAGGTGGAAAAGTACGGTCAAAAAGTACTATGTGCATTACAGTGTGAGTTGCGCAACATGCTGCAATAGTCCCACAATGAGCCTAGTCACATTGTCGCATTGGATCCATGGGTTGGGTTCCATTGTAATAATGAAGCCGAGCTGTGTGTTACCAGACAACACGCTATGTAACAAATACAATTGACTGGCAGCAAGGTACCATGAATTGTGACAAATCCACTATGATATGCACAGTATAAACTTACAATGCTATAACTGATATTCCTGTGCACTGGACACTGGCTTGTACTACACTGAACCTCACTTAGGGCCATATCTCATTCAAGGTGACAAGCAACTTTCAGATGTAAGCTACCTATCACCTTGCCATCGCACGAGGATTACCGGCAAATCCTATTGCTAGTTTCCTTCATGCAATTGGCCGATTGTTAGGAAGCATTACTCAGGTGAAAGGCTGAGCGATGCTCCCATGTCCCTGGCGATGGGGAGTGAGATTTTATACTGCAGTGCTGTCCTTCAGAAAAGCATCTTTGAAGCTCCCACCGGGTTACCCATTGGTATGCTGGCTTTCACAGCAAGTGAGGAATAGAGATGGCCTGAATGGTTTGCCGGCAAACTTGTTCGTGCGAACATCGGGGGTTCGCGTTCGCGAACACGTAGCGAGTTCCACCCGCCCCCTATACTACTACATCATTGGGCTAAACTTTGACCCTCTACATCACAGTCAGCAGACACATGGCAGCCAATCAGGCTGCACTCCCTCCTGGACCCCGCCCCCCTTATAAAAGGCAGCAGCGTCAGCCATTCTCTCACTCTGTCTGCTTCCTACTGCTAGTGAGAGAAGGGAGAGGTTGCTGGAGAGATAGGGAAAGCGTTAGTTAGGTCTTGTTTACTTGCTTCTTGCTGATATTTTTTGCTGAAAAGCACCACAAAAAACTCTTTTGAGAGTTAATGTTCTTCTGATGTGTTTTTTTGTGTGTGTGTGCCACTGACACTGCATATACAGCCCTGTCTGTCGCAGCTGGCCCTTTCTAACTGACATACTGTGCCAGGCCCAGCACATTCAGTGCATACCTTTTCACTGCATCTGTGTGACTGCACACTGTTTTATATACCAGTCACTGCATACCTTTCACTGCATCTGTGTGACTGCACAATGTATTATACCAGCAGTCAGTGTATAATTTTCACTGCATCTGTGTGACTGCACATTTTATTATACAACCAGTCACTGCATACCTTTCACTGCATCTGTGGTACTGCACACTGTTTTATATACCAGTCAGTGCATACCTTTTCACTGCATCTTTCACTTGAATGGATGGCAGACTTGTCCTCCATAACAGATTCTCGTTATAGGATTTAAAGTGTATTTGTCTCATCATTATACAGCAGTCAGTGCATGCCTTTTCACTGCATCTGTGTGACTGCACATTGTATTATACCACTAGTCACTGCATACCTTTCACTGCATCTGTGTGACTGCACATTGTATTATACCAGTCAGTGCACACCTTTCACTTGAATGGATGGCAGACTTGCCCTCAATAACAGATTCTCTTTATAGGATTTCAGGTGTATTCATCTCATCATTATACAGCAGTCAATGCATACCTTTCACTGCATCTGTGTGACTGCACATTGTATTATACCACCAGTCACTGCATACCTTTCACTGCATCTGTGTGACTGCACATTTTATTATACAACCAGTCACTGCATACCTTTCACTGCATCTGTGGTACTGCACACTGTTTTATATACCAGTCAGTGCATACCTTTTCACTGCATCTTTCACTTGAATGGATGGCAGACTTGTCCTCCATAACAGATTCTCGTTATAGGATTTAAAGTGTATTTGTCTCATCATTATACAGCAGTCAGTGCATGCCTTTTCACTGCATCTGTGTGACTGCACATTGTATTATACCACTAGTCACTGCATACCTTTCACTGCATCTGTGTGACTGCACATTGTATTATACCAGTCAGTGCACACCTTTCACTTGAATGGATGGCAGACTTGCCCTCAATAACAGATTCTCTTTATAGGATTTCAGGTGTATTCATCTCATCATTATACAGCAGTCAATGCATACCTTTCACTGCATCTGTGTGACTGCACATTGTATTATACCACCAGTCACTGCATACCTTTCACTGCATCTGTGTGACTGCACATTGTATTATACCAGTCAGTGCATACCTTTCACTTGAATGGATGGCAGACTTGCCCTCCATAACAGATTATCATTATAGGATTTCAAGTGTATTCGTCTTATCATTATACAGTAGTCGGTGCATACCTTCACTGCATCTGTGTGACTGCACATTGTATTATACCAGCAGTCAGTGTATATTTTTCACTGCATCTGTGTGACTGCACATTTTATTATACCACCAGTCACTGCATACTTTCACTGCATGTGTGTGACTGCATGTTGTATTATACCAGCAGTAAGTACCTTTCACTACATCTGTGTGACTGCACATTGTATTATACCACCAGTTACTGCATACCTTTCACTGCATCTGTGTGACTGCACACTGTTTTATATACCAGTAAGTGCATACCTTTTCACTGCATCTGTGTTACTGCACATTGTATTATACCACCAGTCATTGCATACCTTTCACTGCATCTGTGTGACTGCACACTGTTTTATATACCAGTCAGTGCATACCTTTTCACTGCATCTGAAAATTTGTGGCGATTGGGACACCACAGTGGAAAATACCAGGCCTCAATTATTTTTCAAAAAGGCAATACCCAAACTGTACCGTGATGTTGAAAGGCAAGTGGTGTCATCTCTGCCACACAGCGTTGGGTCAAGGGTCCATCTGACCACAGATGCCTGGTCTGCAAAGCAGGGCAGGTACATTACTTATACAGCACATTGGGTCCTTCCTTGGATGTGTGGTGGTAGCCGTTTCTCAGGCTCCCCCCCATCCAGACCCCTGGACTACTGGGTGGGCAGGCTTGAGCTGTGGCCAGAGCTGTCACAATTTACCATCCAACTTCTGGCTTGCCCTGCCTCAAGCGTCCTGTCAGAAAGGACTTTCAGCACAGCTGGAGGCATTGTCAGTGAGAAAAGAAGTCGCCTAGTTCAAAAAAGTGTTCAGTACCTCACCTTTATCAAAATGAATGAGGCATGGATCCCGAAGGGCTACTGCCTGCCCGAAGACTAAGTCAGTCCCCACACAGCATCTCTGCCTGCAGGCCGCTTGACTGCCTTCTCCACCACCACCAACAGGGTCCAGGACTCCAGGTGGATTCCTGAATTTTTAAGGCCGCTAACAAAAAGAAAAATAATTTTTCTGATGCGTGTACATGCCTGCCTAATTTTTCTGGCTGCAGTGCGGCTGCAACAACAAAACAAAAGGCATGTACATGTGTCAATTCCCCTTCATGATCGTTATCTTGCCACGGTGAAGGGGCTTGCGTATCACAATGAAGCAATGGCCTATAGGAGTGTTTTGGGGGGCACAACCAAGATAATAAGGTTGTTGCTTCATTGTGGACAGACCAAATTCGATCAGCTGGACAGTCACTGTTGTTCTGTCATTGAGCTACCTCAGCCCGACCATATGGGCTTGAAAACCACCATCGCCTGCACTCTTGCCAACGTACACGCCAGTCCAGTACGGCCATCACTACACAAACAGCTATTTGCGGTGCGTTACACAGTGAGTTTGGACTGTCAGTGTGAAGCAGTACACTACTTACACTACCTGCTGATCCATGTCTACACACGCAAGATGTTTTCAAGCACTTTATGCCTCCAATTTAGGAATGCAATGTGATTTCTGCCCTTTAGGGATTATAACCCTGCTGTCCGTCAAATCCATAATTTTCCCCGGGACTTTTGGCATGTATCCCTTTCCGCTATGCCCCCCTCCAGGTGTTAGACCCCTTGAAACATCTTTTCCATCACTTTTGTGGCCAGAAACAGTGTTTGTAGTTTTTCAAGTTCGCCTGCCCATTGAATTCTATTGCGGTTCACCTGGTTTGCGCGAACTCGAACTTTTGCAGAAGTTCGCATTCGAGGTTCGCGAACCCAAAATCGGAGGTTCGAGCCATCTCTAGTGAGGAACAAGAACACAGGCCTAGCTAATACTTTCCCTACCTATCTGCAGCAAGTCTGACCCTGCTCTCACTAACAGTCAGCAGCCAGCAGAGAATTAATGTAATATGGCCATCACTACTGCTTTTTGATAGACGGGTGGGGGTCCAGGAAGGGGTGCTAGCTGATTGGCTGCCATGTGTCTGCTGACTGTGAGGTAAGGAGGCAAAGTTTAGCTCAATGATAATGTATATTGAACACGCCAAATGTTTGCTGTTCGCCGCAAATGTGAACAGTCGATGTTCGCAGATTACTGCTCGCCGGTATTTAACTAACCTATTTAGTTATGAGGTTTTCTGAAGGGTTTTTTTTTCTAGCATTACAAAACTTTTATGAACCTTTCTTGCTGCTGTGCGACTTTATTTTAAAAGTGTTGCAAGCATCAAACTTAAAAGCCTATATCTATCTTAAATCAATACTTAGGTTAAAGAATTATGACCAAAGCAGCACCACTCCTTTAAATCTCAGTTCAAATACTGTTTATTAGTATAACTTCAAAGAACACCATCAATAAAAACATCTAAAAATACAAAGGACACCTCACGTAATATATAACAGTTCATAATCAAATATAATAACCTGAATACGGCATAAATAGTATATTAATGAGGAAATCACCTGGATAGCTCAGTGTGAGAGCTACCGCAGGGATAGAACCCGGGTTCAGGAAGTCAGGTCTCAAATAAAGTGCATATGTGATAAACCATAACAAGATGTAGCAAAAAACATTTCATAGCAAGAAATAGTGATAAGTGCAATAAAGTGCCAGCGTGCTAAGATAAATAAGTCCCCAATGAGGGGATAGGGAAACCTGAGTGATTGATGCTGAGACCAACGCAGCAATATGGTGACAGATGGAGCAGGCTTACGTGACCCAGGATGGAGTATACCAACGAGGTGTCCGATGAGGAGGAGAGGCCCCCGGTAGACTGCTCTACCGGTATAGCGGCAGTCACGCCGCTTTGTCAAGAGTGGGGGGTCCCGTGTCGTTCCGGCCGAAGCGCCGGTCAGAAATAGTGTGCATGCGGAAGTCACGTGGGCGCAATCCGCGCACCACGTGATCCGCCCATAGGGCCGTCCAATACGGAGAAGGCGAGATGCGGACAGGAAGTAGACGTCCGTGGAGCGCAAGTTAAGTGAAAGGAACTCTGCGCTGGAGCGCAGGCTACGTAAGTATGGGAGGCGCAATGGGACAATACCAATAGTGATATTAGGGGTGGAAAACGCACCCTAGAGAATAGCATAATAGGGGGAACAATGACATGATACAAATGAGACATGCCAAAGGAGTGTATCAATATAAAGACATAGATGGTGACATCAGTCACTCAGATCTCAGCCTAAACCCTGTATATGCAGGATCCCAATCTTTATTAATCAATGGATACAGTATTATAAGTATGTAAATATTCACATCTACATTAATCTACAAAGAAAAACATCATAGCAACATATATAAATCAATATGTACGGAATAATAGGATTTACAGATCCATTATACTTTCAATCGTCCATAAGTCCATAGTAACAAAGCAAAAGGCAGTCCCAAAGAAATATGTCCGGTCCATCCAAGCCGTATAAGCGAAAAAATGCGCAACAATCGCAAATGAGACGCAGACAAAAAAGAGAGATGTCCATCTAAAGCATCAAAGTCCATGCAACACAATTAAGGAGTCCATCAAAGATAATAACAGTAGTTTAAAGCAAAGTCCACGAGAATAGTATAATTAATCTGAAATAGACCAAAACAATCATTAGTAACATTTCAAAGAAAACCAGAAAAGTCGATTTCCTCATTTAACCCAGAGGGAGATTTGGAACCCAGATTGTATATCCACCTCGCCTCCTTTTGTAGGAGTTTGCTGACCACGTCACCCCCCCTAATGGTAGATTTAATATGGTCCAAACCCATAACTTGTACGCCTGAATATGACCCAGAGTGCATCTGCAAAAAATGAGCGGCCACTGAGGTTAGGGTTTTCCCCTCATCGAGGTATCTCTGTGCTAGCCTAATTTTGGATAAATGTTGTTGAATTCGTACTTTAAGGGCATTTTTAGTCTGCCCAACATAAATCTTGGGACAGGAGCATTTCAGTGCATATACCACCCCTCTAGTTTTACAGTTGATATATTGTTTTAACTCATATTCCTTGTTGTTTGAGGAGTCTTTAATATGCGTTTGTCTCCGCATTAAGGGGCATATGTTGCATGCACCGCAAGGGTAACTGCCACGCACGCCACCAACATTTGATCTGCCCCCCATGGATCTCAGATGGCTTGAACAGAGTTTATCCCTCAATGTGGGACACCTTTTAGCCGTAATAGAGGGATGAGGAGAAATACAGCATAGGAGGTCAGGGTCAGCCTGAAGTATTGGCCAAGCCCCTTGTAGGGCTTTATAAATGTCCGGCCACCCATTATTGAAAGTAGAGCTTAATCTCACCAGATTAGTAGTAGGTGGAGGTCGACTATTAATCAGTTCCGTCCGGTTCCTATAGCGTGCCATATAAAATGCCTTTTTTACAATCTTTCGTGGGTATCCTCGGTCGAGAAATCTTTGCTGTAGTTCATTTGCCTGTCTAAGAAAATCCACATCATTAGAACACAGTCAAGGTAGTCTGAGGAATTGGCTGACAGGTATATTATTTTTCACAGATTTATTGTGAGAACTTCGATAGTGTAAAAGACTATTTACAGCTGTGGGCTTACGATAAAGGTCTGAGGAAAGAGTACCGTCTTCTTGTGCGTGAATGGTGATGTCCAGAAAGTCAGCTCGCAGGGGAGACATCTGTGCAGTGAGGTAGATATTCATGTCATTCTGGTTTAATTCTGCAATAAACAAATCACATAAATCTTTTGGTCCCTGCCATATGATAAACAGGTCATCAATATACCTATGCCACCCTAATATGTGGGGGTGGTATGCAAGGAACTGGTCACTGAAGACTATTTCTCTTTCCCAGTATCCCAAGAAAAGATTAGCAATGGCCGGTGCACATTTTGCACCCATAGCCACGCCGCATACCTGCTTATAGAACTTTCCATTGAAGATAAAATAGTTGTGGCCCAATATAAATTGCAGGAGCTGTAACAAAAAAGAATGCAAATCAGATAAAGAATGGTCCTCCATATCCAAAAAATACCGTACAGTATGTAATGCCCACCGATGGGAAATGTTAGTGTATAGGGACTCAACATCACAAGTGATTAATAATGTTCCAGGCAGAATCCGTATATCCTCAATGATCCTGAGAAGGTCAAGACTATCACGCAAGTATGAATCCAAGGCCAAGACGTGGTGCTGAAGAAAATGATCTAAAAATGAACAAGCAGAGGAGGTTAGGCTATTAATACCCGCAACAATGGGTCTCCCAGGAGGGTTATCAACAGTCTTGTGTACCTTTGGAAGCATATAGAAAGTCGGGACAACGGGTGATTTGGGTAATAAAAACTCATATTCTTTTGCTGAGATAATTCCCCTAGATTTAGCCTCCCCCAAAAGGGTTTCTAATTGTACATGATAGTATTCAGTAGGGTCACCAGGTAATGTCACGTAGTTCTTTGGATTATTTAGTTGTCTATATGCTTCCTGCAGGTACATGTCCCTGGGCCATATAACGATATTGCCACCTTTATCTGCCTCCTTAATGATCAAATTCATGTTGTTCTTAAGACCCTCAATAGCTTTCCAATAGGGATCCAATAGGGATCAAACAACCTAACATCAGCAGAATGGAAAGCTATTGAGGGTCTTAAGAACAACATGAATTTGATCATTAAGGAGGCAGATAAAGGTGGCAATATCGTTATATGGCCCAGGGACATGTACCTGCAGGAAGCATATAGACAACTAAATAATCCAAAGAACTACGTGACATTACCTGGTGACCCTACTGAATACTATCATGTACAATTAGAAACCCTTTTGGGGGAGGCTAAATCTAGGGGAATTATCTCAGCAAAAGAATATGAGTTTTTATTACCCAAATCACCCGTTGTCCCGACTTTCTATATGCTTCCAAAGGTACACAAGACTGTTGATAACCCTCCTGGGAGACCCATTGTTGCGGGTATTAATAGCCTAACCTCCTCTGCTTGTTCATTTTTAGATCATTTTCTTCAGCACCACGTCTTGGCCTTGGATTCATACTTGCGTGATAGTCTTGACCTTCTCAGGATCATTGAGGATATACGGATTCTGCCTGGAACATTATTAATCACTTGTGATGTTGAGTCCCTATACACTAACATTTCCCATCGGTGGGCATTACATACTGTACGGTATTTTTTGGATATGGAGGACCATTCTTTATCTGATTTGCATTCTTTTTTGTTACAGCTCCTGCAATTTATATTGGGCCACAACTATTTTATCTTCAATGGAAAGTTCTATAAGCAGGTATGCGGCGTGGCTATGGGTGCAAAATGTGCACCGACCATTGCTAATCTTTTCTTGGGATACTGGGAAAGAGAAATAGTCTTCAGTGACCAGTTCCTTGCATACCACCCCCACATATTAGGGTGGCATAGGTATATTGATGACCTGTTTATCATATGGCAGGGACCAAAAGATTTATGTGATTTGTTTATTGCAGAATTAAACCAGAATGACATGAATATCTACCTCACTGCACAGATGTCTCCCCTGCGAGCTGACTTTCTGGACATCACCATTCACGCACAAGAAGACGGTACTCTTTCCTCAGACCTTTATCGTAAGCCCACAGCTGTAAATAGTCTTTTACACTATCGAAGTTCTCACAATAAATCTGTGAAAAATAATATACCTGTCAGCCAATTCCTCAGACTACCTTGACTGTGTTCTAATGATGTGGATTTTCTTAGACAGGCAAATGAACTACAGCAAAGATTTCTCGACCGAGGATACCCACGAAAGATTGTAAAAAAGGCATTTTATATGGCACGCTATAGGAACCGGACGGAACTGATTAATAGTCGACCTCCACCTACTACTAATCTGGTGAGATTAAGCTCTACTTTCAATAATGGGTGGCCGGACATTTATAAAGCCCTACAAGGGGCTTGGCCAATACTTCAGGCTGACCCTGACCTCCTATGCTGTATTTCTCCTCATCCCTCTATTACGGCTAAAAGGTGTCCCACATTGAGGGATAAACTCTGTTCAAGCCATCTGAGATCCATGGGGGGCAGATCAAATGTTGGTGGCGTGCGTGGCAGTTACCCTTGCGGTGCATGCAACATATGCCCCTTAATGCGGAGACAAACGCATATTAAAGACTCCTCAAACAACAAGGAATATGAGTTAAAACAATATATCAACTGTAAAACTAGAGGGGTGGTATATGCACTGAAATGCTCCTGTCCCAAGATTTATGTTGGGCAGACTAAAAATGCCCTTAAAGTACGAATTCAACAACATTTATCCAAAATTAGGCTAGCACAGAGATACCTCGATGAGGGGAAAACCCTAACCTCAGTGGACGCTCATTTTTTGCAGATGCACTCTGGGTCATATTCAGGCGTACAAGTTATGGGTTTGGACCATATTAAATCTACCATTAGGGGGGGTGACGTGGTCAGCAAACTCCTACAAAAGGAGGCGAGGTGGATATACAATCTGGGTTCCAAATCTCCCTCTGGGTTAAATGAGGAAATCGACTTTTCTGGTTTTCTTTGAAATGTTACTAATGATTGTTTTGGTCTATTTCAGATTAACCACTTGAGGACCTAGGGCTTTCTACCCCTTAAGGACCGGCCACTTTTTTTCCATTCAGACCACTGCAGCTTTCACGGTTTATTGCTCGCTCATACAACCTACCACCTAAATGAATTTTGGCTCCTTTTCTTGTCACTAATAAAGCTTTCTTTTGATGCTATTTGATTGCTCCTGCGATTTTTACTTTTTATTATATTCATCAAAAAAGACATGAATTTTGGCAAAAAAATGATTTTTTTAACTTTCTGTGCTGACATTTTTCAAATAAAGTAAAATTTCTGTATACATGCAGCGCGAAAAATGTGGACAAACATGTTTTTGATAAAAAAAAACCCATTCAGTGTATATTTATTGGTTTGGGTAAAAGTTATAGCGTTTACAAACTATGGTGCCAAAAGTGAATTTTCCCATTTTCAAGCATCTCTGACTTTTCTGACCCCCTGTCATGTTTCATGAGGGGCTAGAATTCCAGGATAGTATAAATACCCCCCAAATGACCCCATTTTGGAAATAAGACATCCCAAAGTATTCACTGAGAGGCATAGTGAGTTCATAGAAGATATTATTTTTTGTCACAAGTAAGCGGAAAATGACACTTTGTGAGGAAAAAAAAAAAAAAAAAAAAGTTTCCATTTCTTCTAACTTGCGACAAAAAAAAATGAAATCTGCCACGGACTCACCATGCCCCTCTCTGAATACCTTGAAGGGTCTACTTTCCAAAATGGGATCATTTGTGGGGTGTGTTTACTGTCCTGACATTTTGGGGGGTGCTAAATTGTAAGCACCCCTGTAAAGCCTAAAGGTGCTCATTGGACTTTGGACCCCTTAGCGCAGTTAGGCTGCAAAAAAGTGCCACACATGTGGTATTGCCGTACTCAGGAGAAGTAGTATAATGTGTTTTGAGGTGTATTTTTACACATACCCATGCTGGGTGGGAGAAATATCTCTGTAAATGACAATTTGTTAATTTTTTTTACACACAATTGTCCATTTACAGAGATATTTCTCCCACTCAGCATGGGTATGTGTAAAAATACACCACAAAACACATTATACTACTTCTCCTGAGTACGGCGATACCACATGTGTGGCACTTTTTTGCACCCTAACTGTGCTAAAGGGCCCAAAGTCCAATGAGTACCTTTAGGATTTCACAGGTCATTTTGAGAAATTTCGTTTCAAGACTACTCCTCACGGTTTAGGGCCCCTAAAATGCCAGGGCAGTATAGGAACCCCACAAATGACCCCATTTTAGAAAGAAGACACCCCAAGGTATTCCGTTAGTAGTATGGCGAGTTCATAGAAGATTTTATTTTTTGTCACAAGTTAGCGGAAAATGACACTTTGTGAAAAAACACAATTAAAATCAATTTCCGCTAACTTTTGACAAAAAATAAAATCTTCTATGAACTCACCATACTCCTAACGGAATACCTTGGGGTGTCTTCTTTCTAAAATGGGGTCATTTGTGGGGTTCCTATACTGCCCTGGCATTTTAGGGGCCCTAAACCGTGAGGAGTAGTCTTGAAACGAAATTTCTCAAAATGACCTGTGAAATCCTAAAGGTACTCATTGGACTTTGGGCCCTTTAGCGCACTTAGGGTGCAAAAAAGTGCCACACATGTGGTATCGCCATACTCGGGAGAAGTAGTACAATGTGTTTTGGGGTGTATTTTTACACATACCCATGCTGGGTGGGAGAAATTTCTATGTAAATGGACAATTGTGTGTAAAAAAATCAAACAATTGTCATTTACAGAGATATTTCTCCCACTTAGCATGGGTATGTGTAAAAATACACCCCAAAACGCATTATACTACTTCTCCTGAGTACGGCGGTACCACATGTGTGGCACTTTTTTACACCCTAAGTACGCTAAGGGGCCCAAAGTCCAATGAGTACCTTTAGGATTTCACAGGTCATTTTTGTTTCAAGACTACTCCTCACGGTTTAGGGCCCCTAAAATGCCAGGGCAGTATAGGAACCCCACTAATGACCCCATTTTAGAAAGAAGACACCCCAAGGTATTCTGTTAGGAGTATGGTGAGTTCATAGAAGTTTTTATTTTTTTGTCACAAGTTAGCGGAAATTGATTTTAATAGTTTTTTTTCACAAAGTGTCATTTTCCGCTAACTTGTGACAAAAAATAAAATCTTCTATGAACTCACCATACTCCGTACGGAATACCTTTGGGTGTCTTCTTTTTAGAATGGGGTCATTTGTGGGGTTCCTATACTGCCCTGGCATTTTAGGGGCCCTAAACCGTGAGGAGTAGTCTTGAAACCAAATGTCGCAAAATGACCTGTGAAATCCTAAAGGTACTCATTGGACTTTGGGCCCCTTAGCGTACTTAGGGTGTAAAAAAGTGCCACACATGTGGTACCGCTGTACTCAGGAGAAGTAGTATAATGCGTTTTGGGGTGTATTTTTACACATACCCATGCTAAGTGGGAGAAATATCTCTGTAAATGACAATTGTTTGATTTTTTTACACACAATTGTCCATTTACATAGAAATTTCTCCCACCCAGCATGGGTATGTGTAAAAATACACCCCAAAACACATTATACTACTTTTCCTGAGTATGGCGGTACCACATGTGTGACACTTTTTTGCAGCCTAGGTGCGCTAAGGGGCCCAACGTCCTATTCACAGGTCATTTTGAAGCATTTGTTTTCTAGACTACTCCTCGCGGTTTAGGGCCCCTAAAATGCCAGGGCAGTATAGGAACCCCACAAGTGACCCCATTTTAGAAAGAAGACACCCCAAGGTATTCCGTTAGGTGTATGGCAAGTTCATAGAAGATTTTATTTTTTGTCACAAGTTAGTGAAAAATGACACTTTGTGAAAAAAAACTAATAAAAATTAATTTCCGCTAACTTTTGACAAAAAATTAAATCTTCTATGAACTCGTCATACACCTAACATAATACCTTGGGGTGTCTTTTTTTTCTAAAATGGGGTCACTTGTGGGGTTCCTATACCGCCCTGGCATTTTACAGGCCCAAAACCGTGAGTAGTCTGGAAACCAAATGTCTCAAAATGACTGTTCAGGGGTATAAGCATCTGCAAATTTTGATGACAGGTGGTCTATGAGGGGGCGAATTTTGTGGAACCGGTCATAAGCAGGGTGGCCTTTTAGATGACAGGTTGTATTGGGCCTGATCTGATGGATAGGAGTGCTAGGGGGGTGACAGGAGGTGATTGATGGGTGTCTCAGGGGGTGGTTAGAGGGGAAAATAGATGCAATCCATGCACTGGGGAGGTGATCGGAAGGGGGTCTGAGGGTTTGGCCGAGTGATCAGGAGCCCACACGGGGCAAATTGGGGCCTGATCTGATGGGTAGGTGTGCTAGGGGGTGACAGGAGGTGATTGATGGGTGTCTCAAGGTGTGATTAGAGGGGGGAATGGATGCAAGCAATGCACTGGCGAGGTGATCAGGGCTGGGGTCTGAGGGCATTCTGAGGGTGTGGGCGGGTGATTGAGTGCCCTAGGGGCAGATAGGGGTCTAATCTGATAGGTAGCAGTGACAGGGGGTGATTGATGGGTAATTAGTGGGTGTTTAGGGTAGAGAATAGATGGAAACACTGCGCTTGGGTGGTGATCTGATGTCGGATCTGCGGGCGATCTATTGGTGTGGGTGGGTGATCAGTTTGCCCGCAAGGGGCAGGTTAGGGGCTGATTGATGGGTGGCAGTGACAGCGGGTGATTGATGGGTGGCAGTGACAGGGGGTGATTGATGGGTGGCAGTGACAGGGGGTGATTGATGGGTGATTGATAGGTGATTGACAGGTAATCAGTGGGTTATTACAGGGGAGAACAGATGTAAATATTGCACTGGCGAATTGATAAGGGGGGGTCTGAGGGCAATCTGAGCGTGTAGGCGGTCGATTGGGTGCCCGCAAGGGGCAGATTAGGGTCTGATCTGATAGGTAACAGTGACAGGTGGTGATAGGGAGTGATTGATGGGTGATTGATGGGTAATTAGTGGGTGTTTAGAGGAGAGAATAGATGGAAACACTGCGCTTGGGTGGTGATCTGATGTCGGATCTGCGGGCGATCTATTGGTGTGGGTGGGTGATCAGATTGCCCGCAAGGGGCAGGTTAGGGGCTGATTGTTGGGTGGCAGTGACAGGGGGTGATTGATGGGTGATAGGTGATTGGCAGGTGATTGACAGGTGATCAGTGGGTTATTACAGGGAAGGACAGATGTAATTAATGCACTGGCGAATTGATAAGGGGGGGGGGGGGTCTGAGGGCAATCTGAGCGTGTGGGCGGGTGATTGGGTGCCCGCAAGGGGCAGATTAGGGTCTGATCTGATAGGTAACAGTGACAGGTGGTGATAGGGGGTGATTGATGGGTAATTAGTGGGTGTTTAGAGAAGATAACAGATGTAAACGATACATTTGGGAGGTAATCTGACGGCGGGTTTGCGGGCGATCTAATGGTGTGGGTGGGTGATCAGATTGCCCGCAAGGGGCAGGTTAGGGGCTGATTGATGGGTGGCAGTGACAGGGGGTGATTGATGGGTGATAGGTGATTGGCAGGTGATTGACAGGTGATCAGTGGGTTATTACAGGGAAGAACAGATGTAATTAATGCACTGGTGAATTGATAAGGGGGGGTCAGAGGGCAATCTGAGCGTGTGGGCGGGTGATTGGGTGCCCGCAAGGGGCAGATTAGGGTCTGATCTGATAGGTAACAGTGACAGGTGGTGATAGGGGGTGATTGATGGGTGATTGATGGGTAATTAGTGGGTGTTTAGAGGAGAGAATAGATGTAAACAATGGATTTGGGAGGTGATCTGATGTCGGATCTGTGGGCGATCTATTGGTGTGGGGGGGTGATCAGATTGCCCGCAAGGGGCAGGTTAGGGGCTTACAGAAGGAGGAGCTTACAGAGCACATTAAAGCTATCAAACGAGGAGACAGCCACATCTGGATCAAAATAAACAGCTCCATCCTCACCTCTCAGTCTGACATGTACCTGTGTGCAGCATATATCCCCCCAACAGAGTCCCCTTACTACAAACCTGATATTTATGAGGTCCTACAAAGAGAAGCCAGCCACTTCCAGTCTCAGGGCAGAGTACTCATCTATGGAGACCTCAATGCGAGAACAGGCACAGAGAAGGACTATCTGACCTCTGAGGGAAACGCATACATACTTGGAGGAGAGAGCTACTACCAGGAACCAATGCAGACAGCAAGAAACAGCTATGACAAGACAGTAAACAAAAGCGGGAAAGCCCTGTTGAACCTGTGTCGGAGCCTTGGCCTATACATAATGAATGGGCGAACCAGGGGTGACTCTCTTGGGAGATTCACTATGAACTCACACGTAGGCAGCAGTGTGGTAGATTATGCTGTCACAGACACAGATCCCATAAACATCAATGCCCTCATAGTCACCCCTGAAACACACCTGTCAGACCACAGCCAAATCCTGCTGTACCTGAAATCCACCGACAAACCAACCACACAGCAGCCTCATCAGACCGGTCTCTACAAGCTGCCACCACCCCTCAAATGGCCCAAACAGTCTGCCACCGAATACACCAACATGACCAAAACTGCCAAAATCCAAGAACTGCTGACAAACTTTTATAACAACCCATATGAACCAAACCAACAAGGTGTCAGCCATGCAGTGAAGGACTTCAGTAACATCCTACATACCATGGCAGTACAAGCAGGCCTCAAGCAGACCAACTTCAAGAGATCCACAAATAAACAGTCCCAAAAATGGTTTGACAGTGAATGCAAGGCTCTACGTAATTCGCTAAGGGCAGCCTCTAACCAAAAACACAGAGACCCCAACAACCGAGACCTAAGGGAAACCCATGACCACCTACAGAGACAATACAAAGACACCCTCAGGCAGAAAAAACAGAGCCACATCTCCCACAAACTCCAACAGCTGGAGGACTCCCTCCAAGACAACTCATTCTGGGAGACCTGGAACCATATCGGTGCAAAGCCTAAAAAAAGCCCTCTTCATATCCAAAATGGCCACATCTGGCTCCACTACTTCAGGAACCTCTACAAAGACATCCCAGAAAATGCCCAAACCCTGGAGCAAAAACAAATAACTGCAAAACTGAAGGACATGGAGGAGACAATCAAGGACTTTCAAAACCCTCTGGATACACCAATCACGGTGCAGGAAATAAGAGAAAGAACAAAGCTGATAAAATGTAAGAAGGCTAGCGGTACCGATGGCATCCTGCCAGAGATGATCAAATACAGCCCCCCGGACATACATGAGGCACTTGCAAGACTATTCAACCTTATCCTGAGGGCGGGCTCCTTTCCTCAGGCCTGGAGTGAAGGCCTCATAACACCCATCTACAAGAATGGAGACAGATATGATCCAGCAAACTACAGAGGAATCTGTGTCAGCAGCACACTGGGGAAACTGTTTAACAGCATCATCAATAAGAGGATCCTCTCCTTCCTCACACAGCAGGACGTACTCAGCAAAAGCCAAGCCGGGTTCATGCCAAACCACCGCACAACCGACCACATCTACACACTGCACAGCCTCATCAAGACCCATGTCCACAACTCACGTGGCAAAATACACGCTTGCTTTGTTGATTTTAAGAAGGCGTTTGACTCAGTGTGGCACCCAGGCCTTTTCCTAAAACTCCTAGAGAGTGGAATAGGAGGAAAAACCTATGATGTCATCAAGAGTTCATATACTGGGAACCAATGCAGTGTGAAAGTAGATGGGAAGAGAAGTGCGTTCTTCAAGCAGGGTCGAGGAGTCAGGCAGGGCTGCAGTCTGAGCCCAACACTCTTTAACATATACATTAACCAACTGGCTGTAGCCCTGGAATCCTTCCCAGCTCCAGGCCTCCTCCTGCATGACCGTGAGGTGAAGTTCCTGCTGTATGCAGATGACCTTGTGCTGCTCTCCCCAACAGAGAAAGGACTACAGGACAGCCTGTCAGTATTGGAGACTTTCTGTACCACATGGGCACTGCCCATCAACCCAAAGAAGACAAAAGTGATGGTGTTCCAGAGGAAGAATGGAAATAAAACCCCTACCTCCTCATTTATATTAAATGGCTCCCCACTGGTGTCCACTAACAGCTACACCTACCTGGGGCTGGAGATCAACCAATCAGGAAGCTTTAAACCAGCAGTACAGGCCCTGAAAGACAAAGCCCGCAGAACATTTTATGCCATCAGAAGACAGCTTTACCACCTAAAACCACCAGTGAGAGTGTGGGCAAAGATATTCGACAGCATCATCACCCCAATCCTGCTCTATAGCAGTGAGGTATGGGGCCCGGTCACCTACCCTGACCAATCAAAATGGGACTCCAGCCCAACAGAAATCTTCCATCTAGAGTTCTGCAAGTATCTCCTCCAAGTCCATCGAAGCACTTCAAACTCAGCTTGCCGGGCAGAGCTAGGCAGGTTCCCACTATGGCTTACTATCCAGCAGAGGGCACTCTCATACTGGGCGCATATACAGAGCAGCAACCCCAGCACTTACCACCATAAAGCCTCACTGAGCCAGGGGGGCGAGGCCATACCACGCGCTCTCAAGCAAAGCATCAGCAGCCAGCCCAGCCAAGGCCACCAACACAGGCTGACAAAAGCCCAAATAAAACAGACTATAGAAAGCTGCAAGGAACGATACATAGAGGAATGGAGAAGTGACATAAAGAATTCCAAGAAACTCGCTGTCTATCAATCACTACAGAGGGAGTACACAATGGCTCCATATCTGGGGAGGCTACATCACCACAAAGACAGACAGGTCTTGAGTTTGTACCGTCTGAGTGCCCACAGCCTGGAGATAGAGACAGGGCGGCACAGACAGACATGGAAGCCCCGGGAGGAGAGACTGTGCAGACAATGCGACCAGGAGGTCTTGGAGGATGAGGCCCACTTCCTGCTACACTGCAGCAAATATGCACCTGTGAGGACCGCCCACTTCCAGAGACTCTCCGCCCACATCCAGGATTTTACCTCCACAGATGAGGAGCGGAAACTCTACATCCTACTGGGGGAGGAGGAAACAACCGTGCAAATAGCTGCCCGATATGTCACAGCCTGCCACCAACTGAGAGGAACATGATACCACATGGACTGTATTCCCCCCCAATACCCCCCTATGGACTGTATATCCCAGTCCCCCATGCTGCCCCTTACATCATCCACACACCTATGGACTATATACCCCAACTCCCTATATCCTTCCCTATTCCCACAAACCCCCCCCCCCCCCATGTTAATGTTTTGTCTTGTTTTGCTTTGGCAATGCTAAATGTATTTGGTCCTGCCAATAAAGCTTTTTTGGATTTGGATTTGGATTTGGCTGATTGATGGGTGGCAGTGACAGGGGGTGATTGACGGGTGATTGATGGGTGATTGACGGGTGATTGACAGGTGATTGACAGGTGATTGACAGGTGATCAGGGGGATAGATGCATACAGTAAACAGGGGGGGGTGGTCTGGGGGGGGGGGGGGTCTGGGGAGAATCTGAGGGGTGGGGGGTGATCAGGAGGGGGCAGGGAGCAGGGGGGGGGATAAAAAAAAAATAGCGTTGACAGATAGTGACAGGGAGTGATTGATGGGTGATTAGGGGGGTGATTGGGTGCAAACAGGGGTCTGGGGGGTGGGCAGGGGGGGGGTCTGATGGGTGCTGTGGGCGATCTGGGGCGGGGGGGGAGAAAATCAGTGTGCTTGGTGCAGACTAGGGTGGCTGCAGCCTGCCCTGGTGGTCCCTCGGACACTGGGACCACCAGGGCAGGAGGCAGCCTGTATAATACACTTTGTAAACATTACAAAGTGTATTATACACTTTGTATGCGGCGATCGCGGGGTTAACATCCCGCCGGCGCTTCCGTATAGCCGGCGGGATGTTGCGGCGAGCGAGCGGTGACAGGCGCCGGCGGAGGATCGCGTCACGGATGACGCGATCGCTCCGCCCATGCCCTTAAATGGACCGCCGCCTCTGTGGGTGAGGCCGTCCTGCAGGGCTCCACTTCCCCGCCGCCCCTGTGTAGTGGGCGGTCGGGAAGTGGTTAATTATACTATTCTCGTGGACTTTGCTTTAAACTACTGTTATTATCTTTGATGGACTCCTTAATTGTGTTGCATGGACTTTGATGCTTTAGATGGACATCTCTCTTTTTTGTCTGCGTCTCATTTGCGATTGTTGCGCATTTTTTCGCTTATACGGCTTGGATGGACCGGACATATTTCTTTGGGACTGCCTTTTGCTTTGTTACTATGGACTTATGGACGATTGAAAGTATAATGGATCTGTAAATCCTATTATTCCGTACATATTGATTTATATATGTTGCTATGATGTTTTTCTTTGTAGATTAATGTAGATGTGAATATTTACATACTTATAATACTGTATCCATTGATTAATAAAGATTGGGATCCTGCATATACAGGGTTTAGGCTGAGATCTGAGTGACTGATGTCACCATCTATGTCTTTATATTGATACACTCCTTTGGCATGTCTCATTTGTATCATGTCATTGTTCCCCCTATTATGCTATTCTCTAGGGTGCGTTTTCCACCCCTAATATCACTATTGGTATTGTCCCATTGCGCCTCCCATACTTACGTAGCCTGCGCTCCAGCGCAGAGTTCCTTTCACTTAACTTGCGCTCCACGGACGTCTACTTCCTGTCCGCATCTCGCCTTCTCCGTATTGGACGGCCCTATGGGCGGATCACGTGGTGCGCGGATTGCGCCCACGTGACTTCCGCATGCACACTATTTCTGACCGGCGCTTCGGCCGGAACGACACGGGACCCCCCACTCTTGACAAAGCGGCGTGACTGCCGCGATACCGGTAGAGCAGTCTACCGGGGGCCTCTCCTCCTCATCGGACACCTCGTTGGTATACTCCATCCTGGGTCACGTAAGCCTGCTCCATCTGTCACCATATTGCTGCGTTGGTCTCAGCATCAATCACTCAGGTTTCCCTATCCCCTCATTGGGGACTTATTTATCTTAGCACGCTGGCACTTTATTGCACTTATCACTATTTCTTGCTATGAAATGTTTTTTGCTACATCTTGTTATGGTTTATCACATATGCACTTTATTTGAGACCTGACTTCCTGAACCCGGGTTCTATCCCTGCGGTAGCTCTCACACTGAGCTATCCAGGTGATTTCCTCATTAATGTACTATTTATGCCGTATTCAGGTTATTATATTTGATTATGAACTGTTATATATTACGTGAGGTGTCCTTTGTATTTTTAGATGTTTTTATTGATGGTGTTCTTTGAAGTTATACTAATAAACAGTATTTGAACTGAGATTTAAAGGAGTGGTGCTGCTTTGGTCATAATTCTTTAACCTAAGTATTGATTTAAGATAGATATAGGTTTTTAAGTTTGATGCTTGCAACACTTTTAAAATAAAGTCGCACAGCAGCAACCCGGGTTCTATCCCTGCGGTACCTCTCACACTGAGCTATCCAGGTGATTTCCTCATTAATATACTATTTATGCCGTATTCAGGTTATTATATTTGATTATGAACTGTTATATATTACGTGAGGTGTCCTTTGTATTTTTAGATGTTTTTATTGATGGTGTTCTTTGAAGTTATACTAATAAACTGTATTTGAACTGAGATTTAAAGGAGTGGTGCTGCTTTGGTCATAATTCTTTAACCTTTCTACTCATAGTGACTGAGCACACTCCTACCTCAACATTGTGTGCATGAACCTTTCTTGTGGTAAATCAATACTTATCTATGATTTTCAATTACATATAGGGGTTAAAATAACTTGCTAATGCTAATTATCACATTCTTTATTTATCTACACAACTACCCAGCATCTCAACCTTTTTTGGTAGAATGTTACTGCAATTATCTTTTTTCTACAGGGTACAACTTTCTTTATATCTATTACTTCAGAGTCCCAACACTGTGTGTGTGCGCGCCCTTCTATTAAAAGTGTCTGTCAGTTGGGCTTTTCTTCTGATAAGAAATGAACATAAAAGTCTTACATATCAAAGCTGCCTGTCAGTAATACTTTACTAATGCTGGGAATACACGGTTCGTTTTTGCCTTCGTTTAAACCTTCGTTTCGATTGTGCCTTTTGTCCTTTTCGATCCCGAAATAATCGGTCATACGGTTAATATCACCACCCACGGTTTCGTTTTTTTTTTCCGATTCTGATGGTTTCGTTTTTCCAATGATCGAAGGCTGCAAAGAAACGAAACGAAAATCCCTTTTTACAGGGACAGACTAGCATAAACGAATATATAATCGATCTGAACAGCCATCAAGCCTACCAATGGCTCGATTAGATGGATAAAGAGAGATAATATCAAACATGTTCGATCACTAGTCGTTCGTTTTTGGGGTCTATTAATCGAAACTATAATGAGATTATGACTATTTTCACATACGTTTTCAACACTCGATTCGTTTACCGAACGAATCGAAGGTTTAAACGAAGGCAAAAACGAACCGTGTATTCCCAGCATAAGAGATAGTTATCAACATGCAGACAAAGCACTGTGTAGCAGCATGGGTTCAGGTAATATATTAGACAGCCTTATTGATGCCTTCAAGCCTGACAAGGAGCTGAAGTGTGGAATTCAATACATTTTAATAACAAAACAAAACAACTATTCAGTACAGTAGGTGGCACTTCACTGTTAAAGAAACTTTATAGTAAAATTTTTTACTAAAAATGCCTGTTTGTAAATCATTGTTTTTATACTATTTTCAGTAATGCCATTAAAGATTGATTTTTAGTGGAGAGGGATTCTGCATATCCCAAAGCCTGTTTAATGGATGTTAAATCCTGAGGTGGTCATGTGAAGTCACATTTACCATTAATTCAAAACTACCTGTCTCAGTATTTCTACAGCAGACACGCTAGGAGCCTGCAATAAAGTTTGCTAAAATCCTTGCCGTGTATATTGTTGCTCTGAAGAGAGCTGTCTCTTTTCTGCATAAAAGTGGAGTTATGTTTTGAAGAGCAGTTGCAATCCAACAAGCAATCTTCCCTAAAGGTGGCCATACCATTTTTATATCATCTGGTGGAGAAATATGCTGGGGGTGCATTGTACACCTGGGACATGCAGTACCTGCTCAAGCCAATGGGACTTTAAAGTGTGAGACCATATACTCTGGGTCTGGTTTCAAGCTGGTACAGCCTCTTCTTGACTTGTGTGCAAAGTTATGTGATCTGCTGAGACCTCAGATGTTCATAGATGGCAGTGTCTAAGGTTTCCATCCATGCGTTGTGATCAGTTCTTCCATGATGCAGCCTGAAACACGTCATCAGGCGGGTGGGGGTGGTGCCAAGCATAAAACAGAAGTGGTTGTGACATCACATGGGGTTTGGTACTTTACATTCTCTGGGGGAAGAGGGGCTGCCTCTGATCCAGGAGACCAGGGTTAGGATCTTAGCTCTGCCTGTGCACCTATTCAGTAAAGGGTTTCTAGGGCAAGACTCCCAAACACTGCTACTGCCTACTGAGCATGTTCTTGTGGCTGCCTCGCAAGTGCTTTGAGTCTGACAGGAGAAAAGCACTATACTGGAATTATTATATTCTGTATATATTAAGTTTGTCATGAAAGAAGAATCTTAAAAAGTTACTCCTAAACTAATGCAGCAATAGATGCAAAACTAATTTTAAAGGAGAACAGTACTACGGTGGCTTGCAAAAGTATTCGGCCCCCTTGAAGTTTTCCACATTTTGTCACATTACTGCCACAAACATGAATGCTAACATGGGTTAGCATCCCATTTGGTATAACTGAATCAGGGGCCTCGCAAGGGCATTAAAAACAACAACACAATACAAAACTTTGAAACAGAAAAACTGCATAGCAGTATAGGAAAAATGTTCTCTGAATTGTGTATTGGCCAATGAGCTTTTCGACCCTAGGCCTTCACAAGGGACTAGAGGGCATGATCTGCGCTAGGAGAAAAAACATTTTAGCCATTTATTTAGGAAAGGGTTCTTTACAGTAAGAGTGATTAAGATGTGGAATGGATTGCCACAGGAAGTAGTTATGGCAAATTCTATATCTGCATCTGCTTTCCTTGCATTGAAAGACATCCATGGCTATAATTACTAGGTAATGCCCAGTGGTGTTGATCTAGGGATCCAGGGATTTTATCTGATTGCCACCTGGAGTCGGGAAGGAATTTTTCCCTTTGGGGCTAATTGGACCATGCCTTGTAAGGGTTTTTCGCCTTCCTCTGGATCAACAGGGATATGTAAGGGAGCAGGCTGGTGTTGTACTTTTATAAAAGAGGGTAGGAGGCGCCCTTGGGCCTTCTATCCTCTTCTATCATTCTTTACCCCCCTTTGATGGGGGGCTACCACCCAGGCGGGTGGTATTTTTCCTTGAGGAGCTGCGACCACCGAAGCGACTACACAAGGCCGAGTGGGGACGGTACTTCCGCACATGCGATTCAGATTTGTTGCTATATGTGCAACCCGGCTTTGTGAGTATATACGAACATTTTCTTTTTGTCCATCATACCCATGATAACACACCAGATCGAGCTCCCGGTGTCCTCCCGCTCCTTTTCTCTATCCTTCCAGCGTCCATAGTGTTGTACTTTGTTTTCTGGTTGAACTCGAATGGTCGTATGTCTTTTTTCAACCCAAATAACTGTGTAACTATGTGTAGGCTTCCTGTACTTGAACTCCCAAATACATGGAGTAAAGAAGCTAGGGTAGGTAATCGTGTGCAGTGGCAGATCGGCATAGTTTTGGATAAAAGCACACAGGTCAGGTGACTAGCATTTGGGGGTCTTCAGGTGTAGCATAAGTGGCAGGGTAAAATATGTGAATTTTTGAAACAGTTCACAGGAGTTATGGGTCAGTAATTCCACCAGGGAATTTATATAGGGGGCAGGGGGCATCAACACTAACACCACCACGGAGGCTATAATCGACAGTGGTCCTTTAAAGTGATTATTAACCTCTTTGGCAGTAATCATGAGTCTGGCTCGGAGTATAAAAAACAAGTCAGGACCGTGACTCATGGTAGCTGCCAGAGGTATATGCAGAGCTATGCGTGTATCGGTCGTTTTCACACACCTCCCGGAGGATCCCGACATGGGATGCCATTTTTCTTCCTCTGCACGGAGGCTCTGCATCCCCCTGGAGAGATAACTGTCTGTCGTCATGACAAAAATGACTACAGGGTTACAGCACCACCCAGAGGATGGAGGGAGAACTGCAGCACTGGATCCCAGGGATCTCTAGCGCAGGGATGTCAAACTGGTCCTTCGAGGGCCGAGGTCCTCACACATTGACACAGCTCAAATTAATTGATGGGTCTGAATCAGGAAAAGTGTGGCCCATCAGGTAGAACACATTCCTCTCTTTCTCAGTCCATCCTAAACACTGGCAGGGATCTGGTCCTCCAGGCCTGGAATTTAACACCTGTGCTCTAGCAGCATTATTTTTTTCAAGTTTTAGGGTCTAAAAGCATGCAAATAAATTGCACCACTTTTAGACCCTAAAATCTGGAAAGAATCTAACGCCAGGGGGTTTAACCACTTGACGACCGTGGTGTTAAACCCCCCTATTATTTTATAAATTTTTTAATACATTTCAAGGTTTTTTTAAATTGATTTCCTCCCTCCCTCCCCCCGCAAGCCAATCAGTGTGATCGGCTGTCATAGGCTTCAGCCTATGACAGCTGATCACTTTTGTGCCTGCAAGGGGGACAGCCGTATCACACGACTGTCCCCAGTACAGCGCTGCTGAAGATCGCAGCGCTGTACAATGTTTATAGATGGTGGTTTCCCCATCTAACAGTCTCTGAGCGTCAATCGCTGATGGGAGACTGCTTCCAAGTGGAGATGCGCGCGCATCGGCACGCGTGATCTCCTGCAAGCCCCATAAGAACCAGTTCATGCCAATCAGCGTGGAGCAGTTGAGATTTACTTACCTCGGGCTTCTTCCAGGCCACCGCTGCCTATAAGGTCCTTGTTGTCCTCCTAGTCCACTCTGTTGTGTTGCTGTGACCCCCGTTAGCCTGGTCACTGGGGGGGGGGGGGGTAAAGCCTGTGGTCCTTAAGTGGTTATTTTTTAAAAATTAGGGCTCTGCAGCTGTAATGGCTTGCTGCAGAGCCACACAAGGGTGCACACAAATGAATCCCCCCCCCCCCCCACACTTTTCTGCCCACCAACAGAGATTTCTGTTGGTGGGCTCTGATCGCTGCTGCAGGCAGTGTTTTTTTTTTTTTTTTTTTTATTAATTTGTGTTTTTTTTTAAATAATAAAAATGGAGATTTTTTTTCTATACCCAATGTTTCCAACCCCCCCCTCATCCCCCCCCCTCCCAGTCAATCACAGCAATCGGCTCTCATAGACATCAGCCTATGAGAGCCCATCACTCTCTGAGTCTCTCCAGGGGACAGCCGTGTGACACGGCTGTCCCAAGTACAGCGCTGCTGTAAAACGCAGGGCTGTACAATGTAAATAGATGGTTTCTAACAGTCTCCTAGTGGCGATCATTCAAGCTGCATGCGCAATCACCAGCAAATCACGCCCTCAGGACCATGGTCTTGGGGCTGCCGTCGCGTTCCCGCCAATCGGCAGGACGCCGTCGTAAAGTAGCAAAACTTTGTAGTGATTGTGTTGGAGTATAAATTAATCCAAACATTAACATTATTTACAGTTATCCAGTATCTTTGTACATTCTTATGTTTCTCTGCAATGTATTTTCAACTCAAAACAACAATGTATTGTAAGCAGCATCCCTTAGGGCCTTCCTGTCTATTGGATGTTACTTAGGTGTTCTATGAAGAGGAGAAAATCACTAAATCAGCATTTCCCCAATAAGTTACTCTGTCGCAAAATAGCAATGAGTGGGGGGTGGTTAGGGTTAGGCAAAGGAGCGGGAGGTTTCAGGCTGCTTACACACAGGGACGTTACAGGCGCACGTTAGTGCGCCTGTAACGTTCCCCCAACGCACAACAATGTAACACAAGTGGGCTGTTCACACAGCCCAGGTTGCGTTACATGTAACGCTGCACGTTCTCCTGAACGCGTTAGAGCGGCTATAGCCGCGTTAGACTGTTTGCACATGCTCAGTGGGGGGCAGAGAGGAGGCGGGGAGAGCCAGCTACAGTAGCCACGCACATGGCTACTTAATATTCACTGCACTGGCGGCAGCTGATTGGCCGGCGGGACCATGTGATGCGGAGTGCCTCGCTCCGCATCACGTGGTCCCGCCGGCCAATCAGCGCCACTCTGGGAGACCTTATAGGGATAGAATTTGGTCCCTTTGGTCCCGTCTTATAGGGATAGAGCCGCCTAACGCGGCTCACTCTACCGTCCTATCTTGCAGCACCATACGTTGTGTTAGGTGCACGTTATGCGACCTTAACGTGGCACCTAACGCAACGTCTTGGTGTGCAAGTAGCCTCAAGTGAGAATTGGGGTACAGAGGGTGATGATAGGATATTGGTAAAATTACAGATATTCTACCACCGCTATTTTGCGCCCATTTCTCATTGTGCCTTTTTGGGATAGACGCCCCCTTGGCACATATTTTATAGTCAGTTGTTCTCCATAATTGTGTGTGAATGCTTTCTAAAGAATATGAAATGATTTTAATCAACTAAAACATTTTATTCAGGTTTCTGCACATGTGGTTTGTGATTTTTTTTTTATATCAAACCTCATCAGTATGAAAACAACAAGAAGCCCAATTAATAAACCGATTCGGGACCGCCGCTAGTTAAAACTACAGTGCACTCTTGGCTGCCTAAGCCTGATGTGGCATAATTTTAATGCTGGAGGCTCCCGTGCATGGAACACAAAAACGCATCTCCACTGATACAGAACTCAGCTGAGTTCCGTACCTCGATCAGGTGCTGTTTTCAATGGCTCCTGACCCCCTGATCTCTATGAGCCAATCACAGGGATCAGGAAATAAGGAATTTAAAAAAAAAGCTCAGTTCCTTAAAGGGAAGGTCCGAGCAAAATAAAAGAAATCTACATATCTGGGGCTTCCTCCAGCCCCTGGCAGCTGTCCTGTGCCCTCGCCACAGCACCGCTCTCAGCTGGTGGCTCGGGGTCCCCTCCATTGCAGATGCCGACCTCACCAGTTTGCCATCTTCAACGGCTGGGAGTGGAGCTGCAATGAGGGCACATAACGGCTGCCAGGGGCTGGAAAAAGCCCCAGAGTGTTCTGGACAGACATAGTAGTTCTGCGCTTGTGCAGAACACTGCAGGCTACATATCACGATCACGAGCAGCAAAGACTCGCTCATGCACAGTAGATGCCGATCGGCATCTGCAATGGAGGGGACCCCAGCTCAACAGCTGGGAGAGGAGCTGCAACGAGGGCACAGGACGGCTGCCAGGGGCTGGTGGAAGCCCCAGGTAAATAGATCCTATTTTTATTGACCCCGGATCTTCTCTTTAAAGGTGCCAGTTCCTATGGTCCCAAGTGAGTTAATTAGGTACACTTACTTACTTTTATAAATGTTCATCTTGTTTCAATATAAGAATCTAGGACCCAGATTTGAATGTGGATGAGTTCATAATGCCCTTAGCCAATTAACTTCTGCTTTCTAAAGGAAAGATTCTATTCCTTCTTTCTTCAGTAGCAGCTCAGCTGATCATGTGAGTCAGCATGTTTTAACATAGCAGAATCCACAGTCATGTTTACGTCAAATGGATTAAAGGTTACAAAAGACACTTGCATTATTAATGCTACAATATGCAGTATAACTCTTATTTTTTACTTTGCCATGATTTGTCTCGCTTATCCTCTTCAAATGCAGTAGCTGGACATGTAAAATAATATGCTATTGCTGGTGTTTTTTGGGAAGCAGGAAATTTGGGCGCATGAGGCAGGTGGACAAAAAGGGCGCCGCCATTCACTCCCATAATAAATATCGTTTAATGGGCGCCCAACAGGAAAAAAGGGCGCCGGAGAAAAATAACGTTTTAAAAGCGGCGCCCGGAGACTTTTAATGTTTTATAACTGCTTCTCATGATTACACATTATTTAATGATTTATAATTTTTTAAACATTATTTTTAAACGAAAAACCGCACAATATTTTTTTAAAACGTTATTAATGCTTATCACAGGGGGGTCTTAGGTTTAGGCACCACCAGGGGGGTCTTAGGTTTAGGCACCACCAGGGGGGTCTTAGGGTTAGGGGTAGGTACAGGGAGGGTTCTGTATGAGAGTAGGGTTAGCTATAGCTTTAGTAACATTCTTATTAATGTTTTATAAAACGTTATTATAAATTTCACTTTTTAAACAGGCAAGATTAACGTTTTTACAATTGCCGATTTCATACACATTATTTAATGATTTATAACTTTATAAAACATTATTTTTAAACGAAATATACCACAATTTTTTTTTAAACGTTATTCATGCTTATCGTTTAAAATCATGCGCCCTTTTTTCCCGGCGCCCTTTTTTAACGTACGTTGCCTAACTACTATTTCTACCATAGAAATCATATGTCAAAACAATGACTCCACAAGAAGGTCATTAAGAAACAAAACAAGGAGATGAAACAATCACAAAAAAGCCTGAAGAGGTAGTACTATGTACCGTGTTTTCCCCGAAAATAAGACAGTGTCTTATATTAATTTTTGCTCCAGAAAGTGTGCTAGGGCTTATTTTCAGGGGATGTCTAATATTGGCACTGCAGATGTGTCCCCTGCTGGCCACCTCTTTTTGCTGCTCACTGTACTGATACAGTGCTGATCAGGCACCTGTCATGTTATCCCTGCACATAGTTTATAAACCTACATGATGTGTCCCCGTGCTGTCCGCCTCTTATTGTTGCTTATTGTACTGTTACAGTGCCGATCAGGCACTTGTCATGTCATCCTTGCACACAGCATGTTTATCAACTGTGTGCAGGGATGACATGACAAGTGCCTGATCGGCAGTGCAGGAAGTGTCCCCATACTGGCCCCACTTTATCGGGCTAGTAAAAAAGGGCGTACAGGGATAGTGGACAAAAAGGGCGCCGCCATAGACTGCGATGCAAAATATCGGCTATTCGGCGCCCGACAGGAAAAAAGGGCGCCCGAGAAATAGCGGTTACAGGGATCGTGTTAACAAAAGTTTTCGTTTACAGAATAAGGTTTATAACAAATATCGTTAACAAGTTCGTTTTGAGTTTGTGTTATACTTATTTTTTCGTTTTTAAATTACGCTTATATCAGTTTTTACTTATTTTTTTGTTTAAAAATTTCGCTTACAAAAGTATAACAACTAAATTTTCGTTTACACTTCTTTGATCATTTAAAAATTTGTTTTCATATGTATAATGCGTAAATACCGTTTTCAACCTTATTGTATTAGAAATACATCGCTTTTGGTATTAACTTTGTTTTTACACTTATAATGCGTTGATTATAGTTACTAAAATATCGCTTTTAATATTACTGTTATTTTAAGATTTCTAATGCTTGTAAGGCTATCTATTGTATTTTATATATTTATATATACTTTTCTCTATTTATAATATTAATGTATACGTGATTTTAAGGCTATTTTAAAGCTATTTATTCTATTACAAATATATAAATTATTTTATTCATGTTATTTGTAGAGAAGTATTTTAACGATTAAATGTATTATTGTATATATGTGTTTAGAGTGTTTGTGCGGTGGGGATGGTTAGGTTTAGGCATTAACAGGAGGGTCTAGGGGTTAGGGATAGGTACAGGGAGGGTTAGGTATAGTTACAGTATAATATACGCAATCAGGGGGTGGTTAGGGTTAGGCACCACCAGGGGGGTCTTAAGGTTAGGCACCACCACCAGGGGGGTCTTAGGGTTAGGCACCAACCAGGGGGTCTTAGGGTTAGGCACCACCAGGGGGGTCTTAGGGTTAGGCACCACCAGGGGGGTCTTAGGGTTAGGCACCAACCGGGGGGGGGGGGGTCTTAGGGTTAGGCACCACCAGGGGGGGGGTCTTAGGGTTAGGCACCACCAGGGGGGTCTCTTAGGGTTAGGCACCACCAGGGGGGTCTTAGGGTTAGGCACCACCAGGGGGGTCTTAGGGTTAGGCACCACCAGGGGGGTCTTAGGGTTAGGCACCACCAGGGGGGGTCTTAGGGTTAGGCACCACCAGGGGGGTCTTAGGGTTAGGCACCAACTGGGGGGTCTTAGGGTTAGGCACCACCAGGGGGGTCTCTTAGGGTTAGGCACCACCAGGGGGGTCTTAGGGTTAGGCACCACCAGGGGGGTCTCTTAGGGTTAGGCACCACCAGGGGGGTCTCTTAGGGTTAGGCACCACCAGGGGGGTCTCTTAGGGTTAGGCACCACCAGGGGGGTCTTAGGGTTAGGCCCCACCAGGGGGGTCTAGGGGTTAGGGATAGGTACAGGGAGGGCTCTGTGTGAGAGTAAGGTTAGGTATAGTTACAGCACAATATATGTAATACAGTATATACAATGTATTAAATTATATATATTTAAACAAAGAGGGGTCTAGGGGTTAGGGATAGGGAGAGATCTGTGTGAGCCTATAGTTTGGTATAATTACAGTAAAATATCTGTAAAACCTACCATTGCATTGCTATGCTTAACCTCCCTGGCGGTAAGCCCGAGCTGAGCTCGGGCTATGCCGCGCAGGGGGAGATCTCAGCCCCTGGTGGGGCGATTTGTGTGCTGTAAATTGCTGTGCGCGCAGCCAGCACTTTGCTAGCCGCGCGCACAGCTTGATCGCCGCCGCTCCGCGGCGATCGGCCGCACGCAGCGGCTGAAGAGGGCCCCCCCCCCCGCCAGAGCCCTGCGCTGCCCGGATCAATGAGTTCCGGGCAGCGCTATGGGCTGGATCGGGTGTGCCTGACGTCAGGACGTCGGCTGACGTCCATGACGTCATCCCGATCGTCGCCATGGCGACAGGAGAAGCCAAACAGGGGAACGCGTTATATACGCGTTCCCCTGTTTGCTATAGATGCCAGCGACGATCGGACTAGAGGGCCACATGCGCCCTCTAGTGGTGTTTCATGTAGCTACCACTCTGGTAGCTTTACATGAAACACAAAAAAAAATTAAAAAAAAAGGATTTTTTTAATTAGGAAAAAAAAATTAACTGCCAAGGAGGTTAATACAAGTGTAAATATCGTTTTTCTTATAGACGATATTTGACGTTTCTTTTCAGAATTCGTTTGTTGTTATAAACGGTATTTTGCCATTTCATTTCCGTTTATTTAACCTATTTAGCACTAAATTTTCGTTTACAACCCTTTAAAAGAAAAATATGGTTTTGCATTAAAACTTAAAATTTCGGCTATATCCCGCACCCTTTTTTCCAGGCGCCCTTTTTTGATACACGCCCCTTTTATTGCTGCTCATTGTGCAGTTACAGTGTCGATCAGGCACCTGTTATGTCATCCCTGCACACAGTTGAGAAATCTGCTGTGTGCAAGGATGACATGTCAGGTGCCTGATCGGCACTGCGCGATTTGTCCCCATGCTGGCCACCTCTGCCTGCTGCTTACCGTAATGTCACAGTGCCGATCGAGCACCTTCCATGTCATCCCTGCACACAGTTGATAAACATGCTGTGTGCAAGCATGACATGACAAGTGCCTGATCGGCACTACATGACGTGTCCCCATGCTGGCCGCCTGTGTAAGAAGCTGTGCAAGCACGCCGCAGAACAGTTCAAGCTCCGGTATTAAAGCCTTGTAATTGGATGAAGCAGCCTGGGAGGTGGGATCATGGCTCCGTTATTGGGCCAATCATTGCACTCGCTGTGTTGCAGCGAGTGCAGTGATTGGCCCAAAAACGGAGCATGATCCCGCCTCCCAGACTGCTTCATCCAATTACAAGGCTTTAACATCGGAGCTTGTAAGAATAATGGCACAGAGCTGACTGAAGGAGAGTTAATCAGCCTGCATTGAATAGCGAGTCTCCCGGAGACCTCGCAGAGACAACCGGATAGCAAGCAGGACAGCAAATAGGACAGCAAGTTAAAATACATCTAATAACATGTCATGTGAGCTGCAGCTGGGCATGTAATGTAGGCTGGGGCTAAGTCTTATTTTCGGAGAATGCCTTATATTTAGAGAATGAGTGAAAGGCCTGCTAGGTCTTATAATGAGAGGATGTTTTACTTTAGGGGAAAGATTTTCCAAATATTTCTGTCAGCTGTAATATTTGCACTTATGCATAACCATCTTTGAACAATGCTTGTGTTTCCCCTCTGAATTAATTGCTATTATTAATAAAGTTTTTCTAAAGCTGTAACATATTACACAGCACTGTACAATAGATAGGGGAATCATTACAACATTAAGGGTCACAGTGCGACAGTGCCACAGTTCTTAAGTTCACAGTGCAAAACAGTGTTAAAACATTTAACACAGAATAACGCACTGCAATGAAAGATCAATGCCCCGTTTACAGTGCACACATTGCGTTGGTGTCTAACGCTGCACGTTAAGTGAAAACGTCAAGATGTGCAGAGGCGCCGAAAGAGTAAAAATGGCTAAAACGTTAAAATGTTACGGTCGCGGTGGTGGACCGGCCGACCATCAACGGACAACAAGGCTGTTGTTTCACAATAAATACAAAATTTATTTAGATAGCTCCCAGCGAATAGTCGCAACGCGTTTCACGGGTATCAACCCGCTTCCTCAGGCAATAGGGGGCAGGAGCAACAACACAGCATCAAGTCTGGATGAAGCTTGGCACCTCTGTGTGACTAAGTGAAAGTACTGCATGCAGTGCGTTATACACATTATCAACTGCGTTACACTGTTTGCACATGCTCCGTAATGACTTGGAAGCATACTTTTCTTTGCCTATTTTCTACTGTATCTGCTGTATACGATGGTAATGCTGCGGTGCGATTTTTTGGCGCATTGCGTTGTAAGTTTGCGTTGCGACTTTAATGTGGCATCAAACCGCAATGTCCCAGTGTGAATCTAGCCTAAAAATTTTTACACAGGTGCACTGCAATGTTAAATAAGTCACTGAATCCATATGGAGGTGGGGAAGTGCACATGGGAAAAGGGCCCTGCCAATTAGGCTTATAGGGCTAGGGGAGAGGGACACATAAGGCTGGGTGGGGTGTATGTGCAAGGGAGGGAGCTATGAATGAATATGGCGGGTAAGCAGGGTCTTTAAGGCCTGCTTGAATGAGTTTAAGGTGGGGGCTGGCCTGATGGGGGAAGGGAGTTCTGTAGAGTAGGAGCTGCTCTGGAGAGCCCTGGATCCTCGCGAGGGAGCAAATGATGCAAGGGGTGGACATCCATATGAAGTTGGAGGAGCGGAAAGAGCAGGTTTGAGGAGTATCTCTGTACAAGATATGAGATGTATGAAGGGGAGGTATTGGATGGCTTTGCATTCCCTTCATACCGTGTTTCCCCGAAAATAAGACCCTGTCTTATATTATTTTGTCCTTCAGAAGATGTGCTAGGGCTTATTTTCGGGGAGGTCTTACATTCCGGGGGGTAGCCAGATCTCCCATTAGTATATAGCCAGATTCCTCCTGGCTATAGCTAAATCCCTATTGTATAGCAATTGTGCCGGTATATACCGGTATTCTCCTTATATAAGGATTAGTGCCAGGGACATAGCCGGCGCTGGGGACCTGCTCCCTGATCCCCCCCCCCCCCCGCCCGCCCGTTTGCCCGCTCGCTTGCCCGCTTTACCTCCTAAGTTCTATGCTCCCAGTCCCCTCCATTAAGGAAGTCCGGATCCCCTGCTGCTTTTGCTCCGCATAATTCACACTGCAGATTAGCGGTAAAGGCAGCTGATGTAGTCTGGTAAGCGCTGCCCTGAACAGGAAGTTATCTCTGTTTACTTCCTGTACAGGGCGGAGCTGTTCCCGGACTACATGGCTGACGTCACCGCTGATCTGCGGTGTAAATTATGCGGAGGTTAAGCAGCAAGGGATCCGGACTTCCTTAATGGAGGGGACTGGGAGCATAGAACTTAGGAGGTAAAGCGGGCAAGCGAGCGGGCAAACGGGCGGGGGGGGTGGGGGTGTCAGGGAGCAGGTCCCCAGCACCGGCTATGTCCCTGGCACTAGGCCTTATATAAGGAGGATGGCTTATATTTCGAGCATACTCGAAATATAAGCTAGGTCTTATTTTCAGAGTAGGTCTTAAATTCGGGGAAAGACGGTATGTCCATTTTTTTCATTATGCCCTACATTTTTTCAGCCAAAATACCAAAACCACCTACCTAATGTGTATAGGTACCTCTTCCACCATCAAACCAATCATGATCTACCAAAGACATGGACTCCACAAGACCACTGATAGTGTATTTCACTATCTGGTACCAAAACATTAACATTCCAATGAAATGCTTGCAGTAAAATTCCTAACATAACTGTCTATTGGGGTCTGCACAACTCAGCAAATGGGCTGAAGATGGTGTCACTGCAGCTGATTGCTCTGCTGTAATGATGATATTTCTGCACAGATTAAGATAAAACCTGGAAAAACAGCTAAAAATAGAAAAAGTCATTGCTTTTCTCAATTTCCATTCTGAAGGTGCTGAAAAGCAGGGGAATAAGTACAAACAGGCCAGATGCCTTATTGTTTCTGTTTTTTTTATTAGTTTGTTTTTGATTTTTGTTCTGTTTTATTTTTTCCTCATAAATAATATTTCACCAGCTGCCACGGGGAGGGGGGGGGAAGGGGAGGGGACAACAATTTTTTTTGGGGGGTGGGGGGGGGGGTGTCACTTTATACTGGTAATGCTCAGCTCTATAGTGTGTAAAGTGTATATTCACTTTACACACTATATTCAGAAAAGAATCCTCACCAGACCAGCTATATACATGACAAGTTGTGTGACACTGACATACCTGCTGTTCCTTGGATCTGACCATGAAGTGAACTGGAATAGCTTCCTGAAGGGAAGGGGAGTGATGACTGGGAGTGATTAGGGTGTAGAGAACAAATAGCCTCACTATACCCACTAGTGTGTGCTCAGCATTCACAGGTGTGCCTGAGGAAGCAAGGGTGTTGTTCCCTTGCAAAACACGTTGCAACATTCAAACTTTTCTACTCACCACCATTCTGCTAGTGTTACTTTTTTTCACCTCCCTGGCGCCACTGGCTCTGGCACCTGCTGAGCCCCCCTTCTGGCATGCACTCACTGAAGCCTGCAGCCCATGCTGTGAGACCGCGGTGATCTATCAGCCTTGGAGGAACGGTTCTTCAATGACTTCCAGAGAAGCTGAGTCCCCTGTCACCATGGACCCATCAGCTGCTTCATCCATACAGCCACACCAGACATCAGAGGAGGTGAGACCTGTCCACCAGTGGCTGTTCAGCCTTATTGATTGTTGTATTAAATGTGTGCTCTATTTGTCTTTCTTTCAGTTTTTGGTCCTCACAATACTTTTTGAGTGACACCTGGCCAACCTTTCAACAGCTCACCTACCTATAATCACACTCTCACAATATCCTTAGGTTCTTCCAAGTACCGCACCCAACATTCACAGACACACATTCTATTTCCCTGTGTAATGAATAGGTCAGAGAAATAAGACTACAGAAATGCTGGAATTGTCCTTCCTGATTTGTGCACACTTCTGGAAAAGCATACATGTAATTAGGGTTCCGGGAAATTTGGGCACATGGTAAAGCCAAAAAACAACCTGCTCCTGCAAAAGTCCTGGTGGCCTAAATTACTATTCCCCATCCAGGCCGCCGTTGATAATGGGGTAAGATGCAATTTGGCTGCCAGTTATTGTTGGAGGCCGAATTACGCTGTTTTTATCTTAGTATGGGCTCCGTCTTTTGACGACGCCCAAATTACTGACTGAGCGTTGTTATAGCTGTAATTCACATTACTGCCTATGGTGGCGCTGGCTGCGCCTAAATTTCTAGTGCAGTTTTTGCATGACTCGATGGGAAAGCCAGAAACACAAACAAAAAAGAGAGACTAAATATATGCTATATTTTCCCCAAATCCTGACAGCATTCTTTACCTTTTTGCTGTTTTCATAATTTTTAAGAGTATTTTGTTTGCAAATTCACCATTCGAATAGAGTTTATGTTCAGCACCTCTAAAGACATCAAATTTACTCTGTCACTGAAAAACCTACCTCATCACTTGAAATAAAAAGCTTTAATTTTTTATAAATACAGAGGATGAAAATGGTTCATTAATGAAATACAGAGGATGAAAATGGTTCATTAACCCCCCTGCCGTTACAAAAAAAAAAATCAGCAGGGGGGCGGCGCAGCACTTTTTTTATTTTATTATTTTTAAATCATGTAGCTAGCCTAGCGCTAGCTAGGCATGTAGCGGCGGCGATCGGGGAGTACACACAGCTAGCACAGTGCTAGCTGTGTGTAACAAAAAAAAATATACAAATCGGCCCACCAGGGCCTGAGAAATCCTCCTTGGCGGCTTACCCCGAACTCTGTTCGGGATTACCGGCAAGGAGGTTAATGAAAAGAGACAGAGAGTACAACTATTCACCCATATCATTATAGCTTGTGTGAAATGTAATTCTCACTGAAATATTAATTATTTTACCAGTGATTCTATAATTTGATTTGAAGCATGGGACTGACAAAGATCATTCTAAATGAATAGAAGACCTAGATATCTTCTGCAGTGCTATAAAGTCCAAGAAGGAGAAGCGTGTGAACAGCTGCAAACCTAAAGCAAGCTAAATCACACTCTCAGGGATTGTTCACACCTAGAGCGTTTTAGATTTTTTTTTAAGCCACTGGCGATTTTGAAAATCACCCTAAAAGCGCTTGTGCAATGATTTCCTGAGAGTGTTCACATAAGAGCGATTCTTTTGCGATCCACTCCAAAAAGCCCTGCCTATACCATTTTTGGGGTGATTTGCCTATAATGGAAGGTATAGGAAAATCGCAAAGCGCTTGAAAAAGCGCTTTGTATACCGATTTCCCGAGCGCTTTTATGAATAAATACATTGTATTTATTAACCTCCCTAGCGTTCTGGATGAGCTAGGCTCGTCCAGAGACGCCGGAGGTCACCGGGCCGATTTGAATATATTTTTTTTAAACACGCAGCAAGCACTTTGCTTGCTGCGTGTCTTACCCGATCGCCGCCGCTCGCCACCGATCCGCCACTACCCGCCACGATGTAGGGCCCCCCCAGCTGAGATCAAGATCACGGAGCTTATATTTTTTGTATCTGGGCTGTATCTGGATACTTAATTGTATCATTTTAGGTATGTGGCTCCTTGGTGCTTGTATCTTGAGACACCTGGATATTTAATTAATTTACCTTGGGGTATAAGGCTACTTCTTGTATCTGGAGCAACATAGCTTAAAGGAAACCTAAAGAGAGAAGAATACAACGTTTGCCATCTTCTTTCCCTTATAAACATTGCACAATGGCAACATACTACTTTTATGTAGGAGCACAGTGCCTACTTAATAATTGAAACTGGAAGCACAGTGCTAATTAGTTTTTGTATCTGAGGGCCTCTAATTGCTTTTTTTTTATCTGAGGGCACTAATGGCTACTTAATATGTGTATCTGGAGGGCACATAACTATTTAATTGTGGTATCTAGGGGCAAGTTGCTACTGAATCTGGGTACATAAGGATCCCAGCTGCCTAATTCTAGCATTTGTTACCAACACAGTTGCATATAAAAGCTTCATTGTAAACTAACTGAACAATATTTTTTTCATATGAGTACTTTTAATAAGACATAATAAAAGGTATTATTTTAATAGATTACTGATTATAATATTATTTGTCTCCTAAAAAAAACATGGCAGCGGTTCATTATGAGAGAAGGCATCTGTTTAGCAGTACATCTTAGATCAAACTCTTGCTAGACTCTGATCTAATATTGAGTGGTGATTTGCAGCAGACCAGAAAATTTATGAATATTAGGGAGCTACTCAATGTCCTATTGGGAGTTCTGGCAATACTGTTTTCATTATTGGCTACATTTTATTTTTAAAGAATTCTATACTTTTCAGTAAACTGATGTATATTGTTCAGTAAAAAATATTTGTTAACTATGTTAATTCCAAAGCACCAAATAAAACTTCAGAGAAAGCCATATTTTATTTAAAGATATTTCAAAACAGTAGTGATGGTTTGTAAAACATTTCTATTTCAGAATTTAAAATGAAAGTTACACACGCTCTTCAGATATGGGAAGGAAGATAAGGAAAAGTTCATGTATCTTATGCGCTGAGCTGACAAAGTAATGCAACGCCTCGTCCAATCCAGTGCTCAGGAGGTCTGTCAGAGGTGAGGGTCATGGCAACCACAAAATTAGTGGAGTGTCCAGTGGTGGATAATGTTCCTCTTCTTTCACTGGTCTTGTAAACAGGTGCAAGATAACACGGGCGTTGTGGGATATCTGTTCTCTTGCAAGGTTTTAGCCACATCTGTAACATATTAATGAGGTTATATTTCAATATGTTAATTTGACTTATGAAACTTTGTGCAATAGCTGTCACTTAGGTTTCATGAGAGCTGATGTTTAGATGCTGTGCTATCTAACAGTACTGATTTCAGTGTCTACCTCATCTATTCAGGGCCAGTGCTACCATAAAGGCAAAGAGGGCAATTGTCCCAGGGCCCCTGAGTACTGCCTGGTCCACCCCCCAGGTCTCCCCATGAATCATGCTCTCTGGGGCCTCTGAAAAGTTTTGTCAGCAAAGCAACTCACCTATGGCCACTGACTTAGACAGCTTAGTTGCTATGCTGACAAAAACAGTGCACAGGCCTCAAGAAGCACAGTAAAATTGAGAGGAGAGGTATGCATGTTTCTGGGGCTCTGGTGGTGAATTTACTAGTTAAATTTGCCTCAGCCCCTACTACTGGTACAGAGGTCCTGTAAATGGCTTTTTTTGGTATGTTCCGTATCCTCCTATCAGTGGCTGCTATTTATATTACAGATGGGAAAATTCTGTAATAAGAGGTTGACCATTAAATGCTACCCAGACCAAGGTTATATAGCTCTGGTCAATGCTAATGTTCCAGCCTATAATAAAAATAGATGATAGAACTAGAACTTTATACAGTGCAGTTGACCAATCAATAAACACTGTTGTGGCTGACAGCAGCATGATACAAGTTAAGGTGCTAACAAATTGGCAGATGGCAGCAGATCATCAGAAAGTTCCCTCTCTGATTGAATCTGATCAGAGAGGGATCTATTGCTGCCACACACCTGCACACAGATTTCCATAGATTTTCAATAGATTTCAGCATGCACAATAGATTTTAAGTAAATCAAGAAATTTGATCAGATTTCACAGTCATATAAAAAAAAAACCTTTCAATTTTTCAGAACAACCAATCATCTTTATTGAAAGACTTGTGCCGCTTAGTGAGTACACATCTGTGTATCGATGCATTGATTTATATTATACAGTCATGCGCATCTCCTGCCTGAGATAATGTGTATATTCTTTTGTGTTTGCACACTTGTGTCCCTTAGTGAGTATAGTGAGTACACATCTGTGTATCGATGCATTGATAATATATTATATATATTATACCGTCATGCGCATCTCCTGCCTGAGATAATGTGTATATTCTTCTGTGTTTGCACACTTGTGTCCCTTAGTGAGTATAGTGAGTACACATCTGTGTATCGATGCATTGATGTCTGTATGTGCACACATTGCATTTGTGCACACATTACACATAGATTTGCACACCAAAATGTTCATCTCTGAGCATACAAGGCTCCACTAAGGTAGCACTCACTGCTGACTGAACTATAAGCATTAAAGGGACCCTGAGCAAAGTACTAAAATCAAAATCGGCACTTACCTAGGGCTTCCTCCAGCCTCCCGTAGCCCACAAGGTCCATTGGCGTCCTCTGGGTCCCCTCCGTGGTCCCACTGGTGGCCCCATTAGTGTGGCGACTTCAGCCAAAGCTCCTGGCCCAATCGCACGCGCATCACCATAAGCCTCCTGCACATGTGCAGTTCAGTCTTTCAAAAACTGTGCATGCACAAAAGACTTATGGCGACGCATGCATGCTTGAGCTAGGAGTGCGACCAGGCTGCGCATGCGCAGTTGTGGACGATTTCGACTTAAGTTGCCGCACTAACAGGGTCGCCAGTGGGACCACGGAGGGGACTGGGAGGATGCTGAAGGACCTCGTGGGCTACAGAGGACTGGAGGAAGCCCCAGCTAAGTATCGAATTTTTTTTTCAGTACTCTGCTCAGGGTCCCTTTAAGTAAGCCTGAGTCTTGGCAGTTTTGCATTGTGTAATCCAATGGGACCTTGGCCTGCCTGACCATTCTCAATCTGTCACTATAGTTATCTAACCCCGTTTGACCATCCTTGCTCTTTTTCCCTTATTGAGACCTCAGCTTGTTACCTTATCTATGCCTGTTATCCACCAGCTCTGGCTTTAGTCTGTATACTCATCTTCATCTAGATATCTCCTTACTGTAGTGTCACCTTTTCCCTTTCACTGGTGGGGCAATGCAACTTCGTGGTTACTTGCAGCAAAGTATTCTGTAATCCACTATGCACATCATTCAACAATCCTTGTAGGACCAGTAACCACTTAGACTACTGTAATACGTTTGTGACATGACCGTCTTAATGTATGGAAAATCCTTTAATGTATGGGATTACTGTTCACGTATATATGTTAAATGTGTATTATATTCTGTCTGGTACTGGATGGGTTAATATAGTTCCCCACAGCAACCAGAGAAGTTGCTGTAATTTCTGCCCTTGTGCAGAACAAGAACAAGAACAATGAATTGCTGTGCAATAAGTTACATTTCTTACATTTGCTCACATTCCTTGTCCACAAAGCAACATGTTCTTCTTGCCCTTGGGTAGAAGAAAAACATGTTCTGTTCACGAGCTGGATTTGCAACATATGGTCTTTCTGTGCTTGCGTGCAGTAAGAGCATGTTCTGATCACACGCTAAAGTAGCAACATGTGGTCTTTCTGTGCTTGCGTGGAATGAGATCATGTTGTGATCACGCGCTGAAGCAGCAGCATGTGTTCTTTCTGCGTTTGCGCAGAATAGAAACATGTTCTTATTAGCTGCTTATGCGCTTGCGCTGTTTTGACGATTCTGTCTGTTAACCTGCTGGGCGTTTCAATTTCATGCGGCCGCTGGAGGTTTTTTTTCGCCCGATTTTTTTTTTTATTTTTACATCATGTAGCTAGCCTAGCGCTAGCTACATGATTCTCCCCTTTTTGCTGCCTCCTTCCCACCCTTCCAATCGCCGCCGCCGATCACGCCCATAAGAAAATCCCGTTCTGAACGGGATTTCCTTTAGGGCTTCCCCCGTCACCATGGCAACGAACGGAGTGACGTCATCGATGTCGTTACGTCACAGGGACTTCCGATCCACCCCAAAGCGCAGCCTGGTGGCGATTGGCCAGGCTGCTCACGGGGTCTGCGGGGGGGGGCCTCTTTCGCATTGGGTAGCGGCAGATCGGCAGTGAGCGGCGGCGATCGGGGCAAACACACAGCTAGCAAAGTTCTGGCTGCGTGTTTGAAAAAAAAAAATCAAAATCGGCCCAGCGGGGCCTGAGCGGTGCCCTCTAGCGTCTCTGGACGAGCGCAGCTCGTCCAGAACGCTAGGGAGGTTAAAGACAGGGGGAAACACTTTGACTTCGGGATCTTTCCAGATGATCAGCAGATGTGCTGTTCGTGTACGTTCCAGGTGTTTCCTCTTCGAGATCGCTGAGGTACCCCGATTCTCCCTGGGTGATGCTACAACAGCTGGTAACGTGTTGATGCATGCTTCTAATTACTCAAACTAACTATGATTCTGCAGGCTTAGATAATATTGTAACAGGATTGTAGGACTAAATAGTTGAATATACATGTTTTGCAGCAATTTTGTTTACCATCTTTGAATGGTGAGCGAAGTTAGAGGGTTTAAAAACCCTATTTGCTTATGCAAAACAACTACATGTTGAGAAAGCCCATGCCAAACACTGGTGTCAAACTCTTCATTAGCATAACAAATACACAAAACCTACCACAGGTACTGTATCATAAAGGATCTTTGGGTAAGATTCTCCCAATTTCTTAGTTTTTCGGTCCCAACGTGCTCCATCTAGAAATAGTCCATGGATATATACACCTGAAAAGAGTATAATTTAATTGGTAAAATATGTATATGTATAATATGATTAGTGTATAATATTATTTAACTTACACGACACCACAGCGATGCACAAGCTACATGTATATGTATGACATAACATAACATAGTCCTAGTACAATTGTATATTCAGAGAGAGAGCTAACATTTACTGTAGACCAATGTTACCTTGTTACTAACTCAACACTCACAAATCTGTTGATGAGCACTACCTGAGCTGTTTAGTAATTTGATGTTGTAATGTTCAGCGGAAGGGTACTTTGAATAGAAGACTTATTTTTTTTTTTTAGGGTCTGAGTCTTGAAGTAAAATCTGATGCACATGCTTTACAGGTCAGTATAAGCATAATGATAACAGCTGTTTATCTTGTTGAAGTCCCTGGTAGCATGAGCTTTTATTATTTTGGGGAAGGAAACCATGCTTTCTACATTATTTTTTTTTAAATCAGGGAAATATTAAACATCAGCAAATGTTTTAGAACTGGCTTGACTGGCAAGCAATATGCTCTAGTTAATGTCCCACTTAACCCAAAATCAAACCTGTTAAATTCTAAAACCATACAAATTTTATTAAGAAAATTATAGTTATTAATGCACTGCATTTTTACATTTTAAAATATGTTATATAACTGTGCTTGGCAGCAGATTTCCTCTATCCATACAGATGCAATACACTTGGAGTTTGTTAGTTTCCTCTATCACAAAAGTGATATTTAAATAGTGCTCACTCCATATTGGGGTTTTTCCAAGGGACTACACAGCATGAGGTCCTAACAGTGACTGTTATCTGCTAATTCCCTGCTCACAACACTGAATCCTAATAGCTGAGGTTAGTCTGTATTTCTGCTGGCCATCAAGTGACAATTGTATGGTCATTACAACACAACACCTATAGACATATTGATTTTTAGAATAACTTCTGTTGGAAAACTACAAGCAATAACACAAGTAAAGGTACAATAATAACTTCATTTAGCCCTACACATATATAATAGGGACAGCCTGTATTATTTTATATTTTCTTGGAACTCCTCTTCAGGTTAACATGGTACCATAATATACTTTAGTTCTCATCAAAGCTTTAGATATGCTAAGCAGTATAAACATAAATGCTTTGCAGCTTTTATTCATCACAGATGAACAAAGTAATGGTAGAAATAGATTACCATCCTCAGGTCCGTGCTTGTATTCCTTATCTTCTAAAACCTCAAAGTCAAAGCCCAGCAGGTCAATTGGGATTGTGTATTTCCGAGCATAATTCTGCTGAGCTCCTGTTAGGAAGGCTTGTGTGAAGAAGAAACCGGACAGCCAAAACACAGGAGGAGTCCCATTTTCATACCAGTCCTGTATCATCAGGAAGAAAAACATTCATCTGAGCACTCATTCTGCACAGACTGTACATATTAAAGAGTAACTCACAGAAAATAGATTAACATTCATGGCGTCATTTAGTTATTTTGGAAACTAAATCGCAGCACTGAAACCATTATTATATACTATACATAGACTGATAGTGAGGGGAAAAGGGTAGATAAATGGTAACAGTGCTGGAAATAAGAACTATTAATAGAGAACTTTTGTTTGGTGACATAAATATAATCATAGCACCTACAGTGATTACTATGGGCTGCAGGAGCGGGGAATGGGAACAGAGGGAAGGGGGTCAGCTGGTCTTAGTCTTTATACTGCCTTTTTAGTTTTTCTCTCTTTCCCCATCCTGTCACTGGGGTGACTTGACCACAGGGGGAGAGTGGATCAGGCAGAGTTGAAGAGTCCAATGGCTGTAGGGAAAAAAGTGTTCATACGCCTCGTGGTCCTGGCGGGGATGGCCCGGAAACCTCCAGCCCGATTTAAGCCGTCTGAAGAAGCTATGGCCTGGGTGGGAATAGTCACCAGCAATTTTCGTTGCACTAGAGTGCAGTCTGGTGTTGTAGATGACCCTCTGAAATTTGTTTCTGTCACTTGCGGATGAGCCAGCGTACCAGACCAGGATAGACAAGCAAAGAACTAACTCAATGGTGGCAGAGTAGAAAAACTTCAGAAGTTCCTGGGCCATACCAAACGTCTTTAGTTGGAGAAGGAGTCTTTGCTGTGCCTTCTTCTGAGTTTTTGAAAATCAGTTTTTATTGAGGCACCAATAAAGCAAGTACATCCAGTACAATAACATGGATCAAGATGATCAATATATCTGAATAAGTCTGGAAATACAATTTAACATCAGTAAAAACTTCTGAGATTGGTGAACTCGTTTTGTCATAAACCATAGAGAGGTAACAAGATAAAAGAAGAAAGGGGTTAGAGAAAGGAGGAGACGTGGGGACGTAAAGAGTGGGTAATTAAGGGGGGGGGGGGGAGGGAAGGGTAGTAACAAGGTATCGGATCCACACTCTCAGTAATTGTCATCTCTTGGTGAGATTACCCTGTATAAGAGCTTAGATGTAATTTAGGGATAAGTAGCGTAATACCAAGCCTTATGTTTCTGATAATAAGTCATCTAGTGTGCTTTGATGCGTGAGTGAGTCTCGTGTGTCAATTCAACATGCCCAAGTTGAGATATAAGTATCAAATCTGTCTTGTGCGGAATGTACCAGTTCTTCCATTTGTATTATGTGGCATTTATGAGTTCAGGTAGTTGAGGAACAGTAGTGGACTTCCAGTGTCAAACTATTAATTGTCTAGCGGTTACCGCTATGGAGCCTGGTATGCAGGATAATAAGGCAAGTTTTGGAGTTGGGCATCTAGGAATCCCCATTACTTTAGAGTATAGTTTAAATGTTATATGCCAAATGTTTTGATAGGTTTGCAATCCCACCACATGTGAAAGTATGTACCCTTATCTTTGAAGCATTGCCAGCAAGTTTCTGAGGTGGATGAGTTGAATTTATGTAGTAGGGTAGGCTATCTGAACCATTTTGCAAAGATTTCATATCTTCTTCTGAGTTGAGATTGTGTTGGCCCTCCAGGTCAGGTCATCCAAGATGGTTGTTGCCAGGAGACGGACACTGGGTACCCTTGCGACTTCGGTACCATCAATATAGATTGGGGGTAGGTTAGTGGAATTCTTTCAGAAATCAATGACCATCTCCACGATTTTGGTTGTGTTTAGGACTAGCTTGTTCTCTCTGAACCAATTGCAGACTGTCTGCCTCCTGGCGGTTGGCCCGCTCGTCACTCTTACTGACGAGGCCACACAATTATGGTATCGTCTGCAAATTTAATAATTTTAATGGTCTGCTGCAGATGTGCAGTTGTTTGTCTATAGAGACAATAGTAACAGTGACAAGACGCAGCCCTGAGGGGCTCCAGTGTTGTTCACTCTAGGTCTGGAGGAGATGTACCCCAGCTAAACAGCCTGGTATCTGATCAAGAGAAAGTTCCAGATCCAGAGACGAAGAGTTGGGGGGACATGAGCTCCATGAGATTGTCCTGTAGAATGTGGGGGTAGATGGTATTAAAGGCCGAACTGAAGTCCAGGAGAAGGATTGTGGCATACGACCCTGTCCAGGTGATGAGTGATAAACTCCAGGCAGATGTTAATGGTATCGTTGGTGGACCTGTTTGCTCTGTACGCAAACTGGAGTTGATTCAGTTGGTCCAGTGTGGTGTGTTTGAGGTGGGACAAGACCACTTTTTCAAGGGTCTTCATGACCACGGATGTTAGGGCCATGGACCTGAAGTTGTTTAGCTCAGAAACCCCTTGCTTTTTTGGTACAGGGATGATGGTAGATTCTTTGTAGCATACAGGGATTTCCCTTCACTAAGGGACTTGGCAAGGACTGAGGTGAGGAATATTACTATTAATAGTAATGAAATAGTATTACTATTTCAATTTATACAAGACATTTTAATCATACCATATCATTTTTGATGATACCATTTATTGTCTAACTTAGAAGTTAAAGGAGCTCTATGGCGAAAAATTGTAAAATATGAAATACAGGTCCTGCTAAAAAAATTAGCATATTGTGATAAAGTTCATTATTTTCTGTAATGTACTGATAAACATTAGACTTTCATATATTTTAGATTCATTACACACAACTGTAGTAGTTCAAGCCTTTTATTGTATTAATATTGATGATTTTGGCATACAGCTCATGAAAACCCAAAATTCCTATCTCAAAAAATTAGCATATCATGAAAAGGTTCTCTATTAACCTAATCTTCTGAATCAACTAATAAACACCTGCAAAAGATTCCTGAGGCTTTTAAAAACTCCCAGCCTGGTTCATTACTCAAAACCGCAATCACGGGTAAGACTGCCGACCTGACTGCTGTCCAGAAGGCTATCATTGACACCCTCAAGCAAGAGGGTAAGACACAGAAAATAATGAACTTTATCACAATATGCTAATTTTTTTAGACAGACCTGTATGTGCAAACAGACAAATAAGAAGTACGTTTTTTCCAGAGTAAAATGAGGCAAAAATTACGTTTCTCCTATGTTGCTGTCACTCACAGTAAGTAGTAGAAATCTGACAGAAGTGACAGGTTGGGGACTAGGCCATCTCTTCATAGGGGATTCTCAGCAAGGCTTTCATTCTTTATAAAGATATTCTCTAAAAAGAATTTAAACAATGATGCTGGCCAGCCTCCCTGCTTGCTACACAGTTTTTTAAAATAATGAAAATAAATAAATCCCTGAGAAACCTCTATGAAGAGGTGGACGAATCGAAAACATGTCACTTCTGACAGATTTCTATTACCTACTGTAAGAGACAGCAACATAGGAGAAAAGTAATTTATGGCCCATTTTACTCTGGAAAAACCATACTTCTTATTTGTCTATGTTTGCACATATTTTAAATTTTACAATTTTTTGCCATAGTGCCCCTTTAAACCTCTAAGTTAGCCAATAAATGGTATCATCCTGATTCACTTCTTACATTTACTGATGGCTAACATGGTACAACACTCTACTGCTTCTACTATTATAATTTATTAAACTGTAATCAGAATATAAACTACAATAGTGATATTGTAATATGAATAGCTACAGTATATATCTGTTTTGATATCATTTATATGCGGTTATATTAATGAAGACAAAGTATGTTTGCCATTTTCAGCTAGGATCTTAAGAATTCAAATTCACTTTGGGTAATACAGGGTCATTGGACAGGTACCGTATATTCCGGCGTATAAGACGACTGGGTGTATAAGACGACCCCCCAACTTTTTCAGTTAAAATATAGAGTTTGTAATATACTCACCATATTAGACTACCCCTCTTATAACGCACACCAAATTAAAAAAAAAATCATATACTGGTGCTGTACTGAATGTGGTACGCAGTATATAACAGTATATAGTCAATTGACTGGTTGGATTGGTCAGCTCTCCCTCTCCCTAAGTGGATTGGTCAGCTCTCCCTGTCTCCCTGTTTATCAGAGCAGTATGGAAGAATAGATCGCGCTGTGCCCATAAAATGCACCTCTTTCACCTCTTTCACCTTTCAGGATACACTTGTATCCTATTTACCTCCCTCTCCGCCTCTCAGATCTTGCACATGTGCGCCTGCGCCGCTTCACTACAGTCCTTAGCAGCAAGATCTGAGAGATGGTAACAGGATAGGGGGTATCACCCGGCATCAATGATACCCGGCGTATAAGACGACCCCCAATTTTTCAGAAGATTTTCAAGGGTTAAAAAGTAGTCTTATACGCAGGAATATACAGTATAAATAAAGACAGGTCATTAAAAGAAAAGTGTTGACAGCTTCCTGCTGAAAGAAGACTTATGGCCTCATGCAGCAGACCATGCTGGATATAGTTATGGCCTCTATTTTCCTATTTAACAGTGGAAGCCAGAGAAAATATGTACCCTAAAATAGTATTAACTGCAGAACACAAAATATTTGGATGAGGATTTATGTGAAATAGCAACTAAACGGCATGGGAAACAGAGTTCTATATCTATGATTGCACTTTGCATGTTTGTATTGCGACATATGCATTATCAACTGTTCCTCTGCCATTACCTGATACCCTTCTTTGTACTGTATATAGTCTCATGAGGTAACAGCTACCAACACAGTCAGCTATGAGAACTGACTGATAATATGCAGCACAGGTAAATAGATAAAGCAATAGTCTTGCATTGATGACAATCACCTTTCCAATGAAATGTAGCTTTTCATCCACTCATTCTTTAAACCATTAATACACCTTTATAAAGTGAAAAATAATATAGGCATTGTAATACAAATCATTTTGTGAAGCAGAACTTACCTTCCATTCATGCCTGGAATACATATTTTAGGAGAAATGTAGGAATTTCTAAACCCACAGTTCCTCATCAACATATTATCTATGCTTCAGAAATTTTTTATTTGAGTCAATTCATCACAACAGCAGTTGGAATTACTCACTGTGAGATTTCTGTATTTATGAGAGTACCAGGCTAACCAGACAGTTCTGGAAACTTGAAAACTTTATAAAATGAATATTAAGTGCATCAAGTTCTTTGGGTACATTTGCAAAACTAGGCAAAACAGTGCAGAGAAGAGTCACACTGTGTTTCATACACCTTACTAAAATAACAGCGAAATACACAAGACAGATGGCAGTGTGTTATTTATACTGTCAGAAAAGCACAGTTCTGCTGATGACTACTAGCAGCGATAATCACTTTTATAATATCCCTCAATGTGGGCACAGCGGCCCAGTGCTAAGCAATAACATGTTTTTTGGAACATAAACAAATTAAATTGTATATAGAACAGTAATGTAGAAATGACATAGAAATTCAATTTATTGCTGGGCTGTTATGTGTGATGGCATTAGCTCATCATCCCTGTATACATTTTGTTTCTTTTGACAGCTTAGAACTGTTAGGCCTCTTTTAGACGGGCAGCTGAAGTTGGTGAATTCACCTGTCAGTTGCTCACATGAACCAGCCGGGCGCTTGTTAGCAATGATTTCGGCAACAAGTGTAGTTAAACAGTTCTGAGTTGTGCACAGATATCAGATGGCAGTCAATCACAATCATAAGCAATCTCAAATCTCATAAGCAATCTCAAAGTCAGCAAGCAAGGAGTCATACACGTATATCAGACAAGAACAGGAATAGACAAAAGAGTATCAGGCAGGCAAGGATCAGTCCCAGCAGCAGGTCATTGAATAGTCAGTGTACAGGCAAACATTCAAACAAGGTATCAGTTAAGTAGCAGGAGGCAACATCAAGGGAAGCCCAGCGGCTAGCTCTAACAACCTTTTGCTATCACAGACAACTAGTTAGTACGCCATCCTTGCTTAAATACTGGCAACAACCAATCAGGAATTAGAATCAGAATCTTTATTTTGCCAAGCTCGACTGAGTCGTGCCCGGAATTGGGCTTGGCACATACATGGCTTCAAGTACAGAATCGGACACACAGAAAAACATCAAAGGAACAAAACACCATTGCACATGCCGAAAAAAAACCAAAGCACATCAATTGGCATAAAATGCAAAAACCTTTCAAAAACATAAGGCGTTGAGCTCCACTATGTACAATATGCATCAGTGCAAGCATGATATTGATTGACCTAAGGTGGGAGGGGGGACACTGAGGGGGGAGTGTGTGGAGACAGTTTAGAAGATTGACCGCTGAGGGGAAGAAGCTGTTTCTTTTTTTTCACAATTCCAAGCTTTATTGAAATGTAAAATAGAAACAAATCAAGTTAAACAGTATACGTCACATAATGCCAAATGACAGGATTTGGTAATATAGGAATTTCTAACAATATTCCAGGAAAACCGAGATAATAAAAGAGCATACATAGAAAGAACAAAGTAAAAACAACAACAGACATATCTCAGTAACTGGACAATGTAACTGCAAAAGAAGGAGCTGTTTCTGTGTCTTGAGGTCCAGGTGGAGATTGACCAATACCTCCGGCCCAAAGGGAGTCGACTGAAGAAGCAGTGACCTGGGTGTGAGGGGTTGTTGGCAATCCTTAATGCTCTGGAGTGCAGCCTGGTGTGGTAGAGGAGGTACAGAGTTGGAAGTGGTTTTCCAATGATCCTCTCCGCTGATCTGATGACCCTCTGTAATTTGTGTCTGTCGCTGGAGGAAGAGCCGGCAAACCAAACGAGGAAGGAAGAGCAGAGAACAGATTCAACAGTGGCAGAGTAGAAGCTTGTCAGAAGTTTTGGGGCCATACCAAACTTCTTCAGTTGATGAAGGAAGAATAGCCTCTGCTGTGCTTTTCTCTGTGTTGGTCTTCCATCTCAGGTCATTGAAGATGGTTTCTCCCAGAAGGTGGGCACAGGGGACTCTTTCAACCTCCTTGCCATTGATATGGATTGAAGGTGGGGTGGAGGCATGCTTCCTGAAATCGACAATCATCTCGACAGTTTTTCCAGTGTTTAGGACCAGCCCGTTCTCCCTACACCGGTGGCAGATTCTTTTGACCAGTTGGCGGTATACCTGCTTGTTGTTTTTGGTGACGACGCCGAGTATGGTGGTGTTGGCAGCGAATTTAATTACTTTGACAGAGTCCACTGTTGATCTGCAGTTGTTTGTATATAGCGAGAACAGAAACAGGGACAGGACACATCCTTGTGAGGCCCCAACGTTGGTGATCCTAGCTTGTGAGGAGATAGCACCTAGCTTGACGACCTGGGATCTGTTTGTGAGGAAGTAGAGTGGGTGGACCGAGAACAGCAAGGTTCTCCTGAAGTATTTTGGGGATGAAGGTGTTAAACGCCGAGCTGAAGTCCAGTAGGAGGATCCTGGCATACAAGTCTGGACTGTCCAGGTGCTCATTGACAAGCTCCAGGCAAATGTTAATGGTGTCATCATATTGATCTGTTCGCTCTGTACGCAAACTGGTGTGGGTCCAGCAGGGCATCTGTGAAAAGCTTGAAGAGGGGAAGCACCATGCTTCCAAAAAGACTTTCATGATGACAGGCGTAAGCGACACGGGCCTGAAGGTGTTGAGGTCGGAGGCTCTTTGCTTTTTGGGGACAGGGATGATGATGGACCCCTTGAAGCAAGCGGGGACTTTGCCTGCCTGATGGGACTTGGTGAAGATGGAAGAGGGAATGTGAGCAAGCTGTTGAGCAGAGGTTTTCAGGCAGGCTGGTGACACTTCGTCGGAACCTGAGGCTTTCCTATCATTAAGCCTTAACAGGTGATGCAGTACATTGACCTTGTTCACTGATGGAGATGGGCAGTTTGGGCTCAGGGCATGTAAGGCAGGTGGCTGTGAGGGTCCTGCAGGTGCCGCCTGGTTCTCAAATCTGCAGTAAAATTCACTGAGGTTCTCAGCAAGCTTGGTGCTGGTGTTGCATGCTGGGAGGGGGCCTATAGTTGGTGGTGGCTTTCAGCCCTTTCCAAACAGCTCGAGAGTCATTCGAGGAGAGGTTCTGCTTTAGTTTTCCGCATAGCTCTTCTTGGCAGCCCTCAATTCTCTGTTCAGGTTGTTTCTTGCCTCCCTGTACTCCTCCCGGTTGCCAGACTTATACTTTGATTCTACATAATTGCCAAAGTTTTTTTGAGAACCACGGTTTATCGTTTCGGATGGGGTTTGAAGGTTCTCATTGGTATACAGTTGTCTTCACAGAAGATAGTGTACGTTGTTACATTGTCTGCCCACTCGTCCAAGTTTGGAGCTTCCAAAGCCTTCCAGTCTGTGTAGTCAAAGCAGGCCTGAAGTTGTAGCTCGACCTCACTTGACCACACTTTGGATGACTTTAGGACCGTTTTTGAAGTTTCTAGGCACCTCCTGTAAGTTGGTACCAGGTGGATGAGGCAGTGATCGGATAAGCCTAGGCCCGCCCATGGGATGGCCTTGTATGCATCCTTCAGGACCGTGTAACAGTGGATGAGGGTGTTAGCCTTCCTGGTATGGGAGGTGACATGCTGATGGAAGCGAGGCAGCTCTTGACGGAGGTTGGCCCTGTTGAAGTCAGGAAGTCTAACAACCGCAGCCAGCCCATGGGAAACCAGACCTGACTCTAGTGATTGACTCTGCACAAATCAACCACTTCCTGGTTCAGAGATGGCGCTGGAGAGCTTATGCCAAAATTTATCATTAACCGCTACCCTTAATGTGTTTAGTCATTCCACTAGCAGGGTGATTTTATGATGCAATGTATGTTACTATGTCTGTTTTTTTGAATTAGTGATTATTAAAGTCTTTGGTATTTTCAGTTGAGAGCATCTGTCATGTATACATATAAGTCCCTTGCCTCTAGTGTCTATTCAACATTTATCTTCTATTTACTGGCCCTCTATGAAAATAAAACTGTTAAGATATAAATAATTGGAATAAATTGGTGAAAATTGCTAATATACTGTAGATCATCCTCAGCTTTAGTATTATAATCACTCCTCTTTATCTGGCAACATAAAAGCCAATTAACTCAGAAGACTGAAAAAAGCTAGTGGAAGAAATGAGAGCTCTAAGTGGTAAAAAATGGCAAGGAAAATCCATAGTTACATTTTAGGGCTTCCCAACCCTGTCCTCAGAGGTGCTTGGCTGTATACCAGACCCCTAGTTTGTTCTCCTCGATTTGCCTGATGAGGCATGATTGTGCCTGCGAAACGCGTTGCAATTTGGAGTACCTATTAAATTATATTTTTTGTATGAAATAACAGAATTATGTCTGGTTGGTCTACTGGGGAGGTAAGTCCACCACTACCTCCTCTTTTAAATGGTTTTTTAACACTGTTTTATCCTATTTTGGGGCCTCTGTTCAAGCTTCTACACCATAGCCTAGTCCACCCCAGGTGGAGGGGTTCTACCCCTTTTTTCCTGTCTGCAGAGAGCGACTTCTTAAACCCGAGTGGGGTCGGGTTATAATCTCCCCACCCGCCTATACAGTGGTTGCCTTTGTGGTAACCCACTCTTGTGCCCTAAGTCATATACTGTGTTTATTTGTGACTTACAAACATACTACACCATATTGGGCTCTCTGTCTCCTTTTCTTTTTCCTGTGTGCAACTATCCTCAAGTACCATCAACAGTACTTGTTTTGCAGCAGACCACAAGTATTCACTGGTGAGGTAATTAGTGTCTCAGCAGAGCTGATTAATTACCTCTGTGGATCTCCACAAAACATGCACTGTTGGTCGTACTTGAGGACAGGGTTGGGAAGCCCTGCATTAGATGACTTGAGTCTACAATGAACAGGCCTGAAGCAACCAGCAATGTTGTTCAACATTGCTTTTTATAAAGGTGTTACACTAAACTCTACACTATTTGAGAGGGAGTATTACAAGACCTGTAAGAAACAGGGAGACCGCCAAACAGCACGCTGGCATACCAGAAAAACTGCTGGACAAAGCCAATGTTCTAGGCAGACTAAAAATAGGATTGCTCAGTATAGTGATACACATTACTACCAATCTGGGCAGGGATGCATCAAACTGGTCAGTGATAATATTACTAACACAGTTTTTTTGTTGTGCCTCTAAAAGCTACTTTAGGCAAGCATCCCTCCTTGCTTCATGCCATAGCTGGCTCTAGTCAAATCATAGAGCTCAAGATGCTGAGCAACCAAAATATACCTTTGTGTTAAAAAGTAAATAATGGAAAATGCTGTATCACCACAGCACGTACAAGCAAACATTGTAATTGAACAATTAGGGTTATTTTCTCTTTAATGTGCAAATGGATTTCAGTTGGAAGAAAGTAGGAGTTGGCTGCACTCCATCTGTAGTCTAGTTGCTGGTTTTACTTCAGTCTAATGTGCAGTATTGAAACTTTAAAAAGTGCCAAGACTATAATGATGGGGGGAACAGACAGAATGTAATGTTCAAGATACTAGGAGCCTATACCGAGAGCCAAGAAAAAGGAATTATTTCACTGTAAAATCTCAAAGCATTTTATTAAGATTGCAAGGAGTGGACTGAAGAACACTTACTTGGAAATACCTGACTACTGATCATAAAGCATAGAGAGTTACAAAACATTACTGGAGGAGCCACAACGTCATCAAACACCATGCACTATACCAAATAACAAGATGACATCACATACTGCATCAAGAGGGCACTAAACCAGGTGGTAAAATTTACCCGCAGACATTAGAAAACACATGCAGACCTTAAAGCCCTAAAACAGCTTGCTTCTATCTGCTCTTTAAAATCCTCAAAGAGGGGAACCCAGGCAGGCCTGTAATCTCAGAGATTGGAACCCTTAGTTATATACTGGATGCCACCCACCTCCTTAACCTACCGGCAGTAATAGACCCAGTTCCTGAGGGACCCATTCTTGCCCATAGTGTTGAGGAATTTATGTTCACTATACTCCATGATGATGGTATTGCAGCCTGTTTAAAATTTTAGGGGGAAAAAAGGCTGGATATGCCTGCAGAGCCTGTTACTGTACTAATAAGATTCATTCTTCTCCACAATTACTGTGTTTTGTTTTTTTTACAAGACCTCTACTTTCAGTAAATGGGAATGGCAATAATTTCATGACAGCACCACAGAATATGTTTGCGCTTTTTTAAATCAATAATAATAATGATTCAGTATGCAAATCTCTTTATGGAAAAATTGAGGAATACCCCAGTACATGTCACACAAAGCCCATGGCCTTCTTCCACTGTAGAGATTACATTTTGACCGTTTAGTCTGCAAGTGAGGAGGCCCATCTTCAATTTCACAGAAATTTCAATGACTTCAAATCACAGGATCAAAGTTTAATTTTCAGGATAACACTATATACATCCATAGGAATAACTTACAAACTCTCTATACCACAGACTTGCACACCATCACGCATACCTCAGGAATAACAGTTTCCATCCCAAACACACAAAGGTTTCCGCAATTTACAGCCAAGCTAAAAAGTGGAACAGGATCTGTTCTAAAGTGACAGACAGAAACAATCACCTGGTTTACATTAAAGAGAATCTGTACTCTGAAATTCTTACAATAAAAAGCATACCATTCTATTCATTATGTGCTCCTGGTCCCCTCTGTGCTGTTTCTGCCATTCTCTGCTGCAAACCTGGCTTGTAATTGCCAGTTTTAGGCAGTGTTTACAAACAAACTAACCAGCTTCTAATAGGCTCAGCTAAGCAGAGTGTGTTAGTCACACAGAGCCTGCAGGGGGTGTGTACAGCTTCTAGCTAATCACAAGCAGCCCTGCACATTCCAGTCTGACTGCCTCAGCCTGACTGTGCCGACTATAGAGAGAAGATTAGATCATATAACAGAGATAACACAGCTACTGTGCAATTAGGAAAAGCTGCAGTAAGCCAGACCACATTAGAAAAGGCATAGGAACTTATAGCATAGAAGAAATAAAGATAAACAATTTGTTACAGAGTCTCTTTAAGTGGACCTTAAATAAATAAGGATACAACACTAATTTTTGCTTTAAAAGATTGCTGCCATAGAAAGTGATGTTAAATACATTTGCCTTGTGTGATGGTATTTGCAGCTTGAAGTAATCATAAAAAGCTAGATGGGACATTTGTGTAATAAGCTTTTGAAACATTGATAAATATACTGTATAAGTAATATCTGTACTTGTTTTAGGATATTAGTGAGATATTTTAACTCAATGGTATGGAGGAAAGTTTATCTTATACTTTTTTATGTTAAAAGCTGATTCTCATACCTGTAGAAATTTTAGTCTTGCAAGAAAATCATTCACATAACTGCCAAGAGGCTTAAGACTTGGGTATGATTTCTTCATCCACATTCCAGGAATCTTGCCTTTTAACATGCTTATGACTACTTCTTCCAAGTCGGCAGACATAACCACTAAACCCTGGTGAGAAAAAAACACTTAAGTCATAAAAGCTGCTGCCAAATAAGATGCGTTCTACACTGACATGGCTCAACATGACTACATAAATAACAACTTAACTATGTAAAATCTTCTCACTATTAGGGCCCTTTTCCACTAGCAATCGCTAGCGTTCACGCTGAACGCTAGCGATTGCTGAATCGCAATTACCGGCGATTCCCCGACGTTCGCGGCCGCGATTTTGCTATGCTATGCACTGCATAGCAAAATCGCGGCAATAATCGCTCCGCCGCGCGATCGCGATCCGGTCAAAAACGAATCGCGGTAGTGGAAATGACCTACCGCGATTCCTATGCTAAAAGCAAACTGTAGCGATTTGACAAATCACTAGCGGTTTGCGGTTTTGCGATTAAGCAATCGCAAACGCTGTAGTGGAAAAGGGCCCTTACAGCCAGCATCCTACTTACAGTCATGTTACATTGTTTCATACATAAAAACAAATTTGTCTTCTTGTACAAATATTAAGTACCGTTTTGTTGTTATGTTGCAGTATTTTATACACCATTATAAGTTGTCTAAAATACATTAAAAGCACACTAAAAACAACAAAAAAAACATTGTTTATGCTTTATGTTCAAATTCAGAGTTGTCCGAAAATAAATGATTTATCCACATATAACACAGGACTCAGCTTACAAACAACCTCCCAGAATGGAGGATGTTTGTTAGTTGGGGACTGCCTGTATTTACACACAGGTACTGAATTAACCCTCCTGGCGGTCTAATGAATTTCGCCAGGAGGGAGCGCAGCAGTTTTTTTTCATTTTTTTTTTAAATCATGTAGCGAGCCCAGGGCTCGCTACATGATAGCCGCTGCTCAGCGGCAACCCCCCCGCCCGCTTCGATCGCCTTCGGCGATCTGCGATCATGAAATCCCATTCAAAGAACGGGATTTCCTGAAGGGCTTCGCCGTCGCCATGGCGACGGGGTGGGATGACGTCACCGACGTCTGCGACGTCGTGGCGTCATTAGGAGTCCCGATCCTCCCCTTAGCGCTGCCTGGCACTGATTGGCCAGGCAGCGCACGGGGTCTGAGGGGGGGCCGCGCGGCGCGACGGATAGCGGCGATCGAGCGCGGGGCGGAGGCGATCGGTGTGCTGACGCAGCTAGCAAAGTGCTAGCTGCGTGCAGCAAAAAAAAAAGTAAGTAAATCAAACCTGCTGCGCGGCTTAACCCAAACTACGTTCGGGGTTACCGACAGGAAGGTAATATGCATATGTAAAAGCTGTATGTGCATAGCAGATGTTGTCAAATAAGGGCCTGTTTCCACTATCATGAATCCGCATGCGTTGTCCACACGCAGATTCGCATAACCAATACAAGTGAATGGCCCTGTTTCCACTTGTCAGTAATCCTGGGCGTTTTTCTGTGCAGGAGAAAACATATTACACAGCGCTGGACAATAAATAAATACAATGGTACAAAGGATGTCAGACGTAACGTAATGAGGTTATATAACATAGTACAAAGTATACGATAATGCGATTTTGGGCTGGTTAGGTAGGTCCAGTAATTCAAATAAGAGGCGGCCATAGGAAAGGAGCACAATGATGTGGGCAACGATCATGTACAATGTACTGGGGAAGGGAGCGCACTGCCAAAGGCTTACGGGCTTGAGACGTCTGTATTTAAATCTCATTTATCTCCCTACAGCCATGACAAGAATTGGATTTTTCTTTATTTATTACATTGCAGAAGATGCAGGAGAAGTGTAGTTCTGCTACCTGACACTGTATGAGGTAATCTTGCCACTGGAATCTCTGTTAGACCGATTGTAGAAAGCCAGTAAGTTATTAAAATGGACTTGAACTCTTGCACAGGGCAGAAGGAAACAGAGAAATGCACACTATGGGCTTGATTTACAAAAGAGTGATAACTGTAACGATAACGGAATTTTCCCGCGAAATCAATATCGTTTTCACACTAAAATTCACGTTTGTGCGCGAAAACGTTATATTTCGCATGAAAATTCGCGATCGCGCGCAATGCGAAAATTCGCGCGAAAGCGGCCGTGCTAACAGTTAGCACTCTTTTGTGAATCAAGCCCACATATGTATTAAGAGAGTTTAGCCTGTCTAATTCCCCCTCATTTGTGTCTAATCACAGGATGCAATTTGATCTCTCCCCATGTCACTTGACTGCCATGGCATATAAGACAGATAAGCTCATTTGAAAGCACAGGATGTTAATAATATGCCTGCTTCCATGAAAGCAGGAAGTAGAAACAGTGCAGATTTATTTCAGGATTTGTATTGTTACAAAGAGTTTTCTTTTGTAAAGGTTATTATGCTGTTGGGTATCTTTTAGAGCACAGAGGTAGTTCTGAGTTCTGGTCTGCTTTAAGAGCACTGAAATGTACCTAGAAGTGAAATAACAGGGCTGGAGAAAAACACAAACAATTTCTGTCCATTCTGTGCCCTGGTGGGAAAGCCTGTTTCTTTTAGCTGTGACACGCTTTTAAATTCATTTGAATATTTCTGATACTTTTATGTTGTTTGGATGGGTATTGGGAATTCCACTGTAAACATAAATTAAAAATGATCCTTATAGAAACTGAACGCACACACACTCACTTACCTTTATTGCTTTCTGTATGTTGACACAAGAATCTCTTATGGTGATAAGTAGTTTGTTGAACCTCCCCATTTCTTGTACTAATACCGTGTTCATGCTTTGGGTGTAAGTGGTTGGATAACGTCTCATTGCAGCTTCTGTGTCAAAATTCACGGGCAGTTTACTCAGTATATCAGCTGACACTTCATAAACTGTCTCATCTGATGACTTTCCTCCACCTCCTGAAGTACGTGACTGCATTGTAACAAATATATTAATATATAATAGATAATGAACATACATACTCATTGAATTGCATTAAACCTTTTTATTGAGTTTTGTCAATACAAAACACAGAAAAAGAGTGGTGTAAGAAAGGCAGATAAGACATATACCTCTTCTTCATAGCCAGGAGAAGCACCCAGTTTAGTAGCTATACATGCTCATTTTATAAAGGATTGATTGCAAATGTCATTGAAAAAAACCCTTCTAATGCACTTACACATATGATTGAAAGCATAGAGTGCACTCACATTGCAAGAAAATCTGCCCACCACGGAGCCCATACTATTTTGTTTTTCCATCACGTGACTGACCTACTACTGGAGGCCTGCATAAGGGCTATGCCCTGGCGGACTTATCACTGAATGTTTACAGCAAGTGATTTTTCTGAACATCAATCTATTGAAGTTAAGTCATCGGTGGTCACGTAAACAGTATGTTTGATGGACATTTGTGATTTATGATTGAAGATCTAATGAGGGGCCCATTACCTGATGAATGTTACATCTACTAGAAATTTCTTTGCCCGGGTGGAAGTAGATGCGAGCATCCTTGTACTGCAATCCTAATAAGTGATTGTTTTATCTGCAATACTTACGGAAGTGTTTGTCCTATCTGCAATACTTACGGAACTATCTAATACTCTGGATCTTCCATTCACTGTGATTAACAACTATTTTGGGAACTGTGAATAGTATCTTTATCCACATGGAACTGAATTTTTATGCTGAGAGCTCCAGCTAAAATGTTTCTTGGAACATCTGTTGCCATATGGTTTGCATTGGTCAAGTTCCTACCCCCCGGTTGTTAGGAGATAGGGCTCTGGTTTTTAATGGAATCTATATTTTTTTAGATATGGTGATTTATAATAAATGATATACAATTTTATATACTTGTTTCCCTTCCTTTTTCTCAAGTGAGTAGTATTGAAAGCATAGAGGCATATTATACAGCCATGATATTTAAAATTGGGTTTGAAAGATTGCCTTACACCGAAGGACATCCACATACCCAGTTACAGTTTCTAGACATAGGATGATGATATAGTGATCCAGTTTCAACACCATAGCATTCTTTCCCTCTCCTACTAATCAACTAACTAGTCTGTAATTACTCTTTGCAGTACAAAAAAGGACAGGTAGCACCCCCTCCTTCCCAAACACATCCTTAAACCAGAACCTACCTATAACATTTGAATTGAGAGAGGTGATGCGTGAAAACTGGACCACACTTGACCCCTCCACTAAAACAGTGAGAGAAACATATGGAGCAGCAGAAGTCACATGACTGTGGAGATGTCATAAAGTGTCATTTTAATATTTTATTAACAGCTTCTATGACTGGTGGGACAGAGTGGTGAGCTATGTTCTAAGACTTTGCCTGATGGGTGCTTTAAAGTAAGAGAGAGGAAGTTGGTTTTTCTAACCTAAATAACTATGTAGCTAACACTTTGAGAATATTTACAGTTTACTCTGTTCTTACATAATATCAGATTGCTCACTTCAATTGCTGGTGTATGACCTGCACTAGTCAATTCATGGACCAAAGGATATTCAAATTATGACATTTCTGGCATTTGCATATTATTTTGATGTTAGCACATGCCACTGGCAGAAAAGATAAAAAATAAATAGTACAGTAAACAGTAACTATGGTTTTCAAAGAATCTAAGAAGAGCGAAAATATATATTATTATGAGTGTTTTGAAAGGGTTTTCACTGTTCATTATAGATTTACAGTAATTACATTTAAAAATGACTGAAATGTATATTGTAGTCTACATAGAATTGAAGTAAATGTGTTATTTGGAAGCTGCTACATGAGAAGGTAGCTTGGTGTAATTTGATGTCATAGGTTAATCGTGTATTTCCAATGATAAGTGCCATGATCTTTTCTGAGTCATACAGCAGTATTACAGTTATAAGCCTAATTTGATCTATAATGTTCTTCTGAGCTGTAAAGAGAAATATCTAAAGAAAAAGTTCCTATCCATGGACATACTGTACAAACAAATATATGAAAAAGTAACTACCCAGGATCTTGTTGCAAGAAAACGCTACCTATACAGGGCCAGCACTTCCATAGGAACAAACTGGGCAATTGCCAGGGCCCTAGAGCCTTCTGATGGGATTCCAGTTCTCACCCAATTGATAGGGGCCCCTGCAGAGTGTGAGTGCGCTCCTCTGCCGTGTGATTGCTGGGTGATTCTGGGTGGGAGAAATTAGGCTAGGTTTTGTTGGCTAGCATGCTTGCTTGGTGTGGATACTAGTTGTTGCTTATAATCAGGTGGATGCGTAAGGCTGCCTGTTGATGATAGGTGAGTGATTAGGCGTTAACTGGTTTGCTAGCTGCTGATGGGTGGGTGCTTATGGCTGCCTGCCTGCATGCTGATGTGCGAGTGGCTGGCTGGATGCTGATATGTAAGTGAATAAGTGTGGATAGGTGGGTGGCTGTCTGTTAATGGCTGCCTGCCTGACTGGATGCTGATCGATAAGTGCAATGGTGTAAACAGCTGATTGAGTGCCAATGCTATTAGCTGGGTGCTGCTGTGTGCACCTTCCCTCACACGCGCGCGCACACACACACACACACTCATGCACAGACACACACACACACACACACACACACACACACACACACACACACACACACACACACACACACACACACACACACACACACACACTCATGCACAGAGCCACACTCACACACAGGCACACAGTCACAAAGAGACACACTCACACACCGAAACAAACTCATACACAGACACACTCACACACAGAGACACACACACACACACACACACACTCTCCTCAGATATAACGGCAGCTTAAAGAGAACCCGAGGTGAGAGGGATATGGAGGCTGCCATATTTATTTCCTTTCATGCAATGCCAGTTGCCTGACTGCCCTACTATTCCTCTGCCTCCAATACTTTTAGCCATAGATCCTGAACAAGCATGCAGCAGATCAAGTGTTTCTGACATTATTGTCAGATCTGACCAAGATTAGCTGCATGCTTGTTTCAGGTGTGTGATTCAGATGCTACTGCAACCAAATAGTAGGGCTGCCATGCAACGGGTATTGTTTAAAATGAAATAAATATGGCAGCCTCCATATCACTCTCACCTCGGGTTCACTTTAAGAGCAGTAGGTAACACCCCCAGCCCACCCCCTACACTCCCCCTTAGGTAGGAGGGGTGTTACCTCCCTGGGGCCTCCTTTGTGTTTTCTCTTACTGGTGCTTGCCATTATTTCATGCATACATGACATTGTTTTGGCAGTAAGCACAGCTTATAATATGCAATGCTTATTAATATTTTATGAGAGCAGCTTACCTCTGTGGCAGCTGCCTTTACAGAGGAGGCTGACCAGACAGCAGAGCAGTGAATAATAATTAGGAGGGGGATCACACACTCACAGCTCTCCAGTCCCATGTGTCGGCAGTAGCAGATGGCAGAGAGTGTAAGAAGGATTGTCTGCTGCACCTGAGTACAGCATCGCTGCCCCATAGAGTTTGCTGTCTGAATAACATGATTCAGGTCTGCATGATGGTAATCCAGGCAGCAAACTCTAAGGGCTCGTTTCCACTAGTGCGGTGCGGAATCGCCTGCATTCCACCGCGGACGAAATCGCATGCGGGTGCGATTCCGCATGCGTTTTTGCCGCGATTTCGCATGCGATTCCGCATAGGTAAGGTATATGCGAATTTAACCATGTCACTGCTGGTGTAAATTAACATTATTACCTATGCGATTTCGCGTCAAAAAACGCATGGTCACCCCGCATGCGATTTCCCTATTAAGATACATTAGCGGCGATTCGTGCACATTCCTTCTGCACGCGAAATCTGACGGCTCTGCTGTGCAGATTTCTGCCGCTTCAAAAAACGCTGCCGCACCCGCAGAAGTGGAAACAGCCCCATCCACTGACATTGCCTATGCGAATCCGCATGCAGTGCCCGCATGCGGATTCGCACTAGTGGAAACGAGCCCTAAGGGGCAGCAATGCTGTACTCTGGTAAAGGAGACAATCCTTTTCACAATCTCTCCCATCTGCTGCTGCTGCTGACACAAGGGACCTGTGAGTGTGTGATCCCACCTCCTAATTATTATTCACCGCTCTTCTGGCTGGCCTGCCTCGTCTGCAGGAGCTGTCCTGATAAGAGAGCCATGACAGCCAGGCACTCACCTGAAATAACAGGGCTAATAGGGCTTGGGGAGAACAGACACATATACCGTATATATATCATAATGCTAGAGGAGATCATAGCATAAAGGGTCACCATATACCAGCCAGTGAGTTTTTTGGGGATTAAAACAAAACAATACAACTTTATTTTGTCAGCCAAACAATGTCCAAACAGTAACAAACTTACACCACACTGGGTATTCAACAGGGTTGTAGTCACACACCAGATATACAGCCTTCTGTATCTGTACCAACCCTAGCTCCGGCTCCTTGCCCTCCGCAGCCACACTGGCTTGTGAGTGACACCCTGCCACAGGCCTAATGGCAGTCCTGGGCCACTCACCTATCCAGGCTTCTCGTGGACTAACTGGTACTGGAGTCCAAGTCCTTCCAGCTCTCCTGCAGCGTCTCTGCTGCTCAGCTCCTCAGGAACCTCCTTGCTCCACACACAGCCCTCGGCATTCTGAGAGCTGCAGCTACTTATGCAAATTGTGCAGGTGAGCCAATTAACCCTCTCTCTGCCAGACTAAGTCCTGGACTTGGAGGAGTGGCATATAAGGCCCACCCTTCACCCAATACACACCAGTCCTGGATCCCAAATAAATCTACACAATGGTGGTGTTGCTAAATTGAGACAACAGTCACTATCCAGGACTTTAGCCTCCAAATCCTTACCAGAATCAAGCAGACATCAATACAATACATACTGTGTATATATATATATATATATATATATATATATATATATATATATATATATATATATATATATATATATATATATATATATATATATATATATATATGTATATACATTAAAGAACAATCCTACACCATAACTTCCTCTACCAAACTTTATACTTGGCACAATGGAATCAGGCAAGTACCATTCTCTTGGCATCCGCCAAATCCAGACAAATCCATTGAATTTCCAGAGAAACATGATTCCTCGCTCCAGAGAATATGTTTCCACTGCTCTAAAGTCCTGTGGCAATGTGGCATTGCATCCAACATTTTGGATTAAGCAATGGCAATGTGGCATTGCATCCAACATTTTGGATTAAGCACTTAACATCTCAGTCGTTTTCAGCTTATGCATCCGAGCAATGTTCACCTCCCATTCATTAGCCTATAACTTTTTCACTACTTATCACAATGAACTGATCTATATCTTGTTTTTTCCGCCACCAATTAGGCTTTCTTTGGGGGGTAAATTTTGCTAAGAGCCACTTTACTGTAAATGCATTTTAACAGGAAGAATAAGAAAAAAAAATGAAAAAAATCATTATTTGTCAGTTTTCGGCCATTATAGTTTTAAAATAATACATGCCTCCATAATTAAAACCCACGTATTGTTATTGCCCATTTGTCACGGTTATTTCACCATTTAAATTATGTCCCTATCACAATGTATCGCGACAATATTTTATTTGGAAATAAAAGAGCATTTTTTCCGTTTTGCATACATCACTATTTACAAGCTTATAAAAAAAAAGAGAGAAATATTTCATCTTTACATAGATATTTAAAAAGTTTAGACCCTTAGGTAAATATTTATGTGTTTTTGTTTTTTTTATAGTAATGTTTTTTTTGTTTTTTTTTTATTAAACATTTTATGTGGGCATTTTTGGGAGGGTGGGTTTTAAAAGTGTTTTATTTGGGGAAATATTGGTGTATTGTAATGTTTTTGGGCATTTACATGTAGTTTTACTTTTTGGCCACAAGATGGCAATCTCGATTTTTTTTACATGACGTCACTCTAAGCGTACAATGTACGCTTAGAGGGACACAGCTTCAGAAAGAGCGAAGCTTCCGAGAGAAGTTGTCGCTTTTTCAGCGGGGGAGAGGAATCAATGATCGGGCTCCCCAGCCCGATACATTGATTCCGTGGCTACCGACTCCGCGGACGGGAGTGCGCGTGCACGCGCACGATCGGCCGCGGGAGCGCGCCTGTCCTCCTTGACGTTTTTATACGTCAAGGAGGACAAAGTGGTTAAAGGACACATCCAAGGAAAATGAAAAAAAAAAACCATAATACTTCCTACAGCCCCTGGCAGCCGATATTTCCCTTGCCGCACCTCCGGTGTCGTGGGGTCTCCTCCATTGCAGATGTCAACCTCGCCAGATCGGTATCTTCTACCCCTGCGCGAGCGCGCTGCTGCGCTGCTCTCGATTGCACTCCACTGGTCGGGAGCATTCTGCACAGGTGCAAAAGTTCTGGATCAACTGGGATATGTGCAGGTTCCCCTGGATCACCTTCCCCTGGATCAACCGGTATATGTGCAGGTTCAGGATGGTGTTTTAGTAATTTTTTATTTATTTATTTATTTTTTCTTCAGGTTGCACTTGATGGACAAATTCTTTTTTCTGCCAAACTATGTAACTATTGAACTATGTATGTGAGCGCAATTGCGAGCCTTGCGACGCACGCTCAAGATGCTGACCTGGCAAGGTCGGCATCTGCAACGGAGGGGACCCAGGGACACCAGAGCTGCGGTGAGGAACATATCCGCTGCCAGGGGCTGGAGGAAGCCCTGGGTAAGTAGAAGTTTTTTTACCCCTTGGACATTCCCTTGGATGCAATGCAGCTCTTTGGCCATGACAACCTATTCCATGAAGCTCTCTACACACTGTTGTTGAGTTAATCTGCAGGCCAGTATGAGGTCTGTAGCTATTGACTCTGCAGAAAACTGAGAAAGCACAATATGCACTGGCCCCATTTTGTGACTTTATGTGCCACTTAGTGGCTGAGTTGCCATTTGGAATTGCTTCCACTTTGTTGTAATGCCACTAACAGTTCACTGTGGAATATTTTATTTAGAGGAATTTTAACAAATCGAATTATTGCATAAGTGGCATCTTACCATAGTACCATAATGGAGTTTACTGAGCCTCTGAGAGTGACCCAATCCTTCACAAATGTTTATAGAAGTAATCTACATGCCTAGGTGCTGTGATTGGAACACCTGAATTCAATGATTTGGAGGGCCATCCTAATACTTTTCGCAATACAGTTTTTCTGCTTCTCATTTATTTGCAAACTGTAGCTGTAGGAGATCTTTACTGTTGGTTAGTCAACTTACTGAAAATGTACTGAAAACACTCTGCGCCTTTAGTAGACAGTCTGTGTCAGTGGTGTAGAGAGAGTACAATTGAGAATCATGTGCTACTACATCAGAGACATTAATGGAAGGTGGGAGGGGGTACTAACATATTGAATACACCAGAATAACCTGTAACTGCCCCAATCACCTGTAGAAAGATTGGGGCAAAAAATACAAGTTGTGATCATCACACCACAATATATTTTTCTTACTAATTACAACAAGAACATTAGTAGCCTGGTTGGGTGTGTGACTACACCAGGGATATTTCCTGAGAAGGTATGACCAAATCAGGATTATCATTAGTGCGAGGGACATCAGTGGTGTCTCTTAAAGTTGACATGCACAATGCATTTATAAATAGATTAGATGTTAGATTCAATAAAAAAAAGTCTAATCTAGTGAAACTGTGAAAAACTAGGGCAACTCTGACTGATACTTGATCAAATATTGACAAACATGATCATATACGCCCATCCTTTTTGCGATTACTTCAAAGTGGAGAGGGCAACAGGAGGGAGCTCAATGGCTATTAGTATTGCAAGAAATATTAGACAGGATTACTGCAGAGATTTTGTCTACTGACTACTAGTGCAAGTTGGTAAACCAGCTAAAATATTGATGTTAGGAGCATATCAATCATTTATCTGATGGCTCACTTTAAGCGATCAAATTGGCCAGTTACAGTCATTTTTGAGAAAAAAGAAAAGTGGCTGTGCGTGCTGCAAGCTCAACTAATGTTTTTAGTAAAGAGAATAAACCCAGTAACCTCTTGTAATGGATCTAAAATACATTTCTTTGACTTTACTAACCCTGGATCTGGTTGTCAAGGTTACCCACATTACATTACTATTTGTAAGATAATATAAATACAGGATACTTAAATATGTAGACTAATGACCTTTATGGAGTGACGCCTGCAGTATGTATACTGTACATACATTTATTTTCAAAGCAAATGCCATAGCAGGAATGAGCAAGTTAACCAGGTTTAACTTAAATCCTTTGACTTCTCTCTTAATACAGCTGTTTCCATAATAGCACATGGCTTCTCATTAAATACATTTAAAGCGAGCGTTTATGCAGGCAGCTGAATCCACATTTGCAGTTTCTGTACTGTTCTACTTGCCAATGCATTTGTTTTTGTGTTTACACGGCCCAGTGATTCACACACTCAGGCAGGGGACCCGGTATTTCTTACATAGGCTGTGCATATTTCTATGCATCATGTCTGTACAGTTAAATGGTATTTCATAAAAATCCAAAAACAGTGAAAAAAAGTCCATCACCTTTACATTAATTGTTGTGTTTAATCTACTACCACCACATAATAAATAAAGTAAATAAATAAAGTGATTTTCTAAGGCATCTCCAGAGATCTCCATGAGTCTCCAGTGGAGCCATCATAAGTGACCCAGAAAACCTGGTCTGGATTTTATAATATTTTCTGCTAGTATGTGGTTAAAGATTCTCACCTAGGTCATACTGTAAAAGACAAGTGGCAGTGTCATGCACTCACTTTTCCAGCACTTCAGCCAGAAGCTGGCTCGCACGGCTGGCTTCCTCTGTAGTGGGGTGCTGCATCCCCAGAGCCCATGCAAGTGCCCATCTTATGCATTTCAGCAGTATCATTAGCTGGAGGAGAATTTTACTGTCAAGGGTTAAAGTGGCCAATTGGACACTGGGCTGTTAAAGCTGCCAATAGCTGCTGGGACCTGTAGTCCCACTTATCACTCCCAGTAAAGATTTGCCCCAGTCAGTCTCTTACCACCCGTGATAGCAGTTAGTACTAAGCTGCTGTGTGTGATTCAAATGGATTACTGTACTGATTACTGACCTCTGCTTGACCCTTGCATAAGTCTTGGGGGCAACCAAAGTCATGTAGACATGTTCAGTCCAAAAGGGGGCTTGACTATAAGTGAAGAGCATGGTAGAGATAGGGTGTGTAGATCTGTGTGTTTTACCAGCCACATGGGTGATTTAAATCCAAGGAGGGGGCCCCATGCTAATATCGCAGACGGGGTCTCAAGGGTTGTTGCTGCACCCAGGATCAAACTGACAGTGTTTTAACTGGAAACAGTGTCATCCTCTGGATGGGAAGGCAGTGTACTGATTCTTTTTTACTGCTCAGTCAGATCAGTTTGTTGGACTCTCTGCATCTGATTTTCTGGTTTGAGCAGTCCAAGGGAATTATGCCAGTGTTTGTAGATGCCAGGAAGTCGCCTTTAAAAGGAAGGGGGGGTGGGTTACTGTATGGATCCCTCCTGCCGGTTGCAGCTGAGCTGCAGCCGATAAGTTTTGATTTCTCTACCTGCGTTTGGTTGCTTTGTTTTTTTTGCAATTGCCATGAGCGTCTTTGCTATTTGCAATCACACTGAAGTTCAGAGTAGCTCAGGATGTTGTCATGAATCCACCTATGGCTTACTGCAGTTGAACTGCAGCCAGACAGCTGTGGATTTCTTACATGCATGTGGTTGCATAATCTGGCATGCATTTGTAATGAGAATCCCTTCCATTCACACATAGCTTACAGCCTTCAATCTGTGTAGCACAGGATTGCATGATTACTATTCAGCTGTGTGGGAATTTGCATGTCTGTTTTCATTGGCTGATGTCCATATAAAAGCCTGCCTCACATTCCAGACCTCGCCCGACATAGCGAGTAGTTGCTGGGTCCATGCTGTGATAATTGTATTTTGAATTGCTTTGCTTTGCATTTCCTTGCCTGTCTGGACGTTCACTGCACCCGCGGGGGTCAGTGAAGTCTTACCATCCTGCTAGTGGGAGACTGCCTTCACCACGTTGGTGACTGGTAGTTATCCTGCTTGTTTAGTTCCTGTGGACGTGACTATAGCAGCGGTTGCTATTAGTTATGCTCCTACCTGTTTGTCTTGTCTGTATCAGTGTGGATGTTTGCTATTGCTAGGCAAACCATCCTTCTGTCTGTTTGTTCCTGCTAATCCTGTTTCCTGTGAATGTAACTATAGGCTGCGGTTGCTATAAGTTATGTTCTTAATTGTCTGTCTTGTTACTCAGTCAGAAGCTCAGGACTGCGGTCATCCTGAGCAACCAGTGTGTTTTGTTCACTAACTACCAATCTGTCTGTCTGTCTATTGTCTGTCTCATTACTCAGTCAGAGGCTCAGGGTGGCGGTCATCCTGAGCAACCCTTGTGTCTTGTTTATTTGAGGAGGTTATCGGAAGCCCAGAGCTGCAGTTGCTCTGGGCAATCTTGCTCCCTTATCCATAACTCCTGTAGTGATCTGTGTAGCCTCTTCCATTACCTAATATCACCCAACTACATAGTCTTGTTTGTTCTGGTGGTACTCTGGCTTTCTTGGCCTCAGCTGCTATACCTTGCACCTCCAAGGCCTGGGTGTAACCGAAGTTGGGCAGGTGTTGTTTCCTCACCTCCTGTTCAAGCGGGGACGTGCCACATAGGGTGAAGAAGGTGGTGATAGATTGGGGCATAGCAGCTAAAAAAGAAAGCAGGAGATCTGCCAGGCATTACACCTGACTATGATCTCACTGGGAGGGATACGTGTATTTCTATAATGTCTAAATACAATAATAACATGCGCTAGAAAATAAAAAATAGAATGATTTAAAAAAAATTCACTATTCATTGAAATATTTATTCAAATATTTTGGTTGCCTAAAAACAAATCACTATTTCTCTAATAACCTAAAACTTCTCACTCCATTCACTGACTCACACAATAGAAGGGCCCCTCTATCCAAATCTACTGCGTCAGTATCATAAAAAACAAAAGTCCAAGTAAAAGGGGAACTTATATCCCTTATAGACCCTATACTCCTGGGTCTGATCAAAAATAGTCACTTTAAAATTCTGTTCACAGTGGATGCCTTTATATTCTCTTCAAATCCCACGTTCTCTATTTTAAGACTCACGTGTCCCTCACTAGGGTATTCAGCGGCCACCTCTCATAGCAATATAGTCCTGCAATTGGCTTCCCCCGTTCCGACCTTTCCTCTGTACAGGGTACCTCTCTTACAACGATCTGCCCGCTGCCTTCCTCAGCGTCTTCCGGCGGCATACGTAAGTTCCGGCTGAAAGACTCAGTCCTCCGCTCGCCGCACTTCGGCTCAGCTGATCCGGCTAGCGTGTCAAGTTTAGGTGACGTCATCACACAGCTTCTGGAACTTGGTTCAAAAAACGGCTGCTGATTCCTCCTGATGAGGGCCAACGTCATTGGCTGAAACGCGTAGAGGTTGTTTTTAATGGTATCTGCTGAGAAGCTCTGGAACTAGTAGGCTGTGTGAGCGCGCAGCAGCCGTTTTTTGAACCAAGTTCCAGAAGCTGTGTGGTGACGTCACCTAAACTGATTCCTCCTGATGAGGGCCAACGTCATTGGCTGAAACGCGTAGAGGTTGTTTTTAATGGTATCTGCTGAGAAGCTCTGGAACTAGTAGGCTGTGTGAGCGCGCAGCAGCCGTTTTTTGAACCAAGTTCCAGAAGCTGTGTGGTGACGTCACCTAAACTTGACACGCTAGCCGGATCAGCTGAGTGGAAGTGCGGCGAGCGGAGGACTGAGTCTTTCAGCCGGAACTTACGTATGCCGCCGGAAGATGCTGAGGAAGGCAGCGGGCAGATCGTTGTAAGAGAGGTACCCCGCACAGAGGAAAGGTCGGAATGGGGGAAGCCAATTGCAGGACTATATTGCTATGAGAGGTGGCCGCTGAATACCCTATTGAGGGACACGTGAGTCTTAATATAGAGAACAGAACGTGGGATTTGAAGAGAATATAAAGGCATCCACTGTGAACGGAATTTTAAAGTGACTATTTTTGATCAGACCCAGGAGTATAGGGTCTATAAGGGATATAAGTTCCCCTTTTACTTGGACTTTTGTTTTTTATGATACTGACACAGTAGATTTGGATAGAGGGGCCCTTCTATTGTGTGAGTGGGTGAATGGAGTGAGAAGTTTTAGGTTATTAGAGAGTCAGGAATAGTGATTTGTTTTTAAGCAACCAAAATATTTGAATAAATATTTCAATAAATGGTGAATTTTTTTAAATCATTCTATTTTTTATTTTCTAGCGCATGTTATTATTGTATTTAGAGCTTGTGAATATTTTTGGGGGGTTGAAGGGATTCCCTCATATAACGTGCTGCTTAATAGAGTTATCACCTAGCGCTAATTGTAATAATTACATAATTACCTATTTTTATAATGGTTAATTTTTGTGCTGGCATCAAGTACTGTTTAAGCTTCCCCCCATTGTTCCACTGACACTAAGCAACTATATGTATGTGCATTAAACATCCTTCCTGACATGTAACCCTGACCACACCCTTATTGGCAATTTAACACCCTTATTATTATTGTGTATTTTTATAGAGTGCTAACATCTTCTGCAGTGCCTTTACACTGTCCATAGTCATATCACCAACTGTCCCTCAGCGGAGCTTACAATCGACTCCCTACCATAGTCATAGTCACTTTATTACTACCATTGACTTTATCCCCTCTATGTCGCCTATCCTTAATGTTCCCTCTCATTAACCCCTTCTTGATATTAAACCTTTTAACCCTAACAACTATGGATTACCTTCACTTACACTGTAATAATTGAATGCCTAGAGGCAAAAAGAACCCACCAGCTCCAAGAAGTGTGGCAGACAATGTAATTGCCAAACACGTGCTGTTTTGCTGATGTGCTGGTGTCAGCATTGTTTTCTGCCAATTTCAACTGATCTGGATGCTATGATATTCCCTATGGAGTTGTGTGGAGATTTCTGAAGATGCCATAGTAAATCAAACCTGATATAAACAAGTTGAAGATTGCAGAAGCAACCTGGTCAGTAGATATCTGGGTTAACACCCTCTGTATTATGTTTGTAATTAATTGACATTACTCTTGCATGGCTAGGTCTTGCAGAAAAGAAAAGATGCAATACATTTTCCCATAGCATAAAGTGCTAATAGTACTTTGAAGGACAAATAAAGGTATATTTTGGATCATGTCAACTTTCCAACATTTATAAACTGTATACAAGCATATCTCAAAATGATTCCAGCATTTAATTCATATAATATTCACTCCATGGTAGAATTTTTTTTTTTACATATTGGCTGCTGTACCATGCAAGAGTAATTGCATGTCCTCCTATGCCCAGGAATGAACAGGAGAAAAACAATGACTGCATAATAAAACCTCGACCCTTAACCTGCTGGGCGGTCTGGACGAGCTCAGCTCGTCCAGTACCGCCGGAGCCTGCCGCTCAGGCCCTGCTGGGCCGATTTGGCTGAAATAAAAAGCAGCACACGCAGCCGGCACTTTGCCAGCCGCGTGTGCTGCCTGATCGCCGCCGCTCTGCGGCGATCCGCCGCGAGCAGCGGCGAAAGAGGGTCCCCCCAGCCGCCTGAGCCCAGCGTAGCCGGAACAAAAAGTTCCGGCCAGCGCTAAGGGCTGGATCGGAGGCGGCTGACGTCAGGACGTCGGCTGACGTCGATGACGTCACTCCGCTCGTCGCTATGGCGACGATGTAAGCAAAACAAGGAAGGCCGCTCATTGCGGCCTTCCTTGTTTATTCTGGGCGCCGGAGGCGATCGGAAGAACGCCTCCGGAGCGCCCTCTAGTGGGCTTTCATGCAGCCAACTTTCAGTTGGCTGCATGAAATAGTTTTTTTTTTATTAAAAAAAAACCCTCCCGCAGCCTGCCTGGCGATCTTAATAGAACGCCAGGCAGGTTAAGAAAGCAAGTGTAAATTATTCACTATATGTAGATTAGAAATAACTCATCCCTCACTATTAGCAAGCAAGAATTTGTTGTCAGGACCAACATGCGTGTTTATTTTCGTATGTGGTCCAGTTCTCAGTGTGCAGCATGCCAATAAAGGGCATGTTGTAAAATATCACAGATCAGTCTACCAAATGTAAATTTAGGTGTCAAGAACGGGTTTTCCTTTAATGAGGTAGACATTAAAGGAAAAAAACACTATCACAAGCCCAAACCTTGGAGATTAAGATCCATGTAGTCAAAACCTAGCACTGACCCTCAACCAACCTAACCAGCTGGCACCGAATGCCAGGGTATTGCCCTATAGTAAAGAAATGAACAGCGCTACTTAAAAACAGATGAATGCTTACCTGCAAAAAAGTGCAGACCCCACTCATGGGATACAAATACACAATTAGAACACATACAACCTGTCTACCACTTGGAGGATGTTAGTTTCCACTAACAAGCTTGCATGCAATTTGTTAGGTACTCGTCCCTCCCACTGTCGAAGAAGTCTTTCCTCCATGGGAGGGGACCTAACACTAACTAAATCCTACCTATGCATATGCATAGCCTGGGCGCGCTACCAGTAAAATTAAGAATTGCGCAGAAAAAGTGGGATCAGCGCATCACCAGGCCGCCTCCGAATGGCCTCAGCTCAGAGATGCGCTGAGCCCCCCCAGAGACTACAAACGCACCTTGAACCCAAACAGAGGCTCTGCATATACTTTTCTGCGCAATTCTTAATTTTACTGGTAGCGCGCCCAGGCTATGCATATGCATAGGTAGGATTTAGTTAGTGTTAGGTCCCCTCCCATGGAGGAAAGACTTCTTCGACAGTGGGAGGGACGAGTACCTAACAAATTGCATGCAAGCTTGTTAGTGGAAACTAACATCCTCCAAGTGGTAGACAGGTTGTATGTGTGCTCATTGTGTATTTGTATCCCATGAGTGGGGTCTGCACTTTTTTGCAGGTAAGCATTCATCTGTTTTTAAGTAGTGCTGTTCATTTCTTTGCTATGTTTGATTTAATTCTGGTCAGCTGCTCCCACTTGTTAGTTTTTATTTGGTGTATATGCAGAGCCTCTGTTTGGGTTCAAGGTGCGTTTGTAGTCTCTGGGGGGGCTCAGCGCATCTCTGAGCTGAGGCCATTTGGAGGCGGCCTGGTGATGCGCTGATCCCACTTTTTCTGCGCTATTGCCCTATAGTGTTTTTAGTCCTTCTCTATACCATAAACTTCAGGGACAGCAAGGGTGCAATTTAAGTAACTGAAGCACAGAGATGCTGTTATCAGTGTTGCTTTTTCTCTGCTGCTTAAACCAAAAACATAATTTTTTTTGTTCACAATGCAAACAGCAGCCATGTGTTTTCTCTGTTTATTCCTGACAAAAGAGACATTGATAAAACCCTTTTCATTTTCTACAGTACATATAAAAGACCCATCTCCGACAAGTTCTGACACCACATTGTTAATGAGAACATTGACTGCACAGAAAAGCCCAAGAAAACCACAGAGGTACATTAATTTTAAATTTTACTTACAACACTATCACTCTGGAAAAGAGAAAAATTAAGAATGTAATAAGTAATTTACATTATGTTTCAAGTGAAAGATGTATAACATAATTACACATACAACGTGGCATGATTACACATAGAATATTCTATTTACTTCAATCTTTCTAAACAAATGTGCAGAGATATGGCCAGAACAAAGTCTTGGAAATGAAGTATATCTTCTCTTAAAAGATTTTGACTGAAAGATCTGTTCCTTGTTTAACTGCTGACTTGTAATTATAAACCTGTCTGCAGAATTTAATCTGCACCTAAAATATTACACCATACTATTATCTGTAAAACCAACTTGTTTGGTTTCTGATACTGCATTTTGATCATCTACATTGAAAGGTCAAATTTACAACACTGCTGGGAATCTAGTTGTTTCTGTTTGCTAATAAACTGCTGGCTGAAAATGATGTCTAAATGACTTCACCGGTATATATATGTCACTGAAAAAAAAACAACAACTTGGCATTTTACAAAATAATGACAACTGATATAAAGCCTTTAATCAATGGGAAGCCTTGGCATTGGATTGGACCAATGGGAAAGTCTAAGTGGGAAATTTGAAATATGTCTGTTTCCAGAAGAGAAGTGATGAACAGGAAAGGCAGAACTCCTCATTCAAACCAGAATATTGCAGAAAAAAAGTACATAGATGAAGATTTTTCAAAATAAAAACAAAGTTCAATGCCAGAAATGCTTTTAAACCAGGTACTGTATGTGTGTTTCATATCATTAAAACAACATAAGCCTCCATGTTCAATTCCGCACTTTCTTTTTGGGGGAAATCATGAGTAGGGGAAAAAACTGCTTGTCCCTCAAAATTGGGACAGGTGTACTTAGTGGAGGAGGATGGGTGGTAATTTCAGACACCTTGTAAAGTATCTGCCTAATTTGGAAATCCATATGGGTTGACTATGGCTTTAGGGAAGAGGCCACATGCTCGCTGTCTTTTACTCCTGGCCACCCAACCTGAATAGAGAAGGAATTCGTCCGGAGTGTGGGAGTTCATCCTGTTTGTTTGTTTTTAATTTTTTATTCAAAATTATTAAAAATGTATTTAACCACTTCAGGATCACAGGTTTTCTTCCCTTAAAACCAAAACAACTTTTACATTTCAGCGCTCCTCCCATTCATTCACTGATAACTTTATTGCTACTCATCACATGTGAATGATCTATAGGTTGTTTTTTTCGCCACAAATTAGGCTTTTTAAGGGTGATATTTTATTTTAGTAATAATGTTATTCTCTTGGTTGATGCACACATGTTCTTTCTCTGATTGTAGTTAATAATGTTATTCTCTATGCATTTTAAAAAGAAAAAAGAGAAAAAAATGAAAAGATACACTATTTCTATATTTCCAACCATAAAAAAAAAAGCAAGGGAGGCTAGGATTAGATCAGGGTTGATCAGGGTTAATCAGGGTTGATCAGGGGTATATAGTCCTGGTATATTTATTTATAAGTCCTGGTATATTTATAAAATCCTCTAGGTGGCAGTCAGACTACAAGAAAAGAAGATCCAGTTACCTTGTAATCCTCTCAGGAGTGATTACAAGGTAACTGTATCTTCTTAAGTGCTGGCAACATTGTTTGTAAACCTCACAAATGAATGAGCACTGCTATTGGCTTATAGCAGTGCTCATTCATTGTTACAGGCATCTGATTGGTGATGGGAGTAATTACTCCCATTCATCAATCCCACCCAGAGATAAAAGAAGCTTGTGCACGCGCATGTGCAAGCACGGGGGCGCGCACCCGCGGGCGGGAGTGCGCGGGAGCGCGCGCGTGCACGCGCGCGATCGTGTCCGCACAGCACAATAGCGGCAGGGGCGTTTATCAACGCCCCTGATCCGCTCATTAAGTCAATAGGGGCGTAGTTATGCGTCTGGGAAATCCGAAAGTGGTTAAGGTTGTAATGATGTATTTTTGTATGTATTCTAATTTAAGCATATCTTTATAATGTAGCATTTCCTGCAATTTACAGGCAAAAACTTCTGAAGCACAAAACCTCCCATTTGAAATGTGTAGAATGTTTTCTATATTTATTGCAGTAAATAGCCAGGCATTTCTTCTCAGAGGAAAGAGAGAAGGAGGGGCCAGTCACGGGAAGTGGAGTGATGCGGGGTCTTTGGGATGGCTTCATGGAACACCAAACCACAAGTAAATATAACTTTTCTTTACAGCAAGGTTGGAGGATATTGATAATGTGGATGGAGATCCACTTTACACTATACAACATAGGACAGGATTTCACATTAGGCACTATAGGCTCCTGTCTACAGGTGCCATAAATGGATGCTCTTGTCTAGAAGCACCACTTTTGCAGTGACACCTGTTCCATGCCACTGCTAGGTCTCATTGCATGTTACCAACACTGCAGGTGTATGGACAGGTGTGAATTAGCTTTTATTATTAAAATAAGCTTGGGTCACATTACATTAAAAAAATCTGTCAATTTTGCTTGCTCTGTGTTTCAGTGGCATGAAATTGATGGGTGGGGATAAGTCACTAGGATTATTGTCCCTTCAGCTCCTCAGATGCAAATCTCTGTCACTAAAAATATAAACTTTAACGGTAACCTGAGATGAGAGGGATATGGAGGCTGATATATTTCCTTTTAAAGTGGACCCGAACTCTTGCACAGGACAAAAGGAAAATTGAGAGAAATGCACCCTGTATGTATTTAGAGAGTTTAGCCTGTTTAATTCCCCCTCATTTGTGTCTAATCACAAGTTGTAATTTGAGCTCTACCCTGTGTCACATGACTGCCATGAAAGAGATAGCAGATAAGCTCATGTAAAAGCACAGGATGTTAACAATACATCTGCTTGCATGAATCAGGAAGTAGAAACAGTGCAGATTTATTGAAAGATTTGTATCAGCTGTAACAAAAAAATGTTTTGTGTTTAAAGGTTGTTATGCTGTTGCGTATCTTTTAGAGCAGAGAGGAGGTCTGAGTTCAGGACTGCCAAGCAACTGGTATTGTTTAAAAGGAAAAAAGTATGACTGCCTCTATATCCCTCTCACATAGGTTCCCTTAAAAATGTTTCATTGGTGCAAGAAGAGAATGCTCAAGACTTCTTACTAATAAAATACGGTAAGGAAAAGTAGCCTTAAAAACCCTGATAAATAACTGTGCATTTAATCAAATTAAATTCTTAAAGGGAACTTGTGCTGACTATAAATTATAGGTGGCCATTGCCTATCTCCATCTAAAAATGGCCTGGTAGCTCTACATTAGTTATCCCAGATCACACCTCTCACATAGGTTCCCTTAAAAATGTTTCATTGGTGCAAGAAGAGAATGCTCAAGACTTCTTACTAATAAAATACGGTAAGGAAAAGTAGCCTTAAAAACCCTGATAAATAACTGTGCATTTAATCAAATTAAATTCTTAAAGGGAACTTGTGCTGGCTATAAATTATAGGTGGCCATTGCCTATCTCCATCTAAAAATGGCCTGGTAGCTCTACATTAGTTATCCCAGATCAGTTATTAAAAACATACTAAATCCAAAAGAACAGCATGAAAGCTATGCATACAGGTTTTGTAGGACAAGCCCAGCAATGTCATTCATATTATTCATTTCAGCACAGGTGTCCTTTAAGCTGATTAAGGCTGAAAGGAGGGGATTAAGAGTCACCAAACGTATATATGTATCTGATTCTACTATAAAGGGATAACATGGTGACTGACTGGTCAGCACTGTGGCTTTGCAAGGTTTGTTTTCAAGGTTCCACTGCTACCAGGCATATCAGTTATGTGGGATCTTTGTGTTCTCATTGTATTTGTATGGATTTCTCTTGGTAATCCAAAATCATACAGAGGAGTTAACTGTCATTCACCATAAATATAACCCTATTGTGTATCTGCATGACTACAGTACAGAAATGTCATTGCTTATCTGATTGAAAGATTCTTTGGGGACAATAACTGATGTGGTTGATGCGGTGTGCTCTATAGTAGAAATTATTAAGCATATATAAACAGCATATAATGATGGCTCACAAAGCAAGAGCATAATTAATGTTTGACTTACAAAACATGTTCATTGTCCAATGCCTTACCTGTGTTAGAAGGATGCTGTCAAATAGCTGCTGAGTTTCTGACTGATCTTTAGTAATATCAGCATTGGAATTCATTCCAAAAATCTCAGGAGATGAGTTCAGAGGAAGGGTCTTAATACACTCAATGTAATGGTTATACTGCAAAATTAAAGAATGAACTGTTAGGAAAGTGGTTTGTCCTGTACTTTCAATTTATATTTATGAACCTAAAACTGCCTAAAATCTATTATCTTCACATTATCGTTATCAACAGTGTCCAATATGAGAATAACCATTCAGGATATGAAAATGACACATCACCAGAAATCTCCCGAGTCAGAAAATGAATAGTGCAATATGAGGCAATGTCCTTGCACTTCTGAATTGTCTTCTGAAGTTTGATTAACTGTTCCACATAATAAAATTACACAGTTTTATAAATGGCAGCATAATCTTATCAATCATTTTTAGTAAATACATTTTGTCATTACATATCCACCTTGTTAACAATGTTTCTTCAGTTGCAGGCATTAAAATAAATTACCCACTAACTTTAAAAACAAGTAAGTGTTTTTTTTTTGTTTTTTTTCTGGGTTGGCAGTGTTTATTTTTATTTTTTTAACTAAATCCTTTCTGAATAAGTTAAAGGTCTGAACATTTTGAAAAAGACAGATTTCCTTATTCATTTAGAAGACAGTGGCTACCTGGTAGCACCAAAGTAAGGCGGTGACCACATACAGGTCCTTCTCAAAAAATTAGCATATTGTGATAAAAGTTCATTATTTTCTGTAATGTACTGATAAACATTAGACTTTCATATATTTTAGATTCATTACACACAACTGAAGTAGTTCAAGCCTTTTATTGTTTTTCTTATGGATGATTTTGGCATACAGCTCATGAAAACCCAAAATTCCTATCTCAAAAAATTAGCATATTTCATCCGACCAATAAAAGAAAAGTGTTTTTAAAACAAAAAAAGTCAACCTTCATATAATTATGTTCAGTTATGCACTCAATACTTGGTCGGGAATCCTTTTGCAGAAATGACTGCTTCAATGTGGCATGGCATGGAGGCAATCAGCCTGTGGCACTGCTCAGGTGTTATGGAGGCCCAGGATGCTTCGATAGCGGCCTTAAGCTCGTCCAGAGTGTTGGGTCTTGCGTCTCTCAACTTTCTCTTCACAATATCCCACAGATTCTCTACGGGGTTCAGGTCAGGAGAGTTGGCAGGCCAACTGAGCACAGTAATACCATGGTCAGTAAACCATTTACCAGTGGTTTTGGCACTGTGAGCAGGTGCCAGGTCGTGCTGAAAAATGAAATCTTCATCTCCATAAAGCTTTTCAGCAGATGGAAGCATTAAGTGCTCCAAAATCTCCTGATAGCTAGCTGCATAGACCCAGCCCTTGATAAAACACAGTGGACCAACACCAGCAGCTGACATGGCACCCCAGACCATCACTGACTGTGGGTACTTGACACTGGACTTCAGGCATTTTGGCATTTCCCTCTCCCCAGTCTTCCTCCAGACTCTGGCACCTTGATTTCCGAATGACATGCAAAAGTTGCTTTCATCCAAAAAAAGTACTCTGGACCACTGAGCAACAGTCCAGTGCTGCTTCTCTGTAGCCCAGGTCAGGCGCTTCTGCCGCTGTTTCTGGTTCAAAAGTGGCTACACCTGGGGAATGCGGCACCTGTAGCCCATTTCCTGCACACGCCTGTACACAGTAGCTCTGGATGTTTCTATTCCAGACTCAGTCCACTGCTTCCGCAGGTCCCCCAAGGTCCTTCTCCACAATCTTCATCAGGGTCCTGTCACCTCTTCTCATTGTGCAGCGTTTTTTGCCACACTTTTTCCTTCCCATAGACTTCCCACTGAGGTGCCTTGATGCAGCACTCTGGGAACAGCCTATTCGTTCTGAAATTTCTTTCTGTGTCTTACCTTCTTGCTTGAGGGTGTCAATGATGGCCTTCTGGACAGCAGTCAGGTCGTCAGTCTTACCCATGATTGCGGTTGTGAGTAATGAATCATGCTGGGAGTTTTTAAAAGCCTCGGGAATCTTTTGCAGGTGTTTAGAGTTAATTAGTTGATTCAGATGATTAGGTTAATAGCTCGTTTAGAGAACCTTTTCATGATATGCTAATTTTTTGAGATAGGAATTTTGCGTTTACATGAGCTGTATGCCAAAATCATCAATATTAAAACAATAAAAGGCTTGAACTACTTCAGTTGTGTGTAATGAATCTAAAATATGTGAAAGTCTAATGTTTACACAAAATAATGAACTTCATCACAATATGCTATTTTTTTTAGAAGGACCTGTAGCAGAAACAGTTCACTCTATTACCCCTACCTATTTTTTTTTGGGGGGGGGGGGGGCATGGAGGTGGGTAAGTCCCTAAATACCTTGCAATTGGAGAAGGATTCCCCATAATGTCGTCTACCATGGAATCTGTCAGAGGGAAGAAGTCACATGGTCACTGGCCTCTTTCTCCTGGCCAATCAATGTAGACACAGAAGAGTATTATTATTTATATATAGTGCAGACATCTTCTGCAGTGATGTAGAGAGTGTATTGTCTTGTCCCTTAACAGAGGGGCTCACAATCTAATCCCTAGCACAGTCATATGTCTATGTATGTATTGTGTAGTGTATGTATTGTAGTCTAGAGCCATTTTAGTGGGAAGTCAATTAAGTTATCTGTATGTTTATGAGCTGTGGAAGGAAACCAGAATGCCCAGAGGAAACCCACACAAGAACATACAAACTCTGTGCAGATAGTCTCCTGGCTGGGAGTTGTACCGGGGAACCAGCGCTGCAAGGCGAGAGTGCTAACCACTATGTCACTGTGCTGGCTGAATAGAGGAATGGAGATAATCTCAAAACTCTGAATTATTAACACCGTGTTTGCCTGTATTAAACTAATGGTTACAAATGTATCAACATAAAATAAAAAAAGTTACTCACATCTCCATCTAATGGTGCAAAATACAGGCCACTTGAGTCAAATTTGTAATCATCATTTTCAATTATCTCTGGGGTATAGAACTTGTTGAGGATGCTACGAAGTGTACGTCTGTCCCAATCATCAGTTACCCTACCTCCATAGTTACACTCTCCAGTCATGTATCGTACAGCATCATATGGCACTTCCTGTTACAAGAGAAGTAAACATCAGAAGATGTGAAAATACGTTCAAATTCTATTACAGTGTGGCATTTTCTTACAGCATTCGGAACTTTGTTATGCTAAGACTACAACATAGTTCTGAACAAAGCTTAATCAATCACAATACTCTAAAAACACACAGTCCTGTTACAATACCATTGCCAACATCAATGTTATTTTATACAATATACTGTAGGATTCCTTTTATCAGTGCCTGGAGAACATTATCATATTTTGTTAAACAAATGAAAATTGCTGGCCTGTTTGCTAAAAGTTTTTGATAAAGTTGCCTATTCAGAGTAACTAAATTCAGACATATTCATGTAACAACATTCTTCGCTTGCTTCTTGATCACAGCTTATTATTAATAGAAAACAATCATTTTCACAAAGGAATCTAATTTCAGAATCAGAATAGCATGGCTGAAATATATGTAACAATACTATCAAACCCATTGAATCCAGTCTATATATTTAGTATACTGAAGCAAACCTTTTTTGCAGCACCTCTGCTATTCTCTAAGCATAATACATGTGTTAGCAAACAGCACAAAAAGCAGACTGTATTACAATGTCCAATTTCTTGCTGAAAAAAGTAGAAATGTTGCTACTATTTTATTTTGTTTTGTGTCTTGTGTTGTTTTTTTTATGTCTTACACTTCACAATGGAGAGTAATTATAGTTCTCAAATGAATGAAAAATGGTAAAGAATGAACAATACAGAAAATATGCACAAAAAATTCATTGTAATAATCTTACATCATACTGGTTTAGAAACATGTGAAGTTGTTGAACACTTATTCTCAAGTCTGTCTCATTAAATTCATAGGGAATATTCCATCCAAGAGGACCAAATTTCCGTCTTTCTTGGACCAATGCATGGAAGAAGCAGAGACCATAGAGCAGTTTCTTGAATTCCGGCTAAAGAGATTGAAACAACAAAACATATTTTTATATATATATATATATATATATATATATATGAATATGCAAAACATGTGCAGGCATTAAATATGACAGAAAGACTTCTACATCTATTCAGTTTCGAGAGATGAGCTTGATAGCTAAATGTTTGGTGCTCTTATACCTGGGTATGATGGGTATATCTTAAAAGCTGATCAATTAGGAGCTGTCCACACTGAAATCAAATTTAATTTTCACAGTGCATGGGTTTTTCAGTGGGAAAAAATAATCCAATAATATGTCTTTGATGACAAGTGCACACCAGCACAATCCTTTGCGCACCAGCACTCAGATATTAATTGGAGTTCGACTATACACTTAAAGGGACACTTAAGCCAGAAAAAAAGAGTTTTACTCACCTGGGGCTTCTACCAGCCCCCTGCAGCAGTCCTGTGCCCTCGCAGTCACTCACTAATCCTCTGGCCCCCCGCTGCCAGCAAGTTTCGTTTTTGCAAACAGGCCCGAGAGAACTGGCCACACGTAGGTTTCTCCGCATTCCCTACTGTAATTAGCGCTATTGCGGGCTGCAACGCGTACAAAGATACGTGTTGCTTCATTACCTACACATAGATATGCGGCAACGTGTATTTTTGTGCGCGTTGCGGCCCGCAATAGCGCTAAGGGCACAGGACTGCTGCAGGGGGCTGGTAGAAGCCCCAGGTGAGTAAAACGCTTTTTTTTTTCTGGCTCAAGTGTCTCTTTAAGTCAATGGTCTCAATTCACTAAGCTTATCTCCTGTCTTTAAAGGAATGATCCCTGGAAATTTAAAAAAAAAGTTCCACTTACCTGGGGCTTCTTCCAGCCCGGGGCAGCCGTCATGTGCCCCCGCCGCAGCTCCTGCGTCTCCCTGTCCTCTTCGCCGGTGGAGCCGACCTCACCAGGTCGGGTTCCGGGTCGGCCTCTTCTGCTCTCCAAGGCGCGGGTCACGTGGTCCGGCCGACGTCATCTGGATGCTTCTGCGCAGGCGCAGTAGCTATGCGCCTGCGCAGTAGCATCCAGATGATGTCGGCCGGACCACGTGACCCGCGACATGGAGCGCGAAAGAGGCTGACCCGGAACCCGACCTGGCGAGGTCGGCTCCGCCGGCGAAGAGGACCGGGAGACGCAGGAGCTGCGGCGGGGGCACAGGACGGCTGCCCCAGGTAAGTGGAACTTTTTTTTTTCAAATTTCCGCGGATCATTCCTTTAATATCATTTCTAGAGTTATCACCATGGAGATAAGGCATGTAGTATTCAGGAAACATTTTACCTCAGGCAAACCTAAAGTTAATTCTTCTGTCTTTAATTTAAGGTGAGATCTCTAAAGTTAACTCTTCAATCCTTAAAGGAATTATCAGGCATTTAAAATAAAAAAAAAGCTTTACTCACCTGGGGCTTTCTCCAGCCCCTTGCAGTCGACCGTCCCACGCTGACCACTCTCTGCCACCGTCCCGGGCTCCCCGCACGGTGCAGAGGCCGTCCTCAAGGTCGTCCTTACTGCGGCTGCGCGAATCGCTGCTGTCAATCATGGCCATGTTGCCCGCGGCATACTGCGCCTGCACAGTACGCCGCGGCCAACGTGGCCATGAGTGACAGCGGAGCCACAGTATGGACGACCTCGGGGTCGGCCTGAACACTGTGCGCAGTGACCGGGAGAGCGGCGGAGAGCGGAGCGGTCGGCGTGGGACAGTCGGCTGCAAGGAGCTGGAGAAAGCCCCAGGTGAGTAAAGCTTTTTTTTTTTTTTTAAATGCCTAATGATTCCTTTAAAATAACTCCAGAATTCTAAAGTTAAAGACAGACTGTTAATTAACTGCGTGTGAAATTAGCTGCAGAGGAGGTAACTTAACTACAGAGGAGGTAATTTATCTACAGAGAAGGTAACTTAAGGAATAAATAGATAAGATAACTCTCTCACTGTGTGGTGAATTAGTGAATTAGTGAATTGCTTAGCTATACATTATAGTCAATTTCCAGCCCAGGGTCTATGCACTATATTGCACAGCTAAACACTAGCTCTCAACTGATACAGCTGGCAACGGCAAGCCACATCCTTCCAAAAATATGCATCGGCTGTGTGGCAGGCCTACATATATGTATGCTGTCGGTGAGTTGGGCGCATGGTGAGCCAAGTGATGGCTCTCCCTGCTGCCGCTAAACTCCTTGGCAGCATTAAATATTATTCCCCCTCCGAGTTGTAGCAACTTGGAGGAGATGTAATTCAGGGTATGGCAATCATCGGATCCCCGAATAACTCTTGCGCAGGGCGTGCATCATAGCATTGCTGCTATGGCGGTGCCAAGCTTTGGGGCTCGGTGCTGAGTGCCGTGCACCAACTTTACCTGCTTCGCTGTGGCAGTGCCTTCCTGAACTGGCACGTCATATAGCTGCTTCTCCATTATGTAGCTTATTAACTTTGGTGTCAAAATCAATATCAATACTTAACTAATATTCTGAGTATAAATAAACAAATATAATGTATTCATATAATGTGCTGCAATCCGTTACCATTTAGAAAAAGCAGCAGCATTAAACTTACATTTTATACACATTTATACATTATTTGTATTAACAGTCACTTATAAAGACAGTGTTACTAGGTAAATGTCTGCCCCAGTATCATTGGTATAACCTGCACAACTAACAATGCTAAATGTTGTAATTTAATTTAAAGTGGAAATAATGTCTTTTTAACTTTGGTAGCACTGCAAATATGCATACTTTTATTTAATGCAAAACGTTTTATCTAATATTTTCAATTACAGTTTGAGACTTTCAGATCTTCTGTACAGTAGCACGTTGCAGGCTCGGTGTCTGTGTGAAGCAGGTCAAAGCAGTACTGGGGAGAGAACCATTAAATCGACTCTGTAACATCAAAAACCTCCCCTGGGGGGTACTCACCTCGGGTGGGGGAAGCCTCCGGATCCTAATGAGGCTTCCCACGCCGTCCTCTGTCCTACGGGGGTCTTGCTGCAGCCCCCTGAACAGCCGGCGACAGACCCGACTGTAGATTCAATATTTACCTTTGCTGGCTCCAGCGGGGGCGCTGTGGCTGCTTTCGGCTTGGAAATAGACGGAAATACCCGATCTCCGTCGGGTCCGCTCTACTGCGCAAGCGCCGGAAACTTGCGCCTGCGCAGTAGAGCAGACCCGACGGTGATTGGGTATTTCCGCCTACTTCGGAGCCGACAGCCGTCAGAGCGCATGCGCAGGAGCAGGGAAGGTAAATATTGACGTCACCGCTGCACGGAGGGCTGCAGCGAGACCCCTGAGGGACGGAGGACGGCGTGGGAAGCCTCATTAGGATCCGGAGGCTTCCCCCACCCGAGGTGAGTACCCCCCAGGGGACGTTTTGACGTTACAGTTCCTCTTTAAGGCAGGACTACAGATCGGGTGCTGGGACGAGGCAAACATTGCTGATTTACACCTACATCTTTAACTGCCTGCACTCACTGCTCTGAATTGTCATGTGCATCAGTAAATTTACTGCTTTGCCACCAGCACCTTTTGGATTAATGATGTGTATATTGACTATTTATTTATAACAGATCCTAAAACCTCCATACACATTTTTTCTCTCAATTTTTTTACACTACTTTAGTTCAACTGTAATATTAACTGTATAACATTAAAACATTTTCAAATTTGTATTAATAATAAATAATGTAGTATTTTAAATGCTCAATCCTAATGGCATTTTGCTGTAGTGGCAATCTACACTGATACTGCCAGAAGTGCCATCAATGTAATGCATGCACTATACAAGTAAAAAGAGATTTACCCCATTTTGCTTAAGGCAATAAAAGCAAATCTAATAAACATTACTAACAAGCATTTTGCAGGTTGTGAAAAACTCTGGATCAGAGATTGGATCCATAAGGTATGAGCGTATAATATTAGAACGCAAGCCTTTGGGTGCCTCATTAGTCATTTTCACTCCATTCTGCAGCACAGACACAGGGAAGTTTGGTGATGGATAACTTGTAAGCCAAAGGCGAAAATCTGGATGCGTAGTTTCAGGATTCAACTCCTGCAAAAATAATATAAGAAAAAACACAACGGTATACTTTAATTTAATTCTGAAATAGATATATATTAAAGATGAGATATAACTTGAGCAGAATTATGTTGCCTGTTAATTTCCTTTTTATTACCTATGCTCAATTAAAAGGAATGGACACAGCAATCTCCGTCAGTTATTATATAGAGAATTCAGAAAGTTAAACTCCCAGGAAGAACTGACATGGAAAAAAAAGTGAATTGTGAGAAGCTAAAGACCCACTTGAATTCATTATTCATGAAGTAAGTTTGCCCCATGTTACAGATGAAAATTCTTTCTTCCTTATATTGAACCAAATTAGTTACAGGGTCCATTTAGTGAATTATACGAAAAAAAATGAAGTGCTAGTTTTAACCCAAAGACTTAAGTAGCGCAATACAATTGGCACCACATTGTGACACTGAACTCTTTTAATGTCCCCTGTAGTTTTCACAGGTCTGACTTACCTCAGCACTTCCTGGCTGTGTGTGAAAGCCCCCCAGCTCCGACTGTGGTGCTCAGCCAATCACTGGGCACAATCAGGGACAATTGGTGGGTGAGGGAGGGCATATGCATATGTTATTCCTGGAATTCTAGGAATTCAGACGCAAGCCTATGAAAGTTGAATGTATAGCAGCAGCAAGGGTCAGTGTGACATATAGATAGACATGTATTGCAGCCTGAATTGATTGTGCCATGGCTACCCTGTATTTTATTTTTTAGCTCCTCTCTTACATTTTTACACTTGTTAAAAAGTCAGTTTTGATATACAGACAATTTAAGGTCAAGATTAGATACTGTTTTTAATGCACTTGATAAAACATTATTTGATATGAATGATGCATAAAAAGGCTCCAGATTTTGTAAATTAAAAAAGAAAAATACCTGCTTCCTCCTCAGCAATCTCTGACTGCCTGCCCACTTCAGCATAGTTAATTAAAAATAATGTTCTATTATGTGCAAATAACTATACCTGAACTGGTGCCTTGACTTATTGCAGCTACACCCCTCATTTCTAAGCATTGTGTCATTATGGACATATTTGCACACATGGGCCTTGATCCACAAAGCCGTGCTAACTCATAGTACGGCCGTGCTATGCTTCACACGCGGTTTACTGTGCATAAAACTTTACGCGCACTGTAACAAACGTTTGCGTGCATTCACGTGGCACAACACATACTTTTATGCGTGTTGTGCTGCATGAATGTGTGCAAGCGTTTGTTATAACGCGCATAAAGTTTTATGCAAAGCATAGCGCGGCCGTGCTATGAGTTAGCATGGCTTTGTGAATCAAGGCCATTGAGTGATGCACAGAAAAGTGATTCACTCATATAAAACTGCTTCCAGAAACTCTCATCGGCCTTATTGTAAATGACTTGCAGGGGCACATACTTTTCTACATAATTATCAGGTTGCTACTGTATGGTAATGCATATAATGTAATGCACTTTTACTGGGGGTGCACATAATGGATTGCACATTTTCTAAAGCACAAAAAAAAAAAAAAAAGCTGTACGCTTAGAAAACAGAAGGGGTTGATCATGGGGGCTGCACATAAAAAGACTGGTAAAATGTAACACTAAACATTGGACACTTGTTAAAACTTACAAATTATTTAGCCACTAGTCTTTATAGGACCACTGAGCTTATGATATTTCCATGCAAACTTTTCCACACTATACTTGTCATAAATCATAAATGCACATGCCCACTCAACCACTTCCCTGAGGAAGTAGGCCTTCCTTTCTGTACATTACCTTAGGCCCCACAATATGCTAAACCACCCAGCATGTTCCATGGACAGAGGGAGTGTGCATTCTCATATAACCAGAAGCACACCCCAAGTCCATCACAGTTGTGCAGATCCTTATCTTCTGCAAAAGCATTCAGGCCTACTACATTCTACAATGCATTTAAATAGCTGTTAGGAACCACTAGGTTCCTGCATTACTAATCTGCTGAGAGATGAGAGCAGAACTTTTATGTTTTTATGTAAAATACATGCTGTAAATGGATTTTTCTCCGTGTTCAGAATGTTTTAAATGGTACCTCACAAACTTTTTCCAGCATAGGCATCCAAGAAGTAGCCAGATGGCAGTTCTGAAGGACTACCCAACTTCCTTCTTTTATAGCCTTTTCAGTCATACGGAGGGCTATTGGTCCTTGTCCTTGTCCGAGAGACAAAGAGCTCAATTTTCCACCACCGAAACCCTACAACAGAGAATGTACGATGCAGATTATTATATCTAGTAAGATTTCTGCTCATGATAAAGACAATAAAAATGCGTTGACATGTAAAAATCATAGATAAAAGCCTGGTTACTTCAACAAGTCACAAGAAAAAACATTCATGCATCTACTCCAATTTTATGCAATTAACTGGATAAAATGTTAGAGTACATATTCTTAAGTGATCAATAATGAAATAAACTTGACAGTCACTCCTTTCTCCCAGTTTCTGTTAGCCATATTATGGAACACCCATGTTTTATATACACAAAAATACAAAATAATCAAGATGAAATAATGGTTGGCAATAATAACCCTTGCAATATTTAGAGTTGAAATGAAGTCCTTAAGTTCTTCTTAACAAAATTATAATTTCCCTTAAACTGTAAGTACATTAACACTTTAAGCATTTTGTTAATTTTATTGGTATTTGAATAAAGCTGAAGAGGAAAAATATAACAACACTGTTTATATTTATTTGGAGTGTAATACAGTCAAGTATGTCATAAAATGCATAAAAGAAAAAAAAATCTTCAGCAGTAATTAAAGTAATTAAGAAACAACTACAGTCAGGTGTTTAAATAAAATTGTTTCTCACGTGACCCATCCAATATAGGCTTCAGTACACCTGTACCAATAAATGTTTTTCTATTTTAGAAAAAAAATATATTTCAACAGGCACATCATGCCACATGCAACCACCATTGTACCAGAACTAGTATCATCAAACAGAGAAGGTTATACAGTGCTCAATAAGCATTTTATGTCCATCAAAGATTTTGAACTTTCTTTTATCCAATTATCCTAATTGGAGCAAAGGAGAAGAAGAAGAAATAGCCGCAGACAAAAAAACATGCTACTGACCTAAGGAGGATAGACCACACTGAATTGTTTATTAGTTCCACATAATTAAGTGGAAACGGATTAACTTGCCAAAAAAAATTGGGAGAATAGTGTATTTTCCCTATAAAATGCATGGAAAATAAAGTAATTATGAAAACAAGTATTGCCCACAAATAGGCTAATTTGCGGTACAAAAACAAGATATAGATCATTTAGGTCAACAATCCAGGCACCACTGCTCTCCCCACAGCTAAGTTAAAAGCTGGGGTCTTAGTTACAAATGAATGCATTCTCTTGCGTAGTCAGCTGGGTACTTCTATGTATGTGAAGGTGTATGTAGGTGACTACACAAGGGAATGCACTATCTGTCCCAGGAGAGGATGTCAGGATATGTGCTCCTAATCTTGTAGATAAGTTTGATGCAATGAATGTTTGCATGTCTGCACTATGCTTGTTACAGGGCTAGAGTTAGGACACCTATGAATACCTAGGTACATTAGTGTAGGTGACTACGCAAGGGAATGCATTCTTTTGTAACTAAGACCCTGGCTTTTAACTTAGATGTAGGGAGAGCAGTGGTGCCTGGATGATTGATCCATGTGAATGCATTTGTTTGAACATTTGCATGTGAATGTGCAAAGGGTTAACTGTTTTTTTTTTTTTTGCTATTTTCTGGCCACACCCCCTTTAGCACCTCCCCAATAACTTATTTAAATGTTCTAGCTTGAGGGGTTGTGCCTGGATATATGTATCTTTTTCTTGTAACTGACCTTTGTGGCCAGGGTTTAATCTGGTTGCACTCCCTATTTCCCCTGTCTGTGACCATTGCCAGGACACACACAATGTATGCTGGTGTGTGCATAGTGGACATTAATATATTTTGTTAGCTCCCTTGTGAATTAAGTTTGATCCACACCCCCTTTAGCACCTCCCTAATAACTTTTAAATATCCTAACTTGAAGGAATGTGCCTGGATATATGTATCATAGATCATTTGGGTGTGATAAGCAGTGATAAAGTTATGATCAAATTCATGGGAGGAACGCTGACAGGTGAAAATGGCTCTTGGCGGTGAGGGTAAAATAGCCTGAGCGGTTAAGTGGTTAAAGAATCAACCACTTTTTTTCAACCAAACTAACTATACGATCACATTAACATACAATTGTGAATAATATCTGGCACCCTCCGTTTAGTGTGATAAATCTCACACCATATAATTTTTTTAAATATCTTTTCAATTCAAGAATTGCAATACATTTTTCTAACTGATTGTAACATTTCAAAAATCTGACCAATGTACCACACATGTGTTAAATTTTTCCACAATTATGAAAAAAAAAAATGAAAATTGCTTGGGTGTATATGTTAATAAATTAGATTTTCAGAAAAATTGATCAGAAAAATCCACCACTACCGATCGACTTATATCAAATCAAAACGGGAAATCGAATAAAAATAAAGCTTTAGATTTTTTGGGAAGTACGATCATTTTTATTGAATTGCCGTAAAATCGGATCATTTTATTGTATAGTGTGTGGCCACCTTTAGGCGGGTTTGAACCTGTATTCATGCAATTTTTGACTAGTCTTAGTTACGTGAAGCATCAGTCACAGGTGGCCGAAGATTTAAGAGATGTAACTGCAAGGAAAAAAAGCCTTTGGAAGAAACGTGGCCACGAGAGGCATAGGTGGAAATATCAGGATGGTTTGCCATGTTTTGACAAATAGAAGGTTGTTTGCTTACTCATGGCAATAATGCAACATCCTTTCAGTGAACAAAACATTTTCTTTCACAAGCTCTAACGAAAACACTCTGTGTTTCCTAAATATCATAATATATCACCTCAGCCAAAAAGGTTTGATCGTTATGTAAAATAACTGGTTAAAAAAATGAATTATATAGCTTTCACCATATTAACTGCTCATATTGGCTATTTTGTAAAATAGCCAATTATTATGCAAACTAACAGATTCATTAACAGTAAGATATATAGGGATATAATTGGCTTTTATACAGTTTGCTGATTATGGCAACTGGGTTCGAATCTCGGCTCTGCCTGTTCAGTAAGCCAGCACTAATTTAGTAGGAGACCTTTGGCAAGTCTCCCTTACACTGCTACTGCCAATAGAGCGCGCCCTAGTGGCTGCTGCTCTGCTCTGGCGCTTTGAGTCCGCAAGGAGAAAAGCGCGATATAAATGTTATTTGTCTTGTCTTGTATTAAAAGTTATAATGAATAGCTGCCTGATATTGTTAATGGTTGAGCATTAGGTCCATTATATTTGAGAAGCCCCAGTGTGTTTATCAGCAGTATGGATTGCTATGATCCGTATCCGTTTTTTAATATTAACATTTCTGAGCATTGCAAAGTCAGTAAATATCAGCTAAATCTTGGAACAGTATGGTAGACTATAAATATGACTATGGTAAACTGCACGCTCCACTGAGAAACAGTAGTAACATACAGTACATATAAAATACATCAGTGCTATATAAATGCATAGTAATAATACCTGATCATCAGCAAACTTCAGTAAAGCAGCCATTGGATCCGAGCCAGGGGATAACACAAATATCAGTGGAGCACAGCAGTGACTGTCAGCAAATGCTTTGGAGAGATCAAACGGAGGTGGTTCAATAAACTGGCGCCCCAAATTCTCCATGATAAATTCTTGAACCATGGGAATAACCTACATAAAGATAAACATATTACTGAATTGTAAACAAAAAAAATTATAAATTATTTAAGAAATGCAAGTGTGAATGTATGCAATAAGTTATGAGTGAATGCTGATTCTGTTTTCCTTTGTTCTTTATGTGTTAGATTTTATCAAATGAATAACTATTTTAAGTAAACCTCTACTGGCATAGCAAAAATACTGTTTACGGTGGTTGTTAACAAAGAATCTTAATCAAGGACTAATCTGATTGACTCATAAAATGGATCATGTAAACTGCATGGAATAGTTAAAAACGTTGGACTTATAATCACCTTACTGGGAGTGAATGAGTGAAAAACTATTGAACACAATGAAGCTCAATTTTCAATGAATGTTTTTGGTTGTTTAAGCATATTAGTCCTCAAACAACAACAGCATTGGTCATTTCAAACAGCAATTTGAGGGATTCTGAACCAATTTTGAACTCAAATTTGGCTTTCCAGGTTGGAATTGCAAAAGCCGGAATTCTGACTTTTTTACATTAACGTTTATGGTGACTTTTTGAGAGGGAAATTGATGTAATCTGCAGATACAGCTGAATCAGTAAAACTTTATATTTATTAATATATTTCACTGAAAAATGATCAGTGTTGGACAAGATCAGGGGCGTAGCAATAGGGGTTGCAGAGGTTGCGACCGCATCGGGGCCCTCGGGCCAGAGGGGCCCCGAAGGGCCCTCCCACAACTGCAGTATTAGCTCTCTATTGGTCCTGTGCTCATAATAATCACTTCTACAGATACTTTGAATAGTGGTAATTATTAATAAACTGTTCCCCATGCCCTTCTTGCACCTAAGACACTGTAGTTGCCATTGGCAGGTTTTTGTGCGTCGTATCAATATCTATGTATAGAGTGAGTGGGGGGCCCCATTGTAAAACTTGCATCGGGGCCCACAACTCCTTAGCTACGCCACTGGACAAGATGTCTTCATAGTATGCTTGAATACTTTATTCCTTGTCTATTTGAGGGGCATAGCCAAGTAAAGATAAGGTCCAGAGTGTGGCCAACTTTGTGGATGGAAGTAGAGGACCACTGTGAGAGCTAAAAGGAGTAAGCAAATTACAGAAATTTAGTGGTATTAGATATGTTAGCTTCTTTGGAGAGTCGACAATAACGATAGAAGGTATGTTGATGTAAAGAAACTGGATGAGCCTTGCACAGAGTTGGGAGAATAGCAGAGGACTGCAATATGGAAATGGTAAAGTGAGTACAAAGATACAGCCAGTGTGCACTTCAAAGATGATAGACAGAGAGAGAAGGCAGTACGAAATGGAGTTACCCGTGCCTCAGTGAGTTTCAGGAAGGTTGTTTACACTAGTCCATTTGAATGCATAGAAAGTGCTGGGTAAATAGTTTGTGAGTCATAATGCAAAAATAGCTGCATAAGTATAAACCAAGGTGTCTAGTTTGTTGGCCGTGTCACAGCGGTGGGTTTTGGGGTGTGATGTGCACTGTCCACATGGATTTATGGCTCTGGATTTGTGAGTACCTATAGGATCCTGGAACGTAAATCAATCTATGAGTTTAGGTTAAAGATGATCTGTATTGGAAAAAAATGCCCCTGGGGGGTACTCACCTTGGGAGGAAGCCTCTGGATCCTATGGAGGCTCCCCCGTCCTCCTCCGTCCCACGGCGGCAGCGATAGAGCTCCCCGAGCGGCGGGATTGTAAATTGTATATACCCCTGTGTGTATCGGGTATCCACGCCACTTCAGCACCAGGGGCGTAGGTATATGCATTTGTTTATTTATCTCACCATTCCCAAACGCTGCACCGCTGTTGTTAGTTCCCATCACAATCCTGCCATTCTGTGATTGGTGAAAGGGGACCCAAACCCGATCTCCGTGCCTTTGATGAATGAAAAGCCGGCATCAGCGAGACACCAGAATTTAACCACTTCACAACTGAGGGGTTTTACTCCTTGAGCACCAGAGCAATTTTCACCTTTTAGCGCTCCTTCCATTCATTCGTCTATAACTTTATCATTACTTATCACAATGAAATTAACTATATCTTGTTTTTTTCGCCACCAATTAGGCTTTCTTTAGGTGGGACATTATGCCAACAATTATTTTATTCTAAATGTGTTTTAATGGGAAAATAAGAAAAAATGTGGGAAAAAAATTATTATTTTTCAGTTTTCGGCCTTTATAGTTTTTAAATAATGCATGCTACTGTAATTAAAACCCATGAAATGTATTTGCACATTTGTCCCGGTTATAAAACCGTTTAAATTATGTCCCTATCACTATGTTTGGTGCCAATATTTTATTTGGAAATAAATGTGCATTTTTTTCAGTTTTGCGTCCATCCCTAATTACAAGCCCATAGTTTATAAAGTAACAGTGTTATACCCTCTTGACATAAATATTTAAAAAGTTCAGTCCCTAAGGTAACTATTTATGTATTTTTTTTAATTGTAATTTTTTTTTTAATTACAAAAAAATAATAATAATTGGGGAGTGTGGGAGGTAATGAGTTAATTTTTAGTGTATAACTAATGTATTTGCATATGAAAAATGCTTTAGGGTGTAGTTTTACTATTTGGCCACAAGAACAGTAACTTTTTGTTTATGGGTCCTGCAAGTGTCCAGGAGGACGCTTGCAGGAAGTGTTATGAGGCTGGGAAACGTTTTTTTTTTCCCCACAATGATCGCGCTGTTTCTCGTAGAAGCAGCTGATCATTGCGGGAGCTTGAATCAAGGAACGGGAATGGTTTTTCCCATTTATTGATCTTCGGGCAAGCGGGGGACGGCGTGCACGAGCGCGGGGGTGCGCGGATGAGCGATCGGGAGCGAGGACAGCGGCGGGAGCGGTGTCAGGTGCGGATTTCTCAGTCCCTGGTGTTAACAGGATGGAAAAAGGGACGGAGAAATCCGCACCGCTGGGGGTAAAGTGGTTAATTCCCAAAATGAAGGTAAACACTTACCGTTTATCGTTCCGGGTACTGTTTACAGTACTTGGCAACTAAGTGTAGCACTGTGTTGCGACCAAAAAGTAAAAATGTACCCACACATACACTTAACCACCTGAGCGGTCTGGACGAGCTCAGCTCGTCCAACACCGCCGGAGGTCGCCGCTCAGGCCCTGCTGGGCCGATTTTCATCAAATAAAAAGCAGCACACGCAGCCGGCACTTTGCCAGCCGCGTGTGCTGCCTGATCGCCGCCGCTCTGCGTCGATCCGCCGCGAGCAGCGGCGAAAGAGGGTCCCCCCAGCCGCCTGAGCCCAGCGTAGCCGGAACAAAAAGTTCCGGCCAGCGCTAAGGGCTGGATCGGAGGCGGCTGACGTCAGGACGTCGGCTGACGTCGATGACGTCACTCCGCTCGTCGCTATGGCGACGATATAAGCAAAACAAGGAAGGCCGCTCATTGCGGCCTTCCTTGTTTATTCTGGGCGCCAGAGGCGATCGGAAGATCGCCTCCGGAGCGCCCTCTAGTGGGCTTTCATGCAGCCAACTTTCAGTTGGCTGCATGAAATAGTTTTTTTTTTATTTAAAAAAAACCCTCCCGCAGCCACCCTGGCGATTTAATCAGAACGCCAGGGTGGTTAATATACAGAATAGAAATACATACATTTTCATTAAATTTTAACCCCTTACACCCCTACCGTAAAGTTACCACAAAATAAAACAATAAAATAAAAAAATGACAATTTAAAAAAGAAAAACGTAAATAGTTACCTTATGGACTTTTAAATATGTACGTCATGAGGGTTTATTACAGTTAATTTAGCAAATAAAGGCTTGTAATTAGTGATATAGTAAAAATCACTAAATGGAAAAAATATACCTTTATTTCCAGATAAAATATTATCACCATACATTTGTGCTAGGGACGCAATTTAAATGGTGTAATAAATGAGACAAATTGGCAAATAAAATATGTGGGTTTTATCCACAGCAGCAAGTTTATTTTAAAACTATAATGGCTGAATACTGAGAAATAATGCATTTTTTCATTTCACTCTTTAAAAATGTATATAAAATAAAATAATTCTTAGTAAAAAGTACCACCCAAAGAAAGTGATGATAAGAATATGATATGATTATAATGCCATTGGGATATGCTTGCTCATTCAGGTTGATGAACAGTATATATAGAGCACATTGAAAGTTGGCTTTGAATGTTTATGCCATTTACACAGTGATGAAGGGGACCTTTTAGGCTCCAAAATGATCATTGTGTGCAAATACAACATTTACAGCACAAACAATAAGCCTTTTGCTCACTTGCATATGTGAGTGTGCCAATCTGATTCTGTCTTTTCATTTTGTCTTTGTAGCACAATCCGCAGCAGGACATTTCTCCTGGTCTCCATGAACTATTTTACCAAAATTGTGCAGATCAAGCCGCAGGTCTGGACCTCTATAAAAATGTGTGGATAATGTTTTGTTTTTCAATTACCTTTTGTAAATCAAGAACTAGAAAATACTTCTACATCCTGTATATCTACACAGTATTTTGTCAATAGCAAAAAAAAATAATAATAATAAAGTAGTGGAGAAGTGGCAAAATACAGACGAATGTGGCCACTTGTATATACTTATATATTGTAAATCTTAATGCTCTCATTATAGAATAAATGCCAGCTGTTTTCACCAGTAAAATATCTGAATATCTTTGGTTCTAATCAGACAGGATAAGCTGCTGTAAATTAAAAGTCACACACAGATTTAGGATCCTTTCTCAGCTAAAGCTATTATGTAATGATCGCTGCTGCAGCAGCTATTGCTGGAAGTAGTGCTGCAGCTCAGGCAGTTCTGATCTATTTCCATGCAAGCTGTATAGCTTTGTCTGTCTTTCCCTGCTGTCAGCTTGTGACTGATTATCATTCACCTGTGTGGGAATCTGCATGTCTGCTCCCATTGGATGACCTCAGTATAAAGATCTGCTTCCTGCAGGGTTTCCTTGGGTTTTCATAGCTTCAGCTTAAGCCTGCCTTGCTGTCGCTTTAGCCCCCGATCGTGTTTCTTGTTAAAGATACTTTGCTGGTCTTTGCATCATATATTGGTTCATTGCCAATATATATGCATACCAGCACGTTTATTATTTTCCTTGTATTTGTGTTACGTGATACATCAGTGTCGCTGATGTATACGTACACGAACTGTTTATATCCTGTGTTCAGTTAGTCAGTTTTCCAGCACGTTTTGGTAGTTTGCGCGTACCGTGAACACCCGTGCTGAGCTAGTTATCCTGTTCCTGTTCCTGTTTGTGGATTGCGTTCATCTCTGCGAAGAGATAACGAATCCTTCTGAATCCTGTTCTGTTACTGTTTGTGGATTGCGTTCATCTCTGCGAAGAGATAACGAATCCTTCTGAATCCTGTTCTGTTACCGTTTGTGGATTGCGTTCATCTCTGCGAAGAGATAGCGAATCCTTCTGAGTCCTGTTCCCTGTGTTACTCCATTCCTAGTCAGCGTTCCTGCTTATGTCATATATCGGTTCATTGCCGATATATACATATGTTAGTCAGACGTTACAAATAGTTTCATTGATAGCTGTAATTGTAATACGCTAGGAAAACATACTTATTGTATATTTATCTGTGTTACGTTTATCTATCTTAATCCTGCTATTTTCTGACTGTCCTGTCCTGTCTTTGTGAGGCACGCCATCGCCGCAGCGCATTGGCTGCCTCATTCCAGTCTGTCTGGTTTTGGACGCTTGCTGTCGCTAAGTAGCCGCTAGCTAGCAAGCGTTCATTCTGTCTACCTGTCCTGATCTCCTCAGTTCTGGTTTGTGCGCTCAGCGCTACTTTGCGCTGAGACGTTATTACGAAAGCATTGTTTGTGGCTGTCAGATCTGCACCGGCTCTGTGCGCCACAATCTCCTATTGGAGTCAGTCCTCCCCTCCACTATACTAGGGATAGCCTGTTTCCTGGTGCTAGTGTGTGTACCTCCTCCACGCCAGCTCATGCGTTGCATGCTGACTGTGGAGAATACACCACCAAGCCTTACATATTATTTGCTCATAATAACGAGAGGGAAGCAAGTGAAACATGTACACTGTTACATTTCTGTCATGCATCATTAACAATATGCAGTGTTGGTTGTTCATCAGATTCCAAGGCACAGTTTCCTCAGAGTCGCTTTAAGACTTAAATTGCTACCAAACTTACTTTGTCAGGCCTGAGGCATCGTATTATAAGCATCCTTTGGAACTGTCCCACTTTTTCTTGCCATTCAGAAGGAAAAGGCTCATGATGTGGCTCCTACAAATGTAGATATGTGCATTAGTGCCATTTTATTTACAATTTCATAGTAACTGTAGAGTGCTAGTCAACAAAATAGCAATTTTAGATAGGTGTTTTGTAAACAATTCTGAAAGAAAAGACTAATTTTATAAAGTGTGAATATTATCACATAAAAAAAAACCTGTAAGGTTAATTCCAGTTAAGGTTTTACCATTTCATCATCTGCTATGAAAAAGATGAAGTGATTAGTGTTAAATGAGAAACAACGATCACTTCAGGCATTGTACCTATACGCCGTTCAAAAGCACCAGTCTGCATACATTTAATAAAGAGGGCTGTGGAAAAGGGCACAGGAAATAGCTGATAGTAGAATATCGGTAAAATTAATGATTTTCTACTGCTTCATTCATATAGTAAATATCAGTAATATCAGGACAGCTGCAGTAATTTCAGCGCATAGCTGCACCAATGATTTGGGCGCCGCCATAGGCTGCAATGTAAATTAAGGCTATAGTGACGCTCAGTGACTGGTTTGTGCCCCGGCGATTACCAGCACTCAAATTAGAAAAAAACAAGCTAATTCGGCCGACGGCAATATCCAGTACCCAAATTACTTGTCCTACCTAAATTGCTCCAATTTAGAGGGGGATGTCATTAACGCCACCCCAGATGTTCAGCAGGCGCAGGATGAGCCACCTTTTTTAAATGTATGCAGTAATATTTACTGATATTTTACTATGACCTAACCCTACTCTCCCCTCACCTCTGGTGTGTGCTTAGCCTTAATCCCCAATGATGTTGCCTATCCTTAACGTCTCCCGCCCCCTCCAATACCCTATCACCGGCGCACCACCTATTTTAGCGGGTGCCCTTTTCAGGATGTGTCTTGCGCCCTTTTCAACTGCTTCCCACCAACGTGGCATCCTTCTCTGCTAATAGGTGGAGATAGTACTAAAACTCTGAGAGTATTACAGTGTTTTAGCTTGACACTTAAGAGATGCTGGTCAACTGCCCAAATTGCCTCAAACAGAAAACCAAGTAGATTTGTTTAGTCATCAACCTGCATTAAATGCTGATTTTAGTTTATATGCTAGTCAGTACTGAACCCTTTCCAGTCCACACAAACAAACTTTCCCTTTCTCTCCCTAGTAAGATAAGTAACCTGACATGGGGTACTGGGAGCTACTTTACTCTCTGAATGGGTAGTCCACCTAGTGGATCAGACTGAACAATTCTCTACTATCCTTAATTGTTAGATCCACTCCAAGATAGTTTGGAGCTATGTTACTTAATATTTTGGGAGATTATCTGCACTTCACCAACACAATAATAATCATCATTAACATGCTTTTTGTGTGAAGGTAAGGTGAGAAAAGTGTCCTTTTGTTGTCTTCCTCTGCTGTGTAGGCATTATCAGATTAAATTGATTTTCACATCCTCACCCAATTACTTAGATATAATTAATGAGTGCCAGCCCAAAGTTCAGAACACATGTATTAAGCTTTGAAACAGGTGATGAGTCCTAATGGATATTAAGACCAAATCAGGAATTGTGGACATGGACATTAAAAAAAAAAATTCTTTTATCACTAAACACATGAAAGGGTGTTCAAACTTTTGCACATGTCACAATCACCATTTCATTAGATTCCAGAGATTTAAGTTTATGAAATCATGTTTGATCTGGTGATTGATAGGCCATGGAGCAGTGTAACAATTAACACTGAAAACCAAAGTTCAATCTGTGCAGGCAGGCACTACGTTCCGTGAACTGGGTTAGCGCACAAGGGAAGGACTTTCAAGGGAAATGACAGACTTTTAAAATTATTCTCAATGAATATTGATTAGTAAATATATCCCATATGGAAACAAAATATCTTGGAATACAAAAGCCCTGTATGGATGAATAGAAAAGTTAGAGATAAAATGAAGAGGAAAAAGAATGCCTATAAGGCCTTAAAACATGAGGGGAATGAGGTTGCATTAAGCAATTATAAGGAGTGCAATAAAAGTTGTAAAAAGTTGCAAAAAAAGTTGTAAAAAAGAAATTGGGCTGGCAAAGATTGAAGTTGAAAATCAAATAGCTAGGCATATTAAATCTAATGCAAAGAAGTTTTACAAGTATATCAACTCAACTCTAAATAAAAGGGGGGGGGCCATAATGGACTCCTAAAGGATGAACGAGGGAATTAAAGGGAACCAGAGCTGAAAATAATAAAGATTCTATACATACCTGGGGCTTCCTCCAGCCCCATAGCAGAAGTGCACCGTTTGCGTATCTCTGCAGCAGTGTATGGAGAGATACGTAGAGGGCGCACTTCTCCAGCGCAGCCCGGCTCCGATGACGTCACTGACGGGAGCCGGTTCTCGTAGATGCGGACGGCGGCGTGGGATCGATTAGCGCGTATGGGGCTGGAGGAAGCCCCAGGTATGTATAAAATCTTTTTCATTTTTTCAGCTAGGGAACATCTCTGATTCCCTTTAAATGGTGGACAACCAAAGTAGGATGAAGCTATTTAAAGCAGGGAGTGGTGAAGGCAAGACTAAATAAAACCCAAACTGATAAGGCACCTGGCCTGGATGGCATACATCCTCAGGTGCTAAGGGAATTAGTTGTAGCTAAAACCCTTTATCTTATCTTTTGTGGCTCTCTTTCAAGTTCAAATAGATTGGCATAAGCTTTACATCAGTTGTGCGCAAACTATTTGAGAGGTTCTTTAAGAGTTGCTAGACAAGACTTCATAGCAGAGAATAATCTTATTTCTCAGCATCAGCATGGGTTTACTAAGGACAGGTCTTGTTTGACTAAAATGCTCAGCTTTTATGAGGTGGTGAATGCTAGTAAGGATACTGAAAATGCTGTAGATGCTGTAAATGCTGTTGGACTTTGCAAAGGCCTTCGATACTGTTCCTCACAACAGTCTGGTGTAAAAGTTGAGGATGCAAGGACTAGAGAAGAGTCTGTGTGCATGAATAGGGAACTGGCTATTGGACAGAAAGCAAAGAGTTGTGGTCAATGGACCATATTCAAAATGGGTGACTCTTAGCAGTGGGGTCCCACAGGTGTCAGTACTGGGTCCAGTGCTCTTCAATTCATTCATTAATGACCTAGTAGATGAAGCAGAAAGTAATGTTGCTATTTTTGCAGATGAATGATTCATCATTGTGCAGAATTATCTTTAGGAAGATAGTGCCATATTGCAGAAGAATCTGGATAGGATGGCTATATGGGCACATAAATAGCTTATGAAATTCAATGTTGAAAAATATAAATGATGCATTTTGGTCATACCAAAGGTCTAGCACCATACAAAATAAACGGGATACAGATGGGGACATCAAACTTGGAGAAGGACTCGGCAACAAGTTAAATAATCATATTCAATGCCAAGCTGCTCCAGATTAAGCAACTAAAATGTTGGGATGCATTAAAAGGGAAATAAAAACTCGGGATGCTAGCATATTACTGCCCGTTTAACTCTCTAGTAAGGCCACATCTGGAGTATGGAATTCAGTTCTGGGCACCGCATTACAGGAAGAATATTGTAGTTTGTACAAATACATCAAAGGGCAATATAATAGCTTGGCAGATGAGCTTTTTGTCCCTAGGCTTGTGCAAAGGACTAGGGAACACGATCTGCACATGGAGGAAAAGGTTTTAGCCATTTATTTAGGAAATGGTTCTTAACAATAAGAGTGATTAAAATAGGGAATATATTACCACAGGAAGTATTTATGGCAAATTCTATATCTGCATTTAAGGGAGGGCTAAGATGCTTTCCTTTCATTGAAAGACATCAATGGCTATTAGTAGGTAATTCCCAGTGGTGTTGATCCAGGGATTTTATCTGATTGTCATCTGGAGTGGGGAAGGAAATGTTCTCCCTTTTGGGGCTAATTGGACCAAGCCCTGTAAGGATTTTTAACCTTCCTCTGGATCAACAGGGATACGTGAGGGTGCAGGCTAGTAGTCTACCTTATTTTCTGGTTGAACTTAATGGACTTTTTACATAGTTACATAGTTATTTGGGTTGAAAAAAGACATACTGTACGTCCATCAAGTTCAACCAGAGAACAAAGTACAACACCAGTCTGCTCCCTCACATATCCCTGTTGATCCAGAGGAAGCGAAAAACCCCCACAAGGCATGGTCCAATTAGCCCCAAAAGGGAAAAAATCCTTCCCAACTCCAGATGGCAATCAGATAAAATCCCTGGATCAACATCACTGGGCATTACCTAGTAATTGTAGCCATGGTTGTCTTTCAACACAAGGAAAGCATCTAAGGCCCCATTTAAATGCAGGTATAGAATTTGTCATAACTACTTCCTGTGGCCATGCATTCCACATCTTAATCACTCTTACTGTAAAGAACCCTTTCCTAAATAAATGGCTAAAACGTTTTGTCTTTTTTCAACTCAAATAACCATGTAACTATGTAACTATTATTAATTGAGATTTTGAATCTCAACATTCTGGGACTAAACTGATTATGTAAGAGCCTCTATTAACACCATTAGTGAACAATTTTGTTTTTGTGGAAATAAAAGCCTTGCAGAAATGTTAAAGAGTTGGGTATAAAATCAAAAATCAATTATTTATTTTTATCTGGTAAACAAGTAATAAGGATGCTAACCAAGCAATCCAAAAGTTAAAAATCACTCTTACTATTCTTCTCTATAAAACATAATTCCCCAGTTTCTCTGGCTCTTTGGTACATCTGCCGCACAAAGGAAGTTGCAGGGCATGCTAGATTTTCTTTCTTTCTTCTTTACTTTCCCCTCAGACTTAACCAATGCAGCCTGATTGGCTGAAACCTCTTTCCCTCCTGATTTCCCCTTACCACACCTCTGTTCCTCTGATTGGCCAATATTTCTCAATGCACTTTCTACTGCAGACCTGGGATATAATTAAAGGAGACCCCCAGATGTAGCGGCCGGTGTTCAGCAGATGTGCAGATGCGTGAGGAGTGAGGCCATGGGGTTGAAGGACAGCACCACAGCGTAAACCTCGCTCCCCATCACCCAGAAAAAGGGAGCATCGCTCTCTAACAATTGGCCATCCCTTATGCAATAGGGCAATAGGATTTGCCGGTAATCCTCGTGTAATGGCAAAGTGATAAGTAGCTTGCATCTGCAAGCTACTTATCACCTGGAATTGGATATGGCCCTTTGTATTTTTACATGGTGGTAATCTTGGAGCCCTGCCATATTTCCCCAGTAGAACTGTTTCATAATGAAGCCAAGAAATGACAGAACAAGTCATTTAATGAAATTAAAAACACACACAACACCGTTAAGCAACAATTCACTGTTAAAATCTGAAGAATATAAAAAAAAATTAATAACAGAGAAATGTGTAATCAAAACTACTATGTCTCTAAGGACAAAATGGAGTAGCAAGAACAATGAAGCATGAAGTGCAACTAGCTGGTGCACAGGAACAAACATCCAGTACAGAGAGCAGGAAGCAGTGGCCTTAAAGGGAACCTGAAGTGAGAGACAATTTTTCAGTCCTGCTGATCCACTGCATCTAAATTTTTAGGCACAGACAAGCATGCAGATCAGATGTCTCTGGCTCAAGCCTGACTAGGTTGTCTGCATGCTTGTTCCAGGTGTGCCGATTCAGACACTAGTGACTAGAGAGATGAGCAGGATGCCAGACAACTGGTATTGTTTAAAAGGAAATAAATACAGTATGTCAGCCTCCATATGTCTCTCATCTTGGATTCCTTTTGAATGCACTCACAACCACTAACACCCGAAAGTGAAAGTGTTCTTGCATGACACTGCACATGTGCCAGTGTCTGTAAAAGCAGACGAATACATGTGTGTTTTTGTGCATGGGGCACACCAACTTCACCCATCTCACCCATGTGCACAAGGACGCGAATGGTAGTAAGCACTTTGCTTGTTCAATTATTGTACCTATTTTATCACATACGCTAATGGAAGTAATTTACAAAGGCTTAGTGCTAGTAGCATTTGTAAGTTTGTGAGCCCTTCTGAATTGTCAACATGTCTGCCTATGCAGTATATGACCCAAAATATGATCTGCTTTTCACACAAACTAGGTAGTAAAAACCAAATTAAACAAATTATTCCGCGCAGGAGGATTTCTCAGGCCCTGCTGGGCCGATTTGCATAATTTTTTATTTTGCTACACGCAGCTAGCACTTTGCTAGCTGCGTGTGCACACCAATCGCCGCCGCTACCCGCCGATCCACTGCTACCGCCCCCCAGACCCAATGCGCTGCCTGGCCAATCAATGCCAGGCAGCGCTGAGGGGTGGATCGGGGCTCCCTTTGACGTCACAACGTCAATGACGTTCAGAACAGGATTTCCGGACGGGCTTGATCGCCAGAGGCGATCGAAGAGGGTGGGGGATGCCGCTGCACAGCGGCTATCATGTAGCAAGCCCTAGGCTCGCTACATGATTTAAAAAAGAATAAATAAAAAAAACTTCTGCGCTGCCCCCTGGCAGTTTTTAATAGACAGCCAGGAGGGTTAAGATCCAGGGGCTTCCCCCTCCTGAGGTAAGTACCCCATAGGGGATTTTTTTTGTTACAGGTCCTCTTTAAATAATATCAAGATAGATAAGGCACCTGGTCCATATGGCAGCAACCCTCAGATGTTAAAGGAGTTGAGTTCTGTTATTGATGGGCCGCTTTTTCTTATTTTCTGTGAAACTCTTTCAAGCAGGTCAGTTCCCAACGACTGGCATACAACTAAAGTTTCCCCTTTTTCAAGAAAGGAAAAAGAAAATCAGAACTAGGAAACTACAGACCCATTAGGTTAACATCAGTTGTGTGTAAATTGTTTAAATGTATCCTAAGGGATGCTATAGAAAATTATATATTACAGAAAAATCTAATTTCAGTTCAACAACAGGGGTCTACTAAAGACAGGTCTTATTTAACCAAGATGCTCAACCTTTGTGAAGAGGTGAATGCGCATTGAGATCTTGGGAAAGCAATGCACAGTAATATACTTGGACTTTGCAAATGCTTTTGACACTGTTTCCCACAGTAGCCTGGTGCAGAAGTAGATGATACAGAGATCAAACAAAAATTGTAGAGGGAGAACTGGTTACGGGCAAAAGGCAAAAAGTGGTAGAAAGTGGATCATACTCAAAATAGCAAACTGTTAGCAGTGGGGCCCCACAAGGGATGGTGCTAGGTGCAATCCTTTTCAATGTATTTATTAATAACCCAGTGGGGGAATACAGTGTAATGTTGCCATCTTTGCAGATGATAAAACATTATGTATGATTACAAACATTAAGAAGGACAGCATGGCTATAAGGGTAGGCATATGGCCCATGACATTTAATGTTGATAAATGTAAGAACATGCATCTTAGACATAATAATGGTAGAGCACCATGTAGAATAAATGTCATACAGATGAGAGCATCAGTTTGGAGAAGGAATTGGGAATACTGCTTGATAAGAAGTTAAGCAACTGTATTCGATGCAACAAAGCAGCATCTAAAACAAATACAATTCTAGAATGCATAAAATTATAAATAAAATGATGAGATTCTAGTATACTACTCTGTATAAATCACTTGTGAGGCCATATCTGGAGTATGGGATACTGTTTTGGGCACCACACTGTACGAAGGACATTGACTTTTAGATCAGGTACAAAGATAGGCAACTAAATTAGTAAATGTAATGGAAGGTCTTACTTACTAAGTAAGGTTAGACTGGGCTAATTTATCTTGTAAAATAAATGATTGAGAGGTGATCTGAATAACATGTTTAAATACATCCAAAGGCAATCTTGGCAAATTAACTTTTTATCCCTTGGTCTGAACAGAGGACAAGAGGACATGACATATGCATGGAAAAAAGGAGATTTTATCCGAGTAAGGTAAAAAGGGCACCGGAGGCGGTAATTTGGCCTTATAGCTGCTATTTACTGTTACAATCTCTATTTACTGTTTATAGCCGTCGATAGCGGCTTTTAACATTGCCACCCATGAAGGCAAGAATATCAGGGTTTATGGTTAGGAAGCGGGGGTCTTCAGTATTAGAAGTGTGTAGTGGGGTCCTTAGAGGTTAAAGTTAGGCATGGGGGGGTAAGGTTAGATACGGGAGTTAAGGTTAGGCACCGGGAGGTTAGTTTAGGCACCAGGGGGGTGTGTTAAGGTTAGGCACAACCGGGTGGGTTGGGGGGTAAGGTTAGGCATTAGGGTTAGGCATCGGTAGAGGGAGGTAGTGTTGGGCGAACAGTGTTCGCCACTGTTCGGGTTCTGCAGAACATCACCCTGTTCGGGTGATGTACGAGTTCGGCCGAACACCTGATGGTTAGCTAGCGCTGTGAACGGGTCACGTGGTTCGGACCCGAACGAGCTCTGATTGGCCGAACTGTCACGTGGTTCGGGTAAATAAATACCCGAACCACGTCATATCTCCGCCATTTGTCTGTGGGTTTAGCTTTGGGTAGGCAGGCAGGGTAGTTCGCGCTCCAGCCACGCTAGCCAGGGTCCCCCCAGTCATTGTGTCGCTGCTGGGAATAGTAGTACACCGCTCGCTCAGCCACACTATATAGCATTCTGTTTACTGCCACTCTGTGTACCTCGCTCAGCCACACTATATAGCATTCTGTTTACTGCCACTCTGTGTCTGCTGGGAATAGTAGTACACCGCTCGCTCAGCCACACTATATAGCATTCTGTTTACTGCCACTCTGTGTACCCCGCTCAGCCACACTATATAGCATTCTGTTTACTGCCACTCTGTGTCTGCTGGGAATAGTAGTACACCGCTCACCCGCCACTGTATAGCATTGTGCTCTGTGTCGCTGCTGGGAATAGTGGTACACTGCTCACCCGCCACTGTATAGCATTGTGCTCTGTGTCGCTGCTGGGAATAGTGGTACACCGCTCAGCCACACTATATAGCATTCTGTTTACTGTTCTGTGTCTGCTGGGAATAGTAGTACACCCAGGGCCGGGCCGAGGCATAGGCTGGAGAGGCTCCAGCCTCAGGGCGCAGTGTAGGAGGGGGCGCACAATTCATTCAGCTGTCATTCCTAATTGTGTATGAAGCAGAAAGAAATAAGAAAAGGGGATACATAGCAGTGACTGCAAGCCAGATAACTAGATATTAATGTGTTGGGGAGGTTGTGGTGGGGAGGTTGTGGGCCCTGTGGCCCTCTTAGTCTAACAGCAATCAGTGTGTGACAGCTGGGGTGGGAGGGATGGAGGGGCGCACTTTGGTGTCTCAGCCTTGGGTGCTGGAGGACCTTGTCCCAGCTCTGAGTACACCGCTCGCTCAGCCACACTATATAGCATTCTGTTTACTGCCACTCTGTGTACCTCGCTCAGCCACACTATATAGCATTCTGTTTACTGCCACTCTGTGTCTGCTGGGAATAGTAGTACACCGCTCACCCGCCACTGTATAGCATTGTGCTCTGTGTCGCTGCTGGGAATAGTGGTACACCGCTCACCCGCCACTGTATAGCATTGTGCTCTGTGTCGCTGCTGGGAATAGTGGTACACCGCTCACCCGCCACTGTATAGGATTGTGCTCTGTGTCGCTGCTGGGAATAGTGGTACACCGCTCACCCGCCACTGTATAGCATTGTGCTCTGTGTCGCTGCTGGGAATAGTGGTACACCGCTCAGCCACACTATATAGCATTCTGTTTACTGTTCTGTGTCTGCTGGGAATAGTAGTACACCGCTCGCTCAGCCACACTATATAGCATTCTGTTTACTGCCACTCTGTGTACCTCGCTCAGCCACAGTATATAGCATTGTGTTTACTGCCACTCTGTGTCTGCTGGGAATAGTAGTACACCGCTCACCCGCCACTGTATAGCATTGTGCTCTGTGTCGCTGCTGGGAATAGTGGTACACCGCTCACCCGCCACTGTATAGCATTGTGCTCTGTGTCGCTGCTGGGAATAGTGGTACACCGCTCAGCCACACTATATAGCATTCTGTTTACTGTTCTGTGTCTGCTGGGAATAGTAGTACACCGCTCGCTCAGCCACACTATATAGAATTCTGTTTACTGCCACTCTGTGTACCTCGCTCAGCCACACTATATAGCATTCTGTTTACTGCCACTCTGTGTCTGCTGGGAATAGTAGTACACCGCTCACCCGCCACTGTATAGCATTGTGCTCTGTGTCGCTGCTGGGAATAGTGGTACACCGCTCACCCGCCACTGTATAGCATTGTGCTCTGTGTCGCTGCTGGGAATAGTGGTACACCGCTCAGCCACACTATATAGCATTCTGTTTACTGTTCTGTGTCTGCTGGGAATAGTAGTACACCACTCGCTCAGCCACACTATATAGCATTCTGTTTACTGCCACTCTGTGTACCTCGCTCAGCCACACTATATAGCATTCTGTTTACTGCCACTCTGTGTCTGCTGGGAATAGTAGTACACTGCTCGCTGAGCCACACTATATAGCATTCTGTTTACTGCCACTCTGTGTACCTCGCTCAGCCACACTATATAGCATTCTGTTTACTGCCACTCTGTGTCTGCTGGGAATAGTAGTACACCGCTCGCTCAGCCACACTATATAGCATTCTGTTTACTGCCACTCTGTGTCTGCTGGGAACAGTGTACACCGCTCGCTCAGCCACACTATATAGCATTCTGTTTACTGCCACTCTGTGTACCTCGCTCAGCCACAGTATATAGCATTGTGTTTACTGCCACTTTGTGTCTGCTGGGAATAGTAGTACACCGCTCGCTCAGCCACACTATATAGCATTGTGTTTACTGCCACTCTGTGTACCTCGCTCAGCCACACTATATAGCATTGTGTTTACTGCCACACTGTGTCTGCTGGGAATAGTAGTACACCGCTCGCTCAGCCACACTATATAGCATTGTGTTTACTGCCACTCTGTGTACCTTGCTCAGCCACACTATATAGCATTGTGTTTACTGCCACTCTGTGTCTGCTGGGAACAGTAGTACACCGCTCACCCGCCACTGTATAGCATTGTGCTCTGTGTCGCTGCTGGGAATAGTGGTATACCGCTCACCCGCCACTGTATAGCATTGTGCTCTGTGTCGCTGCTGGGAATAGTGGTACACCGCTCACCCACCACTGTATAGCATTTCTGTACTGCCACTGTACTGCTGCCAGTCAGCGTGTACTTTAAGGATAAGTGAAATGAGGAAGAAATCCGGTGAAAGAGGGAGGGGCAAGGAAAGAGGTGTTTCACCTGACGGTTCACGTACAGGCCACAGGGGAGCACCCAAGAAAACCCACTCAATACCGCCCATGTTGTCCAGGACAACAACCCTCACAAATCCAAAAGAACAGGACCAGATAATTACTTGGATGACCTCTCAAGCGTCCAGCAGTGGGTTAAGCAGCACCAGCACATCACGCACGAGGTCCGAGTCCTCAGCCAGTTACAAGGAGCCAGTGGGCACAAAGCTGACACAACCGGCAGCGACACCACGCACACAACTGCCAGATAACCAGTCCGATGAATTACCTCAGGACACAATGGGGTATTCGCAGGAGCTTTTCCCAGCCCAACAAACTTCCACCTTTCAAAGGTCAATGGAAGAACAGCCAGAAATGTTGTGCCCGGATTCACAACCATTAACTGTGGGAAATGCACCGCGCACTGAAATACAAGGCGAGTCCGAGGAGGACTCGGAAACCCAAATCCCAGAGCAAGTTGGGCAGGAGGGGTTGCAATTGCAGGTCGGCCGACAAGATCTGGAAGACGACGTTGGAGTGAGCTGCGCAGAGGTTGTTCTGGGGAGCTCTACTCCACGGCGGCGGCCCCCCACAATGACATATGACGAGTTTCAGGAGATGGAAGAGGAGGGTATGGACAATGTGGACAGAGACCCAGATTTTGTTTGTGAACGAGAACATCGCCGCCGTAGCAGCAGCACAGATGAGTCTGTTGAAGAACCCACTGCTGAACCACGAGTTCGCCTTGTGCCACAAGGTAGGCTGCGCGCAATTTCAGGCACCACAAGCGTGGAAGTTCAAGTGAGAGGCAAAAGAGGCGCAAACAGAAATCGCCAGCAAGGCAGGTGCTCCAAAGTCTGGGCTTTCTTTGAAGACTGCACTGAGGATGGTACTATGGCGATTTGCAAGGTGTGCAAGACCCGCCTGAGCAGGGGGAAAAGTATTAACAACCTCTCCACCACCAGCATGAGCCGCCACATGCTATCCAAACATCCCACTCTGTGGGCAAACACGGCAGGACAGGGTACCAGCAACACTGCCTCCCTTGGGGTCACCAGACTCACCACCAGACCTGCCTCAGCAGCAGCAGTAGCCCAGCCATTGCGTGGTTCACAACATTCACAAACATCAGACGCTGACACTGTCACTTTCCGGAGTAGTGCTCTTGAGGTCTCCCAGTGTTCATCAAACACAACAACCAACAGCCCTTCAGTGTGCAGCCCTACGATTCAGTTGTCTGTCTCGGAGATGTTTGATCGCAAGAGGAAATTGCCAGCAAATGACCCCCGTGCCGTGGCAGTAACAGCCAGCATAGCCAAGCTTCTGGCCTGTGAAATGCTGCCATATCGAGTGGTGGAGACAAACAGCTTCAAGGGCATGATGTCAGTGGCCATCCCACGTTACGTGGTTCTTAGCCGCTACCACTTTGCGCGCTCTGCAGTGCCTGAGTTGCATGAGCACGTGGTCAGCAAAATAACCCTAAACTTGAAGAATGCCGTTGCCTGCAAGGTTCACCTCACCACTGACACCTGGACGAGTGCGTTCGGCCAGGGTCGATACATCTCCCTTACCGCGCACTGGGTGAACCTTGTGGAGCCTGGCAGCGATTCCTCACCTGCTACAGCGCGGGTGTTGCCCACGCCGCAAACAGCTGCACCGCCGTCCCTCCCACTGGATAACAACAGCAGCACCTACCTCTCTGACTCCTTCTCCTCCAACGCATCTCAAAGCTGTACCTCATCCGGAAACGCTAACCCAGCAGCAGTAGGATCGTGGAAGCAGTGCAGCACAGCTGTTGGCATGCGTCAGCAAGCGTTGCTGAAGCTGATCTGCCTTGGGGATAAGCAGCACACAGGGGAGGAAATTTGGAGGGGAATAAAGGAACAGACGGATTTGTGGCTGGCACCGCTGGACCTGAAACCGGGCATGGTTGTGTGTGATAATGGGAGTAATCTCATTCGCGCTTTAAGGTTGGCTAAGCTGACACACATCCCTTGCCTGGCGCACGTGATGAACCTAGTAGTTCAGCGGTTCCTGAGGACATACCCAGGCGTGGCCGATCTTCTGTTGAAGGTGCGACGAGTGGCCAAACATTGCAGAAATTCCAGTACTGCTTCGGGGGCGCTCGCCAAGATGCAGGAGCGCTTCAATCTCCCCCACCATCGCTTGCTGTGTGATGTCCCTACGCGCTGGAATTCTACGCTGCACATGCTAGCCCGCTTTTGCGAGCAGAAGAGTGCAGTGGTCCAGTACATGACGGCGCAGTACCGAGGCGCATCCGGACAGCTGCCAAGCTTCTGTGGATCCGATTGGGCCAACATGTTGGACCTCTGCCAAGTCCTCCAAAATTTTGAGCAATCCACGTTGCTTGTGAGCAGTGACAACTCTTCAGTCAGCATTACCATACCACTGCTGTGCTTACTGAAGAGGTCAATGTTGAAAATCAAGGAAACAGCTGTCATGATGCAACTGGGGGAATCTGAAGGAGAAAACGATCAGCGTGATGGTACCAACATCAGGCCATCCGCATCAGGAAACGCTGTCCCCAGCAGCTATGACGAAGAAGAGGAGGAGGAACAGCTGGAGTTGGAGCAGGAATTTCCTGCCACCACTGACGAGGGCCAGAGCGGTGCACGTTGGACTTCCACAATTCAGCGCGAATGGTCAGCAGAAGCAGACCAGGAAGAAGGTGACGACTATGATGCATCACAACAACTATCACAACGCTCACAAGAGGATGATGAGGATTCTGGCAGGACTCCGTCACACATGGCTCAATTCATGCTAGACTGCATTGAACGCGACCCACGCATTGTGCGCATTCTGGACAACACCAATTACTGGGTTTATACCCTTCTGGATCCACGGTACAAACACAATGTTCCAAAACTGCTTGAAGAAAGAGTCAGACAGGTCAAAATGGAAGAATACCAGCAGGCCCTTGTGGAGACTTTAGAGAGGAGATTGACATCCTCCCCCTCCTCTAGCCAGTTGTACGCCGACAGACTGACTTCCGCAAACCCAGGACGACCAGGAGGGCAGCAAACAACACAAGCCGCAGCTAGTGCCCAAAAGGGAATGGTATTGGCAGTGTCCTTGGAGTGGGAAAATTTTATGACACCCATGCAGCAGCAGCCCACAGAACAGCAAGCGTGCAGATCCACCTCCAACACCGATCGCCTGGAGAAGATGGTCAAGGACTACATGTCAGATGGCGTAGCTGTGTTGAACAATCCATCTGCACCCTTCAACTATTGGGTATCGAAGCTAGACACCTGGCACGAACTGGCAATGTACGCAATAGAGGTGCTGGCTTGCCCGGCAGCCAGCGTTATGTCGGAACGCTGTTTCAGTGCTGCCGGAGGCATCGTCACAGATCGGCGTATCCGCCTCTCCACAGAAAATGCAGACCGTCTGACTCAAATTAAAATGAATCAATCCTGGATTGGAAACGACTACGCAACACTCCTGGACCCCAACCAAGTAACATGAACAATGACCATCTGTGATGGGTTAGCGTTTCCGGTCCCTGTTTATTGAAGCTCTCATCTTTATTACATTTATGACTGCATGGCGGCAAAAAGCATTGCTATATCCGCACGCTATTTGTCCTCATGCAAGGCCTGGGATGTTGTGTCTCAAAAAGTGTGGCCTTCTCCTCCTGCGGCTCCTCCTGTTCCCTCACGTGTGCTGCTGCTGCTGCTGCTGGGTTAGCGTTTCCGGTCCCTGTTTATTGAACCTCTCATCTTTATTACATTTATGACTGCATGGCGGCAAAAAGCATTGCTATATCCGCACGATATTTGTCCTCATGCAAGGCCTGGGATGCTGTGTCTCAAAAAGCGTGGCATTCTCCTCCTGCGCCTCCTCCTGTTCCATCACGTGTGCTGCTGCTGCTGCTGCTGCTGGGTTAGTGTTTCCGGTCCCTGTTTATTGAACATCTCATCTTTATTACATTTATGACTGCATGGCGGCAAAAAGCATTTCTATATCCGCACGCTATTTGTCCTCATGCAAGGCCTGGGATGCTGTGTCTCAAAAAGCGTGGCATTCTCCTCCTGCGCCTCCTCCTGTTCCATCACGTGTGCTGCTGCTGCTGCTGGGTTAGCGTTTCCGGTCCCTGTTTATTGAACCTCTCATCTTTATTACATTTATGACTGCATGGTGGCAAAAAGCATTGCTATATCCGCACGCTATTTGTCCTCATGCAAGGCCTGGGATGCTGTGTCTCAAAAAGCGTGGCATTCTCCTCCTGCGGCTCCTCCTGTTCCCTCACGTGTGCTGCTGCTGCTGGGTTAGCGTTTCCGGTCCCTGTTTATTGAACCTCTCATCTTTATTACATTTATGACTGCATGGCGGCAAAAAGCATTGCTATATCCGCACGCTATTTGTCCTCATGCAAGGCCTGGGATGCTGTGTCTCAAAAAGCGTGGCATTCTCCTCCTGCGCCTCCTCCTGTTCCATCACGTGTGCTGCTGCTGCTGCTGCTGGGTTAGCGTTTCCGGTCCCTGTTTATTGAACCTCTCATCTTTATTACATTTATGACTGCATGGCGGCAAAAAGCATTGCTATATCCGCACGCTATTTGTCCTCATGCAAGGCCTGGGATGTTGTGTCTCAAAAAGCGTGGCCTTCTCCTCCTGCGGCTCCTCCTGTTTCCTCACGTGTGCTGCTGCTGCTGCTGCTGGGTTAGCGTTTCCGGTCCCTGTTTATTGAACCTCTCATCTTTATTACATTTATGACTGCATGGCGGCAAAAAGCATTGCTATATCCGCACGCTATTTGTCCTCATGCAAGGCCTGGGATGCTGTGTCTCAAAAAGCGTGGCATTCTCCTCCTGCGCCTCCTCCTGTTCCATCACGTGTGCTGCTGCTGCTGCTGCTGGGTTAGCGTTTCCGGTCCCTGTTTATTGAACCTCTCATCTTTATTACATTTATGACTGCATGGTGGCAAAAAGCATTGCTATATCCGCACGCTATTTGTCCTCATGCAAGGCCTGGGATGCTGTGTCTCAAAAAGCGTGGCATTCTCCTCCTGTGGCTCCTCCTGTTCCCTCACGTGTGCTGCTGCTGCTGCTGCTGGGTTAGCGTTTCCGGTCCCTGTTTATTGAACCTCTCATCTTTATTACATTTATGACTGCATGGCTGCAAAAAGCATTGCTATATCCGCACGCTATTTGTCCTCATGCAAGGCCTAGGATGCTGTGTCTCAAAAAGCGTGGCATTCTCCTCCTGCGCCTCCTCCTGTTCCATCACGTGTGCTGCTGCTGCTGCTGCTGGGTTAGCGTTTCCGGTCCCTGTTTATTGAACCTCTCATCTTTATTACATTTATGACTGCATGGTGGCAAAAAGCATTGCTATATCCGCACGCTATTTGTCCTCATGCAAGGCCTGGGATGCTGTGTCTCAAAAAGCGTGGCATTCTCCTCCTGCGCCTCCTCCTGTTCCATCACGTGTGCTGCTGCTGCTGCTGCTGGGTTAGCGTTTCCGGTCCCTGTTTATTGAACCTCTCATCTTTATTACATTTATGACTGCATGGCGGCAAAAAGCATTGCTATATCCGCACGCTATTTGTCCTCATGCAAGGCCTGGGATGTTGTGTCTCAAAAAGCGTGGCCTTCTCCTCCTGCGGCTCCTCCTGTTCCCTCACGTGTGCTGCTGCTGCTGGGTTAGCGTTTCCGGTCCCTGTTTATTGAACCTCTCATCTTTATTACATTTATGACTGCATGGCGGCAAAAAGCATTGCTATATCCGCACGCTATTTGTCCTCATGCAAGGCCTGGGATGCTGTGTCTCAAAAAGCGTGGCATTCTCCTCCTGCGCCTCCTCCTGTTCCCTCACGTGTGCTGCTGCTGCTGCTGCTGGGTTAGCGTTTCCGGTCCCTGTTTATTGAACCTCTCATCTTTATTACATTTATGACTGCATGGCGGCAAAAAGCATTGCTATATCCGCACGCTATTTGTCCTCATGCAAGGCCTGGGATGTTGTGTCTCAAAAAGCGTGGCATTCTCCTCCTGTGGCTCCTCCTGTTCCCTCACGTGTGCTGCTGCTGCTGCTGGGTTAGCGTTTCCGGTCCCTGTTTATTGAACCTCTCATCTTTATTACATTTATGACTGCATGGCGGCAAAAAGCATTGCTATATCCGCACGCTATTTGTCCTCATGCAAGGCCTGGGATGCTGTGTCTCAAAAAGCGTGGCATTCTCCTCCTGCGCCTCCTCCTGTTCCATCACGTGTGCTGCTGCTGCTGCTGCTGGGTTAGCGTTTCCGGTCCCTGTTTATTGAACCTCTCATCTTTATTACATTTATGACTGCATGGCGGCAAAAAGCATTGCTATATCCGCACGCTTCTTGTCCTCATGCAAGGCCTGGGTTGTGTCTCAAAGCGTGGCCTTCTCCTCCTGCGCCGCCCTCCTCCTGTTCCATCACGTGTGCTGCTGCTGGGTTAGCATTACGGTTACCGGTCCCTTTTCCTGGAACCTCTTCTCTGTATTACATTTATGACTGCATGGCGACAAAAAGCATGTTACCTGTGGAAAGAAACATGACATTTTCCGCATTTAAAAGACAGTTTTTCCTTTGAAACTTTACAATCAATTTTCTCAAAAACTATAAGCTCTTTTTCAAATATTTTTTTTCCTCTTGTACCCACTCCCAAGGTGCACATACCCTGCAAATTTGGGGTATGTAGCATGTAAGGAAGCTTTACAAAGCACGAAAGTTCGGGTCCCCATTGACTTCCATTATGTTCGGAGTTCGGCGCGAACACCCGAACATCGTGGCGATGTTCGGCGAACGTTCGCGAACCCGAACATCTAGGTGTTCGCCCAACACTAGAGGGAGGGTTCTGTGTGAGTGTAGGGTTAGGTTAGCTCATAAAAAATATTGATAATGATTACCGTTATTTTATTATCATAATTAAGTAGTAGAATATCAGTAAAATTAGCTGCTATCTCTGGCACCCTTTTTACTGGGTGCCTTTTTTACATGTACTCATTTTACCACCTGTATAGAAAGGGGTTCTTAACAGTAAGAGTGGGTAAACTGTGAAATATCTTACCACAGTAAGTCGTTATGATAAAATCTGTACTTGCATTTAAAAGGGTTTGGATGCTTTCTTAACTTTGAAGGGCGTTCACAGCTATGACTGCTAGATGTCAGAAAATTACACCTTGAGCCAGTCAGGGAGATGATTTGTGACATGATGGACATGTCTTTTTTTCAACCTAAATAACTATGTGAGTATGTAGAGCTGATAAATAAACTTGGGGGCGGACAGCACATGACGCCAGGTGAAACTAGTTCATCAGGCAGGATGGGCACTGGAGCAGCAGGTGTCAACTATACTACCTATACTAGGGGAAACTATATTACCTATACAGGGGAAATTATACTCGCTACTTATATTGGGGCAACTATACTACCTATACTGGGGGCAACTATCTTACCTATATTGGGGGAAACTATACAACCTATACTGGGGCAACTATACTAGCTACCTGTACTGGGGCAACTATACTAGCTACCTGTACTGGGGCAACTATATTACCTATAGTGGGGCAACTATATTACCTATACTGGAGCTACTATACTATCTATACTGCGGGGGCAACTATACTAGCTACCTATACTGGGAGCAACTTTACTACCCATACTGGAGGAAACGTACTAGCTACCTATACTGGGGCAACTATACTGGCTACCTATATTGGGGTCAACTATACCTGGTTACCCTATACAGGTAGCACCTATACCTGGCAACCTCACAAGTTTGTCTCAAAGTCTAGAACCGGCCCTGAATAAACTGCAGCTTTTTCTAAAGTTATTGCAAATCGTGTTGCAATATAAATGCACTCTGAAATTTTACCAATCCAAATTGGCTGCAACTGCTTTTGATGGGCCCAGTTTTGAGCTGCACACAATTTGAAAAAAATAGCATCTCACTGATTATCTCAAAACTGGAAGAAATTCGTTTTTCCTGGTTTCAAGAAATGTATTCTCTCAAAATCAAAGCATTGCCATGTTTGCTTTATTTATTCTGATCTCTCCTGTCTCCTTCATGAATAACTGACCGACTAGAAAGAATGTTTGTCGTATTTCTTTGGACATGAAGTGGGGCTAGACTTATTACTATACTTGACTTATATATTACCATGAACGTATGTGCAACTGCAAAAAGTAAGAAACAAACATAGGCATATACATAATATAGATATTAATACAATAGTACAGAGTACAGAGGTAGGATAAAAATATTTTCCAGAACTTGAAGCTGTGCACATTTTCCATTCAATCTATTCTAGAGGCATATATTAAAATGCATCAAAAAACATACATGCTTACATGCTAATGCACAGAGTAAGTGTGAATAACGAGAAAAGGAATAGGGAGGAAACAAGAGTTAAGACAATGAGTAAGCTGTATATTCAGATTGCGCTGAGTCAGATTCCCTGAGAAGTACACAGCTTGGGGGTGGCTGGAGGGAATTACATATTTTACACTTTATGCTTTTCTGAAAATGTGAATTATAAAGATGTTCATAAAGGTATAAAAGATTGGAGAGTAAGGAATTGGTTCTGGAGAAGGGGCAAGCAGTGTTGCTCGGATACCTCATTATCCTATTCGAGTTTGGTCGAATTTGGATAGTAAACTATCCGAATTCACTCAAAGTTCAATATCCGAGTTAATCGAATATCCGATTCGACCTCGGATATCCGACGTCACTATCCGAGTCTGTATTCGAGTAAAATATTCGAGCTGGCCTTAAATAGCTTGTAAAACTTGTATTGGAGGTCAATGATGCATGAAACCGCCTTTTTTATGAAGAAAAACATCAAGTGATTATGCGGTGATGTAGTAGTTATAAAAAAGGTATAAAAAATAGTAAATTAACTTCATGAAAAGTGTTTGCATGAGAAAGTGTGTCCAAAATGGTTGTAAGATGGAAGTCTTAATTTATGTCGTCTTCATCTTCTTCTTCTATATCTTCTTCTTCTATATCTTCTTCTTTTTCTTCTTCTTCTATATCTTCTTCTACTCGAATCTTCTTCATCTTCTACTTCTTGTATCTTCTTCAATTATCTTTTTCTTCTTCTATATCGTCTTCTTCTATATCTTCTTCTTCTTCTTCTATACCTTCTTCTTCTTCTTCTATATCTTCTTCTTCTTCTTCTTATATATCTTCTTCTTCTTCTTATATATCTTCTTCTTCGTCTTATATATCTTCTTCTTCTTCTTCTTCTTATATATCTTCTTCTTCTTCTTCTATATCTTCTTCTTCTTCTTCTTCTATTTCTTCTTCTTCTATATCTACTTCTTCTTCGTCTTCTATATCTTCTTCTTCATCTTCTTCTTCTATATCTTCTTCATCTTCTTCTTCTATATCTTCTTCTTCTATATCTTCTTCTTCTATATTATCTTCTTCTTCTTCCTCTTCTTCTCTATCATTATATTAAGTGTCTTGATTTTCCTTTCTTTTGTAATATTTTTTTTACTTCATTTGTGGAAATATTTTATAACAACACCATAGTTATATTTGTGTTGATGGCATAATAGGTAGGTAGTGGAACATTGCAAGCCACAGCGCCTTTTTCTGTGTACCCTGGCGGTGGTAAAACACAGACATCAGCAGGAGGAGGAAGTAGTTGCAGGCTTGTTGCAGCTATTGTAGTGTGGTAATAGCTGTCGGTAGGAGAGTGGGCAGGTGGCAGCAGAAAATAGTTCTTCTGTTCTCCCTGGCAGTGGTAGCAGCACACAGACAGCAGAAGCTCAATGCAGCTACAGGAGGAGGAATAGTGTGTGTCAGGCAGTGTGATGTGACTGACATAATAGGCCCTGGTTCCTAGCGGTGGTTCCAGGGCCGTAAATAAACAGCATGAGGTTCCAGTCAGACAGCAGTCGTGAAGCCCACATTGTGTCCAATACACAATTGGGACAGCACAGTTTTCAACCCGGACACCTCTAAAATAATTACAAATTATTATTTTTTTTTCAAATTAATGCAGGCAGCTATTTTTGAGCGTAATAGCTGGTGGCGCATAGGCAGCAGCACCTTGTAATGTGTTCCCTGGCAGTGGAGACACAGACAGCAGGAGGAAATACAACAGCAGGCAGCGTGAGGAGGTTGAGTGTGTGGCAGACTGGCAGCAGGCAGGAGGGCAGGCAGCGAGACATAATAGGCCCTGGGTCCTAGCGGTGGGTCCAGGGCCGTAAATACACAGCATGAGGTTCCAGACAGCGGTCGTGAAGCCCACATTGTGTCCAATACACAATTGGGACAGCACAGTTTTCAACCCGGACACCTCTAAATTAATTACAATTTTTTTTTCAAATGGATGCAGCTATTGTTGAGCATAATAGCTGGTGGCGCATGGGCAGCAGCACCTTGTAATGTGTTCCCTGGCAGTGGAGACATAGACAGCAGGAGGAAATACAACAGCAGGCAGCGTGAGGAGGTTGAGTGTGTGGCAGACTGGCAGCAGGCAGGAGGGCAAGCAGCGAGACATAATAGGCCCTGGTTCCTAGCGGTGGGTCCAGGGCCATAAATAAACACCATGAGGTTCCAGACAGCGGTCGTGAAGCCCACATTGTGTCCAATACACAATTGGGACAGCACAGTTTTCAACCCGGACACCTCTAAAATAATTTATTTATTTATTTATTTATTTTTTAAATAATGTAGCTATTGTTGAGCGTAATAGCTGGTGGCGCATGGGCAGCAGCACCTTGCAATGTGTTCCCTGGCAGTGGAAACACACAGACAGCAGGAGGAAATACAACAGCAGGCAGCGTGAGGAGGATGAGTGTGTGTGGCAGACTGGCAGCAGGCAGGAGGGCAGGCAGCGAGACATAATAGGCCCTGGGTCCTAGCGGTGGGTCCAGGGCCATAAATAAACACCATGAGGTTCCAGACAGCGGTCGTGAAGCCCACATTGTGTCCAATACACAATTGGGACAGCACAGTTTTCAACCCGGACACCTCTAAAATAATTTATTTATTTATTTATTTATTTTTTAAATAATGTAGCTATTGTTGAGCGTAATAGCTGGTGGCGCATGGGCAGCAGCACCTTGCAATGTGTTCCCTGGCAGTGGAAACACACAGACAGCAGGAGGAAATACAACAGCAGGCAGCGTGAGGAGGTTGAGTGTGTGGCAGACTGGCAGCAGGCAGGAGGGCAAGCAGCGAGACATAATAGGCCCTGGTTCCTAGCGGTGGGTCCAGGGCCATAAATAAACACCATGAGGTTCCAGACAGCGGTCGTGAAGCCCACATTGTGTCCAATACACAATTGGGACAGCACAGTTTTCAACCCGGACACCTCTAAAATAATTTATTTATTTATTTATTTATTTTTTAAATAATGTAGCTATTGTTGAGCGTAATAGCTGGTGGCGCATGGGCAGCAGCACCTTGCAATGTGTTCCCTGGCAGTGGAAACACACAGACAGCAGGAGGAAATACAACAGCAGGCAGCGTGAGGAGGATGAGTGTGTGTGGCAGACTGGCAGCAGGCAGGAGGGCAGGCAGCGAGACATAATAGGCCCTGGGTCCTAGCGGTGGGTCCAGGGCCATAAATAAACACCATGAGGTTCCAGACAGCGGTCGTGAAGCTCACATTGTGTCCAATACACAACTGGGACAGCACAGTTTTCAACCCGGACACCCCTAAAATAATTTTAATTTTTTTAAAAAAATAATGCAGCTATTGTTGAGCGTAATAGCTGGTGGCGCATGGGCAGCAGCACCTTGTAATGTGTTCCCTGGCAGTGGAGACACAGGAAGAAATACAACAGCAGCAGCAGGTGTAATGTGTGTGCGCCACTTCATGTCCCCCTCTCACCGACAACAGGGGCCAGGAATTCACCTTCCACCCAAGCCTGGTTCATTTTGAGAAACGTCAGTCTGTCCACAGACTTGTGAGACAGACAAGATCGCTTCTCAGTGACGACTCCACCGGCTGCACTGAAGCAACGCTCTGACAGTACGCTGGAAGGGGGGCAGGAGAGCACTTCCAGGGCATACTGCGCAAGCTCGCTCCAGATCGGCAGGTGCTTGACCCAATACTCCATGGGATCAACAGGGGCCACGCTGTCAAGCCCGCTGAAGAACCCCATGTAGTCAGCCACCATGCGGGTCAAGCGCTGCCTGTGACTGGAGAAGGATGCTGCTGCAGGCACCTCCTCTCTAGTCCTTGGCAGCTCTACACTCATGTAGAGCTCTTGGGTCAGAGACAGCAGGTCTGTGGTGCACGTGCGCTTGCTGCTCGTGGATGCAGGCACCTGCTGCTGCCTCTGTGCTGGCTGGACAGTGGGGGTGGATGTCTGAGGGAAGGCTTCCTCCAAGCGCTCAACAAGGGACAGCTGCAAATCCATCATTTGTTGCGCACGGTCTCCTCCTGCAGGCAGGAACTGGCTGAGCTTCCCCTTCAGACTTGGGTTCAGCATCATGCAGATCCAGATGTCCTCCCTCTGCTTCATCTGGATCACCCTTGGGTCCTTGCGCAGGCACCTCAGCATGTGCGCTGCCATTGGGAAGAGTCTGGCCACGTCTGTTGGCACATCATCGGCAGCCCCAGAGCCGACAGTGCTGTCCTCCTCTGCTTCCTCCACCTCATCCTCTCTCCACCCTGGCACCAGTCCAGCTGCGCTCTGCTGCTCCCCCTCATCAGCAGCAAGGTCAGGGACCTCCACCAACTCCAAGCCCTCCTCCTCAGAGGTGGCCTGTGAAGCTGCATGCAGCTCCTGCTGGTCCAAGGCTGCCGCTCGCTCTTCCAGCAGTGCATACAGGGCCCTGTCCAGCACACACACCAAGGGGACCCACTCGCACACCATTGCATGGTCCCTGCTGACCATGTTGGTGGCCTGCAGGAAGGCTGCCAGGACTGAGCACACCTGCTGCATGTGCTCCCAGTCCTCTGTGGAGATGATGGACGGGAGGTTGGTGGCGACACGCCCAGTTGCAGTGATGGAGGCAACTGTTGCACGTGCAAGGTACTGGCTGACAGCCTGCCTCTGTTCAACCAGATGCTCCAACATCGCTAGGGTGGAGTTCCAGCGAGTTGGAACATCGATCATGAGCCGGTGCTGTGGCAGGTGCAGCTCCTTCTGCACCTCTTCCAGGCTCGCTACGGCTGCAGGCGAGAGCCGGAAATGACGCACGACCTTCCTTGCTGCCTCAAGGAGTCGGTACATCCCCTGGTAGGTCCGCAGGAACTTTTGGACTACCAGGTTCAGGACGTGCGCCAGGCAGGGGATGTGGGTCAGGTCTCCCCTGCTGATTGCAGCAACCAGGTTTGCCCCATTGACGGACACCACCTCTCCGACTCTGAGGCCTCTGGGGGTCAGCCAATTCCTCTCCTGCTCTCGGAGTTTGGCCAGGACATGGTTCGCCATCAGTTTGGTCTTCCCCAGGCTGACCAATTCCAGCAGCGCTTGGCAGTGGCGGGGCTTCACTCTGCTGCTGAGGTGGGGGGTTTGGGCTGGTGTGCCGGAGGATGGAAGCGGATCAGAGGAACCTGCTGCAATGCCGCTGACCCTGCATGGTGGCACCACCCACTGCGTTGTTGGTGCTGCTGCTGCTCTGACAGTGCCCGATGCTGCTCCCCCATCCTCACCCCCTTCCACTAAGCTGACCCAATGCGCAGTGAAGGACAGATAACGGCCTGTCCCAAACCGGCTGCTCCACGAGTCCATGGTGACGTGGACCCGTTGACCCACCGCATGCTCCAGCCCTCTCCCGACATTGGCCATCACAGAGCGGTGAAGTGCAGGGATGGCCTTGCGTGAGAAAAAATGTCGGCTGGGGATTGGCCAATCGGGGGCTGCACACATCAGGAGCGCACGCATGTCGCTCCCCTCCTGCACAAGGGAATAAGGCAGGAGTTGGGAGCACATGGCCCGTGCCAGCAAGCCGTTCAGCTGACGCACGTGACGGCGCTGGGAGGCAGAACCCTGACCACCCCCTGGAAGGTGTCGCTGAGCAGGGTCTGGCGACGCCTTTTGCTGGCACGGGAATCACTGGAGGGAGCAGAGGAGGCCACTGAGGACTGGCTGGCAGAACAGGCCTCAGTGTCGGCGGCAGGAGTTGCAGAGGGAGGAGGAGCAGTGCGTTGCTGATGCACTCCTGCTGGTGCTGCTGGAGGAGGTGGAGGAGGGCGGGTGGCTGCTGCCGACGGCTTCGCAATGGTGGGGGGTCTGCCACTGCCAGCTTCCTTCAACTTCACGAACTTCTCATGCTCGTGAAAGTGTTTCCCTGCAAGATGGTTGACCAGAGAGGTGGTGCCAAACGCGGAGGGCTCCTTCCCTCTGCTGAGCTGCTTGCGGCACTGGTTGCAGGTGGCATACTTGCACTCCACATATGGCAGGGTGAAAAAATTCCATATTGGGGAGGTGAAGTTGTCCCTTCGGCTGGAAGGTGCTGCCACTGCTGGTCTCCCTGTGGTGGTTGGGGGGGGGGGGGGGGTTCTTACTGCGGCTGGTGGCGGCACTGGCAGAACTCGTCTCCAGATCAGCACGCTGTGTGGCCTGCATACCACGCCCACTTGTGATCCTGCCCATGCCTGCGATGCTGATCCTTCTAGCAAGGCCCACAGACACATCCTCCTCCTCCTCCTCAGAGCTGATGACCTCCCCACTCCCAGGACCTGGCACCCAGTCTCTGTCCTTCACCCTGTCATCATCATCCTCCCCCTCCGCAAACATGTCCTGCTGGGATCCCACAAATTCCCCTTCTGCATGCATGGGCGGATGGACAGTCACCACTGTCTGAACGTCCAAAGCATCATCCCCCAAAGTGCCCATGAGCATTCCTTCCTCCGCCAATTCTGCCGCAACAGCATTCCATAACCCCACTGCGCTTGGGGATAAGAAGGTGCTGAGTGACAGGGTGCTGGTGTCGCCCGCTGGGGCTGGAGGACTGCACTCCTCCTCCTCCTCCTGCTCCCCAGGCAGTGCTGGTCGGCTGCTGCTGCTCTTGCGAACAGGAGTGATGGCGGGGGTGGAGGACTCGGTTCCAGAGCTAATGGTGGCCTGCTCATCCACCATCAGTTCCACCACAGCGTCTGCGTCCTTCTCCTCAATAGGACGGCTACGACCTGGCGGTGGGAGGAACATCTGGGCCACACGCTGCTGCTGCTGCTGTGTCTCTGCACACAGACTAGAGTACAGTACACAACAGTACTACTAACTAAACAATAGAAGAATCTAGCTAAATAATAGAACAGGTGTGACTAGATTACAGAGAGCAGATACAGGACAGGTATAGCAGTAAAGCTGGGCCTTGCTAACTACAAAATAGTACAATAATCTATCTAACACAAAAGTAGTAGTACAGGAGTAGAGTAGGACAGGTGAGAGCACAGTAACTAGAGACTAGAGCACAGAGCAGGGCAGGCTGCCTTGCCTAGGCACAGGGCCTAGCTGCTGGCTGCAGCAGCACCAGTGACAGACTGTCTCCCTCCCTAGTCCCTAGTAATCACACAAACTAAACTGCCTAAAATACAATCTATCTACAATACAAAGCAATACAGTTGAATATCAAGTGTTGGAGTGTAACAATGCTTGGTTTAGAACAATAGCAATGCACTTGCACACAGACAAAAATCACTGGAGCAGTCTCTCAGTACTATCAGTACTATCAGTCAGTAAGTCGCAAGCAGGACGAGTGAGGCAAGATGGCGTCTGGTATTTATAGAGGGGGTCTTGGCCAGGCTCCCCCTCTGTGATTGGCTGCAGTCAGAGGGCTGGGAGCCCTCTGATTCGCTTGTGAGGACTCGAGGTGACGTCTGTCGTGACGCTATCCGAACTCGTGACGCTATCCGAGCTCGGATAGCTAGGATATCTAGGATGCGCTCGGATAGCACAGCCCGGATAGCTAATACTATTCGAGCTCGGTATTCGAGCTCGAATAGTGAAAAAAGAGCTAGGATATCCGAGTACCTCGGATATTCTAGCTCAGATGAGCACCACTAGGGGCAAGGATTATGAGAAGTCCTGTATATGCAAATGTAAGGAGACAAATCAAGTCGAGGACTGATGATGGTTATGTTCAGAGCAGAGGCTGGAGTTGGGGTGGAATTTAGAAATTCAGGCCAGATGCACTAAACATCAGTAAGGTTTCATTCACTATAATAGCTTTTGTGAGCCAGTGTTTTATGACACTGAACTTCTCATTATGTGGTATGGCTGGCTGGCTGAATGTTTCTGTTCAGCTACTTCAGCACGAGAAGTTTTCTATGATGATGAATGTATTTAGTTCCATAAGAAAAATGGCAAAACTCAGCATTCTCCCTCACACAAAGAGACCTAAGCCCAACAGCAATTGAGGCAAGACCTTAAATGGAGAACCAACACAGCCCCTCCATTCCAAAGCTCTGTCCTAATTACTGGTGGGCACAGAAGCTCTTTAGACGAATCCCTGTGTCTGATGCTGTACCTATTAATAAGACCAAGGGTTCACAGTTAAAGAGAGAGTGAAAGACTTTCCAGAAGGACAGGGAAAAAACACAAGAACAAGGTCCTTTATATCCAAAAATGAGTGTTTGGAAGAGCATAATGTGGTCAGCAGTGCTAAGTGTGGAGGACATATCAAAAATGATGAGTATGGAGTAACAGCCTTTGAATTTTCATGTCATAAGATCATTGGCTATCTTAGTAATGCCTCTTTATCCATCAGAATGGAGTTGATCAAACAGTCATACAAAGATAGGTAGTCAGTTATCTCTGCATGGGTATATAATTCCAGTACTTAGAGGCTGTTGGATCTAGAGAGAGTTTTGGTACTGGAGATATGACAGCCTTATTGATGGAGGCTGAGAAAATGCCTGTAGAAACAGATAGGTTAAAAAAAATTATAAGGTGCGGTTGGTAGCGAACAGAATCTTAGACACAGGTAGTGAGGTGGGATTTGGAGATTAGAGAGGAGACAATTTGTTTAGAGAGGAGAGTACAGTGGCCTGTTACTAAGCAGTCTAAAAGTAGAAATGCAAGGTATGAACAAATGTTAATTGCTTTATGATAAAGGTATACTACTTCTTTTTTTGTTGATTTTATCAATGAAGTGTGTTGAAAACTGTTTATCTGATAAGGAGAGACTAGAAAAAAAGATGTGGGGTATGCAGTAAGGAGATATAGATAGATTGTTTTGGATCATGGGACTGTGAGAATATGATGGAAGAGAAATATGACTAAAGAGCCGATGAGAGTGCATTTCTGAAGTCCTGTAGTTTTTGTAAAATTGGAAGTTGCCATCAGTGTTGCTTTTTCTTCAGTGTCCCATAGTGACACTAGAACTCCCTTTTAGTTTAGTCTACCTGAATTCACACAATTGACTTTTTATCCCTAGGTCTTGTGTGAGATTCACACAAGAAAGGCAAACACTAGTTTGCCTTTTAGATTGTAAGCTCGCATGGTCAGGGCTCTCTCACCCTTTTGTGTCTTGGAGTTTGGTACACATTTTTTTCATATTAATTATGTCACTGTCACTACCAATTCTGTACTTTGGACCGATTCTGTATTTTGTACCAACCCTGTATTTTGTGTATTGGTGTTTATTATTATCTGTATTATTTTATAGCCTATGTTTGTTTCTTACATCGTACAGCACCACAGAATATGTTGCCACATTATAAATAAACAATAAAAATAATAGTAAGAGGGGCCCTGATGATACAACAGAAATTGTTGAATTCTAAACAAATACCAAATTTCTCAGATTCCAAGAATGTATTCTGAAATTGTAATAATATGAATATATTTTTACACTAACCAAAAGATGATTTAGGCCACATTTTTTCTGGATGCGATTTCTGCATGCATCTTCGACACAAACACCAGTAAATCTTGCGAGTATTGATTGTTCCCTTCACATTGGTTTAGAAACATGTTGTGAGCTGTCTTGGAAAAGGTTAAGAACCCCCCACTGCTCTCAATCAGGGATGATGCTCGAGATGCCTACTTGCAACGTTATCCATTGTTATGTAGGTTTGTGTGAGTACAAGTTGAACCAAAAATATCTTGTTGAGGTTGACTGGCTTATGCAAAATAGTCCAGTTTTATTTTTTGTTTTGCTTTGTGAACTAAGATTCTCAATATTAAACAACATTAGTGACACTTTTATTATTGTCAAGGAAAACGCTGTTGTATATATGAACTTCAAAGTGTTAAGTCTTAATATTAGCATATGCTGGATGGGGCAGATGTAAGCTGAGTGATAACAGCAGGGATCAGTATTATGAAAAATTCGAGTTCAGACTTTTTTATGTCACTTTTGTAAGGGTTCACTGCATTATACTTTCATTCACTTGCTTTAAAAATACCTTTGTTATTAAAAATGAAATCATACTGCTGATTAATTGTATTTGAAATGAATAAATATATGAACTGTGATACTGAGATATAAATGTCAGAATGAGTTTTGCATTAACAAAATGATTACAAAATGTTTTCCATCATGTTTGCAAAGAGCTGTATTTTGATAAAATGAATAAATCACAACTGTAAAAAGACATGTATTGAAGGTGTATGAGTATTATAAGTTCATTTGAAAAGGAAATTGGAGTGCTTCAGACAGTGGGATAATAATACCCTCTTTCCCTGAAAATAAGACCTACCCTGAAAAAAAGCCCTAGCTGGAATTTTAAGCATGCTTGAAATAGGTAAGGTGTGAGTGTGGAAGGCTGTATTTAATAACAGAAATCGTCTTCACTATCCACGTTTGATCTTTACAATGACATACGTTTGTGCAGCAAGGTGTGTATAAAGTACATTTCTGCAGAACTCCAAAAATGTCACTGATGCTCACCAGGCTGAAGATCTCATTAAACCTCATACTAAAGGTCAGGAACTAAAGAACTCTTCTGCATAGGCAAATGTGGGTGTTCATGCATTGACCATAAAAAATAATACTGAACAACTAACCAAAAACAATTGTCACCCATCTCCTGTATGCTACAAGCGACAAGGATTACCCAGAGGATTACTGAAAGAATGACCTGTACATTAGGCAAACTCTTAAAGAGAATCTGTACTCTAAAATTCTTACAATAAAAAGCATACCATTCTATTCATTATGTTCTCCTGGGCCCCTCTGTGCTGTTTCTGCCTCTCCCTGCTGGCTTGTAATTGCCGTTTTTATCCAGTGTTTACAAACAAAAGACATAGCAAGTGATAGCTCAGTGTGTGAGTCATACAGAGTGTGCAGGGGGCCTGGAGAGGGTGTGTATAGCTTCTATCCAATCACAAGCAGCACAGCACATTCCAGCCTGACTGCCTCAGCCCGACAGAGCCGACAGAGGAAAGAAGATTAGATCATATAACAGAGATAACACAGCCACTGTGCAAATAGGAAAGGCTGTAGTTAGACAGAGCACATTAGAACAGGTATAGGAACTTATAGGATAGCAGAAATAAGGATGAACATTTTGTTACAGAGTCTCTTTAACTTTTTGGCTTGGATAAAAATCTTTTTGTTTGATGAAAGATGAACACTGCATTGCAGAGTATTCTTATCTATGAAAACTGGTTGGCAGTATCACATTTTGAGCCTGACTAGCTGCTCTTGGGCCAAGATGGCTTACTGGCTTACCATAATCGCTAGAACTATTAATTCTGAAGTGTACCAGTAAACTTTGAAGGAAAAAAATAGGGTATTAACCATAATATGAACCTCTAGAGAAAATTGGTCACGCAACAAGACAATGACCGCTAAACACATAACTCAATCAAAATGTTACAGAAAGGCAGTAAGCAGAGGAAACCTATCAATACTGCTGAGCTGACGGCGGATTGGACTAAAATAACTTAAACAGTTGTGGATAACTGATCATCAGGTATAGGAAATGTTTAGCTGTGGTTATTGCTGCGCAAGGGGGGGGGGCACAACACATACTAAAAGCAAAGGCTGCCACACGCATGTAACCTTGAATCATTTTCATCAACACATGAACAAGCATAATATTTTTTACTCATTTGTATAACTGCATGAGAATGGGATTACGTTTTAGGTTGCATATTTACATAATTACTGAACATTTAAAAGGATTTATAAACTTGCCAGCAGCACTGTACATATGAATGAAAACAAATGTATGATCTTTAACATTTGCATTTTAAACTTGTTATTACTATAAGCCTATCTGCTTAAAGTTTTAAATTGCATCTCCCTTCAAAAATTTTCCTAGTTATAGATGAAGTGAGAAAAGAGCTATCTTATGTTTTATTTATTTTGTCCTATGCATCCATGTCTTGCAGCTATATTGTACAGCGCCATGAGAGATGATGGTGCTATTTAACTGATACGTGCATAACAATATTATTATTTAGTATTTATATAATGCAGATATTTTTCACAGTGCTGTACAGAGTATACGGTCTTGTCACTTAACTGTCCCTCGGAGGGGCTCACAGTCTAATCTCTACCACAGATTTATGTCCATCATAGTCTAGGGACGATTTAGAAGGAAGCCAGTTAGCCTATCTGTATGTTTTTAGGATGTGGGAGGAAACAAGAGTGTCCAAGAGAATCCCATGCAGACAAGGGGAGAACATACAATCTCCATGCAGATATTGCTCTGGCTGGGATTCCAGCCAGGGACCCAGCTCCCTAAGGCAAGAGTGCACAATCCCTTAGGCCACTGTGTTGTCCAATAATAAAAATAATACATGTGGGACGTGTCCCTGCACACCCCAGTGGTTTTCCATGTTGGCGGTTGGGGAAGGGAAGCACATCTTCCGCATACCACTCGCAGTGCATGTAATGAATGCATATGACCCCGTTCAGGGGCCATGTCCATTCATAATAAAGATTGTGAATGAAAATGTAAAAAATGTAAACACTTCCTGGTAATCCAGGGAGTGATTCTATCACTATCGTGGCAAAAAGTTAAATTACACACACCACATATTTTTAATTAAAAAGAAAATATAAAATAATATAATCAATCTCTTCCAAAGCCCCCACCCCAGTTACCAAGCAGATGTTTTTAAAAAAAAAAAAACATAAAAAAATTCCATAAATAGTTTCCTAGGGACTTAGCTTTTTTAATATGTATGTCATGAGGGTATATTACTGTTATTTTAGTACATAAGGGCTCACAATTGATGGGACACAAAAAAACCCTAAACAGAAAAAATACACCTTTATTTCCAAATAATAATGGTGCCATACATTGTGCTAGGATCATAATTTAAATATTGTGATAGCCAGGACTAATGGGCAGATAAAATGGGTGGGTTTTATTTATAGTAGCATTGCTTATTTTAAAACTATAGGGGATGGAATCGAAGAAATAATGTATTTTTTCTTTTTTTGGCGGGGATTTGCATATAAAATGCATAGAAAATTACTGAAAACAAGTATTGCCCACAGAAAGCTTAATTTGTGGCAAAAAAAACAAGATATAGATCATTTACCTGTGATGAGTAGTGATAAAGTTATTGGCGAATGAATGGGAGGAGCGCTGGCAGGGGAAAATTGCTTCTGTCCTTAAGGAGAAAACACCTGTAGGCTGAACCGGTTAATAAGCGTGACAGTTTTCAAATGTAGAAGAAAGGATCCGCAAACCAAGACAGGTTGAAGTGAAAAAGGCTTGAAAAATTTATTTGAAAAAATCCACAAGATATGCAATAAAAACAGGATCAACTGACGCGTATCGGGCCTACCATCTGCCCTTAGTCATAGTTAAAAGTGAACCTGCACAGGAGGAAATTTATATGAGACCGGGGAGGGAAAACCCCACCCCCGGAAACACACAAACCACCTCTTAAAGGAACATACATCCATAAGAAATGCAATAAGAAAATTACAATAATAGCATTGGAAATATCATATATAAAAGATGTAAAAATGTTGTCACTGAAAACTGCTGGGGTAAGTATAAACATACCAATGAGTATATACAAAGAAAATAGTGCGAACTAAGAAAACAGAGGCAGCAATGGTAATACATACAAGTGATTAGGTACATACAGTGTATATATAATCCAATAGTAAAAATAAAGCTTCAATATGTATAGACTAGACTCAAGTCCCACTTTTTATTTAAACCATGTGGTACACGAGTGCCCAGTCTATGAATCCAGAAAGCTTCTCGTTTCAACAGCAACCTTTGCATATCACACCCCCTAACTGGATACACCACCCGCTCCACCCCCTGAAAGACAAAGGAGGATAGATCCTTCTCATGTACTGTCTCAAAATGTTTAGAAACCGCCGATTTGCGGAATGTGTTCCAATTTGTACCACAATAATGTTCCGCTATGCGGGCTCTAAGATGACGGGTGGTACACCCCACATATTGTACACGGCATGACATGCAAGAAATGACATAGATTGTGTTTTTAGTATCACAATTCACATACTGCTTAATTGCATAAAATGCATAGAAAATTACTGAAAACAAGTATTGCCCACAGAAAGCTTAATTTGTGGCAAAAAAAACAAGATATAGATCATTTACCTGTGATGAGTAGTGATAAAGTTATTGGCGAATGAATGGGAGGAGCGCTGGCAGGGGAAAATTGCTTCTGTCCTTAAGGAGAAAACACCTGTAGGCTGAACCGGTTAATAAGCGTGACAGTTTTCAAAGGCTGAGTTACATAAGAGTGATTTTAAACCAAACAGTAATGAGGGAAATCAAATCATTACAATGTCACTCATCAATCTACTGTACCTTGGAAATGCTGCATTGTTTTAATTTTATTGTATTTTATATTTGCTTACCAAACTATCATACACTTCTTTCCAGCCATCTTTAAGTCTCATAAAATCTTTTCGAATGCCTTTAAATCTCGTAATGGAATCCAAACGGCATATTTCATCCCAGGATTTTTGGGGTAACCAAGTGCAGGGATTGGAGTGTGGGTTGTCTAATCCTATGCCTCCAGTCAGCAAAAACATCCACTCTTCTTCATCAACCTGGAATAATGGTACAATTTCAAATGCCAATCATGCATTGTTAATAATACTTATTGCACAAGTCAACACACAATATGGCCTGGGTACCAATATAAAGTGCAAAGGGCTATCACAAACGATTTGTGGTAGTGCTTTGCAAGTGATTTTAGAAGCAATTACCCTGCTCCTATACAATACATAATGCTGGGCATACACGGCATAGATTATGTGCCGGATCAAGCCGCTGGCTCGATCCCGGCGCATCCCCGCTGGTCCCCGTTGGCGCCTGGATCGATCCCCGCTCGTCCTCATGGGTGCTCCTTATCTTTCGCTTGATTCCCCGCTATTGTCCGCCCGTGGGAATCGAGCAGGGAATCTATCCGGCGGGTCATCGGACCTGTCAGATATTATCAATCGAGCCAGTAGCGGCTCGATTGATAAGGGGAATTGTACCGTGTATCCCCAGCATTAGAGTGGAAACGCTCCCAAAATGCTGCATGTCCTGCAATTGTGACATCTCTAAGTGCAATCACTCCAGTGGGATTTGCTTCATCCACTTACATTGGCAAAGAGTTTTGGAAAATTGCTAACGATTGAAAGAGATCTCAAAATGCTTCCAAAATGTTACGCTCGGTGGTATATTCTCCACGGTCAGCACACAATGCAGATCCTGACGTGAAGGAGACACACACGCAAGCACAAGGAACCAGGATATCCCCAGTTTAGTGGAGGAGAGGACTGACTGCCGTAGGAGATGTGGCGCACAGAGCAGGCGTATATCCGAGCAACCACAAACAATACTAAAATACAATGGATACGATATTCCTAGCGTATTACAATTACAGCTATCAATGAAGCTACAAATGACTGACTAACATATGTATATATCGGCGATGAACCGATATATAACCTAAGCAAGGAACGCTAGCTAGGAACTGGAACAATACAAGAAACAGGACTCAGAAGGATTCGCTACTTCTAAGCAGAAGTGAGCGCAATCCACGCAAGGTAACAGGAACAGGACTAGGAGGGATTCGCTACTTCTATGCAGAAGTGAGCGCAATCCACACAAGGTAACGGGAACAGGACTGAGCTAACTAAGCACGGGTGATCACGATACGCGCAATCTACCGAAACGTGCTGGAAGCTGACTGACTGAACACAGGATATAAACAGTTCATGTACGTATATATCAGCGACACTGATGTATTAACGTAACACGAATACAAGGAAAATAACAAACGTGCTAGTATGCGTATATATCGGCGATGAACCAATATATGATACAAGACCAGCAAAGTAACAAATACCGATAAACAGGATCAGAACCAGAAGGACTCACTGACCCCTTCGCAGGAGTCAGTGCAGTCCACACGAGATCTAGGAGCAAGGGGGGCCCAGACAGAGTAACAGACTGATCTGAAACTATGATAGCCCATGGAGCCCTGCAGGAAGCAGATCTTTATACTGAGGTCATCCAATGGGAATGCAGATTCCCACACAGGTGAATGGTAATGATTCAATCCTGAGCTGGCCAGAACTGCAGAGCCACTGCAGATGGAATCAGCAACTAGTTTGAGTGCAAACCAAACTATGCAAGCAAATGCATGTAATGACATCAGAACTGCTTGGGTTGCAATACCACTGCAGCCAGTAGTAAATGCTGCAGAAGCGATCGTGACACAAAAACACTGTAGTGGGCCCAAAACCCTAAAACATCGTTAGTCCTTTATACTTCTAAATTATAGTCAAAAGATGCTGAAAAAAGAAAATTATGTTAAAGTCACAGAAGAAATTAATCGGAATTAATTCTTCTGCTTTCAGGCTTATTTAGTGCAGAACTCGGATGTATCATCTGATAAGAGTTTACCAACCTCTTTTGAGTAGCTGTTCTGCAAGGAACACTGCTGTGCTGTAAAGTATGTTTCTAAAGGACAGTTGAACTGAAAGGGGTATGGAAGCTGCCATATTAATTTCTTTTTACACATTATTAGTTGCCTGGCAAACCTACTGATTTCTTAGGTTGCAGTAGTATTTGGATAAAATACCTGAAACAAGCTTGCAACTAATCCAGTTAGACTTCATTCAGCGCACCTAATCTCCTTGCTTGTTTAGGGTCTGTGGCTAAAAGCATTAGAGGCAGAGGATCAGCAGGACAGCCAGGCAACTGGTATTGCTTAAAAGGAAGTAAATATGGCAGCCTTCATGTCCCACTCAGTTCAGGTGTCCTTTAAACACCGTGGAAAACAGAAGTGTGGTGGCGCATTTGGATTCATATGATCATAACAAATACTTTGATATGGCTAAAAAATCTATTGGCAACATGGACTGTTTATAGATTTTCCTTCTTTAATCTCATTCTTCAGCTCAAATACTATTACAGTGTATATTGTGACCATTAACCTCCCTGGCGGTACGCAGATGCGGTGGCTGCGTCCGCGGGAGGGATTTTTTTAAAATTAAAAGTGTTTTTTTAAACGTGTTTTTTTAAAAGCGTTTTTTTAATGTTAGCTAGCACTAGGCTAGCTGACTGTGGCCCCCAAGTCCCCCGCAACGGTCTGACCCCCCCGATCGCCGCCGGCAACACTCACCCGTCCGTGATCCCGCAAGAGCCGCGGCTTCCCAATTGGCTTCACTCATTGCTATGGTGACGATCGGACATGACATCATGACGTCATCGACGTCATGCGCAGTTCCGATCCTCCCCATAGTGAAGCCGGGTGTTGATTGGGAGGCTGCGCCATTGCGGGATCCCTGGGGGGTACGTATACTGGCGGTGATCGGGGGACTTGGGACTTGGGCCACATGGTTAGCTAGCCAAGTGCTAGCTCAACTAAATAAAACCATTTTTATATAAAAAAAATCCTCCCGGGGCCATGTGATCCACTGTGGCAGCTAGCCCGTCACTTGTCGGGCTTACCGCCAGGGAGGTTAAGTGATTGTGCATTGCAGATTAATTTCCAATGAGTAGCAGGATCTTAGAAAATATACTCAATGACACTATAGAGGCAGATGGATGCTCCAAAAATATTAGGGGTCAGAGTTACTAAGCCTTAGGATCAACTAAGAATTCCATAGTTAAGTACAAACTTGCAGACACTGTGTTCTTCTGGCTTGATTAAGCCCTTCCCGACCGCTTAACCCCAATAGTCGTCAGGAAGGTGCCGATTGGCATCAAGTCCGGAGATTAGCGGGGATCATGTGCATCCCCGCTAGAGTGATGGAGCTCTGCTCCATAAACATCAGCAATTGTGGCTGGCAGATTGGAAAGAAAAAAAAACCCCGGCAAAAATTATTTGTACTGCAGCACTGTACAGGGGACAGCCCTGTCACTTGGCTGTCCCCTAGATAGGCAGGGAAACAGATCGCTCTCATAGGCTGATGCCTATGAGAGGCGATATATGTGATTGGATGTCAGGGGGAGGAAGTAAAATGTAAAAAAAAATAGCCAATTTTATTTAAAAAAAAAGCAATTATATTAATAAAAAATAAAACGGCAGCAGCAATCAGATACCACCAACAGAAAGCTCAAGAAAAGGAGGGCAGATTCATTAGTGTGCTAAGTTGGATGACCGTGCGGCACACTGTTAAATCTGCAGTGTGCTGAATTGTAAAAAATGCCCTGGTCACTAGGGGGTGTAAGCCTGTGGTCCTCAAGAGGTTAAAGAAGCACCCCTCTCATCACATTCTTAACCTTCACATTGTGGGGAACTCCATGGTGATATGTTTGAATTACCTACTGAGGATGATCATTGGCCCAGACCAATGGGAATTATCAGCAGAAAATTCAAATATGGCACTGAGTGTTGTCATTTGTCCATTAGTCTGGTCCAATGAGTATCCTCAGTATCCAATTAAAATACAGTATATGAGCCCTGGCATTCCCAGATATTTGATGGTGGAGCAGGGTTTCTTCAGTTAGGACAAAATAACACAGATGAAGAACAGAATAATACGTAGAAAATATTTGAACTATGACAGTGTACTTCAAGAACATATTTTAAAAGCAGTAATGTGTGTGTGTTTTTTTAAAGGTTTTTCTTTTAATTTGGGCAAGGTAAAAAGTACAAAAAAAGGGACGGGAGGAGAACCGGGAGCCCAATCTGGTGTAGTATGATACGTAGATTTTGGATAAATACAGTAGTTGTATAGTTGTTATACTCACAAAATTAGGTTGCTAGTCTGGCAACCATTTGTTGTGTGTGCGAGGAGGTACCGTCCCCGCTCGGCCTTGTCTAGTAGTGGTCGCAGCTCCTAGAGGAAAAAAAGGTCCACTTGCCGGAAGTGGTGACCCCACACAGGGGGTGGTTGATCAGTAGGGTAGAGAAGGAGGCGCCCGGAGTGTATGTATTAATTATAATTAGATGGTACTAAATGATATTCAAATAATAGAATAAAATAAAAAAAATCAGTTGGTCCTACCTTATTAAAGTGGACCCTTCACTCAATATAGAAAGATAAACGTTTTATTTGGCACTTTTAAAAGACAACGCGTTTCGCGGATAAACCGCTTCCTCAGTTCGTGTGATATGCCTTGTAGTAGTCCGGCTGGGAAGGTGTCGCCTCTCTGTCCCCGGAGCACAGATCTGCTGCGAGAATTCACTTACTTCCTCATTGCTGAAGCAGCCCAGAGCCGATGAGGAAGCAAAAAACAAGGTGTAAAGCAAAAAGTACTAAATTACTCCACTTTTATGAAAGAGAGACAGGCGCTCTCCACGGCCTCTGGTGCGTAACTGCTGCAGCCTCACCCTGCTTGCAGCTGCTCTCTCAGCACTCCTGGTTCTCTCTGCTACCAGGAGTGCTGAGAGAGCAGCTGCAAGCAGGGTGAGGCTGCAGCAGTTACGCACCAGAGGCCGTGGAGAGCGCCTGTCTCTCTTTCATAAAAGTGGAGTAACTTAGTACTTTTTGCTTTACACCTTGTTTTTTGCTTCCTCATCGGCTCTGGGCTGCTTCAGCAATGAGGAAGTAAGTGAATTCTCGCAGCAGATCTGTGCTCCGGGGACAGAGAGGCGACACCTTCCCAGCCGGACTACTACAAGGCATATCACACGACCTGAGGAAGCGGTTTATCCGCGAAACGCGTTGTCTTTTAAAAGTGCCACATAAAACGTTTATCTTTCTATATTGAGTGAAGGGTCCACTTTAATAAGGTAGGACCAACTGATTTTTTATTTTATTCTATTATTTGAATATCATTTAGTACCATCTAATTATAATTAATACATACACTCCGGGCGCCTCCTTCTTTTAATTTGGAGCTTTTTCTGAATAAGTAAGGAATATTAAAAAATAATTTTGCTTATTAACCTAGGTTGGTTGCCTGTCTGGTTGTCCTATTATTAATGAACCATGATCCACCATCTTATTGCCCTTACCTCCTTTTTGAGCGATGCAGGGAGGAGCATCTTTGCCATCACCATTGGAGCAAGGGTGCATTGCAAAAAAATGTGGTGTTATCCCCACCTTTGTCACAAGGCATACTGCCCAATGATGACAACCTTTTAGGCCATTTGATAGGGGCGCATGGATCTATCTATCTATCTATCTATCTATCTATCTATCTATCTAGGAGTGAGAGATTATGAAAACTGCCATTGCAAAAATATTTCCCTTGTCATGTACTGATCTTCTAACTTTAATACTTGAGAGTGCAGATCAGGTGTTGCATGTTCACAGTGCTGACCTGTGCCTGAAACCTGCTGAAGCCAAACGATCAGCAACAGATCCATACAGTTATTTTTCAAAGAAACAGATCTACAATGGTAGATTTCATAATCTCTCAGTAAAGTGCCTGCATCGCCTCATAGAACCATAAGGCTTGATCCGGAATCTCTTTCCCCATTCCGGTATCTTCTGTAAATACTGATCCATAATGCATACACTGGAAAACCATTTAAACTGTTTGTTCCACTACTGGGATCACAATCTTAGTTTTCAGATAAAATAACAGAAATAAAAAAGCCAATAAAAGAAATAAAGAGAAATAAATTAAGAGTTGAAAGAAGTCACACTGATATCCCAGCTAAATATTGTACAAGTCAAAACAAAAAAAGTTATGAACTCAGATTTAGATTTACCAATATTATTAAAGAGCACTTACCAATTTTTCGCATTTCAGAAGATTTACTGTTAAACAGAAGGAGAACAGTAGTTTGTCCTTTTCAAACAATGAACGACATACATTTGTGTACAAAGAGAAGGTAAAGTGGTCCTTCAGGATTTGAAGCCTTAAAAAAAACAAAAATATACATTTTACTGATTGCTACTCTCACAAATCAATTTATTGGGCACATATTTACTAATTTACCTTTATTTTTCAAAGTACGTTAATTTACTGATCCTGTTTCGAGTGGAAGCACTGCAGTTCACAGCTTTGGCACCCAGAGGGGTAATTGGAGGCCAATCAGTGCGGTCTCAGTCATGTGACCTCCTCATACAATTGGCTAATCATGTTAATCAAAGGGAAAGGATGTTTTGTGAATGTAACTTTTCCTTGTCATTAAAGTTTAAAAGCTGGCATAGTGGGAAATGATTAGTAGCCATCCTGAAACTGTTTGTATCCACGGTAACATTTTCATCATGTATTTGATGGTCCCAGGACGTAGTTAGTCACAAACATAAAATCAGACAAATATAATGTAATACAACAAATGTAATTACATGAGCTACATATAAATAAAAGTTAATAATAAATAGTATATACAACACACATGTTAAATATATTATAATACTCCGCACAAATACAGGGACGGATCTAGACCAAGTTGCCCCAAGTTGCGCCTGGGGCAAGGTCAGGTTTTGGCACCTAAACTGCCATTCCCCATCCAAATTTTGCCGCTTTTTTAAGAATTCAACAAACTGCGCCTGGGGCAAGAGACCCGCTTGCCCCCCCCCCCCCCCCCCCCTAGATCCGTCCCTGCACAAATAGACCTGTACTTTTGAATTTTTGTTATATTACATAGTTGAGTTTGTTAATATTATATGAACTAGATTGAATTTGTTTTATATACATTACACTTCAAAGTACTATAACATTCCAAATAATTACCCAATTATTCACTTATACTTCACTTTTAGTAACTGTGTGTCCCTAATGGACAGTTGTCAGTGTTTATAATGCTGGTATTGCTGCTATGCACCTGTTCATTTAACTATAGCTTTATCACTACTTACTTTACATGAAACATATAAAATATATAATTTTATTTCAATACATAAGAATGTAAACTATACATGTTTTTTTTCTAAGCATGTGGAGGGAAGGAGGGTGGAGGACAAAGCTTTTGTTGGTAGTATTAGTATCCTTTATTTTATTTATTTTACTATTTATTTACAAAAAAAGAAATAATCTTGAAAACTACATCTTTGCAGTTACCTATTACTTGATAGCATTGTACTGCCTCTGTTGTTGCTGGAAAATTGCTGGCCATGTGACTCAATAATACCTTCCACTATAGGCCAAAATTGCCTGTGCCTTTTCTCTCAGTTCTCGGTTTGTGTTAACTTTGTGGTACAGAGTACCCAGCAAGCTCATGGTGAACCAGAACTCCTAGGAGTGTGTAAGGGGCTACAATGGACCTAAAAGCCCTCTAACTAAAATGCTATGGAAAGCAAAAGTGCTTTCTTAAAACAGAAAGTATTTGCGATAATTCAGGTTGGAGTGAGCTCCGAGATGTCTCCCAGTGTATCACTGTTGAAATATGCAAATTATCTATGTAACTATGTAGCCGCATCGCACCGCAAACAATGGAAATGGGCCCTTAAACATCAGGTATGCAAGTGACAGTTTCTTTCCAGTCGGGACCTAGTCTGACATCATAATCCTCACTGATAAAGTATTACAGCTATAAAACTCTTGCCAAGAAGCAAACAGCTTCAGAGTGCAGGGTAGAGATTAATAAAGGTCAAAAGTTCATATATTTTGGTTTGGAACTCTCTCAGACAGTGTGGAAGACTGTTTCATTCAGTTGAGAGACTACAACATTAAGGGCCTGTTTCCACTACACGCAGTTTGGATGCAGAATGGATGCAGAATGGATGCAGAAAAACTGACTCCAATGAATGCCTATGGGAAAATCTGCTTCAGAAAAATCACGTTTAGTGGAAACAGGCCCATAGGCATTCATTGGAGTCAGTTTTTCTGCATCCAATCTGCGTGTGGTGGAAACAGGCCCTTAGCCTTCTTTTTAAGCTGATACACGGTGGAAGTAGAAGGATGAATACAATTGTTTATTTCATCAGTTTATTTTCATCTTGGGTTTTATTTACAGTGGACCTAAGCAGAAAACAGGAAGCCTTCATCAATAGCTCTGTCAAACTGGAACATTTCATAAAAGTTATTTTAATATCTGTGAAGGTTCTAATTTATCTATCCATTTACAAAAATATGTTTTTTTAATAAGTAACTCCTGTTGTGAGGAACATCATCTGAAGTGCCCTTTAACACATTATTGAACGTGCTGGAATGCTCCTTAAATTGGCCCTGAACTCAGAACTTCCCCTCTGCTCTAAAAGATACACAAAAGCATAATAACCTTTAAAGAGAACCCGAGGTGTGTTTGAAGAATGTGATCTGAATACAGAGGCTGGATCTGCCTACACAGCCCAGCCTCTGTTGGTATTCCAAACCCCCCCCTAATGTCCCCCTGCACTCTGCAATCAGACATAGATCACAGCCGCGCTGTGCTGGCTGTGTTTACATCTGTAGTGTCAGTCTCGGCTGCTCTCCCGCCTCCTGCATAGCTCCGGTTCCTGCCCCCGTCGCTTCCCTCTAATCAGCGGGGAGGGAAGGGAGGCAGGCGGGGACCGGAGTTCTGCAAGAGGTGGGGAGAGCAGCAGACTGACACTATAGAGAAAAACACAGCCCGCTGCGACACGCTGTGTGTCGACAGAGAGGCTGTGATTTATGAGGGATTGCAGAGTGCAGGGGGACCTTAGGGGGGTTTAGGATACCAACAGAGGCTGGGCTGTATAGGCAGATCCAGCCTCTGTATGCAGATCATATTCTTCAAACCCGCTTCGGATTCTCTTTAAAGAAAAACATTTCTTTATTACAGCTGCTGTAATCCTGTAACATCCTGTGTTTACAGATTAGCTGCTCTGCCATGGCAGAGGAGATTCATGAGCTGACACAGCTAAGAGATCAGATTTCATGTGCTGATTAGTCACAGATGAGGGGGAATTAGACAGGTTACATTCTCTAAATGCATATTTCTCTGTTTTCCTTTTGTCTTGTGCAAATGTTCAGGTCCATTTTAAGTGCACATTAATCCTTTATAAACATTCCTTTTTGCTTTTAATAAGGGAAACATAAACATATATTTTTTTCACCCCTGACAGACCCATGACAGATGCTATGTCTTCTACAGTTTTATGTTTCAGAAATGCATGATGTTTGCTTTTTATTTTGTTGGAATGTCAGCTATTGTAATTAAGATCTTTTTTTTTTTGGGGGGGGGGGGGAGGGTGTTGCATCACACACACAGTGATTGTGAGGATGCATGCTATTGTGTCTGTTACTTATGCAAACAATAGCCTCTGATGAGTCCAGGGAGTTCTGGGTGACTGCGTCTCTGGAAACCTCTGTGTGAGGACTATAATGGGGAAAAGGTTAGCTGTGTAGGGGGAGAACTATGCTAAACTTGGTGGTGTGCAGATCTGCTGAATTTTCCTATGGAGTTTTTCTACTGCCTTAGATGAAATAAATGAGTTGTCATCCAATCATCTGTCTGCTCATGGTGTATGGACCCTCATCTAGTCACACCTTCAAACAAGGTAGAAGACTGAATACACAGTATTAATATTAGTTAAAATCCAGTGTAGAAGTGGATATCTAATTTGGATTGATAGCTATTATTTGGATTGATAGCTATTAGCTGTTGCAGGGTGTATTATAAACGAAATGGTGTGGTGCAATTGTCCTGCGGCACATGTGTGAAACTATCTTAAATGTTATTTACCTTACAAATTATAGTCCACAGCTAAATAATACATACACACACACACACAGACACACACACACACACACACACACACACACACACACACACACACACACACACACACACACACACACACACACACACACACACACACACATATATATATATATACTACCCAGGATGCTATGTTCTTGGGGTCACGCCCCTTCCCTGCACAACTGGGCGGTACCACAAACAGCCAATCAGATTTCACCCATTCACGCCAATGGGAGCATTTAAAAGGCTGCCATTCTCACAGTGATAAAGTCAGAGTCTCCAAACTTGGCACAGTTGGTCACTTGGTGACCGAAGTTAAAAATTCAGGGAAAGTAAGTGGAGTAAAAAACAGCTAATCAAATTTCATCAAATTTCAGCCATTCATTTTAAATGGGAAGATGTAAACTGCAGCCATTCTTAGAGTATTAATCGAAGACACCACACACAAGCCAATCAGATTGGTTTGATTGATAAACTGTATCCATTCCCACATTATTGATGCCAAGGACCCCAAAGCTCACAGACTTGGTTATTAAGCGTGTCATGGTTAGAAAAAGGGTGCGGTGCCAACAACAACCAAATGTTTAAATGGAAAGATTTAAAGAGGAACTCCAGTGAAAATAATGTAATAAAAAAGTGCTTAATTTTTACAATAATTATGTATAAATGATTTAGTCAGTGTTTGCCCATTGTAAAATCTTTCCTCTCCCTGATTTACATTCTGACATTTATCACATGGTGACATTTTTACTGCTGGCAGGTGATGTCAGTGGAAGTAGCTCCTGCTTGCTTTTATGGCAGTTGGAAACAGCTGTAAACAACTATTTCCCCCAATGCCATAAGGTTCACAGACAGGAAACTGCCAGGACCATAGTCCTCACAGTTTCCTGTGGGAGGGGTTTCACCACAATATCAGCTATACAGAGCCCCCTGATGGTCTGTTTGTGAAAAGGAATAGATTTCTCATGTAAAAGGGGGTATCCGCTACTGATTGGGATGAAGTTCAATTCTTGGTCATGGTTTCTCGTTAAACTGCAGACATTATTACACTTTTAAAGACAGGGTTCTCAAACTTGACACCATTAATCAATGGGTGACTGGGATTTATATCCAGGAAAGTGGGTGGAGCCTACAACAGCCAATCAAAATTCACCTATTGATTTTCAAGGGGAATATTTAAATTGCTGCCATTCTTACACTGTTAATGCCAGAGGCCTGGTATAGTCGGTCATTGGATGACTAAGGCTTAAATTCAGAAAAGGGGGCGGAGCCACAGACAGCCAATTAGATTTGTTTGCTTGATTTTTATGGGAAAATTTAAACTGCTTCCAATCTCACATTAATGATGCCAAGGACCCCAAAACTCACAAACTTGGCCAAACCCAACAACAACCAAATACATACCTGAGCAACACTGGGTCTTCAACTAGTACTGTATAAAATAAGCCCAAAACAATAATATTACACACACTCATATATAAAAAAATTTTCAGGAAAAGTAACAAACCTTGTCTGCAGATGGTCTGACTTCTCTGAGTTGTCTATAGACATGATGAAAAGGTTAATAAACCAAGTTAGAGAGTACTGGTACATGGGCTCAATGTTGGCTAAGTCAGCAATGGAAAAAAAAAGAATTGAGGAATGGATGGAAATTGGGCGATATCCCATTCTTGTCTCATCAATCATTTTCTCAGTTGCCTCTGCCACGGCTTGCTTCTCAGAAATTTCATTTGCCAAGGCCTTCGAGGAAGACAATATTTTAATGGCAGTTTCATCTTCTAATATGTTTCCTTCTGAAGATGAAAGTACTTCTAGAATCTTGTCTTCAATTTCTTTTAACTGTCTGGAAGTATAAAAATGATTATGTAACATAGTACATGCTAGATTTTTTGTGCTGGAGAAGTAGATTTAAAATCTTAATTAATATATTTAAAGGAAAAGATCACTAGAGTTCTTAATTATATATGCACACAGCTGAAGTTAGAGCCTTACATGCATTTAGGATTAATTCTTTAAAATGTACTTTATGCCCTCTCAACTAATTTAAAACAGTCTATAAATTTGGCACTTCAGCTAAGACATCTACTGTATATTGTTCACGGACCGATTGTTTCACTTTTTACTTAATATATATCAATTTTAATTGTTAGAGTTGTTTCAGGAAGATTGTAGCCTATGTTCGTTTTGCAGGCACCAATAACACATTGACAAGTTATATACAGAAATAATGTCTGTAAAGGACATACAAATTATTTCCAGGCCAGATACACCTAACCACCCAAAACTCACAGTGTCCACAATTATTATGTTGGTCTGCAGCTTCTCCAGTTAGTTTAGAATTGCAGAGTTATGGAGAGTAACATAGGAAAGCATACACACATTCAGCATACAGCTGTCCATCCCAGCAATCTGTTCTAGTCTCCAAATGTCTCTTACATTCACTTCCCACTGTCACCATTATTGTGGCATCCTAGCAGCACTAGCAGTGAAAGATACATGAGAACACAGCTGGATCCATTGCCATCTGGATGACTGCAGCATGCATTGGCATGTAGCTACAGATCAGCTTGATAGTCCTCCCTGCAATACTCTTCTTGGGAGTGAAGGGATTCTGGGAGTGGTCATGGCAATACTGTGGAAGAGATTGGTAAAACTAGGTGGGGGATAAGGGGAGACACGTGGCAATGCTGGAGGAAAAGGCACTGCCCAGGAAGACTTGGTTATACTGGGGGGATACTGAAATATTATGGAGGGGAATGGCCATTTTGGAAACATTGCACTGCTGGGGAGAATATGATTATACTGGGGAAGAAAGTACAATTTTAGGGAATTATGTATGGCTACCCTAGAAGTACCTGTAACTAATGTGTGTGTAAGGAGGGGGGCCCTCATGGTTGTTGTGGTGCTTGTTTATGGAGGGATTATAGTCATGGTGACTGCACTTGTCTATATGACCCCTGGCAAATGTGACTATAACAGTTCACCAAGGTAGGAAAGGGGGTGTTGGGGGGTGGCTGTAGGAGGGCCCTGTTAAAGGTATGGAGGGCCTCATGATTTGTACATACATCTCTAGTGCTGTCTGTGCTATGTTAGTTTTGGGAGTAGGGGGACCCATAAATAGAGAGTTCAGTAAAATGCAGCTAATCTGCAATGTACTGGAATTATTTTCACCAGAAGCCATTGTGAAAAAAAACAACATATTTTTATATTACTGCATTTGGTGTTCAGGGATTTGATGAACTACTATTCTGGAGGACTGTCCACTCACCAGTTGGGTTACTTTATATTGAGTTATTCCTGGTGATAAAGTATTTTTACTGTGTTACTGTGTATAAACCCACTTTCATTGATGAGTGGGTTAAACAGTCAGGGGATTGACTGTCATCAGAATGGGGGTGTATACAAGGGCCTTGATCTTGCAGAAAACGGTGTGCTAATTGCTCCAGAAGGACCTAAAATTGCACAGAAATAAGTACTGTATTGTTTAAAATCAAAGCAGGAGTTTTAGCCTCTTACTCCAGAAAATAACTTTTCCATTGCTTTGTAGACTTTCACTTTCAAACAGGACTTGACTTATAAGCTGTCAGCACTGGCATAGGAGCAGGGGTCGCAGCAGTCGCACTGGCGACCGGGCCCGGGATCTTGTAGGGTCTGTATCGGCCTTTGCTCTCCGCATTCTCCTCTGTCCCCAGGCCCTGCGTGACAGGCGCTTAGATTCATCTCCAAATCGCAGGTAGCCCCGCCCCAAATTTCAGGTAGCTCCGCCCCTCACAAGATCGTTCCTGTGTGTTGCTTGATTCTCTCCCCAATCCCTGCCCCTGCAAATCCCATTGGCTGGCATGGCAAGAACAGAGGACAGAGCATGGGAGAAGATGGAGATGTGCCAGGAGCTCCCTTCCCCCAGACAAACAGAGCAGGAGGTTTGAGAGGTGAGTGCTGTCTCCCTCTTTATTTCCCTTTCACTGCTTATCAGCCTTTCAGAGCCCACAACAGGGCACACTCACTCCCTCGCTCACCTTTCTCCACCAGACCCCTAGTAGGTTCCCTGTCTTTCTATCCGCTCCCCAGAATTCTCACTAGCCCCCCTCAACTTCTCTCCCCCCAGACTCCTAATAACCTCCCACACTCCCTCCTCAATATTCTTCACCTTCTCCCCCCAGACTCCTCATAACCCTCTCAATATTCTTAATCCTCCCTTCCCCAGACTCCTAATTACCCCCTCTCTGTCCTCACTCCCCCCTCAATATTCCTCACCCTCCATTTCCCAGACCTCTAATAACTGCTCTCCCTCTTTACTCACCCCCCCCCGACCCCTAATAACCCCCTGTCTCTTCTCACTCCCCCCTCAATATTCTTCATTTTCCCCCAGACCCCTAATAGCCCCCCTCTCTCTCCTCACTCCCCCCCTCAATATTCCTCACCTTCCCTTTCCCAGTCCCCTAATAACACCTCTCTCTCTCTTCACTCACCTCCCTAATAACCCCCTCTCTCTCCTCACTCACCCCCCTACTAACCCCCCTCTCTCTCCTCACTCCTCCCTCAATATTCCCCACCCTCCCTTTCCCAGACCCCTAATAATCCCTCTCTCTCTTCTCACTACCCCCTCAATATTCCTTACCCTCCCTCCCCCAGACCCAGTGCTACCAGTGTCAAATGGTACACAAGCCTGTTTGCAGAGGACACTGGCCTGCAGTGACAACTATATTGGCCTGCAGGTGACAGCTATATTGCTGTCTACTACCACATCACTTGAAAGAATACATTGGACATTGGCAGAGTAAGTATGGGGGGGGGGGCATGTCCAAATTCTGCATCGGGGCCCTGAGGTCTGTAGCTACGCCACTGGCAGTCAGCTTTGACTGTTGTCTGTTCATAACTTACCTTTTATTTTCAGCTCCTTGAAGAATAAGAGCTTGCTTCTCCTCTTCAAGATCTGGTCTCTCTCGAGCCACAACAATACCCAACAGTTGATCCTGCAACCCTTCAGGAGTGATCATAAAATTCAGCAAGGTGACCTGCATGAGACAGCAGACACTTGAATCAATATATTCATCCTTTTTTTTACTAACTTAATGAAACAACAGATTAAGATCTTGACTTGGAAATAAGGCAGCGTATTTGACCTTTCAACAATGTTATTTCTAATTTGTTCAAAAAGCACAGCATTTCGATGTGAACTTTTAAGCAAGATAAGCTTTGGATAAACATACACAGAAAATAAAAAGGCATGTAATAAACCATCAGCCCAAATCACATCTTTATACAGCTTTGTAGTCTAAAAAGTATTACTCTGATATCCATTTCCCTGATGGCAACGGACAAACATAACTTCAGCCACACAGCTAATTTGTCAAAAAAATAGCTGATAAAACATCTTTTTTAGGTATATAATTTCATACATATATAAACAAAACTTATTTTCACTAAAGACAATAGAATGGAAAACGAATCTACTTCTGATGACAAAATATACTTTGAACCGACCTTGACAGAGGTTTCCGGTAAATAGTGTGGATTTCTCAGTTTAGTTGTAATGTAGAACCGAAAATCAGGAGCATATTCTATGGTGGAATCTCCAAGGCGAATGCACACACTACCTCCTTGTTTAAAAGTCTGCTTCAGAAGAAGTGGCTCTAGAATAGGGTCCAATTCTTCCCCAACATTTTCTAGAAGCACTGCACAAATGTTAAAAGTTAACATTACTAAACTGTCAGAAATAAACGTGCAAGTCCCCTCCCCCCACCAGCAAATCATAATAATAGGAAGTATGTTTGAAAATTAAAGAACTAGAATTAATTAGCATGAAGCACAGACAAAGCTGTAAAAATGCTGTCCAGCTTTAGTGAGTATTTTTTTTTACAGTCTAGCCTAACAGGATTGAGGCTAGGTTTATATTGGTCAGTTGTTTTGCAAAATAATTCTGCATGTCAACTCACTTCTCATACAAATACCTACGTTGCCGATTGACCTCTGTGGCGACCTGGAAATCATGTAAGTCTATGATGACACAGGATTTTTAAAAAATGTACACGTTGATGTTGTGGTGCGCATGTGCGGAAGCATATTTTTACAAAATTCTTCTATATTTCTGAAACAGGAAGTGAGCACAGAATGTCTGGCTGTTAGCCAGAAGGGGATTGCCACATACTAGTGCGGTAATCCCTGAAGGCCTGTTTTTAATGGTGCAGCCCCTGGGTCGCACCGCTAACGCAGTTTGCAGTGTGAAACTGACCTTAAAGAGACTCTGTAACATTCAAAAGATCCCCTGGGGGGTACTCACCTCGGGTGGGGGAAGCCTCCGGATCCTAATGAGGCTTCCCACGCCGTCCTCTGTCCCACGGGGGTCTCTCCGCAGCCCTCCGAACAGCCGGCGACTGTGCCGACTGTCATTTCAATATTTACCTTTGCTGGCTCCAGCGGGGGCGCTGTGGCGGCTTTCCATTCCGAACTACACGGAAATACCCGATCTCATTCGGGTCCGCTCTACTGCGCAGTAGAGCGGACCCGACGGCGATCGGGTATTTCCGTGTAGTTCGGAGCCGACAGCCGTCAGAGTGCCTGCGCAGGAGCCAGGAAGGTAAATATTGACGTCACCGCTGCCCGGACTCCACGGAGGGCTGCAGCGAGACCCCTGACGGATGGAGGACGGCGTGGGAAGCCTCATTAGGATCCGGAGGCTTCCCCCACCCGAGGTGAGTACCCCCCAGGGGATCTTTTTATGTTACAGTTCCTCTTTAAGGTAGGAGGCCTTGTAAAATATATGAATGTGCTTGTTACAAAATGTACATGTATGAATTTACTTTATTAATTTCATTGATATTGTAGTTATTTACATTGCTATTGTTTGCTGTTTCTTGTATTGTACGCAATTTTCTTTAGTCTTTGATCATGGACCTGCTTTGACCACCCTTGTCTGCCTATTGCATGTTTTTTCGTTTTCTATGAGGCAAGGCATGTCAGTAGTAAAGTATTGTACCATGTTAGCCATCAGTTAAAACAGAAATTTTTGAATTTAGTATTGTAACATTTGCTAACTAAGTCAAAAGATTAAAGGTGTAAGCTTTAAATGTAAAATACAGTAGCAAGAAAAAGTATGTGAACTCTTTGGAACGTAATGGATTTCTGCACAAATTGGTCATAAAATGTAATAGATCTTCATCTAAGTCATTACAATAGACAATCACAGTATGCCTAAACTAATACCACACAAATAATTAAATGTTTTCATGTTTTTATTGAATACGCCATGTAAACATTCATAGTGCAGGTGGAAAAAGTATGTGAACCCTTGGATTAAATAATTGTTTAAACCTCCTTTGGCAGCAAAACCTTCAAACAAATGTTTCCTGTAGTTGCAGATCACATGTGCACAACGGTCAGGAGTAATTCTTGACCATTCCAGAACTATTTCAGTTCAGCAATATTCTTGGGATGTCTGGTATAAATCGCTTTCTTGAGGTCATGGCTCAGCATCTTAATCGGGTTGAGGTCAGGATTGACTGGGCCACTCCAGAAAGCATACTTTCTTCTGTTTAAGCCATTCTGTTGTTGACTTACTTCTATGCTTTGGGTCGTTGTCCTGTTGCAACACCCATCTTCTGCTGGGCTTCAGCTGGTGGACAAATTGCTGCAAAATATCTTGATAAACTTTGGAATTCATTTTTCCTTTGATGATAGCAATTCATCCAGGCCTTGATGCAGCAAATCAGCCCCAAACCATGATGCCCCCACCACCATACTTCGCAGCTGTGATGAGATTTGATGTCGGTGTGCTGTGTCTCTTTTTCTCCACACATAGTGTTTGTTTCTTCCAAACAACTCAACTTTGGTTTCATCTGTCCACAGAATATTTTGTCGGTACTGCTGTTGAACATCCAGGTGCTCTTTTAAAAATTTTAAACATGCAGCAATGTTGGTTTATGTGGTATCCTCCCATGAACTCTATTCTTGTTTAGTGTTTTACATATCATAGATTCGTATCGTAGCTATTATACATGGATGTTAGGATATGCCAGAGACTTTTGTAAGTCTTTAGCTGATACTTTAGGATTCTTCTACACCTCATTGAGCATTCTGCACTGTGCTCTTGCAGTCATCTTTGCATGAGATACTTTTATAACCCTTTCCAGCTTTATGTAAGTCAACAATTCTTAATCGTAGGTCTTCTGAGAGCTCTTTTGTGTGAGCATCATTCACATGAGGCAATGTTTCTTGGGAAAAGCAAACCCAAAACTGGTATGTGTTTTTTATAGGGCAGGTCAGATGTAACCAACACCTCCAATCTCATCTCATTGATTGGACTCCAGCTGGCTCACACCACACTCCATTTTTTTCTGTGAATGTTTACATGGTGTGTTCAATAAAACATGGAAACATTAAATTATTTGTGTGGTATTAGTATTAAGCAGGCTGTGATTGTCTATTGTTGTGACTTAGATGAAGATCAGATCATGTTTTATGACCAATTTGTGCATAAATCCATATAATTACAAAGAGTTCTCATACTTTTTCTTGCTACTCTATTTGGAAGATTCCCATACAGTTACTGAACTTGACGAGAAAGCAAATCATGTACAGTATACATTTGGCCATCAGAAGACAATAGAGAAATTGTTTTGCAACATAATTAAGCTGTTGTAAAGTTATTTACAATATCCTGCTAAATCACACACAAGAATCTTCCCATGCATTAGAAAGTCTGACCTGACAGGAAATAATCACAAATCCAAGATGCACTCAGCTATGATAGTTTAACCACTTAAAGCGGAATATAACCCTGCATTTCAACTTTGCTCTAAACATTATTTACAGCATATTATATGCAACCAGCATTTTTTTTTTACTAGACCAGCATTGGAAGGGTTACACACAGAGGTATATAGTTCCGTGGAGAGATATGCAGAAGTTCAGATAGATACATTTAACTAAATAGAATGTAACAAGTGAGAAATGTTACACACTCTTTGGCTGTCCTCCAGCTCCTGCACAGTCAGGGAGAGTGAGTCACATTCCACACTTAGATACATTTAAGTAAACAAAATGTATCTATGTAAGCTTCGGATGCGTCTGCATTTCTCTCCAGGAACTTTAAAGCTCTGTGTATAACCCTTCTAATGCTGGTCTAGTAAAAAAAAAATGCTGGTTGCATATAATATACTGTAAATAATGTTTTAGAGCAAAGTTGAAATGCAGGGTTATATTCCGCTTTAAGGACCGGGGCTGTTCTCTGCAATCTGTGCTGCGTGGGCTCTCCAGCCCGCAGCACAGATCGTGTGCAAGGCAGGGCGATCAGACTTCCCCCCTTTTTTCCCCACTAGGGGGATGACCTGCTGGGGGGGGTCTGATCGCCGCCGCTCCGTGTGGCCGAGCGGGGGGGCTCCTCAAAGCCCCCCTCCGCAGCGCGATTCCTCCCTCCCCCTCCTTCCCTCCCTACCTCTTCCTCCCTGGGCGGCACAGGACGGCGATGCATCCTGCGCCGCCTCTGATAGGCTTCAGCCTATCACACGGCGGCGATTCCCAGCCAATCAGAGGCCGGGGATCACCGATCCCCTTTACGGCGCTGCTGCGCAGCAGCACCGTATTGATGTAAACAGCAGGGATTTCTTCCCCACGTGTTTACAATTAGCCTGCGAGCCGCGATCGGAGGCTCGCAGGCTATTCACGGAGACACCCTCTGTGAACTGACATGAAACGGACGCTCGAACGAGCACCCGTTTCCATGTAAAACCACAAACGACCAGCCGCCACCTATCGGCATTAGCTGGTCGTTAAGTGGTTAAGCAGAGCAGACACTACTTATTTCAGAGGGAAAGAAATGTGGTAATTACATGCACAGGTTCACTGTAAATGACTGAACTGATGTTGCTGTTACAGCACATTTCAACATCCAAAAAAGTGTGTAATGGATAATGTTAACTTTGCCATTAGGCACTCGCCCTAAGCATGGAGTCTATGTGGCCACCCAGTCTTTACCAGAGTGCCCTGCATGAGACAATGGGCCATTTGCAATTCACCTTTTCACCTGAGTTTTCTCCTAGGAGATCATTTTTCATCTTCTATTTAAAATAACTTTCCAGCACTTTTAAACTAAAAAAAAGTACCAAACAGTAAATGAAAAGTACTCTCACAATTATTTTGAGTATTTTCTTGCTTTCTTGTGGCTTAAAAGGCATTTTATTGACAAACATATCACCTAGGAGAAAAGTCTTGAGAAAAAGTGTATTGCATATGGTCCAATGTACTGTAACCTTAGTGGGCAATTGATTATTTTTTCCAGTTACCAGTATGTCATGGTCCTTGGAATTTCCCCACCAGTAACAGGGAAAAAGAGGATGTTGTGTGCAGGTAACCAAAAGAAGACAAAATACAGGATGAGGTCAGGGCAGCTACTACTACTGGTGTGCTCAAAGTCAGGGCTGGCAGATAATTGCCCAATGCAGTGGTGCACAGATGTGTAAACACTGCCCAACCTGGGATATAAGCCCACAGATGGATGGGAACACACATAGTCAAAAAACCTGACACATGTCAGTGTAACGATTGTGGAACTATTTCTGTGGTCAGCGCACAGAACGCGCGCTGACACTGCGGAAAACCTCCACAAGCGTGTAATTATATAGGACCCAGCTATGGTGCTATGCACCTGTAGAGGGAGATTCCCACCAGCAGATGGAGCTGTGGAGTACAGACGGCCACAGCCTCTGTACTGCCACAGATGCCAGATGGGAATTGCACGAGTTGAAGCAATACAGGGCAAGATAGCCCTTAAAGAGAGAGAGCACAGAGACAGAATGAATGTGTGTCCACCAATCTAGTCGCCACCCAGCGACGGTGAACACACACTAGCAGAAACAAAGTATGAACGCAATCGCGAGAGTGGCGATTGCCAAAAGCGACAGAAGACCGAGCAGGACAGAACACAAGAGTAGCAAAAGGCCCAGCAAGCAAGAACAATAAGGAAAATAACAAATGCTAACTAAACGCGAACACCGCACTCATTCGTAACAGCGAACGCGTTTAAGCACGATCACCATGCGTTAGGTGCCCAGTGATAAGCGTGCCACCCTAACTAACCAATGACACACAAACACGAAATAGATAACGCGAACGCTTGCTAAACGGTTACCTCACCGAGTCTACAGCAAGCGTTCGTACAAGACAAGACAGAGAGGAGGAGCAGCCAGCAGCAACCGCAGCTCTGACCTACACTCCCAGACAGAGTTCAGAAGGAACCATCGCTGCTACCGCTAGAGCGAATGCGATCCAAACAGACAAACAGATGGGGCTACCAGTAGCAACCGCTGCTCTGGTTAGCACCCCTGAGGCAGAATACAGAAGGAGGCACTGCCACTACCACTAGGGCTAATGCAATCCAGACAGATGGAGCAGCCAGTAGCATCCGCAGCTCTGGCCTACACTCCCAGACAGACAGAACGATTCCCTGTCGACCGCCGCTGGTGACAAGGCAACCGAGACAGAGAGACAGAACTAGGCAAAACAGATAAACAACCTGACTGCACCAGAAGGGATGCCTAGTGCAGTCCCCAGGAATTACTCTAAGATAATCTTTGCAAACGACAGCAAGGCTGATACTCTAGGAGTGTTTTCAGGAACAAACCTTCATGACCAGCAAGGGATTCTGGGAACAAAAGGTATTTATACTGCAAGCCATCAAAGGAGGCAGCTAACCAATTTGCATGACAAGTATATGCAAATTCCTCAGCAGCAGAGCAGGTCTGAAACTTGCAAAGTGAAGACAGGTCTCTTTTCCAGAGACCTGCAGCCCTCAGACTTAAGGAATGGACAAACAGCTGTCTGCCCGTGCAGACAGCTGAACAGATCGTTACAGTCAGTAAGCATAATGAATAAGCTAAGTATGACAATGTGACTTGCGTAAACTTCAGGTGACTGTGCTTATGGGGACCTTAAATGCAACAAAGTAGTGTGAAAGTCAATATTTATGCAAAGGTTTAAAATTACAGACCTAGAAATGAACACTTATTTAAACATTTTATAGTTGTATAATTTTGACTGAGGCTAGGTTCATAGTAGGATGTTGCGTTGTAAAGTTGAAATGCAACATTGCAACGCAACAAAAAAAGTGGTAACGCAGAATAACGATGCATTACCGTTGCATAAAGTAGGTACAGTAAAGCATACAGTCAATGAAAAGAATACTTTCCTGTACCTGGTAACGTAATTCAGAGGTAATGCACTGCAGCAGTGCATTACCATAATGCTAAATGTTACAATGCGATGCTAACGTCAGACTGTGAATGTCGCATAGACTTTTAATTGCAATGTGGCAAGCTGAGTTATAAGGCTTTATAATGCAGCACTGCAACGTCCTACTCAGTTTAATTAACACATCTATCTCTTCCGTAAATAATACTGCATCTGCTCTGCTCAAACAACCTTTCATTATTATGTAATTATAGAATGCTGACATCTTACGCAATGCTTTACATCATGTATTAAGTCCCAAATTGTCACAATCCCTACCATAGCCAGCCATTGTCTTATCTTCTTACTGTAGTTTAACCACTTAAGTACCAACGGCCTCTGCCCCCATAAGGACCAGAGACCGCTGGTACAATACAGACAGAATCCCGACGAATCGCAGCGCATACCCGCCACAACCGCCATCACTGCCGCACACTGGGATCCTCCTGACCAGGCATGGTCGGAATAGCTGATTTCCGTTTCCGGCACAATTCCGCATTCCGACATATACAAATTCCGTTACCGTTCCCTTCCGACGGTATACCGGGGCAGTTCCGCGGAATACCGATTTATACGGAATTCCGTCGGAAAAATCTCTCTCTCTCTCTCTCTCTCTCTCTCTCTCTCTCTCTCTCTCTCTCTCTCTCTCTCTCTCTCTCTCTCTCTCTCTCTCTCTCTCTCTCTCTCTCTCTCTCTCTCTCTCTCTCTCTCTCTCTCTCTCTCTCTCTCTCTCTCTCTCTCTCTCTCTCTCTCTCTCCATCCCTCCATCCAATGCAGTAGGGAATTGCAGATTTTCAAAACAGCTTATATACCATAGCTGGGATTTGAACCCAGAACCTAGTGTGTAGTAGGTATCTGTCTTACCCTCTAGACCATGACCCACACTACATGCTAAAGCTGGCGGTAGCATAAACCATACTTCCATTATGATCAATTCGATAGAAAAAGTAGCATGATTAAGGATTTGTACTTTTTGAAAAGCATGCTTATATACCATAGCTGGGATTTGAACCCAGAACCTAGTGTGTAGTAGGTATCTGTCTTACCCTCTAGACCATGACCCACACTACTTGCTAAAGCTGGCGGTAGCATAAACGATACTTCCATTATGATCAATTCGATAGAAAAAGTAGCATGATTAAGGATTTGTACTTTTTGAAAAGCATGCTTATATACCATAGCTGGGATTTGAACCCAGAACCTAGTGTGTAGTAGGTATCTGTCTTACCCTCTAGACCATGAACCACACTGCATGGTAGTAGGTATCTGTCTTACCCACTAGTAAGGCTGAGGCTGGAGAGGCTGCAGCCTCAAGGCGCAGTGTAGGAGGGGGTGCACAATTCATTCAGCTGTCATTCCCAATTGTGTTTGAAGCAGAAAGAAATAAGAAAAGGTGATACATGGCAGCGACAGCAAGCCAGATAAGTAGAGATTAAGGTGTTGGGGGTGGGGGGGGGGGCCCTGGGGCACCTCTTAGTGTAATAGCAATCAGTGTGTGACAGCTGGGGTGGGAGGGATGGGGGGGGCGCACTTTGCTGTCTCAGCCTTGGGTGCTGAAGGACCTTGTCCCACCTCTGACCACACTACATGCTAAAGCCTGGCCCTGAGTGTGGTTGATGGTCTAGAGTAGTGGTCCTCAAACTAAGGCCCGCGGGCCGAATGTGGCCCCCTAAGGCTTTCTTACCGGCCCCCCACACAGTAAATGTATTGCTTATAAATGCAGTCAGCTACATCTTTAAATATTGGTGGTCCACATATGGAATAGCAGTGCAGCACCCCCCATCCACATGGAAGCCAGAAAGCAGAAATTTTGCTGGTTTCCAATCAAATTCCACATCAGGTGACACTGCTGTCCAATTGGCTTGCAGATTGTCACCTGGGTATGCTTCACTGTCTGGTCCGCAAAGACTTCTACATCATTTTATGTTTACTCCGGCCCACCAGCGGTCTGAAGTATGTTGACCCGGCCCTCAACCCAAAATGTTTGGGGACCCCTGGTCTAGAGGGTAAGACAGATACCTACTACACACTAGGTTCTGGGTTCAAATCCCAGCTATGGTATATAAGCATGCTTTTCAAAAAGTACAAATCCTTAATCATGCTACTTTTTCTATCGAATTGATCATAATGGAAGTATGGTTTATTCTACCGCCAGCTTTAGCATGTAGTGTGGGTCATGGTCTAGAGGGTAAGACAGCTACCTACTACACACTAGGTTCTGGGTTCAAATCCCAGCTATGGTATATAAGCATGCTTTTCAAAAGTACAAATCCTTAATCATGCTACATTTTCTATCGAATTGATCATAATGGAAGTATGGTTTATGCTACCGCCAGCTTTAGCATGTAGTGTGGGTCATGGTCTAGAGGGTAAGACAGCTACCTACTACACACTAGGTTCTGGGTTCAAATCCCAGCTATGGTATATAAGCATGCTTTTCAAAAAGTACAAATCCTTAATCATGCTACTTTTTCAATCGAATTGATCATAATGGAAGTATGGTTTATGCTACCGCCAGCTTTAGCATGTAGTGTGGGTCATGGTCTAGAGGGTAAGACAGATACCTACTACACACTAGGTTCTGGGTTCAAATCCCAGCTATGGTATATAAGCATGCTTTTCAAAAAGTACAAATCCTTACTCATGCTACTTTTTCTATCGAATTGATCATAATGGAAGTATGGTTTATGCTACCGCCAGCTTTAGCATGTAGTGTGGGTCATGGTCTAGAGGGTAAGACAGATACCTACTACACACTAGGTTCTGGGTTCAAATCCCAGCTATGGTATATAAGCATGCTTTTCAAAAAGTACAAATCCTTAATCATGCTACTTTTTCTATCGAATTGATCATAATGGAAGTATGGTTTATGCTACCGCCAGCTTTAGCATGTAGTGTGGGTCATGGTCTAGAGGGTAAGACAGATACCTACTACACACTAGGTTCTGGGTTCAAATCCCAGCTATGGTATATAAGCATGCTTTTCAAAAAGTACAAATCCTTAATCATGCTACTTTTTCTATCGAATTGATCATAATGGAAGTATGGTTTATGCTACCGCCAGCTTTAGCATGTAGTGTGGGTCATGGTCTAGAGGGTAAGACAGATACCTACTACACACTAGGTTGTGGGTTCAAATCCCAGCTATGGTATATAAGCATGCTTTTCAAAAAGTACAAATCCTTAATCATGCTACTTTTTCTATCGAATTGATCATAATGGAAGTATGGTTTATGCTACCGCCAGCTTTAGCATGTAGTGTGGGTCATGGTCTAGAGGGTAAGACAGATACCTACTACACACTAGGTTCTGGGTTCAAATCCCAGCTATGGTATATAAGCATGCTTTTCAAAAAGTACAAATCCTTAATCATGCTACTTTTTCTATCGAATTGATCATAATGGAAGTATGGTTTATGCTACCGCCAGCTTTAGCATGTAGTGTGGGTCATGGTCTAGAGGGTAAGACAGATACCTACTACACACTAGGTTCTGGGTTCAAATCCCAGCTATGGTAAATAAGCTGTTTTGAAAATCTGCAATTCCCTACTGCATGAAATGGATAGAGGGAGAGAGGGAGAGAGGGAGAGAGAGAGGGAGAGAGGGAGAGAGGGAGGGAGAGAGAGAGAGAGAGAGAGAGAGAGAGATTGTGTTATTCCGGAAAATTCCGTCGGAATTATAAATTTTCCGCGGAATTCCATTTGAGAGGTATAGGAATTCCGATTTGACTACCGGAATCGGAATTAACCTAATTCCGGCCGGAATCACGGAATTTATAATTCCGCGGAATTTTCCGAGCATCCCTACTCCTGACATAGACTCTCTCTTTCATTGGCTCCTGACCGTGTCTGTCAATGTAAGCCAGTTGGAGCGGCTTACATTGATAGACACGGCCAGGAGCCAATAAAATCGTCTCCTGACCGGCTCACATGGCTCTGCCATCATAGAGACAGGCAGAGCCAGTGAGCTGCGGCGAGAGACGTCAGGTTTGAGCGGTGCGATCGACGGGGAGCGATGGAAACGTCGTATGCGTGCTGCGGGCAGTGATTGAAATCTACGCCCTTCCAGTCAGGAGCCCACCAAAACAGGGCGTAGATTTCAATCTCCGCGGTCTTTATACTGGTTGAACTCGATGGACGTATGTCTTTTTTAAGCCAAAATAACTATGTAACTATGTCTTTACGTAGTTAAGGTCTTTTTTTTTGGGGGGGGGGGGGGGATATGTGTATGTTTTTGGAATGCAGGAGAAACCCAGGACGAATCCACACAAACACGTGGAGAACATCTAAATTGTGTTCAAATAGCATCCTGGAAAAGATTTAAACCAGAGACCCCATGCTGTATAGCTAGAGTGCTGTGTTACATTTTTATGACCTTATGGTTTTAAGTTATGCTTTCAGGATCAGTAATAAGATGACCTGGCATGTCAGCAGTTGTGTGATGAGTTATCTCTACTACTTATTTTTTTATCTATAGGCTGCTTTTAATGGCTGTTATTTGACATGGGCATCCTGACTACAATCCTGGTATGAATGTACTGCCTAATGTTGAGTAGCGGTATTGTTATCTCTTTTCTTAGCATATAGTTGTTTGACAATTCTATGATTTTCACTGGTTCTTGAAACTGAGTGCAGTTCTACATTAGGTTCACTCTATTAATCAAGACAGTCATTAGTTGAAGTTTGAAACTACCCTTTTACTGGCCTACTATTTTCCCTAAGAGGTTTATAAAGACTGCTTGCTTTATGAATATTTTTTATATTTAGGGATACCCGCTGGCACACACACACACACACACACACACACACACACACACACACACACACACACACACACACACACACACACACACACACACACACACACACACACACACACACACACACACACACACACACACACACACACACACACACACACACACACACACACACACACACTCTTACACATACACATATACATATCTGATTTGCTGTGTTTGTAAATGAACAGCGGCAGCAAGGCAAAACATTTAAATTAATACGTAAATATGCAATGTTTCTCAACAGTTAAAACGGCTAATGAGAGGTTTTCACACATGAATATTTGATCATGCAAATTTGCCCTCCTAATGTTAATAAAGCAATTACAGCTTTAATATGATTAATGATCAACGCAAGGTAAAGAGGTAAAGAGAAGGGCAAAGTAATGCTCAATTTAATTTAACCATTGGATTCACAAGTGTGGTGCATAAACACAGAACTTAACGCTCACCTGGGGTCCCAAACTGGATGCAGTTTTCCAGTGTTCTTACAAAGTCAGGGTCACTTAGCTTAATTATATGTAAACTGTTGGCCTTTTCCATATTCTTCACCCACTTGTTTGCTTGACCCTGTGGATCAATCATCAAAGGCCATCGTCTGGCATTCCTGTAATTGAGGGCTTATATAAATACATAGCACTGTCTATTTTCACATCACATACAATAGGTATGCATTCTTCAGTGTGGCTTATTAGATATTTTCTCTCTGCAGTTTCCACAAAGGAAACATGAATAATTCAAAGGCAGATAAAATTGGTAGTACTGATAAGAGTTGTAGCCTCTTGCTTTGCTATTAAAAGCATGCAAATGTTATCAGCTATCATCTTCTATAATAAATACTATCAAGGCAAAAATTAAAATGTAATTGCTTCTGTTAGTATGACAATTGTTTCTAAACTGCTAAATCAGCAGGAATTGATTTATAAAAGCTGCTGCTCAGGCAGATAATAAATAACATATACAAGAAACTGGTGTTTGATGTATTTCACTTTCGCTGGTTCTGTTATTTTTGCCTCCTAGTCTCATTTACTGTACTAGCCCTCTTTGTTTCCCATCCTTAGTAATGACTTTACCTGTTATGCCTATTCACTGCTTTTCAATTACCATATACAGTACATTAACACTGCTCTCTACCCTTCCTTTCAATCTCTAGAATTTGCAGTGTGATGTCTTGATGGGACCATTACCTGAAATGAGAGAGGAGCATGTCTTTGCTTTCAACCATGCAACCTTGTATGGACAAAAGCAGGGAGAATACTAGAAACAAAAGTTGCATGGGAGTCTAATGGGATGTGTAGTCAGGACTTGCTAATGAGATGTATTCACTAAACATTACATTGCACTGATAGCGCCTGAAAAGTTTAGCACAAGCTACATACGTTGTGTAATGTTACACACTCCTAGGAGTTCTGCTTCATGATGAGCCTGATGGGTAATCTGTAACTTTGTGTAACATGCGTTACCCAAATAGAGGAAACATTTTATGCATATAACATATCTGTTTTGCTTGTTGAATGCATTACGGTCAGACAATAACAACAACGCTGGTTAAACTGAACATGCTCTCTCAGAGCAATGTAAATTATAGTGTATTTACACCGTAACCACAAACAGCTGTTCTAACAGCCAAAAGCTGAACTCAGGCTGCTGTTAAAGATCATGTAGAACATTTTTCTCTCTTTTCAGTTTAAAGTACCACTGAACAGGAAAATGTTTAACTTACTTTTAATTCTGATTTATGTGCGGTACTATGACATATGTCACAGCACCATCCGCACCTTCCAGCCATAATCTTGCTTTAATTTTAAATCTTGTGTGCTTACATATAATAATCCAATGCAACATTGTACAATACCATGAACTCATAGGTATGTGACTTACGAAATGATAATCCCATTATCAATTGAAAAGGTGTCTGAAGGTAAACCAGCAATGTTCCATGCTCTGATTTTCACAGGTTCTCCCAAAGTGCTTGATAGAGTGAAGTCTTCTGAACAGGGTATACCTCGTTGTTTGCAAAGTAAAGTCCATTCTTTTGTTTGCATCTGAATAATTAAGTGAGAAGTTAACAAAGTTGTCACAAACTGGCATCTTTAATTGAAGTTTTCAATATTTAACTGATTTCAAAATACAATATGTTTTCTATGGAAACAGGAATTGTGGGCACCCAGGTTTGGCTGACGTGTGGGGGCCGCAATAGGCGCCCATATGAATAACGGCAATGGGGTAAATTTGGGCCACCCGCAATGCAAAATATGTCCACAAATGGTGGGTGCCTGAACATTTGTGCAGGGGTGGGGCTTTGGCGTGGGAACATCGGTTAAGTTTAGCTGGGGGGTGGTGGTTAAGGTTAGTCGTGAGGGTGGTGGTTAAATTTAGGCGTTGGGGTGGGTATGGTTAGACATGGTAGGAGTAGTTATGGTTAGGTATCCAGGGAGTGTGGTTAAAGTGAACCAGAGATGAAGCGCCCTCATGTATTTACCATATATATCAGTGGGAACATTAGAGAAAGCACCTACCCTGCTCTCTGTTTCTTCCTTCACTGCTCAGCCTGCTTGTTAGCAGCCCTGATAAAATCCCTGACTGAGCATTCAGTCTGGCTTTGCTCAGGAATCATTATAGCTGAGTCTGTCTTCTCTGATGTCTTTTCAAGCCCAAGCCTGCCCCCTTCTGGCACTGCTTTCCTGTTTTGTATTATCACAGCATCACAGAGAGCTGTTATGCGAAGGGAGGATCTGCTAATGTAAGGGTATATTGAAAAACTTTTTTTATGTATATTTGATAGTCATAAGAGGTTTTTAGAAATGGTGATTTCATTTTGCAAAGAGCCCACTAAATAATATGCTTTTCTGATGAACTGTGTTTTGTATGGAGTCTTAGTAAAAAAAAAACACAAAAAATCGGCACACCAGAGCGGCAAAAATACAATGTATAGTATTTATTTTGTAAAATCTATCGGGGGATATGTTTATTTTGGGCCAAAGCGGATTTTCTGGTTTCCTTTAAGGTTATGCATAGTAGAGGGAGAGTTCAGGGTTCAATGTGAGAATTGGGTATTGTTTAACTATCATCATGAGCACTGTAAGAGTAGAATATCAACACATTTAAAGATATTATACTATCAGTTATTTCTGGGCCCCTTCTTTCATGTAGGCCTTCTCTTTATTCTGTTTTCTAGATCATAAGAGCTTCCTTTACATGAACTTTAATAGATGCATATCAGATGACCAGCAGTGTCTGCAAAAGCTGTGAGTGTGGTGGCTCCAAGGTTTTGGTTATGTAGCACCTAACTATGTGCATACATTACTGCCTCTGGGTAAAATTGATCATAAAATAAGCCAGTCAATATTACTGAATGATTCATGGCAGTATTTTAGCTGCATCTCATGCGTGACTTAAAGAGAACCAGAGATGAACGTTTCAAACAAAATAAACATATCAGTTGATAGCTTGTAAAGAATAAATGCTCTACCTGATAATTTCTCTGCTCTGGTGTGCCTTTTTTAGTGTTTTTTATCCATTATTGCTCCAGGAAAAATCAAATATGGCCGTCGGCTCATATCCCTTCTGCTTCCGGGTTATGAGTTGTTCTGGATGTGCTGTCTAAGCTATATGAGATTAGGTTGCTATCTAGGCTATATGAGAAAGGCTGCTGCAGCCTTTCATCTGTGTGCTTTCATTTTGGTATGATGTGCAGCTGCCTGTAGAAAGTGTCTCTCATAGGAATGAAACTGCAGTCATCATCATTATTTATGCAGAGGCACACAGATCATATTGCTCTGTTTCAGAGCTTCTCTTTCAGCAGCAGCAGCCCCTCCCATGTCATCATAGCTCTCAGTATGCAAAGCAGGAAATCTGAGCCAGGAGGTGGCAGGCTTGGGCTTGAAAAGACTCCACAGAAGAGTGACTCAGCTATAATGATTCCAGGTCAAACCTAGACTGAGCCAGTCAGGGATTCTTATCACAGCTGCTAATAGACTAATTAAGCAGATAAGAATGAAACTAAAAGCAGGGTAGGTGTTTACTGTCATGTTCCCTCTGATAAATGTAATAAAATACATGTGGGTGCTTTGCCTCTGGTTCTCTTTAAGACTAGCTTAAAGGGGCCCATACACTCAGCCGATTTTCTGGCCGACCGAACGATCAAAATCGATCGATCGATTGCAAATCAGTTGGCCACTCGACCAATCGACGGCCGATTTCGATGGATTTCCATCAAACTGGCAGGGTGGAAAATCTAGGTCGATCTGTTGAGATTGCTTATCATTTTGCATTAGCCCTAATGGAAATCTGGTGGCAAAAAAAATGCCATCAGATCGTTTTTCAATAGATTTCAAACTGAAATCTATTGGAATTCTATTCTAGTAAAAAATGTTCCTTTTACACATCAGATAGATAAGAATTCCATCTGATGATCTATCTGCTGCTAATCTGACGAGTGTATGGGCACCGTAAGAGATGCCTAAAGCAGGCCTAAGCTATCTCACAAACAAGCTGAACTTTTGCTATGTAACATATACATTTACAAAGCTTGGATGTTTTTTGTGCAACAAGTAAGCAAAACAATCAAACAGCATGGGGATCCCCACATGGAGCCATATTTACACTACCACCCAGGCCCCTTAATTTCTTTTTACCAGATCACTAGTATGCTGCAGTACTTTGCAGCAATAAATGCTTACTAAAAACTTATTGTTAAAACCTCATTGAATCCACAGTTCCACTTTCCATCAAATAAAGTAATTATCCTTTAACCAGGTAATGAATTTCATACAGTATTTCTACGCCCCCGGTGACTTCATCTGAGCTCCAGGGGTGTAGATATACGTATCTCAGGATCGTCATTTGTGCACGCTCCCATGCATGCTCTTGCCCACTGCACGTTAGTACACAGATCAGTGAATGGAAACACACCGATCTAAGTGCCTGTGATCAATGATCACTGGCATCAATGAGTGGTCATTGACTAAAGTGTAAGTAAAGCATACACACATTACTTCCTCTGTGTACTGGTCAGTACAAAAGAGGAATAAATTAGGGGGACATCTAGTGGCCAAATAGTAAAATTACACCTACATACATTACATTTAATAAAAATACATAAAATACTGTCATTCCAGTTCAGGGTCATGTATAGTCAATCTCTATATTAAGTATATGTATGCGATTCATCCAACACCAGTCCACTGTATAATTAATCAATATGTCATTACAATACTATGGCTCAGAGAGATCTGGGCTAAATAGAGAACGAGAAGAAAAGGCAGAACCCATCTGCACCCAAATCTATCTCAATGAGCCACAACCACAAACATTTGTAAAAGTAAAAAACCTAGTTTATTAATACATATTAAAATAGTAATTATTACTCAGTAATAGTAATTATTACTCTGGCCCCACGGCCAGAAGACGAACCCCAGGGGCGAGCGGGGAAAGGAGAAACGGATCCCACCCATCTCACCCAGTCCCCCATCTGCGGCCCACATATTCCACACTGGGAAAGAAGGCCATGACTATTATAAAAATGGGGCATATTTTAAACTGTCATTCAGTCCTGGAGGTTTTGTGGCCTTGCGATTGTAGATCCAGCGACATTCGCGCTGTGTAAGAATTCTATCAAAATCTCCTCCCCTCAGGGATGGATGTATTCTATCCACTGCACTGAAGGATATAGTATTAGACAGGTTTAATTCACATGCTATGACATGTCTGGCGACGGGGGAGCCAAAGTTATGGCTCTTCATGTCATTGACATGCTCATAGATATGACAACGTAGGTTTCTAGTGGTTTTGCATCAAGGACTTTTATAGGAATGCCTCATGGAATTATCTATGCTATTTGACCCAATCATGTGCATGGCTATCTATGGTGATACTATTATGGTGAAATGTATTGATCACTGTGACATAACATCTTTCCCTACAGCTGCCCAGATACTCAGATCTCCATATCGTATGAGTAATAATTACTATTTTAATATGTATTAAGAAACTAGGTTTTTTACTTTTACACATTTTTGTGGTTGTGGCTCATTGAGATAGATTTGCTATATTAGATGTAGAACTTCATGTATGCCTGCCGCCTAGACGAAACTTCCTCAGCATTGACCAACAGCCTTCTCTGAAAATACGCTAAAACCTTTTTTCAAAAAAATAAATAAATAAATATATATATATATATATATATATATATATATATATATATATATATATATATATATATATATATTATACACACACACACACACATTATTATTATTATATATGTCTAAAGCTCTGCTGCTTGACAAAGCTGTAGTTGAATACTTCCTATTTTGTGTTTCGGTCCACTTTAAACTACCACACAATAGTTCACTACAGTATAGGTACAGCTTTGACTAATCCATGAATAATATTAGCAGTGTTCTGAGAAAATCTATACACTTTGCCTGAAGGTGACAAAGCTATTTCTGCAAAGTCCTACCATGGTGAGCCTCTGCAGTAAGAACAGTTTCCAAGTGAAGATTCAGAACAAAATAAAAGACTTGTTTGTGACAAGTTTACTTTAATGCGGGTCTGAATGGGAAACTCTGATCGGCTACAGCGGAAAAACTACCTGAATTTATTGTATCAGTTGTATTGTATAAGTCCAGTTATGTAAAGTATGAAAAATAGGTAAAGAGGATGAAAAGTAAGATGTACAAATTAGTTTGTACCTTAAAACAGGTATAACAATGTATAAGGCCTGGGTAAAACAGGTTTAGTCTACATAATGGTGGTACGGTTTACTAGTGAGCAGAAGCAGTAGGGCTGAAATAATGCGGACGGAATACTGTAGATTAATCACACAGACATCAAAGCCACAAACTGCCTCTCTCTTTGATGTCCCTTACAATTAGCTGAACTTATCCTTGGAGCTGAGCACGATCTCCAATGCTTGCAGTAGCCTTAATTCTCTTCAGCACATGACTTTCAGCTGACTAGAATCTTGTGTTACTTCATACCTGGTCTGCAATGAACTATGGCACCATTCTGCCTATAACTGAAAGACATGCTAACAAATATCTGAAGAGACAGCAGGCTTAGTTTTCTAATTTAGTTATGGGAGAATGAAAACCTTTTAAAAGCTTGCATGTACAATATTAGGAATTCAACTGGCAAAAAAGCTAATTTTTCATTAAAGCTCCAAGGCGAAAACTGCCCCTGTGAAAAATAATATTGGACCTGGAACTATTTGCTAATTAGATAAACTTAAATAAACTGAAAGCTTATTAATAAAGTAGCAATAAGCATTCCTTTATAGATCCCCCCTCCCTTTGATGAACATGCCATTGACTTTTCAAACATAGCAGTGAAAGGTTGAAACAGGACAAGTGATGAACAGAAAAAAGTATAAACATTCTAATCCATTAGAATGCCTTTTCATACAAAAAGGGAAAAAATCACAACAAGAAAAAAATTCTTCAGTGAAATAACAGCATTTAAAAGTAAGAAAATATCAAAGCAGTTACAGCACCTGGTAAAATGGGTGCCGACATAGCCCTGTTTAGCAGCTATTACAGGTAATTTGGCAACCCATAAAATAGCTATGCAAACTGTGGCTACAATTAATAATTAAATGACTGTGCGCTCCTCACTCACCAACCCTTAACTGCCACCTAAAAATTAAAATAAAATTACAAATAAACATGAATAAATCTGGGTCACTGTCTGCATAAAAGTGTGTGCTACACCTCATATATAGATACTATAAAAAAACAGAGCGCTCAACAAATTTTCCTCATACATGCATTACTAGTAAATGTCCCTTTAAGTAAAACGTCCAACTTTATAATAAAAAGTTCATAGAGACAGATCAGATTGCTTCCTCCAATTCAGCCCCAATTGAATTGGAGGAAGCAATCTGATCTGTCTCTATGAACTTTTTATTATAAAGTTGGACGTTTTACTTAAAGGGACATTTACTAGTAATGCATGTATGAGGAAAATCTGTTGAGCGCTCTGTTTTTTTTATAGTATCTATAAAACTGTGGCTACAAATAGCAGGTGCAAAAGCCGCAGTTTGCATTGCGGTCGGCCCTGGCACCCAAATCGCCTGTAATAGCTGTTAATAACGGATATTAACATTGCGCATATGGCAGCCCCCTTATTATCGGCGGATAGGGTTAGGCATCAGTGGGGGGGGGGGGGGGTCTTAAGGTTATGCATGGCTGGGGTTTTAGGATTAGGCATTGGCAAAGGGGGAGGACCTTAGTGTTAGGCATCAGCAGGGTGAGTGTCTTAGGGATAGGCATCGCCTCCGGGATGACCGGTTAGGGTTAAGGCCCATACACACGTCGGATTTTTGCGAACGACCCGTCGTTTGAACGTTCCATCGTTCGCACGTCAAATCCGGCGTGTGTACAGACTATCGTTCGGGTGATATCGCTGAAAACCAGTCTTATCACCCGAACGATAGTCTGTACACATGCCGGATTTGACGTGCGAACGACGGAACGTTCAAACGGCAGGTCGTTCCCAAAAATCCGACGTGTGTATGGGCCTTTAGGCTACAGTAGGGCTCATGTAAGACTAGTTAGATTAGGTCATAGTAAATATCAGTGAAGATAAGTGGACAACCACTGTTTATAAAGAAGGGGCTTACTGTGTTCAAGAGGTACAACATCCTAATGTGATAAGGTAGGGACAATAATACTTTATTTTTATGCACACACCATATATTTAAGCGTACATGGAAAAAAGGCACCTGGAAAAAAGGGCACCAGATGTAGCTGATAAGCATGATTTAATTTATAGATTTCATTCTTTGTAGCCAATGAGCCTGAATCCATTTATAAAAGGTGCTGGATGTAGCCGCTATAACTATGTAACCCTAACCCCCATTGTTTTTCCTAACCTTAACCCCCAGTGCCTAACCTTATACCCTCCATTGTGGTGCCTAACCTTAAAAAGAACCCAAGGTGGGTTTTACAAATCCTAATTGCATACAGAGGCTGGGTCTGCATATAATGCCCAGCCTCTGTTGCTATATTATATCCCTCCAGCGGGGAGGGAAGGGACGTGGGGCGGGGAGCAGTGACATGTGACAATGTACATGTAAACAGCCTGCTGGCGACACACTGTGTGTCGCTAACACAGCAGTTTACTTTGGGGGGCAAAGCAGAGTGCGGGGGGCCTGGGGGGATATAATATAGCAACAGAGGCTGGGCATTATATGCAGACCCAGCCTCTGTATGCAATTAGGATTTGTAGAACCCACCTCGGGTTCTCTTTAACCCCTCCTAGCGCCTAACCTTATTCCCCCATGACGGTGCCTAACCTTAAACCCCTTCATGGTGGTGCCAAAACTTAAGCCCCCTGGTCCCTAACCTTAACCCCCCATGATGGTGCCTGACCTTAACCCCCCCTTACCCGGTGACTAACCTTATCCCCCCATGCTGGTGCCTAACCCTAACACCCCCCCCATGGTGGTGCCTAACCGTAAGCCCCCTTCCCCAGCGACTCATCTTATCCCACCATGGTGGTGGATAGTTTTAACCTCCCCCCCTGGAATCTAACCTTAATCCTCCCATGGTGGTGCCTAATCATAACCACGGTATTCAGTGAAATAGCTGTAGCAGACATTTTTTAATATAATTGGTATTTGGCATAATTGTTGTAGCCTCATTTTATGTCAAAGTTATAAATGACATTCAGTGAGATTGTTGTAGCTGAAATTTTTTAAAGATAAAACCCGTATTTGACATGAGCATTGTAGCTGTAAAATTAAGGGCTCATAGTGAAGATGGAAATAAAATTAGGCCTGTATTATAGCCACAATTATTTCTAGGATTTAACCCTAATAGAATAACGTGTGCCCTTTTCACCGCTAATGGCGCTAATCGCGGCAAATAACATGGAAGCCATTACTATATTTAATCCCTTATAGACTTCTCTTTAAGGTTTTCTGCCTCTCACTATGGAACTTTAACTTTCTGACCTCTTCACTCTCCTCCTTTTCTTCCCTTCTTCAGTTACTTTCTCTCCAATCACTGAATTAGTTTGCCACAGAACCTCTACCCTCTGCCTCAACTTCCATAAGGATACCAAGAACAAGTCCCCAGATAAAGACCTCTCTATTTCTTACTGTTCCTTTTGTCTTAGTATATCTCCTATCTTGTGGTATCACCGTTCTTCTTAGCAATATAAATACTTGGCATCATTATCACAAATTACTACTTGCCATCGTATTTGCTGTTGAAAAAATTTGCACCTCAGTGATAGAAATAAATTAATTAAGTCATCAAATTATGAAAATTATGTAAACACTGTGAAACTAAAACATAAGTCATGAACAGTTCCTCCCATATTCCTGACGTGTCAGTTTCCCTTTAATCAAGTGATACAGGAAATGTTTTTGAAGAAATCAGAATATTCATAAAACAGCAGAATTGTTATCTCCAGGCAGATATTCTGTTAATTGTAAAATGCTATCACTGTAACACGTGAAAATATAACAACACTAATAACACTGCAGAAAGCAAACTGAGGGAGAAGTCAATGTAATTTATCTATTCACAATCCAAATAGGATAACACTACAATCTCCACAGCCACCAACATATTATAATTACCACACTTACTGGGATGAATTAATCAAAACTTTAATTAGCAGTCCTCTGATTATTCTTTTTGTTCTCCCTGGTTGCTTAATTACCATGGTCTTTCCTAACAAACCTCCAGTGTCGTAAAGCTAATTCCATCTTTTTGAGGCAGAGCTATGAACACCAGTGAAGTGAATGCAATTTTCATGTGATGCTACAAATTCTTCTGAAGATGATGCGTAATGCAGTAATAATCAGTAGAGCCATAATTTCACCTGTCATTCACTATCTATGCGTATTTGCTATGAAGCACAGAAAACCTGGCAGTTCTACAAGGATGTTAGCATGCCAACATGACATAACGAATGCAGTAGGAAATCTACAGCTGCCTGCACATGGGTTTTTCTTTAAGTGGAAGTTACAATCAATAACAACACAACTTATTTATCTCATTATAACATAGAGAGCCTATAACAACACAAATATGCCAAAATACACATATTACTTCACATTTGGAAGAAGAATGAATATCCACCCTGAGAAAATTAGTTCCTGCGGAATGTCACAACAACACAAAACAGATGCCTACACATACATGCTCTAGCTCCCTCTCTCTCTCTCTCTATATATATATATATATACAATATTATGGCAATAAATAAAGCAGGACCTATGCTACTCTCTATATACTCGAGACTGAACTGTCATTTAACAGCTGATGCCTCCTGGCAGAGATCATGAGCTATTGCATCGTCCCCTAAATGAACAGCCCTGCAGATGCTCTTACTGCCTGAATACAGATAGGGATAACAATGTAAACTGTAAAATAATGAGGGCACACCATATATATATATACACACACACACACACACACACACACACACACAGAATTGTGTACACACTAGCACATTTTGGGGCAACCATCCATCAACCCTCCAAAATGTGCAGCCACCACCCAACCCCCATAATATGTGCAGCCACTGTAAATGTAACACCTCTCATGTGTGTATAACGTTTTGGAATGATGTGTGACACTATAATTCTATGTTATTTACACAACGTGTTCAAAATATGATAGTTATTGACAGCACTGGTTAGCAGTCTACCTTTCTTGCTCTTTGTATATGAATGTATGACGCATTGTGTCTTTCGCTGTATATGTTGTCTTTCTTAAAAACTTTGAAAAATAAAGAATGTTTATACAAATAAATGTACCTCCTTCCCATAACCTCAATTGCAGGCCTCCATCTCCCTCAACTTGTTCAACCACTACTCTCTCACCATAATAATTTTAGTCACCATGTGATCCCTTCTTCCCAATGCCCATTAGCACAGCATGAGGGGTGAGTGCCTTATATACTCTTGTGCCAGATCTGGTCTGTTCTGCTTTGCTGCCTGCTGTCAGTTGCCTCCTTCCTGATTTCAAGTCATCACCTGACATGCAGATGACCAGGTCTGAGGCAAGGGAGATCAAGTGGCTGTTTGGCACAGCAAAGAAAAGCCATAGATTCTATGTTATCTATGGGATCCAATCAGACATGTCCATTTTCAATGTATACATTGTAAAGAAAAGAGGTAATTGAGTTTGTCCATAACAGTAATTGTCCAAGAGAGACTTGGGAAATGGGACTGAGTCAATATTCAATATTTGCACCTCAGAGCACTCCATGTTGAGAAGCTCTCAGGGAATCATACACATATAGGCATTTGTAGGCATAATGCAGACCGGAAATCAGTTTTTCAACATTGTAGAAGCCATATGTTTACTTTGAAGTGAACTAATTGAAGAGATTTGCATGCATATTCACATGTTTTGTGGTAATAAAAGGTAGAAAAAAGAACAGATATATGAATGAAAAAAGGGCACAGAAAATCTCAAGATCACGTGGAAAAATGTAATAACTATATAGAGGATAAATGCTTTATAATGTCTTCTTAATTGAACAAACAATATATGTCTTTTAAAGCTTTGTAACAGCAGGAGTTTAAAGCAGCTATAGCAGCAATATTATTATAGTAGATTAAGCACTCTTTCCCACTGTCTTGCATTACATCAAAAGTAACACTCATAGAAACATGAAAAATATCCAGCAGAGCCTGAGATATTAGTAAGAAAGCAAACCATGTTTGATGCGAATAATGTTCACGGAAAGCAACAATAAATAGAACTGTTACAATCACTATATGACAGAGTTTACTTTGTGGGGCTTTAGAGCAAACATCCACCCATTTCTCGCAGAATAAATGTTACTGCAATGAAAATGTGTATATTTATTTCTAAAACTGAAATTGTAGTTTACTTAAAAATTAGTCTTTCTTTCAACTTCTATTGAGCTCCCCTTCCTCTCCCAAACCGGGTTTTATTTTAGGTTGGGAATCAGACCAAAAACAGATCTCTCACTAGCACTGTAGCAACACCTTGGCCTCAATTCACCAGAGAAAAGTTAGTAAGAGATAAAAGGTCGGTAATTATCTCATGCGGTATTTTAACATTTTGTTTGCAATTCACCACTGTGAGAGGATAGAGAGAGGAGTGTTCGATAGCAGGCGATAATGATGCGATAATGGAGCGATATGGATGCGAAAACCGTGCGATAAACGGTCGATAGTTATGCGGTGTTAGTGATTTGCATGTGATACTTTGCCTCTCTGGATGCTGGAAGTAAAGGATTGTGGGTACGAGGAGGAGGTTATTACCAGCATGTGACCGCAGAGGGTTTCCCCCCCTGTTTTTGACTCTCTCCTTCCATTACAAATCCCTCCCTTCGTTCTGCATATTAAGTATATTAAGCAATATTAAGCATTTACAATATTAAGTGGATGGGTGAAACGGAAGAGGTATTTGGATACATTTTCACACTCACCACGGATAAAAAATGTATCCAGATTGCTCCTTCCTTTCGCCCATCCACTTAATATTGTAAATACTTAATATTGCTTAATATTGTAAATGGGCTGCTCTCTGGTGCATATGTATAGTATAGGCTGTTACTGTGTGCTGCTAGTAAACTAGCTGCAGAGTGAGCTGCAGCAGCTGTGAGTAAAACCAAATATCTCCAGGTACATTCAGAGGATAAATAGATAAAAAATAACGAATGGCCATACCCCCTTTTTTCCCTGGTGAATTGTGATTATGAGAAAAAATAACGACTAACTATCGCCTATTTATCGCACATTTATCACACATTTATCGCATGGATTTCTCTCTGCCGATATTTCACCCTATACTTCTGGAGAATTGCTATTTGGAGATATCACAGGAGGTAAATTACCTCCCATGAGATAAATAGGTCGGTAACCACTGGTGAATTGAGGCCCTTAACTAGAGGTACCATGCAATATTCTATGCTTGAAACCTCATTTAGAGTTTTACACAGAACCTACTGCACTCCACTTAGATTATTTCAGATAAACCCTACAAATTCAAAATACTGTTTTAGGGGATGTGGTTTGGTGGGTAACATGTGGCATACTTGGTGGGGCTGTCCATTAACTCACACTTTTTGGACCAATATACTATCAAAGCTCAACAAAATTCCCTCCCTTCAACTAGACCGTGGCACAACTATTTTTCTCATGGGCAATAAACCAAAAGGAGTTAACTTCTCTCAACATAAATTCGTCCAATTTCTTGGCACTGTTTCTAGATGCCATCTAGCAAGGAATTGGAATTCCCCCTATTTGTCTCCTGATGAGGTTTTCAAAAATTTAACTAGCATAGTTACATAGTTATTTGGGTTGAAAAAAAGACTTACCGTATATACTCGAGTATAAGCCGACTCGAGTATAGGCTGATCCCCCCAACTTTTACCTAAAAAACCTGGAAAAAATGATTGATCCGAGTATAGGCCGGGGGTAGGAAATGTAGCAGCATTAATAATAAAAATAATAATTCCTCCTCATCTGTGTCTAATCACAAATTGTAATTTGATCTCTCCTGTATCACCTGACTGCCAAGGCCAATAAGCTCATTTGAAAGCACAGCATGTTAACAATATGTCTGCTTCCATGAAAGCAGGAAGTAGACACACTGCAGATTTATTGCAGGAATTTGTATCAGCTGTAACAAAGAAATGTTTTCTTTAAAGGTATCTTAAGTTGCATATCTTATAGGGCAGAGAGAAAGTAGTGAGTTTAGGTCCGCTTTAAAAGCTATCACTAATGGCAGCGTGTCCCCCTGCACTCCCCCACCACAATGTGTAAAAAATGGAAAAAAAAGCTAAGCAGCACTAATGATCACACAACTCCCCCTCCCACTCACGGCTATGTGTACAGTAATCTGTGCCCCATTTCCCCTGTTTGCCGCAATGTGTACAGTAGCCCACGTGCCACCCTCCACCGCTATGTGTAAAGTGCTGTAATCCGCGTGACATTCTCTCCCCGGCAGACTGGAGTGTGAGGCCAACCTTTGAAGTTTCCTCCGTGTCCCCTGAGTGCCAGGATATGCAGCGCAGCTTTGAATAACTCTCAGTGATCTGCGCTGTGTTGGGATGCCTCTTCCTGCCTGTCGCAGGCTCGTTGCTATGACGCCACACATGGTGCACGTGATAAGCAACGAGCCTGCAACAGGCAGGAAGAGGCATCCCAACACAGCGCGGATCACTGAGAGTTACTCAAAGCTGCGCTGCATATCCTGGCACTCGGCGGACACGGAGGAAACTTCAAAGGTTGGCCTCACACTCCAGTCTGCCGCGGAGAGAATGTCACGCGGATTACAGCACTTTACACATAGCGGGGAAGGGTGGCACACGGGTTACTGTACACATTGCGGCGAGCGGGAGGGGGAAGTTAATCGATCATTAGCGTTGCTTTTTTTTACACTCTGCGGAAGGAAGGTGCACTCGGGGAGGTGGGCACTCGAGTATAAGCCGAGACCCCCACTTTTGGGCCACTTTTTTGGCCTCAAAATCTCGGCTTATACTCGAGGATATACGGTATGTCCATCGAGTTGAACCAGAGAACAAAGTGCAACACCAGCCTGCTCCCTCACATATCCCTCACATATCCCCCACATATCCCCCACATATCCCTAACCTGATGATTTCTGTATTTATAACAGCTAAAATAAATGATAACTTGACACATTTCCATAATACTTGGGCTCCATGGGTCTCTGTGCTGTAAATTGCAGGATTACGTCCTTTGCTACAATTCTCTTGAATGTCACTTGTAACATGTGTTACCACTATGTTTATACCTATTACTCCAACCTAGATATTTTCTTAGCTATACATCCTCTAGCAGGGGTAGGGAACCTATGGCTCAGGAGCCAGATGTGGCTCATGATGGCTGCATCTGGCTCACAGACAAATCAGTAGGGGTTGATTCACTAAGCTACACTGCACAAGCAGCACAGCTTAGTGTGGCAGCGCAAGTAAAATTTTCAAAGTAGGCTCGCTACTGCTGTAGTGTGCACTGCTAACTTACTCGCGCTCCCCCAAAAACTAAAAGCCACTCCAATTGTCCCACCCTGTACCCTGCCAGGTCCAGTGACTTTGTAGGACGAGATCCCCGCACTTTGCCCCAATAGGCTGCCTGTCAAGTGACGGGCAGTCTATTGGGCCAAAGTGCGAGGATCTTGTCCTACAATGTTAATCAACCCCCAAGTCAGCTAGCTAATTGTACAAGCTGTTAGTATTTCTCCTGTCTGACTTTTGGGGAAATTGCTGATGTTGATGAAACCCCAAAAAAGCTAAAGACGTTTCTGACACTTCCACTGCCCAGTGAATCAACTGTATACACATAACCATAGCAACAGGGATGTGAGCCCTCTGCTGCCCATGTGCACTGTCCCAGCTTGTAACATATTGTATGGCTCTCACAGAAATACATTTTAAAATATGTGGCATTTATGGCTCTCTCAAAAAGGTTCCTGACACCTGTCCTATAGTATATCCACTCTAAATTTGAGGCCAATTTATTTTATTATTTGTTTAATCTCTATAAAATTAATTCACTTTTGTGATGGAGCATTCATGTCTGCAATATTTTTATTGAGTTCATCTATATATTTTCTTGAAATATATCACACCTAACCACTGTATATGTACATTTGATCTTTTAACCTTTTTCTAGGTTATGGGCAATTGTCTCTGCTCAGTGAGCAGTACACTGTTAACGTTCTCTATTACTGTTGGAATAATGATTATATTCTTTTGTATGTTACCTTTTTGCGCCCCTGCGAGGGCATTCACATTGCATTTATTGTATGCTTTATATATATCACCAATACAAACTTTTGAAATTAAAATTAGTTTTTCTTAACTGTTTTGCATTTTCTTAGAACTAAACTATACTAGCAACAGGTCATACACTGCTCACCACCAGTGTATAGAGAACATCCACTTTGTAGGGAAAAAAGTGGCTTATATTTTCATTTGAATCCAAATTATTTTGTTTTTCCCCTTTAAAGGCTGAAGCCACGCCCACCTGGAGCCTACACCCGCGGCTGCATATTAATCAGCCCCTAGCCGAATTGCCTCATGAGTAGTGACGTGTGTAAAACGTCACAAGTAGCTCTGTGGGAGGGGAAAAAAAGCAGGGGATTCCAGTGGCTGGAAACTTTCACTTGTTTCTGAATTGCTGCGTCCCTGCAGCCAGGCTGTGCTGTGTTATGTGTCTGGACCAGTGTTGTGTGACAGGCAGCTGAACACTTTATGCTCAGATCTGTATACAGCTGTGCTTGCAGCTCATTACCATGTCAGAAGCACTTGTAGTGAGCTGCAAGCACAGCTGTACACAGATCTGAGCATAATCACTGTTCAGCTGCTTATCACAAAGCGAACTTTTGTGTTTTGTTAAGCCTCCTTACATGCGACATACCCCAAATTTACAGGGTATGTGCACCTTGGGAGTGGGTACAAGAGGAAAATTTTTTTTTAGCAAAAAGAGCTTATAGTTTTTGAGAAAATCGATTTTAAAGTTTCAAAGGGAAAACTGTCTTTTAAATGCGGGAAATGTCTGTTTTCTTTGCACAGGTAACATGTTTTTTGTTGGCATGCAGTCATAAATGTAATACATATAAGAGGTTCCAGGAAAAGGGACCGGTAACGCTAACCCAGCAGCAGCACACGTGATGGAACAGGAGGAGGCGCAGGAGGAGAAGGCCACGCTTTGTGAGACACAACAACCCAGGCCTTGCATGAGGACAAAAAGCGTGCGGATAGCATGCTTTGTACCGCCATGCAGTCATAAATGTAATAAAGATAAGTGGTTCAATAAACAGGGACCACGCGGCAACGCTAACCCAGCAGCAGCAGACGTGATGGAACAGGAGGAGGCGCAGGAGGAGAAGACCACGCTTTGTGAGACACAACAACCCAGGCCTTGCATGAGGGCAAGAAGCGTGCGGATAGCATGCTTTGTACCGCCATGCAGTCATAAATGTAATAAAGATAAGTGGTTCAATAAACAGGGACCACGCGGCAACGCTAACCCAGCAGCAGCAGACGTGATGGAACAGGAGGAGGCGCAGGAGGAGAAGGCCACGCTTTGTGAGACACAACAACCCAGGCCTTGCATGAGGGCAAGAAGCGTGCGGATAGCATGCTTTGTACCGCCATGCAGTCATAAATGTAATAAAGATAAGAGGTTCCATAAACAGGGACCGGCAACGCTAACCCAGCAGCAGCAGCAGCAGCACACGTGATGGAACAGGAGGAGGCGCAGGAGGAGAAGGCCACGCTTTGTGAGACACAACAACCCAGGCCTTGCATGAGGACAAAAAGCGTGCGGATAGCATGCTTTGTACCGCCATGCAGTCATAAATGTAATAAAGATAAGTGGTTCAATAAACAGGGACCACGCGGCAACGCTAACCCAGCAGCAGCAGACGTGATGGAACAGGAGCAGGCGCAGGAGGAGAAGGCCACGGTTTTTGAGACACAACAACCCAGGCCTTGCATGAGGACAAAAAGCGTGCGGATATAGCAGCAATGCTTTTTGCCGCCATGCAGTCATAAATGTAATACAGATGAGAGGTTCAATAAACAGGGACCGGAAACGCTACACCATCCCAGATGTTCATTGGTCATGTTACTTGGTTGGGGTCCTGGAGTGTTGCGTAGTCGTTTCCAATCCAGGATTGATTCATTTTAATTTGAGTCAGACGGTCTGCATTTTCTGTGGAGAGGCGGATACGCCGATCTGTGACGATGCCTCCGGCAGCACTGAAACAGCGTTCTGACATAACGCTGGCTGCCGGGCAAGCCAGCACCTCTATTGCGTACATTGCCAGTTCGTGCCAGGTGTCTAGCTTCGATACCCAATAGTTGAAGGGTGCAGATGAATTGTTCGACACAGCTACGTCATCTGACATGTAGTCCTTGACCATCTTCTCCAGGCGATCGGTGTTGGAGGTGGATCTGCACGCTTGCTGTTCAGTGGGCTGCTGCTGCATGGGTGTCAGAAAATTTTCCCACTCCAAGGACACTGCCGATACCATTCCCTTTTGGGTACTAGCTGCGGCTTGCGTTGTTTGCTGCCCTCTTGGTCGTCCTGGGTTTGCGGAAGTCAGTCTGTCTGCGTACAACTGGCTAGAGGAGGGGGAGGATGTCAATCTCCTCTCTAAAGTCTCCACAAGGGCCTGCTGGTATTCTTCCATTTTGACCTGTCTGACTCTTTCTTCAAGCAGTTTTGGAACATTGTGTTTGTACCGTGGATCCAGAAGGGTATAAACCCAGTAATTGGTGTTGTCCAGAATGCGCACAATGTGTGGGTCACGTTCAATGCAGTCTAGCATGAATTGAGCCATGTGTGCCAGAGTCCTACCAGAATCCTCATCATCCTCTTGTGAGCGTTGTGATAGTTGTTGTGATGCATCATAGTCGTCACCTTCCTCCTGGTCTGCTTCTGCTGACCATTCGCGTTGAATTGTGGAAGTCCAACGTGCACCGCTCTGGCCCTCGTCAGTGGTGGCATGAAATTCCTGCTCCAACTCCAGCTGTTCCTCCTCCTCTTCTTCGTCATAGCTGCTGGGGCCAGCGTTCCCTGAGGCGGATGGCCTGATGTTGGTACCATCACGCTGATCGTTTTCTCCTTCAGATTCCCCCAGTTGCATCATGACAGCTGTTTCCTTGATTTTTAACATCGACCTCTTCAGTAAACACAGCAGTGGTATGGTAATGCTGACTGAAGAGTTGTCACTGCTCACAAGCAACGTGGATTGCTCAAAATTTTGGAGGACTTGGCAGAGGTCCAACATGTTGGCCCAATCGGATCCACAGAAGCTTGGCAGCTGGCCGGATGCGCCTCGGTACTGCGCCGTCATGTACTGGACCACTGCACTCTTCTGCTCGCAAAAGCGGGCTAGCATGTGCAGCGTAGAATTCCAGCGCGTAGGGACATCACACAGCAAGCGATGGTGGGGGAGATTGAAGCGCTCCTGCATCTTGGCGAGTGCCCCCGAAGCAGTACTGGAATTTCTACAATGTTTGGCCACTCGTCGCACCTTCAACAGAAGATCGGCCACGCCTGGGTATGTCCTCAGGAACCGCTGAACTACTAGGTTCATCACGTGCGCCAGGCAAGGGATGTGTGTCAGCTTAGCCAACCTTAAAGCGCGAATGAGATTACTCCCATTATCACACACAACCATGCCCGGTTTCAGGTCCAGCGGTGCCAGCCACAAATCCGTCTGTTCCTTTATTCCCCTCCAAATTTCCTCCCCTGTGTGCTGCTTATCCCCAAGGCAGATTAGCTTCAGCAACGCTTGCTGACGCATGCCAACAGCTGTGCTGCACTGCTTCCACGATCCTACTGCTGCTGGGTTAGCGTTTCCGGATGAGGTACAGCTTTGAGATGCGTTGGAGGAGAAGGAGTCAGAGAGGTAGGTGCTGCTGTTGTTATCCAGTGGGAGGGACGGCGGTGCAGCTGTTTGTGGCGTGGGCAACACCCGTGCCGTAGCAGGTGAGGAATCGCTGCCAGGCTCCACAAGGTTCACCCAGTGCGCGGTAAGGGAGATGTATCGACCCTGGCCGAACGCACTCGTCCAGGTGTCAGTGGTGAGGTGAACCTTGCAGGCAACGGCATTCTTCAAGCTTCGGGTTATTTTGCTGACCACGTGCTCATGCAACTCAGGCACTGCAGAGCGCGCAAAGTGGTAGCGGCTGGGAACCACGTAACGTGGGATGGCCACTGACATCATGCCCTTGAAGCTGTTTGTCTCCACCACTCGATATGGCAGCATTTCGCAGGCCAGAAGCTTGGCTATGCTGGCTGTTACTGCCACGGCCCGGGGGTCATTTGCTGGCAATTTCCTCTTGCGCTCAAACATCTCCGACACAGACAACTGAACCGTAGCGCTGCACACGGAAGGGCTGTTGGTTGTTGTGTTTGATGAACACTGGGAGACCTCAAGAGCACTACTCCGGAAAAGTGACAGTGTCAGCGTCGTCTGATGTTTGTGAATGTTGTGAACCACGCAATGGCTGGGCTACTGCTGCTGCTGCTCAGGCGGGTCTGGTGTTGAGTCTGGTGAACCCAAGGGAGGCAGTGTTGTTGCTGGTACCCTGTCCTGACGCGTTTGCCCACAGAGTGGGATGTTTGGATAGCATGTGACGGCTCATGCTGGTGGTGGAGAGGTTGTTAATACTTTTCCCCCTGCTCAGGCGGGTCTTGCACACCTTGCAAATCGCCATGGTAACATCCTCAGTGCAGTCTTCAAAGAAAGCCCAGACTTTGGAGCACCTGCCTCCTTGCTGGCGATTTCTGTTTGCTCCTCTTTTGCCTCTCACTTGAACTTCCACGCTTGTGGTGCCTGAAATTGCGCGCCGCCTACCTTGTGGCACAAGGCGAACTCGTGCAGCAGTGGGTTCTTCAACAGACTCATCTGTGCTGCTGCTACGACGGCGATGTTCTCGTTCACAAACAAAATCTGGGTCTCTGTCCACATTGTCCATACCCTCCTCTTCCATCTCCTCAAACTCGTCATATGTCATTGTGGGCCGCCGCCGTGGAGTAGAGCTCCCCACAACAACCTCTGCGCAGCACACTCCAACGTCGTCTTCCAGATCTTGTCGGCCGACCTCCTGCAATTGCAACCCCTCCTGCCCAAATTGCTCTGGGATTTGGGTTTCCGAGTCCTCCTCGGACTCGCCTTGTATTTCAGTGCGCAGTGCATTTCCCACAGTTAACGGTTGTGAATCCAGGCACAACATTTCTGGCTGTTCCTCCATTGACCTTTGAAAGGTGGAAGTTTGTTGGGCTGGGAATAGCTCCTGCGAATCCCCCATTGTGTCCTGAGGTAATTCATCGGACTGGTTATCTGGCAGTTGTGTGCGTGGTGTCGCTGCCGGTTGTGTCAGCTTTGTGCCCACTGGCTCCTTGTGACTGGCTGAGGACTCGGACCTCGTGCGTGATGTGCTGGTGCTGCTTAACCCACTGCTGGACGCTTGAGAGGTCATCCAAGTAATTATCTGGTCCTGTTCTTTTGGATTTGTGAGGGTTGTTGTCCTGGACAACATGGGCGGTATTGAGTGGGTTTTCTTGGGTGCTCCCCTGTGGCCTGTACGTGAACCGTCAGGGGAAACACCTCTTCCCTTGCCCCTCCCTCTTTCACCGGATTTCTTCCTCATTTCACTTATCCTTACAGTACACGCTGACTGGCAGCAGTACAGTGGCAGTACAGAAATGCTATACAGTACCACTATTCCCAGCAGCGACACAGAGCACAATGCTATACAGTGACGGGTGAGCGGTGTACCACTATTCCCAGCAGCGACACAGAGCACAATGCTATACAGTGGCGGGTGAGCGGTGTACTACTATTTCCAGCAGACACAGAACAGTAAACAGAATGCTATATAGTGTGGCTGAGCGAGCGGTGTACCACTATTCCCAGCAGACACAGAACAGTAAACAGAATGCTATATAGTGTGGCTGAGCGAGCGGTGTACCACTATTCCCAGCAGACACAGAACAGTGAACAGAATGCTATATAATGTGGCTGAGCGAGGTACACAGAGTGGCAGTAAACAGAATGCTATATAGTGTGGCTGAGCGAGCGGTGTACTACTATTCCCAGCAGACACAGAACAGTAAACAGAATGCTATATAGTGTGGCTGAGCGAGCGGTGTACCACTATTCCCAGCAGACACAGAACAGTGAACAGAATGCTATATAATGTGGCTGAGCGAGGTACACAGAGTGGCAGTAAACAGAATGCTATATAGTGTGGCTGAGCGAGCGGTGTACTACTATTCCCAGCAGACACAGAACAGTAAACAGAATGCTATATAGTGTGGCTGAGCGAGCGGTGTACTACTATTCCCAGCAGACACAGAACAGTAAACAGAATGCTATATAGTGTGGCTGAGCGAGCGGTGTACCACTATTCCCAGCAGACACAGAACAGTGAACAGAATGCTATATAATGTGGCTGAGCGAGGTACACAGAGTGGCAGTAAACAGAATGCTATATAGTGTGGCTGAGCGAGCGGTGTACTACTATTCCCAGCAGACACAGAACAGTAAACAGAATGCTATATAGTGTGGCTGAGCGAGCGGTGTACTACTATTCCCAGCAGACACAGAACAGTAAACAGAATGCTATATAGTGTGGCTGAGCGAGCGGTGTACCACTATTCCCAGCAGACACAGAACAGTGAACAGAATGCTATATAATGTGGCTGAGCGAGGTACACAGAGTGGCAGTAAACAGAATGCTATATAGTGTGGCTGAGCGAGCGGTGTACTACTATTCCCAGCAGACACAGAACAGTAAACAGAATGCTATATAGTGTGGCTGAGCGAGCGGTGTACTACTATTCCCAGCAGACACAGAACAGTAAACAGAATGCTATATAGTGTGGCTGAGCGAGCGGTGTACCACTATTCCCAGCAGACACAGAACAGTGAACAGAATGCTATATAATGTGGCTGAGCGAGGTACACAGAGTGGCAGTAAACAGAATGCTATATAGTGTGGCTGAGCGAGCGGTGTACTACTATTCCCAGCAGACACAGAACAGTGAACAGAATGCTATATAGTGTGGCTGAGCGAGCGGTGTACTACTATTCCCAGCAGACACAGAACAGTAAACAGAATGCTATATAGTGTGGCTGAGCGAGCGGTGTACTACTATTCCCAGCAGACACAGAACAGTAAACAGAATGCTATATAGTGTGGCTGAGCGAGCGGTGTACTACTATTCCCAGCAGACACAGAACAGTAAACAGAATGCTATATAGTGTGGCTGAGCGAGGTACACAGAGTGGCAGTAAACAGAATGCTATATAGTGTGGCTGAGCGAGCGGTGTACTACTATTCCCAGCAGACACAGAACAGTAAACAGAATGCTATATAGTGTGGCTGAGCGAGGTACACAGAGTGGCAGTAAACAGAATGCTATATAGTGTGGCTGAGCGAGCGGTGTACTACTATTCCCAGCAGCGACACAATGACAGGGGGGACCCTGGCTAGCGTGGCTGGAGCGCGAACTACCCTGCCTGCCTACCCAAAGCTAAACCCACAGACAAATGGCGGAGATATGACGTGGTTCGGGTATTTATTTACCCGAACCACGTGACAGTTCGGCCAATCAGAGCGCGTTCGGGTCCGAACCACGTGACCCGTTCGGCCAATCACAGCGCTAGCCGAACGTTCGGGGAACGTTCGGCCATGCGCTCTTAGTTCGGCCATGTGGCCGAACGGTTTGGCCGAGCACCGTCAGGTGTTCGGCCGAACTCGAACATCACCCGAACAGGGTGATGTTCTGCAGAACCCGAACAGTGGCGAACACTGTTCGCCCAACACTACTTATCACACAACACATTAGTCCCTGCAGATAACAGCATGGCCTTGCTGTGAGGAATGTAGCAATAAACAAACAAGTGAAAGTTTCCTGGCTGCAGGGGGAGGGAAGGGAGAAGAGGGAGTGAATACTATAAGGATCTTTTAGACTACATCAGGGAATTGGCTGAGCCGCCGCGTCCGCCCCGCCGCAATGTATAAATGTATGCAGTGTGTGTGCATTTATACATTACCTGTCCGGTATCGGCCTCCACGCGGTGACCGTCCATCTCGCCAGGTAACAGCCGCATACATGACGGCGGCGCATAGCGTCTGACGTCAGACGCTATGCGCCACTGGCTTGTATGTGGAACCCGCGAGATGGACAGAAACCGCATGGAGGCCGACACCGGACAGGTAATGTATAAATGCAAACACACTGCATACATTTATACATTGCGGCGGGGGTTTCGTTGTCTCGTCGCTCATTCGCAATTTGGCCGCTGTACCGCCGCGCACCCGACCAACCAACTTCGGCCTGAAATTTTCCAGAATGCACGATCAACCGTGCGGCCAATTTCTGTCCCGAAATTGGTCGCTTTGTCAGTCGGGCATGCACTTGGCAGCACCAATTTTCATCCAATTCAATTATAATAATCGAATTGGATGGTCGATTGGTTGGTTGGTCAGCAAATGTATGGGCTCCTTAAAGCAAAGTTCAGAGAGGCACTGACAATTAGCAGACATCTGGCTATGGAGAGGGGGGCTACCTCACACTGAGGGCCTGTTTCCACTAGAGCGAATCTGCACGCGTTTTCTGCATGCAGATTTGCATAGACAATACAAGTGGATGGGACTGTTTCCACTTGTGCGGGATTCTGTGTGGTTTGTCGTGCAGAAAAAATCTGCATGGCCGACCCATCAGAATTCGCACGCCGCACACCCGCACACGATTCGTCGGTAATGTAACTAAATAGGAAAAACCGCAAGCATTTTAGTCTTGCGGTTTTCCCAGCAATTCTGCGTGCATTTCCGTTTAAAATGCTTGCCGGCATTGACATGGTTAAAATCATGTTGCGCAAACCGCGAGCGATTCCACGTGAAAATCCGCATAGAAACGGCAACGAAACCGCAACCACATGCGGATTCGTTGCCATGATTTTCCCGTCAAAATCGCGCCACACAAGTGGAAACGGGCCCTGAGCGTCAGCTGCATGACATAAGGCTCATACATGTTTTAAATAATTATGTTATTATTTCCCTAAACACTCAGCTAATGTTAATTGATGGGCCAAATTCCACTAGAGCGATTGCGGTTACCAAAATCGCAAATGCAGGACATGCAGCATATTTTGCTTTTAGCGTCAGCGGTTAGCGTTTCTGCAATGTAAAGTATATAAACGCTGGCGTAATCGCTCATCAAAACCTGCACAGAGCGATTTTGCTAGCGTTTTGAAGTTACTGCACATTGCAAAAAAACAAACAAATTAAAATTAATTGAAAGGACCAATCAGAATTAAAATCGCTACACAATCGCTGGCAAAAACTGTACACTTTTTAAAATCGCTACCAAAAATGCTCATGAAATCGCTTACAAAACGCTCATACAAATCGCTAGCGATTGCGATTAGCGATAGCGATTTGTAGTGGGTTCCAGGCCTCAAACATTGCTATTCACTACTCAGCATCTACGCCTCATTCCCTTTCTGCTTCTTTTTACACATGTGCATATTACAGTTCCTGTGCTTCTGCAAACTGTCAGTTAGAAAAAAAAAAGGTTGGGAGAGGAGGGTCTAACAAACTTCATTGTGGGCGTGGTTTCAACTGCTAGAGTGAAGAAAAAAAACCTTGCTAAACCTGCCAGGAGTAAACAGGAATCCTCCCACACTGCATATGGCATTTTTATAGCACCTCCCTGACAGGCAGAGCCGACCTTTGGGGGTGGCAAGTGGGGCAATCGCCCCAGGCCCCGCGCCTGAAGAGGCCCCGCACTCTCTGCGGTGGTGGGGAGAGCAGGCATAGTTAAAACTCACATTTCTTCTGCTGATCATCGCAGCTTCCATCTCCTCCTCTCCCAGCATCTGACGTATTGGTAACAGCGCCCCCTGTGATGACGTGACCGCATGTCACCACAGGGGGGCACTGTTACCAATACACAGATGTTGGGACAGGAAGGAGATGGATGATGCGATGATCGGCAAAAGAAATGTGAGTTTTAACTTCAATGCTCGCTCTCCCCACCCCTGCAGCCACTTGCCAATCTAATCTATACTGCGGGGCACCTATCTAATCTATACTGCGGGGCACCCATCATCTATACTCCAGGGCACCCATCATCTATACTCCGGGGCACCCATCATCTATACTGCAGGGCACCCATCATCTATACTGCGGGGCACCCATCATCTATACTGCGGGGCACCCATCATCTATACTGCGGGGCACCCATCATCTATACTGCGTGGCACCCATCATCTATACTGCGTGGCATCTATTATCTATACTGCAGGCACCCATCATCTATACTGCGGGGCACCCATCATCTATACTGCGTGGCACCCATCATCTATACTGCGTGGCATCTATCATCTATACTGCAGGCACCTATAATCTATACTTCAGGCACCTATCTAATCTATACTGCAGAGCACCTACCTATCTAATCTGTACTGCAGGCACATATCTAATCTATATTGCGGGGCACCTACCTATCTAACCTATACTCTAGGCACCTACCTTTCTAAACTATACTGCAGGGCACCTACCTATCTAACCTATACAGAGTGTGTGTTTCCACAGTGTGTGCATGTGTTTCCACAGCGTGTGTGCGTGCGTGTGTGCGTATTCACAGCATATGTCTCTAGGCCCCGCATACGACTCTCTCGCCCCAGGCCCCGCATACTCTAAGGCCGCCTCTGCTGACAGGGATTAGGAGATTTATTAGTCGCTTCTTCTTATTTGTACACCTGTATCATTTTAATATAATGCTTTTTAACGAATTTTGTATCCTCCTTACAGTTCCTCTTTAACAACTAATTAGTGTTATTTAACATAATGCTTAAATTAACCATTTGATATGGCCATAGCAGTACTTATATAATAGAAATACTTAAATACTGAATTTGAGATGCGTGGATTGTAAGAATAAGTGGAATTTATCTTACTGACACTATTCTGGAGTCAGAAATAAGATACAGAAACACCCTAACAAATATCTTAAAGGACAACTGACCAGTGGCAATGCTGCGCAAGGTAAGCACAGAGGTATGTTCATGCTGGATCCACATGCCTCGGTGCATTATCCATTCTTCTCCTCACTCCTCCTGGTCTTGTTATCACTCCTTAGATAATCTGACTTTTGGCTAAAGTAACATTTTCAGACAGGAAGAGGCAGGCTTGCCTCCTCTTTCCTTCCCCTTTAAGGAGAGTGATTGGAGGGAACATCAAAGCAAGCCTCTCTAATTACTAAAATACATGGAGGACTACTTTTAAAGGTAACTTGTAGTGAGAGGAGTATGGAGGTGGCCATAATTACACTCTTCTTAAGAAAAATAGCTGACATGCTGTGTGGCTGTTAGCCTCTGAATTCCGCACTTGGGACAATCATGCAGCTAATGACTTCAGGGACTTCAGGCTTAAATCAGAGCACCTGATCATACATATTCACTTTGATATCCTTGTTCAAATGTGTTCTGATAATTAGTCAGAAAATACCAGAAGCACAATAGCCAGACTTGCATAGAGATTTCCTTTCAGAGGAACAGAGGGAAAGGGAAAGCAGAGTGCTCCAATAGTGTTAAATAGTTTCTTGTAATAGCTTCTCAAAGAATAAGCAAATTTTGTAAGTGCTATTTTTTCATTCTTTGACAATTACTGTTTGTGTTTGTAGAAAATGCTGCCATCTGTTTATCTTTTAGTTATTTATACTGAAAGTTTAAATGTCCTATGCAAATTTTCAGTGTAAACTGTGAAGTTAGGACACTTCTTTAAAATATTGCTCTGGGTCTCATAATTAGATGAAAATGTTCAGTTAAAGAGCATTTTTAATTTGCAGCCTAGCAGAAAGTCAAAATATATATAAGCGTGTTGTGAGAAGACTGGAAAGAGTTTAAAATATATTCGTGAGAAACACGATATGCACTTTTTATATCACAAATATATTATTTATATTCAACAAGCACGGGCAGCATGGTGGCGTAGTGGTTAGCTCTCTCGCCTTGCAGCGCTGGGTCCCTGGTTTGAATCCCAGCCAGGGCACAATCTGCAAAGAGTTTGTATGTTCTCTTCGTGTCTGCGTGGGTTTCCTCCGGGCACTCTGGTTTCCTCCCACATTCCAAAAACATACAGATACGTTAATTGGCTCCCCCTAAAATTGGCCCTAGACTACAGTACTTACACTACATAATATAGACATATGGCAATGGTAGGGATTAGATTGTGAGCTCCTTTGAGGGACAGTTAGTGACAAGATATATATATATCCATTGTACAGCGCTGCGTAATATGTCGGCGCTATATAAATACTAAATAAAAATAATAATAATTATATATATATATATATATATATATATATATATATATATATATATATATATACAGTGGCTTGCAAAAGTATCCGGCCCCCTTAAAGTTTTCCACATTTTGTCACATCACTGCCACAAACATGAATCAATTTTATTGGAGTTCCACCTGAAAGACCAATACAAAGTGGTGTACACGTGAGAAGTGGAACGAAAATCATACATGGTTCCAAACATTTAAAAAAAAAAAAACTGCAAAGTGGGGTGTGTGTAATTATTCGGCCCCCTGAGTCAATACTTTGTAGAACCACCTTTTCCTGCAATTACAGCTGCCAGTCTTTTAGGGTATGTCTCTACCAGCTTTGCACATCTAGAGACTGAAATCCTTGCCCATTCTGCTTTGCAAAACAGCTCCAGCTCAGTCAGATTAGATGGACAGCGTTTGTGAACAGCAGTTTTCAGATCTTGCCACAGATTCTCGATTGGATTTAGATCTGGACTTTGAATGGGCCATTCTAACACATGGATATGTTTTGTTTTAAACCATTCCATTGTTGCCCTGGCTTTATGTTTAGGGGCGTTGTCCTGCTGTCCTCCGCCCCAGTCTCAAGTCTTTTGCAGACTCCAAGAGGTTTTCTTCCAATATTGCCCTGTAATTGGCTCCATCCATCTTCCCATCAACTCCGACCAGCTTCCCTGTCCCTGCTGAAGAGAAGCACCCCCAGAGCATGATGCTGCCACCACCATACTTGACAGTGGGGATGGTGTGTTGAGAGTGATGTGCAGTGTTAGTTTTCCGCCACACATAGCGTTTTGCATTTTGGCCAAAAAGTTCTATTTTGGTCTATTTTGGTCTCATCTGGCCAGAGCACCTTCTTCCACATGTTTGCTGTGTCCCCCACATTGCTTGTGGCAGACTGCAAATGGGACTTCTTATGTTTTTCTGTTAACAATGGCTTTCTTCTTGCCACTCTTCCATAAAGGCCAACTTTGTGCAGTGCACGACTTATAGTTGTCCTATGGACAGATTCCCCCACCTGAGCTGTAGATCTCTGCAGCTCGTCCAGAGTCACCATGGGCCTCTTGACTGCATAAATCCATTTGTATTGGTCTTTCACGTGGAATTCCAATACCATTGATTCATGTTTGTGGCAGTAATATGACAAAATGTGGAAAACTTTTATGACTCTGGACGATCTGCAGAGATCTACAGCTCAGGTGGGAGACTCTGTCCACAGGACAACTATTAGTCATGCACTGTACAAAGTTGGACTTTATGGAAGAGTGGCAAGAAGAAAGGCATTGTTAACAGAAAGCATAAGAAGTCCCATTTGCAGTTTGCCACAAGCCATGTGGGGGACACAGCAACCATGTGGAAGAAGGTGCTCTGGTCAGATGAGACCAAAATATATATTTTTTGGCCAAAATGCAAAACGCTATGTGTGACGGAAAACTAACACTATCACTCTGAACACACCATCCCCACTGTCAAATATAGTGGTGGCAGCATCATGCTCGGGGGGTGCATCTCCTCAGCAGTGACAGGGAAGCTGGTCAGAGTTAATAATTCCTTTTTTTAATAATTCCTTTTTTTGTATAGCGCTTTTCTCCTGTCGGACTCAAAGCGCTTATGAGGCAGCCACTAGAGCGCACTCAGTAGGCAGTAGCAGTGTTAGGGAGTCTCGCCCAAAGAACTCCTTACTGAATAGGTGCTGACTTACTGAACAGGCAGAGCCAAGATTCGAACCCAGATCTCCTGTGTCAGAGGCAGAGCCCTTAACCATTACACTTTCCAGACACCATGATGGGAAGATGGATGGAGCTAAATACAGGGCAAACTTGAAAGAAAACCTCTTGAAGACTGCAAAAGACTTGAGACTGGGGCGGAGGTTCACCTTCCAGCAGGACAATGACCCTAAACATAAAGCCAGGGCAACAGTAGAATGTCTTAAAACAAAACATATCTATGTGTTAGAATGGCCCAGTCAAAGTCCAGATCTAAATCCAATCGAGAATCTGTGGCAAGATCTGAAAACTGCTGTTCACAAACGCTGTCCATCTAATCTGACTGAGCTGGAGCTGTTTTGCAAAGAAGAATGGGCAAGGATTTCAGTCTCTAGATTTGCAAAGCTGGTAGAGACATACCCTAAAAGACTGGCAGCTGTAATTGCAGCAAAAGGTGGTTATACAAAGTATTGACTCAGGGGGCCGAATAATAATGTACACCCCACTTTGCAGTTATTTTTTTGTAAAAAATGTTTGGAATGATGTATGATTTTCAATCCACTTCTCTCATGTACACCACTTTGTATTGGTCTTTCACGTGGAATTCCAATAAAATTAATGCATGTTTCTGGCAGTAATGTGACAAAATGTGGAAAACTTCAAGGGGGCCGAATACTTTTGCAACCCACTGTATATATCCCTTTTCTGTCTTGGCATTCATTATACATTTTATTCATCATGCTACGTTTGTCATTTTCATTACCAATTCTGCATTTTGTCACCAATTCTGTATTTTGTATATTTGTGCATACCATTTCTCTGTATTATTATGCACCCTATGTTTGTTTGTTACTCTGTACAGCACCACGGAACATGTTGAAATATGTTGGAACTTTATAAATCATATATATATATATATATGTATATATATATATATATATATATATATATATATATATGGTAATGTATAACACTGTAATATGTTTTAATGTTATGTTGGAGTTTGAGACACTTTTTAGCAAGGATACTATCATATGTCCTTGATTTAGCTGGGAGAGCCATAAACAATTATGTGAAATATAAAGCAAATAATACAAGAGTTATTCCTATTTTTTTGTAATTAGGAGGACTGCACCATCTGCATCTATCTAATCCCTTTTACATTGTATAACTGAGATATATGTTTTATGAAACATATTTTTGTGTTTTGTATTTATGGAATTATTAATTGCATTTATGATTGTCATATATAGTATATCTTATTTAGTTGTATAAATAAGTTATAACTACTTTTCCTTGTTCCTCTGAGTTTACTTTACAGGGATTCTACTGTATTATCATACGCACGTAATGAATCCTCAATATGGTGGGGAATTCCACAACATGAGTCTAAATATTAGATTACCATATTTCAATCAAACAGGTCAAGGTGCAAAGTACTAATTAATGGACATTAAATCATGCCAAAAGATGCCAGTTACCCCTGATAGTTTAAAATGTCAAATTCCAGAAAATCAATTTGACGTATAGGACATTTTAGCCAATCATGATCGGAGATTGAGGAAAGGTATAAATATAGGAGATAAAGCCCCATAGTTTAGACAAAAGCCCAAATCTCTATTGAAAGACATGTTACAAGCCTGTAACTACTTTCCTCAAGTTGTTCCATTGAGACAAGGGGGTTATATGCTTTTAATACTCTGGTGATTTACAGCATGAAGTTTTTGTTAGATACTATTTTTCTGTCATTTTTTATAATAGTCATTTGTATGGTGACAAAAATCAAGCATTCGCTAAAATAAATGAATCAGAATCATCTATTTCACCAAGTACAAACGGGAGGTTGTACCCGGAATTGGTTTTGGCTTATGCAGGTTCAGAAAAGATGGGGGTGGATAATGTCCAGAAGCCAAGAGCCGAGGCTGCCACACTATGGCGCCACCAGTCGCACTTGGCAATTATCTGTCATCCCTAAGGAGACATCGGGGGTGAGGTGGGGGCAGAGGGAGGTGAAAGTTCAGCAGCGATGGCCCAGTTCTTCATGAAAGAAAAATGTCACGTATATTTTCAGTAATTACTAGCAAATAGTAATACAAAGGCTTTTTTTTCATCTTTTCATGTTTTATGTGAAAAAAATATGACATTTACAGAGAACAGTTTTCACTGTGGGCATTACTATGTAGGACTGTGTCCAGCACATCCAGCATACAGAAACATTCTTCACTGGCTGTAATACTTTGACTGGAATCTGTTCAGAATGATAGAAAGCAGAAATATAGCTTCAAACATTTGTAAATAATCATCAGCTGCAGCTCTGTCTGTTCCTGTCTCTCTCTCTCTCTCTGCCTAGCAGTCTAAAGTAAACAGTTTACAGCCAGGAATAGCTCATTCTGAAGGGGGGGGGGGCATCCAAGGAGAAATTGCAGGTCCTTTTCAGATCCTTCTCTGTATCTAAAAATCCCTCAGCTGTTCTCATATGATCTGTGAAAAATCAATGTGTGTGTGCGTAAGCAGGGCAGAAACAACAAGTAAATAATTCCTCTGTGAATAGTGACAGAAAAAAGAACTTATCTACATGGTATAGCTCTAGCCTCTAGCCGATGCTGACACAAATTGTTACAAACAGCAGGTAAACAAGGCATTTTTTTCACACAGGCTGTGATGAGAGATTTCTGAAAAGCTTTCTATTGTTGCTGGCTAAAAGCTCTATAAGTATGTGGGGTTTACAGAAGGACAGTTTCTTTGATAGTTGTTCTTTAATAAATATGTTTCTAGCATTTTTATTTAAAAATATTACTGATTTCAAAAAGATTACTCTGAGTTCTGATACAACTACTAGTACAGAGGAGACTATTTTTAATCCTATTCTACATAATACAATTGTTCTAACTTTTTTAAATGTACTAAGTATATCCATGTTTCTTGACAATAAAGGCCGGATCAGAAGGAATATTGTTAGATGGAAATGCCACTTGGAACTGTTTATATTTTTTTATATATGCTGTAAAAAAAAGATATACACTTTGTATATCAAATCAAATATTGAGTGCTGTGAATTATTTCAAAGTACCATCAATCTGTAATCACTGACTGTTACTAAAGGGTTCAAACCCTACTATGTCCAATTCATGATGGCTATGCTTTAAAGGCTGGTTCCTTTAATGAGTTGGCAATCATGCTAAAGGCAATAACCACGTAGGTTTTTGACATCTGGAGCAGCACCTTAGTGTGCAAAAAGGTTTTTCATAAGTCCCTGGCTGGGATATCTTCCTATAAGCCTGAGTCCATGACATTTGGGGCACAGAGCACAGATCTTTACACTTCTTTCAGAGTAACAGCTAGTTAAACTAAATGTATTTATTTGTTAGGAAGGGAAAAAATGAGTACAAGAAAGTTTTAAGTAAGTCTGGAATTACACACTCACCAGCCACTTGGTATTATACACCGGTTCACGCAGGGCCGGCCTTTGACCTGAGCGACCGGTGCGATCGCTCAGGGCGCTGGCTTCCAGGGGGCGCTCCTGTCCCCCGGCCGCATGTTTAAACGTGGAGGCTGCCGCTGCGGCCCCAGCTGGGTCCTCCCGCTCCGCCCCCTGGTGCCGCTGCTGGGGGTGATGGGGGGGGGGGGCAAACATGTCCGTGCAGCCGCCGTGATGGAGGGGGGAGCCGCAGCGCGGGGAGGGCAGCCCGACCTCTCCCTCCCTTCCTCTCCGGGCCACCCTCCGTGCTCCCCCCTCCAATGTAGCAGAGAGAACAACTCACCTCCCTGGTGCTGATCGCCGGCGCCTCTCACTTGCCGCTGGTATCTTCTACATTAGTCACTGATGCACACTAAACTTCCTGCTTAACAGGAAGTTTAGTGTGTATCAGTAACTATGTAGAAGAGAGTAGACCAGCGGCAAGTGAGAGGCGCCGGTGATCGGAACCAGGGAGGTGAGTTGTTCTCTCTGCTGTATCGGAGGGGGGAGCACGGAGGGTGGCCCGGAGAGGAAGGGAGGGAGAGGTCGGGCTGCCCTCCCCGCGGCTCCCCCCTCCACTATGAGGGGAGAGGAGGAGGGGAGGGGGGGTACCTACCTACCTACCTACCCTATACTGGGGGCAGCTACCTATCTAGCCAATACTGGGGGCAGCTACCTATCTAACCTATACTGGGGGCACCTACCTATCTAACCTATATTGGGGGCACCTACCTATCTAACGTATACTGGGGGCAGCTACCTATCTAATCTATACTGGGGGGAAGCTACCTATCTAACCTATACTGGGGGGCAGCTACCTATCTAACCTATACTGGGGGGCAGCTACCTATCTAACCTATACTGGGGGGGAAGCTACCTATCTAACCTATACTGGGGGGCAGCTACCTATCTAACCTATACTGGGGGACAGCTACCTATCTAACCTATACTGGGGGCACCAACCTATCTAACCTATACTGGGGGCACCAACCTATCTAACCTATACTGGGGGCACCTACCTATCTAACCTATACTGGGGGCACCTACCTATCTAACCTATACTGGGGGCACCTACCTATCTAACCTATACTGGGGGCACCTACCTATCTAACCTATACTGGGGCAGCTACCTATGTAACCTATACTGGGGGCAGCTACCTATCTAACCTATACTGGGGGGCAGCTACCTATCTAATCTATACTGGGGGCAGCTACCTATCTAATCTATACTGGGGGCAGCTACTTATCTAACCTATATTGCAGGTACCTACCTACCTATCTAACCTGTACTGGGGGCACCTACCTATCTAACCTATAGCTGGGACAAATGCCTACCTAACCTATACTGGGGCAAGTATACTGGCTACCTATACTGGGGGCACCTACCTGGCTAACCTATACTGGGGGGGAATCTATAGCTGGCTACCTTTACTGGGTCACCTATGCCTGGCTACCTATACTGGGGGGACTTATAGCTATATGTCAGGAATCAGGATGGACAGAGGCACGCTGAGCCTCAGGCTGCTGCAGAGAAGCGCGCAGCACGTGTGCCACTCAGCCCTGTGACAATATCCTGAGTGATGACGAGTCCTTCTCTCCTGCTCCCAGAATCCTGGCACCTACACTGGCACTAAGCGCCCCCCCCCCCCATTAGTGTATGTGTGTGGTGCGCTCACACGCGAAGAGGATGAATGGGGGGGGCACCAAAATCTGGTTACGCTTAGGGCGCTGTGAAACCTAAGGCCGGCCCTGGGTTCACATAGCTATTCAGCCCATCACATGGCAGTAACTCAATGCATTTAGGCATCTAGACTTGGGTAAGACAAGTTGCTGAAGTTCAAACAGAGGATCAGAAAGAGGAAACTGTTGATTAGGGATGGCAATGCTTAGGAGAACTCATGGAGAGGCATGTCATCAGTTTGATTAAAGTCAAAGAGTAGTCCGCACATGTCCAAACTGGTTCAAGCTTTCATTAGCTGATAGATTTGTAAGGCCCTGATTTGCTGATCATGATCATGCATTAAACCAGGAGGTCATCAATGTCAAATCAGAAAGAATTCCATTGTGGCCCTAGCACAGGGCAGGGGCAGCACGGTGGCGTAGTGGTTAGCTGTCTCGCCTTGCAGCGCTGGGTCCCTGGTTCAAATCTCAGCCAGGGCACTATCTGCAAAGAGTTTGTATGTTCTCTCCGTGTCTACGTGGGTTTCCTCCAGGCACTCCGGTTTCCTCCCACATTCCAAAAACATACGGATAAGTTAATTGGCTCCCCCTAAAAAATTGGCCCTAGATTACAGTATTGGAATTATAAGGTTAAAGCACAGCAATAAAGTGATGGTTTAAACCCTGCATACTATGTATCAAGGTAGAATTTTTTTATTTATTTATTTAATTTCTAGTAATGAAAAAACCTATGTCACTTCTGGCTTCCAGCTATTGTTTTGGGGATGTGAAGGTTCTTAGTCAATGTTCTCATATACAGTGTATAAAGCATGAGCTACCAAACATGGATCTAGCACTAAAACTATATTGATGCTGAATCCATCTTCCTGACAGAATAGCCCTCATAATCTCAAGAAGAAACAACAACATGCAGAAATTAACACTTGGGAAGATTCCTGGAGAAAGCAAAAGCTGAAAGCAATGCAAACACATTAAAAAGACAGCCAATAGTTATAATGTATTTATGAATATGAAATGACCTAGGTAGAAAGCACAAGCAACTCTAAAGGTGGCCACACACCATACAATTTTTTAAATATCTGTTCAATTTAAGAATTGCAATCAATTTTTCTGACTGATTGTAACAAATTAAAAAATATGACCAATGTACCACACACCTATGTTCAATTTTTCCCCAATTATGATAAAAATGATTGGAAACTCTGAGAAAATTGCTAGGGTGTGTAAATTAATAAACTTACAATCCAACACACACCATACAATCTTTAGAGAAATTGAACAGAAATATCTGGCATTCCGGTTCGATTTAAATCGAAAAAAACGGGAATTCCGATCGGATTTTTCAGTCGAATGAAAAAAAAGCTTTCGATTTTTTCGAGAGATACGATCGTTTTCATCGAATTGCTGTAAAATCGGATCATTTTATTGTATCGTGTGTGGCCAAGGTGGCCACATACGATACAATTAAATGATCCGATTTTACAGTAATTCGATAAAAACGATTGTATCTCTCGAAAAAATCAAAAGCTTTTTTTTCATTCGACTGAAAAATCCGATCGGATTTCCCGTTTTTTTTCGATTTAAATCGATCCGGAATGCCAGATATTTCTCTTCAATTTCTACTAAAGATTGTATCTTTCTACTAAAGATTGTATGGTGTGTGTTGGATTGCTAATTTATTAATGTACACACCCTAGCAATTTTCTCTGAGTTTCCAATCATTTTCATCATAATTGAGGAAAAAATTGAACATACGTGTGTGGTACATTGGTCAGATTTTTGAAATGTTACAATCAGTCAGAAAAATTGATTGCAATTCTTAAATTGAACAGATATTTAAAAAAATGTATGGTGTGTGGCCACCTTTAGGCTAGTACACTAAATCTTCCAATTTATGAATTTTTATTTAAAAAAAAAAATAAAGGTTTTTTTCAGGTTTAGAGGGTTACCAGCTGTTTATATTCAGCTTCACAAACACTCTAATGGTTTACTCTGTGAGTTTCTTCATTCAGGCATCTGAATACAGGCTGATTAAGAAATATGCGAAAATTGTAATTTGCACAGTGTGCAGCTGTACGGTTGAGAAAAGACATTTCACGGGACTAATTTAGAGGATAAGACATACAGACAGCAGAAAATACAAGCCCTGTACCATTTTTCAATGTGATTCCTTCTCATCAGTCCTGTCAAAGAAGATAGCTGCTCATTGTGATGTCCATACTAACACAAAATTGTAACAGAAAGAAATAGCTGTCATGGTCTCTCACACAACAGCATTTTATTTTTCTGAAAATAACTATAAACTGAGTCAGCAGCCAATAACATAAAATCCACGCACAGAAGCATTTCTAAGACCAGGAAATGTGAATTGTTGTATGATTTAAATGTGACTAATTAAGTTAAATTATTACCCCAGATTTATATAATTAAGAAAAAGAATATACATGCTATTCTAAATATGTATCAGTATATAGCTCTCTTGCTGTTCCATAACATAATCAATTTTGTTTCAAGCGTTGCCTTTAAAGATAATTATCCTAAGGTACAGTATGTAAAGGATAGATAAAATAGATGCAAATCAAAGAAATAGCTGAACATACAACACTGGATATGTTTTCAATCCCTTTTGCACATTACTGCAAATTATTATTGGTCTACAAAATACATGCCAACAGTGTTATCCAACAAAATATTATTGGAACATGTAGAATCCTCTATAATAATCTCCTACTGTTGCTGCATCCAGCAGCTGTCACTGTGACCCTGTTATTTCGTTACTGCGCATGTGCGCAGTAACGAACAGCTGGACAGGACCAGGGAGCGAGGTGGGTGGACAGGCTATTGCATGCGCGCGGCGGTTGCGTGCATGTGCAGTGACTGGCGGTGGCGGTAAAAAAAGACCTAGAGCCTGTTTTTAAATGGACTTAGGTCCACTATTATGTACTGTACATAATGAACATAATGAGGTCGATGTTTTGAACAGTCTTGCAATCCCTTTCTATTAGGGATGGTCAAGTTGATGCAGGATTATGCAAATTTTGTAAGCAAGTTTATGCAGATTGAAAATGGACCAATTGAATTTTAGCTCAGCAGGATTTAATTGGTTAATTTTCAAGCTGTATAAATTTGCATAAAAAACTTCCATAATCCTGCATCAACTCAAAATCATTTGAATCTCGTTGACCATACCTACTTTCTATTTACTATAGCTTTAGCCTTTAACCACTCTGCGACCGCCTAACAGAGGATGGCAGCTGCAAAGTGGCTCTGTTGTTGATCAGCCACGCACAGGCGCGTGATTTCGCGATGTGCGAGATTAGCAGGGAACGAGAGCTCACGTGGGTGCACCTTTCCTGCAAGGGGGCGGAGCGAACATAAGGTGGCAGGCTGTAAATTGGAAAAAAAAACCAATGTTAAATTAATCTGTACAGCGATCTACCGCAGCACTGTACGAGGGACAGCTCTGTCACTGAGCTGTCCCCAGGAGAGGCTCACAATCTTTTCCCTCTCATAGGCTGATACCTATGAGAAGTGATTTTAGTGGTGGATCTCGGGAAGGGGAGGGAGGAGGGAAGTGGGAGGGAGGTAATTAAAAAAAATAGCATTTTTTATTTAAAATAAAATAACATTAAAATTGTTTAAAAAAAAAACACATTGCGGCAGCAATCAGATCCCACCAACAGAAAGCTCTGTTGGTAAGAAGAAAAGGAACTAAGATTAATTTGTGAGCTAAGTTGTATGGCCACGCAATAAACCGTTAAAGCTGCGCAGTGCTGAATTGTAAAAAATTGCCTGGTCACTAGGGTGTGTAAGCCTGTGTAAGGTTAAGGTGCCCATAAACTTGCCAATTTTCCCCAGCGCATTCGATCATTGCTGCCTAATCGTTACTTCTGATTCACTCTAAAAAATCAAACATAACTATTGATCGTGCAGGCCAGAAATATCTCATGCAAAAAAGGGACACTCAGGTATACAGCGGTTTAGATTTCAGGCCTACCAATGGGCCCTCCCCGTTTAGATTTCAGGGCTACCAATGGGCCCCCCCCCCCCCCCTCACCAGTCTTCACACATCTAAACTATACTCTCCCCTCTGGCTGCACAGAGTGTAGGCAGTGGAGAGTATGCTCATCTGTCTGCTGGTGCCTTGCTCCTGTGTCCTATCTTCATTGCTGCTGAGGTGCCTGTGTCCCATGACCTGACAGCAATTATGTAGTCATGTAATTGACCTGCCACTGGGTCATGGGGTACAAGAGCCCCTGTCTCTTTGACAGTACAGAACAGGTTTTTCAAGAGATATAATTGTTGTTTACACTTACCAAGCTTACCAAGAAAGGTTAGATAAACTGGGTTTATTTAGTCTAGAGAAAAGACGCCTTAGAGGAGATCTAATTAACATGTGTAAATACATCAGAGGGCAATATAATAGCTTGGCGGATGAGCTTTTTGTCCCTAGGCCTTCTCAAAGGACTAGAGGACATGATCTGCGCATGGAGGAAAAACGTTTTAGCCATTTATTTAGGAAAGGGTTCTTTACAGTAAGAGTGATTAAGATGTGGAATGAATTGCCACAGGAAGTCGTTATGGAAAACTCTATACCTGCATTTAAAGGGGGCTTAGATGCTTTCCTTGCGTTGAAAGACATCCATGGCTACAATTACTAGGTTATGCCTAATGATGTTGATCCAGGGATTTTATCTGATTGCCATCTGGAGTCAGGAAGGAATTTTTCCCTTTGGGGCTAATTGGACCATGCCTTGTGGGGTTTTTTTTTCGCCTTCCTCTGGATCAACAGGGGTATGTGGGGGACGGGCTGGAGTTGTACTTTGTACAGTTTGAACTCGATGGACGTATGTCTTTTTTCAACCAAAATAACTATGTAACTATGTAACTTGTCAGCTAGTCCTCTATAATAAAACCCGTGTCCCTGCGTAGCGCTGTCTCTGTGTAGCTGGGTCCGTGCTTTTTGCTACTGCGCATGTGCGCAGCACGGAACCGGGCAGCAGTTGGGACTGGAGGACGGGGCCAGTGAGCCGGGTAAGCGGGTGCACGGTTGCGCGTGCGTGCACGGCGGGTGCATGTGCCTGCGTGTGGGTGTGATGGGTGCGCGCACATGCAAACTTATAAAAAACAGACCTAGAGTTTTAAATGGCCTTGGGTCTACTAGTTTTATATAAACTTAAAGAACAATAATAATACATTTTTGGAATTCAAACCATGAGGTGGGTGAGCTATCATATTTATTTGAGAAACACTGATATTATAGGATCATGAAATTGCTATACTTTGTATGTATTCACTAATAAAGTGCTTTAGTGCCAAGTACATAATAGTGATAATGTAAACTGGAGTCCCTAATATCCAATAAGATTGTCCAGAACTGTTTTTTTGACAGTTGTGGCAATTACTGTGCTGAAGAAAAGTCATCAATAATAACATCACTGATGTCTCCTGTGTTATGTATTGTGGACAGTAAATAATGGTGCAAAGAGAGAATAAAACTGATGCTGGAAAAGTGCCAGGGTATTATATTATGCCATTGTATAATCAATACTTGAACAATTCTAGTTTTTAAACCTTACTAGGCCCTGTTCTTGTTTTGCAGTTGCACACGGTGCTTCTGAAGAGTGCCTGTCACTGTGGGGGTGAAATTGTGAATGGAAATGCTGATTGAGCATGGGAACTCTGATCGCACATGTTTGCATTCCATTGCGGCTGTAGCACGGTATCTGAAATTATAAGGTTAAAGCACAGCAATAAAGCGGTGCTTTAAACCCTACATGCTGTATCAAGGTAGTTTTTTTTCACTATTTACTTTACAATTTCCAGTAATGAAGCGACCTGTGTAACTTCAGGTTTCCAGCTATTGTTCTGGGGACGTGAAGATTCTCAATCAATGTTCTCATATACAGTTTAAAGGGGAACTTCAGCCTAAACAAACATACTGTCATTAAGTTACATTAGTTATGTTAATTAGAATAGATCGGTAATATAATTTTTTTACCCACCCTGTTTTAAAAGAACAGGCAAATGTTTGTGATTCATGGGGGCTGCCATCTTTGTCATGGGGGCAGCCATCTTTTTGGTTAAAAGGAGGTGACAGGGAGCATGAGACACAGTTCCAACTGTCCTGTGTCCTGATAACCTCTCCCAGCTGCACACACTAGGCTTCAAATGTCAAATTCAAAATGTAAAAAAAAAAAAAAAAAAAATTGCACCAAAACAGCAGAACGAGAGCAACAACATCAGAAATCCCATCATGCTTTGCACAGCATCAGGGGAAAAAAGCCCGGGCAGTTTTCTTCTGTGCAGCTAAAAATGAGGCTTGGATAAGAGAAACAAAGTTCTGATGCTGTGAAACTGTTAAAGAAACACCAGGCCTTTTCAGTGCTGCTGAGTCGATTTTTAGTCCGGAGGTTCACTTTAACCCCACAGAGATTGGTGTCCTTTGGTGTTCTATATGCAACAAAAACACAGTTTAAAAGCTTTAAAGAAACACAATGGTTCTAATATTTTGTGGATTATCAAAAGTGTATTGTTTTATAATAAAATAATTTGTATCTATTCTGTGGCACCATTCTAACAGTACTTTTGCTCTATTTGTCTGCTTTTCTTTTCTTTTTTGTACCACAGGATGTTCTTAGTGATGAAATTCCTTCACTTACAATGCTTTCTTGATTTCCTTATTCCGAAGAACTATTACAGTATATACTAATATAATATATAATTTAATATACTATTTTATACTAATATGCTTTACTTCTGCGCACTAATGCACTTTTTCACATATCGATTTCAACATACCAGCACTGCAGATCACTGCTCCATTATTAATGTACGGTAATTAATAATGCTGCCTGGATTACTCAGCACTTCGATCTGTGTGAGCTAGTGGTAGTTTGCACACTCAAAAGGGGTTTGAGAAATGCAGCCAAGTTTGAGAGTGTGCATATTCATGCATATCACCACATGGAATACAGTGTCAGAGGGCATTGCATTGTGCTTGGTGCCATTCAAGGGCATGATAATTTGCATGCATATTCAGAATTTTGTGAAAAGAGACCCATATAGCCCAGGGAGAGCCACTACTCAGCACTGTAGTACTGTAGCTAGTTGGTGTTCCTAGTTCTCTCCTGTCTGTGTTCTCTGTGTGCCTGACCTCCACTAGTCTGATAAACTTGCCCTGTTACTGACCTTGCCTGTACAACCACCCGATGTGTTGCCTGTCTGACTTTCCTAATCATTTTTTAACCTGGCCAGACCACCTGAACTGTTACTGAACCAGCTTATGCTCACAACTATGCACAAGCTCTCCTACCCATGATGAGTGTCTCGGTGCTCTGCCTGCAAACTCAGAACTCCAGATGGCAAGCTGCTAGGCTACCTATCCTCACCGCAATGTCTCTGCATCTTCTTGTATGTAAACCTAACAGATGTAATTTTAGATTTTTGATAAGGGCTCGTTTCCACTAGTGCACTGAGCGGGTGGGCGGGATCGCAGGCGAATCCCATGAGCCGTGCCATGCACGGCTATAGGATTCGCAGCATCCGCCATGAATTCTGCGGGGGGTTCCGGCCGAATCGCTCCCGCAAGCGATTCCACCGCGGCCCCGTCATCCCCTATGGCAGAGTTTCCCCGTGCAAATCATGTGCGGGGAAACTCTGCAGAATCGCCGCCGAAACCGCCCTAGTGGAAACGGGCCCTAAGATGTATTTTATTTTCAGGACTTTTTCTCAAATACCAGTAAATAGTCTAACCACCCCAAGGAGATGTGCAATAATCCCTCTCTTAGTGCCTACATGCTACAATACTAGTTACCAAGTGGAAACAATTACTGTATATCTCTAACAAAACATGAATCTACTCCAATTATCCTCCTTTATGTGTTACTAAACATAAATAAGAATGTCTGTTTAGGAGAGCACAAATGTACAGTGTGAGTATATATATATATATATATATATATATATATATATATATATATATATATATATATAATATATATGTGTATACATACCATGTATTCCGGCGTATAAGACGACTGGGCGTATAAGACAACCCCCCAACTTTTCCAGTTAAAATAGTTTGGGATATACTCGCCACATAAGATTACCCCTCTTCCAACGCACACCACATAAAAATTAAAAAACATCATATACTGACACAACAGAAGACGCCGACACCGGGCACCCCGTGCTGCCAAACGTGCAGGCAAAGCTACACAGGACCCGGAGATGACAAAATACGGGCCCCCGGTGGTGTATGACGCCGCTGAAAAGCTGGCAAGATTTGCCCGGACGGATCCGCAAGATGGCGCCGGGGACAGCATGTCCGCATGCAGTACGGACTCAGCACACACCTCTCCATCAGTGCCAACAGAGGGAAAGGAGGCACAGGCGAAAGGACACTCCGCACCACATCTCCAGGAGCAGGTACCGCAGCCTCAGCCCCCCAAATCGGCAGAGCATACGGCGGGGGGCAGAGGAGGGGGAGACTGGGAGCAGACCCAAGATGGCGCCAGGGAGGAGGAGGGGGAGAAGCCAGAGCCATCCAGGGCAGCGCTGCTAGAGGCCATACAGGGCCTGCAACTATCACTAACCTCCAGGCTGGACTCCATACATGCTGAAATGTCCTTCCTAAAAAACGACTTCAGTAAGCTGAAGGATAGGACAAAGGAAACAGAACGCAGAGTGGGACAGATGGAGGACATCATTCAGCCTATGCAGCGCACACAAACAGCATTAACACAAAAATCTGACACACATGCCTTCAAAATAGATGATCTGGAGAACAGATCAAGAAGATCCAACCTCAGATTTGTAGGCTTCCCTGAAAAAGCAGAAGGCAGATATCCAGAAACCTTCTTGGAGAACTGGCTGAAAGATCATTTACCAGACTTAAGACCCTCACATGCTTTTGCAATAGAAAGAGCGCACCGTGTTCCAGGAGGGCCTCCTAAGCCAGGGGTTAATGACCGTCTCCTCATCGCAAAACTACTCAACTATAGAGATAAAATTGAAATTTTCCGTGCAGCAAGGGAAGCCCCTGATTTAACATATAATGGGATGAAAATCTCGATATACCAAGACTTCTCCACAGAGATACAAAAACAAAGAGCTACCTTCTTTAATGTCAAAATTTCCCTCAGGGATCTGCAGATCCCATATAGTATGCTGTTCCCGGCAAAGCTGCGAGTCCAATACGAATCTAAGACACACTTCTTTACATCTGCTGGTGAGGCCATAAAGTGGATGGAAGGACAGGGAATGAAAATTTCCACCGCAAAACCACGTCCGCCTAGGAAATAAACCTCTTACCATTAATAACATGTGAGATGTACCATTATGCCTTTACCTTCACGGGGGTATTACCCCACTTTACTTTGTAAAGAATGCCCTGTCAAGCTGGAATAATAAGTCACTTAAAACATAAGACTATGGTTGAAAATGTCAGCATATTCGTGGCAACACTGACTCACACCAACATTCTGGGAGAGCCGTTTACAGTACTTTCAGTACAAAACAGATGTGGAAATGACGATTTCTATATGTCACGGCTGTTATTTCTGACATTTATTGCTGACTTTCCAAAGACCTCAGGCATGACAGCCCTTCACACAATCATTCTCCTATGAGAATAAGCATAAATGTTGTGCAGTACCTCTATAGGCCCAGTAGGTGGTGGCAGAGTACCATCAAGCTCAGTAGTGGAAACTCTGCTAGGGAAAAGCTATTTAAGGCCTGATAGTTTTTGCAACTGCTGTACAGTATAATATCTAGCAATGTTTGAGTGGTCTCTCCTTCCGCCTATGTGTGTCATCCCCCCCCCCCCCCCTCTATTTTATCTGAATACTACGGTGAAGATTAGGCAATTTTGAACGTGGAAATATACATTACAATGCATAGGTATTGGTTGCAAGGTGCACTACACGTGGTACACCCCGCCTGACCTAAGGGATGGTCAGGGGTAACTCCTTCTCCCCAAGGTAAATGTGTCCGCAAATTTTCTAAGACATACAATACAATTAATAACGCGGGTTCTGGGTTGCTGGCCCTAAGTAAGTGCTCCACTCAGGTTAATGGGAACGGTTTGGGATACAAGCTCCCGGAGGTTTTTAATTCGGAGAGCAGGGTGGGATAAGAGTTGGGCTACATGTGTTGTTAAGTTGTTGTGTTTTTGGAGGTTCTTCTGCGCAGGTTGCATCAGTGTTCAATGGTCATTTATCATTCATAAGGGATCGTCATCTCAATTTAACAGTAAAATCCATCACAAATGCAGCTAAAGATTATTACCTGGAATGTCAGGGGCCTAAATAATAATATTAAGCGTAAACTGGTATTTGAGTATCTTAAGCAAAAACAACCTCATGTGATTTGTCTTCAGGAGACCCATTTAGTGGGCTCCAAGGCACTTCTATTAAAAAAGCCATGGATATCTAAGTACTACCTTGCTCACTTCTCCTCATTCTCCAGGGGCACTGCCATACTTATAAGTAAATCCTTTCCGGGCAAAATTCTGACAGCTCTCACTGACCCCAACGGTAATTACGTGATTATAAAGTGCAATTTAGAGGGGCAAATTTTTACTATGGTATCCATATATATTCCCCCCCCCCCCATTTAAAGTACAAATACTAGAAGGGATGGCCTCAAAACTCCATAATATACTGGAAGGTCCCCTTATGGTTATGGGGGATTTTAATGCTATAATAGATCCCGATGCAGATAGACTAAATAGAAGCCACCGCTCCTTTATATCCTTCCTCAATTGGATCAAGACATACCAATTAAATGATGTTTGGAGGTGGAAATACCCCCATAAAAGGGAGTTCTCTTGTTATTCCGATAGCTACAAAACAATGTCGCGGATTGATATGATTATGTCCTCTAAAGATATGCTCCCATATATTGTAGATATACAGTACCTTTCACACGGAATATCGGATCATTCCCCACTGATGTGCACTATAAACACTCCAGGAACAGGATGTGCAGGCCTCTGGAGAATGGGTGCGGTGTGGCTGGAGGATGAAAATGTGTTGACTGAATGTAAAAAAGGTATGGAGTACTATTGGCGAGAGAATGAGGGCACAGTGAGTGGGGATGTATGTTGGGACGCTGGGAAAGCGGTGCTGCGTGCATCCTTTCGCTCAGCTATGTCAATGCTCAGGAACAATAACAAAGCTCACCAGGAATATATTAGGAAGGAATCAGAAGTATGTAAAGCACAATTAATACTGGACCCTAGTCCAACTAGGTACACGCACTGGGAATTAGCTAGGAGAAAACTGGAGTTAGAACTACTAAATAGTGTAAAACGAAAGGACATAATTCATAGACAAAATCAATTTGAACATGGCAATAAATGCGGGAAGTTACTAGCATACTTTCTCAAGGCACATACTGATACCACAGCCATCTCAGCTATAAAACAGACTGATGGGACGCTACTGGAGACGTCTGTGGGCATGGCAGAGGAGTTAAGGAATTTTTATAAACAAGTATATACTTCCCGGACAATTATTAATAATAATGACATGGAAACCTTCTTTGAACACCTCCCCCTACCGACTCTAACAGAGGCAGAGGTTGAGTCACTGGACTCACCTATTGGTCTGGATGAACTGGGAATAGCATTGGCAAGCCTTAACAAAGGCAAAGCCCCGGGACCCGACGGAATCCCAGTGGAATGGTATTTTAAAAATAAAACAGATATCCTACCAAGATTGGCATCGCTCCTTCCTAGTATATATGGAAAAGAGGAATTACCCGAATCAATGAGAGATGCGTTAATCACTCTCATTTTAAAACCAGGTAAAGACCCATTGTTATGCGACTCCTATAGACCAATATCATTAATGAACACTGATACCAAAATCTTATCTAAAGTACTGGCAATTCGCCTAGAAAAAGTAATGCAGAGGCTAGTTCATCCAGACCAATGTGGTTTTATTGGAGGAAGATCGACCAGAATGAATATACGCAGACTTCTTTCTAATATACAATTTCCCCATTCAAACTCCAATACTAGAATAATCCTATCCCTTGATGCTAACAAAGCATTCGATTCTATAGAATGGCCTTATTTAACACAAGTACTTAAAAGTTATGGATTCGGACCCTACTTCTGTAAATGGATCAAGATTCTGTACACCAGACCGGTCGCAAGGGTCAGGGTCAACCAAACTATATCTGCCCCCTTCCAGATACACCGAGGTACCAGGCAGGGATGCCCGCTGTCCCCTCTGCTCTTTGCTCTAGCTAGAGAGCCACTGGCACAGGCTGTACGTGGGAGCCCCAATATCACAGGCCTTAAGATTAACAATATAATAGAGAAGATTTCTCTTTATGCAGATGACATGCTTATCTATTTGGCTGACCCTGGCCCTTCATTGACTGCCGTACTAGAGTTATATGAAAGGTTTGGACATTTATCAGGCCTTACCATTAACTGGTCAAAATCGGTATTATTCCCCTTGGACATATTTGACCATAGTAAAATTTCCCCTATATCAAATCTGCTAATCGTGGACAAATTCAAATATTTGGGCATCTGGATACATAAAGATATGCTCTCATTTGAGATCAATAACATTCAGCCAATCATAACAACCATAGAGGCCCAACTGAAGCGCTGGTCGAGTCTACCATTAAATTTATATGGGAGGGTGTGTTCCATAAAGATGATTATAGCTCCTAGGCTGCTGTATGTGTTACAGATGTCTCCATGTTGGCTCCCACAAAAAATATTTAGAAAAATAGACTCTATTATAACGAGTTACCTGTGGGCAGGTAGTACCCCAAAAATAGCGTTGCGAACGCTTCAACTACCAATAGCTGAAGGTGGGTTCGCCCTACCGGATTACCATGCTTACTACCTTGCATCTCAATTGGTGCCTATACAGCACTGGCTGAGTTCCACAAGAACACATTCAGATATGAATACGGAAGCGGACATAGCCACCTCTTACGAAGCACTGTGCTTTGCTATTTATAGAGGTAAAGTCCCCATGGGGGATGAAGGTACAAGTCTGATTCAGCACACTATTAAGATATTTAAAAAAGTCCAAAAGCTATGTGACCCTTCTCCCTGTACCATTTCTCCTAATATGCCCCTCTGGCATAGTGAACAACTCCCAGAACTTAAAAACATTCCGGATATACATTTCTGGTGTAAAGTGGGTATTAAGTATATCAATCAACTGTACTGTGAAGGCTCTTTCAAGGATTTTACCACTCTGAGACGGGAATTCTCCCTGCCACCCCACTCTCTTTTCCGCTACTTTCAAATCAGGCATGCTCTTAAATCCCAACTCGGCTTACAGGGAGTCATATTGGCCCCGATGCCACTAGAATCACTGCTTTTACAAAAAGACACTAATAAGCTAATATCACGGTATTATAACTTTGTGCTCCTTGCCAAGCAGAATAATATCCGTAATAATTACAAATACAAGTGGGAGAACGGGGGGGTAGATATCACTGACTCAGAGTGGTCGGAATTTCAGGACACATACTTCAAAACTGTAATAACTTCACGGGATAAAGTAATTCAGCTTAAGTGGATGCACCAAGCCTACTTATCACTAGTTCGGCTAGCAAAGATGGGAAGAGGGGCTGTGGACTCGTGCTTTAAATGCTCGGCGAGAAGCGCTGATTTCTTACATTGTGTGTGGTACTGCCCCCAGGTTCAATCTTATTGGAGGACAGTAATACACTTCGTATCAGACAAACTCAAACTTCCTGTTATAATGTCATTCCAGGCATGCATGTTAGGTATACTAGGGGACATGGGATGCAGTACACACAAAAAAACGCTGACACGTATTTTACTGTACTATGCTAGAAAATCCCTTACTTCCACATGGAAGCAAAATTCGGTCCCCTCGCTAAGACAATGGAAGGAAAATGTAAACAGTGTACTACCTCTATACAAACTTACATACCAGTCCAGATCACAGTTTAGAAAATTCGAAAAGGTGTGGAGTATATGGGTCAATGCTTTTGATACGATAATACCTCACCTTGACATATCTGTGATGATACAAGACCTTCATTGATCATACTGTTAATGCTGCTAATTAATGATCAGCTATATGTTTACGTGTATATATAAAAAAGTGACAACTTGTTATGTATGATTCCTTGAATAAGATCTGTGCAAAAGATTTGACATACAAACAGGCAATCCTATGTAGTAGCGGAAGAACAACCAAATGTTTTGTTTTGTTATGTTTTGTGATTGTTGTATCGTAATTGTTTGTTAATGTGCAACTATATTACAAAATCAATAAAAACTCTCTTTAAAAAAAAAAAAAAAAACATCATATACTGGTGCTATGTATGAACAGATACTGGTGCTGTACTGTATGTGGTACCCAGTATGTAACAGTATACAAGTGATTGACTGGTTGGATTGGTCAACTCTTCATCTCCCTAAGCGGATTGGTCAGCTCTCCCTGTCCCCCTGTTTATCAAAGCGGCATGGAAGAAAGAGATTGCGCTGTGCCCATAAAACATGCCTCTTTCCCCATCTGGCCGGCCCTTGTATCCTATTTACCTCCTTCTCTGCCTCTTAGATCTCGCCTGCCCTGCTTCGCTACAGTCCTCAGCAGCGAGATCTGAGAGGCGGTAACAGGATAGGGCAGGCCAGATGGGTGGAAAAGGTGTGTTTTACAGGCACAGCGCGATCTCTTACTGCCATACCCTGGGCATCCCAGACCTTGCAGCGCGAGCGATGAGCTCTCCCCCAGCATATGCGGCAACCGCTGAATCTCCAGCACACGGTAATTAATCATCAGCATGTTGCGTATGCACATCATGTAAACATCAGCATGTCCCGTATGCACATCGCGTATCAGCATCGTGTATCACCCAGCATCAAAGACACTCGGCGTATAAGACGACCCCCGAGTTTTCAGAAGATTTGTAAGAGTTATAAAGTAGTCTTATATGCCAGAATATATATATATATATATATATATATATATACAGTGGTGCCCATAATTGCTGGTTGAATAAAAATAACTTTAAGTCAAAATTTGCCAGTAGTATGAATAATTATGGGCAGCACTGTATATAAGGACAATTACTGTCTGCTTAAACTAATACCACACAAATAATTAAATGTTTCCATGTTTTTATTGAGCACACCATGTAAACATTCACAGTGCAGATGGAAAAGGTATGGGAACCCCTAGACTAATGACATCTCCAAGAGCTAATTGGAGTGAGGTGTTAGCCAGCTGGAGTCCAATCAATGAGATGAGATTGGAGGTGTTGGTTACAGCTGCCCTATCCTATAAAAAACAGACAGTTTTGGGTTTGCTTTTCCCAAGAAGCATTGCCTGATGTGAATGATGCCTCGCACTAAAGAGCTCTCAAAGGACCTATGATTAAGAACTGTTAACTTGTATAAAGCTGGAAAGGGTTATAAAAGCATCTCCAAAAGCCTTGCAGTTCATCAGTCCACGTTAAGACAAATTGTATATAAATTGAGAAAGTTCAACACTGCTGCTACTCTCCCTAGGAGTGGGCATCCTGTAAAGAAGACTGCAAAAGCACAGCACAGAATGCTCAATGAAGTGAAGAAGAATCCTAGACTGTTAGCAAATCTATGATATGTAAAACACTAAACAAGAATGGAATTCATAGGAGGATACCACAGAGGAAGCCACTGCTGTCCAAAAAAAACATTGCTGCACGTTTAAAGTTTGCAAAAGAGCACCTGGTTCTTCCACAGCAGTACTGTTAAAATATTCTGTGGACAGATGAAACCAAAGTTGAGTTGTTTGGAAGAAACACACAACACTATATGTGGAGAAAAAGAGGCCCAGCAGACTAACATCAAAACCTTATCCCAACTGTGACGTATGGTGGTGGGGGCATCATGGTTTGGGGTTGCTTTGCTGTGTCAGGGCCTGGACAGGTTGCTATCATCAAAGGAAAAATGAATTCCCAAGTTTATCAAAACATTTTGCAGGGGAACTTAAGGGCATCTGTCCACCTGCTGAAGCTCAGCAGAAGATGGGTGTTGCAATAGGACAATGACCAAAAGCATAGAAGTAAACCAACAACAGAATGGCTTAAACAAATACACCTTCTGGAGTGGCCAAGTCAGAGTACTGACCTCAACCCGATTGAGATGCTGTGGCATGACCTCAAGAAAGCAAATTACACCAGACATCCCAAGAATATTGCTGAACTGAAACAGTTCTGTAAATAGGAATGGTCAAAAATGACTCCTGACCGTTGTGCACATCTGATCTGCAACTACAGGAAACGTTTGGTTGAAGTTATTGCTGCCAAAGGAGGTTCAACCAGTTAGTAAATCTAAGGGTTGACATACCTTTTCCACCTGCACTGTGAATGTTTACATGATGTGTTCAATTAAAACATGGAAACATTTAAATATTTGTGTGGTATTGGTTTAAGCACACCGTGTTTGTCTATTGTGACTTAGATGAAGATCAGATCACATTTTATGACCAATTTGTGCAGAAATCCATATAATTCCAGAGAGTTCACATACTGTACTTTTTATTGCTACTGTATATATGTAGAAAGATAGATAGATAGATAGATAGATGGACACCGCATATCATTGAATATAAGTCGACCTTGTGTATAAGTCTAGGTAGGTAGACCCCCAGGTAATTAGTGAGGCCAGTGTCTGTCCCCCCACCCTGAAAATCAATGTGGGTAGTATCTGTCAGTGTGGCCAATGACTGTCCTCTTCCAATCCCCAATCCAGGAAATCACCTTAGTGTGACCACCTTCTGTGTGTTCCCCCTTCTCCCCCTCTCTTTCAAAGTGGACAGCACCTGTGTGTGTGTGTGTTTGTTTCTCATTCTTGCTTGCTTCTGTGCATTTCCCTCCCCCCTTATCATGGCCAGCTACTGTGTGTTCCTCCTCCCCCTCCATTGCGACCAGCATCTGTGTCTTCGTGCCCCCCACCCCCAAAAAACTTGAGTTGAGCTACCTTGCACTATCCCCCATGTGTGCCGCTAGTCCTTCTTCCACCTGCTTCCTGTTCCCCCTCTGCATAAAGGCAGTGCAGAGCAATCACAGCGGTAACCACGTACCAAGTCCTGCGCTGGGCACTGTATCCTCAGGAGCCAGAGAGATCGATCGGGGAGTAAGGGGGATGGAAAGATACAGGACTCGGTAAGTGGCTACTGCTGCAAGCCACATGGCAACATGAAAGTCCATAGACTTCCATGTTACCATTCAAATTACAGTTGTGCATTCCCATGTGTCTGTAACGCTTCTGGGGACATTTTATTGCACAACGCACACGTTTCCTGATGGGTTCTACTGTGTACAGCTGTTGATGTCTGCGTTTTAGCGAACCACGACAAGCATCCTTGCGATGGCAATGCATGCATGAGTCTGATTCTGAGTGGGATGAGAGCCCTTGTAGTTATCGGAATAGCACACATGTGATGTTGAAACACTGTCTGAAGGGAGAGACATATGGAGGATGATATATTTATTTATTTTTGAACAATGCACATTGTCTGGCTGTCCTGCTGATCCTCTGCCTCTAATACTTTTAGCAATAGACCCTGAACAAACATGTAGATCAGATGTTTCTGAAAAAAATCTGACAAGGTTAGCTGCATGCTTGTTTCAGGTGTGTAATTCCCAAACTACTGACGAGAAAGATTACCAGGACTGCTAGGCATCTGGTATTATTTAAAAGGCAATAAATATGGCAGCCTCCATATGTCTCTCATCTCGGGCTCCTTTTAAGAATATAACAGACTGCCAAGTGTCCTTATCCTTTTCAAATCAGCAAAACTTTCTTTGTGGCTTGGTACTAATGCACTGATATCTCTGAAAAAGAAGACAAAACAGAGCATAGCACGTAACTTGACACTACACATACCCTTTGTGGCAAGCCACTCTATGAAGACTATAAGAAAATGCAATCACCAGCTAAGAAAAACTGCTGTACCCCCCCCCCCCCCCCCTCTCCAAGTTTTTCAGCTTCCCAGAACAACATTTGCATCTACAGGTAGACTGAGACCTATGTAAGAAGCACACTGTGCATAGGGCAAAAATGTACATTATTCAGTTCAAAAGGCTCTCCAATAATAATGTTCACAATGGAAATTTGGTGTCAAGAATGTAACAATCATGTAACAAAGTGACGTTTTCTTACAACCAGGTACAAGTGTCTGCTTCATACCTGGTCGTACCTGTGACAGTCCTCTCCAAAATAATTAAGGATTGTGCTGCGACTGAGGGTTCTCGGACATATGCACAATCCTAATGTCTTACTCTCTCTTTTATTTATGTCCTTTCATTGCCAATGTGTTAGTTTTTGTTCGATTAGAACAAAAATATGATTTTTAACTTTTATGGGGCATTCTGGGATACCTGCACAGAAGATCATTAGCAATTTGTACGCACCATTTCATTTATTTGGGTGGCACTGAATAACTATTTTTTTAAAAGAACATTTTTCTTGTGACATTATTAACGTTTGTTCAATATTTACATTTGGTTTTGGTTTCTGCACCCAAAAAAGCCTTATGCGGCTGCTGGGCTACCTAGCTCTGTCTATTACTGTTGGAAAAATTCAGCTTGTATTCTGAAAATGCGTAATGCTGCCAGAATTATAAATAAGTGCAATTTGAACTTCCTGTCAATATTAGAAATTCATAGCTAAATGGAAATTGAAATGGAAAACAATTTTAATAACAGTAAATTACAAAACGAGTTTTGAATGCAGATATGTTTTTAGCCTTTTGAAATGTAAACAGAGCTACACTTTAAAAATGAATAATTTGGATATTTGAATGGGCTTCCAAGCTTAAAGGCCAATGTGATGTAATGATTTGTATATATTCTTCAACAAAATTACTAAACCATTTGTGTTTCTGCTTTTCATTTAGTATTTATCATGCAGTGAGCTCGGAGTACCTACAAATCAGCTATTCACTTTACTGTTTATCACCTGTATCAGTACCAGACTTGCCAATATATAACTAATTTTAAAAGATCCCTTTGTTCAGATAACAGTGGTAACAGACATAAGGTATTATAACACACACTCAAGGATACATGAATTATTAATGATTTCTTTCATCGTCATTTGGTTTTCAACATCTACCAGACATTTTACAGGAATAGACACCAGAAAAAAATATTATTAATATTCAAGAATGCATTTGATCTGCACCAATACACTTCTATAATGTGCAACAAAGGCCTAAAAACAAACAAACAATACAATGTAAAGAAGTAGCTCCTAAATAGAGGCCACTATAATAATAAACCATCTTTATTTAACCTTGTACTAGTATGAAGTGGGACCCACGTAGGTATCAGTTGAAAAGGGGGCAAGAGCCGTCTGTGTAAAAAGGGTGCCGCCATAGACTTCAATGTTATTTGCAGTGATTAGGGGCTATAAGCAGTGAAAGGGGCGCCCGTTACTTTATATCAGCTATATTTTGGCGGCCACTATTTTTTTCGGCTATATACGATAGCTATACTTATGTAGCTATATATTTTAAATCAAAATTCTCGCCTATATTTTCCCATCAACTTTTTGTCTGTATTTTCTATTAACATTTTGTCCATATGTTCTCATCAATATTATGGGGCTAAATTTTTCTTCCACATATATCGGCTGTATTTTACTGCTATAATTTTCGGTTATATTTTCCCATCAACTTCTTGACTGTATTTTCTATGAACATTTTGTCTATACTGCTGTAATTTTTGGTTATGCATAGAGATGGCTCGAATCTCCGATTTTCTGTTCGCGAACCGCAAACGCGAACTTCCGCAAAAGTTCACGAACCGGCGAACTTTGCGAACCACAATAGACTTCAATAGCCAGGTGAACTTTCAAAACTACAAACACTGTTTCTGGCCACAAACGTGATGGAAAAGATGTTTCAAGGGGTCTATCACCTGGAGGGGAGCATGACGGACTGGGATAGATGCCAAAAGTCCCGGGGAAAATTCTGGATTTGACGCACAGCAGGGTTATAATCCCTCAAAGGCAGAAATTACATTGGATTCTTAAATTGGAGGCGTAAAGTGCTTGAAAACATCTTGCGTGTGTATACATGGATCAGGTAGTGTAAGTAGTGTACTGCTTCACACTGACATACCAAACTCAATGTGTAACGCACCGCAAACAGATGGTCATGCTGGTGCGCACGTTGGCGAGAGTGCAGGTGATGGCGGCTTTCAAGCCCATATGGTCGGGCTGAGGTAGCTCAATGACAGAACAACAGTGACTGTCCAGCTGATCGAATTTGGTCTGTCCACAATGAAGCAACAACCTTATTTTCTTGGGTGTGCCCCCCAACACACTCATATAGGCCATTGCTTCATTATGTGAGAGGCAAGCCCCTTCACCACGGCAAGGTAACGATCACGAAGGGGAATTGACACATGTACATGCCTTTTGTTCTTTTGTTGTAGCCGCAGTGCAGCCAGAAAAATTAGGCATGTACACGCACCAGAAAAATTATTTTTTTTGTTAGCGGCCGCTAGCAGCAGCCTTAAAAATTCAGGAATACACCTGGAGTCCTGGACCCTGTTGGTGGTGGCGGAGAAGGCAGTCAAGCGGCCTGCAGGCGGAGAGGCTGTGTGGGGACTGACTTAGACTTCGGGCATCTCCAGTTGGCGATCTCCAGTTGGTGCGGGGTCAGCCACTGATCCACCTGTTTGTTCAGAGCAGCCATGAGAGCTGCTCCAGTGTGACTCTGGGCTTTAAGGCAAGACATGTCCAATATGGCGTGACACCGTCGTACCTGGCATGCAGCATAGGCCCTAGGGAGCTGGGGTGTGTAGTTGGAGAGGAGATTGCCACTGAGCCGAGGATGAGGAGGATGACAGCGAAAAGGATGTAGCAGGAGGAGTAGGAAGAGAAGGAGAGGAGGTGGCAGCAGGCCTGCCTGCAAGCCGTGGAAGTGTCACAACTAGGTCCGCTGCACAGCCACGTACTCCCTGCTTGCCAGCTGTCAGACGCCGGGCAAGGGGGTGACTGGCAGACTTTGGCTTCTTCCGCTCAAAGATTTCCTTAACGGACACCTGGTTGCTGTGGGCAGAGGAGCAGGAACCGCTCAAGATGAGAGGCGGAGTGGAGGAGGGTGGCTGTGAAGGTGCAAGGGGTAAAGCGGCTGAAGATGCTGCACCTGAAAGTGGAAAAAGAGGCGGAGGGTGGTTTTGAGTTTTTGTGCTGCTTTTCCTTAGGTGGTCTTCCCATTACTGTTTGTGCTTTCTCACCATGTGCCTTCGTAAGGCAGTTGTCCCTATGTGGGTCTTAGTCTTTCCACGATTCAATTTTTGGTGGCAGAGAGTACAGATTGCATTGCTCTCATCTGAGGCAGACACACACAAAAAATATCACACCGCTGAGCCCTGGGATAATGGCACTTTGGTGGTGGTGTCAACAGCTGACCTTGAAGGGCATATTGGCTGGCTGTCCATAGGTGGCGATACATGCCACCGGACACTGCCATGAGCTGTTTCTGACGACGAGCTCCCCCTGTTTATTTCAGCAACTTGTCTCCTCCTACTCCTCTCTGACTCCCCCTCTGAACTGTCCCCCTGTTCATCTTGTCTATTGGGATCCTATGTGACATCCATGGCAGTATCATCATCATCATCATAATCATCCTCCATAGCTACGCTTGTATCAGACACCTCCAAAACTGCACCAACGACAGGTAGTTCATCATCCTCACACCTTACGTCTATACTGATGGAGAGAAGAAACAGGAGCGCCTCTCTGGTGCATGAACATATTATTAAGAAAATAAGCGCATTAAAATTACACTTACAGTGTGTAAAGGAAGATAAGGCATTTCTCAAAGCCTGCCGACAGCTCCTCTTCTAGCTCTCTCGCTTGGTCAGAGCGAGAAGCGCGATGGTGCGATGTGGAGTGGGGTCTGGTGGGCGGGCCTCGTCACGTCGATGCCATCTGACGTCCATACTAATGCCTAATTAAGACGTATGAGGTGGTGGTGTAACATGCTTAGTGCCGTCATCTTGTAATAATAATGGCTGTGAATCAGTTAATTCACCACCAAATAACTCCTGCGAACTGTCAAATGGAGCGGATGTGGAGCTAGTAGTAGCAGTGCTGGCTGCCAGCTGAGAGTTAAGTGAGGTGCCAGAATCAGAGCAGGAGGAGGAAGATATGCCACAGTTCCCTCCGGAAGCTGAGGAAGATAAGGTGTTCTGTGTTGAATAGATAACTACATCCTGACAATCTTGGGAGTTGATGGCACGTGCCTTCTGAACACTGTACTTTGGTCGAGGGCCACACGAAATCACGTCAGCACGATCTCGAACAGACCTGCCTGGTGGCCTGCCTCGGGCTCTGCCTCTGCCTGTTTTGTACAGAGATGCAGTGAAAGGAATGCACTGACTGCTGGTATAATATAATGTGCAGGCCAGGCACACAGATGCAGTGGAAGGTATGCACTGACTGGTATAGTAAAACAATGTGCAGTCACACAGGAGCAGTGAAAAGGTATGCAGTGACTGCTGGTATAGTCCAATGTGCAGTCACACAGGTGCAGTGAAAAGGTATGCAGTGACTGCTGGTATAATACAATGTGCAGTCACACAGGTGCAGTGAAAGGTATGCAGTGACTGCTGTATAATGATGAGATGAATACACTTTAAATCCTATAGCAAGAATCTGTTATGGAGGGCACGTCTGCCATCCATTCAAGTGTGCACTGACTGGTATAATACAATGTGCAGTCACAGAGATGCAGTTAAAGGTACTGACTGCTGGTATAATACAATGTGCAGTCACACAGGTGTAGTGAAAAGGTATGCAGTGACTGCTGGTGTATAATACAATGTGCAGTCACACAGGTGCAGTGAAAAGGTATGCAGTGACTGCTGGTATATAATACAATGTGCAGTCACACAGGTGCAGTGAAAAGGTATGCAGTGACTGCTGCTATAATACAATGTGCAGTCACACAGGTGCAGTGAAAGGTATGCAGTGACTGCTGCTATAATACAATGTGCAGTCACACAGGTGCAGTGAAAAGGTATGCAGTGACTGCTGGTATAATACAATGTGCAGTACTGCAATCACACAGGTGCAGTGAAAAGGTATGCAGTGACTGACTGCCGGTATAATACTATGTGCAGTCACACAGGTGCAGTGAAAGGAATGCACTGACTGCTGCTATAATACAATGTGCAGTCACACAGGTGCAGTGAAAAGGTATACAGTGACTGCTGGTGGTATGATACAATGTGCAGTCACACAGGTGCAGTGAAAGGTATGCACTGACTGACTGCCGGTATAATACTATGTGCAGTCACACAGGTGCAGTGAAAGGAATGCACTGACTGCTGCTATAATACAATGTGCAGTCACACAGGTGCAGTGAAAAGGTATGCAGTGACTGCTGGTGGTATGATACACTGTGCAGTCACACAGGTGTAGTAAAAAGGTATGCAGTGACTGCTGGTATATAATACAATGTGCAGTCACACAGGTGCAGTGAAAAGGTATGCAGTGACTGCTGGTATATAATACAATGTGCAGTCACAGGTGCAGTGAAAAGGTATGCAGTGACTGCTGGTATATCACAGAATGTGCAGTCACACAGGTGCAGTGAAAAGGTATGCAGTGACTGCTGGTATATAATACAATGTACAGTCACACAGTTGCAGTGAAAAGGTGTGCTGAATGTGCTGAGCCTGGCACAGTATAGCAATTAGCAAGGGCGAGCTGCGACAGACAGGGCTATATATGCAGTGTCAGTGGGCCACACAAAAAAAACACATCACAAGAACATTAGCGCTCAAAAGAGCTGTTTTGGTGGTGCTTTTCAGCAACAAATATCAGCAAGGAGCAAGCTAAAAAGAGCCTAATTAAGCTTTCCCTATCTCTGCAGCAACCTCTCTTCCTTCTCTCACTAAAACAGCAGCACACAGAGTGAGAACATGGGCGATGCTGCTGCCTTTTATAAGGAAGGGGGGGGGGGCTCCAGGACGAAGTGCAGCCTGATTGGCTGCCATGTGTCTGCTGACTGTGATGTAGAGGGTCAAAGTTTAGCCCAATGATGTGGTATAGGGGGCGGGTCAAACTCGCTAAAGGTTCGTGTTTTGCCGCGAACGCGAACCCGCTGAATTTGCACAAACAAGTTTGCCGACGAACTGTTCGGGCCATCTCTAGTTAGGCACCATCATGGGGGTTAAGGTTAGGCACCAGGGGAAGTAAGGTTAGGGTTAGGCAGTTAGGAGGGTTATGGAAATTCTATGTTAATGATAAAGCTATTAAATTTTACGATGAGGATAATATCAAGGCTGCCATTGGCATCATCCTTTAAAAATTGAAATTGCTATTGTGATGATGATAATATTTTAGCAAGATATAGGTGCCCCCAGTATAGGTACCCAAGTATACATGCCACCATATAGGTAGCCTGGTATAGATGCACCTGATATAGGTAGCCAAGGATAGCTGCCCAAGTATAGGTGGCTAAGTATAGGTGCCCCCATACTGGTAGCCACCTATAGGTAGCCAGGCAAAGGTGACCCCATTATAGGTAGCCAGGTATAGGTGCCCCTATATATGTAGCCAGGTATAGGTACCCCCAGTGTAGATAGCCAGGTATATAAGTAACCAGGTATAGGTGCCCCCAGTATAGGTAGCCAGGAATAGGTGCCCCCACTATAAGTAAACAGGTATAGATGCCCCTAGTATAGTTAGAGAAGTATAAGTGCCCCCAGGTATAGGTGCCCCCTTTAGGTAGACAGGGATATGTGCCTCCCGTATAGATAGCCAGGTATAAGTGCCCCCTGTATAGGTAGCCAGGTATAGGTGCCCCCAGTATAGGTAGCCAGATATAAGTGCCCCCAGTATAGGTAGTCAGATATAAGTGCCCCCTGTATAGGTAGCCAGGTATAGGTGCCCCCAGTAGAAGTAGCCTGGTATAGGTGTCCTCATCCACCCCCAAAAAATGGTGTCAGCAGGCTAGGGGATTACAGTGCAAAGGAGGCAGCAGCGGCACACACAGAGGTCCATGTGCCGCCAGGCTTCTCTGTCTACAGCGCTAATAAGGAAGCAGAGTAAGCAGCAATGCAGACATGGAAGACCAGCAGCATGTGGGCCTCTATCCATGGAGCTCAAAAGAGGTGAGTGTTTACTGTAACCTTCTACTGCTACCGAAGCTCAGCAATGGAGGGGAGAGCACAGAATGGGCCCCGAGGAGGAGGGAGAAGTTAGGCCGTCCTCCCTGTGGCTGTGTCAGTATTCCCGCTGCGCCCCCCCTGCACTGCGCCCCGGGTGGACACCCACCTTGCCCTCTCCTAGAAACGGGGCTATTAACGGCGCTAACTGTATAATATGGGCACTGGGTTAAATGACGGCTTTACAGTGGTTCTAAATAGCGGCTTTACTGCCATTTGGGTATATTGTGGCCGCTCGGGTACATTCCAGCCTTACGGCTGCTGTAAACAGTGACCTTTACAGGCTTTGGATAGGTTACTGCATTATAGCCCCTGGAGGACCTGTAATTGGTAGCTTTACAACCACCGTGGTAAATTGCAGCTTAATAGTAGATGTAATAAGTGGTTTTAAAGCCACTTGGGTATATTGCAGCTTTACATATGGGGGAAGGTTAGAATTAGGCATATCTAAGCAAATACAGCAGCGCGTACTGGCAGGTGATATCCAAGAGGTATCTTTGTATTCCTAAATGAGCAAGGAGAAGAAAGAAACGCACATAGCGGGTAATCTTCCACTACTTGTACACCCAGTGCAGACTCCACACTTAGTACTTGGGAAATAAACCTCCACCTCATGCAGGACAGGGGTCACACTCCCCCCTTCATTGCCCTGCTCACCAGATAAGATCCAAATTCAGGCATATCACGAATATCAAGACTGTAGTTTCACCAGTTGAACTAAAAAGAGCATAAAAAACTGCCTCTCATAGCGTAAAAACCTTTTTTAATATGGCTAAAAGCCCCAATTAAAAGTTTGCGTACCAGATAAAACAATGTTACAAGCATATCTCATATAACCCTGTGGACGTCATCCGGACTCCTCGCCGCAGCGCCGGTAACCTCTGTCTATGTGATGTTTACAGGAAGCGTGCGTGTCCAAGGTTTTCAAAAGAATAGTAGGGGGTGAAATAGAAAATATTCCAGAACAGAGGATGGGAGGTTTCAAAAAAGAAATAAAGGAAATTCTGGAAACCAAGAATCTCGTAATCCACCCCGCGGACATAGGGGGGGGGAGGGGGGGGGGGGGTTGTGGTTCTTAATAAGGAACAATATTTGGGGGAAATTAGATAAAATTGTATCTGACAGTAATACTTATGAAAAACTGATGGGGAATCCAACGGCCAAATATAAACAGGAATTAATACAAATGTTGAAAGGGGGACTGGATGAAGGGTTATTAACTGACCAAGAATTCTGTTACCTGGTTCCCTCAGCACCTAGGGTGCCAGTAATCTATCAAACCCCAAAGGTGCACAAGAGTCTGATAGACCCTCCTGGTCGCCCTATAATAAGTGGAATTGGGTCGATAACTCACAGGCTGGGTATGTACTTAGACAGGTTCTTACAACCACTGGTGTCAAAGCTTCCCAGGGTACTTAAAGATACGGGTCACACACTACGGGTCCTTGAAAAAGTTAAGGTAGAGGAGGGGATGCTGTTGGGGACAGCGGATGGAAGCTCCCTCTACACAAACATACCCCATGAGGGTGGATTAGAGGCAGTAAAACACTACATGGAGGAGGATGATACGTTGAATGCACACCAGATTGAGTTTTTGCTTGAACTCCTAAGATTTGCACAAAAAAAAACTATTTCTGGTATAGAGGTGACTATTACCAACAGAGGTATGAATGTGCTATGGGGGCGTCTTTCGCTCCACCTATGGCAAATTTATACATGGCTAGGTGGGAGGAGTTAGCCATTGCGAGGGGCGCCCCCAATATCATCCTGTGGGGTCGGTATATTGACGACCTGTTGATTCTCTGGCGAGGGGAAGAAGAGGATTTGAAAAGGTTTTTTGAGGAGGTGAACAACATATGGCCTAATATTACACTCACATTGGAATTTGATAAATACAGTATACATTTCCTGGACCTTAATATCTCTGTGGATGGTGGGGAGCTCAAGACTAGGGGCTCGATTCACAAAGCGGTGCAAAGTGTTAGCACCATGGTGAAAAGGCCCTTATCACGCCTAAAGTCACTTTAGGCATGATAAGAAGAAACTCGCGCGAAGTTGCCGCGCGCAAAGTTTTGCGCGCGCAACCGCGCGCGTGCGCGCGCAGCGTCCCCGCTTCGCGCGAAGCTCCCATTAAGCCCTATGGGACTTTGCGCGCGCTCTCACGCGCGAACGCGCGAACGCGCGTTCGCGCGGTAACTTCGCGCGAAGAGCAGGAAAAAGCGGTGATAACTCAGTGGTGAAAAGGTCATCACGCCTAAAGTCTTTTAGGCGTGATAACTGGGTTATCACCGCTTGGTGAATCGAGCCCCAAGTGTTTTTTTCAAACAGACTGATAGAAATGGGTTTATACCTACTGAAAGCTGCCACCATCCACAATGGATAAGAGGGGTCCCAAGGGGCCAGATGGTCAGATTACGTAGCAATTGTACACATGTCCACGATTTCGATGAGCAGGCAGAAACTTTGAAAAAACGGTTTATGAAAAAGGGCTATAAAGAGTAAGTACTGAACAACACTATTAGGAATGTAAGAGGGATGGATAGAGGGAGTCTGGTGGCTGGAAAGCCACCGGCCCCTCCTACATATAATGAATTATCATTTATCAGTGATTATAGCCTACAATATAAAAAAAGTGGAAGAAATTGTTAAGAAATATTGGTCTATCCTGACCAGTGATCCTACCCTCGCTAGGGTCCTTCCGAGTAAACCTAAATTTATTTACCGGAGAGCAGAAAATCTTAGGGACAAACTTGTGCCCAGCTGTGTGGACCTACCTGTGGGCCGAATAACTAATGCCTGGCAACAACCGGGATTTTACCCATGTAGGAACTGCCAAGGATGTAACCTACACAATAGGAGAGAGACAGTGAGGAGTGTGACATCGCACTTTAATCATAGGTCATTTAAGATAAGAAATTTCGTCACATGCACATCCACGTATGTGGTTTATTTTCTTTGGTGTGGGTGTGGAATGCAATACGTGGGGAGAACCACGAGGGATCTGAAAACTCGCATTGGTGAACATATTTATAAAATAAAAAAGGGGCATGAAGACCACAGTGTCTCAGCCCACTTCAGAAGTGCCCATAACTGTAATCCCAACGGTCTAAAATTCTGTGTGCTAGAAAAATTGTCCCCAAGTTGGAGGGGATGCAATCGCCTCAGACAGCTGTCAAAGTTGGAAACCTATTGGATATACAAGTTGGGTACACTTGCACCGGGTGGCCTGAATATAGAGATTGATATTAATTGCTTTATTATGAATGACTAAAATGCTGAGATTATTTAGTAGTTGTGGGGGTGGGGGGGGGGGGGGTAATTGTGTTCGAGGAGAAGTGGGGAGGTGTTGCATTTCAATACATTCACACATGAGGTCACTTGTGGTACTTGAATATGCTGGAAGATATTAGGGTAGTATTACCATTTTATATTAACATTGGCTGAACAGTTGCTGCATACACGAGGGTCTAGGGTGGCTGGGGTCATGTTCTGTATAAATGTGGGTGAGGGGAAGGGGGGGTCTTACATCAATTAACGATGGGATACTTTAATCATGCTTTACTTCACCTACGGCAGGCATTCTCAACCAGGGTTCCCTGGAACCCCAGGGTTCCTTGAGTGCTCTGCAGGGGTTCCTTGGCATTTTCCCCCATCATGGAGGAAGTATAATAGAGCATACTATAATAGGTGGTACTGTAACAAGAAGCACTAAATTGGGGAGTCAGACAGTATAATGAGTGGCAGTGTAATAGGGGGTAGTGAAATAAACAGCCACACCTACTGTTAAAGACCAAGCCTCCTGCAAAATAAATGCAGGGATTCCTCGAGATCAAACAATTGTTTGCAGGGGTTCCTTGAGATCCAAAAGTTATTTGCAGGGTTCCTCCAGGGTAGAAAGGTTGAGAAAGGCTGACCTACGGTGTGTGTGGATACTGAATATTTATGAGTGAGACTGCTTTCCAAATGCAGTGAGGGACTGGCAGAGTGCTGGTGAGCATGGAAGCAGTGTACAACTTGCAGCCATGTATCGGATTGGAATACCTATTAAACATATATGGCACCTGGTATGAATATATGTTTGACAGAAACAGATGCCGCTGTTAGAACTTTTTATGGTGGGTTCGATGTACTGAGAATTTTAACTGTATATGTATAAGTAATATGTAATGGATGCTCGCCAGAGTCCCTGCCCCTACGGCTGATGGCCGCCTTGACATAAACCCTAGATAGGGTTTTTTGCAGAGGTGGGCGGAGATCTGCGCGGGCACACGCATATGTAAGGAGAGAGCGTGCGAGCGTGTCCATTGCCCCTGATGAGTCACGCCCTCTAGTGACGAAACACGTAAAAATGGGCGGAGCCTTGGACACACACGCTTCCTGTAAACATCACATAGACAGAGGTTACCGGCGCGCGGCGAGGAGTCCGGATGACGTCCACAGGGTTATGTGAGATATGCTTGTAACATTGTTTTATCTGGTACGCAAACTTTTAATTGGGGCTTTTAGCCATATTAAAAAAGGTTTTTACGTTATGAGAGGCGTTTTTTTATGCTCTTTTTAGTTCAACTGGTGAAACTACAGTCTTGATATTCGTGATATGCCTGAATTTGGATCTTATCTGGTGAGCAGGGGAATGAAGGGGGGAGTGTGACCCCTGTCCTGCATGAGGTGGAGGTTTATTTCCCCAGTACTAAGTGTGGAGTCTGCACTGGGTGTACAAGTAGTGGAAGATTACCCGCTATGTGCGTTTCTTTCTTCTCCTTGCTCATTTAGGAATACAAAGATACCTCTTGGATATCACCTGCCAGTACGCGCTGCTGTATTTGCTTGGATTTCTTAAAGGAGAAAAATTGACTTTTTTCTTTTGGACAGCGAGCAGCTTACTGATTTTGTAAGGTGTTACTGTGGTGAGCGCTGTATCATTGGGTTGTATAGAATTAGGCATAGATAGAGGGAGAAGGTTAGTGTTAGGCATAGATAGAGGGGGAAGGTTAGTGTTAGGCATAGATAGAGGGGGAAGGTTAGTGTTAGGCATAGATAGAGGGGGTAGGTTAGTGTTAGGCATAGATAGAGGGGGAAGGTTAGTGTTAGGCATAGATAGAGGGGGAAGTTTACAGTGAAAGATAGTAAATATTGGTATAATTACTGATATTCTAGTGTCAGGGATCGAATATAGTAGAATATCGGGGTAAAATTACTAACTTACTTTAATATTTCTATGGCATTTCCTTGCAACTATTTTACTAGCTGCAAATTAGAATAAGATTTATCTCATACTCTTTTAACCGATCACTAGTTTAACATCTACGCCTATGTGCTTACATTTAATAAAGGTAAAATGGGTGTGTGGTAATACTGAAAGTAGAATATCGGTCAATTTACCAATATTCTACTATCCCAAATTCCCAAAAGTAAAATATCAGTAATTATACCAATATTCTGCTATTCTTACACTAACCCTCCCCTATATATGCACTAACCTCCCCCCACCTACTCTACACACACACATACGCACGCACACACGCACGCGCACACACACACACACGCGCACACACACACACACACACGCACACACACACACACACACACACACACACACACACACTGATTTTTCCCTGTAGTGATAATTTGTAGACACTACTTTTGTAGTGGTATTTGTGCCTTTATTTTCCCTGTAGCAATTTTTTGCAGCACCTCCGGCGCCCAAATTTTCTGCTGTGGCCACTACTTGTGGCTTTTACACCAGAACATGCTGCTGGTACTTTGCAGTAGTTTACTACTGAAAAACAATGTTTTCAGCTTTATCTTGCAGCCTTTTTTTCACAGTGCCTCTATTTAATGCAAGCTTTTGTATCTAGTTAATGGGAATTTTTGAAATATAATACTATATAAATACTAAATAATAATAATACTAAATACTCCTAGTTTCTGGTGGTATGTTACTACTAAGGGTATTCTGTTTGTTTCCTTTTTCTCCTTGTACTGTAGGAGTTCGGCTCTGGGTACTTGTGTGGCCCTCTGAATTTGCTCCCTTATAGTCTGGGGTCTGTAACCCCTGTTCAAAGGCCCTTCTGAGGTTATGGAGTTGAAGGTCCCTTTCTCCAGTGTCCGAACAAATGCAGTTATAGCACAGGGCCTGGCTGAAAATAACTGCTTTCTTGGTGTGTGGCGGGTGGAAGCTGTCACACCTCAGTATCCGTTGGATTTCTGTACACAGCAGTCTGGAGCTAATTGTTTTTTTATCTGGATGGTGGTGTCCAGAAAATGTATGTGGGAGGTGGAGTGATTCCTTTTCAGTTTGATGGTGGGGTGAACTTCGTTAAAATTCCTGTGGAATTGGAGCAGTTGTTCCTCATTCCCTTTCCAGATGACAAAGATGTCATCGATGAAGCGGTAATAGGGAGGGGCTTGTGGGTGCAGGTTTATAGAAAATCACTCTCCAATTTCGCCATGAACAGATTAGCATATTGGGGCACGAAGTGTGTTCCCATGCTGGTCCCATCCTTTGCAAGTAAACTTCCCGACCAAAGGTGAAATAGTTGTGTGTGAGAATGAATCTCATGAGGGGTATCACAAATTCTGTGGGAAGGTGACACTGCATCAGAAAGTGTTCGCAAGCTGCGATGCCATCCTCATGTGGGATATTTGTATATAGCACCTTCACATCCATGGTAGCTAGGACGGTCCCCTCTGGTAGTGGGCCCAGAGCCTTCAGTTTCCTTAGTAGGTCTGTGGTGTTCTGTATGTAACATTCTGTGTTCCTCACTAGGGTTTCAGCATGTTGTCCAGCCATCCTGAGGTATTTTCTGTAAGCTTTTTCCCCCTGTTTCTGAAATGTTCCATGTATTTACCCAGCCCTGGGTTCCTCCACGCTGGAGGGGGCAGCTGTGAATCTTTTTTTGCTGTGCTTTGGTTCACCTGTGGTATGTTCCGGTTTGATTGCGTTGGGCTCATCAAATCCATAGCAGTGGGCCGGTCATGAAAGGATTCTCTAAGTCGCATATTCCTGAAAAATTCCTCCATGTCACAGCACAATTGCGTTTTGTCTAGGGACTTTGCTGGGCAATATGTAAGTCCTTTAGATAGTACAGAGAATTCTGCATTTCTAGACTTGTAGTCAGACAAATTTACAACACAAGTGTTGCCTGGGCTTTTCACAGGGTCAGTGTCCCTTCCTGCCTTCCATCTTAGTCTTTGTAGCTTTTTGTTTTTATCTTCATTAGCTGTCCCAGTAGCGTCATGTAGAATGTGCAGAGATCCTGTGTCACGCCGGCGATCAGCAAAGCGCTGAAGAATCTCCCGAAAGGTGAACCAGCCCGGAGTCAGTATGTGAGTCAAAACTTCTTATTGTACGGTTCTGATCCAGTTCTCTATAATGCCTGAGGAAGAAACTTAGCGTTTTGAAAGGTTGCAATAAAGCATGTATAGTTAGTCATTAACCCATTCGCGTTCCGTTGTTTTCACTTGAGAAATGTTCACCTCCCATTCATTAGCCTATAACTTTATCACTACTTATCACAATGAACTGATCTATATCTTGTTTTTTCCGCCACCAATTAGGCTTTCTTTGGGGGGTACATTTTGCTAAGTGCCACTTTACTGTAAATGCATTTTAACAGGAAGAATAAGAAAAAAACGGAAAAAATTGATTATTTCTCAGTTTTCAGCCATTATAGTTTTAAAATAATACATGCCTCCATAATTAAAACTCACGTATTGTATTTGCCCATATGTCCCGGTTATTACACCATTAAAATTATGTCCCTATCACAATGTATGGCGACAATATTTTATTTGGAAATAAAGGTGCATTTTTTCCGTTTTGCATCTATCACTATTTACAAGTTTAAAATAAAAAATATATAGAAATATTTCATCTTTACATTGATATTTAAAAAGTTTAGACCCTTAGGTAAATATTTACATGTTTGTTTGTTTTTTATTGTAATGTTTTTTTTTATATTAAAATTTTTATTTGGGTAATTTTGGGATGGTGGGAGGTAAACAATAGGTTTATAATGTAAATGTGTGTTGATTTTCATTTTTTTTACTTTTAGTTGTAGTATTACTTTTTGGCCACAAGATGGCGGGCATGAGTTTGTTTACATGACGTCCCTCTAAGCGTAACACATGCTTAGAGCGACGCATGGGGGAGGTAACAGCCAGAAAAGGCGCAGCTTCCGAGAGAAGCTGTCGCTTTTTCAGCGGGGGAGAGGAATCAGTAATTGGGCACCATAGCCCGATTCACTGATTGCCTGGCTAACGAACTGCGGGCCGGGAGTGCGCGTGCACGCACGCGATCGGCCGCGGGAGCGCGCGGTAGCGCGCATGGTTCCTGGATGTAGTTTCTAAGTCCAGGAACCAAGATAGGTTAAAGGTATCACCGGAATCAACATTTGTTGGTTTGATGTCTGCATTTATTGTCTTAACTTATCTGACTGTTCAGGAAGGCATTAGCAGTATATCTTTATCAAGGTTCCTCCACCTCCCAGTATGGAAAGACCAGAGTTTGTTACAAGATGCAGACTCGAGCCAGAAGTGTAACATTACAAGCAGCCATTTAGGAGTGGTGTATATATCCCACTGACTGCTAGTAATATTACAGCAATATTTCAGCACATCTAGCTACCTGTTACCTCATCTGATCAGATCAACTTTCCTCCTCAGCCTCTGTGCATACTCACTAATACTTCACAACACAGTGAAGTATTAGTGAGCTGTGTTAGGAATGAAGGATGATTTTAAAGCAGACATAAAGAACTGGGGTAATAAATACAGTGCCCCTGGCCTAGTGGCAATGTAAACCCTAATACAGAGTATTCAAAAAAATCTTGTTTATCGACAGTTGTCTTTCAACTAGCCCCGGAAACCGCTCACTAATTTGCTGTTGTCTCTCCTCCACTTAATACAGGCTGCTGTGACATAGCCAAGCAGCCTATCTGCATAGCACTCATGCGTCAAACTGTTGCCTTAACAAATTGATAAACTATCACTTGAGGACCACAGTACTAAACACCCCTAAAGACCAGGCCATTTTTTGTTAATTGCGCCACTGCAGCTTTAAGGCCAAGCTGCAGGGCCGTATAACTCTGCACACAAGTGATTCCCCCCCCCCTCTCTCTCCCCACCAACTGAGCTCTCTGTTGGTGGGGTCTGTTTCCCCCCCCCCCCCAGATGTTATTTTTTGTTTTATAAATATTTATCTGTGTATTTTTGTAATATTTTTTGCTATTTATTTATTTTTTATCCCCGCCCTCCCACCCCCCACCAGCCAATCACTGTGATCAGCTGTCACTCCTGAGCCAATGGAGGGGACAGCTGTGTTACACGGCTGTCCCTAGTACAGGGCTGCACCAGTGTAATGGTTAAGGGCTCTGCCTCTGACGCAGGAGACCTGGGTTTGAATCTCGGCTCTGCCTGTTCAGTAAGCCAGCACCTATTCAGTAGGAGACCTTAGGCAAGTCTCCCTAACACTGCTACTGCCTATAGAGCACGTCCTAGTGGCTGCGGCTCTGGCGCTTTGAGTCCACCAGGAGAAAAGCGCGATATAAAAGTTATTTGTCTTGTCTTGTCAGATCGCTTCGCTGTACAAGGTTTATAGACGGCAGTTTCGCCATGTAACGGTCTCCCGAGCGGAGCGCTGGGAGACTAAAGGCGGAGCGGAGCAGCGTGCACATAATCTCCTGCACAAGCCAGCTCCGGGACCTGACGCCAATTTGCGTTAGGTGGTCCTGGGGCTGCCGCCGCAGTCACGCCCATTGGCGTGACGCGGTCTCCAGGTCGTTAAGGGAAAAGTTACTGTGCATGTGTGCACACTTTTATTGAGGGTCTGAGGGAAAGAGCTAAGGGTCTAAATGGAAGAGAATGATGCTATTGAGGATGTTTGGGAAAGAGCGAGGGAGGCTTACTGAGGGTTGGAGGGGGGTAAGGCTACTGAGGGATGCTGTGGGGTGGATGTGGAGAAATAGAAACTAATTTATGGCCTGGAAGGGAGAGAGTGGGGCTACTGAGGATGCTGGAGTGTAAATGAGGAGAGAAGGTAAATCAGTTTCTAGGCTTAATGGCTCTTAGGTGAAGTTAAAAAAGTTCTCCTCCACCCTTCAACTCAGACACCCTGTTGTGATGTGGCAGCTAGGGGTGCCCCGTTTCCATGTTATCTAGCCCCCCAGTAGTTGGCAGCCAGATGTGCCCCCAGAGAGGGCACCCCCAGTATTGGTAGCCAGAGAGGGCACTCCCAGTATTAGGTATTCAGAGAGGGCATGCTCAGTATTAGGTTGCAAGATAGGGTGCCCCAAGTAAAGGTAGCCTGGGTGACCCCCTCCCTCAGTATAGGTATCCAAGGACCCCCCCCCCCCCCCCCCCCAGTATAGGTGGTGAGAGAGTTTCACCCAGTATTAGGTAGGTAAAGAGGGCATTTCCAGTATAGGTAGCCAGAGAGTCCCCCAGGATTGGTAGCCAGAGAGCCACCAAGTGTAGTAGTCAGACAGCTCTCTGGTTTAGGTAGTTAGTGTGGCCCCCTCTCCCAGTACAGGTGACCAAGAGCCCCACAAATAAAATCCCTGGATCAGCAGCACTGGGAATTACCTAATAAGTATAGCCATGGATGTATTTCAATGCATGGAAAGCTTTTAAGCCCCCTTAAACGTAGATAAAGAATTTGCCATAACTACTTCCTGTGGTAATACATTCCACATTTTAATCATAACTGTAAAGAACTGTTTGCTAAATAACTAGCGAAAACTTTTTTCCTCCATGCACAGATCACGTCCCCTAGTCCTTTGCACAAGCCTAGGGGCAAAAAACTAATCTGTCAAGCTTTTATATTGCACTCTGATGTATTGATACATGTTACTGTATAAACTCGAGTATAAGTCTATGAATTTAGGTCTGACTCACTAAATAAAGGTATAGGGGTCGACTTATACACAAGTCACAGGCAACACTGAGCACATTGAGCAATGTGTGTACTAATAATGACATTCCCATTTGCAGCAATTTACCCAGTGGTAAGTGATACTTTGAGGAAAGGAAATGCCAAGAAAACACAGGTCTGAAAGTCCTGGCCACAACAATTCACAAGGAAAGGGATAGGGGGAAATACTGAGCTGCAGGAGGGGGAGTGAATAAGTGCAGCACTTTGGGGCCTGGAGGAGGTATTAGCTGCACTGAAAGAGACATTGAAGCGAAAAACAATTTATGATATAATTAATTGGTTGTGTAGTACGGATAATTACTAGAACATTAGTAGCAAAAAAAATATTGTCATATTTTTATTTTCAGTTATACAGCTTTTTTTTATAACATTGCATCAATCTCTAATATTTGCAGTTTACACACTATTCAGCATTCTAAATGTTTTTAGACAACAGGCAGTGAACTTTTGACCTGTCTTGAACTGTTCTCTGCAAAAGAAAAAACAATACAGTTCAGATAACAACCTTCAGAAAACAGAGCTCTCTGCGACTTTGAAAGTCGTGGAGCTCAGTGGCAATTTGCATAGATAACAACTGTAGTTTCTTAACTCTTCCTGTACTGGAAACAATACTAGACTTGTGTCTCTGCTCCTTATGCTTTATTTCTTAGCTGTACTACACAACCAACTCATTATATAATAATTTTTTTTCCGCTTCAGTGTCTCTTTAACCTCCCCGGCGTTCTATTAAGATCGCCAGGGCGGCTGCGGGAGGGTTTTTTTTTAATAAAAAAAAATCTATTTTATGCATAAAGAAAGAGAAGAGCGCCGGCACTGCTGTCATACACTTTAATCCCAACTTGTTAAAATCGTAAACAAATACAAAAGATTTTCCATGCAAACAGTTGATAACACATACCATAGGTGCCTGTGGATAGTGCGGTGGGTGCGGAGGGTGCAGAGCCTGACAGCCGTTTCGCACGTTTGCGCTTCTACGGAGGCGCTCTTCATTTTCTTTATGCATATGGATGTCACTTTTCGCCTGAGCACGCTGGGGATCTACAACGCACACATCTTTGCATAGGACTGTGTTGTCTCTCCCTCTCTCCTCCTTCCCTGGATGGGACGACGGCTCCTGCAGTGCCAGCATTCCTTCTTTCTGTTTCTACTTATGTAAAATCTATTTTATGCAGCCAACTGAAAGTTGGCTGCATGAAAGCCCACTAGAGGGCGCTCCTGCCGCATATTTCTGATCGCCTCCGGCGATCAGAAGTAACAAGAAGGGCCGCGATGAGCGGCCCTCCTTGTTTAGCTTTTCTCGTCGCCGTGGCGACGAGCGGAGTGACGTCATGGACGTCAGCCAACGTCCTGACGTCAGCCGCCTCCGATCCAGCCCTTAGCACTGGCCGGAACTGATTGGTCCGGCTGCACAGGGCTCGGGCGCCTGGGGGGACCCTCTTTCGCCGCTGCTCGCGGCGGCAATCAGGCAGCACACGCGGCTGGCAAAGTGCCGGCTGCGTGTGCTGCTTTTTATTTGGTGAAAATCAGCCCAGCAGGGCCTGAGCGGCACCCTCCGGCGGTAATGGACGAGCTGAGCTCGTCCATACCGCTCAGGAGGTTAAGGGACAGGAGGGCTTAATGGCTGCAATACTGTATGTAGTGCTGTCAAATAACCTCTCCTAGTCCCCAAGTGCAGCTATTAACTTTGCTGGGTAGACTTATACTTGAGTCAATAAAAAAATCCAGCTTAAGAGGGTTGAATATTGGAGTCGACTTATACATGGGGTCGACTTGTATTCGAGTATATACAGTAATTAGATCTCCTCTAAGGCATCTGTTCTCAAGGCTAAATAAGCTGAGTTCATCTAACCTTTCCTGGTAAGTGAGACCTTCTATCCCTCTAATCAATGTTGCTGCTCGTCTCTGCTCACCTGCTCTAAAACTACAATCTCTTTCCTGTAATGTGGTGCCCAGAACTGAATTCCATACTGCAGATGTGGCCCTACTAGAGGCAGTATTAAGCTAGCATCCCAAGGTTTTAATTCCCTTTTAATGCATTCCAAAATTGTATTTACTTTAGCTGCAGTGGCTTGGCATTGAATATGTGTGATGAATAGCGGAAAAGCCGCTGCGTGTTCTGACAGTAAGGCGGCTGATTCCGCGTCTGATGCGGCGGTTTGTCCGCGTCAGCATGCGTCTAGGTTATCTGGAACTAATGGTGCACATGGGAAGAATGGCGTGGGGGGCCGCTGCATGTTCTGACGGTAAGGCGGCGGATTCCGCGTCCAGTGCGGCGGTTTCCCCCGCAGCAACATGTGTCTGGGCTGTCTGGACCTAGTAGTGCACACAGATGGAGAGCTACGCGCGCGCGCTGCAAGACAAGCTCTTTATACCAATAGGAGGAAGATCAGCTGATCAGGGCGGTCAGCTGATTCCTGCTCAGTCAGTGATTGGTTGATGGGAGTTAGGCGGCGCTGTGGGATGCTTTACTGTATATATCTCCTGCTGTTCAGTTGCTGGTTGTCTGGCGTTGCGAATGCCTATGTGTTAGCACTCAGACCTTAGTCAAATCCTTCAGTGTGGTGGAACCAGGAAGACCTGGGAATCCACACTTAGCCAGTTACTGTTTATCATCTGTGTTATTCTCTAGCATAGTTCCAGGGTGTTGAGATCACGGCCCTCACACCCCAGACTAGGCCTTGTTCTGATATCTGTTATGACCTGTAGCTTCCCTGACTATTCTTCTGATCTCTGATTTGGTACCTTGCATATCTGATACACTGTTGCCGACCCGGCCTGTCTGACCTTCTGGCTGTCACCCCCCCTTAGGGTGTCCAGCCTTTCCGCAGGGGTCCCCTGCTCTACAGAAGGGACCCTGCTCCTTACCAGTTAGGGACTCCCTCTCCAGGTGTCCTTGACTGCAGTAGAGTCTTCTCTACTTATTGGACCACCTGCTACCCCGGTGGTCCAAAGGTTACTGTTGCACCAAAACACTTACACACTCAGGTGTCTAGAGGTTAGACATATTTGATTATTGGCGATTCTGCAGATCCCCAATAATCAGATATATCTGTATTCTTGGGGATACTGCAGATCGCCAAGAATCAGATTCTCTCTCTGGTTGCTGACACCTATCGTTACAATATGATTACTTAATTTGTTGTCGGATAGGTAGTCAGAGAGCCTACCCCCCTCATTATAAATAGCCACAGAGCTCCCCTCTCCAGTATACGCAGCCAAAGAGCCCCTAAGTGTAGTAGTCAGATAGCTTTCGAGTATAGGAAGTCAGGGAGGCCCCCTCCTTCAGTAAAGGTAATCAGAGAGTCCCACCAGCATAGGTACCAAGAAAGCCCCCTAGTATAGGTAATCAGAGAGCTACCCAGTATAGGTATCCACTGAGCCTCCTCAGTATAGTCACACAGATAATTTTAGGGGTGTAGCTTTTGCACCAATTGGGGACAGAGCTTAATGAGAGGTCTCGGCACCCCTTCTAAAAGAAAAATTAAGGCACCCTGAGCAGTTGCTCAGGTTGCTCAGGGCAAATGCTGGCCATGTAAGCTTTGACAATAATAATGTTCTAAAAAGCAAGGATTTATATTGTAGTATTGAACTCAATGTATGTATAAAGCTTTCCCACGCAGTAAAAAAAAGTATAGTTATTACTTGATGTAGAACATAGCAATATTGATTATGGCAGCATGACGGCACAAGGAATTACACAAATATGTCTGACCACTTAATCTTTGGCAGTGGGTTAGGTATATTAACCATTTCTGCCACTAGGACGTGAGCTTCACATCTGCAGCGGCAGCTGCTACAGCCACAGGGATGCGATAGTCACGTCCCTGCAGTTTGGGGGGCTGTGCGCGATCGTGCGGTAGGAAGCCCGCGATTGCGATGTTTGGCATGGTACAAAAGTCCCCTAAGCCAATCTGTACATGTCCTCTGAGAATGATCACTGTTTTTTAAAAAAAACAGCAATCATTCTTAAATCGTGTCACTGCGCTATCTCTCGCTCACTCATTTCCACCGCTTCTGCTGCCGATAGTTAGATTCATGGATGAGAACATAGTTCCCATTCATTCATCTCCCTCTCCCCTAGGCCTCCGTGATGCAGGCATCAATGAAATTCCTGCGTTACTTCCTTAGCAACAATGTAGCACATTGCTTCCTATTAAGCATACTTATTGTACGCTTATAAGAAGTACTGTGCGAAGACATCTTGTGGCCAAATAGTAAAATTACACTTATAGACATTAGTGAATAAACATTTTTAATACGTATGTCAAGAGAGTATATTATTATTCAATTATGGGCTAGAAATTAGTGATGGATGTAAAAGTGAAATAATGCACCTTTATTTCCAAATAAAATATTGTCATCATACATAGTACTAGGGATATAATTTTAACGATGCAATAACTGGGACAAATGGGAAATAAAATGTGTCAATTTTAATTACAGTAGCATGTATTGTTTTAAAACTATAATGGCCGAAACCTGAGAAATCTATATAAAAAAAATAATGAATTTTTCCCATTTTTTTTTCTTATTATTCCTGTTAAAATGCATTTAGAATAAAATAATTCTGAGCATAATGTACTAGCCAAAGAAAGCTTAATTGGGGGTGAAAAAACAAGGTATAGATCATTTTGTTGTGATAAATAGTGATAAAGTTATTGGGGAATGAAAGGGAGAAGCACTGAAATGTGAAAATTCCTCTCATCCATAAGGTGAAAAATACCCGTGGGCTGAAATGTTAAAAACCATACAACATTGTTTAAGGTATACTAAATATTCAGTAAAGGGTTAGGGTTCTCAAACTCTTTAACAAACAAAACATAAATAATTATTTTGTCAACTGAAATACCTGTCTGTAACTTGAAGTGAAAGCTCCCTGGTATGCTACAATTCCAGAAGAAATGAGGATATCTCCAGTGAGGTTGAAGTAAAGATTTCCAAGCTCTATGGCAGATTGATTCCATCTTGTTTTTTCACCACCTAAGCCTCCAATCAGTTGTTCTGCACGATCCAGTTTCTTGCTACATAAGTCAACCTGAAAAGAGAAATAGTAGGAATGTCAGATAATGAAAGTTACATTACTTACTTCTCGTGGCAATCCTAAGAGCATTTTCTGCACCAGTGAAGTAGAATCCTCTACTAGGATATATTACACTACAGAATTTTCAACAGTATAAAATATGATTTATTTCTACTGTATACAGGAAGAATGGATGGAGAGGGGAGTGGAAGATCACCTGCAGGGAACAAATATGACTGGTCAGAAAAATACAAACCAACTAATCACTTTTCATTCTCATCAAGGAACATTAGGCGAGCAAATTTACACACACCTACTTGATGCCCATTCCAGTTATAAACACTAAAAGCCCATACCCACAGAATGAGCGAATTGTTAGGAACAAACGAGAAACAATAGATCGTTTCAATAATGGCAGGAGGGTACAGTCGGTGCACATTAAACACTAAAGATCCATCAAGTCGGATCTTTAGCGATGTCCGAGCATCACACATGTTGTGTGATGCTCGGACATCGCTAAAGATCCGACTTGATGGACCTTTAGTGTTTGGTGTGCGCCGTCTGTACCCACCTGCTGTTATTGAAACGATCTATTATTTCTCGTTTGTTCCTAACAATTCGCTCATTCTGTGGGTTCTTACTGCGACCCCGCCTGCCTAACTCCGCTCCGTCAAATGTGCTTGTTGTCCCCCCCACATAGAAACATACACGTCATCAACAAGAAGCAGATGATGCGAATGTACAGAGTTGTGAATCTGTGTGGGCTGCTTTGCTGGGGGATGTTATGTTGGTGGTGGGGTGCTCTGCTATTTTTTATTTTTGTACACTGTCAATTTGTTCTGACGACGCTCGTATAGAGTGAAACTAGCACTAGTTGACACTAACACTGTATATATGTATAGGCACAGCCTCTGTGATCACCCTTATTACCTCAGCAATTTTTCCCCACGGCACAGGAAGGGGGAGGAGTGCTACATCTAATGCAGGAAGTAGTACAGCCTCATGCACTGCCTGCTTCTACTCCAGGTGGAAGAACATAGTGGCTGAGCACCACAGCGGCACCCCTAGCCATGGCTACACCCGGGGCTGTGAGCACCCGCAAGCCCTGTGGTAGGTACGACACTGCCTTAAATGACTGTAATAGACTGAAATAACAGTATGCAATTTCAGTACCATGACACCACATCTCTTTAAAACCTCATTTCCACTTTCAGCGTGTTTACACAAAGGCCTTTTTCTACGAACATATTAATGTGCAATAAACGCATACATAGGTGCTTAACGTCACATTTCATTTTTTTTAGCAACAGCAGCACAATTCAATTAATTGAAAAAAAGCCCACAGAAAAAAAGCAGGCTTTTTTTTCTGCATGCAAAAAAATCAGATGTGAAAAAAAAAACACATCTAGTAGAAATGATGTCTAAACCTTTCTTTGTGCTGTACACCAAAGCCTTTAAATGTACAGTTTTTTTATGAGACTGTAAAAAAAATATTAAAGAGGCTCCACCCAATCCAGACTCCACCCACTAAATCCAGGCAGAAATAAAAATGTTCATTTATGTTTATCAAAAAGATCTGTCTATTTACTACTGTAATAAATTTGATTTCAGGATCTACTCGTGTAGAAGCCCTAAAATTCTAAACAGCTCACTGTTGTTTTTTCCCTGTCTATGTACACAGTGATCACATAATAACACAACTGATTATTTAAAAAAAAAATAGACGCAAGAAAAAGATTATTTACTTGAACAGCACCCAAACTGGCTGTTACGAAAATGAAACACAAAACACTTGATGTAAATGAGGCTCATCAATTCATCAATTTTTCCTGTGCCCAAGAACATAATTAATGCCAGCTAATTTGTGAGTTTCAGCTTCAGATAATTATTTATATGAAGCTGTCAAAGACTTATAGTCTGCTAAGTGTATAATTTCAAATGCTTATCACGTATTACTTGAAAGATAAAAAAACATTTTGAAATGAGAATTATCATATCATCAGCCAAAGAATGTTAATATCTCTATGCTTAACTGCAGATTAAATTGGCCACATAGCATTAATTAAAATATAGCAACTTGTTAATCTTTTGGGGTGAAATCAAAAGGAAAATCTTAAATAGCAGCACCAGTGCTATTCTATGAGTGTAACCCACCCACTTTAGTACCAGCGGTCTCTGCCCCCTTAAGGACCAGAGACCGCTGGTACAAGAAACGGCGGAATAACGATGAATACCGATGAATCGCCACACATACCCGCCGCAATCGCCGCCACATGTTGGGAACCTGGGCCAACCACTCTGCCGTCTCTATGACAGCAGAGTTCCTGTGAGCCGGTCAGGAGACGCTTTTATTGGCTCCTGACCCTGCCTATCAATGTAAGTCAATGGGAGCTGCTTATGTTGATAGACAGGGTCAGGAGCTAATGAAATCAGCTCCTGTCCCGGTCACAGGGCTCTGCCATTATAGAGACGGCAGAGCGAGTGAGCTGCGGTGGGGAGACAGTGTCGAGATCGTCAGGAGCAACAAAGGCGTCGAGAATGTGCTGCATTGGTGGATTGAAATCTACGCCCTGGCAGCCAGGTAGCCATCAAAACAGGAAGTAGATTTCAATCTTTAACCACTTGATGAGGACCACAGTCTTTTCGCCCCTTAAGGACCAGAGCCTTTTTCTCCATTCAGACCACTTCAGCTTTCACGGTTTATTGCTCGGTCATACAACCTACTATCTAAATGAATTTTACCTCCTTTTCTTGTCACTAATACAGCTTTCTTTTGGTGCTATTTGATTGCTGCTGCGAGTTTTAGTTTTTATTATATTCATCAAAAAAGACATGAATTTTGTCAAAAAAATGATTTTTTTAACTTTCTGTGCTGACATATTTCAAATAAAGTAAAATTTCTGTATACATTTTTGTCCAAATTTATTGTGCTACGTCTTTGATAAAAAAAAACATTCAGTGTATATTTATTGGTTTGGGTAAAAGTTATAGCGTTTTCAAACTATGGTGCCAAAAGTGAATTTTCCCATTTTGAAGCATCTCTGACTTTTCTGAGCACCTGTCATGTTTCATGAGGTGCTAAAATTCCAGGATAGTATAAATACCCCCCAAATGACCCCATTTTGGAAAGAAGACATCCCAAAGTATTCACTGAGAGGCATGGTGAGTTCATAGAAGATTTTATTTTTGTCACAAGTTAGCAGAAAATGACACTTTGTGACAAAAAAAAAAAGTTTCCATTTCTGCTAACTTGCGACAAAAAACAAAAAAATGAAATCTGCCACGGACTCACTATGCTCCTCTCTGAATACCTTGAAGTGTCTACTTTCCAAAATGGAGTCATTTTTGGGGTGTGTTTACTGTCCTGGCATTTTGGGGGGTGCCTAATTGTAAGCACCCCTGTAAGGCTTAAAGGTGCTCATTGGACTTTGGGCCCCTTAGCGCACCTAGGCTGCAGAAAAGTGCCACACATGTGGTATTGCCGTACTCAGGAATAGGGAAGCTCATTCGGATTCCGCGGAAATGCAATTTCCGAAATTCCGATCGGAAATTGCATTTCCGCATCGGAATGCGGAAATCGGTAATGCAAGTGCGGATTTCCGGAAATTCCACCCGACTTTAACATTGATTTTCTTAAAAACTATAAGATCTTTTTGCAAACTTTTTTTTTGCATCTTGTTCACAAGATTCAGTTTAACAAACCCTGAAAATTTGGTGTTTCTAGGACTTACGGGGGCTTTGCTATTAACCGCTAAAGTCAGCGGATTTTTACTGTAATATAAAATGCAGAAAATCAGCTTCTGCCTATTTTCTGCATTTAGATTACAGGAAAAATCCGCTGACTTTAACGGTTAATAGCAAAGCCCCCGTACGTCCTAGAAACACCAAATTTACAGGGTTTATTAAACAGAATCTTCTGAACAAGATGCAAAAAAGTTTTCAAAAAGACCTTATAGTTTTTGAGAAAATAGATGTTAAAGTCAGGCAGAATTTCCGCGATTTCCGGCGGAAATTCCGCATTGGCATGCGGAAATTGGTAGCGGAAAGCGGAATCGGTATTTGGAAATGGCGGAATGCGGAATTACCGCGGAATTGGAAATTGGCATTTCCGACCATCCCTACTCAGGAAAAGTAGTATAATGTGTTTTGGGGTGTATTTTTACACATACCCATGCTGGGTGGGAGAAATATCTCTGTAAATGACAATTTTTTGATATTTTTTACACACAATTGTCCATTTACATAGATATTTCTCCCACTCAGCATGGGTATGTGTAAAAATACACAGCAAAACACATTATACTACTTCTCCTGAGTACGGCAATACCACATGTGTGGCACTTTTTTGCACCCTAACTGCGCTAAGGGGCCCAAAGTCCAATGAGTACCTTTAGGATTTCACAGGTCATTTTGAGACATTTGGTTTCAACACTACTCCTCACGGTTTAGGGCCCCTAAAATGCCAGGGCAGTATAGGAACCTCACAAATGACCCCATTTTAGAAAGAAGACACCCCAAGGTATTCCGTTAGGAGTATGGTGAGTTCATAGAAGATTTTATTTTTTGTCACAAGTTAGCGGAAATTGATTTTTATTGTTTTTTTTTCACAAAGTATAATTTTCCGCTAACTTGTGACAAAAAAATAAAATCTTCTATGAACTCACCATACTCCTAACGGAATACCTTTGGGTGTCTTCTTTCTAAAATGGGGTCATTTGTGGGGTTCCTATACTGCTCTGGCATTTTAGGGGCCCTAAACCTTGAGGAGTAGTCTTGAACCCAAATGTCTCAAAATGACCTGTGAAATCCTAAAGGTACACATTGGACTTTGGGCCCCTTAGCGCAGTTAGGCTGCAAAAAAGTGCCACACATGTGGTACTGCCGTACTCAGAAGTAGTATAATGTGTTTTGGGGTGTATTTTTACATATACCCAATGCTGGGTGGGAGAAATATCTCTGTTTTTTGATTTTTTTACACACAATTGTCCATTTACAGAGAGATTTCTCCCACCCAGCATGGGTATGTGTAAAAATACACCCCAAAACACATTATACTACTTCTCCTGAGTACGGCGATACCACATGTGTGACACTTTTTTGCAGCTTAGGTGCGCTAAGGGGCCCAACGTCCTATTCACAGGTCATTTTGAGGCATTTTCTAGACTACTCCTCATGGTTTAGGGCCCCTAAAATGCCAGGGCAGTATAGGAACCCCACAAGTGACCCCATTTTAGAAAGAAGACACCCCAAGGTATTCTGTTTGGTAAATGGTGAGTTCATAGAAGATTTTATTTTTTGTCACAAGTTAGTGGAAAATGACACTTTGTGAAAAAAAAAAAACAATAAAAATCAATTTCCGCTAACTTTTGACAAAAAATAAAATCTTCTTTGAACTCGTCATACACCTAACAGAATACCTTGGGGTGTCTTTTTCTAAAATAGGGTCACTTGTGGGGTTCCTATACTGCCTTGGCATTTTAGGGGCCCAAAACTGTGAGTAGTCTGGAAACCAAATGTCTGAAAATGACTGTTCAGGGGTATAAGCATCTGCAAATTTTGATGACAGGTGGTCTATGAGGGGGCAAATTTTGTGGAACCAGTCATAAGCAGGGTGGCCTCTTAGATGACAGGTTGTATTGGGCCTGATCTGATGGATAGGAGTGGTAGGGGGGTGACAGGAGGTGATTCATGGGTGTCTCAGGGGGTGGTTAGAGGGGAAAATAGATGCAATCAATGCACTGGGGAGGTGATTGGAAGGGGGTCTGAGGGGGATCTGAGGGTTTGGCCGAGTGATCAGGAGCCCACACGGGGCAAATTAGGGCCTGATCTGATGGGTAGGTGTGCTAGGGGGTGACAGGTGGTGACAGGAGTTGATTGATGGGTGTCTCAAGGTGTGAGGGGGGAATAAATGCAAGCAATGCACTGGCGAGGTGATCAGGGCTGGGGTCTGAGGGTGTTCTGAGGGTGTGGGTGGGTGATTGGGTGCCCTAGGGGCAGATAGGGGTCTAATCTGATGGGTAGCAGTGACAGGTGGTGACAGGGGGTGATTGATGGGTGATCAGTGGGTGATTAGATGGCAGAACAGATGTAAACAATGCACTTTGGAGGTGATCTGAGGGTAGGTCTGCGGGCGATCTGATGGTGTGGGAGGGTAATCAGATGCCCGTAAGAGGCAGGTTAGGGTTTGATCTGATGGGAGGCAGTGACAGGTGTTGACGGGGTGATTGACAGGTGATTGACAGGTGATTGACAGGTGATTACAGGGGAGAATAGATGTATACAGTACACAGGGGGGGAGGTCTGGGGGGGTCTGAGGTCGTTCTGAGGGTGTGGGTGGGTGATTGGGTGCCTTAGGGGCAGATAGGGGTCTGATCTGATTGGTAGCAGTGACAGGTGGTGACAGGGGGTGATTGATGGGTGATCAGTGGGTGATTAGATGACAGAACAGATGTAAACAATGCACTTTGGAGGTGATCTGAGGGTAGGTCTGCGGGCGATCTGATGGTGTGGGAGGGTGATCAGATGCCCGTAAGAGGCAGGTTAGGGTCTGATCTGATAGGTGGCAGTGACAGGTGGTGATTGACGGGTGATTGACGGGTGAACGACCGGTGATTGACAGGTGGTTACAGGGGAGGATAGCTGTATACAATACACAAGGGGGGCTGGGGGGGGGGGGGGGCTGGGGAGGATCTGAGAGTGTGGGTGGGTGATCAGGAGCCCTCAGGGGGCAGTTTAGGGACCAATCTAAAAAATAGTGTTGACAGATAGTGACAGGGAGTGATTGATGGGTGATTAGGGGGGTGAAGGGTGCAAACAGGGGTCTGAGGGGTGGGCAGGGGGGGGTCTGAGGGGTGCTGTGGGCGATCAGAGGGAAGAGGGGGGGCAGATCAGTGTGCTTGGGTGCTTACCTTGGTGGCTGCAGCCTGCCCTGGTGGTCCCTCGGACACTGGGACCACCAGGGCAGGAGGTAGCCTGTATAATACGCTTTGTATACATTACAAAGCGTATTATACGCTTTGCATGCGGCGATCTGGGAGCTAGTAACCCTCCGGTGCTTCTGAACGGCCGTCGGGTTACTGCGCAAGGGGGGCGGAGCCTGTCACCGGCGCCACGCCCACCGCCGATGGGCGTATTGCGGTTGTTTGGGCCCAGCCCTTGCCCCCATCAGCTGTGGGCGGTCGGCAAGTGGTTAAGGTCCTAAAGTAGTTAAAGGAAGGTTTACTCTTATTCAGACACAAGTTCATTAGCAAGTTCAGGCTCTGTTGGGAGACTCAGCACATCCCAAAATATACTGAATGTGTTTAATGGAGTTCAGATCTGGAGTCTACAAAGGACAGTAGGGATGAGTGGCAACATCTCTGGCAGTCTCACGAAAAAATCCTCAAACTTCGGTGTTTGACCGAACCTATTTTTCAAATTGCATTGAAGTCAATAGGCCATCTTTAAGCATACGAGATAACTGGCTGCAGGAGACTTGGGTGAAGGATACAGCCAGTATATGACTGATCCAGCTGCTGCACAAGTCCCGGCTGTGTTAAATACTATTCCCCCTCTAGGTCCACGTGCATAGTGGAGAATGATGTTATTCGGCTTCCAGCTATTGCTGGAAGGCGAATTACAGTGTTTTGAATGTAACTTCAGCTCCGTCCTTTGACGGAGCTGAAGTTGCACTTTGTGCGCCGCTATAGCCATAATTCCTATTGCGGTCTATGGTGGCGCTGGCTGCGCCCAAATCTCCTGCACTGTTATTACATCGCTCCCACCTTTAATGGTAAGCAAGGCCGGGCCGAGGCATAGGCTGGAGAGGCTCCAGCCTCAGGGCGCAGTGTAGGAGGGGGTGCACAATTCATTCAGCTGTCATTCCTAATTGTGTTTGAAGCAGAAAGAAATAAGAAAAGGAGATACATAGCAGTGACTGCAGGCCAGATAACTAGATATTAAGGTGTTGGAGAGGTTGTGGGCCCTGTGGCCCTCTTAGTTTAATAGCAATCAGTGTGTGACGACTGGGGTGGGAGGGATGCAGGGGCGAATTTTGGTGTCTCAGCCTTGGGTGCTGGAGGACCTTGTCCCGGCTCTGATGGTAAGTATACATGCTTCAACAACTACTGTCCATTTCTTCAATATGTGAAGGAGATCAATGGCAACAAGGGAAAAATAAAAACGTTCTGAAAGACCTTGCGGTTTTCCTGAAAATCACAAAATGACATCAGCAAAATTGGAATTTTGTCTTAAGGACTGCATTAAGCATAGAGACTGTCACAGTATGTATTATAAGTACATGGAAAAAGGAATAAAAAAGGGGAAAAAATTACATTAAAAAACTGGTGTGGCAAGTGACAGCAACTATCTGGGTTAATAGACACGGGAGAAACTGTGTATGACCCACGCATCCTGTGGCCACGTCCTGCAATTTCCTCACCACTCGATGACAGGCTTGCACTGACTTCCTGAGAAGCTGAAGAAATTGGAGTGGAAAAAAGGAACAACATGTGGCTCCCTTGAGATGGATTGGCGGCTCCTTCTCTCCTCTCTCTGCTGCTGTGTTTCCTCTATGTCTGTTTCGAGAATTGCTGATAGCTCTTATACATTTTGGTGGTTTTCAGGAGACATCACAGTCATCATCATTAATCATTTATGCCAACCTCTGCATTTGCAGACAATGCTCCAAATTGAAATGTTGCTATGAGAGCACCCAGTAGGTCCAGACCACATGCTCCAATGGTATTCAAGTCTGCCTCCTGCTCTGTAGATTGCACTGGAATATTTCAGACACATCCTCAAATAGCATGTTAGACTTATCAGAAGATAAAGCCATATTTGCATTGCTGACTGTTTGGCAGGTGTTAGCTTCTGTCAGTGCCTTGCTGGTTCATGCAGAACAGCCTGCTGCATTTGTGCCCCCACATTCCTCTCCCAATGAGAATGCCCAACTGTAATATTATTAGAATGCCCAAATGTTATTTTTGTAGTAAATGAGGACTACAAAAACTATTTTACAGAAACTATTTTAAAAAGCTGGCCATGTGAATCAAAGCAGCTAAGTTGAAAAAAGGTCTTATTGGTGAGGCTACTGCTGCTTCTCTTGCATTAGCTTACTGTTGATACTGCAAGCAGGTGGGGCACTAACTAAGCTTCTGACCTCAACTAATTAAAGAGCTTTTACAAAGTTACATGCAAAATCTGTAACTAAAATTTAGGTAAGAAAAGGAGACAGGGACACCAAGAGCCCCTGATAGTGTAGCACGTAGAGGGTATAGGACACTCAACAACAGTATGTGCAGAATACCCACAAGAATAGGTTGCAAGACCAGCAAACAAAGTGTAAGGGTTGGTGAGGAAAGCCTGCCCTCACTCAGATTCTTTAGTCATCGACAATGTAGGTCGCTCTCCAGGAAAAGAAAAAGGGGTATAAGGGTTCCAAGCAACCAACATACACAACCAACACCTCGAGCTGAGGGGGATGGTGTGGGATATTACTAGGAGGGAGAAGGTGCCCCAAGATTTGATAAATAACAAAAGTGTCTCAATACTAGCACCTGGCAAGCAGGGAGCACCTCTGCTTGTAAAGCGCTAGTATTGAGATACTTTTGTTATGTGATATGAGGAAGCGGACTGCAATCTGCGAAACGTGTTATCATTCAAGTGTCTAGTTTCTATTAAAACATTTTCATTAGTTTATTTGGGATACCTCCTTCTTTTAGAGGTAAGCCTATTTATTTGTTTTATCCAGCTGACGTTATACCTTCAACACATCACATCTTGGGGCACCTCCTCCTTCCTAGTAATAGGATAATAGATTACCAAGCTTTGTTATCATAAAAGGCAACAGACTGACAGGAACATGTGCTCTATATTAAGTGCAAGCTTGTATACAGCAGCTGAGCTGTGAAGTAGTAAAGGTGGCCATACATCAAGCGACTTGGCGGCCGATCAACCATCCGATTCGATTATTATAATCAGATCAGATGAAAATAGGTGCCGCCAAGAGCATGCCTGATCGACAATGTGACCAATGTAGGGCTGACATGTTCAATCGGGTGCATGGTGATAATGGCAAGGGACAAGGGGAGAACACGGCAGAACCCCCGGCACTGTCCCCTCTAATGTAATATGTGCCCCTCGGTGCCTGGTGCAGTATTCTTTATGCGCCCACGTATATGCCAACAATCACATGGGACATGTGTATGAAGACTGAGCCAGCAGCGGACACGGACAGGTTAAGTATACTGCATGGGGGAGGGGCACAATTTATATTGGGGATACAGCATGGAAGATGGCATCAGAAGGCTGATTCCAAAGAGATTTCATACGGGAATCAGTCTGTGGTATATGAGCAGGCAATAGATCTCTCTCCAATGAGATTTGATCAGAGAGAGATCTGTCTCTTGATCGATCTGCCGATACAGCTTCTGATGTATGGGCACTTTAAGAGGTCTTCAGAAAATCTGTTGAAGGCCATGTCAAACTTTATGTATTAGTGGTACTGTAATGTCAATATGACAAATGACTCTTCGGATAAATTTGCTTGCTCCAAAAAAAAACCAAAACCAAAACAACACATCACAAATGAACAACTTTGTGCATATTAATTGTTGTCTCACTATATGGCCGTAACTGAATCCTCCTAATGTATGCAAGCAAGTTCCATACGCCTCTATTTAAAGCTGCTGATGTGTGCAATTGAATCAGGCATCTTCAGCCATGTAAATCCGCATAATGAGTCTCAAGGTGATAAGGTGATGTAACTCTGCTTATTGAGTGTAGAGATTGCTCATTTAATCCAATCTAAATCAGGCTTTCTAGCAGGTGAGGTAAATACGGTCTGCACATAAATATTTCTGGGTATTTACATCACAACAACTAATAAAGCAGCCTGGTTAGTAGGAAAACAGTTTAATGGATTAAAAACAACATGTCCAGTAATTAAGTCAGGAGAAAAGACAAAATATATTTTAAAAGACATCTAGCCCGAAAAATATTTTTTCCCTAGTACCATATGCCATTACCATCATTCTCACAATCGCAGAGGACAATTTGCTTTGTAAAGTATTTGACTTTATTCCCTAAAATCTTTCAGTACGTTTTTATATGGAGAATCTCAATGCTGTATGAAAGCTGCAGAACAATATGTAAAGTTACAGATAGGAGTCCTGATATATTGTTATTGCACATCTTCATAATCAGTTGACATCACCATGTTGCTAATGTGCTAATGCACAGAGTTCTTGCATTGCATACATGAATGTAACTTTCTGATATGGTTGCTGTATCAGTAACCATTTTATAAGGAATACCCAGATAGCTCATTGTGACCCAGAACCACCTGGAAGGTAGAAAGGGGCTTAAAGTTACCAAAAAGCCCTCTATTAAAAGGCAAGGCTAAATGTAATTTTGCCTTCTTAAAACAGATGGTATTTGCGATAATTCAGCAGTAAGTGAGCAACTGTGGTTTCCCATTATGCATCATTCCCTAATATGCAAATCATTTCTTTATGCCCTTTATGCCATTTTTAACAATTTTATAGTATTTTTATGTATGGTATGCACAATAAACAGTAAACCATTGAATATGACGGTGACGGACGCAAAATTCATTGCTCATTGAATGTCTTATAGTAAACTGTCTGCTGCATTAGAGGTGACTCCAACTAAATATTTAAACTAAAATGATTTTAGTGTATACTAAATCAGTATAAAAAGAATAAAAGTATAAAGTATATTAGTATAATAAGTATAAAAATAAAGGACTTTTTACTAAACTAAAATTATCCTGCATTTTGAAACAGTATGGGACCTTCCACACCGTGTCCATTGTGTTGTGTCGCATGGACAATATCATTGCATCACAATGCAATGAAATTAGTATGGTGCTTTCCTATTGAGTGTGGTGAGGTGTGGTGGGTTCAAACAGAGTAATTGCACATTTACAGTGGCAGTGAAGCATACTTACATTGTACTGTATGCTTCACTGTATAGTCGTTCCACATGTCTAACAGTGCTGCATTGCAATGGTATTGCATCACAACCTGCTCAGTGCAAAAGGACCTTTAACCTTAACTTTGTATATCTGATGAAAAACTAAATTATGATACGTGTGCTGATTGGAATGGCAAGTTCAAATACAAAAGGCATGTGAGGCTCGCAGTAGTGGACAAGCATACCCCATGTGACCAGATATGAAGCAACAAGCAAGGGGAAACCTATAAAAATGAATGCTTCCCTATACACCCATTGAAACTGTGAGTGCAATAAGAGTTTTTAACAATAAAGCTATGTTACACTTTTGGAGATGAAGGAAGTGGGTGACCTATATATACCCAATGCAGGTTTGACCTGCTATAATAGTGTGTCAGACCTGACAGTTTGTAAGGGTACTCTGGATGAGGTTTATACTTAGACTTCTGCTATCAAAAAAGATTTTCATTAGGAACATGAGGGGGTGGGCTTAAATATCATGAAGTGCTTCTCCAGATTGTTTTGCTTCCTGTGGGAGATACATCATAAAATGAAGCTTATTGCTGGATGCATATTTACAGTCTCTATAATTTTATGGACTTTTTTTAAATCTTATTGTGCTGCTAGTGATAAATTGTTGTGTTTGTTTCGATACATTTTTGCCAGATTGCTTAGTACTCAACAGTGCAAATAAGAAGTTTGAATTAGTGCTGATTAGTGCAAATTAGGCATACCTTCGGTTATCTCATATTTCTTTTAATGGCTCGCTGGCTATAAAGGATACGTGTACAATAATCAAAAAAGTTTCTTGTAGCCTCTAAACACCCCTCTACAAGACTCCAAGTAAACCTGTAAAATGTTATTACATAGCAAGAGATAGCAGAGGATCCTACCTGAGGCTCTATGCCCTTGTGCCTGAGTAGGGGTGGTTAACAAGCAATAGGGACCTAATGGAAGCAGTGTTCAGGGGCAAAATGAGAAATGATTAAAAATGAACTTTAGAAGTGTATTTATGTTTTAAAAACAATGTTACTATTCTTTCAACGTGTATGAAAGTAAATAAAGATCATTGAATGGGTTTTTATTTGTATGTACAACTGGAATTGTTGTTTTTATTATCTTCCTGGTGTCTTATTTTTTATTTTAAGGCACATGACAAAGCCATGGAAAAAAATTCAAATTTAACATGCATATCAAGTGTGAGCATGTGTAGAGAACCCCCAACTTCACCTCTTAAAAAAAAAGTATGAAATGTTTTCTCATAAAAGAGTTCTTCACATACCTGATTCTCAAGATCTGCCTTCCTTTGTTTGTTCTCTTCAAGCTTTTGTTCAAGTTTGGCCAACTTATCTTGTACTTCTTTCAAAGCTGCTTGTTTCTTCCTTAAACCATCCATGGCAACTTTCAACTCACTTTCAGCTTGGTTCAGCTTAACTTTTTTAGGTGCCACGATCTTGGCAACCCTAAATCAATGACATTGATTAATAGTCAACATATTGGGAATTATTGTAGAAAAACCATTAATTACGGTAATTGCTTTCTAAAAAAAATTGACTTGCCACAACAAATGACAGTGAATTACTCTGTTTTTAGACAGAGATGCATAAAATGTTGCCAGCATGCATTACACTAAATTATGTGTAGCTGTTTTATTAAGATAAGATGATTGCAAAAAGTAAAATTTTGATGGGACTGATGAGATATTATTAATACATACACCCATGTAAACAACTGTCCTAGCCTCTTGAAGTGAAATTGTAGCAAACATAATTTTGTAGCTTTGAATAATTTGGTAAATGATTAGAACACCTGTCTGTTTTTATTGCTATGTATGTCCTAGTGTGAGAAAACGCGGAAAAGCCGCCGCGTGTGCTGACAGCAAGGCGGCTAATTCCGCGTCCAGCGCAGCGGTTTGCACACAGAGGCATGCGTCTGGTACTGGGAGTGAACGCGGAAAAGCCGCCGCATGTACTGATAGCGGGGCGGCTGGTTCCGCGTCCAGTGCGGCGGTATGCACGCAGCAGCATGCGGCTGGTGTGGCTGGGTCTGTTAGTTCAGACAGATTCAGGAATACGCACGCGCGCGCTGAGAGGCAGAACTTTTATGATGGCCAAGGGGGGATCAGCTGAGCAGGCTGGTCAGCTGACCTCAGAGCTAGTGGCTATTTGTCTATCACTTAGGGGTGACGCCAGAGAGCGCTACGTTATATATAGTTACGGCTGGACACTCGCAGGTTGTCTGCCGTTGCGAACACTACGTGGAAGCACTCAGACCTTAGTCAGATCCAACAGTGTGTTTGAACCAGGAGGACCTGGGAATTCACACTGAGCCAGATTACTACTGTATTATTATTCTGTTATACTTCAGACTAGTTCCAGGGTGTTGAGACCACGGACCTCACACCCAAGACTAGGGAACTTGTGTTCATTCTGTTAAACTTCAGACTAGTTCCAGGGTGTAGAGACCACGGACCTCACACCTAAGACTAGGCATTGTTTGATATCTGTTATGACCTATTGCTTTCCTGACTATCCCTCCGCTCGCTGATTCGGTACCACGCATATTTGATTATCTGTTGCCAACCCTGCCTGTCTTGGATACCGAACCAGCCTTCTGTCTTTGTACTTTGTTTGTCCGTGTGTTGCCGACCCGGCTTGCCCGACCTCGAGAGCTATCTCTCCTCTTTAGGAGATAGTCTCCAGATCAGTTAGTGACATCCACCTTCAGGTGTCACTCACTCTTTGGCCCTTCCTACTTCAGCCTGAGACTCCACCCCTTGGAAGATCTCAGGCTGCTGGAGGGTTCTCGTGCTTCTCTAAAGAGCAGTATTGTCCATACTGTCAAGGACCACCTGCTCATCAGGTGGATTACTCAAAGTAAATACAGTTGCACCAAACACTCACGTTATACAGGTGTCCAAGCTCCGTCGACCATGTTACTGGAGGAAGGAGAGCCCGACCCGGGAGGTTGGGTCAGGAGCCGACCAGGGGGCCAGTAGCAGAGCGGGGACCAGGCGGAATAAAACTGAGGGTGCGGATGGCGTCCTCCGTAGATTCAAAATAGACACAGGTACTAAACTTTTTTTACACAGTTCAGCTCGTAAGTCCTTTAAGCAACAGTATCCCTGAAATATTGATTAAACCTTCATATTCCACATATGGGTAAATAAAAGGATATGTCCACCTTTTACAGGAGCCTTTATAATGTCTGCTTAGCCATTAACCCCAAACAGTAGATAGCTTAAACTAGTGCCAGCACTAATCTGTCTAAAACTGTCTTGTTTTAATACCACAGGAGGTGTATCTGGAAGTACCACCAACGCATCATGCAAGCAGGAAGGTTAGTAAATTTATAACTTGAAATGCTTGGCACTTTAAATGTGTATTTTGAGTTAAGGTGCCATTAACGGTACAATTTTTCACTAAATGCGATTTTTTGATGCGATTTGAATGATCTTAACTAATAGGAAGGTAATTATTAATTGTTCACATTTACTGAATGAAAATCTTGTGAGCGGAGTTTCACCTTAAAGTGAACCCGAGGAGAAAATAAACTGATGAGATAAATAATTGTATTTTTCCTTATGCTCCTAAAAATGCCATTAAACAAAATCCCATGGTTTTATTTTATATTTAAATACTTACAAAGTAGATTGAATGCTTTATTGTCTCGGCTCAGTGGCAGCCTCATAAGTGTCCCAGAGTTAAAATACTTGAACTATTGACCTTTTTCTAACTCTCCTCTGCTCTCAGAAGTTGTATTCTGCCAGGAAAATGTTATGGCTGTAATTTGCTTATCCGTGAGGATTACTATACTCTCAACATGGTACTGACAAAATAGAAGTTGTCACTTGCATGCCTGAAAATTAACTCTTTCAGGAATCAAAATTAAAAACAATAAACCGACTGGTTATTATGTTTTGCACTGAACATACAAATGTTTCTTTCAGCATGTCACATGATACCTCAGGTACACTTTAACTGAGTTCTAATGCCTGATGGTCAAGGGACAGAGCATAAGTCTCAATTGTAGTTTTTATTTTGTAAATGTATTAGAATTTGTACCTAATGAGTCTGTTAATTGCATCTGATGCAATATAGAGCCTGTTGTCCTTGTTAAAGACTCTGCGTGACTGACCCCAAAGTGTGAGTGACAGCCAGCCAGGAAGTCAGTACACATACTGAGGAAGGAATACATGGACTAATCTGGAGGATGTAGCAAAGGATAAACATTAAGAAAAGGAAGACAGCCATATATGGACAATGGTATGTGAACTGATTTTCTGATGTGCATAGCACAAAGAAATTTTACTGGAGGAAAATAAAAACCAACAGGCATCCTAACCTTTCCAAAACTAGAAGAAAAAAAAGATTCCATCTCAGTCAATTCTGACTCTCACCAAGAACGCTCTTATACAAGAAAAAGTATGAAATTATTAGTGATCAAGCAACAACATTCCAGGGTTAGCAAGTTTAGGAGATGCGTAAGTAACTGCAGCCTTCATATTCATTTTAGTATAAGTTTCCTTCTTAGGGATTTCAAATTAAAGCAAGCAGCAAACTCATAGTTCCTAATTTCCTTCTCAGTAATATGTGACTGCTTGTTCTTGTTCATGCACAAATAATTTAAAATAAGGATTTATTATACCATATAATAATAGATAATAACAATAGCATACACTATAGTTGTCCTTACTTGTCATAGGAATCCATGGCAATCACCCATTTACAAAGACCCTCAGCAGCAGTAGATGCATTTCGGACTTTATCTGGAACAAATTCAGCATTGGTTATATACTGCTTTCTTATTATACTCATGTAGGCCGGTGGTATATTGTCCTTATCGTATTCATGAAGTGACTGAAGAAACTTCATATCACCCAACACTCTTTTTGCTGGTCCCCAGAAATCCTCAATTTTCCGTCCAGAGCCAGTAGGATCAGGGATCTTATCAGGCTTCACTCCTTTCAAAATGCAAATTGCCTCCATGACAAGTTTTACTCCAGCAGGGGGACTTTTCATGGACTTGACCACTGTGATATCCTGAAGCAAAGACAAAATGCTGTAATAAGGTTTACTCTTTCAAGTATGACTGATTAACTTGTTTAAGTAAAGGTTTTGGGAGTAGATATAAAAGACTGTTATCACAAAAAAATCTAAAAACCTTGTAGTCATATACATAAGATGTAAATTGTTTGTTCCAGACAAAAATGAACCATCAATTACTTTTTCCTATGTTGCTACTGTTTACTTACAGTAGTATAACAAAGAAGTGGAAAAACCACTACAATCCACAGTGAAAGGGCAGTGCTGAACCGATGACAGCTAGTCCCAGCGGTAACAGATATGAAGCAGAAAAGGTCAGCACAGTGCCTCAGTTCAAGGTTTTATTAGTGAACATATCCAATTATAGAATCACATTGCACAATACTAACATGTTTCGGACCTGCTCGCCCTTAACCAGTTTACCACCGCAGGTGCTGATATCTACGCCCCTTTTTCCACCCCTTCCCCACCAGGGGCGTAGATATCCGCACATCCCGCCACTCCCACTCGCTCGTGCGCGCGCTCCCACACTCGTGCGCGCCGCCGCCCACTCGACCGGAGGTCAGTGAACGGGAAAAACCATTCCCTTTCGTTGATCTCTGCCCCTCAGCAATGATCGGCTGCTTCTATGAGAAGCAGCGCGATCATTGTGAAAAAAAAAAGTTTCCCAGCCTCCCTGAACTTCCTGTAAGCGTTCTTCTGGTCGCATAAACAAAAAAGTACTGTGCCCATCTTGTGGCCAAATAGTAAAACTACACCCAAAAGCATTTTTTCATATACAAATACATTGTTTTACACTATAAATTAACTCATTATCTCCCACACTCCCAATTTTTTTTTTTGTAATAAAAAAAAAAAAATTACGATAAAAAAAAATACATAAATAGTTACCTTAGGGACTGAACTCTTTAAATATTTATGTCAACGGGGTATAACACTGTTACTTAATAAACTATGGGCTTGTAATTAGGGATGGACGCAAAACTGAAAAAAATGCACCTTTATTTCCAAATAAAATATTGGCGCCAAACATTGTGATAGGGACATAATTTAAATGGTGTAATAACCGGGACAAATGGGCAAATACATTTCATGGATTTTAATTAAATTACACAAAAGAATTCCGGAGAGCCACCTCTTATTATGTTTGTGCAACTTATTTCAAGGAGCCAGTCAGGTAATGTACTAAATCACGCAAAGTCAATAAATAAACCTGCTGTCTCATGCACATAATTCCTTTTAATATTTGCCTTAGCTGCATGCTGTTGTAACACATCACATAAAATCAACACAATTAAAAACATCTACCTGGCCAGGAGTGCATACTGTTACTATGAGGGACCAGTTCCATAGGTCCATGGGGTATAATCGCCCAGCCTCAGCCTATGTAAAAAACACCACCACACTATGACCGGATCAATTAGGTCCTCAGGCACCACCAATCACCACACACGCTGTGAGATGTTAGTTCACTGTCGATCCTCACTGCGCGGAGATCATTTCCTTAGAACACCTTATGGCAAACCAAGTCCCATAATCCTGGACTATTCAACCAGCTGCTGAAATTCTTAACATCTCACCAGATGGACAAACGGTAAGCTAATGGATCAGAGCATAACACCTTATCCTCTTTGAGCTGCAATATGCTTTTTCTATACTCGCGCATCAGGTGGTGAGCTCCGGCTCACATAGCTTCTTGACCATCAGTGCACTGGGTCAGATGTCTACAAAACTGCGCTGAAGATGTCACTTGTCCGGGGAGCAATTGGCTGCACCATGCGTCTCGGGGTCTCCGGCTGCTGTGATGGAGTTTGGGCTCAGCGTGCTGGCGTTACTCATGGTGGACCAGCGCGAGCACTCCTGTGGTAGCCACGCCTACCGACGCGTTTCGCCCCGCCCACGGGGCTTTCTCAAGGTAGCGAGTGACGGCCAGTCCGACCATTCATCCTCTTGTATTGTGTCTCACAAGCTCCGCCTCCATTCTTATTTCTCATTGGCAGCACACTTCCATGTGCTCCTATGTACTTTTCCTACACAGTGCGGAATTGCTTACAGGGGAATATGCCGTTTTTTATTTTCCTTTATGTACTCCTTACATATTTTGATTTAAACATTACTCCCATATCAGGAAGGAACTACAGTTATAAAAATTGCATATTGTGATATGATTTCATTTTGAATATCCTTTGCACTTGCGCTTATATACTGAAACAGGGACTGCCATAACAGATCACAAAAAGTGAACCAAATGAGGTCAGTGTTCAGTCCTCTTGGGATCAAAGTTCCTAGGCGATAAATCCAAGTTTACTCGATTTTATACAAATCCTTCTCGATATCGCCTCCTCGAAAAGGTACATGTTGTTTTATAATGCCCTTGAAACTCAATCCGTCCGGTTTGCCATCATGGTGGTCCCTAAAGTGTTTCCCCAGGGGGCTGTCCAGATCTCCATTACAAATATTTCCAACATGATCTCCAATACGTTTACTTAAACGATTCTTCGTTTTTCCTATATATAGGAGATTACAGGGACATCTAATACAATACACAACTCGTGTTGAATTACAATTTATATTGTCCCGTATATCAAAAGACATCGTACCATCATGATTAGTAAATATTTTAGTCCTCTCCACATACCTACAATTGACACATGACCCACAGGGGAACATCCCCTCTCTTTTTGGGTATCTGTCTAACCATGTTGCAGGTTTTGTGGAATGAAATTCAGATCTAACCAAATGATCCTTTAGATTTTTAGCTCTACGAGCAGTCATAAAAAGTCTCTCTCCTACTCTTTTTTTTATTTCATTACCAAGCATAAGGACATGCCAGTGCTTTTGGAACGATTTTTGCAAGTCAAACCAATAGGGCCCAAAATTAGTTACAAACCTTATTACATCATCTCCTGAAGAGGGGGAATTATTTTTCATTGCAATTAATGAGTCCCTATCTTTTTCAGACACCACAGCTGCTGCTTCTTCCACCAATAATTCAGGATACCCTTGTTCACTAAACCGGGTTTTTAATTCACCTACCTCCCTACAAAAGTCATTATTCTGTGAACAATTGTGTTTTATTCTTGTAAACTGGCCTTTTGGAATGGCTCTTTTTTGTGAGGGAAGATGATAACTGGAATAATGCAGCAAGGTGTTTCCAGCTGTTGGTTTACGGAAGGTGCAGGTCACCAACCTTCCTTCTTGTTTTTTCACTATCAAGTCTAAGAACAACAACATCTCTTTATCATACTGATATGTTAAGCGTATATTTCGTGGGTTACATTGTAGCTTCTCCACAAATCTATCCAATTGGACCTCGGAATCCCTCCAGACCAGGAGCACGTCATCTATGAACCTCAACCAGAAGACAACATGCTCTCGGAAGAGGTCCAAGGGGTACACGTCCCGCCGCTCCCAGAGCCCAAGATGAAGACAGGCATATGCTGGGGCGCAGGACGCCCCCATCAAAGTGCCCCTGATCTGGCGGTAGAACCTACCATCAAAGGAGAAGCAATTTAGGCTCAGCACCAGTTCAAGAGCTTCACAAATGAACTGGTTATGTTGTTGAGACTGGGGATAATGCTCATTTAAGAAAAAAGCTGTAGCTGCCACTCCCACCTCATTTGGGATAGACGTATAGAGCGATTCTACATCTATACTTACTATGAGATCACTCTCATGCACCTCTACTGTGCTTAGCACCCGTAGGGCATCACCAGTATCTCTCACATATGATGGCAACATTTCTACCATACTCTAAAGTTTTAAAAATCTTCCCAATTTTTCCAAGTGTCCATCATTGCCGGACACAATTGGACGACCAGGGGGGTGCATAGCATTTTTATGAACCATGGGTATGGTGTAAAACACCAGTATACGGTATGTATCCACCCAACAAAAGTCATGTTCATTTTTCGTCACAACCCCCTGGTCTCGACCCAAATCCATAAGCTGGTTTACCCTTGTCTTAATCATAGGGAACGGATCTGACCTCAACCTGAGGTATGTATTTTCATCGCTCAACAACATACATTCCTCCATATAATACTGGGTGGGTAGCAGTACCACGTTGCCACCCTTATCACTGGGTTTGATAGTTACATCAGGCAAATTCCTCAGATACTCAAGGGCCTGCTCTTCCCCCTTGTTCAAATTTCTCTCGTTACTGCGAGGGGACCAATGCAACCCATCAAAATCTCTACAAACAAGTTCTTTAAATGTGGACAAACGATGTGACAGCTGTGGCATAAGTTTAGATTTAGTCCTCACATTGACCGGTAATGGATTTGCTATCTCGTCAGGGATGTTTGTAGGTGAAACTAGGGGACCCCCCTCATCCATTAGGCTTTCTAAGGCTATCAAGGCCTCTCTATCACCCATACTATCCAGTCTTGGAGGGGGTTCTTTAGAATTCTCAATATCGGTTTTGTCAGCACCATATGTGAGAGACAACTGTATGCGTCTTAAAAAGAAGCAGAGGTCCCTATAGACTTGAAATGGATCACCTCTACTAGCAGGAGCAAAAGTGAGACCACGAGATAAAAGGGAATACACATCCGGGCCAAAAACATGAGAGGTGAGGTTCATGACATTATGTGACCCTATTTGACCCTATTTGTTTTGTTTCCTGACTGGTTGCACCCTCCTCTCTGTCGCCTCTTTCTTCTGTTTCCCTATCTCTTTCTGGGGACAAATGGGCAAATACATTTCATGGATTTTAATTAAAGTAGCAAGCATTATTTAAAAACTACAATGGCCGAAAACTAAAAAATAATAATTTTCTTCCCACATTTTTTCCTATTTTCCCATTAAAACACATTTAGAATAAAACAATTCTTGGCATAATGTCCCACCTAAAGAAAGCCTAATTAGTGGCAAAAAAACAAGATATAGTTCATTTCATTGCGATAAGTAATAATAAAGTTATAGACGAATGAATGGAAAGAGCGCTGAAAGGTGAAAATTGCTCTAGTGTTTCAGGGGTAAAACCCCTCAGTTGTGAAATGGTTAATCAAAGCCAAAGGAGGCACTGTGCAGACCTTTTCTGCTTCATATCTGCTTCACTTACAGTAGGTAATAAAAATCTGACATATCTAACTAGTTTTGGACTAGTCTATCTCCTCATAGGGGATTCTCAAGATCTCCTTTATTTACTAAAGCAATCTCTGCACAGAAGTGGCACAGTCCAACTACCAGAATAATGTAATAATAAGCTCACAATGGAAGATGTAGGATGTGATCAAAGTGGAGATGGTGGAAATAAATGGATAAACCCAAATTCAGAGGCTGCTCTGAAGCTGTGGTCAGTGTTGCACTATCACACCCAAACACTCTGTTAAACAGTAGGTGACATACCTGGGAACCAGCTTTTCCAGAAATGCATTTGAACAACAAGATGTCCAACATACGATACATACTGTGGAATGGATTTTTTTTCTTTGTGTATGATGTGAAGACCTCAACAAAGTGTTGTAATGGTGTGGACTTATACATCACCTGTGTTATTAAGACAGTATAAAAAGGCCACAGCAGTATTTTAACCGCTTTCAGACGGTGGTGATTGAAATCTATGTCCTGTTTGGAGGCCGTTATTTCTGCCAAGGCGTAGATGTCACTCACCACTGCCGTGCGCTTTCACCACTCCCACCAATTGTGTCACTCTCTCCCACCACAGCTCACTCACCCCGCTGTCAATATGACAGCAGAGCTCTGTGAGCCAGTCAGGAGCCGATTTCATTGGCTCCTGACCCTGTGATCAATGTGAGCCAATCTCATTGGCTCACATTGAATTTTTATTATTTTACCTTACACAATATTCAATACCTCTTTTGTTTTTTATTATATATGCTTACAGTTTTATCATGCCATGTCAAATACAATATAACATATGATGTACCGAATAAATAAAAGTACAACTCATAAATCTGTACTCTAAATACCCACCTGTGTAGTTAGAGTATCAAGTGCTGCCAAAGCTGATTCCAGAATAGGTAAAGCTTGTGCCAAGTCACCGTCACATTCATCTTTGATTGCTTTAGCAGCCATTGCTTGTTCATTGGCCACTGCCTCATCTGCTTTTACAATTTTCTCTGTTTTGGCGACCTCAATGGATTCTCTTTCGATGACAACCATCATCTCATCAACTTCTTTGCTAGCAATCTTTAGCTGAGGCTGAAGAGCTTCTAACTCACTTTGCATGGTAGCCACTTGGGATGATGCAGATTCCAGCTTCTGTAAACCCACTTCATATCGTTGTTTCATTTTCATTACTTCTCTATATGAAGTATTAAAGCAAGTACATAAAAATAGGTTTGCAAGAATAGTGTAATGTAGATTTTATGTTGTGAACATAGATGTGTACAAGACTATTCATACAGTCTTTAAATTATTACAACTTATTAAACTAACATAGGATTGGATATTTTGGGCATATGCAATTAACTTTTTCTCCTGACTCTTCTCCTAGTGACTACTGTAGTGACTACTGTAGCTGGAAACAACTGTTTTTTTCTTTTTATGGGATATCTACATAGACATAAATAGGCCCATAATCTACAACAATTAGTCCTGTATTACAATGGAATGTTGTGTATGGAATGTTGTGTATGCTAATGCAATTTTATCATTTTAGCAAAACTGAAAACTGCTGCAATGATTAACGTAGCAAGAAAACTGTCCTTCTTTAGACTTGTTCAATATCTGGCACACCAACTTAGGGTTTGAATACAGAATCAAATGTCCAGAAAACTAAAACCCCTCAGTTTATGACTAAAATTAGGGCCTGTTCACACTTGAGCAGATGCAAAATGGACACCGTAAGCACGTCCATTTGACATCCGCTTGTAGTTTCTGCACCATCTGCTCCATGTGTGCCTGTCTGCTTCGCCCAAGATCATCACTCACGTCACTGTAGCTTGGTCCCTCTGTATTCAGCACAGAGGCTGGCAGGACTGCAGGGCTCTCCATAGGATGCAACAGACCAATTCTCCACCATGAACCAATGAAAATTCTCCCTGTTGCTAAGAATTCCCATTGGTCTTTTGCAGGCCAATGGGGATCCCAATGCTTCTACAGGCCTCCAGTCTGTGTACTAGGGACTGAGCGGTGGCAATCGGCACTGGGAAACATAAGTATTATGCCACGGTGGTGATTGAAGTGTGTGAAGTGGACATGTCGACTAGCCTAGTGAGAATGGACACTGTCCATTCTCATAGGTTTTCATTGCATACATTTCACTGGCCGGTTTGGTAAAATGTGCAAAGTTCAGACTTTGTGCTCCACTTACCCCAACAGGGCAAGTGGATGCATTTTTTTCAATAAGTGGAAGAGGATCCTATTTTCAACAATAGGATCTACTTCTGCGATGAGCATAGTTAAAACTTATGTATCAATAAGTGTGAACAAGCCCTAAGTCAGTCTGTTCTATCTCTGTGAAATGGAGGACGTGCCATGCTGCCAATAAGTGAAGATCTTGTACAACGCTGTGCAATACTACATTAACAGAGCTTGGGCAAACTGGTTCTAGCCACAGAAGAAAGAGGAGTGACAAGCCTTGATGCAAAACTGGGCAAAAGTAAATATACATAACACCATATAGTTTGAGAACCATGGAACAGGATCCATCTAATATTCTATGTTCTGCCATATCCTGTAGTCTGTGCTTTACTGAAGACGCTTTTATCCGTTTACATGACAATCAACCGTAAGCACAACTTTAATGTATATAAGAACCATTTAGGGAAGACAAGGTCACCTGGTATTCAGTCTATAATGGATTTATGTTTGAAGTTACAATAAAGCCAATCCAACATGAGGGGTGCTTTAGAATGCAAGGAGTGAAATCTTATCAGATTATCAAAGAGGTGGTGGAGAAAAAGCACTACTGCAGAAGCGTCCAGCATAATAATAAAAACAATCTGCAGCAGCTCAGAGACATCTTTTCCTTGCAAAGCAGTTATATTTCAACTCGCTCCTCTCTTCACCATCCCATAACCCTAAACAACTTATTAACACATTTAATTCCCCTCTCAACCCCCACCTTCTCCCCCATCCTCATGTTTATCAGCTGAAGATTTTGCATTATACGTTATTATCAAAATTGATACAATATGAAATAGCTTTAAAATGCAAACTCCTTTCATCAGTCCAACCACCTGCTCTATCTTCCTCACCTCTGTCTATTTGCTCACCCACTTAAAACTACCCTTCTTCCACTCTACCTGACCAGTCACTCACTCTGACCTACACCTCTCTAATGGCTTTCACTTCTGTAACTGAACACTGGCTTTCACTAATCTCTTCAGCTCACCTCACCACCTGTGCTCTGGAGTCTGGACCCTATCCCCCCCCCCTTATCTTATCACCCAGCTCTCCTCTTATTTCATCCCTGCTCTAACAACTTTTTTTAACTTCTTAACCTCAACTGGCAATTTGCCTTCTTCATTTAAATAAGCAATCATATCACCACTAACCGAAAAACCTTCTTTGGACCATAAAGCCCCCTCTAACTATCATCCAGTCTCACTTCTCCCCGTTGCTTCCAAACTGCTGTAATGACACATCTATTCAGAACTGTCTGACTTCCTGTACCGTATTACTAACTGCTTGTTAGACCCCCTCCAGTCTGGCTTCCAATCTAACTATTCTACTGAAACAGTCCTCATCAAAGTTGCGAACGACCTCCTCATTGCAAATTCCAAAGTCAAATTTTCTGTACTTATACTCCTTGACCTTTCCTCTGCCTTTGACACGGTCGATCACTCATTACTTCTCCAGACACTTTCATTGGCAAGGGACTAGCACATTCTTGGATTAGTTCCTACCTGTCTGGATGCCTTTTCACTGTCTCCTATTACAGCGTTAATGCCTTTTCATGCCCACTATCTATTGGTGTACCATAAGCCCCTGTTGTAGGACATCTTCTCTTCAGCATCTATACTCGTGGCTTGGGACAATGAATATGTTCTTTTGGGTTCCTGTATCACCTCTAAGCTGATGACCAGGGGCGTAGCAATAGGGGTTGCAGAGGTAGCGACCGCATTGGTGCCCTTGGGCTACAGGGGCCCACCCCTCAAACACAGTATTAGCTCTCTATTGGTCCTGTGCTCATAACAATCACTTCTATAGATACTTTGAATGATCGTAATCATTAACAAACTGCCCCTTCCTGCACCTCTGACACTGTAGTTGCCATTGGCAGGTTTTGTTGTGCCGTATCAATTGTTATATATAGAGTGCTTGAGGTGGGGGCCCATTGTAAAACTTGCATCTGAGTCCACAGCTGCTTAGCTACGCCACTGCTGATGACTCTTAAATCTATCTCTCTGCTCCTGACCTCTGTACACTATTATCTCAAGTACCTGACTGGCTGCTGTTTCTGCATTTATGACATTCTGTTTTCTCAAACTATACATACGCAAAACAGAGATGTTGATGTTTCTTTTATCTCTCTCTGCTTTCCCACCTATAGTTACCATTAACATAGAAAATTCCCCAATTATTGTAACACCCTACTCTGTGGCCTACCAAAAAACAGACTGGCACATCTCAGATCCCTACTGAACTCTGCTGCTCGTCTCATCCACCTGCTCCTCTGATCCTGCCCCTCTTTGCCAATCCCTCTATTGGTTGCCAATCACCCAAAGGATCCAATTCAAACTCCTAACACTATCATTTAAAGCTCTACATGGGCAATCCCTGCCACACATGCCCTTATTAATCTCCAGATATCATCCCTCCCAGATCCTTTGCTACTCCCAAGAGACCCTCTTGTCATCCAGCTTGGTCACCTCCTCTCACTCTCGCATCCAAGACTTCTCACGGGTGTCACCTCTGCTTTGGAGCACTCTCCCACATCCTTTCTGTCTTGCTACAAGCATGGAAATTTGAAATGTACCCTCAAGACACACCTGATGTCTTACATCGGATGTAAGACCGAATTACTCCTATACCTTATAATTTAAGATAATTATATTTTGGGCATCTCCAACAAGTTTTCTCAGTTGTAGTCCAACCCTTCTGGGTAGTATATGGTACACCATGTGTCCAAATACCTAAAGAGAGCGACCAACCAACCAACCAACACCTGCCAAGCGGATCTGCGATACGAAACAGTCAATTTCCCGTAAGCTCTGTCAGTGGTTGCAAGAGTGCAACCCATCCTTGTGAGTATATCTTACTATCTTACCCAACGATACTGCACCATCGGGCTCCTGGTTTCTCTCATTAGGTATACTAAAAATATCTGAAATGGGACCTGAATAAATCCCAAAAGTAAAAGTACTTGTCCTGTACAAGTACACCATCACTTTGACGGTATCATTTTTTTTACTTTTGTCAAATTCAACAATTAAGAGAAGACTTCACCAGAATGAATACAAAGGGTTCACCACAAGATGTAAACCATTGGTGAGCCTCAAAAACTGGAAGGCCAGATTAGAGTTTGCCAAATTACATCTAAAAAGCCTTCACAGTTCTTGAACAACATCCTATGCACAAATGAGACCAAGATCAACTTGTACCAGAGTGATGGGAAGAAAAGAGTATGGAGAAGGAAAGGAACTGCTCATGATCCTAAGCATACCACTCATCAGTGTAGCATGGTGGCGGTAGTGTCATGGCATGGGCATGTATGGCTGCCAACGGAACTGGTTCTCTTGTATTTATTGATGATGTGGCTGTTGACAAAAGCAGCAGGATGAATTGAGAAGTGTTTCGGGGAATATTATCTGCTCATATTCAGCCAAATGCTTCAGAACTCATTGGACAGAGCTTCACAGTGCAGATGGACAATGACCCAAAGCATACGCAAAAGCAACCAAAGAGTTTTTGAAAGAAAAGAAGTGGAATGTTATGCAATGGCCAAGTCAATCACCTGACCTGAATCCGATTGAGTATGCATTTTACTTGCTGAAGACAAAGCTGAAAGGAAAATGTCCCAAGAATAAGCAGGAACTGAAGACTACAGTTGTCCTGAACGGGTCGCACGCGAACTTATTCACGCGACCATCGCGGATTCGCCCCGCCCCCTATACTACATCATTGGGCTAAACTTTGACCCTCTACATCACAGTCAGCAGGCACATGGCAGCCAATCAGGCTGCACTCCCTCCTGGAGCCCCCCCCCCCTTATATAAGGCAGCAGCGTCGGCCATGTTCTCACTCTGTATGCTGCAGTATTAGTGAGAGAAGGGACAGACAATGGAGAGATAGGGAAAGCAATAATAAGGAGGTCTGTTAGCTTGCTCCTTGCTGATATTTGTTGCTGAAAAGCACCACCAAAACAGCTCTTTTGAGAGCGTATGTTCTTGTAATGTGTTTATTTTTTGTGTGGCCCACTGACACTTGCGTATACAGCCCTGTCTGTCGCAGCTAGTTCTTGCTAATTGCTATACTGTGCAAGGCCCAGCACATTCAGTGCCTACTTTTTCATTGCAGTGTGACAGCTGCACATTGTATTGTAATACCAGTCACTGTATACCTTTCACGGCACCTGTGTGTGACAGCACACAGTTTTATATACCAGTCACTGCATACTTGTTCACTGCACCTCTGTGTGACCGCACTCTGTTTTATATACCAATCCGTGCATACCTGTTAACTGCACCTGTGTGACAGCTGCACATTGTATTGTAATACCAGTCACTGTATACCTGTTCACTGCACCTGTGTGACAGCACGCAGTTTTATATACCAGTCACTGCATACCTGTTCACTGCACCTGTGTGACTGCACTCTGTTTTATAAACCAGTCCGTGCATACCTGTTAACTGTACTTGTGTGACAGCTGCACATTGTATTGTAATATCAGTCACTGTATACCTGTTCACTGCACCTGTGTGACAGCACGCAGTTTTATATACCAGTCCATGCATACCTTTTCACTGCACCTGTGTGACTGCACAGTCAGTGCATACCTTTCACTTGAATGGATGGCAGACTTGTCCTCCATAACAGATTCTCGTTATAGGATTTCAAGTGTATTAGTCTCATCATTATACAGCAGTCAGTGTATACCTTTCACTGCATCTGTGTGACTGCACATTGTATTAGTCAATTTAGTGCATACCTTTCACTTCCGCCCCCCCAATATGGACAAAACAACAGGCAAAGGCAGAGCCAGAGGCAGGCCACCAGGCAGGTCTGTTCAAGGTCGTGCTGTCGAGATTTTGTGCGGCCCTCGACCAAAGTACAGTGTTCAGAAGAAGGCACGTGCCATCAACCCCCAATATTGTCAGGACGTAGTTGACTATTTAACACAGAACACCTCATCTTCCTCAGCTTCCACACGGAAGCGTGACATATCTTCCTCCTCCTGCTCTGATTCTGGCACCCCACTTAACACTCCGTCGGCAGCCATCACCAAAGTGCCATCATCCCAGGGCTCAGCAGTGTGGACATTTTTTTGTGTGTCTGCCTCAGATGAGAGCAATGCCATCTGTACTCTCTGCCACCGAAAATTGAGCCATGGAAAGACCAAGACCCGCGTAGGGACAACTACCTTACGAAGGCACATGAAGAAAAAGCACAAACTGCAATGGGATGACCACCTGAGGAAAAGCAGCACACAAAAGCAAAGCCACACACCGCAGTAGAAGATACCAGGCCGCAATTATTTCTCAAAAAAGGCAATACCCAAACTGTACCGTGATGTTGAAAGGCAAGTGGTGTCATCTCTGGCGCACAGTGTTGGGTCAAGGGTTCATCTGACCACGGATTCCTGGTCTGCAAAGCATGGTCAGGCCTGCCCGAAGACTAAGTCAGTCCCCACACACAGCATCTCTGCCTGCACGCCGTGTGACTGCCTGCCCTTAGACTAAGTCAGTACCCACACAGCATATCTGCCTGCAGGCCGCTTGACTGCCTTCTCCGCCACCACCAACAGACTCCAGGACTCCAGGTGGATTCGTGAATTTTTAAGGCTGCTATAATAGTTTTTCTGGTGCGTGTACATGCCTGCCTAATTTTTCTGGCTGCACTGTGGCTGCAACAACAAAACAAAAGGCATGTACATGTGTCAATTCCCCTTCGTGATCGTTACCTTGCCGTGGTGAAGGGGCTTGCGTATCACAATGAAGCAATGACCTATATGAGTGTGTTGGGGGGCAGTAAAAAGGGGTAAAGTGACACCCAAGGTGAATAAAAAACATTAAAAGCAACTAAAATATAAATAAATGAGGTGGCTTACCTCAATGATGACACACCCATATAGGAATAGATATTTATTAGTTAAAAAAAAAAAGCACAGGCAATGCGTTTTGTGGGAACTCGCCCACTTCCTTAGGCCAAATAAAGTGCCTACAACCATCAAGAGAGGTGCTTAGTGCTACAGTTCAGCATTATAACAAACATATAGGTTAATAAATATGTATATAATATATAAATAAAAAACAAATCTTGCAAGTAGAAAAATTAATGCAACAATAAAATATGAGGATACAATAGATGCATACAAGTCTATGCGATCAATAAGTAGCTGATATATAGTAAGTAGAATTGCTATGAACGGGTTTCCAAGTCCCCAAACAAACCTTTAATATACAAATAAATAGTGAATTGATTAATAAATGAATAAATATCTCTCTTTTCAGACTAGGCATACTGTATGGGTAATGGGACAGTCACAGGTGTGCCGGACTACCTCCACAGTCACAGCCTGCTGTTAAAAACAGTATGTCACAAATATACAAAAACAAGAAGCAAGAAAAACACCTTTAAAACTGTGTCTATGAGCTATAAAAATGATGTATTAAACTATATATCTAATAATTAAGAAGAAAATAAAGGAAATGTATAGTACTATCATGCAAAGGTTTTTAGATTGACATCTGTAGTTGCAAGCAAAAAAGTAATGCTGAAGTATCATGATAGGCTGCAGAGAGTTGGATTCATATTAGAAGAAGGAGCCAAATGGTGGCCGCTCATACCTAAAACAACCCATTTAGCCACTATGGGCTATGGCATATATTTTTGCCATGACCCAAGATGGCCACAGGAGCCTAATTACAGCGACACACCCTCTAGCAGGGACAGCTCCTCTACAAACTTCAAAAGTTTATTTATACTGGGCCTGATTAGATTGCCATCTAGAGGTGCCTTGAATCCGGCTACCGGCATTTAGTGGTAAGTGATCTAACACCACCTTCCCAATACTCCCCCCTTCTGGTCTGATCTAGTTATGTATAGCACACGCACTAAACAGAATATATAGCGAAAATGACCTTCCTTCCTGTCACTAATATGAATCCAACTCTCTGCAGCCACTATACCCTTATTCCTCTCGTCTATCACAAGTACTTAACCCTATCATGGTACTTCAGCATTACTTTTTTGCTTGCAACTACAGACCTTTGCATGATAGTACTATACATTTCCTTTATTTTCTTAATTATTAGATATATAGTTTAATACATCATTTTTATAGCTCATAGACACAGTTTGAAAGGTGTTTTTCTTGCTTCTTGTTTTTGTATATTTGTGACATACTGTTTTTAACAGCAGGCTGTGACTGTGGAGGTAGTCCGGCAAACCTGTGACCGTCCCATTACCCGTACAGTATGCCTAGTCTGAAAAGAGAGATATTTATTCATTTATTAATCAATGCACTATTTATTTGGATAATAATGGTTTGTTTGGGGACTAATACCCTATACTTGAGCTCCCATCATGGGTTGCAAAAGTATTTGGCCCCCTTGAAGTTTTCCACATTTTGTCATATTACTGCCACAAACATGAATCAATTTTATTGGAATTCCACATGAAAGACCAACACAAAGTGGTGTACACATGAGAAGTGGAACGAAAATCATACATGATTCCAAACATCTTTTACAAATAAATAACTGCAAAGTGGTGTGTGCATAATTATTCAGCCCCCTTTGGTCTGAGTGCAGTCAGTTGCCTATAGACATTGCCTGATGAGTTCTAATGACTAAATAGAGTGCACCCGTGTGTAATCTAATGTCAGTACAAATACAGCTGCTCTGTGAGGGCCTCAGAGGTTGTCTAAGAGAATATTGGGAGCAACAACAACATGAAGTCCAAAGAACACACCAGACAGGTCAGGGATAAAGTTATTGAGAAATTTAAAGCAGGCTTAGGCTACAAAAAGATTTCCAAAGCCTTGAACATCCCATGGAGCACTGTTCAAGTGTTCATTCAGAAATGGAAGGAGTATGGCACAACTGTAAACCTACCAAGACAAGGCCGTTCACCTAAACTCACAGGCTGAACAAGGAGAGCGCTGATCAGAAATGCAGTCAAGAGGCCATGGTGACTCTGGATGAGCTGCAGAGATCTACAGCTCAGGTGGGAGACTCTGTCCATAGGACAACTATTAGTCATGCACTGTACAAAGTTTGCCTTTATGGAAGAGTGGCAAAAAAAAGGCATTGTTAACAGAAAGCATAAGAAGTCCCGTTTGCAGTTTGCCACAAGCCATGTGGGGGACACAACAACCATGTGGAAGAAGGTGCTCTGATCAGATGAGACCAAAATGGAACTTTTTGGCCAAAATGCAAAACGCTATGTGTGGCAGAAAACTAACACTGCACATCACTCTGTACACACCATTCCGACTGTCAAATATGGTGGATGGCAGCATCATGCTTGGGGGGTGCATCGCTTCAGCAGGGACAGGGAAGCTGGTCAGAGTTGATGGGAAGATGGATGGAGCCAAATACAGGGCAAACTTGGAAGAAAACCTCTTGGAGACTGCAAAAGACTTGAGACTGGGGTGGAGGTTCACCTTCCAGCAGGACAATGACCCTAAACATAAAGCCAGGGCAACAATGGAATGGTTTAAAACAAAACATATCTATGTGCCCAGTCAAAGTCCAGATCTAAATCCAATCGAGAATCTGTGGCAAGATCTGAAAACTGCTGTTCACAAACGCTGTCCATCTAATCTGACTGAGCTGGAGCTGTTTTGCAAAGAAGAATGGGCAAGGATTTCAGTCTCTAGATGTGCAAAGCTGGTAGAGACCTACCCTAAAAGACTGGCAGCTGTAATTGCAGCAAAAGGTGGTTCTACAAAGTATTGACTTAGGGAGCCGAATAATTACGCACACCCCACTTTGCAGTTATTGATTTCTAAAAAATGTTTGGAATGATGTATGATTTTCGATCCACTTCTCACATGTACACCACTTTGTATTGGTCTTTCATGTGGAATTCCAATAAAATTGATGCATGTTTGTGGCAGTAATGTGACAAAATGTGGAAAAATTCAAGGGGGCCGAATACTTTTTCAACCCACTGTATGTGCTCATTATACATATTTCATAATTGTGGGAATGTAATGTGTAAATGCATACATCTATATACAGTATATATTTGCTTCCCTAGCTATTTCTATGCACATAAGCATTGAGATATGTGGATGTGCATTATCATTTCCACACATTTTCTGTGTCCGAATATATTGCATTTAAATCTATTCGGCTCGTCAACTACAGGATTTACTAGCTCTTTTATTTGAGTGACCATTTATCATAACTATTTGTTTAAATACCCCCTGCAAACCAGTTTATAGCAATTCTACTAACTATATATCAGCTACTTATTGATCGCATAGACTTGTATGCATCCATTGTATCCTCTTGTTTTATTGTCGCATTAATTTTTCTACTTGCAAGATTTGTTTTTTATTTATATATTATATACATATTTATTAACCTATATGTTTGTTATAATGCTGAACTGTAGCATTAAGCGCCTCTCTTGATGGTTGTAGGCACTTCATTTGGCCTGAGGAAGTGGGCGAGTTCCCACGAAAAGCGTTGCCTGTGCTTTTTTTTACTAATAAATATCCATTCCTATATGGGTGTGTCATCACTTAAGTAAGCCACCTCATTTATTTATATTTTAGTTGCTTTTAATGTATTTTATTCACACTGGGCGCCTCTTTACCCCTTTTTACTGTGTCTCAACCCATCCGTGGGGTGCTCCTACACCTGACCACTGGTGGTCTCTGATACTACCTAGTTTGCCAGTGTGTAAAAGTTTTTTCAAGAGAGCGACCTTCGCCAGGTCTCCTGGTATTCCGAGTGGAGTCGGGTTTGTGCATCTCCACCTGCCTGCAGTGGTTGGTTGCCCTTCTGCAACCTGCCTTTGTGAGTATTATTTCAACACCATTTCATTTATTCATCAATCTCTGTGACGTACTGCACCATCTGGGCTCCTATTGTCTCTGTTTTTCTTTCCATAGGGTGCATATACTCACCCTCAACCTTCTTGTCATTGTGGACAGACCAAATTCGATCAGCTGGACAGTCACTGTTGTTCTGTCATTGAGCTACCTCAGCCCGACCATAGGGGCTGGAAAGCCGCCATTGCCTGCACTATCGCCAACGTGCACACCAGCACGGCCATCTGTTTGCGGTGCGTTACACAGTGAGTTTGGTCTGTCAGTGTGAAGCAGTACACTACTTACACTACCTGATCCATGTATACGCACGCAAGATGTTTTCAAGCACTTTAGGCCTCCAATTTAGGAATGCAATGTGATTTCTGCCCTTTAGGGATTATAAACCTACAGTGCGTCAAATCCGGATTTTTCCCCGGGACTTTTGGCGAGTATCCCACTCCACCATGCCCCCCTCCAGGTGTTAGACCCCTTGAAACATCTTTCCATCACTTTTGTGGCCAGAATTAGTGTTTGTAGTTTTGAAAGTTCGCCTGCCCATTGAAGTCTATTACGGTTCGCGTTGATTCGCTGGTTGGTGAACTTCTTCGCAAGTTCACGTTCGCGGTTCGCGGACCAAAATCTGAGGGTTCGCAACAACTCTACTGAAGACAGCTGCAGCAGAGAAATGGCAGAGCATCACCAGGGATGAAACCCTGTTTTCCAGACTTCAGGCTGTAATTGACTGCAAAATATTTGCAACCAAGTATTAAAAGTGAAAGTTTATTTTATGATTTTTATTCTGCCCTATTACTTTTGGTCCCTTAACAAGTGGGAGGCACATATGCAAACTGTTGTAATTCTTACACCGTTCACCTGATTTGGATGTAAATACCCTCAAATTAAAGCTGACCGTCTGCAGTTAACGCACAGTGGCCTCAATTAACTAAGCTTTATCAAACACTTTATCAAACGTTTGATAATTTACCTCATGAGTAAAATCTAATTTTGAATTCACTAAAGTGTTATAGATTTATTGAACATGTTATTGATAAAACATTCAATAAATCTATAACACCTTAGTGACTTCAAAATTAAATTTTACTCCTGAGGTAAATTATCAAATGTTCGATAAAGTGGTCGATAAAGCTTAGTTAATTGAGGCCATTGTGTTAATTTCATTTCAAATCCATTGTGGTTGTGTATAGAGCCAAAAATGTTAGAATTGTGTCAGTGTCCCGATATTTATGGACCTGACTGTATTTGCACACAGGAAATCAGCAGTATAGAGGACAGCATCATAAAAATTTGGAAAGTGTTCACTCCAGACAAGGTTTACTTTGGTTTTGTGAATCATGAAATGGTTATTTTGAGCAAAACTTGGAGTAATTTGCCTTCTTCAAACAGAAGGAAACTTGCAATAATTCAGCTGTAAGTGGACATTTGTGGTTACCCACAATGCACCCCTACTGAATATGCAAATTATCTCTTTTCGCCCCTGTATGCCAGGCTCACATCCAGAACTGCTGGTGTATAGCATAGTTACATAGTTATTTGGGTTGAAAAAATTATACATCCATCGATTTCAACCAGAAAACAAAGTACAACACCAGCCTACTCCCTCACATATCCCTGTTGATCCAGACAGAGGAAGGTGAGCAAGCCTATAGCAAGCCTATAGCTTTAAATTTTACACAGCAACATCAACCCCACATGTAGACAGCCTGTTTCGAACTTTTGGTCCTCATCAGTACATGGCAGGGATTGATATGTGCTTTTTAATAGGTGGGTTTTTCAGTCTTTTTTATACCCCTACACATTCCTAGTAGTTTGAGCCACCCCGAGCTGCTTGGTTACTCTTTTGAGCAAAACAAAACAGTTTTCTTTCTTTAAATCTTAAATAGCCTATATTTATGTAAGTCTAGTAAAACTTCATAGGGCACACAAACTGTCTTGTTAAAACCATTTTGTTTGTGTTTAAAATGCTTATTCTCGTGGCTGCAGTTCTTTTACTTGGTTAGAATGTTACAAATAAACTGCCTGGTTTAGTAATTGATACTTACGATCGTTTTTTCTCCAGTAATGTTTTAAATGTAGATATTAGCTCCAGATAAGATGTTGGCGTCACATAATTATATCGCTGTAGCTCTTTTCGGAACTTCTCAGACAAGTTAATAGTAGATGTGTGGAAGCTCTTACACATGTCAATGCAACCATTTCGAATTTCTTCTGACATTTCAATATCTTCTAAGAACCGTGTCGCTACAGCTTGTAGTGCATCTTCTGGCCAGGACTAGATGAGATGTTTAAAACATAAAAAAAATTAACCCATTAGACCAAGCAGAACACAATGCAATAGAGATTATATCAGAAAATACAATAGTAATCAAGCTTAACAATAACATTAGTCAGTACGCTTTTCCAGTACAAAGGACAGCGGCACCTTGACCAAGCTGTTAAAGCGTAACCGTCAGGCATAAAATAAAAAATCAATTCTTTATTTCTATCTGGTAAACAAGTAATAAGGATGCTAACCAGGCAATCCAAAAGGTAAAAATCCCTCTTACTTTTCTTCTCCATAAAATAATCATTTTCCAGTTTCCCTGTCTCTTATTCGGTACATCTGCTGCACAAAGAAAGTTGCAGGGAATGCTGGGTTTTCCTTTTTTCTTCTTTACTTTCCCCTTAGAAATACTATAACTGATGCAGTCTGATTGGCTGAAGCCTCTTTCCCTCCCGTTTTCCCCTCCCACACCTTTGTTCTTCTCTGATTGACAATATTGCTCATGCTGAGCAAATGCATTTTCTAGTCCAGAGTTGTGTGGGAGTGTCTGAAGACTGGGAGGAGTGGGGTGGGCAAGCATACACAGACAGAGTAAGGGAGGTAATTATGTCAGGATTGGCTTCAAGGTAGACAGAGTCAAAATGGAAAATCCTAAGAAGGATTTTCTCTTTTTTTACTATAGAAAAATCACTAAAATCAAAATGTGGACAGTGCGATATATATGCTATGTAAGTGTAGAACAACTATTTATCTACTTGTAATGATCCGCTCCGCTGGCTGTGCTGGCAGACAGCTGTTTGACCATTCCTCTAGTCTGTGGACTGCAGGTCTCTGGAAGAGAGACCTGTCTTTTCATTACAAGTTTCTGGTCTGTTCTGCTGCTGAGGAATTTGCATACACTCGTTATGGAAATCCCCTACCTGCCTCCTTTGATGACTGGCAGTATAAAGAGCTATGTTTCCCAGAGTCCTTTGCTGGTCATAAGGGTTAGTCCTGTGAAACACTCCTGAGTGTCAGCCTTGCTCATTGTTTGAAGATTAGCCTAGAGTAATTCCTGGGACTGCACTAGGCAGGTTCCCTAGTGCAGTTAGGATTGCATATCTGTTTTGTTTGTCTGTTGCGATTGTCCTGTCCCAGCGGTGGTCGACAGGAGATCGTTCTGATCTTTGTTCTTGGAGTATAGCTGGAGCAGTGGTTGCTACCAGCTATCTCATCTGCCTGTCTTGCTTGGATCGCACTCGCCTTGCGCTAGTGCTGTTGATCCTTCTGATCTGTCTTACTTGGATCGCACTCGCCTTGCGCTAGTGCTGTGGATCCTTCTGTTCTGTCTTCCTGGATCGCACTAGCCTCTTACGCTAGTGCTGTGGATCCTATCTCTCACTTATTCCTGTTTTCATGTATCTGTCTTGCCTGCTACGAACGCTTGCTGGAGGCTCGGTGAGGTAACCGTTAAGCAAGCGCTCGCGTCCTCTGTTTCATGTTTGTCTGTCAGTGGTTAGTTAGGCGTCCTTGTCTCTGTTGTGCTTATCACGAGGAGACCGCGCATAAACGCGTGCACTGTTGCGAATGAGTGCGGTGTTCACGTTTAGCTAGCGTCTGTTATTTTACTTATCTTCTCATTGTATGATTTGCTGTGCCTTTGCTACTCTCGTGCTCTGCCTTGCTGTAGCCTTGTGTCACCTCTGGCAATCGCCTCTCTTGCGATTGCGTTCCTACTTCATATCTGCTGTTGTGTATGCACCGTCGCGGGTTGGCGACTAGTTTGGTGCACACATATACAATCTGTCCCTTTGCTCAATCTCATTCAGGGCTATCTTGCCCTGCGTTTCTTCCCTTCGTGCAATTCCTGTCTGGCGTGTGTGGTAGGGCAGAGGAGCTGTTCCTCTGCACTCCACAGCTCCACCTGCCGACAGGAATTTCCCTTTACAGGTGCATTGCACCTTTTGCTGGGCCTCCCTCAAATTACACGCTTGTGGAGGATTTCCGCAGTGTCAGCGCACGTCTTGTGCGCTGATCACGGAGAGAATTCCACAATCGTTACAGTATGACCAGCCAAACCGAAATTCCCAGTGTAGAGGGAATTTCCGATTTGTACGACTTGGTCAAATATGGGTCCTGTATCTTTAAGAGGTTTAAGATACTGGACTCTGAAACCAGAGATGAGTTTATATCAGAATGTTCCAGATTCTTGGCAAATCCTGAATTTCAGGCCACCAATATTTCCACTTGGAGTGGTCAGATTGCTTACAATCTTTTCCAAGGAGATCTGTTTGTGTGGGCTGATGAGTATGCCAGACACGAGAATCTGAGACATAACCCTCACAGATTTCTGAGTCATGTATTTTCTCGTAAGCTTAGAATTCCCCTGCCAGGTTATTTCTATGAGTTTTTTCCTGCAGTGCATGACGCTGATCAGATTAGGTTATGCAACATTTCTGTGTCATTACCATATGTTAATGAATTGGTGCTTGCAGGCCAATCTGCTGATTCGGCTTGTCAGCCAAAAGATTCGTTGCCCATAGCAACCACAAATAAAGAGGTTATTTCGGTCAAGTCTGAAATGTGCAAAACCATTCAGTATGATAATGATGTTTACAATGATGTTGCTCAGTCTCCGGGTTTTTCGCCCCAATCCAAAGCTTATGTGGATCCTATCATAGGTAGGATCGTACACTATATTAAAGCAGTTAAAAAAATCTGTTCTTGTTCCTGAACTCCACCCATATGGAGATTATCTGGATACTGGCATGTTTGAACCTCCATTTGCCTCATGGGACATTGGGGCCTTGATGGAGGAATTTGATTTTGATTGGAAAGCCTTTTGCGATTTTTAAATCGCAAAAAGCGAAGATGTCTTGAATGATTGTCTCGATTCTATGTACCTTTTGATTGATTCCGATGAATGTGACGAGGGTGATGTGGATCTGGTGATTTATGTATGGCAGACGATTTTGGATGAGTTGCACACACACCAATCAATTGATTCCAATAAAGAGACATCGTTGTCGGATGATTGTTCCTGCCTTTCTGGGGTATAGCATGTGAGTCTTGACATTGTGCGATCTGACTTGAATGGGTGTACCACTGTGGTTGATTCCTGTGCGAATCCTGAAAGATTCTCTGCTGACTGTGTGCAGTTTGAATCTATGCGATCTAATGCCTGTTTCTCGGATGTTCCTGCAGATTGTGATCAGCATGAATGTGCCAGTTTTCTCAAGGATGTGTGGGACAACTTGTCATTTAGATACAGATCTTTAAGATCTTCCATCTGTGATCCTGCTATGAGGAAAATTCCTAAATTATGCAGCATCAAAAGTAAAATTAATATGTCTAATAAAGTTTTTCCTGATGTTGTCGCTATTTCTACTGCAAATGCGTCTTTGTCTCACCCTGTTCACACCTGTAAGGGCCCGTTGCCTGGTGACAGTTGCTCCAGTGTTTCTGTCCTGAACGCCTTACAGTCTGCCCCGCAGATCGCGGAGGTTTGCGCTATGGAAGCGTCAGTTTCACAACCTAAAGCGATTTTTGATTCGCAAGTTTTGCGTTCTGACTCTTCGGATTTGACATTGTTAGCCAAATCTAAGAGTGAGACAGCGCTTCGGTTTTGCGAATCTGATGCTGAAGCTTCTTTGCTTTGCCCAGAGAAGCTTTCTCTGAATCTGCCCTGTACCATGAATGAAAACATGATCTCCACTCGCACTGACATTTGTGAGTCCCTTTCTTGTTCTGAGGAAAATGCTGATTCTGCACCCTGTACTCTGGATGAGTCAATGTGGCCTTGCTTAGAATCTCCTGCAGTGTCCCTAGAGGCTCGTCTAGGTATTGCTACTATACTCACCTGTTTTTCTGCAGTTTTGGAGTTGCAAGCTAGTTTGACTGCTACGCAGAATTCTGGGTGCAGTGAGATTAAAGTTAGGGAGTCAGTGTGTGTTCCAGTAAATATTCCTGTACATTCTGCTCATGATGATGAAATTCAGTCTCAGTTTATGGTGGAACCTTCCCTGGGACATCTACCCTGTCCACAAAATAAAATTCCAGTTTTGCCCTGTAACATGGATAGTTCAGAATCCTTCTCAGAAAACTTGAAAAATGATGTTCCTGAGGTCTTGTCCGATGTCCTGGAGATCTCCGAGTTCCTCCCAAAGGGTGCAGAACTTCTAGGAGATGTCTCCTGCCCCCCAAGTCCTTCTGAGGTGTTGCCCACTTCAGTAGGCATTGCTGTTGTGTTGACTACCTTTGCAGCTCTGGTGGAGCTTCACTCATATGTAGTCAATGATGATATTATTGTCACAGAGATTTCTAGGTTTGAGTCCAAGCCTTCTTTTGAAAGTCCAGTTCTTGTGACCACTGCTCGTGATGATTCTCTGCCTGGTTCTGGTTTTGGTCTTGTCATGACAGACTCTGAGGTTGGCAGTTCCTCGACGTGTCCTGAGGTTCCCCTTGGGCTAGTGTACCCCGATGTGTTCTGTGACCCAGAAAGCCCAAGTGTGTCTCGGTTGCCAGCCTGCTCAGATGCTTCCTCGGTGGAAACCTGTTCTGATGTTGCCTGCCTGCTTGCATGCCCAGAGGTGGTCCCTGAAGACCCTGTTCTTGATGCTTGTCCTGGTAATTCTGAATCCGGAATTGTCATTGGTTCCATAGGGGTTCTTGATAGTTCTCCATGTGAGCCTGGTGATCGTTCTGCCCTCCTGGGATCTCTGCGGAGCCTCAAAGTGTTCTGGGAGATCCTGGGAGAAATATTTCCTGGTACCTTGGATGAGATCAGCAGTGGGTGCTTTGTGGAAAGGGACACTTCGAATGGGTATTGTGGCAGGTTTGGTATTTTTGGACGGTCCTTGGAAGGTGGTGGGCATGGCTCGGTGGGTGTCGATGGCTTCTTCTCTGGCATTCACAGTCCTGATGGGTGTTACACTGAGACTTGTGGTACTGATGGGCATGTTTCGGTGGCTTCTCCTTCCGATGAGGTCGGTTTCGGGTGGGCTGACTCTGGAATTGGGCCTTGTCGGGCTGCCCCGACCTTCATGAGTCTTCAGTTAGAGTCTTTTGCAAATATCAGTTTAGAGGCTCGTCTGGAATCCGACCCTAGAGGAGGGTGTACTGTAATGATCCGCTCCGCTGGCTGCGCTGGCAGACAGCTGTTTGACCATTCCTCTAGTCTGTGGGCTGCAGGTCTCTGGAAGAGAGACCTGTCTTTTCATTACAAGTTTCTGGTCTGTTCTGCTGCTGAGGAATTTGCATACACTCGTTATGCAAATCCCCTACCTGCCTCCTTTGATGACTGGCAGTATAAAGAGCTATGTTTCCCAGAGTCCTTTGCTGGTCATAAGGGTTAGTCCTGTGAAACACTCCTGAGTGTCAGCCTTGCTCATTGTTTGAAGATTAGCCTAGAGTAATTCCTGGGACTGCACTAGGCAGGTTCCCTAGTGCAGTTAGGATTGCATATCTGTTTTGTTTGTCTGTTGCGATTGTCCTGTCCCAGCGGTGGTCGACAGGAGATCGTTCTGATCTTTGTTCTTGGAGTATAGCTGGAGCAGTGGTTGCTACCAGTTATCTCATCTGCCTGTCTTGCTTGGATCGCACTCGCCTTGCACTAGTGCTGTGGATCCTTCTGATCTTTCTTACTTGGATCGCACTCGCCTTGCGCTAGTGCTGTGGATCCTTCTGTTCTGTCTTCCTGGATCGCACTAGCCTCTTACGCTAGTGCTGTGGATCCTATCTCTCACTTATTCCTGTTTTCGTGTATCTGTCTTGCCTGCTACGAACGCTTGCTGGAGGCTAGGTGAGGTAACCGTTAAGCAAGCACTCGCGTCCTCTGTTTCATGTTTGTCTGTCGGTGGTTAGTTAGGCGTGCTTGTCTCTGTTGTGCTTATCATGCAGAGACTGCACATAAACGCGTGCACTGTTGCGAATGAGTGCGGTGTTTGCGTTTAGCTAGTGTTTGTTATTTTCCTTATCTTCTCACTGTATGATTTGCTGTGCCTTTGCTACTCTCGTGCTCTGCCTTGCTGTAGCCTTGTGTCACCTCTGGCAATCGCCTCTCTCGCGATTGCGTTCCTACTTCATATCTGCTGTTGTGTATGCACCGTCGCGGGTTGGCGACTAGTTTGGTGCACACACATACAATCTGTCCCTTTGCTCAATCTCATTCAGGGCTATCTTGCCCTGCATTTCTTCCCTTCGTGCAATTCCTGTCTGGCGTGTGTGGTAGGGCAGAGGAGCTGTTCCTCTGCACTCCACAGCTCCACCTGCCGACAGGAATTTCCCTCTACAGGTGCATTGCACCTTTTGCTGGGTTCCCTCAAATTACACGCTTGTGGAGGATTTCCGCAGTGTCAGCGCACGTCTTGTGCGCTGATCACGGAGAGAATTCCACAATCGTTACACTACTTATATATGTGTGTTTTTTTTGTGAAATAGTATGGCTGACAGCTCCTCTTTAATATTGTCACCCTGTAGTTACAGAAACTTTCTTCTGGGAGTATGTATGTTATGCCCATGTTTGCATTTGTTCATTTCAGTTTCGCTTGCTAAGTAGGTTAATAACTATATGGCTTATCTCCAAATGTGGAACAGTGTTTCCCAAACCAGGTCTCAAACCCAACATACCTTGAATTTTTTCTGAATACACTGCCTTAGAGCAAGTTTACAGACAGACTCACGGACACCAATCCAATGCAAAATGTAAGGGTGAGAACAGTCATGCTGAGATAAGGCCAGACAGGGTAAAGGTGGCCATACACTGGTCAATTTGCCATCATATCGTCCAACAGATAGATCCCTCTCTGATCTAATCTGATCAGAGAGGGATCGTATGGCTGCCTTTACTGCAAACAGATTGTGAATCGATTTCACTATGAAACCACTGCCGCCGCCATCCCCCACCCCCGCATACATTACCTGCTCCGGCCGGCGCGTGTCCCCGCTACTCCTTCTCCAGTGGGATCCAGACCGGCTGGCTTCACTTCTTCCTGTCCGGGGACGTTTAAACAGTAGAGGGTGCTCTACTGTTTAAACTTCCTGTTGGGACAGGAAGTAAGTGAAGCCAGCCGGTCCGGAACCCAGCGGAGAAGGAGCAGCGGTGACAGCGGGGACACGCGCCGGCAGAGCAGGTAATGTATTGCTGCTAGCGTCGGTCATCGGACATTGGAACGCCGCTATCGACACACTCCCGACCCGCCGGCGATCGAGCGAAATCTTCCACACGGACAGATCGACGGGAACGATTGATTTTGAACAGAAACCGATCGTTCTGTCAGCGTTTGCGCGACGATTTCACAGCAGATTCAATCACAGATCGAATCTGCTGTATATCGGCGGGAAAATCATTAGATGTATGGGCCCCTTAAGGTTATTAGGTCCTTTCAGTGACCAAGTGACAGCAGAGAGAGTTATAAGTCTGCCTTGTGATTCCAAACAGCAAGGTGAGAACCAGTGTGGTAAAGCTTGAAAGTCTGTTGTGCCCTGAGATACAGCCCAGCTAGAAATGTGTGGCACAAATGAATGAGTACTTCTGTGTTTTGGCTTGCCTCTTCATCTTATGTTTGTTAGGGCAAATGACCAGCAAAGGGTTATTGTTACAAATCTAATTACATTTTTTTGGGCACACAGAGATCACCTAGAATGCACAGTACTGTCACACAGATGTTGAAGTGACAATTAATAGTTAATTAATTAGTAATAGTCAATACACGTTGATCACACAGCAGGTAGTGATCAGCCAAGGGGTATTGGCAAAAATTGAATTTTTTGGCACATGGTGATCACTACATTACACAGTATGGTCATACAGATGTTGAAGTGACACGGTAAGATTCAGTACATGTTAATCACACAGCAGGCAGTGACAAGCAAATGAGTGTTGTCACAAATGTCTGTTAAACTGGTTTTTTTTTTTGGGGGGGGGGGGGGGCACACAGATATCACTGATAACACAGTACGGTCAGTCATACGGGTGTTGCTTTGACGCTGTGTGGGGGTAACAGCACGTATCGTGTTACGAATGTTAAACACTCGATACTTTTGTGCAGTGACGGTGGGCTATAACGGTGATGCAGCCACACACTACACTGTATATGGGGGTGTTGTGTTGCTACAATATACTACACAAAAGCAACGACAAATATTAAGTTCAGCAGGGTCAATGTCACTGGCAGTCCTCAAAAGGACTTTTGTGGTCAGGCTTAAAGTGAATGGGAACCGCATTTAAAAAAATGAGACAAATACTTACCTAAAGAGAGGGAAGGCTCTGGGTCCTATAGAGCCTTCCGGCTCCTCTCCTGGTCCCATCGTTCCGGTGCTGGCTCGCCCTGTACCAGTGTTTGACTAAATTAGTCAAATACTGCTTTACCCGGCCGAAGGAGGCTTCAGAAGTCTTCAGGGAGCCTGAGTGCTCCTGAAGAAGGGTGGCCCTGTACTGCGCCTGCGCAAGCACGTTCTCTTGCATGCTCACGCCTGTGTAGTATGGAATGGCACGTCTTTGGGAGGACACGGCTCCCAAAGACTTCCAACTACCCTTTCGGCGGGGGATTGAAACGGTGGGGAGCCAGCACAGGATAGAGAGCACAGAGAGAGGAGACGGAAGGCTCTATACAACCCAGAGCCTTCCCTCTCCTTAGGTAAGTATTTGCTTCATTTTTTTTAAATGGGGTTTCCATTCACTTTAAAAGCACTATTGGGGAATCCCCAGTTGGTGAACTGCACAGAACGCAGCAGAGCACCAAGGGAGTAGCTACACAGCACAATATTCACAAGAATCACCAAAACAGCCTATCTCTCACTGTTCCTCTATCTACAACAGCAGCTCCTTTTCCTACACTGACTAATGCAAAATGAAAATGGACTCCTTTTATGGGGCAAGTGGCCCGGGTGGTGATCATGTTTGATTGGCAGTCTGGTCCCACCTGACTTCAGGGTGAAAAAATGACACTATGGGAAAGTATAGGGCAGGCACGAACGGCCCGCATCATTTGCAGTACTCGCAAACAGTGCCTGTTCGCCGGGAACCTTTCACTGGTGAATATGTTCTGTCATCCCTAATGACAACTGTACACTGTCCTTGAGTCACAATAAGCAAGTGTATTGGTGGGAGTGAATTAATATAGTGTTAATTTATGTTTGTTTACTTTGTGTGTGTCAGAAGGAAATACTTATGCCCAATTTATAAATATTGTTTATAATAAAAAATACCTGAAACCAGTCAATTGTACAGCAGTTAACAAGGGCTGGAAATTTGCGGAGTCTGTTTCGGAATGCATCTCCTATAGGACTCATGGCAAGGACAATATGTAGCTGATCACGACAACGGTCAATGAATAAGTTGAAAAGAGCCAGGGGGCTGCCATCAGTTTGCTTTGACTTATCTCTCTGACGGTCTATTTGTCGCATCCTTTCACAAATTTCTTGCTTTTCATCAGCCGCAAACAGATTTGGAACCTCCCCAGCATTAAGCAAATTGTTAATGTCTTCTAAAAATGACTCTTTCTTGATCTGTGTGTCTGTAAACAGAAAGACACCTTGCATTTCCCCTTCAGTAGATCGTCTTAGGATTTGCTTTAAGTCCTCCCGCCATTCAGTAGTACCATAGCTCTTAGAAATTTCAACCTGGAAAAGCCTCTGATCAGCCATGTGAACAGCTAATCGGGTGACTGACTGACGGCCACTTCCACCAACACCAACTAAAAGAGCATGGCTACGAGGCTGCTTCAAAATACGAGATATTCTGCAAATATGTTCTATAGCAAATCGAAACAAAACCAAGTTCATTGGTTTCTTGCTAATGTTATTGAATTCTTCCAGATGGCTTTCCACAACTGAACATAACTTGTCAACATCAGTTATTTCTTTGTAGTTAGTATCTTCTCTCTTAAGATCATGAAAATCACAGAACATCAAACTACGTAGGTCATCCTCCTCAACCTTGCCATCTTTATTAAAATCTAGATGAAGGAAAAGTTGATGAAAATCTTCTCTCATGTGACTTTTCACAACTTCTTCAATATATCCAACAAGCCAAGATCGATCCACATTATCAACAAGTCGGTCATAGTAAACTCGTAAGACCTACATGAAAGAGATAATAAAGGCACATTAATAAAGTATGTTTGCAGACTATGGTGCCTAATAAATGAACTTTTCCCCTGAGTTTTCCCACAAAAGAGGTTTTTACACCTTATTGCTAAAACATTTTTTAAATACTCAAAGTGAGTTTAATACTTCCTTTTAACCTACTTTTTTGTTTGTTTGTTTTTTCATTTGCCAAACGATGAAAAGTTATTTTTTAGATAAGATGAAGCATTATCTCCTGGGAAACTCAGGAAAAAGCTAATTGATTAGAGGCGTAAGTTAGAATACTTTCATCAAGAACCGACATGCTAGGATAACACAGAATGTGCTGTGCTGATATGCCACATCATTGTAGATCAAATAGATAGATATATGCAAACTTTACATGTGTATCTAAAAAGAAATTCCACTTTTCCTGATAAAAACTCAGTATTTTCAGTTTGGCAATCTACTGTATAATGAAAACGTTGTGTTATAATGTTTATTTCTTTTTTTCTGGTTGAACTTGATTGACGGCTGTCTTTTTTGACCAAACTATGTAACTATTTTATGTATATGTGCTTAGGAGGCACACACACAGTAGTGAAATATCATTATATATTGATAACATAGCATAAGTTAGTAGAACCCATATCTCACATGTTTATCTGATACAAAAACAATTTAATGGAATTTTCATTGGCATGTTACAATGCGTTTTGCAGGTGTGGCCCATTTCCTGATGTATTGTACCTATCTGGTTACATTTCACAGCAATATGAGTGCCTCTTGTGGCCAGCAATTCTGGCTATGAGACAAAGGTGTAAAAAACACAACATGTTTCAACTTGCTGCGCATGGGGCTGCATAACCATAGATAAGTCAGACCACTGGCCTGTCTCCACTGTCTAAAATACCTGCAATGGGCATGTGAGGATCAGTGTTAGACTATGATAAAATAGAAGAAGGTGGCCTGTACAAATTAATCAATTTTTATTTTAACCCTCCCCTCCCCCCCCCCAAAAAAAATGCCTTGGTGCCTTATACCACAAGCAACAATGGGGCCCCAGGGCAAAGTAAACCTGGGATGCCCCCCCAACATATACCCCGGAACAAAAATCGGCATTAGGGGACCTTTTTTGCAACTGGTATAGTCAGGGTGTGAAGTCCCAATCGGTCGGAGCTCCACATTCTGGCTATCTCAGCCTGCATGGGGGACAAGGGGTTAAAAAATTTTCAGGAGGGGGGACCCCACATAATTAAAAAAAAAAAATTCCCACACTCTAAACATAAATTTTTTTTGGGAAAATAGGAAAAAAATGCCAGGGATCTTCATACAGCCATATTGCGGCTGTATAGCGATCCCTGGCCAAAGCGCTGCGGCTGCGTATAGACCCCCTGGAAACCCCGTCAGGAAATTTATTGCGCTTTCGTTTGATGCATGTAAAATTACACTACCGTTAGGTTTGCTACTTAAAGTGACATTTACCGCATTTAAAAGTGTACTTTTTTCCTTCGAAACTGTAAAATCGATTTTCTCAAAAACTATAAGGTCTTTTTGAAAAATTGTTTTTTTCCTCATATTCCTAATGATCTCCTTAACATATCCTGTAAATTTAGGGTTTCTAGCATTTAAGGTGGATTTTCTATTAACCATTAAAGTCGGCAGGTTTTTAAATGTGTATTTTTTTCCTTTGAAACTTTAAAATCGATTTTCTCAAAAACTATAAGGCCGATTTGATTTTTTTTCCTCTTGTAGCCACTGGGGGCCCCTACAAGCTCTGGGGCCCTGGGGCAGCTGCCTCTTTTGCCTCTATGGTAGCGCCAGCCCTGGCACCCTTAAAGGTCTTATGAAGTCCACACACAGTACATTGCAGGGAGTGAGCGCTGTACAGATGTCTCAACCTTGTATACTAGAATAATAAAGTCCTGTTGCTATGGAATGACAAGCAGGGATGGCGGTGCAGTGCAGAATAGGGCAGCTTCCTTTGGGTGAATGAAACGGTTGAACAATGCATTCAGCTGTTTCCGGCCCTTAAAGATCCTGCATGCAGATCTTGATGTGACCGTGGAAGATGCTTGTACTTATGCTAGATTCTTGGCTGAGACAACCCCAAATATCATCTAGCATGTGTGCATAGTTTTAGACTGGGTAACAATCGCATGCTTTCATGGCAAACAAAAAAATCAAGTTAAAGTGGACCAAAATTAAAAATACAAGATTTCAGAAATAAAATATATTTTCTAAATTATAATGATAAATAACAGCCTTTTTTCAGCTGCATGATGACAAATATAAAATATTTTACATTTATTGGAGGAACCCCTCCCTTCCTTTCATATTGCTGGGATTTTTCCAGGCAAACTGGTGGAGGAGATAAAAAACAAAAACAAAACACAGGCTGCTACTGATGATGTCACAGGGGAGGTGATCTCAGCTTGTGTGAGGGAGGGTAGCTGATGACAAACATACCCATGATCTAAAACCTCCTACTAAGCTCAGAAATAATGGCTGCCACCTGTATAACCATAGTTATGAAAAGAGATGGGTGAAAAGCATACACTAAAATGCTCATAGGCTTAAAGAAAACCTGAACTGAAAATTAAAAGTCAAAATAAGCATACACAAGTCATACTTACCTTCCATGTAGTCTACTCCTCAGTGTCTTTCTCCTGTCTCGCGTCCTGTTTGTTCACTGTGACCAAGGGAATTTTCCGTCCTCCATTTTGAAAATGGCCATTACCCAGAACAGCTTTCAGGTCAGCACACAGTTAAACTGTAACATCGCCCACTTGAGCCATAGGGAAACATGGATATTACCTGGTACATCAGTTTTCCTCTCAGCTATAACTGACAGCAACTGATATTTTACTGACAGCAACTGATATATTTCAGATCTGACAAAATGTTGTCAAAACTGGAAGGGATTATTGTCAGAAGAAAATGGTGAGCTTCTGAGAGGAACTGATGGCAAGGTGACTATGTAATGTTCATTTGAAGTTACCTCATGTGTTTATTTTAAATATTTTTACTCAGTACAGGTTCTCTTTAAAGGAGTGTTTATTTATCTTTGTATGTGTCAGGGTGGTGCAACTAAATATTTCGAATTAAACAAATGTTTGGTTTGGGACCACTTTAAAGAAAACCTGAACTGAAAATAAAAGTCTAAATAAACATACACACATCATACTTACCTCATGTGTAGTCTACTCATCAATCTCTTTCTCCTCTCCTGCGTCCTGTTTGGCCACTGTGATCAAGGGAATTCTCTTTCCTCCATTTTGAAAATAGCCATTACCCCATAACAGCTTCCTGGTCAGCACACTGTTAAACTGTAACATCGCTCACTTGAGCCATAAGGAAACATGGACACATCAGTTCTCCTCTCAGCTGTAACTGACAGCAACTGATATATAACTGAGAGCAACTGATATATTTCAGTTCTGACAAAATGTTGTCAGAACTGGAAGGGATTATTGTCAGAAGAAAATGGTGAGCTTCTGAGAGGAACTGATGGCAAGGTAACTATGTAATGTTCATTTGAAGTTACCTCGAGTGTTTATTTTAAATAATTTTATTCAGTACAGGTTCTCTTTAAGCAGATCTATGCTGTTGCTTTACTCAAATATAGGTGTTTCAACCACTGTCCTGTGTCTGATCACTACTAGTGTTCATGTTTATGTGCTAGTTTGCTAATAGTCGGATTGGGTCTTCCTATCCACCCATTGTTGGGTAACTGCCAAGTTCATGGTTAACTCATGAATGCATAAGAAAAATTCTGAAAACACAAAAATACCCTAAATTCATTATGAAACTAAATTACAGCCAAGCAGGGAACACTTTATAAATGCCTCTGACCTGGTGCATGGCTGTTTTTATGTTTGCTACTTTTATGTCTAATTAATATTTTTCTAGTTTGTTTGTAGCTAGTAAACATACCAACTCACAGTTGGCATGTTGGTTACTTGTCCTATTTTATAGTAAATATTTCTAAATTAGTTCTGAAGTGCCAGGCATTTACAGAACATTCCTGAGCTTACAAGTGTCATAACTAGCATTTTACTGAATCATTTGGTATGTGTTCATGCCCACACTACAACATGCTGACTCAAAATGGGTGACTGTTAGCAGTGGGGTCCCACATGGGTCTGCACTGGGTCCAGTGCTCTTCAATTTATTTATTAATGACCTAGTAGATGCAGTAGAAAGCAATGTTACTATTTTTGCAGATGATGCAAAATTGTGCAGAATCATCAACTCTCAGGAAGATAGTGACATATTGCTACAGGATCTGGATAGGATGGCTATATGGGCACACATATATGGGCAGATGAAATTCAATGTTGAAAAAAGTAAAGTCATGCATTTTGGTCGTACCAATGGTCGTACCAATGGTCTAGCACCATACAAAATAAATGGAATACAGTTGGGGACATCAAACTTGGAGAAGGACTTAGGAGTATTCATCAACAATAAGTTAAATAATTTGGGATGCATTAAGAGGGAAACAAAAACTCGAGATGCTAGCATAATATTGCCCCTGTTTAACTCTCTAGTAAGATCACATCTGGAATATGGAATTCAGTTCTGGGCACCACATTACAGGAAAGAAATTGCAGTTTTTGAGGAGGTGCAGACACGAGCAACAAAATTGATACGAGGGATGGAAGGTCTCACTTACCAAGAAAGGTTAGATAAACTGGGTTTATTTAGTCTAGAGAAAATACACCTTAGTGGGGATCTAATTATTATTATTATTATTATTATTTAGTATTTATATAGCGCCGACATATTACGCAGCGCTGTACAGTGTATATATATATATTGTCTTGTCACTAACTGTCCCTCAAGGGAGCTCACAATCTAATCCCTACCATTGCCATATATTTATATTATGTAGTGTAAGTACTGTAGTCTAGGGCCAATATTAGTGGGAGCCAATTAACTTATCCGTATGTTTTTGGAATGTGGGAGGAAACCGGAGTGCCCGGAGGAAACCCACGCAGACACGGAGAGAACATACAAACTCTTTGCAGATAGTTCCCTGGCTGGGATTCGAACCAGGGACCCAGCGCTGCAAGGCGAGAGAGCTAACCACTACGCCACCATGCTGCCCGGTACATCAATACATCAGAGGGCAATATAAAAGCTTGGCAGATTAGCTTTTTGTCCCTAGACCTTCTCAAAGGACTAGAGGACATGATCTGCGCATGGAGGAAAAACGTTTTAGCCATTTATTTAGGAAAGGGTTCTTTACAGTAAAAGTGATTAAGTTGTGGAATGCATTGCCACAGGAAGTAGTTATGGAAAACTCTATACCTGCATTTACTAGGTAATGCTCAGTGATGCAGATTTTATCTGATCTGGAGCCATCTGGAGTTGGGAAGGATTTTTTTTCCCTTTTGGGGCTAATTGGACCATGCCTTGCAAGGGTTTTTCGTCTTCCTTTGGATCAACAGGGATATGTGAGGGAGCAGGCTGGTGTTGTACTTTGTTCTCTGGTTGAACTCGATGGTTGTAAGTCTTTTTTTAACCCAAATAACTATGTAACTATGTAACAATACAGCCTACACATGGCATAGCAAGGAAACGTTACTGCACAAACAGGGTGAACATCAATCCTGGTCCGACTTGCTCAGTCATAAAGTGAGTGCTGATATACAAGTGCTATAAATCAAATGTCTACTAATGCTCCTAACAGTTGCTGTGTAAAGTCAAATAAAACTTTTACGGTGGAATTAATTCTGGATACAGGGAAAGAGTCAGAACATCTGTCTGGTATTTCTTGGTGTCGGGTCTCTGTTTATGAGGTTTGCCTTAACTTCCAGTGCCAGAAAAACAATAAAATGTTAAAGACAATCATGAAACTCACAAACTATAAAAAGATTACAGTACAGATAGTTTAAAATCAGAGGTATATAAAATAAGATACACCTAGTAGATTTAGAATTAACATGCATGGCATTCATTCTATATTCCTGTTACATAAGTTTTATTTTGATATTCTAGTTAACAGCAGTCCTTTGTTAGTTTGTGACTGCTAGGGCACTTTTGTACTTTCAAACTGTTCAATTGTTTGAATTATTTTTCAGATGTCAATACTTATATTGTCAAACCTTATATTTTTTGAAAATTGTGTTTTTATAAGATGTTGAGTACTCCATAAAGGAGCTATAGCATTGTAGTTGACTAATAACCACATGAAAAACGTTTTGAAAAGAAAAATGCCAAAATCAAAACAGGATAGTTACACTTACCTCGTGAACCCACAGCCTCTTAATCAACAAAGGTGAATCAGATGTTTCGGGCCGTGACAAGCAAATTCCTTGAATTACACGAGAAAAGTCTCGAAGGTTGAACAAATAGTGAGACTTTGCAGGAGTAGGTAGTAAGTTTTTCATTGCTTCCTTGTAGACTGCCATAGTACTATGTATAATCTGTGGTGTTAGAATAGTATATTCACTGGGGAAGTTGTACCTAACATGGTGGGAAAAAATTATATTAGACAGATATCTCTTTTACACTGTATGTTAATTCTTAATGCAATAAGAAAGCCTAGATGTGGGAAAATAAAATACGAAAGAACCAGAAAAAGGAAATAATTTATAGAAATGAATGCCAATATCTATTGAACGTCAATCAGAAAAGGCAGTTCTTTTGTCACATGATGTGGGTGGGTAGAAGCAGAGCACAATCAACCGTTCTATAGCTTGTACTAATGCTAGGTACACACCATACAATTTCCTGGCAGATTTATCTGCCAGATCGATTATTTCCAACATGTCCAATCTGAATTTCAATTTTCAAACATGATTTTTCAATTTTCCAATCGTATTTTAATCTTTTTTTTTATTGCTTTTTCAATCGATTTCCATAGAACTGAACGAAAATTGATCGGAAAATCAATCGGAAAAACGATTGGAAAATCGATTGAAATTCAGATCAGACATGTTGGAAATAATCGATCTATCTACACCATACGATTCTTTGTCCGATTCGATTCAATTTGATTTGATTCATTGATTTGATTCGATTCTGTTTCAATATTTTTATTAAAGTTTTCAAAAAGAGGGAGTTTTACAAGCAAGATCGCAATGTCCATGCAATTCATCAAACAGAGAGACATAATGACATTCACCAAATAACAAGAATGATTACTGTAAGGGTTTGAATAGTCTTGCCAAAGGCTTCACATTCCATATTATGTTGTATCAACAGGCAAACCTTGAGCTAAACGCCATTAATATCTCAGGATTCCTACTAGCTTCTGTAGGGTTAAAGACTTAGCTTTTATCTGCGGAGAGGTAAGATTAACCCATATATAAAGAAGGAGTTAGAGGGGGAAAGAAAAGAAAAAGAAGGAAAAGGAGAGAAGAAAGGAAAGAGAGAAGAGCCTGGTCGTCCAATGGAGTCAGTAGTCAATTCTCAATAAATAGTTGTTCAGGATAGGCCAATATACAGCCTCCAGGGATCCCATATCTTAGAAAACTGTTTTACTTCTTCGAGCTGACTAGCCATCTGTTCTTGGATCAAAAAGGCCGTTACTCTATTCTTGACTACCTCAAAGGACACAAGTTGAGTCCTCCATGACTTAGCAATGGTCTGAGAGGCTGCGACAAATACAAAGTGGGCTAGAGCATTCTGGGTTTTAGTAAGGGAGTCAATTTTATAATGCAATAGAGCTGACCAGGGATCCCTGGAGATTGTTTTGCCAAATAACGTAGATAAGAGCCTAAAGATTCTGCCCCAGAATCTAGATAACATAGAACACGACCAAAAAGTGTGTAACATGTCCCCCTTTGATCCACAACCCCGGAAACACTTGTCTGAATCTGGAGTGGCCAAATATGATAGTCTGGCTGGTACCCAGTACCATCAGAATAGAACTTTATATGCCAATTCAACCATCATCAGATTAAGAGAGAGTTTAGGGACTATGCTCCACACTTTCCCCCATTCCTCTGTAGTTTTATTATTTTTCAAGTCAGATTCCCACTTTATTACATAATTGTGACGAAATGATGGAGATGGGTCGTTGAGTGAGGCATATAGTTCCGATATTATCCCTTTTGAAAAGGGGTTATTGGCGCATAGGCGTTCAAAACTTGTGAGAGATAGGGGGAATTGTGTTTGGGCTGGGAGAAGGGATTGCAACCAATGTTTTAATTGTGTATAACGAAACCATTCCCCAGAAGGGATTTGATATTTAGCTTGGAGGTCTTCCCACCTTAGAATCCCCGTTCCTCCTACCAAAGATCGCACTTGCTCTAGACCCTTATCCCTCTACCATTTAAAGCTAAGTGGATTATCATATCCTGGGGAGAATTTAGGGTTATTTATAAATGATAGAAGTGGCAATGTTGGAGACATCAGCTTTCGTGAATATCGTATCGTGTCCCATATAAAAGGTGTTGTAGTATTTTGCTCAGGTTGTGCGGGCGAAGGGGTTTATGTAACCACATGGAGGTTTGGACTGATTGGGGAGCCGAGGCTAATATATCAAAAATAATCCAGGTTGGCATCCGTGAGCCTTTATAAAGATCAATCAGGTGTGCCAATTGGGCTGCTTGGTAGTAATTACCTAAGTTAGGGACTCCCAATCCTCCGTCTCGTTTGTGTATATATAATGTTGATCTGGGGATTCGTGGGCGAGTTCCTGCCCAAATAAAATTAGATAATTTACCCTGAAGCATTCGGAGAAAGTGAGGGGGGATACGTACTGGGAGCATCCGAAAATATTAAAGAACCTTTGGTAATAAATTCATTTTTATAGAGTTTATCCGCCCCAACCAGGAGATATCGTAAGTTGACCATTGCTGCAATAATTGAGTTAAAGTCTTAGCCAAGGGGTAATAGTTGTTTTGGAACAAAGTCTGATAGGATGAAGTCAAATGTATTCCTAGGTATTCCAGGGTAGAAGCTTGCCAGGCAAAGGAAAAATTAGATTTAAAAAACTGACATGACTGGGGGGGGGGGTAGAGTTATATTTAGAGCCTTGGATTTTCCAACATTTATTTGCAGGCCAGACATTTTGGAAAAATCTTCTAGTAGTGTAAGAAGCTCAGGAATGGAGGTTTCTGGTTGTGTTATAAATAATAATAAATCGTCTGCAAATAAATTCAATTTATGCTGTATTCCTGCGCACTCTAGGCCAGAAATTAAAGAGTTTTGTCTGATTGCTAGAGCGAATGGCTCGATTGCTAGAACAAACAAGATAGGCGATAGGGGGCACCCTTGGCGGGTCCCTCGGCCAATTTCAAATATCGGGGAAAAATAGCCAAAGTAGTGTATGCCAGCCGTAGGTCTAGAAAACAAAACTTTGACCCATTCTGTGAAGGAAGATCCAAGGCCCCATTTTGTGCAAACTTTGAATAGGTAGTTCCAGGAAACTGTGTTGAAGGCCTTATAAATATCTAAGGAGAGACACAGCCCTGGAACTTTCCAATCTTTGAGCGACTCAATAACTTGAATTGCCCTCAATATAGCGTCTGAGGCCTGACTGCCCGGTACAAAGCCGACCTGGTCTTTGTGTACTATGTCAGCTAGAAAAAGGTTAATCCTAGTGGCCAAAACCTTACCCAGTAATTTGTAATCTATATTTCACAAAGAGATAGGCCTGAACTGAGTCGGATCTAGAGGTTCTTGATCTGATTTTGGGAGCATTGTGATATCAGCTTGAAGGGAGCTAGGGTGTGGGAGTGAGCCCGTTTTATATTTATTAAAAAGAGATACCAGGAGAAGGGTCAGGACAGCTGAAAATTTCTTATAAAACAGACCAGAGAAATCATCCGGGCCTGGCGTTTTTGGAACTCGTAGTGATTTAATAGCTTCCTGAACCTCTTCAGAGGTAATGTCTCTATTTAATAAATCTGTCCAATCTGCTGAGATAGTTGGTAGGTGCACAGTTTCAAGAAAGTTATCAATATCCGAATTATTAGAGAGGGGCTGTTGTGTATATAACTTACTAAGGAAATCATAAAAGCTAGAGGTGATCTTATGGGGGTCGGAAGTAATGCGACCCTGTGCAGTTCTGACAGTCAGAGTTGGGGGCCTTTATATTCTGTGCTTCAGTTTATTGGCCAGCATTGTGTGGCGTTTATTACCCCATCTGTAATACTTATTACGCTGCCATCTTAAATGTTTTTCCGCTATATTGGATAGTTTTAAATCTAGTTGTGCACGACGAAGATCTCTGGCTTGTTTTGAGCTAATGGTAGGGGAAGCCTTCCATGCCGATTCAGCTACTTCTAGCTGGCGTGTCAGGTCAAGAATTTCCTCTTGACGTTGTTTCTTTTTAAAGGAAGCTAAACCCATTATGCGGCCTCTGACAGTCACTTTGAGAGCTTCCCACAAAGTGATGGGAGATTGTACTGATTCACTATTATCGTCTATAAACTCTATTAAAAAGAAACGAATCTTTTCCAGTGAACCGTCGTCCAACAATAATGAATCGTTCATTCTCCATCGGAAGCTAGTCTTCCGAAGGACTAGGGAGGAGAGCTGGATCAGCAAAGGGCTGTGGTCTGACCATGACACAGATAGGATTTTAGCTTTAATTACGTTTAGAAGGGTCGCTTAATGTAAGAAGAAGTAATCAATCCGACAGAAACTCTGATGGGGATTAGAGTAGAATGTATAATCCTGTGTTGTCGGATTCAATTCTCTCCACACATCAAACAAACCCCGGGAGCGAAATAAAGTATTAATTGCATTCGGACGAGGAACCCCTGGGGATTGAGAGGAGGTATTTTGGGAAGAAGGTTTGGATCTATCTAGCATTTCGTTTAATACCGAGTTTGTGTCTCCACATAGGATTAAAGTGCCTTCACTGTGGCTTTGTATAACTTGTAATAAATGTGATAAAAATCGCTCCTGAAAGCTGTTCGGGGCATAATATGACACGAGTGTTACCCGTGAATCATGTAGGTCCCCCACTAGTAGCACATATCTGCCGGTTGGGTCGGATATTTGAAAAGTACACTTGAAAGATAGGCCTCGTTGGAAGGCAATTGTAACCCCCCTCACTTTCTCCCGCGCTCTGGAATGGTAAACTAAGGGAAAATGATAGCTGAGGTAAGAGGGACATGATGAGACAGAGAATCTCGTTTCCTGGAGACAAACTATGTCTGCTTTACAAGATTTATAAAAATGGAAGGCTTTTGTTCTCTTCTGAGGAGCGTTAAAGCCCTGAACATTGTGAGAAATCACAGAAAGGTCAGCAAAGGTTATTGTGGCCATCTTACCTCAGGTAGCATCTGACTATGTACTGAATTGAGACCTATAGTCATATCCTGGGCTATTACACCGACCCCATTGGACTCACCGGAATATAGAAAGGGAGACAGAAGCAAGAAAAGAGAGAAGAAAAAGAACAGTGAAAAAGTTAGAAGGGTGCATCCCCCTGGAAGGAGGCCAAACAGGGAGATGCAAACACATTAAAATGGCTACATCTGTGTCGAGCTGACACAGAAGGGCCTGAAAACCTGCCTGGCTTTACCGCTTGCAAAGCCATCTAGAAGGTAGGAGGGGAACTAGTGGTCCCCTCCGCTTGCACAGCATTCTTAAAAGAACAATATAATCAAATTCCGCAACAGTCGAGAGTATACTTCAGCCCTGTCTACTCCGCTCAGTAAAGTAAAACCTAAACTCACTAGAGATTATTATAGACTGCCTAAATTGCATAAGGAATAGGGCAGCAAGCGTTGCGTGCTAGGTCCCTTCCAGCAGCCCCACCCACTTGTGGTGCGATGGGAACTGACCTCAAACACACACCCAGACCAGATAAGATAACATTAGTCAGATCAACCTAAAACGTCTATCAATACAAAAAACATAACACCTTAAGGGTTAATCTCTAAGGAACATATTAAAATTGTTGTGAGAGGTAGAGGGCTCAAGTAATGATTATTTAGAAACCAAAGAGCAAAGGTGGATATAGCAGCTCATGCTGAAATGTCAGTGTCTTCCTAATTGAAGGACTGAAAAGGCTCAAGATGCCTGGAGTAGTCAGTGTCCAGTGGTCACCAAAAAGGGGATTGAAATATAGTTCATCCGGGGTCCGAGAGACGGGAGGGTGATTCAGAATTGTTACGGTGCCTTGAGGTTGTGCGTCTGGGTTTCACTGTTTCCCAGAGAGGGGTGGATCGAGCAGACTGCTGACTATGAGTGGGTGAGCCCGCTGGGGGACTTAATTTCAGCTTCTCAAACTTCCTTTGTGCTTCTTCTAAGGTAGAAACTGCAATCTGTTTATCCTGGTATGTAAAGAGCAGCTTGAAGGGGAATCCCCACCTGTATTTTATTTTATGGGCAATCAGGATCTGTAAGAAAGGTTTCATAGCTCGCCTACGCTGAACCGTGGCGGGAGGCGGGAGCTAAGTCTGTGAACAGTTGGTACGTATAACCTTGAAACACAAGTTCTCCTTTGTCCCTTGCTGCTTTCAATAGAGCCTCTTTCGTATTATAAAACGTAGGTTTAACAATTATATCTCTGGAGGGGCCGTTTGGTTTCAGGGGCGTAAGAGCCCTGTGGATCCTGTCAAATTCCAATCTGTCAATAGGGATTGTAGGGTACAATTCCTGCAATAAAGCTGTGATTGTAGAAGTGAGATCAGTGACTGTCTCTGGGACCCCTCTAATTCTTAAGTTCACCCTCCGGGCCCTGTTCTCAAAGTCCTCCAGCTTCAGCTGTGTGAACTGCGCATCAGCTTGGACAGTTTCCATCTCCCCTTCATGGGCAGCTAGCACCACATCAGCCTTATCCATATGCTGTTCAAGAGTGTTTGTACGTGCCCCCAGGTCTCTAATCTCCCTTTTTAGCTGGGACGTTATCTTTTTAGTGGTCTCATCCAGCTTGCACTGTAATATCAATTCAAATTGTTCCAGGAGCTTTTTATCTCTATTTGAGGAGTCCTCAGTACCTTTTGTAGCCTGGGCTTGCCTTTACGATTTCCTGGTGTGTTGAGAGCAGGCTGACACGCTGCTATCGTCGGAGGCCTGGGCTGGGGAGCTGCTGCGTTGCTGTCCGGGTGCCATCTTTGATCTGCTGGCCTTGGGAGAGGTGCGCTGTGTAGCGGCGGATTTTCGGGGTTTGTGCGAGCGCCGACCACCCATTCGGGTCCGGGTGTTGCCTGCGAGTCACTGGGAGCCTCTGCCTGTGCTTAGATCCCGCTGTAGTGCGGAAGATGCAGGTTTGTGCGAGCGGCAGGTGCGGAGCAGGGCTTCTAAGGGCATCTTCTTCGGCCGCTGGCCACGCCCCCGATTTGATTCGATTCAATCCGACATATCCGATTCATGATTCGATTCAATTTCAGATTAAAAAAAAATGGCAAATTGAATTGAATTGAATCGAATCATGAATCAGACATGTTGGATTGAATCGAATCGAATCAATGAATCTAATTGAATTGAATCAGACAAAGAATTGAATGGTGTAGATGGCGCTTAATGCTGGGAATAAACAGTTCATTTCTGCCATGCGTTTCTGCTCTCAATCGTTTTTGCCGTTCGATTCTGCAGTCGATTCTCTTATCTCTTGCTCGTTTTTCTTATCATTTTCCATTCACTTCTATCAGAAATCCCAATGCCCAAGTGACTTCCCAAGTGGATTATTCTCCTACCCACCCCACCTCCTAACTGATTGTGGTTCATCCTCCTCCCTCCATAGTAACAGGTGAGTGACTCGCCTGCAGGCTAGTGACATGTCTGTGTAAAAAGTCACTCGCTCAAGGGATAAGGTCCCAATCCCAACAGACAATACAGCTTTACAGTGTGTGGTGTCCTCAATCCACTGATTAGCCTGCATATCTTGCAGCAGTATATTAACAGTCTTTTAAAACAATATTACATTTTAACCCATACCTGTGAGGGGAGCGGGAATTAGGGGAGCAGTGAAGGTATGTTACCTTTCACCCCTCCCCCCATCTCCAAGGTAATAGTACATTTATAGATAGATCATTTTATTGGGTAAAGATCTCAAGTGACTCACAACTGAGCATTGCTGGCTGTTCAACAATGTGCCTTCATCATGGCAGCCACCATCTTGGTTTCTAACCATAACTTACTCAACCTGTTAGACACCACATTTATGTTAAAACCAGCCTGTCTAGCTAACCCTGAAACTTAGACCTGTTAGACAGTATATGACAATATTACAATACAATATACAATACAATAACATTTCTATAGCGCTTTTCTCCCGTAGGACTCAAATCGCTTAGGCTCTCTTTTAGAGTGGGAATAACCCTACCATACTCAGGGCCGGATTTGTACTTTTTACCGCCCAAGGCCCGCTGTCATCAACTCCAGTGCTACCCTGTGGCTGCAGCTCAAATAAAATTGTAGAGGAGCATGCTCATGGGCAGGGCCGGCCTTTGACCTGAGCGACCGGAGCGGTCGCTCAGGGCGCCGGGCCGCCGGCTTCCAGGGAGGGCGCCGCGCCGCTCTCCTGCTGCCCGGCCGCATATTGTTTATTTTTATCCGCTCACTTGCGGCAGCTTGCGCCGCGCGACTGTCTCCCTCTGGCTCCGCCCCCTGGTGCCGCTGGGGGTGATGGGGGCAAAGACCAGAAACAACTGCTGGAGCCTGCAGCCTCTTGGAGGCAGTGTCTGTGATAGTCTCCGCCCCACGCTGCGTGATAGGAGGAGGATGGAAGCGCGCGGTGCCAGCCACCCTGCCCTGACCTGGCTGTGTGTGGCAGTGGGTGACTGGATTGACTGTCTCTTTGAGACCCCGAGACCCGGGCTGGCCATCCCCAACTGACTGGACAGACCACGTCACCATCAAAACTAAGGCTCCGCTCCCCATCCCATACATATATATGTGCAATGCAGCAGCCAGCAGATGAGATGTATGTATGTATGTATGTATGTATGTATGTATGTATGTATGTATGTATGTATATATATATATATATATATATATATATATATATATAATATATATGCAGCAACCAGCAGATGAGATGAGATGTGTATATATATATATAATATATGCTAATATATGCAGCAGCCAGCAGATGAGATGAGATGTGTGTGTATATATATATATATATATATATATATATATATATATATATATATATATATATATATAATATATATGCAGCAACCAGCAGATGAGATGAGATGTGTATATATATATATATATATATATATAATATATGCTAATATATGCAGCAGCCAGCAGATGAGATGTGTGTGTGTATATATATATATATATATATATACACACACACACACACACACACACACACTAAGTGGGGGTCTGCCTATATACATACACACTAAAGGGGGGGATCTGCCTACACTAGTAGCCTATATACACTAAGTTGGAGATCTGCATATAATAGGCAGATCCCCCCCCCCCTTAGTGTATATAGGCTCTACTAGTCTTGTATATGTAGGCAGATCCCCCCTTTAGTGTATATATAGGCAGATCCCCCTTAGTGTATATATTATATATACACACACTAAGGATCTGCCTAATATATGTACACTAAAGGAGGGGACTTGCCTACAAGACCAGTAGGCTATATACACTAAGGGGGGGATCTGCCTATAATAGGCAGATCCCCCCCCCCCCCCCCTTAGTGCATATAGGCTACTAGTCTTGTATATATATTAGGTAGATCCCCCTTAGTGTATATATTATATATACACTATTTATTTAAGTATTTGTAGCGCCGACATATTACACAGCACTGTACAGAGTATATATTGTCTTGTCACTAACTGTCCCTCAGAGGGGCTCACAATCTAGTCCCTACCATAGTCATATGTCTATGTATGTATTATGTAGTGCATGTATCATAGTCTAGGGCCAATTTTTTAGGGGGAAGCCAATTAACTTATCTGTATGTTTTTGGGATGTGGGAGGAAACCATAGTGCCTGGAGGAAACCCACACAAACACGGGGAGAACATACAAACGCCTTGCAGATAGTGCCCTGGCCGGGATTCGAACCAGGGACCCAGCGCTGCAAGGCTAGAGAGCTAACCACTACGCCACCGTGCTACCCATACACTAAGGGGGGATCTGCCTAATATATATACACTAAAGTTGGGATCTGCCTGCAAGACTAGTAGCCTATATACACTAAGGGGAGGGGGGATATGCCTGTAATAGATAGATCCCCCCTTAGTGTATATAGGCTACTAGTCTTGTACATGCACTGTGTGGTGTGTGTGTAGAGAGGATGAATGGGGGGGGGGGGGGGGGCACCAAAATCTGGTTACGCTCAGGGCGCTGTGAAACCTAAGGCCGGCCCTGCTCATGGTATTTTCAGTAATTAAATGGTGGGTCAGGATCACACTCCCAGTCACTGCAGTGAGGTGTTGTGCTGTAGGATACTTCTATATGGCACCTCTCCTGACATGTCACATGACATGCAAGGACACCTAAAAGCTGTTCAGTAAAGTATGCAGTATTAACCTCCCTATGGGTATGGACAGATATATCCGTCCATAAAAACATGCTGTGAACAGTATAAACATGCATACACATCAATACTCTCCTGCACTGTATACTAGACCCTTGCTTGACACATTTTGGCAAGTTACAGGGGGAAAAAAAAGTTTTACAAATACATTTTATCACTTTTTGCACAGAAATCCTGGGAAAAACTGACAGTTTAAAGTGCCTACCTGCAATGAAGATCAGGAGAGTTTAGATCTGACCTGGCTGCCACTGGAATAGGTAGAATACCATGTTCCACTGTGCTACTCACTGAATGTAGGAAGATGGTGGTGGAGGGTGTGACATTCTGGTTTGCAGCTGTGCAGCACTGTATAGCAAATGCATTTGCACTTAGTGCATGTTATGTGAATTAAACTCAGGATCAAAAGAGAAAAAGACTGGGCAGTCAGGTGTGTTACTGGTGCTAAGGGGCTAGTGGTGAGGGTGTATATATATTAATTATATATACTGAACATTATTATTGAGGCATATGACAAACATGATTCCTTCTTACCAGCAACTGAGCAGTTAAATGCCCTGTCAGCCTCCTCTCATGCCCAGAAGATACTTTTTCTTTCATAGACGTCTGGACGTCTGCACCTCTGCCCTGGGATTCCATCTGTCACCCCCACCACTATTACTGAGGAAGTGCTTGAGAACAGCAGCCGTTAGCTGATAGGAATGACCGCATGAGACAGATTTGTGAGTTATTACACACAGACGCAGGGGAGTGCAGCAATGCCACACGGAGACTGTGAATCTATAGAGGCAGACAAGCAATCCAGACTAGACACCTTAGTTGTTTCATTACCTGCCAGCTTTAGACGCTAAAGTGCTTTTTCAGTGAACCATCTCTTGTATCTCTGTCCCTCCGAATTTCAGATAGGCAGGAGTAATGAGGTGGGCGGATATAGGAGGGGTTACAATGTTGCTATTGGCTAGGCTTCGGTAGCATGGAGTTTTGGTACAGCCCCATCCACAACTTCCATAGGCTGAAGCTGAAGAGGGGGGCGGAGAATCTATTGAATGACAGCGGCAGGACTGCAATGATGTGGCCATCTGGCGATGCTCCTATCATCTAAAGCTGCCCACTCGTCCCTGACTGTAACCGCTGCTGCTGCACACACAGGCATCCTACTGTGAGCAGAGCAAAGCGGGGGCGGTTGCAGACACACAGGGATGGGAATATTGTGGGGGGATGGAGTGGGCAAACAATGGAAAACTGGGAGTTAACTGCCTGTTTGTTAACCCGCCCCTCCCTAGGCTCCGCCCTTGTCCCAGGCCTATTTGGCCTACCACAAATCCGGCCCTGACCATACTGAATGATGAAAAACAGCATAGTACGGGGATTCCCAAAAGCTAGAAATCAGTAGCAGTGTTACAGAGGAGGTGTGTAAAGGCACATAAGGGTCATGATGTCAGTAGAGCAACGGATGAATACCCTATTACAGTGATGGCTAACCTTGGCACTCCAGCTGTGACAAAACTACAAATCCTATTGTGATGATTTGCTCAGCTGCCTGTGCAGACAGCCAGCCTTTTGACCATTGTGCAGGTTTGCATGCTGCAGGACTCTGGAAAGAAGAGCTTCTGTCAGTTTTGCAGCTTGTGCTTGCAGAGGAATTTGCATACGTTGTCATGCAAATTGCCTGGCCACATTCATTGGAGGCGTGTACTATAAGTACTATAGAAATCACCAGAAATCCGCTCACACTTCCCTGGGACAGTGCTGGAACCGGGACAGGCCAATCCAAGGAGACAAAAGCAAAGAAAGGGTGTCCGCACGATATCCCTTGCATCAGGTTCCTTTATTATGGACGTATCCACACCACAACACACATCATATAGGTGACATGTTTCGAACCAAACGGTTCTTACTCATAGCTATGAGTAAGAACCGTTTGGTTCGAAACATGTCAGCTATATGATGTGTGTTGTGGTGTGGATACGTCCATAATAAAGGAACCTGATGCAAGGGATATCGTGCGGACACCCTTTCTTTACTATAAGTACTATGTCTTTCCCACAATGCTTCGCTGTTCATAAGGATTTCGTCCTATGTAACACTCCTGGTGGGGTGTCAGCCTTGCTCTCTGTTTGAACATCAGCTTAGAGTATTCCTGAATCTGCGCTAGGCAGATTTCCCTAGTGCAGTTAGGATTGTATTATCTGTATTGCCTGTTCTGTCTTGTCTTGCCTGTTGCCATTGTCCTGTCCCTATGGTGGTCGACAGGAAATGGTTCTGATCTCTGTTCTTGGAGTATAGCTGGTGCAGCGGTGCAGCGGTTGCTACCAGCTATCTCTTCTGTTCTGTCTCCTGGGATCGCGCTAGCTACTTTTCGCTAGCACTGGGGATCCTTCTGTTCTGTCTTCTGGGATCGCGCTAGCCACTTTTCGCTAGCGCTGGGGATCCTTCTGTTCTGCTACTCTGTACTTGGATCGCGCTAGCCACTTTTCGCTAGTGCTGTGGATCCTATCTCTCGCTTGTCCCTGTTTTCGTGTGTCTGTCTTGTCTGCTACGCTTGCTGGAGGCTCGGTGAGGTAACCGTTAAGCAAGCGCCCGCGTTCTCTGTTTCATGTTTGTCTGTTAATGGTTAGTTAGGCGTGCTTGTCTCTATTGTGCTTATCACGTGGAGACCACGCATAACCGCGTGCACTGTTGCGAATGAGTGCGGTGTTCGCGGTTAGCTAGCGTTTGTTATTTTCCGTATCTTCTCATGGTATTATTTGCTGTGCCTTTGCTAACCTCGTATTCTGTCCTGATCTGCCTTGTGTCTCGTCTGGCGATCGCACCTCTCGCGATCGCGTTCCTATTTCATATCTGCTGTTGTGTGTGTGCGGTCACGGGGTGGCGACTGGATTGGCGCACACACATCCAACTGTCCCTCATTCGCAATCGCCTCTCTTGCGATTGCGTTCTGTGCTTCGTACAATTCCTGTCTGGCATTTGTGGAGGTATAGAGGATTGGTTCCTCTGCACTCCCCAGCGCCATCTGCCGACAGGAATTTCCCTCTACAGGTGCGTAGCACCTTTTGCTGGGTGCCTGCAATTACACGCTTGTGGAGGATTTCCGCCGTGTCAGCGCATGCGTTGTGCGCTGATCACGGAGAAAGTTCCACAATCGTTACACCCATCATGCCTCTACCTCCCCGAGTTATGCTTAGAGCTGTCAGAGTATTGCATTGTCTCATGGGACTTTTAGTTTCACCACAGCTGGAGTGCCAAGGTTAGCCATCACTGCCCTATTACATTACAATGATTGGGACACTCATTAGATTGGATTACAATAATAGGGGACTATAATTTTGACTTGTATTATGGTACAGGACATGATTATAAAAATGGTATTACTGTCTTGTGTTGTTTTTGGCACTAAACATTGAGATGGTTATTCTATTTTCGCTTTTTACCTTTCAACTCTAAGAATGAGTTGTGAGACTCATGGACTCAGTTTTCTAGGTGGTTCATTCTCTTGATGGTTCACTTTTTAAATTATAAAATTACATTTTAGGTGCAATTATATCACCAGACATTTCCTGGAAATCCCAGAATAGGAGGAAGGGAAAAAACTTTGTTGGATCCCCCTTAATATTATACATAGATCCTTATCCAGACATACAGCCTTGATGGTCAGGAAAGGGAGGGTCGTTTGCATAGAGCCCCCACCACCTCCTTTCCTGAATAATACCCAATTATCTGCCTTTCACTATTGAGGGGGGGGGGGGCTTTCAGGGGGCAGCCATCTTATCTTGTCCCAATTTGAAGGAAAGGTATTTCATTCACACCTCTCACAAGAAGTAGCTGACAGCAATTTAATGGGAGATAAAGGAAGCCAGGGACCTCTGGAATCTGAAAGCCTTCTTTATTAGGGACATTTATTTACATCATCCATGGTGTTTATAATCACTGAGACTTTTCTAATGTTATTTTGTTTTCTACTATGCTGTTTCTGTTTACTTCTGACACACCACTTATTGCCATCTGCACAGTGGAAAAAGTATGACTTATCCTCATTGTTGCAACATCTATGTTGTTATTATTATACTTGTGATTTTTTCAATCTTTTTAACATTTTCACAAAGCTACACCTGTTACCTCTGACATGTTACTGTGCACAGACAGTTCTTTTGTGACATTTGCACAGTAAGATCACTGTGATTTATCATTACTGATACAACATCCAAGTGTTTATTGATTTTCTTGAATTATTTTTTCACAAAGCTATATTTATCTGCTTCAACACAGTAATGTATACAGCCAACCAGATGTTTACTGGCATCTGCCATGGCCCATGAGATTTCTTCTCACTGTTTTATGCATCCATTTTGTTGTTCACTATGGGACTAATATGGTACCGCACTATGTATTATAGCGATTGCTGCAAGTCAGAATTTAAAAGTAGACCAACTGCAAGTAAACCAGCTATGGCAGGAGAGCCCATTACAAACTCCTGGCTATCACCCAAGGCGACAGCAAACACTCACAGAGAATCTTTTGGGGGAATATCCTGTGAAATTGGAGATGTTCCTACCACAGAATATAATCTGCAGTTTTCACACTTTATTATCCTTAGTAGTGAAAATACACACAAAAATAGTTTACTACAAAAAATAAGTTTTATTTACCAATCAGCAAAAATGTGGAAATGTGTATGAAATCAAACAGCCATAAAACTCTGTGGCAAAAAAAAACCCTGACACACATAAATTTGAATGCTGAGCAAAAACACCCATTCACACTGTTGCACAAAATAGAAAAGTAAAACAGATAGTAATACAAAATTGTTTAAAGTATATAAATAGTAGGGTTCCAGGAAAAAGTCCAAACACTGTTAGTTAAAGTGAACATGCAGTGAAAATAAACTTATGAGATAAAAAATGATATTGATCCTCTTACTCCTAAAAATGTAAAACAAAAAGAGAGATTGAGAGCCCACAATAGTGTAGTATATTAAAGTCAAGGAGGGTGTGACAAATTGCATGTGAATAAATACTCACAAAAATGGGTTACCTCTAAAGCAAACATTGTATAGGCGGGGGGAGATTAGACCCAACCCCACTCGGGTTAAGAAGTCACTCTCTGTAGATCAGAATACAGAGGGTAACACTCCTCCTTCAGGGGTGGACAGCTTATAGTTCATAGAATGAAACAGAGGAGCCAGGAAGAGTAAAATACACTAAAAACTGTTTAAAAATGGGAGGTAGTGGTGGTCTCACCTCAACACTGAAGACTCGAATTGTCTGTATCAGGATTTTTTTTTTATAATATACTGCACAAATAAAGCAATGTTTTTTGCAGGTATTTCTCCCGCTTCCTCAGGCAAATAACAGGAGTAACATATATATATATATATATATATATATATATATATATATATATATATATATTTATAAATATATATACAAGCTCTCAGCAGGCAGAGGTGCCTGGCGCCTCTGTTTCATTCTATTAACTACTCCTAAAATTACTTTTTCAGAATTCCCATGGTTTTATTTTATATTTAGACATTTACAAAGTAGATTGAATGTTTTCTTGTCTTTGCTCAATAACAGTCTATTAAGCGTTCCATAGTTAAAGTACATGAACTATTGACCTTTTTTCTGCCAGGAAAACTTTTATGGCTGTAATTTGCTTATCAGTGATGTTTAATATATTCCTGGCAAGGTACAAGACAGAAGCTATCACTTGCATGCCTGAAAATTAACTCTTTCCGACAAAAATAAAATAAAAAAAGTAAAATAGCATGGTTAGTAATATGTTTTGCACTGTACATACACACGTTTATCTCAACATGTCACATGTCGCCTAAGGTACACTTTAAGCTCAAGGCATAAAGCAGTCTGGTACATTTCATGGTCACAAACCAACTTTATCAGAGCAGATGGACACATGGACATATGTATAGCATTTTTCACAACTACTGTATATCAAACCTTGGTAACCAGTTAATGAATTTTAACACCATGTGTGGACTAATACCTATACATAAAAAAGGGTCAGTGTAAGAACTAAGAGGTACACCACGCCATATGCATGAGATAGTGTATTATCATTACTCTAGAATTACTGTATTTTTTGGACTATAAGACTCACTTTTTCTCCCCTAAAAGTGGGGGAGGGGGGGGGGGAAGTCACTGCATCTTATGGTCTAAATGCAGGGAGTTCCTGACTTGTGAACGCCTGCCAATACGAACCTCCAACCCGCCGCAATGTCGGGGACTCCCTGTACTGTGCCCATGCAGAGGAGGACACATGGGGGCAAGTGGAGGACACAGGGGGACACAAAGGCACATAGAGGAGGACACAAAGAGGACACAAGGGGGCATCAAGGAGGACATAAAGGGGACAGAAGAGGACACAAGAGGTACAAGGGTGCATGAGGTACAGAGGGGGCACAAACCACAAGATGCCCCATCACCATGGATGCACCAGGTCTAGTATATAATTTTCCCCCCTTTTTTTGTCCTCTAAACCTAGGTGCATATTATGGTCAGGAGCGTCTTATAGTCAGAAAAATACGGTACTATGTATTCTGGATCTCTATATTGTGCAACAGTGGGTTTACTGTCCTGTCTGGCAATAAAATTGTCAAACCTGTGTGAATTGGTGTTTTATTACCATAACTGTTTTAACTGTTTTTATATAAAACTTTTTAAAAAACCTTTTCATAAACCATTTTCTCTTAATGTTCAAATTGATAAACCGTTATTAATGTTTCATGAGCACTTTGGGCCATATGCAATTAATTTTTTCTATTGAGTTTTCTCCGATGAGATAATTTTTCATCTTCAATTTAAATTAACTTTTAGCACTTTGCAGGGGAAAAAGTGCCAAAAAGTAGATGGAAAAGTACTGTCAAAATTATTTGTTTGCTTTCTGGAGGTGTAAAAGTAATTTTATTGTTGTGAACATATCACCTAGGAGAAAACTCAGGTGAAAAAGTGAATTGCATATGACCAAGGGGTCATGTTCATTTATAGAATAAAATTCTATTTCATTAAAGGAATTCATCAACGCATATTGTTGGAGTTCCCTTACCTTACTGACAAATGCCAGTCTAGTATCCTGGAAAATATTGTGTACATTGAGTTATCGTCAAACTCATTAATTGTTACAGTGTTGAAATGTCTGAGAAAACGTGGGGTTATAACATTCCGTCCACCTCCTAAACAGCAAGAATATTAGATATTATATGGCATGCAAAAGTAACAGATGTATAAAGGCAATATTATCAGAATTCTATCAGCAACATATATTACAAGATATCACACTGTCACAATTCGCTATGAGTAATCAGTTATTTTTTGCATTACATCAGTTTGCTATATAAAATCTCATACATCCGATTGGCCTTCTGGTAAGCCAAAAAAAAAATGTAGGCCAACAGCAGTAATCCTCTCTCAGTTTAAAAAAGGAAATTGTGATGTCGAATCTCCTAAATACATGATTTAGAATACCTATTCATGTGTTAAATGAATGCACCTAGCACTCGTTTTTATGAGTTAGTTAAGAGATTACCGTTGCTTGACACCCAGACAGTGCACCCGGATTCTGAGAAGCCTAGTATACCCTGACAAATTAGGAAAAGCCCAAACTTAATCTAATGATGACATGCTTAATAATTCCACCATTTGATTTCATATCTGTTCATTTTCTGTATGTTTAAACATTGCTGTGTATCTTAGCACACACATTAATATTTATATATATTCATCATTGTGAATGATAAAGGAATGAAACCACTTTTAATCAAACTCAAGTGTACAACATAGCACATATTCATTGAAAATACTGTACAGTCTATATTTCCTTGACATATAAAATATGTAGCTTTCACAATACTTATTCATGCTTTGAATTCTTAGTGTAGTCATAATTCAAACAACTATTATATGGTATTCATCTCTCCAAAGTAAAGGTTAGATGTTTTACACTAGACATAGTGACCTGGATTACGAGCTGGTTTACTACGAAGCAAAACAAGAAAAGATTAAAAAAAAAAGGAAAAGGAAAAAATGTACAAGAATGGAACTTAAAGAGACTCTGTAACAAAATTTTCAGCCTTATTTATTCTATCCTATAAGTTCCTATACTTGTTCTAATGTGGTCTGTCTTACTGCAGCCTTTCCTAGTTCCACAGTGGCTGTATTATCCCTGTTATTTAATCTAATCTTCTTTCCTTTGCCGGCTTTGTCAGCTCAGGCAGGAATGTGCTGCTTTGCTGTGATAGGTAGAAGTTATACACACCCTCTCCATACCCCCTCCAGGCTCTGTATGAGTCACAGACTGAGCTTGTCTCAGCCTATCACATGCTGGTTAGCAGCCATGTTTTTTGTTTGTAAACACTGCCTAAAACTGGCAATTACAAGCCAGGATTTCAGCAGGGAGTGGCAGAAACAGCAAAGAGGGGCCCAGTAGAACATAATGAATAAAATGGTATGCTTTTTATTGTAAGAATTTTAGAGTACATATTCTCTTTAATACATCATAAAGCAACCCTCAACTGTAATTACATACTGTAGCTTTCTCTTTAGATCGTAGGCTTGCAAGTGCAGGATTACTTCCCTTTTTGTGTCATGTAAGTAGCTGCACATTTTGTTAATCACTATACTTTTGTCACTGTATCTAATATGTTGTCTACTACTTCTGTATTATTTTCCAATGTCTGTATTTTTATGTAACCAATGTCTGTATTTTTATGAATTCATGTTTGTTTCATGCTCTGTACAAGATGGTGGCTCTATATAAATCATTAATGAGCAGCGCTACTTAAAAACAGACTAGTGCCTACCTGAAAAAGAGTGCAAGCCCCACTTGTGGGGTCGAATACACACCGAGCATACACATGACCTGTCTACCACTGGAAGATGTTGGTTTCCTGTAACAGCTTGCATGCAACCTATGAAGTACTCGTCCCTCCCACTGCGAAGAAGTCAATCCTCCTGCATATACACCAAAAGCCATGCTTTTGGTGTATATGCAGAGCTTCTGTTTGGGTTCAAGGTGCGTTTGTAGTTCCTGGGGGGGCTCAGCGCATCTCTGATTGGAGGCCATTCGGAGCCGGCCTGGTGTTGCGCTGATTCACCTTTTGCGCAATTTATAAATCATTAATAATAATAATAACTTTTACACTGAAAATAACTTTCCAATCCACCCTGCTGATTTCTGAAAAAGCCTCTTCACTGTGCCCTGGCAGGTTCCACTGTTGCCGTCACTCCCATGTACTGACAATTTAGACAAACTTCTAGTGCAAATCACACTCTGACCTCCGAAACAAAGCAGATTTTGGAGAGGAGTTATCTCTGGGTTAGCTCACACTGGGCGCTTGTTCTGCGCTTTGCTGATCGCTGGTGATCAGCAAAGCGCTGCTGTTAATATATCCCTATGGATACACTTACACTGCAGCATTTGCGAACAATTGCAAACGCGCTGCATGCAGTGTTTTGAGGCCAAAAGTGCTGTGATTCTTGTTGTATAGAAGGGGAATCACAAGTGCAAATCACGGAGAATCCCAAAATGTTGCCCGTGAATCGCGATTGTGGACCTGAACGCGATTGCGGGCAAGCGGCGGGCAAGGGTTGAGTGTGAACCAGCGAGTTAGAGAAGCTACTGAATCCCTCAATTAATTGTACCTCAGGAGACCTGTCAGGATTCGGTGAACAAAAGAAGACCAGCTTGGTAAACAAGCCTTACCTTTACAGTGCATTAAAATGTGATTTAAAGATCAGTCACTTCTAACCTACTTTTGCTTTAGTAAATTTGACATTTACTTGACAGTTTATCTCATTCCAGAAAACAAAGCCTAAGTATGGCATGTTATAAAGACACCATTACAGATCCCAGAAACCACAAAGGTTCCTGACCCTCTAAAGCTGAACGCATGTGCATGTACAGTACATGGGTGTGGGTGGGACAATTACAAAGTAGGACACAGAATAATAATAATACCCCAAAAGTAAAACCTAGCTCAGATTTCAAGCAGGCTGGAAATGTAAGCCCTACCCTGAAAATAAACCCTAGTGGCAGAGAGGAGGGGACACAGCTGTGCAATAGGAAGAGGCAGCCAGGGAAGCAGTGTGTGGATGGACTCATCCCTGGACAATGTCAGCCTTGGCTGTCTCTGTCCCTTCCCATTCACCAGTATTGCTGTCTCTCTCCCCCCTCCCCTCTGCAAGCCCCCCCCCCCCTGGTGAGTGAGATGTGCTGGCTACTGTCATCTCTTTTATTTGCTCTGGGATAGTGGGAGGGGGTGAGAAAGAGCTGCTGTGTGGAAGGAAGAAGGAAACTGTATGGAGAGGGAGCTTCTGCCAGCACCACTTTGCTATAGTAGGCTCAGCAGCCTTAGTATGGAGAAATATGTGACTCTTTCTTTAGCTGCATATGCTAGCTGTCCTCTCTCTCTCTTCTGCTCAGCCTGTGCCTCAGACAATACAGCAGTGGCAGGAATCTCATGTGCCTGTCCTCTCTTTACTATAGATCTGAGTTAGATAAGAGTGTGAGTCTGGGAGTAGAATTCTGAACCTCAGCAAACAGTACAGTGACTTTGCCATTGTACTCTATCATTTGTCTTTTATCAGCAAATGTGAAGTGAGATTCAGATGTTTTATAAAACTCACATATTGTGCACAAATACTGCTGTTTAAGTTAGCCATGTGTTCTTCCTTAGTGTATTTCTCCCAAAATAAGACATCCCCTGAAAATAAGCCCTAGCACATTTTTTGGAGCAAAAATTAATATAAGACACTGTCTTATTTTCGGGAAAACACGGTAGGGTGAAGGATTGAGTCTGAGTGCACCATCTTTTTTTAAAGATTGCCTATATTTACACTCAGAATATTCAATTCTTAATTCTTTTCTTATTGTTCCATTGTTATCCTTTCTAAATTGAAGGAAATAAAGCAGAACTAACACATGTTTACTTTGATTACCTGCTGGTCCCATTGCACACATGATTTGTGTGTCAGTTAGCTTGATCATTGCGCAGTCTTTCAAGTCATACCAGTTCCAATGATCTAACCACTGGCGAAGCAATTCTACAGGAGGCTGAGCACCATAGACCTCTCGAGCAGGCATGTTCACATCATCTACAAACACAACCTAGAAACAAATATATTAAAATCAATGGTGGACTATAAAAAGTACTAATTGCTGATAGTCATGTGTTTAGTAGTAGTTTAAAGGCTTAGTTCAGCCTTCCACGTTCAATTTATAAGACAGTAATTTGTACGTAACAAGGCTCCACCCCCACATGCAAATCTGGTCCAAGGAAGTAAGAAAGTTGGAAATGGACAAGAAGCCAATTCAAATAGAACAGAAAAAACAAACGTTTGTTCACAGCTTGAGGCTCCAAAAGAAAATATGCTTTATTGGCACATAATTAAAAGCAAAAGTCCCATGAGAAACAGCTGTCATGTTTCAGCTTACATGTTCCATACCTTGCAAGGTCATTGGTCAAGGGTTACTCAAAGTAAATTTGTATATTGTACATTGCAGGTCTGTACTTTTTTTTTTTTACAATAAATATGTAAAATTTTCTGTCTGGCTGGATTATGTGGTTTCCTGTTGAGAGGACTGAGAAGCTTTAATGGATAGAAAGCTGTCCATACTATTTTTCTGTCAGCTAGTATCCCCTGACACAGACTATCTCCTCCCTATTTGATTGCCTGTTTGTTTCCAACACTAGAGCTATAACCTATTCCCATAATGATAACAATATGCTGTAGCAGCAACGCAGGCAACAAACAGTCAATTACTTAGCACTGGTGGCAGAAGGTGACTCTGTGCTCAGCAGTAAGAGGTGCTTCCTAGCTTGGGAATATTTTCACTCCTTGCAGCTGCAAGATTTGTTAATACATGACTTAATTTCTCTTAAATTGTAACAATTCACATAAGAATTGTGTATTAACACAGTCCTCTGTTCACATTTATTAACATCTGGCAGAGGTAGCTATGGCTTTAAATCTCACATACTGATGCTGGGTCGCCTTCTCACTCTAACATTCTAGAGCAAAAAGGTACAGACCCTCTTGATCACCACCACCACTGTCATTTTACAATCACCCACATCTCCTGCAAATCGGAAAAAAATAATGCTGCGGGCACATTGGTGATCACAAAATTTGATTGCGCCACTGTAGCCGTAATTAATATTACGGTCTATGGTGGCACCCAAATCAGGCACTGCATGGTGCTGAGCAGGCACTAAAGTAACCTGACTCAAGGTGGGGAGGGTACTCTATGACCCAGCAACATCAGCTTCAAACAAAGATGTTCTTGTCCTGTACATTTTTTTGTCTATTTAAAACTAATAGACAAATAATGTCTACCATCATGGTCTCTAGTGACCTTTTTGGATTATGCACTTCTTGTTTGCAAATGTGAGGGGGCCAATTCAACTGGCAGCCATATGATGTATAAAAGCACCAGCCACCATATAGCATTATGCAGAAAGGTACTGAACCTCAGCCAAGCAAACTTCACAGACCAGCAGCCACCTGTCCAGAGGAGCAGCCTCCAGTTTAGGCTGGCAGCCACTTATCTAGACGAGCGGATACCAGCCTATGTCCCCAGACCATTGATGAGACGGTGAGGACATTTTTGCTTTCATTTTTCACACACGCAAGTAACCATGAAGCTCAATACACAGGGAGTGCCACTCATTTGACCCTTTCTCTCCTTGTTAAAACATATGTCCCCAGACAGGTCAGCAACTACTAGTCAAAGCCAACAATCATCAGCTCTTGACAACTATAACCAGGCGAACAGCCAACTGCCCGTGCCTGCAACCCAAAACCTATGCCAGCAGTTATCAGGCCAAACATAACTAGCTCATGCCAACAGCCACCAGGGCAGTAAAGCGGCCTCCTGCTAACAGCAAGGGCAGCTACCAGTACAGATGGCCAGTCATCCAGGCTACCAAGTACCTAGGCCAACAGTTAGCCATGCTGATGACAATGCACAACACAAGTGTGTTTCTGGAGCTCTACAATATGAATATTAGTCAGCTGTCCACCCATTAACTATAAACTATAGGCAGATTAAGGCAAGCATACACACACATGTATTACCATTTTCTTTCCCAGTGGAGGACCAAAGACGCCTTTTCTTCTCTTATCCAGTTTAGACATTATGATGTTTTGAGTCTGAGCGGCTGTGGTCTGAGCTGAGAAATTGATCAGGAGAGGTTTGTAGGTTTCTTTATCCAGATTATTTAGCAAAAAGTCCTGGGAGACAAATGCACACAAATAGAAAGTTAGAAAATTGTAATTTTGAAATGTTCCATTGCTACGCAAGGCAATTTAATATAAAAAATAATCAGTTGGTTATATAAGCTGGGCATTATGATTATTGTTACAATTATATATCCAGTATTAATTAGATCACAATGTACGTAGTAATAATAATAAAGGGGTACAATAGAAAAAAAATAAAGATGAGCCTGCTCCGAACATCTTACCATTATTTAGTATACAAAAGAAGACAGAACAGTGAGTCAGCATTGTCTTTGATTCATATAGGGGCACGTCACTAAAATATAGTGATTTACACAGTTAAGTAGGTTGAAAAAAGCCTCACCCTCAGTGTATCTTAATCCAGAGGAAGGCAAAGTCAAGTATCTCCCTGACTGGAAATGATAGCTCTGGGTGTCCTTTAAAGTAAGGAGAAAATCTAAGTCCTTTTTCACTTCAAATATAGAATTTTTCCAACAAGAATTTCCTGTTGTGATAGATTCCATATCTTAAACACTCTAAAAGTGACCATACGCTAATTGCTGGCCACCAGATTTGACCATCAAATCTGATCTAAGAGGGATCAAATCTTTCCACAAGCTGTACACAGATTTTCAATGGATTTAAGCATGAAATATATTGAATAACTGTGAACCCTTGCAATATTTGTTAGGCCCCCCAAGTTTCCCCCATTTTTATGCTCTAACCCCTCCTCAGGCCATGTAGTATTGGCAGGAGAGTTAACACTGACCTGCCTGCTAGTGTGTGTCTTCTCTTCATAGCCACTAGGTGCTCCTCTCTGTCTCTTCTGTCCTCGGGTGCCTGTGCCACGTGACAAAGGCTAAAAGCCAAACAAAAGAGGCCCAATGGCACATATATTACAATACCAATAGAGGCCTCTAGTTTTTGGCCTCTAGTGTTTGTCACAGGACACAGGGGCCCTGGGAGAAGAGAGAGCAGAAGGAGCGCCCGGCAACTACTGCTGCAGTACGGACCAAACGCTGATTGAGCGATATCTTTGGTCCAGGGCGATCAAACAATTTGAGAGATTTTGGCTGGAAATCGATTGATTGCGCATCCTTTGCAGCACTGATTTTTAGCAGATTCTATCAGAGTGATAGAATCTGCCATGGTTCAACAGGAAAACACATTAAAGGGAACCTGTACTGAGTAAAATTATTTAAAATAAACACATGAGGTAACTTCAAATGAAAATTACATAGTTACCTTGCCATCAGTTCCTCTCAGAAGTGCACCATTTTCCTTTGACAATGATCCCTTCCAGTTCTGACAACATTTTATCAGAACTGAAATATATCAGTTGCTGTCAGTTATTTATCAGTTGCTGTCAGTTATAGCTGAGTGGAAAACTGATGTGCCAAGTAATGTCTATGTTTCCCTATGGCTCAAGTGGACGATGTTACAGTTTAACAGTGTGCTGACCAGGAAGCTGATGTGGGGTAATGGCCATTTTTAAAATGGAGGACGGAGAAATCCATTGATCACAGCGGACAAATGGGATGCAGGACAGAATAAAGAGATTGAGGAGTAGACTACACAGGAGGTAAGTATGACTTGTGTATGTTTATTTTGACTTTTAATTTTCAGTTCAGGTTTTCTTTAAGTGTATGGCCACCTTTATTGTGAAGAATCCTTTTCATATGCAATATTTGCCAACTAGTGATGGCCATGTCTAAGGGCCCGTTCAGACTGCACGCGTTTCCAACCGCGTTTTGGAAACGCGTGCAGGAGGTCGACACGCACGACATCAGACAGTGCATAGAGTGCACTGTCTGATGTTCACACTGCATGCGTTCCGGACCTGTGCGGTGTGGGAACGCATGCTGCACGCAGATTTTACAAAAACGTGCGGCTGTCCCATTCACTTTTCAGTGATGGGATCAGCCACGCAACGCACACAAATGCGGATGGCCATGCGTGCGGAACACGTGTGGACCACAACGCGTACGAACGCACGCCATCCGTGTTTGTGTGCGTTGCGTGGCTGATCCCATCACTGAAAAGTGAATGGGACAGCCGCGCGTTTTTGTAAAATCTGCGTGCAGCATGCGTTCCCGGACCGCACAGGTCCGGAACGCATGCAGTGTGAACATCAGACAGTGCACTCTATGCACTGTCTGATGTCGTGCGTGTCGGCCTCCTGCACGCGTTTCCAAAACGCGGCTGGAAACGCGTGCAGTCTGAACGGGCCCAGAGGACTCATGAAGAAGCATATGATTTTTTTTATCAGCTGCTAGATTTGAAAAGCTCTGATTTGTGATTACATCCTGCTTTAGCACATGGTCATGGCTAGCAAATCAGAGACTTGCATATCACCTGACCAAACTGATCACATGCTTCTCCATGAGTTTTAGACATTACCATCACTATTGCCAACCTTAAGTTGCACCTTAGGTGAATTTACACAAGCTCATTGGATCTCTGCTAGGTATTCTCTTTTCCAAACTAAATTAGACCTGTTTATAAAACCTTTTTGGTGAGGGCTTTCATCTCTTTCATTCATTAAGATACTCGCTTTTGTCCCTGTTCTAAAACTTCAACCTCTGTTCTAGAGTATGGTGCCCAACAATGTATCCCATACTCCGGATGTGGCCTCAGAAGCTATTCATACAGTACATTTTATCCTTTATGAACATATTTCATGCATCCGTGACTGTTATTTACTTTTGCTGTTGCTTTTTTAATCTGTTGTAATCTGTCATAATAATAAACTGTCTCTAAACAAACAGGATAACCTCTACATTTATGTAATTAAAAGCTGGTTACGAAAAAAACTGTTATGGGACTTCAAGCAATCATTTAAAAGGTTTTTTTTTGAACAGTTGAATATGTCTCTGTGCATTAGTCAGCAGACTTATGGCAGAGATGTCCCAGTTCTGTAATACAGTAAGATTTTTAGCAATACTGTGCTGATATTCCAATGGCTTTGACTGCTATCCACAGTCAATACCGAGTTTGTATGTTATCCCTGTGTATGCATGGGGTTCCTCCGGGCACACTGGTTTCCTCCCACATCCCAAAAACATACAGATAAGTGAATTGGCTTCCCCCTAAAATTGTCCCTAGACTACAATACATACACTACACAATACATACTGTACATTGACATATGACTATGGTAGAGACAGTTAGTGACAAGACTATACTCTGTACAGCGCTGCGGAAGATGTCGGTGCTGTATAAATACTTAATAATAATAATAATAATTGGTGGTTCAGAGGTCATTGAATCAGGCGATTTAGTTTGATCTAGAAGTAGCAACTTCATTAGCTTTTCTGAACAGGTCTCACAGATTTACACTTAGCTCAACAATGTCTTTTTTAAAACGGGTAGATAATTTAATAAACTGATAGTCTTCTTACTAAATAAGTAACTGGCTCAGCTTTGTTTGTCTCTCTGAACAGACAGTGCACTAAAGCGGCTAAAGTGCTAAAGCAGCAGATAAAGGCCCATACATATGCATGATGGAAGTCAGCTGAGGTGGCCGATAATGACCATCTCAGCCGATATTCCAGCACGTGTACAGAAGCCTCCGATAAGCAACCGATCCACCAGGTAGAGAAACTTAGCCCAGAGAGGGACGATTACATTGTCCTCGCGCTCGCCCTGCTAAGTGATGCCACATCTGCGCCGCTCTATGGGCCCTTCACCTCCCCATTGATATAGAGCGCATAGTCAACCTACAGGCTGACACGCGTCTTTACACTCTTGGCCCAGCAATGGGGATCGAGTTCTGTTCCCTGACAGGCAACATCAGTCAGCAGTGTAGTTTACGTAGCTTAATGCAGTTTGTCTTTTTTTTTAACAGGTCAGTCTCCACTATTCTGGATAACAGACAGGTAGCTTCTTTTTGTCTGCCCCTCAGAGATATACAACTAGCTGAATACAGTGGTGAACAAGATATTTTTAAAACAGTAGATAACACATTTATTATCTGTTTTCTCAACAATTATTTTTGTATAGGTCTTTACCGGACAAAATAAACATTTAATTGTGCAGGGCATAGCAGACTGATGGTGCCCACTCATGGCACAATCTTTTTCTGTCCAATCTTACCAAATGTATGTAGTAGAGGGGTAAACTGAGTGAATATACTTTGCGTGGATACTTTAGGTAGTCCCTGATATTACATAGAAATGGTAGGATTGGACTAAAAGATCGTATCATTAGTGGACACCTACAGATTTTACAGCAAAGCACATATACAAGGAAAAAAACCTCTGGGTCACTCCCTGCTGATTACAATAACCCCTGGAATCCAATGCGGTGAGTCTGGCAGTCCCCAGCAAGTTTCTGACATGCATGTTTGCAATGCACATCCTGCTTTTAAGAAACTAGAGTAGAACTATGGGCCACAAAGTTTAATCCACTCCAATGTCATAATCACGTATGTAGACAGATGCCAGTAATTATTTAGTTTTAAGGACAGATTAGGGGATTATCACAACCAAATGGTGTGACCCTTCTGACCCCATCCTCCCTCAGCTCTCCTCAGTGTCTTTGCGTCCCTCCCTGCACATGCGCAGTGCAAAAAATCACTGACACAGGGACATAATGGATGCAGAGACACAGGGATATTATATAAAGAGATAATGTGAAACTAGTGTAAATGTTTGATGCCATTGGCAGATTATTTGAACAGTGCTGAGAAACAGAATGCTTTTCTGAAGACAAGTACTGCTGGGGCAACATTGAGGGGGGTGACATGATTTGACTTACAACTGCATTAAGCAATGCTAATCTATTAATGCTGTGATTGCCATAGAAGGTCAGATGGACCCACTGCTTTGCTGATTAAACATGTTCTGTATTTTTTTTACCTTAAAATAACACACAAGCATTGCCTTGTTTAAACCCTATTTTAAGTGTCAGCCTGCTTAAACAGTGGCAAAGTGTGTTATGCTCCTGATTCCTGCCTGCAAAAATCTGATTACCTATTTGAAGCTAATCCCAAAACTAATATAAGACAGAAGCATAAAAACCCACAAAGGAGAAGCTCTATGACATCCAGTAACAATATGATTGACTGAGTTTTTAGAACTGCTCTAATTAAAATGTGAGAAAATATAAGCTCATTCAATGACATGAGGCACAAGGGACTACTTACTTTATTGTAAGCACAATCATTGGGGCATTACTGCTCAAACAAACATTTCACTGCTTGATGTTGCTTGAAAGATAAATGAGTGGAATTCCCACTGTTGAGTTTAGAGATGCTTTTTAATCATGGTCTAGGCTAATAAGCAATATAATCCTATATTAACCACTTCCTGACCGTGGTCCTGATTTCTGACATGCTAACCAAGTATTTTTTTATGAAATGAAAAGCAATTACATACTTTGGGATACGTTATTCTCATTCAGCAATACTTTCAATTGTATAAGGATGTAAAGTAGCCGTTTGCATATTGGCTTAGTAAATAATGTGCTTAGCTGAGGGGAAGTGTAAACCATTATTCCACCTATGACACTGATCAAGATGATGATAATAAGACACAAAGAGGCTAATTTATTAAGCTGAGGGACTACACAAAGCAATCCTTCAGCTTAGTGCTGCTACGACTGCCTAAGTAGCAGGCGAGCAGCAGTGGTATGTAAAGACAGTGTGCTTGGCTTGAACAGCTGCTGCGTCAGATAAGCATGTTAACAGTGGAGCATTTCATTGCAAATTCTGCAAAAGCAGGATCGCAACACAGAGGAAAAGTTGAATCAATCATTATATATGCAGCACAACGTATATAGTGAAACAGTGGCAAAACAATAGGAGATGAAGAGGTTGCGACCGCACTGGGGACCCTGGACCAATGTGGCCCACTAGGGGTCCTCTTCAAACCATCTTTTTAGCTTTTCATTGGTGGCATGCTGGTAATGAACACCTCTATATGTGCATTGCATAGTGGTAATCCTTAGCAAACTGTTTCCTTATAGCTTTCTGACACTGCAGCTGTCCATGGTAGGTGCTTGGAGCCCCATGTAAAACTCGTACTGGGGCCTCAAGCTCCTTACTTATGCCACTGCAGTGAAACATACAGTACATATAAAGTATGCTCCACTGCAACTGTTAACATGCGGGCTATGTGGTACATGTATCATGTTACAGCAATGGATTCGGTCCCACCACATTATTAATGCTCAATGTGAACATATATAACTGAATTGTGATGATGCACTTTCTGCCACATTGCACCCACAGGCAAACTCCTGACTCCAGCCTTATCACTCTCTCCTCCTCCTCTATTCGGGCCCATGCAGCTGCTACACTGATTCTGGACCAGAAGGTATCAGTTGGGAGATATCGGGGTGCAAGAGTGGAAACAAAAAGCCAAGACCTTTGGCTTTCCAGTGATGGTAAGATCTTGTTAGGGGAGCAAATAGAATTTGTTGACGGTATAATACATAAGTATTCATTTTTCTTATTGTAATTGTGAGGAAACAAAACAGCATTTACCGGACATGCATTTGAAGTGGTCTCAATCACTTCTTATTTCTACAATGTTTTTGCACTGCTTTTGAGCTGTTTTACCAATACAACATTTCTGGAAATGCATGCAGAAACAGTGTAGTATCTTCTGCTTTGGGAGAAATCAATGTATTCTTAAAATACATACAAATTACTATTTTCTTCTAATTGTTAGGAAATAGGTAGTAAAAATACTCATAACGTAGACTATGATGTACATATGACTAGGGTAGGGATAAGATTGTGAGCTCCTTTGAGAGACAATTAATGACACGACTATATACTCTGTAAAGTGCTCCAGAAGATGTCAGCGCTATATAAATACTGAATAATAATACCGGTAATAATAACTGATTTGATCAATCTGCCCCTCTGTTCCTGGAAATTTGTGTCTGTTTGTCTTCTGATTTTCCACTCCTAAAGGTGGCTTCACAGCATACAATTTTTTAAAATTCTTTTTAATTCAACTGATTTCATTGACTTAAACATTTCAAACATCTGATAAATGTATCACACACATTTCATTTTTTCCCCAAATATGAAAAAAAAAAAGATTAAAAATCCTGAAAAAATCACTTGCAGATTTCATAAAAACTGATCAGAAAAATCCACCTCTCCCAATCTTCTTCCATTGAAAAGAACCCTAGGAAATTCTATATGGTTGTATGCTTATGGCAGAATTTACAAGCCTCCTTTAAAAATTTCCAAAGGTATTTTTATCTCTCTACCTATATACCAAAAAAAGACAACAAAATGAAAACAAGGTAATTGGAATAAACACACTTTTTTTATCAAAATAAATAAAAATGTGTCTTCTTTTTTAATCTGCACTCTTCTGTATCCTTCTTAATTCTTAAAACAGTAGTCCTAGAACAGGGTCCTGCTTCATCTTCTAGCCGCACTCACGGCCGAAAATGAGTGCATTCAGATTGGGCATGTGCGAGTAAGGTCCCTTTTAGCATTAGTAGTGGTCCTAGACTAGAGGAACAGAGATGCTCATAAAACCCTCAGGTCCAGGCATACGCTGTGAAAAGAAGGTGGATGTGTGTTTTACAGGAACACACAGCACTTCTGCATTGCAGTTTTGACTACATTCAGTTACATTGAATGGCACAGCACTGAGTTGAGCACAGAAATGCATGCAGCAGTGCTATGTAGCGCAGAAGTGTTCCCATCAGACAGTGCTGTCTATCCTCTGTCTAATGTCTCTGTGTATCACACACTGATACGCATTGCTAAAATCAGCTTAGCAGCGCAAAAGTGTGCTCTGGCTCTAACCCTATGATGCCATAATAAAATATACCTATGACATACAGTATGTAGGCTAACCAGTGCTCCACCTTTGCTACTAATAGTTACTCAACCTTGCCTACTGTGAGTTGTTCATTTGTTGTTACAGACTAACTAATTTGATGATAGCATTCTCAGACTGGAGTACAAAGATTATAGACTGACTATTGTCATTGCCAAATGGCGAAAGCTGTCTACACTGAAGTATGTTTTCTCTCAATAAAGACCAGTGTATCTATTGTTACCTTTTAAACAATACTAGTTGCCTGGTAGTGCTGCTAATCTCTTTGGCTGTAGTAGTGTCTGAATCACTCACCTGAAACAAGCATGCAGCTAATCTTGTCAGATTCTTGTCAGAAATGCATGATTTGCATGCTTGTTCTGGGTCTAATGCTGGGCATACATGGTATGTTTTGTACCGCTAAATCGAGCCGCTGATGGCTCAATTGATAAAATCCGACGTGCCCGATCACCTGCCGGATCGATTCCGCGCTCGATACCGCAGGCAGGACAATGGTAGAAAATGGGCAGAAGATAAGAAGCGCCCGCGGGGACGAGCGAGAATCGATCCAGGCGCCCGCGGGGACGAGCGGGGAAGCGCCGGAATCGAGCCAGCAGCTCGATTTAGCGGTACAAAACGTACCGTGTATGCCCAGCATAAGGTTAAGAATATTAGAGGCAAAGATCAGCAGGACAGCTAGGCAATGTGCATTTTTTAAAAGGAAATAAATATGGCAGTCTCCTTATCCCTCTCACTTTAGGTTCCATTTAAAAGACTAGATCCTTGAAATGGGAACATGGATGTTCAATTAATACTAACATCAGATCAGAGATTTGCAGTTTCTGGTGGTGTCTTCTAGGTGTTTGAAAAATCGACAAGCAGAGAGTATAGTTAATTTGACTGTAGATAAACATGCACATACATTTTCATCCTGTTATAAAGCTATGTCTTAAAGAATCGAACTGTTTGGAATAAAATTATAATAAATTGGTAATAATCAGTACTGAAGATACAAATCTTCTGTGTAAGACATGCAGTACATGTAAAATGTATGAACAATTTATTAAAAAACACAACACCATCTAAAATAACATACAAATGAAAGTAAATCTACTTACAATAATGTAGGTACTTTTTCCAGTACCTGTTGGCCCAACAAATACAGAAGGTTTCTGGTGTGTAGTGAGCAATTTCATCAGAGCTGTGTATCTTATGGTGTCCAAAGTGGGAACAATGATCTCATTAAACATCATATCACGCGGTATAGGTGGCACGGAGCTCAGATCTACTGTCCACAGTTCCCATCTTCCGCTTCCCTGCAATTGTACACATAGTTAAAGTTCACTTGTCCTGGATGAGATATAAAAGCAGTCACTGCTGTACCAAATGCACAAAATGTTTCGATTTCTGGCCGTAATGCTGCTGATCCTCTGATGACAATACTTTCTGAGTCATGCCTCTCAAATGAGTATGCAGTTGTGATTTTTGCTATGTCTTTATTTACAAATTAACCTTCTTGGCAGTATGGATGAGCTCAGCTCGTCCATGACTCCGGCCCTACTGGGCCGATTTGCACATTTTTTTTTAAAAACACGCAGCTAGCACTTTGCTCGCCGCCGATGCGCCGCTACCCGCCGCGTAACAGACGTCATTCCGTTCATCGCCATGAAGATGGGGGAAGCCCTAAAGGAAATCCCGTTCAGAACGGGATTTCCGGATGGGCTTGATCGCCAGCGGCGATCGGAGGGGTGGGAGGGATGCTGCAGGGAGGGGGGAATCATGTAGCTAGCGCTAGGCTAGCTACATGATTTAAAAGAAAAGTACTGCTGCGCCGCCACCCTGGCACAGTCAATAGAACGCCAGGGTGGTTAATAAACTGTATACTTGTTCAAGGTGAATAAAGTATCATAATTATACCTAATCATAAAGTAATCAATATTACAGCTTGGTGATTATTTTATTCAGAAGGTAGTCACTAATACATGCTCATGCAGACCTACTATAAAAAGTTGTGCTATTGTAATTGACAGTATTTTAATGATCAAACAACAGAGAAAGAAAATGTAAAAGGAAAGTAGCTTATTAGTGTAAATCAGACATGTAAGAGGATGGGAATAGGAGGTTTGTGCACAGACATTGTAGAAGTAAGGAGGATAAGGACTATGTTGTATAGGTAGTTAACAGCTGATGTAGGTAGAAAATGTATGTATGGCTGTAGCGTAAGTGGTAGAGTGAAAGAAATAATATATGTATTATTGCAAAATGTTACGTTTATATATATATTCAGAGTGTAAAATGATCTGTTGAACTAACAGGAGAGAATGTAGACATGTGTGTATGTGTGTATGTAAAGGGTGAAAAAATTTGTATGCATCATGTTTGTGTTTATATTAAGTTACACGTGCATCTGTTTGTCTATGGATGTATAGTGCTTAGAGGCCAGCACTTTGGGTAATGGTATACGTGTGTATAGTACTGGTGAACACGGATATATACATTTGATGACAAAGACAAGACAAGACAAATAACATTTATATTGCGCTTTTCTCCTTGCGGACTCAAAGCGCCAGAGCAGAGCAGCAGCCACTAGGGCGCGCTCTATTGGCAGTAGCAGTGTAAGGGAGACTTGCCAAAGGTCTCCTACTGAATTAGTGCTGGCTTACTGAACAGACAGAGCCGAGATTCGAACCCTGGTCTTCTGTGTCAGAGGCAGAGCCCTTAACCATTACACCATCAGCCAACTGCTGATACACTACTCACTTTAAGCCACACACTCCCATGCACCCTAATAGATATTTACAGGCAAACTCTTCAGGATACACAACCATGCAGTATACACTCAATTAACACTGAGGTAGGGTCCCAGAGGGGACGTAAATGCATCTATGCAGATTGTAGCATACTGAAGGCAGGGGATATTGAGATTGGAGCAGCCAGTTGATTGCCTGACTAGCTTATGCTTAGTAAGTGTATTTTGTAATCAAAAGTGGACCAGTAAAGATTTCCTACAAAAAAGATTAATACAAATGTGACACTGCTTGCTTCACAGGTCCTGCAGCAGACCAGAAGAAATTTGCACAGGAATTACTTTACACAGGAAGTAACACATGGGAACAAACAAATTAGCATTTATATAATTTACAGCCAGCATATAGAAAAAGAAAATGAGAGTGAACTGGCACACAAGGACAGCATCTGCGGGATGGTATAGCTCATGTGAGAGAAGTGTGAATAGCACACAGCATGAGATTGTAACAGTTTTTAGAGCATTATACATTTACTGAGCTCTATTGAAAAGGTTAGTCTTACACATCCACAGAGAAGATTTGAGAAGTGTAATTTGTAATAGCATTTTCCCTCAATTGGGTAGAATAACGGTGTACACTATGAGTTTTGTAAGGCAGGGTACACACTTGCAGGGGAATCTTTTTCCACGACTCCCAGGTCTCTGTCGTAATACATTTTCATTTGTGATTGTGTTTTCTCCCTGTGATTTTTTGTGTTTGTCTTGCGATTCTTCGCCTGCAGCAGAATACATTGTAAATGTAATCATGTGTGTTGTCATGTGTGAAAAAGTAGAAAGCTTGGTAATTTAGAAACATTTGGATAAATGCAAACACAAAACATGACCGCTAACAGCATGAGTTACCCGAACGGGACAATTGACTTCAATGGCCAGTGTGGCTGTGCGCATTTTGCCGTGATTCTAGCAAGTATGTTCCCTGCCAAAGGATCCCTGAGTACAGGAGAGACTCATCCTATATAATAAAACCCCTGTCCCTGGGTCCTCCTCTGTCCCTATTTCCATGCATCCGTTGTGCCTGGCACGCATGCGTGGCACATGGGCAGACTTAAAGGGAACCTGAAGCGAGTAAAATTATTTAAAATAAACACATGACGTAGCTGCAAATGAATATTATATACTTACCTCACCGTCAGTTCCTCTCAGAAGCTCACCATTTTTTTCTTACAGTGATCCCTTCCAGTTTTGACAAGATTTTGTCAGAACGGAAATATACAAGATGCTGTCAGTTATATATCAGCAGCTGTCAGTTACAACTGAATGTGCAAGGTAATGTCCATGTATCCCTATGGCTCAAGTTAATGATATTACAGTTTAACAGTGTGCTGACCAGGAAGCTGTTATGGGTTATTTTTAAAATGGAGGACGGAGAATTCCATTGATCACAGTGGACAAATGGGACGCAGGAGAGGAGAAAAAATTGAGGAGTAGACTACACAGGAGGTAAGTATGACCGCTTTTATTTTCAATATTAAAAAAGCCCCTGATGAGTCAATCGACGAAACTAGTTGGGCAGAGCCTGAGGAGCGAGGTAGACGCTTGTCAAACCCGGGGGAACTTTTGATATGCGCATAAATACTGGAACATTGTGAGTGCACAACTTTTTTAATATTTAAAATATTTAAAATAAAAGTGGTTTTACACTATGTCAAGCCTGTTTGATTCTTAGGACTGGTGCTGCCCGTTTGAGAGCTGTTTGCTGGTCTGTGCTGGCCATAACATTTGGTGAGAGGCTTTGTTGACTGCTCGGTGGTGGTGCACTGGGTGCCAGTAAACAAATCGGGGAGCACTGGTGCTTTCTAAACATTTATATGACATCATACAGTATTACACTATTGCAGTGTTATTTTATTTTGCATGTTTTGGAGCCTTGAAGATTCAGAGAGGGATTAATGCAAGGAATTTGTGAACTGGCTGGGCCTGACTGGGTGCAGCGGCAAAGGCGCAGTTTGCTGATCTTTAATCGGTCAGCGAAAAATCTGGTGAGCGTATACTTGTATTATCAATATTTGGAAGCTTTGAAATATCGCCATCAACGTATTTGGGGACATTTATAGCCTGCTTATGTGAACTGTGGGCATTGGAAAGGCTCATGTTTAATTGGAGGGACAAACTATGTGTAAAGAGACTGTATATGAGAGACCGTATTGTTGAGCGCCCTGTAATTGTTTTATAAAGTTTGTTTTAAAGTGGTACACACACTTATCAGGCAAGTGCGATCCAAGCAGATAGGAACAATTGAGCTATTGTATAAATTTTACTGGAGATATCTGGAGGAGTGCAAATTGTGGGTTTATTGATTTTATTTTGTATACAGAATAAGCGTACATATATAAAATGATTAAGAAGATGTTCTCTTTGTCACATGTAAAGAACTAAAGAGCAAAGTGTCATCTTTTACTTCACATATAATGTGAATTAAAAAATGTTTTTTTTCACAAAAGTGCTTATCCCGCCGTAGTTGGCAAAGGTAGATAAAACAGAAAGGTAAGGACAGTACCTATCAGATGGAAAGTGAGGGATGGTGCAGATATAAACAAAGGTTTTAATTAGCCAGAGTTCCTAGACAATCAGACAAAGCCTTGGGGAGCATCTATCATAGCAGATGTAACTACCACTAATCAGAGGTATTTTGTTTATTGACACTCAGATCATGACTTCTGTTTTTAAGCAGGCATCGTGTACTGTATGCATGTCACTGCTGCTTTCTGGATATCAATACACTGAAAAGAGGCCTTTGTCCCAATGGAAATGTTGCTAATCATGGAAATTAGTGGCATATTTTCCCAAAATTCTTAAGAATGTGACGAGTCCTCTTTCACTACACGACTATTTTCACATGAAAGGCTCTCTCTTTTCTAATCAAGAGTATTATTGTAAATATCACATGTAGAGAAAAGCAGCAATAGTACAGAGAAGCAGAACTTCTTGAATACATATTTATTTCAGATCTATTCATTATGTTTGTTTAAATATCATCAGGAAACTTGTGTGTTTAGTGGTATAAAGTCTTCCTATGCATTTAAAGAATCCTCACCAACCTGTTTCACAAAGTGATAGTCGTACACTGTTTGCTCTTTAGGAAATGGAACAGTAAATGGTTTTTCTGGTGGATCCACTGGGTGCAGAATTTTAAATCGAGTCCTTGTTTCCTCACTGAGTGGTCCTTCTATAATTTCCTTTAAGAGCTTGTCGAATTTCAGGCGATCATCTTCCTTACAGCTTCCTCCGATGGACCAGATCATTGAAAACAAGAATATGCCCTAAGAATGAATGGAATATTGCTTGGATTAGAAAATGAAATGTTTTACTGTTTATGTTACTCTTGTTACTTTGCTAAGAATTATAAAGTGTGCTAATTTATCTGCTTTAATAAATTTCATAGATGGCTTACAAAACGCAACATTTTCATCAACAATGTGAGTCAGTTTAATAGTGCTTTCTGCATAAAAAATGGATGTTAGAATCAGTACATCGGTGGCAGATTTAGGTGCGCTATAACAGAGATTAATACAAGTTACACTTTTGGCAGTTCAGGAACATTTGCCTAGGCCTGGTCAGTCTAGGATTTTGGTGATGATTTATAGAAACTAAGCAGAAGACACAAATTCAGGATCCTGATAACAGTAATCGTACTTCTACACTATGCTCGTTGCATTGCTCCTCCTGAAAAACAGGATCACAAAGCAATGGAAGGGAAAAGTCGTATTGTGCGTTACGAGTGAGATGAGATGCATAGAATGAAGCATACAGTATATATAAGTAAGGTTCATCACAACGGCAAATACACAGCATGCTGCATGTCATCCAGTAAACACACAGCATCCTGAATGCCATTCCAACAGAATCTGCCACACTGTGCCACTAACACTCAGGTGTGAATGTATCATTACAATGTAATCCCATTGAAAATGTGATTAAACTGCCATAGGGAGAAGGATGCAAACATTCAAACCCCCTGGAAGACCAAGTTAGCTCAGCCCACAGTTCTGATCCAGGTTTGTATAATGCCTGAAGAAGAAACTTAACATTTCAAAAGCTTGCAATAAACCATGTACAGTTAGTCATTAAAGGTATTATCGGAGTCAACATTGGTTGGAAAGTCCAGTAAGTGACACTGAAGACTGGTAAAGTCCAATTAGGGGGAAAAAATACAAAAAGTAGAACTGGAAATCATGCATACCGTATGTACAAAACATGCATTGAGGCCTTCTTCAACCCAAGTATCTAACTGGTGGATCCAAAAGGCCTCCAGACGCAAGAGTCATTAGATATCCCCTCCCCATATCGGATAATGCACTTTTTCTACCCCTTGAAAGCTAATGGGGAGGGGGGGGGAGTTCCCAAGATGTACAATGTTTAGACTCTGGACTTTTGAAATGTATTTCAAATTTGACACCCTGTAATGTTCAGCAACACAATGGATGCAGTGTGAAAAGATCCTAATAGACCAAGCTGTACATTTCATTCTCTAATCTGCCATCCAAAAATACTAAGCCTGACTAATTGCCATCAGAAACGTTTTGCTTTTTCTTTTCTACCCCTTTTATAACTTATCTCCATTGTCTCCAGAATGCTGTACTATCACCAGTTGAAGCCACTGGAAATGACTTACCTCCAACCATGAGCAAATATCTCTCTCATTCATACCGTGAACTAAAGATTCATCAGTAAACTCATCCAGCATACAGTCCATGAGGTTCATTAGAGATCGGACTAAATTTGTGTCAGAAGTTGGTGATAATTCCTAGAAAACAAAGTTTAGATTTTGCAGTTAAGGCTTTTGATACCATGGATGTGTGCTAAGATTATCACTAATACTGCTTTACATAAAAGCTCACAGGTTCACATATTTGACTACACAAACTCAGTAAGTAATTGTACTGACTAATTAAGTCAACCCCGTGGTAACCAATATTATTAAAACAGAGTGGAAGGATAAAGTGTAAAAGCTTCAGGAGTACTTTAAAATAAAGTTATTTTAAGAAACCCCTATTATTCCGAGGTAGGGAGGTAATTTTTAATTTTTACAGAAAGACATTGCAGGATACAGTCTAACTTTTCCCCAGCATGAAATGGCTAATTTCTCAATAGTAATTGATTTCACTCCAATACCCATAAAATGTTAATGTGGTGTGAAACATCTCACATTTTAGGAATACAAAGGAAGCGGAAACTGACTAATATATAACTATGAATATCTTAAAAGACATGTTCATGTAAAGTAACGTGTAATGTAATAACATAAATGTGGGATATATAATTTGCTGAGATGTCATAGAAGAACTTGTCTTACACTTTTCAATATAAACAGTGCTAATGAATGCCACAACCCAAATGCAAATATAATTCTTTATTGGAAAATTGGCAAGAAAAATGTGTTGTGCTTGGCCAAATAATTGAATGTAGCAAAAATGATTCATAAGTATTGGGGTTACTGCTTCTGAAACTTGAAATACATTTAAAAAAAATGAGGTCCTTGTCAATAATGCAGTTTAGATGTTCTATTTCTTTAAAATGATTTTCAAGATATAGACATTTAGGCCTCTTTCACACCAAGACGTTGCGTTTTAGGGGATGTTAAGGTCGCATAACGTGCCCCTAACGCAATGCATGGTGGTGTAGGAGTTGGACGTCAGATTGTGCTGAGCTATGAGGCTCTTGGTGCTATCCTGGGAAGTCCGGATCTTTTCAATGATTCAGATGATTCGAATCGGATCATTGAAAAGATCCGGATCTTTGAACCGAATCATTTTACTAGGGAAGCAGGGGTGCAGCAGAGTGAGAGGTGCAGGAGAATGAGGGCACATTGAGGGTGCTAATGGCGAAGGGAGAGATGCAGCAGGAAGATTGTGCTTGTGCACAGAAGCTGCAGTTCCTGTTTCTTCCAGACATCCACTGTGAACCGAATCCTTCATTGTGATGATCCGAATTGTTCATGATCTGGACAACACTACAGTGCAGTTAATATTAATTAGCCATGTGGCTAGCCATGTGGCTAGGAACAATAATGGACTCTCCCCTTACTGAGCATGTGCAAACAGTCTAACGCAGCTAAAACCACATATAACGCACAGCATGCTGCACTTTCTTTGAACTTCCAGCGTTACATTGTAATGCAACGTGGGCACTGTGAACAGCCTATTGATTTTTCATTACTGTGAGTTGGGCTGCGTTACAGGCTGCTCTAACGTGCACATGTAACGTCCCACTGTGAAAGCAGCCTTAAACCTATATGTGGACACTTGTGTGAAGTCACATACACGCCTAAGAATACGCCGGCAACCACATGGAGCACGTGTATGCGAACAGAGGACAGAGCATGGAGCCAGAGGTGGACACTGACAGGTAAAATGTGCATGCACAAGGCATAAGGGGCACATTTTACATTGGGGGACTGCGCCAGGGTGATGAGGTGGCATCACTGGATCAATCCCTGAAACATTTCATGCCTAAATTTATTGGAAATAAGTGTGTGGTTTAAGGTGCCCAACAGATGTCTCTCCAATCAGATTTGATCAGAGAGAGATGTGTCTCTTGGTTGATCTGCTCATACATCATTTGATGTATGGGCACCTTTAGTATGGATGTTCATACAAGTAGTACATTGAATTACTGAGTTTCATTTTAGGTTATTTCAATCACACTGATGCTTAAGTACTCTAACACTTTGACACAGAGGAATAACTTAAAGTTTTGAATAATGCCTCAGAGTCACATCACAATCTTTTCTCTTTCAGCAAAAGATTAACAATATCCATTGACTTACACAGAAATAATCCTTATTAAAACAGTTGTTTTGATTACACATCGAGTCGACTCGAAAATGAACATTCTTATTGCTACATGTAAGGCTACCTTAAGAAAGTGGAAGCAGAGGAGTGTAATGTTGCTTAGCAACATCTTCTAGCTTCTTTATGTTGCTAATTTACATCACACCCCTATAGTGCAGCTTGAGGATGTTGCTAGGAAACATTACATAACATTTAATACTCTAAAATCCCTGCACAAATAATGCCGCATTATAAAAAGGTACATTGTTTTGATAAGTTTATTACTTTAGCTGCATATGGAAATTATTGTTTCTGATCATTTCAGATGCCAATCTAGCATGAGTATAGAGTGTCTCCTGATGTAGCCAGCATGCTCTCTGACCTCCACCAATTTGGATAACAACTGGATACCCACTGTCTGGATACCCACTGGCTGCCATAGACTTCTATGATATTTGCTGCAAATCTTGGCTAGGTGTCGACAAGCGCATCCAAGTTGGGTTTTTTTTTGCCAATAAAAGGGCACCCTTTTATAGCTGAGATTTTTGGTTGGGTTATAAAAAGGTGCTGGATATAGCCAAGATTTTTTTAGGCTATAAAAGGGCATTGGATATAGCCGATATTTTTATTTGGCTATAAAAGGGTGCTGGATATAGCTGAGATATTTGTTTTGGCTATAAATGGGCCATGTTAAATACTATTCCCCATCCAGGCCATGGATGGTGGGGAATGAAATAATTTGGCTTCCAGCAATTGCTGGAAGACAAATTATTGTGTTTTAAAGGTAACTTCAGCTCCGTCTTCTGATGGTGCCAAAGTTACTCCCTGTGCGCCCAAGTCTCCTGTGCTGGATTCACTGTGTTCGGCTGGATATAGACAAGTTTTCTTTCGGCTATAAAAGGGTGCTGGATACAGCTGAGATTTTTTTCAGCTATATACATGCATCTACAAGAACAGTTATATCAGTTAATTTGGTTATATCAGTTAATTTAATTACATTAGTTAATTCGGTTATATCAGTTCAAAATAACATATATGTTTGACATGAAATGCGGCAAAGATTGGGCACCACCAGGGCCGGGACAACACAGAGGCCCGAGAAGCTCTGGCGTCTAAATGGCAGGTCATCAGGTCAGGATGGAGCGCTTTCAAAGTCATTTCATTCCACAGGCAGTCTAAAAAAAAAGGGTTTTTTTCCCCTGTCCTGAGAGACAGAAGTAAGGGAGGGAGAGAAAAAGCTATCTGCACAGTAGTTGTAAAGACTGCATCTGATAAGGATAGTTTTGTACGGTAAGATTGGTAGACAGTTCCTTGTACACCAGTAAAGGCGCTAAGCTGTCGGTTTTTTAACTCTTTTTCGTGAAGCGTGGCTGGCTGATGGAGAATGGAATTCTAACGGCAAGAGGAAAGGTGTGTGTGTGTGTGTGTGTGTGTGTGTGTGTGTGTGTGTGAGCCTTCTCTACTTCTCCCTGACCCCCTCCACTCTCAGTACTGATAAGGACTTGGACTTACAGGAATGACACTGCACAGGGTCCTAATGCTGCCATGCTAGAGTAAAGGTAGCCATATATCTAGCAATGATGGATAGATTCCGCCAAGAGACAAATCTTTCTCTGATCGAATCTGATTAGAGAGAGATCTGTCAGCTGCCCATACACCGCAGAAGAAGCTGAAGATGTATGGGCACCATATGGTTAACGACACAGGACAGGTAATGTATAAATGCACACATGGGGGCTCATTTATATACTTGGGGGAACAGTGCTAATGGTTTTGTCGCGTTCATCACTTGCACCACTTTACAAAGTACATAGTCATGTCACTGACTGTCCTCAGAGGAGCTCACAATCTAATCCCTACCATAGTCATAGTCTAATGCCCTACCATATTATTATTATTATGTATTTATATAGCACTGACATCTTCTGCAGCATTTAACAGATTATAGTCATGTCACTCACTGACTGTCCTCAGAAGAGCTCACAATCTAATCTTTGCCACAGTCATAATGTAATCTCCTACCATATTCTTATTGTGTATTTATATAGCACTGACATCCTCTGCAGCACTTTACAGAGTACATAGTCATGTCACTGACTGTCCCTCATAGTACAATCCCTACTATAGTTATAGACTAATATTTCACTATAGGATTGTTTAGGGGGAAACCAGTTGACTCATTAGTATGTTTTGCAGATGTAGGAGAATATGTAGTGTCTGAATGAAATCTGGGGGCACTTATACCTGACTTCCTATATTGGGGGAACCTATTCCTGGCTTCCTATACTGGGGGCCCCTTTACCTTTTCCTGGCTACCTATACAGAGGGCACCTATAACTGGCTACCTGTACTGCGGGCACCTATACCTAGCTACCTAAAAACCCATAGCAACAGAAAGACTTCAAGTGATCTCTACTACTGTTGATTACTGTATGCATGCCAAATGCAGTCCTATGGCAAAGCTCACTATATACACCACCCCGTAAAGAGGAACAATAACAGGGAGGGACTGGCCATGAATCCATGTCAGTGACATAGTTGTGGTCCATGGGGGGGGGGGTGCACTTGGGCAGCTCAGCTTCTGTTGGTGGTGGACCTTGTCCCGGCCTTGGGCACCACCATGGGGGATTAAAGAGAATCTGAACTGAGAATAAAAAGTCAAAATAAACATACACAGGTCATACTTACCTCCCATGTAGTCTGCTCATCAATCTCTTTCTCCTCTCCTCCGTCCTGTTTGTCCACTGTGATCGATGGAATTCTCTGTCCTCCATTTCGAAAATAGCCATTACCCCATAACAGCTTCCTGGTCAGCACACTGTTAAACTGTTATTTTGCACACTTGAGCCACAGGGAAACATGGATATTACCTGGCACATTCAGTTGTAACTGACAGCAGCTGATATATAACTGACAGCAACTGGTATATTTCGTTTCTGAACTGGAAGGGATTACTCTAAGAAGAAAATGGTGAACTTCTGAGAGGAACTGTTGGCGAAGTAAGTATGTAATATTAATTCGCAGCTACGTCATGTGTTAATTTTAAATAATTTTACTCAGTTCAGGTTCCCTTTTAGGTTATCACAAGGACGGGTTAGGATTAGGCATCACAAGGTAGGGGTCTTAGGGTTAGGCACCCCAAAGAGGGGGTTTAGGATTAGGCACCACCAGGGGGGTCTTAGGGTTAGGAACTACCAGGGGGGGTCTAAAGTTTAAGCACCATCAAGGATGGGGGGGTCTTAAGGTGGCCACACACAATACAATAAAATGATCTGGTTTTACGACAATTCGATAACAATGATCGGATCTTCCCAAAAAATTGAAAGCTTTTTTTTTTCATTTGACTGAAAAATCCGATTGGATTTCCCATTTTTTCAATTTTTATCGATCTGGAAAGCTGGAAAATTTTCTTCAATTTTCTAAAGATTGTATGGTGTGTGTTAGATTGTCAATTTATTAATATACACACCCTAGCAATTTTCTTAGAGTTTCCAATAATTTTTATCATAATTGGGGAAAATTGAACATAGGTGTGTGGTACATTGGTCATATTTTTGAAATGTTACAATCAGTCAGAAAAATTGATTGCAATTTTTGAATTGAACAGATATTTAAAAAATTGTGTGGTGTGTGTCCACCTTTTAGGGTTAGGCACCAACAGGGGGGTCTTGGGGTTAGGCACCACCAGGGGAGGGTTCCTTGTGAGAGTAGGGAGACGTTAGGTCATAGTTATCACTTATTTTGGCTATATCACTTTTCTTGGCTATATCATGTTTCTCGGCTATATCACTTTTCTAGGCTATATCCTGCGCCGTTTTATAACCAAAAAATAGAAATCTCAGCTATATCAGGCACACTTTTATAGCCCCCCAAAAAACCTCTGCTATATCCAGCACCCTTTTATACCCAATACAACTCTCAGCTATAAAAGGGCACCCTCAACCAAAGTAGCCTTCTCCTAACGCTCTCCCCTCCCATGTCCTAGCAATTCACTCAATATTTTAAAACCCTAAATGTCCCCCTTCCTAACACTAAAAACGATTCCCTCTCTATGGCATACGAAAGCCCTTTCTTCTACTCACCACCTCAGCAATAATGACTCTGGAATAAAAGCCCCTAATGTTAAAGGTTATCTTCTGTCATAAGCTAGCAAACCTAAATAAAACCTCCCTCAAACGCAAACTAAAAAAGTCCCCCAATATTCACCTAATGAAGAAGTCCTACTGGTTTTGCTGTTTTTAATGGTCTGCTGGGATACTGTTCTGTGCAGATTTATTTATTTTATTTATGAGTAGGAACACCCTATCTTGTACATGGTTTGACATACTGTCAGGGCAGTGTTTAAACTGCTGTGGTTTATGTCTACTACCTATTTTTTTTTTAGTATTTCAGCATTATCAGTGGAAGTTGTATAACAGGGGCAGTGTAAGTGGTGGTATTATAATGAAGAAGCACTATAAGTGGAATTATTATGGGGGACACATTAATTGTGAGCTCTATAGCAGGGGGCTCTGCAAGGGAGGGCAATAAAGGACACTATAACAATGGAAATAATAATGGCACAATGGGAATCACTACAGGAGAGGAGATATGGGAGAGAAACATAAGGCTTGCATGTTATGAGTTATTCTTGTTCTTAATATTGCTGTGTTTTAGTTCAGTAATTAAGAGTTTATTAAGGATTACGGCAATATACTGAAGATACAGTAGTACGGATTTCTACCAAACAATTCTTGTTTAGAATGTTACATTCTATTTTCAGTGATTTACTTTTCAGTTACATTTAAAGCTGCAGCGTGAGAAAGTCTTTGAAGGCCATTATTTTGCCCCACTTACAAAATGTCATAAGTATGACCACTTTTCACCATGGCATGCTTCACGATCCTGTTTTGGGTTAAAGGACCCTAGAAACACCCCCTACTGCTTCTTATAATACCTCTCCCAAGTAGAGGACCCAATTATAATGTCTCACCATTATAATTATTCCCTTATAGAAGCTTCATTAGAGTACCTGCTTATGGCATTCCTAATTTAGAGTGTCACCTATTATATAGCCCCCTTAACAGAGCCAGATTTGTACTTATTACCGCCCAAAGCCAACACCAGCTGCTCCATGCCTAACAGCATCCTAACCCTGACCCAACAATCCCCCAACATACACACAAATTTACCCCAGCAAACATACAGTTTTAACTGCTGAATTCAAATAAAGTACCATGACAAAATTCAGACCCTCTGAAGACAGCTAGTGACATCACGGCGGGTATGGATTACACTGTAAGCTCTTCTGGGACAGCTAATGACATGACGGCAGGAATTAGATTGTAAGCTCCTCTGAGGACAGCTAGTGACATGATGGCATGGATTAAGCTGGTAAGATCCTCTGAGATGACGTGACATGATGACAGGGATGGATTAGACTATAAACTACTCTGAGGACAGCTAGTGGCATGACTTTCCCTTGCTCACCCTTGTAGTGGGCAGTGCAAAAGTAAGGCACCATATTTGCAGCACACAATTGACATGCATACCTCAATTCCAATGCTTATGCCATAAGCTCTCCCTCTGAGTCTGACTCCTTTTCCACATCTTAACCCCTCTAACTGTAGACAGTTGAATGTCCTTTACTCTAAGCACAGGTGATTTTCTCCTGCCCCTTTAACGAACAAGCAATAAAATACTAATCTGGTAAATCTTTATGTTGCCCTTGGGTGTACATGTATGCATTATGTAGATCACCTCTAATTTGTCTCTTTTCAGTACTAGATAAGCTAAGTTTGTCTAACATTTCTTTGGTGCCCAAACGTGTACTTCATTTTATAATTGTAGTCTTACAAGGTGATTTGTTTTCTTCTGCAGCTGCTCAGCATTGAGTACAGTTGCTTAACCTAAAACGTATTGTCAGCCAGAATTCAGAAGTCCCTTTTCAAGTCTGGTTTGCTTTAAATGTTCAATACATTACATATTAACTAAAAGGGATCATTGCCACTGGTGTGGGAGGGACCAGATGCAATAAAGCGTTCTGGGCATTTTGCTAGTTTACATGCAATATATGCATGCGTTGTCAATGAATGAACATGCATGAAGCTCAGGAAATTGCTGCATGCTGTATGTTTTCTCACACAGGTGGAGGTTAATGGAGACAGCCCAATGATTTTCAATGGGATGTCATTTTCATTTCGAGTGCATTGTTTGTGTTAGTATAGTGTCCAGAATTCAGATATACAGGTAATTCCCTGAATAATTAGCAAAATAGGAACTGTAGGTTTGTTCTTAACCTGAATCTATCCATAAGTTGAAACAATGTGTCATTTCTGTCTCCTGCACCTCCTTTATGCTCCCTGTCCCTCCAGTACCCCCCTCTGTGTCACCTGTGTCCCCCTGTGACCTAAGCATACTGCAACAAAATGTAATTTTACTGGCTTAAAAACAATTTTTTTCTTAGAAAATTGATTTTCTCAAAAACTGCAAGGTCTTTTTGAAAAAAAAAAAAAAGGTCCACTTGTTCCCCCAGAATCATATTCACATTTTCAGGTTGTTCGCATTAGCAGATCATTTGTAAGTCAGTTGTTTATAAGTCGGGGAAATAGGGGCCTTAGGATTTACATACCTTGGGTAAGATTTATATTGCATTAATGGGACACTAAAGAGTCCACTAGTACATATGTGAACCTGAAAATACACACTGTAGAACGTAGGTGGGCCGCGAAGATATTTTAGGAAAGCATTGCTTTAGTAGGACACAGCAAAATTCAAAGCAGTTCCATATAAACCAAGCTATTAGAGTCTATCTGTGTTTTTACAATTCTTTACTTGACAATGTCTATATCACACATGGTACTTTTTGAATCACAAAAATGCACAAGAGCATTTCAGCAAGTTTTAGCTACAGCCAACATTGTTAAAATATTAATTACCAGTTGCATACTTGATAAGGTAAAAGCACCTACCTTGGCACATTTTCGAATCATTTGAAGACATGGGGGAACCATCCTGTCAAATAATCCTTCAATAAAACTTTTATGCATTTTGCTAAGCCCTGAAGGAAAAAGATTGATCCAGGAAACCATGACTGGTCTCCATCCAAGCATGGTGGGTTCCATGTAAATCATACCACATCTTGACACCTTAAGAAAAACATTTTATAACATTTACTTTTGTTTGACATGCATCATGGAAAATGAAATAAAATACAGCATCCACGGTAAAAAACAGTAAAATCACATAATCTATCAGTGTTTTTAGTTGTCCTCCACTACTGACGATAGTTTTTCAGTTAATGCCCACATTAACTTTACCATACATTACCATATTTTTAAAGCCCTAGTACATTCTCAATCGTTAATGCATGATACATTTGCATTAATTAGCTGTGCACAATGTTGTATGCATTGGCTATTTCTTCTAAAATGACCGGGCTGGCAGGCTTCCTTCTAAAATGACAATGCTGAACAGGAAACTGTCTAGATTCCTCCCTCTATCTCATCATCACCCATATAAAGTAGTCATGGAAGGGGCAAAATCCAGTCTTTCCTTTTAACCACAGATCACCAGACTTCTCTTACCTTGCCTCCTCCTTCTGCTGGTAAGAGGTTAGTCTTGTGACCAGCACTTCAGCTACAGGAAAAGACTCATAATGAAAAAACCTGCTGTATCTGCAATGTTGGCCACAAGTGCTAATCTTGAATCAGCCTAGGGAGGAGGTGTGCTGATACCTAGCTAGGAAGTATCCACTCTTCTAGCAGCTGCAAGCTTTTGTGACTGGATCCTGGAGTATATGACTCTGGAATGACTGCATCAAATATGAAAATTGTATGAGTCAAGGCAAAATCATCTATTCAACTTTATTAAACCTGAAAAATTTGGACAGGTGATCGAGGGAGTTAAATGTAGAATTTACGTATGTATAATATAGTTTTCACAAAGTAACAGCATTTACCTTATATATCCTATAAATACTAAGAATATACTTGCTTCACAAAAGCCCTTCTTCTTATTATTATTATTTATATAGTGCTGACATCTTCCGCAACAATGTACAGCTACCAGCACGCGATACACTGATAGCCCCGTTTCAGGTTGTTCTCGATGTTTGGTGCACATTCGTTTTAAATGTTAATTTACTCATGTTTTATTTTTATTAGAATTTGTGGCTTAGGTGACTCATTAGTGGTTTTACTATGCAGCAATAAAGATGATATACTGTATTTCTGATTGGACTGCTGACCATTTACCTTACTGATCTATTGGCTGTCCAGTTACCATAGGTCTGAGCACCCAGGAACTTATGGGCTATGTCCTATGGTGTGCACCACTTCCCCCACCTCGACTTACTACAAACTAAGGGCCCTTTTCTACTTGAAAGCATGATCGCAAGCCACCGATTGTACCAAAAATTGTGGAAAAATGAGCAAAAACTGGAAAATGAGCACTGCAATTTACATGTAAATTGCTGTTGCAATCAGCAAAATAGCTGCGATCCACTTTTTGATGTGGATCATAGCTGGTAGAAAAGAAGCCTAACTGCAGCTGCAGTGTTGGTTAATTTCTTCCACTACTGATGTGCAATGCAAAAGTACAGATGTGCAATACAAAAACATTGTGCATTGCTAAAGGTGCCCATACACTCATCAGATTAGCAGCAGATAGATAAGAAATGCATCTGATGATCTACCTGATGTGTTTTACCACATCACCACATTTTTTACCAGGATAGAATTCCAATAGATTTCAGTTTGAAATCTATTGAAATTCGATCTGATGGCATTTTTTTGCCATCAGATTTCCATTAGGGCCAATGCAAAATGATAAGCAATCTCATCAGATCGACCTAGATTTTCCACCATGCCAGTTCGATGGAAATCCATCGAAATCGATCGAAATCGGCCGTCGATCGGTCGATTGGCCAACCGATTTGCAATTGATCGACCGATTTTGATCGATCGGTCGGCCAGAAAATCGGCTGAGTGTATGGGCCCCTTTATAAATGCAAATTGACTGCCACTTACTTATCAAGTGCAAAACAGAAATTTGCCTTCTTATACCAGAAGGTACTTTCCACTATTCAGGTTAGAGGGAGCAAATGAAGTGTCCCACAATGCATCACTGCTGAATTTGTAAATCATCCCTTTGTTGTCCCTGAAAAACTAAACACACCTCAAGAAATACTGGAATGCAATGATGTGTCAGCTTGTTCTGTTTTACATGGCATTTAAGTAAGAGGGGGTTTTGGTCCTTTTTAGCCCCTTACACACGCCTAGAAATTCTGGTTCACCATAAGCTGTTACTTAGCAAGCCTAAGCTTAAAATTGTTAGTACTAAATAAGGACATGTGAAACAGAATAAAATGTAAAACTATGTATTCACAGGAAATACATTTTACGGTAGCAGTGCAATGAGGAAAGTACTATGTGAATGAATAATCTCTGTTTTCTAAAAATACTTGACGTGTTTAAAAAAACTGTAAGAAACTATGCTTACTGTAGCAGGGGAAGCCACTTCCAAATCCATTGGTTCAAAGATAAGACTCATCTGTGGAGACATCTGTATAATCTCTCCACTCATTAAACATAACTTTTTGTTGTCATCTAAAACTGTGTTCATGTTTTCAATCCAAACAGCATCAACTGGCCCATCAAAAATCAGCCATTTTCTGTCCGGAGTCTGCAATGAGAAATTATCTTAATACACTGTGCATGGATATAAAGCTCAAAGTAAAGACAAAACTTCTGTCACACACTTCCCATTCATAGTTAAGAAAAGATTGATTCAATCACAAAGCATTAAACTTCATTAATTTATTGTTTTATTACCACTGGTTACTGTAAAGTACTGGATTCCTAAATCCTTAAACCTACATAAGATCCAACTCATGACAGAGTTAGCTTTAAGCATTATCTGCTGTACCTGCTGGAGCTTTCCTGCTTTCCTGCCACAGTGAAGGAAGCTATTCAAGGTAAAAAACAGGTTCAGCTCTGAAACAAATTGGGAAGTTGGAAAACAAAGAAAAAAAAAGTACACTGGAGATTATAGGGGGTTGTAACATCCGAAAATAAAAAAATGGAAATGGGCTTACCGCAATGGTAACCGGAAATCAGTCTCAGAAATCTTGAATATACCTCATTACCACGACTCAGATTTTAGCCCAATCAAAGAGCTCGAAAGCACTGGAACAATCACAGAATGCAAAATTTTTCCGTGGAAATCTCAATACTGTACCGTGGAAACTTTAGACCAACCAAATGACTTGGTAAAACTCAGTAGTATCCAAGACCTGTGATTGGTCTAAAATTTCCATTGTATTCATATTTCTGCTGTAAACTACAACAGTCTTTAATTGGTCCAATACTACTATTTCAGAATTTTGAGTGTTGTGATTGGCCTAAAATCTGAAATTTTAGGCCAATCACAGGACTAGGAAATACTCGGTAGTGTTGGTCTACTGTAATCTCCACAAAAATTCTGCAACCTGTGATTGGTCCAATGCTTTTGGCTTGAAAGTATTTGGCCAATCAAAGTAGTGTATTAAGGATGTCCGTATAATAGCCGACATCTAGATTCCACAAAACAACTTTTTTTTTAAAATTACATAACTTTATTAATAAAATGACAAAAAAATTAAGGGCTTGATTCACAAAGCGGCGCTAAGTGTTAGCGCCGCTGTGAAAAGCCTTTAGTGCCCCTTAAGTAGCTCTGTGCGCACTAACGGCCGCGTGGAGCTTCTTCGCGCACAGGACCACCCACATCGCGCGCAGTGCTGTGGGATGGTATTAATGCGTGGTGCACACCGGCTGCCCTGTAAATGGCGCACCCGGTGCAACGAAAACAGAGCATCGGGTGCCTCCAAAACGGCGCATTACGAGGCATTGATGCGCCATTTCGGGGGCACCCAATGCTCCATTTTCTTCGCACCGGGTGCGCCGTTTACAGGGCAGCGGGTGCGACGATAACGTTGCACTGCGCACTAATACTGTCTTGCCACGCTGCGCGCGATGTGGGTGGTCCTGTGGGCGCAAACCACCTAACGTCAGGGTTTGCACCTACTAGCTCTTAAGGCCTCCTAACCGGCTTAGCGCCGGTTAGTGAATTGAGGCCTAAGTCAGTAACTAAAATTCGGGTTTCACTATAAGCTACTGTAACAAGCTTATCTCAGCAGGCAAATAACAGAAAACTTACTATTTTTAATAAGAAAAGGACACTATGAGCAGAAGGTAATTGGATCCCTCCCTTAAAGAGTTTACATAGTGATGTAAGCCTGTTGTCTAGGTGATGTTTGCTGTGTGAGGGACAGTAAGCTGTGGCAGTAAAGATATTAATACTGAGATGGAATGAAAAAGGAAAAGAGTAGAAGTGATATCACTTTTGTCATCACAGATAAACAGTAAAGTGCAGGAAAGAAGTTGAGCTTTACTTACCTGGGGTTTCCTGCAGCCCCTTGAAGTCTTACAGATCCTTTGGTTTCCTCCCAGGCCTTCCTGCTGTGCCTCTGTGCCCCTCAAAATCTCACTGCCTAGATCAGTTGCAAGCTACTGTGCATGCAAGGCCCTAGCTGTGCGCCGTCTTGATTGCATTCCCATAGCCTTAGTAAGCCCCCTGTACATATTACCCAAAAGGACCTAAGGAAACCCCCACATTATCCAGGACAGGGATGCTTATCTGATTGTGTCATGATCAGGATGATCACATAGCACCATAAACTCATGTCCTTTATTAATGAGCACCAACAGGATTAGGTAACGCTCAAAGAACGTTGTTCTCCCCGAAAGTGCTTTGCAAAGAGGTGAAGGCCTTGCTGTTAGGGATGGTCGGAAATGCCAATTTCCGTTTCGACGAAAATCCACATTCCGCCATTGCCAATTACCGCTACCGATCCCGCTTTCTGCTAACGATTTCCGCATTCCGATGCGGATTTTCCGCCGACTTTAACATTGATTTTCTCAATTACTATAAGGTCTTTTTGAAATATTTTTTTCCTCTTGTTTCCATTTGTCTGCCTAACATTACCTGAAAATGTGGTGTTTCTAGCACCTATGGGGGCTTTGCTATCAACTTCTAAAGTCGGTGTCATAGCGCATAGTGGTTTCAATGCGGATTTTGCGGTAATTTCTGCTGACTTTAACATTGATTTTCTCAAAAACGACAAAGTCTATTTGAAATATTTTTTCCTCTTGTTTTTATTTGTCTGCTTAACATTCCCTGAAAATGTGGTGTTTCTAGCTCCTATGGGGCCTTTGCTATTAACCTCTAAAGTCGGCATAATACCGCATATCGGTAATGCAAATTTTCTGCATTTTACATTACAGTAAACAGCGGCCAACTTTGGCGGTTAATAGCAAAGCCCCCCTAGGTTCTACAAACACCAAATTTTCAGGGTATGTTAAGCAGAAAAGTGGAAACAAGATGAAAAAAAATATTTCAAAAAGACATTGTAGTTTTTGAGAAAATTGATGTTTAATTCGGCAGAAATTACAGTGAAAATCCGCATTGGAACTGCTATACGATATGATGCCGACTTTAGAGGTTAATAGTAAAGCCCCCATAGGTGCTAGAAACACCAAATTTTCAGGGACTGTTAAGCAGAAAAGTAGGAACAAGACCTTGTAGTTTTGAAGAAAATTGATGTTAAAGTTGGCGGAAATTTCCGCGATTTCCGCTAAAATTTCTGCGCAAATCTGCCTACCACACTTGCATTACTGATTTATGAATTTAGATGCGGAAATGAAATTTACGATCGGAAAATCGGAAATTGCATTTACGCGGAATCCGAACAAGCATCCCTATTTGCTGTCCCTCCCTGCAAGGCACCTCCACCTACTTCTAACAGTCATAAGAGCTGGTAAAAGGAGTAGTGATTATGCTTGTGGGTATGTGGATTTTCTGCTTGTTACCAGCATCTATAGTTGGGAGGAAAAGGCTATTAACCACTTTATCCACCACTACAGTATATCTACGTCCTCTGTGATTTCATCTAAGCCACGAGTCAGTAGATATACGTCTTATAGCAGAAGCAGTGCAGTGCAGAATTGGGCTTGCTCCTGTGCACATTTCTGGCACTATCTGATGCAGCACTAATTGGTGAATGGGGATATATGTTTCCTGAGCTAATGAGATTGATTTTTACCATAAAAAATACTTTTATGTTCTCAGTTCATAGTGAATAATACACTTTGTAGCATTATTTCAGAATCAAATATCTTCACCATAAATTGTGACAGGAACATAATCTAAGTTTTGTGATAAGCGGTAAGAATAGCCAAACAAAATTTGTGTTTTTTTATCTACAGTAGCACTTTTTATTTTTAAACTGGAATTGGTAACTGAGAAATAATGTGTTTTTTCTATTTTTTTCCTTGTTTTTCCCATTAAAATTCATAGAAAACAAAACAAAATTGTTTGAGGGAAACAATGGCATACAATGAAAGTCTAGTTTGAAAAAAACAATATATATTTCATCTCTGTGTCATAAGTAGGGATAAAGTTATTTCTGATTAAATAAGGAGTTTTGAATCAGGATGATACCATTTATTGGCTAACTTAGAGATGAATCATCCTGATTCAAAACTCCTTGTTTTTACTGATGGCTAACATGGTACAACACTCTACTGATTAAATAAGGACACAGCTAAACTGTCAAAACTGCTCTGGTCCATAAGTGGGAAACAAGGTCTGGATGCGAAGTGGTTAAGGCTCCAAGAGCATGTTCATGTTTTTTTGCTATTTACACACCAAACACACACACAAAACAAATAATGTAAATTTTAACATATATTTATTTTACATAACAAAAGTACTGCTTAGCTGTGCATTATCAGTTTAGAACAGTTTAACCCATTCGCATTCCGTCATTTTCACTTGAGAAATGTTCACCTCCCATTCATTAGCCTATAACTTTATCACTACTTATCACAATGAACTGATCTATATCTTGTTTTTCCCGCCACCAATTAGGCTTTCTTTGAGGGGTACATTTTGCTAAGAGCCACTTTACTGTAAATACATTTTAACAGTAAGAATAAGAAAAAAACTGAAAAAATTCATTATTTCTCAGTTTTCAGCCATTATAGTTTTAAAATAATACATGCCTCCATAATTAAAACTCACGTATTTTATTTGCCCATGTCCCGGTTATTACACCATTAAAATTATGTCCCTATCACAATGTATGGCGACAATATTTTATTTGGAAATAAAGGTGCATTTTTTCCGTTTTGCATCTATCACTATTTACAAGTTTAAAATAAAAAAATATAGAAATATTTCATCTTTACATTGATATTTAAAAAGTTTAGACCCTTAGGTAAATATTTACATGTTTTTTTTTTATTGTAATGTTTTTTTCTTTATATATTAAACATTTTATTTGGGTAGTTTTGGGAGGGTGGGAGGTAAACAATAGGTTTATAATGTAAATGTGTGTTGTTGTTTTTTTCTTTTAGTTGTAGTATTACATTTTGGCCACAAGATAGCGGCCATGAGTTTGTTTACATGACGTCACTCCAAGCATAACACACGCTTAGAGCGACGCATGGGGTACGTTACAGCCAGAAAAGGCGCAGCTTCCGAGAGAAGCTGTCGCTTTTTCAGCGGGGGAGAGGAATCAGTGATCAGGCACCATAGCCCGATTCACTGATTGCCTGGCTAACGAACCGCGGGCCAGGAGCGCGCGTGCACGCGCGCGATCGGCCGTGGCAGCGCGCGGTAGCGCTCATGGTTCCTGGACGTAGTTTCTATGTCCAGGAACCAAAATAGGTTAATACTGGGAATACACCATGCATTTTTTCCAGAAGATAGATGGTTCGATAGATAATTTCCGACATGTCCGATCTCCCGTTCAATCGCTTTACCGCTCAATTTCTCATAGAAGTGAATGGAAAAAGATAATAATAACGAGTGGAAGATAAGAGAATCGAGTGGAGAATCAAGCGGCAAAATCAATCAAGGTCTTGTTAAGCAGGTCTTGTTAATCATTATATTTATCTGTATTAAGTTGAAAACCACAGTAGTAAATGTGAATATCTTAATACAGTAAGCCACTTTCCACATTTTAAATGCAAGTGATAAATAAAATTGGACTTACTGTTGATGAAGCAAAAGCTCTAAAACTGACTGCCAGTATACCATCTGACCACTCATGAGACACTGGATCAAACTGTCCATAAAGCTGGCCCATTGTTATTGATTTTGGATTAATTACTGTAATTTGAACCTTATTTTCATCTAAAAGACCCTAAAAAAAACAAGCAAACAGAAAAACATTTTATTTCAGACTACATTTATTTCCCATGTACATAGTAGGTGCACTGATTATATTTTGTCGGAAATTTTAACCATCTACTGGTGACTACAAAAGCATCTACTTTGTGCAGACTGCAATACAGTTAAAAGCTATCAACCTTTTGAAGTGATATTCCAACTTTGTTGAAAATATCACTCCTTTCTATCTCCTGCCTCAATGTGTCTATATAACAGATTGACAATTATCTGGCCCTCTGCCTTCAAACCCCATAAGGTTTCTGATCAGCTTTAAAACTGGGCAAGCAAGAAGTAAAGCTGCAACATAATTATGCCATGCTCACAAGTACCAGAACTAAGCAAGAATGGCTATATGCATATATTCACACAGAGGCGCCTTAACCTACAGACCACCCAGGCAGCAGCTTGGAGCGCTTTGATGGGAAAATGCGCAATAAATTACTGTCAGTCCAAAGGGGAAAACAAATTCCTGTCCTGAAAGACCGACCCGTAAGGGACTGGAGAGAAATAGCCTGCTGCTCTTTTCACAAATAGCCTTCTGCTAAGTCACTGATAAAGAATCATTCGGAGTTCAGATTTATAGACACTCCCTAAAAAGAAGGTGTCTGGTTTATAGCTGTTCTCTGCCCCTCCACCCTGAGCCTGAGTGACTGACAATTAAGGGTATGTAGAGAAAGTTTTCTACTCTCACAAGTGTTCTTAGGAATACATCTAATAAGGATTCATAGAAAGATTTGAGACAGTCCCTCACTATTTAGTGTACAGAGGTGACAGCGCCCTACCCCCAAATGTTGTTAAGTCTGCAGAGCGAGACAAAGAAACAGTAAACTTTGCAGACAGCCCTGTGCTCTGCTAGAATGTCCGGCATGTCTAGATGTCAGGACGATTGCCATGACAAGCTATGGAGCGGTAGGATCATCTGATCCTCTCCTCTCTCTGGGACACAAAGGCTGCACTTCTCCCTGAATTCACAAGGACAGTGTTTGAAGTGTGTAATGGACACAGTGGGGGATGCAGGTTTTGTCTTTCATTGTGAGTGAGTGTCCTAAATAGGAGGGCAGCATCTAAAGCTCAAACAATGATAATGGACATCTAAGCAATGTGTGTAATTACATCCATCACTACTTATAATTGAGGCTGGCATAATAATGTATTTCCATTAATGCTGTCGGTTTGCCCTCTCTCTAATGCTATGTACCACCTCACGAATTTTCCAATGATTTTCCCGATGTCCATCAATTTTTTTTTTGAGCGACGAGTAGTCATTTACACGATGTTGCGACATGGGTTCAGATGCACGATCACGTAAACATCGCTTAGCGTTGTGTGGTGATAAATGACTGACACTGAGGGTCGGATCTTTAAGATCCCTAATGACACCCCGTAGAGTACTGTGGTCGCTTGACTTCCTGTTCGCACTCGTCGTGTAATGTCACGTGACATCACGCATACCCGCTGGCAAGAAGATGAATCGCTGGACACTTGTCATGAGGGACACCTCGCTGGATCCATCTTCCTGGGTCGTTGCAGTCACTGCGGTGAGTATGTAGCTTAACTTTGCTCACCCTCACCCTTTGCTCATACTCCCTCTCACACTGTCTCTCTGACCAAACAACTGCTACTTGGGGAACAATGTGCACAACTATGTACTCTACTCTGAACACTCTTCAGGGGAACCAGTAGCATTTGGAACTATGATTGTGTATTTATGTAGCACTGACATCTTCAGCACTTTACAGAGTACATAGTCATGTCACTGACTGCTCACCGGAGCTTACAATTTAATCCCTACCATAGTCAAACTGTAATGTCCGACCATATTATTATTATGTATTTATATAGCACTGACATCTTCTGCAGCACTTTACAGAGTACATAGTCATGTCACTGACTGTCCTCAGAGGAGCTTACAATCTTGCTGGCTTGCTGCTTTGCTACCTTGTTCCCTTTGGATGCTTATTTGATGATATAAATCTGGACTGCCCTTTCAGATTGTGAGCTCACAAGTCATTTTATCTGGCCAGGAGTGTATGTTGTTGATGTGTGTGGTGGGTCTGCGTGAGGAGGTGGCCATTTCATGGATTTTTTAAAGTTGTTATTAGACTTGGTTTCAATAAAACTTGTACTTTTATAGATTATCTGTGGCAGGTCCCCTGTCGTCTCTGAGTATCACTGTCAGCAACTGTAGAACTAAGTTCCTCCTCCATTATATTGTGTATATTGAGCTTACAATCTAATAGTCATAGTATAATGTCCTACCATATTATTATTATGTATTTATATAGCACTGACATCTCCTGCAGCACTTTACAGTGTACGTAGTCATGTCACAGACTGTCCTCAGAGGAGCTCACAATCTAATCCCTACCACAGTTATAGTCTAATATTTTCAATATAGGATTGCTGTTCTGATGATCTCTTTGGCTACAGTAGTGTCTGAAACACACACCAAACAAGTATGCAGCCGATCTAGTCAGTTTTTCCACAAAGCTCTAATCTACATGTTTGTTCAGGGTCTATGTATAAAAGTATTGGAGGCAGAAGATCAGCAAGACTGCCAGGCTGGTATTCCTTTTAATCCAGTGTGTGTAGCTTTAGTTCAACTGAAGAGAAAGAGTAATTTACATGCCTGAATGTTTTACAGTGAGACAAAAAAAGAAAAGAGGGATACAGCTTAATTCTAGGCAGGTTTTATACCATCATGTACCCTTTAAATTCTATCTTATAGAAATTTCTAATCCAGCGAATCTTTCAAATGTATAATTCTGCAGAGAAATTCATAATTTTCTTCTGGATTACATTGCCTGTTTTTGTTTTTTAGTTTTGTTGTTGTTGTTTATTTTGCTACATAAACCAGTAACCCCCCCCCCCACCCACCCACCCCCGGGCTTCTGCTACCATAGGGGAAAATGAAAGGTACTGTATATGCTCACTGGTTGCTAGGAGCAAGTTTTTCTGACTTCAGTCAGTTTGTCAGAAACAAGTCGTCATTAGGAAGCATCATGAAAAATACACTTTAGACTTCCTCACCTTTTCACATATGTCATTTAATGCAGCTGCCAAGACTCGATAAGCAGAGGTCTTTCCACCAAAGGGCTCCCCAACAATCATAAAGCCATGACGAACTATCATCATTTCATAAATCTGCAAAATCTTTTCTGCAAAGAAGTCTGTCATTTGTAAATTCATACGCTCACAATTTTCTTTTATGGCTTCCATAAAAATCTGATAATCAGCCTTAGGTAATTTCACCCCTGGAAACAGGTCAGATGTTATACCCTGTAATAAGCACAAAATGATGAAATAAAGCAATTAGGAAAACAGCCTGCTTATTTATATAATGTTTATTCCTGATTAGAAGAAGTCAGTATAGTGGATCTGATTCAAATGCCCTAAATATAAATGGACCAATAGGTCCTGGTAAATAATATGAAACAAATAAAGTTACATATAAGTATGTCCCTTTTAGCCCTCATAAGATGCTAATCTCGATATGGGCAAATAGGGCTTTTGGGTAAAACCAGCTTCTCAATGTATTCAGAGTTATAGAGACAAGTTTGGAGTCAGATCATCTAATAATTAAATCATATATTTTATTATAAACACATAAACATATTTAAGAAAATGTGCATATAGCTAGAACAGACACAAGCTGATACAGCCATCACAGTAATCAGTGCTACAAACAATAACAATGGCTCATACAATTTTTCAATTGCTCCCCTGTATGGGGGCTTTTGAACGGAATTCGTTTCCAAGTAGTTACCCCCACTATATAAAGTAAAGTGGGGTCACACTGGGATCAGAGTGTCCGTATATACTCTAATAGCAATAGATATACAATGGCCGAGATATACTCAATGTCCCAACGCATTTCATGAATAAGACGGTTGTATAAGTCACTTCAGGAGTAGCGTATTATTCTTGGCTTAAAGGCACAAATACACTGTAGGCTGGTATCCTGTGAATGCAAAGGTAGATCTCGTTTGTATGCCTCTCATTTATATTGCAAGCTTACAGATGTCAAAATCATCACAATTGGAAGCAAAGAGCGTATTACTTGTCTGTGGGTTGTAAGTCAGGGAAAACCAGCAGGTCCTATCTGAGCAGTTATCTTGCAAAACCACGTGGAGAATGGATATTTCAGTGTGCCTCTCCACGACTGTATAGTGGACCTGATTTATGCTTTCTCCACGTATCTCCAATTATATCCACAGGGGAGTAATACAGCAACAGCAAATCTGGGCTGGATTTAAAACAACGTGTGCTGCTAAGTGGTAAAACTATGCAACCGTGGCCTGGGTCATGCTAAAAAATCATAGGGGTTGCTGAATTATTGTAACTTGTAAATTAGCAGATGTGTCATTACAGACTTACCGTATATACTCGCATACAAGCCGAATTTTTGACCCCCAAAAAGGGGGTCAAAAGTTGGGGGGTCGGCTTGTATGCGAGTCTTCCCTGGTGGTCTAGTGGTGGGTGGTCGGGTGGTCCGCGCCTCGCTCCCCCCCTCCCCGCTCCCCCCGCGGCCGCTGCTGCTATTACCTTGTTAGACAGCGGCCGCTTCCTAATCCGCGTTCCTCTTCTTTCTCAGAGTGTATCACAGCAGCGCGCCCGGCGCTGCTGCTGTGACGATGCAGGGGGCAGGAAAGAGCGGTTCCCTTGGTAACGGCGATACAGATCGCCGCTATAGGGAGCCGCGCTCTTTCCTGCCCCCTGCATCGTCACAGCAGCAGCGCCGGGCGCGCTGCTGTGATACACTCTGAGAAAGAAGAGGAACGCGGATTAGGAAGCGGCCGCTGTCTAACAAGGTAATAGCAGCAGCGGCGGCCGCGGGGGGAGCGGGGGGGAGCACTACCCACCTATGCTGGGCACTATACTGGCTAAACTGGGCACTTTACTAGCCATACTTGGGTACTATACTAGCTAAACTGGGCACTATACTGGCTAAACTGGGCACTATACTGGCTAAACTGGGCACTATACTAGCTAAACTGGGCACTATACTGGCTAAACTGGGCACTATACTGGCTAAACTGGGCACTATACTAACTAAACTGGGCACTTTACTAGCCATACTGGGACACTATACTAGCTAAACTGGGCACTATACTAGCTAAACTGAGGCACTACCTACCCATACTGGGCACTATACTGGCTATACTGGGCACTTTACTAGCTATACTGGGCACTATACTAGCTATACTGGACACTACCTACCTATACTGGGCACTATACTAGCTATATTGGGACACACTGGGGGGCTGCACCAATCCAGCATTTCCTACCCCCGGCTTATATGGGGGTCAATCTTTTTTCCCTGTTTTTTCAGGGAAAAGTTGGGGGGTCGGCTTATATGCGGGTCGGCTTATATGCGAGTATATACGGTATGTAGGCATCCAGTGAGAACTTTAAAAAAAAATAATAATGATAAACCCAGACTGTACTTGAATAATTAAAAAATAACTCTTGCAGTAGATTTGTAAATGCAATTATACAACTACCAACTTAGATGTCTCTTAGCAACCCTGACTTTGATTTTAAAGGGTGACAAATCATGAGATCCTAACAGCAGCCCCGTTCCTCAGCGTTGTCCAACCGGTAAAGATCGTGATCTCACCGACAGGTTGGGTCTTCTGCGCCTGCACGGGCATTCATGCCCGCACGTCCACATCATTTGGTAAGTACTGTGTCTGCGCAGTAATTGTGCGCGCGAGATGATGTGAATGCGTGGACACGAATGCCTGCGCAGGCGCAGAAGACCCAAAACCGCCGGTGAGGTCACGATCTTTACCAACGGCCAGCAGGGCAACGCGGAACACCAGGGCTGTGGCGAGGGGCTGAGACAGCTGCTAGGGGCTGGAAGAAACCCCAGGGGAGTAAATTCTGTTTAACCCTTCCTGCATTGAAAGTCCTTTAACCACTTGCTGACCACGTCACGTCAACGGGATTGGACACGGCATCAGCCCCAGGACCGCCTAATGCCAATCGGCGTAAGGTCGTTGGGGTGTGGCTTGCAGGAGATTGCGCACGCCAATGCGGAGCTCCGCCTTCAGTCTCCCTGCAGTGATTGCCGCTAGGAGACTGTTAGACGGAGTCAAATTACCCTGTACAGCGCTGCGCTCTAAAGTAGCGCTGTCACACGGCTGTCCCCTCCAGAGACAGGGAAGTGATCTGCTGTCATAGGCTTAAGCCTATTACAGCCGATCACGCTGATTGGCTGGCAGAGGGAGGGGGGAGTACAAAAAAAAAAAAGGGCATATTTATTTAAAAAATAAAATATTTATAAAAAAAAAAAAGAAACACTGGGGGAGCGATCAGACCCCACCAACAGAGAGCTCTGTTGGTGGGGAGAAAAGGGGGGGAGGGGGATCACTTGTGTGCTGAGTTGGACGGCCCTGCAGCGAGGCCTTAAAGCTGCAATGGCCTAATTTGAGAAGAATGGCCTGGTCTTTAGGGAGGTTTAACACTGCGGTCCTCAAGTGGTTAAGATGTTTGGAGATCTCTGGAGATGACTTATTAAATTAGGCCTTTAATTAATCAGTTTATACTGAAATAATATCTCATTTGCAGTTTTGTCTGTGTCCATATCTTTGTCTATATGTAACTAGAAATCTTATGGCCAGTATACATGCTGAATCAGTGTTGCCTGACAGGGATTAGGACACGGTCCCTCAGGTAGAAAATAATTAAGATGAAATGGGCCACCAGGCAAAATAGCAGTTTTTGCCCACCACTGATGATCACCTGACTTTTTTAGTAAGATTTGGTGGGGAGTAGCATCCACCAGGCCCCTAGACTCTTTCCAGGCCCTAGGCAACTGCCTAGATTTGCCTTGTGGATGATCTGGTTCTGCCCTCAGGTGACATTGCAGGGAGGAGGTTGTGCAGATGTGCCGCTGGCTTGCAAATGAGCAATGTCTTCTGTTCTATGCAGAGAGGGGTGGAGAAACATGGGAGTGACATCACAAGGTCGGTGAAAGTGGAGAGAACTGTCCGGATGGATTGCTGGTCGAGCGGTCGAAAAGGGTCGGTGGCTGCTGTACACACGCTGGATTCTTGGCAGAAGTTGTCGTTAATGGGGACAGTGTGGGCAGGCTAGTCCGATATGCTAACAATTTTTAAAATGATGTTTTAGTTTGAAAAAAAAAAACACATGAAGAGGAAGACAAAAATGAACATTTAACTTCTTACCTCAAAAAGAGGGAGATCATGAGACAAGAACTTTGGTAGATTTACATCGATAATTGATCTCAGCAGCAATATCTCTTCATTTTCAGTGGGGTATTTTAACTGTGTGAAAAAAAATATTAATTTAAGATGTTATTGAAATATAATAACAAAATCTATGAAAAGTAACAGAATCTGTTCTTGCTGTAGGGCTTAAAAACCACCGTGCTGGCACATATACAGCTGGATTCTGTTGCTTTTAATGGATTTTGAATAAAAGAGCTTTTAACTACATTTGGTGTTGTTGACCTATCATCCGATTTTGCATATTTTTAACCTCATAGCACATCAATTTACATTGCATGTTTTCTTTTTAGCCTGAGTGCTGTCCTAAACCTTTTCAAAGTATTAAACTACCATTAGAAAAACAGAAATTTGCCTTCTCAATTTGCCAGAGCCTGTACAATTAACAAGCTGACACATCATTGCATTTCAGTGGTTCTGGAGGTGTGTTTAGCTATCAAGGACAGCAAAGGGATGATTTGCATATTCAGCAGTGATGCATTGTGGGACACCTCATATACCCACTCCAACCTGAATAACTGCAAATACCTTCTGTTTTAAGAAGGGAAATGTCTGTTTTGCATATCATTTTCGTAAGAGGGCTTTTTGGTCATTTTAGCCGCTCACACACTCCTAGGAGTTCGGGCTCACCAAGAGCTTGCTGGGCAATCTGTTACTGTCATTAGAAATGTGCCTTTTTTTTAATATTTATTATACTGTATTTCAGGCCTACAGTAAAACAGGACTCTTACTAACATGTTCCCATTTAACACGATATAAAGCCATGGTGAACAGACATCATTTCAAAATGATTTTAAACTTTTGAACTAGTACTGTACTGGCCTCAATTCACTAAGCTTAAAGGGAACCTTAACTGAGAGTGATATGGATGTTTCCTGTTAAACAATACCAGTTGCCTGGCAGTCCAGCTGATCTCTGTGGCTGCAATAGTTGCGGAATCACACCCTGAAACAAGCATGCAGCTAATCCAGTCTGACTTCAGTCAGAGCATCTGATCTGCATGCTTGTTCAGGGGCTGTGGCTAAAAGTATTAGAGACCCAGGATCAGCAGGCGATTCAGGCAACTGGTATTATTTTAAAAGGAAAAATCCATGTCCTTCTCAGTTTAGGTTCCCTTTAACTCCTGCCTTTAATAACTCTTCTGAGCTGTTTTACAGTTATCACCATGGTGATATAATTGTGATAACTGTAAAACAGCTCAGAAGAGTTATTAAAGACAGGAGTTAAGCTTAGTGAATTGAGGCCAATAATATGTTCTAAGTTATCTACAGACTTTAGATGGTAGTTGGACATCTTTACCATCTCTGCTTCTCCCCAATGATTGCTATACAGATATGCATTCTTCGGTTTGGCAGGCCATACTGCATTTGTACTTGGGGAAGAGGAGAGGATTAGGAGAATGTTCGTATTGAGTAGTGGTGTTGCTAGGCCCTTTAATCAGTGGCATATGCCTTGGATTGATCAGCATTATACCCCAACTCTCCAATGCTCTGCTGCAGAAATGGAACATTAATATGTTGTTGGGTATATTCAAAATAGTTACATCTCCTCATTCCTGTTTTCTACAGCTGCCCTCTGTCCTTCTAAGTCCCCCTTATACACTCACCTAAAGGATTATTAGGAAAACCTGTTCAATTTCTCAATAATGCTATTATCTTATCAACCAATCACATGACAGTTGTTTCAATGCATTTAGGGATGTGGTCCCGGTCAAGACAATCTCCTGAACTCCAAACTGAATGTCAGAATGGGAAACAAAGGTGATTTAAGCAATTTTGAGTGTGGCATGGTTGTTGGTGCCAGATGGGCCGGTCTGAGTATTTCACAATCTGCTCAGTTACTGGGATATTCACGCACAACCATTTATAGGGTTTACAAAGAATGGTGTGAAAAGGGAAAAATTTCCAGTATGCTGCAGTGCTGTGGGAGAGGTCAGAGGAGAATGGGCCAACTGATTCAAGCTGATAGAAGAGCAACGTTGACTGAAATAACCACTCGTTACAACCGAGGTATGCAGCAAAGCATTTGTGAAGCCACAACACGCACAACCTTGAGGCGGATGGGCTACAACAGCAGAAGACCCCACCGGGTACCACTCATCTCCACTACAAATAGGAAAAAGAGGCTACAATTTGCACAAGCTCACCAAAATTGGACAGTTGAAGACTGGAAAAATGTTGCCTGGTCTGATGAGTCTCGATAGAGTCAGAATTTGGCGTAAACAAAATGAGAACATGGATCCATCATGCCTTGTTACCACTGTGCAGGCTGGTGGTGGTGGTGTAATGGTGTGGGGGATGTTTTCTTGGCACACTTTAGGCCCCTTAGTGCCAATTGGGCATTGTTTAAATGCCACGGGCTACCTGAGCATTGTTTCTGACCATGTTCATCCCTTCATGACCACCACGTACCCATCCTCTGATCGCTACTTCCAGCAGGATAATGCACCATGTCACAAAGCTCAAATCATTTCAAATTGGTTTCTTGAACATGATAATGAGTTCACTGTACTAAAATGGCCCCCACAGTCACCAGATCTCAACCCAATAGAGCATCTTTGGTATGTGATGGAACGGGAGCTTCATGCCCTGGATGTGCATCTCACAAATCTCCATCAACTGCAAGATGATATCCTATCAATATGGGCCATCATTTCTAAAGAATGCTTTCAGCACCTTGTTGAATCAATGCCACGTAGAATTAAAGAGACACTTAAAGGAGTTATCCGGGCATTCTAAAGAAAATAAAGGCTACTTACCGGGGGCTTCCTCCAGCCCCAAGCTCCCAGGACCTCCCTCGCCGCACCTCTGCGCGCAGCCGTTCGCCGTAGCTCCGTCCCGGTCCCCGGCGATGACGTCAGAGCGACCGCCAGGTCGCTCTGTACTGCGCCTGCGCGAGCGGCGCTGTCAATCACCGCCACGTGGGCCAGAGCGGACTGCGCAGGCGCAGAACTACTGCGCCTGCGCAGTCCGCTCAGGCCCACGTGGCGGTGATTGACAGCGCCGCTCGCGCAGGCGCAGTACAGAGCGACCTGGAGGTCGCTCTGACGTCATCGCCGGGGACCGGGACAGAGCTACGGCGAAAGGCTGCGCGCAGAGGTGGGCGAGGGAGGTCCTGGGAGCTTGGGGCTGGAGGAAGCCCCCGGTAAGTAGCCTTTATTTTCTTTAGAATGCCCGGATAACTCCTTTAAGCCAGAAAAAAAAATGAGTTTTACTCACCTGGGGCTTCTACCAGCCCCCTGCAGCAGTCCTGTGCCCTCACAGCCACTCACTAATCCTCTGGTCCCCCGCTGCCAGCTAGTTACGTTTTTGCCGACAGGCCTGTCAGGACTGGCCATGCGTATCTTTTTCCGTAATCACAAATGTTCAAAAATACGCGTTGCCGCATTACAAACGCATAGATATGCAGCAACACGTATTTCTGTACGCGCTGCGGCCCGCAATAGCACTAATTACAGTCGGGAATGCGGAAAAATCTACGCATGGCCAGTCCTGGCTGCTGCAGGGGGCTGGTAGAAGCCCCAGGTGAGTAAAACTCTTTTTTTTTCTGACTTAAGGTTCACTTTAAGGAAGTTCTGAAAGTGAAAGGGGGTCAAACACCGTATTAGTATGGTGTTCCTAATAATCCTTTAGGTGAGTGTATATCCGATCTGTTTCCAGCCCCTGGTATAGTGATCATTTGATGATGAGGGAAAGATTTGAGAGGAAAGCAGCAGACAGCAAGTGCAGGAGCAGGAAAATGGAATGAGAAAAGCTGGCTACATATACAGCTTGCACCATATATCATTTCTGTAGGAGGACAGAGACTGCACTATAATGGAGAGGAGTATAATAAGAGGCATTACAAAAGGAAGAACTACAGAAGAGGAGACCTATAGCCTCTTTTGGTTTGAGTGATGAGCAGAGACATACTGTTACTAGATTTTTCAGCAGCCGGGGCAAAGCCAGTTTTAAGTCCCTTTTAGCCCCATTGTGACAAGGTGTAAGCCATAAAGGGGTCTGTCATGGGCGCTTTCTCAGTACATTTTGAGTTTTAGAAAATGAAAACCTGCATTTTGTGGCATATTTTTACAGCATGAAAAGGATGAAAAATATAAAATAATTAAGGAAACAATGGTACTTAGAAGATATAACTGAATAACAAAGAAGGACTGAATCAAGAATAAAGAATGCATATAAAAAGCTGAACCATGAAAAGCAGAGTTCCTTCATAATATCGCCCGTAAGGTGCAGCATGCTGCTGCCCACCATTCGTACAGGGATTCCCGTTGTCACACATCAAACACAGCAGCATGGAAATGTCTCCAGAGGAAACTGCTGCAAAGTGATGTTTAAAAAACCCACACTCCATATTTTGCATGCAGATTAAAATCTTAATTCCGAGTCAGCAGATTATTCCGCTCTGCAGAAAGGTCAGAGATTGAGGGGGATCACAGTCCACTGAGATAAAAGCAAGAGTCAGAGCTGATGGGAGAGGAAGCCTATGTATGTTGCAGTGTTACATGGTACATAAGATGACCAGATGTGGTTAGGTATATGCCTTTACGGCACACATGCCTGCTCCCTCATCTACTCCGTCCTCCACTGCCTCCCGGTCCCATGGTGCTTGCCTAAAAATTTGACAATATTGTTGAATTTGAAGAAGCAGGAAAAGGCATATCTTCTCCGCTGCTCCCTCCTGCTCGCAGCACCGTTGCTGTCCACTCTTCTCCTCCTTCCAGCCCTCTCCTCCTTGATGATGAAGAGAGGAGGGCTGGAAAGAGGCTGGGAGTAGTCAGGTAGTTGGCAAAGAGCAGGAGGGAGCAGGGGAGAAGATTTGCCCCACCTGCTTCTTTCACAGGCTCTATAAGGACAGGGAGGCATCAGGGGGCAATGAGGTAGCAGGTATGAGTACCATACATATTCTTCAAAGTACTATACCATACCTTCAGAATGGCTTCAGGTAATATTTAAACAAGTATTTAACAGCTGTCCCCCATTGCCACCCCCCCCACCACCACCACCACCACCAACAGCACCAGCCACTAGAAAATAGAAAATAAGGGGTTCACATGTTCAAAATGTTATATGGGGACAAGATGGCTTTCCTTTCACAAGGGTTATAATGGCTGAACATGCCACAGGGGGGATGGCCCCTGTCTTGATAAATGAGTGATGCTCCCTTCTATTTCCTTTGTAAAGGGAGTGAATGGGGCAGGGAAGTGAAGGTAATGGGAGGGTGATAGGAGGGAACATCACAGCAAGCCTGCCTCTTCCTGTCTGACAATTTGACTTAAAGGGAACCTAAAACAAAGCTAAAAAAAGTCTTAACTTACCTGGGGCTTCTACCAGCCCCCTGCAGCCACCCTGTGCCCTGTCCTCACGGAATAATCCTCCGGTCCCCCGCAGCCGCTCATTTTATTTATTTTTGGCAACTGGGCCAGTCGATGGCCACTGTGCCTACGTAGCCCTGGCAAAGCGCATCCTCGATCTCATACTGCACATGCGCAGGATGCTCCCGGTGGCTGGAGCGTGATCGAAGATGTGCATGGCCAGGGCTGTGCAGACGCAGTGGCCATTGACCAGCCCAGTCTTTAAAAACAAAACTGAGCTGCTGCGGGGGACCGGAGGATTATTCCGTGACAACGGAGGTACAAGGCGGCAGCAAGGGGCTGGTAGTAGCCCCAGGTAAGTAAGACTCTTTTTTTACCTTCATTTTAGGTTCCCTTTAAGCAAAAAGTAAAAGTTTTCAAGAAGATTACAGGGACCAAGGAGAACGAGGAGAGGAACAGGCAATGCACAGAGGTATGCGGATTAAGCATGAATATATTATCTCTGTTTACCTTAGGTAGCTTTGCCTTAATCCAGGTATGCTTTAAGCAGTTTTGGATGTTTTGTTAGCACTGAAGAATTGTGCTGACTTGCCATATTTAGCTGTGAAAATTCATTTTATTTTTTTTTAACATTTAAAGCTTTATTGCGAAATAGATCAAGAAATGAACATACAGCCCATCTGTGAAAATTCATTCAGCATACCAGCCATTTTCTATTGCTTATTTTCAGTGTTGGAAAAATAACAAAGCTGTCACAATAACTGTTATTTAAACAGTCACAAAAAATCCTCAGATCATTTCCCCAGCATTGCTTTTCTTTTACTTGTTGAAGTTACTGTGTGAGGCTTCTATCTTCCTGTTTGTATAACACCATAAGATGATGCATTTGAGACTACAGAAACTGACTACAGAAACTGACACACACGCACGCACGCACGCACACACACACACACACACACACACACTTTCACACACACACACTTTAAAAAGTATATATGTACCTTCAGATTTCCTGCAGCAGTCAGCACTGATTTCACAGCTCTCATTCCATAGTCATAGTGATGCTGTGATGATAACTGCTCAGAGCAGAGACGATATGTTGCCACAATTTTGACCGACAAAGGCCTGGCTGTGACAAACCCACAGGAGTATAGCACGATCTCAGCTATCATGGCATAATCAGGTACCATCATGGCGACTGTCCTAAACAGAGCCTGTTTTTAAAATATTAAGTAATAGTTTTTAAAGGCAAAAATAAATCTTATAAAACAATTAAATAGTTCAGAGGAAATGTAACTCAAAAAGAAAGATGATAAAATCAATTACTGAAATATTAATGCTATTTCAGAAAACATTGCTGCAATGGAAAATAGAGACTTCATGGAACCTACATTTAACCAAAGCTTTTGAAAAGCCACTGAAGCTAGATTTAAGTTTCCCAAACTTAATTTACTTATTTTACTGGCAACCATCAGTAGTTATTAGATATATGTGGAAAAGAGGGATTTCCTCTATCAACCTGCTGCTACCTCACTAATTTGGGGTACCCCTGTCCCCAAACAACACCAAAACAATCTTATAAAACAATAGCGTGAGAAGCGCTGATAATTTCCACCATGGATATTTCTTTATTAATCAAATTATATAAAAAGTACGTACACCAGAGGACAATTCATGTAATATTCACCCACACTTTCTTTCCATATATTCACCCAAACACCCTGGGAGTATGCTGATGAGTATGCAAAAATTTAAAATTATATATATATATATATATATATATATATATATATATATATATATATGTGTGTGTGCGTGCACCTTGAAAAAAAATATATATACACATATAAAAATAAAAATATAAAAAATGTTTTAAAGAGACTCCGTAACAAAAATTTCATCCGGTTTTCTTCCATCCTACAAGTTCCAAAATCTATTCTAATGTGCTCTGGCTTACTGCAGCACGTTCTACTATCACCATCTCTGTAATAAATCAACTTATCTCTCTCCTGTCAGACTTGTCGGCCTGTGTCTGGAAGGCTGCCAAGTTCTTTAGTGTTGTGGTTCTGTGTGTGTTATTTAGATTAGTGCAGCTTCTCTCTGCTCTGTTATCTTTTACAAGCTGGATAAATCCTCCTCTGAGCTGGCTGGGCTTTCACATACTGAGGAATTACATACAGGCAGAGCTGTCTGCACTCTGCAGGAAGAAACAGCCTGACACTTCAGTGGAAGATAGCTGCAGGGGGAAAGAAACACACAAATGATCTCTTGAGATTAAAAAGGAAGGCTGTATACAGCCTGCTTGTGTATGGATGTCTATTGTGTATTGATAGATAGCGCTCCACTTCTGCTCAAGTACATCAAAATGCAGTAGAAAGAAAGAAGGAAACCCCCCCTTGGGGCCGCACTCACCCGACCTGTGTGACCACTGTGAGACTGGTCAGTATGCGCTCTGTAGTCCTTCTATGGCCGACTGCCCGTCCTGGCTCAGATGATTCCTCTTTTGGATGGATGCTTTCCCTGCAGTCCTTCCCTTTGCTTGTTTCTTGTTGTGTGCTCACCTCAAATACAATGAGCCTCACATAGCATAACTCCGTTAGGTTAAGAAACGTTTATTAAAAGTAAGGTACTCACAAACATGTACATGTGTCAGCGCATAGAGTATTAAAACGGGCTCTCCCCCGTGCCTCTCCGGATAGGCTCGCTGGGCGCTCCGCTTTTCTCCGTTGAGTGGTTCCCAGACCGTCCTGTCGGCTACTAGCTCCTATGAGGCTCCTGTGAGGCTCATTGTATTTGAGGTGAGCACACAACAAGAAACAAGCAAAGGGAAGGACTGCAGGGAAAGCATCCATCCAAAAGAGGAATCATCTGAGCCAGGACGGGCAGTCGGCCATAGAAGGACTACAGAGCGCATACTGACCAGTCTCACAGTGGTCACACAGGTCGGGTGAGTGCGGCCCCAAGGGGGGGTTTCCTTCTTTCTTTCTACTGCATTTTGATGTACTTGAGCAGAAGTGGAGCGCTATCTATCAATACACAATAGACTATGCCAATGGGGATCTGCTGAACCCAAATAGAGCGCATACACAGAGGAGAACTGCTAACAAACTGGGCATTGGGCCCTTGTGAACTTTATGTTGATCTGCATTTCATGTTGACTGAATTTTAATTTGAAATAGTTGTCTCATTACTAGTTTTGTAGCGCTGTCCTTTACATTTACAGTTGTGTATGGATGTATTTTCTATGTGTGGACATACTGTACATCAACCTACTTCCTGTTTTGGTGGCCATTTTGTTTGTTTATAAACAAACTTTTAAAAACTGTTTTTAACCACTCTTAATGCGGCGGGGAGCAGCGAAATTGTGACAGAGGGTAATAGGAGATGTCCCCTAACGCACTGGTATGTTTACTTTTGTGCGATTTTAACAATACAGGTTCTCTTTAACATAAAAATATATATGTACTAGATGGATTTATATATGAAAAAATTGTATATAAAAAATATTTCCAACCATTCTGATGAAGACACCCGTTGGTGTTAAAACATGTCAATGTGATTCTAGTGGGGCGCCCCGTATGATCAGTTGGATTATGCTATGCCTCATCAAATAGTTCTTTAAGCGGGACCAGTGTATATGCAAAACTGGTGAGAGCTGGAACGCAGGAAAATAGCGGTGAGACGCAAGGAAGTGACGTCTCTGGTCAAGAACTTTAAACCCGGAAGTGTTACTGGAGACCGCCGCGGAGATCGGAAAGTTACGAGTGGCTCTTGGATAGTACCGGCTACTATCGTTTGACCTATCCATCGCGGCGGGAGGAGATGGGTGAGTTACCCCGCAGTAGTTCCTCTCTCTATAGTTCATCGCTGCAGAGGCTTAAGGCTGGCACTACCACCCGCAGTATGTGGATAAGTTGACGGAGGAGAAATTATACAGTAGTCAGTAAGTCCGTGGGACCATATGATTTTATTATAAGTGCACACATAATATGAATAAGGTAGAGAATTATTTTTGAACTGTAAGTTTAGGTCTAATTGAGACCTTTTGGGACTGTACAATTCTTGTGCATATATGGACCTTTTTTATATACAATTTTTTCATATATAAATCCATCTAGTATATATTTTTTATTTAAAAAAAAATGTTTTATATTTTTATTTTTATATGTCTATATATATTTTTTCAAGGTGCACATATATATATATATATATATATATATATATATATATACACATAATTTTAAATTTTTGCATACTCATCAGCATAGGATCAGCATCAAAAAAGAAAAACAGTCGAATCAGGCACTGCAGTATATGCTGTTTTAATAGTGTATTCAATTGTGCGTAAAGTCACCATTTGTTTCAAAAATTGTGATTTTCAAAATGTAGGTACAAAACATCATGATCTGTAGAAAAAATTATCATGTGCAAACATCTTGTGCGTTCAAACAGTTGCAAGAGGAGGATGTCCTACCATATCAGAGGGTGGCAGTGGTAGGTGCAGGGCAAAAACGATAGCCTAAGGCTGATATGGTAGGACATCATCAAGATGGCGCCGTAAGAGGGTTGCCTGGCACACAGGGCTCCGGCCTTTCTACTCTTCTGTCCCCTTTCCCCCCAACAGAGCCATCTCATTTTCGCTGGATGGATCCCCCCTGCCTCTGGGGATCCCGGGATGCAGTGCTGGGCTTCCTGGACATCCAGGGCGCACTGTGAGTCAGCGCTGCAGGAGCTGGCTACGGGATGGCCGCCCACGTGGTCTGTGGTCAGCTGCAGAGCCGGATCAGCTGAGCGGGATCGACGCGGAGGGACACGCAGAGGGACCAGCGAAGAGCTCCCAGCGGCACCTCCTCGGCTCCAGCATCGGGGAGTGCACCCAGCGCAAGCACGAGACGCCGCTCGGTGCAGCCATGCGGTCGCACCACATGCCTGCCAGGACGCGGGCTGGGGATGTCGGAGACTCGCTCGGGAGGATCGCTGGACCAGCTGAGCGGCCGCCGCCCACGTGGTGGCCCAGGAGCCTCGCTGCCTCAGTCTGGCTGCCCACGTGCCCGGATCTCCGCATCGGAGCTTCGTTGCCACTGCTGCCGGGTAAGGGGGACTCCACCTGAGCACACGCAGGCCACCTCTCCCCCCGTCCAAGCTGCAGCCACATTGGGAGGACCTCCCTTGATGGGGCCACTACCAATGAGATCGTCACCCCCACATCCAGCCCTCAAATTGCGGCCACATCTACACTCCACCAGTTCCCCTCTGCCTGCAACCATCATAAATGGGGACTCTGGACCTGACCAGCCCAGACCGGGCACCAAGCCAGAACTTTGCAGGACCTGACCCGCCCAGACCGGGCACCAAGTCAGAACTTTGCTAAGCGTGACCCCTCTTGGTGATCCCCTCAGTTCGGCTAGGAGCACTGTTCATCGGACTGTACACATCTGCAGTCCTAAAGGGGACTCTCTCTCTCTGTCTCTGTCTCTCTCCTCTTTAGCTATCCATTCTCTCTCTCTCAGTTGCTTTCCCAGTTTCCTTCTCTCTACTTTCGTGGACAATCGGTGCACCTGTCTTGTTGGGAGCGTGTCGCTGTGTAGCGTCCAGTGCCGAAAATGGCAGCGCTCAGATCAGCTCTCAGGCTGCTCCTCCAGTCCCACTCTTTTCTGTTCCTACTATCAATGTATGCTTTGCTATGTTTTTTTTTTTTTTTTTTTTTTTTTTTTTTTTTTTTTTTGTATTTACGTTAAATGTACGTGTATGCTGTAACGCTCTGTTTTTGCTTTTTATTTTTGCTTTTATATTTTATACGTATGACCCATGCTTGACTGCATGTGACGCTGCACTCTGCTTAATTGTACGCACAAGCTGTAATGTTGTCCTAAGTATGCTTGTCTCACGTCTATGTATGTGCCATGCTTAACTGTATGCTATTTCTTGTCTCTTCACCAACGACCCTGTATGTGCCAAAACCAATTCCGGGTACAACCCACCGGTTGTACTTGGCGATAATAAACTCTGATTCTGATTCTGATTCTGATCCTCCTCTTGCAACTGTTTGAACACACAAGATGTTTGCACATGATAATTTTTTCTACAGATGATGATGTGTTGTACCTACCTTTTGAATATCACAATTTTTGATACAAATGGTGATTTTACGCACAATTGAATACACCATTAAAACAGCATATACTTCAGTGCCTGATTCGACTGTTTTTCTTTTTTGATGCTGATCCTATGTGTATGTTTCGCAATCTTAGTCATGAGCACGCCGTAACTTAATATTATCAAGGTGGCTTTTTGAGCATCCGTCCATCCTCGCTCCCAGTGACATGGCCACAGATCCCGTAGTGCCGGCAACCCTTTACTCCTAGATTCGATACTCATCAGCTTACTCCCAGGGTGTTTGGGTGAATATATGGAAAGAAAGTGTGTGTGAATATTATATGAATTGTCCTCTGGTGTACCTACTTTTTATATAATTTGATTAATAAAGATTAAGCAGATAGTCTAATGCAAGGGTGCACAAAATTTTTGACTCAGGGGCCACAAAGCGATCTGCTGGACCAGTGTAGGTAGGCGACGTGCCTCACCCCTCCTGAGAAGCAAATTTGTCCCTAGTCTTAGTTTGGCCCCAATTTAAGTAGCCATTTAACTCCCCCCCCCCCCCCCAGTGTATGTAAGCAGGTGTGCTACCAGTATTCAGTAGTCCCCTCTCACAGTATAGGTACCAGCACCAATTCAGTAAGGGTTTCTTGGGCGAGACTCACTAACACTTCTACGCCCTACTGAGTGTGCTCTAGTGGCTGCCTTGGAAGCCCTTTGAGTCCAACAGGAGGAAAGTGCTAAACAAATAATTGAATTATTATTACTTGGCCAGGTCCCTTGAAGTTTACTATAAGTGGATTATACTGTAATAGAAAAATACATTATTCTGCCACAGATAGTTGACCAGGTTTTACATGTATAATGTGCAATCCCCCTCTGTGTAAGTGATGCTGCAGATGACAATACTTGAAACCTGGAAAATGTTCTAACTTTGCTTCTCTAATTCAGAATTTGACCCTGTCTGCCTGCAGTGCTACATTTCCATCGCAGTGTCCTGTCATTGGTTAAGTCAAAGTTACATGGCCAGCGGAAGGAAGTAGCAATGGATATGCATCAGAGCACAGTGAAAAGGTTGGCAAATGAAGAGGTAAGGACAGGTAGCTCAAGCAGGTGATTATGCTCAGTTCTAAGTACTCTTTTTGTGACTTTGCATGAGAGGCAGTCAAAGCAGCAGGCAGTTAAGAGGCAGCAGGACAAGCCACATTCTCCCACCTTTCAGACATGCGCTTATCATGCCTAGATTGAAATCCATTGAGAGGTAAGGGCATAATCATAGATATCAAATAAACTTTAGCATGACAGTTAAATACTGTTTAAAAAAATAGAAAAAACAATAGGGTGGCATTCCTGGAACAATATAAATAAAGTAGAGAGGAGAGTTTCTCTCTTCCTGTCCCCTGGAGCTCCTGGAGGTCTTGAGGAGTAAAGCAGGTTGTGGGAAAATGATGGACAGCACTTGTCATCACTCTACACACCCCTGCTCCACCCCTACCCCCAAGAAAAGACTCTCTACAGCCCTACCAGGTGTGATGATTTGCTAAGCTGCCTGTGCAGGCAGCCAGCCTTTTGACCATTGTGTAGGTTTGCATGCTGCAGGACTCTGGAAAGAAGAGCTTCTGTCAGTTTTGCAGCTTGTGCTTGCAGAAGAGTTTGCATATGTTGTCATGCAAATTGCCTGGCCACATTCATTGGAGGCGTGTACTATAAGTACTATGTCTTTCCCACAATGCTTCGCTGTTCATAAGGATTTCGTTCTATGTAACACTCCTGGTGGGGTGTCAGCCTTGCTCTCTGTTTGAACATCAGCTTAGAGTAATTCCTAAATCTGCGCTAGGCAGATTTCCCTAGTGCTGTTAGGATTGTATTATCTGTATTGCCTGTTCTGTCTTGTCTTGCCTGTTTGCCATTGTCCTGTCCCTATGGTGGTTGACAGGAAATGGTTCTGATCTCTGTTCTTGGAGTATAGCTGGTGCAGCGGTTGCTACCAGCTATCTCTTCTGTTCTGTCTCCTGGGATCGCACTAGCTACTTTTTGCTAGCGCTGGGGATCCTTCTGTTCTGTCTCCTGGGATCGCGCTAGCTACTTTTCGCTAGCGCTGGGGATCCTTCTGTTCTGTCTTCTGGGATCGCGCTGGCCACTTTTCGCTGGCGCTGGGGATCCTTCTGTTCTGCTACTCTGTACTTGGATCGCGCTAGCCACTTTTTGCTAGTGCTGTGGATCCTATCTCTCGCTTGTCCCTGTTTTCGTGTGTCTGTCTGCTACGCTTGCTGGAGGCTCGGTGAGGTAACCGTTAAGTAAGCGCTCGCGTCCTCTGTTTCATGTTTGTCTGTTAATGGTTAGTTAGGCGTGCTTGTCTCTATTGTGCTTATCACGTGGAGACCGCGCATAACCGCGTGCACTGTTGCGAATGAGTGCGGTGTTCGCAGTTAGCTAGCATTTGTTCTTTTCCGTATCTCCTCATTGTATTATTTGCTGTGCCTTTGCTAACCTCGTATTCTGTTCTGATCTGCCTTGTGTCTCGTCTGGCGATCGCACCTCTCGCGATCGCGTTCCTATTTCATATCTGCTGTTGTGTGTGTGCGGTTGCGGGGTGGCGACTGGATTGGCACACACACATACAACCTGTCCCTTTGCTCATTCTCATTCGCAATCGCCTCTCTTGCGATTGCGTTCTGCGTTTTGTACAATTCCTGTCTGGCATTTGTGGAGGTACAGAGGATTGGTTCCTCTGCACTCCCCAGCGCCATCTGCCGACAGGAATTTTCCCTCTACGGGTGCGTAGCACCTTTTGCTGGGTTCCTGCAAATTATACGCTTGTGGAGGATTTCCGCCGTGTCAGCGCACGCGTTGTGCGCTGATCACAGGGAAAGTTCCACAATCGTTACACCAGGTCAATTGAAGAAATCATTTTATTCCAGATGGGAACACATATGTAAAGTCACATCTACACCACACAATTTGTTGTCCGATTCAATCCAATTAAATGCATTGATTAGATTTGATTCAATCCGACATGTCCGATCAGGATTCAATTCGATTCAACTTGCCATTGCAAAACAATGGCAAATTAAATCGAATCCCAATGGGACATGTCGGATTGAATCGAATCAATGTATCGAATTGAATCGGGCAAAACATTGTATGGTGTAGATGGGGCTTAAGAGAAGGTCCAAAATTATTTTTTCAAGCACCATCATAAACTGAAATTTAGAAACCCTTGAATCTGCAATTAAAATTCAACTGCTCTACTCACAAGCTTTTGGTCATCACCTTTCAGTGAGAATATAAAGCCAGGATGGGAAAATATAAGTGTACCCTCTTGGACACTGGCAGGTGGGTTCTGTCCAATGGTAGCTCTCTAGGTACAGGTGGACAGGTCTAGCTGAGCTAGGAGTATATTAATATCTGGCCAATGTAGTAGAGGAAGTCAATATAGAAAAAACCTTCAAATGAATAAACTTATGTAAGGAGGTACCTGCTCTGATTGAGTGTGTAGCTGCTGATAAGTCAGCTGATCTTTCCCTTCCATGCAAAACTTTTCAGTATGACAATCAGTTCAATGTGTCTGTTGCCACTTCAGGTTTTAAACAGCAGACATGCAAAGTGGCGAAAAAGAGAAAAACTAAAAAACGCAAGCATCGGAATAAAACACTCCCTATTGATGTTTGTAATGATGTTGTTCCGTCTCCGGCTTTTTTGCCCCAATCCAAAGCTTATGTGGATCCTGCTATAGGTAGGATCGCACACTACATTAAAGCAGTTAAAAAATCTGTTCTTGTTCCTGAACTCCACCCTTATGGAGATTATTTGGATACTGGCCTGTTTGAACCCCCATTTTCTTCCTGGGATATTGGGGCCTTGCTGGAAGAATTTGATTTTGATTGGAAAGCCTTTTGCGATTTTTACATCGCAAAAAGCGAAAATGTCTTGAATGCTTGTCTCGATTCGATGTACCTTCTGATTGATTCCGATAAATGTGACAAGGATGATGTGGATCTGGTGATCTATGTATGGCAAACGATTTTGGATGAGTTGTACACACACCAACCAATTGATTCCAATAAAGAGACATCGTTGTCGGATGATTGTTCCTGCCTTTCTGGGGTAAAGCATGAGAGTCTTGACTTTGTGCAATCTGAAATGAATGAGTGTGCCGCTGTGGTTGATTCCTGTGTGAATCCTGAAGGCATCGCTCCTGACAGTGTGCAGTTTGAATCTGTGCGAGCTGATGCCTGTTTCTCGGATGTTCCTGCAGATTGTGATCGGCATGAGTCTGCCGGTTTCCTCAAGGATGTGTGGGATCCTTTGTCATTTAGAAACAGATCTTTGAGATCTTCCGTCTGTGACCCTGCTATGGGGAAAATTTCTCGACTATGCAACGTCAAAAGTAAAATTATTATGCCTAATAAAGTTTATCCTGTTGATGTCGCCATTTCTTCTGCAAATGAGTCTCTGTCTCACCCTGTTCACACCTGTAAGGGCCCGTTTCCTGGGGACAGTTGCTCCAGCGTTTCGGTCCTAGATGCCTTGCAGTCTGCTCCGCAGATCGCGGAGGTTTGCGCTATAGAAGCATCAGTTTCACAACCTAAAGTGAATTTTGATTCGCAGGTTTTGCGTTCTGATTCCTCGGATTCGACATTGTTAGCCGAATCTAAGAGTGAGACAGCGCTTCGGTTTTGCGAATCTGATGCTGAACCCTCTTTGCCTTATTCAGAGACGCTTTCTCTGAACCTGCCCTGTACCATGAATAAAAACATGTGTTCCTTTTACACTGATGTTTGTGAGCCCCTTTCTTGATCTGAGGGAAGTTCTGACTCTCCACCCTGTACTCTGGATGAGTCAATATTGCCTTGTACAATATCTCCTGCCCTGCCCCTAGAGGCTCGTCTAGGTATTGCTGCTATTTTTACCTGTTTTTCTGCAGTTTTGGAGTTACAAGCTAGTTTGACTGCCACGCAGAATTCTGGGTACAGTGAGAATGAAGTTAGGGAGTCAGTGTGTGTTCCAGTAAATATACCTGTACATTCCCCTCATGATGATGAGATCCAGTCTCAGGTTATGGTGGAACCATTCCTGGGACATCTGCCCTGTCCACAAAATAAAGTTCCAGTTCTGCCCTGTAACATGGATAGTTCAGAATCCTTCCTAGAAAACTTGAAAAATGATGTTCCTGAGGTCTTGTTTGATGTTCTGGAGGTCCCCGAGTTCCTCCCAAAGGGTGCAGAACTTGTAGGAGATGTCTCCAGTCCTTCTGAGGTGTTGCCCTCTTCCGTAGGCATTGCTGCCTTGCTGGCTACCTTTTCAGCTCTGGTGGAGCTTCAGTCATGTGTAGTCAATGATGATATTGCAGTCACAGAAATTTCCGAATTTGAATCCGAGTCTTCTTTTGAAAGTCCAGTGCTTGAGACCAATGCTCGTGATGATTCTCTGCACGGTCCTGGTTTTGGTTTCCTCATGCCGGACTCTGAGGTTGGCAGTTCCCCGACATGTCCTGAGGTTTCTCCTGTGCTGGTGTACCCCAGTGTGCTCTGTGACCCAGAAAGCCCAAGTGTGCCTCGGTTACCAGCATACTCAGATGCTTCCTCGGTGGAGACATGTTCTGATTTAGCCTGCCTGCTTGCATGCCCAGAAGTGGTCCCTGAAAGTCTTGATCTTGATGGGTGTCCTCGTAATTCTGAATCCGGAATTGTCATTGGTTCCATGGGGGTTCTTGGTAATTCTCCATGTGAGCCTGGTGATTGTTCTGCCCTCTTGGGATCTCTGTGGAGCTTCAAAAGGTTCTGTGAGATTCCGGGAGAAATTTTGCTTGGTCCCCTGGATAAGATCAACGATGGCTTTTGTGTTGAAAGGGACACTTCGAACAGGTATTGTGGCAGGTTTGGTATTTTCGGACGTTCCTTGGAAGGTGGTGGGTATTGTCTGGAGGGTGTCGATGGCTTCTTCTCTGGCGGTCACAGTCCTGATGGGTGTTATACTGAGACTGGTAGTACTGATGGGCATGTTTCGGTGGCTTCTGTTTCCGATGAGGTCGGTTTCGGGTGGACTGACTCTGGAATTGGTCCTTGTCGGGCTGCCCCGACCTTCATGAGTCTTCAGTTTGAGTCTGTTGCTAATAGCAGTTTTGAGGGTCGTCTGGAATTCGACCCTGGAGGGGGGGGTACTGTGATGATTTGCTTAGCTGCCTGTGCAGGCAGCCAGCCTTTTGACCATTGTGTAGGTTTGCATGCTGCAGGACTCTGGAAAGAAGAGCTTCTGTCAGTTTTGCAGCTTGTGCTTGCAGAAGAGTTTGCATATGTTGTCATGCAAATTGCCTGGCCACATTCATTGGAGGCGTGTACTATAAGTACTATGTCTTTCCCACAATGCTTCGCTGTTCATAAGGATTTCGTTCTATGTAACACTCCTGGTGGGGTGTCAGCCTTGCTCTCTGTTTGAACATCAGCTTAGAGTAATTCCTAAATCTGCGCTAGGCAGATTTCCCTAGTGCTGTTAGGATTGTATTATCTGTATTGCCTGTTCTGTCTTGTCTTGCCTGTTTGCCATTGTCCTGTCCCTATGGTGGTTGACAGGAAATGGTTCTGATCTCTGTTCTTGGAGTATAGCTGGTGCAGCGGTTGCTACCAGCTATCTCTTCTGTTCTGTCTCCTGGGATCGCACTAGCTACTTTTTGCTAGCGCTGGGGATCCTTCTGTTCTGTCTCCTGGGACCGCGCTAGCTACTTTTCGCTAGCGCTGGGGATCCTTCTGTTCTGTCTTCTGGGATCGCGCTGGCCACTTTTCGCTGGCGCTGGGGATCCTTCTGTTCTGCTACTCTGTACTTGGATCGCGCTAGCCACTTTTCGCTAGTGCTGTGGATCCTATCTCTCGCTTGTCCCTGTTTTCGTGTGTCTGTCTGCTACGCTTGCTGGAGGCTCGGTGAGGTAACCGTTAAGCAAGCGCTCGCGTCCTCTGTTTCATGTTTGTCTGTTAATGGTTAGTTAGGCGTGCTTGTCTCTATTGTGCTTATCACGTGGAGACCGCGCATAACCGCGTGCACTGTTGCGAATGAGTGCGGTGTTCGCGGTTAGCTAGCATTTGTTATTTTCCGTATCTCCTCATTGTATTATTTGCTGTGCCTTTGCTAACCTCGTATTCTGTTCTGATCTGCCTTGTGTCTCGTCTGGCGATCGCACCTCTCGCGATCGCGTTCCTATTTCATATCTGCTGTTGTGTGTGTGCGGTTTCGGGGTGGCGACTGGATTGGCACACACACATACAACCTGTCCCTTTGCTCATTCTCATTCGCAATCGCCTCTCTTGCGATTGCGTTCTGCGTTTTGTACAATTCCTGTCTGGCATTTGTGGAGGTACAGAGGATTGGTTCCTCTGCACTCCCCAGCGCCATCTGCCGACAGGAATTTTCCCTCTACGGGTGCGTAGCACCTTTTGCTGGGTTCCTGCAAATTATACGCTTGTGGAGGATTTCCGCCGTGTCAGCGCACGCGTTGTGCGCTGATCACGGGGAAAGTTCCACAATCGTTACACCAGGTCAATTGAAGAAATAATTTTATTCCAGATGGGAACACATATGTAAAGTCACATCTACACCACACAATTTGTTGTCCGATTCAATCCAATTAAATGCATTGATTAGATTTGATTCAATCCGACATGTCCGATCAGGATTCAATTCGATTCAACTTGCCATTGCAAAACAATGGCAAATTAAATCGAATCCCAATGGAACATGTCGGATTGAATCGAATCAATGAATCGAATTGAATCGGACAAAACATTGTATGGTGTAGATGGGGCTTAAGAGAAGGTCCAAAATTATTTTTTCAAGCACCATCATAAACTGAAATTTAGAAACCCTTGAATCTGCAATTAAAATTCAACTGCTCTACTCACAAGCTTTTGGTCATCACCTTTCAGTGAGAATATAAAGCCAGGATGGGAAAATATAAGTGTACCCTCTTGGACACTGGCAGGTGGGTTCTGTCCAATGGTAGCTCTCTAGGTACAGGTGGACAGGTCTAGCTGAGCTAGGAGTATATTAATATCTGGCCAATGTAGTAGAGGAAGTCAATATAGAAAAAACCTTCAAATGAATAAACTTATGTAAGGAGGTATCTGCACCAGTGTAGCAGAAGGAAAGATTCTGCTAGTTCAGACAGAAAAACATATTTTGCGTTAGTTGCTCACTTCTTCAGGTTTTATACAATTTATTGATGTGTCTTTAAAAGTTTGAGATTTATATTAATTTATGTAACTCCTCATTAAAAAGTAGTATGTTATAAAAGTAAACATGCACACTTACCTTTTTCCTATGCTGAAAGTATGATTGTTGGAAATGTTATACTACAGCTATGCAAAATCAAGTTGCTTTAGTGAACAGCAGCAGACATTTCTTACTACAATGGTATTCACAGCAAAGGAATGCAATATTTGTCTTAATAGCAAACTAGCACAATGACATTTGATTACAAATTATGAAGGGACAGGTCAAATATGCCACATACTTTGGTCTTCCTGTCTACTATTTTAGTTATGCATTGTTCCCACTTTCCTTCTAAACAAGTGCAGTAATGAAGTTTATTAGCCAGTGATGAAATACAAAACATACCTTAAGATTATCTGGGAGCTCTGAACGCCCAGCATAGCCAGGATTCATGGTGATAAAGACAGCACAAGAGGGATCCAACTTCAATTCTGTGCCCTCAAAAAGTAATAAGTCTGAGCCAGTTTGGATACCTAAAAAAAGAGCACAGATGGCATATTAACCAAGCATTCATTCTTAACAATCAGAATAATGGAAAGAAACAAAGAAACAAAAGATACATACCTCTTTGGATGGTGAGGATTTGTTGGGCAACCACAGAAAGCACTTCCAAATCAATTCTATTGAATTCATCAAAACATGCCCAGGCTCCACATGAAAGCAAGCCCTAGGAAATGTTCAATACAATGCTGAATATATTAGTCCTCCTTAAAATTATTATTATTTTTTGTATTTATAAAGCACTAACATATTACCCAGCACTTAACAATACATACATAGGGTGACAGACAACAAGGAAGATGATACAAGATCATGTGATGGCATGAAGGTCTTGGGGAACAAATAGTTCAAGTCCAAGTCATTCTGTTGGAAAGGATACCCAATAATAGGGGGCAATGAAAAGTTTGTATAAACTGGGAAAGGAGGACCCTGCCAGATGCTTATAATCTAAAGGGTGGGGGTAAGTACAGAATTTGTGCTCAGCAGAGGGCATTGAAGAGCTGCATCTTGAGGGCTTGTTTGGAGGTCTTGAAGGATTGGGAAAGCCTAATGGGTAGTGGAAAGGAGTTTCAGTAAGTGGGAGCATCTCTTGAGAAGTCCTGCACTCATGCATGGGAGTGGAAGATATGCGTGGGGTGGTCAGATGCAGGTCATTGGAGGATCAGAGGGGCAGCCAGGTATGTGTGTGTGGATGAGTTTTGGCATTACATAGTCATATTCTGGGTAGCGGCAAGGACTACAGCGATTATTCCAGCCAGAGTTCGGCTATATTCAGTTGAATGTTGTTCAGCTCCGTCAGCTTGGCTGCATATAGTGTTCCAGCAATGGGTGCTCAACTATAGCACATTACTGGCGTTTTAGCTGTGGAGAATTGTTGTTTGTAATTGCTGCTCAGCTTACACTATCTGGGAGATTAGTTCCAGGACTGGATTTAGCAGTGGGTGCTCAGCTATTGATCAGTTGAGCACCAGGGGGTTTGTAGTTAGTGTTAATACCAGGTAGGGAGGTTTAGGCTAGGTAAGTCATTATAAACATTATTGAAAATGGAGATCTAGAAGATCAGTGCCCTGAAACAGATTAATGACCCTTAATTAGCAATCTCTTTCAATAGTGGCTGAGGGAGGAGATGAAACGACTTTTGTGAGCGACAATTGTTATAAATGAATTGTTATAAATGAATTGATATAAATGAATTCTCACATCAATACCACATAGCCAACACAGGCTTAAAATGGTGCATTTGTAATGCCAGTAAGAAGACTAGAAGAGATATGGGCCCTATTCAATACACATTTTCTCCTAAATGTGTCTATTCTCTCCAAAATCTGACCTACTTTATGTTTTAAAACGGAGGGCTGTGCTTATCTGCAGATCTGCCTAACCACAATGATATACGGTAACTGGTTTACTAGGGTTTTTGTTCTTTTTATTCCATTAACCTCCCTAGCGGTATTGATTATACATGGTTATACACGTCAACACAAAACATGATGTGAACAGTACTGACGTGCATACACGTTAATACTCACCTGCACTGTATACTAGACCCTTGCTTGGCACATTTTGGCAAGTTACAGGGAAAAAAAGGTTATGAAAATTGATTGGATCACTTTTGTGCACAGAAATCCTGGGGAAATTGAATGCCAGGGAGGTTAAAGAACACAAAATAACATAAAAGAGTAACAAGACAGAGGACATAATTTACTAAATCATTTCCAGGTGACCAGAGAGATTTTTTTTTTTAAATGAAATTCATGTTTGCTGGATCACTTACAGAACACCAACTGGGGATTCTTGGGGATCAGTGGACTTGCATTAGTGAATCAGTACTAGACTGTAACATTACTAGTTGTTTAGGAAAGCTGTACCTTGAAGAACTTTCCTAAAGCAAGGTAATCCAGGCCATCAGAACAGTTGAAAACAACACACTGCTTTGCCACAGCTTTTGCTAAGTCTTTTGTAGTTTCAGTTTTTCCTGTACCAGCAGGTCCTTCTGGAGCTCCTCCCAGGTGAAGATTAAGAGCTCCAAACAATGTTCTGTTAATGATAAAACCACATTTCTATTTTTGGAGGTTTATTGATTAATTATAAATATTAAAATTATTATATCAATAGCTTTAAAAGATATCTGGGTTGTAAACACCAGCAAACTTCATTCTACAAAGGCAAATATTTCTATGCCAGAAAATAAATAAGAAAGGAGAATGATTACTAAGAAAGATATTACTTGACAGGAAGCAATTTTATTAGCTTTAGTTTTAGCTGCATCTTGGGGATGGGAATTCATCTTTTTATTATTATTGATTTTTGAACGTGCCAACATATTCCGTGGCGCTGTACAGAGTAGCAAGTTAGTATCAACTGGGGAACAGCATCAGCTTTATTTCTACAACTTTATCTCTTTTTTTCTCTCTCTTTTTCTTCCTAGGTTTAGTTTATTTGTCTATTTTGAAAAGTGTAACTTAAAGTGAACCAGAGACAAAGCACCCTCATGTATTTGTAGGAGCACACAGTATAGTCTCAAGGTCACGAATAGCGCCTCTTGAGACTATACTGTGTACTCCTATCTGTTTATTGCCTGAGGAAGCGGGAACATACCCGTGAAACGCGTTGCACTGTTTGTTTTGGAGTATATTAATAAACCTGTTGTCATAAAACTGACGGTATCTTGTCTGCTTCGGGGAGGAGAGTCCACCACCACCTCCTGAGGGATTTTAAGCCTTTTAGAACGTTTTATCCTGCTGGTGCCTCTGTTCACTCTTACATTATCAATATCCTCCCCTGGTGGAGGGGTTGATCCCCATTTTTCCTTATCTACAGAGAGCGACTTTTAATCCTGAGTGAGGACAGGTCTAATCTTCTCACCTGCCTATACAGTGGTTACCTAGGCGGTAACCCATGTTTGTGAGTATATACATTATATACTTTTCATTTCCAACCCCTTGTTTTGCATACTACACTATATTGGGCTCTCGGTATTTCTTTTGTCTTTATCGTTCTTCGTCTCTGGTTCACTTTAAGGCCTTTATCTTCTATATTAAAGTACCTGAGGCATTAAATAAATTATATGCTACTTATAAGGTGGCTATGAGGCAAACGCCAAATTTGTCTGTAGTGCACGCATCATGGTAATGGCTGCTGGGAAACTGTATCTGTGAGACACAGAACATGAGCAACATTGTAATGCACTGTTTGTTTGACATTTATCTTGCAAAACTTCAATAAAATCTTCAATAAAACTTCAATCAATACATGTACTAATCTCATATCAATTATGTAAACATTTATTGCCTCAGTTATATATAGTAATAATTCCTTTTTTTGTATAGCGCTTTTCTCCTGTCGGACTCAAAGCACTTGCGAGGCAGCCACTAGAGCGCACTCAGTAGGCATTAGCAGTGTTAGGGAGTCTTGCCCAAAGAACTCCTTACCGAATAGGTGCTGGCTTACTGAACAGGCAAAGCCAAGATTTGAACCCAGGTCTCCTGTGTCAGAGGCGGAGCGTCATATTTACTGCATTTTACCATTTTTTGTCAGAGCGATCCTTAAACCCTGACATTTTCTGTGCCTTATGCTAGGGCCACTGTTATACTTAGCTGCAGCTCAGTATCGCCAAACTCTCTCATCAGCCCTAGAGAAAGATGCTCCACCAATACTTCACCGCAACCGACCCCCTAACCCCCAGCCCTGGCGCACTACCCATACTCGCAACCTCCAGAGGGAAACACGCGCCATTGAACGGAAATGGAGGAAATCTAGACTTAACCAGGATTTCCTACAGTACAAGACCAACCTGCTGCAGTTCGACACTGCCCTTGCTCATGCGAAAGCAGGAATACTTTACCAAGCTCATCGGAGCACAAGCTTCCAACCCCCGGCGTCTCTTTGCCACTTTCAACTCCCTGCTTAAACCCACCCCCCCACCCTCTGTTTCCTCCCTCTCTGCCACAGATTTAGCCACCCACTTCACCAACAAAATTGTCTCTATCCGCCAGGAAATATCCAATCTCAAATCTTCACCTCCCACCCCCTCCCAACCAGCTACTCCTCCACCCTATCCTCCCCTCACATCCTTCACTCCTACTACCACCAAGGAAGTCATCCACCTACTGCAGACTTCCCATACCACTACTTCCCCCCTTGACCCCATCCCTTCTGATTTACTACAGCTTAACTTCACGGAATTGGCCCCAGTCCTCACTACCCTTTTCAACCTCTCCCTATCCACAGGCACCTTCCCCTCAGACTTCAAGCAGGCCACTGTACTACCCCTGCTCAAGAAACCCTCCCTCAACCCCTCGCTACCCTCCAACTACCGTCCTATCTCCCTCCTCCCCTTTGCCTCAAAACTCCTTGAGCGTCTGGTTCACAAACGCCTGACCCAAGTCCTCAATGCAAACTCACTGCTAGACCCACTGCAATCTGGATTTCGGCCTGCCCACTCAACCGAAACTGCTCTCACCAAAGTGGTCAATGACCTTGCCTTAGCTAAAGCTGAAGGTAAATACTCCATTCTCCTCCTTCTTGACCTTTCAGCAGCTTTTGACACAGTAGATCATCCCCTACTCCTCCAGTCCCTCCATTCCATGGGCATTCACGATCTTGCCCTGTCCTGGCTTTCATCCTACCTCTCCAACCGCTCCTTCACGACTGCCTTCAATGAGTCCTCATCCACCCCCAACCACCTCTCGGTGGGAGTCCCCCAAGGTTCGGTCCTTGGCCCCCTACTGTTCACCCTATACACATCCTCCATTGGCAAGGTTATCTCCTCCATGGGTTTTAACTATCATCTGTATGCAGATGACACCCAGATCTACCTCCACACCCATGACATATCCACCACTACCATGGACAATGTCTCCTCCTGTCTATCAGCCATCTCCTCCTGGATGTCTGCTAGGTTCCTGAAATTAAACCTAGACAAAACGGAATTTATGATCTTCCCACCCCGGACATCCATAAACCTCCCAGATGTGCATGTCACTGTTAACCACACTACCATTCACCCTACCTCTCAAGCCCGCTGTCTGGGTGTCACCCTGGACTCCGCACTCTCCTTCACTCCCCACATCGAAAACCTCACAAAGTCCTGCAACTTCCACCTTCGTAACATCTGTAAGATTCACCCTTTCCTGACCTCTGCCACCACCAAACTCCTCATCCATGCCCTCATAATTTCCCGCCTTGACTACTGCAATGCCCTGCTGTCTGGTCTCCCTATGACCTGAACAGCCCCACTGCAGTCCATCATGAATACAGCAGCCAGAATTATTCACTGCTCCCATCGCTCCACCATGGCGGATCCCCTCCTTGAATCCCTCCACTGGCTTCCTATCCAGTCCAGAATTAGATTCAAGATACTGTGTCTGACCTACAAATCTGTCCACAAAACCTGTCCAACCTACATTTCCGATCTTACTCAGAGGTACACACCTAGCCGCTCACTCCGCTCTTCCAATGAACTTCGCCTAACCGCCCCCCGCATCACCCAGTCCAATGCACGCCTCCAGGACTTCTCAAGAGCTGCTCCAACATTATGGAACTCCCTACCTCCACCCATTAGGACAGCCCCCTCCTTCAACATCTTCAAGAAAGCCCTCAAAACTCACCTTTTCACTCTGGCCTACTACCTCTCACAAGTGCTCTAAACCCGCAGCTGAACTCTGGTCTCCTACCTCTCGTGTCCCTACCTCTCCCTTTAGATTGTAAGCCTTTGGGCAATGTCCTCCTCCTTTTGTGTCCAACCTGATCATGCACCCATTACTGTGAACCCATGCTATGCATCTGAGTGAACCTAACTTGCCTAATCTCCATGCTCCATCCAGTGACTGACTAAGCATTACCTTGTACTCATACTGTGCTGCATGATCTGATCTTTCTTGTATTCAGGTATTGTCATTTTGCTGTATGTCACCCCTAAATATTGTATGTATCCCTATTTATTGTCCAGCGCTTGACAGGAAGCAATTTTATTAGCTTTAGTTTTAGCTGCATCTTGGGGATGGGAATTCATCTTTTTATTATTATTGATTTTTGAATGTGCCAACATATTCCGTGGCGCTGTACAGAGTAGCAAGTTAGTATCAACTGGGGAACAGCATCAGCTTTATTTCTACAACTTTATCTCTTTTTTTTTCTCTCTCTTTTTCTTCCTAGGTTTAGTTTATTTGTCTATTTTGAAAAGTGTAACTTAAAGTGAACCAGAGACAAAGCACCCTCATGTATTTGTAGGAGCACACAGTATAGTCTCAAGGTCACGAATAGCGCCTCTTGAGACTATACTGTGTACTCCTATCTGTTTATTGCCTGAGGAAGCGGGAACATACCCGTGAAACGCGTTGCACTGTTTGTTTTGGAGTATATTAATAAACCTGTTCTCATAAAACTGACGGTATCTTGTCTGCTTCGGGGAGGAGAGTCCACCACCACCTCCTGAGGGATTTTAAGCCTTTTAGAACGTTTTATCCTGCTGGTGCCTCTGTTCACTCTTACATTATCAATATCCTCCCCTGGTGGAGGGGTTGATCCCCATTTTTCCTTATCTACAGAGAGCGACTTTTAATCCTGAGTGAGGACAGGTCTAATCTTCTCACCTGCCTATACAGTGGTTACCTAGGCGGTAACCCATGTTTGTGAGTATATACATTATATACTTTTCATTTCCAACCCCTTGTTTTGCATACTACACTATATTGGGCTCTCGGTATTTCTTTTGTCTTTATCGTTCTTCGTCTCTGGTTCACTTTAAGGCCTTTATCTTCTATATTAAAGTACCTGAGGCATTAATTAAATTATATGCTACTTATAAGGTGGCTATGAGGCAAACGCCAAATTTGTCTGTAGTGCACGCATCATGGTAATGGCTGCTGGGAAACTGTATCTGTGAGACACAGAACATGAGCAACATTGTAATGCACTGTTTGTTTGACATTTATCTTGCAAAACTTCAATAAAATCTTCAATAAAACTTCAATCAATACATGTACTAATCTCATATCAATTATGTAAACATTTATTCCCTAAGTTATATATAGTAATAATTCCTTTTTTTGTATAGCGCTTTTCTCCTGTCGGACTCAAAGCACTTGCGAGGCAGCCACTAGAGCGCACTCAGTAGGCATTAGCAGTGTTAGGGAGTCTTGCCCAAAGAACTCCTTACCGAATAGGTGCTGGCTTACTGAACAGGCAAAGCCAAGATTTGAACCCAGGTCTCCTGTGTCAGAGGCGGAGCGTCATATTTACTGCATTTTACCATTTTTTGTCAGAGCGATCCTTAAACCCTGACATTTTCTGTGCCTTATGCTAGGGCCACTGTTATACTTAGCTGCAGCTCAGTATCGCCAAACTCTCTCATCAGCCCTAGAGAAAGATGCTCCACCAATACTTCACCGCAACCGACCCCCTAACCCCCAGCCCTGGCGCACTACCCATACTCGCAACCTCCAGAGGGAAACACGCGCCATTGAACGGAAATGGAGGAAATCTAGACTTAACCAGGATTTCCTACAGTACAAGACCAACCTGCTGCAGTTCGACACTGCCCTTGCTCATGCGAAGCAGGAATACTTTACCAAGCTCATCGGAGCACAAGCTTCCAACCCCCGGCGTCTCTTTGCCACTTTCAACTCCCTGCTTAACCCCCCCCCCCCCACCCTCTGTTTCCTCCCTCTCTGCCACAGATTTAGCCACCCACTTCACCAACAAAATTGTCTCTATCCGCCAGGAAATATCCAATCTCAAATCTTCACCTCCCACCCCCTCCCAACCAGCTACTCCTCCACCCTATCCTCCCCTCACATCCTTCACTCCTACTACCACCGAGGAAGTCATCCACCTACTGCAGACTTCCCATACCACTACTTCCCCCCTTGACCCCATCCCTTCTGATTTACTACAGCTTAACTTCACGGAATTGGCCCCAGTCCTCACTACCCTTTTCAACCTCTCCCTATCCACAGGCACCTTCCCCTCAGACTTCAAGCAGGCCACTGTACTACCCCTGCTCAAGAAACCCTCCCTCAACCCCTCGCTACCCTCCAACTACCGTCCTATCTCCCTCCTCCCCTTTGCCTCAAAACTCCTTGAGCGTCTGGTTCACAAACGCCTGACCCAAGTCCTCAATGCAAACTCACTGCTAGACCCACTGCAATCTGGATTTCGGCCTGCCCACTCAACCGAAACTGCTCTCACCAAAGTGGTCAATGACCTTGCCTTAGCTAAAGCTGAAGGTAAATACTCCATTCTCCTCCTTCTTGACCTTTCAGCAGCTTTTGACACAGTAGATCATCCCCTACTCCTCCAGTCCCTCCATTCCATGGGCATTCACGATCTTGCCCTGTCCTGGCTTTCATCCTACCTCTCCAACCGCTCCTTCACGACTGCCTTCAATGAGTCCTCATCCACCCCCAACCACCTCTCGGTGGGAGTCCCCCAAGGTTCGGTCCTTGGCCCCCTACTGTTCACCCTATACACATCCTCCATTGGCAAGGTTATCTCCTCCATGGGTTTTAACTATCATCTGTATGCAGATGACACCCAGATCTACCTCCACACCCATGACATATCCACCACTACCATGGACAATGTCTCCTCCTGTCTATCAGCCATCTCCTCCTGGATGTCTGCTAGGTTCCTGAAATTAAACCTAGACAAAACGGAATTTATGATCTTCCCACCCCGGACATCCATAAACCTCCCAGATGTGCATGTCACTGTTAACCACACTACCATTCACCCTACCTCTCAAGCCCGCTGTCTGGGTGTCACCCTGGACTCCGCACTCTCCTTCACTCCCCACATCGAAAACCTCACAAAGTCCTGCAACTTCCACCTTCGTAACATCTGTAAGATTCACCCTTTCCTGACCTCTGCCACCACCAAACTCCTCATCCATGCCCTCATAATTTCCCGCCTTGACTACTGCAATGCCCTGCTGTCTGGTCTCCCTATGACCTGAACAGCCCCACTGCAGTCCATCATGAATACAGCAGCCAGAATTATTCACTGCTCCCATCGCTCCACCATGGCGGATCCCCTCCTTGAATCCCTCCACTGGCTTCCTATCCAGTCCAGAATTAGATTCAAGATACTGTGTCTGACCTACAAATCTGTCCACAAAACCTGTCCAACCTACATTTCCGATCTTACTCAGAGGTACACACCTAGCCGCTCACTCCGCTCTTCCAATGAACTTCGCCTAACCGCCCCCCGCATCACCCAGTCCAATGCACGCCTCCAGGACTTCTCAAGAGCTGCTCCAACATTATGGAACTCCCTACCTCCACCCATTAGGACAGCCCCCTCCTTCAACATCTTCAAGAAAGCCCTCAAAACTCACCTTTTCACTCTGGCCTACTACCTCTCACAAGTGCTCTAAACCCGCAGCTGAACTCTGGTCTCCTACCTCTCGTGTCCCTACCTCTCCCTTTAGATTGTAAGCCTTTGGGCAATGTCCTCCTCCTTTTGTGTCCAACCTGATCATGCACCCATTACTGTGAACCCATGCTATGCATCTGAGTGAACCTAACTTGCCTAATCTCCATGCTCCATCCAGTGACTGACTAAGCATTACCTTGTACTCATACTGTGCTGCATGATCTGATCTTTCTTGTATTCAGGTATTGTCATTTTGCTGTATGTCACCCCTAAATATTGTATGTATCCCTATTTATTGTCCAGCGCTTGACAGGAAGCAATTTTATTAGCTTTAGTTTTAGCTGCATCTTGGGGATGGGAATTCATCTTTTTATTATTATTGATTTTTGAATGTGCCAACATATTCCGTGGCGCTGTACAGAGTAGCAAGTTAGTATCAACTGGGGAACAGCATCAGCTTTATTTCTACAACTTTATCTCTTTTTTTTTTTCTCTCTCTTTTTCTTCCTAGGTTTAGTTTATTTGTCTATTTTGAAAAGTGTAACTTAAAGTGAACCAGAGACAAAGCACCCTCATGTATTTGTAGGAGCACACAGTATAGTCTCAAGGTCACGAATAGCGCCTCTTGAGACTATACTGTGTACTCCTATCTGTTTATTGCCTGAGGAAGCGGGAACATACCCGTGAAACGCGTTGCACTGTTTGTTTTGGAGTATATTAATAAACCTGTTGTCATAAAACTGACGGTATCTTGTCTGCTTCGGGGAGGAGAGTCCACCACCACCTCCTGAGGGATTTTAAGCCTTTTAGAACGTTTTATCCTGCTGGTGCCTCTGTTCACTCTTACATTATCAATATCCTCCCCTGGTGGAGGGGTTGATCCCCATTTTTCCTTATCTACAGAGAGCGACTTTTAATCCTGAGTGAGGACAGGTCTAATCTTCTCACCTGCCTATACAGTGGTTACCTAGGCGGTAACCCATGTTTGTGAGTATATACATTATATACTTTTCATTTCCAACCCCTTGTTTTGCATACTACACTATATTGGGCTCTCGGTATTTCTTTTGTCTTTATCGTTCTTCGTCTCTGGTTCACTTTAAGGCCTTTATCTTCTATATTAAAGTACCTGAGGCATTAATTAAATTATATGCTACTTATAAGGTGGCTATGAGGCAAACGCCAAATTTGTCTGTAGTGCACGCATCATGGTAATGGCTGCTGGGAAACTGTATCTGTGAGACACAGAACATGAGCAACATTGTAATGCACTGTTTGTTTGACATTTATCTTGCAAAACTTCAATAAAATCTTCAATAAAACTTCAATCAATACATGTACTAATCTCATATCAATTATGTAAACATTTATTGCCTCAGTTATATATAGTAATAATTCCTTTTTTTGTATAGCGCTTTTCTCCTGTCGGACTCAAAGCACTTGCGAGGCAGCCACTAGAGCGCACTCAGTAGGCATTAGCAGTGTTAGGGAGTCTTGCCCAAAGAACTCCTTACCGAATAGGTGCTGGCTTACTGAACAGGCAAAGCCAAGATTTGAACCCAGGTCTCCTGTGTCAGAGGCGGAGCGTCATATTTACTGCATTTTACCATTTTTTGTCAGAGCGATCCTTAAACCCTGACATTTTCTGTGCCTTATGCTAGGGCCACTGTTATACTTAGCTGCAGCTCAGTATCGCCAAACTCTCTCATCAGCCCTAGAGAAAGATGCTCCACCAATACTTCACCGCAACCGACCCCCTAACCCCCAGCCCTGGCGCACTACCCATACTCGCAACCTCCAGAGGGAAACACGCGCCATTGAACGGAAATGGAGGAAATCTAGACTTAACCAGGATTTCCTACAGTACAAGACCAACCTGCTGCAGTTCGACACTGCCCTTGCTCATGCGAAGCAGGAATACTTTACCAAGCTCATCGGAGCACAAGCTTCCAACCCCCGGCGTCTCTTTGCCACTTTCAACTCCCTGCTTAAACCCACCCCCCCACCCTCTGTTTCCTCCCTCTCTGCCACAGATTTAGCCACCCACTTCACCAACAAAATTGTCTCTATCCGCCAGGAAATATCCAATCTCAAATCTTCACCTCCCACCCCCTCCCAACCAGCTACTCCTCCACCCTATCCTCCCCTCACATCCTTCACTCCTACTACCACCAAGGAAGTCATCCACCTACTGCAGACTTCCCATACCACTACTTCCCCCCTTGACCCCATCCCTTCTGATTTACTACAGCTTAACTTCACGGAATTGGCCCCAGTCCTCACTACCCTTTTCAACCTCTCCCTATCCACAGGCACCTTCCCCTCAGACTTCAAGCAGGCCACTGTACTACCCCTGCTCAAGAAACCCTCCCTCAACCCCTCGCTACCCTCCAACTACCGTCCTATCTCCCTCCTCCCCTTTGCCTCAAAACTCCTTGAGCGTCTGGTTCACAAACGCCTGACCCAAGTCCTCAATGCAAACTCACTGCTAGACCCACTGCAATCTGGATTTCGGCCTGCCCACTCAACCGAAACTGCTCTCACCAAAGTGGTCAATGACCTTGCCTTAGCTAAAGCTGAAGGTAAATACTCCATTCTCCTCCTTCTTGACCTTTCAGCAGCTTTTGACACAGTAGATCATCCCCTACTCCTCCAGTCCCTCCATTCCATGGGCATTCACGATCTTGCCCTGTCCTGGCTTTCATCCTACCTCTCCAACCGCTCCTTCACGACTGCCTTCAATGAGTCCTCATCCACCCCCAACCACCTCTCGGTGGGAGTCCCCCAAGGTTCGGTCCTTGGCCCCCTACTGTTCACCCTATACACATCCTCCATTGGCAAGGTTATCTCCTCCATGGGTTTTAACTATCATCTGTATGCAGATGACACCCAGATCTACCTCCACACCCATGACATATCCACCACTACCATGGACAATGTCTCCTCCTGTCTATCAGCCATCTCCTCCTGGATGTCCGCTAGGTTCCTGAAATTAAACCTAGACAAAACGGAATTTATGATCTTCCCACCCCGGACATCCATAAACCTCCCAGATGTGCATGTCACTGTTAACCACACTACCATTCACCCTACCTCTCAAGCCCGCTGTCTGGGTGTCACCCTGGACTCCGCACTCTCCTTCACTCCCCACATCGAAAACCTCACAAAGTCCTGCAACTTCCACCTTCGTAACATCTGTAAGATTCACCCTTTCCTGACCTCTGCCACCACCAAACTCCTCATCCATGCCCTCATAATTTCCCGCCTTGACTACTGCAATGCCCTGCTGTCTGGTCTCCCTATGACCTGAACAGCCCCACTGCAGTCCATCATGAATACAGCAGCCAGAATTATTCACTGCTCCCATCGCTCCACCATGGCGGATCCCCTCCTTGAATCCCTCCACTGGCTTCCTATCCAGTCCAGAATTAGATTCAAGATACTGTGTCTGACCTACAAATCTGTCCACAAAACCTGTCCAACCTACATTTCCGATCTTACTCAGAGGTACACACCTAGCCGCTCACTCCGCTCTTCCAATGAACTTCGCCTAACCGCCCCCCGCATCACCCAGTCCAATGCACGCCTCCAGGACTTCTCAAGAGCTGCTCCAACATTATGGAACTCCCTACCTCCACCCATTAGGACAGCCCCCTCCTTCAACATCTTCAAGAAAGCCCTCAAAACTCACCTTTTCATTCTGGCCTACTACCTCTCACAAGTGCTCTAAACCCGCAGCTGAACTCTGGTCTCCTACCTCTCGTGTCCCTACCTCTCCCTTTAGATTGTAAGCCTTTGGGCAATGTCCTCCTCCTTTTGTGTCCAACCTGATCATGCACCCATTACTGTGAACCCATGCTATGCATCTGAGTGAACCTAACTTGCCTAATCTCCATGCTCCATCCAGTGACTGACTAAGCATTACCTTGTACTCATACTGTGCTGCATGATCTGATCTTTCTTGTATTCAGGTATTGTCATTTTGCTGTATGTCACCCCTAAATATTGTATGTATCCCTATTTATTGTCCAGCGCTGCGTAATATGTTGGCGCTTTATAAATACAATAAATAAATAATAAATATTTAGTATTTGTATATAGCGCCAACATCTTCCACAGCACTGTTGTTAGGCTCTGCCTCTGCTGGTGACATCTCTGTGAATGAACTTCCTCTCTTCACTAGCAGATGTCACTATGAACTAACCTTGAAGCATGTTGTTTCCCTGCCTGCCAGCAAAGGGCTCACTCTTCCAGAACTTGCTCTCCTCTACAGACTATTGTTGGGAGGAGATTTGGATGATCACCTGATGGCTTTGCACAGATATAAGCCAAGACTGAGCACTACTCCAGTGAACTGCTAGCTCATCGTATCTGTGACCTGGCCCTCCTAGCCTGAGTTCTGGCCTTTGTATCTTGTATCTTGTGTTCCTGTGTTCTTGATTTCCTGTGTATGACCTCTAGCCTTATTCTCTACAATTCTTTGCCTAGCGACTACACAGTTTGGTTTGATATCAAGGTTAATGTTTTGCCTGTATGACTGCCCGTTCCCTTGCTCCTTCTGTACTGCGAATTCTCTTTTGAATATATTGTAAATATCCACTGTGTATATATAAACCAGGTTGTGTGCACACAATAATATATATACACTAGGTTGCCCTGCATTACTCCTTATGCAGTGAGATCTATTTGTATATACTCCGGATAGCATGTGTATGTCAAGTTTAATACATTTGCCTATAGAGTTATCTTGTGTATATGTTTGAATATCATTGCATATAATTGCCATTGCTGTGCATGAGATTTATCATTGCATATTGTTGCCATTAATATTGCTGGTCACGTTCCTTTTGTTCTTGGTTAATAAACTCTCATTTTTCCTTTACACCATGTCTCAGTATTTCAGTCATTTCCTGAATGGTGACATTTTCCATTTGGTTGCAGGTCTTGTGCATTGCTCACAAAAGTGCTTGTGAAGTGCAATGCACAATTTGAATCCAAGCCTTACAGCTGTACAGAGTATATCGTCTTGTCACTAACTGTCCCTCAGAGGAGCTCACAATCCAATTCCCTACCATAGTCCTATATGTATGTATGGATTGTGTAGTGTATGTGTTGCAGTCTAGGGCCAATTTAGGGGGGGAGCCAATTAACCTATTCGTATGTTTTTGGTATGTGGAAGGAAACCAGAGTGCCCGGAGGAAACCCACGCAGACACGGGGAGGACATACAAACTCCTTGCAGATGTTGACCTGGCTGGGATTTGAACTGGAGACTCAGCGCTGCAAGGCAAGAGCACTAACCACTACGCCACTGTGCTGCCTTACAGTTACAATAATATTTTAAACAATGAAATAGTGCAAAGCACTATAAAATGCACTTCAGTGTATTTACCTTCATTATACAACTGCTTACAATAAGATGGGCTGTTATTTATGTTACCTGTAACACCGATCTGTTAAAGGCGTAATAACCAATCTAGGTGTGTTGCCAAGATACTCGTATCCATATTGCAAACCAGCATTGATCATTTTTGTTTGGAGATGACCTTCCTGCATAGAAAAACAAGCATTGTTAACATTTTTTCTTTTAAAGTTTTTCAAGATGGTAATAATTATTATTTTGATTACTACACTATTAAACTAGTTTAGATTTGTATTGTTAGCTTTCCTCATTCTTCATATTTTATATAAGCCTGAAAATATATAAAATATTGCAAGTGCTTGAAAGAAGGATCTTAATTTTACATTCCCATTTTAATGACTTGCTTAATAATATCACTGTATTTACTGTCATGGCCCAGCAGTGGTTTGCAAATATGAATGTGGAATTATGCTAGCATACTTTTAATAATCCTATGTGTACTTATCTCTGTGATTCCCATTCTTTAATGTTAACTTCCAAGTACATTAAAGTAAAATGTGCACTAAAACACACATAATGAAAAAACAGAGAAAAGGCTGCTACACTCACCAGACCAGTGGGAGCAGGAAATCATAGCAGTATATCAAAGATGAACAAAAAGTTTTTGCGCTGCACCAGTAGTTCAGGTGAAATACAAAAAGACTTTTACTTCTTCAATGCAGCATCATGGTGAATACATATAAAGCTCACGCGTATCGGAGCAAGATTGGCTCCTTAATCATAGCTCATGATTAAGGAGCCAGTCTTGCTCTGATACGCGTGAGCTTTATATGTATTCACCATGATGCTGCATTGAAGAAATGAAAGTCTTTTTGTATTTCACCTGAACTACTGGTGCAACACCTAATGAAGATGATTCAGAATTGTGAAAGAAGTCATATGTGTTTAGGTTGCCTACACTCTTCATTTCAAACAACTCTGCCCTTCCCCAGGTACTGTGATTTAAAGGTAAGTAGCTGTGGTAGAGCTTAGGTAGCAAAAGCTCTTATCTAAATATCGAAACATAGCGGGGTAGCTGAAAGGTTCATAACATAGCATTTTTGCGAATGCAGTTATATGCACTTACCTATAGTGAGAATTATTTTTATAAATCCATACATTTCTGGATTCAGTGAAGAAAAGTTATTGCTGAAGGTTTGTAAATAATTTCTAACTCGCTAAACCTTTAGCAGTCCTCGCTACTGTCTGATATGACCACCAGGCAAAGACTGCAAACATGATAGCTGACAACACTTTAAAAAGCTAGTCCTGGTTTGCTGAATTAGTTATTTTCCCCACCCTGAAAGAGTAACTGTCGGGCATAAAATCAAAAATCAATTCTTTATTTTTATCTGGTAAACAGGTAATAAGGATGCTAACCAGGCAATCCAAAAGTTAAAAATCACTATTACTTTACTTATTGATAAATGATCATTCCCCAGTTTACCTGACTATTATTTGGTATATCGTCTCACAAAGGAAATTGCAGGCCATGCTGTGTTGTCTTTTTTTGCTTCTTTACTTTTCTCTCAGACTTAACTAATGCAGCCTGATTGGCTGAAGCCTCTTTCCCTCCTGTTTTTCCCTCCCACACCTCTGTTCCTCCCTGATTGGCTAATATTTCTCATGCTGAGACAATGCACTTTCTATTGCAGAGCTGGGTGGGAGTGCCTGAAGACGGGGAGGAGGATGGGCAATGCATACACAATCAGGCAGAGGAGAGTAAGGAAGGAAATTACATCAGGATTGGCTTTAACATAGACACACTTAAAATGGAGAATCCTAAGAAGTATTTTCTCTTTTTTTTTTACTATAGAAGAATCACTAAAATCAAAATGTGGACAGTGCAATATGTTATGTAAGTAGAGCAAGTATTTATGTACTTATATACAGTGGTGTGAAAAACTATTTGCCCCCTGTAACGATCGGTGAAGCACAGAGAGGTCTGATTACCGGTGACCTGCAGCGTCACGGGGAATACAGACGTATACCAGATTATATGTGATCTGCAGTATCACCGATAATCCAATATACTGGCTAACCTCTGTTCACCTGAGTAGAGTGTAGTGTTTGGTGTAACAGTAACACAAAAATGCCGAGGCCTGGGTGCAGCAAGGAGAACTGCACGGATTCCTTCCGCAGACCTGAGCTCTCCAAGACGGGAGGAGTCAGACTGACAGTAGGAAGGAAAGTCCGAGAGTGACACTCAGGAAGAAGTGTCACTAACAGGACTGGGAACCGCCTCCAATCGTGAGGTCGGTTCTCGAGGTCGGACAAGCCAGGTCGTACACACACGGACAGATAAAGTACAAATACAGTAGGCAAAGGCGGAGTCAAAGTACAGGCAGGGTTCGGCAACGGGGTATCAGATATATCGGGGTACAAAATCAGGAGGCAGAAACAGAGTCTAGGAACGAGCCGAGGTTCGGCAACAGAGTATCAGAAATATCGAGGTACAAGGTCAGAGTTCAGGCGGATAGTCGAGGCAGGCAAAAGTCATAACAAATAATCACAATCAAACTAGTACTTTAGCTATCAAAATCTATCTAAGTGTAGGATTACAGCTCCTGCTGGTCCCGGCACACTTGAGGATCTGACTACGGATCTGGGTGCTCCCACATGTGTGATCGCAACGCCAGACGAAGCAAGAGTGAACGGCCGGCAGTATATATGCACCTATGCATCCCCTGCACCTCCCAGATTGCTGGACCAATGGGGAGCGGAGTTAAGAGTCAGCTGACCTGCCTGATCAGCTGACTCTCTCCCGGGTGTCATAAGGCCTGCTTGAGTGCGCGCGCGCGCGTGCGTCACTCTAAACTCTGTGGGACTACGGGTCCCAGCCACCGCAGCCCCGCTCAGCGGTGTCTCTGCTGCGGGGACATGTGCGCGAACCGCCGCGTCCAACGCGGCGGTTTCGCCGCGTTGCCCCACCTGCTGCATGGAGGCAGCCGCCTCATGATGTGAAGAGGCGGCTGCCTCTCCGTGTGAGGCTCTTCCGCGATTCCTCACAGTACCCCCCCCCCCCCCCCCCCGAGGAGTGGACTCCGGACAGCTCCTTCTAGGCTTCTCTGGATGTGAAGCGTGAAATTCCCTTACTAACTCATCCGCATGCATGCGGTTCCCAGGTACCCATTGCCTCTCCTCAATGCCGTACCCCTTCCAATGTACGAGATACTGTACCGAGTTCTGTACAGTACGTGAGTCTATGATCTTCTCCACCTCATACTCGGGTTGGGCATCGACTAACACCGGAGGAGGAGGAGTGGGACCCACCTGGGCTGCGGGTTTGAGAAGTGATACGTGGAAAGACCTCACTCCACGCATGCTGGCGGGAAGATCCACGGTATACGTGACATCGTTGATCTTCCTAGTAACTGGGAATGGACCCACGAACCTGGGACCAAGTTTGTCAGAGGGTTGTTTCAGGGTCAGGTGACGAGATGACACCCAAACCAAATCTCCTGGTTGAAATCTCCACTCTACCGAGCGTCTCTTATCAGCCTGACCTTTCTGACTCTGAAATGCTTTAACGAGATTATTCTTAATGGTCCACCACCTGTCTCTAAATGACCTTTGCCAGGCCTCCAAAGCTGGGAACGGAGTGGATGCAACTGGCAAAGGAGAGAATTTAGGCAATTTACCTGTCACAATCTGAAATGGACAGAAACCTGAGGAAGAGCTCTTCAAGTTATTGTGGGCAAACTCTGCATAAGGAATATATTTAACCCAATCGCTCTGTGTCTCGGCAACATAGCACCTCAAAAATTGCTCTAAGGATTGGTTGACCCTCTCCGTCTGGCCGTTTGTCTGCGGGTGGTACCCCGAGGAAAATGACAATTTCATGCCCATTAGGTGACAAAATGCCTTCCAAAACTTCGAAACAAACTGGACTCCCCGATCGGATACTATGTTTTCTGGAATGCCATGCAGTCTGAAAACATGGATGATAAATAAATCGGCCAGTTCCTGGGCCGAGGGGAGTCCTTTCAGAGGCACGAAGTGGGCCATCTTACTAAAACGGTCAACCACCACCCAAATAACTGACATGCCCTCAGATCTCGGAAGCTCTCCCACAAAGTCCATGGACAAATGGGTCCATGGCTCACTCGGGGTGGGCAAAGGCTGTAAAGTACCTACAGGTGCCAAGCGGGAGGGCTTGCTTTTCGCGCACACCGCACATTCCCTGACAAACTCCTTACAGTCGGCGGCCAGCGAAGGCCACCAAACACATCTGGCCACGAGATCTTGCGTTCTAGACGCTCCCGGATGTCCCGCATTCTTATGGGAATGAACCATCTCCAAGATCTGGAAACGGAGTGGTAACGGAACAAATAACACCCCGTCTGGTTTCCCTTCTGGGATATCCTGCTGAAAAGGACTCAAAGTCTCTTTCCAGTCCTCCCAAGTCTCGGTGGCGGCTAACACCATACTTCGTGGGACAATGGTCTCGGAAACAGAGGGCTGTGCTGTCTCCGGCTCAAAACACCTAGAAAGTGCGTCCGCCTTGGTATTCTTACTACCTGGCGTGTATGTGATCAAAAATGTAAATCTCGAAAAAAATAGCGACCACCGAGCCTGTCTCGGGCTTAACCTTTTAGCCCCCTCGATGTATTCTAGGTTTTTGTGGTCGGTATAAACCGTGATCGTGTGCTCGGCTCCCTCTAGCCAATGACGCCATTCTTCAAAGGCCAATTTGATGGCTAGGAGCTCCCTGTTGCCTATGTCGTAGTTTCTCTCTGCCGGAGAGAACCTTCGAGAAAAATAGGCACACGGGTGTAGTCTACCCTGAAGACCAGAACGCTGGGACAGCACAGCCCCCACCCCGATCTCCGAGGCGTCTACCTCAACAATAAACGGAAAAGAAGTGTCCACATGTCTGAGTATGGGGGCTGAGCAGAACAACCCCTTTAACTTAGAAAAAGCCTGTAAGGCCTCGGGAGACCAATGAGTGGTGTCTGCCCCTTTTTTAGTAAGGCTAGTGAGAGGGGCGACAACTGTGGAGTACCCCTTTATAAACCTTCTATAATAATTCGCAAACCCCAAGAACCGTTGCAATGATTTTAACCCCACCGGCTGTGGCCATTCTAGGACCGCGGAAACCTTGGCAGGGTCCATAGACAGACCTGAGGTGGAGATTATATACCCCAGAAAAGCCACCGACGTGACCTCAAAAATACATTTCTCGAGTTTGGCGTATAACCGATTCTGCCTCAGTTTGTCTAACACCATCCTGACATGGGTTCTGTGTTCCGGGAGGTTGTTAGAAAAAATGAGAATGTCGTCAAGATAGACTAGGACGAACTTTCCCAAGACCTCCCGAAAAACCTCATTGATGAGTTCCTGGAAGACGGCCGGGGCATTGCACAAGCCGAAAGGCATCACCCTATACTCGTAGTGCCCATCAGGGGTATTGAAGGCCGTCTTCCATTCATCGCCCCTCCTTATACGCACCAGGTTGTATGCCCCCCGTAAATCCAATTTTGAAAATATCCTAGCCTCAGTGACTTGTGTGAATAAATCGTCTATAAGTGGTAGCGGGTAACGATTCTTCACCGTGATTTTATTGAGGCCACGATAATCAATGCAAGGCCGTAAACCCCCGTCTTTCTTTTTAACAAAAAAGAAGCCTGCCCCAGCGGGTGACCGGGATGGCCTAATAAAGCCCTTTGCTAAGTTCTCACGGATGTACTCCTGCATGGCAAGTTTCTCGGGACCAGATAAATTATATAAATGGCCTCGAGGAGGCATACAACCAGAACGAAGGTCAATGGGACAGTCAAATGGGCGATGCGGGGGTAATTTATCCGCGGCCTTGGGACAAAACACATCGGCATAATCTGAATACTGTTCCGGTATACCCTCCACCTGTACCTTAGTTAAACCCAATGTTAGTCTCCCCAAACACTGCTGGAAACAATGAGGTGACCAGGCTGTCAACTGTCCTGTGGCCCAGTCTATCTGCGGGGAGTGGACTTGCAACCAAGGCATGCCTAGGATTATAGTGGAGGTGGACATGTGTAAAACAAAAAATTGTAACTGCTCCTCGTGCAATACCCCTATGGTGAGCTTCACAACCGGAGTCTGTGACAGAGGACAATTCCGCTGCAAAGGGGAATCGTCAACAGCCGTAACCTGAATGGGGGGTCTCACGGGAGTGAGTAGTAGACCCAACTCCTGAGCAAACTCAAAATTCATAAAGTTAGCCGCTGAGCCGGAGTCAATGAAAGCTTCAGTGGCAACAGACCTATCATCCCATGTGACAGTACAAGGGAGAAGCAATTTTTTCTCTTTAAGGGGTGAAGTTTGTGTGCCTAGGGTGTCACCCCCCACTACTCCTAGGCAGACCCGTTTCCCGCCCTGTTGGGGCAATTTCGCACCCTATGCCCTGCCTCTGCACAGTATAGGCACAGTTGTTCCGTCATTCTCCTCCTCCGCTCCACCTGGGTCAGTTTTGATCGACCAATTTGCATTGGCTCTGGTGGAGGCAAGGCCGGAGAGGACGAGACAGACGGAGTTGCGGTTACTGGGGATGCTACAGCTGGTACAGCGTACGAAGTCACCCTGACCCGGTGACTACTCCTAGCCTGCCTCTGATGGCGTAGCCTGCGATCTACGCGAATGGCCGATGAAATGGCCTCGTCAACTGTCTTGGGCTCGGGTACGGTCAACATAAGATCGGAAACCTCTTCCGACAACCCAGACAAGAAATAGTCCATGAGGGCAAAATTATCAAATCTCGAGGTGACTGACCACCTACGGAACTCTGCCGCATAATCCTCGACTGACCCTCTGCCTTGCCGTAAGAGTTTGATCTTCCGCTCTGAGGATGCCGCAAGATCAGGGTCGTCGTAGATTATAGCCATGGCCTTAAAAAATTCCTCCACTGAGGTCAAGGCAGTATCGGTAGCGGGCAGGTTGTATGCCCAAGACTGGGAATCTCCAGTCAACAAAGTTTTAATGAAAATGACCCGTTGGGTCTCAGTCCCCGAGGATCGGGGTCTTAACTCGAAATATGACAACACTCTACTCCTGAAATTCCGGAAGTCAGACTTGTGGCCGGAAAACTTATCAGGGACAGGCATACGTATGTCCTCACTGTGAGGGGATCGCACTGAATCAACTGATGTCTGGAGGGTTCTCACAGAGCCTGTTAAGGCATCAATTAAGGCTTTGTGCTGGCCTAGTGACTGATGAATGCTATCCACCGAAGTGGCAAGCACAGTCAGAGGATCAGTGCGTTCCATCAGTATTTTGGTCTGGCGTTCTGTAACGATCGGTGAAGCACAGAGAGGTCTGATTACCGGTGACCTGCAGCGTCACGGGGAATACAGACGTATACCAGATTATATGTGATCTGCAGTATCACCGATAATCCAATATACTGGCTAACCTCTGTTCACCTGAGTAGAGTGTAGTGTTTGGTGTAACAGTAACACAAAAATGCCGAGGCCTGGGTGCAGCAAGGAGAACTGCACGGATTCCTTCCGCAGACCTGAGCTCTCCAAGACGGGAGGAGTCAGACTGACAGTAGGAAGGAAAGTCCGAGAGTGACACTCAGGAAGAAGTGTCACTAACAGGACTGGGAACCGCCTCCAATCGTGAGGTCGGTTCTCGAGGTCGGACAAGCCAGGTCGTACACACACGGACAGATAAAGTACAAATACAGTAGGCAAAGGCGGAGTCAAAGTACAGGCAGGGTTCGGCAACGGGGTATCAGATATATCGGGGTACAAAATCAGGAGGCAGAAACAGAGTCTAGGAACGAGCCGAGGTTCGGCAACAGAGTATCAGAAATATCGAGGTACAAGGTCAGAGTTCAGGCGGATAGTCGAGGCAGGCAAAAGTCATAACAAATAATCACAATCAAACTAGTACTTTAGCTATCAAAATCTATCTAAGTGTAGGATTACAGCTCCTGCTGGTCCCGGCACACTTGAGGATCTGACTACGGATCTGGGTGCTCCCACATGTGTGATCGCAACGCCAGACGAAGCAAGAGTGAACAGCCGGCAGTATATATGCACCTATGCATCCCCTGCACCTCCCAGATTGCTGGACCAATGGGGAGCGGAGTTAAGAGTCAGCTGACCTGCCTGATCAGCTGACTCTCTCCCGGATGTCATAAGGCCTGCTTGAGTGCGCGCGCGCGCGTCACTCTAAACTCTGTGGGACTACGGGTCCCAGCCACCGCAGCCCCGCTCAGCGGTGTCTCTGCTGCGGGGACATGTGCGCGAACCGCCGCGTCCAACGCGGCGGTTTCGCCGCGTTGCCCCACCTGCTGCATGGAGGCAGCCGCCTCATGATGTGAAGAGGCGGCTGCCTCTCCGTGTGATGCGGAAAGAGCCGCCCGCCGCTGGCTCATGGCGGCGGCTCTTCCGCGATTCCTCACACCCCCTTCCTGATTTCTTATTCTTTTGCATGTTTGTCACACTTAAATGTTTCTGCTCATCAAAAACCGTTAACTATTAGTCAAAGATAACATAATTGAACACAAAATGCAGTTTTAAATGATGGTTTTTATTATTTAGTGAGAAGAAAAAACTCAAAACCTACATGGCCCTGTGTGAAAAAGAAATTGCCCCCTGAACCTAATAACTGGTTGGGCCACCCTTAGCAGCAATAACTGCAATCAAGCATTTGCAATAACTTGCAATGAGTCTTTTACAGCGCTCTGGAGGAATTTTGGTCCACTCATCTTCGCAGAATTGTTGTAATTCAGCTTTATTTGAGGGTTTTCTAGCATGAACCGCCTTTTTAAGGTCATGACACAACATCTCAATAGGATTCAGGTCAGGACTTTGACTAGGCCACTCCAAAGTCTTCATTTTGTTTTTCTTCAGCCATTCAGAGGTGGATTTGCTGGTGTGTTTTGGGTCATTGTCTTGCTGCAGCACCCAAGATCGCTTCAGCTTGAGTTGACGAACAGATGGCCAGACATTCTCCTTCAGGATTTTTTGGTAGACAGTAGAATTCATGGTTCCATCTATCACAGCAAGCCTTCCAGGTCCTGAAGCAGCAAAACAACCCCAGACCACCACACTACCACCACCATATTTTACTGTTGGTATGATGTTCTTTTGCTGAAATGCTGTGTTACTTCTACGCCAGTTGTAACGGGACACGCACCTTCCAAAAAGTTCAACTTTTGTTTCGTCGGTTCACAAGGTATTTTCCCAAAAGTCTTGGCAATCATTGAGATATTTTTTAGCAAAATTGAGACAAGCCTTAATGTTATTTTTGCTTAAAAGTGGTTGGCGCCTTGGATATCTGCCATGCAGGCTGTTTTTGCCCAGTCTCTTTCTTATGGTGGAGTATTGAACACTGACCTTAATTGAGGCAAGTGAGGCCTGCAGTTCCTTAGATGTTGTCCTGGGGTCTTTTGTAGCCTCTCGGATGAGTTTTCTCTGCGCTCTTGGGGTAATTTTGGTCGGCCGGCCACTCCTGGGAAGGTTCATCACTATTCCATGTTTTTGCCATTTGTAGATAATGGCTCTCACTGTGGTTCGCTGGAGTCCCAAAGCTTTAGAAATGGCTTTATAACCTTTACCAGACTGATAGATCTCAATTACAGTACTTTTGTTCTCATTTGACCCTGAATTTCTTTGGATCTTGGCATGATGTCTAGCTTTTGAGGTGCTTTTGGTCTACTTCTCTGTGTTAGATAGCTCCTATTTAAGTGATTTCTTGATTGGAACAGGTGTGGCAGTAAACAGGCCTTGGGGTGACTTCAGAAATTGAACTCAGGTGTGATAAACCACAGTTAAGTTATTTTTTTAACAAGGGGGGGGGCAATAACTTTTTCACACAGGGCCATGTAGATTTGGAGTTTTTTTTCTCACTAAATAATAAAAACCATCATTTAAAACTGCATTTTGTGTTCAATTATGTTATCTTTGACTAATAGTTAACGGTTTTTGATGAGCAGAAACATTTAAGTGTGACAAACATGCAAAAGAATAAGAAATCAGGAAGGAGGCAAATAGTTTTTCACACCACTGTATGTGTTTTTTCTGAGATAGTATGGCTGACAGCTCCTCTTTAATAAACCAATCCCCTTGTATCTTCCCACAGCACTCACTATATGGGATATTTCTTATCTGCCAGATAACTCATCCTCCAATACTGTAACGTTTGCGGAATCATTTCTGTGGTTAGCGGACCAGACGTGCACTGACGCGGCGAAAATCCTCCACAAACGTGTAATTGGAGAACCCAGGTTAAGTGCAATGCACCAGTAGAGGGCAATTCCCACCAGCAGATGGAGCTGTGGAGTGCAGACGAGCACAGCCTCTGCACGGCCACAAATGCCAGATGGGAATTGTACAGATAAGGCAAAGTAGGGCACGATAGCCCTCTAAGAGAGAGCACAGAGACAGACTAAATGTGTGTTCCCCAATCTAGTCGCCACCCAGCGACGGTGAACACACATCTGCAGAAACAAAAGCGGGAATGCAATCGCAGGAGAGAGGCGATTGCCAACAGACACCAGACTGAGAAGGACAGAGCATGAGAGTAGCAAAGGCACAGCAAACAACAATCAGAAGATAAGGAAATAACAAACGCTAGCTAAACGTGAACACCGCACTCATTCGCAACAGCGAACGCATTTCTGCACGATCACCGCGCGTTAGGCCCCCAGTGATAAGCGTGCCACCCTAACTGACCAATGACAGATAAACACGAAATACAGAACGTGAACGCTTGCTAAACGGTTACCTCATCGAGCCTACAGCAAGCGTTCGTATCAGACAAGACAGTCAGACAGACAGGTGGGGCTGCCAGTAGCAACCGCTGCTCTGGCTAGCACCCCTAAGGCAGAGATACAGAAGGAGGCACTGCCACTACCACTAGGACAAGTGCGATCCAGACAGATAAACAGAAGGGGCCACCAGTAGCAACCGCTGCTCTGGTTAACACCCCAAAGGCTGAGATACAGAAGGAGGCACTGCCACTACCACTAGGGCAAGTGCGATCCAGACAGATGGAGCAGCCAGCAGCAACCGCAGCTCTGGCCTACACTCCCAGACAGACAGAACGATTTCCTGTCGACCGCCGCTGGCGACAGGACAATCGCAACAGAAGGAGGCACTGCCACTACCACTAGGGCGAGTGCGATCCAGACAGATGAACAGAAGGGGCTACCAGTAGCAACCGCTGCTCTGGTTAGCACCCCCAGACAGAACGAATTCCTGTCGACCGCCGCTGGCGACAGAACAATCGGAACACAAAGACTGTACAGGCAAAACAGATAATACAATCTGACTGCACTAGAGGGAATGCCTAGTACAGTCCCAAGAATTACTCTAAGATAATCTTTGACAAACAGGCAAGGCTGACACTCTAAGAGTGTTTAGCAGTAACAAACCATTAAGATGACCAGTCCAGGATTCTGGGAGAACATGGTATTTATACTGCCAGCCTTCAAAGGAGGCAAGTAGGCAATTTGCATAACAAATATACTGTATGCAAATTCCTCAGCAGCAGAGCAGGTCTGAAACTTGCAAAGCAAAGACAGGTCTCTTTTCCAGAGACCTGCAGCCCTCAGACTTAAGGAATGGTCAAACAGCTGTCTTTGCAGACAGCTGAGCGGATCATTACAAATACCTTCATGACCAAAATATACTACAAATTGCTCTTGTTAGAAGCTAAGCAAATAAGCACTGCAGTAAACACCATTCTGACACAACATGCTATTTTAAGATAATTAGGCTCAATTCATTTTATCTCCTTAATTTCAGTAATCTTTTCAGTTCCCGCAAGTAGAAAATTTTTCAAGCTCCATTTACTTTTGACTGCTTGAGATTCTGTTATTTATGTTTTAACAAAGGATCATTGCACATTAGGTTTTTGCAAGCGTTAACAATACAATCTTAACAATCTAGAAATATAAAAAAGGGACTGCAGATTAAATCACTTTCTAACTTACCTCCCAGTAGTATCGTAGCTGACTTAACCACTCAAAATCATTTTCATCACTGACTTGTTTGTTCACAAGAGCTGTAAGGACATCTCTAGCATGCACATCAAGGACCACCAGTGCGCCAAGTGTCACTCGGTTCTGTTTTGATAAAGTTCCACGAACCAAGCTCACAATGTCGTCAATCTGTCTGTTATTTTGTTCCAAATAGTCTTCAAGAGCCTGTTTTATGAGAAGGAAAAAAAAGCCTCTTACTGAAAGAATATTTGTCTTCTGGTTGTCATAGTCTATACATTTTCCAATCGGAATTACCTGTAAACTTCCAAATTATACATATTTAGAATGTATATGTATTATTTACAAAAAAACAAACAAAAACATAAGTGTCAGTTGTGCTAACAGAGTATCCCTTAAAAGAAAATTACAATTACATTGTGTCACTTAATAAAAAGAAAAAGTGTAGGTGTTCATAAATTTAATATAGGCGATTATTTTGTAAGTTCTACATCTTTCTATCAACATTTGTTTTACAAAAAAACTTTTTACAGGGAATAACCATAACGCATGGTTTGAGAAGCCCAGAGCTGCATATGTGCCCAGAGTTACTTTCTGTTGCAGCTATATTGGTTTCACTTCAAGAGAGGGGTGTATAAGGGCAGATTCACACCAGGAGAAAACATAGCATTTTCCAGACTCAAGAGAGAATAATAAACTGACACGATCACATTATCGCCGGGAACTTTTCACAAATGTCTGTTTTAAAAAAATCTATCTGGGAAATGGAACAGAAAGTCCCAACCTGCATTTTTCCAGACTTGAGCAAAAACGTATGGATACCGGATTCCAATGATGCAGGGCATTTAAATGGAAATGGACACTAGCAGTTTTCACTATCCATTTTGTGAGGGGAACCAGGGTGACTCTTAGCGGCACAATCAGAATAGCTGAGACAGGAGAAGGTTTTGCAGCAATGTCTTTTATGTTTGTTCTGTGTAGTAATCAAAACTGATGCAAATTTATGTAAAGTGACCTGGACTGGAATGTATGTCCAGTAAACTGTACACATTTTCAATCTGGCATAGTGTGAAGAGTGTGTAAGTCAATGCCCTTTAAGCTTTGAAGGAGTCTTAAAGTGGTCTGAAACTCTGACATAACATTAAATAAAAATGTGCTCTCCTACTTTGTATTACCCATACTGTTATCATATTTGCTTTTGTGCACATGCAATATAGTTCATTTACAAATTACAAGTTCCTAAAGTACAGTTTATCTGTTCTGAAAGCTGTTATTGCTTTTTATTATATATTAAAATTTTCTGAATGCAAGAAGCACAGGCAACTGCTAATAATATAACACCTGTGGAATGTAAACACAAGATAATGTTATCACCTCTGTGGATGCGGATCATAACTTGAATGGGCTTTCCAGTGCAAGACAGCAGTGGCATAGGTGTGAAGAGACTGAACCCATTCACCAAGCTAGATAACAGGGTGTCCGGTGAAAAACGCAGTCGGCCGACCAGCCTGTGCCTCAGGAACGAGAGGTGAGGTGAGATCTGTGTGAGGCTTTCTGCTGCCCTGAATTCCCCTTTGAAAACAATCTTATGTGTACAACTGGCCACTGTGACCAGAGAAAAGAGCACTGTGCTGCTACAGCTGCCTGGTGCCTGCCAGGGTGTATACAACATTCACATGTATGTCCCTGGGGAGGCAGCACCCCTGCTGTGCATTTTTATTTAAAGCAGAACTGAAAATGGGGGGGGGGAAGAGTTTCACTTACCTGGAGCTTCTGCTAGCCCCCTGAGGCTTCCCTGTGCCTACGCTGTTACCATGCGATCCCCGGGCCTCCATTGTGGATCAGCCCCCGTCCACTGTGCCTATACGGCCCTGGCCCCTGGCCGTGCATCCTCATTTGCGCTCCCATCCCCAGGAGCGTGCTGCACAGGCGCAGTAGAGATTTTCTTGCACTGTGCCTGCGCAGGACGCTACCAGCGATGTGAGCAAGCCGTCGACTTGTAAGTCGGTGCTGAAGAAACGGAGCCATGGCGGGGGACCGGAAGATCGTATGGTAATGGCATGGGTACTGGGAGGCTTCAGGGGGCTGGCAGAAGCCCCAGGAAAGTGAGACTTTCCCCCCCCCCCCCCCTTTCTTCAGTTACGCTTTAAGAGGAACATATTATGAAAGGGGAACTCTGCCTAATGTGTTTTTGAGGATAAAACTCTGTCTGTTGTTCTTGAAGTGGAGGCTAATGCTGCCAGATTATTTGCTGCTTCCAAAAGTATTTTGCAGGAAGCAATGCCAGATGATGTGTATTTTGCGGAGAAACAATGCCAGGTGATGTGTATTTTGCAGGAAGCAATGCCAGATGATGTGTATTTTGTGGGAAACAATGCCAGATCATGTGTATTTTTTCTTGGGGGGGGGGAGGTGACAACTAGCGGGAACCCTATTTATTGAAGTCGGCCCTCCACCTTGAAGTCTGAAAAAAATTGTCCCTCCATGCCCGTGAAGTTGGACAGCACTGTTTTAGAGCAAAGAAGAAATGCTGAGTTTCAGACCACTTTAACCTCTGCCTGCTAGCAGATACATATTACATTTATGTGGCTGATTGTCCATAGTCATTTAAAGGGTAAAAAAGTATTTTTAACTAATCTGTTTAAAACAGAAGATATTAATTACAAAAAATAAAGACTGTAAATAGTCACTATAATTTATAAAGCAGGTTATACGGCACGTTACTAATTCCAGTCTTCCATTTAGGAATATAAATTTGTCTTACTTCCATTTGTTGGGCAGCACAGGTATAGAAATTGTGCCATTAAGTACAAGATGCAGAACAGCTTCTACAGCACAACTGTACTATTTTCAGTTGCAGTGATTGTTAGAATAGATCCTTTTCTGTATTAAACAGTCACCATAAATATCATACATTTCATTTAAAAAACTAAAGTGAAATAAACAAATCTAGTAAAGTACCACCTACCTTCTGACCCTGCCTGACAGACATTTGAACTTCGTTTGTCCAGAAGCACTGAGATACGCATAGCACAGTCTGCCCTGGCCACTCTCTTACCCAGTCTATACGGCTTGTTTTGGGGTAGGCTTCAATTGCTTCACCAATGACCTTTTAATTATATTTATACAAACGGTGTTAACATTTTTAAATAGATGGGTTTATATTCAAAATGTCCAGATAACAGAAAACACTAAGTAGTCAGCACTACATAATACATATAAATACAATTGCAAAGCTCTGTCCAATAATGATTGAACAGGCAAACTGTATAAGCCAATGAAGTCTTTAAAACTACCAGTACATAATGGTGACCGTTTTAGCTTCCAGCAGAGCAATGCTTATTTGAAACAAGCAACTTTTTTTAGCAGCAGTTTGCAGCTGGCCAGAGATACCATCTACTGCTAATGTGACATACTTAAAGAGGAACTCCAGTGAAAATAATGTAGTAAAAAAAAGTGCTTCATTTTTTACCATAATTATGGATAAATGATTTAGTCAGTGTTTGCTCATTGTAAAATCTTTCCTCTCCCAGATTCACATTCTGACATGTATTACATGGTGACATTTTTACTGTGGGCAGGTTATGTAGCTGCTCCTAGCTGTTTTGGCTGTTAGAGACAGCTGTAAACAGCCAATTCCTGTCTGTGAACATTGTTACATTGTGGCAGTTTGCCCAGAGTACCGCGGTACTCAGAGCTTCTTGTGGGAGGGGTTTCAGCACAAAATCAGTCATACAGCGCCCCCTGATAGTCTGTTTGTGAAAATCATTATATTTCTCATGTAAAAGGGGGTATCAGCTACTGATTGGGATAAAGTTCAATCTAGGTTGGAGTTTCTCTTTAAAGGGAACCTAAACTGAGGAGGATATGGATTTTTCCTTTTAAAATAATACCAGTTGCCTGACTCTCCTGCTGATCCTGTGTCTCTAATACTTTTAGCCACAATTAATTGTTCTAAGTTTATGTTTGTTTGGTCAAAAATGTATAATAAAAAGAAAGTTAAAAAACAAAAATCCCTTTAAACCCTCAGCAAGCAAGAAAGTACCAAAATAATCTAGATAGTAATTTTCCGCCTACTTTTTTTTATACTTTCTTAATTGAAAAGAGCTTAAAAGGAAGGAAATTGGAGAGGTGTGTGTGCGGGGGGGAAGAGGAACGTGACATAAAATGGTGGCTGAAGGAACTTCTAAATACTCATTCTGTAGACTTTGGTGCACATCCACACTGTGCAACACGAAACACAATGTGCTGCACAGCAATGTGATGTGCCATGTGGTGCATTACCAGCCCTTCAATTACTACAAAGGAAGAAATAAGGTTAGTTCTGTGAAGACAGCAAATTAATTCTTGACTTTAGAACAGCAGGTGACTCTTTGGTAGCTGCCAGCATGTTCATATGTTACCAGGGCCATAAAGTTTGCAGACATAATAGGTTCTAGAAGTATGTTTTATCTAGTTCCTAGGTTCTCAACGTGTGGTACGCGTACCCCAGGGGGTACTTCTGATTGTTCCAGGGGGTACTCGGGCTGGATATACTTAACCAAAAATAAGAAATTTAGAGTTTTGTAAAATAATAAATCTTATTTAAACAACACCCAATTAGTGTTTTAGCTAATTTAAAGGAATGGTAAATGCTTGGAAATTGATTAGCACCATTTATCATGTACTACAATTAAATATATATTTGTCAAGAGGTACTTGTGATAATGTTTCCTATGCTAGGGGGTACTTGGTGAGTACAGGGCTTTAAAAGGGAAAGGGGCAGGGCCGGGCCGAGGCATAGGCTGGAGAGGCTCCAGCCTCAGGGCGCAGTGTAGGAGGGGGCGCACAATTCATTCAGCTGTAAATCCTAATTCTGTATGATGCAGAAAGAAATAAGAAAAAGGGATACATAGCAGTGACTGCAAGCCAGATAACTAGATATTAAGGTGTTGGGGAGGTTGTGGGCCCTGTGGCCCTCTTAGTCTAATAGCAATCAGTGTGTGACGAGTGGGGTAGAAGGAATGGAGGGGCGCACTTTGGTGTCTCAGCCTTGGGTGCTGGAGGACCTTGTCCCTGCTCTGGAAAGGGGTACATACCAATACTATGTTGAGAAACACTGATCTAGTTGATCTTTGACTTACTCATTTAATCATGTATTTAATTACAATGAAATAGATATATTTCGCTTCATTGGATTTTTACACTGGTCACTCTGATACAAGAATAATGTAAATAGATGAAGACGTAGTCCACCGATTTAACCATGAACTCTCTAGGGGGCTGATTCATGAAGCTGCACTGCTTTAGCAGCGTGAGCTCCATGACAGCACCGCAAGCTAAATTGAAGGCTGCACACTACGCTAGGTCTTGCTGCGCAGCATGCCTTCCTTAGTTCCTTAGTTCTGCGTGCATTTTACATAGCAACAAGTGTTCCTTTAATTGCCGGCCACTGCTGTGCTTCACTTGAGTGGCCGCTACTATGTTAACTAACAAAGTTACTATTTAATTAACATACTAACTATGTCAATAAACATAGTAGCGACCGCTCTAGTGAAGTATCACGGTCTCGATACTTCACAGTAGTGGCCGGTATTTAAAAGAACATGTGTTGCTATGTAAGCAGCTCGCATGAAGGCATGCTATGCTTTAAGACCAGGTGTAGCACGCAGCCTTGAATTTAGCTCGTGGTGCTGTCATGGAGCTCACGCTGCTATAGCAGTGCAGCTTCTTGAATCAGCCCCTAGGGTTCTCAGGTAGAAGCATTTGTCACCTTTACCTTACTATTTAAAAACATTACAAAGTTTCTGCCAGATCCATTTTATTCCAAATATAATTATTTTAGTGACAACCAGATATAATTAATAATTGCTATCATTATTATTATTTTTTTTTAATATCTCATATACAATTATTACTGCCATTGGATGTTATTACTATTAATATTACAAGTGGAACTGCCCATCCTATCCATATAAATCCATATTTTCAATCTCCTACATGATTATGTCTATGCATAAGCAAAACTAAAAACCAAATAAATAATAAGACAATCAAAAACTACTGCAACAGTTACAATAAAAATACATCTCAAAATCCCAGCACAGCAAGTGCTTAAAGAGACACTGACACTGAATTGGTTGTGTAATACGGACAACTAATAGAATTTTAGTAGCAAAGAAAATATTCCAATATTTTTATTTTCAGTTATATAGTGTTTTTTATAACATTGCATCATTATCTAATATTTGCAGTTTAGACACTACTCAGCATTCTAAATGGGTTCAAAAGTTCACTAGCCTGCTCTGGAAAATCTTCCCTGCAGAAGGAAAAAAAGATACATAGGCCTCAATTCACTAAAGGTGGCCATACATGGTACAATTTTTCAATTAGATAATTTAGTTCGATTATTCCGTTAGATCGAATATAAAGATTTTTCCAGCATGTCCGATCAATTTATTTAGATCGAATAAACGGGAAAATTGAACGTTTTTATTGTACCGTGTATGGCCACCATAAGCTTATCTCCTGTCTTTAATAACGTTTCTAGAGTTGTTACCATGGTGATAAGGCATGTAGTATATTCAGGAAACATTTTACCTCAGGCAAACCTAAAGTTAACTCTTCTGTCTTTAACCACTTCCCGACCGCCTAACGCACAGCGGCGGCCGGGAAGTGTACCCTGCAAGGACCGGCTCACCCACAGAGGCGGCGGTCCTTGTAAGGGCATGGGCGGAGCGATCGCGTCATCCGTGACGCGATCCTCCGCCGGCTCCTGACGCCGCTCACCCGCCGCAACATCCCGCCGGCCATACGGAAGCGCCGGCGGGATGTTAAACCGACGATCGCCGCATACAAAGTGTATAATACACTTTGTAATGTTTACAAAGTGTATTATACAGGCTGCCTCCTGCCCTGGTGGTCCCAGTGTTCGAGGGACCACCAGGGCAGGCTGCAGCCACCCTAGTCTGCACCAAGCACACTGATTTCCCCCCCCCCCCCTGCCCTCTGATCGCCCACAGCACCCCTCAGACCCCCCCCCCCCCCTGCCCACCCCCAGACCCATGTTTACACCCAATTACCCCCCTAATCACCCATCAATCACTCCCTGTCACTATCTGTCAACGCTATTTTTTTTTATCCCCCCCTGCCCCCTGCTCCCTCCTGATTACCCCCCTCACCCCTCAGATTCTCCCCAGACCCCCCTCCCCCATGTACTGTATGCATATATCCCCCCTGATCATCTGTCAATCACCTGTCAATCACCTGTCAATCACCTGTCAATCACCCATCAATCACCCCTTGTCACTGCCACCCATCAATCAGCCCCTAACCTGCCCCTTGCGGGCAATCTGATCACCCACCCACACCAATAGATCGCCCGCAGATCCGACATCAGATCACCACCCAAGCGCAGTGTTTACATCTATTCTCTCCTCTAAACACCCACTAATTACCCATCAATCACCCATCAATCACCCCCTATCACCACCTGTCACTGTTACCCATCAGATCAGACCCTAACCTGCCCCTTGCGGGCACCCAATCACCCGCCTACATGCTCAGATTGCCCTCAGACCCCTCCTTATCAATTCGCCAGGGCATTATTTACATCTGTCCTTCCCTGTAATAACCCACTGATCACCTGTCAATCACCTGTCAATCACCCATCAATCACCCCCTGTCACTGCCACCCATCAATCACCCCCTGTCACTGCCACCCATCAATCAGCCCCTAACCTGCCCCTTGCGGGCAATCTGATCACCTACCCACACCAATAGATCGCCCGCAGATCCGACATCAGATCACCACCCAAGAGCAGTGTTTACATCTATTCTCTCCTCTAAACACCCACTAATTACCCATCAATCACCCATCAATCACCCCCTATCACCACCTGTCACTGTTACCCATCAGATCAGACCCTAATCTGCCCCTTGCGGGCATCCAATCGCCCGCCTACACGCTCAAATTGCCCTCAGACCCCCCCTTATCAATTCGCCAGGGCATTATTTACATCTGTCCTTCCCTGTAATAACCCACTGATCACCTGTCAATCACCTGTCAATCACCCATCAATCACCCCCTGTCACTGCCACCCATCAATCACCCCCTGTCACTGCCACCCATCATTTAGCCCCTAACCTGCCCCTTGCGGGCAATCTGATCACCCACCCACACCAATAGATCGCCCGCAGATCCGACATCAGATCACCACCCAAGCGCAGTGTTTACATCTATTCTCTCCTCTAAACACCCACTAATTACCCATCAATCACCCATCAATCACCCCCTATCACCACCTGTCACTGTTACCCATCAGATCAGACCCTAATCTGCCCCTTGCGGGCACCCAATCACCCGCCTACACGCTCAGATTGCCCTCAGACCCCCCCTTATCAATTCGCCAGGGCATTATTTACTTCTGTCCTTCCCTGTAATAACCCACTGATCACCTGTCAATCACCTGTCAATCACCCATCAATCACCCCCTGTCACTGCCACCCATCAATCACCCCCTGTCACTGCCACCCATCAATCAGCCCCTAACCTGCCCCTTGCGGGCAATCTGATCACCCACCCACACCAATAGATCGCCCGCAGATCCGACATCAGATCACCACCCAAGAGCAGTGTTTACATCTATTCTCTCCTCTAAACACCCACTAATTACCCATCAATCACCCATCAATCACCCCCTATCACCACCTGTCACTGTTACCCATCAGATCAGACCCTAATCTGCCCCTTGCGGGCATCCAATCGCCCGCCTACACGCTCAAATTGCCCTCAGACCCCCCCTTATCAATTCGCCAGGGCATTATTTACATCTGTCCTTCCCTGTAATAACCCACTGATCACCTGTCAATCACCTGTCAATCACCCATCAATCACCCCCTGTCACTGCCACCCATCAATCACCCCCTGTCACTGCCACCCATCATTTAGCCCCTAACCTGCCCCTTGCGGGCAATCTGATCACCCACCCACACCAATAGATCGCCCGCAGATCCGACATCAGATCACCACCCAAGCGCAGTGTTTACATCTATTCTCTCCTCTAAACACCCACTAATTACCCATCAATCACCCATCAATCACCCCCTATCACCACCTGTCACTGTTACCCATCAGATCAGACCCTAATCTGCCCCTTGCGGGCACCCAATCACCCGCCTACACGCTCAGATTGCCCTCAGACCCCCCCTTATCAATTCGCCAGGGCATTATTTACTTCTGTCCTTCCCTGTAATAACCCACTGATCACCTGTCAATCACCTGTCAATCACCCATCAATCACCCCCTGTCACTGCCACCCATCAATCACCCCCTGTCACTGCCACCCATCAATCAGCCCCTAACCTGCCCCTTATGGGGCAATCTGATCACCCACCCACACCAATAGATCGCCCGCAGATCCGACATCAGATCACCTCCCAAGTGCAGTGTTTACATCTGTTCTCTCCTCCAAACACCCACTAATTACCCATCAATCACCCCCTGTCACTGCTACCCATCAGATTAGACCCCTATCTGCCCCTAGGGCACTCAATCACCCGCCCATACCCTCAGAATGCCCTCAGACCCCAGCCCTGATCACCTCGCCAGTGCATTGCTTGCATCTATTCCCCCCTCTAATCACACCTTTAGATACCCATCAATCACCTCCTGTCACCCCCTAGCACACCTACCCATCAGATCAGGCTCTAATTTTCCCCGTGTGGGCTCCTGATCACTCGGCCAAACCCTCAGATCCCCCTCAGACCCCCTTCCGATCACCTCCCCAGTGCATTCATTGCATCTATTTTCCCCTCATACCACCCCCTGAGACACCCATCAATCACCTCCTGTCACCCCCTCAGACCCCTCCTTATCAATTCGCCAGGGCATTATTTACATCTGTCCTTCCCTGTAATAACCCACTGATCACCTGTCAATCACCTGTCAATCACCCATCAATCACCCCCTGTCACTGCCACCCATCAATCACCCCCTGTCACTGCCACCCATCAATCAGCCCCTAACCTGCCCCTTATGGGGCAATCTGATCACCCACCCACACCAATAGATCGCCCGCAGATCCGACATCAGATCACCTCCCAAGTGCAGTGTTTACATCTGTTCTCTCCTCCAAACACCCACTAATTACCCATCAATCACCCCCTGTCACTGCTACCCATCAGATTAGACCCCTATCTGCCCCTAGGGCACTCAATCACCCGCCCATACCCTCAGAATGCCCTCAGACCCCAGCCCTGATCACCTCGCCAGTGCATTGCTTGCATCTATTCCCCCCTCTAATCACACCTTTAGATACCCATCAATCACCTCCTGTCACCCCCTAGCACACCTACCCATCAGATCAGGCTCTAATTTTCCCCGTGTGGGCTCCTGATCACTCGGCCAAACCCTCAGATCCCCCTCAGACCCCCTTCCGATCACCTCCCCAGTGCATTCATTGCATCTATTTTCCCCTCATACCACCCCCTGAGACACCCATCAATCACCTCCTGTCACCCCCTAGCACTCCTATCCAGCAGATCAGGCCCAATACAACCTGTCATCTAAAAGGCCACCCTGCTTATGACCGGTTCCACAAAATCCGCCCCCTCATAGACCACCTGTCATCAAAATTTTCAGATGCTTATACCCCTGAACAGTCATTTTGAGACATTTGGTTTCCAGACTACTCACGGTTTTGGGCCCGTAAAATGCCAGGGCGGTATAGAAACCCCACAAGTGACCCCATTTTAGAAAAAAAGACACCCCAAGGTATTCTGTTAGGTGTATGACGAGTTCATAGAAGATTTTATTTTTTGTCAAAAGTTATTGGAAATTGATTTTTATTGTTTTTTTTCACAAAGTGTCATTTTTCACTAACTTGTGACAAAAAATAAAATCTTCTATGAACTCACCATACTCCTAACGGAATACCTTGGGGTGTCTTCTTTCTAAAATGGGGTCATTTGCAGGGTTCCTATACTGCCCTAGCATTTTAGGGGCCCTAAACCGTGAGGAGTAGTCTACGAAACAAATGCCTCGAAATGACCTGTGAATAGGACGTTGGGCCCCTTAGCGCACCTAGGCTGCAAAAAAGTGTCACACATGTGGTATCGCCGTACTCAGGACAAGTAGTATACCGGTAATGTGTTTTGGGGTGTATTTTTACACATACCCATGCTGGGTGGGAGAAATCTCTCTGTAAATGGACAATTGTGTGTAAAAAAAATCAAAAGATTGTCATTTACAGAGATATTTCTCCCACCCAGCATGGGTATGTGTAAAAATACACCACAAAACACATTATACTACTTCTCCTGAGTACGGCGGTACCACATGTGTGGCACTTTTTTTACACCCTAAGTGCGCTAAGGGGCCCAAAGTCCAATGAGTACCTTTAGGATTTCACAGGTCATTTTGCGACATTGTTGGTTTCAAGACTACTCCTCACGGTTTAGGGCCCCTAAAATGCCAGGGCAGTATAGGAACCCCAAAAATGACCCCGTTCTAGAAAGAAGACACCCAAAGGTATTCCTTTAGGAGTATGGTGATTTCATAGAAGATTTTATTTTTTGTCACAAGTTAGCGGAAAATGACACTTTGTGAAAAAAAAAACAATTAAAATCAATTTCCGCTAATTTGTGACAAAAATAAAATCTTCTATGAACTCACCATACTCCTAACGGAATACCTTGGGGTGTCTTCTTTCTAAAATGGGGTCATTAGTGGGGTTCCTGTACCACCCTGGCATTTTAGGGGCCCTAAACCGTGAGGAGTAGTCTTGAAACAAAAATGACCTGTGAAATCCTAAAGGTACTCATTGGACTTTGGGCCCCTTAGCACAGTTAGGGTGCAAAAAAGTGCCACACATGTGGTATCGCCGTACTCGGGAGAAGTAGTACAATGTGTTTTGGGGTGTATTTTTACACACACCCATGCTGGGTGGGAGAAATCTCTCTGTAAATGGACAATTGTGTGTAAAAAAAATCAAAAAATTGTCATTTACAGAGATATTTCTCCCACTCAGCATGGGTATGTGTAAAAATACACCTCAAAACACATTGTACTACTTCTCCTGAGTACGGCAATACCACATATGTGGCACTTTTTTGCAGCCTAACTGCGCTAAGGGGTCCAAAGACCAATGAGCACCTTTAGGCTTTACAGGGGTGCTTACAATTAGGCACCCCCCAAAATGCCAGGACAGTAAACACACCCCGCAAATGACCCCATTTTGGAAAGTAGACACTTCAAGGTATTCAGAGAGGGGCATGGTGAGTCCGTGGCAGATTTCATTTTTTTTTTGTCGCTAGTTAGAAGAAATGGAAACCTTTTTTTTTTTTTGTCACAAAGTGTCATTTTCCGCTTACTTGTGACAAAAAATAATATCTTCTATGAACTCACTATGCCTCTCAGTGAATACTTTGGGATGTCTTCTTTCCAAAATGGGGTCAATTGGGGGGTATTTATACTATCCTGGAATTCTAGCCCCTCATGAAACATGACAGGGGGTCAGAAAAGTCATAGATGCTTGAAAATGGGAAAATTCACTTTTTGCACCATAGTTTGTAAACGCTATAACTTTTACCCAAACCAATAAATATACACTGAATGGGTTTTTTTTAATCAAAAACATGTTTGTCCACATTTTCCGCGCTGCATGTATACAGAAATTTTACTTTATTTGAAAAATGTCAGCACAGAAAGTTAAAAAAAATCATTTTTTTGCCAAAATTCATGTCTTTTTTGATGAATATAATAAAAAGTAAAAATCGCAGCAGCTATCAAATAGCACCAAAAGAAAGCTTTATTAGTGACAAGAAAAGGAGCCAAAATTCATTTAGGTGGTAGGTTGTATGAGCGAGCAATAAACCGTGAAAGCTGCAGTGGTCTGAATGGAAAAAAAGTGGCCGGTCCTTAAGGGGGGGTAAAGCCCACGGTCCTCAAGTGGTTAAGTTAACTCTCCAATCCTTAACCACTTTAGGATTCTGCGTACTCATAAGTACGCCCCTGAATCCTGAAGCGGTTTCCATGGAGCGGCCGTTGCATGTCAGTTCACGGAGGGTGTCTCCGTGAACACCCTGCGAGCCTCCGATTGCGGCTCGCAGGGTAAATGTAAACACGCGGGGAAGATCTTCCCCGCTGTTTACATACATACGGCGCTGCTGCGCAGCAGCAGCGTAGAGGAGATCGGCAATCCCCGGCCTCTGATTGGCCGGGGATCGCCGGCATCTGATAGGCTGAAGCCTATCTGAGGCGGCGCAGGACGGATCTCCGTCCTGCGCAGCCCATAACGAAGAGGGGAGGGAGGGAAGGAGGCAGAGGGAGGAATAGCGCTGTGGAGGGGGGCTTTGAGGAGCTCCCCCCCCTGCTAGGCACAGCAGCGCGGCAGCGATCAGACCGCCCCAGCAGGACATCCCCTGGTGGGGAAAAAAGGGGGGAAGTCTGATCGCCCTTCCTGCTATCTGATCTGTGCTGCGGGCTGAAGAGTCCCCGCAGCACAGATCAGCAAAACCACCCGAAACGTGAAGTGGTTAAAATAACTCCAGAGTTAAAGACAGGCTGTTAATTAACTGCATGTGAAAATAACTACAGAGGAGGTAAATTAACTACAGAGGAGGTAACTTAAGGAGTGAAGAGATAAGATAACTCTCTCACTGTGTGGAGGTAAGTTTTCTCTTGCCTTATTATCTCCAGCATGATCTTAGTGAATTGAGGCCATAGGCCTAAATTCACTAGTTATCTTATCTCTTCATTCCTTAAGTTACCTCCTCTGTAGTTGTTACCTCCTCTGTAGTTAAGTTACCTCCTCTGTAGTTATTTTCACACGCAATTAATTAACAGCCTGTTAGTTATTCTGGAGTTATTTTAAGGATTGAAGAGTTAACTTAAAGACAAAAGAGTTAACTTTAGTTTTGCCTGAGGTAAAATGTTTCCTAAATACTACATGCCTCATCACCATGGTGATAACTAGAGAAATATTATTAAATACAGGAGATAAGCTTAGTGAATTGAGGCCATTGTCTTTTAAAGCTTATTATCTCAAGTGTCTGGCAGAATTCTATGCGACTTTGAGAGTCGTGGAGCTCAATGGCTAATTTGCATGGATAACAATTCGATTCGATTCGATCACTGGGATTGAATCGGCTGTGAAATCGTCATGCACACATTGACCAAACGATCAATTTACGTCCGAATCGATCGTTCACGACGATTCCCGTCGTTCCGTCCGTGCGGAAGATTTCCCTCGATTGCCGGCGGGTCGGGAGTGCGTCGATAGCGGCGTTCGAATGCCCGATGACCGACGCAATAAAGCGGCAATACATTACCTGCTCTGCCGGCACGAGTCCCACGCTCTCTCCGAGGTCTCTTCTCCGCGCTGGGTTCTGGGTTTCGGACTGGTTGGCTACTTCCTGTTCCGGCAGGAAGTTTAAACAGTAGAGCGCCCTCTACTGTTTAAACTTCCCCGCACAGGAAGTGAAGCCAGCCGGTCCGAAACCCAGAACCTAGCGCGCAGAAGAGACCGCGGAGAAAGCGGGACTCGCACCGGCGGAGCAGGTAATGTATGCAGGGGGGCGGCAGCTCCACAGATGGTGAATCGATTTCATGCTGAAATCGATTCACAATCTGTTTGCAGTAAAAGCAGCCATACGATCCCTCTCTGATCAGATTCGATCAGAGAGGAATCTATCTGTTGGTCGAATCTGATGGCAAATCGACCAGTGTATGGCCACCTTTAGACTTGTGTCTCTGCTGCTAATGTTTTTTTTCTTAGCTGTACTACACATACAAATCATTATATCATAATTTTTTTCAGTGTCTCTTTAATGAAAAATACTCTTCATGGTCAAGTCTTTATTGTAACCACGGTCACCTGGCTGTGACTTGAATAACAGCATATCATAAGTACTCAACCATGTTTTGGTATATTGCCATCTTCTAAGAAACCATGGTTGGGTGTTTTATCTGACTTAATGATAAATTGTTATGAAAGCCATATGAGGATTGTGGTTGCAATAATATAGTAATAAATAAAATAGTTAAACTTGCATGCTTCTTAAAGGGAACCTGCAGTGAGTAAAATTATTTAAAATAAACACATGACATAGCTGCAAATGAATATTACATACTAACCTCACAGTCAGTTCCTCTTAGAAGCTCACCATTTTCTGCTTACATTGATCCCTTCCAGTTGTGACAATATTTTGTGAGAACTGAAATATACCAGTTGCTGCCAGTTATATATCAGCAGCTGGCAGTTACAACTGAATGCGCAAGGTAATGTCCATGTTTCCCTATGGCTCAAGTGGCTGATATTACAGTTTAACAGTGTTTTGACCAGGAAGTTGTTATGGGGTAATGGCCATTTTTAAAATGGAGGACGGAGAATTCCATTGATCAAAGTGGAAAAATGGGACGCAGGAGAGGAGAAAGAGATTGATAGACTATGCCAGAGGTAAGTATGACCTGTGTATGGTAATTTTGACTTTTTATTTCCAGTTCAGGTTCTTTAAGAGATTCAGGCTATTGGTGTTTTTTTTAAATTTAGTTAGGAAACTGGTCCAAAGGTGGTGTCACTGAGATAGAGGTTTTTAAGGTGAGGGTTGGTCTATTATTAAAAGTTCTCACAGTTGCTGGTATTAAGGACTGGAACTAACAGAGAATCATTTTGTAGTGATTCCTATGTCCACTAGAAACTTAAAATTTACATCAATTTTACTTGATATTCACGTTATTGTAACTTGCAGTGCACATGGAGTGTTTAATATAAACATTGACCATTTATTTGATATTGAATACCATATTTAAAGAATACCATAAAAGATCTTTAGATAACGTATGATGAAAAAGCATACCTTATGAACAGATTGAATCATTGCAGATTCAAGTTCCACTAGCCACTTCTCCACCTGGCCTCTGGCTTTGGATGTGGAAATAGTGTTTATCAGCTGCACAACCTCACCTTCACTGCTTTTCATGTGTGTAATGTCCAGCACATCGGTAAACTCCACTTTTGCTATTCCTTCAAAACATTTTTTTAAGTGAGGTTGTACCCTGTAAGAAAATAACACAAAATGTATTACCTAATGAAGAGATATCGTCACCAAGACAATGGAATAAAAAGATATTTAAGGGCCCTTTTCCACTAGCAATCGCTAGTGTTCGCACTAAACGCTAGCAATTGTGATTTAACAAAAGTTAAAAATTTCCCGGCGATTTCCCGACGTTTGCGATCGCGATCTTGCTATGCTATGCACTGCATAGCGAATTCGCGGCAATAATCGCTCCGTGGCGCGATGGCAATTAAGTAAAAATGAATCGCGGTAGTGAAAATGACCTACCGCGATTCCTATGGGAAAAAGCAAACCGTAGCGATTTGAAAATCACTAGCGGTTTGCGATTCAGCAATCGCAAACGCTCTAGTGGAAAAGGGCCCTTAAAGTCATATTGTTTTCCAATAAAAGATGTATGGATCTAACACTAAATTAATCATCAATGACTGTGCAGTGGCAGCATTCCCATGTAGATACTGTAGGGGAAGCAGGGTTGTGGAGAATGTACGTTTTTCGGTATTGTTAGGTGCTGACATGAAGGAGTAGAAATGCCTTTTGCTCCCTCCTAATTAACAGCTGAAATGCAGTGCCATCTGAATAGAGAAACTCACAGTGGAAGAGGCATATATTTAAAGCACACCTGAAGTGAGAAGGATATGTAGTGTGACATATTTATTTATTTTTAAAAATGCAAATTGCCTGGCTGTCCTGCTGATCCTCTGCCCCTAATACTTTTAGCCACACACTCTGACCAATCATGCAGATCAGATGTGTTACTAACCACTTCAAGAGCGCCAGTAATATTAAAACGTTGAATTTATCCCTGTTAATGGACCAATGGACGGTTTAAAATGTCCAGGCTTTTTTTGCACTTTGTTCTGAATACTCTACTTAAAGAGAACCTGAGGTGGGGTTCTGACAATGCATTCCCCGTACAGAGGCTGGGTCTGCCTATACTGCCCAGCCTCTGTTGCTATTTCAATCCCCCCTAAGTTCCCCCTGCGCTCTGCAATCCCCCATAAATCACAGCCGTGCTGTGCGGGCTGTGATTACATCTGTACTGTCACTCTGCGTGCTCCCCCCACCTCCTGCATAGCTCTGGTCCTGCCCGCGTCCCTTCCCTCCAATCAGCAGGGAGGGAAGGGACGCAGGCGGGGACCGGAGCTATTCAGGAGGCGGGGGGAGCAGAAGAGTGACAGTACAGAGATAAACACAGCCCGCTGCAACATGCTGCGTGTCGACAGCGTGGCTGTGATTTATGGGGGATAGCAGAGCACAGGGGGGCTTAGGGGAGATTGAAATAGCAACAGAGACCTGGGCAGTATGGGCAGACCCAGCCTCTGTATGTGGATTGCATTGTCAGAACCCCACCTCGGGTTCTCTTTAACATATTCTGAACATTTGGGGTTTATATCTTGTAAGGGGGCTTTGCTATTAACCACTAAAGTCGGCGGGTTTTGGCTTTTTTTAAACATGAATACTTTTTTCATTTGAAACTTAAAATTGATTTTCTCAAAAACTATAAGGTCTTTTTGAAAAAAAAACATGTCACACCTTGTTCTTAATGCTCTACTTAACATATCCTGCAAATTTGGTGTTGATATTATGTGGAGGGGGCTTTGCTATTAACCACTAAAGTCAGCGGGTTTTGACAGTTTTTAATCACAAATACTTATTTTCATATACTTTGTACCAAAATAAAACACTTGTAAAAAAAACCAAAAGACACAGAATTGAAAAGAAAATGCATAAAAAGTTACTTTAGGGCCTCAGTTTTTTAAATATGTATGCCATGAGGTTGTATTTATTCTCATTTTTGCTTATAAGCGCTTGTAATGATTGGTAATGTGCAATGAGAAAACGAAAACCACAACATTGAAAAAATACACCTTTATTTCCAAATAATATATTGTCACTATACTTTGTACTAGGGAAATAATTCAAACCTTGTGATAACCAGGACAAATAGGCAGATATAATGTGTGGGTATTATGTATGGTAGCATTGTTTATTTTAAAACTATAGGGGGTGGAATTGGAGAAATTGTGTATTTTTTCATTTTTTTCCTTGTTTTTTCCCTTTAAAATGCATAGAAAGTAAAGTAATTACTGAACACAAATATCACCCCCAAAAAGCCTAATCTGTGGGGAAAAAAGCAAGGTATAGATCATTTTGTTGTGATAAGTATTGAAAAGTTAATGGCAAATGAAAGGGAAGAGCATTGACAGGTGAAAATTGCTCTGGCCCGTTAGGGAAAAAACTCTCGGGGGTGAAGTGGCTTAAGTCTGACTGGATTAGCTGCATGCTTTTTTCAGGTGAGTGATCCAGACATTACCACAGCCATGGAGACCAGTAGGACCGCCAGGCAACTAGTATTGTTCAGAACTAAATAAATATGGCGGCTTCCATATCACTCTTACTTAAGGTGTTTTTAAGGTAGTATTAAAAAGGTATGAGGTGATGTGTAATGAACTACTGTATAACAAATCAAATCAGTTGAATCCATCTTCATGGCAATATGTCAATTCACAGATAATTGCTGGGAAGGGCACATCATCTCAATATGCTTGTCACTAGTGCAAGTCATATGTACAATAGAAGAGCAAAAAAATAGGATAAGGGTTTAGCTGCCCAGTAAATATTCGTAATTAGTATAAAACGTAACTTTTAATTATACCAACCAATGGTCTAGTATGACATCACAAAAAACAGTCCTTAGTACACGCTGTTCTAGTATAAATAGCCTATTAATATGAGAACAACCTGTACTAAGGACTGTTCTTTACTGTTTGTTTTAATTAAAAGTTAAGTTTTATACTCATTTTGAATAATTACTGGGCCGCTAAACTCTTTTCCTATTTTTTTCCTCTTCTATTGTATATTTGATTTCATGGGGTGGTCATTGATATAGGAGATTACACTTTTCTATATAGTTATTACTAGTGCAAGTCAGCCTTCAGATGAGATTTATGCAATTGTTATGGTAAATTGTTACTGTAGCACATACAGTTTTCTTCACAACAAGACTATAGTTGTACAATTACGGCTTGCTGGTACTTAATGGCTTCTAAATTACAACAGATATTCCCCTCAGCTAACCTCACATGCTCTAGACTTGTGTGCTAGAGGAAAGGACAAGGCTATATACTCTCTGCATGAATCCAGTGTTCATAGACTACTGAAACACTCTCTGTCCAATTATTTCAGTAATGTGCATTCCAGATGGTCCAGGGTTTTGCTGCTATGCTTTAACCTGGTGAATTTTTAAAAAAAGTTTATACATTTTCTTCATGTGTGCATAAAATTTGCTACTTGAATTATTTTTCTTGTATTCAGGAAATAATATACAGGGGTTGTGTTTTTAGAATATTCTGGTAACTTAATTTTGCAGAAACACATTGGGGTTGATTCACTAAGCTGCGCTGCTACAGCAGAGCAGTTTAATGACAGCAGCGAGTGTTGTAATTTCCAGAACACGCTATGTAGCCATAGCATGCACTGCTAAATTATGTTATGCTACAATAGTTTAACCAATGCTTCATTAAACTTAACGAGCACTCCACTGAACCTTCCAACTACCCTAAGGTATCTCTCTGCAATAAAACAATGCCAGGGAATCATAGGAAATAATGGCCCGCTGGCCGAATGGCTTGCCCTAGCGATTTGGCCGACATTGCCATCAGTTTTCATGCGGGAGGCAGCGAATCCCATAGCCGTGCATGGCATGCCTTCTGAGATTCGTCTGCGTACCCACAGACCCGGAAGTGCAGCCGCGCGGTGGCTAGTGGAAACGGGACCTTAGAGTTGTAAAGGAACTAAGACCTCCATATATTTTGCATTGCTTTATTATTTATATAGCCACAACATCTTTTGCATTGCTGTACAGAGTACCAGTATTTAGTCTTGTCACTTAACTGTCTGTCAGAGGAGCACTCTCTCATCTGTACCATAGCCAAATGTTCATCATAGTCTAGGGCCAATTTAGAGTGAAGCCAATTAACTTTACTCATCTGTTCTTTTGGATGTGGGAGGAAGCCAGAGTGCTCTGAGGAAACCCAAGCAGACAGGGGGAAAACATACAGATAGCGCCCTAGCTGGGTTTCAAACCAAGGACCCAGCGCTGCAAAGCAAGAGTGCTATCCCTACATTACTGTGCTGCCCACCATGCTACATCAGCATCCTCAGTACTTTTGCCTAGATCCTGATACTCATGTACTTGAAAAAAAAAGTCTGATCTAATACATCACATATTAAATGCGTGTAATTTAAACACGTCAAATAAACTGAGAAGCCGAGAACTCCCTGTACACCTTTTAATAGTTACTTACTGAGCCTTCACTACTGAAAATCTATAGGAAGTACTAGATAGTACCCCCTCCCCCCCAGCTCACCTCTTCCTCCTTCCTCTCTTCCAAGATTCTTCTTTCTCTAAACATCTTTATATTTTGTTTTCTGTCTAGACTGGATCTGAATTAGAGACTATTAGTCATTCAACAATTGCTACATAGGTGATTTAAGTGATGGTTTACTTAGCTTTGTAATGGCTATACTTGATCTATTAGTACCACACATTTACAGGATGTGAGGTATAGGTATGTTTCCTTTACAACTGTATAGTCTGTTTTTGTTTTGTTTTTTTCATTTTTTTTCTTTTGTACAATAAAATAATTTAAACAGTAGGTACTGTTAACAAATAGCTCACAACTCCCCTCCCCCCCCCCCTTTGAGAAGGCTCTAGTTACATATTGGGATATATATATATATATATATAGAGAGAGAGAGAGAGAGAGAGAGAGAGAGAGAGAGAGAGAGAGAGAGAGAGAGAGAGAGAGAGAGAGAGAGCAGTATCCAAAGGTTAATTATATATTAGACCTACAATGGTGTGAGATGTCACCATACACTATAAGTCAGCTTTTCTCAACCTTTTGTCCTCCAAATAATTTGATCTCAGTGAGCCCCCACATAACAGCTATATATTGGGGGGATAGGGGTATTTATTTTGCAGAAGGCACACTCTCAACCACTTGCCGACCGCGCACTCATACCGCGCGTCGGCAAAGTGGCAGCTGCAGGACCAGCGACGCAGTTCTGCGTCGCCGGCTGCAGGCTAATTAATCAGGAAGCAGCCGCTCGTGCGAGCGGCTGCTTCCTGTCAATTCACGGCGGGGGGCTCCGTGAATAGCCTGCGGGCCGCCGATCGCGGCTCGCAGGCTAAATGTAAACACAAGCGGAAATAATCCGCTTTGTTTACATTCGTACAACGCTGCTAACAGTAGCAGCGTTGTACCAGATCAGCGATCCCCGGCCAATCAGCGGCCGGGGATCGCTGTCACATGACAGGCAGGAGCCTGTTAGAGGCTGCACAGGACAGATCCGTTCCTGTGCAGCCTCGGATCTCCGTGGAAAGAAGGGAGGAGAGGAAAGGGGGGGAATTTCGCCGCGGAGGGGGGCTTTGAGGTGCCCCCCCCCCGCAACACCCAGGCAGGCAGGAGCGATCAGACCCCCCCAGCACATCATCCCCCTAGTGGGGAAAAAAGGGGGCGATCTGGTCGCTCTGCCTGCACCCTGATCTGTGCTGGGGGCTGCACAGCCCACCCAGCAGAGATCAGCTAAAACAGCGCTGGTCCTTAAGGGGGGGGGGGGGGTAAAGGGTGGGTCCTCAAGTGGTTAAAGCATTCCTCCTTTACAAAGTGGATGTTTCATGGCTTCATACTAGGGAACCCCTGCTGGGTCCTCAAGGAACCTTCAAATTCTAGGCTGGCTGCAAAAAACTGGCTTAGGTTTTTGTTATCATATCTTGTGCAGCCCCAAAATGTTTGTTGATTAATAATTACAGCAATTCATTAACTGTTATTTCTTTTAGCATTAGTAAAATACAAACAAAGTTGCCTGTTGCTGGATTTGCATAGTTTATGTTTCATAATTAGTACCTGGTTGTTTATGAAGTGTGGCAAGCCTTTGAAAATGTAATGTTTATATTTGTTATACTTAGGTCATTCCTACTGCTAATGGTTTCCCATTAATCAAGAAGGGAAAAATCAAAAACAGGAAACTGTAGACCTGTTGCGTGTAAAGTATTGAAGTTATCCAATCGGATGCTATATACATAATATAGCACATAACAATTTAAATTCACATAATCAACATTCCTAAACATTGGTCTTGTATAGCCAACATGCTCACCCTTTTATGAAATGGTAAATGTAATTTAGATACTGAGAAAAGATGTATTATTATTATTTATTGTAATTATTATTATTTATACGCAGCGCTGGATAATACATATACACAATGATACAAGGATGACCGACATAACAAGGTTATACAACATAGAGCAAAGATATACATGCAAATTGTACAAAATACGTGATCATGCGATATGGGCTGGTTAGGTAGGCCCAGTAATACAAGTACAGGCTGTCATAGGACAGGAGCACATGATCCTGTAGATTACACTAGGGAATGGAGGACCCTGCCAGAGGCTTACAATCTAAAGGGTGGGGTGGAAACACTAGGTGGGGCTGTGAAATATTCAGTAGAGAGTTACTGTGTGGTAGGAGGTAGGTTATTATTAATATTTCTTAATATTTGTTGTATTTACAAAGCACCAACATATTACCCAGCACTGCACAATAGATAAATGGGTTAACATACAAGGTAGGACATACCTTGTATGTCCTAGACTTTGCAAAATGGTTTTGGCATTGGTCCCTACAGCAACCTAGTGCAGAAGTTGGTGCTGCTTGGACTGGGGAAGGATATGTGTAAATGGATACACATTTTCCCCCCATTTTCCCTTTTTCCCCCAATTCCTTCTATGAAAAATCTTAAGTAAACCTAATGAGTGCAAAATGCCTAAAAACTGCTTGACAGTAGATGTTCGCATTTGGGACAAATTGGCTTGAAGGAAAAAGGTTAAATACCACCTCGATAAAAAACGGTGACATTTAAAATATATGTAAAATAAAATGTAAATTACTTTTTTTCCTATGAATCTGACAGTTACAGTAGATATTAGTAATCACAAACAGCTCTGAGCCTCTGACAGCAGGCTGTGGACTAGTACAATTCTTTGAAGTGGATTGTAAACGTTTCCCTTATTATTTTGCACTCCCTGACAAGGACCTACACAAAGCTGCCAACTAGCCTGGCTTTTTACATACCACTACTCTGGTGGCTGGATTGTACCACTGACGTTTTGATTTTGAAAACAAAGGAAGGAAAAAATGATAATGATAATTTCCCATAGGAAGAAGGACTAGTCCAAAACCTACAAAAGAGGTTTACAGCCATCAGTTTACTAACAGCTACTGTAAGTGGCAAAGAAAAAAGTCATTTTCTGTGCAGTTTGCTTGGGTGGGGAGGGGATTTTCCGGTATGCATGTGTACAAATATATTTGACATTTTACAGTTTTTTTTACATAGTGGTTCTTTAAGCACGAATCTAAAATTTCAACTGTTCTCTCAAGGCAATGGCAGTGCATGTGTTCTTAAAGGATATGAATTTATTATTTAACTTTTCAGTGTTCAAAAACATCAGTCTTCGTTGTCTTTAAATCACAAGTGAAGTCTGGATTTTAGTACTAAGGACTATGACAAAGTAGTTTCAATACATTAAAACCTACCTCGTTGGATCTTTGGTCTCTGAAAGAATCTCGAGAAGCTCATCATTAGACAAGAAAAAGAAACGAGGGAAAAACAAACGCTTCTTTTCCAAGTAGTCGTTAAGTCCTTTCAAAATGAGCTCTAAAAATTCATTAGACTTTTTGAACTTTTCCAGCATCTTTTCAATCATCACAACAGAGAGAACATGCTTGTCCTAAACATAAGATGATAAAAAAAACAGATCTTATATTCATATAAAGAGTTACTTGCTCTAGCCATAATTAGGTATATTAACTCTATAAAAGTCTACCAATTACAGTATTTAGCATAAAAATAAATAAATATTGTCTATTGTGTATTTGTCATGGGAATTCTCACTTATTTTATAAGTGGGTATTTTTAATACCCACCTGTTTTTGAAAATCGAATGACGTGTATTAATGTTTTTGCTACAGTTGATGTTACACATCATACACACAATTCCCAAGATGCCTAATGTATCTCTCATGCATGCATGGCATAATTATTAACATTGAAAAATAATCTGAATTACAGTTTTACTGCTGATCATATCTATTACATATAATAAATCCTAAACGAGCATTTTCTGCTCTAACTTGACTTATCTCTTAAGAGAGATGGAAATGAAACCTATGAGTAAACAAACACATCAGTAAACTTACTATATTAAAAATCATGCACTTATTTAACCTTTTCAATAATTTCATATACATACTTGGAACAAAGATGCCACCACATTGGCATTTCTAAAGATTTATAAAAGGGGTGTACATGCACATGCTATGGTTGTTGAAAAGTACTTCTACATACTAGAAATTTTAATCCAAATTGTGATTCTCTTTGAGCAATGACAAGCAGAATAGGAATATCACATTTCATATCCTGGCTAATGGATGGATTTTTTTTGTTGATATTCTTAATAAATAGCTTATACAAATACAGTCATGGGCAAAAATATTGGTTCCCTTGTATTTATGTAAGAAAAGGCACCACTTCTCCCAGAAAATTGATGCAAGTATAAATGCTTCCGTATTTGTCATGTTTATTTCTTTTGTTGGCACTGCAAGAATACAAAAAAGCAGCGGAAAAAAATCTGAAACATTACACACAAAACGTCAAAAATGGCCTGGACAAAATTACTGCCACCTTATCAGAATAGTGTAAATTCCCACTTTCAACCAGTTTAAAGTATAGATGATCCCAAAGCTACAAGCACATGGGCCTTATCCTATTTTAGGTGATAAGTAGCTTGGAAATGCGAGCGACTTATCACCTTGCCGTTGCACGAGGATTACCGGCAAACCCTACTGCCAGTTTCCTTCAAGCAATGGCTGGTCTTTATGGAGCATTACTCGGGGTAAAGCCTGAGCGATGCTCCTATATCTCAGGTGATAAGGAGAGATGTTTTGCACTGTGGTGCTGTCCTTCAGCACCCTGGCACTGCTGCCTCGCGCCCCAGAGATGCGTGCACACCTGCCAAATGTCTGCCATCTTCTTCCGCTGCTGCATCTGGGGATCTTATTTAATAAGGAGACCCCCAGAGCTCCCCATCGGCCTGTCGGTCGTTGCCCAAAGCCCCCCGCAGCTGAGACCTGATCAATTTACCTGCACACTGCATCTGCGTGTCGAACACCTACCACCCCTCTCTGCAAGTCCCATCGCTGTAGTTCTCTCTGAGCCCTGGCAAAGCATCGTTGAAGCTCCTGCCGAGGGCTACCCATTGGTCCATTGTCTGGACCAATGAAAACGGTTCTTTACCACCCAGGGGGTGTTAAATTTTATTGGATTAGGTGATGCTCCCATCGCCTAGATTAAGAACTTGCCAGCGCTTATCCCTGGCGAGTTTGTATAATAGGATATGGCCCTATCTCCAGTGTTCCTGTGCCAGCTGTACACATAATTGTAATAAAAAGTTTATAGCCCACAAAACTGTTGCTAATCTCTCTGGAAGTAGACAAAATAATTTAGGTTTCTTTACTGCTCCAGGCATTATATAATCTGAAGACTACCAAAGAATGCTGGGATGAAATGTAGGGCCCAGTGCCAAAAAGTTGAGTCTCAGCCAGAGGGTATGAGTCTTACAGCAGGACAATGAGCCAAAGCATGCTTAAAAATACCCAGAAATGGTTTACAACAAATATCTGAAGATTGAGTTATGAAATGGCCAGTAATTAGCCTAGATCTAAAACCCATAGCGCTCCAATGGAGAACAGTTGGGAGAAGGAACCCTTCAAATCTTAGAAACCTGGCGCAACTGACAAATGAAGAATAGTCCAAAAATTCCAGTAGAGAAATGTAAGGGTGCGTTTCCAAGAAGTGTGTCATTCTCTGACATATTTTTGTCCATGACTGTATGTGTGTAGTATAATTCAGTTTTAGGTTTGGATGCTGTATTAATGGTAAACTGTTCCATGCTATTAGAGTGCAATTGGATTGCCATGTTTCACTTCTTTAAAAAATGCCCTTTTCCTGGGTATAATGCTAGTTATTTGGTTATAATATGTTTTAGATTACTTTCCTAGAACAAGTGTAGAAATCAGGTTTAAAGGGGTTCTTTCGCGAATGAGGAAAAAGATAAAAAGTGGTTTATGCATAAACCATTAAACATCCTTCTAAAATAGTGTAAAAAGTTTTCTTTTTTAAAATGAATGGTTTCATCAATACAACATGTAATGTAAATAGTGACGGATGACGGCTGGGAGGCTAATCCATTTGTTAGAGGTTGTTTTTTTTTTTACTTTCTTTTCACAACCATAACACAACCATAACTCCTGCCTAAGTAGTTTTCAGTGGTATACCCCACTTCTAGCAGGAATCGCCGTTATAGCCCTAACGGCTGAGCTCCGCTGAGCTGCTGAATATGTGTTTACATTGTTGCTACGCAACCAGAGGCCATGCAGAGACTGGTTTGTGAAAAGAGCCATAAGCTGCTGGGAGAATGAATCAGTCCCATCTACACCATATGATTCTTTGTCAGATTCGATTCAATTTGATTTGATTCACTGATTTGATTTGATTCAATCTGACATGTCGGAATCATGATTCTATTCAATTTGATTCAATTTTTACACTATTTTAGAAGGATGTTTAATAGTTTATGCATAAACCACTTTTTATTTTTTTTCTTCATTCGGAAGAACCCCTTTAATGACTCTTCTAATATGCTTTAGAAAACACTGTAGATGGTTAAGGTTGCAGTTTCCATAGCGCTCAGATATCAGGTATCCTTTAGGAGGTCTTCTTTAACTGTCCAAAACAAATTCACATCATAATAGTAACAACCAATGCTAAACTGTATACCATTGTAAATACAGTGAAGCGTTTCTGTATTCAGAGGGACAGTGGATACATAACTTAAGCCACATACACACTTTACATTTTTGTCAGACAAACCAATTGCTCCTGATCCTTCACCAGGAAATCTAAAGTGTGTATAGGTGTCCCCAAATGTCATTGTTCTCTTTACTGGGTATAGGGAGAAAAAGAGCAAGTCCTCAGACCAAGCAACACCTGACCTGCTGTATTTCTGGTGGAGAAGTAATTTGCATAGTATGTGCCTTTATATTTGCTGAGAAGCCTTTCCTGCAGTCAGGTGCTGCATGCAGTGTACAGCTTTCTCTTTTTCTTCTAAGTTACTCCCAGGTTACTAAGCATACTTGTTCCCAAAGTACTGGGTAACTCTCTGTCTCCTTATGAGAGAGAGAGAGAGAGAGAGAGAGAGAGAGAGAGAGAGAGAGAGAGAGAGAAGTTAAGAAGCCTTTGCTGCTGTCATATACAGTATGTCAGGTGCTGCTTGGTCTGAGCACTTTCTCTTTTATCCCCATGCATGTATTTTTACTGATCCGCCTGGACTGATCATGTTGCCCAACATGGTGCTGCATGGTGCTGCTTGAGCATATTATCCTCTACCATATCCATAAAGTAGTTCATGCTGCTCAGCTAGGAGCCAAGCAGCATATCTATATAGAGAATGCTGAAATACCGCCACCCAAAACAGCCTTTTACAGACTGTTTTGGATAACAGATGTCTGAAATAGTTTAGTTCAGTTTGTTAAATGCAAGCAAATTTGCCAGTGTCATTTTAATGTACTGTTCAGTTTACATATATATATCCACCTGGTATCCACCAGGTCCTTCAAGATTTACCCTAACAATAAACCGTGGTTCTCAAATAAGCTGCGTCAACTGCGGAAGCGCAAGGAAGCCGCTCACAAGTCTGGCTCCCTGGAGGACTTCAGGTCGGCAAGGAACTCCCTCAACAGGGAACTGCGTGCTGCAAAACGGTCACATGCTGAAAAGATTCAGAACAACCTCCGCTCAAACGACCCTCGGGCTGTCTGGAAGGGCCTGAAGGCTGCCACTAGCTATAAGCCCCCACCACAACAGGCTACTCCTTGCTCCGAGCTAGCCGAGGAACTCAGCAACTTCTACTGCAGGTTTGAGGTCCCGGCCTCCCCTGGGGGGCAGTCAACTCCTTCTCCCCCCCCCCCCCTGCTGCTAGGCGCACTGAACGAGCACATGCCCTTCCCTGACAGTATCCGAGACCAACGTTCTTCGCCTTCTGTCTTCTTTGAATGCCAGGAAAGCATCTGGCCCTGATGGCGTGTCACCGGCATGTCTGAAGTCCTGCTCACGGCAGCTGGCCCCCGTCCTCACCTCTATCTATGCCAGGTCCCTCGGGGAAGGGAAGGTCCCTACATGTTTCAAGGAATCCACCATCATTCCCGTCCCGAAAAAGCAAGGGGTCTCAGACCTAAACAACTTCAGGCCCGTGGCCCTAACATCAGTGGTCATGAAGACCTTTGAAAAAGTGGTCCTGTCTCTGCTCAAGAACACTACTCTAGACCGACTGGACCCTCTCCAGTTCGCATACAGAGCAAACAGGTCCACGGACGATGCTATCAACATCTGCCTGGAATTTATCACTAACCACCTAGACAGGCCGAACTCTTATTCTAGAATCCTTCTCCTGGACGTCAGCTCGGCCTTTAACACTATCTGCCCCCGTATCTTGCATGACAATCTCACGGAGCTGGAAGTTCATCCTACTCTTTGCCTCTGGATCACAGACTTTCTAACGAACAGGTCCCAGGTTGTGAAGCTGGGCGACATAGTCCCCAGACCCAGAGTGACAAACACTGGAGCCCCTCAGGGCTGCGTCTTGTCACCATTCCTGTTCTCTCTATACACGAATAACTGCACTTCCACTGCGGACTCTGTCAAAATCATCAAATTTGCGGACGATACCACAATTGTTGGCCTTGTTAGTGAGAATGACGAGCAGGCCTACCGCCAGGAGGTCGACAGAGTCTGCAATTGGTGTAGAGAGAATAGGCTGGTTCTCAACACAGCCAAAACTGTGGAGATGGTCATTGATTTTAGTATACCAGAAATCCCCCCCCCCCCCCGATGTACATCGAGGGTACCGAAGTAGCTAGGGTTCCTAGCGTCCGCCTTCTGGGTACGACCCTCTCTGACGACCTGACCTGGAAGGCTAATACCACCGCAACTCAGAAGAAGGCTCAGCAAAGACTCTTCTTTCTTCGCCAACTAAAGAAGTTTGGTATTGCCCAAAAACTTCTGAGGTCCTTCTACTCTGCGACGATAGAGTCAGTTCTCTGCTCATCCATCCTGGTCTGGTTTGCTGGCTGCACCACCAGTGACAGATACAAACTTCAGAGGGTCATCAGCTCAGCGGAGAGGATCATCGGTAAACCTCTTCCCCCTCTAGATCTCATCTACAACACCAGGCTGCGTAACAGAGCAATGAAAATTGTGGGTGACCATTCACACCCTGGTCACAGTTTTTTCAGGCGACTCGAACTCGGTCGGAGGTTCCAGTCCATCCCTGCAAAAACCAGCAGGCGCATGAACACCTTTTTCCCCACTGCCATTAGACTCTTAAACTCTGCTCGCTCTACTGTCGTCCCCCCCTGTAGCCGTCTGTAGTCTAACATCCGACCTCGGCTGCGGCTGCTTGTTTATCTGCCTTGGTTAGGTCATGCTAGTGTTATCTGCTGTCACACGCTGCTGTCCGTGCTGGTCCCTACCACAAATGTGTATTCTCATGTCTTGTTGTATTAATCATGTTCTGTTGTACTACTCTTGCTCTGTTGTACTACTCTTGTCTGTTGTTTTTGACTCTTTCTATGCCATCAATGTGCCAAATCCGAAATTCCGGGCACGGCCCACCCGTGCTTGGCGAATTAAAGGAATTCTGATTCTGATATATAATCACAAAGCTTGATACTTCTGAGTTCTTCTAGGAGACCAACTGAAAAAATAGAAATGTATTTTTAGGAATGGCTGTCTGCTTTTCCCACATTCCACAACCACAATGCACAAAAACATTAGTGACTGAGTTTCAAAAACAGTAGACAAACCTTGCGATTAGTGTCAAATCCATAGTCAAGTTACCATGAGCTGGGATCCACTTCTTTCTCTATTCCATAGATGCAGCATTCCTTACCTTCCTACAATACCTCCAGGGAGGACATTCCATGGTGTAAACCCCCCACCCCTTCTGCAAAGCTCTATGGCAAGGATGAGGCACATAAAGGTGGACATTTTCTTTAACTTGGTTTTATTGAAAAAGAATTAAAGGCAAAGGACAATCAAATTTCATATGTACACAAATAAAAAATATATTGAATATCATGTGCTATACAAAGCATGTGGTATCGGGGGCATTTTCAAGACAGCCAAATTCCCTAAGATGGTGGTAGGTAACCTTACAATCACAGGACATGGCGCCAAGATGGCGTCGCACCAGTAGCCACGGCCACAGTGCTCTGGCTTTTTTCTCTACCTAGTGCCCCCAAATCCCACCTATCCTTAAGGGGGAGGATGGGGTGACAAAGGAAAGCTAATTCATGGTGTTAAGTCATCAGCCGCGGGGCTGCAGCCAGATGATCGGGTGGCCAGTCCACATGCCAGGATCTGTACTCTCATTATTGCCCGTCCAGACTGCACCACGCCTCTGAGGGGGGGCCACAGGGGCTGCCCCCTGCAGCTGCTTCAGTGACCGTAAACAAGACCTGATGCTGCCGCGTATGAGCAGCTCTCCATCACCACTGCCGAGACCAGATCAGCATCTGCCCCATGCACCAACAAGGTAGGCTGAGGGTCCCCACACAGCCTGATCCCTTAAATAGAACCCGAGGTGGGTTTGAAGAATGTTATCTGCATACAAAGGCTGGATCTGCCTATACAGCCCAGCCTCTGTTGCTATCCCAAACCCCCCTAAGGTCCCCCTGCACTCTTCAATCCCTTTAATGCAGACTGCGGTGCATTAAACGCGGTGTTTCATCTGTCAGTGTGAAGAGGGCGTATCCCTTACGCTACCTGATCGACATGTACACAAGCCGGATGTTTTAAAGCACTTTATTCCACCAATTTAGGAATGTAATGTGATTTCTGCCCTTTAAGGACTCTGCGTCAACTCTGTCATTTTTGATAGGACTTTTGCCACCTCGTACAGGTGTTAGGCCCCTTGAAAACAACTTTTCCATCACTTTTGTGGCCAGGTTTTAAAATTCTCCTACCCATAGAAATCTTTGGAGATTCGCAGATTACCAAATTTTTGCGGAGCTTCGGATTTGAAATTCGCAAATCCAAAATTTGATGTTCGGCCCCTCACTAGTCAGGTCACATGAGCACTGAGTTTTCAATGGAAAATAATGTAAGGACTAGCAAATCTCCTGCCGTCCTTAAGGCTCTATGTCCCAATATACTCTGCAGTCTTCACCCTATGTGACACATCCCCCTCAGCTGAGGGTTGACTTAGTTTGTTGTCCCATCACTCTGTTACACCCATGCCATGAATTTACAAGACATGGGGACCAAGACTGAGAAGCCAGAAGTGCCACCAGAGCCCTACTAGGCAGGGCACAAGCAAAAAGCAATCAGCATCAGCAACGTTTATATCAGAATGTGATGGTCCAATTCCGTCCAGGGTAATACACAAGAACAACAACAACAACAAATAACATTTGTAAAGCGCTTTTCTCCCGTAGGACTCAAAGCGCATAAGCATGGCTCAGACCATCGTGGTACAGAGGAAGAATTTTATTAGTCCGGAAATGCCAGGCTAAACAAGTGGCTTTTCAGTCTGGATTTGAATAGCTCCAGGGATGGTGCTGTCTTTATAAAACGTGGAACAAATTGGTCTAAGCACTACTCATTATAGCAATAGTAGGTGAAAAACAGGGATTTATTACACATATAGAACTCACAGACTTGCTCTTTGAAAAGAGCCAGACACAGTATTATATTAAAATAATTTTCTGCGCAGAAAGTATTTAAAATATATATGGTGCTGTCTTTACTGGGTGTGGCAGGGAGTTCCAAAGAGTAGGGGCAGCATGACAGAATGCTCTATCTCCAGATTTTTTGAGGTGCACTCTGGGAGTGACCAAGTTTATAGAACTTGCTGATCTGAGGTTGTGAGAGGTGTGGTGCAGCTTCAGCAAGTCCTTCATGTATCCAGGGCCCAGATTGTGCAGGGATTTGAATGTCAGCAGTCCAATCTTGAAGAGTATTCTCCATTCTACTGGTAGCCAGTGCAGTGAGCGAAGGATCGGTGTAATGTGACAGTGGCAAGGCTGGTTTGTTAGCAATCTGGCAGCAGCATTCTGCACTAATTGCAGGTGACGCAGGTCCTTTTTGGGGAGGCCAGCATAAAGGGCATTGCAGTAGTCCAGCCGTGATGTGATAAAGGCGTGAACTACGGTTAGAAGATCCTCTGGGGGAATCAGATGTTTAATCTTTGGAATGTTCTTCAGATGAAAGTAGGAAGATTTAACTAGAGATGAGAGGTTAAAGATTTCCAAGGGCTTGAAAATGGTGCGTCACATTACATTACCAGGCATCAGTCTAGTTGGCAATCAATACAAGGTTAAAGGTCAGGGTGCCATCGTACACAAGTCAATTTGCAAGCCGCACCCAACAAAGTAGCACATAGGTAACTAAACGCTATTATGGGCAAGGTGCACTGAACAGGGGCAGAGCTTATTTGGGGCAGGGTATTTGGATCATTTCTTCCAGAGTAAAATGAGCCATACATTACTTCTCTCCTATGCTGCTGTCACTTACAGTAGGAAGTAGAAATCTGACCAGTTTTGGGTTAGTCCATCTCTTCATTGGGGATTCTCAGCATGGCCTTTATTCTTTATAAAGACATTCCCTGAAAAAGGTTTATATAAAGATGCAGACTGGCCTCCCTGCTCAACGTACAGTTTTTTGGCAGTTGGATGGAGCAACTGCCAGTCACTAATTGCTTTTGAAAATAAAGAAAACCCTGATAATCCCCATGAGAAGATGGGCTAGTCCAAATTCTGTTGGTAATGTCAAATTTCTACTACTTACTGTAAATGACAAAGTAATTTATGGCTCATTTTATTCTGGAAGAAACGTACTCCTTATTTGTATATGTTTACATGTATTTAAAATTTTAAGATTTTCGCGACAGAGGTCCTTTAAAGACTTTAACCCAGAAATTAAATTCATCCAAATTAGCAGCCGATACCCCTTTCCCACGAGAAATCTTGACCTCTCTCAAATAGATCATCAGGAGGGTTTGTATGGTTGATATTGTGGTGAAATTCCCTCACGGTGTGACGTCAGGACTACTGTACAGTCCAGACAGTTTGGTGTCTGTGAACCTTATTGCATTGTGGGAAATAACAGCTTATTCCAACTGCCAAGCAAGCAATTTCTCCCTTTGTGCATAGAACTCTCAGTAAATGAGCATTCCGTACAGATGGCAGAACTAAAGATGGTACCTGGAAGTACTAAAGATGTCCCCACCAGGTGATACATTTCAGAATGTAAATCAGGGAGAGGAAAGATTTTACACTGGGCAAAATAATTTATATATGAATGACTAAATAATTTATAAATGAATATTGTAATAAGTAAACAATTGTATTCATTATGTTATTTTCACTACAGTTCCTCTTTAAGTGCAGTATGACGCATATGCAAGGTATCTAAACGCTACACATCTATAATGTTAACAAGCCATCACCTCTGGAAAAAAACTGCAATGTCATTGCCCAATGAGGTTTTGTTTAGGTTATTATTTAGCAAAAAGGAAACACACATTTTTAAACAGCAATTATTCATAATTGCTGTGACAGGTTAGATCACATTTGCATTACCTTTCATCCCAGTATGCTAGAAGCTAGATCACATTATCATGAAAATACAAGACAAAGATAGTTTAGTTTATTTTTATAGATCAATAGGGAAGGCATGTCTACTTAGATGGGTATTTCTTACTTGAAATGTGTTACAGTAGAATCACAGTGCCATCTAGTGGAATACAGCATTAATGACAAGTGACTCAAATTTTTGTGAACTGTCAACTAATATTAACAAGTGCAATTAATCCGCACTATATTCGTTTTAAGTACAAGCAAAACATTTTAATTTAATAAAGAATTTTTACAGGTTGGTTTATTAACTTTTTCTTACACTAAACAGAAAAAATATGGAAAGTAACACATGAAGGCAAAACATAATACATTGAAAATATCACCCCAGTGAAGAACTGGTTGCTGTGTTTGCATAGTTTAGGCTTCCTTCATAGTAAAGGATGCCACTAAGTCAATTTTAGGCAAGAAGATTAAGCATATTTTCATGTCTATATTCATATTCAGGACATACTACGACTGCCTATTTTATCCCCACCTCCCAAAGATATCCCGAGCCCACAAAGAACATGAACTGTGTGGCTTGTCATTCCATTGATTGTTTTCCAACCAAAATTTCTCAATGGTTATTAGAAGCTCTGGAGATAACCATTATCTAAACAATTATTGTTGCTTTAAATTTCTTAGGTTTCTGATTTGCTACTGTTTTTCTTTGCTATGTTTTTTTTTCTTATTTACAGACCCTAAAACATCATATTTTATTATGTATTTCTTCTTTACATACCTTAAAACAACATAAAATTGTTTATTTTGCCAAAAGGCACATACAACACAATACACTTTTAAAGACTGGAATAGCAAGCAGCCCTCCCCCTTCCTACCCTGTTGTCGTCCATCTCCACCAACATACTAAGGATATAAGAACACATACAGAACACAGCAATATCCACATAGCAAATGTGGGAGGTGATTGCTGTATGCTTTGAAAGACTATAATCTTTCTAATGGTGGCCATACACGGTACAATAAAAATGTTCGATTTTCCCGTTTATTCGATCTAAATGATCGAATTGAATGAAAGTTGAATTTTTTTTTTTCCGCTCAAGAAATTCGAACGATTATCCCGTTTTTTCAGGAAAAATGATCGGACATGCTGGAAAAATCTTTATATTCGATCTAACGGAATAATCGAACTAAATTATCTAATTGAAAAATGGTACCATGTATGGCCACCTTAACATAGAAGCACAGCACACATAACTGCCATTGGCGAGTTGTGGAGAAAATTCTATCAAAAGGAGGCTTTTCAGAGTAAAAGGGACAGGCTGACCCAGTATCTTACTCACCAACCCGACCCCAGAGAGGCCTGATCCCAGGATGTCTCCAAAACATATGAATATATGAACCAATGTCTTGCAAACATCTAGGATAATGACAGTCTTATCAGGGTATATGGGATTGAGCTTCAAGGGGGTATAGTAAACCGGAATAAAAATGTAATCTGCAAAAGTCTGTCCTTAGCAGAAACCAAAACTTTGTTGGATCCATCCAGCAGGTCAGACAAATCTTCTGAGTCAAGATCAGTGATGTCCTGTGACCAAAGCTCATAAATGTGTACCAGCCTATCTGACCCAACATTAAGCAAATCAGCATATACCACTGAAAGGGTTCTAGGCAGTTCATACTGCATCAATTAAGATTCGAGCATGTCAGATACAGTAGTAGTAAGAAAAAGTATGTGAACCCTCTGGAATTACCGTATATACTCGAGTATAAGCCAGGTTTTTGGGACCAAATAATTGGCCCAAAAGTAGGGTCTCGGATTGTACTCCAAGTCCTAAAAAAAGAAAATCCCCATCATATTCAAAGTGCAGCCATGACCCCGAGTGTTAACATTTCACTTTTCAGCTTGGAGTTGAATTGAATTTTAGTTGTTCCTCTCTGCCTGGGGAATTTGGAGGCTCGGGGAGTGAGGGTGTTAGGCACACATCACTTCACTGGTCACACAAGGTGGTGCTGATGAATTTCAGCTGGCTGGGCTAACAGGGAGTACGGTGGAGAGAATTTACAGCTTCTGTATTTTCTACCCCCAGCTTATACTAGGGTCAATCCTTTTTCCCTGCTTTTTTAGGTAAAAGTTGGAGGGTCAGCTTATACATGGGCCAGCTTATACTCGAGTATATACGGTATATGGATTTGTGCACAAATTGGTCTTAAAATGTGATCTGATCTTCATCTAAGTCACAACAATAAACAATCACAGTCTGCTTAAACTAATAACACACAAATAATTAAATGTTTCCATGTTTTTATTGAACACACCATGTAAACATTTACAGTGCAGATGGAAAAGGTATGTGAACCCCTAGACTAATGACGTCTCCAAGAGCTAATTGGAGTAAGGTGTCAGCCAGCTGGAGTCCAATCAAAAGAGAAGAGATTGGAGGTGTTAATTACAGCTGTCCTGCCCTATAAAAAACACACACCAGTTTTGTGCTTGCTTTTCCCAAGAAGCATTGCCTGATGTGAATGATGCCTCATGCAAAAGAGCTCTCAGAAGTCCTATGATTAACAATTATTGACTTGCATAAAGCTGGAAAGGGTTATAAAAGTATCTCCAAAAGCCTTGCAGTTCGTCAGTAAGACAAATTGTATAAATAGAGAAAGTTCAAAACTGCTGCTACCCTCCGTAGGAGTGGCCATCCTGTAAAGATGATTGCAAGAGCACAGCGCAGAATGCTCAATGAGGTGAAGAAGAATTCCAGAGTGTTACTAAAGACTTATAAAAGTCTCTGGCATATGCTAACATCCATGTTAGCGAATCTAGGGTACGTAAAACACTAAACAAGAATGGATTTCATAGGAGGATGTCACAGAGGAAGCCACTGGTGTCACAAAAAAAATATTGCTGCACATTTAAAGTTTGCAAAAGAGCACCAGGATGTTCTGCAGGAGTACTGGCAAAATATTTTATTGACAAATGAAACCAAAAAAGAGGCAGAGCACACCAACATCAACACCTCATCCGAACTGTGAAGTATGGTGGTGGGGGCATCATGGTTTGGGACTGCTTTGCTGTGTCAGGGCCTGGATGGATTGCTATCATCGAAGGAAAAATTAATTCCAAAGTTTATCCAGATATTCTGCAGGAAAACTTAAGGCCATATGTCCGCCAGCTGAAGCTCAGCAATAGATGGGTATTGCAACAGGACAATGACCCAAAGCATAGAAGTAAATCAACAACAGAATAGCTTAAACAGAAGAAAATATGCCTTCTGGAGTGGCCCAGTCAGAGTCCTGACCTCAAACCAATTGAGATGCTGTGACATGACCTCAAGAAAGCGATTTTCACCAAACATCTCAAGAATATTATTGAACTGAAACAGTTCTGTAAAGAGGAATGGTCAAGAATTACTCCTGACCGTTGTGCACGTCTGATCTGCAACTACAGGAAACGTTTGGTTGAAGTTATTGCTGCCAAAGGAGGTTCAACCAGTTATTAAATCCAAGTGTTCACATACTTTTCTGCACTGTGAATGTTTACATGATGTGTTCAATTAAAACATGGAAACATTTAATTATTTGTGTGGTATTAGTTTAAGCAGACTGTGATTGTTTATTGTTGTGACTTAGATGAAGATCAGATCACATTTTATGACCAATTTGTGCAGAAATCCATATAATTCTAAAGGGTGCACATACTTTTTATTGTTACTGTATGTTGTCAGATATGTTGGCCTGGAGTCACCGTTTTCGCACGAATTTTCGCATCACGCACAATTATCGTGCATTTTCATGCAAAAGCGATATTGTTTTTGCACGAAAATTCACGATTGCGCATGAAAATTCACGGTTCCGCGTGCTTATTTGCGATCAAGCGCAAACGCGAAAAGGCACGCAAAAACGGCCGTGATATGAGTTATCACGGTTTAGTGAATCAAGCCCATTATTTCTTATGGTACTATGATGCTCATTAATCTCATTAAAATGCTGGGTAGTTTTTCCTGACTGAAGACCAATGTAATATACTTTCTTAAGTGCCTTTGTGAGATTGGTTATGTGAGTCAAACTTTCTGTGCAGTAAGAACTCGGATTCATAGTAACATCAGAGTGTATAAAGCGAACCAACCAGATGGTAAAAGTAACTTTGATTCTCCTATAGGCAGACATTATTTTAAATGCAAACACACTGTGAATAATCTAAGATGGTGAGTGCTAGAAAATGTTATACCAGTTGAAGGAATTGATTTGCATACTACTAGTAAGAAAAAATAATTGGTGTATTGACAAGTTAAAGGCAACCTGAAGTAAGAGGGATATAGAGGCTAACATAATTATTTCAGATGAGGTACTGTTATAGTACTTTTTCAGGACTGGGGATAATAGACACTTACCAGCAACACAAGTTTCATTAAGTCTCTCCATGTTTTATCCACAGTAGAGAATCTTCTTCCCTCTTCAGGCATTTGGGCCATGATATCTGGGGAACTGAATATGGGCTCTAAGTACAGCCAGGTAGCCTGAACTTTAAGCCACTCATCCAAAATTTCCTGTAGTAACAACAACTTGCCTTCCCAATCTCTATAACAGAAAGACATATATTAGAGATTCAATATGTGACATTGATAAAGAAAGTTTCCTTCTGCTGACATCTGTACCACTATCATACCAATAGGGGTTGGGTTGGAAAACAAAATAAAAAAAATGTTCAGCTCTAGGCACAGTACAAATGGTATAATCTGAAAACTTACTAAGCTAAATGCCCAAATAAAAAACACACATCTTACTTGGCTATTTCTACTATTTATCACAAAACATACATTATATTCCTGCCACAATTTATGGTGATATTTGATTCTGAAATGAATGTGAGTTTTTGCTACAGTGTGTACTTTCAGTTTGAAATTAGGGAATAATACAATTATTTTTAATGATAAAAATTAGGGGGAAAAGGTTAGTGAGGTAGCTTAATTAATAATAGTTTTATTAGGTAGAAAGTGTGGTCTAAAAAGTGGGCATGGTTAAACAGTATATTTTGCTGTAATAGTTTTCACTTGTTTCCCATTATTACCCTACTACATTTCCCCATTTTAACCCCTGGTCCCTCTCCCTTAAATGATTTCCCTGCAATCCCCATATACTTTCCTGCCAATGGTTGGCCAATTTTCTTCAATACCAGAGATTTCAAACTACAAAATAGCGCCCTATTACTTTTCTCACCTATATCTGGTGCCCTTTTGGAACCAAAAGCACTTTTCTTGGCTATATCCAATGTCCTTTTATAACTGAAAGAGGTTTTCTCAGCTATATCCAGCTCCCTTTTATAGCCGAATTTACGTTTCTCAGCTACATCAGACGCCTTTTTTTCCAAGGGCAGCTGTGTCCCCTGTATTTGCCCCCCTTATAAATAGACAGATGTGCCCCAGGATTAGCCCCTTATTATAGCTAGATTTGCCCCCAGTATTAGGTCCCCCTCTCCCCAGAATCACTAGATGAGCCCCAATTAGGCCCCAGTATCAGTAGATATTCCCCAGTGATAAGCATCCCCCCTCCCAGATAGTTAGATGTCCTGTCTCCCAAGTATGGACAGCCAGATGCACCCCCCCCCCCCCAAAAAAAAATCCCCAGGCAGCCCCACTCCATGCCCAGCTTGCAGAAAAACAGCTGCTGGACTAAGCCTGTCTCACCTATCCTGGGTCCAGTGGTGCAGCAAGAGATTCTATGCACATCTCTTCACTCAGCCCCATGCTGCGGAATACCCAGGTCCTGGCTAGATGACATCATCAAGCAGAGACCCGGACATTCAGCAGTACTGGGCTGAGTAAAGAGCTGTGCAAAAAAGCTCTGGCTGCACAACTGCCACTGAAACCAGTAGAGGTGAGACGGGCTTATTCCAACAGTTTTGTTTTTTTAGGATCCATCTGTGTATGCAGGGTTAAGAATGATCAATCGCTGCTGTTGGCTACAGCAGTGATCGTTCATCCATGGGGGGTTACTAATTAGTTAAGGGAACACATGTTCCCTTTCATCAATTAGTGCTGCAGCTGAAAGTGCCTGGGGCACACACGAGAGCGTGCCCAATCATGCACAGCTGAGCCCCAGCAGCAAAACCTATATCTATGTCCTCGTGGCTTAGATGAAGTCGCTGAGGATGTGGATCTACTGTAGCTGGGGATATCAACCATTTGCCCTCCCCTGGGATGAGTATCTAAGTTCCTGCAAAATCCCCCTTCATCTCCCAGGGACGTAGGCACTACGTCCCCTGCCGCCGCGCACTCCCGCTCGTTCCCGCGTCTCTATCTCTTTTTTCGCCACCAATTAGGCTTTCTTTGGGGGTACTTTTTACTATGAATTATTTTAATCTAACTGCATTTTCACAGGAAAAAAGAAGAAGAAAAAAAACAACATTATTTCTCAGTTTTCGGCCATTATAGTTTTAAAATAATATATGCTACAGTAATTAAAACCCACACATTTTATTTGCCCATTTGTTCCGGTGATTGCAACATTTAATTTTCCCTAGTACAATATTGGCGCCAGTATTTAATTTGAAAATAAAGGTGCATTTTTTGAGTTTTGCTTCCATCCCTAATTACAAGCCCACAATTTATAAAATAACAGTAATATACCCTCTTGACATACATATTAAAAAAGTTCACTCCCTAAGGTAACTATTTATGTTTTTTGTTTTGTTGTACATTTTTTATTTATTTTTTTCCCCAAAAAATTTTGGAGGCAACTATTGGGGATTGTGGGAGGTAAGGGGTTAATTTAAAAGTAAAAATATGTATTTTTATTTAAAAAAAAATGTTTTTGGATATCATTTTACTAATGGGACACAAGATGTCCTCGCACATAAATTCCGTATGTGTAGTATTACTACGCAAAGAGGAAGTTATGCGTGGATGTGTAAGTATCAGTTTTGTGAATGAAGGCGCCGTCGTATAGACAGCGGTGTTCATTCACACAGGGACTTAGAAAAATGGGCAAATAAAATGTGTGGTTTTTATCCACAGTAGAACTTTTATTTTAAGACTATAATAGCTGAAAACTGAGATACAATGAATTTTATATTGATTGGCCCTGTCACAGCCTACAGGGCCAATCAAAGTGCAGGAATCTCGTACTTCGAAGCTACTGGACCCGCTGGGCTGCGGCCGGGTTCAGTGGAGTGCTCATTAAGTGTAACGAAGCACCCGTTACACTATTTGAGCACAGTGTAATTTCACTGTGCATGCTATGGCTGCATAGCTTGCGCAGGGCATTATAACACTCTCTGCTCTAATTAAGCTGTAGCAGCACAGCTAAGTGAATCAAGCCATTGATATTTTAAAAGTAATATATTTGGTGTGTGATAACTAGGGGTCTATACTGCGATTTAAAAAAGCATAACAAACTATGCAGATACATATGGATTAAGTGCAGATACTGTGCATCAGCTGCTTACATTCAGGTACTTTAGTTATGCAACTCTTTTTTGTCGTTGGTGTTGTCATGATTTCATCCCTTTTGATTGCTTAACTCTGAAACAATGTACTTAACTAATAGTCCCTTCCTATTGTTTAATTCTAACCTCCTTCACTCTATAAAAGCTGCCTCCCATCACCTAAACTCAACCTCACACCCCACATCAGCCCCTTCCTGACACCTGAAACCCCTCTTTAACATCAACCCGTTCCTAATACCTAACCTTAGCCACCCCCCCCCCCCTTAATGTTAACCCTCAATGCCTAACTTTAACTTATAACTGTATTCCTAGTAGCCAACTGTCACTGCTCAATCCAACACCCATTTCCATTAAGTTCAGTGGTAATCCATCCCCATCATATCCCCTAACCCAGAGTTCCCCAACCCTGTCCTCAAGGCCCACCAACAGTGCATGTTTTGCAGGAAACCACAAACATTCATAGGTGAGGTAATTAGTGTCTCAGCAGAGCTGATGATCTACCTCTGTGGATTTCTACAAAACATGCACTGTTTGTGGGCCTTGAGGACAGGGTTGGGGAACTCTGCGGCCTAACCCTCTTAATCTGCACCTAACCCTTGCCATTAGTGTTGACGTGTTTGGTTTCTTAGAATGTGGAACATCATTCCAAATTCTTCTGATCAGAAACTGCATGCATATAGTAGCTGGGGGTGTTAACTCACCCTTGTCACTGCCTCGTTGTTGCGCTCTACGTCATGTAGATCAAGATGGCGCCGGGTGCGGACGCCACGGCCACAGGGCTCCGGACTTTTTTCTTTTTTTCTCTTTGATTTCTCCCCACTGCTCTCACCTATAACCTCCATCTGCCTGGTGAGATGCAGGGGACACAGGCATGCAGCGCAGGCTGCCATCGGCTGGTCGGGTTGCTCCACCGCGGGAGACCGACTGCAGGGGAAGCTCACCAGCTTACCAGCATGTGGACCATCCGCTGGGACCTGTGAGCGGGGAGAGACGCGCGCTGACACCACCGGTCCGGCCTCCGCATTTCATGCAGGCGGTTGAGAGGGCCACTGCACCGCCGTTGCCGGGAGACCAGGACGCCTCATGGATGTGGAACAAGAGACCGCTGGGATGGACGGGATGTCGGGGGCCGGCCGCCCTCCTCCATTGGCCCATCTGCTTGAGCGGGAGCTCCCATCTGCCGCTACAGCCCCGCAGCTGCATCAGCACTGAGCCGAGCTCCCATCTGCCGCTACAGCCCCGCAGCTCCACCACCATAGAGCCGCAGCTCCGTGATCTCCGCGCTCTCTACCACGTGACTGCCAGGACACCACGGGGCCTGATCAGCTGAGCGGCCGCCGCCACCCACGTGGAGTGTTGATAGGCCCAGGCACTTCATGGCTTCACCCTGCCTCTGAACCACCACCGCTGCTGCCAGGCACAGGCAGGATGCCTCCCCATCCAGACCGCAAGGGAGATCACTATCATCCCCTGGTGGCACATCACTGCTGCCCTGCCCAGGTGAGCCCGATATGCGTGTTGTGCCCCCAAGTCGGTCCCCCATCACTCTCTCCTGGTGGGATTAGCCATTCACTGAGGAACTTGCTGGCCACTCAAATGCCAGTCCCTATTCCTCCAGCTCGACCACTAGCTTCATTGGCCTGTGCGGCAACTGGCTCCTTTCGCTCCCAGGTGCACTGGGTCCCCTCTGCCTGCAACCACCATCAATGGATTCTGGGCAGCAAGCCAGGGCTTGGACTGATTGTCGGCCTGTACCCAGGGTGTTTAAATCTGCAGCCCTAATAGGGACGCTCTCTCCTCCTGTTTTAGTTCTCTCCTTCTTTCCTCATTCTCTCTTTAGCTATCCCTTTTCTCTCTCTCTCTCTCTTTCTCTATCCACTCTGTTCCAGGACACACTGCGGGGCATCTGGAGCTGCTGTGGAGCGAGCGCTGTCGGTAGTTGGCAGGCTGCTCCCCTCACATAGCACTGCAGACTTCCCCATGCGTCCTTCACTATAGTTATGTGCTGTTTGTACACATAGGTATATGTTTACTTTGTAATGCTGTACATGATTGTATGTGTTGAAGATCGCATGTATGTGTTTGTACCATCACCGACCCTGTATGAGCCAAAAACAATTCCGGGTACAACCCCCGTTGTACTTGGCGAAATAAATTATTCTGATTCTGATTCAGAATCTGATGTCATCTCTCCGACACTTCTGCCTTCAAAGATGGAAGGAGAAAGTAATGAAGTGACGTAAGATGAGATGTGGAAGGCAGCAGGCAGAGGCAGCAACAAGGGTGAGCTAACAACCCCTGCCGCTGTCCACATGCAGGCTCTAATCTGAAAAATTAAAATGAGGTTCAAAATGCAGAGGCTGCCATTCTCCCTTTATTTTTTTCATGTGAATAGAAAGATGTCTAAAAGTTTTCCTTTGAAGAGATGAGGAATGCATCTCCTAATATTGAAATATACAGATAATTTAGCCTACTTGATAGAAAGCAGATGCCTAGAAGTAATTCCTAATATATTAGGCCTGATCATTGAATGTGAATGCAGGAAAACAGACTGTGAGGTCACTGAAGTTCTTATCCATGCTCTAAATTACCATTATTTATGATCAGAATTTATTAAAAAACAAAACAAAAAAAACGTTATTTTCACTGACCGAAGCAAATATCACCAAGAGTGGAAAGAAGATGTAAAATTTTTATATTTTTTATTCACCACTTTTCCATCTTCCGCGCATTTCAATGCATTTCTTTCCTCTAATTTTAGGTAAACAGTGCTGTCCATAATTATTCATACCCCTGGCAAATTTGGACTTAAAGTTACTTCAATTCAACCAGCAAGTAATGTTTTAAAGGGAAATGACATAGGTGTCTCCTAAAAGATAATAAGACGATGTACAAAAGGCATTATTGTGGGGAAAAAAACATTTTTCAGCTTTTTTTTACATCTGAGCAAAAAGTGTCCAGTCCAAAATTATTATTACCCTTCACAAACTGTCACAGTCTGTGGGAAAATCCAAAGTTCTATAACATTCCAAATAGTCCAAGCTGTTCTAAAGAATCCTAATTACCCTGATTAATTGAGAACAGCAGGTTTAATCAACTCCCAACAGGTGAAAAACAGCAGCTCTCTGCAGTTGGTTTGTGGACAGCCTTGGCTAAGACAGTAAGGACCTGCAGCTGCACATTGTGGTTGCTCACAAGTCAGTAAAGCACTACAAGGCCATTTCTAAATGTTTTCAAGTTCCAGTGGCTACAGTGAAAAGTATTATTAAAAAATAGAAGATGTTCTGCACTGTGGAAAATCTCAGAGGACGTGGTCAGAAGCCAAAAGTGACACCAGAGCTGGCCAGGAGGATAGTGAGAGAGGTAAAAAACAATCCGAGGATCACAACCAAGGCCATCCTGGTAAATCTGGGCTCTGCTGGTGGCCATGTCTCAAGGCAGATAATCCAACGGACACTGCACACTGTTGGGTTCCTTGGATGCTGACCAAGGAAGACACCACTTCTCCAGATATGGCACACAAAAGATTGCTTGGCCTTTGCAAATGCTCATCTGGACAAAGAAGAAGACTTCTGGTCTTCTGCGTAATGGTCAGATGGAACAAAAATAGAATTGTTTGGTTACAATGATGTTTCCTTCATTTGGCATAAAAAAGGAGAAACCTTCAACCCAAAGAACACCATGCCCACCATCAAACATGGTGGTGGGAAACGAATGCTTTGGGGGTGTTTATCAGCCAATGGACCAGGTAACCTAATCCCAGTAAACAGCACCATGAAAAAAGAGCAATACATGAGGATTCTCAATGACAACATCAGGCAGTATGCAGAGAAACTTGGCCTTGGGCACCAGTGGATATTTCAGCATGACAATGACCCAAAACACACAGCAAAAATGGTGAAAAAATGGTTAGCAGACAACAACATTAATGTTTTGGAGTGGCCCAGCCAGAGCCCTGACTTGAATCCAAGAGATAATCAGTGGAGGGAGCTAAAGATCAGGGTGATGGCAAAAAGACCCTCTAACCTGAAAGATTTAAAGCTCATTGCTAAAGATTAATGGGCAAAAATACCTGTGGAGACATGCAAAAAGCTGGTCTGCAATTATAGGAAGCGTTTGATTGCTGTAATAGCCTATAAAGGCTTTTCTATTGATTATTGACAAGGGTATGAATAATTTTGGACAGGACACTTTTTGCTCAAATGTAAAAAAAAACTGAGAAAAGTTTTTTTTGTCCACAATAATCCCTCTTGTACATTGTCTTAGTATCTTTTGGGAGAAACATATATCATATACCATCAGAAAAAAATCACTTGCTGGTTGAATAAAAGTAACTTTAAGTCAAAATTTGCCAGGGGTATGAAATATTATGGGCAGCACTATATATGGAACAACTTGTTAGGCTTAGTTTATCAGGGAAAATACCTTTTCTGTGTTTTATAAATGTGGCATTAATAACTGGTGAACAAAAAGAGGAAAAATACATGTATGTACAGATTGCCAATCTTCATAAACAGGCCTCTAAACTTTTTTGCCTTTTAAATGCTCAGAAAGCGACATCAAAATGATTGCAAATTATTATTTATAATCAAGAAGAAAGAAGAGAGCGCCGTCACTGCTGTCATTCCTCTTTTATTCAAAAGTCCATAGCACAATACATTACATCAATGCATATATAAAAATTGTGGCACATACCATAGGTGACTGTGGATGTGGTGGGTGCGTGTGGTGAAGAGCCTTACGGCCGTTTCGCGCACTTGCGCTTCTATGGAGGCTGCCGTAGAAGCGCAAGTGCGCGAAACGGCTGTAAGGCTCTTCACCCCACGCACCCACCACATCCACAGTCACCTATGGTATGTGCCACAATTTTTATATATGCATTGATGTAATGTATTGTGCTATGGACTTTTGAATAAAAGAGGAATGACAGCAGTGCCGGCGATCTCTTCCTTCTTCCTGATTACAGATACTGCTTTTGCCTGAGCACGCTGAGGATCCCTTGTTTGCACACCCAGCTTGTGACTGTACTGCACTCCCCTCTCCCCTTCCATCTGCTTTGCTAATTGTGTCTCAGTGCCAGCATGCCTGCTTCCCTTGCTTTGACAAATTATTATTTACCTGATCTCATTTTCAAATGCCTTTATGAATGGAGAGCCTCTCATGGTTTGGGTTTTGACAACATGATCATCAAGTAACATCTGAATCTCATCAACAGATGACAGAATATATGTTCCTGTTTCCCGATATGGAAGTAGGGTAAACTCCATCTTATCCCACTCAGAAATCATTTTCTCCATTGCTTTTTCAAGTGAGTGTTCCTTGCTTGCAGCCTCACTGATGCCTTCAAATTTCTCCAGAAATGGCTGGAGTTTCATGTCTATGAACTTGGTAACATTAGTGTCTTCTTGTGGTTTAATTGGATATCCAACAATAGCTGACATTGCCTCCCAGTGCCTGTCCCTCAGTCCAGGATTACAAACAACCTGAATAAGAGGAATGATTTGTCTAAATTCTTCTACTTTCTCTTTGATTTTAGTAGTAAGGGAAAGTGCATTTGGGGAGCCTGTGAATGTTCTTTCTAGCTTGTATAAGGCTCTCCAGTAGTTTCCCACATCTTGTTCTACAAGATCAGGATCTACTGTCGTATATGGAGCTTCCATCCAATTTCTGTACTTTGAGCTAAACTCCACTATAATTTCATAAAGACGGAGGTAGGGACTCAGAGATTCCTGAATTTTTTTCCTCTGGGGATACTGAGAAGCCACCCATCCAAATGCTTCTTCCTCTGCATTAAGGTGATCAATCTGAAATGGTATGTATAAAATAATATCAGAGTTCAATCAACGAGAAAAAAAAAACGATATACAGTCGCAGTCATAGTGGTGATAAGGAAGTGGGTTAAAAAATTAAAAGTCAGAAGAGTGAGAATGCAAGTTATCAGCATGTTTGTTTATCAGCCACTTCTGCTTTACTATTAGATGCATTTACCTGTTGCTAATGCAAAGTGTGTCCACTTATATTTTTGTAAGTTGTGTATTACTATCACTAACACTTGATTCCAGACAAAAAAAAAAGACACTCGGGCCCGTATGCAATTCACTTTTTCTCCTGAGTTTTCTCCTAGGAGAATTCTGGTATTTAACATAATTTTTGGCACTTTGCAACAAAAAAAGTAGGTAAAAGCATACAATCAAAATTATGTTGAGAATGTTTATGCTTCCTGGTGGCTCAAAAGGCATTTCATGGACAAGTTGTGTAAATACCACCTAGTAGAAAATTCAGGAGGAAAAGTTAATTGCATATGGGCCTCTAGGTCAATATTCTTTTAAGACAAAAGGACCATATGCAATTAACTTTTTCTCCTGAGCTTTCTCCTAGGAGTAATATTCACACCTTATCATATCTTTTATTAACTACCAGCAAAGCTATTTTAACGTTTTAAGCAAAACCTTGGACATTTTCTGAATTCAGATCAATCATTTTTGAAGTGCTGCTATTAAGACCTATGAAACTTTAAAGGTGCCCATACATTATGGGCAAATTCGACCAAGAGACAAATGTATCTCTAATCGAATCTGATTAGAGATAAATGTGTCTCTAATGGAATCTGCCCATACACTACAGGCCGCTTCCCGTCCGATTTCAGCATGAAATCATCAGGGAATCGGCTGAGCCCCCGCGTCCGCCCCGCCGCTGCCCCCAAAATGTATAAATGTATGTAGTGTAGTGCATTTATACATTACCTGTCCTGTAGCAGCTTGCCCGGTCCATCCATCCATCTCGCCGGGTAAGCCGCATACACGCTAGTGGCGCATAGTGTCTGATGTCAGCCGCTATGTTCCTTTGTGACGTCAGACATAGCGTCGCCGGCGTGTATGCGTAACCCGGCGAGATGGACGGAAACTGGAGGAGGCTGACACCGGACAGGTAATGTATAAATGCACTACAGTACATACATTTATACATTACGGCGGCAGCAGCGGGGGTTTCATCATCTCGTCGCTTGTTCGCAATATAGCCGCCGTACCGCCGCACACCTGACCAACCAACCTCGGCCCGACATCTTCCAACATGTGCGATCGACGGAGCGGCCAATTTCTGTCCCAAAATTGGTGGCTTTGTCGGTCGGGCATGCACTTGGCAGCACCAATTTTCATCCAATTCGATTATAATAATTGAATTGGATGGTCGATTGGTTGGTTGGTCGCCTAGTGTATGGCCCCCTTAAGAAACATACCTTAACCTTTTTTTAAGATCAGAAACAATCCATTACATAGTATATTTTATATGTAATAAGGTTGATATCAGTAAGGGGCATTACATACAGGAATAATCACAATCCACAATCTCTTGGTTTAGCATGGCCTGATGCAGTTCATCCTGCCTATCAGGCGAATAACTGTGTCATGCAGGAACCACAATTTACAGTGGTCTCCTGCCAGTCAAGAGGTTAGTCCACTACAAAGTAACTGCACATAGCTTCAGTGAAATGGGTGCTAAGTGTAAGAATGTGCATAATTTCCTATTCTTTGCTGCATATCACACTGGCTGGTGGGCAGGCTGCTCACAACTTTTATCAACCTGGCAACAATGAAATCAAGTGCCTGGTGATGTATTTTTCTTTTAAACAGTAAGCAAAAATTGCCCCCCCCCCCGATATTTAGGGGTGAGTTCCAAATTCCATTTAAGATCCCCCATCTATTTTTTCCATAATTTGGTGGGGGGAGCTCCTTGACCTTAGCATTGGGACACTAGGATAAAGTTGCTTTGCAAAAAGAAGCTGGCTTTGCTGGCTAACTCCACCCTTCCCGCCCCTGCCCCTGCCACTTCCCCTTTACATGACATCCCACCCCATTGTTGAGAAACATATTGGGACTAACATTGATGAGGAGCCACAGGGGTAAATTTGCATTCAGTGGAGTATTTTGGGAGCACCAACTCTGGATAAGCAGAATAACAGTAATACAGTAAAACCCCAATCCAACGGGAATTGAATGATGCTGGATAAGTGTAGTTCCTGGTTGCTTGACAATCAATGTTAAAAACAGGCCTAGCTAAAAAACAGTACTATACCCCACACTATATACTTTCCCTAAACTCTGTATTAATGTTGAATTAAAGTAATTAAAAACAAATTAAGACAAAAGACAGACTCAACACAATGGCCTCAATTCATAAAGCTTTGCTGCATGCGGTAATGCTGAAAACAGCAGACTTTCCCGAGCACTTAGCAATGTGTCAATTCATAAAGGCTGTTACCGCATGAAAAGCTACAATTACCAACCAGGGAGATAAATTACCGACTTGGCTGTAGTTACCTCCAACACATGTCAGTAAATTGTCAGCAAATGTCAATTCATAAAGCCTTCAACAAGCGGTAAGCCTGACGATAGTTACCGACACCTCTGGTGAGGTCTTAACAAGTTACCGACACCTCTGGTGAGGTCTTAACAATGCAAAGTGCAGGGAGCCGAAGTCTGTGTGAGTCATCTGTGCAGAGAGCTGTCTGTGTGAGTCATCTGTGCAGGGAAAGTCTGTGTGAGTCATCTGTGCAGGGAAAGTCTGTGTAAATCATCTATGCAGAGAGCCGTCTGGGTGAGTCATCTGTGCAGGGCAAAAGAGAGATATCGCCACACTGCTCTACCGCTCAATAGGCTGCGGTAATTTACCGCCCTTCAACGGCAGCTGGGAAAATCTTTATGAATTAGCACACAGACCGGGAAAATACCGAGTGCGGTATTTCACCTCCCATATTTTTTTTATCGCACTGCTTTTTATGAAGCGAGGCCAATGTAACAGAGTTTTATTATTGTATAAAGGAGTATAAAAGTAGATTTATGCACCCTGCAAGGCCAGGATGTTTTTCTTGTTGCTTTATGCTTCTGGTTAACTGAGTTTTGGATAACTGGGGGTTTTACTGTACCATCACTACTACTCTGTTATTTTTGGTTTTATGTATGTATTTTCATATTTGTTTTGGTGCTTCTCCTCTGTTGATCTCCTATCCTAAGCAAATCTCCTAAAGCAAAACCTCCTTCCTGATGTCTAACCTTTATCTCTGCTACTAACATTAACCCCCACACATACATTAACCCATTTGTGATGTCTAGACTTAAATCCCAAACTAATGTGAATTCCATCCAGATAATTAACTCTAAGGGCTCGTTTCCACCATAGCGAATCCGCATGCGGCGCCGACATGCGGATTCGCTTGGTACATTGAAGTGGCCGGGGCTGTTTCCATATGTGCGGCGTGCGGGAGCGATTTGGCGGCAGGCCAAATCTGCACGACGGGACCCACAGAATTCGCCTGCGTCGGGAATCCATGCGAATCGCCGCTAATGTATTTAATAGGAAAAACGCATGCGTTTTTTACATGCGATTTCGCACCTTTTTCAATGTTATTTTTCCCTGGCAGAGTCATGGTTAAAATCGCACACGCGAAATCGCGGGTAAAAACACATGCGGAAACGCATCCGCATTCGTTTTTACAAGCGTCGGGATGCCGGCGAAATCGCGTCGCAACAGTGGAAACGGGCTCTTACTTCCTCAACATTAACCCCTTCCTGATGCCTAACCCAAACACTCCCCTAATATTAGCCTCTACCTGGTGTGTATCACTGACATCCTACCTTGCACCTTAACACTAATGTCACTAATGTCCATGATATAACACCTAAACCTTTATAAATTCTTACTAATACTCAGCTTGTTAATATTACAGAGCCAAACAAATCCAACATACATATAGACTGTTTCAGATGGGTTGATACTCATCAATGTATGGCATGGATAGTTTGGCTCTGCAATCTAAACAAGCTGACAAAACATTGCATTCCAGCAGTTCTGGAGGCGTGTTTAGCTTACAGGGACAACAAAGGGATGATTTGCATATTCAGCAATGATGCTTTGTGGGAGACCTCAAATGTCGCTCCAATCACAAATACCTTCTGTTTTTAAGTAGGTAAAATTCTGTTTTACATAGCATTTAGTAAAGGAGGGTTTTTGATCCTTTTCAGTCCCTTACACACTCCTGGGAGTTCTAGTTCACCATGAGCGTGCTGGACTATCTGTAACTCTCATGTTGTTATGCTGGTAGCCACTCAATGATAAGTGAAAAAATCTTTCTTTAGAACCCTTACATATTCACACAACAAGCACTTAGGTTAAACAGTTAAAAAGAAGGGAGGGTATGTACTCTTGTCATTAGATTAAAACAAAGATAAATGAGAACCAATGTGAGGGTAAACCATATGTCAGTTGGAACTAAAACAATCACTATCAGCTTAGTGCACTGTATATAAGCTGTGTTTTAAATTTTGTCAGTATACAGGAATCAGTCTCACGAAGCCTTCATAGCTGATTGCTTACTCTTTTTCTTCTAAGTTAGCCAATACATGGTATCATCCTGATTGAAAACTATCAGCATATATCAATAGCTTGTCAAATATGACCAAAAGATAATCAATCCTTTATGTGCAAACCTTTTCAACTGCTTGATCCAGTTTTGTATTTAAAGACTGTGCCTTTTTCAGGTATTTGTTCACTTCTTGAATATCGCCATATGCTTTAAATTCTTCTACTTGTTTGTCATAGCCTTCTAGATCTTCAATAAACCTTTCACAGCGCAGCTATCCAGCAATAAAAGTAACATTGAAAAGATTAACATTTGTACATATTATACACTGACACACATTTACAGAAAACTTGTTTTTTATTAAAGATCAGGCTTTCATAGAAAATTGCTTCACATAATTGATATAATCACATATTCTTATTGAGATGCTTTTATTTCTCCCTATATTTTGCCTTGGTTTAGTTTCAGGGCAACTCTGAGTCCTTATGCGTTCTTCACAGACTTGTATTTGGCTTGACTGTACACCACTAAACCGCTACAAAACAAAAGACCACAGTGTGCAGCAGTAGTGAAGAATAAATAGTGTATCAGTAGAAGAGCATTGGACCAGAAATGAGCGATGAGATGCTGGAACTGTCAGAGGAGGGCAAAATATAAGACAGATTATAGGTGAGGGTCAGCAGCCAGTAGCGTAGCTAAGGAGCTTGGGGCCCCAGTGCGAGTATTACCTGGGGCCCCAAGCACTCTATTGATATGAAGCCCCAAAACCTGCCAAGGAGAACAGCCGTATCAGAAAGGGTGTATTTAGAGTAAGGACACAGTTTGTTAAGGATTACCACTTTGTAATGAACATATAGAGGTGTTAACTACCTGCATGGACCCAATTAAAAGCTACGAAGATGAATAAAGGAAGGCCCATGGTGGGCCTCTCTGATCCAGGGGCCCCGATGCGGCTGCAACCTCTGCAACCCCTATTGTTATTCCACTTTCGGCAGCAGTGATTAAATAAATAAACAGACACCATCCAACAATATAAGAAAGAAAGAAATAGCCCAATCTTGGGTGTTCCCAGTGCAAGGCACTGTACAGGTTTGCCAGGCAGTGTTTGAATCTACTCACTTCAAGGACCACTATAGTGAAAAAAGTAAGCCATTAAATCTGAAATAACTGATAGGTTTTGGACCAGTCCATCTCCTCATAGGGGATTCTCAGGGTTTTCTTGCTTTCTTTGTTTTCAAAAGCATTTCCTGAATGGCAGTTGCTAAGTCTAACTACCATAATAGTAAGATACCAGCCAGCCAGGGGCGCCTTTACCTACTGACCACCCAGGCAGCGGCTTGGAGCGGCTTTGATGGGGAAGGCGCAATAAATTACTGTCAGTCCAAGGGGAAATAAAAATTCCTGTCCTGAAAGACCGTTGTAAGGGACTGGAGAGAAAAAGATTTCCTTCTGTTTTAAGAAGGCAAATTACACCAAGCGTTGCTTTTTTAGTAGGGGGCATTTGGTTCCTTTTATCCCCCTATACATTCCTAGTAGCTTAGGTCACCCTGAGCTGCTTGGTTACTCTGCTCTTTTCACAAATAGCCTTCTGCTAAGTCACGGATAAAGAATCATTCAGAGTTCAGAATTATAGATACTCCGTAAGAAGAAGGTGTCTGGTTTATAGCTGTTCTCTGCACCTCCACAGAGGTGACAGCGCCCTACCCCCAAATGTTACTGAGTCTGCAGAGCGAGTGAGACAAACAAACAAACAAACAGTAAACTCTGCAGACAGCTGTGTGCTCCGCTAGAATGTCTGCATGTCTAGATGTCAGGAGGATCGCCATGACTAGCTATGGAGAGGTAGGATCATCTGATCCTCTCCCCTACACAGCCCGAACTTCTCCCTGAATTCAACAGGACAGTGTTTGAAGTATGTAATGGACACAGTGGGGGTTGCAGGTTTTGTCTTTCATTGTGAGAGAGTGAATAGGAGGGCAGCATCTAAAGCTCAAACAATGATAATGGACATGTAAGCAATGTGTGTAATTACATCCATCACTACTTATAATTGAAGATGGCATAATAATGTATTTCCATTAATTCTGTCTGTTTGCCCTCTCTCTAATGCTATGTACCACCTCACGATTTTTCCAACGATTTTCCCGATGTCCATCAATTTTTTTTTGAGCGACAAGTAGTCATTTACACGATGTCGTGACATCGCTTAGCATTGTGTGGTGAAAAGTGACCGTCACTGAGGATCAAGTAAAGTACTGAGGTCGCTTGACTTCTCGTTCGCGCCCGTCCTGTAATGTCACGTGATATCTCGCATACCCGCTGGCAGGAAGATGAATCGCTGGACGCTTGTCATGAGGGACACCTCGCTGGATCCATCTTCCTGTGTTGTTGCAGTCACTGTGGTGAGTGTGGAGCTTAACTTTGCTCGCCCTCACCCTCTGCTCATGCTCCTCTCCCACTGTCTCTCTGACCAAACAACTGCTACTTGGGGAACAATGTGCACAATTATGTACACTAGTCTGAGCACTCTTCAGGGGAGCCAGTAGCATTTGGAACTATTATTGTGTATTTATGTAGCACTGACATCTTCAGCACTTTACAGAGTACATAGTCATGTCACTGACTGCTCACTGGAGCTTACAATTTCATCCCTACCATAGTCAAACTGTAATGTCCGACCATATTATTATCATGTATTTATATAGCACTGACATCTTCTGCAGTACTTTATATAGCACTGACATCTTCTGCAGTACTTTACAGAGTACATAGTCATGTCACTGACTGTCCTCAGAGGAGCTCACAATCTAATCCTACTATAGTCATAGTCTAATGTCCTACCATATTATTATTATGTATTTATATAGCACTGACATCTTCTGCAGCACTTTACAGAGAACATAGTCATATCACGGACTGTCCCCAGAGGAGCTAACAATCTAATCCTACCATAGTCATAGTCTAATGTCCTACCATATTATTATTATGTATTTATATAGCACTGACATCTTCTGCAGCACTGTAGAGAGTACATAGTGATGTCACTGACTGTCCTCAGAGGAGCTCACAATCTAACCCTACCATAGTCATAGTCTAATGTCCTACCATATTATTATTATTTATTTATATAGCACTGACATCTCCTGAAGCACTTTACAGAGTGCATAGTCATGTCACTGACTGTCCTCAGAGGAGCTCACAGTCTAATCCCTACCACAGTTATAGTCTAATATTTTCAATATAGGATTGTTTTGGGGTAAACCAGTTGACTTATTAGTATGTTTTTTAGGATGCAGGAAATGTCTGAAGTGTCTGAAGACAGAAACTCCATGCAGATTTTGCCCTGGCCAATGTTCAAGCCTAGGACTCAGCACTAAAATGCAGTAGTGGTACCCACTGAGCCTCTATTCTACTCATAGATATCTGCTCATCCATGTCATCAATTCTGACCCTCCACTACCCTCCCTCCCTCCATTCTACTTCTCTTCTCTTGTATCACTTACACTACAAACACACTGTGCTTATCTCCAGAATGGATTATGAATCAAAATGTTAGGCCCAGTGCACACCAAAACCGCTAGCAGATCCTCAAAACGCTAGCGGTTTTTGAAGCAGATTATAGAGCGATTCTAGGCATGTTTAGAGACATTTTCTAAACATGTCGAGTGTTTTTGTGAAGCAGATTACAAATATTGTTACAGTAAAAGCTGTTACTGAACAGCTTCTGTAACAAATACGCCTGGAAAACCGCTCTGATCTAGTGATTTTCAGAGCGGTTTGCATTTTTCCTATACTTTACATTGAGGCAGAATCGCTTCTGCAAACCGCAAATGTGCAGCAGGAGGCACGTTTGCGGTTTGCTAAAAACCTCAAACCGCTGGTGTGCACCATCCCATGGAAATACATTAGCCAAGCGTTTTCACAGACAGATGCGGTTGGCGGATCGCTGCTAAAACCGCTCGGTGTGCACTGGGCCTTAACCTTCCTGGCGGTAAGCCCGAACTGAGTTCGGGCTATGCCGCCGGAAGGCACCGCTCAGGCCCCGCTGGGCCGATTTGCATAATTTTTTTTTTTGCTGCACGCAGCTAGCACTTTGCTAGCTGCGTGCAGTGCCCGATCGCCGCCGCTACCCGCCGATCCGCCGCTATCCGTCGCGCCACAGCCGCCCCTCCCCCCAGACCCCGTGCGCTGCCTGGCCAATCAGTGCCAGGCAGCTCTATGGGGTGGATCGGAATCCCCTTTGACGTCACGACGTCGATGACGTCGGTGACGTCATCCCGCCCCGTCGCCATGGCGACGGGGGAAGCCCTCCGGGAGATCCCGTTCTTTGAACGGGATCTCCGGATCTCCGATCGCCGGCGGCGATCGGAGGGGCTGGGGGGATGCCGCTGAGCAGCGGCTATCATGTAGCGAGACTTTGTCTCGCTACACGAAAAAAAAAAAAAAAAATTTAAAAAAAAAGATTTGCTGCCCCCTGGCGATTTTTTTGCAAACCGCCAGGAGGGTTAAACCACCTTACCATATCAGCCCTTCAATGTCATGATATACTCACTCCAGTCCTACCCTAACAGGTGGTAACATATTTGCATATCTCATAATGTTTGTGAAAAATTATTTTGAAAGTAATAATGTCTTGCTTGATAATCCAATCTTGCAATGTGACTGCCATTGGAACTTTGTAGTGTGGATGCTGTATTTATTTGAGGTGCATACTGGCAGCATGTGCTGTATGGCATACAATGCTGATCATCCACAAGGCAAACTTAGGCAGCTGCCTAGGGTCTAGAGAGAGTTTAGGGGCCTGGTGGTTGCTAGCCCCCACCAAATCTAACTAAATAAGCCAGGTGACCATCAGTGGAGGGCAAAGTGTTATCTTGCCTAGGGCCCCATTTCATAGTTATCCCTCTCTGATGGCTTATATCATGTGTGAAGTGTTCTATAATGTATATGATTTTTGTTTTATTTTTTATGGAGGGGGGGGGGGCGCCACAGGATTTCTTGCCTGGAGTGACAAGAAGGCTAGAGGCGCCCCTGCAGCCAGCCTCCAAACGTACTTACCGTACACACTATTTTGGCAGTAAGACCTGGCAACTGCCAATCAGGGAATGCTTTTGAAAACAAAGAAAACCCTGAGAATCCCCTATGAGGAGATGGACTAGTCCAAAACCTGTTGGTTCTGTCAGATTTCAACTGCTTACTTTTTTTGCTGTAGTGGTCTGTCTGTTAAACTTGCAACTCCTATAATCCTGAATCCTCTTCAGGTGGATAGGCACAACTTCCTCAGTGAGAAAGGAACTAGGCAACATCAAGGGATTGTCATTTACAGTACCTAACACCAATTTTTTTTCAAATCATATCCATCAGTATCACCACTTACATCAACCCCCCCCCCCCCATCCATGTGCACACACACACACACACACACACATACACACACAGAGCCCTCTCCCCTTAAAGGGATACTTAAGTGTGAGATAAAAAGTGACTTTTACTCACCTGCCCCCCCCCCCCAGCCCCCCGCAATAGCATTATAGACGTCGCTATTGCGGCCGGGGACGCGGATAATCAGCCGCGTTCCCAGCCTGTCGGCCGGTGACGGCCCAACCGGAAGTGGCCGCCGGCGAGACCAGGCGCATCAGAGGGACACGGCGAGGGCACCGTTCAGCTGCAGGGGGCTGAGGGGAGGCCCAGGTGAGTAAAAGTCATTTTTTATCTCACACTTAAGTATCCCTTTAACCACTTGAGGACCGCCCCCAGCCGATGGGCGGCGGCAAAGTCCGGGCCCAAACGACCGCAATACGCCCATCGGCGGGGGCGGCTGCGGGAGTGGTTATGCGGCGATCGCGTCATTCGTGACGCGATCAGCCGCCGGGGACTGGCTCCGCCCACCGCTCGTAGTAACCCGCCGGCCGTTCGGAAGCGCCGGCGGGTTACTAGCACCCGGATCGCCGCATTTACATTGTATAATAGGCTTTGTAATGTATACAAAGCCTATTATACTGGCTGCCTCCTGCCCTGGTGGTCCCAGTGTCCGAGGGACCACCAGGGCAGGCTGCAGCCACCCTAGTCTGCACCCAAGCACACTGATTTCCCCCCCCCTGCCCCCTGATCGCCCACAGCACCCCTCAGACCCCCCCCTGCCCACCCCCCAGACCACTGTTTGCACCCAGTCACCCCCCTAATCACCCATCAATCACTCCCTGTCACTATCTGTCAACGCTATTTTTTTTTTATCCCCCCCCCCTGCCCACTGCCCCCTCCTGATCACCCCCCACCCCTCAGATTCTCCCCAGACCCCCCCCCCCAGACCCCCCCCCCGTGTACTGTATGCATCTATCCCCCCTGATCACCTGTCAATCACCTGTCAATCACCCGTCAATCACCCGTCAATCACCAGTCAATCACCCCCTGTCACTGCCACCCATCAATCAGCCCCTAACCTGCCCCTTGCGGGCAATCTGATCACCCACCCACACCAATAGATCGCCCGCAGATCCGACATCAGATCACCTCCCAAATCCATTGTTTACATCTCTTCTCTCCTCTAAACACCCACTAATTACCCATCAATCACCCCCTATCACCACCTGTCACTGTTACCCATCAGATTAGACCCTAATCTGCCCCTTGCGGGCACCCAATCACCCGCCCACACACTCAGATTGCCCTCAGACCCCCCCTTATCAATTCGCCAGTGCAATATTTACATCTGTTATTCCCTGTAATAACCCACTGATCACCTGTCAATCACCTATCAATCACCCCCTGTCACTGCCACCCATCAATCACCCCCTGTCACTGCCACCCATCAATCAGCCCCTAACCTGCCCCTTGCGGGCAATCTGATCACCCACCCACACCAATAGATCGCCCGCAGATCCGACATCAGATCACCTCCCAAGTGCAGTGTTTACATCTCGTCTCTCCTCTAAACACCCACTAATTACCCATCAATCACCCCCTATCACCACCTGTCACGGTTACCCATCAGATTAGACCCTAATCTGCCCCTTGCGGGCACCCAATCACCCGCCCACACCTCAGAACGTCCTCAGACCCCAGCCCTGATCACCTCGCTAGTGCATTGCTTGCATCTATTTCCCCCCTCTAATCACACCTTGAGACACCCATCAATCACCTCCTGTCACCCCCTAGCACACCTACCCATCAGATCAGGCCCTAATTTGCCCCGTGTGGGCTCCTGATCACTCGGCCAAACCCTCAGGTGCCCCTTAGACCCCCTTCCGATCACCTCCCCAGTGCATTGATTGCATCTATTTTCCCCTCTAACCGCCCCCTGAGACACCGATCAATCACCTCCTGTCACCCCCTAGCACTCCTATCCATCAGATCAGGCCCAAAACATCCTGTCATCTAAGAGGCCACCCTGCTTATGACCGGTTCCACAAAATTTGCCCCCTCATAGACCACCTGTCATCAAAATTTGCAGATGCTTATACCCCTGATCAGTCATTTTGAGAAATTGGATTCCAGACTACTCACAGTTTTGGGCCCGTAAAATGCCAGGGCAGTATAGGAACCCCACAAGTGACCCCATTTTAGAAAGAAGACACCCCAAGGTATTCTGTTAGGTGTATGATGAGTTCATAGAAGATTTTATTTTTTGTCAAAAGTTAGCGGAAATTAGATTTTTATTGTTTTTTTCACAAAGTGTCATTTTTCACTAACTTGTGACAAAAAATAAAATCTTCTATGAACTCACCATACCCCTAACGGAATACCTTGGGGTGTCTTCTTTCTAAAATGGGGTCACTTGTGGGGTTCCTATACTGCCCTGGCATTTTAGGGGCCCTAAACCGTGAGGAGTAGTCTAGAAAACAAATGCCTCAAAATGACCTGTGAATAGGACGTTGGGCCCCTTAGCGCACCTAGGCTGCAAAAAAGTGTCACACATGTGGTATCGCCATACTCAGGAGAAGTAGTATAATGTGTTTTGTGGTGTATTTTTACACATACCCATGCTGGGTGGGAGAAATCTCTCTGTAAATGGACAATTGTGTGTAAAAAAAAATAAAAAATGTGTCATTTACAGAGATATTTCTCCCACCCAGCATGGTTATATGTAAAAATACACCACAAAACACATTATACTACTTCTTCTGAGTACGGCGATACCACATGTGTGACACTTTTTTGCAGCCTAACTGTGCTAAGGGGCCCAAAGTCCAATGAGTACCTTTAGGATTTCACAGGTCATTTTGAGACATTTGGGTTCAAGACAACTCCTCACGGTTTAGGGCCCCTAAAATGCCAGGGCAGTATAGGAACCCCACAAGTGACCCCATTTTAGAAAGAAGACACCCCAAGGTATTCTGTTAGGTGTATGATGAGTTCATAGAAGATTTTATTTTTTGTCACAAGTTAGCGGAAATTTATATGTATTGTTTTTTTTTTCACAAAGTGTACACATACCCATGCTGGGTGGGAGAAATATCTCTGTAAAAGGACAATTGTGTGTAAAAAAAATCAAACAATTGTCATTTACAGAGATATTTCTCCCACCCAGCATTGGTATGTGTAAAAATACACCCCAAAACACATTATACTACTTCTCCTGAGTACGGCGGTACCACATGTGTGGCACTTTTTTGCACCCTAAGTGCGCTAAGAGGCCCAAAGTCCAATGAGTACCTTTAGGATTTCACAGGTCATTTTGCGACATTTGGTTTCAAGACTACTCCTCACGGTTTAGGGCCCCTAAAATGCCAGGGCAGTATAGGAACCCCACAAATGACCCCATTTTAGAAAGAAGACACCCCAAGGTATTCCGTTAGGAGTATGGTGAGTTCATAGAAGATTTTATTTTTTGTCACAAGTTAGCGGAAAATGACACTTTGTGAAAAAAAAACAATTAAAATCAATTTCCGCTAACTTGTGACAAAAAAAAAAAATCTTCTATGAACTCACCATCCTCCTAACGGAATACCTTGGGGTGTCTTCTTTCTAAAATGGGGTAATTTGTGGGGTTCCTATACTGTCCTGGCATTTTAGGGGCCCTAAACCGTGAGGAGTAGTCTTGAAACGAAATTTCTCAAAATGACCTGTGAAATCCTAAAGGTACTCATTGAACTTTGGGCCCCTTAGCGCAGTTAGGGTGCAAAAAAGTGCCACACATGTGGTATCGCCGTACTCAGGAGAAGTAGTATAATGTGTTTTGGGGTGTATTTTTCCACATACCCATGCTGAGTGGGAGAAATATCTCTATAAATAGACAATTGTGTGTAAATAAAATAAAACAATTGTCATTCATGGAGATATTTCTCCCACCCAGCATGGGTATGTGTAAAAATACACCCCAAAACACATTATACTACTTCTCCTGAGTACGGCAATACCACATGTGTGGCACTTTTTTGCAGCCTAACTGCGCTAAGGGGCCAAAAGTCCAATGAGCATCTTTAGGCTTTACAGGGGTGCTTACAATTAGGCACCCCCCAAAATGCCAGGACAGTGAACACACCCCACAAATGACCCCATTTTGGAAAGTAGACACTTCAAGGTATTCAGAGAGGAGCATAGTGAGTCCGTGGCAGATTTCATTTTTTTTTGTTGCAAGTTAGAAGAAATGGAAACTTTTTTTTTTCTTTTTTTTGTCAGAAAGTGTCATTTTCCGCTAACTTGTGACAAAAAATAAAATCTTCTATGAACTCACCATGCCTCTCACTGAATACTTTGGGATGTCTTCTTTCCAAAATGGGGTCATTTGGGGGGTATTTGTACTATCCTGGAATTTTAGCCCCTCATGAAACCTGACAGGTGCGCAGAAAAGTCAGAGATGCTTGAAAATGGGAAAATTCACTTTTGGCACCATAGTTTGTAAACGCTATAACTTTTACCCAAACCAATAAATATACACTGAATGGGTTTTTTTTAATCAAAAACATGTTTGTCCACATTTTTCGCGCTGCATGTATACAGAAATTTTACTTTATTTGAAAAATGTCAGCACAGAAAGTTAAAAAAATCATTTTTTTGCCAAAATGCATGTCTTTTTTGATGAATATAATAAAAAGTAAAAATCGCAGGAGCAATCAAATAGCACCAAAAGAAAGCTTTATTAGTGACAAGAAAAGGAGGTAAAATTCATTTAGGTGGTGGGTTGTATGAGCGAGCAATAAACCGTGAAAGCTGCAGTGGTCTGAATGGAAAAAAAGTGCCTGGTCCTTAAGGGGTAGAAAGACTGTGGTCCTGAAGTGGTTAAGCAATACCTTCACCACCATCCTTTAAACACAAATCTCTTTAATGAGATGTATTCAGCTAAAGATCTAAAGCCCCATACACACACTCAACAGCAATCTTTTATGCAGCACAATTATCAAACAACAAGATGAAACAACCAGAAAAAGTTGCTTGCTATTGTTCAAACAACTGATAAGACAGATAAGACATCAATCCAACAGTTGGATTGACGTCTTATCAGTCTTATCAGTTGTTTGAACAATAGCAAACAACTTTTTCTGGTTGCTTCAACTTGTTTCACAACAAAAGTTGTTTGATAATTGTGCTGCATAAAAGACTACTGTTGAGCGTGTGTATGGGGCTTAAAGGGGAACTTCAGCCTAAACAAATATACTGATAATAAGTTACATTAGTTATGTTAAGTAGAATAGATAGGTAGTATAATCTTTTACCCACCCTGTTTTAAAAGAACAGGCAAATGTTTGTGATTCATGGAGGCTGCCATCTTTGTCATGGGGGCAGCCATCTTTTTGGTTGAAAGGAGGTGACAGGGAGCATGAGGCACAGTTCCAACTGTCCTGTGTCCTGATCACCCCTCCCAGCTGCACAAACTAGGCTTCAAATGTCAAATTCAAAATGTAAAAAAAAAAATTGCACCAAAACAGCAGAACGAGAACAACAACATCAGAAATCCCATCATGCTTAGCATAGCATAAGGGGAAAACTGCCCAGGCAGTTTTCTTCTGTGCAGCTAAAAATGAGGCTTGTATAAGAGAAACAAAGTTCTGATGCTGTGAAACTGTTAAAGAAACACCAGGCCTTTTCAGTGTTTTCAGTGCTGCTGAGTCGATTTTTAGTCTGGAGGTTCACTTTAAGAATAATTCCTGTTGTGGTTTTAGAATAACAAATAATGCTAATGAGCAGGGATGCATACAATTTGTTGTAGTTTGTTTTTTTCTAAATAAAAACAATATTTTGCAGTCAATGCCACAGTTAATCAAATCAAGCAGTAAAGAAAAGGAGCAGTACTGCATTATGGGTTTCCTCTATTTCCACTTAAAGTAAGTGCACTGTTATAGAAAGTAAACCAGTTGGAAATGATGCTTTCTTTTTACTTTGTGCCTTGGTGGACTGTCGTAGTGCTTTTAACAATGTGCACAGTTTCTTCTGTGCTATTTTAGCATGCAGTTGAATCAAAATAAACTGTATCCAGTGGCAGCGAACTGAAAACATTGGTTCAATGATCAAGGCTAGTGCAAAAAAAATTGAACAAAAATAAAGCTGTTGCAGGAATAATCAGCCACAATTCCTTTTTATCACTCTGTTGAAAAATGCACTTCGTAGTACAAAAAATTAAAAACCTGTACACTTATGAAGTTTTCAACACAGTAAGGAAAAACATGTTTCACACATGTTTATGTAGCCAGCACTTATGAAACAAGTAAACCCATAGTCACCAGTGGTAATTTATCCTCTAGAGCTACCTACATCAAGCCACAAGGTGGCAAGCAGTTAGAGACTCAAGCAAGTTGACTTAACCATCTTTCCCCACCTAAAGGTGGCCCCCCACTATCATGGAATATTGAAAACTATTTTCAGTCTTCTCTTCACACACTTGCATGTGGCCCTTCTCTGTTGGAAATTTGGCCATGCAGAGAGAACAGTTCAAAATCTCGGCTAGTAAAGATTGAAGGAGGAATGACTGTGAGTGGTGCTCAAGTTAGAGAATACATTGTTTAAAAATGTTAGAGTTTATCTCTCACTGCCGAGAAAATATAGGAGTATTGAATTAAGTATGTTTACTGTATATACACGAATACAAGTCGCCTTTGTGTATAAGTCGACTCAACTTTTTGACCCTCTTAAGCTGGAATTTCTGCACACTGCTGCTGTTAATGTTGTATAAGGCAAGATACCTGGAGAAATTAACCTCTGATGATCTCTAAGCATCTTCCCCACAGTTACAGTGTTAATACACAATATTAACAGCACCACAATGTGAGCAAGATGCTTGGAGAATGCAGGGATACTTGCTCCAGGTATACTGCCTCATAAAACAATAAGCAGCACAGTGTGGGGGAAGTGCCTGGAGAACATAAAGTGTAAATTACTCCACTGTATCTGTTTTCATATGGTGTCAGCAGAGGCAGATTCTTACTGAGTTTACCTGATTTCACTCTTCTCTCTCCCCCTGCACTACATAGTCATGTTGTCAGATCAAAGAACAGCAGCACTGAGTCTGACAGCATTGTGCACCGACCATGTGCGGGGATGTTAGATATGTGAGGCTGACGGAGGAGCAGAGGGGCTCTGTAGATGGAGAACTTTGTAGCTGACAGAACATTACTATCACACCAGCGAGAGCAAGTTTACCTTAGCAGCAGATGGGCTCTTTGATCTACAGAACATTGGAGCAAAAATCCATCAATGCAGGACAGGAAGCACTGGTAGAACACTAATAACAGGAAGTGGCTGGGCATGGTACATGGGGGAAGCAGTGATTGTGAAGGACAAATTGATGTAGGCAGGAAGAAGGCACAGCTGCAATGATTGCTGACAACGCCACTTGCACTAATTCGTTTCAGAATGTTACTGTCAGCAGCGGGGGAGAAGGGGCTAGAAGGAGAGGGACTCCACAAGTGGGGACAGTAGGTAAAGCATTTTACATGGGTATAAGTCAGAAATTGAGGTCTTACTCATGTATAAGTCGCCCCCTACAGTTTACTTAAGCAAATCAGACACACATTTCTTGACTTATACTCGTTTACACTCGCATGCAAAGTGTATGGTAGTGTTAGATAAGGTGAGAGACCAGCAGCTGAATAGGTACTGGATTAACTCGCCTGATGATAGTAATAGCCGTTTTGCAAGATTACCTGGCGAACTGGGTTGAGTAGATATATTTCGGGAATACCATCTGACTGCTAAAGACCTTATTTTTTGGCTTAATGCTAAATCAACATTATCATTAATTGATTCAATTTTCACAAATGAACTACTGGTAAATCAAATAATTGATAATCACAACGTCAAATACTTGATGATCACAACTAGTCTAAGGGCATACCTGATCATTGCTCTAGATTACTTAAAGTGACTCTGTAACAAAAATTACAACGTTTTTTCTACCATCCTACAAGTTCCTAAACCTATTCTAATCTGTTCTGGCTCACTGCAGCACTGTGTACTATCACGGTCTCTGTAATAAATCAATGTATCTTTCCCCTGTCAGACTTGTCGGCCTGTGTCTGGAAGGCTGCCAAGTTCTTCAGTGCTGGTCTGTTCCTCTATGCACACTCCAGTGTGTGTTTTATTTACATAAGCCAGCAGCTTCTCTGCTATCTTATCAGTGATAGAAGAGAGCTGGATAAAAATCCTCCTCTGTTAGGCTGTGAAAGTAGCTGGCTGACACATACTGAGGAATTACAAACACAGGCACAGGCAGAGCTGTCTGCAGGAAGCCTGTAATGTTCAGTGCATGAGAGAAGAAGGGGACAGAAGGTAAACACACAAATGATCTTTTGAGATTCAAAAGGAAAGCTGTATACAGCCTGCTTGTGTATGGATGTATTTTCTATGTGTGGACATATTGTACATCAATCTACTTCCTGTTTTGGTGGCCATTTTGTTTGTTTATAAACAAACTTTTTAAAACTGTTTTTGACTACTTTTAATGCGGCAGGGAGCGGCAAAATTGTGACAGAAGGTAATAGGAGATGTCCCCTAACACACTGGTATGTTTACTTTTGTGCGATTTTAACAATACAGATTCTCTTTAAATAAAATTATAAATGGATATAAGAGATAGCAATTACCCCCTCTGGCTTTATTGGTTCGTTGCACAGATACAATTCTGCAATTCTTGCAAAGATTTCCAAATATTGGACATTTGACAACTCTACTAATAAGGAATTGGTCTTTCGGGAAGTCTTTATGGCATTTCTTAGAGGTTGTCTCCTCTCTTCAATTAATGCTTTTAAAGGAAAATCAGGCTGATTAAGTTCAGTTCAAGAGAATGGAGGACTGCTGAGCAAGATTATTCAGTAACCCCCACAGAGAAGAACAAGTATAAAGACAGTATTAAATCCATCCTCCTGAAACAGTGAAGCATATAATGTTTTAATTTAACAGTCAGCCTAAGCTGGGTAATCATTCACTTATATTGCTAGCATACTTAGCCAGGTCTAATGACTATTACTAATAAGCAGGGGAGACTGTTAAAGGCAATCCCTGTAGTAGCAAATTGCTTTGCCTATATCTATACAATTCTTATTTAAATCTTGCATAGGAGCAGGTATTGGAGTTCCTGCTAGGCATTGTAAATCCACAATAAACTAAAATCAACCTAACCAAATATCCCCCTTAGGCTATAACCTTACTGAAAATAAGCAAAAATTACTAATACAATATAAAATTGATCAGATGGAAAAGTCCTGGAACCTGATTAAAGTGGACCCAAATTAAAAATACAAGATTTCTAAATTATAATAATAAATAGCAGCCTTTTTCAGATGCATGATGATAAATATAAAGTATTTTGCATTTATTAGAGGGCCCTTCCTTTCATATTGCCGGGACAGAATCTGGCAAACTGGTGGAGTAGGTAGTGTCTGGCAAAGGAGGAATTGCTAATGGCTGCCACCTGTATAACCCTAGTTATGAAAAGAGAATGGTGAAAAGCATCTACTAAAATGCTCATAGGCTTGAAGGAGTGTTTATTTATCTTTGTATGTGTCAGAGTGGTGCAACTAAATATTTTGAATTAAAACAATGTTTGGTTTGGGTCCGCTTAAAGACATGGTGGATGCCCATTTACTCTAAATGTCCTGTGCAGTAAATAAAGAAGGTATACAATCACACAATCGTTACTGTACTCCTTAAACCCAACAATGATCTGTAGAGATTGTGCTCCTACAGGCTAATCTTACTATTACATTCTGATTATAAAATATTTACCTCTTCCTATCATTTCTTATTTTGCTGTAGTTTACCATATAAACGTGTACCAACTTTAGTGATATCTTAATCCACACATTAACTATGTATGTATTTGTACATGTACTGGATGTCATGTACTTTGTCTTGAACTTCTCATGCATAAATGTTCCCCAATATTTGTTTTGTACTATTTACAGAGGTATGGAAGATGTTACTGCTTTATAAATTAAAAAAATAATAATCATCATAATAATAATAAATATTAATAAGCTATGCTTCTGTGAATGGGCTGCAAACAGTATTTTGAATAATTAGTGTGTACATGTCAAGTTCTAAAGCAAATGTCTTTATTTTATGAACCTTGAGAATGTGTATATGACCTTGTCAGGTTATATATCTCCACTTATCAACATTAGATTTTCCAAAAACATGTGTACATTTCTCATGAACTCACTACTCTTCTAAGGCAATGCCAAGCACAAGCCCATCAGGAGGAATTAGGTCATCACCTCTCATGTCTGATGTAGACTCAAGTCCAATGGCAAGGCTGAATGAGATGGGTATGGATAGAACTTTTATATTTGGAATTAAATATGTAATAACATGGGGGTCTGTTTACTAAAATGTATGTGTGCAGGCTTTTTATGTAGTTTGCGTAACTCGCATTATACACACGTGTGCTACTTGCAGAACGTGCTTAGTACCTGTTCCACAAGCAATGTACACATTGCGTGTTAACTATCTGTGCATGTAAATTTGACTTAAAGAGTACAGAGGCGCCAATAGAATAAAAGTAGCATCAATTAAAACCAAATAAAATGCGGGCGGTAATGGTGGGCTTACCTACACACAGTGTGTTTTTTTGGGAGTACATATTAAATTCAATACTTAATATACACATTGGTTGTGATGATTGTTGGGTACGTAAGCCTCTGTACTGTTTACTACAAAAATATCCACCTGGTGGATGGGTGTGGACACCCTCTTTCTTCTACGGAGAGCGACTTTTTAGCCTGAGCGGGGACAGGTCTAATCTCCCCGCTTGCGATACTAGTAGTTGCCTACTCTCGGCAACCCAAACTTGTGAGTATAACTTATCTTCTTCATCATTTGTGCCCATTGTCACCAGTAATACACTATCGGGGGCTCTCGATTATTTTTTCTTCTCTCTACTATGTAAATTTGACTAGCCATTAATGAATAAGCCTCATCGAATGCTACAACCATAATGCAAAATGATACGTTTTTTTAATGCTGACAAATGGCTCTTTTACAGACTGTATAAAGTATCCAGAGAAGAACTGAAGTTCTTCCCATTGTAAATGGATACAGACTGCAAAATGATCCCCTTGTATGCCCCGAAAAAAGTTTTATGTATGCATTATGATTATAACATTGAATGTTTTGTATTCACAGTGCAAAAGATCTGTGCCAGACAGACCTGGATTTACCTCACAGGAGCCTATAGACACAGATGTCCTGGCACCTTAGACTTCACCCTTCATGAACCTACAAACTCCCACCAAACTGCATCATAAGTGTGCTGGCTGTCCTGGCTGTAACTTCTTCCTTACTTCCCTTGCCCATCATAGGTAACAACAGGTGCCCATTAGTATTAGGTAGCCAGAAGTATCCTCAATATTAAGCAGCTAAAGGTGCCCACAAGCATTAGGTAGCTAGAGGAACCTCAATATTAAGTAGCTAGAGGTGCCCCCAACTAAAGGGAGATCTGGTCACTGGAATGTCGAAAGCAGGTTGAGTAACTTCTCATTTACACTCTCATCGGGACTCTACATAGGGAGGGAGGGAGGCACTCTGGGAGGGGAGGGAGCCGCCTTTCCATCATCAGGCTCCTATAGGCACGTGCCTACAGTGCCTTATGGTAAATCCAGCACTGGTGCCAGACCCACCACATTCAGGAACACAGTTACTCCACATCGATTATCACTAGCAACAACCTGGTTGTGTACCATCATAAAGTAATGGTATACATTTCTATAAAACCATGACTGCTGCAGTGTAATTCCTATAACTGAGTTCCTGAACAGGTCAAAAGGAGGTGATTGCACACTTTTACAACTGTATTAAGCGCCAACAGAAGGGACCTGGTAGTGGTGCATTTCTAAAACTTGCTGCTTTCAGAAACTACGCAAGGAAGTGGAGTAAATAACTAATGAAAAAAAAATCCGGACCTACAACAAAGTAATTGTAAAATAGATACATTTAGAATCCATGCTGCTCTCATTCCCAACTGTCTCCAAATATGCTATACATTTTAACTGTAGGAATTTAAAACAGAAGACTACATTTCACTTGATTGAATGAAAAGTCTTGTGACTCTTCTATAGAGCCACAATATATATCAGATCAAAAATTATATGTTGGCAAAACATTGTTTTAAAAATTGTTGTGTCGAATTTTACAAAAGTAGGCAAGCTTGTTGTCCTTCACATTGTCTTAAACAGTTTGGAGGCCTCCATTTACTTGTTTACATAATTTTGAAGAAATTGAATAAAGTTAACTTCTTGCTGACCACTCCACGGCAATTGGCGCAAACGCGGCAGCAGCCCCAGGACCGCTCCACGCCGGTTGGCGTGAACGACTTCCTATGGGGCTAGCAGGAGAACGCGCGCTAATGCGCGCTCATCTCCGCTTGGAAGGCCCCGCCGCTCGGAGATTTTTAGACGGCGAAACTGCCATCTAATAGGACTGCACAGCGCTTTGATCTAAGGCAGCGCTGTACTGGGGACTGCCATGTAACACGGCTGTCCTTCTGGGGGGACACTGGGATAGGCTGACTGTGGGTTGGAGGGAGGGAGGGAAAAATAATTAGAAAATACACGTTAAAAAAAAAAAGAAGAAGATAAATATTTGTAAAAAAAAAAACATTGGGGGAGCGATCAGACCCCACCAACAGAAAGCTCTGTTGGTGGGGAGAAAGTTGTTACATTTTTCTATTTTCTAGAGGCTTATTAAGGCCACAACATCATACAATGAAACAGAAAAAAGATGTGATCAAGCTAAAATATTGCAATACCATATTAAATAAACAGTACAGTATTCAGTTTGAACTGCAAAGCAAAACTTTAATGCTTGTCTAACCTTTAGCCCTTCTTGATATTCTTTGGTCTTTTCTTTTATAATATTCCTGTGCTCCTCAAAGATCTCCCCCATGCGGTCATGCCACTGGAAAGTACTGCTGTTCAAACGAATATCTGCTGGGGAAAGTGTGACATAATCTACAAGAAAAGTCAGGCGATTTTTGGATTCTATGAGCTTTTGCTCCATATCTTGCATATCTTGAGCTTCAAATTTCTGAATGTATTCCTGTACAAAAATAAATAAATTAATGAATATGATGCATCCTATATTTGAGCAGAGTTATTAGCCCTAGCACCTTCCTATCCTTGTAGTACTGACACAGAGCTTTACATTAAATGTTTTATCTTTTTCAATCTTAGTATTCTTTAGGAGTGTCGAGATCATCTATGCACGCTGGAGAAGGTACAGCTGTGATTGGCTGAGCCATGGCCAGTTTTGCATCTTTTTTTCGTAGGTATGCTTTTCTTGCAGGCTGCCTAAAAGAAGTTCATTGGAGACAGGAAAGGGGTGGTAATGCAAGGAGGGGGATCTAGAGTACAGGGAGTTTTATGGGGGGATGGAGTGTTTATGCAACCTACAGTTGTTTGTGGAGGGGGGGAAATAATATTGACCATACATGGGGGATGTCTATTATGGGGTCTTGATACTTATAGGTCCCTGGTTATGCCAGCCTCCTCTCCGTGCCATTGTTTTTCCTTTATGGGCCAAATGGCAGCCAAAGCTCAATTTCTGAACTGCGCAGCTGCTGTACAGAGTCAGGCAGGAGCATTGACAAACTGGCAGCACTGAGTTGGACAGAGCATGCGCTGAAGATGCAGAGCTACTTTGGCTTCCATTCGACTGGCTTCAGTCAGAGCCACAAACTGGAGGCAAAGTGGTGAACCAGAGGGGTGGCCAGGGAACCCAGTGGACCTGTAAGTATCTGGACCCAGTAAAAAATACATTTTTTTTACATTAAAATCCCTTTATAGTGAACTTCAAAGGGACCTGGCCAAGTACTTTACTATATTAGAAATCTACTATATCAGTAATTGGTCATACATCGTATATTCATTACAGGCGTATGGAGAGGACCTGAGGACTGAGTTTACTATCGCCAGAGGTTTACTATATCAGAGTTTACTGTAACAAGATTCTACTCCATATGTTTATTTTAGGTCAATTCATGTACCCTTTATTATTTTTTATGGGGGAGGTCAATGATGGCTGTATATGTTGTGTGGAAAGAAGGTGGCGCAGGGGATTGGCCACACTTGTAAAATGGGAGGTGGGGGTTGGGAGAACCTGAGAAGGGGGGGTCCCATCATTCTTTTGCAGAGGGACCTCAGGGTTTGTAGTTATGCCCCGGATGGCAATAAAAGGGTAACAAAATAAATTGTCAGGTTACATAAACAGAGGCATTGCCACTAAATGTATAATTACACACACAAAAAATGTAAATTAAAAGTGAAAACTTTATTGCTGAGATATGTGTCCACATACCTTCAGCTCCATGAGTTCCTGAGTATTTGGAGGAGTGGAATGAGCTTTTTCAGCTACCTTCTCAAATTCTTTACATAACCTGGAAAAGATGTAATGATTAAAATATAAATAGAACTGATAGTAAAGGAGTTATTGAAACTCGAATCTACACATTACATTATACATTTGTTCACATTCTTACAGTTCACCATTTTTTGTCAGCTTGCTGTTATAGAGTTTTATAAAAACCCAGTAAAGGGACCCTTTTTATTGCAAGGGTTAATGAACTTCACCTCTGCAGTCAACTATAACAGCACTCCTGAAAAATAATTATAGGCCATAAAACATCTGTGTGGCTGTGTTACAATAGCAGGATAGTGATCTTACAAAAGCAGGATGGTCATGGTTTCTCTGCGAAGGAGCTGATTAATCAGGTGTCATGTCGGTGTAATATTAAATCTGGTTTAAACTTTAACCCTTATAACAAATGCAAGAATATGGGACTCTATGAAAGTTCTAATTAGGATTAGCTTTAGAAATACATCTATCTTGTAAGCTCAGTATTACTTTAGGTTTGCGTTACAAAAAAGGGGGTAAATTAGAGTGAAAAAGGAAAGGAATGGGAAAGTGCACTGTGTAGTAGAAGTGGTTGCACAGAAACGTAGGGTTAAGGTTTTAGTGAGTAAATATCATTCAGTAGTATCTAGGTGAGTAGCTTTCCTGTCATACATGCACACACCATAAGTATGAGTAATATGTCCACCTTCCAAGGCAAATTAAAATTAGGAATTCTTTTTTAACATTCTAAAAATTGTATAGTTTGCTTACTATGTATGAGGAATATGAGGGAACATGATCTGTGCATGAAGGAAAAATGTTTTAGCATTTATTTAGGAAAGGGTTATTTACAGTAAAAGTGATTAAAATGTGGAATGTATTACCACAGGAAGTAGTTATGACAAATTCTTGTTAAATCTGAGTTTATTTAAAGTATTAGAGCATACAAAAGGTGTACAACAGTTATAACATGGGCAGCACGGTGGCATAGTGGTTAGCGCTCTCGCCTTGCAACGCTGGGTCCCCGGTTCAAATCCCAGCCAGCAGGTCAACATCTGCAAGGAGTTTGTATGTTCTCCCCATGTCTGTGTGGGTTTCCTCCGGGCACTCCGGTTTCCTCCCACATCCCCAAAACATACCGATAAGTTAATTGGCTCCCCCCTAAAATTGACCCTAGACTACAATACATACACTACACGATACATACATACACATAGGACTCTGGTAGGGATTAGATTGTGAGCTCCTTTGAGGGACAGTTAGTGACTAGACTATATATACTATGTCCGCTGTGGAAGATGTCAGTGCTATATCAATACTAAATAATAATAATAATAACAGCGAATTAAATAAGGAAAAAATCCACAGTACAAACAGTGAGATCCAGATTGTTAGATAATTACATGGAGAGATTACCGACTGTGGGTTTTAAATAGCACCTTCAGAGAGAGAAGAAGAGACAGAAAGGAAAGAGGAGAGAAAAGGAAAGAAAGGTAGTGGCGAGCACGAGGAACCGCAGCCTTCTTCAGGCCCACCACCCGACAAGAGGTAGATTGCAGTTAGAGAAAGGAAAAGAGGAAGAAAAAACCACAGGGAAAAGGAAAGAGAGAAGAAAGAAAAGGACAGAAAAAAAGGGAAATGGGAGGGAAACGATCCTAAACATTAGAAGCGTCTGATAATATGAAAAACCATTAACATCACCAGAGAATAAATAGTTTAGTTAAACGACACAAGCTAAGCTTACTTGAAAAACAAAAGAAAAAGCGATGTAGGGAAATAAACATAAGGCCTCTCCCAATTAGGCCATATTAGGTATGTGAATTCAAGTATAATCAGTCCTGCTCCATATGGAAGTTATGGCAAATTCTATACCTGCATTTCATGGGGGCTTAGATGCTTTCCTTGCATTGAAAGACATCCATGGCTATAATTACTAGGTAATTACCAGTGGTGTTGATCCACAGATTTTATCTGGTTGTCATTGGAGCATGAATTTGTTCCCTTCTGGGGCTAATATGACCATGCCTTGCAAGGTTCTTCACCTTCCTTTGGATCAATAAGGACATGCGAGGGTGAGGGCTAGTGTTTACCTTATTTTCTGGTTGAACTTGATGGACATACGTTGTTGTTTTTTTTAACCTAAATAACTATGTAACTATGTTGCAACAAGTGACCAAAGGCTCAAAATCCTTATTAAGACAACAGTCACCAGGCAAATTTTGTCTTGATGCTGTCTTGAGCCCTTCTGCAGCAGAGGTAACAGAAGCTCTATCCAATAATGATAATGTAAGTGCTGACCCTTCTGGCCCAGAATAGACAAGGTTAGTTTATTACCTTGTGGCGCATCCGTTTTTAATACATCCCATTGATCTGATCAGTAACATTATGTAGGTGCATACCTAGGTATTTTCTGGAAATAAGGCATAAGGACAATGTTCCAATCCTATATGTTACCTATATGCTGAGCTAATAATCAGTAATCCCAAGCCCCATGATGTCTCTAGCTATGATATATGCTCTCCAACCAAACTCTCCCATCTCCTGCTTTCTTTACCCCACATCTACTTTCTCATGTACTCTCTAATTATTCTTGCTGTTTCCTCCTATTCCCGTGTTCTCTCTATAGGGATCTCTGTTTCTGTGCCTACTCAACCTCCTTAAAAATGTGAAGGAATGTGCTATAGGTGCATATTATGCACCACGTGATTAACACAACTGTCAAACTAAAGCAGATAAAAGAACATAATTACATGACAGTATTGAAGAACTGATAACAATGTATGTCTTGTTATCTCATTTTACATTTACAAATGCTATTTGCCTTTCATTATCCCCTTTCATAACTTAATTGTCGATATTCCAAAAAGTGTAAATTCTTTAAAATTAAAAAAAGCAAAAAAACCCTGAATGGAAGTCAACATTTACCAGCAAGATGAATTGAAAAGTTGGTGGTCTGAGATCAAAGCGGACCTAAACTCAGAACTTCCTATCTGCTCTAAAATATATGCAACAGCATAATAACCTGTAAAGAAAATAATTTCTTCATACAAACTCCTAAAATAAACCTGCAGTGTTTTCTTCCGGGAATTCCTGGAAGCACAGAAAGAGTTAAGCTTCAGTGTTTACATATTAGCACAGAGCAATGACACACCTCGGCACAGCTGACAGTCCTGATTTACACTTGATGATTACTTGCTAATATTACGCAAGCTGACCTCTCTAAACACACATCGAGTGAATTTCTCAGCAACTGTATGTGTTTTCCTTGTCTGCTGTGCAAGAGTTTAGGTTAGGGAAAAGGTGGAGTTCCTAGATTGGTGGAGCTTTTTAAGGTTTTTTATGAGAATGATGCTACCCAGTTGAAGATTGTTGGACCGTTCTCTGTGATTGCCCTAAGAAGGGGAGGAGATAGAGAGAGACTTCTTTCTCAAAAAGAATCAACCTGGATCTCGAGGACTAATGCCATGGGTCCTTTAGGCTTTAATGATCGCAATTAATTGAGTGTCTTTCTACAGAAAAATTAACAACATGGTTGTGTTGTAATAGTTGATAACTGTTCTCTGGTTATGTGATGGTGCACTTTGGATTGATTGGCTCTCTAGTCCTAATCACTTATGGTGCCTATACTTTTGCACAGTTTCCCCTTCTCTACTATCTGTTTCTAATTTTGGTCATATAATATTTAGATATTGAGGTTCCCCTTGGACAACTTGCTCACTGCTGTCTACGGTAATTTGGTCCCTTCAGTTTAGTGTGATCTCTCTGTAAACAGCGCGATGACTCAGATCTGAACTTCCGGACAGACAGAACTTCCGGACAGATGGCGTTAGTTTGGTCACCATGACAGCGGCGCTCAGTGCGCGCCGCTGGGCGTGATACGTGCGCTGTCATAGGTCAGCGGCTCCAAAGTAGTGGTCACGTGACAATGCACACTGGAGATGGGACACACGAGGGACCGGATTCGCTGAAGGGTCCAATAGAGGCGTGGCCCTTCCGGGGATTTAACATGCACGCCATATCCGCGGCGTTTGAGACGTATCCCCACCGCGGAGAGCAGCGGTCCGTGAGGAAGCTAACCCAGTGAAACAATTGTCAACCGTCAGGGTCTCTGTGGGAGTTGCCACAGGGATTGGTGATGTATTGATGTTAATACACAATGCTATTACTATTTCATCATGATGAAAGTTAAGCTATTAAAAGTGACAGTATGAACTAACTGGTGCCCATGTGGAATTGCTGCTTGAATGGATTGCAAGAGTTTAGGTCTGATTTAAAGCATTCTGTTGGTGGAGGTGATCCTGGATATCATTAAGCAGTAGGTTGCGGTGCAGGACCAATGGGGTGGGGGATCTATCCAGGTTAGATATCAGATATGTATGGAAACATCATATAAATCTGAAGATGAGTTATTTGTTTTTCTAGTTTTAAAAGCATTTTATTGAAACAAATGTTCAAGTACTAGCATAATAGCTACATCTTATATTTCTTAACTCTCAAAATTAAAAAAGACAATATTATGTTTTTGTATGCCAATTTCCCACCCCAGTTAAAACACTGCACAAAGTAGGAAGTAGGGTTAGGAAATTGCATTGTTTCCCTTGCTGTTTGTGTCAACAATAAGAAAATATGTATCATATTCCAGAACAAAGAGTCAACCCAAAAAAAATGTTCTAACTACTTCCTATATTATCCAAAACTAAAATAAGGCCTGTTTGGAGTATTATACTTCAAATAAGTATGATCCAATTGAAGTGTCAAAAAGCCTAGCAGAGAGAGACTGACCCCAATTATACAGCTGACTTTTGAGTGTTCTGTAACTTATCTACCCCTCAATTTCCACTGCAGGGCAATGCCTAAACCAGTGACCATGAGATAAAAATGATAGCAGAGAACCAACCTTCTGTTAGCGTCCTGGTGATCTTGAAACATTTTCTCTATCAGTTTTCCACAAATAGCCTCTGAACGTTTAGCCAGTGCTCTGATTAATTCATCACAATGAAGTTCAAACATCCCTAGGCGAATAAACTGTGAAAACAGAGAAAACAGTGGAAAAAGACTGTGTAAGCAGTGTTATGTACTATAGTTCTTCTTAAACAACCAGGACAGGTTTCTAATCATCTATTATTTATGCACTACAGCATCAGTAATACAGAACAGGCATGCTACAAGGCAACGGAGAGGCCGTTCATATTTTATAGTGCTCATTAATACAAAAAATATGCCTATGTGCTAAAGAATAATTTTTGTTAAGAGATGATCACAGAAGAAGTACATAATTGATACAGACAATCCTTGCACAAAATAAGTACATGTGCATTATAAATCTCTGATCACATATGTGAATCTAAGGTGTACAAGTTTGCAAAGTGTGTAAATTCAACTGTGATCTATCTCTTATATTTTCTTATTTAGGGAAGACAAACTTAAACCCTCTATAAACAGTTGTGGTTGGGGTGTCTTGGCACCCTATAGAATAAAATACAGGAGACAAAAAAGGGAGCCCGATAGTGCAGTATGTCAATAATAGGTGTGTGGAGAAATCAATTGATTGAAAGGGCTACTCACAAAGGAGGTTTGCAAGGGGCAACCGACCACAGGAAGCAGGTGGAGACCATAAACCCGACTCCACTCGGGGTGGTCCTGGACGGACCTGGTTGCGGTTGCTCTCTTAGATGAAAAAGGATGGACAAAACATCAAACGTGGTAAAACGGGTGTTCTGTCACCACCCCTCGGACAAACATGTACGGGGGTATAACTATGCACAATAAGGGAAAGAGGCGCCCTGATTTGAATAAAAGCTTTTAAAACCAGTTTAGAAACGAAAAAGAAAAATGAGGTATCTTACCTCAATGACAAAATCTCTTTAAACTTACAAAAGATTTTTATTTGAGCACAGGCAACACGTTTCCTCAGGCCAATACAGTGCCAAATGACAGAAATCATGTAGCATAGGGAGCTTCCTCAGGCCAATACAGTGCCAAATGACAGAAATCATGTAGCATAGGGAGCTTCCTCAGGCCAATACAGTGCCAAATGACAGAAATCATGTAGCATAGGGAGCCTCCTCAGGCCAATACAGTGCCAAATGACAGAAATCATGTAGCATAGGGAGCCTCCTCAGGCCAATACAGTGCCAAATGACAGAAATCATGTAGCATAGGGAGCCTCTCTGAGAGGCTCCCTATGCTACATGATTTCTGTCATTTGGCACTGTATTGGCCGGAGGAAGCGTGCTCAGACCCGCGAAATGCGTTGTCTGTGCTCAAATAAAAATCTTTTGTAAGTTTACTGAGATTTAACATTTCTGAAAGTGTGCAATTTTTCCCATGGCAGCCATATGTGTGTATTCATATTTATAATTGGTATATGCTATTTCTAGGATCTCTTGGAAAGAAAGGACCACAAAGCCTTTCTAGTGTCTTGACATGGCCATTTTAGTTGCTAAGGGTATATTGATTAGTGAAAATTTAAATTTGTAATATATTACTGATTACTGGTAAATAATGTGGCTGCCATTAAATGTACCACCACACTTATTACAGTTATTTTTGATATCCAGGCAGATACTTGGGTTCATTGAATAGTAACGTAAGAACCTTCCGACCATATGTGAAGGATTTTACCTTGCCCTTTGCAGTTCCTCCAGCATCTATCAGATAATACATTGGAAATCTAGCAAGTTTACTTGGAGTGTAATACCATGTTAGTAATATTTTATGATTGAGCTCCCAGTGGTTTGTACACTGTTTATAGGACTAAGCAAGGGCAGTTGATCATGGTGATGTTGTTGGTGGTGGGGTAAATGTAATTAAGTAATCTCTTGTGAGCACCTTCTGGATCCAGCCACCCCCACTTATCATGACAGTAAGCATGAGATTTCCCATAGAGTCAAAGGAAAATGCGATGGAAAGGATTGTGCACTCCAACTTTGTAATAATTGGTAGCCCTCTGCAGGCGCTCACAATATAGTTTTGTCTTATTCTGGTGGTAATAGGCCTAGTGGGGGAACTCCATTGATAAGCAATGTGTGCCTCCTTACAACATCTGGTAACCTTATTAAAGCTTCTGCATAAAGCAGCTTTTGGCTGCAGTGATATCAGCATAAAATACCACTCTGCTGGTTTCTCCAGTGTGATCTTCTTGCTCATCTTCCCGGATCTGCCTTGAGAGCAGCTGCATTGGCCATCTTTAGACTGCTGAATTTAGCAGGCTTCAGGAGCATCCGTGAGCTTTTTCAGTACTATGTTCATCTTTCTACTTTGTGTCATTACCCCCTCCCAGGGGGAGCTCTGCTACTGCTGCATGTTGTTTTGAGGCATTTTCTTTAAAGTGTATCTGAAGAAATTTATAAAAGAAAAATTAGATACTCACCTTAATTGTAGGACAGTCCTTGGGATTCCCATATCATCAGTCAGCTGAATAGGGTACTGGTAAGGCTGTTGCCTTTGATTTGGGATTTAAGCCTTTGACCAGGGATCAAATCCAGTAGGTAAAACAAAAAGCAGGCTTTGGACAAGGCTTCCTAATGATCTTGGTTGCCCGTGGAGCACACACTAAGTGCTGCAGCCCTGAAAATGCTTTGAGTCTGCCAGGGGAAATGCTTGATATAAATGTTTTGTGACTTGTCTTGTTTTCTAATCCTCTGTTCCAATGCTGGGTCCATCTGAACATATTCAACCAGACCCTGTAAAATCTGTTCTCGTGACCAGTGGCCATGCTTCCACCCATGTACGAATGCAGCCTCATTGCACATGCCCAGTTAAAAATCAAAATACTCATTTGAGAGAAAAAAGTTCATATCTTCACTGACAATGACCTCTTCTACAATGCATCAAAGAACAAAGTACCTCAGCTCAAACACATGCTAAGTCTGCAAAAGTAACTGCCTTTAAAATTATAAAAAAGAAGAAAAAGTTATTATTCACATAAGTCTGTAAACAATTTGAATCTACAATGCTACACCAAGACCACACCCATATTGCTGTCCTACACTGAATCTAAACATGAACTGTAGAATATTTAACTAAGATCAGGATTCCATTGAGCTTGCCTTTCACCACTTTTGCATGTAGAAGATAGCTTGTTGGCTAATGCAGAACCTAACCATCACTGCACCCCTCAGCAACACATATTAACAATAAGTAAATCTACTCATTTAAAAACAAATACTGCAGACACAAGAGTGGCTTCTGGACTGGAAAAGGTCAGTTTACATTCCAATCCAAAAAGTGCTCAAATTATCAGACAGTTTCACTAATCTCACAATTATCAGACAGTTGCTCTAATCTCACATTCTAGCAAGGTAATGCTCAAAATTCTACAAGCCAGACTGCAGCAATATATGGAGAGAGAGTTGCCAGATGTGCAAGCAAAATGCTACAAGCCTGACTGCAGCAATATATGGAGAGAGAATTGCCAGATGTGCAAGCAAAATGCTACAAGCCAGACTACAGCAATATATGGAGAGAGAATTGTCAGAGGTGCAAGCAAAATTCTACAAGCCAGACTGCAGCAATATATGGAGAGAGAATTACCAGATGTGCAAGCAAAATTCTACAAGCCAGACTGCAGCAATATATGGAGAGAGAATTACCAGATGTGCAAGCAAAATTCTACAAGCCAGACTGCAGCAATATATGGAGAGAGAATTACCAGATGTGCAAGCAAAATTCTACAAGCCTGACTGCAGCAATATATGGAGAGAGAATTGCCAGATGTGCAAGCAAACTGCTACAAGCCAGACTGCAGCAATATATGGAAAGAGAATTGCCAAATGTACAAGCAAAATTCTACAAGCCAGACTGCAGCAATATATGGAGAGAGAATTACCAGATGTGCAAGCACAATTCTACAAGCCAGACTGCAGCAAAATATGGAGAGAGAATTGCCAGATGTGCAAGTTGGTTTTAGAAGAGGACGATGCACAAGGTACCATGTTAGCAACATCCCATAGATAATAGAGCAATCAAGGGAATTCCAGAATAATGTCTACTTTTACTTTATTGACTATTCAAAAGCTTTTGACTGCGTTGATCATGACTGTGGCATATTCTCATGAAAATGGGTATACCAAGCCATCTTATTTGCCTATTGAAGAATCTACTGTATACGCAAACCAAACTAAAAGAGAATTCACGTTGCTGATAGTATGTACCTGTAATATTCGTAAGTGCAATAACTAGGTGTGCAGGAGCACAGGTTTGGATTCTTGTTGAGAACAATAACATTTACTATAGGAAGAAGAAGAAGAAACAGACACGCACAAATACCGTAATTTGTTTTCTTCCTTCAGTAATTCAGATTATGTATTGTGAGTGCTGCAATGCTGAAGGGCAGTGGCGGCTCCAGGAAATTTTTTTAGGGGGTGCTATGCAGGTGCTGGACCAATTTCCGGGGGAGCTGACGACCTGCGGCGCGCGAAGCGCGCCGCGCCAAAAATGGGTGTGGCCACAACCTGCGGCGCGCGAAGCGCGCCGCGGCGAAAAAATGGGCGTGGTCATGACCGGATGAGGGCGGGGCTAACTGTAATTTAAAGTGAACCCAGGGTGAGAGTGATATGGTGGCTGCCATATTTATTTCCTTTTAAACAATACTAGTTGCCTGGCAGCCCTGCTGATCTATTTGGCTGTAGTAGTGAACTGAATTACACCAGAAACAAGCCATGCAGCTAATCTTGTCAGTTCTGACAATATTGTCAGAAACCCCTGACCTGCTGCATGCTTGTTCAGGGTCTATGGTTGAAAGAATAAGAGGCAGAGGACCAGCACGGCAGCCAGGCAACTGGTATTGCTTAAAGGGAGATAAATATGGCAGCCTCAATATTATTCTCACCTCGGGTTCCCTTTAAAAGTGCAACGCAAAGACAGAGGGCCCAAGTTTTGGTGACCCTTTTCCCAGAAAATTCACATAATTGTGCAGGTTTTCTCAAGAAAATACACGTAATGTGAGCAGATTTTAACAAAAAACACGTCCAATGACCCCAATATGCACAATCGTTATCAGATATGGCCCCAATATGCACAATCGTTATCAGATATGGCCCCAATATGCACAATCGTTATCAGATATGGCCCCAATATGCACAATCGTTATCAGATATAGCCCCAATATGCACAATCGGTAGCAGATATGACCCCAATATGCACAATCGTTAGCAGATATGACCCCAATATGCACAATCGTTATCAGATATGGCCCCAATATGCACAATCGTTATCAGATATGGCCCCAATATGCACAATCGGTAGCAGATATGGTCCCAATATGCACAATCGGTAGCAGATATGGTCCCAATATGCACAATCGGTAGCAGATATGGTCCCAATATGCACAATCGGTGGCAGATATGGTCCCAATATGCACAATCGGTGGCAGATATGGTCCCAATATGCACAATCGGTGGCAGATATGGTCCCAATATGCACAATCGGTGGCAGATATGGTCCCAATATGCACAATCGGTGGCAGATATGGTCCCAATATGCACAATCGGTGGCAGATATGGTCCCAATATGCACAATCGGTGGCAGATATGGTCCCAATATGCACAATCGGTGGCAGATATGGTCCCAATATGCACAATCGGTGGCAGATATGGTCCCAATATGCACAATCGGTGGCAGATATGGTCCCAATATGCACAATCGGTGGCAGATATGGTCCCAATATGCACAATCGGTGGCAGATATGGTCCCAATATGCACAATCGGTAGCAGATATGGCCCCAATATGCACAATCGGTAGCAGATATGACCCCAATATGCACAATCCGTAGCAGATATGACCCCAATATGCACAATCCGCATCACCTGAAAAAGAAAAGAAAAACCCATTTACTCACCTACAGCCAGAAGACCTTCTTTCCCGACCTCCCGTCCCGAGTCCCGACCTCATTGTGGCGCGCAGCGCCCGCGCGCCCACGATCCTCTTCCTTCCCGACGTCACGACGAGACTTCCTGCCTGCATGCAGAGAGCAGGGCTACGGGAAAATGGCCGCCCGAAGTCTGCAGAACAGGGCTCCGGGCGGCCATCTTACCGTAGCCCTGCCTGCTGCTCCGTGCTGCCGGTGTGTGAACTGACTTGGCGTCTTTTAGACGCCTGAAGTCAGTTCACTCCAGGGGGTGCTTTGGGGGTGCTTGGACAATTCTAGGGGGTGCTCGAGCACCCCCAAGCACCCCCCTGGCGCCGCCACTGCTGAAGGGATCTGCATTCCATCATCTTCTGTTTAATATTTTGCAACTATCAGATTAAATTGGTCAACTGCTGTTCACACAACCAGATTTTTACAGCAACAGCCACCAGCAGGCATTTCAATAAAGGTTATTTGTTCATTAGGTACTCATTAAATAGTCAGTTCTTTACTAAGAAATGTTCACACATTGATGTGTGATCTTGTTTTTATTTATCTCTGCAAAAAGAAAATGATTTCATTGCAGGAAAACAGCAAGAATTTAACTGAATTTACTCATTAAAAACATATCAACAAGCAAAGGTAACCTACAATGGCTTCAAATCACCTCCTTTCTCTATATCAAGAGGAACGCGTCAAGGCTGCCCGCTTTCGCCTCTATTATTTGCATTATCGATTGAACCTCTTGCTATTCAGATAAGAAATTGCGTAGAGATACATGGCATACCATTAGGGAAGAGAATGCACAAAGTGGGCCTATTCGCTGACGACCTAATAGTTTGTATTTCACAACCCACCAGATCAATCCTAGCTCTAAATAAGATCTTAAAGCAATTTGGTATAGTCTCGGGGCTCTGTGTCAATCCGGCAAAATCAAAGGCTTTAAAGGGGTTCTTTCGCGAAAAAAGTAGGCAGTTAAAAAATGTGACAGATGACAGATTTTGGGCCAGTCCATCTTTTTAAGGGGGATTCTCAGGGCTTTCTTTGTTTTCAACAGCATTTCCTGAACAACAGTTGCAAAATTTAACTGACATAATAGTGTGCAAGTGATTAGGGAGGCCGGCTGGTATCTTCCTATTTTGGCAGTTAAACTGCTGTTCAGGAAATGCTGTTGAAAACAAAGAAAGCCCTGAGAATCCCCCTTAAAAAGATGGACTGGCCCAAAACCTGTCATCTGTCACATTTTTTAACTGCCTACTTTTTTCGCGAAAGAACCCCTTTAAATATCTCCCTTCCATCTCAATTGATGTAAACATTACAGGATGTGTTTGAATTTGATTGGGATCCCACAAACTACCTTATCTAGGCATTTATCTAACTAATTCCTATGATACACTTTTCCAACACAACTTCCCCCTGCTTGCGAAGGAACTGACAGACTTATTGGAGTGCTGGAAGAGGTATTCAATATCTTGGTTAGGCAGAATAGTGGCTATAAAAATGACCTTGCTTCCCAAGTTACTGTACGCATTTAGACTATTGCCTATCTCCCTGCCCTCTGCATTTATTGAATCCCTCCAGCGGAAAATCAATGGTTTTATCTGGGGAGCTCAAAAACCTAGGTTTAAAAAACTCTACCTACATCGTCTGAGGGGGGATGGAGTGATGGGAGTACCTAATATCTAATATCTCTCACTACTACAAAGCAGCCCAGTTGGCCATTTTGACCAACTGGCATGCAGAAAACGATAGACCTGCCTGGGTGGACATGGAGAGCCAGCTTATCACACCTATAAACATTACGAATCTTCTCTGGCTCACACCAGAACATCGCACCAGGATTAATAATCCTATCATAAAGCACTCCCTTCAGGTGTGGGATAGCTGTAAATACTCTGGTCGCTTAATGTCAGCTCACAGGCCACTCCTTTCCTTCCTGGGTAACCCTTCATTCCCGGCTGCCTTACACTCTTCCAGCCCGTATCGATGGTGGGTCGCCACTAAACTCCATAGAATCCAAGATCTTGTCATTAACACGGGTATTAAATCTTTTGACTATTTACGCGAAAAGTTTGCAATTACTCCCGCTGAATCATTTTGATATATACAAATATCCCATTTTGTAAAACAGTCCTCACAAATGTAGACTCCCCAACGAGCAGAACCTTCTTTGAAAATATTTGTGACACTAATCCCCGTTCCCCAGGGATTATTTCGCTTATATATCGGGAACTCACTCTCACCCATTCGCAAAGTAAACCCCTATATATACTCAAATGGGAGGAAGAATTAGGTCTCCAGATTGACTACACTGATATTTGTGATATCTGGGACAATATCCCTAAGATATCAATAAATGCGGACCTGGTAGAAGTAAACTATAAACTTTTATTCAGATGGCATCTAGTCCCACAAAGAGTGTCCAAGTACAATAAGAAGTGCTCGGGTGACTGTTTTAGAGGATGTAAAATGGTAGGATCTTTTGCCCACATATCAGGGTTTGCACTTGGGCATCATCCTTGATTAGTGCCCCGGTTCCGCTAAATCCGCTTCATGTCTTACTGGGCTGCCCTTACCCACATTTAACCTCTGCACAAAACGCCCTCCTTAATTATATTTTTACTGTAACTAAAATTAAAATAGCAGCAGCATGGAATACCCGATCCCTCTGTTTTGAAGCTATCAAAAACAGACTTGGCAACATTTTGTTCTTTTAGAAGCTGAGAGCTCATATGAACGACAGTATGAAAAAGTTCCATAAAACTTGGGACCCTTTAATTAACTATTTTTTAAGTCCTGAACAAATTACAATGGCAAGTGATCAATGATCTCTTCCAGAAAGCGCACCGTGAGCGCAGATATTCTGCGTACTGAGGCTTAACCGGCACGCCCCTCGTCTCTGGAGTCTCTTGACCTTCCTTTCAAATCTTTCCTTCTGTCTTCACTCACCTACTTTCTACTTCTTACTTCAGACCTCTTTTCTTCTCCTATATCTATTTACATTTAATGTAGATGTAACGATGGCTAACGAACACAGCAAAAGTACCAATCTGAATTTGTTGAAGGTCTTTGAATGGTAATTTACCTAGTACTCCCCCTTCCCTAAGGGACTCTTTATTGCACTTAGCACCCTACTAGAAACGAACCCAGTTTCTTATAATTAATAAGCAGTCCTGACCTCACTGGAGGACAGGTTCTTTGTCTAAGAGTGCAAAACATATAGATAAAGGTTGATTGTAAGCCTTTGGGCAGGGTCCTCCTCCTTTTGTGACCTACCTGATCATGCACCTCCATTACTGTGCACCCATGCTATGCATTTGAGTGAACCTAACTTGCCTAATCTCCATGCTCCCCTCCAGTGACTGACTAAGCATTACCTTGTACTCATACTGTGCTGTGTGATCTGGTTTTCTTGTATTCCTGTATTGTCATATTGCTGTTTGTCACCCCTAAATATTGTCTGTAACCTAAATTAATGTCCAGCGCTGCGTAATATGTTGGCGCTTTATAAATACAATAAATAATAATAATAAAAGGTGGTCCCCATCCGGCTTTTAAGGTTAATGAAGGATGGCAGACTTCCTTTCTGTTATCTCCCTGGAGATCATTCTGTTTAATCTTCAGCATTAGACGCTCTTGATATGGATTAATAATACTTTGATGGGAGCTATATTTTATTAAGGAGACCTTTTGCTACTGTTACTGTTTGGAAAATTTTAGACGGTGGGATATTCCACTTCATTGTATGTTCTATTATTAGATTTGAGTGTTCCGCAATAAGTCTAATACTCTTTATTGCCACTGTGTTTGTACTGGACTGTAAACAATGTTATGTGTACAACTGTTTTCCTTTTATTACAAAACTTTCAATAAAAATAATTGAAACAAAAAAAAAAACATATCAACTAAAATGTGTATTCTAACTCAGGAAAAAGTGTCCACACCCTACCCCGTAATAGCTAGTATTATCCCCTGGCAGAAACAACTGCAGTAAGATCATTCTTGTAGCCATCTACCACTCTCTGATGTTGGTCTGAGGAAAGTTTCCCCAACCCCTCAATGCAGAATTATTTAAGCTGTGGGATGTTTGATGGAATTTTTGCATGTTGAAGCAGCCAACTTCAAGTCACCCCTCAGCATTTTACTGGGATTGAGATTTGGGCTTAGACTGAACCTCTCCACAACTCTCCATTTCTTAGCTTTCAACCACTCCTTGGTAGATTTACTTGTGTGTTTGGGTTATTGTCCTGTTGCAGGGTCCAGTTCTTTGTCAACTTTAATTTTCATACAGATGGTCTTATGATGTTCCTCAAGCACCCTCTGATACATGGTAGAATTCATGGTGTTTTCTATGATGATGAACTGGTCAGGTACTGCCGCAGTAAAGCATCCTCAAACCATGACATATCCACCTCCAAGCTTAACAGTTGGTATGATGTTCTTTCCTGGAATGCTGTAATTGGTTTGTACCAAACATGTCCTCTGTTATGGTGTCCAAATAATTCAATGTTAGACTAGTCTGTCCAATGAACATCATTCCATTATGAGGACCCATAGGGCATTCCAAGTCTGAGGTGCTCAAGTTACAGACACTGTATTTTTATAACGTGAAGAAACGGGAAAGGCCTGAAAAATGTGCCATCCTTCAAGTGTCCAATAAATCGAGTATTTCTTACTATCCTTCCTCTACCGAGGTAAAATAGTTTATTTCATACTGCTCACCAGCTGTTCATAATTGTTTGGGTGCCTTTTACAACCTATTTTAGTTTGTTTGCCCTATTTAGGGGCCTCTTCTGTGATATTAGATTCAGCAGGTTTTTTTTTTTTTTTTGCTGGACTACGACCAGCCATACAGCGAAGAAGATTCCTACATATCCAAGTGGAGACAAAATTCTCTATATGCATGTTATTGTGGATGCATTTCAGCAATTCAATCTTGTAAGTAGCATTTCTTGTACCAGTTATCTAATTCTCTGGAATACTGCACTATATTGGCACTTTTGATTTCTCTGTCTTTTATTTTTCAGTTCCATGAGTTGGTCCTTTGAATTTCATTCACCAGATACACCCATCATTCTCTTTTGATGATCATAACCTTGATGATCTCTCATCTCTTTTGATGATCATAAACAGTTTCTCCTAAGACTTTAGTACTCTCTAGTGACTGAAATATCAGGAACTTTCATTGACCAACTGGTAGAAAGGTTCCCAGCCCTTTTAACCTCCTTAGCGGTAATCCCGAGCTGAGCTCGAGGTAAGCCGCCGCGGAGGATTTCTCAGCCCCTGGTGGGCCGATTTTCTCACTTTTTGCTTTGTTACATGCAGTTTGCTAGCTGCGTGTACAAGCCGATCGCCGCCACTCTGTGTCGATTCGCCGCTACCCGCCGCGTTAGAGGGTCCCCCCCCCCCCCGAGAGCCCTTGCGCAGCCTGGCCAATCACTGCCAGGCTGCACTAAGGGGTGGATCGGGACTCCCCCAGATGCCATGATGTGGATGACGTCAATGACGTCATCCCGATCGTCGCCATGGCGACAGGGGAAGCCAAACAGGAAATCCCATTCTGAGCGGGATTTCCTGTTTGCTCTGATCGCTGGAGGCGATCGGAAGCAGTTGGTGGAAGCCGCTGCACAGCGTCTATCATGTAGCTAGCGCTAGGCTAGCTACATGATTAAAAAAAATATATATAAAAAAAAGTGCTGCACCGCCACCCTGGCGGTTTTAATAGAACGCCAGGGAGGTTAAGCTTAATTGTGTGGTCACTCAATTAAAAGTGCAGGTAATTGACCATGTACCACAACATCCGAGGAGAGGTGACCGTCATAAACTGTTGCTTATTAAAGAAGCAAGATGGATCCGCAAGTTGGGAACCATGGGGAGGGGGGCCTTAACAAGGAATACGATCTTTTGCCTTGTATATAATGGGGATTATGTCTGGTGGTGTTCTCTGCTGGGGGAGGGGTCTATTATGCTAATATTGTATATTTATTTTGATATGTCTCTTTTATTGCAGAAATGAATATTGTCATGCCAAGATTCCTGGAGCCAAGAAGCGTTAAAGAGGTCCCTTATTGTTTTTAATGATATTGCCAGCGCTGCCGAGCGTGATCCGGCTGGTGAGTCTCTGCTCATAAGCCGCTTGTTTATCCTAACATGTGTATTTCTTTAGACGCGTGATATGCCGGCTTGGTAGCCGGATACACGCGTTATAGGTTGCTATGGAGATTGGGAGACGCCCCCTAGTGACGTGTTATCACGTGAACAGACCTCATTATGACGTTACTGGATGCAGGAAGTGGCTGGGGCGGGTCTAACACGCCGGAAAGTTCCGCTTTGAGCGCCTTGTAAGTTAGTGCGCAGCAGCGTATATATTTACATACTTAATGAGCGGTTTTCATTCTAGTCTGCTCTATGGGGGGTGTGCCTCTTTCTACTATTATAGGATGTCTCTATTTGCATATTAGAGACTGCAGTTCCCTATGTGGTCCGTTTGGCCATCTAGAGTGTCTGATTGGCTGAGGGATCATGCCTGTGATTGGCGTTTGGTCTGGGAGGTAACTATTTAAACGCATAGAGAGTGCATTATAGTGTAACACTGCCCGATACAGCTTGAAAAAGGTCTGCGGACCGAAACAGCGCTGCTGTCGCTGTGATGCCTGTTATGCTACCTTTTTAACAATAAAGAGCTTGAATACTACTGGATGGTGCTGACTTGACTGCGGAGAAGTTGTTGGAGTGCCTGAGTGTGCAGAGGCACTGCAAGTCACAGCACATCACCTTTCCCTCCATGGGTGCTTGCTACACACTGATTCTTTGCTATCTTAGATATCTGTTAGTGATGCAAAGGCTTTCAAGGCTGGTTGTCTAGGCTTGCTTGCTGGCTTTAGCTTTCTGTCTATCTGACTAGCATGTTTTTTGTTTTTTTTGTTTGGTCATGCAAATTCACCTAGTCTTGGTGGCATTGGCTGCTGGTGCCCTTGTATCGGCTACTGATGGTGACCTTGCATTGCTAGATAGTGCTGGCTGATTGTCTAAAATTGCAGGCTGGTGCATGCTGCCTGTACTATCCTGATATTTCTAGATGCTGGTACAGGCGGGGTAAAGCTAGCTACTGCTTGCTTGTGGCAATGACCTGGTTTTACTGTTCTCTGGTTCTGGCCTGGTATATATTATTACTGCTAGGTGCTTGAACTGGTCTGGCTGGTTCTAGATGCTAATACTGACTTGACTTTAAGTAGTACAGTCCTGGAAATGGTACTGTCCTAGCGTATGCTCATATTAGTCACATACAGCAAAAACTGTAAAAACCCATACTCAATTCGCAGGAAGTCAGCACTAAACAACAATAACTATGCACAAAGAGAATTAAATCATGGCGTTAATATTTAAAGGACTTTAAAGTCACAAATTCTGGAAGTGAGCCAGCGGCGGGGACCATAGCATCGGTGAGTGGCTGTGCGGGCACAGGATGTCTGCGGGGGACCATTAGAAGCCCCAGGTAAGTTCAACTCTTTTCCCCCTACCCCCTACAGTACTCCTTTAACCTTTTAAACTACTACTAGAAACCTTAGTTTGTGTAGTTGAAGTTCCAGGATTTGCTAAAGTTTTCCAAAACCCTGGATGCCCTAACACAGGAGTGCCCAATAGGTCGATCGCGATCTACCGGTAGATCGCGACCGCCTATTTGGTAGATCTCGTCATGTTACATTTTGCGGCTGGCAGCTGTCAGATTCTGCTGCCGCCCGCTGGCCAATCAGAAGAGGCGGAGATGAGAGAAGCGGTACGGCGGGAGAGGAGGACGCCGCGACGTCATAGCTGGGGGCGGAGCTGGGCACAATGCATCGATGCACACTGCCCGCCGCCCCCTTCGCTCGCCGGGGTCTTCATTAGAGTGCCCATCTGCACTCTAGCCAGCGCAACTGAAGGAGGGGAGACCAAGAGGAGCCCCAGACACCGCCGCTGGAACTGGAGGGAGGTAAGTGGCACCTACGCCTAACTACGCTATACCTGGCTAATTATACTGAAGGCACCCACACCTAACTACACTATACCTGGCTAACTATCCTGAAGGCACCCACACCTAACTACACTATACCTGGCTAACTATACTGAAGGCACCCACACCTAACTACACTATACCTGGCTAACTATACTGAAGGCACCCACACCTAACTACACTATACCTGGCTAACTATACTGAAGGCACCTACACCTAACTACACTATACCTGGCTAACTATCCTGAAGGCACCCACACCTAACTACACTATACCTGGCTAACTATACTGAAGGCACCCACACCTAACTACACTATACCTGGCTAACTATACTGAAGGCACCCGCACCTAACTACACTATACCTGGCTAACTATAATGAAGGCACCCACACCTAACTGGCATATTCAGACAGGGGTTACGGATGTATGGAATCCCCACTGAGACTCCTGTACCTTTAAAAAAATTCCCTGAAATCACTAAAGCAAGCTGGTAAATATACAAAGGCTTGCTTCCTGCAGGGTCTGTGGGAAAAACTCAGCTCTTTCACTATTGTAAAGACTGCATGTAGACAGCTACATAAGGTATTTCACAGGTTGAAAAGTTTGACAGTCCCTAAACTCCAGGAGGGCTGCCTGCAGCTTGTGTGAGAGGCTGACCATCCCTTACATCCTCCACACCCCTATGGACGGTATACCTATATCCTTCCCCTATTCCCACAATTCCCCCCACCATGTTGTTTTGTTTTTGCTTTGCCAATGCTAAATGTATTTGGTCCTGCCAATAAAGCTTTTTGGGATTTGGCTGGCAGGGACAGGAGACACATTACAGGCAAGTAGCCTGTGTGATGTGGGACTGTAATACATATAAGCTCTCTGCTCTATCTCAGTCTCTCCACTCCTTCTCTCTCCCACATTCACCATCGTTTTCCCCCTTCCCAAAGTGCTGGTTGGAAGGGGGGCAATCTCCCCCCAGGCCGCCTTTCATTCAGAGATTTAGGGCCAGTCCAGTGCCTGGTGTATTTAGGTTTGTTGTTGTAGCAATGTAAAATACTTGGCTAGCTGATAAAAGTGCGATTAGAGGACAGGCAAGCTGGTAAATATACACAGCATGATGCAGAGCTTGCCTGGAGCGTCCGGGGACAAAAATCTGTCTGGTCTCTCCTCATTGTTATAATGACTGCATGTGCTGATAAGGTGTTATACAAGGTGAAAAGTTTTTGACAGTCCCGAGACTCCAGGAGGGCTGCTTTCTGACTTGTGTGAGAGGTCACCAGCAGGGACAGAAGTCCAATTACAGGCAAGTAGCCTCTGTGTGATGTGGGACTGCAATACAGATAAGCTCTCTGCTCCATCTCAGGCTATTCTCAATTTCTCTCCACTCCTCCTCTCTCTGGGCTAGTGCACGCCAAAATCACAATAGCAATTGTTAGCAATTAGTGAGTGCGATTTTGTGAAGCGATTTTGAGAGCGATTTCTGAATGAATCGCTCAAAAAAATGCTACATGCAGTATACTTGTGATTTTGAAAAAATCACAACGCTTCTGTGGGAACACCCTCATAGGGTAACATTAGCCAAGCGCTTTTCAAATCACTGTCGATTTGAAAAACGCTCAGGAGCACCCTTGGAGTGCACCAGCCCTCCCTCATTCACCTTTGTTTCCCTCTTCCCCTAGTGCTGAGTGTCTGTGTCTTCTTGTCATACAGGAAAGCTAAATAAAAGTGCAATCCTGGTGAGGCACATTATTATTATTTAGTATTTATATAGCACCGCCATCTTCCGCAGATGCCTATATCCCTGCATCATATGGGTATCACTTGCGCTATGTGACACTATGTGGCATATTCCACTGAATTGTCCAAACTAAGTCTATCTCCCGTTCCTCTCTCGGGGAGTTGTTCCAGCGCTGTCCCCTGTTCAAATTTGCTGCTACCAGAAGCCCTCAGAAACACTCGTGTCCTTGAGTACTACCAAAGATAGGCAGCTCCGTAATACGCCAGCGCACTTTTGTGCATGGGCATTATGGAGCCACCTGTATTCGGAAGCACTCGGGGACATAAGTGCTTCTGGACCTTTCAGGAATCCCCCCCCCCCCTTAAAAATCCTGCGTTTGCCCCTGCACCTAACTACACTATACCTGGCTAACTATAATGAAGGCACCTACACCTAACTACACTGTACCTGGCTAACTATACTGACGGCACCCACACCTAACTACACTATACCTGGCTAACTATACTGAAGGCACCCACACCAAACTACACTATACCTGGCTAACTATACTGAAGGCACCCACACCTAACTACACTATACCTGGCTAACTATCCTGAAGGCACCCACACCTAACTACACTATACCTGGCTAACTATCCTGAAGGCACCCACACCTAAATACACTATACCTGGCTAACTATACTGAAGGCACCCACACCTAACTACACTATATCTGGCTAACTATACTGAAGGCCACTACATCTGGCTATCTATACTGAAGGCACCTACACCTAACTACACTATACCTGGCTAACTATACTGAAGGCACCTACACCTAACTACAAAATACCTGCTACCTATACTGAAGGCCCCTATACCTATCTACCTATACTGAAGACACGTATACCTAGATACCTAAATGTTGGTAGATCTCCTGGACTCGGCAAATTTTAAAGTAGCTCGCGAGCCGAAAAAGTGTGGGCACCCCTGCCCTAACACCTAGGTCCACAACATGTAGGAGGTGTACCCCAGGAGGTACTTCTGATAGGTCCAGGGGGTACTTGGGATTGATGGAGTTAATTAATATAGAAAATTTAGTTGTCAGAAATTAAGAATCAAATAAATTCTACTTACTTGTACTACTACTAAATATATCTGTTAAGGGGTACAATATTTACCATACCATGGAGTACCTGGGGAGCATAGGCTCTCAAAAAGGGGTACATAAAATACTGAGAAACACTGCCCTAATACAGTGGTTGCCAATAGATTTCAGCTTGCAACACTCCATGGTAAAACTTCATACATGCATTACATATAGAATTTATATATTTTAAATAAAAAAGTAACATTTTCACAGTACTCATACAACATAATTCAGTCTGTACTGAAGTTCTATTAAGAAAAATTCTTTGTACTTGTAAAAGGAGCAAAACAGCCACATTCCCCAAATCCTTCACAACAAACAGTATTTAACATGGTGTGACGCTATTTTAGATGACAATGCACCTTTTGTCAATATCAAGCCGCAAACTAAACTGTGCTGTATGAATACAGTGGACTTGTAGAATAATACAGCTCTTGCACAAGAGTTTCTTAGAGTGGCACACACCCGATGTTTGCTCTAATATTAGCACAATAATAGCAGGTTAACATGTGCTTGTAAAATGTGTGCTTTACAATATACAGTACCTGAGATCAGTGGAAATAATATGGCAGAGCAGACTGTAAGGCCCGGTTCACATTTGCGGATTTTACCAAAACGGACCAGATGTCCGGATCCGTTCCGTCCGGATCCAGTCCGGATGCATCAGGTTGCAATCCGGATGCAGTCAGGATCCGGTCCATTTGCACCTGGATTTTCATCCGTTACGGATCCGGTTGCTATCCGGATCCATTTTTTAAAGAGATAAGACTATAAAAAATTACTGGGGTCTGGGAGGTGTGCAGAAGCCCTGGAGTCATTGTTGGAGACAGCCTGACGTGTGGAGACCATCCTTGGATAGAGAGAATGCAGTTTGGACCATGGATCCAGTGTATTTTTACTCATTTTATCTGGGAATTGTCTCCTTTTTAATTTTTACCTACTACTATGTAGGAAGGAAGCGTGCTCCTCGCAGAAGATGGTGGGTGCACCCTCTACTCATGAGAAAGCAAAGGAAGGGAGAGTTCCAGACCCTCTACCAGGACCTTAGACGACACCCAGAGACGTTCTACAGCTATACCCGGATGTCCATACCCCTGTAGTATCCAGACCTAAACACACCACCCCCACCATTCCTAAACACCCCACCCTCACCCCCACAACACTTCACCCCTGTACACCTAGCTAAACACACCACCCCCACCCTCCACAAAACACCCAGACTCCTCTAAACACACCTCCCCCATCCTCCAATGCTAAGCCCATGTGTCACCATCCAAAATCACCATAGAAAACGCTACGGAAGTGGGGTAGATAGGCCGGATTTTATAGCCAGTGTGTTGTGTCATTTCAGTTTCTCATTGGTTTCTCCTGTGCGGATGGTGTAGTCAGGATCCGGTCCGGGTGCGGCGGCCGGATGAAACGTACGGCAAAAATAGAGCAGGTTGGAACAATCCGGACCGTAGCCCAGAGTTCGGATCTGGTCAGGATCCGGTCAGTGAGGAATGGACGAGTGTGTACGGATCCATAGAGTTACATTGGATCGCCGAACGTCCGTTCCGTTTGTACAGTATACGGTCCGGAAAATCCTGACGGCGAACGCCAATGTGAACCAGGCCTTAGAGGTGATACCGTCACATAAATGTGTCTGCTTTACTATATTTATTTATTGTATTTATAAAGCACCAAAATATTATGCAGCGCTGGACATTAGTTAAAGAGTAACTGTCGTGCATAAAAAAACTGTTGTGGCTTCAAAATAGCCACAGTAAATATGGAAACTGTTTAGAATAGGATTCTCTACTTTTCCTTTATAAAATTCACAGGAATCTTAACGTCGACAGTGCAATACATCTGTTATGTAAGTAGAGCAAGTATTTATCTACTTATATATTTGTTTTTTTTCCTGAGATAGTATGGCTGACAGCTCCTCTTTAAAGTTACAGACAATATTTAGGGGTGACATACAGCAATAAGACAATGCAGGAATACATGAAAAACAGATCACACAGCACAGTATGAGTACAAGATAATGCTTAGTCAGTCACTGGATGGAAGCATGGAGATTAGGCAAGTAGAGTTCACTCAAGAGTTCACTCAGATCCATAGAATGGGTGTACAGTAATGGAGGTGCATGAACCGGTAGGAGATGTAAGGAGGAGGACCCTGCCCGAAGGCTTACAATCTAGAGGGAGAGATAGGGACACGAAAGGTAGGGGACCAGCGTTCAGCTGCTGGTTTAGAGCACCAGTGAGGGGGGTAAGCCAGAGTGAAAAGGTGAGTTTTGAAGACCTTCTAAAAAGATGTTAAAGGAGGGGGGAACCCTAATGGGGGAGTTAGGGAGTTCCATAGTTTTGGAGCAGCTCTTGAGAAGTCCTAGAGGCGTGCATGGAATTGGGTGATGCGGGGGACAGTCAGTCGAAGTTCATTGGAGGAGTGGAGTGAGCAGCTAGGTGTGTACCTCTGAGTAAGATTGAAAATGTAGGTTGGGTAGGTTTTGTGGACAGATTTGTAGGCCAGACACAGTATCTTGAATCTGATTCTGGACTGGATAGGAAGCCAGTGAAGGGATTCAAAGAGGGGAGCCACCGTGGTGGAGCGATGGGAGGAGTGGATAATTCTGGCTGCCGCATTCATAAAGGACTGCAGCGGGTAATTCAGGTCATAGGGAGACCAGACAGGAGGGCATTGCAGTAGTCAAGGCAGGAAATTATGAAGGCATGGATGAGGAGTTTGGTAGTGAAAGAGGTCAGGAAAGGGCGGACCTTGCAGATGTTATTGAGGTGGAAGTTGCAGGACTTTGTGAGGTTTTAGATTTGGGAAGTGAAGGAGAGTGTGGAGTTCAGGGTGACACCCAGACAGTGGGCTAGAGAGGTAGGGCAAATGGTTGTTTGGTTAACAGTGACATGCACATCTGGAAGGTTCAGGGATGGCCGGGGCGGGAAGATCATAAATTCTGTTTTGTCTAGGCTTAGTTTCAGGAATCTAGCGAACATACAGGAGGAGATGGCTGACAGGCAGGAGACCTTGTCCATAGTAGTGGTGGATAGGTCAGGCAATAATAAATCCAGAAGGTCTGAGCACTCACTGTAGACAAAGTCCGCTTTTATTCAATGAACCTGACACAATTCCATTCCATAGACCAATGAATGGTGAATGTTCACCATTCTGTGTTGTTACCTTGACAAAGGGGACCCCTCGAGGCCCCAAATCGAATTGTTGGTCTATGGAATAGAATTGTGTCACGTTCATTGAATAAAAGCGGACTTGGTCTACAGTGAGTGTGCGGACCTTCTGGATTTATTATTGACTGTGCTTATGGTCCTGCACCTCTACAGTGGTGTGCGATTTGTGGACAGGTCAGGGGTGTGGAGGTAGATCTGGGTGTTATCTGCATACAGATGATAGTTAAAACCCCTGGAGGAGTTAACCTTGCCAATGGAGGATGTGTATCGGGTGAACATTAGGGGGCCAAGGAGCTAGCCTTGGGGGACTCCCACTGAGAGGTGGTTGGGGGTGGATGAGAACTCATTGATGGAGGTTGTGAAGGAGCGGTTGAAGAGGTAGGATAAAGCCAGGCCAGGGTGTGGTTATGAATGCCCCTGGACTGGAGGTACTGGAGAAGTAGGGGATGGTCCACTGTGTCAAAAGCTGCTGAAAGGTCAAGAAGGAGGAGAATGGAGTATTTGCCTTCAGCTTTAGCTAAGGTGAGGTCATTGACCACTTTGGTGAAAGCTGTTTCGGTTGAGTGGGCTGGCCAAAATCCAGATTGCAGTGGGTCTAGCAAGGAGTTGGCATTGAGGTACTGGGTTAGGCGTTTGTGAACCAGACGCTCAAGGAGTTTTGAGGCAAAGAGGAGGAAGGAGATAGGGCGGCAGCTGGATGGTAGTGAGGGGTCAAGGGAGGGTTTCTTGAGCAGGGGTAGTACAGTGGCATGCTTGAAGTCTGAGGAGAAGGTGCCTGTGGATAGGGAGAGGTTAAACAGGGCAGTGAGGACTGGTGTCAAATCCAGGAAGTGAGGACGGAGTAAGTCAGAAGGGATGGGGTCCAGGGGGGAGGTAGTGGTATGGGAAGTCTGCAGTACGTGATTGACTTCCTCAGTGATAGTAGGAGTGAAGGCGGTGAGGGGAGGATAGGGTGGAGGAGGAGCTGAATGGGAGGGGGTGGGAGGTGAGGATTGAAGGTTGGATATTTCTTGACCAATGGAGACAATTTTGTTGGTGAAATGGGTGGCTAAATCCGTGGCAGAGAGGGAGGAAACGGAGGGTGGGGGGTAGGTTTAAGCAGGGAGTTGAAAGTGTCAAAGAGACACTGGGGTTTGGAAGCTTGTGCTCTGATGAGCTTGGTGAAGGGCAGTGTGGAAAGGCTGCAGGTTAGACTTGTACTGTAGGAAATCCTCGTTAAATCAAGTTCTTCTCCATTTCCGTTCATTGGCATGTGTTACCCTTTGGAGTTTGCGAGTATAGGTGATGTGCCAGGGCTGGGGGTTAGGGGGCCGGTTGCGGCAGAATATTGGGGGAGCAGCTTCCTCTAGGGCCAATGGAGGGCTTGACGATACTGAGCTGCAGCAAGATTAAGAGAGGTTTGGGTGAGGAGAGAGGAAAGGGCATGGAGGAGTCAACTAGGACACTAGGGTTGAGCTGACGTAGGTCTCGCTGCTATCCACCAGGTGGGTGGGCAGGTGGTTTGGTGGTGCCTTCTGTGAAGAGGTTGAAGGTGAGAAGGTGGTGGTCTGAGCGCGGGAAGGGTGCGATGTCAAGGTGTTTAATGGTTGTGAATTTAGTGAGTATAAGGTAGAAAATGTGACCTGCAGTATGGGTCGTTGGTGTGTTGTAATAGGCCAAGGGAGTTCACTATGGTGAGTAGCCGGGTCACGACAGAGTTGTTGGGTTCATCGATGGGAGTGTTAAAATCCCCAAGGATGATGTGATATACTATACTAATATATACTGGTAATTAAATCCCGGACCTATTTATTGCATTTTCACAAATACAGTAACTTAAATAGACATAACTGGGTATACAAAATGTAGGATTAAAGGGAATAAAGGGGGATTAAAGGGAATAAAGGGAATAAACTTATCATATAATGAATTGTATGTGTAGTACAGCTAAGAAATAGAACATTAGTAGCAAAGAACAGTCTCATATTGTTTCCAGTACAGTGCAAAAGAGCTTCTCTGAGCTCTCTGACCCAATTTGGGTCAAGACAATCCTATTTTCTGACGTATACATCAAAGAAACAGTGGGACACAGCTTTAATAAAGTTTTACTGCAAGGGAGTTCAAAAAGCCATTAGCACTGCTCTGTTTCCCACTTTAAAATACAGAGTGTGGTTTGTAATTACAAATATGACAGAATGATGCAATATTTAAACAACAACAAAAAGATATATACCATATATACTCGGATACCTCGCGTATAAGTCGGCCCCAGCATTTGACCCTTTTAAGCTGCAATTTTTTACTGACTCAAGTATAAGTCTAACCAGAAAAGGTAAGGGCTGCACTTGGGGACTTGGCGTTAATGGCTGTTCTTGGGAACCAGTATGTCACCTTTCAGTGTGGTCACTGTGGCCCCTCTACCTGTGTGGCCCTTTGTCCACGTACGAGAGGAATCGGCGCAGGAGACTTGGGCCCAGGGTACAGCTGGTATATGGCTGATCCTGCTGCTGCACAAATCCTGGGCGTATTAAATACTATTCCCCCTCCAGGCCGCCATGAATAGTGGGGAATAAAAATAGTTCGGTTTCCAGCAACTGCTGGAAGCCGAATGATTGTGTTTTAAAAGTAACTTCAGCGCCGTCTTCTGACGGCGCCGAAGTTACTCCCTGTGTGCCCAAGTCTCCTGCGCTGGATACACTGTGTTCGCCTTTGTCTCACTGGCAGTGTGGCCCCTCTAGCTGAGTGGATACTGTGTCCCTTTGGCTGTGTGGCCCCTGTGTCAAACTGGATGTATGAGCTGCAGCAGCCAGCATCTCTCTCCCCTTCCGCGCAGTGCTGCAGCAGGCAGCTTGCTGAAATGCCTCCCTCCCTCCCACCACCATGGCAAGGGGCCCCCTCCCCCTTGGTCTCTCCCCAGCAGCTTGCCACAAAACCCCCTCCCTCCCACCACCATGGAAAGGAGCCCCCCTCTCCCTCTCCCCAGCACCCCCCTACACACACACACACACACACACACTTTTATACCTTAAGTCATTACTAAACTTCTTGACTTATAGGGGAGTATATACGGTAATTGAAAATTGTTTTCTCTTTTGTTTGCTACTAATGTTCTATTAATTATCTGTACTACCACATACAATTCATTATATCATAAACTTTTTTCCGCTGTAGTGTTACTTTAAGATAGAAGTAACAATAATATTTTTTTAAATTTAAAACATTTAACCTCAAACGGAGTACCCAATTGGAACTTTGCTAGTGAAATAAAAACAATACCTTTCTTGAATTGTATTGTATTTCCTCTGTCAGCTTCTGATATTTAACAGCTTCTCTCATTATTTCCTCAAATGTATGTTCCTCAGTCAAAAAATGATCAACATCCAGATCTGCCTGCTTGGTTATCAAGAAGTTATACTTGTCATACATTTTTAAATGTTCCTGTGGCAAAGAGCTCTCCAAAGCAACAAATTCTTTCACTTTTCTTTTGTGTTCTTCTAAAATCTCCTCTAGGATTATTGGCCTCAAAGTCGTTTTTGACTGATGATCCTGATTGAAATATAAAGAACTATTAATATATTAATATAAAACAAAACAAAATATGGAATCATTCTACCTTCAGTAATGATACTAGAATACTAATCCTAATTACAGGCACTATGTGAAGCTAAAACCATTAAAATAATAATGATGTTGAGAGTTCTTACTCTCAGAAAGAAACTTCTTAGGTTAGTCACCGAGCTATATTAAACACAGTTATAGGTTATATGATGACACCTTTAGCAGGGCAATCCACTTCCTTGGGTCATACACAGACAGAAACACTGGTACACATGATAAATGAGGCCCCGGGCTCTTCCACCATCTGGGAACCCCAAACCCATATGCGACACCAAGATGGGGAGCACAGGTGAGCTCGGCACTCCCACCACCAGGAAAAAGGGGAAAGAGGCACCCAATGGATATAAAATACTCTAAAAGCAATAAAATTGAAAAAAATGAGGTGGCTTACCTCAAAGATGACAAATTCACTTAAAATTCATTGTTTATTTGTACAAAGCACAAGCAACATGCTTCATGGGAACCTCGTCCACTTCCTCAGGCCAAATAAAGTGCCGATGAATACTAAAAGCCGCATTCGGGGCGCCTCTGACCACCACCACCACTCACACTGCCTCTATCTAAACGCTGAATGCAAAACACAAGAGAAGCCAATGCTCAGTCCCAGCCAGCAATCTGCCATTTTATTGGTCCACAGACAGCCTGTCAGCGAATCAAGTGTAATAGTATACACCCCTGTCTGCAGTACCAAATCTAGCAGGAGTTGCTAGTAAGGTAAAGCGAATCCATAGATGAAAAACTAACTATAACAAGTAACTTGTCTATATATCTTATCTAAACTTTAGATAGTTTACACAGCATATCAAGCTGCAAACAGCTTAAAAAGTTTATGAATATTTATTCCTGTGATACAATGAGGGCAGCCATGTTCTGTTTGTCACATTGTCACAGGCTAAGGGCTGGAGATGCAATCAGCTTGCCTGTGAGTAAATTCAGTCCCCTCTCCTCCTCCCTCCTCCCCTTTGCCTCTGAAATCAATGGCTAGTAACCTCCTCCTCCTCCTGCCCAGACTGAGCTCCCATAAGCCCTTGCTACAGTCAAGGCACTGTGAAAAGCTGTGGGCGAGGCTTGTTTAGTTTATAGGGAATTAGCGTATTAAAACAAAACAAAAAAGTATTTGGCTTGAGGAATGCCCTATAAACTATATGTAAGGAACACAATTATGCAATAAGTAAAAGTTTTCGGATCCACTTTAAGCAAAATTCAGGTGAGAGAGGTTCGGTCGCACATAATAGTAGATTATGTGACCAGCAGCACGTGCATGTAAACCTCTTAATGCCCCCCTCCCCGCCTTGTCTGCCATACACAGACAGGGAAGTCTCTTTAAACAACGTTACAAAAAAAACTAAAAAGATTGGTCAACGCACATCTTATTTAAATGATCCAGTGAATTCAATACATTTAAACGACATTGTGCTGCTCATATCCAAAAGCCAAAGCAATACAAAACATCTGTAACATCTGTAGACTTTGCGGCTGCGGATGCGTATGTTATACCCGCAGCCGCCTTTGTTCCCCGTTCACAGGCCTTATCCGTCCCGGCGGCGTCTAGCACACCGGGAACAGCATTGTCTATTGCTCATGGGGTCTCTGTATCGCGGAGACAGGACCTTTATGCTGGAAGAAGGCGCGTCAGCTGACCTGCTGGTCAGCTGACGTCAGGAGTGACTCGCACCGCCCGGATTGGCTGATTATTAGGGGGTGTGGCGCTGGGCTCTCCTCGGCTTCTTAAGCCGTCGCAGATCATTGGCAACTCGTCTGCTGTTGCGAATACACTCGTGTTAGCGCTCAGACCTTAGACTAGTTCCAGGTGTTGAAACCAAGGATTTCACACCAGACTAAGAATTGTTATTGTATTGATTACCTGTGTATGATTCTGGCTATTCTCTGACCTTGCTATCGCTAAATGATTCTGTACCTCTGCCTTTCTGACTTTAGTTGCTGAACCTTTGCCTGATATTAACTATTCTCTTGCCTGCCGTTTTGGTACTGTCTCTTCCTGCCTGTTATTGAACTTTGCCTGTCTGACTACTCTACTCACTAGTGGGCCCTTGCCACTAGTGAGGGACTCTAGCTATTAGAACCCACCAGCCCCTCTGGTGAGGTTCAGACTCACTTGTACCTCTCTGAGTGACTGTTAGTACCTTGCCAGCTCCTCTGGAAAGGCCTTGCTTAACTATCCAGTCACTTGTGCAGTTAGTACCTTGCCAGCTCCTCTGGCAAGGTCTTGCTAAACTATCCAGTCTATTGTACTGTCAGTTCCTTACCAGCTCCTCTGGTAAGGTTTAGCCAAACTTGTAGACCCTCCAGCTCCTCTGGTAGGGTCTAGCCTGTGTGGCAGCTAGTACCCACCAGCTCCTCTGGTGAGGTCTAGCACTGTTCTTGCAGATAGTACTCACCAGCTCCTCTGGTGAGATCTATCCAATTATTTACTGTTGCACCAAACACCACTCCTTACTCTCAGCTAGCTTTACTAGTATTATTGGTGATACTGCAGATCACCACATAATCAGGTATAGCGTCTGTATTATTGGTGATTCTGCAGATCACAAATGATCAGACGTCTGAGTTGCAGCACCCAATCGTTACAGAACAGCAGACCAGATATCATGGATACACTGGCTGGTCATGTGGAAGTCTTGATTACAGCTATTGACCGACTATCCCTTACAGTCAGTACTCAACAGACTCAGATTTTCCAACTGTCTGAGGCTTTGCAAGACATTCCAACACATACTATACCAGTGCCATTCCATCTTGTTCCGGAGCCCAGACTACCTCTTCCTGAGAGATTTTCTGGGCATAGGTCTGATTATAAAAAATTTTAAGAATCGATGCCTTTCCTATTTCGAAGTATGCCCCATGGCTTCAGGGTCAGAGAGCCAGAGGGTCATTTTGTTAAAAACTTTGTTATCAAGAGACTCACAGGCATGTTCCTATAGTCTTTCAGATAACCATGAAGCTTTAGCCTCTGTTCAGGGTTTCTTTGAAGCTATGGCAGTTATATATGATGATCCCGATTTAGCTATAACGTCAGAGAGGAAGCTTAAGGCCCTCAGACAAACTCATAATACTGTAGAGAGATATGCAGCAGAGTTTAAAAGGTGGGCGGTGACTACTAGATGGGAGCAACATGCTTTGCTTGATTGTTTTTTATCAGGACTATCTGACGCTGTGGCCGATTTGATGTTGGGCCATCCCGAACCAAGATCTCTTGACGAGGCGATATCTTTGGCCATTGAAATTGATCGCCGAATTCGATATCAGAAAGAGACTCAGGGTAAGATTATTAGAAAAGCTGGGCCAGGTCCTTCACCTTTTCAGGATAACTCGAGAAAAATTTCCAAGTCTGAAAGAGTTTTTGAGCTCTCGTTCAGGATCCTGTTTTCCATCGTCGGAGACAGATCAGGGGTTCGGAATTGTCTCAAGTAGACGGACACCTTACATCGCTCTTTGGTGGTTGGTGGTACCACCTTAGGCGATTCAGCTGTTCCAACAGGAGATTGTAGGTTGCTCCTTCCGTGTACTATTACCTGGGAAGATCAGGTCCAGGATACACCGGCATTCATAGACTCAGGTTCAGCAGCCAATTTTACGGATTATGATTTTACAGTACAGCTCGGTCTTCCTCTCCAGTCTTTAGGACAGCAGGTAGTCCTTACTGCAGTGTTTGACTCACCACTGCAGGGAAAACGATCTCTATCGCAGACTCCTGTCCTCTTATGTCAGATTGGTATTCTCCATAGAGAACAAATTCAATTTCTTGTTCTCAAAATGGCGACCTCCTCGGTGATCCTTGGTATGCCTTGGCTTCAGAAGTATTCCCCTCAGATAGATTGGAGTTCCAGACAATTATTAAGTTGGTCCTCTTTTTGTCAGCAGCATTGTCTGGGGAAAGTCACGGTGTGCGCCACAAAAGTTCAGGTGGAGGGCTTGCCTAGACAGTACTCTGATTTCTCAGATGTATTCTGTCCCTGGGCTGCAGACAAGCTTCCACCCCATCGAAGCTTCGATTGCCCCATAGATTTGAGATCGGGTTGTATGCCTCCTAGGGGTCATTTATATAATTTGTCTAGGCCCGAAAAGCTGGCTATGCAGGAATATATCACGGACAATTTGGCCAAAGGTTTTATCCGCCCTTCTAGGTCCCCGGCCGGGGCAGGTTTCTTTTTTGTGAAGAAGAAGGATGGTGGCCTCAGGCCATGCATCGATTACAGGGGTCTGAATAAGATTACTGTGAAAAATCGTTATCCTCTACCCCTGATCGACGATTTATTCTCCCAAGTTACTAAGGCTGGGGTGTTTACTAAACTCGATCTCAGGGGGGCATATAACCTGATCCGTATAAGAGAGGGTGACGAGTGGAAGACGGCGTTTAACACGCCCGACGGGCACTACGAGTATCTCGTTATGCCCTTCGGGTTGTGCAATGCACCCGCCGTCTTCCAGGAACTGATTAATGAGGTGTTCAGGGAGGTTTTAGGAAAATTTGTCCTTGTTTATCTGGATGATATCCTTATTTTTTTCCCCTACACTGACTGAACACTGAAAACATGTGAGATATGTCTTGAGAAAGTTACGGCAGAACTTATTATTTGCCAAGATAGAAAAGTGCCTTTTTGAGGTTTCGGAGGTGCCCTTTTTGGGGTATGTGATTTCCACGGCAGGATTGTCTATGGACCCCAGAAAGGTGTCTGCAGTGTTGGAGTGGCCTCGACCGGTGGGTTTAAAGGCACTTCAGCGATTCCTTGGCTTCGCCAATTACTACAGAAGATTTATAAAAGGCTTTTCTTCTGTAGTATCACCTCTTACGGAACTTAACAAGAAGGGGGCAGATACTTACAACTGGTCGGCGGAGGCGTTGACCGCCTTTTTATCTCAAAAAATGTGTTTTGTTCTGCCCCCATCTTAAGACATGTGGAGGTATCCCTACCTTTTATTGTTGAGGTAGACACTTCAGAAGTTGGAGTAGGGGCAGTATTATCTCAGCATTCTGGTTTGCAAGGCAGGTTGCATCCTTGCGCTTATTTTTCAAAAAAGTTCTCTCCTGCTGAGAGGAATTATGACATTGGAAATCGCGAGCTTTTAGGCATTAAACTTGCATTTGAAGAGTGGCGACATTGGCTGGAGGGGGCTGAGCACACGATAACAGTATATACGGACCATACAAATTTAGAGTATATTGAAACCGCCAAGCGTCTTACTCCTAGACAGGCTCGGTGGTTCCTATTTTTCACACGGTTCAGGTTCTTTATTACCTACAGACCAGGTAGTAAAACATAAAGGCTGATGCTTTGTCTAGATGCTTTGAGCCCGAATCAGTACAGATTGCCACTCCAGTCAATATTCTTCCCGAAAATGTCATTGTTGCAGCTGTTAATTTTCAGGTTGAACAGAGCAAGACCAGCAAGATTAAGAGAGTACAAAGCTGCCTCTGGTTTGTGTGTTGGTTCACCTGTGCAGGGTTATCCCTCTCCCTCCCTCCCTGGTTCCGTGGGGACAGATAAAATCAGAGAGAGGTCCCAGGATTCGTGCCTTGTCATGCAAGAGGGATCGTGTCCGGAGTCCACGCCGAGAGGGAGGGGGGTTCTGTAACATCTGTAGACTTGGCAGCTGCGGATGCGTATGTTATACCCGCAGCCGCCTTTGTTCCCCATTCACAGGCCTTATCCGTCCCGGCAGCGTCTAGCACGCCGGGAACAGCATTGTCTATTGCTCATGGGGGTCTCTGTATTGCGGAGACAGGACCTTTATGCTGGAAGAAGGCGCGTCAGCTGACCTGCTGGTCGGCTGACGTCACGAGTGACTCACACCGCCCGGATTGGCTGATTATTAGGGGGCATGGCGCTGGGCTCTCCTCGGCTTCTTAAGCCGTCGCAGATCATTGGCAACTCGTCTGCTGTTGCGAATACACTCGTGTTAGAACTCAGACCTTAGACTAGTTCCAGGTGTTGAAACCAAGGACTTCACACAAGACTAGGAATTGTTATTGTATTGATTACCTGTGTATGATTCTGGCTATTCTCTGACCTTGCTATCGCTAAACGATTCTGTACCTCTGCCTTTCTGACTTTAGTTGCTGAACCTTTGCCTGATATTTACTATTCTCTTGCCTGCCGTTTTGGTACTGTCTCTTCCTGCCTGTTATCGAACTTTGCCTGTCTGACTACTCTACTCACTAGTGGGCCCTTGCCACTAGTGAGGGACTCTAGCTATTAGAACCCACCAGCCCCTCTGGTGAGGTTCAGACTCACTTGTACCTCTCTGAGTGACTGTTAGTACCTTGCCAGCTCCTCTGATAAGGCGTTGCTAAACTATCCAGTCACTTGTGCAGTTAGTACCTTGCCAGCTCCTCTGGCAAGGTCTTGCTAAACTATCCAGTCTATTGTACTGTCAGTTCCTTACCAGCTCCTCTGGTAAGGTTTAGCCAAACTTGTAGACCCTCCAGCTCCTCTGGTAGGGTCTAGCCTGTGTGGCAGCTAGTACCCACCAGCTCCTCTGGTGAGGTCTAGCACTGTTCTTGCAGATAGTACTCACCAGCTCCTCTGGTGAGATCTATCCAATTATTTACTGTTGCACCAAACACCACTCCTTACTCTCAGCTAGCTATACTAGTATTATTGGTGATACTGCAGATCACCACATACCGTAATCAGGTATAGCGTCTGTATTATTGGTGATTCTGCAGATCACAAATGATCAGACATCTGAGTTGCAGCACCCAATTGTTACAACATCTAAAAGATATAAACAAGGAGCTCAGCTCATCCATGACCGCCGCGGTGGATTGCTCAGCCCCTGGTGGGTCTTTTTTTATAATTTAAAAAAAAAAAACACGCAGCTAGCAGTGATGCTCGGATGCAGATCGTGATCACGACTTGCCGTGAATCCAGGACCATTTTTCAGCTATCCGCCATGGGTATTCGTCGCCGTGGATCAATTTTCATTCACTAAAATACTCTTCGGCAGACTGTGAATGAACGCAAATCCGCTTCGGCAGACCGTTAATGAAACAAATTCGCTTCGCCAGACCGTGAATGAACGCATTCACGCTCGTGAAAATGGCGCAGAACTCGTGGTTAGATCGTGAATAGAGGAAGTAGGCGGAAGTGACTTCCCTGGGCCAATCAGAGGCCCCCAGGCCCTAGCAACCAATCACAGGAGGGGAGGCTATGCCCTCCCCTCCTGTATATAAAGCAGCGACCATGATGGAAAAGCTCCATCCTTGCTAGACTCTGGTACTGAGAGGATCATCTCCAGGCCATTGCTGCTTCAGCAAGCACGTTTTCTATGTCAAAACCCAGTGTTTTTACTCCTAACAGTGCTCTTATATTGTACTTGTCAGTTGTATTTAGTTACAAGCCAGTGAGTCATTGCTGTAGTCACTGTAGTCAGAGTGTACTGGTGATTAGTGTGTTTAGTGCAGGCAGGCAGGTTCAGAGTGCTCACTTGTATTCAGCTAGCCAGTCATACACTTCAGCTACTACTTACAGTCACACTGCCACTGCCAGTGCTGGTCATTCATTAAGTGTCGTGAGTGACATTGTGTACTGTGCTCACTGCTCACTGGTATTATTCATCTCAATTGGCAGTGATACCCTTCACTTAGGTTGTACTACTGTGCTTACTGCTCACTGGTATTAATCATCTCATTACCCAGTGATACCCTTCAGTTACGTTGTACTCTGCTCACTGCTCACTGGTATTAATCATCTCATTACCCAGTGATACCCTTCAGTTACGTTGTACTGTGCTCACTGCTCACTGGTATTAATCATCTCATTACCCAGTGATACCCTTCACTTAGGTTGTACTACTGTGCTCACTGCTCACTGGTATTAATCATCTCATTACCCAGTGATACCCTTCAGTTAGGGTGTACTCTGCTCACTGGTATTATTCATCTCATTACCTAGTGATACCCTTCACTTAGGTTGTACTGTGCTCACTGCTCACTGGCATTATTCATCTCATTTGGCAGTGATACCCTTCACTTAGGTTGTACTGTGTTTACTGCTCACTGGTATTAATCATCTCATTAACCAGTGATACCCTTCAGTTAGGTTGTACTGTGCTCACTGCTCCCTGGTATTATTCATCTCATTACCCAGTGATACCCTTCACTTAGATTGTACTGTGCTCACTGCTCACTGGTATTATTCATCTCATTACCCAGTGATACCCTTCACTTAGGTTGTACTATTGTGCTCACTGCTCACTGGTATTAATCATCTCATTACCCAGTGATACCCTTCACTTAGGTTGTACTGTGCTCACTGCTCACTGGTATTATTCATCTCATTTGGCAGTGATACCCTTCACTTAGGTTGTAGACAAGACAAGACAAATAACATTTATATTGCGCTTTTCTCCTGGCGGACTCAAAGCGCCAGAGCTGCAGCCACTAGGACGCGCTCTATAGGCAGTAGCAGTGTTAGGGAAACTTGCCTAAGGTCTCCTACTGAATAGGTGCTGTCTTACTAAACAGGGAGAGCCGAGATTCGAACCCTGGTCTCCTGTGTCAGAGGCAGAGCCCTTAACCATTACACCATCCAGTACTGTACTGTGCTCACTGCTCACTGGTATTAATTATCTCATTACCCAGTGATACCCTTCACTTAGGTTGTACTGTGCTCACTGCTCACTGGTATTAATTATCTCATTACCCAGTGATACCCTTCACTTAGGTTGTACTGTGCTCACTGCTCACTGGTATTATTAATCTCATTACACAGTGATCCCCTTCACTTAGGTTGTACTGTGCTCACTGCTCACTGGTATTATTCATCTCATTACCTAGTTATACCCTTCACTTAGGTTCTACTACTGTGCTCACTGCTCACTGGTATTAATCATCTCATTACCCAGTGATACCCTTCACTTAGGTTGTACTACTGTGCTCACTGCTCACTGGTATTAATCATCTCATTACCCAGTGATACCCTTCACTTAGGTTGTACTGTGCTCACTGTTCACTGGTATTAATCATCTCATTACCCAGTGATACCCTTCACTTAGGTTGTACTACTGTGCTCACTGCTCACTGGTATTAATCATCTCATTACCCAGTGATACCCTTCAGTTACGTTGTACTGTGCTCACTGCTCTCCCTAACGATCGGCCATCACACGAAGAAAACCGGCAATAGCATTTTAACCCACTGTATCTTCTGATTATTTCTCCACATAATCACCTCCTTTATGTAAGCATTTATCATATATTTTGCAAGGTTTCCAATCCCTTTGTTGTTGTAGCATCACATGCCTCATCTATTAGTTGGGTAGATAGGTGATGAGGGGCTTGGTGAACAGCTACTGGCATTCTGCAGTCATGTGACAAGCAGCAAAGGGAGAAAATATATTGACCTGACAGATGCAAGTTCAATTACACAGAAAGAATACCTTGCATGGCAGATACAAGCATTACTTTCTGGATGACCGTCATTTATTGGGTTATCCAGACATGTTTTCATCCACACTGCCTGCAAAAAAAAAATATATATATATATATATATATATATATATATATATATATATATATATATATATATATATATATATATATATATATATATATATATACTCACCTACAAGATTATTAGAAACACCTGTGCTGTGCAATTTCTCATTAATGCAATTATCTAATCAACCAATCACATGGCAGTTGCTTCAATGCATTTAGGGGTGTGGTTCTTTCTTGTCAAGACAATCTCCTGAACTCCAAACTGAATGTCAGAATGGGAAAGAAAGGTGATTTAAGCAATTTTGAGCGTGGCATGGTTGTTGGTGCCAGATGGGCCGGTCTGATTATTTCACAATCTGCTCAGTTACTGGGATTCTCACGCACAACCATTTCTAGGGTTTACAAAGAATGGTGTGAAAAGGGAAAAGCATCCAGTATGTGGCAGCCATGTGGGAAAAAATGCCTTGTTGATGCTAGAGGTCAGAGGAGAATGGGCCGACTGATTAAAGCTGATAGAAGAGCAACGTTGACTGAAATAACCACTCGTTACAACCGAGGTATGCAGCAAAGCATTTGTGAAACCACAACACGCACAACCTTGAGGTGGATGGGCTACAACAGCAGAAGACCCCACCGGGTACCACTCATCTCCACTACAAATAGGAAAAATAGGCTACAATTTTCACGAGCGCACAAAAATTGGACAGTTGAAGACTGGAAAAACGTTGCCTGGTCTGATGAGTCTCGATAGAGTCAGAATTTGGCGTAAACAAAATGAGAACATGGATCCATCATGCCTTGTTACCACTGTGCAGGCTGGTGGTGGTGGTGTAATGTTGTGATGGAAGTTTTCTTGGCACACTTTAGGCTCCTTAGTGCCAATTGGGCATCGTTTAAATGCCAACAGGCTACCTGAGCATTGTTTCTGACCATGTCCATCCCTTCATAACCACCATGTACCCATCCTCTGATGGCTACTTCCAGAAGGATAATGCACCATGTCACAAAGCTCAAATCATTTCAAATTGGTTTCTTGAACATGACAATGAGTTCACTGTAATAAAATAGCCCCCACAGTCACCAGATCTCAACCCAATAGAGCATCTTTGGGATGTGATGGAAAGGTCCTGTCCTGATGTGCATCCCACTAATCTCCATCAACTGCAAGATGCTATCCTATCAATATGGGCCAACATGCTCTCAGCACCTGGTTGGATCAATGCCACGTAGAATTGAGGCAGTTCTAAAGGCGAAAGGGGGTAAAACACCGTATTAGTATGGTGTTCCTAATAATCCTTTAGGTGAGTGTGTGTGTGTGTGTATATATATATATATATATATATATATATATATATATATATATATATATATATATATATATATATATATATATATATATATATATATATATATATATGTTTATTAAATGAAATGTTACTTGGATATACATTTATTGGTGGTGTGCATGAGTGTTTACTTTACAAGTTTAATAGACTCTAAGTAAAACAGTGGCACATAGTGGAAAGGCGTATGTTTATGTAGAAACTTCACCTATTCGTGGTGTTATGTTTGTGAGCTGGGCATGGCTACACTGTGTGGCTAGCTGAGGGTGTGGGCAATGACATCACATTAAGAAGCTGTACACATTAGCAACTATGGCATTTGCTCCGTGTCACACTGTGATTTTATAAAGTAGTTTGGATTTATCTGGATGGATAGATGCCATGGTGATTTTTAATTTTTTTAATTTTTGCTTTTCTTTTTTTAATAGCCTAATAAAGGGGCTATGTGTGCCTACAAAGCTTACCACAAAACTTAACCGTAACTAATTATAGTTATTTGTCATATTTTGGCAAAAACTACTTGTACTGATCTATTTCAGGGACCAAAAAAGAAAAAAAAACCTTTAATGAGCTTGAACCAAGTGACTGATTACTTTCAGAGAGCAAGCAGGGCTAAGAAATAATATATCTGTCACTTGTTTTGTTAAGGTAACTAATTGCATTCCCCAGCTAAAAAAAAGCACACTTTTCCCAAGATGATTTGAATATATGAAAGTTTAATGCACTTACCCACTCAGAATACAGCCTTGTTTCAACTCGTGGAATAAGGCTTACTGCTTTAATCATCACATCATAAACATTCAGCAGCACAATTTCATAATCATTAAAGTCAGGTTCAAATTTTATTGAAATATTGTCAAGAATGAGCCTCATTATAAAACCTGGATGTTCATAGGCACGGACTGAATCCTGCAAAATAAACAAACACTTTGAAGTAAAAAAACACTGAAAATAATTCTGAACAGGGTTTCTGTATGCCTGTTCCATATTACATCCTAACTTGCTAAAGTATTGTCAGATATACAGTATAGACACCTTCACTTCATTAGTTTATATTTACTGTGGTATAGAAATTTGCCATGCAATCACTATTTTCCAACAAAGAGATGTTAAAATACATTTGAAAGCTTATCTCACATTGTTGCAAACTGGCATTTTTAGATGTAAGATTTACTGTAAGTATGAATATAAATATGTTAGCCAGTGGTTTTATCTATTATTATTATTATTATTAATAATATATTTTTTTTCGTTAAACATAGGTTCATTTATTGAAGTTTGCAATTCAAGGTTACATGCAGAGTATAGCATTGTATTAGAATTGAGAAAATATACAAGTAGTGTATATAAAGTAGCATAATTACATATCATTCAGAATTTAACAGAGGGTACTAACGCACATATCAATCATATTTAACATGTATTTATGAAACATGTTTAAGCTGGTTGTTGTATGAAATAGTGTAGGGTTAACCGGGGGAGTTGAAATGAACCGGGTCAAAAACAGGTAAAAGATTAATAGTAGTTGTTATAATCCAATCACCTTACATAGACAAGCAACAAGCATTAGAAATGTTATACAAATGGATTTTTTAACCTTCTTTCCCATATAAGACAGAATTTATTGGGGCATTACCTGTGTTTATATACCAGTTGTTTATAGGGGAGGGAGGTTTTGATTCTAGATTTCCACTCTGTGATTTTGGGGCATGTGGGTGACATCCATCTGATAGCTATACATTGTCTGGCTGCAAATAAAGTTTCCATTAAGAATGCTTTGTCGAATTTATTCATGTCAGGATTAATAATGTTGAGAATGCATGATTTGATGTCAAGAGTAACAGGGGAGCCCACGCGGTGGTGTAGAAAGTCGGTTATTTGTTTCCAGAACGCAGCTAAGGGAGGACACTCCCACAGCATGTGCAAAAATGAAGGGTTTTTACGTTTGCATTTGGGGCCATTTGGTGAGGCGCTTGGAGAATACTTGGCTACTTGAGATGGTAGCAGATAGCTCTGATGTATAATGTAGAGCTGAGTCAGTTTATCGCGTACACATGGCGGGATAGACTTGGAGGTAAGTAGACATCCTTCCCATTCCTCCTCGTCTATTTTTATGCCTAGGTTGGTCCAATTATTGCAAGTGGAAGTGACTAATTTTTGGGATTGAGGTTGAAGCAGTAAGGAGTATAAGATACCAATTTTGTGTTTAACAGGCCCATCTTTAATATTTTCTAGTATTAATGAAGTGCCAGTCATAGGGAGTCCCATTCGGAATTGAGCTTTTAGAGCATGGGACAATTGCATATACATAAACTCGAGTATGTTTGGGAGTGAATATAGGTCTTTCAGGTGGGAAAAAGGGACCAACCGAGAGCCCTTTATGATCTGTCCTAAATATGTTATACCCTTATCTGCCCATAATCTGGTGTTTTGTAATTTGGTTAGTTCAGGCAAGAGAGGGTTATCCCACAACGGTGTGTAGTGTTCCCAGTTTGTAGAGGGGAGAATATTAAATGCTTTGGCCCATACTCTGGATGCTTGGATAAAGATGGTATTGTTAGAGTTGTGTGGACAGACGTTACCTTTTAAAAGACTAAAAGGAAGATTACAGTTTTCGTTAGTAGCCTTATATCCCAGTAGTTCTGGGGCATAGGGGGAAGGGTCTGTGAACCAATTAGGCATGTGTTCCAGTTGCGATGCTGTATAGTAAAAAAACTGGAAGTGCCATACCACCAGCTTCTGAAGGGCATTGGGGTATAGTGTGTTTGAGTTTAGCACAAGATTTCCCCCATACTATAGAAAGAAGGAATGAGGTGAGTTTTTTTTTAAAATGGCATAGGGATGTATACAGGGGAGTTATGTAGAATATAAAGAATTTTTGGAAGTAGTACACTTTTAATTAAGTTTATGCGGCCTGCTACTGAGAGGGGTAGTTTGGTCCAGACTACCAGTTTCTGTTGTGTTAATTTTAGGAGAGGAGCTACATTGTCTTGGTAATACAACGTGGGTTTTGCTTGGACTGTAACCCCTAGATATTTAAATAATGTTGTAATTTGTAATGGGCAGGGAAGTGGTGTAGTGGAGACTTTGGGGTCATCAATACCCAGAATTGCTGACTTACTCCAATTGATTGATAGGCCGGAAAACAGGCCTATTTCTGTTATGATGTCAAAGGCTGCTTTGAGGGAGGAATGTGGGTCAGCTAAATAAAGGATAGTGTCGTCTGCATATTGACTTATTTTCTCTTCAATTGTTCCTATACAGAGACCTTTAATAAGAGGACTATTTCTAATCTTACAGGCCAGGGGTTCAGCGGATAATGCATATAATAGTGGGGATAGGGGACAGCCCTGGCGGGTTCCTCTAGGAAGGGGTAAATGATTTCGAAATTATTGAATTTTTACTAACTTGGGCCATGGGGTTGGTGTAAAGTAATTTAACCCATCTCATGTAATTGTCACCGAAGCCAAATCTGGCCAGAGTGGCAAACAAGAAGGGCCACTCCACCGCATCAAACGCTTTGGCTGCATCGAGAGTGACCACACAGCGTGCGCCAGAATTAGTGTGTTGGGCTTGTAGATTAGCATATAGTCTACGAATATTTAGTGCTGTTGTTTTCCCTGGCATGAAACCCGTCTGGTCACTCTTGACGAGGAAAAGTATGACCTTGCTTAGGGCTCTTTCATACCAGAGCCCTTTACTGCGTTGTAACGCAAAGGCAGTTAAAGTGGTCTAACACCCAGCATTTCAACTTTGCTTTAAAAGATTGCTTACAGCTTATAAACTATTATGCCAGATTTTTTTTTCAGCAGAAATTCACTGAATGGATTAAACATGACATTTTAGTGCTGCATTTAGCTAGAATCCTCCTCCGTGCTTGCTTGTTTAGTTACAAATGTATCTATCTACAATGTAACAAACAAACACTGCTCTGAGAGAACAAAGAGGGCTTCCCCGGCAGGCTTTTCAAAGGTCTATTTGTATTCCAAATAAAGATACATTTGTAACTAAAAGATAAGAAGGCAGGGCCGAGCCTGGGCGGGTGCTGCGGGTGCAAGGCACCCAGGCGCCTGCCTCTGAGAGGCGCCGCCCGGCCCCGCACGCCCGGCCCCGCTCTCCCCCTGTGGCCGCCGCCACTGCTTCAAGCTCCCTCCCTCTAGCCGCCGCGTCAGACCTCGATCAGGCGGGCGGGCACTAGGACCTAGCACGCCGCACTGATATGCGGAAGTGACATCACTTCCGCATATAGAGCGGGTGCGTCCGGCGCCCTTTTCCTGGTCGGGGCGCCCGCTGATTGAGGTCTGACTAAGGGCTGCTGAAAGGTGAGGGGGGAGCGGAGGAGGGAGCGGCGGCGGCGGGGCGCGCTCCTGTCACTCACTACCTATCCTGGGCACAGATACCCCCTGGCTACCTATCCTGGGCACAGATACCCCCTGGCTACCTATCCTGGGCACAGATACCCCCTGGCTACCTATCCTGGGCGCAGATACCACCTGGCTACCTATCCTGGGCACAGATACCCCCTGGCTACCTATCCTGGGCACAGATACCCCCTGGCTACCTATCCTGGGCACAGATACCCCCTGGCTACCTATCCTGGGCGCAGATACCACCTGGCTACCTATCCTGGGCACAGATACCCCCTGGCTACCTATCCTGGGCGCAGATACCACCTGGCTACCTATCCTGGGCGCAGATACCACCTGGCTACCTATCCTGGGCACAGATACTACCTGGCTACCTATCCTGGGCACAGATACCCCCTGGCTACCTATCCTGGGCGCACATACCCCCTGGCTACCTATCCTGGGCGCACATACCCCCTGGCTACCTATCCTGGGCGCACATACCCCCTGGCTACCTATCCTGGGCGCACATACCCCCTGGCTACCTATCCTGGGCGCACATACCCCCTGGCTACCTATCCTGGGCGCACATACCCCCTGGCTACCTATCCTGGGCGCACATACCCCCTGGCTACCTATCCTGGGCACAGATACCACCTGGCTACCTATCCTGGGCACAGATACCACCTGGCTACCTATCCTGGGCGCACATACCCCCTGGCTACCTATCCTGGGCGCACATACCCCCTGGCTACCTATCCTGGGCGCACATACCCCCAGGCTACCTATCCTGGGCACAGATACCACCTGGCTACCTATCCTGGGCGCACATACCCCCTGGCTACCTATCCTGGGCACAGATACCACCTGGCTACCTATCCTGGGCACAGATACCACCTGGCTACCTATCCTGGGCACAGATACCACCTGGCTACCTATCCTGGGCGCACATACCCCCTGGCTACCTATCCTGGGCGCACATACTCCCTGGCTACCTATCCTGGGCGCACATACCCCCTGGCTACCTATCCTGGGCGCACATACCCCCAGGCTACCTATCCTGGGCACAGATACCACCTGGCTACCTATCCTGGGCGCACATACCCCCTGGCTACCTATCCTGGGCGCACATACCCCCTGGCTACCTATCCTGGGCGCAGATACCACCTGGCTACCTATCCTGGGCACAGATACCACCTGGCTACCTACCCTGGGCACAGATACCACCTGGCTACCTATCCTGGGCGCACATACCCCCAGGCTACCTATCCTGGGCACAGATACCACCTGGCTACCTATCCTGGGCGCACATACCCCCTGGCTACCTATCCTGGGCGCACATACCCCCTGGCTACCTATCCTGGGCGCACATACCCCCTGGCTACCTATCCTGGGCGCACATACCCCCTGGCTACCTATCCTGGGCGCACATACCCCCTGGCTACCTATCCTGGGCGCACATACCCCCTGGCTACCTATCCTGGGTGCACATACCCCCTGGCTACCTATCCTGGGCGCACATACCCCCAAGCTACCTATCCTGGGCACAGATACCACCTGGCTACCTATCCTGGGCGCACATACCCCCTGGCTACCTATCCTGGGCGCACATACCCCCTGGCTACCTATCCTGGGGGCACATACCCCCTGGCTACCTATCCTGGGCGCACATACCCCCTGGCTACCTATCCTGGGCGCACATACCCCCAGGCTACCTATCCTGGGCACAGATACCACCTGGCTACCTATGCTGGGCGCACATACCCCCTGGCTACCTATCCTGGGCGCACATACCCCCTGGCTACCTATCCTGGGCGCACATACCCCCTGGCTACCTATCCTGGGCACAGATACCACCTGGCTACCTATCCTGGGCGCACATACCCCCTGGCTACCTATCCTGGGCGCACATACCCCCTGGCTACCTATCCTGGGGGCACATACCCCCTGGCTACCTATCCTGGGCGCACATACCCCCTGGCTACCTATCCTGGGCGCACATACCCCCAGGCTACCTATCCTGGGCACAGATACCACCTGGCTACCTATGCTGGGCGCACATACCCCCTGGCTACCTATCCTGGGCGCACATACCCCCTGGCTACCTATCCTGGGCGCACATACCCCCTGGCTACCTATCCTGGGCGCACATACCCCCTGGCTACCTATCCTGGGCGCACATACCCCCTGGCTACCTATCCTGGGCGCACATACCCCCTGGCTACCTATCCTGGGCGCACATACCCCCTGGCTACCTATCCTGGGCGCACATACCCCATGGCTACCTATCCTGGGCGCGTATACCCCCAGGCTACCTATCCTGGGCACAGATACCACCTGGCTACCTATCCTGGGCGCACATACCCCCTGGCTACCTATCCTGGGCACAGATACCACCTGGCTACCTATCCTGGGCACAGATACCACCTGGCTACCTATCCTGGGCACAGATACCACCTGGCTACCTATCCTGGGCGCACATACCCCCTGGCTACCTATCCTGGGCGCACATACTCCCTGGCTACCTATCCTGGGCGCACATACCCCCTGGCTACCTATCCTGGGCGCACATACCCCCAGGCTACCTATCCTGGGCACAGATACCACCTGGCTACCTATCCTGGGCGCACATACCCCCTGGCTACCTATCCTGGGCGCACATACCCCCTGGCTACCTATCCTGGGCGCAGATACCACCTGGCTACCTATCCTGGGCACAGATACCACCTGGCTACCTACCCTGGGCACAGATACCACCTGGCTACCTATCCTGGGCGCACATACCCCCAGGCTACCTATCCTGGGCACAGATACCACCTGGCTACCTATCCTGGGCGCACATACCCCCTGGCTACCTATCCTGGGCGCACATACTCCCTGGCTACCTATCCTGGGCGCACATACCCCCTGGCTACCTATCCTGGGCGCACATACCCCCAGGCTACCTATCCTGGGCACAGATACCACCTGGCTACCTATCCTGGGCGCACATACCCCCTGGCTACCTATCCTGGGCGCACATACCCCCTGGCTACCTATCCTGGGCGCAGATACCACCTGGCTACCTATCCTGGGCACAGATACCACCTGGCTACCTACCCTGGGCACAGATACCACCTGGCTACCTATCCTGGGCGCACATACCCCCAGGCTACCTATCCTGGGCACAGATACCACCTGGCTACCTATCCTGGGCGCACATACCCCCTGGCTACCTATCCTGGGCGCACATACCCCCTGGCTACCTATCCTGGGCGCACATACCCCCTGGCTACCTATCCTGGGCGCACATACCCCCTGGCTACCTATCCTGGGCGCACATACCCCCTGGCTACCTATCCTGGGCGCACATACCCCCTGGCTACCTATCCTGGGTGCACATACCCCCTGGCTACCTATCCTGGGCGCACATACCCCCAAGCTACCTATCCTGGGCACAGATACCACCTGGCTACCTATCCTGGGCGCACATACCCCCTGGCTACCTATCCTGGGCGCACATACCCCCTGGCTACCTATCCTGGGGGCACATACCCCCTGGCTACCTATCCTGGGCGCACATACCCCCTGGCTACCTATCCTGGGCGCACATACCCCCAGGCTACCTATCCTGGGCACAGATACCACCTGGCTACCTATGCTGGGCGCACATACCCCCTGGCTACCTATCCTGGGCGCACATACCCCCTGGCTACCTATCCTGGGCGCACATACCCCCTGGCTACCTATCCTGGGCGCACATACCCCCTGGCTACCTATCCTGGGCGCACATACCCCCTGGCTACCTATCCTGGGCGCACATACCCCCTGGCTACCTATCCTGGGCGCACATACCCCCTGGCTACCTATCCTGGGCGCACATACCCCATGGCTACCTATCCTGGGCGCGTATACCCCCTGGCTACCTATCCTGTGCGCACATACCCCCAGGCTACCTATCCTGGGCACAGATACCACCTGGCTACCTATCCTGGGCGCACATACCCCCTGGCTACCTATCCTGGGCGCACATTCCCCCTGGCTACCTATCCTGGGCGCACATAACCCCTGGCTACCTATCCTGGGCGCACATACCCCCTGGCTACCTATCCTGGGCGCACATACCCCCTGGCTACCTATCCTGGGCGCACATACCCCCTGGCTACCTATCCTGGGCGCACATACCCCCTGGCTACCTATCCTGGGCGCACATACCCCCAAGCTACCTATCCTGGGCACAGATACCACCTGGCTACCTATCCTGGGCGCACATACCCCCTGGCTACCTATCCTGGGCGCACATACCCCCTGGCTACCTATCCTGGGGGCACATACCCCCTGGCTACCTATCCTGGGCGCACATACCCCCTGGCTACCTATCCTGGGCGCACATATCCCCAGGCTACCTATCCTGGGCACAGATACCACCTGGCTACCTATGCTGGGCGCACATACCCCCTGGCTACCTATCCTGGGCGCACATACCCCCTGGCTACCTATCCTGGGCGCACATACCCCCTGGCTACCTATCCTGGGCGCACATACCCCCTGGCTACCTATCCTGGGCGCACATACCCCCTGGCTACCTATCCTGGGCGCACATACCCCCTGGCTACCTATCCTGGGCGCACATACCCCCTGGCTACCTATCCTGGGCGCACATACCCCATGGCTACCTATCCTGGGCGCGTATACCCCCTGGCTACCTATCCTGGGCGCGTATACCCCCTGGCTACCTATCCTGGGTGCATATACCGCATGGCTACCTATCCTGGGCGCATATACCCCCTGGCTACCTATCCTGGGGACATATATCCCTGGCTATATATTCTGGGGACACTGTCTGTTTGTCATTATGTGCATTTACTGGTGAAAATCTCTCTTATGTGCATTTGCTGGTAAAAAGCTGTCTTCTTATGTGCATTTGCTGGTGAAAAGCTGTCTTCTTATGTGCATTTGCTGGTGAAAAGCTGTCTTATTATGTGCATTTGCTGGTTAAAAGCGGTCTCTTGTTATGTGCATTTGCTGGTGAAAAGCGGTCTCTTGTTATGTGCATTTGCTGGTGAAAAGCGGTCTCTTGTTATGTGCATTTGCTGGTGAAAAGCGGTCTCTTGTTATGTGCATTTGCTGGTGAAAAGCGGTCTCTTGTTATGTGCATTTGCTGGTGAAAAGCGGTCTCTTATGTGCATTTACATGGGGAAAAGCTGTCTCTTGTTATGTGCATTTACTTGGGGAAAAGCTGTCTCTTATGTGCATTTAGTGGGGAAATTTTGTCAGTAAAAATAATCTTTTGTCAGTAAATTTTTAGGTATTTGTCAGTAAAAAAATAACGTGAAAGGTTGGCAACACTGGCAGGCTGCGCGGCGCAACGGGAAAGATACAGGCAGCCCACCTCACGCTTGGGCTTGGCGGGGGGAGGAGCCTATGACAGCGAGAGTAGGGTGGCCGCAGGCAGCCATAAATACGCAGTGTGTGACTGTGTCGCACTCGCAGAGCCTCTCAGCCTGAGTCAGTCCAGAGACTAGCAGACTCGCAGGAAGCCAAAGCCAGCCAGGAGCAAGCCCATGGAAGAGGGGTAGGAATGGGGTATCACATGCATGCGGAAAGAGGTGGAAGGTGTGGGTGTGATTAGGCAGGACACTGGTGTGGTTATGTGGTTGGGCGCGGTAAATTTAACCACTTCCATAGGCGCCAGAAAAAATCTTGCACCCAGGTGCCAGGCACCCCAGGCTCGCCCCTGTAAGAAGGGATGCGGATTCCTAGTTGAATCCAACACTAAAATGTCATGTTTAACCCATTCAGTGAATTTCTGCTTAAAAAAAAATCTGGCATAATAGTTTGTAAGCTGTAAGCAATCTTTTAAAGCAAAGTTGTAATGCTGGGTGTTAAACCGCTTTAATAAAGGTAACATGAAAGTCCATAGACTTTCATTTTACCTATCACACCCGACGCTGTGCTTCGGTACGTTGCGGTTCCAACGCACCCAGGAACGTCGATCCGCTGGGAGCCGGCGTTTTCCGTTGGGTTCAATTAATAGCTACCGCCACTGATTGTGTTGCACCGCAGATACCTGACGACGCTTCAGGCTATCAACGTGTGCAGGAGAATGGCTCCTGCACGCGTTGTCTGGTGTGAAAGGAGCCTTAGTCTTAAGGCTAGTATCTTTGCTAAATTATAAAAAAAATTGAACTGTACAATGTAGAGGATACAAACAATATACTGTATACACACAATGTATGACACAAACAAGGGGGATGCAGATAATACACATGATTACAGAACACCCCATAAAAAAACAAATCTGTGTTTGTTGTTATACACTGCAATTGTCATCAGAGATTATTATGAAAATAAACAATTTCCTCAAGCTTCCAATTTTAATTTTCAGGAAAATTAATAGAAAAGCAGCAGAGAGACTGACCTATTTACCTGCTCAGCAAATCTTGTGATGTCTAGGGTAAAAAATATTGAATAGGTTTGCTATGTGTTTGGTTGTGTCTCAAACCTCTAATACTGGTTCTACCTCCATCAGCCTGGAACAGACACAGGGCAGCTTGAGCCTAATGGCCCATACTCACGAGGGACTTTTGTCGCCTCAACACGCGGCGCGCGCGTGTTGCGGCGACAGGTCGCCCGTGAGTATGGGCCGCCGCACACGCGCGCCCCCCGAACTGTCGCCCGCCGCTCTTGTCGCCATGCGATTGAAAGTTTCAATCGCATGGCAACAGTCGCCGCTGCCCCCCCGCCGCAACTGTCGCTAGTCCGCGTGAGTACGCGGACTAGCGACAGCAACCTCCATGTAGGTACATGGAGCTTCCGGCGGGGGGAGGAGGAACGTCAGCGACAGCTTCCGCCTTGCCGCTGGTCCCTCTTCCGCGTGTGTACGCGGAGGGACCTGGCGAGAAGCTGTCGCCGGCCTGTCGCCCACACGCTCACGTGTGCTGGCGACAGGCCACATTTCTCGCCCGTGAGTATGGGCCTTTAAGCTGAGTACCCACCACAAGACCAGCAGAAGATGGACTCGGGGAAAATACGGCGGCCGCAACACGATGGGCCCACATTCCCCGATCCATCTTCTACCGCTGGAACATACAACAGTGTGAAGCGATTGCAGAACTTTGCGTGGGAGTCTACGGGAGTCGTAACAATCATCTGTGAGGTTATCTGTTATGATGGTAGCAACTGTCGCATGTCATAAAAAACGATTGTGTCATTGTGAGAGCATACACACAGACGCAAAATCGTGAAAGCAATCATTGGTCACAAAAAAAAGTTGCCTGTCACAAAAAAAAATTGCCGCAAAAATTGCGTTTTGAGTACGGACCTTAAGCAATCAATATGCGGCTGACATCCAGTGAAAATGGAGATTCACTATATTAGGTTACATTTGTCTAATTTAAAATTGTCTAGTTTTGGTGTGTCTGTGTGGCTCCAGCATCCTCAGCTCTCTGCTCCTGGCTGACAAAGAGGGGGATCTGACATGGCTCAATGTGTTGTGAGACCTTTTTCTTTCTATCAAGTCAAACAGGTCTGGTCATTCTCCTCTGACTCCTTGCATTAGCAAGGTACTTCTATCTGAAGAGGTGTCCATTTGTTGTACCATGTGGTGCTTATTTTTTGTACCATTGTGAGAAAGCTCTAATGACTTTTGTGCATTAGAAACCCAGGAGTTTGTTAGTTACAGATATAACAAAACAGACTGCCTAGTATAAAACTCCCAGAGATCTGATTTTTTCACCGTCTGGCGTACCACATGAATGCTAACTGAAGCGCCTGACCTGCATCTGCAGAATTTTACGCATTGCACTAAGGTCACATGATTAGTTGTTAGACAGTTGTTTGAATAGTCTGGTGTACAGGTGTTATGAGAAAGTATCCTGCCGCTTTCCATACTTTTAAAATGCAATGGACCAGATGACCAAAACTTTTTTCCTGACTTACTTACTTTTTCCTCAACATTTCTATAAAATTACCACATTAAAGGGAACTGAGCACATTCTCTTTCACTGGAATCTCTCCTGGCATAGAAGCTGCCATGTTCCCCCCTTCCCTTCTCACATTCCTTATTTACAGAAGTCAGAGATGCTATCTTGACACTTTGACACACACAATGTCTTTGAAGAAACAGACCTAATTACTCACCCCCTTTGTTAATGAAAAGGTATTGTTTACGTCTTGGTAATTAGCTCAATAAAACAATTAGCTTCCTGAAGTCTCTGTGGTTGGGGACGGTTGGGCAGGCCTGATGAAACAGGCTAATAAAACTACTTTGAATGTAAAATACAAGGTAAAATGAAAGTTTATTTTAATAATGAAACAGATTGTTGGCATGTATTTTTCATGTGCTGTAGAAATGTTCTGAGTGCTAAAAAAGGTGCTCGGTTCACTTTAAAAGCAAAAAACAGTACTTAAAATAAGTCGTTCCAAATTAACTTAACTTTCATATTATTTTATTACCTTATTTTAGTACTTTGATTGTTGAGGACACTAAAGGTATTACAAGTGCAAGTTCTGGTTGAAAAGTTGTGAATCTTTGTTGCTCATTTGTGGAGGTAGTTATGAGAACACTGTGCAAGTGTTTGTGCACAACATACATCCTTGCGTCTAAATCTGCATTAGGACCACCCTATCTTCAGTATTCTGTCACATTGAGCTGAAGTTCCTTGTACTTGGCAGATGAAGACAAACTGCAGCCCAGGTATGTCATAGAATTTTTAACTAAACCTGGCTAAAATGGTAGTAAAAGTCTTGAAATGTTACAGCAAGAATACAGCAATTAAAAGATTAGGCATGCTAGTGTTGTTCAGTGGTGGTAGCACTTTAAGGTCAGCATCAAATAAGAGGCTGATGACGCATGTTCTAGGTGACCATCCACCAGTTATAGATGCCAAAATTGCAAAGGCTAAAAAAACTATTGCAAGAAGGTTAAGTTTATGTGAACTTTAATGAACTTGGTATCTCATTCAAATGAACTAAACACATTGGCCTCAATTCTGGTAGGGTTTACGAGCAAATTACTGCATGCGGTAAGGACATTTAGCAATTCTGGGAGATTCTAGTCACGTTTTACCACAGCCAATACATTATGTGGTAACTTACATTAACCGATTTACTGAAAATCGCTATTCTTAAGGAAATTAGGGGGCATGTTAGCACATAATTTACTGATCAGTTTAAGACCTGCCTGTACCTGGTGATAAAGTCAATGGCCTCACTTCTGGTAGCTATGTATGGTAAATATTTTTTCATCTGTAAGATACCTCATGCAGTATTTTCCCCCTTTTAAAAAAAAACACTTAAAGATTATTCTGCATTTCTGATCATGTGGTAAAAAGTGTGGTAAAACGTGCTGTATTTCAGCGGTAGGCAAGTCTTTAATTGTCTTCCATAAGTCAGGATAGTCTTTGGAAGATGTTTTTTTGAGGGGTGTAAGGTGTATTTGACTATGTAGCAACCTATGAAAAGTATATTTATGGGCATTAGAGATGGCTCAAACTTCCGATTTTGGGTTCGCGCACCTCGAACGCGAACTTCCGCAAAAGTTCGAGTTCGCGCGAACCATGCAAACCGCAATAGACTTCAATGGGCAGGCGAACTTTAAAAACTACAAACACCGTTTCTGGTCACAAAAGTGATGAAAAAGATGTTTAAGGGGGGCATGGCGGAGTGAGATACACGGCAAAAGTCATTGGGAAAATTATGGATTTGACACACAGCAGGATTATAATCCTTAAAGGGCAGAAATCACATTGCATTCCTAAATTGGAGGCATAAAGTGCTTGAAAACATCTTGCGTGTGTATACATGGATCAGCAGGTAGTTTAAGTAGTGTACTGCTTCACACTGACAGACCAAACTCAGTGTGTAACGCACCACAAACAGCTGTTTGTGTAGTGATGGCCGTACTGGACTGGTGCGCGCGATGGCGAGAGTGCAGGCGATGGCGGTTTTCAAGCCCATATGGTCGGGCTGAGGTAGCTCAATGACAGAACAACAGTGACTGTCCAGCTGATCGAATTTGGTCTGACCACAATGAAGCAACAACCTGATTATCTTGGGTCAGGTGTGCCCCCCAACACGCTCATATAGGTCATTGCTTCATTGTGATACGTAAGCCCCTTCACCGCGGCAAGGTAACGATCACGAAGGGGAATTGACACTTGTGTTAGAAATCCGATATTGCTGAAAATATTGTGTAAACAATGGGATATTAATAAAGACAACAATACCAATTTCTCATAAGTTCTAGATGGTCGTTTGGCAAAAGAATACACATCAACAACAGTATAAATAAAGTTTATATTGCAAGTGGTATTTGCGATACAGGTACAGATACTGATGAACTACAGAAAACAACATGTACAGAGAAATCCAACTATATAAACACATAAAGCTTAGGAAACAATGCCCACAATGTATACATTAATATATATCATTAGTGCAGCTTCCCAATTTATCCTAAAATACAGCCCACAATACACAGACCCATTACATCTTACCATTAGCCATGATTTCCAGCTAACAGCCTCAGCAGCAGATTCCAGCAAAAGGCCACTTGCCACCCCAGCAGATCAAAGAACAAAAGCACCCAAAGCCACATGGTCAAAAGACTCTATATACTTCTTGACTCCACCCCCTCACTACACATCACTTCCCTTTAGGAGGCTCAATGTCATTGGCTGAAAGGATGCTTTTCAGCAGATTTAAACTTTATCTCCGCCTAAGGTCAGTTAACAGGAAGTGAAGTCTTTTGTCTTAGAAAAGATGTGGAATGGCTGCTCAACAAAAGCAAGCTGAGAAACACACAGTCCATTTCTTACACTTGTACATGCCTTTTGTTTTGTTGTTGCAGCCGCAGTGCAGCTAGAAAAATTAGGCAGGCATGTACACGCAGCAGAAAAATTATTATTCTTTTTGTTAGCGGCCTTAAAAATTCAGGAATCCACCTGGAGTCCTGGACCCTGTTGGTGGTGGCGGAGAAGGCAGTCAAGCGCCCTGCAGGCAGAGATGCTGTGTGGGGGGACTGACTTAGTCTTGGGGCAGGCAGCAGCGGCCAGAAGGCAGGCAGAGATGCCGTGTGGGGACTGACTTAGTCTTTGAGCAGGCAGTAGCCCTCTGGGATCCATGCCTCATTCATTTTGATAAAGGTGAGGTACTGAACACTTTTTTGACCTCGGTGACTTTTCTTCTCACCGACAATGCTTCAAGCTGCGCTAAAGATCCTTTCTGACAGGACGCTTGAGGCAGGGCAAGCCAGAAGTTGAATGGCAAATTGTGACAGCACTGGCCACAGGTCAAGCCTGCACACCCAGTAGTCCAGGGGTTCATCACTGCTCAGACTGTCGATAGTACTTTCTCTATCATTGTTAAAGCTTAGATTTTATTTTTGTATTACTTTTTCTGCTGTCTGTTCAGTTCCTTCAACGAGAATCTGTTATGGAAGGCAAGTCTGCCATTCATTTAACTGTGTGATAAAGTTTCCATGGTACTTTCTCAGTACCATGGGTGACCACGGGTAACGGAACGGGAATCAGGGTTCGCTTCCGATCCGGAGTAGGAGCCTGAGAAACGGCTACCACCACACATCCAAGGAAGGTAGCAGGCACGGCACGCAAGTCCAGGCTCAGGAATCTAGTGACGAAAAATAACAATACAGGAGGACTCTTTCAAGGCCCTGCTGTATAATAATGAGACAATACACTTGAAATGCTTTAACGAGAATCTGTTATGGAGGGCAAGTCTGCCATCCATTCAAGTGAAAGGTATGCACTGACTGCCAGGTGTAATACAATGTGCAGTCATAGATGCAGTGAAAGGTATGCACTGACTGGACTAATACAGTGTGCAGTCACACAGATGCAGTGAAAGGTATACACTGACTGTTGGTATAATACAATGTGCAGTCACACAGATGCAGTGACTGCTGGTATAATACAATGTGCAGTTACACAGATGCAGTGAAAGGTACTGACTGCTGGTAGAATACAATGTGCACTCACACCGATGCGGTAAAAGGTATACACTGACTGCTGGTATAATACAATGTGCAGTCACACAGATGCAGTAAAAGGTATACACTGACTGCTGGTATAACACAATGTGCAGTCACACAGATGCAGTGAAAGGTATACACTGGCTGCAGGTATAATACAATGTGCAGCCACACAGATGCAGTAAAAGGTATGCACTGACTGCTGTATGATGATGAGACGAATACACTTGAATTCCTATAACGAGAATCTGTTATGGAGGGCAAGTCTGCGATCCATTCAAGTGAAAGATATGCACTGACTGGTATATAAAACAGTATGCTGTCACACAGATGCAGTGAACGGTATGCAGTGCCTGGTGGTATAATACAATGTGCAGTTACACAGGTGCAGTGAAAAGGTATGCACTGAATGTGCTGGGCCTGGCACAATATAGCAATTAGCAAGGGCCAGCTACAACAGACAGGGCTGTATATGCAGTGCCAGTGAGCCACACAAAAAAAACCACATCACAAGAACATTAGCTCTCCAACGAGCTTTTTTTGTGGTGCTTTTCAGCAACAAATATCAGCAAGGAGCAAGCTAACAAGAACTCCTAAGTAACGCTTTCCCTATCTTTCCAATGTCTCTCCCTTCTCTCACTAAAGCAGGCAGCAGGGGTCCAGGAGGGAGTGCAGCCTGATTGGCTGCCATCTGCTGACTGTGATGTAGAGGGTCAAAGTTTAGCCCAATGATGTAGTATAGGGGGCAGTCGAACTCGCTATATGTTCGCGTTTCGACGCGAACCGCGTTGTTCGCGTGAACAAGTTCGCCGGGAAACCGTTCGGGCCATCTCTAATAGGCATCCCCTATAAAAAAATCCAGTAAATATTTGGAGTTTTATTTCTACGTATCTTTTCTATAACACTGCCTGAATAGGAACTCCACTAAAAACATCAAAATGCATACAAATTGACTTTACCGCCAGGTACAGGCAGGTCGTAAACTGATCGGTAAATTATGTGCTGACATGCCCCCTCATTTCCATGAGAATAGCAATTTTTGGTAAAATTAATGCAAATTACCACGCGCTTTACCGCATTATTTACCACATGCGGTAATTCATGACTAAAATTTACCACATGCGGTAAAACAAGACTAAAATCTACCAGAATTGCTAAATGTCATTACCGCATGCAGTAAATTACTGTATATGCAGTAATTTGCTCGTAAACCCTACCAAAATTGAGGCCAATGTTAATTATGGCAGGTGAGTAATTTGGCACCGGCAATAGCCAGAGCACAAATTACAAGAAACCGGTGAATTTGGGCGCCATCTGTTGGGGAACTAAAAAAAGGTCAGTTAGAGCAGGGTGAGCCATCTTTCCGCTTCACCAGTGCCCAAATTTCCCTGCAATGCTTTTAGATGAGTATGTCACGGAACAGTATGTTACTTGTCTTTGAATCCTTTCTGAAGCATTTAAAAACGTGTTGGACATGAATTATGCTAGTCCCACAATAAAAATGTTCCTAGTCTGTGAAACCATCAGACTCTGAAAAAGTAAATCTGACTCATTACTTTTTAATCAGCTTTCGTACACAGATTAGGTTAGTAAGAGTTATAACCTATGAAAAGCATTTGTGCACTGTGGCCAATGGAGAAGAATCATAAAAACTTGTCTGCTGGAAAATCATGAAGCAGCTATATCCAGACTCCAGAGCAATTAACCTCCTTGAGAGTCTTGTGCTAGTTGGATTACAGCATGCTGATGCAAAACAGACACAAAAATGCACTGTACATCTTCCCCTGCTTTTCACCCTTTTCTGGGTCATTAGGGGAAGTGAGCATCACTGTAGTGTTTATCTCTCTTCTGTCCAGGTCACAGGCTGTGGTGTGATTGTCTGCTCTTCTGTGCTTCCAGTATGGTCTGTCAGCAATTTGCTCTGGGCTGAGGGCTAAGGACACACAGCAGACCCTGATAGCAGAATGGATTTATGACCCTGTCAACTATAAATAAAGCATGGGAGGAGGGCAAGCTCTGGGGTAGCTAGCATCACAGAACATAATGCACTGGTAAGCAGAAAGGCGATCATCATAATAACAGTACTGAATACAGCAATTTCTGACATATTTACATGTTTAATAAGTATACACTCCTGCACTTTATTATCTGCTATATACTCACCCTAATGAGGAACTGCAATGTCAAATAGCAGAGCATAAATAATAAAATTAATCAATTTCACATTATTTATTCTGGTTTCAGTATCAAAAACACTTCTTTTATCTAATATCAGTATAAATTGCTATATATTGATATATTACTTCATCTGTAAAACAAATGGAGGGGAGGCAGGGAGGGGGAAAGAGAATGTGTACATTCTCTCCCCCCCCCCCCCTTCATTTGTTTCAAATGGTGGAGATTGAACCTTTCATTCTCCTTTAGCATTTGACTGAGCATAGCTTTAGTATTAGCATAACCCCACCCATAAGAGTGATTCAATTTGTAGTGTCCATTTATTTACATGGACCAGCCCATTAAACATATTCAGTTTTTGCCCAGCATCATCTTTCACTACCCCTTCCTTGCATTTATCTTCCCCACCCTTGTTTAACCTAATAAAGTTTATTGCGATTAATCCATACCACTTCATGCCGATTGGCCAATTTTTGACACATGTCATGCTTCTATGTTTATAAATGTATAAATGTAACCACCGCCATATTGCTTTTGATTGATCTGAAGAAACGGAGGTTCCTCCGTGAAATGCATCATCTCCAATGCCAATACACCTCCTTAAACATTTTCATAGCCTTGCGCAAGTTTCTCCTTTGTAAGCCGCTGCGCTGCCCAGCAACGGCTAGACGCTTGTTTCTTCTTGGGCAGAGCGAGCAGCAGTGCTGTGTACACCCAGGAGCTGCTCTCTCGCTGTCTCACCACGGAGGGGAGAGCTGGCGTTCTGGAATATACACTGCCTGCTGCAGACCATACCACTGGCTGGGACCTGCACCAATCACCTACTGCGGACCCTCTACCTTGGAAGCCCACCCGGAAAGCCTGTTTCCCGTCTGTCTTAAAGGGGACACATGCTTATATTGGCTGGACACCGCTGACAGCCAATACTTTCCAGGTGAGACCTGTCCTGGATAGGACAGTGACTTTTACATACTATTTAGTCTCTCAGAGCGCTCCTTTCTGTTGTTTTGCAGTTCTTATATCAATTAAGGGCACTATTGACAGATCAATTAAGGACACTATTGACAGGAAAATACAAGTAGAAGAGACCATGACAATAGGGTACCCTAGTAAAGGTATGCTGAAATGATGTAGACAGTTGCTGCTATTGTTTCATGTAGCTTCATCACACACAAGCAGCTAGTTGCTAGAGACTAATGACATGAAATTACAGGTGGGGAAGAACTAGGGATGGTGGTTTTGGAGCTAGGCCAATGTGATGAGATCTGATTGTAATGTCAGTGTCTTATATACTGTAGCAACATAATACACTAGAAACTGCTGTCGTATGCCACAAGGACTATTTTACAATGGCTGGCATACAGAAACAGATATAAGCCCGGTGGAACAAGAATTCGTCTGTGGCAAAATATAATTAGATTTTTTTTTTTTATGGAACACTAAAGTCTATTTCTGATAATGTCCACTGATCTTACTATTAGACCACACTTAACTGTGCTGAAGGTTAACCCTTTGTGTGCTCCCAGGAATCACAGAAAATAAGTACTGCAGAATCTCTGTAGGAGTTCTATAAGTTGTAACAAAAAATGTTTTTCTTTGAAGGTTACTGTGCAGTTACCTATTTTTTAGAGCAGAGAGGAAGTTCTGAGTTTAGGTCCACTTTAAAAATATACTGTCCAAACATTGTGCACGGTTTACATAGGTGCTTAGTGGCCAAGCTTAATTTTGGATGGTGCAGTGTGCACATAAATATTATAGAAGAAGAAAATGTGAATTGCCAAATAAAAGCTACCGGAACGATTTTTTGTGATCGCAGGCTCAATTAATACAGATAAATATCACACAAGCCACGGTTCAGTGGAAGTGCAAATATGTAAAACAGCACCATTCATAAGATATCTGATAAAATGTTAAAAGCGTCTACTCACTGGTGGCTGTATAATCAAATCTGTGTAATCCTGCATGGATGCTAGAGCAAGACTTTGCAGCTGTTCCGTCATTAATGTGGCAACACAATTGAAAAAAGATTCAAGTCTCTTATGGTTGCTATTGCTGGGGACTTGCTTTCTTTTGTTACCTTGGTAATATATATTCTGAATTTCTGGAAACCACCTGCAAAATAATGATATTATACCAAGTAAGAAAACAAAACAACAGCCATACAATGCAACTGCTTAATAGTAGAAATGTAACACTTTAAAAAGAACTCCACTGTGCGCCATTTGATTGCATGGGTGGAGATGCATGGCAATATGATAGTCACACTCAGCTTGGTTAAAGTCCTCCTAGAATTCAGCAGTTGAAATATCCACAGGCTTGTTTTCTGCATACTGTATGTTAAGAGCACCACAATAATACTTTGATGGGAGGATTTAGTCAATCAACTAAATAGATCAGAACAAGTGGGAGCTCCCAACACATGAAAAGCAACAGAATGTGGAGTGAATTAAAATGGAATGACTTTAGGATCACCTTTACAACAGTGAGCTTAAAATCAACAACTCATCTCCAACTAAGCCACTACATGGCACTGTACAAAAAATACTCATCACACACTTTTTTTTAGATTTTAACTTAAAGGTAACATTCTTACCTACTCCTGTTAGACACAATTTTGCTCACTAGAATGAGCCTGTGCCTTTAAAACTATTATTTAACATCAGAAACACATGTCTATGGTAACATATACTTACTGACTGGACTTGCTGCCCATACCTAAAGCGGATCCGAGATGAAAAACTAACTATAACAAGTAACTTGTCAATATATCTTATCTATCAGCTTCAACAGTATATGATTACTTCTTCCTGTGGTACAATGACAGCAGCCATGTTCTGCTTGTAAACATTACCCATAGGCAAGCTGCTCTGCATCACCACCCTTCAGCCTGTGAAAACTTCACTCCCCTCTCCTCCTCCCCTCTGCCTCTGAAATCTCTGGCTAGTAACCTCCTCCTCCTCCTGCCCAGACTGAGCTCCCATATGCCCTTGCTACATGGGTCTCAGAGTGCCTAGGTGCTGGAGGAGCTGTGGGCGAGGCTTGTTTAGTTTATAGGGAATTGGGGTATTTAAAAAAAAAGTATTTGGCTTGAGGAATGCCCTATAAACTATATGTAAGGAACACAATTATGCAATGAGTAAAAGTTTATCTCGGATCCACTTCAGAAAATTTCAACAACCATGGCATCTCCTAGTTGTGCAGCAACAGGTTCCCTGTGCCTGATCCCCATGCAACTAATCCCCGGGGGCAGTTTTATGGGGGATCAGGGAAATTAACCAAATAGAAATATCAGTTTCAGTGTTTGTGCAATTTGACAGTCTGCAGGGCAGGGGCGTAACTAGAAATCACTGGGCCCCCCTGCGAATATTTGGATGCCCCCCCCCCCCCCCCCATAGGTGCCAAATAATCGTAATGGGGCAGCGTTTCACTGTAAATTAATTGTACAGTGGGCAGTATTTTACCAGACAATCGTAATGTGGGCCAGAAAATCGTAATGTGGGCAGAGTTCACCAGAAAATCGTAATGTGGGCCTTTAGAAAATCATAATGTGGGCAGAGTTTACCAGAAAATCGTAATGTGGGCACCAGTCACCAGAAAATTGTAACGTGGACAGCATTCACCAGACAATCGTAATGTGGGCAGCGTTCACCAGAAAATCATAATGTGGGCAGAGTTCACCAGAAAATCATAATGTGGGCAGAGTTCACCAGAAAATCGTAATGTGGGCACCAGTCACCAGAAAATCGTAACGTGAGCAGCAGTCACCAGAAAATTGTAACGTGGACAGCATTCACCAGACAATCGTAATGTGGGCAGCGTTCACCAGAATATCGTAATGTGGGACAGAAAATCGTAATGTGGGCAGAGTTCACCAAAAAACTGCAATGTGGGCAGCAGTCACCAGAAAATCGCCATGTGGGCAGCAGTCACCAGAAAATCGCCATGTGGGCAGCAGTCACCAGAAAATCGCAATGTGGGCAGCAGACACCAGAAAATCCTAATGTGGGCAGCAGACACCAGAAAATCCTAATGTGTGCAGCAGTGACCTGAAAATCGCAATGTGGGCAGCTGACACCAGAAAATCGTAATGTGGGCAGCAGACACCAGAAAATCGCAATGTGTGCAGCAGTGACCAGAAAATCGTAATGTGGGCAGCAGACACCTGAAAATCGCAATGTGGGCAGCAGACACCTGAAAATCGCAATGTGGGCAGCAGACACCAGAAAATCGTAAGGTGGGCAGCAGACACCAGAAAATCGCAATGTGTGCAGCAGTGACCAGAAAATCGTAATGTGGGCAGCAGACACCTGAAAATCGTAATGTGGGCAGCAGACACCAGAAAATCGCAATGTGTGCAGCAGTGACCAGAAAATCGTAATGTGGGCAGCAGACACCTGAAAATCGCAATGTGGGCAGCAGACACCAGAAAATCGCAATGTGTGCAGCAGTGACCAGAAAATCGTAATGTGGGCAGCAGACACCTGAAAATCGTAATGTGGGCAGCAGACACCAGAAAATCGCAATGTGTGCAGCGGTGACCAGAAAATCGTAATGTGGGCAGCAGACACCAGAAAATCATAATGTGGGCAGCAGACACCTGAAAATCGTAATGTGGGCAGCAGACACCTGAAAATCGCAATGTGGGCAGCAGACACCTGAAAATCGCAATGTGGGCAGCAGACACCAGAAAATCGTAAGGTGGGCAGCAGACACCAGAAAATCGCAATGTGTGCAGCAGTGACCAGAAAATCGTAATGTGGGCAGCAGACACCTGAAAATCGTAATGTGGGCAGCAGACACCAGAAAATCGCAATGTGTGCAGCAGTGACCAGAAAATCGTAATGTGGGCAGCAGACACCTGAAAATCGCAATGTGGGCAGCAGACACCAGAAAATCGCAATGTGTGCAGCAGTGACCAGAAAATCGTAATGTGGGCAGCAGACACCTGAAAATCGTAATGTGGGCAGCAGACACCAGAAAATCGCAATGTGTGCAGCGGTGACCAGAAAATCGTAATGTGGGCAGCAGACACCAGAAAATCGCAATGTGTGCAGCAGTGACCAGAAAATCGTAATGTGGGCAGCAGACACCTGAAAATCGCAATGTGGGCAGCAGACACCTGAAAATCGTAATGTGGGCAGCAGACACCAGAAAATCGCAATGTGTGCAGCAGTGACCAGAAAATCGTAATGTGGGCAGCAGTGACCAGAAAATCATAATGTGGGCAGCAGACACCTGAAAATCGTAATGTGGGCAGCAGACACCAGAAAATCGCAATGTGTGCAGCAGTGACCAGAAAATCGTAATGTGGGCAGCAGACACCTGAAAATCGCAATGTGGGCAGCAGACACCTGAAAATCGCAATGTGGGCAGCAGACACCAGAAAATCGCAATGTGTGCAGCAGACACCAGAAAATCGCAATGTGTGCAGCAGTGACCAGAAAATCGTAATGTGGGCAGCAGTGACCAGAAAATCATAATGTGGGCAGCAGACACCTGAAAATCGTAATGTGGGCAGCAGACACCAGAAAATCGCAATGTGTGCAGCAGTGACCAGAAAATCGTAATGTGGGCAGCAGACACCTGAAAATCGCAATGTGGGCAGCAGACACCTGAAAATCGCAATGTGGGCAGCAGACACCAGAAAATCGTAAGGTGGGCAGCAGACACCAGAAAATCGCAATGTGTGCAGCAGTGACCAGAAAATCGTAATGTGGGCAGCAGACACCTGAAAATCGTAATGTGGGCAGCAGACACCAGAAAATCGCAATGTGTGCAGCAGTGACCAGAAAATCGTAATGTGGGCAGCAGACACCTGAAAATCGCAATGTGGGCAGCAGACACCAGAAAATCGTAATGTGGGCAGCAGACACCAGAAAATCGTAATGTGGGCAGCAGACACCAGAAAATCGCAATGTGTGCAGCAGTGACCAGAAAATCGTAATGTGGGCAGCAGACACCTGAAAATCGTAATGTGGGCAGCAGACACCAGAAAATCGCAATGTGTGCAGCAGTGACCAGAAAATCGTAATGTGGGCAGCAGACACCAGAAAATCGCAATGTGTGTAGCAGTGACCAGAAAATCGTAATGTGGGCAGCAGACACCTGAAAATCGCAATGTGGGCAGCAGACACCTGAAAATCGTAATGTGGGCAGCAGACACCAGAAAATCGCAATGTGTGCAGCAGTGACCAGAAAATCGTAATGTGGGCAGCAGTCACCAGAAAATCATAATGTGGGCAGCAGACACCTGAAAATCGTAATGTGGGCAGCAGACACCAGAAAATCCCCCTGCAGAATTTCAGAGCGCCCCCCTCCCCCCCCCCCCCCCCCCCCCCCCCCCCCCCCCCCCCGGGGCCCCCCTCGTGGCCGGTTTTTGGGGGCTGGAGGGGTGGCAGCATGAGGGGAAAGCCTTGCCCACAGTCGGCGGGGAGAGGGGTAGTTCCCTCCTCTCCCTCACCTCGGGGCTCTCCCCTCTGCGCTCCCCTCCAGCTAGTTAACGTGTGTGGGCAGCGGGCAGCAGCGGCGTCAGGATACATACCTTCTTCCTTGCGTTCCATCGCCGCCTTCTCGCTCTAGCGGCAGACGTCACTTCCGCTTCCGGAAGTGACGTCAGCCGCTAGAGCGAGAAGGCGGCGCACTCCCCCCTTCCCCTGTATGTTTGTCAGCATGCAGACAGCTTATGCTGGTGTATGCGCATGGTGCACATGGACACATAACATTAGCTCCCTTGTGCGATTGGTAAGATGCACTGTCTTTCCCAGGAGAGGAAGTTAGGATGTGTGCTCCTAATCCATTGATAGGTTTGATGCAATGAATGTGTTTGCATGTCTGCACTATGCATGTTACAGGGCCAGAGTTAGGACACCTATGTTTACCTGGGTACTTCTGCGCAGTATAGGTGATTAAGCATAAGAATGCATTCTTCTGTGAACTAAAACCCTGGCTTTTAATTTAGCTGTAGGGATAACAGTTGTGCCTGGATGAGTGAATCTGTGAATGCAATTGTTTGAACATTTGCATGTGAGTGTGCGAAGGGTTAATAGATTTTTACCAGTAGTGGGATAAGCAGTAAACAAAAGTCACAGCTGTAGACCACTTCAGGTCCATACGCATTAGAAGAAAGTTAATATAGCCAGTAGCCACATGCAAAGTTCCATGACATTAATCAACCCTATAAGATCTGCATATATTCCCCATAAAATAAATTTGTCTTGGTAGTGACATAAAATACATGGTACATGAAAAGGGCACTATGGGCTTGATTCACAAAAGGGTGCTAACTGTTAGCACGGCCGTTTTCGCGTGAAACGATAACGTTTTCGCGTGCAAATGCAAATTTTACCGCAAAATTGATATAGTTTTCGCGTGAAAATTCGCGTTTGCGCACAAAAACGTTATTGTTTAGCGCGAAAATTCGCGATCGCGCGCAATGCGAATATTCGCGCGAAAACGGCCGTGCTAACAGTTAGCACTCTTTTGTGAATCAAGCCCTATGTGATAATAATTTAACTGTTTTGATTCTTTCTGATACCAGAACACACAGAGCCTGGAATTTATGTTCGCAGCATGGTATTTAAAGATACAGATTAAATAGAAATATAAATATGCAATATAAGCTGTTTAGTGTTGCTTAACTTAGATTTTCAAATCCATATAGCTTATTTAATGTAATGTAAAATAATGTAAAATATAAAACCCTACAACAACCAATCCTTTCAGTCATATTCCAGCGCAGGGAAACCAATGCACCAAGTACAAGTACATTTGAACTTCTACTCTACTCTTTGAACTGCAGTGTGGTATAAGGCTCCTTACATGCCGTATGTAAATTCCAGCCCCATATTCATAATCATGATTCTACTCCAACAATTACATTTTACATACTTTTTAAGTAGTTTATCTTTGGCAGCATCAATGTTTCTCATGACAAGGTTCTGGAAAACGGAAAGCTCCATTGACTCTTGGCGATTGTGAAATTCATCTGTATCAACAAGTCGTAATTGCCTTAGGAGAAATTAGAAACAAGATGTTTAGAAGCTGATCATGTGGCAATGTCTGCAATAGAATAAGTAACTAAATTGTAGTTAGGCCTCCTGCACACTGCAAATCCGATTTACGATTTCGATTTTCCCTGGATGCTATCAAAACAAGAAGTAAAACGCATAAAAAAATGCAGCATGAAGTACCGATTAAAAACCGCAACTTGGAATGCTATGTAAAATCGCCTCAAATTTGGAATCGCATGGCTTGATCCACTAGCGTTTTTGTGCGCGTTTTCGTGCACAATCATGACTTTGCGCAATTGCGCAAAAAGTGAAAATGCGTGCGAAAACGCTGGTACGGCCGTGATATGAGTTATCGAGGTTTAGTGAATCAAGCCCATAGTGAGCAAGAGCACTAACACTGTTGCAAAAAAAAAAAAAAAATAGAAAAAGTTCTTTTAGGTATACTACTGAGTCTTATAGAACAGTGTTGGCCAACCTTTTTTTGCCCTTGATATTAAGATAAATTTTGCGGGCCGGAACACATACATACAAAATTTAAATATATCTCTTTAAACATTTTTCTAGTAACAGTTACCATAGTGGTGGAAAAGGAAAGAAAACGGCAAACCAAGAATTGTTGTACTCACCATTTGATGCCCATTTTCTGGGTTACCTGGGTGTGTGTGCAGAGGCTTTCTGGGTGATTCCCCCCCCCCCCCAGCTCATATGCTGTGTGAGCTGAGGGTAGTTGAGGCCTACTATTCAGCAGAAGCCGGGGTCTCAATTAGTTGCCGCGTCCTAGCCGCGGGTGAAGGTCAGAGTGAAGCAACGTTTTTTCAGCTCGACAGGCTGGTAGGGTGTGATGTCACACTGTCCCCTGGGATGAGAGGCTGGAGCAGTGGCAAATCATCTGGGAAAGGAGAGTCGGAGCACGTGAGGAGGGCCAAAGCAAGAATTCGTGCTGAGGAGGAGGATTGCGTCATAGGTTTCTCGCGTTCTTTGCAGTAGCGCTGTGATAGAGACTCTTGCCCATTGGTTGCTGCAGGAACCTCCCTCCAATAAGAATAAGGCTGATTCCCATTGTAGGGTGGTTCCTGCAGCAACCAATGGATGAGGGTCTCTAACTATCACAGGGCTACTGCGAAGAACGCGACTATGCTGTTTAAACCTATGACATAGTATGACACAATCCCAGATCCTCCTCCTCAGGACACTTCCGCGGGCCACAAAAGTTGGCTTCACAGGCTGCAAATGGCCTGCGACCAGCTTCCCTGTCCCCGAAGAGAAGCACCCCAGAGCATAATGCTGCCATCACCATATTTCAGAATCAGAATCAGAATCTTTATTATCGCCAAGCACGACTGGGTCGTGCCCAGAATTGGGCTTGGCACGTACAGGGTACTGATAGAGGATATAGATACAGATACAGGTCAAATCAAGCAGTTAGAAAGGAACACAACATTTGCAGAGAGACAATGTAGCATAAGTTACAACCCAAAAAAAACATCCAAAAAGGAACAGCCAGAAAAAAGTCAGCTTGAGCTAGAGCGACGTCTATCTGTGTGTAGAGTGCCTAAGTGCCGGCATGGTGTTGTGGTGTGGGGCTGGGCAGTTCAGAAGTTTGACGGCCGAGGGAAAGAAGCTGTTTTTATGCCTTGAGGTCTTGGTGAAGATGGACCGGAACCGGAGTCTCCGGCTCGAGGGGAGCTGACTAAAGAAGCGATGGCCTGGGTGCGAGGGGTCGTTGGTGATCTTTAATGCTCTGGAGAACAGCCTGGAATGGTAAAGGAGGTCCAGAGAGGGGAGGGGTCTCCCGATGATCCTCTCCGCTGATCTGATGACCCTCTGCAGTTTGAGTCTGTCGCTGGCAGAGGAGCTGGCATACCAAACCAGGATGGAAGAGCATAGGACAGATTCGATTGTAGCGGAGTAGAAGTTTGTCAGAAGTTTTTGGGCCATACCAAACTTTTTTAGTTGGCGGAGAAAGAAAAGTCTCTGTTGGGCTTTCCTCTGTGTGGAGGCAGTGTTGGCCTTCCACTTCAGGTCATTTGAGATGGTTCTGCCCAGAAGGCGGACGCTGGGGACTCTTTCCACCTCCTTGCCATCGATGCAGATTGGGGGTGGGGTGGAGGCGCATCTCCTGAAATCAACAATCATCTCCACAGTTTTCGCTGTGTTTAGGACCAATCCGTTCTCTCTGCACCAGTGACAGACACCTTCAACCTGGTGGCGGTACTCTTCCTCATCATTATTGGTGATGAGACCGACAATGGTTGTGTCGTCAGCGAATTTGATTACTTTTACCGAGTCTGACGTGGATTTGCAGTTATTTGTATACAGAGAGAACAGAAATGGCGACAGGACGCAGCCTTGTGGGGCTCCTGTGTTGGTGGTCCTAGGTTGTGAGGAGATGGTGCCCAGCCTAACAACTTGGGACCTGTTGGTGAGGAAGTCCGTGATCCACAGGCGTAGGGTTGGGAGGACTCCTATTGCGGCAAGATTGTCTTGCAGTATTTTGGGGCTGATGGTATTGAATGCAGAGCTGAAGTCCAGTAGGAGGATCCTGGCGTAGGAGTCTGGTCTATCCAGGTGTTCATAGACGAGCTCCAAGCAGATGTTAATGGCATCATCAGTGGACCTGTTTGCTCTGTACGCGAACTGGTGTGGATCTAGCAGTCCCTCTGTGGAGTGCTTAAGGAGGGGAAGCACCATGCTTTCAAAAGCTTTCATGATCACGGATGTAAGTGCCACGGGCCTGAAGTTGTTGAGGTCAAGGGTTCCCTGCTTTTTGGGGACAGGGATAATGGTGGACCTCTTGAAGCACGCGGGCACTTTGCCTCCCTGGAGGGACTTCGTGAGGATGGAAGAGAGGGTGGGAGCAAGCTGACGAGCGCAAGTTTTTAGGCAGGCTGGTGACACTCCATCCGGGCCAGAGGCTATTTGACAGTGGGAATGGTGTGTTCAGAATGATGTGCAGTGTTAGTTTTCCGCCACACATAGCTTTTGCATTTTGGCCAAAAAGTTCCATTTTGGTCTCATCTGAGCACCTTCTTCCACATGTTTGCTGTGTCCCCCACATGGCTTGTGGCTTGTGGCAAACGGCAAACGGGACTTCTTATGCTTTTCTGTTAACAATGGCTTTCTTCTTGCCACTCTTCCATAAAGGTCAACTTTGTGCAGTGCACGACTAATAGTTGTCCTATGGACAGATTCCCCCACCTGAGCTGTAGATCTCTGCAGCTCGTCCAGAATCACTATGGGCCTCTTGACAGCATTTCTGATCAGTGCTATCCTTGTTTGACCTGTGAGTTTAGGTGGACGGCCTTGCCTTGGTAGGTTTACAGTTGTGCCATACTCCTTCCATTTTTGAATGGTCGCTTGAACAGTGCTCCGTGGGATGTTCAAGGCTTTGAAAATCTTTTTGTAGCCTAAGTCTGCTTTAACCAGTTCACCCCCAAGGGTTTTTATCCTAACGGACCAGAGCAATTTTCAGTTGTCAGCGCTCCTCCCTTTTATTCCCTAATAACTTTATTACTACTTATCACAAGAAAATGATCTATACCTCGTTTTTTTCGCCACCAATTAGGCTTTCTGTGGATAGTACATTTTGCTAAGAATTTTTTTATTCTAAATGCATTTTAATGAGAAAAACAGAAAAAAAAGAAAAAAAATTATTATTTCTCAGTGTTCAGCCTTTATAGTTTTAAAATTAAACATTCTCCTGTGGATAAAACAAACACGTTTTATTTTCCCAGTGGTCCCGATAATTAAACCGTTTAGATTATGTCCCTACCACAATGTATGGCGACAGTATATTATTTTGAAATATAAGTGGTTATTTTTCTGTTTGTTCTGGCCATAATTACAAGCCCCTATGTAATAAATTAAAACTAATTTTCCCCCATAAAATATAGAATAAAAAAAGCTGAGTCCCTAAGGCAACTATTTATTTATTTTTTTTAAGCTGATTTTTTTTTTTACAAGTGTTTTTTTTGGGGGGGAGGGTTGGAAGTGTAATTTTATTAATGATGTGTATATACTTGAAAATGTATGTATTTTGTAGGTGTAATATACTTTTTGGCCACAAGATGGCGCTAGTAAACACTCATAGGACGTGTTCATTTTTTTTTTATTTTTTTTTACACTTTATTAAACTGTTACATTTCCTGTTTATGTGAATGGACGTAGCCGCTGTTCGCGGTCACGTCCATTCACTCCAGGCACTGCGATTGGGTAGAGGACTGTTCGGTCCTCTTCCCCAATCACCCAGCACGGGATCCCGACGGTAATGGTGGCGGTAGCGGCGGACACACGGCGGTAGCAGCGGCGGGAATGCGCAACGTATTAAAACGTCATGTTGCTGTTAATAGCGGTAAGCATGACGTTTTAATACGTTAGGATGGCGGTAAATGGTTAAATTTCTCAATAACTTTATCCCTAACCTGTCTGGTGTGCTCTTTGGATTTCATGGTGTTGTTGCTCCCAATATTCTCTTAGACAACCTCTGAGGCTGTCAAAGAGCAGCTGTATTTGTACTGACAGTAGATTACACACAGGTGCACTCTACTTAGTCATTAGCACTCATCAGGCAATGTCTATGGGCAACTGACTGCACTCAGACCAAAGGGGGCTGAATAATTACGCACACCCCACTTTGCAGTTATTTATTTGCAAAAAATGTTTGGAATCGTGTATGATTGTCATTCCACTTCTCACGTGTACACCACTTTGTATTGGTCTTTCACATGGAATTCCAATAAAATTGATTCATGTTTGTGGCAGTAATATGACAAAATGTGGAAAACTTCAAAGGGGTCGAATACTTTTGCAAACCACTGTATAGTGGTTACCTGGATGGTAGCCCATGTTTGTGAGTATAAATAGGTACTTGTCATATCCACATACCAGTACATACTACACTATATTGGGCTCTTGGTGTCTCCATTCTGTAGTCAAAGTAGTCCTTGCTCCTTACTGATATCCTTGTACAGCTATTGCTATTGTTGACATGGTGCAAACCATGACCCTTCCCGTGGGGTTTTACATTTAAAGGCTCATAGACAGCTGACCAGGCTATAAAATTATGCTGTTCAAATAATTTTTGTTGCAAAACTTGTTAGTGGGTATGTCCTTTGTTTAAAGTGGTCTGAAACTCAGCATTTCTTCCTTGCTTTAAAAGATTCTTTACAACCTTAAACCTACTAGCATTCAAACAGTTAAATACAGCACTTTGTATTGCAGTGGAATGCCCCTTCAGCTTGTGATCCGAATCCAGAGAGGAGATAACATTATCTTTTGTTTACATTCCCCAGTTGTTACATTGTGTGTACAGGGCCGGCCCGCTCATGAGGCGGGGTGAAACTTTTGCCTCAGGCGGCAAATTTCCAGAGGCGGCATCCGCCCGTCCGTGCGGGGAGCCGGCCGCCGAGCTGGAGGGGTAGCTGGCAGGACGGGGGTATTGGGCCTAGCGGCGGGGAGGGGGGGGTCGGACCCCCCCCCTCCCTCGCCTGGGTCCCCCGTCCTCCGCTCCCCTCCAGCCTTACATAGAAGCAGCCGCTATTTGTAAGAGGCACGGGCGGGGAGGACTCACCTCTTCCTCGATCCAGCGTGCGCTCCACTGACGTCACTTCCTGCAACGCTGCAGGAAGTGATGTCAGTGGAGCGCACGCTGGGAAGAGGTGAGTCCTCCCCGCCCGTGCGTCTTACAGATAGCGGCTGCTTCTATGTAAGGCTGGAGGGGAGCGCAGTTCGGGGGACCCAGGCGAGGGAGGGGGAGTACGACCCCCTCCTCGCCGGGGGGTGGCGGCGGAAATTTTTTTTTTGCCTCAGGCGGCAAAAAGTCTAGGGCCGGCCCTGTGTGTGTAACAACTGAAAACAAGCTCGCTCTCTCTCTCTCTCTCTCTTTCAAACATACACACAGTTCAGAAGAACTCACTGGAATATTTTAATATATGATAAAAAGCAGCTTGAATAAAATACAATGGCAGCTTTCAGAGCAGATATACTGTACTTTGGGAACTTGACATTTGTAAACAGAAAATAGTACTTGTGCACAAAAGCAAATATAAAAACTGTAGGGGTAATAAAAAGTAGAAAACACACTTTTATTGAATGTTATATTTGTAGGAGGAAAACAGAAAGGGACAGAGAGCCCAATATAGAGTAGTATGTAATATAACCAGGTTATGGAGAAAGACACAATGGACTTGATTCACTAACCGGCGCTAAGTCTTAGCGCCGGTGTGAAAAGCCATTTTCTGCCCCTAGTTCGCACAAAGCTACTTCACGCACAGCCCCACTCAGTGCGTGCACAGTGCTGTGCGCCTGTATTAGTGCGCGGTGCGACGATAACATCCCACCCGCTGCTCTGTAAACGAAAACGGCGCATCGGGTGCCCCGGAAACGGCGCATCAATGCACTGCTTTAGGGGCACCTGATGTACCGTTTTCGTCGCACCGGGTTTGACGTTTACAGAGTAGCGGGTGCGGCGACAATGTTGCACCGCGCACTATTACCCGCGATGCATGCTGCACGCCCACTGAGCGGCGCTATACTTAGTGTGTGGGCGCAAACCACCTAACGCCCTGGTTTGCACACACAAAGCATTAGGGCACACTAACCAGCTTAGCGCCGGTTAGTGAATCAAGCCCAATGTGTGCTGTTATACTCACAAGTGTGGGTTCCTCAAGGGCAACCACTGTATAGGCGAGTGGGGAGCATTAAGACCTGACCCGACTCAGGTTAAGAAGTCACTCTCTGTAGATAGGAGACAAGGGGTAACACCCCTCCACCAAGGGTGGACTCGAGAAGGTAGCAAGGATGGAACAGAGGTGCCAACAACAGGATAAAACCATTAAAAAAGTTGAAAAGAGTTAGTGGTGGACTTACCTCCCCAGTGTGAGGTCTGGCGGATGCCCTGCCCTTTTTCAGTCACTGTACCCCAATCTACTGATTGCTCTTCACCTATAGCCAAGCACACGCATGAACAGGAGACTGAGTTATGCCTACCTGACTACGGTTACCCCCAGGACTTATGTATGCAAGGTGTAGTAACTGAGGCCGGAAAGACAGAGGTACAACCAGTCCAGAACCGCAGATAGGTAACAGGCACGGTTCAAAGTGATGGAGAAACTCACAGCCAGTAACAGTCCAAGGTCATACACAGCAGATCAGGTGGGCGCAGTACAGAGGAGAAGGCAGAATCAGTGTCTAATACAATCCGAGGTCAAATCCAGGCAGCAATCAAGAGAGGTCAGTCCGAGCAAAGGTCAATTCAGGCAGCAGTCAAGGGAAATCCGGGTCACAAGCAAGAGTCAAAGTCCAGGTAAACAATCCACAGAATACAGGCAAATATCCAGCAGGTAGCCAGAGAAAAAAAGCTATAACAGGCAATGATACAAATGACAGCATGGGTTTAAATACCTCAACTATCCAATCAGCGGTCGGCCACAGCAGTTAACACCAATCACACAAACTTCCTGCCTAAGTGTCAACTGATAGAGAGCGGTCAGCTAACATTATGATCTCCGCCATTTGTGCCTATAGGATGGCAGCGTGTGCATATGCAACTGCCCTCGAGAGATGCCATCCCCGTCTTTGCACCAGGGAGACATCAACTGACTCAGTGATGTCGGGTGTATGGCGATGCGGTTCTGCCCGCTCCGGATGCGAATCCAAAGAGAGAGAGAGCCAGCATTGGAAGCCATGGCAGGTGAGTTCCTTACACCATTTAGACACCGCACTGGTTGATTTAATAGTCAACAATGAAATGTATTTATACATTCAACAATGCAACGCGTTTTGCAGGATTAAACCCGCTTCATCAGGCAATAAGGGGAGCAATAACTAGTACTGGTCAGTGTAGCTGCAGAGCACCTCTGTTCCATCCTTGCTACATTACTGAATGTTATGTCAGAGTTTCAGACCACTTTAAGGTTGTCCATAATTCCATAATAGAGCCCTACTTACCCCCCAAAACAGCAAACTCTACAGAGGATCCTTTCTGAAGTCTGACTTGTATCTACCATCCCTATTTTTAATATTAAAACCTGCCTTTGTTCTGTAGAAGCTCTTCCCGATATTGGGCTGTGGCACTGAGCAGCTACACAGTAAAGTAGCAGTACAGGTGACGCCTCACTTCAAGTTGGCCAGAAGTTGGTGGCATTCATATAACATGTAGCAATGACTCAGGGGTTCTTTGTGTGCACCGATCTGTTAACTGAGACACTTCAAAAGCACATCAGTGTCTCAGCAAATAAGATTGTTAATTTTGAGGTTGTTAAAGAACACCTGAAGTGAGGGGGATATGGAGGCAGCCATATTTATTTCCTTTTAAACAATACCAGTTATCTGGCGTCCTGCTGATTTTTCATGCACCAGTAGTATCTGATTCACCCACCTGAAACAAGCATGCAGAAAATCCAGTCAAACTTCAGTCTAACATCTGATGTGCATGCTCATTTATGGTCTATGTCTAAAAGTATTAGAAGTGAGCATCAGCAGGACAGAAAGACAATTTGCATTGTTTAAAAGAAAATAAATATTACAGCTTCCACATTCCTCTCACTTCAGGTGTTGTTTAAGTCCAGAAAGACACCAAAGTATTGCAAAATAGCTAAATATGCTATAAAATGTGGTTTTAGCTAATCATTGAGTAGTTTAAAGCGGTTTAAAACCCTGACATAAAATTCAATAAAAACATGGTTTCCTACTTTTTATATGCCATACGGTTATAATATTTGCATTTGTGCATAAGTAGTATTATTCATGTATAAGTTAGAGCTTCCTAAAAGTACAGTTTTTTGCTTTGTGAGCTGACTTTGCATTTTATTAATAACTGGTTTTATTCATTCATTCAGTCAGGCAGACATGGTTTGACTCTCTCTCTGTGTCCTCCAGCTCCTGCACAGTCAAAGAATGTGTCACATTCCACACTTTATACATTTAAGTAAGCACAAGATTACATTGTTTAACTTTCCATGCGGCAGGCTGTGCAGGAACTGAAGCTTCTAAAGTCTGTGTTTAACCCTTTGAATGATGTTCTAGTAAAAAAATAATGCTGGTTGTATATAATATGCTGAGAATAATCTATTAGAGCAAAGAAGGAATTCTGGGTTGTGTTCCACTTTTTAACCTATTTTAGTTCCTGGACGTAGAAACTATGTCCAGGAACCACGCGCGCCAGGCAATCAGTGAATCACTGTTTCCTCTCCCCCGCTGAAAAAGCGACAGCTTCTCTCGGAAGGCTGCGCTTTTTCTGACTGTAGCGTCCTCCATGCGTCTCTCTAAGCGTATGTTACGCTTAGAGTGACGTCATGTAAACAAACTCATGGCCGCCATCTTGTGGCCAAAAAGTAAAACTACTTCTAAAAGTAAAAAAAATAAAACTCAAACACACATTTACATTATAAATCTATTGTTACATCCCACCCTCCCAAAACTACCCAAATAAAATGTTTAGTATAAAAAAACAAAATCATTACATTAAAAAAAAAACAACATGTAAATATTTACCTAAGGGTCTAAACTTTTTAAATATCAATGTAAAGATGAAATATTTCTATATTTTTCTATTTTAAACTTGTAAATAGATGCAAAACGGAAAAAATGCACCTTTATTTCCAAATAAAATATTGTCGCCATACATTGTGATAGGGACATAATTTTAACGGTGTAATAACCGGGACATATGGGCAAATACAATACGTGAGTTTTAATTATGGAGGCATGTATTATTTTAAAACTATAATGGCTGAAAACTGAGAAATAATGAATTTTTTTCCGTTTTTTTCTTATTCTTCCTGTTAAAATGCATTTACAGTAAAGTGGCTCTTAGCAAAATGTACCCCCCAAAGAAAGCCTAATTGGTGGCGGAAAAAATAAGATATAGATCAGTTCATTGTGATAAGCAGTGATAAAGTTATAGGCTAATGAATGGGAGGTGAACATTTCTCAAGTGAAAACGACGGAACGCGAATGGGTTAAGCAGAACTCCAGCCAAACGTTTTTTCATTGTGGCTTAAAGATTTCACAGTGGCTATATACCCTCACTACCAGCTCTTGGTGATAACAGTTACTGCAACAGGGAATGTGGGATTTTTTTAGTTTAGGGCAGCAATAAACACTTGATTTAAGTTTAACCATTTCCACACTGAAGTAAAACAGCATTGTAGTTGCTGACTATATTCTCAATAATGACATTTCCATCCAATTTTAAAAGTCTACAAGATAGGATGTGATGAAAAATCTCTCCAGCAAGGACTGAGGCAGAAATCAAAACCTAGGCCTCAATTCACTAAGCTTTATTAAACACTTGGGCCCATATGCAATTCACCTTTTCTCCTGAGTTTTCTCCTAGGTTATATTTTCACAGCTTGCCATAAAATGACTTTAAAACCATCAGCAAACAAGAAAATACTCAAAATAACTTTGATAGTTCTTTTTTACCTACTTTTAGGTACCTTTTCCATTGTAAGATGCTTGGAAATTATTTTAAAGAGGATATGAAAATTATCTCCTAGGAGATAACTCAGGTGAAAAAGTTAATTGCATATGGGTCTTAATGTTTGATAATTTACCTCATGGGTAAAATCTAATTTTGAATTTACTGAGGTATTATTTATATTTATTGAAAGTTTTATCAATAAAACATTCAATAAATATATAACACTTTAGTGAATTCAAAATTAGATTTTAACCATGAGGTAAATTATCAAAAGTTCGATAAAGTGTTTGATAAAGCTTAGTGAATTGAGGCCCTGGTATGATTGAAAGCTTTCCATCTGCTGTCCACAGCTACTGTATAATAATAATTCTGGATAGAGTTTCAACCTTGAAAGTTAGCCTTCAACAAATATATGGCTGCACTTACCTGAATGAGGAATGCCATAGATCTAAAACAGCAGCCATTGTTGGGTTTATTGAATTCAGGTTCTCCTTTATGATGTTATAATTGGCCAAAAATGACTTCTTCCATGGTTTTGGCACTACTTCCAATCTAAGATAAACATGGCATAACAAAGTTAAATGTAACTCATGCTCATATTTGAAAATATGTTAACCTGACAAAGGGAGTATGTGAAGCCCCATACCTTGTAAATCTCCAAAACGCTCAAGAGAGGAAAATCCTAAGCATCTACAGACTGAGTGCTCACAACCTCGAAAATAGAGTCTGGGAGACACAGACAGACATACAAACCCAGGGAGGAGAGACTATGCCAACACTGTGAGCAGAAGACCCTCGAGGACGAGAATCACTTCCTGCTGCACTGCCCCAAATATACTGCAACCAGGGAAACCTTCTTTAAGAAACTGAAAGGACTATATCCAGACTTTCACACATTAGAGGATGAGAGTAAACACTGCACTTTACTAGGAGAAGAGAAATCCACAGTGACAATCACTGCACACTATATCACAGCATGCCACAGACTGAGAGGAGCATAAATGAACTGTAAACTCTCCCCCCCCCCAAAAAAAAATATGTCCATGAACTGCTAACTTACTGCACCCCACCCCATCCCATGTCCCCCATTCCCCCTGCTTTGGCAATGACTGTATTGAAGCTTGGTCATGCCAATAAAGCTATCTTTGATTTGATTTGATGTAAAGCCCACTACACATACTGATCTAAAAATATCATCTAATCAAGAGGTTGCCATGTTACATATTTACATAGTTATTTTGGTTGAAAAAAGATATACGTCCATCGAGTTCAACCAGAGAACAAAGTACAACACCAGCCTACTCCCTCACATATCCCTGTTTACAGACGTGATGCAAATTCTTTGCCTAGACTAGTTCCAATCAACCTATAAAATGTATCAAATCTGCATCAAGTCGGTAACATTTGTAATTCATTGATCATCTGTAATAGTTTAGTAATCTGAGTGCTCAGCTGTTACCTTTTGTGTGAAATGAGGCTCCTGCAGCTAAAAACCCTGACTTTAAATTTTGGCTAGATGGATCGGTATTGAGGGAATTAGTTTTAAGGTCTGTGGGTGGGGCTGCTGCCTGAAATGCTGTACCCTGTGGCTTTTAAATGGGATTATACTCCCAAAACTAAAATTTCAGTAACTACTCTTCATTATGCTAAATGTAATGCAGGCGGTTCTGGGTGTCTGGGTATTCCTTCCTACTCTTAGTTACATTCTAAATCATTTCATTATTCCTAATATGTAAAGGAGTACTTATAAAGTGCCTAATTTACATTGTAAGTCTGTATCTAACATTGCTTCCACATTACCAGGTTTACTAAAATAATTTATTCACCAGGAAACAGTATAAATCATTAGTGAAAAGCATCGTTGTTGGTCTCATTAGGGAATTTTGCCTAGGGATGAAAGCAAAGCTCAACTCACAGAAGTACTGTGGGAGAGTGAAGATTGTAACATCATGTAAATTCTGTACAAATTAGCAGTGCATTCAGAGCAGATATCACAAAGTGGAAGATGCCATTCAAAGCATTGAGAGAAAACCAGCATCTTTGTCTTCACTCTGAGGCACAACACAAAGCACTTTTTATGCATATCTCACCAGTGGTTACAGTTTATAGAAAGGTATTTTAGCAAGTGTGAATTTTAATTATAGACAAGTAGACAATGTGAAAACTTATGAGAAAAACATAATGATGGCCACACACAGACTCATTTATCTGGTCAATTTATATAAGGGTAACCAAATGTACCAGAAGGCCTCTTGCACACTGCAAGCAAATCAGATTCAGATTCCGCTTTTTAATCAGTTTTTACCTCCGATTCAGATTCAGATTTGCAGTGTGCAAGGAGCAAACTGCAAATCTGAATCTGAATCGGAAGTAAAAACAGATTAAAAAGCGGAATCTGAATCTGAATTGCTTGCAGTGTGCAAGAGGCCTTACAAGTATTTTCCTGAAGCAATGAAGCTCCATTGTGTTGATTTCAAACAGCCAGTCAGGTGCTGATTAAAAATTGGATGTTCACTGGACATGATAACTTGTTCAAAGACAGCTCAGTAAAACGTCACAATTCTTCACATTTGCACTGTGCATGCATAATTTCACAAACCAAGCCAGCTCAATTTCAGGAATCTCTCATGCATGAGCAATTCACTTGGGGTTTGTTAACTTGTACTTACACATTGCAAAAGTGCAAGTTCACTGGTGTAACACTTCCAGTAGAAAGGAGTAGGGAAGAGGGTTAAATGGGGCGCAAGAAGGATATGAGGGGCAGCAAAGGGGGCTAAGTAGTTGTTAAAAGTTATAGGAGCGTGCAGCATTTTAGTTTATATGTAGCTCATGGTTCAGGTTTGCTTTAATGCTTCACTAACTTCATCAGTACAATGCCTTGGTCAGTGATAGATTTCCCTATTTCCCCCAAATATCTTTGAAGGATTGAGTTCCTTTATGCATTTTTACCTAACCTATAAGAACAGCAAAGGCGACATTGTAGAGATAAAAAGATAATATATGACTTACTCTGCACGATGCGATTCCAGGATAACCTGCTTAGCCTCAGTCTTTTCTCGTGGATCTTTTAACACAAAGTCAACTAAAACATAAAATATTTTTTGTTAAACGATAGTTTTAAGTTAAAACCCTGACTAAACAAATATAAATACTGTGCGTTGTGTGAAGATACTGAAATACTGTAAACCTTAAACCTTAAATCAAGCTTTGAGGTGGATTGAAAGGGGGGCGGCACAAGAATTTTTTTTGAGCAAAAATTATTTTTACTTGACATTCTAATGTTAGCACCAATACAGACATCAACAACTTTGGTGAAACCCTTGCAGCTCATTGAAAAAGTTACTACAGCCACAGGAAAAGTGATTAAATTAATAGCAGCTGTCCCATCTAGGGCTGTTTACCACTAATACAGTATGTCATAGAGTCAGGGCATGTTTCCAGTAGTGCGGTACGATTTCTCTGCGGAAAACGCATAAACAAATTCGCATGCGGATGCGAGTTCGTATGCATTTGTATGCAAATTTTCATGCGAATTCCCATGCATTTTCTTGTATTTTTGTAAGTATGCGATTTTAACCATGTCAGTGCCTGTGTGCTTTTACATTGATTTTACATGAAAACGTATGCAAATTCGCATGGAAAATTCGCATCGCGAAAAAGCATGCAAATTTCCTATTAAATACATTACATGCAAATCGCACACTAGCCTTGCAGTTTGCGAATTCTGATGGCTCTGCTGTAGAGATTTTTTCTGCACAGTCCACTGCACAGATTTCCTGACAAGTGGAAACAGGCTCATTGACTATTATTGGCTATGCGAATCTGCATGCAGAAAACACATGCAGATTCGCTTTAGTGGAAACGGGCCGTAAAGCAAAGTAAGTGTGAAAAGAAAAAAGAACAGCTGTAACAACCTAAGAATGGTTAAGAACAGAACAGATGACTATTGTAAAGTGGCCTTCTGTATGTCTTGATATGAATTCTGTTGAACACCTATAACTATGCATAGAACGTAAACATGCAGTCTGGAGATGTCACCCTTTGAACCTAATGCAGCTGGAGCAGTATGCTTAGGAAGAGTGAGGCTACACTACCTATTGTCATGTGCAGGTAGTCTTACTGAATGGTACAGAGATCCCTTGTTTGCAGAGTTTACCTTGTTGTACTACTAAATACTGTGTTAGGTTTCCAACAATTTATGACTATATCATATTTGTTTGTGCTAGTCTGAAGGAATGTCCATGTCCTATAAGCTAGTGTTCTAGTGTGACACATCACACAACATGCCTCTAGAGCCTGTATCATGTTGCATGAGAAATTGTAGCTTTTTTTTTTACATTCTATACGAGTTCCACCCACGTTTGTTCACTGTAAGTTATGAAGATTATGAGCAATTTTAGAGAATTACACCAACGTAGTTGCCATCTAAACACTGTGCAAGTGTCTTGTTTGTTAGAACATGTTGCGGTATCAAGGAACATGTTATAATGCCATGTTACAAGAATCAGTCTTTCTTAACTCCTTTTAAGAAAAGTTTTATCGAAAGATAGTAGGAGGAGGAAAAACATATCAAAACATTGCACAGTGTGAAGTTAAAGATTAGAAGATCAAGAAATGATTGTTACTCGCTGTGTAATTGGTTCATGTTGTTTGATCCCCGATGAGCCTGTGGTTAATCATCATTACTACAGGCAGACAAGAAAAGAAAAAAGACAGCACCAACTGTCATTATCTATGAACACATCCACTAACAATGTGATAGGCTAAAAGGTGGCATTTCCAATATATATTTATATCCATAGAGGGAGGTACTGCTTTCTTGGCAGTTGGAAAAAGCCATTATTTCCCACAATGCAACAATGTTCACAGACTGTCATGACAGAAACTGTCAAGACCATGGCACCACACCTTGGGATGGTTTCACCACAATATCAGCCACACCCGATGATCTATTTGAGAAAAGGTAAAGATTTTCCGTGGGAAAGGGAGTATGGGCTACTGATTAGGATGTAGTTCAATCCAAGGTTAAAGTTACTCTTGAAAACATCTACTTTTATGTAAAAGCTGGTGTTTAAGAAATCCACCCTGGAGTGGATCACGTTGTCTGAAGTACCCTTTGACACATATACAATACATTAATTAGTAGTACAAAGTTTCATGAATAAATGTCTTCCAGTCCCTTTATTATGCCTTTTTATAAAGCCCAAAATTTTGCTATGATGAACTGACTTTGAAAAGAAGTACCCCTGAAGGAAATGGGTATATTTGGGACACATTCATGTGCTTAGGTTGGGTGTTGCTTTAGCAGGTGCTTGTGTTATTGGCAAGTACCTGTTACAGAAATTAATATTGGGGAAATTCGCTTAAAAGAGAAAGGATTGGGCAGTAGACACTGAAGCCACAGATGCCAGAAGGAGAGTATTAGTTAGGGACATCAGTTAGGAATAGGTGTAGATTAGGAGAGTTAAGGGATAGGTTAGGAAGAGGTTGTTAGGGCAACAATGTTATTATTATTATTATTATTTAGTATTTATATAGCGCCAACATCTTATGCAGTGCTATTAGAAAGGTATTAACATTGGGGGAGTGGAGGGGAGATTAGCGATAGATGTCAAGATGGGTTTAACATTGTGGGGCAGGTTAGGGCTAGTTATCAAGAATGGAAGTATGTTAAGGAGCGAATTAGGGCTAGGCATCAAAAAAAGGATTACGGAGAGAGGAAGTTGGGAATAGGTTAACATTAGGTGGGGAGGTTATAGTTGTTCCTAGGAGGATGTTAATATTAGTGTCACAAACCTAAAATAGCAGATTATCGGTAAACCCATTGATGACATTCTGTTTAGCAGGCTGACACACAGAATCAAGTGAAACTGAATTCAAATATATACTCTCATAAAATGGTTTTAAGTATTACGATGGAGTAAAAATACCATGGGGCATGTTTATAAAGCTGCCATTGTGTTCCCCATATTGTCAGATCTGCATAAAACGTCCAGTTGAAACTTGAAATAATCAGCACTTCTGTACAAAATCTTTTTTCTAATGAGTGCAAATTCTTCTAAACAATCATTAGTTTTGGGCTGATCAACAAATTTCTAAAGAGCTGTTGTTGCTTGATTGCCCATTTACAAACACCAGAGAGGGTTCATCACTTAAAAAGAACGAAGGATACTATAGGCTACAATAGACCCATGTTGAGTTCTAGAAGGAGCACAATGCTGCTGCATACCTCTGCTTCTTCAGCTGCAACAATGGTGCATGACAGTCAATTATTTTACTGAGGTAAAGGTGACCAGATTCTAGTCAAAACTTTAGTGTAGTTAGGTAGGCAATCAATGTAGTACTTGCCTCTGAGTACAATCAGATTATATCTATCGTTGGAATTTAAATGGGAAGGCTAATTTTAAAAAGTGGGTAGCAAAGAACTAACAATCCATTAGCTGATCTGCAGTTCTTTATAAATAGGCCCTTGTGTGCTGAGAACTTGTGATTTAAAGGACCACTAAAGAAAAAAGAAACTTAACGATAATAAAAGGAAATCTTAAGCTATGAGAACCAGAACAAAGAAGATTTTTGACGTGAGCAAAAAGAAACCCAAACCCACACTACTGAAAAGGCATTGAACTATCCAGATACCTTTGCTTTGTTTGTTTGTTTTTGTTGTTGTTGTTTTGTTAAAAGGCATACTTTTATTGTGGAATCCTTTTTTGCAAGAAGCTTTTAGTTTTAAAGATTTTTATTAGAGCACAAGAGCAGACAACAACTTAAAGAGACACTGAAGCGGAAAAAAAAATATGATATAGTGAATTGGTTGTGTACTATGAATAATTACTAGAAGATTAGCAGCAAAGAAAATATTCTCATATTTTTATTTTCAGGTATATAGTGTTTTTTCTAACATTGCATCATTCTATAATATGTGCAGATTACACAACATTCAGCATTCAAAATGAGTCTTTCAGAGCAGTCTGTGTACTAATGACCTCTCCTCTAGCAGAGAAAAAGAAAACAGTTGAGATAATAAAAGTCAGATAACAGCCCTCTCCACAACTAAACTTAGTCAGAGAGTTAATGGCTTGTTTGCATAGAGATAACAACTGGAGTTTCTTAACTCTTCCTGTACTGGAAACAATTAGACTGATGTATCTGATCTTAATGTTTTATTTCTTAGCTGTACTACACATACAAATCATAATATCATATTTTTTTTTTCGCTTCAGTGTCTCTTTAAAGAGAAACTCCGACCAAAAATTGAACTTTATCCCAATCAGTAGCTGATACCCACTTTTACGTGAGAAATCTATTCCTTTTCATAAACAGACCATCAGGGGGCGCTGTATGACTGATATTGTGGTGAAACCCCTCCCACAAGTAAACCCTTCCACAAGAAAAGTTCGAACTTTTGTGGGAAATAGCGGTTTAGAGCTGTTTCCAACTGCCAAAAACCATGCAGCAGCTACATCACCTGCCAACAGTAACATGTTCACTGGAGTTCCTCTTTAAATAATTGTCATATATGCAAATTGAGCTTTTGGGTTCCTATAGCCAGACACAAAAACTTAGTGCATTTGGATCTCCATAAATTAACTGGGACTAATGTAAAACTTTACTACATTAATACAACCATCACTTAGTTCTTTTTTACATAATTTCCAGACTAAATGAACAAGAGTGATCTTTGAGCAGATGATTCAATAAACATGTCAGTTATAATTGATGAACTGAGGTAAAAACGTATTTGTCAATGTTACTATTTCTCTACAGCTTAGAGCCTTTATAAGCTATATTAAAAGGAGAAAATTATATTACTGAGTTTCCCCACCTAGCTAAATAATGACATCAAATACGGCCTGATCATCTCTCATCTACCAAAAATTGTTCTCCCTTAGATTTCAATGTCCAATTACAGGTTCAATTGTATATGATATTTTTAGTTCGGAATAATTTTCCCAGCACCCATCAGTTATTTATTTTCCAAACAAACCATTGTGTCTGGTTTACTACAGTTTACAGAGGAAATTTCTTCAAAACGCACACATATCAACATAAACCATTCTTTACTTTATCCAGAATAGAAGTAGCTTCTGATAAAGGGTCACATTAAAATGTATCTATTGACAAAAACTACAAATCTTCAATAGATAATGTTGATGTATAGACTGTAAGGGATCATTCACACTATGTGCTGCGCTGTCAGTTTTGACGCACCGCACATAGGGCTCGATTCACAAAGCGGTGCTAACCCAGTTAGAGACTTTAGGCATGATAACCATTGCACCACGCTGGTGAAAAGCCAGTTTAGGCGTGATAAGTTTAGGCATGATAAGTTTAGGTGTGATAAGTTTAGGCATGATAAGTTTAGATAAGTTTAGATCGCGAGCAAAGTCTCGCACGCAAAGCAGCGCCATTAAACTCTATGCGAAGTGCACCAGACTTTGCTAGCGCAAAACTTTTGATCAGCTGTGCACTGCGGTGCTAACCCAGTTGGCGCTTAAACTTATCATGCCTAAACTTATCACGCCTAAACTTATCATGCCTAAACTTATCACACCTAAACTTATCACACCTAAACTTATAGGCAGCACAGTGGCGTAGTGGTTAGCTCTCTCGCCTTGCAGAGCTGGGTCCCTGGTTCGAATCCCAGCCAGGGCACTATCTGCAAAGAGTTTGTATGTTCTCTCCGTGTCTGCGTGGGTTTCCTCCGGGCACTCCGGTTTCCTCCCACATTCCAAAAACATACGGATAAGTTAATTGGCTCCCCCTAAAAAAAAATTGGCCCTAGACTACAGTACTTACACTACATAATATAGACATATGGCAATGGTAGGGATTAGATTGTGAGCTCCTTTGAGGGACAGTTAGTGACAAGATATATATATATATACACTGTACAGCGCTGCGTAATATGTCGGCGCTATATAAATACTAAATAATAATAATAATAATAATAATCATGCCTAAACTGAGTTTAGGCATAATAAAGGGCTTTTCACCAGCGTGCTAACTGTTAGCACCACTTTGTGAATCAGGCCCATAGTGTACGATCCACATGGCAACATGATAATCCACAGACTTTCATATTACCATTCACATTACAGCTGTCCGTTCCCGTGTGTTGTGATGAAATGTCCCTGGGAACATTTTATCACATGACGCACATTTCCCAATGGGCTCTATAGTGTTGCGGCTGCCGAAATCTGCGCTTTACACAATGCCATGGGAATGGGAACACATGCATGAAATAAGGCCCATGCGTTCTGTTGTGTGAATGAGTACTAAAGCTTCCCCCAGGCTCCCGTCTCACTGATCTGTGTGTGCAGAATCAGCGAATCATAGCTGACAGCAAGCACAGTAAAGACTTGTGGTCACTGCTCAAACTAGGAGAAAGGGGGTACTGAAATGCAAATAAGGTAGGACAGAAGGTTTTCCCTTTGCAACTGCTAAAGGATGTTGCCACAGAACACAGGAGCATGGCTTTCAGATACATATCAGCAGCTCTGCTTTCTTTAAATGTATTGTAAAGCCATTTAGATGTTCATCATCATGCTATGGGCCTATGCGGATATAAGTGGAACATGGTGTCTCTACCCACAACTCTGCCTAAACCAGAAATACACTCCCCAATTTAATTCAACAGATTAAACATTAATTTTGATATACATATAGAATCTTACAAAAATCTATAAAAACTAGGGCATTCCCAATCAATATTAGGTAGAAATATCGACCAGACATTGATCTGGAAACCCTTTCCTTGTAAGAGAACTATGCAGACAGGAAAATAGGACATGCACAGCTGTGGTATGCAAGCAAGGGTTCTTATTGCTTTGCACTGCATTGTGCTGTACAAAGCTAGCAGCAGTGACAGTGCAGTCAACATTAAACAAAATGCCTGCTGAAGCATTGTCTACATTTTCCTGGTGCTCCCTATTTACTTGAACTGGTTCCCTTCACCACCGACTATTGCTGACCGCCTGTAACGAAAAATCTGCAACGCCGGATGGATTGCGGAAATATGGTCGCATCCAGTCCGGCAAGCGGACCTTCCAACGCGGGATGCGGAAATTCGTCCGCATCCGCTGCGCACACCCGTCCGAGCACTCTGCTCCAAACTCACCAACATGCTGTTCACCAGGGTTCTGCCATCTTGCCTCTAGGGGGTGCGGCCGCACGCCAGACACGCCTTTATACTCTTAGAAAGCGTGTCAGCTGACCTGGAGGTCAGCTGACATTTTAGCCTGCTCTGATTGGTTGCTGCCTGGGGTGGAGACTTCTCTCCCAGGCAGTATATAAGGAAGTGCTTTTCAGTCACACTTCGTCTGTGTTTGCGATACCCTGTGTCAGCACTCAGACCTTAGACTAGATCCCAGGTGTTGAAACCAAGGACTTCACACCTAGACTAGGAGATTATTATTATTATTGTTATTGATTCTCTGTGTATGATTCTGTGCCTGTCTTGACTTCTCTTCTGCTTCCTGATTCTGTACTCTGCCAGCCCTTACCGTTAACGACTATTGGCTTGGTTCCTGACTATTCTCTCGTCTCACGTCTCTGTACTGTTGCCGCCTGTACTGTTGCCGAACCTCTTTCTGTCTGACCTTGCTCCCTTCAGTGAAACGTCTCCCACTGTTGGGTTATTATCTGAGGCTTGCCTCCCTGAGACGCCGGCCCTAGCAGACCGTTACTGCCAGAGGCCGAGATTCCTCCACTGCCACTTTGGGGGATCTCACACACGGGGTTCCCATTCAGAGGTAACCACACCTCTGAGGAATTGCCGTGTGGTGGATATTTCCACAACTTTGTGAATATTTACTGCTTTGTTTATTTCCATGTTGTTCGTGTGTCCACTGCTTTACATCTACCCGCATTATTAGCAATTCCGCAGATTGCTATATAATCGGGTCTATCCTTGTATTATTGGCGATACTGCGGATCCCCAATAATCAAGGTTCGGGGTGTGACACTGGTCTGAGTAGATCATTTCAGGCACTTACCGTGTTAGTGAGCCTTCCGCTGATTTACCATCAGGAAGATACTGACTATTTCACTCTAACATATCTGCATTAGTGGTGATTCTGTATATCACCACTTAATCAGATATTTGTGCCTCTTGCTGACACCAATCGTTACAGAAACACAGACCATAAAGAAGTAAGATGGAGGGTTGATAAACCAGCTTCAGACTGTAAGGGCAGAGTTAGAACAGCTGAAGATTACTGTAACTGCACAGCAGGCTCAGATTACTCAGTTAAATGAGACTGTCCAAAGGTTGCAATCACCACTTAACGTTCTACCTCCCCCGGCTCTTAGCGAGCCTAAAATGAACATTCCTGAGAAATTTTCAGGCACAAGGTCAGATTTCCAGAATTTCCGTCACAGAGTGCTGTCTTACTTTGAGATGAAACCTGTGTCCTCGGGAACCGAGGCTCAGAAGGTCACTCTTATCAAGACTCTATTGCATGCAGATTCCCAGACGTGGGCTTATGGCTTACCTGATGAGCATCCTGCTCTGTCTTCTGTCCAGGAGTTTTTTAAGGCCATGGCGGTCATCTACGATGATCCAGATAGTGCCGCCACGGCCGAACGTAAGCTCAAAAACCTTAGACAAGGACGCAGTACTGCTGAGGAGTATGCGTCAGAGTTTAGGAAGTGGGCGGTGTCCTCTAGATGGGAGCGATATGCACTCTTGGATAGATACCTAGATGGGTTGTCAGAAGCAGTAACTGACGTGATGGTTAGTCATCCAGAACCCAAAGATCTAGATGAGGCTATTACGCTGTCTATTAAAATGGATAGGCGTCTGAGGTACAACAAGAAGGGCAGGTACCCCATGTACTCTAGGACTTCTGGGGCCAGTAGCTCGGCAGCAGTTGAGACTGAGGAGCCGATGCAGTTAGGCCACGGGCGCCTCACGGAGGCGGAAAGGTCAAGAAGACGCAGAGAGGGTCTTTGCATGTACTGCGGGGAAAAGGGCCACATTGCACAAAACTGTGGTAGGAAGTCGGGAAACTCCTCGGCTTAGGTGTGGTAGGGGGTACCACCCTAAGCGGAATTGTTTTACCTCCAAAACAAGAAAAAATTTTATTGCCCTGTTCCCTAAATTGGGAAGGGCAGAACTTTCCTACCACAGCATTTGTAGATTCCGGGTCAACAGCTAACTTTTTAGATTTAAGCTTTGCTTTAAGTTTAAATATCCCTGTACTTCCAGTAGGAAGACATTTATATGTTACAGCGATTGATGACACTCCTTTGCAAGGAAAGTCCCCACTGTGTCAGACACCTCCCCTCTCGCTGCAAGTGGGAGCTCTGCACAGGGAGGTCATACAGTTTTTCGTTTTAAAGATGTCTACCTCTACGGTGATACTAGGGTTGCCCTGGTTACGATTACATTCTCCTCAGTTTGATTGGGGGAATGGGCAGTTGACTACTTGGTCGCCTTATTGTACACAACATTGTTTACAGAATGTAGTTTTGTGTTCTACTAAGATTCAAGTGGAAGGAGTACCTCCACAATATCAGGAATATGCTGATGTCTTTTGTCCTAGGGCAGCAGATCAATTACCCCCCCATAGACCTTTTGATTGCCCAATAGATTTGAAACCAGGAACCATGCCACCCAGGGGCCACCGATACAACCTCTCGTCCCCGGAAAAATTGGCCATGGACGAGTACATTCAGGAAAATTTGCAGAAGGGTTTCATCCGCCCTTCAAGATCTCCTGCAGGAGCGGGATTCTTTTTCGTTCAGAAAAAAGATGGTGGTTTGCGCCCCTGTATTGACTACAGGGGTCTAAATAAGATCACGATTAAGAATCGGTATCCACTACCGCTAATCGACGATTTATTTACACAGGTTCCCGGGGCTTCTGTTTTCACTAAGTTGGATCTAAGGGGGGCCTACAATTTGATCCGTATCAGGGAGGAAGATGAATGGAAGACGGCATTCAACACTCCCAAGGGGCATTACGAATACTTGGTGATGCCCTTTGGGTTGTGTAACGCTCCTGCAGTTTTTCAGGAGTTCGTCAACGAGATTTTTAGGGAGGTACTGGGTCGCTTTGTAATCGTCTACTTAGATGATATCTTGATATTTTCTAAAAATATCACGGAACACCGCCAACATGTGAAGTATGTGTTACAAAGACTCAGGGAGAATCAATTGTTTGCGAAATTAGAGAAATGTGTTTTCGAGGTAAAGGAGATTGCCTTTCTTGGTTACATTATCTCTACATCAGGGTTGTCCATGGATCCCAAAAAGGTCTCTGCTGTAAGGGATTGGCCACAACCATCTGGGCTTAAAGCACTACAGAGATTCTTGGGATTCGCAAATTATTATAGAAAATTTGTCAAGGGGTTCTCTTCGGTGGTGTCTCCGCTTACTAATTTGACAAAAAAAGGGGCTGATGCCACTCATTGGTCAGAAGAAGCAGTTGTGGCATTTTCCTCTCTGAAAGAGGCATTCTGTTCTGCTCCCATATTACGTCATGTAGATGTTGCTTACCCATTTGTAGTGGAGGTGGATGCCTCGGAGGTTGGAGTAGGAGCAGTATTGTCTCAATGTTCAGGACTTCAGGGCAAGCTTCATCCCTGTGCTTTTTTTTCCAGAAAATTCTCCCCTGCCCAGAGAAATTATGATGTTGGAAACAGGGAATTATTAGCCATCAAGCTTGCTTTTGAGGAGTGGCGCCACTGGTTAGAGGGGGCGGAGCATGTAATTACTGTGTACACGGATCATAAAAATTTACAGTACATTGAAAAAGCTAAAAGACTCACCCCCAGACAGGCTAGATGGGCTCTCTTTTTCTGCCGTTTTAATTTTATAATTACATTCACACCAGGGAGTAAGAACGTTAAAGCGGACGCCCTTTCTCGTTGTTTTGAACCTGAAACTGCTCCATCTCCTTCCTCAGAAAGTATTCTGTCGAAAGAGATCATCCTGGCAGCCACTGAGATAGTTGAAGACCTTCCTAGCCTCTTAAGTCCTTTTCAATTAAAAGTCCCAGAAGGGAAACCAAGAGGGGTTCTTTATGTCCCTTGTACTTTACGTCCCAAAGTGCTGCAGTTGTTTCATAGACACAAGAATGCTGGACACCCTGGCATTACCCGAACCCAAGAATTGTTGTGTAGATCTGTCTGGTGGCCATCTCTACAACAAGATTCCAAGGAATTTGTTAAGACCTGTACCGTCTGTGCCAGGAGCAAACCCTCCCGACTGGCTCCAGTTGGAACTTTGCAGTCTCTGCCCTCCCTTCAGGAGCCATGGACACATATTTCCATGGACTTCGTGGGAGAACTTCCAGATTCCAATGGAAAGACTGTCATATGGGTGGTCACAGACAGATTCAGTAAGATGGCCCACTTTGTGCCTTTGAGTGGTTTCCCTACTGCTCAAAAATTAGCAGATCTTTTTATTCAAAATATCTTTAAATTACACGGCATTCCAGAGAATGTTGTCTCAGACAGAGGGGTCCAGTTTGTCTCTAGGTTCTGGCGGGCCTTCTGTAAGGGGATGGGTATGTCGTTGTCCTTTTCATCAGGTTACCATCCACAGACCAACGGCCAGACAGAGAGGACCAATCAATCTTTGGAACAGTTCCTGAGATGTTATGTGGCGGACGCCCAACACCAGTGGGCGGAGTTTCTACCATTTGCTGAGTTCGCACATAACAATCTCAGGAATGAGTCCTCTGGTTATGCGCCTTTTCAAATTGTCAATGGGAAATCTCCCAAATTTTCTCCTTTGCCAGTGTCGACCTCTCCATTCCCTGTCCTGGAGGAGTGGCAGGAATCTTTCAAGAGGATTTGGGCTAATGTCGGAGAAAATTTAAAAAAGGCTTTCATCATACAGAAGAGGCAGGCAGATAAGAGACGGTCTGCGGAGTGGGAGTTTAAACCTGGAGACAGAGTTTGGATATCAACTCGTCATATAGCTCTGAGGCAGCCATCCGCGAAACTGGGGCCCAGGTATATTGGACCATATCCAATTTCCGAAAGGGTTAATCGTGTTACTTACAGAGTCAGGTTACCAAATTCTCTAAAGGTGGGGAAAGCCTTTCATGTGTCACTCCTGAAACCAGCTGTTCAGGTGGATTCCCCCCCTCCTCACCCTGTCATGGTTGATGGTGAGCCTGAATGGGAGGTTGAGGAGATCTTGGACTCCAGACGAGTTCAGGGTTCAGTGCAGTATTTGGTGCATTGGAGAGGGTACGGTCTAGAGGAAAGATCCTGGGTCAAAGCAGGTGATTTACATGCTGATAAACTTAGGAGACGGTTCCATGAGCTCCATCCTGACAGGCCAGGTGGGACGTGTCCGGAGTCCACGCCTAGAGGGAGGGGTACTGTAACGAAAAATCTGCAACGCCGGATGGATTGCGGAAATATGGTCACATCCAGTCCGGCAAGCGGACCTTCCAACGCGGGATGCGGAAATTCGTCCGCATCCGCTGCGCACACCCGTCCGAGCACTCTGCTCCAAACTCACCAACATGCTGTTCACCAGGGTTCTGCCATCTTGCCTCTAGGGGGTGCGGCCGCACGCCAGATACGCCTTTATACTCTTAGAAAGCGTGTCAGCTGACCTGGAGGTCAGCTGACATTTTAGCCTGCTCTGATTGGTTGCTGCCTGGGGTGGAGACTTCTCTCCCAGGCAGTATATAAGGAAGTGCTTTTCAGTCACACTTCGTCTGTGTTTGCGATACCCTGTGTCAGCACTCAGACCTTAGACTAGATCCCAGGTGTTGAAACCAAGGACTTCACACCTAGACTAGGAGATTATTATTATTATTGTTATTGATTCTCTGTGTATGATTCTGTGCCTGTCTTGACTTCTCTTCTGCTTCCTGATTCTGTACTCTGCCAGCCCGTACCGTTAACGACTATTGGCTTGGTTCCTGACTATTCTCTCGTCTCACGTCTCTGTACTGTTGCCGCCTGTACTGTTGCCGAACCTCTTTCTGTCTGACCTTGCTCCCTTCAGTGGAACGTCTCCCACTGTTGGGTTATTATCTGAGGCTTGCCTCCCTGAGACGCCGGCCCTAGCAGACCGTTACTGCCAGAGGCCGAGATTCCTCCACTGCCACTTTGGGGGATCTCACACACGGGGTTCCCATTCAGAGGTAACCACACCTCTGAGGAATTGCCGTGTGGTGGATATTTCCACAACTTTGTGAATATTTACTGCTTTGTTTATTTCCATGTTGTTCGTGTGTCCACTGCTTTACATCTACCCGCATTATTAGCAATTCCGCAGATTGCTATATAATCGGGTCTATCCTTGTATTATTGGCGATACTGCGGATCCCCAATAATCAAGGTTCGGGGTGTGACACTGGTCTGAGTAGATCATTTCAGGCACTTACCGTGTTAGTGAGCCTTCCGCTGATTTACCATCAGGAAGATACTGACTATTTCACTCTAACATATCTGCATTAGTGGTGATTCTGTATATCACCACTTAATCAGATATTTGTGCCTCTTGCTGACACCAATCGTTACACCGCCACTGTGGAAACCACCCATTGCTCGTCCGCTGCTCGCTGTTCAGGGAGCCCCAGCAAAACAATCCTCCCTCGGAAGAATTTCCATAAGTCTTTTAAAGTGTAGTCAATGAACACTCTGCACACTTGCATGCAAATGCTCATGCATACTCCTCCATCAATGACAGTCCACTCTTCTGCATGGCTCTCCGGCCAGCATTTTTATTACAGTACTCAATCATTGGGTTTATATGCCCACAACTTATTTTCTTATGCCCTGCTTGATGCTTGTCATCCATCCATGGATCCAGCACTCATACTGCCTCTTTCACAAGCCACTCTATGTATAGCTCACAGCTTGTATACTCAGAGCACCACTAGGACTCAAGCACCTCAATTACAGCTGTTCATGGCTTAGTTCCGATATGCAAGTGATTTTCTTATTGCTTTGAATTGCATTGTGCAGTACAACGCTCGCAGCAAATGCAGAACTATTGATATCAGCCAAGAGTTCTGCTGAAATCATCATGCTGTAATTACCATGGATTCACTATATATTTTTTTTTACTGCTTGAACTAAATATGACATGTCTTCACCCAAAATTCACTGACTATTTATAACCATCAGAAAAATCTAGAAACAAAATTACATTTGACAATATATGATACGTACTAGACTGCTGTTCATTTAGTATATTCCATTACTGTGACTATTAAAATAACCCACATAAGATATTTTTTTAACTTACCAATTGCTTTTTTTACGCTAAGAAGATAATCCTCTTTCATTTCATCTGAAAGTAGATCAATACTGTCGTGGTAAACTTTTAAATGATTTGGAACTAAGCTTAGGACATGTTCCAGCCAAGATTCCTCCATGGGTGCTACATGCTCCGTGTCAATTCCATGGCTAATGTAGTAATTGTACCTCTAGAAGTCAAAGACACAATCACAAGTTAGATAAAACAGGTTCACAATATGTGCACACTTAAACGTAATATGCGCACACACAAAAGGAATAAACATACTGTACCTTGAAATGCACCTATTTACTTTATTTCTTTGCTGAAAGCCTTTTACTTCATACGAATCTAAACAACCAACTCAGACACTACACTCAGCTCTCAAATGAAATGAAAGACAACAGAAAGTGTCCATAGACCTCCCCTTTCTCCACGGTAGTGCAAGATAACACAGCCTGGTCATGGCACACCCAGTCTTCTGACTGGATGCTAAAGAGAAGCAATGTACTTATACGTTTATTACAAAATATCTCCTACAGCAAACACATCTCCAGTGAAAGACTGCAAGCTCTGTGATGATCCTATTCTAGCCCCTGGGGTTTCAGGATGCTAACTAAATATGGAATGTATACTACATTTGTTTGAAATAAAAAAAGGAAGATTTTGGGGAACAGATCTTTAAAATTCAAAAACTTTAATTCAAAATTGCTTTAAAATCCATACATACTGCAAAGGGTTATAGTCTACAAACTCACAATGTCAGTGATGGCCATATGGGAAAGCATGCAGAGGTCAGAAGTTGTTTTGCACAAAACCGCTTCATCAGGATGGCCTCGCTCTGTTTGGCTGTTTCTGCCTAAAGCTCTCACCCAAATTAAACACTTGATATGACAATCAAGAAGCCAGAAGCAGGGTAAGCAAGCATTTGGCTCTGTCCTCCTCCCCACTCAGATGTAAAACGCATACTAATGGGATTCTTATTATTTTCATTAACAAAATCCAAAAGAGCTCCCTATAACATTCCCAGATGATCAAGTGATCATCTATTTAGCGGATCCAGAGTTTAATTCTCGCCAAGAACCCATTCCTTCAGGAGAAGCTAAAATCTATTTCTTACCATCCCAAAAAGAGGCTGGCATAGACATGTGCCAGCAATGTACCCATTGCCATGCCAGCCTCCTGGAGGAATCTTATTCTACACTTCTGGGTATGGTGTCTGGGGGAGGAAGAAGAACACAGCCTGCAGACCATTTCTGTGCTGAATTCTACTATATAGGGATACCACATCAATACTAGCAAGTGCAAAAAGAGCTTCCCATTTGAAGTCCCTAAGCCTCTCCAGGACCACCAAAGTATCCCTCACATAGGCTGGCAGAGACCTGAAATGAGGGCACAACTTAAAGTCCAAGTGTTTTGACAAAGACTCAGTGACTGAGCCCATAGCCAAGACTATTGTTTTACTTGGAAGTCTATCTAACGTTTTATGCACACTTCAGAGGCAGTACCAGATTGTGAGGGTAATTTGGGCAAAATGTACTTGCCTTGTTCCAAAAAACAGATTTTGGTCAATTGCCTGCTTTAGTAATTTTTTTATATTCATCAGGTAGTCAACTGCAGGATTTTGTCAAAGCTTTGAATATGTTACACCATCTTCAAGCTGTCTCAAACATTCTGCCTCATAATCCATTGTTAAAATAATCACCACCCACTTTATCTGCCACCTTTACAGTAATATTAGGTCTTGATTGTAGTCATTGCATTACTAGGTAGATCAATGTTTTACACTCCTCCAATACCTTCTGATAGAATGTCTTAAAAGCAATAACTGTAACACTTAGCAGATTAAACGTAGATCTCCTTTCATTGCTAAGGGGAAGTGATGCACTCAACGGCATAGTATTGGGGCTATAAGTTCCTATTAATTCACAGAGATCCCTGACGACTTGTCACTCTCAGTGGTTACGATCCTCTCCCACAAGTGGTGATATCTCAACATCAAAAGATGGATGACAGCTCCTCTGTAGTGAAATATTGAAACCCAATAACACCAATAGACAACATTACCAGTAATTCAACAACTTTCATCTGATAGTGTTCCTTACCAGTATATCTTTATCTAAAGCAGTTTGATTGAGCTGAGAATCTGCTGCATCAGAGGCATCTTTTTTCCTGATAAAAGATCAAAAATTAAATAAGTGTTACATTCTTGAAAGTGGACCTGAACTCAGAACTGCTTCTCTGCTCTAAAAGATACACAACTGCATAATGACCCTTAAAGAAAAAAAATTCTTTGTTACAGCTGATACAAATCATACAATAAATCTGCAGTTTGTTTTTTTACTGCTTTCATGGAAGCAGACATATCGTTAACATCCTGTGCTTTCAAATTAGCTTATCTGCCATGATAGTTACAACTTGTGATTAGACACAGATGAGGGGAAATCAGACAGGCTAAACTATCTAAATACATACAGGGTGCATTTCTCTATGTTTTCCTCCTGTCCTGTGCAGCAGTTTAGGTCCACAGATTAAAATATTTACAGTGGGATGCGGAAGTTTGGGTAACCTTGTTAATCATCGTGATTTCCCTGTATAAATCATTGGTTGTTACGATAAAAAATAAGTAGAATAAGTAGAGAGTAGCAATAAGTAGAGAACAATAGCTGTATAGGCCATGCTCTTCTTCCAATGTGGAGTGAAGTGAGGGAGTGAGTGGCATTAGCAAAGTGTCCCCTCCAAGCAGTAACTGCAGGAGGAAATGGCATGGTGGCCTCCTTTCAGAAGGTGGTGAAGAGCTGATCAGAAGCCCCAGCCTGGCATCATCACTGGAACTTAAGAGGACCATTTTGGGGTAAGGTGTGACTTCCTTATTTTGTGTTAAGGAAGGTAGCAAGAAAGGGGGCTACAAAAATGTATAAATAGCATAACAAGTAAAAATGAAAAACTAAACACATGAAAAAGTAGACTCACATTATGATATCTACAAGGGAACTTCTGAAACGTTCTCGATCTTTCTTTAAGTGGGAATAGCTGTTATGAACATTTGGAGAAGGTGTAGTTGACAAACCATCAAGCTTTGATCGTCCTCCCATTGGGAATCTAGAGTTTGTGGTTTTGTTTGTCTGGCCTTTGACTGTAGCTAATAATCCTGTAGAAAAAAAAATGCACAGATATTTTCAATAGATTTTAAAATAACAGATTAATTATCCAGCTGGCACAAGGAACACATCTCTATAGTGATAAAACATACGGAACTGCCTTCAATATAAATACCTCCAGTGTATTCAGTTTCATAAGCCTTATCAAGAGAGTACTTTACAAGCACTGGTGCAGGTTATCAAATACCTCCTGAGAGCTGCAGTTAATTAAAGATAATCATTCGGGATACTTATAGGATGCATTCTAACCTAATAAGCTTTACTGAAAACATTTTGCTAGTTAAATATGGATGCAGGGAAGATCTGTAATCCTTCTCAAAGTCCTCCATGTCATCGTAAACTGCCCCTGGACATCAGAAGATATGGGATCATGAAGTTATTATTTGTAGTTATTATTCAACCTAAGGACATCTCATATGCTGTGCTGAATACTCATAAACTGATTCTATTATTGGCAAGGAACGGGGAGGAAAGACAATGGTGAATGCAAAAGGTTACAATACCTGACTAAAAGAGGCCATCACTTGGGCAGGGACATCTTAAAGTGGCCATACACTGGTTGATTTGCCATCAGATTTGACCAACAGATAGATCCCTCTCTGATCGAATCTGATCAGAGAGGGATCGTATGGCCACCTTTACTGCAAACAGATTGTGAACCGATTTCAGCCTGAAACCGTTCACAATCTGTGGTGGTGCTGCCGCTGCTCCCCGCCCCGCATACATTACCTGTTCCGCCGGCGTGAGTCCCGCTGTCACCGCTGCTCCGTCTCCGCGCTGGTCTGGTCTCCGGCATGCTTCACTTCTTCCTGCCCGGCAGGAAGTTTAAACAGTAGAGTGCCCTCTACTGTTTAAACTTCCTGCCTGGCAGGAAGAAGTGAAGCATGCCGAAGACCAGCGCGGAGACGGAGCAGCGGTGAGAGCGGGACTCGCGCCGGCGGAACAGGTAATGTATTGCCGATGTATTGCGTTGGTCGTCAGGCATTCGAACGCTGCTATCGACGCACTCCCAACCCGCCGGCGCTCGAAAAAAATCTTCTGCACGGATGGATCGACGGGAGTCGACGGGAACAATGGATTTCGGATGGAAATCCATCGTTCTGCCAGCGGTGTGCGCGGCAATTTCACAGCCACTTCGATCACTGTGATCGAAACGGCTGTATATCGGCGGGAAAATCGTTAGGTGTATGGGCCCCTTTAGCCAGTTAACTCTTATCACTCACTACTCACCATTCAAGTGTTTAATGGGAAACAAACAGTCTTCTCTGCAGCCCTTTTAGCAAGTCTTTATAGTCAATGTTATACTCTGACAGGAATGTAACAGATTTACAATGCAGTAGCCTATTCCAAGAGCCAGTTTCCTTATTTCTAACTAGCGCATTCAGAGATTCATCTTAAAGGGAGCCTAAAATGAATGAAACAAAAAGTTTCACTTACTTGGGTGTTCTACTAGCCCCCTGCAGCCGCCCTGTGCCTGCGCCGACTCTGAATGATCCTCTGGTCCCCCACCATGGCTTAGTTTTGTGTTTCAGCAACTGGCCATTCGATGCACGTCCTCATAGTTACATATATAGTTACATAGTTATTTTGGTTGAAAAAAGACATACGTCCATCGAGTTCAACCAGTATAAAGTACAACACCAGCCTGCTCCCTCACATATCCCTGTTGATCCAGAGGAAGGTGAAAAAACCCTTACAAGGCATGGTCCAATTAGCCCCTAAAGGGAAAAATTCCTTCCCGACTCCAGATGGCAATCAGATAAAATCCCTGGATCAATATCATTAGGCATTACCTAGTAATTGTAGCCATGGATGTCTTTCAACGCAAGGAAAGCATCTAAGCCCCCTTTAAATGCAGGTATAGAGTTTGCCATAACGACTTCCTGTGGCAATGCATTCCACATCTTAATCACTCTTACTGTAAAGAACCCTTTCCTAAATAAATGGCTAAAACGTTTTTTCTCCATGCGCAGATCATGTTCTCTAGTCCTTAGAGAAGGCCTAGGGACAAAAAGCTCATCCGCCAAGCTATTATATTGCCCTCTGATGTATTTATACATGTTAATTAGACCCCTCTAAGGCGTCTTTTCTCTAGACTAAATAAACCCAGTTTATCTAACCTTTCTTGATAAGTGAGACCTTCCATTCCACATATCAATTTTGTTGCTCGTCTCTGCACCTGCTCTAAAACTGCAATATCTTTTTTGTAATGTGGTGCCCAGAACTGAATTCCATATTCCAGATGTGGCCTTACTAGAGAGTTAAACAGGGCCAATATTATGCTAGCATCTCGAGTTTTTATTTCCCTTTTAATGCACCCCAAAATTTTGTTAGCTTTAGCTGCAGCTGCTTGGCATTGAGTATGATTATTTAACTTGTTGTAAATGAGTACTCCTAAGTCCTTCTCCAAGTTTGATGTCCCCAACTGTATCCCATTTATTTTGTATGGTGCTAGACCATTAGTACGTCCAAAATGCATGACTTTACATTTGTCAACATTGAATTTCATCTGCCATGTATGTGCCCATATAGCCATCCTATCCAGATCCTGTTGCAATATGACACTATCTTCCTGAGAGTTGATGATTCTGCACAATTTTGTATCATCTGCAAAAATAGCAACATTGCTCACTACTGCATCTACTAGGTCATTAATAAATAAATTGAAGAGCACTGGACCCAGAACAGACCCCTGTGGGACCCCACTGCTAACAGTCTCCCATTTTGAGTATGATCCATTGACCACAACTCTTTGTTTTCTGTCCATTAGCCAGTTCCCTATCCATGAACACAGACTCTTCCCCAGTCCTTGCATCCTCAACTTTTGCACCAGACTTTTGTGGGGAACAGTGTCGAAGGCCTTTGCAAAGTCCAAGTATATCACATCTACAGCATTCCCAATATCCATATTAGCATTCACTACCTCATAAAAGCTGAGCATGTTAGTCAAACAGGACCTGTCTTTAGTAAACCCATGTTGATGCTGAGAAATAAGATTATTTTCTACTATGAAGTCATGTATAGTATCTCTTAGTAACCCCTCAAATAGTTTGCAGACAACTGATGTTAAGCTTACAGGTCTATAATTTCCTGGATCTGATTTTTTGCCCTTCTTAAATAATGGGAAAACGTGGGCTGTACGCCAATCCACTGTAAACACATTGTATCCTTTTAAATTAGCTATCCAGTCATGGCTTTCATCCATCCATGTCTCAGTTATTCCCACAATGTCATAGCCTTTGTCATTCAGAATGAACTCTAGTTCGTCTATTTTATTTGCACGGCTCCGAGCATTGGTTACCATGCACTTTATATTTTTACCACCACTTTTACCAATTTTGTTTACATGAAATGGGCTACTTGAATTTTTACCAACCTCCTTAATCTTTACACTGTCCCCACCCCCCTCTCCACCCCCCATAATGTTAGGTTCCCACTGTCTTTTTACCTCATCTTGTCTACGTATTGAGACTTTATCCTCCCGCCTCCCCCCAGATCCTAGTTTAAAATCTCCTTCAACCGTTTCCTCCTCGATCATGCTCCGGTCGCTGGGTGTGCCTGCGCAAAATGCTCCCGGCATCGGAAGTGTAATCGCGGCCAGGGGGGCTGGTAAAAGCCCCAGGAATGTGAAACGCTTTTTGTTTCATTTGGTTTAGCTACCCTTTAACCATTTCAAATATTATCTCTATGAAGATTATAGAGCATAAAATAACAAAGGAAGGGGCTACCTTAAATGTAAATCATCAGTGGGTTGAGTTAAATAACCCTCTTCTGTATATTATCAAGTCTGCTAGTATGTGTGGAGCTACTTTAATCTGCTTTTATTCTGGAAACTAAGGGCCCTTTTACACTTAATCAGTTGCTCTCAGTTAAAAAAGAAAGAAAACTGATTTTCAAAGTAAGTCCCATGTTTTCCTATGGCACCTTTCACACTTAAAGAGGAACTCCAGCCTAAACAAACATACTGTCATTAAGTTACATTAGTTATGTTAATTAAAATAATTACAGCAGATGCTACTTTTTGAATGATGGTGTTTGCCAAGTATCCGTATTGCGCGTAACATCAACTCAAGTACCACACGACACAAACATGCGTTAGGAATACTCTACAATTGTGAATTAACGGTCTCTAATCATTACCATGTGTTTTAATACACTAAACATAATTATTAAGGTCTGTTTATATATGATTTATCATTTTTGTTATTTTAAAAACCTACTGTGAAGAATTCACTGCAACAAGTTTAAGTACTGCAAGAAACCAAATAAAGTACCCGAGTGATACATGTACCACATGTTGAGAACTTAGATGCTACAGATCCTATGTTGTCTATGTCATGATTCTGTTGCATTGGTATACAATGCAAGGGAATCGCAAGGAAGATTGCTCTGTCAGTATGCAAGAAACACTGAGACTGGAATTAAAGGAATAACCATAAAGATTTATTGTAATCAGCATAAATGTTGCACATTTAGTTCATGCACAGAGTTATGCAACTAAACAGTTACACAGCTTACAAACAAACAATCAGCATTAAGATCATGCAGAGAGTCAAACAAACAGGACGCATAAACAAGATTAAGTTTATGCAGAGAATCTGACCATCAGAATGCATACACAATTAGCATTAACTTTACGCAGAGAATTACTCTATCAGGATGCATAAACAATCAGTATTACGTTTATGCAGAGAATCATGCAGACGTCAGGCAAGTAATATAAGCAATGGAGCAACTGGAAACTAACACATAATCAGAATATATCAGGTATTGCAGATGCTATGGACCCCCTGCATATAGGATAATATGCAAAGGTATCCAAGCATAACAATATAGTGTGCACACTGAACCCCAAACCTGACTAATATATACACATGAGAATCATATACATTATATACAGAGACAAAGCATCAGAATTATAATCAGCAGGCAACGGAACGTCAAACATGCAGGGTCAAACCAGAGATACAAACAAGATACAAATCGCTTAGGCAAAGGGTTAGTCAAAAACAGAAAACAGGTCAAACACGATAATTACAAATACAAAGCTGAGCAAGACAGGAAGGCTAGGACTCAGGATCAGGAACTGACTTTGATGAGCTAGCACAGAGTGGTCTGTAAAGGCAGCTTAAATAGTGTCCAAGAAAGTCAGATGACAGAGTCCAGGTGATCACAGAGCTGCCCTCATTAAATCTGCAATAACAGTTCTTGTGAGTGAGACCTCTGCTGGTGGCAGAAGATACTTCCAGCAGTTTCAAACTGAGGACACAGATGACATCTGCTGGCGAAATGGAGGAAGTTCATCAATAGTTCAGGAAATTCGCCAGCAGATGCATTTTGTGACATTACCCCCTCCTCAAGGAGCGGTCTCCGAACGCTCCATATGAACTCACGTCCACCAGGATCCCAGGACATACTGGGCAGAAAGGCAAGGCCAAGGAGGGCATGGGCGAAAAAGTGTACAAACATAAACACGGTAACAGGCAAAATGATGGGCTGAGTAGATTCAGGGTCATCAGGTAACAAATGTTGAAGATCAAACTGGAGACCTTTAGGCAATGCAACAGCCCAAGATCCATGTGCAGAAGCAACAGGCAAGACATCCATAGGACTCCAGGATGTGCAAACTTCAGGTAGCATAGTAGACTGAACATCGTCAGGAACACCAGACTCGGGAGCAGCAGCAGGAACAACAGGCTTGGGGGCCACAACAGGATCAACAGCAGACTTGGAAGTGGTAGCAGGAACAACAGAGTTGAAGGCCATAACAGGAACAACAGCAGACTTGGAGGCCACCGGAGGAACAGCAGCAGTCTTGGGAACCACTGAAAGGACATCAGCAGACTTGGAAGTCACTGCGGAAACATCAGATTGGGGAGCAGCCACAGGAACCCACGACTTGACAGGAACAGTAGGATCAAACGGCTTGGCAGGATCAGGCTGAGCAGGAGACCTGGCACCATCAGGCGGGATACTATCAGGGGTAGCAAACAGGATGCCCACGGAAGAAGCAGCAGGCAGGATGCCCTCAGGAGAGGCACCAGACAGGAACTCATCCGGAACAGCAAACTTGGAAACAGCAGCTGGAACAGTGGAGTCGGAGGCAATAGCTGAATCAGCAGTCTTTGAGGCAACAACAGAATCATCGGACTGGAGAGCAGCCATAGGGTTACCGGATTCAGGAGCAGCAACAATATCACCAACCTTGGAAACAGCAGCAGAGTCCCCAGACTTGGAAGCGACAGCAGAGTCCCCAGACTTGGAAGCAACAACTGGAACAGCAGACTGGATACCCTCAGAAGCGGCAGCAGACTGGATACCCTCAGAAGCGGCAGCAGACTGGATACCCTCAGAAGCGGCAGCAGACTGGATACCCTCAGAAGCGGCAGCAGACTGGATATCCTCAGAAGCGGCAGCAGACTGGATATCCTCAGAAGCGGCAGCAGACTGGATACCCTCAGAAGCGGCAGCCGCAGCAGACTGGGTACACTCAGAAGCAGCAACAGAGTCACCAGACTTGGAAGCAGCAGCAGAGGTCTGTGACATCTGAGCAGTAAACTGGAAAACTTCAGGTAGTGCTGCAGGCGGATTAGCGACAGACTGAATAGTCTCGGACAGGGTAGCAACAAAAGTCTGTGAAGGCTGGGCAGCAGCTTGCATAACCTCAAGCAAAACAGAAGACGGGATAACTTTAGGCAAGTTAACCGGTTGGGACGCTTCAGACAGGACAGCAGACTCAGTAGTCTCAGACAGGACAGCAGACTGTGTAACCTCATGGATCTGGACCTTTGGTTGAGCGCTTGGCTGGACCGTTGGCTGAGCGCTTGGCTGGACCGTTGGCTGAGATCCCAATACAGTCTGTGCGGACTGGCACTGAAACTGTGTGAACTGAGCCTGTGCGGACTGAGAGCAAAGTTCTGCAGGCAAGGAGCAAAGTTCTGCAGGACTGGATACTGCAGGATGAACATGCTGGGGCTCTTCAGGCCTGCCAGGCTGACCCACTGTCAGCAAATCTAGTCCATGAAAGAGTCCACAGAGAAAGGCGAGGGACTGCTCAGGACTGACTGGAGATTGCTGAGGACACAAATCAACTGGAGTCTGTATGGAGCTGCATGGAGTCTGCACCGACTTGGATGGAGGCTGCATACGACTGGAATCGGCTGGAGGCTGCACACGACTGGAATCGGCTGGAGGCTGCACACGACTGGAATCGGCTGGAGGCTGCACACGACTGGAATCGGCTGGAGGCTGCACACGACTGGAATCGGCTGGAGGCTGCACACGACTGGAATCGGCTGGAGGCTGCACACGACTGGAATCGGCTGGAGGCTGCACACGACTGGAATCGGAGTTGGTAGGAAATAATTTTTTCTTCTTTTTCTTTTTGGATGATGACTTATTTTCTAATGATCTTTGCCAGGACCAAGGTGTAGTTCTGACTGCAGTTTGCAAGGAAGTAGGTCTCCTTTGACGGTTGGAACCTGACAAGACAGAGTCTTTATAACTGGTTGCTAAGGGCAACGGACACGTTGGGTCTCCCTTAGTAACAGGTGTGACTTTAACTGCTGCAGATTGTGAGTTCTGGCCAGAGGTGAGTACAGAGTTAACAGAGGAAGGAGAAACATAAAAATGAGAAGACAGAACCCTTTGCCAAGCGATTATTAAGGCAGAAGCAGCTTCAGGCTTACAAAGTCCATTCGCACACATGGATTTAACACTTAGCAAACACTTGGTTACCAATTCCTCACTTTGTTTGCAATAAAATTCCATAAAACTTGTCCTGTCATCATTTAAATACCAGTAATAAGCATCAATCTCTTCAGCAGTCATATCAAAACAGGCTTGACTTTTGCAGATACCTTGATCAATGGAGTCATTCAAACCACTCAGGTATGCATCAGCATGCGGTTTAACAGGCTTAGAGGAAAAATTAAGAACACAATCCCTGTCACTTTTAACACAAGAAAATTTACTGGATCTGACTGAACTATGATTGATTACTGAGTACGGCATAAACTGACTGCCAGAATCATCAGAAGGAGGGAAATTTTCACGCAATAGATCTTTCCAGATATCAATTAAGGGAGCCACAAAGTGATTCATACAAACCCCCATATCAACTAAAGCGGATGCAGAATCTATGCATTCATTCAAAAAGTTTTCACTGGTATCAAAGTAATAATCAATAAATGATTCCTCATCACATTCCATCTCAAAAACTAAGGCCTCTATTTCCCATTTTTCAAAAGGAGGATCCCATGAACTCTTGTCATAGGCAGATTCATTATCCAGAGCATAAGTTTTAGGGTGAACGGTCTGCATGGAGGTGGCTGGAACATTATTTGGTTTGCGCTGGTTTAATACTGCTGTGGGAATTTTGCAGGGAAGAGGAACTGGCAAGGATTTGTTTACAGAGGCTTGATAAATTTGGTAGGTGGTGGGAGACTTCATAAATTCAAGAGTGTGTAGAATTTTTAACAAAGGCTGAACATCAGATTCAAGGAATTCTCCCTGCTGGACATATGAATTGATCTGCCTAATACTTTGCACCAAATCATCATATGAATATTCATAAAACTTATCAAAACAGAAACTTTCATCATCCTCAGCCAAACAGCAATGATATTCGATATTTGCATGATTCCATTTAATTCCCATGGCAGCAAACCTACTCTCAGTATTTCCTGGTGACAGAATTTTGGGCTAGCTCATCTGTCATGATTCTGTTGCATTGGTATACAATGCAAGGGAATCGCAAGGAAGATTGCTCTGTCAGTATGCAAGAAACACTGAGACTGGAATTAAAGGAATAAACAAAGATTTATTGTAATCAGCATAAATGTTGCACATTTAGTTCATGCACAGAGTTATGCAACTAAACAGTTACACAGCTTACAAACAAACAATCAGCATTAAGATCATGCAGAGAGTCAAACAAACAGGACGCATAAACAAGATTAAGTTTATGCAGAGAATCTGACCATCAGAATGCATACACAATTAGCATTAACTTTACGCAGAGAATTACTCTATCAGGATGCATAAACAATCAGTATTAAGTTTATGCAGAGAATCATGCAGACGTCAGGCAAGTAATATAAGCAATGGAGCAACTGGAAACTAACACATAATCAGAATATATCAGGTATTGCAGATGCTATGGACCCCCTGCATATAGGATAATATGCAAAGGTATCCAAGCATAACAATATAGTGTGCACACTGAACCCCAAACCTGACTAATATATACACATGAGAATCATATACATTATATACAGAGACAAAGCATCAGAATTATAATCAGCAGGCAACGGAACGTCAAACATGCAGGGTCAAACCAGAGATACAAACAAGATACAAATCGCTTAGGCAAAGGGTTAGTCAAAAACAGAAAACAGGTCAAACACGATAATTACAAATACAAAGCTGAGCAAGACAGGAAGGCTAGGACTCAGGATCAGGAACTGACTTTGATGAGCTAGCACAGAGTGGTCTGTAAAGGCAGCTTAAATAGTGTCCAAGAAAGTCAGATGACAGAGTCCAGGTGATCACAGAGCTGCCCTCATTAAATCTGCAATAACAGTTCTTGTGAGTGAGACCTCTGCTGGTGGCAGAAGATACTTCCAGCAGTTTCAAACTGAGGACACAGATGACATCTGCTGGCGAAATGGAGGAAGTTCATCAATAGTTCAGGAAATTCGCCAGCAGATGCATTTTGTGACAGTCTAGCTGCTAGACTCTAGCAGACACACTGTCTAACTAAGCCCATATTTCTCTACGACAAGGACTCAGCTTATTATGTATAGGCATGAAATTACGAACTGAAAAATACTATATATGTTTTGGCTGGGACTGGTGGTTCTCAAGAACGAGCTTCTGTTCTGTTCTAGGCCTCGCAGCAATGCTGAGTTTAATGTCTAAATCATGGGCATATCTTTCTTTTGCTGTATTTTTACATTGCATGATTGGATTCTGATCGATTTTGGGTACTTATCAACGCAAAATAGATCGGAAGCAATTTGGACGCCTACACACGATGCAATTTCTTATCAGATCACCAATCGATCTGGCGGAGAATTGTACCGTGTGTATGAGGTTTTAGACTGAGTCTTTTAGGTGAACTAGAGTTTGATCCCCAGGTCATTAGCTATGTGGAACACAACTATGCACTGAAATACTTTCTAAGGGCTATATACACTCATCTAAAGGATTATTAGGAACACCTGTTCAATTTCTCATTAATGCAATTATCTAATCAACCAATCTCATGGCAGTTACTTCAATGCATTTAGGCGTGTGGACCTGGTCAAGACAATCTCCTGAACTCCAAACTGAATGTCAGAATGTGAAATAAAGGTGATTTAAGCAATTTTGAGCGTGGCATGGTTGCTAGATGGGCCGGTCTGAGTATTTCACAATATGTTCAGTTACTGGGACTTTCACCCGCAGTCATTTTCACACGCACCATGTCACAAAGCTCAAATAATTTCAAATTGGTTTCTTGAGCATGACAATGAGTTCACTGTGCCACAGTCACCAGATCTCAACCCAATAGAGCATCTTTGGGATGTGCTATCCTATCAATGTGGGCCAACATTTCTAAAGAATGCTTTCAGCACTTTGTTGAATCAATGTCATGTAGAATTAAGGCAGTTCTGAAAGTGAAAGAGGGTCAAACACTTTATTAGTATGGTGTTCCTAATAATCCTTTAGGTGAGTGTAGATAAGACTGCAATATAATGTAACAAGAAAAAAAGATCTGTGCATTCAGTTGTGTTTCCTTAAATCAAACAATGCAGTGTAAGTCATAGGCCACACAAAACCACAAACCAGGTATTGGTTTAAAATGTATTTAACATTTACTCAGTTGAATCAACAGAACACCAACAGTAACCTTGACAGCAGGCGAAGGCTGCTATAGAAACAGTTGCCACAATGCTTTTATCTACTTTTGTATGGCAGAGTAGATACCTAGGAACACCTGAGGTGGGAATGAGCCCCTTCACATTTAAACAAGCAATTCAAGGTCGGCTGGCACACCAGTTCAAAGTTCCAAGCAGTTTTATTGTATGCACAACATGACAATTGTTTCGGGGGTCGCGGAGGGTCCTTTTCATCAGATAAAGTGCAGACATACAAGTGATGCGAAGTACAAGCACATATATATATATATATATATATACTGTATATACCAAAACTGTGATCAATCACCAGGCATCAAAGAAAAGGAGCCTCCCCCTTCATTAGCATGCATGATCTGCATCATACAAATACATTGCATAAATGACACAGTAAAAAAACAAATCTTTGCCCAATGACTGACATCTTGCCAGGTGCAGCTGTATATGTCCCCCAATGTATCCAAAATTCACAGCAGCTGGATGTATGAATGTTACAGACTGCATATTAGCAGTCTGCAACTATGAATGTCACGCTCACCGCCACCTGTGGAGAGAATCAGCCGTTAGGCTGATCGTGAAGTGTCCCGGGGTAGTCATGGCAACCTGACAAGCAGGTTGCCACAACCAATCAGGCGCGTGGTTAGGCTGCCACCTCGTTCCCTGCTCAGACCGGGGATATTGTAAAGCGCAGAGAGCAAGTAGTGGGAGTGGCTGACAAGGCAGTGCTGCCCTCTATGGCTCAAGAGCTCTCTAATTGGCTGTGGGGCGCGGCAAAGCGCGCTTCCACCCTGCCTTCTCGTCTCTGCTTGGGGTATCCATAGTTACCCCATAAACACCTTGCTGCAAAGATCGTGGACACACTGGGGTCATATTAGTCACAATATGCATAATGTTTATTAATCTGGGAAGTGCTGCAGACCCAGTCATCAAGCCTCATATCATGAGGCTTAAGGGGAAAGGAACCATAGGGGGGGAAAACAGGGCAGGGAAACAGGGAGAGAGGATGGTAGAGGAAAAACACAGCGGGGAGAGAGAAGGGAAAAAGGGAATAAAGAAAGAGGGAAAGATGTCAATAACACACATAGGCCGATTCATAAAAATGTGTTCGGTGAAGTAAATCAGTGCAGGGAAACTCCGCGCTCGGTATTTCAGACTTCTGGGTGGTCATTCATAAAATGTTGCCAGTTGCGATAGCAGAGCGGAGATTTTCTGCTGTAGGCAGGCTGTAGGCTGTCGGGAGCCTTGCGGAAACACAGGAGCTGGCTGAGTTCCTCATTGCGCTGCTCTCTCTGCTGCTGGGAGGTCTGTCCCATTGACTTACATGTACTCCGCACGCTTATCGCTACATCCGAGCAAGTGGTATTTCCCGTCCGCATACCGCTTGCTCTAATTTTTATGAATGGATATTTTGTTACCTTTCCACCTAGAATCGCCGCATAAGGCGGTGATTTATCACTCTGCTCCTGAATGTCAGCTCCGCATGTGGAAACAGTCTTTATGAATACACATTTTGTTGAGTGTTCGGTAAAATCGGCTGTTTTCAGAATTTCCGCATGCGGGAATGCTTTATGAATCGAGGCCATAGTAGTAAAAACAGTGCAGCATGTGATCTACGTGTTCTAACGTGATTAGCTGAGGTACCACTACACATAACATCACCACATGCTCATCAATCAAATAGAAAGGCTATGGAAAACAATACAAGGCATGTGGAGCCCAAGTTCAATATCTCAAGTGTCATCTGTCATCAAGGAAACATGTCATCAAGGAAACATGCGGATTAATTTGATTTAAACCTTTCGGTTGTAATGTCTCCAATGTATAGATCCAGTATGCTTCCCTCTGTAGGAGCAATTTGTCTCTATCACCACACCCGATCAATGACCAGTCCTCTTAGTTCACTGACCCGATGACCTCTCTCAACAAAATGCATGGCAACTGGTTTTGTGATATCAAGCTGTCACAAAATGCATCTGCTGGCAAATATCCTGAACTATTGATGAACTTCCTCCATTTCGCCAGCAGATGTCCTCCGTGTCATCAGTGTTTGCAGCAGCCGGAAATATTCTCTGCCACCAGCAGAGGTCTCACTCACAGAAACTGTTATTGCAGATGTAATGAGGGCAGGTCTGTGATCACCTGAACTTTGTCATCTGACTCTCTTGCACACTATATAAGCTGCTTTAACAGAGCACTCTGTGCTAGCTCATCAATGTCAGTTCCTGGTCCTGAGTCCTAGCCTTCCTGTCTTGCTCAGCCTTGTATCTGCTCTTACCGTGTTTGATCTGTTTGCTGTATTTGACTAACCCTTAGCCTAAGCGATTGTATCTTGATTGTTCCTCTGGTTTGACCCTGGATGTATGACGTTCCGTTGCCTGCCGATTATAATTCTGATGTTCTGCCTTTGTATATAGTGTATATTATTTTCATGTGTATATATTAGTCAGGTTCGGGGTTCAGTGTACACACTATTGTTATGCTTGGGATACCTTTGCATATTATCCTATATGCAGGGGGTCCATAGCATATACAATCCCTGATAGTTTCTGCTACTGTGTTAGTTTCCAGTTGCACCATTGCTTATACTAATAGCCTGACATTTGTATGATTCTCTGCATAAACTTAATGCTAATTGTTTATGCGTCCAGATGGTCAGATTCTTTGCATAAACTTAATGTCAATTGTTTATGCGTCCTGATTGTATGATTCTCTGCATAAACTTAATGCTAATTATTCATGCGTCCTGATTGTTTGATTCTAAGCATGATATTAATGCTGATTGTTTGTGTAAGCTGTTTGACAGTTTAGTTGCATAACTCTGTACATGAGCTTAATGTACAACATTTATGCTGTTTATCTCTTGAGACTGTTTACAATAAAATCTTTATATTTTTTTACTTTAAGGCCTGGTGCACACCAGAGGAGTTTTTCTGAGCGTTTTGAGTTTTTAAATCTGCTGCTAATGTTATCCTATGTGTCTGTGCACACTGGAGCAATAAGGTTTTGTACAAAACCCCATAGCATTACATTGGGAAGAGCTTTTAGAGGTTTCAAAAGCTCTTCCCAATGTAATGCTATGGTTTTTTTTTTTACAAAACCTCATTGCTCCAGTGTGCACAGACACATAGGATAACATTAGCAGCAGATTTAAAAACTCAAAACGCTCAGAAAAACTCCTCTGGTGTGCACCAGGCCTAATTCCAGTTTCAGTGTTTCTTGCATAGTGACAGAACAATCTTCCTTGCGATTCCCTTGCATTGCATACCAATGCATTAGAATCATGACACAAGCATTTTATTTTTCAATTTCGCTTCTATGGCTACTTTTGATGTCACTCCTGTGGTGCTGGAATCTCACCTTAAAGGCACTCGTGGTTTTACCAACATATCCCATGCCACATGGGCATTTAAGCATGTAGGTACAGTGAGTCATGCAAAAGGCTTAAAGTGCTGATTCCTAGTGATAGGGTAGAAATTAGATCACAAGTAATATCAGACATAAAAAAAGACTGAAGAGTCTGCTTTGGCTTGGTTTGCACTAATAGTAGTTGTTTTAGCAACTAGCTTTTAGGAGTGATACCACTTTTCAGATCCTAAGCATGAAGAGTCAATTTCCAGAATAAATTCTAATCAATGTAAATAGGGGAGAATAAGAGAAAAAAAGACTCTTATAAAAAGCAAGCATGTTATGTAGGAATTCTAACAGATGTAAAGTAGTAGGGGGAGAATCATTAAATGTTGGACAGTTATTCAGGGTGCTAAGGTCAACACTGTTTGACCTGAATCAAACAAGATTCTCATCCTCAATTCAAAGGAGTTATGGTCCTGCACAGATCTAAAACTACCTTTCAAAACATTATATAAAAAAACGACGATCAATTATCATACTGTGGTTATAATCCCTCTGCTCTTTCACAGTATGTCTATGGAGGTTCTTCTTTGACAGTACAAGTGCACAAATATGGCTACAATCATCTAACTTTGACTAGATCAAACACCTACTTGTCCATTGCTTTGCAAGCTAACCATACCAATAACATGTTGATGTCGAACCTATTTTGCCTTCGATTGAAGGACACTTAGACCATACTTATGTCAGGTCCACCGGTGACGACATACGGCAGAACGCCGAGGTCCGGCTTGCAGCACGGATTTCCGGGTGTCGGCGGGCTGCTGACCTCACTGGAGTGCAGGGCGCTCAGCTCCCATTGGATGGGCGGCAGACGCATTCTCGATACACGCTCCGCCGCTGTAAACAATGATCATGTGCACACTGCGTGTCAGCTGACTGCTGACACGCTGCTATGGGGCTGCTTTGGATTCCTTTACTTTCTGATTGGTTAGTCCTTGTATAAATGTAAGTTGAGCGCCCTCAGTTATTGCCCGTGACAGCCTATGCTGGGCTTGTTGCTGATACTGCGCTCACAACTGATTGTTCTTGTTGCCGACTTTGCCTGTATCCTGACCAAGCTTATTTCTAGATTGATTTCCTGTTGCTGACCACCGCTTGTTCCTGACCACGCTTTCCGATTGGATTACCTGTTGCCGACTCTGCTTGTTAAAGGTTTCCCATGAACTCTGCCTGGACTGACTCTGGCTTGAACTGACCACGTTACCTGTTAAGTGTTTGAACTGCCTACAACCTATCCTCTCGTACAATCACCTGGCTCCCATCTGGACTGCCTGAACCTCCAGGCCTCAGGTGACTATAAACTTGAGTGTTATTACAGGTAACACCGCGCACTCTGTGCTTCAACCAATATGTCCAACTATCAGGCAGTGCGCTGGGATTTTTAGGAGTTTTAAACAATTTGTCAGTGATCCCTAGCGCGACACAGTCCTTCTTTTTCCCTGATATTCCTTCTTGTTATGCAATCCAGATTAGATCACCGCCACCACACCCGATTAAAATACGACTCACCCTCTGAGAAGACCAACAGTATGGTCTAATGCCACCTTGGGGTTATTCCCTGGCCACCCCCGACCAATCGAGCTGTTTGCTTCTTGCAAGTATTGGAACCTCCGCAACAGGGTCACTGATTCTCCAAAATTCCCCACTCTAGGTTTTCCTCTTCATATATCCTTACATGCAACCTCCCAAAAAGAGGCACAACATAGCGTAATACTGCTTGTAAAATTTTAATACTAAAAAAATATTGCACTTACACTTTAAAAGACGATTAATGCACATGAGTTTTTTGACGGGCTCTCCCCCGTTTGTGTGGGCCACCGCGGGCTTTCCGAGGTTGGTGTCAGCTGCCGCGCGCACAGCCGTCCACTCCTCACCAAACGCTCAGGTCCTCGCACTCTGCCACTTCCGGGTACCGCCCTACCGGTTTCGTCAATTGACTCATCAGGAGCTGGCACCCGGAGTGGCTGTGAGTGCTTAAGAACCTCTAACCCCCTCCCCTCCGCGTCCGCCCACCCCACTGTGGCTACGCCCACTGGAGCCAATTAGAATACCGGGCATCTGCCGCTGCTCAAAGCCCATTAAACATGCACGCTTCTCGTGCATATTGAGGCTGCACAAGCACGCCTACTTAGCGTCACCTGCCGCCCCCAACCGCCACAGAAACGGCCCAAAATCGCTCCGGCCGCACATGGGGCTGCATAAGTGCGCTTGCACAGCGTCACCTGCCGCCCCCCAACCGCCAAGAAGCAGATCACTCCGGCTGCGCGTGCATATCATTTCCAATGCCGATCCTCCTACATATACCTCTCCACATATCCCCATCTTATTCCTACTCCCCCCCCCCACACTTACAAATACCGTTAGATCGGCACTGGCCGATACGCACACGCTGCAAGCTCCACAAAAACCCAGTGAGAGCCCGTTTCACATTTAAAACATCTTTAAAACTACATACAGTTAAAACAAACACATGCAGTGTAGAAACTAACATATGCAGGCCTTACATTTTCTACATGGGAAAAATCCATCCTCCTGCCATCCCTGTCTATCCCTAGGTCTCTTAGGGGGCTCTACACAGCTGGGGACCAACATATCTTGCAAGTTAGGGGCCCTGCGGTATATGAAATTAGGCTGATCAGGTATTATACCCCTTAGTAATCTATCCGTGCCCAATATGCCCCAGTGTCTTTTTACTATTCTTTGGAAATTTCTATACTGGGAATTATAATTAGTAATCATCGATAATTTAGATTCGCCGTTATTTTTAGCTCTACCTTCTCCATAGACCAATTCCCTCCTTTCCCTTAGTGCCACTTTCTCAATTTCTTGATCCAACACTTCCTCACTGTACCCTCTCTCCATAAATTTGTCCTTCAATATGTTACTCTGATCCTTATAATCCTCCTGTGTTGTGCAGTTTCTGCGCATGCGCAAAAACTGCCCTCTGGGTACACTTCTTATCCAGTTTGGGTGATGGTTACTATTTGTCGGTATATAACTAAATAAACGGAATATAAATAAATAAATAAATTTGCCAGAACATTGCATCTCAAAAAATACTTTGCGGGAAGGGTACTCCCTGAGGCCAGAGAACCTCCTCCAAGTATATACAAGCACACACAATTAAAAAATAGATCAACATTCAACCCACAGGATCACAATTATAACGCGATTGAGGTGTTTAAGAATATGGTGGTAAATGATATCAATAAAATTCCAGATAGAAAATATAGCAGAGAGCAAGAGATAGCTAGACAGATGTTGGAAGATAAACAGTTGGTGGTTCGGCCAGCAGATAAAGGGGGGGGGGGGGTGGTGATACTAAATAAACAGCAATACAATGGAGAGCTTGATAGGCTGGTGAAGGACAGGGATACATATACACCATTGAGAGGAGACCCAACAGGTAAGTATATGGAAGAACTAAGAACTCTATTGAGGGAGGGGATGGATAAGGTAATGATTAGTGATGCAGAATTTAGGTATATAGTGCCCAATGTGCCCCGTATACCAGTCATATATCAGGTACCAAAAGTACACAAAAACCAGGAAAACCCACCTGGACGCCCCATAGTGAGCGGCATAGGGTCAGTCACACATAGACTGGGACAATACATAGACCAATTCCTCCAACCCTTGGTGGTAGAACTGCCGTGTGTACTTAAAGACACTAAGCATATGCTCAGGGTAATAGAAAATGTAAAAATTGAGGTGGGTGATCTAATGGTGACAGCAGATGTGGCTTCACTATACACGAATATTAAGCACGATCAGGCAAAAGAAGCGGTAAGATATTATATGAATAGGAAGGGGGATCTACCAGGGGATCAAATCGAATATATTATGAGAATTTTGGGGTTCGCACTAGAAAAAAATTACTTTTGGCACCAAGGGGTGTATTATAAGCAGCACAAAGGATGCGCCATGGGGGCAAGTTATGCACCAAGTTTGGCGAACCTATTTATGGGGAAGTGGGAGGAGTCAATTATTAGTGGGAGGAGGGATAGAAATATTAACACGTGGGTGAGATTTATAGATGATCTGTTTTTGGTATGGAGGGGGGGAAAGGAGGGACTAAGCACATTTATTGATGAACTTAATTGTAATGATCAAAACATTACGCTCACAGTAGAAAGCAACCCTAGGGAGATCCACTTTTTGGATTTGAGATTAATTAGGAGGGGTGATGAAATAATTTCAAAAAGTTTTTTCAAACCGACAGATAGGAACGGTTATATACCGACAAATAGTAACCATCACCCAAACTGGATAAGAAGTGTACCCAGAGGGCAGTTTTTGCGCATGCGCAGAAACTGCACAACACAGGAGGATTATAAGGATCAGAGTAACATATTGAAGGACAAATTTATGGAGAGAGGGTACAGTGAGGAAGTGTTGGATCAAGAAATTGAGAAAGTGGCACTAAGGGAAAGGAGGGAATTGGTCTATGGAGAAGGTAGAGCTAAAAATAACGGCGAATCTAAATTATCGATGATTACTAATTATAATTCCCAGTATAGAAATTTCCAAAGAATAGTAAAAAGACACTGGGGCATATTGGGCACGGATAGATTACTAAGGGGTATAATACCTGATCAGCCTAATTTCATATACCGCAGGGCCCCTAACTTGCGAGATATGTTGGTCCCCAGCTGTGTAGAGCCCCCTAAGAGACCTAGGGATAGACAGGGATGGCAGGAGGATGGATTTTTCCCGTGTAGAAAATGTAAGGCCTGTAGGGAGAGCAATCCGATTAGAACTAGATCAGTAACATCGTTTTCAAATGGAAAAACGTATAATATTAAGCAATTTATAACCTGTAATGATAAATTTGTAATTTATATGCTATGGTGCCAATGCGGGTACCAATATATTGGCAGAACCAATCACAGTGTGCCTGTGCACTTTGCACAGACACACGGTTGTGACCCCAAATTACTGTCATTCTGTGCACTAAAGAAAATTAAACCAATGTGGAGGGGAACTGATATGACCAGAAAGATATCACAGGAAGAAACCAAACTCATTTATGAAATGGGAACACTGAGACCAGGAGGATTAAATATTGATATCGATCTGGTGTGCTTTCTGGGTGAATAGGAACAACTGGGGTTAATAATGCTAATGTGTGAATACTGCATATGTTAGTTTCTACACGGCATGTGTTTGTTTTAACTGTATGTAGTTTTAAAGATGTTTTAAATGTGAAACGGGCTCTCACTGGGTTTTTGTGGAGCTTGCAGCGTGTGCGTATCGGCCAGTGCCGATCTAACGGTATTTGTAAGTGTGGGGGGGGAGTAGGAATAAGATGGGGATATGTGGAGAGGTATATGTAGGAGGATCGGCATTGGAAATAATATGCACGCGCAGCCGGAGTGATCTGCTTCTTGGCGGGCGGCAGGTGACGCTGTGCAAGCGCACTTATGCAGCCCCATGTGCGGCCGGAGCGATTTTGGGCCGTTTCTGTGGCGGTTGGGGGGCGGCAGGTGACGCTAAGTAGGCGTGCTTGTGCAGCCTCAATATGCACGAGAAGCGTGCATGTTTAATGGGCTTTGAGCAGCGGCAGATGCCCGGTATTCTAATTGGCTCCAGTGGGCGTAGCCACAGTGGGGTGGGCGGACGCGGAGGGGAGGGGGTTAGAGGTTCTTAAGCACTCACAGCCACTCCGGGTGCCAGCTCCTGATGAGTCAATTGACGAAACCGGTAGGGCGGTACCCGGAAGTGGCAGAGTGCGAGGACCTGAGCGTTTGGTGAGGAGTGGACGGCTGTGCGCGCGGCAGCTGACACCAACCTCGGAAAGCCCGCGGTGGCCCACACAAACGGGGGAGAGCCCGTCAAAAAACTCATGTGCATTAATCGTCTTTTAAAGTGTAAGTGCAATATTTTTTTAGTATTAAAATTTTACAAGCAGTATTACGCTATGTTGTGCCTCTTTTTGGGAAGTTGCATGTAAGGATATATGAAGAGGAAAACCTAGAGTGGGGAATTTTGGAGAATCAGTGACCCTGTTGCGGAGGTTCCAATACTTGCAAGAAGCAAACAGCTCGATTGGTCGGGGGTGGCCAGGGAATAACCCCAAGGTGGCATTAGACAATACTGTTGGTCTTCTCAGAGGGTGAGTCGTATTTTAATCGGGTGTGGTGGCGGTGATCTAATCTGGATTGCATAACAAGAAGGAATATCAGGGAAAAAGAAGGACTGTGTCGCGCTAGGGATAAACTTGAGTGTACTATGCCTTGTATTACTCTTACTGCTTTGTTTGGTGAATACTATCTGTCAGTCTGTATGCTACATTCCTGCAGGGTATTGTAGTATTGTATTAGGTAGGAGTTTGCGCAGGTGTTACGGGCTGGGCTATAGGTCAGTCATATGGGCATACAGTCTGACCTATAGTCATTGACCCGACAAGCCTAACAACTTATAATGTCAGCCATATAAAGTGACTAGTTTTGTTTTGATCTCCAAAGAGAATGTAAACAATATTAAACACACAAGTCATCTGGTTTCCTGACATATACTGTGTGTCAACCATATCAAAATCTACAGAACACCTGCTAACTTGATCAGAGTGGCAATGAGTTGTCACGAAAATGTCTCTTAGACCAGTCTCATCTATGAATATTATACTCAAAGCCCAACTCAATTAGTCGGCTGTATGTCAAATCTGAAGCACCTTCTTTTCCTTGGCTCAATGGACAAAACACCAAAACACTACTGCTTAAAATGCCATATCTAAAGCAGAAATGCCTGCTTATCAAGGTCAAACACATGTCAAGGCGATACTCCACATAACAACTACTGTAAAGCTGGCCATACACTGGCCCGATTTGCCGCCGTTTCGACAGCAGATTCGATCACTGGGAATCGAATCTGCTGCCAATCGTTCACGCTACACGCCGAATTTCGATCCATTTCGTCCAATCCCGTCGATCGCTCCGTGCGGAAAATTACCGTCGATCGGTAGGGAGCGCGTCGCTAGCGGCGTTCGAGTACCCGACGACCGACGCAATAGAGCTGCATACATTACCTGCTCCGCCTGCACGACTACCCCCGGTCACCGCTGCTCTGTGTCCGCGCTGGTCTCCGGCATGCTTCAGTTCCTCCTGCTAGGCAGGAAGTTTAAACAGTAGAGGGCGCTCTACTGTTTAAACTTCCTGCCGGGCAGGAAGAAGTAAAGCATGCTGGACCTGGAGACCAGAGCGGAGACAGAGCAGCGGAGACCTGGGGATTGGAGTCGCGCCGGCAGGCAGGCAATGTATGCGGGCGGGGGGAGCGGCGGCAGCACCACCACCACAACAGATTGTGAACGGTTTCAGGCTGAAATCGGTTCACAATCTGTTTGCAGTAAAGGTAGCCATACGATCCCTCTCTGATCAAATTCGATCAGAGAAGGATCTATCTGTTGGTCGAATCTGATGGCAAATCGGCCAGTGTATGGCTACCTTAAAGGTGAAAAGTACCTCCTCTGTCTTTATCACATAGACACTACTACCTGGCCAAAACTTAGTAATTGAACCATACCAAAGGTTTAAAATATACAAATGCCATAATTAGATGTTAATAATTTAGTTCTGGCTTAGAATGCAATTGGTGACTCGCATAACTTTTTAATTGATAGAATAACAAGTGGGTCTCAGAAGTAGGAGACAAAGCTAAAGGTGGGTACACACATCAGATACAAGTCTTTGGAAAATGAAAGATCACAGACCAATTTTATCCACTTTCATGTAGTATGAGAGCATACCTACACAGTCTATTTTATTGAGCTGAACTCCCCATCAGATAAAAAAATTTTGCAAGATGCTGTACATAAAGATGCTGTACATATTCAAAAGATCAGTATCTGCAAAAGATCAGTTCCTGCATATTGCATTCATAGTCTATGATTTCTGCAGATCTCATACACACCTTGTTCAACGGACATTCATCTGCAAATCAGATAATCATCTGCAGATCTGAAGATCCATCCTGGTGGATCTGATCTGCAGATGAATGTGTGCAGCATTTTGCAAAGATTTGTATCTGATGGGGAGTTCAGCTCAATAGAATAGACTGTGTAGGTATGGCTCTCATACTACATGGAAGGGGGGTTAAATTGATCTGCGATCTTTTAATTTCCAAAGACTTTTATCTTCTGTGTGTACCTAGCTTTAGGCACAATTAATATCTACAACCATGAGATCCCTGGCTTTAGAGTGTACCAGAAGCATGTCATTATATTATTATGTCTTATTATGTCATAGGCTTACTATAAATAACCAGTCTCAAAAAAGAGGCAGCACTCAAGCGATGCGACAGAAGCGTGCTGCGGATCCACCCATGTACCACCTGGGTTTGCTATCCAACTCCTCCAAAATGATCCGGCACAGCTCTTTTACAGAAATTGCTTTATTGAATCTTCATAGAAATATACATAAAAAGCTACAGTAATTTCAAAATATAAACAAAGTAAAAATTAACCTACTTGGTGTCAAGATATAAGGTTGATTAACATCTCGCTGTTCATTTTCATTCTCTCCTATCAGAAGAAATGATGGTTGGTTCTTCTTCCACTCAGGCTTTGTACTCACCTATAAAGCAATTAATAAATAAAAACCATCCCCATATCCATTAATGCAAATAAAGAATAAAAGTTAGTTAGTTAATTAGCCCAGTAAAGTCTTTTCAAGCCTTTGGTGGGGTAGGTAATCTAGATAACTAGATAAACTAGTAACTGGATTACTGCCTGTGCACTGATGGGGCCCCCATGCCTTTTCCCTATGTTTATTATCAGTGAGCAATAGGAGAGAGTAGCCTGAAAGCAACTGATTGGAGGAAGTTGTAACTGCTGTTCATGAGTAGCTGCATAGGTGGCAGTTGCTGTGCAAGTGTCATCCTAAAAGGGGATCCTGGAGATGGCAGTCATTCAGTTGTCTGTGGGCGGAGGAAGGGAACACATCCATAGGGCTTGATTCACAAAGCGGAGCTAGCTGTTAGCACGCCTGTAAAAACCCTCCTTAAACGAGCTTTTCGCGTGCAAAATTTATGCGCGCACTGCACAGAGCGCAGAGCGCTCTGCACGAAGTGCCCATTAAAGCCTATGGGACTTAGCACATGCATAGGACTTTGCGCACACAAAACTTTGCGCGCGGTACTTAGCATGCGATCTGATTGAGGAAACCGGTGCTAACCTACTTAGCACCCTGTTTAGCGCGCCTAAAGACTTTAGACGTGCTAAGTAGGTTAGCACCGCAAAGTGAATCAAGCCCATAGTGTCTGATCACAGCACTAGGGCAGAAAGGTTGAAGTAGACATGACAACAGGCTCTGTTGTGAGGGAAAACTTCCTAAAAGCTGGAGTTCTCAGGAAAGTCCCAAAATCAGATTGGTAGACTAAGGAAACATTGAAGTGTATTTACAAAACATTGGTAAAATGTAGATGTGCAGAGGGTGCACATAAAGTTTATCAGGGTTTATGCTATTTATTTAGCACATGCTACACACATAGGCCTCAATTCACTAAGGGCAATTCGGTAAAATAAATCAGGTTAGTCTAATACCGCATTTGGTATTTTACCCTTTTTTCCCAAATTCACTTAAATTTCATCATATGCAGTAGTAGTTTGGTAATATACCAAAAAATGTTGCTTCAATTCACTAAGCCCTGCTCGATAATGTCTCACCAGCTGTGGAGAAGGTCTGGCAGGAAGCTGCAAGTCTTCCACAAGTGGTGTGCATAAGCCGTTGCTCTTGTGCATCCACGGCATCCCTCTAGGTGTGTACATCACTAGAGAGTTCTTCTGTGTATCAGTATATAGATAAGCCCATCAGTGCCTCAAATCAAATGGGGTTAGAAGCAGGACTGTGAGGCTCTCCCTATTGGCTGTCCAAACATTTGTCAACTTTACCGCAGGGTGACTGTAAGCTACTCACATTTTGCTAAAACACAACGTGCATATAAAATCCTCGGACGTCCTAACTGCCGCTGCTGGTACTTTGCCGTCGGGGCCTCGGTCGTAGTGCAGGAGACGGCAAAGTACCAGCAGCAGCAGTCAGGACGTCCCAGGATTTTATATGTGCATTGTATTGTCATTTGGCAAGATGATTGGTAAAATCAGCTGTTTTCGCCATTGCCAAATGCGGTAATGCTTAATAAATTAAGCTCATAGAGTAATTCGCATTATAAACGCAATGCCTCCATGTGTAACGGGTTATAAATACATGCTACTGTACATCACAAATAATTGATAGAAATAACTAGACAACACAATATCTTAAAGAGACCTTTAGGTGACAGCAGTATGAAGGTTGCCATCTTGTATATGCTTATGAAAAATTACAGATGCCTAGCTGCAAAGCTGCTCATATGCTATGTAATCTTAATTGTACAACAATTACTCATTTTACCAAATCTATATAGTAAAAGGGAAAAGTGACTGAACATACTTTAGGCAGTCCCCCACCCCCATACAACTGTGGTATGGTAAAATGGTACAATCAGGATTGTATGGCAAATGGCTTACTTTAGCATTAGTAGGTTCAGTCACACACCTGGTATACCAATGCATGAATTGTACTCAGACTTTAGTCAGAAGATTTGATCTCCCCTTGTTCTGGGTCAGTGACTCAGGAAGTATTAGTAGTGGAAAAGCACCACAGCCAGGGAAGCAGCATGTTTAAAAATGATCAAAGATGCCAGCCTCTCCACAGTACTACGAGATAAATTAAAAGATTTTAAGATATGACCTTACATTATGTTTATCAATGAGTGGACATTTCACTGTACTGCATCTGTTGCCTCGTCAGGACAGATTCATAAGCCTTAGGAATAGCATTTAGTTTTCTGAAGTAGTTATGATACAGTGGATTTTTTTTCTACATGGTAAACAAGAGATAGTACATGCAAATCAAATCCAATATTCATTGGCCCCTATGATTTTTTTTAAATATTATTTGTATTGCACCTGTATACCTCATCCCTATCACTTGGAGCCCTTACTGAAAGGCCTGTGTGTGAAGAACAATTACAGAACAGTGCTTGTGTGGAGGAGGGAAAGACAATGAAATGACAAAGATTTCTCAGTGAGTAAGGGATTATCTATCAGAACTGACAGAAGTTACTGATAAGGCAGGAGCTGTCCCACACAGAAAAGTTGTCTTTCTAGGCATTTCTAGGCATTTTTTTCAAATGCAGAGTACAGTATACATAATTTTATGGTGCTCCTACTTCATGTCTGGCTAAAACATGTCAAAGTTTTCCTTTCCTTCTATATTATACCAGGTAAATTTTGTATATGAGATGCAACAAATCACCTCTTTAGCACGTCAAACTTATGAAAAATACCTTTCATTGGCCATGATATCAGCATGACATGGTGCAGCATCTCATATCTCTTTTTGGCCTTGATTCACTACACACTGGTAAAATTGCGGTATACAGACAGTGCCCAACAATGTTATCAGTGTTTATGCAAGCATCGAGCGACAACTCACAGCACAACTCACATTATGTAGGTAACACACAGGTTGCTTTACAGCGTACGTAACACAGATAGCATTACATGTAATTAGTGGTGAAAATACTGTACGCTATCTACACACAGCAATTTTACCAGAGTTTAGTAAATAATCCCCTTTATAAGCAAAACCAGTATTGCTCTACATTTCATTGCAGATCGGTGACTATCTTGAAACACATCCTGAGACAATATTGAAAAAGTTAAACTGGTGGCAAAGTTAAATATTATGTAACATTACTCTGTCTGCTCTTTAACTTCAGTAAAACCCAGTGGATCCCAGTGAACTCAGCTGCAAGGCCAAATGAATGCTAGCATCACCTCCCTGGACAATTCTCCAGCTTCTGTGGTGGTGCACAGACCAATATATGACACTGCTAGAAGCGATACTGCCCAACTTTTAAACCAATATCAGATCCATCAGGGCTCAGAATAAATTAACGTGGCAGTAAAGGTTTAAAGGAAACCCACAATTAAAGAAATATGTAGACTGTCATTTCATTATTAGCTTTTGAATACCACTTCCTGGCTGTACCGCTGATCATTTGTTTTTAGTTTTGTCATGCACATGCAAAATGCATGCAACAACTTGAGTCAGAATGAGTCAAAACACGTGATAAACATAATTATTCTGGGTCAGTCATTCAGAAACCATTAGCGTAAGATGCTCTGTACAATGGCCAGATGAGCAGTATTTTATAAAAGAGACATCAACAATGGTTCTTTCCACATTCTTCTCAGTTGAGAATTCCTATAAAAACAACTTTACTTCCTTAAATCTACTTCAGGTTAACATTGATGTTTTCTGTAAAGTAAGGTAGAAGACACTAAGGCCTTTTTCGCACAATGAAAAACATGCCTGTGAGAACACTGCAACACATGGTCACTGCATTTCTGTCCAGTACAGTGCTGCCCTTTTTCAATGAATGTGTGCAGTGTAGTTCGGTGTAGCCTGGGACACTGGTGCGGGTCGTGGGGAGTTTGAGACCTGGATTTATTTCTGCCTTGCTGCTGTCTGGCTCCATTATCAGTGCAGGTACAGGCCATGCTGAGTCCACCACTGCTACCCAGGGCTCCACTGAGGTCGGAGGACAATGCGCTGATCGGGACACCTTTGACCTTGCTGGATGCCAGCTCCATCTATTCATCAGCCCCTCCATGATGCCAGCTGAGAATCCGGAAGTAAGGGCCACCACGCTTGGACACTATTGTGACATCCAGATTATATTGACCAGCCCTGCCGAATTATGCTCTGGAGTTGGGACCCACCACAAAATAGCTGTAGCATTAAGAGGTATAAAAGGTCCCTGATTCGCCATTTGATTCATGGAGTAAGAATATTGGTTGGGAGACATTGGAAATCTGTGCAGTCCCCCACTGTGGTGGAGCGGTTGAGGTAGGTTTCCTATGTACATAGAATGGAACAATTAACTTCTGTCCTACATGGGATGGACTCACAAGGAGAGGAGATCTGGGAGAAATTGACTCAATTTATCAAAACGGAAAGATATAGGAATATCCTAGGGAGAGGTAGATGAGGCCGGGCCAGGGCAGTTTGGGGACATGAAGATTGCTAGAACATACCCCCTCCCATTTAATGGTTATCCCAAGTGGTTATCCCAAGGGATTCAGATCAATAGACTTTCCTATGGTAGAAATGCCCTTTGCCCTTTTTTTGTTTTGGCCTGCTATCTGCCTGATTTGAGTGAGTTCTGTTGTGTATTGTCTGGTGTTCTTGTTGTTTGGGTCAGTCACACATAGATATATAAGGAATATTGGGCTCCTTGCCTGACTAGAGGATAAGAATAGGAGCCTATGGAGTAGGTCCCTGAAATTTAGTGTTTTAGGAGGTGGAAAGTGTTCCTTTCCTCTCCTCCTGGACCATGACCCTCCATTAGGTATAATAAGTGAAATCCCATACCCATGGGTTGAGGTGGGATTGGATATAAAGAGATGTATGCCCAGGATGAGAAGGTGACAGAGGGAATAATACAAAGAGATTAATATTTCAAGTAGACTTGGAGTTTGGAGTAAGAAAAGGGAGAGGTGTATTCTCTCTCTGGCCTCTCCTGGGCTGAAGAAAATAGAGGATGAATGGGGGGGGGGGGGGGGGATGGAAGAGGGGAGACTGTGATATAAGCAGTATTTTATATGTAGACGTGAACTATCTGTTTTTGTTTTTTTTGTTTGGACTACTTTTGAAATTGTTTTTGATAAATAAACAATATTTAAGATAATAAGGAGCACACTAATAAAAAGCACTAGAATATGAAGACAATATAATAAGGGACATTATAATAGGGAGTAGTATAATAAAGAGTACTTTTAAAGGTGAGTACAATAACGTGCACTACAATTATGAGAAACTTTAACGTCATTGTAAGAAACATGGAATGGGAGCCTCTTAAAGACCATTCCTCCTACATAATAAATTCACACTCTCCTTTCTAATTCCAGGGTTCCTTGAGATCCAAAAACTATGAGTTCCTCCGGGTTTAAAAAGTTAAGAAAAGCTGCATTAGTGCCTCCTAATGCCCTATTGTGTCCTGCATTGCTTCCGATATAATAGTGGCCTTTATTGCCCGCCCAGTAGTGCACACTATTCTGCACTGTCCCATAGCGCCCTTCATTGCCCTGTATTGTCATCTGTTGCCCTCTAACTTGCCAAGTACTCTCCCAACCCCCCTCCCCAGTGCAGAGTAATTACAGTGGAGGAGCATGCTGGACTACTATTTAGTTGTCTCGCAGGACCTAATTGCACTTAGGACTGCTGCTCCTATGCCACTGGCAACATAGTGTGAATGAGGACTTTCACTAATGAAGAAGTTTATTGTAATAATCCATTATAGTATGAGTTTGGGTGAATAACATTAAAAAGTGCATGTTAGTGAAGTCTGTAAGAAAAAAAAAAATGCAAAGTAAAATATTACCTCAGGCAACTGTGGCAGCAACCTTGAGTGCACATTCTGCATCTTTCCTCTCTGGTAGTGCGGAGGCTATAAACAATAAGCAACATACGATACAAATTACATTTCCTATGCATTATTTACTTACATCCATTATTCCCAAATTCAAAATATTTTCTCAATGAAAATGTTAGTGTACATATTCTTGGGTATGCTTAGTTCTGATGTGAACTACTCATATGCTTTTTTTACTTACGTGGGGCTTCTTCCAGCCCCTGGAAGCATCTGAGTCTCCAGCATCCTGCAGTCAGAGGGTCGGCAGTTTCTGCACATGTGTCACCAGTGATTGCGCTCACATCACCAGGAGTGTTGTGCACATGCACATGCGTCATTCTTTTATATACCAATGTTTTATTTTGGCAACTGTGGGAGAGGAGGGGTAAGTGTTTTAATAGGGGATGTATGAATTTTTATTGACTGTATTGTGTTAGGGTGTAATTTACTATTTTGACACCAGATGCCCCCCCCCCCCCCCCCCCCCAGTGTATTCCTCCTGTGTACTGTGTGTACACAGAGGAAGTAATGCATGTACATTTTACTTTCACTTTTGTCAGTGACCACTAGCATGTATCTCATTGATGCCAGTGATCACTGATCACAGGCACTTCGATTAGTGAATGAGTACTGTGCTCTCATTCACTGATCTGTCTACTAATGGGCGGTGATGAGAACGCATGCGGGAGCATGCACAAGCGCACGGAGGGCGATCGTGGCAGCAGATGAATATCTACGTCCCTGGGTCTTTAGATGAAGTCCTGCAGGGCGTAGAGATACTGCCGCCAGCACAATAAGAAGTTAAACCCAAATCTGCCAGACCCACTACTGTAGTCACAAACTTTTGCACCAGAAAACCTTAGAACAAGCCTAGGCAGTTGTTACTTAGGCTGAAACCCTCAAAGCAAAGCACATAGGCTCAGAGATCCAGTAGGTGTAAAAAATGTATGAGGTCTGGGAGTATCTTTGCCTGGTGGTCCGGGGACAGATTACCGTAGTTCTTAGAGGCCTTTGAGACCGAGGAGCAGGCATAGGTAGTTTGGGCTGGAATACCAGTGATTCCAGGGCTCACCTGCCGCCCTCCAGTGAAGTGTAGGGGAAGGTTTAGTTGTTGTGGTGAAACTGGATTGCAAAGGGGAAAAAACAGCAATACTTTATGACCTCCTTTGTGAAGGCCAAGGTGATGGGATGCACCAGCCCCCTCTTCAGGATAGCAGAGGAGGTAAGGCCTGCAAACAATTTTACAGAATCTGGAACCTCCGGCAAAGGACTGAGGTCTCGAGTGGAAGACCACACCAGATCTCTTACCTCCTTGAATGGCAATTTCAAAATAATGTCACTTGGGAGATCTGGCTTCCTGAGGCATTGTAGGGCCCTGTGGGTTTAAAGCATTGTGATGAAGCTGAGTCGGCACTCAGAAGCAAGGTATTAAATAAGTTCAGACTGCAGCTTTTATGTTGGTAATGGTCTTAGGTGGTCCCCAAATATGTAGATTTACCCATGTATTCCTGTTGTCTAGGTCTAGCTTTGATTCCAACATAGTGATTTTGTCAGCTTGTTCATCAATAGTGGATTTGTTGGAATACAGGTGGTGGTGATGATGTCATCCAATTGCTTCTCCAGGTCAGTCATGCAGACTCCTAAAGCATGAATCTGCTTAGTAAAGTCATTAATGGCCTCTTTTAGTTCCAAACAAAACATGTGCTATATAGAGGATTGTATACAATGAACAGAGGCGCCAAAAGTATAAAATTAGATTCAATGAGCTTAAAAACCAACTCAAATGGCAAAAATGAAGGAGGGGGTGGTGGTCTTACCTCCCTCAAGCAGACACGACAACGCCTGCGATTCAGACAGTCAAACACATTTATTAGAAACTCCCCAAAAATTGCAACGCGTTTCGCAGGCTCAATCCCGCTTCATCCGGCAATACAGGTAGGAGTATCAAGCGATCTGCACAAGGATTCAAGTTAGTAAACAGCAACACAGCCGGCACCACCATAAGAGTAAACAGTAAGCTCTTTTATTGCATCACCTCAATGGCTCCAACAATGACAAACGTTGTTGGCGATTGCAATTTGAGAAAGGGCTATGCCCGAAACAACGTTTGTCATTGTTGGAGCCATTGAGGTGATGCAATAAAAGAGCTTACTGTTTACTCTTATGGTGGTGCCGGCTGTGTTGCTGTTTACTGATACGAAGCACCCCAGTGGAGACAGGGGTGAAGGCCGAGGCACACCTTAGACTTATACCTTTGTGGAGCTCCTCCTACATTTGGTGTACACAAGGATTCAAGTTAAGCGCTTAACTTGAATCCTTGTGCAGATCGCTTGATACTCCTCCCTGTATTGCCTGATGAAGCGGGATTGAGCCTGCGAAACGCGTTGCAATTTTTTGGGAGTTTCTAATAAATGTGTTTGACTGTCTGAATTGCAGTCGTTGTCGTGTCTGCTTGAGGGAGGTAAGACCACCACTTCCTCCTTCATTTTTGCCATTTGAGTTGGTTTTTAAGCTCATATAATCTATTTTTATACTTTTGGCGCCTCTGTTCATTGTATACAATTTGGAGTCCACCCTTGGTGGAGGGTTGCTACCCTTTTTTCCTGTCTACAGAGAGCGACTTCTTAATCCTGAGTGGGGTCAGGATAATCTCCCCACCTGCCTTTACAGTGGTTGCCTGCTGGTGACCCTGACTTGTGAGTATCTAGCAATATGAATTTATTGCCACCTTATCCAGTACGTATTACACTATTGGGGCTCTTGGTATTCCCTGTTTTTATGCTATATAGAGGAGAGCAAACACTTGTTGGAAAGTTGGGGGTCCTGGGGGGTAGAGGGGTCTATAGAGATATCCATTTCCCGAGAGTTAAATACTGCCGGGATCTGCTGGTACAGCGTGGTGATAGTCAGGCCTTAGCAGGCTTGGATGGCCTTAGAAGATTTAGCGTACATCTTAGATGAGAGTCTGGCTGAGGCTGTGTTGCAGGTTTAAAAGCTGGGGGATCCAGTAGAGCAGCTGTGCCCAACCTAAGGCCGTTTGAGGCCGACGAAGCCGACTTTTGTGGCCCGCGGAAGTGTCCTGAGGGGAGGATTGGGGATTGTGTCCTGCTACATCATAGGTTTACACAGCGTTCTCGTGTTCTCTGCTGTAGCGTGGCAATAGTTAGAGACCCTCATCCGTTGGTTGCTGCAGGAACCACCCACCAATAGGAATCAGCCTTATTCCTATTGGAGGGAGGTTCCTGCAGCAACTAATGGACGAGAGTCTCAGCGCTACTGCAGAGAACCAGAGTACGCTGTGTAAACCTCCAAATAAATCATGAGGCGGCACACCACTGGCTGCAAATATGCTTGTATTAAGAAACAGAAGCACAATTTTGTATGTTTTTGTACATTGTATTTATAAGGCTAACACTGTGGGTTAATGATATGGGTGGAGCCAGAGGTGGACTCGGGTGTGGCACGCTTACCCCAGTCTTTATCTGTTTGTTGGTGGTGTGAGACATTGTTATGCACCTGATGAAGGATTTTCCGTAACATGTAGTGCTTCTGTTTCTTAATACAAGCATATTTGCAGCCAGTGGTGTGCCGCCTCATGATTTATTTGGAGTGTTACTAGGAGACCGTGTGAGCAATCCGGTCGAGGCTCGGCACCGGCAAACTCCAGGATACAAAATACCTGGCACTGCTACCGTGGAATTGTACAGTTTGTACGCTGTGTAAACCTATGACGCAATTACCGATCCTTATCCTCAGCGCGGATTCTTGCTTCAGCTCTCCTCACATGCTCTGGGCTCTGGCTCTCCTCTCCCAGATGCTTTGCAGCTGCTCTGGCCTCTCATCTCAGAGGACAGTGTGACATCACACAGCATTGTTACTAAAAAAATGTTAAAGAATTACATTTAAATTTTGTATGTATGTGTTCCCGGCCCGCGAAATTGATCTTGATATGAAGTGCGGCCCTCGGGCAAAAAAAAGGTTGGGCACCACTGCGGTAGAGCATTCATAGCCAGGTTTCAGTCCTTCTTTTTCATGTCCCCTTACAGACCACATCAAAATAGGATGGCTGGGGAGATACGGTATGCTAATATTAAGCATACCTATTATTCGTCCACGGCGAGCTAAGCGCAGGGTGAGCCGAATGATGGCTCACCATGCTGCGGCTCAAATCCCTGGCGGTGTTAAATACTTTTTCCCTTCAGAGTCCTAGCAACTTGGATGGAGTTGTAATTCAGGTTCCAGTGGCCGTCGGACCCCCGAATTACCCTTACACACCCCATGCATTATAGCATTACTGCTATAGCGGCACAGTGCCTAGTTTCAGCACTCAGTGCTGAGCTCAAACAAGCAGGTCTCATTTTTTCATTAACATTTTTTACATAAATGTTTTCAACTTATATCAATAATACAAAGAATCAAAGAAAATAGCTGTACTAAGAAGAGTTGTTTGCTAGGACTACTGCTGAGGCATTGGAAAAGCATGGCTCTTAGAACTAATACGGTATATTACTCTGCTCTCGTGTAATGCCGCTAAATCACCAACTAAATGAAAATTGAGGTGGGCAGAAAAGAATAACTGGCTTCCGATACAGGTTCCAAAGATGCACATAAGCAATCCCCTAACCCAATTACATAGTTATATACTTAGTTTGGTTGAAAAAAGACATCTGCCCATCAAGTCCAACCAGAACAATTAAAAAAAAAGATTTGCAGACTAGAGACTAGAGACATAACATTGCCAAAGGCCCTGTTTGGAGTTTCAGCCAGGAGTTTTAGTGTACTCGAGGTGAGCGGTATAGTATATGGAGGCTACCATGTTTATTTCCTTTTAAGCAATACCAGTTACCTAGCTATCGTGCTGATGCCTTGCCTATAATAATACTATTAGCCACAGACACTGAACAAGCATGCAGTAGATCAGGTGTTTCACCCAATATTGTCAGATCTGACAAGATTAGCTGCATGCTTGTTTCTGGTGGTATTCAGACACTACTGCAGCCAAATAGATCATCAGGGCTGCCAGGTAACTGGTATTGTTTAAAAGGAAATAAATATGTCAGCCTCTATATCCTGAGTATGTATAAGTAGAAAAATATATCAAGAAACCAGTACTGAAGAAGGGTTTTATATTTTAATATTCCAAAAGTGCAAAAAGGTACAACAGGTACAAAAATCTTCAATCAATAAATACATCCACAGATATAGATAGGCCTGTTAAGAATCGTACAGTGCAACAGATTTGGTAAACGATTTTTAAGGCCTTAAAAATCGTTTACCAAACCTATTGCACTGTACAATTCTTAACAGGCCTATAGTAACCACATACACTGGGTCAAATTCCCACCAATACACAGCAGATTTGATCACTGTGATTGAATCTGCTGTGAAATCGTTAACGCAAATGATGACCGATCGACCGATAGCCATCCGACATCAGACGATTCAGTCAATCAGTCCTGACGGAAAATTTTGCTTGATTGTTGGCGGGTAGGGTGTGGCGGCATTTGATGCGGCAACCACGGACGCAGCATAGTGGCAGCAATAACATCAGTGATCACTTGTTCAGCCGGCGGGAGTCCCCAGGGTCCATGCTGACTCACTTTCTTCTCGGTCTCCTCTTCACTTCCTGTCAGATCCCGGGGACTCGCACCGGCCAGACAGGTGATGTTATTGCTGCTAGCCGGGAAAGCCTGAATGGGCGGAGGTCAAGGGACGGCGAGGCAAGTGACGGTTCCACAGGTTTTGAATCAATTTCATGCTGAAATCGATTCAAACCTGTGTGCAGTGTATGGGCAAAATAATAGAGCCTTCTTTGATCAGATTCGATCAGAGAGGGATCTATCTGTTAGTCGATCTGGTGGCCATTTATTAGTGTATGGCCCCCTTATGTCTATGGATGGATTTATTGAATTAAGATTTTTGTACCTCTTTGCACTTTTGGAATATTAAAAAATAAAGCTCAACTTTAGTACTGGTTTCCTGATATATTTTTTCTACTTATTCATATTCTTGTATCTAATTGTGATTACGATTGGTGAAGTGCTATGCCATTAAAGGGAACCTTAACCGAGTAAAAAAAAAAGTTTTACTTACCTGAAGACATCCTGTGCCCACGCCGTCACTCACCGATCATCCGGTCCACCGCCATGGGTCAGTTTCCTTTTTGAGCAGTGCACCTGCATGGCTCTGGCTGCGTGCGTCCTCAATCACGCTCCCGTCCCTGTAGTCATCTTGCGCCTGCGCAGTACGCATAGGTAGTACTACACGCACATACGTACAGATTACAAGTACTGTGCAGACGCAAGACGGCCACAGGGACGGGAGTGCGATTGAGGATGCGCACTGCTGAAAACTAAACTGAGCAGAGGACCGGATGATCAGTGAGTGATGGCACGGGCACAAGACATCTGAAGGGGGCTGGGGGAGCCCAGGTAAGTGAGACTTTTTTTTTTTCTCGGTTAAGGTTCCCTTGAAGGATATATTTTGGCATCTATCTCCCAAAATATGCATTTACAGCCTCCATATCCTTCTCACCTCGGGTTCCCTTTAATTCTTTGCAACAGAAGATGGCTTCCCCACTGACCAGTGCCCCAACGTACTAACCTTCATGTCAGACCAGACTACGAGCAAAGTAAAAGAAGTTAGGTTAGTGTTAGGTATTGGGGGGGAGGTTAGTGTTAGGCACTAAAGGCGGTAAGTTAGTGTTAGGTATTAAGAGGGGGGTTAGTGTTAGGCAATAGGAGGGGAGGTTAGTGTTAGGCACTAGGAGGGTGGTGGTGTTAGACAAGGAAAGGTTAGAGAGAAAGTAGAAGACAGATAAGTCAGTGTAATGTATGTTGGTTGTAGTTACTTTGAGGGCTCGTTCACACTAAGGGCGTTTTTTGCCCTTTTTTCCAGCGCAGGCGATTTTCAAAATTGCCCACAAAACACTTGTGCAATGACTTTCTATGAGAAGGTTCATATCAGCATGTTGCGCCCTCTTTGCGGTCCGCAAAGCGGTGCCTGTACCATTTTTGGGGCGTTTTTGCTATAATGGAAGGTATAGGAAGAGCGCTAAACACTTACAAAACCGCTTTATGCAGTGATTGCGTTCGCATTTTTTGTACAATAAATACATTGCATTTATTATTTTCCGGGTCAAAGAGTTCACTTCCTGACTTGCGTCAGGGAGTGAATGACAAAACCGCTCTGGAAAAGAACTTTTACCAAAAATGCAGCGCGCAATTGAGCGCCGGGGGGAAAAAAAACACCGCACAAAATCGCAAAACGCTTGCGATTACGATTGAAGATGTGTGCAAGGCTTGACGATGTAGGCTATTTCGTTGGAACACCTCCAGCTTTGACCAGAATTGCACAAATGCAGGACAGACAGGTAAAAGGTTTTACAAATACACAAGTCTGAATTCAGAGCATTTGACGTTTGTGGTTTACGGGAAAACTTAAACTTAGCTCAGTACCACAGAACTGTCATGTAAGCTCACGATTTTCTCATGCATTTTAACACCACATGATGACACTTGTCGGGGTTATGCTCTTTATAAGTCAAAAGTTTACCTGCTCCATTCTGAAGCTTGCCTTTCTCCTGTAGTCCTCGTTTAGGAAGGCATAAAAAACTAATGTCAAGTCCAAGCACTGCTCTAGTTGTGTATACTCTGTTGCTACGTTACTGAGCGCGGCTCTTTGTAGCTTAGCTTAGTTTGTGCGGCTACTTGTAATGACGCTTGTTAAAATCCCATTCAGCTTCCACAGGATCTGTCTCGTCCTACGTGATCCAATGCTTCAGTCACGGGCTTCAACAAGGCAGCTTTCCCCAGTCCCCTGTACGGAGCTCCCCCACAAGGCGACGCGCAGCCGTTGCTATGGAAGCTGGATGAGGCTTACAGGAAGGGTGCAACTTGTGTTTGTGGGCGGCTTTCCCAATGTGTCGCCTGGAAGCGCTCTGACATATCCGTGGTGACAAAGAATGCAGCTCAGTGTAAACAGTTACTGAGATTTTGCGCAGAGCAGTAAAGCACCAAGTTCACAACTTCACAACACTATTTTGTTCTCAATAAAATAGACATATTTTCGTTAATCTTATATTCTGAAGCTATGTTCTGCGTCTGGTTCTGAATTATTTGTTTACAAAACTCTCATCAGAGTAATCTTAAATTACAAATCAGGTTACCTCCGACCGGGAGTACTTACAAATCTTCTGATGGGGAGCAAACCAGAGATTCCTCTTAAAGGGAAAAGCAAAGAGCAGTGGTGTATACAGCCAACAGTGCAGAACAAATAAAGTAGAATGCTAGGAGAGAAAGAGCTTCAGTAAAAAGTGAAACTATAACAGAATGTGGGTAGATCTAAATATTTAACATACAAAAGTACATGAACCTAGGTTTCATGCTGTAAGCATTGTATTACAGTAGTGTGGCATAGCTGTTTTACCTAACCTGACAGAGGCACAGACATGAGTCTCTGGTCCTCATGCCTGTGTCCAGGGCCGGATTTACCATAAGGCACTGTAGGCACGTGCCTACAGGCGCCAGATGATGGAAATGCGGCTCACTCCCCTCCACTAGTGCCTCGCTCCCTCCTTCCCTATGCTGAGACCCGAGCAGAGCGTAAATGAGAGGTTACTCACCCGGCTCTCAGCATTTCACTGATAAGATCTCCACGCAGACAGGGGGACCACTAGCTACTTAATACTGAGGTTTTTCTAGCTACCTAATACTTGGGGACACCTCTAACTACTTAATATTAAGGGTACCTCTGGATACATAATGCTAAGGGACACCTGTAGCTATGACAGGAATGTAAGGGGCAGGCAATTAGAACCAGCACCTGCGTGGTGGAGCCCCCCCCCCCCCCCCCCCCCGAATGGGTTAATATCGCAAGGTACTGGCTCTTCTTTAATCAATTGCAGGTGGCCTCCCCTGGCAGCACGGAGGAAGACTCAGCGGTGATTGGGCCTGTGTTCGCAGGCTGCGCAAACAGGCCAATGAGAAAGGAGGAGGCAGTATAAAAGAGGCCGGCTGTGTAGCAAGTGCAGCCGGCTGAATCAGCAAAAGAAGATTCTGCGCTTCCTCCCCCCCCCCCCCTCCCAATTTCCTTGTTGCGGCTGCATATGGGGTACAGTCATGGGTAATGTCACCCTGCGGGCGGACATTTGTTTTTTCTATGATGACAATGATTTAATCCTTTAATGGTGATTTTTGTTTTTAATTTTCTGGTTAATAAAATTATTTGATTTCTCAATTTATGGTATCTGGACGAGTTTTGCAGATTTGTTGTACCCCAATAAACGGCCGCGGCCTTTCGCCAATTGTGTGTTACGTGTGTTCATTTATTATTAGTTGTTAAGTATTTACCTGAATGGGGGGTGCAACACCAAGGGACGTAAGGGTGAAGTCACTGCTGGGCTATCCAGCACACTTGTGGTTTCGGTTCGGAGGGGATTTGTAGGTTTATGGAGGGCAAAGTCTAGGGCAGTGATCTGCAAACTTGGCTCTCCAGCTGTTAAGGAAATACAAGCCCCACAATGCATTGCAGGAGTCTGACAGCCATAGTCATGATTCATAAAGGCAAAGGCATTGTGGGACTTGTAGTTCCTTAACAGCTGGAGAGTCAAGTTTGCAGATCACTGGTCTAGAGTGTCAGGACATTTGTGCCTATAGACTCCAGTGATGTAAATCCGGGCCTGACTGTGTCACACATGCTAAGGAAAATGACAATTTGCTGAGGTAGGAGGTAGTACCAAGGACAGACAGATATAACTGTATTGGCAACAATAGGGGATGCAGAGGTTGCGACCACACCAGGGCCAATAATCAAAAGTTTAAGATTATGTATTCCTGTGATACAATGGGGGCAGACGTGTTTTGTTTGTCACATTGTCACAGGCTGAGGGCTGGAGATGCTATCAGCTTGCCTGTGTGTAAATTCAGTCCCCTCTCCCCCTCCCCTCTCCTCCCCTCTGCAATCAATGGCTAGTAACCTCCTCCTCCTCCTGCCCAGACTGAGCTCCCATAAGCCCTTGCTACAGTGCCAAGGCACTGTGAAAGCTGTGGGCGAAGCTTGTTTAGTTTATAGGGAATTAGAGTATTAAAACAAAACAAAAAAAGTATTTGGCTTGAGGAATGCCCTGTAAACTATATGAAAGGAACACAATTATGCAATGAGTAAAAGATTATCTCAGATCCCCTTTCATGAGAGAACTGGCCCTGCCCCTTTAACACATGAATGCATAATCACAATAACATATAACATAATTAAGCAGCATGTGTCTCCAAAATAACAATTGCACAGTATCTGTCTCCAAGTAAGAAGATTTATTCAGCATGTTATCCCAAGTAGCATAATTATGCAGCATGTGTTCCCTTAAAGAACAAGCAACACCCATGCTAACCTAGAAATAAAAAGCACATGTATAAGTAGATAAATACTACTTCTACTTACATAACAGATGTATTGTGCTATCCACGTAACGATTCCTGTGAATGTTATAAAGGAAAAGCAGAGAATCCTACTCTAGGCAGTGGCCATCTTGCCAAGCTTAATGCTGACATCATATCCTCCCTGACTCTTGTTTCCTACCCCCCCCCCCCCCTCCCTTCTCTTGCTCATTGTGTATTCATTAGCTGCCCTCCTCCCAGAGTCTTTTTTTATTTACACATCCAATCACTGAGTCACCTCAGCCTTGCTTGTCAACACAAGTGATCAGCTAGACAGGGAAATAAATGGAAGGAATATATTATAGATAAAAAGAACTCCCAGCATTCAAAAAGAACTCCCAGCATTCAACTCTTTGGCACTGTTTGGCACTAGGGCCAGTGCTCTTAAAGTATGTGATAACTCCAAACCATAACAGCAGAAAAAGTTTTGAATGCAGGATTAGCATCTTTATCACTTAAAGCGGTATATAATTCTGCATTTCAACTTTGCTCTAAAACATTATTTACAGTATATTATATGCAACCAGCATTTTTTTTTTTACTAGACCAGCATTGGAAGGGTTACACAGGGCTTTAAAGTTCCTGGAGATTTCTGCAGACGCATCCGAAGCTCAGATAGTTACATTTTGTTTACATAAATGTATCTAAGTGTTGAATGTGACTCATCTCTCTGACTGAGCTGGAGGACAGCCAAAGTGTGTAACATTCAACACTTAGATACATTTATGTAAACAAAATGTAACTATCTGAGCTTCGGATGCGTCTGCAGAAATCTCCAGGAACTTTAAAGCCCTGTGTAACCCTTTCAATGCTGGTCTAGTAAAAAAAAAAATGCTGGTTGCATATAATATACTGTAAATAATGTTTTAGAGCAAAGTTGAAATGCAGAGTTATATTCCGCTTTAATACACTCAGACCAGTTGTTGTTGAAATTTGATTTTTATGGTGACAATACCGCTTTAACAGCATAATTAGGCCACAGGTGTTTCTACAAATAGCCTCACCATTTCAGCTTACTCCCTCCTTTCACAATTTCCTTCTGGCTTCTCTCCTCTTTTCCACTTCCTCAGTTGCTCAATGCACAGCAGCAGCACATGGCGCGTGTGCAGACTCATTTCTAGGGTGCTGCGAGACGGGAGACCGTCCTGGGTGCCGTACAGGAAGGGGGCGCAGTGGCAGAGCTCTGTGGTTAGGGAGCTTGACTCCTCCCCTCCATCTCCTCTATGCTCCCTGTAATATTCAGAGTTTCAACACAGCGGTTATTTTAGGTAAACTAACTTTTCTCGGGCTCCGGACGTCATGCAGTAGAGGACTGCGTCCCGCTGGGCAGTTCTGTCTCCATCACCGCTCATGCTCTACAATTAAGAAGTAGAGCACGAGCACCACTGGAGACAGAGATGTCCGGTGGGATGCAGACCTATACTGCATGATTTCCTGAGCACGGGGGAGGAGAGTTTCCATGAAATGAGCTCTGAATATTGCAGGCAACACTGAAGGGGAGGAAGGGAGGACTCAGCCCCTCTCCCAGCGCCACTGAAACTATTACCTGGACAATTATACTTGGGGGGCTTCCTATAAGAGAACACCTGGCTACTTATACTGGGGGCGCATATGGGGGGTACCTGTAAGAAGACACCTGGCTACCTATACTGGAGGATGTATAGCGGAGCCTGGCTACCTATAGTGGAGGCACCTGGGGGGGGGCTACATTTGGCTACATTTAAGGGACACCCAACTACCTACACTGGGGGCACATATGGGGAGGTTACCTATAATGGGACACCTGGCTACCTATATTGGGGGCACATACAGGGTGCTACCTATCGCAATGTACTTCTGCACAGCACATAAGTGCAATCTATGCACTTCTGATTTTCTTGTGAATCATTCTTACTTTTCAGGAAATTAGTTTGTCTAATGCCTAGCCAAACCCAATATCTTTTTTGAAGGATTTGGACTGTGTACAAAATTGTTCCTTCTGTCAGTTTTTTACACTGTTTGGATCCAGGGTTCCCATACTTTTGGGACGTTTTGGTGGGTGTCTCTAAGGATACTAGTCAATTTATTATTTATCATTAAAATATTCATCTTAGTCTAGACTTCATTGTAGTCCACTGAAGGTTTTACCAATGTTTTGCAACAGTCATGGCAGCAGCAAGAAAGAGCAAAATGTCAAACTTATTTTGGCACGCAGTGATACCAACTACCTTGTCATGCAACATGGCCTGTCTAGGGTCTTTATAGACCAGCTTGTGAAACATGAAGTGTAACTAGTTGTAGACCTTGCACCAGATTAATGTTCAGTTTGAAGGTGAATGTTACAGATTATTATTTCTAATTTATATACATTTATACACAATCTTGACAACAAGCCAAATTTATGTAAATTAGCTAATGGGTTTGGAATGGTTACTATGGGGTCGGTGAGAGTTAGAATTAAGTAATTCTCAAATAAACATACTCTCTATTTTTTCCAATTAATTTGGTATTAGAAGATTTCAAGGCATTCTCTAAATTTTACATCCAAAGATTCCACATTTCATGCTAGGGGCTAAAATGGCTGGGGAAAGGGAGAAGCCTTGACTTGTATCTCTACCTGGCATACTGGTTAGAGCTCTCGCCTTGTAGCACTGGGTCCCCGGCGATTGGGGGTTGTACTGGTTTTGGGAGCACAGTGATTGCTGTGTTGAGAAACTCTAGAACTACATTCTTGTCCTTCATTAAAGTATTAATTGATTTTGAGGCAGTGGTAACAGATTATAGAAGTTTTTAATAGCACTCATGTCATGATTTACAGTATATTAATCATTATTAATTTCATGTTGCGCGTCTACGAGCTATTACAGGGCCTGATTCTATGGACTTGGTCAACATGTTGTTTACCTTTGTAATTTTCTGATCCCTTAGAGAGGTTGACATTTATCTAAAGTTTTAAATGCACTTTGAGTCCTATGGGAGAATAGCACTTTACAAATGTTACAAATGTTATTGTATTATATTAATGAGTGTCACCCCTAAGTGCACTGATCCCCTCCATACCCTGCCTGCCAGAAGCCACTCCCTGATTGTACCATGCCACTGTCCCTCCTCATGCCACTTGAATATAACCAAATCTTGTGTCCGTACTACCTGATATCACTAATGCTGCATGTGGTCAATGTATCTACAAGTTATTCTTCTCCATGGCCCCTTAGTCATGGCGGGGAGCATTCATCAAGCATTTCTGCAACAGGATCAATTGTGTAACCAATGCAAGGGAATCTGCACCACAAATGTAAGGGCACCTTTTTTAAAGATCTCCTTAACTACTAGATCCAACTTCATGCAGTCACTTTAGAAAAAATCAACAAATATAGAAAGGTATGAGTGGGCCCTTACTGTTATGAGTGGCAGGTTAGAAAATGAACTTGCCTAACTTGATTTCCACCTAATGGTTGTTAGTCTGACAGATATCCCACAGAGAGGTAGGGGCTTAATTCATGATAGAATTATCCCATTTATTAGCTCATTAAGTAGTAGTGCACAGGCACACCTTTCTCGATGAAACAGACCAGAACACTGTAGTTGTACATTGGCCTGTAATCTGATACTAGCTACTGAGCTACTGTAATAATTGGGATAACCCTCATATAGGTTGAGCCTATACTTCTTCAGGATTTGTCAGTGAATTTTAGAAAGCATGGAGTGTAATGATGAGTGAATATGGCCATTTCAGTTTTGCCACAATTTTCACGAAAATGTCACGTTTGCATACATTAAAATATTAGGGAAAATATATGTCCTTGAGAAAACTAATTTTCACCAAATGGATTGAAGTCTACATGAGCATAAGAAAACACATTTTTTCACAGATGAGCACATGTGCAAAAATGTATTTGCTTGAATGCCAAAAATTTCTACTAAATGCATTAAAGTCTATGGGCATACATTTTCCCAAATGCATTGAAGTAAATGGACATGAGAAAGAACATCTTCAAGAAAGTTCTTAGTTTTACTAATATCTTTATTGTTCGTTGTTTAGTGTTCGTATGTCCGTTTTGCATTTGCTTGGCTGCTAAGGAAAAGCCGCCTAAAAAAAAACTGCAGAGGCAAGAAGAAACAGCTGTTTTTACCATTCTTCCTCCCCAAGAAGAACTTCCACCAGACTGCATGAGCTGAGTTTTGTGTACAAGTCCCAGACTCCTTGATACAAATGCCAGGAAAGGTTCAGGAGCAACCTAGGTGCAGCATGGCCTCAGCTGTCTTAGCTACAAAGCTGCAAGAAGATGTTAATTACCCGACCAGGGGTATAAGGCCCGGTTCACATTGGCATAAAAAAAGGTTCGTTTAGGGGATCATAAGGACCAGATCCTAATGGATGTGAACAGATCCTATGTAAAGCAATAGGATCTGTTCACATTGCTCTGTTGGAATGCAAGTTTGAGGAGGGAGAATTTTTTCCAGATTTACGGATGCGTGGCATTGACGTTGCTAACGGAACAAAGGGTCATGGATTAATTTTTACATGGATCCGTTTTTTTTATCCATCCAGTGTGAACCCGCCCTTGGGTAGTCCAAAGTTGTAGGCCACCTGACGGTTTCTAACTATAAGAATAACCTGTCTATCTCACTCACCAATCAAAGTTACCCTAACACTGTGTTTCACACAGGAGCAGCCACATAGAAATTGCATTCACATGAATAAATAAACAAATATGTAGCCACTCAGGGAATACCAATCAATTCAAAAACTTCCACCTTTATTGTCATATCAAAAAATAGCCAGTACAAAAATCACATACCCCAGCCCTAAAAACACTTAAAACTAATGCGGAGCGCGTCTCACCAAACACATCAATCACAGCATGCCTGCACTCACTCCACTCACTCTGGTACCGGTACCACTCTTCCAGGTTTCTTCAGAGTGTGGAGATAAGGGTTGCTGCTGACTGGTAGTGTATTGGCCACAGGCCATTTTAATACAGTCCATACACGACTAGATTTCAGCTTAAAATACACGTCACGCAGATTCTTAATGTATCAGGATCTTACCGCCCGCTCATCAAACTGCATCTGCCTTATGTTGGCTTGTTGTGTATTTCCTTGCTTCATGCGGTCCTCCTGCAGCAGCCAGCTCAACCCTGCTTAGATGTCCGCACGGAGAACTGTAACTCTCTCACAGAGCGCACTGGTTCCCATAAGAAGTCCTTTTCAGCTTACCCTTGCCTGTAGTGTAGCTTCGAGGAACAGCAGTGGTTGGGACTTAGGACGTTGTTCACAGTTGCGTGGCCGGCCAGCCTAACCTGAGCGCTCAGTACGCACGTCGGGGTGAAGCCCCGCCCATCGACGCGGTGCGGCCGCCCACTCAGAATCAGAATCATTTTTATTCGCCAGGCACGACAGGGTCATGCTCGGAATTGGGTTTGGCACAAGCAATTAACAAAGTAGAGATAAAAAGTGTAGATAGCAGAGTATAGATAACAGGGGCATAAAAAGCAGAAAGGCATAAATACAAACAAGGCATAAATACAAGCAAACAAAAAAAGCAAACAAAAAGCAGACACAAAAAAAGCAAAAAAAGGGGGGGGGGCGGCAAGGTGCAGTTCAGAAAACAGTGGCGGAGGGGATGGAATGACCTACAGGGAGTTCAGGAGGGTGACAGCTGAGGGAAAGAAAGAGTTCCTGTGCCTTGAGGTTTTGGTGGCGATGGACCGAAACCTACGGCCTAACGGAAGTCTGCAGAAGAACCGCTGGCCCGGGTGGGAGGGGTCGCCAGCAATCCTCAGTGCTCTTGTGCGTAGCCTGGAGTTGTGGAGGTGGACAAGCGAAGGGAGAGGTCTGCCGATGATTCTCTCTGCTGATCTAATGACCCTCTGAAGTTTGTATCTGTCTCTGGTGGAGGAGCCAGCGTACCAGACTAGGATGGAGGAGCAGAGGATGGACTCGATGGTGGCGGTGTAAAAACACGTCAGTAGCTCTTGAGCCATGCCGAACTTCTTCAATTGGCGGAGGAAGAAAAGCCTCTGCTGGGCTTTCTTCTGGGTCAAGGCTGTGTTTGCCTTCCAGCTCAGTAATCAAAGGGAACAAGAGAACTAGGGAGCCCCCCCTGAATTTAATACCAATAACAAAATGAGCAATAATGCTGGATGTATAAGAATTTGAAAAAATCTTTATTAATGTGCCAACTGCAGATTAAAAACAATTAAAAACAAGGTAGCCAGACCTGGGCCAGAACCCCTAATAATACAATAATGTGGGCGAGACCCTGCATACAAATATAAAATGGAATGTAGCCCGACCTGGACTCTCTGCAAAAAAGTATTGGAAAAAGTATGAAAGATACATATATATATAAACATATACATATGTCTCCATATAGTGCCACTAAAGCAGTTTTGTCAAAATCAGATATAATAGTGTGGCACTATATCACAGAGATAGTCCAAGGAAGGCCACACACCCATGGTAAACAGCATATAATCTCAATCTCTAGCTGCCACTACATATAATATAATAAAGTGCTGGTGCATATACAACTGCTAAATAACAATCAAAAAAAACATAATACAACGAGATATAAAGTGAATATAGAGCAAAAAATGAGATATGAGTGTAGGAGATGAGATATGAAGTGGAGGAGGGAATGTTCCCATAAGGTGCAGAAGTGAAACAAGAGAGTAGCAGCAGGAGAGCGAGAAATGAGCAGGGCTCACCTAATAAGAAAGATGAGAGGCCTCAGGAATGGCTGTGTGGGCGCTGCCTGCGCTGTCCGACTAGTTCCGCCGAAGCTGCGAGGGGACAGTGATTTGGGAAGCTGGCGCGGTTTAAATGGAGCCCAAAGGACGCGGCCGCGTCACTGGCTTGACCCCACGTGCCGTCTTACGTCAGCGCGAAGGGTCAGCCATGCGTAAGATGGAACGCATATGACTATATGGTACGCATGAGAAAGATAAAAGTTCGCCATCTAGTGGGCAAAGAGGATATAACATCCAAAGTCAAATAGATAAGATACAAAGAATTCCCTATAGGAATGTGGCCGCCATCTAGTGGGCAAAAAGGTGTCTTAAATACAAAAACATATAACAAAGATTCTAGCAAAATACCAAAACATCCTAAGAGCGATACATAAAACAATCTCAAAAAATACTAAAGTATTATGTATATAAAGCATTGGAGACATATGATTATAGAAGTTATATATTTCAATACAATTTGAGACATAAGTGCATGAACACTGTCCACTAAAAAATCCAAGCAGAAGGACTTGTAAGCAGTCAACTTCGAATCAGAAGATGGTCCAATAGAGGCATGAGACTTAATCCAGACACTCGGGTATCATATTATGAGGCGTCCTAATTTGTGAATCCAACGCAATTCCCACTGCAACATCTTAGTGACATGATTTCCACCTCTGTTTGTTGCAGTGGGAATTGCGTTGGATTCACAAATTAGGACGCCTCATAATATGATACCCAATCTCTCCCCAGATTTTTCAGTTTCTGATTCAGTGTCAGTGGTGGTCTCGTCCCCAGATGACACTGGGTCACGGGGGGGGGGGGGGGGGGGTTTGATTTTTTATCGGTGTCTTTTTCCAATTGTACACTTTACCGTTTTTAAAATCGTGCCAATCTCTGACAAATTTCTTATGTTTCCTCGTTTTAATGCTCTCTTTATGACTTGAAACTTTATTCTGTAATTTTTCTTACAATTTTTTATAATCAGGATGATCCTTATAACCAACAACCTTTTTATGTTCTGCTGCTAATTTAACATTAATTTTTTCCAAACATTTTACTTCATAATCTTTCAGAAAGGTCATTAGTTCCAAAGTTTGTTTGGTTTTTAGAGCATTCCAACCAATCATAAATTCACTGTCATCAGTGTGCTTATGAGGGGTAACTAAATTACGAAGACCCCGAAACGTAATTTGTTATTTTATATATTTATTAAAACTTGATATTTCCCACCAGCTGCGATTATGTTCTTTATACAGATTGAAAATTGATTTAAAGGCTTCATCTACTTCTGAGGTAGGGGAGGGTAGGTTATCTGGCTGAGGGGTGGATGCATCATCACAAGAAAAAACTTCTTTTGCCTCTGCTATTAAGTCGGATATGTCAGGTATACTGTCCAAAAAACCTGACATTGCTCTTTACAGTCAATATTGTACTTTTCCTCTCACTGGAAGGGTATATAGGCGTCAGGTCGCCAACCACTATTAATTACCAAAAACACACCTGAATTAAACTACAAAACATATGATATACCCTATTAGAAAAGTAGTTAAAAATTAACTTTTATTATAAATTCATTAAAAAGTAATCAAATTGCTGATCATGTATTAATTGCGATTGAATTGACTGGAGGAAAGGTTGGGGGTCAGCAAGACCATCCTCCTAGTTCACTGTAGTATTACTAAAACCCTACACCAAATTCAACATGTTTCATTTCCTTAATTGGAAACTTCGTCAGGAAAAGTGCGTACCCTAGTGATAGAGTGGTAAAGTGCTCAACATATTAAATACATAGTATAAATCACATATTAAGAACTGATTAGCAACTAACAGAGTACTGGCCGCAACAGCAGCCTGCTAAGAAGTGAGCGCTAGGTCTCTCCTTTTATACCAGTAGTAGGACCTCAAGGGATGCTGGGGGGGGTGGAAACGACCACAGAACTCCTCCCAGTGCTTAAGTAGATTCCCATTGGATCCTGCCAGTGTCCATTAAATGTTTAGACCAATAGTAAGGATGGACTATCAATTGCCATAAAACTAAAAACGTTATTACCCAGTACTTGTATAAGGTTAAAAAACCGATACTGTGTACCCAGAAAGCCCCCAATCATCACCTGAGAAGCGCATTCTCTCCACTGCCCGGAAAGCAGTAAAAAACTTTATCTCCGTATTTTACACAATTTGATTGGTGGATGCGCGGCTATAGGGGGCGGGAATACGCGTCCCTATGAGGAGGAAGACGGACAGGGAGATAAGCCAATGAGCACACCAGCCACGCCTCCTCCTAGGCGTACCATTATGCCGCTAGATGGTTTAGATAGAAGACGTCAGCGCGTATGAAACACCACCCAGGCTACTGCGTGGTTGCCATGGCGACATATATACTATACGCAGCATGCAGTGATTAAATTAGAGGGCAGATTGCCATTGGTTAGAGTGCCATTACATCACCGTTACCCCGGAGATGTATATAAACAATCTCATGCGTACTCATGGCCGCATACTGGTTGAAAATACTGGTATAAATACAGATCCTTATGCGCAAAGATAGCCATATCCGCTATAGTCACAGGAATAAATAGATATAAAGTGACATATAAGAGACAATGTTAGCATAAGTCACAATAGACCTCTAAGATGGAGGAGACCACCCTGTCAGCCAACATATTAGTACTTTATAAAATACAAGGAACAATAGCATAAGGCCACATTGTAGCCATAGGTCCTACAGATATATCGGATAATTTTATTCATATGGAGACAAGGCAGAGGTAAAGAGGGTACATAAATCAGTATTTATGAAGGGGGGGGAGGGGGAGAACCCCCAACACAATATATAGACAACAATGTGTGGAGGAGGAGGCAAAGTGTACTACCTGTGAAACCTAAATAAAGGGGGCAAAAGTAAACCCCTCATTCAGACCACCAGGACTCAAGGTTCCTAGTCTGTATATCCACCTTGCCTCCTGTTGTCTCAGTTTCTGATCGAGATTCCCCCCTCTGGGGCCCATTCTCCATTTCTGTATCACCCAGAATTGAAGACATGTGGGATCACTTTTATGTCTTTCTTGCCAGTGTCTCGAGACTGAGGTATTACGTTTGTGAGAGATGTCTCCCAAATGTTCCAAGATCCTTTCTTTAACTGGTCTTGTGGATTCACCAATGTACAGGAGCTGACATGGGCATTGTAAGGCATAGACAACACCCTCTGTGTTACAATTAAAAAAATCCAGTAGGTCAAAGTTTCTACCATCTTTAGGGGCCTTGAAGTTATTGCATTTCAATACATTAGCACATGCCTTACATCTACCGCATTTGTACATACCTCGTAAGGGGCCACCAAGCCATGTCTTTTTAGGTTTACCACCCTGATCGCTTTTTACTGGTAGAAAGGAGTGTGTTAAACTATCCCCCAGATTCCTCCCCCTTCTGTATGTTATCAGTGGTGATTGTGGGAGGAATTCTTTTAATTGTGGATCCAATTTTAGGATAGACCAGTGTCTTCCCAAAATTCTCTTAACAATATTCGATTGATTGGTAAATGTACTTATTAGTCTGGCCTTGGACCCATCTCCTTTATTTTCTTTTCTTTTAGGGATCAGTAGATCCTTTCTCTCAGTTGATCGAGCTCTCTCATATGCACTAGTGATCACTTCCTTAGGATAACCCCGGTTTAGGAAACGTTTCTCCAGTACTCTACATTCCTCTCCAAAGTCAGCTACACTGCTGCAGTTCCTGCGAGCCCGCAGGAACTGTCCTTTTGGGATCCCCTTCTTAAGGGGTTCTGGATGGAAACTATTCCATTCCAATAATGAATTGGTAGCCGTGAGTTTTCGAAAAATCTTAGTGTCAAGGCCTCCATTTGAATTTTTAGAAATCCGAACATCTAAGAAATTTATTGCTTCTGCATGTAACTCATGTGTGAAGAACATACCAATGTCGTTGGTATTAAGCTGCTCAACAAAATCCACAAAGAGGGTACTGGGGCCGTCCCACAAGATGAAGATATCATCTATGAAACGGCCCCAGTAAAGGACATGCGAGGTGTAAATTGCCAAGTCCTCCCCAAAGACAATCTGATCCTCCCACCACCCCAAAAAGAGGTTGGCGTATGAGGGGGCACACGCCGTCCCCATCGCACAACCCCTCCTTTGTAGGTAGTACCTGTTCTGGAATAGAAAGTAACTGTGAGTTAATATAAACTCCAGTAGTTCCAAGATAAAGGAGGAATGTTCTTTTAGATGGATACTCCTTGATCTAAGAAAAAAGTTAGTTGCATTGAGACCTAGTCTGTGGTCAATGTTATTATATAATGACTCTACATCCAGACTGGCTAATAGAGTGTTCTCGCCAACATGTATATCATTTATTTTATTAAGGAGATCCATCGTGTCTCTAAGGTAAGATGGAAGACTTTCCACGAAAGGTCTTAAGAAGGAGTCCACATATCTACTAATCTGTTCAGTAAGGCAGTTATTCCCCGACACAATAGGGCGTCCAGGTGGTGTGTGGAGATTTTTATGTACTTTGGGGAGTGCGTAAAAAGTAGCAACAGTTGGGGACTTAGTTAAAATACAGCCATAATCTTGATCATCAAGGATATTCCTGCTTTTTGCAGCTTTTAGCATACCTTCTAGTTCTTTATAGAAGGTTACTGTAGGATTACCCTCTAGTTTCTTATATTGTTTTTCATCTGTTAGAATATTCTGGCACATTATAATATATGCCTCCCGTGACATCAAGACAACATTTCCACCCTTATCTGATTTTTTGATGACAAGTTCCTCATTTGACACCAAACCATCCAAAGCCAGTTGTTCACCCTTACTAAGGTTATGGCTCGAAAAACCCCTCGTCTTCGCCAAATCCTCCAGGTCTCTCACCACAGTATCAACAAATGTTTGTATTGTAGGGTAGCCACTAATGCTCGGGCAAAATTTACTTTTCATAGTAAGTTCACTTTTAGGTGTCCCCAGCCGTATTTCTCCCGTATTACTCTCCTCCATGAGATCGTTTAAGATACTGAGTGCATTAGCATCTCTCTCCTCATTTCTTTTAGCCTGCATAGTTGGGGAGTTCATATACTTATAAACTGCCAATTTTCTGGCGAACAGATTAACGTCTTTTACCATTTCAAAGAGATCAAATTCAGGTGTGGGTACAAAAGTAAGGCCCTTGGAGAGGACTGAACATTCATTATCACTTAGAGCATAGTTTGTTAGATTTATGATACGCATTGTATTAGTAAGTTCCTCATCTACATCTACCACTCCTCCTCCTTTCTCCTCCATTGATGGGCCTTGTAACCCCATCTGTCCCTGTTCCTCAGTTGTCTTGGTATTCCTGGGGATGTGGGATTTTGCTTTTTGGGTCGTCCCCTGCCCCGTGGATTTTTTGGTTTTACTGGTCTCTCCCCAGATTTTTCAGTTTCTGATTCAGTGTCAGTGGTGGTCTCGTCCCCAGATGACACAGGGTCACGGGGGGGGTGTTTGATTTTTTATCTGTGTCTTTTTCCAATTGTACACTTTACCGTTTTTAAAATCGTGCCAATCTCTGACAAATTTCTTATGTTTCCTCGTTTTAATGCTCTCTTTATGACTTGAAACTTTATTCTGTAATTTTTCTTCCAATTTTTTATAATCAGGATGATCCTTATAACCAACAACCTTTTTATGTTCTGCTGCTAATTTAACATTAATTTTTTCCAAACATTTTACTTCATAATCTTTCAGAAAGGTCATTAGTTCCAAAGTTTGTTTGGTTTTTAGAGCATTCCAACCAATCATAAATTCACTGTCATCAGTGTGCTTATGAGGGGTAACTAAATTACGAAGACCCCGAAACGTAATTTGTTCTTTTATATATTTATTAAATACGCATGGCTGACCCTTCGCGCTGACGTAAGACGGCACGTGGGGTCAAGCCAGTGACGCGGCCGCGTCCTTTGGGCTCCATTTAAACCGCGCCAGCTTCCCAAATCACTGTCCCCTCGCAGCTTCGGCGGAACTAGTCGGACGGCGCAGGCAGCGCCCACACAGCCATTCCTGAGGCCTCTCATCTTTCTTATTAGGTGAGCCCTGCTCATTTCTCACTCTCCTGCTGCTACTCTCTTGTTTCACTTCTGCACCTTATGGGAACATTCCCTCCTCCACTTCATATCTCATCTCCTACACTCATTTTTTGCTCTATATTCACTTTATATCTCGTTGTATTATGTTTTTTTTGATTGTTATTTAGCAGTTGTATATGCACCAGCACTTTATTATATTATATGTAGTGGCAGCTAGAGATTGAGATTATATGCTGTTTACCATGGGTGTGTGGCCTTCCTTGGACTATCTCTGTGATATAGTGCCACACTATTATATCTGATTTTGACAAAACTGCTTTAGTGGCACTATATCGAGACATATGTATATGTTTATATATATATGTATCTTTCATACTTTTTCCAATACTTTTTTGCAGAGAGTCCAGGTCGGGCTACATTCCATTTTATATTTGTATGCAGGGTCTCGCCCACATTATTGTATTATTAGGGGTTCTGGCCCAGGTCTGGCTACCTTGTTTTTAATTGTTTTTAATCTGCAGTTGGCACATTAATAAAGATTTTTTCAAATTCTTATACATCCAGCATTATTGCTCATTTTGTTATTGGTATTAAATTCAGGGGGGGGTTCCCTAGTTCTCTTGTTCCCTTTGATTACTTATTGTTTTGGGTCGGTGACCCTTTATCCCCCTGCATAGCCTATTATGGCAATTAGAGTAACATTAGTTGCCTAGTGATGCTTGCTCGTCTTTTTTGTCTCTGTGAAATGCCTTCCAGCTCAGGTCTTTGGAGATCGTGGTGCCCAGAAGGCGAACGCTGGTTGCTCTTTCGAACTTAGTGCCGAGGGGGAGGGGGCATGCTTCCTGAAATGCACAATCAGCTCTACGGTTTTGGATGAGTTTAGGACCAGCCTGTTCTCCCTACACCACTGGGAAACTCTGTCGACCTCCTGGCGGTAGGCCTGCTCATCATTGCTTGTTACTAGACCAACGATGGTGGTGTCATCTGCAAATTTGATGACCTTGACAGAGTTCTCCTTGGATCTGCAGTTGTTCGTGTAGAGGGAAAACAGGATTGGCGACAGGACGCAGCCTTGTGTGGCCCCCGTGTTCGTTGTCCTTGGTTGAGAGGTGACCTCCCCAAGTTTAACGACTTGAGTTCTGTTAGTCAGGAAGCCTGTGATCCACCCGTGGAGTGTGGGATGGACATTCAGCTCTGTGAGATTGTCCAGCAGTATGCGGGGGCAGATGGTGTTGAAGGCTGAGCTGAAGTCCAGAAGAAGAATCCTGGCGTATGTGTGAGGTTTGTCCAGGTGATCGTATGCTCAAGGCTCAAGGCAGATGTTGACAGCATCATCAGTGGATCTGTTCGCCCTGTATGCAAACTGGTGCGGATCCATTTGGGGGGAGGTAACAAGATGGATGTGTGACAAGACGACTCTCTAGAAGGTTTTCATGATGTTGGATGTCAGGGCCACTGGTCATTGAGGTCAGAGTTTCCTTGCTTTTTGGGGACAGGGATAATGGTTGACTTTTTGAAACATGCAGGGACTTTGCCGACCTGGAGGGATTTGGAGAATATGGATGCGAGGATGGGTGCCAGCTGGTGTGAGCAGGTTTTCAGACAGGCTGGTGACATGCCGTCAGGGCCAGAGGCTTTCCTGGGGTTTAGCGAGGACAGGTGGAAGAGGACATCAGCCTCACTCACAGCTGGAGGTGGCGGGCTCGAGACTGAGGGATAATCTGCACTGGATGTGGGGTGTGCCGGTGCTGTTGCTGGCTCCCCCAGTGCCTCCTGATCCTCAAACCTGCAGTAAAAATTGCTGAGGTCCTTGGTTAGCTCAGTACTGGGAGTTGCATGTTGTGGGGGAGGCTTGTAGTTTGTGGTAGCTTTAAGCCCCTTCCAGACAGCTCGAGTGTCGTTAGATCGCAGGTTGCATCTTATCCTTTCTGCGTACTCCCTCTTTGCGGCACTGCGAGCTTCGTCAGGATGCGTAGCGTGGGGGGCCGGGCTGTGATTTATACGTCACTTCGTACGCTTACCCGGGGAGTGTCTCTGACGTCACTTGTAGCCATGATTACAGTGTCCACCATATGACTCATCTCCCGTTACCGGTCAATCAGCTCAATTGCAATACATTTCAACAGGGATTCGGAGCACCTTGCCCCAGATTATTCAGAGATGTTTTCTAGGCATAATTTTATATAGGAAAAGCCTACCGCTCAGCCTCATATGTGCAAACAACATAGGTACATTAAAAGTACTTGGTATGGTCCCTTTCATCTTGCCAAGGCAATGTCATCCTCATGTTTTTCCCCCATCGTTTTTTCATCATTTCTCCTCCAATGAATTTTTTTCAGTGGGACTTTTGTTCATTTTACAGAAAAGGGGCATAATTCAGTTCTTGATTTATGCCATTGGGGGCCAGTGAATCTAACAAATAGATCCACCTCGCCTCTTTTTGCAGCAACCACTTCTCCCTATCTCCACCCATCCTGTTGCCTTGAAGCTTGTATATGCCTTTGAATCTAAAACCAGTTGTCCTACCCTGGTGGCACTCTCCAAAATGTTCCGCAACACAGCTCCTGTATTCACCATTTAGTTTCTTCCCACAGTTTATATTGCTCAGGTGTTCAAAAATCCTCTTTTTTAATTTCCTTGTTGTCATACCCACATACAACATGGGGCAAGGACACTGAATCATATACACAGTCCACTCTGAATTGCAATTTATGCAACTCCGGATTTCCCATTCCTTGGTTTTGTTTGGTGCCTGAAATGTTTTTGCCACATCTACAAACTCACACACTGAACAGCCACCACATCTATACATCCCTTTCACAGAGAGTTAATTCAACCAAGTTGGTTAAGGTAGTAAATCAGAGTGGACAAGTTGGTCCCGAAGATTGGGTGCCCGTCGGGCCACCAGGGTAGGTTTGTCTCCAACAATTGGTCCGAGCTCAGGGTGGACACCTCATCCTCCCCCTTCTGTTTTTTCTTGGCCCCTATTCCACCTCTGCAATAGTTCACTGCGTGGGGTCTGGAGTGCCCTTTCTGCTCCGGAGCATAAAACCTTGTGTCCATATCCACGGTCCCGAAACCGACTGTACATCTGGTTGGCCTCGCGCTCAAAATCAGCACCGCTAGAGCAGTTCCTTTGTATCCACAGGAACTGCCCTCTGGGTATCCCCCAAATCAGATGGGCAGGGGGATGGCTGGTGGCGTGGAGGAGGGTATTGCCAGCTGTCAGTTTGCGGTATGTTACATAGTTACATAGTTATTTTGGTTGAAAAAAGACATACGTCCATCGAGTTCAACCAGTACAAAGTACAACTCCAGCCCGTCCCACACATACCCCTGTTGATCCAGAGGAAGGCGAAAAAACCCCCACAAGGCATGGTCCAATTAGCCCCAAAAGGGAAAAATTCCTTCCTGACTCCAGATGGCAATCAGATAAAATCCCTGGATCAACATCATTAGGCATAACCTAGTAATTGTAGCCATGGATGTCTTTCAACGCAAGGAAAGCATCTAAGCCCCCTTTAAATGCAGGTATTTGCCTTTGACTTCCTGTGGCAATGCATTCCACATCTTAATCACTCTTACTGTAAAGAACCCTTTCCTAAATAAATGGCTAAAACGTTTTTCCTCCATGCGCATCTCATGTCCTCTAGTCCTTTGAGAAGGCCTAGGGACAAAAAGCTCATCCGCCAAGCTATTATATTGCCCTCTGATGTATTTATACATGTTAATTAGATCTCCTCTAAGGCGTCTTTTCTCTAGACTAAATAAACCCAGTTTATCTAACCTTTCTTGGTAAGCGAGACCTTCCATCCCACGTATCAATTTTGTAGCTCGTCTCTGCACCTGCTCTAAAACTGCAATATCTTTTTTGTAATGTGGTGCCCAGAACTGAATGTCATTGTCCGCAACCTATTTCCATCCTTCACAACCCTCAAATCCAAGAAAGAGATCTCAGTGAGGCTATGAATGTAAGTCAGATGGATATTCCGCTGGTTTATATTGAGCCGATCCAAAAATTCTTCCAGCTCAGATTCACCTCCCCTCCACATCACCAGCACATCATCAATAAAACGAAGCCACATTTTGACATGTACGTCGAAATCACATTGTGTGTAGACATTCTTTCTTTCCCACATGCCTAGGTGTAAACAGGCATAGGCCGGTGCGCACGACGCCCCCTTCGACAAACCGCGCACCTGCCTATAGTGGGTATCGCTGAACAAGAAGCAGTTGTGCTCCAGCACATATCTCATTGCTCTAACAACAAACTCGTTGAGGACCAGAGTGTCAGGGTAGACGTCCCCAAGAAAAAATTCCAAAGCCCCCAAGCCCACCTCGTGTGGGATAGACGGGTACAAACTCTCCATGTCTGTCCCAACGAGAATGTCATCTGGTTCAAACGTCAAATCTTCCAACAGACGTAAAATGTCTCTCGAGTCCTGCACATCGGAAGGGAGGGCCTCAACTAAACTCTTGATTTTCCTATCTATCCAAATAGACAAATTCTCTGTGGGGCCATTTATGGCACTAACAATGGGCCTCCCCGGTGGTCTATATCAGTTCTTATGGACCTTCGGAATTAAATAAAAGACTGGTAGCCTATATATGGTAACCCTCAGGAAACGTTCCTCTTGAGGGTCCAAGAATCCTTCCTCTACTGCATCATCGACCCATTGATTTACCCCATGGGCTATCCTCTCATATGGGTTACTCCGCAACGGCTGGTACGTGTTGATATCCAACAGTTGTCGATTTGCTGCAGCAACATACAGATCTCTGGACCAAAGGACCACATTTCCCCCCTTGTCACTTGGGTGTATAATGATGTCAGTTGCCCTTTTTAGCTCATCAAGCGTCACCCTTTCTCTCCTTGTGAGGTTACCTTTACATTTTCTTTCCCACGACAACCCTTTTAGGTCACGTGACACCAGGTCTGAGAAAATTCTCAGTGCTGGAAATGGCTGTAACGAGGGTATATAGCTAGATTTAGATAGACAATCGACATGGTCGATCAAATCCCTCTCATCTAGATCCTGTGTTTTTGCTTCAAATTCACCATGATGATCAAGATCTTTGAGAATTTCTAAATTTCTCAAGGTTTCCCTGTCACTGAGATTCCACCCCGACCTTTCCACTGATTCTTCTCTAATTTGCCCGCCACCATGGGGGGTAAACTCTTCACCCTCCGCTTCCCTCCCATAAGTGGCTTTTAGACATAATTTACGTACAAACAATTGCAGATCCTTCTGGACCACGAATTGATCACCCCCCTGTATTGGTGAAAAGGATAAACCCTTCCCAAGGAGGGAAATGTGATCCGGGCCTAGAGCAAAGTCAGACAAATTGATAACATTTTGTGCATCATCCCTTGGTTGGTCATCAGACTGTACATGTTTCGGGGCATTAGACAATTACCCACATGTATCTGGACTAAGACCTCCCATGGAATTTCTTATTTGTTCTTGCTCTGTCGCGGCTGTTGAACTCGCAATATAGCTTTCAAAGGCTGCCCTCTCTTTTTGTTTCTGCCTCGCTTCTTTCCTTTTTCGTGCTTCTTTTTTTGTTTCGTCGTCGCTTCCTCCGTCGCTTTCATCTAAAAAAACGATTGATTTCCCGGAGGTCGATGACTCAGGAGAGTCCAGATGCTCATTCATGTTCTTCCCCTTCTTGGGTGTTCTAGGTCTACTCCCAGTCCTTGACCGTGGTTTACCAGGTAAGTACAAGAAATATTCGCCCTCCTTCCACTCTTCCAAATCTTTCAAGTACTTAGTCTGTTTCTCTTTCTTAATTCTTTTTTGGGTTCGTTCTACTTCACCATTAAGCAAATCATTCAATTTTAAAAATACAGGATTTTCTTTGTATGGCTCGAAGTTCTTTATGCTAGCTTCTACAGCCTCTTTTATCTCTTGCAACTGTCATTTTTCTTCCTCAATGATAAGGCCCCAAACCACAAAACCATGTGACATACTTGCGGCCTTCCACTTTGGAAGAAATCGATCGTTACGCAGATGCTCTGCGGGGATAATTCTCTCCTGAATTCCCCATGGTAACACCTTTGCCTCACGATAGGATTCTAAGGTAGAATTATTACATTTACGCCTCAAATGTTTGAGCGTCAATTTTCTATGCTGTCTGCACAATTTCTTAACGTCTTGATCTGGACTTGGTGTTGTTACATCTATACTGGATAGGATAGGTACAGAAAAGGACGGGAAAAGAACCGGGAGCCCAATCTGGTGTAGTATTGTGAGTTAGAGTAGGAATTCAATCAAGTACTTTTTAGGTTATTATAGTCACAAAATTAGGTTACAAGCCTGGCAACCATTCAATGTGCATGCGAGGAAGTGCCGTCCCCGCTCGGCCTTGTCTAACAGTGGTCGCTGCTCCTTGAAAAAGTCCACTTGCTGGAAGTGGTAACCCCAGGTAAGGGGTAATTCCTCAGTAGGGTGGGAGAGGAGGCGCCCGAAGTATGCGTATCTATTATGACTAAATAGTATTGTATAGTATTAAGATTATTAAAAGTATATATACATATTGGATGGTCCTACATTAAAAAAGTAGTCCCTTCACTCGGTTAAGAAATAAACGTTTTATTTGGCACTTTTAAATGACAACGCGTTTCGCGGAAAACTGCTTCCTCAGGTCATATGGTGTGCTGTATGTCAAAATCCAGCAGTCCTGGGCGCCCAGGACTGCTGGATTTTGACATACGGCACACCATACGACCTGAGGAAGTGGTTTTCTGTGAAACGCGTTGTCATTTAAAAGTGCCAAATAAAACGTTTATTTCTTAACCGAATGAAGGGACTACTTTTTTAAGGTAGGACCATCCAATATGTATATATACTTTTAATAATCTTAATACTATACAATACTATTTAGTCATAATAGATATGCATACTTCAGGCGCCTCCTCTCCCACCCTACTACATCTATACTGGTAACTTTAAAGGTAGCTTCGATATCCAGGTGGATGTCATCAGAAATTGCATAAGCCATCACAATACAGCAATCTACTTAGGTGAGTCCAAGGGAGGAAAGACAGCAGCAACACCAACCAATTATAAGAATAACCTGTCTATCTCACTCACCAATCAAAGTTACCCTATCATTGTGTTTCACACAGGAGCAGCCACATAGAAATTTGTCATACACAAACTGACTCGCAAACTGGCTACAGACCACATTATATCAGCAGTGCACTGCAAAGGGATTAAATAGGGGCCACATTACAATAGCAGTCATCTACAAGGAGATTAATGTGGTGTTACATAGCAGCAGAAGATGGCTGTGCAGGGTTTAATGTGGTGTCACATAGCAGCAGTTAGCTATAAGGGGTTTAAAGAGGAACTCCAGTGAACATTAGGTGATGTAGCTGCTGCATGGTTTTTGGCAGTTGGAAACAGCTGTAAACAGCTATTTCCCACAATACAACAAGGTTCACAGACAGGAAACTGCCAAAAGTTTGAACTTTTCTTATGGGAGGGGTTTCTTGTGGGGGGGGGGGGGTTCACCACAATATCAGTCATACAGCGCCCCCTGATGGTCTGTTTGTGAAAAGGAATAGATTTCTCATGTAAATGGGGGTATCAGCTACTGATTGGGATAAAGTTCAATTCTTGGTCAGAGTTTCTTAAAGAGAACCCGAAGTGGGTTTGAAGAATATTATCTGCATACAGAGGCTGGATCTGCCTATACAGCCCAGCCTCTGTTGCTATCCCAAACCCCCCTAAGGTCCCCCTGCACTCTGCAATCCCTCATAAATCACAGCCACGCTGCTGACAAACAGCTTGTCAGAGCTGGCTGTGTTTATCTCTATAGTGTCAGTCTGCTGCTCTCCCCGCCTCCTGCAGAACTCCAGTCCCCGCCTGCATCCCTTCCCTCCCTGCTGATTGGAGGGAAGGGACGGGGGCAGGGACTGGAGCTATGCAGGAGGCGGGGAGCAGCTGAGACTGACACTACAGATGTAAACACAGCCTCACAGCACGCCTGTGATTTATGAGGGATTGCAGAGTGCAGGGGGACCTTAGGGGGGTTTGGGATAGCAACAGAGACTGGGCTGTATAGGCAGATCCAGCCTCTGTATGCAGATAACATTCTTTAAACACACCTCGGGTTCTCTTTAACCACTTGCCGACCGCCCCCAGCCGATGGGCGGCGGCAAAGACTGGGCCCAAACGACCGCAATACGCCCATCGGCGGGGGCGGCATCAGCGGTGGCTGTGCGGCGATCGCGTCATCAATGACGCGATCGCCGCCGGCAATAGGCTCCGCCCACCCTGCACGGAAACCAATTAGCAGCGCCGGCGGGTTTCAAATGCGGCGATCCGGCCAATCAGGAGAGTATAATACACTTTGTTATTGTAACAAAGTGTATTATACTGGCTGCCTCCTCCGCTGATGGTCACTCGTCGTGCGACCATCAGAGAGGACAGGCAGCCCAGTAAGTGAAGCACACACACACACTTTGACCCACACAGACCACCCGATCGCCCACCCCAGCCCTCAGAACCCCCCCTGACCACCCCAGCACACCACTGCTAGCACCCCACCACCCACCTAAGAACCCATCAATCACTCCCTGTCACTATCTAGGGACGCTATCCCCTAGGTTAGGTCCCTAACTGCCCCCTAGGGTCCCCTGATCACCCCCCCTACCCTCAGATCCCCCCCAGACCCCCCTCCCAGACCACCCCCCTGTATGCTGTATACAGCTATATAGCTGCCTTACCCACTGATCACCTGTTTATCACCCATCTATCACCTGTCTATCACCCCTTGTCACCACCACCCATCAGCGCAGACCCTAAACTGTCCCTTGGGGGCACCTGATCACCCACCCAGACCCTCAGATTGCCCTCAGACCCCCCTCCTGATAACCTCCCCAGTGCATTGATAACATCTATTCTCCCCTGTAATCACTCACTGATCTCCCATCGGTCACCCCCTGTGTCTGCCACCCATCAGATCAGGACCCAATCTGCCCCGTGCGGGCACCTAATCAACCCCCCATAACCCTCAGATCGCCCTCAGAACCCCCCCCCCCCCCCCCAATCACCTTCCCAGTGCATTGTAGTTGATTGTGCTGTAATTGTATTTCATTGTGCTGACATTCAGTTTGATTGTGCTGTAATTGTATTTGATTGTCCCGTGATTGGCTTTGATTGTCCCGTGATTGCCCTGTGATTGGCCTGTGATTGGCTTTGATTGTCCCGTGATCGGCTTTGAATGTGCCGTGATTGGTTTGATTGGCCTGTGATTGGCTGTGATTGGCCTGTGATCGGCTTTGATTGTGCAGTGATTGGTTTGATTGCCCTGTGATTGGCTTTGATTGGCCTGTGATTGGCTTTGATTGTGCCGTGATTGGTTTGATTGCCCTGTGATTGGCTTTGATTGTCCCGTGATTGGCTTCGATTGTCCCGTGAATTGAGTGCCCTGTGATTGGCCTGCGATTGCCCTGTGATTGCCTTTGATTGTCCTGTGATTGTTTCTGATTGCCTCTGATTCCTCACTCGCCACCACCCCCCTGTCACTATCCTAGTGATCTAAAAACAGTGATCAGTGAAAACTGTCACTTTTTTAGTATCACTAGTGTTAGCAGTTAGGCCAGTTAGCTAGGCCCCTTTGTGTCAGTTAGTGCTCAGCCCACTGCACCACAGTCACTAATTAGCGTCATCACTGTCGCTAATCAACATTGGTACTATATAGTATCTGTAAGTGATCATTACTGATCGCAGTCAGATCTATTAGGGTCACTAGGATCCACACAAAAAACGCAGTGTTTGCCCGATCAGGCCTGATCGTTCGCCTGCACTTGCGTTCAGCCCGCCCCCCCGCAGTGACAGAATTTTTTTTCGTATCACTGCAAAAAACACTACAATAGCTGTGGCACTGTAAACCTCAGTTTTGATTTATTTTTTTATCAAAACTCAGTGACCACAGCTTTCTACCTCTCAAATACTCCCTTTTGCTAGGTAGGTGCTCTTTTTTTCTGGGTAGTCTCAGAGGAATACCCCCTAAATTTAGCAGACCACCATGGCAAGAAAGGGGTATTCCGATGATGAGGTTCTCAGGTACATGGCCCAGTCGGATGAGGACGATTGGGACGCCTCATTCGACGAATCTTCCGGGTCAGAGTTTGAACCTGAATTGAGCAGTGGCTCACTGACCGATAGTGATGACGAGGTTGAGGTCCCGGCTAAAGCCAGGCGTACCACACCCCATGTTGTTGGACCGCAGGTGGCGCAGGATCGGCCTCAAGGGCAGCAGAGTGGTGTTCGTGCTGGTCTGAGATTTCATGGTGGGGCAGGCACCAGCAGCACAACATCTCCTGGACCTAGCACCAGTACTTCCGTAGACCCTGGTGAAGTGGCGAGCACCAGCATGGAAGTTGAAACTGGTTCGGTGGCACGTGCAGTAAGATCCCAGTCGCAGCCACCAAGAAGACGGGCCCGTACTACCCCTAGTTTACCAGAGGTGCTGGCAAACCCAAATTGGCAATCCCCTGATTCCGCCGCACCCGTACTTCCCCCTTTCACCGCCCAGTCTGGAGTCCAGGTGGAGACAGATAATCTAGGATCGGCCCTAGACTTTTTCTATCTGTTCTTCACCCAGGATCTCTTAGACTTAATTGTGGCAGAGACCAACCGTAAGGCCACACAATATATAACCGCCAATCCGGAAAAGTTCCTTGCCCAGCCTTTTCGGTGGAAACCAGTCCAAGTTTCCGAAATGAAAATTTTTTTGGGCCTTCTCCTTCACACGGGACTAGTGAAGCAGAATGTGTTGCGGTCTTATTGGTCTACGGACCCAGCATATCATGTTCCCCTGTACTCTGCTGCCATGTCCAGGACACGATTTGAGAACATCCTGCGCTTCCTGCACTTCAATAACAACGAAACCTGTCATCGAAGTGACCACTCTGCTTTTGACCGGCTCCACAAAATTCGACCCCTCATAGACCACCTGTCATCCAGATTTGCAGATGCTTATACCCCTGACCAGGACATATGCGTAGACGAGTCCCTCATACGCTTTACCGGGCGCCTTCGCATCAAACAGTACATCCCAAGCAAGCGCGCCCGGTATGGGGTGAAACTTTATGAGCTCTGTGAAAGGGCCACAGGCTATACATCTTATTTTAGGGTCTATGAGGGAAAAGACTCAAAATTGGAGCCGGTCGGATGCCCTGACTACCTGGGGAGCAGTGGAAAGGTTGTGTGGGACCTGGTGTCACCCTTGTTCCAGAAAGGGTACCATCTTTTTGTGGACAATTATTACACAAGTGTGGCCCTCTTTCAGCACTTAAAAATCGAAAAAATCTGATGCTGTGGCACCGTGCGGCCTAGTCGCCGGGGCTTCCCCCAACGGCTCATTACCACCAGACTTGAACGGGGGCAGAGGGCCGCCTTGTGTGCTGACGACCTGCTCGCGGTGAAATGGAAGGACAAGAGGGAGGTTTACTTCCTGTCCACCATTCACGCAGACACGACAGTTGAAATTCAACGACGAACTCAGGTCATTGAAAAACCCCTTGTCGTCCATGAGTATAATACTAACATGGGAGGGGTGGATTTCAATGACCAGAGGTTAGCGCCCTATTTAGTTGCCCGAAAAACAAGACGCTGGTATAAAAAAGTGTCTTTTTACCTCATTCAATTGGCAATTTACAACAGCTTTGTTCTCTACAGTAAGGCTGGGAGAACTGGATCGTTTATTCAATTTAATAAACAGATCGTGATGGAACTCCTGTATCCAGGAGGTGCCGTGGCCCAACCCCAAGATGCAACTAGCCGGCTGCATGGAAGGCATTACGCCTATCCAATTCCGAGTACCCCAGGTCAACGAATCCCAAAAAAAGGCTGTCGTGTCTGCAGCAGGGCTGGAATAAGGCGTGACACCACTGTTTATTGTCCCACCTGTCCTGACCAGCCTGGCCTATGCCTAGGGGAGTGTTTTGAGAGGTACCACGAGCAGGTACACTATTAGAGAGTAGGGAACTCCACACAAGGGTCTCTCAGTGCTATTTCACACTGCTGCGATGCGTTAGGGCAAAATGCCTAGCAAAAGTCACACTTTGCGGTCCCCCCCTACGCCGGAAGTGCTTGACTTAACGCTAGTGCATGCCTACGTTACTGCGTGGCTTCTGTGGCAATATCGATCGGCCCGGAAGTCATGTTGGTCTATGGCGACGCAGTTCATTACTAGGCCGAATGCTACTCTTGTGGTATTGCCTGAAGGTCTGTTTTGGACGATACAGTGCGGCGGGCTCGACCCACCGGATATGTCAATATGCAGTGTGAAACCAAACATCGGGTTTCCAGAGACCCTAATACACAGGGCTGCCAGAAACCTCTCCTTTCACTTGGGACAAATTGCGTAATGTACTTCGCCACAACTCTGTGCGATTTGCACTTCGCACATTGTTCCATGGGGGAGGAGAGGTTTGTCCTCGGGAGGTAAGTTAAAAAAAAACAAAAAAAAACAAAAAAACAGGTAAGCAAAGAAGTTAATGTTTGGTTTGCAATGTTAAGTTTTTTATTAAAAAAGTTCAAAGTTTATTAATGTTAATGAAGTAATTGCTTTGCCGCTTGCTTGTTTTTGGGGTTTTTTTGTATTTTTTTTTCTCTTTTTCCATCCAATAACCTTCCAGGTGGACCGAGCGAACGACTAACCAGCTGCAGCACTGATGGTGCATCCTGACAGAACATTGCGCGTCTGTCAGCTTACACACAAGTCGGTGCATGCAGTGCTGCAGGACGAGATTTCTCCTCCGCAGTCAAAAAGATACGTTTGCCGAGCCATATGGGCCGAGGAGTGGTGTTGGGGTTTCATATGCTTTGGCAAACACTTTGTATCAAAAAAGAACTCTGGCAATGATTTGTTCATTCACATCGATCGGTGTGAATGGATAAATCAGGTTTGCCAGGGCATACGAGCTGGTGGGTTTGGATTTTTGGGGTGGCAGCTCCTATGTCCTGGCAGACGCCTTCCCCTCCTTTTTGTATTGTTTTGTCTTTTTTCTTCTCTCTCTTTTCTATCCAGACCGACCAATCAGCTGCAGCACTGATGGTGCATCCTGACAGAACATTGCGCGCCTGACAGCTTACACACAAGTCGGTGCATGTAGCGCTGCAGGACGAGATTTCTCCTCCGCAGTCAAAAAGATACGTTTGCCGAACCATATGGGCCGAGGAGTGGTGTTGGGGTTTCATATGCTTTGGCAAACACTTTGTATCAAAAAAGAACTCTGGCAATGATTTGTTCATCCACATCGATCGGTGTGAATGGATAAATCAGGTTTGCCAGGGCATACGAGCTGGTGGGTTTGGATTTTTGGGGCGGCAGCTCCTATGTCCTGGCAGACGCCTTCCCCTCTTTATTTTTTTCAAATTTTTTGGGCAGATATATTTTTTCATCCACATTGATTGATTGATTGTTTGACGTTCATTTTTCCTTTCAGCCCAGAGTGCATTACCCTTATGCCCAATATAAGGCGTATAGCAGAAACTCCTAATACTGGCCATACATGTAATGATTGCAGAGACCCTAAAATGCCAGGACAGACCCCACGAATGATGCCATTTTGGAAAGAGGACACCCCAAAGTATTCCGTTAGGTGCATGGTGAGTTCATAGAATATTTTATTTTTTGTCACAAGTTAGCAGAAATTGTGTTGTTTTTTTTTCCACAAAATGTCATTTTCCGCTAACTTGTGACAAAAAAATAACATTTTCTATGAACTCACCATGGCCCTCATGGAATACCTTAGCGTGTATTCTTTCCAAAATTGGGTCATTTGTGGGGTTTGTTAACTGTTCTGGCAAGTGGGGGGGGGGGGGGGTGCTAAATTGTAAGCATCCCTGTAAAGCCTGAAGGTGCTCATTGGACTTTGGGCCCCTTAGTGCAGTTAGGGTGCACAAAAGTGCCACACATGTGGTACCACCGTACTCAGGAGAAGTAGTTTAATGTGTTTTGGGGTGTATTTTTACACATAGCCATGCTGGGTGGGAGAAATATCTCTGTAAATGGACAATTGTGTGTAAAAAAAATCAAAAGATTGTCATTTACAGAGATATTTCTCCCACCCAGCATGGGTATGTGTAAAAATACACCCCAAAACACATTATACTACTTCTCCTGAGTACGGCGATACCACATGTGTGGCACTTTTTTGCACCCTAACTGCGCTAAGGGGCCCAACGTCCAATGAGTACCTTTAGGATTTCACAGGTCATTTTGAGAAATTTCATTTCAAGACTACTCCTCACGGTTTAGGGCCCCTAAAATGCCAGGACAGTATAGGAACCCCACAAATTACCCCATTTTAGAAAGAAGACACCCCAAGGTATTCCGTTAGGAGTACGGTGAGTTCATAGAAGATTTTATTTTTTGTCACAAGTTAGCGGAAAATGACACTTTGTGAAAAAAAACTAATAAAAAGCAATTTCCGCTAACTTGTGACAAAAAATAAAATCTTCTATGAACTCACCGTACTCCTAACAGAATACCTTGGGGTGTCTTCTTTCTAAAATGGGGTCATTTGTGGGGTTCCTATACTGTCCTGGCATTTTAGGGGCCCTAAACCGTGAGGAGTAGTCTTGAAATGAAATTTCTCAAAATGACCCGTGAAATCCTAAAGGTACTCATTGGACTTTGGGCCCCTTAGCGCAGTTAGGGTGCAAAAAAGTGCCACACATGTGGTATTGCCGTACTCAGGAGAAGTAGTATAATGTGTTTTGGGGTGTATTTGTACACATACCCATGCTGAGTGGGAGAAAGCTCTCTGTAAATGGACAATTGTGTGTAAAAAAAATCAAAAGATTGTCATTTACAAAGATATTTCTCCCACCCAGCATGGGTATGTGTAAAAATACACTCCAAAACACATTATACTACTTCTCCTGAGTACGGCAATACCACATGTGTGACCCCTTTTTGCAGCCTAGGTGCACTAAGGGGCCCAACGTCCAATGAGCACCTTTAGGCTTTACAGGGGTGCTTACAATTTAGCACCCCCCAAAATGCCAGGACAGTAAATACACCCCACAAATGACCCCATTTTGGAAAGTAGACACTTCAAGGTATTCAGAGAGGGCTATGGTGAGTCCGTGGCAGATTTCATTTTTTTTGTCACAAGTTAGCAGAAATTGAATTTTTTATTTTTTATTTTTATTTTTGTCTCAAAGTGTCATTTTCCGCTAACTTGTGACAAAAAATACAATCTTCTATGAACTCACCATGCCTCTCAGTGAATACTTTGGGATGTCTTCTTTCCAAAATGGGGTAATTTGGGGGGTATTTATACTATCCTGGAATTTTAGCACCTCATGAAACATGACAGGTGGGCGGAAAAGTCAGAGATGCTGGAAAATGGGAAAATTCACTTTTGGCACCATAGTTTGTAAACGCTATAACTTTTACCCAATCCAATAAATATACACTGAATGGGGTTTTTTTTTATCAAAAACATGTTTGTCCACATTTTTCGTGCTGCATGTATACAGAAATTTTACTTTATTTGAAAAATGTCAGCACAGAAAGTTAAAAAAATCATTTTTTTGCCAAAATTCATGTCTTTTTTGATGAATATAATAAAAACTAAAACTCGCAGCAGCAATCAAATAGCAGCAAAAGAAAGCTGTATTAGTGACAAGAAAAGGAGGTAAAATTCCTTTAGGTGGTAGGTTGTATGACCGAGCAATAAACCGTGAAAGCTGCAGTGGTCTGAATGGAGAAAAAGGCTCTGGTCCTTAAGGGGCGAAAAGACTGTGGTCCTCAAGTGGTTAAGGGGGAGGGGGTTAGATTACAACAGCAGTTGGTTGAGAGATTGTTATTGCAGGGTCACATTAAAACAACAGTTGGCTGCAAGGAGGTTAATGTGGGGGCAGAATAGCTGCAAGAGGGTTTGTGTGGACTGTAGAGTCACATAGCAGCAGAAGGCTTTTGGGCGGGAGTTTAAAGAGGACCACATTATGACAGGATGTGGCTGCAAGTTGTTTACATTGGGGGTTAAAGGACAGATAAAATGAGAAGAATATGGAGGCTGCCTTATTTATTTCCTTTTAAACAGTATCATTTGCCTGGCAGCCCTGCTAATCTATTTGGCTGCAATAGTGTCTGAATCACAACAGAAACAAGCATGCAGCTAATCTTGTCAGATCTCACAATAATGTCAGAAACGCCTGAACTGCTGTATGATTGTCCAGGGTCTATGGTTAAAAGTATTAGAGGCAGAGAATCAGCAGGACAGCCAGGCAACTGGTATTGCTTAAAAGGAAATACATTTGACAGCCTCTATATACATCTCACTTCAGTAGTAGCTCCTTGTAAGACAATGATGAGAGGTCATATTACAGTAGTAGTTAACTGTGAGCAGGTTAATGTCTGGTCACATTACAGCAGCATTTGACTGTTAGGGGGTTAATGTTAAGTCACATTACAGCAGAAATTGGCTCCAAGGGGTTAATGTTAGGTCACATTACAGGAACAGTTTGCTAATATGGTTAATTCATTGTAACAGGTAACAAACCTGATAACAGAGAAGTACTACACTTGTTCTGGAGTGTTTTCAGATTAAATGCAGGGCTGTTCTGCGTGGTAATAAATGAATATCTATATTTCTGTAGTCCTTTGCTTCCGTTTGGCTTTTCTTGCTATGTGACAGAACTGATAAATGTCTGCCTCTGGGTCTACTGGCTGCAGTCAGCTAGCTTTCACACAAGTCACACGGCAAAAGGGAGGAGGCAGACAGACACAGCAGAAGAAGAGGGTAGTCAGTCAGGCAGGGTTATGACAGTCTGTAATGCAGTGAACAGGACCGCAGCTGCCTGCAATATATCTTGCTGTGATTGGTGGCCAGCGAAAATACTTGCTTAGCAGCTACAGACACTGACTTTATTACACTGGTCTAGTAGGTGTTTGACTCCCTCCCTGCAGGAAGACAAATCTAGAGCAGAAGCTTGTGATTATAAAGTGAACGATAGGTGGAGCTAGACGTGCATTGTTTTTCCGCCTGAGTCTGAGCCTGTTTTGCTTGCTGTTCTTTGTCGGAGCTGTCCATTGTCCTGAACCTGGGTGGTAAGGCTCGCTTCTGATTCCATTTCGGTGTTAATGGGGTTGGTGTGGCACCGTGTGCCAATGCACATATCACTAGCTGCGGAGGGAAATGAATGTACACGTCGTGATTCTTACAGCATGAGACCTGTTGGGTGTCACAAACCGGAAACTCTAGCCACCCGTGTTATGGCGATTGCATGCATCCTAATATGCACTTGTTGACCATTATTCCCTCAAATCTAAGCAATATCCGATTACAGGCTGGAAGCCTGCTTTGTATACATGTGAACATTGACTAGTTTTAAATAGAATACAGAAAGAAATGTGGGGAAATCCCTGCCTTGTGCTTGAATGATATGTGTTTTGTAATCTCGGCATTTGCTCTTGCATATTGATTATCACATATTTAATGTTTTGCTTATACAGATGTCTATTAGTAGAGGCTATACTCATACCATATTAAAATCTGTTAATATAAACTCGATCATCTTTTTACTGTATACATTTTCATATTTGCATAACAATTCCAGCACAATATATTCCAAAAATGCAATGTATTTGTAATGTACATCCTAATAGCATAAGTGTCGCACAGATAGATAAAGATCAAAAGTTATTGTATATCTGTTATTCCCAATTCATGTCTGTCATAGATTTAATTACAAATTAGATCAGGAAAGGAGAAAAAAAATTAGCAGAGAATGGTTATTTTTTTGTTTTTTTGCCATTTCCGGTTGCTTTTATGATTGCTCCACAGGTTTGTCCACAATTCAGTCACAGTTATTTTACAGATTGGTATTTTAAAAAGTTTATTTTAAAATCAATCCATGGCAACATAACGGCAGTAAATGAAGCACTTGAAATAATGTATTTGCATGTTTAATTGCAAGAATTATTAAGGCCCTGATATTTCAAGTCAAATAGTTTTTCTTTAGTGTTACCAGTAATTATTTAATGTCTTTCTCTGTGTAGTCACTAGTAAATTTCATCTATAATTATTTTTGTTTATTTCTCTTAAATTATGTCATGAGAAAAAGAAAATACAAACCTTATAGGTTCTATCTTGTAATTCTGAGTGAATGGCTGCTAAAATGTGAAATGAGTATCTGGGTCATAATTGTAGAATGTAGTGTCCAAGCCATCCTTTCTCCAGCACCCCTACATTTTTATTTTATTGTCACATCACAATCGGTAAACAGCCTCTCGTATCCAGTTGCACGGTCCCTCTTATTAACTGATGACAAGTTGGTATACACCTTTGTAGACATAGTAAAGGAACGTTTTGACAGGACACCCAACACACCTATATGGCATGTTACTGCAGCTCCACTGGGCTCTGCAGAAGACAAGGCCATGATCCTGACTGATTGTGCATCTGGCAAAAGATTACACTCTCTCCTCTCATGACCACTCCTCCCTCAAGAAGACCTTATAAACTGTGTGGGAGGACAGAGCAGGCAGATTTATATGAAAGACCTGAGCTGCATCTGGATTCCACCTGAAGTGTACAGCATGTTGTGTGAAATAGAAACCACATCAAGGCCTACTCTTTCAAGTTGCATCCTGTGGTTTGTGGTGATTTAGCCATAAACAGCTTGTGACTGTTAAACAACAATCACTGTTTTTTCTGGAACTTGTAGTTCTTTATCTCTCTGCCATTTTGCTGGACTGGTATTCAATGACAGAATGTATTAAGAAATAGTCACATCATTTTTTAAAGTGTTTTAGAAGACTATATGAAATGATGGGCACAAGGCATTTTTTCTGTTAGTGATTATTCTACCTTCACATTTACAGGACATTTATTTTCTTGCCCTCAGCCAGGCCAGCTAAAAATATAATGGTTGTTTTGAAACTCTTCTATATCTATATTTATAAGTTAATTGATTATCACTGAAGCTTTGCTCACAAGGGTCATCCTGGTTATAAATCTTGCAGCTAACATCATTGTCTGGGGGTTCAGACCTATGCAGTGAGTGTCTGTCAGGTGCATCTTGGTTAGATGCGCGACCATTTCATTTCTACATGTATTATATTGTCTGGGGGTTCGCTTCCCAATGCACCTTGAGGACTTGATACACTCATCTTGCGATCACCTGAGGATGAAGATGCTAGGCAGATGGAGAATGCCAGTCATAGATTGGCATAGACACATTCTCTATACATGTAAATCCTAGAGGGAGCAGCAGGCATCTGCTTTTGCCATCTGTTAAAAGCAGTGCAGCAAAGAAGGGGAATAAAGATGTAAAATGCTAATTGCATTAGTTAGAGACAAGGATGGGGACCTGAAAATATCACAGGATAAGCTCTGTAAACCAAACTCCATGCCACTCCTTACCCACTCCACTCTAAGCCTTGGTGTTCACTGTGAAATCTAAAATAATTTCTAGATACTTAAAGGGGCACTATAGCAAAAAAATGTAAAATGTAAAATATGTGCAAACATAGACAAATAAGAAGTATGTTTTTTCCAGAGTAAAATGAGCCATAAATTACTTTTCTCCTATGTTGCTGTCACTTACAGTAAGTAGTAGAAATCTGACAGAAGCGACAGGTTTTGGACTAGTCCATCTCTTCATAGTGGATTCTCAGCAAGGCTTTTATTCTTTATAAAGATATTCCCTAAAAAGGATTTAAATAATGATGTTGGCCAGCTTCCCTGCTTGCTACACAGTTTTTTGGCAGTTGGACAGAGCAACTGCCATTCCCTTAGTGGTTTTGAAAATAAGTAAATCCTTGAGAATCCCCCATGAAGAGGTGGACTAGTGCAAAACCTTTCGCTTCTGTCAGATTTCTACTACCTACTGTAAGTGACAGCAACATAGGAGAAAATTAATTTGTGTCTCATTTTACTCTGGAAAAAACGTACTTCTTATTTGTATATGTTTGCACACATTTTACAATTTTTCTCCATAGTGCCCTTTTAAATTATGTATTTCCAAGGTTACTGGTGACACTGCTTTTAGCTCAAGTGCTTCTATAGTTAGCTTCCCTTCCATCAGTGCAAGATACGGTATGCTAGACCGTGCCCCCTGCTGAACCTACAGGAAGTGTAGGCATTTATGGAGTAGCTGAGTAGTCTTAAATAATACGGTGCGTTGCAAAAGTATTCGGCCCCCTTGAAGTGTTCCACATTTTGTCACATTACTGCCACAAACATGCATCAATTTTATTGGAATTCCACGTGAAAGACCAATACAAAGTGGTGTACATGTGAGAAGTGGATCAAAAATCATATATCATTCCAAACGTTTTTTTACAAATAAATAACTGCAAAGTGGGGTGTGCGTAATTATTCAGCCCCCTGAGTCAATACTTTGTAGAACCACCTTTTGCTGCAATTACAGCTGCCAGTCTTTTAGGGTATGTCTCTCTACCAGCTTTGCACATTTAGAGACTGAAATCCTTGCCCATTCTTCTTTGCAAAACAGCTCCAGCTCAGTCAGATTAGATGGACAGCGTTTGTGAACAGCAGTTTTCAGATCTTGCCACAGATTCTCGATTGGATTTAGATCTGGACTTTGACTAGGCCATTCTAACACATAGATATGTTTTGTTTTAAACCATTCCATTGTTGCCCTGGCTTTATGTTTAGGGTCGTTGTCCTGCTGGAAGGTGAACCTCTGCCCCAGTCTCAAGTCTTTTGCAGGCTCTAAGAGGTTTTCTTCCAAGTTTGCCCTGTATTTGGCTCCATCCATCTTCCCATCAACTCTGACCAGCTTCCCTGCCCCTGCTGAAGAGATGCACCCCCTGAGCATGATGCTGCCACCACCATATTTGACAGTGGGGATGGTGTGTTCAGAGTAATGTGCAGTGTTAGTTTTCTGCCACACATAGCGTTTTGCATTTCGGCCAAAAAGTTCCATTTTGGTCTCATCTGACCAGAGCACCTTCTTCCACATGGTTGCTGTGTCCCCCACATGGCTTGTGGCAAACTGCAAATGGGACTTCTTATGCTTTCTGTTAACAATGCCTTTCTTCTTGCCACTCTTCCATAAAGGCCAACTTTGTACAGTGCATGACTAATAGTTGTCCTATGGACAGAGTCTCCCACCTGAGCTGTAGATCTCTGCAGCTCGTCCAGAGTCACCATGGGCCTCTTGACTGCATTTCTGGTCAGCGATCTCCTTGTTCGGCCTGTGAGTTTAGGTGGATGGCCTTGTCTTGGTAGGTTTACAGTTGTGCCATACTCCTTCCATTTCTGAATGATCACTTGAACAGTGCTCCATAGGATGTTCAAGGCTTTGGAAATCTTTTTGTAGCCTAAGCCTGCTTTAAATTTCTCAATAACTTTATCCCTGACCTGTCTTGTGTGTTCTTTGGACTTCACGGTGTTGTTGCTCCCAATATTCTCTTAGACAACCTCTGAGGCCCTCACAGGGCAGCCGTATTTGTACTGACATTAGATTACACACAGGTGCACTCTATTTAGTCATTAGCACTCATCAGGCAATGTCTATAGGCAACTGACTGCACTCAGATCAAAGGGGGCCGAATAATTATGCACACCCCACTTTGCAGTTATTTATTTGTAAAAAATGTTTGGAATCATGTATGATTTTCGTTCCACTTCTCATGTGTACACCACTTTGTGTTGGTCTTTCATGTGGAATTCCAATAAAATTGATTCATGTTTGTGGCAGTAATATGACAAAATGTGGAAAACTTCAATTCAAGGGGGCCGAATACTTTTGCAACCCACTGTATATACAGTATTATTATTGCACATCTAAATAACAATGACATATTTCACAGTACTTTACATAGTGTATATAGGCATGGCACCACCTCCCTCAGAGGAGCTCACAATCTAATATGTACTGTAGGTAGGTGGAACAATTAACCTATCTGTATGTTTTTGGAATGTAAGAAGAAACCAATGCAAGCACAGAGAGAACATACACACTCCATGCATATAGTGTCTTAGTCCAAATTTGTTCCAGTGCTGCAAGGCAAGAGCACAATCCACTGTGTCAGCAAGGGCATAGCAATAGCCATAGCTGCTGCTATGGGGCCCTGGAGCAAAGGGGGCCCAGGTGGTACTTAACCTCCTGGGCGATACAATAAAATCGCCAGGGAGGCGGCGCAGCACTTTTTAAAAAATGTTTTTAATTATGTAGCTAGCCTAGCGCTAGCTACATGATAGCCGCTGTGCAGCTGCATCCCCCCAACCCTTCCGATCGCCTCCGGCGATCAGAACAAACAGGAAATCCCGTTCAGAACAGGATTTCCTGTTTGGCTTCCCTCATCGCCATGGCGACGATCGGGATGACGTCATCCACGTCACGGCGTCGGATGGAGTCCCAATCCACCCCTTAGCGCTGCCTAAGAAAAAAAAAATGCAAATCGGCCCACCAGGGCCAGAGTAATCCTCCGCGTCGGCTTACCCCAAGCTCAGCTCGGGATTATCGCCCAGGAGGTTCATGTATTCACCATTAACTTTCTTGTGTTTCTTTGCCCTCTGACTTTGTCTCAGTGCCCATGAACTATGTGTAGTGTTGATTACATGAGAATGTAAATCGCCAATTAACTTATATCCGTAGGGTAGGGGCAGGAGACATTTCTTAAGAGTGCCTACATCTGAGGGCCCAATGAAAGTTTTGCTATGTGGCCCTACGATCTCTAGCTACGTTACTGTGTGTCAGTTATTAATGACATATTAGTGGTCTGTTATTTGATATGTATATTAAAATATAAAACCTGTTACATACTGTATATATGGAGATATTAGCACAATGCATGAGTCTTTGTATAGCCACTTTAACGCCACAATTTCTTCGCCACCTCTCTAGCTGCCATCCCATCCCCATCCTTCTCTCTCTTTCTCCACCTTTCTTTGTTCTCTCCCACTCATTTTTCAAATGTAGTCTTCATATCTCCTCTCCCTCTGTGTTTGCTACCACCTTCACTCTTTCTTTACTTACTTTTGTTACTGTTGGTGATCCAACTAAAGTTACAGGCAATTCCATGCAAACTGAAAAAAATAATGTTCCTTATAGGCCAGGTTAGTGTGGATATAAGGAACTTTTAGTCACCATTGCTTTGACTCTGTTGTGTAACTGGGGGTTGAGATAGTTACAGGGGCATCCAGGTAAAGCACTGCACAGATGTTTAACAGATATCAGCATGATGCAAAGTTCTTTGTGTTGCACCTGTGTGAATCTGTCACCTCTTTCTTTCTCTCATTACCTACCCACCAGCTTTCTTATTCTGTGCTCACATCTCAACGCCCACTAGGCACTCAAAGGGTACCTGATGTGACATCAGATAAACATGTGTATGTACAGCCCCAATTCTACTTAAAATGAGTTGCTTTCCTTATTTCTCACTGTAAAGATAAAGAGTAAAGGGCTCTAAGTGAACCTTTAGCATAAGTTTTACTGATTAAAAAAAAGGCCAGTATGGGTAAATAATACCATTTTGGGGCATGACTAAACATAGTAGTGCCTTTAGGGGCCGAAAGCATTAGTGGGCTGCATTTACATTATATAAATATTAGGAATGTAACAAATATTGTGAAAAGGTAATCAGACTTGCAAAACTGGAAGCTGAAAAATAAGTGGCTAGTGACAAAGTTAAATCCCAAAAAGTTTTACAAATACATAAATTCAAAAAGGAAGAAGGCTGAGAATAAGCGTAAGCGTCCTGCGTATGCTTGGTTCAGTCTTTAGAGAACCGCACATGCGCAGGACCCTTACAGTGACCAGGATGATGACTTGCCAGGTGCGCCCGATGCACACACAACTTCAGCCAAAGTAGTCGGATTACCAGAACCACCAGCGCACCACGGAAGGGACAAAGAGGATTCCAGGGACCACGCAGACTAAGGGGGGCTGGAGGAAGCCCCAGGTAAGTCCAGATTTCATTTTTATGGCACTGCTCAGGGTCCCTTTAAGAGTCCTATATTCTCAGTCTTCTTCCTTTTTGAATTTATGTATTTGTAAAACTTTTTGTGATTTAACTTTGTCACTAGCCACTTATTTTTCAGCTTCCAGTTTTGCAAGTCTGATTACCTTTTCACAATATTTAATATTTATATAATGTAAATGCAGCTCCCTAATGCTTTCGGCCCCTAAAGGCACTACTATTTTTAGTCATACCCAAAATGGTATTATGTACCCACTGACTGCAACAAAACTGTTACTTAGAGCCCTTTACTCTTTATCCACTTCAGGACCATAGGCTTACACCCCCTAGCGAACAGGCAGTTTTATACAATTCAGGCCACTGCAGCTTTAAGGGCTCACTGCAGGGCCATACAACTCAGCATACAAGTGATTCTCCCCCTCCCCCCTTTCTGCCCATCAACAGAGCTTTCTGTTCTGCTCTGCTCTGCTCTGCTCTGATCGCTCCTGCAATGTTTGTTTGTTTTTTTCATTTATTTATTTGTTGTTGGCTTTTTTTGAATAAATTAGTCTGTTTTTTTAATAATTTTTTTTACCCCCTCCCTTCCCCCACCAGCTAATGACAGTGATCAGCTGTCATTGGCATTAGCCTATGACATCCGATCGCTCTTGTGCCTTCCCAGGGGACAGCCGTGTGACACTGCTGTCCCCAGTACAGTGCTGTCGTAGATCGCAGCACTGTACAATGTAAATAGACGGCGGATTCTCTGTCTAAGTCCCCTAACGGCAATTGCCGCTGGGAGACTGATGACAGAGCAGAGCTTCATCATTCAAGAGGAGATGCGCGCACATTGGGGCACGCGATCTCCTGCAAAACCCCACCCCAGGACTTGACGCCTTTCAGAGGTTAGGCTGTCGTAGGGCTGCCACCCTCCCTACGCACCGTTTGGCGGTCTTGGGTTTAAAGATCAATTAGGGAATTTGACTGTGGGAGACTAAGCTAAAGCTGAAATTAAAATGCATGGTTTGCTCTCTTTACCAAGGTGATGCCCTTGTCTCGTAATACAGCTCTAGGAACACTTAAATATAATCAAAATAGTTAAAGCACCTGGCACAGATGGCATCCACCCCCAAATATTAACCTCCTCAGCGGTATGGACGACTATACACGTCCATCACCGCCGGAGTTCACCGCTCAGGCCCTGCTGGGCCGATTTGAGCGAAATAAAAAGTAGCACACGCAGCCGGCACTTTGCCAGCCGCGTGTGCTGCCTGATCGCCGCCGCTCTGCGGCGATCCGCCGCGAGCAGCGGCGAAAGAGGGTCCCCCCAGCCGCCCGAGCCCTGCGCAGCCGGAACAAAAGTTCCGGCCAGCGCTAAGGGCTGGATCGGAGGCGGCTGACGTCAGGACGTCGGCTGACGTCGAGGCGGCTGACGTCAGGACGTCGGCTAACGTCAGGACGTCGGCTGACGTCCATGACGTCACTCCGCTCGTCGCTATGGCGACGATGTAAGCAAAACAAGGAAGGCTGCTCATTGCGGCCTTCCTTGTTTATTCTGGGCGCCGGAGGCGATCGGAAGAACGCCTCCAGAGCGCCCTCTAGTGGGCTTTCATGCAGCCAACTTTCAGTTGGCTGCATGAAACAGTTTTTTTTTAATTAAAAAAAAACCCTCCCGCAGCCGCCCTGGCGATCTTAATAGACCGCCAGGGAGGTTAAGGGATTTTAGTTCAGTTATCGAAAGGCTACTTTGTCTTACGTTTTACAATTCTCTATCAAGCGGGTCAGTACCCTATGACTGGCATACAGCTAATAAGAAAAGAAACCAGGAGACTATAAAGTATAAAACCACAATATATTACTTTCTCAGACCTTATGTGGTGTGTATCTGTCTCTGGCTTGTACACTAATAATCCCATGTTGTCCTGCTGTCATTGCTGGTGGAGTACACATGTCAATACAATAAACCAAACATGATTAAGTATAAAAAACCATAATTGTATTAAAAAATATAAAAACACTAACAATAACATACAGTTAAAAATAAATACATGCAGGATGGCCATCCCGCACACACAAGAGCTGCCACACCAAAAGCATTCACCAACATACACACAGGAATGAGTCGACACTGATAGCCAGGGCTGTGGAGTCGGTACAAAAATCCTCCGACTCTAACGCTGACTCCTCAGTTTATGACTCCACCATCTCTGGCTCCGACTCCTCGACTCTGACTCCTCCTATGTGCATTGAACTATCTTGTTGATTGAAAGTATGTTAGCATAAAAGGCATTTCATCACTGAGGAAAATTAAAGCTATATAACAATGGCGTCTGCTTTTGGGAACAAAAAACTCCTGGCCAGGAAGCTGACACTCTACCCTCTCGGCCATCCCAGCCTACTATTGCCAACATGAATGCCCCAGCATGTAGCCTGTATAATAAGATTCACCGGATATCTGATTGTCATGTTCTCTCCTGTAGCATGTCCTGCTGGTTGCAGCTGAACTGCAACTTTCTCTGCATGCATTCGGTTGCATAGTTTTGCTTGCATTTGCAATAAGTGTCATTGCCATCTGCAATTACTCTGCTGTTCAGAGCAGCTCAGGATGCTATCATGAATACACCTATGGCTTGCTACAGCTGAACTGCAGCCAGACAGTGCTGAATTATTTGCATGTATGTTACTGCAAAATGTTTCATACAATTGTAATCAGTTTCCTAGCCATTTGAAATCAGCCTGCAGCCTTCAATCAGAGTAACACAGGAATGAGTGATTACCATTCTGTTGTGTTGGAATTTGCATGCCTGCGCTCATTGGGTGATGTTCATAGAAAAGCCTCCTCTTCCTCTGATATCTTTCCCATCATAGCTTTTAGCTCTGCTATAGCTGTTTGCTGGGTCTCAATTCTCAGTTGAGATTTGTCTTGTCTTACTTCCTTGTGGACAGTTGCTGTTCCTGTGTGGGTTAACAGCAGAGTCCTTCCAGTCTTGCCGGCTTGGATGCTGGCTGATCAGTGGCGGTAGTGATTGGCTGGCGCTCCTGCTGGTTCTGATTCTGTGGACACCAATGTCCTTCCAGTCCTGCTAGCTTGGACACATCCTTCACTGCAGCAGTGATTGGCTAGCGCTCCTGCTGGTTCTGATCCTGTGGACGTGACTATATCAGCGGTTGCTATTAATTATGCGCCTTCTTGTTCTGTCTTGTTTGTGTGGAAGTTTGCCATCGCTGTGATAGCGATTGGATTGGTAAACATTCCTTCATGTCTGTCTGTTTGTCTGTCCTTGTCATATTCAGTGTGGTGGACAACAGAAGCTCAGAGCTGCGGTCGCTCTGAGCAACCGTTGTGTTTCATTTATTGTGGTGGTTATTGGGAGCTCAGAGCTGTAGTCGCTCTAAGCGATCTTGCTTCCTGTCTCCAGTCTACTATGCCTGCTGTGATCTGTGTAGTCTCCTCCACAAATGCATCCCGCTCTATTACCTGATATTACCCAGCCGCATTTTGTCTTGCTTAGTGGGATCTGATAGTACTCCTGTCTGCCCGGCCTCAGTCTCTATACCTTGCGTGCAGAAGTCCTGAGGGTAACCTTAGTCAGGTAGGCATAACTCCGTCTCCCATTCACGCGGGGACTTGACTATAGGTGAAGAGCTAATATAGAAAAGGCCAGGCCTATTTTCTGCAAGGAGGCAGATCTATGCATTGGAACCCAGCTGATACGAGGTTCCAGTGAATCTTATCAAACAGACAATGTCTTGCGACATTCTAACTTTTATGCATTAGTGTACAGTACCTCTGTGTACTGTACCACCAGAGATGCATTTAGCTTAACTTAGGATATAGCTGTAGAGTAGTTGTTAAATAAAAATCAAACCTAGTCCTCGGTAAGAGTACTTGAAGAGGGTTCAGATAGGAACAAAGAACATTGTTTGGGCCCTTGACATTCTAACTGTGGGTACATGTAAGAGTGATGTGCATGCACTCTACAGGACAATGAGGGTATTCCTTCTCTATTACACAGGAAAGGGGACACCAAGAGCCCAATATAGTGTAGTATGTACTGGTTATGGAGGTTATAATGAAAAGTAAATATCATTATACTCACAAACATTTAGACCTGTGTGCCAGTAGGATAAAAAAAATGTAAGAAAAATAGAAGCGCTTGGCTTAGTCCTAGACCTGCATTGCTGTATACTCCATCCCTATTGCCTGAAGAAGCAGGGTCATTCCTACGAAACGCGTTGCACCAAATCTTGGAGTGTATAAATAAATTTGTGTCTACTTGGAGGATGTAAGTCCACCTCCACCTCCTCTATTTTTAAACATTTTAAATTATTTTACCCTACTGGCGCCTCTGTTTACCTTTACATTCCTCTGTTACACATTTTTCATGCATTATCTGAACCAGGTTTACGGGTGAAAGACAATACCTCTGCATTCAATGTGCATAACATCCTCAGTGGATTCACAACAGCTCTTTGGGGAATGCATATGCAGAGTATTGTACTACTGTGTAACTTAATTTGTAGTCACCAACCCCAAATTTAATAGCATATCAAATTATTTACATGAACAAAGAGAATGCATACAAAATGTGCATAATCCAGCAGAATTATTTGCATCTCATTGGCCATCCCTACTAGTGACACAACTACACATCAGGTTTTATTATAGCAGAGATGTTATTTATAATATTCCTGTGCACACATCAGATATACAGTCCCAACTCCCAATCAAAATTGTTCAGAATTATATATGCAACAAAGTGGAATATCCACAAAGCAGCATGTTCAAACAAGGCAATATGGTGCCGGGCAGGCTGGAATGCTAAGGATGACTAGCAAACAGTCCATCCATCCAAAATGTCCAGCCATTTATCTTATGTGTTGCTCTACCATTGGTGCATCCAAGATGCATGACCTTACATTTATCCACATTAAATTTAATCTGCCATCTGTCTGCCCATATAGTCATGCTGTTGAGATCATGTTTTAAATTGTCACTATCCTACTCAGTGTTTATAATTCTGCATATTTTTTTATCATCTGCAAAGATTGCAATATTACTTTGTATTCCATGCGCTAGATCATTAATAAATAGATTGAAAAGGATTGGACCTAGTACTGACCCTTGCGGGACCCCACTGCTAACAGTTTCCCATTTTAAATATGACCCATTTACCACCACTCTTTGCCTTCTGTCCCTTAAAGAGAACCCGAGGTGGGGATCTTAGAATGAAATCTATACACAGAGGCTGGGTCTGGCTATAGTGCCCAGCCTCTGTTGCTATTTGAATCTCCCCTAAGTCCCCCCTGCGCTCCGCTCTCCCCCATAAATTACAGCCGTGCTGTCGACACGCAGCGTGTCGCAGCGGGCTATGTTTCCTCCCTAGTGTCACTCACGCAGCTCCCCTGCCTCCAGCAGAGCGCCTGTCCCCGCCCCGTCCCTTCCCTCCCCGCTGATTGGAGGGAAGGGACGCGGGCGGGGACCGGCGCTCTGCAGGAGGCGGGGGAGCGGCGTGAGTGACATTAGGGAAGTAAACAATGCCAGAGAGCGCGGCCGTAATTTATGGGGGAGAGTGGAGCGCAGGGGGCACTTAGGGGGGATTCAAATAGCAACAGAGGCTGGGCACTATAGCCAGACCCAGCCTCTGTGTATAGATTTAATTCTAAGATCCCCACCTCGGGTTCTCTTTAACCAGTTCTGTATCCACAAACACATATTTACTCCTAGTCCCTGTATCCTTAGCTTCTACACTAGGCTATTGTGGGGAACAGTGTCAAAAGCCTTTGCAGAGTCCAAGTACACTACATTTAAAGCATTTCCAAAATCTAAGTGTGCATTTACCACTTTATAAAACCTGAGCATGTTGGTGAGACAAGATCTGTCTTTAGTAAACCCATGCTGATAAGCTGAAATTAAATTAAATTATTCTGTGCTATGAAATCTCGTATAGTGTCTCTTAGGGCCCTTCCCCATTACACAGCTGAATCGCAAAATCGCAAATCGCTAGTGATTTTTTAAATCGATAGGGTTGTTACTTTATCATAGAAATCATGATAAATATTTTCCACTATAGTGATTCGATTTGGAAATCGCAATCGCTTTCTGGAGCGATTTTCAGAGGGATAATGCAATGCAAATGAAAATCGAAAATTGCAATCTCATAACAAAATTAATGAAAAATCGCAATCACTGGCATTTGTGATTTGTGATTGCGATTGCTAGTGGAAAAGGGCCCTTAGAATACCTTGAAACAGTTTACACACAACTGATGTTGAGATTACAGGTCTGTAGTTTCCCAGTTCTGATCTTTTCCCCTTCTTAAATAAGAGAAAAACATCAGCTTTACACCAGCAGAGCTGAGAAGTCGGAGTAGGAACAAATTTTGGATACCTGGAGTTGTAGTCGCTGGTTACATAAACTGAAGAGACGGATTATTTTTGTACCCACTGCAGAGCTCTGCAAGGGCTTTGGAGTCAGGAGTCGAGGAGTCAGAGTCGGAGCAATTTTGGGTACCTGGAGTCGGAGTCGGAATAGGTGGTTTTAATAAAATGAGGAGTCGGAGTCAGAGTTGGATAATTTTTATTCTGACTCCACAGCCCTGTATGCCAATCATAGGGAACTAGAATGCAAGACAAAAAATAGAGAGCGCATTCAGGGAGCAGTATACCACAGATCAAATAAGTGTGGAATAATCTCACCTTGTGTAGTAGCTGGCATTGGCAAGCCCATATAGGATTGTCCAACAGCAGGGCTTTTGTCCCTCTAGCCGGAGACTGGGCTTGGCGATTTAGCTGATCCTCCTCTGTTGTAGATAAAACAACGATCCAATGGTACTCCTCTGTGAATATCCGCCTGGTCTGTGTTTTTAGATCTGCTAAAGGCAGCTGCACTACAGACTGTGGCAGTGAGGGCTGACAGGCAGCGCTGTTTGAGTGGAGTGCTATAAAGAAACTCCAGTCCTGGGTTGTTCTGCAAAGCTATGGAAAAAGCTCACAGGCAATTACCGTAGGTATGAGGGGTTTTTTTTGCCTGAGGAAAGGAGGATCTGACCTCCTGAAACGCGCATAGCATATTAAAACCCTTTATCATTACACGGCAGCCGCCTATCTTTCTTGCATGCATGCTACACAGAATATCCACTCATACTCCTAATTGCCTGTGAGCTTTTTCCATAGCTTATTATTATTCCAGCCTTACGTGATCTGTGGTATACTGCTTCCTGAGTGTGCTCTATTTTTTTTGTCTTGCATTACAGATTGAATGACCACTGCAGTGGATTTTAACCACATTGAAGCTCCACTGCTCACTGTTCACAGAAGTTATTCACTACACTTTCTCAGTCATAGGGAACTAACCCACTTCATAGTGTCTTAAAGTGAATGCAGCTAAAAGCACAAGAATTAGCCTTGCACAATATGGGAACATGGACTAAACACGTCTCATATTCACAACTAAAGAAGAAAATACTAGATGGAAATAATACAATACACATATTAACTGTCAAAGAACTGGGGAAAGGATCACACCTTTTAAATAAATAGCATGCTAAATACACTTTCAATATAAAGACTAGGGTTAGATCCTAGGGCAACACAGAGGCTTGCCTGAAATGCAGTGAGCTGAAAGCAGGAATGGTCCACTGTATTTGAAACTGCACTGTTGTCATAAAGTATTGGGAGAAGGTTATGGGATTTATATCCAAAATGGAAAGATCCATTGTTGAGACTGTTCATCAATGTGGAAGTTATGTCTGATAATAAATAAGAAGTACCACAAAGCTCCAGACAAAGCTCATATAAGCATCGCAGCAGCAAGGAAAACAATTTACAATCGTTGGATTTACCCAACTCCATCTAGCCTTGTGACAAAATGTCACAATTGATGAGCATGGAAACACTGGATGTTATGCTGCATAAGGAAATAAGAACTAAGAGCTTCTTCAAGAAGTGGAAATCGTACATTTTTCAAATATTATCAGTTGCAAAGTTAACATCTTTTATGTTATCCTTTTGCCTAAATTTATGTTATGCCACGGAACAACTCAAAGGAACGCTGGGGCTCAGGAAATTGTGTTATAAAAATACTTTTTGAGCTTGTCAAACATTTTTATAACTAAGTAGTGAATTATCAAGGGGTGAGCAGCACAAACCAACTTTTAATGCAATTTTTTTGCAAAGTATGCACGCAGCAGTGGAGACCCCAATCCCCACAAGAAATATATATAACATACAGAGGGGCTGCAGCACACAACAGGAAAACAGTGACAGGGGCTCTTGGTTATGCTTTAACGCGCTTAAGCTCACCAACTGAGCCAAAGTGTCCCTGATTTGGCGAGTCCTACTCTAACCATGCAATGCTAGTTTTTATCAGCAGTCTAGTGGGAACTAATCCAAAAACCCAAGAGATTAGTTTCCACTAGAGTGCTGATAAAAACTAGCATGCGTGCATACTTTGGAAAAAAATGCATTAACCACTTGCCGACCGCCTTAAGCCGATGGGCGGCGGCAAGGGCTGGGCCCAAACGACCGCAATACGCCCATTGGCGGTGGCGGCGGCGGGCGTGGTTATGCGGCGATCGCGTCATTCGTGACGCGATCAGCCGCCGGCAACTGGCTCCGCCCCCGCGCTGTAACCCGCCCGCCGTTCGGAAGCGCCGGCGGGTTACTAGCACCCGGATCGCCGCACGGATAGTGTATAATAGGCTTTGTAATGTATACAAAGCCTATTATACTGGCTGCCTCCTGCCCTGGTGGTCCCAGTGTCTGAGGGACCACCAGGGCAGGCTGCAGCCACCCTAGTCTGCACCAAGCACACTGATCCTGCCCCCCCTTCCCTCTGATCGCCCACAGCACCCCTCAGACCCCTGTTTGCACCCAATCACCCCCCTAATCACCCATCAATCATTCCCTGTCACTATCTAAAAACGCTATTTTTTTTAACCCTAAACTGCCCCCTGCTCCCTCCTGATCACCCCCCCCCCACCCCTCAGATTCTCCGCAGACCCCCCCCCCAGACCCCCCTCCCCCTTCCCTGTGTACTGTATGCATCTATCCCCCCTGATCACCTGCCAATCACCTGTCAATCACCCATCAATCACCCATCAATCACCCCCTGTCACTGCCACCCATCAATCAGCCCCTAACCTGCCCCTTGCGGGCAATCTGATCACCCACCCGCACCAATAGATTGCCCGCAGATCCGACATAAGATCACCTCCCAAGTGCAGTGTTTACATCTGTTCTCTCCTCTAAACACCCACTAATTACCCATCAATCACCCATCAATCACCCCCTATCACCACCTGTCACTGTTACCCATCAGATCAGACCCTAATCTGCCCCTTGCGGGCACCCAATCACCCACCTACACGCTCAGATTGCCCTCAGACCCCCCCTTATCAATTCGCCAGTGCAATATTTACATCTCTTCTTCCCTGTAATAACCCACTGATCACCTGTCAATCACCTATCAATCACCCATCAATCACCCCCTGTCACTTCCACCCATCAATCACCCCCTGTCACTGCCACCCATCAATCAGCCTCTAACCTGCCCCTTGCGGGCAATCTGATCACCCACACACACCAATAGATCGCCCGCAGATCTGATGTCAGATCACCTCCCAAGTGCAGTGTTTACATCTGTTCTCTCCTCTAAACACCCACTAATTACCCATCAATCACCCCCTATCACCACCTGTCACTGTTACCCATCAGAATAGACCATAATCTGCCCCTTGCGGGCACCCAATCACTCGCCCCACACGCTCAGATTGCCCTCAGACCCCCCCTTATCAATTCGCCAGTGCAATATTTACATCTCTTCTTCCCTGTAATAACCCACTGATCACCTGTCAATCACCTATCAATCACTCATCAATCACCCCCTGTCACTGCCACCCATCAATCACCCCGTGGTGAGGAGCATAGTGAGTCCGTGGCAGATTTCATTTTTTTTTTGTCGCAAGTTAGAAGAAATGGCAACTTTTTTTTAGTTTTGTCACAAAGTGTCATTTACCGCTAACTTGTGACAAAAAATAAAATCTTCTATGAACTCACCATGCCTCTCACTGAATACTTTGGGATGTCTTCTTTCCAAAATGGGGTCATTTGGGGGGTATTTATACTATCCTGGAATTTTAGCACCTCATGAAACATGACAGGGGGTCAGAATAGTCAGAGATGCTTGAAAATAGGAAAATTCAATTTTGGCACCATACTTTGTAAACGCTATAACTTTTACCCAATCCAATAAATATACACTGAATGTTTTTTTTTTTATCAAAGACATGTAGCAGAATAACTTTCGCGCTCAAATGTATAGGAAATTTTACTTTATTTGAAAAATGTCAGCACAGAAAGTTAAAAAAGTCATTTTTTTGACAAAATTCATGTCTTTTTTGATGAATATAATAAAAACTAAAACTCGCAGCAGCAATCAAATAGCACTAAAAGAAAGCTGTATTAGTGACAAGAAAAGGAGGTAAAATTCATTTAAGTGGTAGGTTGTATGACCGAGCAATAAACCGTGAAAGCTGCAGTGGTCTGAATGGAAAAAAAGGCTCTGGTCCTTAAGGGGCGAAAAGACTGTGGTCCTCAAGTGGTTAAAAGTTGGTTTGTGCTGCTCACCCCTTGATAATTGATTATAATTTTTCCCTTGTGAGCCTGCAAAACCACGCCCACTTCTAGCACAGTTAAGCATATAAATGAGTGGATTGCACATTTTCAGAGAGTTCATTTGGTAGCTAGTGGAAGGTGAGGTGTTTTTAATTTCCTTTTCTCCCATTTAGTTGACTCTTGGGTTTTTGGATTAGTCCCCACTAGACTGCTAATAAAAACTAGCATTGCCTCTTTAGAGTAGGACTCACCAGATCGGGGACACTTTGGCGCAATTGGTGAGCTTAAGCGCGTTAAAGCGTAACCAAGAGCCCCTGTCACTGTTTTCCTGTTGTGTGCTGCAGCCCCACTGTATGTTATGTAACTAAGTAGTGGTGACATATTGGAGAAGGTAGGCAATAGGATTGTCTTTGCATACCACTGCATATCGCTAGTCAAGTTTTGTTTAGTTTTTTTCCTATATATGCAGAGCTAATTATTTTTTTTATGTGCAGAGCAAAAACAAAGCATTACATTAATTGCAAAATTCCATTATTATGATTCGTGCTGCTTCCAAGTGACCTTGACTAGCCTTAATTTACTTCAAACAGCCTAGATATGGTATGTGATAACATTTTCACGGCCTGTTTGTTGTTTTCCCCCCTTTATTTAGCAAATCATAACCCATACCTGTAACAAAATCCCCATAGTGACACCTGACCCTAATCTGCCCCTTAAAGTTAGCCATTTCTGTCACATAAACCTAATACCTCCCCTTATGTTAACCCCTTCCTTGACACCTATGCCTAATCTTTCCCTTTTAACATTGCATGCTTCCTATCACCTAACTCAAACCTTTATGTTAACCTCTTCATAATAATACCCCTTCCTAATGCCTAAGCCTTACTTCCTTACCCCATCCAACTCTTTTAACTTAAAACTTGATGCTCCTGAACAATGACTAAACCTAATCAATGACCCTATCCGATATTTACCTTTTGTTGCATCTGGTGCTTAATTTCTTACTTTAGGAATACATATCAACTTTATATTAGTTAAACAGTGATGTAAACATAACCCTTCACTGCAGAAGAAATAGTTGCAGCTTATAAACCACCCTTGGTATTGGCATTGGCTATGTTGTAGTTTATAATCGACTACAATAAAACAAACTTCTTCAGGGAACTTTCCCTTTTCTATTGTGCCACCAGTGACAGAGATATAGCAGCAAATAAAACAAAGCATTTTTGTTGAAACAAGTGTGACAGAGTATATGATATGTGTGCCCACTTTAGAGATCCTGTCACCTCCTCGCACAACTATGGCGAATGGAAATGAGATGTAGTTAGCAATACAACATATGACTGCACTCCTAACACTTCTTCATTCCATGCAATACCAAACAAAATATAGCTGGAGTTTCACTTCATAGTTGGCTTTCAACCCATTTGGTACTTAATCTAATGACAGTGATGTAGAAATTAAAACCAGTGACTTTATCAGCCATCATTTTTAATGTAATCAGTGCCTGCATCAAGCTGCTATATCATTTACTGAAAACTGGATCTGTACTAACTCAGCATGACATACTCCATTGACTTCCAGTTGAATCAGCAGAGCTGGGTGTCAGTAAATAGTATATGGGCTTTTGTACAGAGACCAATTAAGATAAAAAGGGAGACTAAGAGGCACCTCCTCTAACTTTCACAGCCCTTTTTATAGTGGAATGCATGGCTGTGTAGTGTGTTATTGGGAACACTGGGAATATGCATCCCAGCATATTATAATGCTGTGAGATGGATTTTTCTTAGTGTCCCTCACCGTTGCAAACTGACATTTAGGGCAGATTTTTTTTTTTATGACAGGTACAATAAAAGCCGGAGGAAAAATTAAGCAGATCACATACTAACCAATTCGATTTAGGGTGTAAAATAAAACTTGGATTCCGATTGGTTGCTCTGATTTACTTTTACTTCATTTTTATTGCTTATTCCTTGATAAATGATCCTTAGAGAATTTAAGACCAGTCTGTCTGTCTGGCATCAAGTTGATGGTATTGTCAAATAGTGTGCACTGCCCAGCATTGCTTTTACTGCTAGTGTGCCCTAAAACTAACCTGAAGTGAGATTTTATTGGTTGTACAGATAGCTGTTGCAAATCATCTTCTTGCATACTGTATGTAGTCCGTTTTCTAATGTGTGATGTTCATTTGTTACTTTTGTGTACTCCAGGTTACAAGGAAGATAATGCAGCCAGCCAAAAGAGATCGTTATAAAGAGCTTAGCCCAGCCCTTACTCCGGAAGGTAATGTGATTATGAGTTTTAACTTTGACAGTTATCAGCTTGAGGAAGAAGAAGTGCAGATAACAGGAAGCAGCCAAACACAGGGAGTACTTACATTAATGGAACCAGGTATGTTGAAACTTTGCTTATGTGTATGCAATTATTACACTTCAGTAATATTACCTGTATAAACTATGTGGCTGCAGTAGTAGTCTGTAGAATTTGAGTTGAGTAAAAATGTTCCAACCATAAAAACACATTATTCAGTGTTCTCTCCCACAAAATGGTGGTAGGTATTAGATTGTGAGCTCCTCTGAGGACAGTCAGTGGCATGACTATGTACTCTGTAAAGTGCTGCAGAAGATGTCAGTGCTATATAAATATACATACTGTAACAATAATATGGTAGGACCTTAGTCTATAACTATGGTAGGATTACTTTGCAAACTCCTCCGAGGACAGTCAGTGACATGACTATGTACTCTGTAAAGTGCTGCAGAAGATGTCAGTGCTATATAAATACATAACAATAATATGGTAGGACATTAGACTATAACTATGGTAGGATTAGATTATGAGCTTCTCTTGAGAACAGTCAGTGACATGACTATGTACTTTTTAAAGTGCTGCAGAAGATGGCAGTGCTATATAAATACATAATAATTATATGGTAGGACTTCATACTATGACTATGGCAGGATTTGATTGTGAGTTCCTCAGAGGACAGTCAGTAACATGAATTTGTACTCTGTAAAGTGTTGCAGAAGATGTCAGTGCTATATAAATACACAGTATTAATATGGTAGGGCATTAGACTATAACTATGGTAGGATTAGATTGTAAACTCCTCTGAGGACATTCAGTGACATGACTATGTACTTTGTAAAGTGCTGCAGAAGATGTCCGTGCTATATAAATGCTATATAATGCTATATAAATACATAATAATTATATGGTAGCACATTAGACTATGACTATGGTAGGATTAGATTGTGAGCTCCTCAGAGGACAGTCAGTGACATGATTATGTACTCTGTACAGCTCTGCAGAAGATGTGAGTGCTATATAAATAATAATCTTTCCACGTCGTCAAGGGCTGGAATCCACTGTGTCTTGCATTGAGATGAATAGAAGCGTTCATCTCAAAGCATTTATTCGGCAAGTGCCATGGTCAATCAAATTTTGATTGAGATGCTGTGTGTAGCTTCTAGTGTCATTTGTGCTTGTGGTCCCAACCGGTACCTAATGGTGGTAATACACTGTTATGCTGGCCACAGTTATTTACAGAGTACTGATGCACATTGCACATATTACCCACATGTTCCAGTTATGCGTTAAACATATCAATCCTATACTGTACATTCATACTATAATTGAGCTTTCCAGGCTTTACAATGTCCACCTAATGCCTATACAATGAAAGACAACCCCGCTTGCATTCCCCAGTGTGTCCATTTATCACTTCAAAGATCATGCTGGGAGGAGGATCAGGATCCTAGTGATGGGCAGCCTGTCACAACAATCACAGTGCCTGACCCCTCAGCAGGACAGACGCTGTCTGCAAAGTCCTTCTTACAACAGTCACAGTGCCTTATAGCTCAGCAGTGCAGACACTGTCTGCAAAGACTTCTGTGCTTCAGTAATCAAAGCTGAATCAGAGATTTACTGTTGACACAGATGCAGTGTTCATACTGTACTAGGCAGCCTGAAATCTGTAAGGCCTCGTTCACATCATTTAGCGCAGATGGCTGTGCGATCGGAATGCAATACGTCCAATCGCACGCCATCTGCGCTACTATGCGCTGCACTGCAGATCCCATTCATTACAATGACTGGGATATGCACTGCGATTCCCAAAAATGCGTGCAGCACGCGATAGCACAATCGCTGATGGGAACGGTGGAAGGGCTGTCTATGCCCTTCTACCGTTCTTGCATGTCGTACACTATACACGCTGCCAAAATGCGCATGGCAGCGCGTATAGTCTGAACGAGCCCTTACAGAGTACATGTTTCTACAGCTGAGCAGCAATGCCTGCTGGTATGTTTCCTCTTTCACGATGTGCAGAGCTAGCAGCCTGACAGCACATCACAGTTACCTTCACTATACTGTCTTCCATCTCATCAAGGGACTCGTGCCTGCACTTCTCTCAAGCCCCTTCTCATAACCAGGATGCTAAGGGGAGGAGGGGCGCTCTATGTAGTTAGTGGATGGACTTCCTGGACATATTGCCAACTGCAGCCTAGCAACAAAATGCTACAGCTCAGCGGCACACAGCACACCCCTCTCACAAGGGCTAAACCATTTACTAAAGGGGGGGGTCAAAACTTTTGCATTGAGTAAAGTAAAAGCCTCTATTCTCTGCCCCCCTCCCCAGACGCAGACGGCAGATCCCCCATACCCAGCCATGGAAGCTAATTAACAAACAAAAAAAAAACTTAAGATGTCGACAGGCAAACTGGCGCCCCCCCTGAAGAGCCGCTAGGGGCCTGTGCCAGCAAGTGCCTCTTAATAGATAATGGCTTCAATTCATCAAGCATTACCACACTCGGTAATACTGAAAATAGCTGACTTTACGGAGCACTTCAGAAAATGTTAATTCATCAAAGCTGTTACCGCATGAAAAGCTGAAATTACAGAGCAATGAGATAAATTACCAACTTGTGCTCAACACATGTCAGCAAATGTCAGTGAATGTCAATTCATCAAGGTTACAGTATTCGCTAACGCATTCGGTGATTATCTCCAGCTCTCCCCTGTCGGTAACTAGCTTTGAATGCCTTCCTGCGGATGTCCCCATGATTGACAGGAGCAGGCAGCCAATAGAAACAGCCCCTGTTCTCCTGCAAGTGCCGCTGATAGGTCGCACAGGCTTCTCCAGTGGAACAAGCTTTTAGACCCCCCAGGCAGTGAGCAGAGAGAACGGGACAAAAGATATTTTCCAGGGACCCTTCGGTGGTGTAACCCTTTGAGTCCCTGTTTGAAAATGCAAAGTTGCTAGTGGTGAAATCACCAAGCAGGGCATTTGTAATGTCTCCAGGAAGTTCATCTAAGTTGTGGCAATTAAATAAAATGTTAAGAAAGAATAATGGACAGATTCAGAGCAGCAGAGGCAGTATAAAAATATAACAAATGTTTACATCTAAAGGAATGTCAGGATGCCTTCTATTGTAAATGCCTCACGGCAGCTTGTAACAACTAACAACACAGAGACACTCCAAGCTGCTCTGCACTGCTCTGTTGCTATCGAACAGCCTTTGATGAATTGAAGCCGTAGTAGTTCTGTAACTTAACGAACATCTACCGCACATGTGAAAATATTGATGAATTAGCACACGCAAGTGTAAAATACTGAACGCGGTATTTTAATGAATTGGATTTTGTGATCGAACAGCCTTTGATGATTTGAAGCCAGAGTATAGTATAACAGGCACCAAAAATAGAGTAAAATCACCCCTCCACCATCCTTGGTGGAGGGGTGATTCCCCATCTCCTTTTTCCTGTCTACACTTTTAGTGGGGTCTGGCCTAATCTCCCCACCTGAAATTACGACGTAACTAGACTTAATAGGGCCCTTCTGCAAAAATGATAGCATGGGGCCTCCTTGAACCCCGAACCCCACTCTCTGGGGTCATGTGATTGGGAGACAGTGAATGGCAGCAGAGAGTGTTCTGCTGTGAAGCAGCGTCTGCGAGCAGGAAACAATTACACACATTCCTGCACATGGTTTTTGTAAGCTTATGGGGTTTTTTTTCGCTAATTGGCTGCACTTGTGGTTGGGGGGAGGGAGGTGGAGGGGCCCCCAATGCCTCTGGGCCCCCCTGCGATGGCAAAGGTCGCAGAGGTTACGCCCATAGTTTTGCAGTAACCCAACTTTGTGAGTATCACTTCTCATTTATTTCAACGCTGTTTTGGACATCTAGCATACTACACTATCAAGGGCTCTCCAGCTCAATCTCTCGACACTGCAGCCACCTGCTGCTGTTCAGCTCCGGGTCCGCCGTACTTCCTGTTTCCGTACTTCCTCAATACTGTAACCCCAGCAGTGCATTTGCGTCGCACGTCCTGTGTGACGCTGGCACAAGTACGCCGCTGGGGTTACAGTAACAACCACTAATGCGGTTGTTACTGAATATCGGTAGATTTACTGATATCCTCCTATTAAAGTGGAAAAAACAATATTAACATATCGGTATTAAAAACAGATATGTTACTACAGCTAAGCCTACACCGATTCTCATATTGAGCCTTCTGACTACCAATGCCTAACCTTAACCACCCACCTCCCACAGCTAACCTTAACCACCCACCTCCCGCGGATAACCTTAATCCTCCCACCCTGTTACTAACCTTAATCCCCACATCTAACTTTAACCATACCCACCGCTGCAAACATGATATTTTTTGGGAGCCTCCATAGGGGCCCCTTTAATTAATGGTAAGCAGAGGAACTTTGGGTGCCTGCAGCATTCCATAAAGGCGCCACTTTCCCCTGCTTACTGATAATTCAATGGGCACCTTTAGCTGTACTAGTGACAATTCCACTTCCATTTGCTAAATGAAAAGGTAAAATTTCAGAGAACACAGTCAAAATGTCCATAGATATAAGCAATGTACAATTGTGCGTATCTAGAGCACAGCAAGCCCACAATGGGGGAAATACAAACACCATTAAAATCAAAAATAGGGTGGTATGATAAGTGGTGGCTGGAGCAAAACAATATGAATGGGGGAAGAAATACAATATCTGCGAGTAAAACAGCAATACAGGCAGTGGGGAATATATAGCGATCAAGTAAAGTGCTTAGATCAAAAATATATATAAATGTATGTCTATCAAGTTTCAAAGTGCTGAGTGCAAAAAATTCCATGATATACATACATAAAAATCAATCCATCCAAGTCATAATCCACTGTGATCCAATCATATAGAATAAGTAACTGAATGCAATCTGTAAATAAATCCATAAAAAAGTGCAAAGTGCAATCTGGATAAAAAAATTGCCAATATACAGTATAAGCTCCTGTGACATACATGCAATATGGCATACTACAGCGCTCCCTGTCAGAGTCATCCTATAAAGATCTGAGCACTACAGAACTGAAGTGAACAACCGCCATATTACCTGTATGCACCCCTGCTCCAGCAGGCCGCTGCCACCACCCTCTAGGCCTAACACCTGTGTCGCCGGAGAAGCCCGGTTTCCTCAGAGACCACTTACATGCTGATGCATAAGGATGTGCAGGTACTTTTGGGGTATATTCACAAAAGATCAGTAAACTAAATGTGTACAGATAGCATGCATAAAGTTTTCAGGGCTCTACACAAGCTATTTAGCAAGTTGCATAAATAGCATAAGTTGTGTTATGCAAGCAATGCCTACATTGCCTGATAAGCTCGCAATTCAGCCTCCCATGTGAAAATATCTAATTATGACTGGGTTCCTAGCAAAATTATCATAGACTACTCTGATTATTATTATAGTATGTATATTAGTATAGCGCTCAACAGATATAATCACATATATAGTCCTGGAAGTAATAATACTAAAATAAAATAAAATTAAAACTAAACATATGTCCATTTCATAGTTGCAGGAACAGTCCCATAATATTTTCTTATCGCATAAGTTTCACTCAGATGGTATACCTCCTCAGATCCACTTTAGTATCTTTAAAACATATACGCTCACCGGAAAAAGCAGCTGACCCAGTCCAATCAGCATGTACACCTCTGGCCCAGCCAGCAAGTCTCTTCACTCTTCAATATGTGCTCTCCACAGCTCATGCATACAAAATGAAAAAATATGGACAAAAGGAAAAAAACAGATAGCGTAATACTGTTTGATATTGCTTATATCCTCCACTTCACCAGTGTGAACCAAACAGGTAACAACATTACACCCAGTGCGTTCACATGCAGGTATTTCAAGCGTCTTTTACCATATGCACTGGCTGACCCGGCACAGACCAGCAAACTCGCTCAGCATGGGGCTTTCAACAGCCTATCCCCAGATGGTGTGGTTCTAAAAAACTAAAAAGCGCTGACATAGCGTAACTCTGTCTTTTATTGTAAAAAAAAAATTAAAAATCCAGTGCACTCACAATGCTTGTAGTTAAAATGCGCATATCAATATCCACATGGCCACTCTGCGTCTCCACCACTGCTTAGGCTCCTCCCAACTAGTTTCGTCGTGAGCCTCATCAGGGGCATGACCACTAGCAGGCTGGAGACACTCTTTATACTCACCTCGTGTCACATGGTGCGGTTGCTTCCGCCCTTACTGCTCGCCTCTTACCGCCCTTAGTCCCATAATGTGGGTATACGGCATCAGATTTATTTGGGGAGCCGCACAAAGCTCCTTTTGGTATTTAGCGATCCAGATTCGCAAACAAGAAGTGTCTCCTGGTGAGATTGATTAATAACAGAATTAATAGTATTATCATTTATGGTTGGAGTGCACAACTTTTTTGTATTATTTCTGATTATTATTACCCTACTTAATCAGTGTCACTAGTGTCACTGGCCTAGGCTATGAACAAGCACCAGAAAGCATGAAACAGCTCTTTCACTGTTTTTGCCCTGCCTGCGTCATCTTCTACGCCCTGGTGACATTACTATGTAAGTGATTTACATTCAATTAAGCACTCAGAAAAGGGTGCCTAAAGGCCCATACACACGTCTGATTTTTCGGAACGACGGGTCGTTTGAACGTCCCGTCGTTCAGACGTCCGCCCGCTGAATCGGGCGTGTGTACAGACTGTCGTTCGCGTGATAAGACTGAGTTTGAGCGATCCTCCGGGCGGATCGCTCAAACTCAGTCTTATCACGCGAACGATAGTCTGTACACACGCCCGATTTAGCGGGCGGGCGTCTGAACGACAGGACGTTCAAACGACTCGTCGTTCCGATAAATCAGACGTGTGTATGGGCCTTTAGTTTCTATCTCCATGGCAAATAGCTTTGATACCTTCGTAAATCAATATGCAGATAGATTTTCCTGGGGCTTTTGTACTGCAGAGCCCAACAGTTGTTGCTTGGCTTTCTTTTACTATACCATTTTCAGTGTATGTAAGTAGTTCATCTAAGACCTGCCATAAGGCACATACAATAACAATACTGTAGAAAAAAAAAAAACGGACTTGAACATTGCTGTCCAAGAATTACATTCGGCACCCTGTTATGCAAAACACATTGCTCTTGTCACTGAGATTATTCAACATCCTGCAATTCAGATAACAACCATATTTTGCAGTTAATATAATAATTTGCCTGTAGCTCAGTTTTAACCACTTCCAAACCACAGGTGTTTTTCCCTTCAAAGCCAGAGCAATTTTCACATCACGTCCCTCCCATTCATTCGCCAATAACTTTATCACTACTTATCACACTGAAATGATCTATGCATTTTTGCGGGGCAAACTAGGTTTTCTTTGGGCAGTATTTTTTTCTAATAATTATTTTATTTTATATGCATCTTACAGGGTTTCAGCCATTATAGTTTAAACATAAAATGTGCTATTATAGATAAAACTCAAAAATTGTATTTGCCCATTGGTCCCAGTTATTACAATGTTTAAATTGTGTCCCTAGTACAATGTATGGTGATAATATTTTATACTATAACAATAATTAGAAGCATTTATTTATAAAAATAACAGTAATAAACCCTCATGACATACTTAAATTACATAATTAAAAAAGTCCATAAGTTAACGATTTATGTATAATTATTATTGTTTTTTTTAATGGTGTCATTTTTATATTTTTCGTTTTACAAGTGTTTTATTTTGGTAACTATTGCGTAGGGGTGTAAGGGGTTCAAAATTAATAATAATGTATGTAGTTCTATATAAAAAAGTGTGTGAGGGGCATAGATATGCATAGCAAAGATCCGGAAGTGGTTAAGTTGAAGTGCAGTAGATTTCCATCAAGCTACCAATACCAGTGATGACTGACCTTCATAGTGCATTCATGGCACTCTCATGAACTCTAAGTAGAGAATAAAAAGTAGATTACTGGACAAGTGCCCATTAGGTATGGGAACTCCTTCAAGGGAATTGCACTACATGTAAAAGGTGGTAAAAGAGAATATATATATATATATATATATATATATATATATATATATATATATATATATATATATATATATATATATATATATATATATATTTATATATATGTATATATATATATATATATATATATATATTTACAATAAAATCTTATGGTAATTCTACAAAATTTGAGGGTAATTCTACGAAATATTGAATGCTGTTAACTGCTTCAGAGCCTTCCTACTATACAAGTTGTGTGGCCGGATGATGACATTACTGCCTGTGTCTGCTTCCTTTATAACAAGCAGTTTATCCACCTTTGGTGATCTAATTGTATCGCTTGCCTTTGCATTTAGGCTATTATCCCTCTGGGGTGTGACAATAAGTATTTTTTTTTGCTCACTCTCTCAAATAATATCTTACTACCAGGGCAGTGGAAGGCTTGAGGCAGGACATGTTTATGGACAGAGCACTTTAATTTTCTCGTTGATTGGTATAACATTTCCTTTTTTCATAGTTAGATCCTTGAAATAAAGGCACTGTTTTAGGGATTCCACTTGGGATCCTTTAGAAAAGGTCTATCTATTCCTCATCTGCCTATGACACCCTCTTCTCTTTTTCTGTGTCACTACTCCTGCATACAAAATCACTGGAGCTGTTTGTCCCGTGATGAGATTCATCTAATTTTGGTGTATTCTTGAACATGTGCCTCTTCTTTTCTAACCTCTTCATCTATAAACTTTTTTGTTTAAAATATTCTAAGCTATTCTACTGTGGTATTTTTATCATCAGTGATAAATCTCATAATCTCAAATAGTTTCCCAAGCCATCTTTGAACACACACGCGCGCGCATACACACACACACGCACACACACACACACACACACACACACACACACACACACACACACACACACACACACACACACACCATAGAGCCTATAAGTGGAAACAGTACAGAGTAAAGCCAACACTAACAATACAAAAACTCAGTAATATTCACCTTTCAGGTGTTCTCTCAAGTTAATCTGATAATTCTGGTAGGGCAATGGCAATCATATCAATTAGCTTCTAAGTGAAGTAAAATGTTTGAGTAATAACGCTTTTAATAATGTGGAAACCAATAATATGGTTTTAGCTATTAGTTATTAATGATTTAATAATAATAATTATAATAAACCTAACATTTTCTCATGATGGACTCAAAGCGCTCAAGAGCTGCAGCAACTAAGGGCACGCTCAAGGGGCCACCCTGCAGTGTTAGGAAGTCTTGCCCAAGGACTTCTTACTGAATAGGTACTGACCCTAGCCAGGATTCGAACCCTGGTCTCCCATGTCAAAGCTATTAATGATTTAGCCCATAGATGAAATTTGAGTTTCATCCCACTTTAATGCTTTTGAAAAACTAGGCTTGACGTTGGGCTTTAACTTTTAGCTAATATGTGGTTGTGTGGAAAGAAAATAAAGCATGTCAACACCTATGCAGACACACAAGCAAATTGGCAAATCATATAAAGATAGTGCATATTAACAGCTTTCATGATAATATGTGGGATTGACTACTACATGTAAAAACGGTTCTTGTAAAATGTATTGTTATACTTTTACTTTTTTCATTAAGATTCAAATCCAGAACCTACAGACCGATATCATGGAATATATTTTGCTATGTTGCTTGCTGGCGTTGGCTTCCTACTTCCATATAACAGCTTCATTACAGATGTGGACTATCTTCATAAGAAGTTTCCAGGTATGTTGAATGCAGATTAGTATATGCTCTCAGTACAAATATATTTTCTTTTCATAATATAGCATTTCTAGTCTTCAGCCGCCTATTATACACACCTTCATTAAAATGCAGCACCAGGTAATAAAATGGATCATGAATGTGTCCTTGCCACTTTTACATGAATGTAACTGTGAAATATTTAATGCATGATATTACATTTTCTAATGAATTATGAGCCAAGCCTACTGAAGCTTTAAAGAATACCTGAGGTGAGGGACAGAAGTGCAGTTTAACTTACCTTGATCTTCTTCCAGCACCCCACAGTCTATCAGGTCCCACGTTGCGGTTCCGAACCACTCCAGTGTGCTGTTGCCCCTCTGAAAGATCTGCAAGTCATGCTAAGTCATGCATGTACCGCCCTCCTTGATCACCGTCCTGTGGCCAGGAGCGTTCTTTGCATATACAATTTGTAAAGACTTAAACTGCACATGCGTAGAGCTTTGTAGAATGATTCATAGCTGTCTACACCCAGAGAAAAGTCTTCCAGCCACTGTTCAGGCAAAGAGAAGGAGGAAGAGTAGCAAAGCGAATGAGATAGAAGAAAGCCTGCTCTCACTATTTGTAGAGATGACCCGAACTAAATAGTTCACGGTGAACAAGGCGTGTGCATGTTCGTGTCTATTGGCGAACATATAGCATGTTCAATTCGCCCCCTATACATTATAATAGAGCCAAAAATTTACCCTTCACTATCCCTCCCAGGCCTGTGTTCTGTGTACCCAGTGGAGTTTCTTGCTGCTATAGTACCAATTCACCATCTACATAACTCCAATAGCCCTATCTTGTGATATTGCTGTTCAGTGTGTCCACACAGTGCACTTTAGCGGTTGCAGACAGGTCCAGTCAGTGCTTAGTGCTACTGTAGTTCACCCTTCTAAAAGCTGTTTATCTATTTCTTGCTATTGTTATATTGCAGTTCTGTGTGTCCAGTGCACCCATTAGCTGTTGGAAACAGGTCTGCTAGTCCTAGTAGTGCACTGACTTGATAAATCAATCGTCCTTGTAAGGGCTGTTTTTCTTGCTATTGTTATATTGCAGTTCTGTGTGTCCAGTGGACATGTTAGCTGTTGGAGACAGGCCTGTTGGTCATAGTAGTGCACAGACCATAACCCAATAATCCTTCACCACCACTACTGGCATCTAGTATCCACTACTGCCCCGCATAAGGCCTGCACTCCCTCGCCCGCACAAGCATGGTGGCCATTACACACCACTACACAAAGATTGCCACCAGGAGGACTAAAATTTATGTCCTGGAGGTGTCAACTAACAAAAACAATGATTTGCTCAGCTGACGTAATCACTAAAGCTCTTTGTGGTTGTTTGTGGTGCGTTAAACACAGCGTTTCATCTGTCAGTGTGAACCAGGCCTAACTCTTACACTACCTTATCGCCGCATGCACACCAGAAGTTTTAAAGCACTTAATTCCACAAATTTAGGAATGTACTGTGATTTCCGCCCTTTAGAGTTTAAAACACGACTATGTGTCACCTTCCTTTTTTTTGGTGGGACTTTTGCCATTGATCCCCTTTCCGGCATGCCACTGTCCAAGTATTAGGCCCCTTTAAACAACATTTCCATTTCTTTTGTAGCCAGAAACAGTCCCTATAGGTTTTAAAATTCACCTGCCAATTAAAGTCTATGGCGGTTCGCCCGTTCACAAACTTTTTCCGGAAAATTAGCTTTCGCCAACTGAAAATGTAATGTTCGCTACATCACCATCTATGTGATGTGCCCTGGAAAGAGCTGCCAGAAAACACAGAAGCCTTTGCAGATGGAGATAAGCTGCTTTGCATTATTTATATGCCCTTTACTGCCTTGGCATATTATTTAAATGCTATTCAAAGAGCTGTAAGTGTTAGGTGGTTGGAACTGAGTTGAGGTTTCTCTACCCATAGCTCTGCCCAAGATGTCAGTCAAGACAGAACAGTAGCCTGCAGGTAGTACTCCGCATAATGCAGTAACTGTCAACTAACAGGACACAAACTGAGGATTGTCTTAAAGAAAAAAGTATGTTTGCACATTGTTGCCAAAATGCCATAGCATGCTTTAATATATTTAATAAATCATTGTAACATTACCTGGGGCTGTTTTCAAATAGAGATGCCTGGATTTCTTCTTTGAGAACAGCAGAATGTTTTTGTTTTTTTTTCAGATCGTGTAGTGATCTCTATCATCACTTAAGGTGCTAGAGGAGGCACTAGAGGCACTGACAACAACACAAAAAACAGATCAACTCTGCAGCCATAAGAGTGCCTGTAGAAAAGATGCAGAATCTCAATGAGGGGGGAGGGGGGGGTGCTGTTTACCAACATGGTAGGAGCAATCAAGTGGTCTAAAGTGTATCTGTCAGTCATAAAATCAAAAATCAATCCTTTATTTTTAGCTGGTAAACAAGTAATAAGTAGGCTAACCAGGCAATCCAAAAGTTAAAAATCTCTTGCTTTTCTTCGTCATAAAGGATCATTCCCCAGTTTACCTGGCTCTTATTTGGTACATCTGCTGCACAAAGGAAGTTGCAGGGCATGCCGGTTTCTTTTTCTTCTTTACTTTCCCTCACACATTACTAATGCAGCCTGATTGGCTGAAGCCTCTTCCCCTCCCGTTTTCCCCTCCCACACCGCTGTTGCTCTGTGATTGGCCAATATTTCTCATGCTGAGAAGCTTAAACCAGCTCTGCAGTCTCACAAAGACAATCTACCTTCTATTGTAGAGCTGGGTGGGAGTGTCTGAAAACTGGGAGGAGGATGGGCAAGGCACGGACAGAGTAAGGGAAGAAATGATGTAAGGATTGGCTTCAAGATAGACAGAGTCAAAATGGAAAATCCTAAGAAGGATTTTTCTTTTTTGACTATAGAAAAATCTGTAAAATCAAAATGTAGATAGTGCAATACATATGTTATGTAAGTAGAGCAAGTATTTACTTATATATGTGTTTTTTGTTTTTTTCTGAGATAGTATGACTGACAGCTCCTCTTTAAAAAAACACCTGAATAATTCCTATAGACAGGGAAGAGAACACAAGATAAAAACAAGCTTAAGGCTGACATCACATCCATGTCCATTTTCAGCCCACAAATTGCCCTGACAGGTATACCTCTTAAAGAGAAACTTCATCCCAATTAGTAGCTGATACCCCCTTTCCCATGAGAAATATTTTACTTTTCTCAAACGGATCATCAGGGGGCTCTATATGGCTGATATTGTGGTGAAACCCCTCCCACAGTGTGATGTCAGGACCATGGTGCTGACATCATACTGTGGGAGCCTTATTGCATTGTGAGACATAACATCTGTTTCTAACTGCCAAAAATGCATCAGCTCTTTCCACAGACATCACTTGCCGGCAGTAAAGATGTTGCCATATAATAAATATCTGAATGTAAATCAGGGAGAGGAAAGAAGAAATAATTATTGTAAAAATCAAGCACTTTTTTTCATTATGTTATCCGTTCGCTATTTTCACTGGAGTTCCTCTTTAACTGGTACTCAAAGGGTTATTTATGCATATGTTTAGTTATAATTGAAGTCAGTCTAATATACCGGTAACTGTCTACCAAGTTTTTGTCCCCATGTGACAAGAGAAAAACAAATTTGAATACATTTGCTTTATCTCTGGCATAGAAATGGAATCTTCATTGTATAGATTATTAGACCATAATTACTTTCAATTCATCTATCGCTGATGAAATTGTATAGTTACCAACTTTTGGGGTAAACTTTGCTTTCCTCTGGATCAACAGTCTCAGTGTCGGAACAGCACTTAATTTAAAACAAGTCAAAGTTATATATTTTTGCGTAGTGCTGGTATCGAAATAGCTCTAATCTGGATCGCTAAAGCAAAGTCTGTGCAGCCAGTTTCTGTAAATCCATGACTGGGATTTTTTATTTTTTATTATCACAGATTGTGTGCTTCTTTTTTCTTTTTTTTTTTTTTTAAAGTAAATCATGTAGCACAAGACATAGGAAACTAAAGTAACCACAATCACAATTTTAACTTAAAAAAAATAAATGATCCAGCACCTTTATCAGTGCTATAGTAAATGCTTCCTTAGAAGACAACTGAAGTGAGAGGCTGCCATATTCTTTTTAAACAATACCATTGGCTGGCATCCTGTTAATCTTTCATGCATCAGTAATGACTCAATCACACACCGTGCGGCAAAGGCAGACAAACTTAAGTCATATATCTGATCTGCATGTTCAGGGTCTAGGACAAAAAATATAAGAGCCAGAGGATCAGCAGGACAGCCAGGCAATTTGTATTGTTTAGAACAGGGCTGTGGAGTCTGTACAAAAATCCACCGACTCCGACTCTTCAGGTTAGGATTCCACCGACTCCGACTCCTCTAATTTGCATATTACAATGTTGTTGATTGAAAGTATGTAACATGAAATGCATCTCTTAACTGCCAACGCTTAGGGATTTTAAAATACAACTGATATGAGAGCGATATGGAGGCTGCCATATTTATTCCCTTTTAAACAATACCAGTTACCTGGCTAGCTGGCTGATCTTCTGCCTCTAATACTTTTAGTCATAGACTAAATCTAGTCCTTGGTAAGAGTACTTGTAGAAGACAGGAACAAAGAACATCTATCAGGCCCTAGGCAATGTGACTGTGGGTACATGTAAGAGTGATGTGCAGCTACTCTGCAGGGGAATAAGGGGATTCCTCCTCTATTACACATTCTTCATGCACAATCTGAACATGGATCAGGCCCTAGTCAATATAACTGTGGGTACATGTAACAGTGATGTGCAGGTACTCTGCAGGAAAATGAGGCTATTCTTCCTCTATTACACATTCTTCATGTACAATCTGAACCAGGTTTATGGGTGATAGACAACATCTCTGTGTTCAATGTGCACAACGTTCTCAGTGGATTCCCTGCAGCTCTGTGGGGAGTGCATATGTAGAGTATAGTACTACTGTGTAACAAAGTAAACCTGAGACAGATGAAATTCAAGTTTTATACATACATGGGGCTTCCTCCAGCCCCCTTCAGGCTAATCAGTCCCTCGCTGTCCTCCTCCACCACCTGGATCTTCTGCTATGGGACCAGGTACTTGAGCCAGTCGTGCGTACTACACCCGCGCAGCACTATTGCGCAGGTGCAGAATGTTCCTGGCTGTGGGAGCGGCACGCGGACGCACTACGCTGACTGGCTGAATTACCAGGACTCATATCCAGGTGACAGAGGAGGGCAGCAACAGGATTAGCCTGAAGGTCGCTGGAGGAAGCCCCAGGTATGTATAAAACTTTTCCTCTCATCTGTCTCAGGTACCCCTTAATTTGTAGTCACCAAACCAAATTTTAGCAACAGATCAAAATATTTGATTTCATGAACAAAGGGAGTGCATACATTTGCATAAACCAGCATCAACGCAGAAATATTTCCATCTCATTGACCATCTTTATTAGCGACACAACTACATATCAGACTTTATTCTTACAGCATAGATGTTATTTAGTAGTTATTTAGAATATATATATATATATATATATATATATATATATATATATATATATATATATATATAAAATATTCCTGTGTACACACCATATATACTGTGCAGTAACAATCAGATATGTATATCTTACTTTAAAAATATGGGGCTGCTTTATTGAAGCAGCACAAATAACTATTTTTTGTTTGGTTTATTTAATTTAATTTCATTTTTGTGGACTAAGCACAGCTATTACTGAATATTTAAATTATTTATGATGACTATTATCTAAGAAATTCAGTAGAACACTTTATCATATTTTCTATTTTCATTACAGTTTACATTTATTAAGAGTCGGAGTCAGTGCATTTTCCTTCGACTCCAGGGACCCAAAAATTGCCCCGACTTCTCGACTCTGACTCCGCAGCCCTGGTTTAAAAGAGAATATATACAGTATATGGCAGCCTTCATATCCTTCTCACTTCAGCTGTCCTTTAAACACCTTTAGCAGCAGTAATGACAAGCAACCTTTTACTATAACTTGGAAATTTTATATATCACGTCTGAGGAATGTTAGCTAATTTTTCTTTATATAATTTCTTTAACGCAGACAGCTATATTTGATTTATGAACCAGTTCCTGTGCAGTAATGTATTCATTGTAATATAGTATATACTAGCTGGTCTTCTTATGAAAGATTAAATTAGTAGTCTGAAAGAAGAAATTCCATATTGAATTAGATATACATATACAGGAGCGTAACTAGAAATCACTGGCCCCCCCCTGCAAAACTTTTTATGGGGCACCCTTTCTTACTGCACAGGTAAGCTGAGAACCAATGTTATTCAATTGACTAGTTCACACTTGATTGTGTTTTTTCCCATGCACATCAAAACTAACAGCTGTGAGGTTGGGGGCTGGGTGCTGTACACAAGAGCCTGCTGCACACTGAATTGGGACTGTGTACAAATCTTTGTATGATTCGTTATTATTGGCTGAGCAGATGCAGTCACCTTTTCTCTCCGTGCCCAGACTCCTCAAGCATCACTACAGTACACAGCACTTGGGGAGGAGTAGAGAGGCTGGGGTAGAACAGCCCTGTACACAAGACTCTGATGAACACTGAAAAGGGAGTGTCTACAAACCTTTGCCTGCAAAACTTTGCATGATTCCTTATCAGTGGCTGATCACATGCAGTCATTAGAAGAATTGTGCAGAGAGCATAAAGTTTTTTTTCTTTCAGTGCCCTTAGTTATCAGTCTCTCAGGACAGGGAAAAGAAACTTCTCCCTCCACGGGGCCTCCCGGCAGTTTCTGAGCCACCCTTCGGCTGCATCCGTTGCGGGGTCTATTGTTACGCCCCTGTACATGCACATTATTTTAACTTTTTTTTTATTGTTTCTGTATTTACATCAAACATTTGTTGTCTGCTTTTAGGTACATCTATTATTTTTGACATGAGTCTGACTTACATCCTTGTGGCTTTAGCAGCTGTAGTCCTTAACAATGCAATGGTGGAGCTTCTTACTACTCACAAGAGGATCACAGCTGGTAAGTGACAGAACAAACTTTTTAACTTTTAAAGTGGTCTGAAACTCAGCATTTCTTCTTGGTTCTAAAAGATTATTTACAACCTTAAAGAGGAACTGTCGTGAAAATCTTAAAATGTAAAACACATACAAATAAGAAGTGCATTTCCTCCAGAGTAAAAAGAGCCATAAATTACTATTCTCCTATGTTGCTGTCACTTACAGTAGGTAGTAGAAATCTGACATAACCGACAGATTTTGGGCTAGCCCATCTCTCCATAGGGGATTCTCAGCATGGCCTTTATTCTTTATATTCCCTGAAAAAGATTTATACAAAGATGCTGGCCCAGCCTCCCTGCTCACTGCACTTTTTGGCAGTTGGACAGAGCAACTGCCATTCACTAAGTGCTTTTAAAAATAAAGAAAACCCTGTGAAGATGGGCTAGTCCAAAATCTGTCGGTAATGTCAGTTTTCTACTACTTACTGTAAGTGACAGCAACATAGGAGAAGAGTAATTTATGGCTCATTTTACTGTGGAAGAAATGTACGTCTTATTTTTATATGTTTACACGTATTTAAAATTTTAAGATTTTCGTGACAGAGGTCTTTTAAACCCACTATCACAAAAAATTGTTCCAGAACAGCACTCAAACAGTTAAAGACAGCACAAACTCTGCAGTGGAAAGCTCCTTAAAGGACTTGCGAGGCCAAAATCCGGCCCCCAAATGTAAAAAAAGTTATCTACCTGTATGACTTTCTAAGGCACGGAGGACGCCGTCCGCGCCCTCCGTGCCGTTCCGCCGGGTCCCCGCCTCTCAATACGACCCCGAATGGCTCCCGACCCCACGGCCAGGGTCGGGCTCTGCTGCCTGTATAAAGATGGCCGCCGACCCTGGCCGCGGCTGCGCACTCCGCATGGCCGCTACTGCGGCTGCGCAGCACTAGGGCCAACCCCCCGATCCACGCAACAGGCTGTTTCCTGTAGCGTGGATCGGGGGGTTGGCCCTAGTGCTGCGCAGCCGCAGTAGCGGCCATGCGGAGTGCGCAGCCGCGGCCAGGGTCGGCGGCCATCTTTATACAGGCAGCAGAGCCCGACCCTGGCCGTGGGGTCGGGAGCCATTCGGGGTCGTATTGATAGGCGGGGACCCGGCGGAACGGCACGGAGGGCGCGGACGGCGTCCTCCGTGCCTTAAAAAGTCATACAGGTAGATAACTTTTTTTACATTTGGGGGCCGGATTTTGGCCTCGGAAGTCCTTTAAGCTTGTACTAGGCATCTGAAGAGGTGATAATGTTATATAATGTTATAGCCAGTCACTGTACTGAGATGGCTAGCAGAGACAGATGAGAAATTTTCAATACATATCTGCTGTATTTATATATTAAAGTGTATTAATAAAATGTGATGGCAGCTTTCAGAGCAGATAAACTGTACTTTGGGGCCTTGTAATTTGTAAACAGGCAAAATTACTTAAAATTAGGAAAACAAATTTTTATTGAATGTATAGTAGAAGCAGTAGAGTGTTGTACCGTGTTAGCCATGAGTAAAAGCAAGGAGTTTTGAATCAGGATGATACCATTTATTGGCTAACTGTTTATCCATCTCTAAGTTAGCCAATAAATGGTATCATCCTGATTCAAAACTCCTTATTGAATGTATGTTAGAGTTTTATTCCACTTTAAGTGTGAAATAGTTGTCAAGATGAAAACAAAGGAAATACCTGAATGCATATATTTGTCTATATTCTTTATATACATTTTACAACTTATACAGGTCTTTACAGAGAAAATTGAACAGTTCATGTCCCTCCATAGAGTGTACAGCCTGATGTCTATGGGCACAGTATTGGGACAAACTTTACTAGAAAAAAAATACTTACTGGTATATTTTTGAGATGTCGAAGTAAACTGGAGCACTTACAGAAAAAAAATAGATACCGGTACTTGAAAAAAGGCAGAATATAGATAATATCCAGACTGGTCCTCAAACCTGACCTAGGCTATAGTGCTAACTAATTTGCCATGTTACCTATATATATTAAAAGGTTGCAGTATTATTTACTGTGTCTTGTAGACTTTCTACACATTTTCCTTGTAAAATACTAGAGAACAAACATGCCAATTGTGGTCCTATTAAAAGTATGTACAAAAATCAGGTATTGCATTTAATCTATGTTAAAGCAAATTTGCACTGAAAATAAGCTTATGAGATCTTTAATTGTGTTTAAGACAAAAAGAGAGTGCATACTGTGCGTTATCATTTGCAGACATGGCGGCCAGCTGTGAAATACTCTCAACTGATCTGTTGGCTAATATAATTGAGGCAGGGCTTCTTGGCACACAGCGTTCACTGTGTAGTGCCTGAATTGGGTGCTGCTTTAGCCACAATCCTGTAGTGTGCAGCCCGCATAGCTGTAATTCGAGGTTCCGGCGATTGCCTGACCCGGAATTAGATCTCCCTCCAAGTTGCTATGATTCGAAGGGGGAATAGTAATTAACCCCTCCTGGAATTTCACTGGCAGCAGGGTGAGCTGTCATTCGTCTCACCCTGTGCCAAAGAAACCAGCGGGAAACACAATATAATAGCTCTTGGTTGTAACTACTTTGTATTTAAAAATGCCAGTTTACCTAATATACGTTGAAATTTGGGCCTCCATCATTGGGCAATTCCTGTTGGACGTCTTCTCTGCTCCTTTCTGTGGATGCAGAGAAGGTGTTCAATAGGATAGACTGGAGATTTCTGCAAATGCGGTCCGTAGCCGCTATACCTCTTCCAGGGGCGCCGCGAGGCATAAAGCGAACCAAGCGGTCGCTTGGGGCCTCAAGATCGTAGGGGCCTCGGCGGCTCAGTGACGTCGGCGTGACGTCACTGTTTTCCCGCAGCCGCGCGGGGCTGGCAGAGCAGAGTAGGGCAGGGCTACGGGATGATGGCCGCCGCCGAAGCCCTGCTCTGGAGACTATGCCTCCAGTACAGGGCTTCGGGTGGCCATCTTCCCGTAGCCCTGATTCAATCAGCGCGGGAGATTGGAGGAGGGAGGGAGCTCCGTGGGAACTGCGCGCCTGAGGAGCCGGCCAGGAGAGGAGACGGGGAGAGAAGACTTCTGCCAGTGCCAGGTGAGTAAATTCTTTTATTTTTGCAGCTCTGAAAATGTGCCCTAATTGCGTTTGATATCTGCTGAACTGTTCCCTAATTGTGTTTGATTTCTGCTGAACTGTGCCCTAATTGTGTTTGATTTCTGCTGAACTGTGCCCTAATTGTGTTTGATTTCTGCTGAACTGTGCCCTAATTGTGTTTGATTTCTGCTGAACTGTGCCCTAATTGTGTTTGATTTCTGCTGAACTGTGCCCTAATTGTGTTTGATTTCTGCTGAACTGTTGCCTAATTGTGTTTGATTTCTGCTGAAAATGTGCCCTAATTGCGTTTGATATCTGCTGAAAATGTGCCCTAATTACGTTTGATTTCTGCTGAACTGTGCCCTAATTGCGTTTGATTTCTGCTGAAATGTGGCCCTAATTGCGTTTGATTTCTGCTGAAAATGTGCCCAAATTGCGTTTGATTTCTGCTGAAATGTGGCCCTAATTGCGTTTGATTTCTGCTGAAAATGTGCCATAATTGCGTTTGATTTCTGCTGAAAATGTGCCCAAATTGCGTTTGATTTCTGCTGAAATGTGGCCCAAATTGCGTTTGATTTCTGCTGAAAATGTGCCCAAATTGCGTTTGATTTCTGATGAAAATGTGCCCTAATTTCGTTTGATTTCTGCTGAAAATGTGCCCAAATTGCGTTTGATTTCTGCTGAAATGTGGCCCTAATTGCGTTTGATTTCTGCTGAAAATGTGCTCAAATTGCATTTGATTTCTGCTGAAATGTGGCCCAAATTGCGTTTCATTTCTGCTGAAATGTGGCCCAAATTCTGTTTGTTTTCTGTTGAAATGTTGCACAAATTGCGTTTGTTTTCTGCTGAAATGTTGCACAAATTGCGTTTTTATTTTCTGGTGTCTGGGGTAACTGTTGCTGCATTTATTATTTAATGGTCATAGTTGGCTATATTTGCTGTGCTACGGTTAAGCTCCGCCCATACAATGTGATGGCCAAATCCATCTTTCGGCGCGGCGCGCTGCGCGTGCCTCAATCACCCCCACATCCATTTTCCCCGCAAACAGCCCCGCCCCAATCCGCCCTCCAGCTCCACCCACATGCCATGACCACGCCCATTTATGCGGGATAGCCACACCCATTTTTCGCAGCGGCAGGATAGGGCCACTTCCTACAGTCCGCTTGGGGCCACAAAAACCTTAGCTGCACCCCTGACCTCTTCTTCTGCTATAATCTACAATATAGGGATTCTTTCAGGTGAAATATCAATTAAGAATGGCATAAGACAGGAGTGTCCTCTTTACCACTACTTCTTGCCATGTGCCTGGAACCCCAGGCCACTAGAGAGCAGGATTATCTGGATATCCGTGGCATTCGAGTAGGAGAGAAAGAATTTTCCATTTTTTATTTTTTTTTTGCAGATGATACTATGCTACAGTCCCGAGGCCGCTCTTCCCAATCTAGTCTGGGCACTTACTTAGTTTTGGGCCGTCTCAGGGTTTAAAATGAATTCCTCTAAAACCGGAAACTTTTCCTGTTTATCTTTCTGAGACGCAATAACAGGCCCTTCGTGGTGCATTTGGGTTCAGCTGGAAGCCAAGAGGATAAAAATACTTGGGCATGACCGTTTCAAGACAAGAAGATGATTTGTATCAGGCAAATTAAATCATACCCCACTTCTTTAGAAATTGAGATAAGCCCTGTCCTGGGTGGGTGTCTTTGGAAGCACAGATAATAGCTCCCTTTCACACCACAGATTTGCTGTGGCTTAACAATCACCCCCCCCCCCCCAATAAACTCTCCGTTAAAATTACTGCCTCCCCTTCATTGATAAACCAATAATTTCTTAGCAAAGTTGGGACAAGAGGGCTCAGTACTGCTTCCCACATGCCCTGTTCAAGCCATTTTTTGGCAACCCTGCGCTTCCCTTTGCAACTCATGGGATGGGCTGGGATACCTGGAGGAGCTCCAATATTCATAATCTTAGTCAGTTAGTTGTAGATCACAAAGTGTTCTCTTTGGAGGCTCTTAAAACTGCCTATAAACTACCTGTTAACAGGTTTTTTTGTTATCTGCCTTACCTCCATTATTAAAGATTCCCCAGTCTAGGGTTTGTCCCCTATACAATGGGAATTTATTCCAGGAACCAACAGCCCCGGCCTTATTTCTCGATTATATCAGACAATGTTGTATGGCTCACTTCCTTCCTCTATCTCACCTGAAGTGAGCAACGTATTTCCCTATTGACCCTGACCAGGAACTTGATTGGGATGACATTTTTCTTAACATGACTGTACATATACTGAGTATATAGTCTTGTCACTAACTGTCCCTACCATTGTAATAGGTCCATTTTAGTCTAGGGCCAATTTTAGGGAAACGTCAATTAACTTATCTGCATTTTTTTGGGATGTGGGAGGAAACTAGAGTGCCCAGAGGAAGCCCACACAAACACAGGGTGCACATAAACATGAACAAACACTGGGCACCCAGCGCTTCAGTTCTATCCACTATGCCAGCATCTTCTTTCCAATTTTGCAGACTCTTTGTTAGCTTCTTTAGGACAAATGAGGTTTTATACATCACATAACTTGGCTGACCTCTGAGAAAGAGGTGATTCAACAGAGGTAGGGGAGCATGCTGCAAGGGTAGTACGTAGCATAGACATGGCCTTATTGTTTACTCCCAAGACAATATGCATGTAAATGCTATCAATCCGTTCATTGCTTATAGAACAACACAACACACTTTTTGCTGTTGGGAAAATTAGGTGCAGTAATACAGAGGCTGCCATCTTCATTCACTAATAAACAATGCCCCTGCCTCTAATGCTTGAAGTCACAGGCACATAATGAGCATGCAGATCGAATGCTTTGTCTCTGGACTGACTCCACTGGCTGCATGCTTGGTGCAGGTGTGTTACTCAAAAACAACTACAGCCTAGAGGTCAGCATGACAGCCAGGCAACTAGTATTGTTTATAAGGAATTGAATATGGCAGCCCCCTTATAAGGAATTGAATATGGAAGCACCCTTATTTCTCGAACTTCAGGTTCACTTTAAGTACTAAGGATGGAGAAAGAGATGTAAATAATTCTGAGCTAACGTGGGATTAAAGTGTAACTGTCGGGCATAAAATCAAAAATCAATTCTTTATTTTTATCTGGTAAACAAGTAATGAGGATGCAAACCAGGCAATCCAAAAGTTAAAATCACTATTACGGTACTTTTATTGTTGATAAATGATCATTCTCCTGTTTACTTGACTCTTGTTTGGTACATTGCCGCACAAAGGAAGTTGCAGGGCATGCTAGGTTGTCTTTTTTTGCTTCTCTACTTTGCTCTCACACTTAACTAATTCAGCCTGATTGGCTGAAGCCTCTTTCCCCCCTGTTTTCCCCTGCCCACACCTCTGTTCCTCTCTGATTGGCCAATATTTCTCATGCTGAGACAATGCACTTTCTATTGCAGAGCTGGTGGGAGTGCCTAAAGACTGGTAGGAGGGCGGGCAAAGCATACACAATTAGGCAGGGGAGAGTAAGGGAGGAAATCACATCAATATTGGCTTCAAGATATACACAGTTAAAATGGAGACTCCTAAGAAGGATTTTCTCTTTTTTTACTAAAGAAAAATCACTAAAATCAAAACGTGGACAGTGCAATACATATGTTATGTAAGTAGAGCAAGTATTTATCTACTTATATATGTGGTTTTTTTTTCTGCGATAGTATGGCTGACAGCTCCTCCTTAAAGGAGTTATCAGCCTAAATAACAAAAATGAGGTTTACTCACATGGGGCTTTCTCCAGCCCCTTGCAGCCGACTGTCCCACGCAGAGCAGTCGGCATGGGACAGTCGGCTGCAAGGGGCTGGAAAAAGCCCCAGGTGAGTAAACCTAATTTTTGTTATTTAGCCTGATAACTCCTTTAAGTTTTGAATGCAAATGTATTTAGCTTTAAAATGGACCAGTTGAACCTAGGCTGTATTGGATCGGTACATGTTCAAGCTATACTGTACATTTGCATACAAAATTTTCATAATCCTGCATCAACTTAGAATTATTTGCACCTCTTTGACCATCCCTATTAAGTACCCTTGGTAACTGTAATAACAAACTAGCTAGACTTACAAATAGTGTCCAATTTATTATTTCGCCAAAACTGTGCTTTAGTGAACCCCAGTGTTTTCCAGACAAAATCTTTTTAGGACCCTTGTGCATTGCCCTTCTCCGCTACAGCTGTCCTCATAAGTCTTTGCTGATTTGCAACCTCCTGATCTGGAATTTTATTTTAGCCTTATTGATTTGGGGAGACATTGGCAAATTGTAGATCACATGGAGCTGAATTATCGGGTCTGTCTGAGGGCTCACAAGAGGTTAAAGGACACCTGAACTATGAGGGATATGGGGGTTGCCATATTTATTATTTCATTTTAAACAATACCAGTTGCCTAGCATCCTGCTGATCTCTTGGGCTGCAGTAGTGTCTGAAGCACACCCCTGAAACAAGCATAATGCAAATCCAGTCAGACGTCAGTCAGCAACATCTGATCTGCTTGCTTGCTCAGGGTCTATGGCTAAAAATATTAGACACAGAGGATCAGCAGGATAGCCAGGCAATGTGCATTGTTTAAAAGGTAATAAATATGTCAACCTCCATATTCATCTCACTTCAGGTGTGCTTTAAACAAATCGTATTACTTGGCGGACAGGCTGGATTAATGGCACTGGAGCAGGAGCTTGCTTGTACTTGGTGTGCAGGTGAGGACATTGTTACACAATCATCTTCCCCTTGACTATAAGTCAGTCTCTGCACTAATGCAGACAGAAAGTACATTGCTACAGTCTCTATTGGCAAGTTTTCATAGCTAGAAACCCAGGTGTAGAAGACTCTGTCGGAGTTCTGTGCAATTTAGGTTTCAAAATAAGTGCAGTAGAGAAGGTAGTAAGGCTGCATAGGATGCTTTCAGATCTTTTGCAGGCAATGGGCCCTATGTAACACAGGTTTGTTTAAACTTTTGGTTTGGCGAATGGCAAGGTTTGATGATATGTTGTTGCACCAGTTTTAAGGAGTACTACATATACAGTAATGCTAATAACAGGACATGTTTATTAACCACACTAAAGGGGCCCATACACCTAACGATTTTCACGCCGATATACAGCAGATTTGATCACTGTGATCGAATCTGCTGTGAAATCGTTGCGCAAACGTTGACAGAACGATCGATTTCCGTCCGAAATCAATCGTTTCCATCGACTCCCGTCGATCCGTCCATGCGAAGATTTTTTTTCAATCGCCGGTGGGTCGGGAGTGCGTCGATATCGGCGTTCGAATGCCCGACGACCGACGCAATACAGCAGAGATACATTACCTGTTCTGGCCGGCGCGACTCCCCCGATATCCGCTGTCTTCTTCGCCGCTCCGGGCTCCAGGGCTGCAGCTTCACTGAACTTCCTGTCCCGGCAGGAAGTTTAAACAGTAGAGCGCCCTCTACTGTTTAAACTTCCCCCCACATGAAGTTCAGTGAAGCAAGCCAGACGGACCGGAGACCAGCGCGGAGAAGAAGACAGCGGAGACCAGGGAGTCGCGCCGGCCAGATCAGATAATGTATAGCTTGCGGGCAGGCAGCGGCAGCTCCACAGATTGTGATCGGTTTCATGCTGAAATCGATTCACAATCTGTTTGCAATAAAGGCAGCCATACGATCCCTCTCTGATCAGATTCAATCAGAGAGGGATCTATCTGTTGGTCGAATCTGATGGCAAATCGACCAGTGTATGGCTACCTTATCCTGTTTTTTATCATCCTACAAGTTCCAAAAGCTATTCTAATGTGTTCTGGCTTACTGCAGCACTTTGTACTATCACAGTCTCTGTAATAAATCAACTTATCTCTCTCTTGTCAGACTTGTCAGGCCTGTGTCTGGAAGGCTGCCAAGTTCTTCAGTGTTGTGGTTCTGCTATGAACTCCCCCTTCCAGGCCCCTCTATGCACACTGCCTGTGTGTTATTTAGATTAGAGCAGCTTCTCTCTTATCTTTTACAAGCTGGATAAATCGTCCTCTGAGCTGGCTGGGCTTTCACATAGTGAGGAATTACAGACAAGGGCAAAGCTGTTTGCAGGAAGAAAAGAGCAGCCTGAAACTTCAGTGCAAGAGAGATGCAGGGGGAAAGAAACACACAAATGATCTCTTGAGATTCAAAAGGAAGGCTGTATACAACCTGCTTGTGTATGGATGTATTTTCTATGTGTGGACATACTGTACATCAACCTACTTCCTGTTTTGGTGGCCATTTTGTTTGTTTATAAACAAACTTTTTAAAACTGTTTTTAACCACTTTTAATGCGGTGGGGAGCGGCGAAATTGTGACAGAGGGTAATAGGAGATGTCCCCTAACGCACTGGTATGTTTACTTTTGTGTGATTTTAACAATACAGATTCTCTTTAAGGGTCACAACCAGATCAGGAACTAGAATCAACCCAATAGACCCTCCAGGAGGCATCCAACTGGCTGCAACAATCTCTGTCTCTAATGCCCATTCAAAGCACAGGTAATAGTCGCATAAAAGGGATTGTTGCAGACAGCTGGGGGCTTCTTGGAGTGTCTGCATGTGTTTGTCCAGTTTAAGGCAGCCAGTCAGACATGATTAAATAAAATAATTAAACTTTTAGGTCTGTCTGATACAATGATCAGTTGTATAGAAAGGTTATATAAAACTGAGGTATGATGATTGGTCTATAAAATTCACCTAAAATATATATTTGTATTTTTTTTATGAAAAATGAAATGATGCTAATTTGGCTTCTGGTGGACTGAGTTAAAGCGGACCCAAACCAAACATTTTTTTGTTTTAAAATATTTAGTTGCACCACTCTGACACATACAAAGATAAATAAACACTCCTTCAAGCCTATGAGCATTTCAGTGCATGCTTTTCACCCTTCACTTTACATAGCTAGGGTTATACAGGTGGCAGCCATTAGCAATTCCTCCATTGCCGGACACCACCTACTCTATCAGTTTGCCGGATTTTCTCCCGGCAATATGAAAGGAAGGAGAGGGGTTCCTCCAATAAATGTAAAATATTTTATATTTGTCATCATGCAGCTGAAAAAAGGCTGCTATTTATTATTATAATTTAGAAAATAGAATTTATTTCTGAAATCTTGTATTTTTAATTTGGGTCCACTTTAAAGCTTGTCCTTGTTGAGGAATTTGATGCCTTACTGAAAGGACATTAACATGCAGCACACATCTAACACACCTCCCTCAGCTGCTGCTAGTAAATTACAATTATCCATTAATCCATTAATCAGTAATCTGGAAGAGTCCTGAAAGATTCAGACTGGGAGGGTTCAGTAATGGAAGAGTCTGGGGAATGCAGCATCCCTGCTCAGTGCAGTGGAGCTAAGATGGAGCGGAGACATAGTGAGAAATTACTATTCTCCGAAATGTAATACAAGATATATGAGGATTTTTTTTGCTACTGTGATTGAATACAGAGAGTATCAGAATGGTTGTATTTTCATAATATTGGTTGTTTAAATACATGCATTAAGTATTGTCTATGTGTCAGCCTCCTTAGGTATAGGACAGCTACCAGGGTAAGGGTATGCCTCCAACATTCCCCTCTTGATCATTGTGGGTGGTGCTGCTCCTGGAAAGTATGCAGAAGCTCCTGGGTGTGGTGTTTTTTTCCCCCAAACGCAACAACTGCAACACACCATAGTCGTTTTTAAAAATAGTCATTTAGTCACTTTGTGATTCTAGGTATAAGGTATATTTCCTTCAAGGAAAAGTTTAGTAGAAAGAATGAGTAGATGTGCACCCATGTTTGGTATTGTTACCTTGCAGCAAACCAAGTACCCTCTGGGCACATCAACATATTCAGAACGTTGATCTAGTGGGCCATTAAAGTTTCCCTTGGCCTCTGCTCTATGTGGCCCGATTACATTTACCTAGCTATACACTGCATAGTTCAAGGACATAAACATATTGCCAGTCATGGAGGGCTGGGATTAGAAGGAATCCCATACAATAAAATGCAAGTGTCCCTGTATCATCAACTGAATGGTTGTGTGTCCCTGGCTTTTTTGTACTGAGCATGTGCACAGCCAGGGCAGTTAGAACACAGGGCCGGATCTGACAGTTTGCTGTGTGTGGTTCACAGAGGTTCCCATTGCATTGTGGGAAATAACAGCTTTTTCCAACTGCCAAGCAAGCAGCTCCCTCTGAGCATATACTTCAGACAGTGGTGGGGAACGAGCAAGCGGGACACGTATGTGCGCGCATTGCGGGGGGTAGCGACTGTGACCTAGCGCCCGTTTTTTAACGGGCGGGCCTTTTTACTAGTAGCACTATAACTGCCAAAGTGACTGCCAAAGGGCAATGTAAGTGTATTAACATCTGGCAACTTGCCTGAGAGCATGGAGCATCCAAATCAGGATATATTAACTCAACATATGCATTGCCTTTAAGATTTTTATCTGCAAAAAAAAAAAAAATTTAGATGCATAAGCAGCAAAAGAGTAATAGAGACAGATTATAACTTGTAGTAAAGCAGTTTTAGGTTTATTCTAGTCTTTGTTCCCAATGTACAGTTTTAATTACAAAGCATCAGTGTTTCTGCTGGGGGTCCAATCTGTATACTAGTGGACCAAGTGGCATTGCCAGGAGCAGTGGAGGAACCCAAATGTGATGGTGGCAGGTATACCCAGAGGGCCAGATTTATCAAAGCATTACCGACTATCTAACCAGCAGAGAAACTGTTCTGCATAATAATAAGAAACTTCTCAAATCCTATGTAATAGCGGCAGTTTAGCACAGATTTCTAGAGCTGCACTACAGTTAAGAAAAGTGCAAATCCATCCCTAAACTGCTGCAGATTAGGAAGTGATTCATAGCAGTTCTCCAGATAGTGCAGTGCAGGCTAGATGTGATATGTGAAGGGCTCCTCCCCCTCACTAAGAGCCTGCTGACAGCAGATGTATTGGTTATCTCAGCAACAGCAATTTCCTAACAGATTAAAAAGGAATCTAGTGATTTCTGAGGATGTCTGACACAATTTTGCACGGATTTCTAAAAACCTACTAATATTTTGTCTCAGACACTCTTGATAAATGTCCCCCTCAGTGACAGATTTCTTCAGTCAGTATAGCAGCAGTAATGTGTCAGAGTGGATATTTGTTGAGAGGTCTTCTATCAACATTTTAAGAATACCTCAGAGAATTACAATGTTTGGGACAGTTCTTAGACTTGGAATACTGTAAAGGGTGAAAGATATTCCATCATAAATTGCTCCTGAGACCTACCCCATTCTGAGCGGATTGGACTTTTGTCCTTGAGAATTTCTACATTAAACTCACTTAACCAAGCAATACGTCTTCTGTGTAAAGTAGGTGAAAAACCCTGAACTCATTTTGGATATTAACCACTTGACCACTGAGGGTTTCCTACCCCTTTAGGACCAGAGCAATTTTAACCTGTCAGCGCTCCTCCCATTCTTTTGCCAATAACTTAATCACTACTAATCACAACAAAATAATCTATATCTTGTTTTTTTGCCACCAATTAGGCTTTCCTTGGGAGATACATTACGCTAAGAATTGTTTTATTCTAATCACATTTTAATTGGAATAATAAGAAAAAAATTGAAAAAAAAATCATTATTTCTCAGTTTTTGGCCATTATAGTATTAAAATAAAACATTCTACTGTGGATAAAACCCACACATTTTATTTGCCCATTTGTCCCTTTTATTGCAACATTTAAAATATTTCCCAAGTACAATATATGGCGCCAATATTTTATTTGGATATAAAGGTGCATTTTTTCAGTTTTGCGTCCCTCACTAATTACAAGCCCGTAAATTAAAAAATAACAATAATATACACTCTTGACATACCTATTAAAAAAAGTCCCTAACATAACTATTTATGTATTTTTTAATGTAAATTTTTTTTCTTTTCTATGCAAAAAAAGAAATGTTTGGGTACTATCTGAGAGTGTGGGAGGGAAATAGTTAATTTTAAATGGTAAGTGTTGGTATTTTTATTAAATAAAATGAATTTAGATGTAGTTTTAGTATTTGGCCACAAGATGTCCTCACTCTTTATTTCCGATTCACGTACATTAGTACGTAATTCGGAAGTAATGCATGGCACTGTAACTCCAGGAAGATACAATGACGCAGGCATCTAATAGATGCCAGCGTTCATTGACACGGGAACTTAGCTTAATGAATGGGAACTGCGTTCCCATTCATTCATCTCCCCGCTAATGGGAGGTGACGGGAGCGAGCGGCGCATTAACTTTCCCTATTCATACACTAACCCATATTTTAGTGCGCGAACGTGGAAGTTAATGCGCGCAAACCTTTACTATTATGCGAGCAAACCTGTACGCGCGCTAACCCGTGCGCTAAGCATATTACGCCGTGATATCATTTATCACAGCTTTGTGAATCAAGCCCATTTGATCCATAGCAAGAAGATTAACACTGCACAGGGTTACGGTAAATAAGAAACTCTACAAATATGGACCATAGCAGTTTTACTGAAAACTGACACAGGCTATCTGCTCATTTAATGCAGGAAAGTTAAAGGGGTACTATGGCGAAAAAATTTCAAATTTAAAATACAGTATGTGCAAACATATACAAATAAGAAGTAACTTTTTTCCAGAGTAAAATGAGCCATAAATTACTTTTCTCCTATGTTGCTGTCACTTACAGTAGATAGTAGAAATCTGACAGAAGCGACAAGTTTTGGACTACTCCATCTCTTCATAGGGTATTCTCAGGTATTTATTTATTTTCAAAGCACTTAGTGAATGGCAGTTGCTCTGTCCAACTGCCAAAAAACTGTGTAGCGAGTAGGGAAGCTGGCCAGCATCATTGTTCAAATCCTTTTTAGGGAATATCTTTATTAGGAATAAAAGCTCATGTTATGGCTCATTTTACTCTGGAAAAAAACGTACTTCTAATTTGTTTATGTTTGCACTTTTACAATTTTTCACCATAGTGCCCCTTTAAGCAGAATTCTGCTTTGAAGTCCTAGGCATTAAATTATTTGATAACCATTGTATTTTATGTGCTGACCTATAGTATAGTGTGTGTGTGTGTGTGTGTGTGTGTGTGTGTGTGTGTGTGTGTGTGTGTGTGTGTGTGTGTGTGTGTGTGTGTGTGTGTGTGTGTGTGTGTGTGTGTGTGTGTGTGTGTGTGTGTGTGTGTGTGTGTGTGTGTGTGTGTGTGTGTGTGTGTGTGTGTGTGTGTGTAATTGACCTTGAAAATTGAGCTCCTTAAAGAAACCACTCCTTCTAAAGACTAACAGACATGTAAGAGGTGGAGATGAGATTAACTTATGACTTACATCTGGTCAATGGAAATTGTGAGGAGATGCAAAGAATCCTATATAATAAACCCCGTGTCCCTGCATCCTCCTCTGTGTCCCTGTGTACGTGCTTTTTTACTACCACACATGCGCGGCAAGTGGGCGGCCATTGGGACAGGAGGAGGACGGGGCTAGGGGGGCGGGCGTGTGTGCACGCGGTGTACCTGCGCGCGCATGCGCAGTGAGATGCAGTGGATGGCGACGGTGACAGGGGCGGGAGGGGAACCCATTATTGTAATGGGCTTAGGTCTACTAGTAAATAATTTAAAACAGGTTAAATATGAAGGTTGGGCCTCATTTACACTTAATCAGTTGCTCTCAGTTATAACTGAAAGGACAACTGATCTTTAAAGTAATGCTCATGTTTCCCAATGGCTCAGTTCACACTATACACATTTTAACTGAACGATTTTTCATAATGCACTGCTATGGAGAAGAAGAAAAAAATGCGTACCAACTGATTAAGTGTAAATGGGGCTTAAGTACTGGCTTACCTTTAGGCTTGACAAATTTGACCAATTGGCGGATTTTTTAAATGGTTTATTCAGCCGCAAAAGACTAAATATTCCACGTGTATCAAACTCTAGCTTCCTCAGGTCAATTCAGGGCCAATATAGTGCTGGGTTTCAGGCTCGGTGCACCTCATTGAGGATACCATTTCTAATTCACCAAGGCCTTTATTCAATTACCCTTTCTCCTGAAGATACTTATTTATTACTTCTTTATCAACTTTTTAGTGTTTTTTACATTTTTAGGTGCTGAAAAGTTGTCCTGTAGATAAGAAGAAAAGTTATCTATTAGGAGATAACATGGAACAAAATGAACCACTTCCGGACCGGGCTAATTGAAATCTACACCCTGTTTGGGACCTGTTATCCCTTAGATTTCAGTTACCGTTCCGCACGCCCCTGCTGATTGTGCCGTTCTCCCGCCGCTGCAGCCTGTTTGCTCTACTGTTGGTGTGACAGCAGATCTTCAGGAGCCAATTTCATTGACTTGGGATCATTGGGTCAGGAGCCAATGAAATCAGTTTCTGACCAGCTCCCAGAGGTGACAGGGTGAGGAACCAATGAAATTGGCTCCTGACTGACTCAGGAAGCTCTGCTGTCATACCGACAGCACAATGAGTGTGCTTCAGCAACGAGACAGTGGTGGGTCCATGTGGGGTGACTTTCGTGAGCCCTGTTTTTTTTACCAAGAAGTCCTTATAAGTCCTTATAGTCCTTAAAGAGACTCAGAGTAGTACTGCAAAGTATGTAAAGATGCATACCATTCTGTAGCTGCTGCTCTCCTCTTTCATATGATACTTGAATCACCGTTCTACACCAAATACTTTTTGTTCAATTTCAATTTAAAAATTGTGGCCACCATCTTGGCTCTGTTATTACTTCCGGGTCAGTGCTGTCCACAGCATTTTCTCTCTGTTAGCACTGAATGAAGCAGGAAGAGGAAGTGACACACATGCTGTCCAGGGGCGTAGCAATAGGAGGTGCAGAGGTAGCGACCGCATCGGGGCCCTTGGGCTAGAGGGGCCCCAAAGGGCCCTCCCTCAACTACAGTATTAGCTCTCTATTGGTCCTGTGATCATAATAATCACTTCTATAGATGCTTTGAATAGTAGTGATCATTAACAAGCTGTCCCCCACCCCCTTCTTGCACCTCTGACACTGTAGTTGCAATTGGCAGGTTTTGGTGCGCTATATCAATTGTTATGTATAGATTGCTTGGGGGGCCCCATTGTAAAACTTGCATCGGGGCCCACAGCTCCTTAGCTACGCCACTGATGCTGTCCAAGTACATAGCACGACTTTGGGTGAAGTCGTATGGCCCCATCTGGCCCCATGTATTTTATACCTATGAAACCAGGGGGACTTCAGGAAAAACAAGTGGCTGGTAAGTGTCCTGACATAATCAATTATTCGTGGGTAGCTTATAAATGAGAGGTGCTCGGAGTCCCTTTAAAGAGCTACAGTCTTCTGGTCCTGAACTGGTTAACTGGTAGTAGTTGAGTTCATAAAAGAGGAGGCTGAACTAGAGCTTTGAATATGGATGTTTATATATCAGTACTGACTGCATAGTTTTTCTTAATTATATTCTTGTGTTTCATTTACAGGGTACATTTTTGCTGTGGGGCCATTAATCTTTATTGTCATCTGTGATATCTGGCTGGAACTCTTTACATTCAAACAGTCTTATGCAGTAAACCTTTGTGCGGTTGGAGTAGTAGCCTTTGGATGTACAGGTAAATGATAAAACCGATGAAGATTAAAAAAAATGCAAATCTCTATATCCTTTAATATAACATATTACAGTAGACACAGGATACTATATGCTTAAATGGCTCTCATCCTTTTTCATGAAAGAGCTTAGTCAATAAGCTTTAGTTATGGGTTTGATTAAATGTCAAGTGATTTTAATCAGGAAGAGAGTGGAAAATTGAAAATCAAACTGATATGTACCTACTGCAGAGAGTCATGCTCGAGGCTCTGGGGTTATGCTAATTAACAGTCATTACAAGCAGCATTGATGATGTGCTTCAGTTAGTGACAGCTGTAAATGCCCTAAAATGTAAATGGTGTGTCATACAGTCCTTTGCTTAGTCCTCTACACCAGGGGTCCCCAACTTTTTTCAGTCCGGAGACCACTATCCAGACCAAACTTCTCTCTGGGGCCCGGTGGGAGTTGTTTTGGTGGTGGGGTTGCGTTTCGCGTGGTGGAGTCAGGGTTAGCGGGGGGCCGGGGGGGGGGGGGGGGGGGGGGATGGCGTTGGGGTTAGCAGCGCCCCCGGATCCCATTTGGAGTGTATAGATAGGTAGGTAGCCACCAGGTATAAGTGCCCCCTGTATAGGGTATCTAGGTATAGTTGCCCCAGTATCCCAGTATAGTTACCCCAGTATAGCTAGCATAGTTGCCCCTGTATAGCTAGTATATTTGCCCCTGTATTGCTAATATAGTTGCCCCTGTATAGCTAGTATAGTTGCCCCTGTATAGCTAGTATAGTTGCCCCTGTATTGCTAGTATATTTGCCCCTGTATAGCTAGTATAGTTCCCCCGTATAGCCCCTCCCCCCGCGGTCGCCGCTCCTGTTACCTTATGAGCTGGCGGCTGCTGCCTCTTTCACAATTTCCCCTAGCCCCTCTGCTTTTTGCAGCATCTCCTATTACAGCAGCGTGTCGTCCAGCTGCTGTGAGGAGGGAAGGAAGCAGGGCAGCGGCTTCCTATAGCGGCGATATGCATCGTCGTTACCATGGGAACCGCTGCCCTGCTTCCTTCTCTCCTTACAGCAGCTGCAGGACTGCTCCGCCAGCTCATAAGGTAACAGGAGCGGCGGCCGCGGGGGGAGAGGGGGCGAGACGGCCAGACCCGCCGCGGCCCAGCTGAAAACTGCCCACGGACCGGCAGTGGGCCATGGCCGGTGGATGGGGACCCCTGCTTTACACCATTAAAGTTAAATACACTCAGATGTGGGAAACACAATTTTTCTTCTTAATTAGGCTGCAGTTTTTTTTAAGCATTTTTTTTATTTATTTCAATTGTTTTTTTATTGAAAAGTTTTTTAAGTAATACAGATCAATTTTCAACAAGAACATGTTTCAACATCAGTGAACAGAAACAGCATAAAGAATTAACAATCGACTCATCTTAACCTGAGCAAACAAAAACCAGTATGACACTAGTGATCTCAATGCACTGATCTGTGAGTAGAGCAACTATTGCAATAAATAGTCAGACAAGTTAAGCATTTTTTTTTAATTTATGATATAGACTTGTGATAATAAACTGAGACAATAAACACAATAAAATTGTATTGGTAAATGCATTTTATAACCTAGTTACTCACATGACTAATGTGAGATACACCAAAATAACAATAATGCACCATTATTTTAAAAGGAAAATTAGGTCAAGAAGGGAGCGCACATAAAAATTAAAGTAACAATAATTTCAAAGTCTATATTGCTTTGGTCACCCCCAGTACTGTTGCAACTGTGTCTGTAGTATTTCCTATTGGTTGAAACAATTATTGGCCATGAGTTTCATATATATTTCCCTATTAGTGGTACTACTTAAAGAAAGAAAATAAAAATCTAGAAAAATAGGGAAAAGAGAGATTGATGCCCAGGCAAAATGTACTGATTATCACTTGATTACTCCCAATTTTATTGTATTTTATAAAAAAAAGTGTAGTGGCTTGATAACCCTATATTTGCAAACCAGCATACACCACAAAAAAGAAAAAAAAGAAAAGAAAGTTAATGGCCTATGGAAATAAATTCACAGTTTCAAAGTTAATTTATTTTTTAAAGAGAACCCGAGGTGGGTTCTAAGAATCCTATTAGCACACAAAGGCTGGGTCTGCATATAATGCCCAGCCTTTGTTACTATACTGTTTCCCCCTAGCCCCCCCTGCGCTTTGCTGTGCCCCCATAAATTAAACGCCATGCTAGCGACACTCAGCGTGTCATTAGCGGACTGTTTACCTCTGCACTGTCACCCTCGCTGCTCCCCCGCCTCCTCTATATCTCCGCTCCCCACATGCGTCCCTTCCCTCCACTCAGCAGGGAGGGAAGGGACGCAGGTGTGGAGCTGCGACATAGAGGAGGCGGGGGATCGGCGAGAGTGACAGTGCAGATGTAAACAGCCTGCTAGCGATGCCGGTGCGGCATTTGATTTATGGGGGACAGAAGAGCACTGGGGGGGCCTGGGGGGAAACAGTATAACAGCAGAGGCTGGGCATTATATGCAGACCCAGCCTCTGTGTGCTAATTAAAAATACAGCATTATGGTGCTAAAGATCACGACCAAATTTCCCTATTAAAAGTGGCAACACTGTCATATGCAGAATTTTTGAGTTAGTTTTGTATGCATATGGTTTTGCAAATTTATAGTAGAAAAAAATATATATCAGAAAACTAGTACTGAAGATGAGCTTTGTCTTTTAATATTCCAAAAAGTGCATAAAGTACAACAGGTACAAAATTCTTCATCAATGATTCCATTCATAAAGATAGGCCTATTAAGAATTGTATGGTGCAATAGATGTGGTAACCAATTTTTAAGGCGACAACATCGACTCGTTTTTGGTCACAAGGACCTTTACACACATAATATACATCTGAACAGTATAAAATGTAACTCAATAAGCAAGAGGTAAATATCATCTGATTCTGGACAATCACAAAGCCAGGTTACACCCCCCTTTAGAATGCCATAGTAGAAAGCCGCGTGGTAGCAGGATAACGAGAGACCGGACTCTTCCTTTAAATGAGTTTATACTCTGTTCTCTGATGGAATTTCTTGGAATCAAATAATCACATCTATATAATTTTGTCACATTACTGCTACAAACATGAATAAATTTTATTGGAATGCCACGTGAAAGACCAATACAAAGTGGTGTACACGTGAGAAGTGGAACGAAAATCATACATTATTCCAAACATTTTTTACAAATCAATAACTGCAAAGTGGGTTGTGCGCAATTATTCATCCCCCTGAGTCAATACTTTGTAGAACCACCTTTTGCTGCAATTACAGCTGCCAGTCTTTTAGGGTATGTCTCTACCAGCTTTGCACATCTAGAGACTGAAATCCTTGCCCATTCTTCTTTGCAAAACAGCTCCAGCTCAGTCAGATTAGATGGACAGCTTTTGTGAACAGCAGTTTTCAGATCTTTCCACAGATTCTCAATTGGATTTAGATCTGGACTTTGACTGGGCCATTCTAACACATGGATATGTTTTGTTTTAAACCATTCCATTGTTGCCCTGGCTTTATGTTTAGGGTCGTTGTCCTGCTGGAAGGTGAACCTCCGCCCCAGTCTCAAGTCTTTTACAGACTCCAAGAGGTTTTCTTCCAAGATTGCCCTGTATTTGGCTCCATCTATCTTCCCATCAGCTTTGACCAGCTTCCCTGTCCCTGCTGAAGAGAAGCAACCCCAGAGCATGATACTGCTTCCACCATATTTGACAATGGGGATGGTGTGTTCTGAGTGATGTGCAGTGTTAGTTTTCCGCCACACATAGCGTTTTGCATTTTGGCCAAAAAGTTCCACTTTGGTCTCATCCGACCAGAACACCTTCTTCCACATGTTTGCTGTGTCCCCCACATGGCATGTGGCAAACTGCAAACAGGACTTCTTATGCGTTTCTGTTAACAATGGCTTTCTTCTTTCCACTCTTCCATAAGAGCCAACTTTGTGCAGTGTACGACTAATAGTTGTCCTATGCACAGTTTTCCCCACCTGAGCTGTAGCTCTCTGCAGCTCGTCCAGAGTCACCATGGGCCTCTTGACTGCATTTCTGATCAGCGCTCTCCTTGTTCGGCCTGTGAGTTTAGGTACACGGCCTTGTCTTGGTAGGTTTACAGTTGTGCCATACTCCTTCCATTATTGAATGATCGCTTGAACAGTGCTCCGTGGGATGTTGAAGGCTTTGGAAATCTTTTTGTAGCCTAAGCCTGCTTTAAATTTCTCAATAACATTATTCCTGACCTGTCTGGTGTGTTCTTTGGACTTCATGGTGTTGTTGCTCCCAATATTCTCTTAGACAACCTCTGAGGCCGTCACAGAGCAGCTGTATTTGTACTGACATTAGATTACACACATGTGCACTCTATTCAGTCATTAGCACTCATCAGGCAATGTCCATGGGCAACTGACTGCACTCAGACCAAAGGGGGCTGAATAATTATGCACACCCCACTTTGCAGTTATTGATTTGTAAACAAATGTTTGGAATCATGTATGATTTTCGTTTCACTTCTCACATGTACACCACTTTGTATTGGTCTTTCACATGGAATTCCAATAAAATTGATTCATGTTTGTGGCAGTAATGTGACAAAATGTGGAAAACTTCAAGGGGGCCGAATACTTTTGCAAGCCACTGTATGTGTTTATATACAGTTTATATATTCTGGTTGGACTTGATGGACGGATGTCTTTTTCAACCAAACTACTAACACTGTTCATAACCTACTAACAAATGTTATGTTGTAAACAATGTTTCTATCAAATGTACATAAGTATAGGGTGCTGACCATAAAGTGCTGAGGTAGTAGATAGCCAAAACATACGCAAAAATCCCACTGGCCATCTGTTAAGGGTGATTGCTTGAAAATTATATTAATCATATTAATTAATTAAATCATAAGCTAGCTCCAGGTTACTACCACAAACAATTGCATTGCAAGTGATACTTTGATCCTGTCAGGGAAATAGTTTAAAAGTTGCCACACACGATACAATAAAATTATCCGATTTTATGGCAATTCGATAAATATGATTGGCTCTCCTGAAAAATCAAAAGCTTTTCTTTTCATTCGACTGAAAAATCCAAACGGATTTTCGTTTTTTGTTTTTTTTTCGATTTTTATCGATCCGGAATGCTGGAAATTTTTCTTAAATTTTTCTAAAGATTGTATGGTGTGTGTTAGATTGTCAATTTATTAATATACACACCCTTGCAATTTTCTCAGAGTTTTTCAATCATTTTTTTATCATAATTGGGGAAAAATGTAACATGTGTGGTACATTGGTCGTATTTTTGAAATGTTACAATCAGTCAGAAAAATTGATTGAACAGCTATTTTAAAAATTATATGGTGTGTGGCCCCCTTTAGACCTTGAGGCTTATCTTTCCACTGGGTTCAGATACAGTGATTCTCACATCATGAAATTTAAATTTGTAGAACAAAAATGGCGAAAAACAAATCGGCACTAGGAAATTGGCACTATTTAAAATAGAATAAATGTGACAACCTCCATATTCCTTTCTCTACATGTTTTCTTTAAAGTTTTAATCTGCAAAAAAACTGTTGATTATTTAAAATTATTATTTTCTGTTTTTATAAGTGCAGCAATCCAGCTTTTATGGCTACACTGGAATGTTACCTAAACGCTACACACAGGGTGTAATGACAGGCGAAAGTAAGTACATTATTTACTTTTTATGAAGAGTTAATACACTGTGCCACTCTTCATCCTTACAAATTAGGTATTTAGGACTCACCACGAGCGCTTGTGATTTGAAAAGCACTTGGCTAATGTTACCCTATGAGAGTGTTCCCACAGCAGCGTTGTGATTTTTTACAAAATCGCAAATGTGCTGCATGTAGCATTTTTTAGAGAAATTCAGTTTGAATGAATGAATGAGCAAAAACGCTCATTCATTCAAAAATTGCTCTGAAAATCACGTCACAAAATCACCAATCGCAAATCGCTAAGCACTAGCGATTGCTATTGTGATCTTGGTGTGCACTAGCCCTAAGGATGTTATTGTTTTAGCTTGAGAGGTCTGTTTGAAACTTAGTTATTTAAAAGTATAAGCATACATCATCAAACCTAAATGGAGATAAAAACTGCTTCAAATATTTTAATAACTGCAAAGCTGCATCAGAAACCATGGGGTATTTATACTAATATAATATAGCATTTCTAATGCAAACAGTTGCATCCATGTTGTTTTGGGATCTCTATTATATTTTAACTTAGTACATGGCAAGGAAATGAGCAGCGCTACTTAAAAACAGATAAGTGCCTACCTGCAAGAGAGTGCAAGCCCCACTTGTGGGGTAAAATACACACCTAGCATACACATGACCTCATATCAAAAAAGTCTTCACAGTTGCGGACACACAGGTAAGCACAATATCCAGAACTCCAAATTACAACCAAACCGACTGCCAAGGCAGTCGGTTTGGTTGTAATTTGGAGTTGCTTACCTGTGTGTCCGCAACTGTGAAGACTTTTTTGATATGAAGAATTAAAAGACGAATATTTGTTCATTTAAAGCCCCATTTGTTGTGTCTGTAATTTGATATTTAATTAGGGGTGGAACTGTACCATTGAGTTTTATCTGTAACGTGTTATACACATGACCTGTCTACCACTGGAGGATGTTGGTTTCCTGTAACAGCTTGCATGCAACTTGTTAAGTACTCGTCCCTCCCACTGCAGAGAAGTCATCCTCGATGGGAGGGGACCTAACACTAACTAAATCCTAACCTATGCATAGCCTGGGTGCGCCACCACGTAAAATTGAAAATTGCGCAAAAGGTGGATCAGCGCATCACCAGGCCGCCTCCGAATGGCCTCCAATCAGAGGTGCGCTGAGCCCCCCCAGAAACTGCAAAAGCACCTTTCACAATTGTTTCACAATTCAAGTATAAAAGTGGGCTGAAGGTTTTGATCTCAAAGGAGGTTGGGTATAGTTCTACATTTGCACTCAGTAGAGCAACCCTGCCATTAAACAGGGATTTATCTGTACACCTAGAAAAATAAACACATCCACACAAATGTGTTACTTAAATTAGCTAATATGAAAATTAAAAAAGGTAAAAAAAAATATTTTAACCACTTCTGTACCAGGGGGTGGTTTTGCTGATCGGTGCTGCGTAAGCTCTCCAGCCCGCAGCACCGATCAGATAGCAGCCAGGGCGATCAGACTTCCCCCCTTTTTTCCCCACTAGGGGGATGTCCTGCTGGGGGGGTCTGTTCGCCGCCGGCTGCTTGCGCTTGCAGGGGGAGGCTCTTCAAAGCCCCCCTCCGCAGCGCTTCCTGGCCTCCTTCCCCTTCCCTCCCTCTCCCTCCCCCTGTGAGCAGCGCAGGACGGAATTCCGTCCTGCGCCTGATAGGATAGGCTTCTGCCTATCAGATGTCGGCGATCCCCGGCCAATCAGAGGCTGGGGATCGCCGATCTTCCCCGTGTGTTTACATTTACCCTGCGAGCCGCGATCGGCACCCTCCGTGAACTGACATGGAACGGCCGCTCATACGAGCGGCCGTTTCCATGGAATCCACTTCAGGATTCAGGGGCGTACTTATGCGTACGCAGAATCCTGAAGTGGTTAAACTGCAGCACTTAAGAGCATTAGTATACAGTTGTGACACCATCACAGAAATATACAGTTAGGTCTGTAAATATTTAGACAGACAACTTTTTTCTAATTGTGGTTCAGTACATTACCACTATGAATTTTAAATGAAACAACTCAGATGCAAATAGGGGCAACTAAAGCATTTTAACACAATAACTAACTGGAAATAAAATGTTCATTTGTAATACTTGGTTGAAAAACCCTTTGCTGGCAATGACAGCCTATATTCCAAACTTCAGCGCTGCATAGTCTCTTAAATTAGGAATCCATCACCAACACCACTCACAGTGCAAGCTTACCAGCTTCTAATAAGACCCAGATTATAAGGTCTGCACGTTCAATATTCCCCACGATCAAAGGCTTCCTTGTTGCCACTTTTCAGATAACATTCCTCAGACGGTATTCCCAGCATAAGAAAATATAATATAGACAGAATCTAAGTGCACTCTGTTTTAGTTTAAAAGCCGGCACTTTAATAATAAAATACAAGGTATACAAATACTCACATAAGGGCCCTTATTACAGGGACCCTCAGTTGATAAAGCATATAAAATAATGTCAGCAGGATGCCACTCTCCCATCTGCCAACCGTTTCGCCCGACCCAGGTTTCGCTACCGCGTCCTCAGGGGCTTCTGAACGGAATGGCATAACGAGTGGCTTTTAAGTAGTAGCTGAAAACAATCACGTACGCCGCTAACGCGTCAGGTCACGAGTTCCTACACCCGTAACGTCACTTCCGTCTACGTCACATCCGGAATTCAGCCGAATGGAACGCACGGAAGGTAATGTATGTTAACGTCCAAACACATTAACCACAACATCATTTGGAGCGCACGGAAGGTGAGTAATGAAACACCTTCCTCATCTGGAGCCTAAAAACTTTAAAGGCAAGACCAGAAGGCTTTTTAAACCAAGATTGCGCAGATGTTAAAGCGGCACCCTACCCAACATCAAAACAATACACAAATATATAGTAAAAACAAGTTTAAACAATGGTCAGTCATTACATTCACTAACTTCTATAGCTTAACATATAAAATTACATTACTAGTACCATATATATCACAATACATAATTAAATATAATAAACTGAAAATAATACAAAATAAATAAAAATATTACAAAATAAAACACACATAGTCAGATGGAGAGTAAAATGTACTAAACATCCATCAGAATAAAATTCCTTTATAAGATCCAATAATTTAGTAACAAATTCCTCATATCTCAATGGGTCAATTAGATATACCAGTAACTCCAGTCTGCTCTATTCATCTGTAATATAGCAGTTTAAATCTAATTCTATATTCAAACCCTTTGGATCCATACAGTCCAAAGTGTAAATCCATTTAGTCTCAGCCTTTGAGATTTCTCTCACCCTATGTGTGCCCCTCCAATTACCTAAATTCCTTTCTATCCCACAGAATATCAAACCCGAAGGGTCTTGTTGATGGTGAGTTCTAAAGTGTTCTGACACTGAATGTTCTTTATAACCATTTTTTATATTATTAACATGTTCCCCAATCCTTTCTTTGAGGGGCCTTTTAGTTCTTCCTACATAAAATTTCCCACAAGGGCATGTGAGTAGGTACACCACGTATTTCGTTTCACACGTGATGAATTGCTTGATCTTAAATTCCTCATGTGAAAATGTTTGTTGGAACCTAGGGGTAAGGGTACACGTTCTACAGGGTAGGCATTTTCTACATTTATAAAAACCAACCTCCCCAAAGGAGCTTAATCCCGTATAACTGGGTTCGTCTATAGCACTTGAAGTTAATATGTCTCTAAGATTTGGAGCCTTTCTATAAATCATTTCTGGATGTTCTGGTAAAATACCTCCTAACACTGGATCTTCTCTCAGAAGTCCCCAGTGTTTATTAAAGATCTTCCCCAATTTCTTATATTGTTGGCTAAAACCTGTTACAAATGGACAGACTAACTCTTTTCTTTCTCTATTTCTTTCTTCTAAAATAGTTTCTCTCTCAATTTGTGCAACCTCATTCCGGATAGTTTCTAATTTATCTCCATCATATCCTTTCTTTTCAAACTTTCCTTTTAATATTTCGGTTTCTGAATAAAAATCAGTTAAATCACCACAATTCCTTCTCAGACGCATAAATTGTCCTTTGGGGATACCACGCAGCCAATTAGGATGGTGACAACTGTTTACAGGAATAAAACTATTCCTATCTGTGGGCTTCGTGTACGTGCTTGTTTTAATTGACTCATTAGAGTTTCTTATCACCAAATCTAAAAAATGTACTTCATTCTTATTGAAATCACAAGTAAATATTAAATTTGGAGTCCTAACATTCAGAGCTGCTATAAAAATCTCCAGAGAATTTTCATCCCCTTTCCACATAAACATAATATCATCTATAAACCTTTTCCAAATAATTAAATTCTGATCTCTCTGTTTATAAATAAATTCTTCCTCCCACAAAGCCATGTATAGATTCGCCATACTGGGTGCGAACTTTGCTCCCATGGCTACTCCCACCTTTTGTAGGTAAAAGTTACCCCCAAACCAAAAGTAGTTGTGGTCCAATGCAAATCGGGTGCATCTAATAATAAACTGGATCTGTTTTTCCTCCAATTCTCCCTTTTTATGCATAAAGTGCTCTATTGCTTTAAGGCCCACTTCATGTGGAATTACTGTGTATAATGAAGTTATATCTGCAGTTATAAGATATGGGGGAACCTTAAAATTTAGGTCTTTAATAATATTGATCACATGCTTCGAGTCCCTCAGATAAGAATCAGTCGTGGTTACCAGAGGCTGTAGGAATTTATCTATGTATTCCCCTAATCTATAGGTAACTGAACCTATCCCACTGACAATGGGTCTTCCCGGGGGATTTGTAATGCTTTTATGCACTTTAGGCAAATAATAAATAACGGGGGTTCTAATAGTGGAGGGTTTCAAATATTTTATTTCTTTCTCATCCAAAATTCCTTCCTCACTCCCCCTGTCAATTAGAATTTCCAGTTCTTTCTTATATCTTAACCCTGGATCTCCCCTTAATCTTTCATATGTAGTCTCATCTTCCAAAAGGCGAAGCATTTCTCGATTGTAGTCCGGCTTGTCTAGTATAACTAAACCCCCCCCCTTATCTGCTGCTTTTATCACAACATTATTATTTTCTTTAAATTCTTTAATACCTTTCCTAATCCATATATCTTTTGAAGACCTCGGAATAGTTAATTCTCTCAGGTCCTTAATTACCATCTTTTTAAAAGCTTCAATTTGATGATTATTAGTCTGTGGAGGTTTAAAAATAGATTTATTCTTTAAACCACTATGGACAATACTCCTTTCTAAACTCCCATCTACTGTATTAACTGATGGACTCGTTTTAGTCGCAAAAAATTTCTTTATACTCAAACTTCGGGTAAATTTTTGTATATCAATAAAAGTTCCAAATTTGTCTAGTTTCTTTGGTGGAGCAAACTTTAGACCCTGATCTAGCAAGGATATTTGATTCGGATTCAGAGTTATAGAGCTAAGGTTATAAATTCCTTCCCCTTCTACTCTTTCCATCTTTTTGAGACGTTGTTGGTGTCTTCTTCCTCCTCTGTTTCCTCGTCTATATCTGGTTTTCTCTTTCTTTCCCTTGTCCCTACCCGTGGATCTATAAAAGGGTGTACATCTGAGGGAGTATTTGGACATTCCGACTCGGACTCAGTCCAGTCTCTATTTAAAGCATCAAACCTATTGTGGATGGGAATCTGATTTGGATTGTAAACAATCCTCGGTCTCCATCCCCTTTGTGGTCTCTTTTTGGTAATATTTTTTTCCCAATTCTTTTCTCCTCATCTCTCCCTACAGGTATTCCATAATTGGGTCTGGGTCTATAATCATTAGAGGGATAATAATGTTGATTTCTGAATGGTATTCTTCTATACGGGGATTGATTGGGATAATAATTGATGGGCTTATCTAGATGATAATATCTGGGATTATTTCTCCATTGAGGCTGATTTACCCATCTTCTAGTTTCTTTCTGTTCCCATTTTGGCTTTTGTTCCGGTATCTTAATAATTTTAGGTTTTACAGCTACTGGAGTTTGGGTTCCCCCTTTGGCTCCTTCCCCCTTTGGTAGGGTATTTTTGTCCTCATCTATGGGAATTCTTTTCTTCTGCCATTTGAAAACTTCTCCTGCTTTATAATCATTTAAATCCCTTAAAAATTTCTTTTGCTTTTTGTTTTTCAGATCCTCATCCGTTTTCTTCAGATATCCTTGCAGATCTCTAGATAACTGTTTATATTCTGACAGACATTTATAGGGTTCCAATTTGGTTTTAGTAGCTTCTATTTCTTTGTCCAGATTTTGCATCTTGACTTTTTTGCCTTTCACTAATAAACCCAATAATTCCTTCCCACATCTATTAAAGAAAATGTACCAATCCTCATCCGATACATCTGTCCTCTCACTTTCATTAGGGCAGAATTCCCATCTACATCTCCGTGGGACATAGCCTGCCTCACGATACCTTTCAAGGGAGGCTATGTCCCACCAACAACGTCTCAAAAAGATGGAAAGAGTAGAAGGGGAAGGAATTTATAACCTTAGCTCTATAACTCTGAATCCGAATCAAATATCCTTGCTAGATCAGGGTCTAAAGTTTGCTCCACCAAAGAAACTAGACAAATTTGGAACTTTTATTGATATACAAAAATTTACCCGAAGTTTGAGTATAAAGAAATTTTTTGCGACTAAAACGAGTCCATCAGTTAATACAGTAGATGGGAGTTTAGAAAGGAGTATTGTCCATAGTGGTTTAAAGAATAAATCTATTTTTAAACCTCCACAGACTAATAATCATCAAATTGAAGCTTTTAAAAAGATGGTAATTAAGGACCTGAGAGAATTAACTATTCCGAGGTCTTCAAAAGATATATGGATTAGGAAAGGTATTAAAGAATTTAAAGAAAATAATAATGTTGTGATAAAAGCAGCAGATAAGGGGGGGGGGTTTAGTTATACTAGACAAGCCGGACTACAATCGAGAAATGCTTCGCCTTTTGGAAGATGAGACTACATATGAAAGATTAAGGGGAGATCCAGGGTTAAGATATAAGAAAGAACTGGAAATTCTAATTGACAGGGGGAGTGAGGAAGGAATTTTGGATGAGAAAGAAATAAAATATTTGAAACCCTCCACTATTAGAACCCCCGTTATTTATTATTTGCCTAAAGTGCATAAAAGCATTACAAATCCCCCGGGAAGACCCATTGTCAGTGGGATAGGTTCAGTTACCTATAGATTAGGGGAATACATAGATAAATTCCTACAGCCTCTGGTAACCACGACTGATTCTTATCTGAGGGACTCGAAGCATGTGATCAATATTATTAAAGACCTAAATTTTAAGGTTCCCCCATATCTTATAACTGCAGATATAACTTCATTATACACAGTAATTCCACATGAAGTGGGCCTTAAAGCAATAGAGCACTTTATGCATAAAAAGGGAGAATTGGAGGAAAAACAGATCCAGTTTATTATTAGATGCACCCGATTTGCATTGGACCACAACTACTTTTGGTTTGGGGGTAACTTTTACCTACAAAAGGTGGGAGTAGCCATGGGAGCAAAGTTCGCACCCAGTATGGCGAATCTATACATGGCTTTGTGGGAGGAAGAATTTATTTATAAACAGAGAGATCAGAATTTAATTATTTGGAAAAGGTTTATAGATGATATTATGTTTATGTGGAAAGGGGATGAAAATTCTCTGGAGATTTTTATAGCAGCTCTGAATGTTAGGACTCCAAATTTAATATTTACTTGTGATTTCAATAAGAATGAAGTACATTTTTTAGATTTGGTGATAAGAAACTCTAATGAGTCAATTAAAACAAGCACGTACACGAAGCCCACAGATAGGAATAGTTTTATTCCTGTAAACAGTTGTCACCATCCTAATTGGCTGCGTGGTATCCCCAAAGGACAATTTATGCGTCTGAGAAGGAATTGTGGTGATTTAACTGATTTTTATTCAGAAACCGAAATATTAAAAGGAAAGTTTGAAAAGAAAGGATATGATGGAGATAAATTAGAAACTATCCGGAATGAGGTTGCACAAATTGAGAGAGAAACTATTTTAGAAGAAAGAAATAGAGAAAGAAAAGAGTTAGTCTGTCCATTTGTAACAGGTTTTAGCCAACAATATAAGAAATTGGGGAAGATCTTTAATAAACACTGGGGACTTCTGAGAGAAGATCCAGTGTTAGGAGGTATTTTACCAGAACATCCAGAAATGATTTATAGAAAGGCTCCAAATCTTAGAGACATATTAACTTCAAGTGCTATAGACGAACCCAGTTATACGGGATTAAGCTCCTTTGGGGAGGTTGGTTTTTATAAATGTAGAAAATGCCTACCCTGTAGAACGTGTACCCTTACCCCTAGGTTCCAACAAACATTTTCACATGAGGAATTTAAGATCAAGCAATTCATCACGTGTGAAACGAAATACGTGGTGTACCTACTCACATGCCCTTGTGGGAAATTTTATGTAGGAAGAACTAAAAGGCCCCTCAAAGAAAGGATTGGGGAACATGTTAATAATATAAAAAATGGTTATAAAGAACATTCAGTGTCAGAACACTTTAGAACTCACCATCAACAAGACCCTTCGGGTTTGATATTCTGTGGGATAGAAAGGAATTTAGGTAATTGGAGGGGCACACATAGGGTGAGAGAAATCTCAAAGGCTGAGACTAAATGGATTTACACTTTGGACTGTATGGATCCAAAGGGTTTGAATATAGAATTAGATTTAAACTGCTATATTACAGATGAATAGAGCAGACTGGAGTTACTGGTATATCTAATTGACCCATTGAGATATGAGGAATTTGTTACTAAATTATTGGATCTTATAAAGGAATTTTATTCTGATGGATGTTTAGTACATTTTACTCTCCATCTGACTATGTGTGTTTTATTTTGTAATATTTTTATTTATTTTGTATTATTTTCAGTTTATTATATTTAATTATGTATTGTGATATATATGGTACTAGTAATGTAATTTTATATGTTAAGCTATAGAAGTTAGTGAATGTAATGACTGACCATTGTTTAAACTTGTTTTTACTATATATTTGTGTATTGTTTTGATGTTGGGTAGGGTGCCGCTTTAACATCTGCGCAATCTTGGTTTAAAAAGCCTTCTGGTCTTGCCTTTAAAGTTTTTAGGCTCCAGATGAGGAAGGTGTTTCATTACTCACCTTCCGTGCGCTCCAAATGATGTTGTGGTTAATGTGTTTGGACGTTAACATACATTACCTTCCGTGCGTTCCATTCGGCTGAATTCCGGATGTGACGTAGACGGAAGTGACGTTACGGGTGTAGGAACTCGTGACCTGACGCGTTAGCGGCGTACGTGATTGTTTTCAGCTACTACTTAAAAGCCACTCGTTATGCCATTCCGTTCAGAAGCCCCTGAGGACGCGGTAGCGAAACCTGGGTCGGGCGAAACGGTTGGCAGATGGGAGAGTGGCATCCTGCTGACATTATTTTATATGCTTTATCAACTGAGGGTCCCTGTAATAAGGGCCCTTATGTGAGTATTTGTATACCTTGTATTTTATTATTAAAGTGCCGGCTTTTAAACTAAAACAGAGTGCACTTAGATTCTGTCTATATTATATTTTCTTATGCTGGGAATACCGTCTGAGGAATGTTATCTGAAAAGTGGCAACAAGGAAGCCTTTGATCGTGGGGAATATTGAACGTGCAGACCTTATAATCTGGGTCTTATTAGAAGCTGGTAAGCTTGCACTGTGAGTGGTGTTGGTGATGGATTCCTAATTTAAGAGACTATGCAGCGCTGAAGTTTGGAATTTATGCTTGTGTGGAGTCTCTCTGAGGACTTTTTACTTCTGGGCAGCTCATGGAACTCTTATAACTCTTTGCGCGGAAAATAGTGCTTACAATGACAGCCTATAGTTTGAACTCATGGACATGACCAGATGCGGGATTCCTCTTTTTTAATGCTCTGCCAGGCCTTACCGCAGCGGCTTTCAATTGCTATTTGTGGGTGGGCCTTTCTGTCCAAAGTTTATTCTTCCAACAAGTAAAATGCATGCTCAGTTGGGTTAAAGCCAATGTACATAATACGATTCTTTGTGCAATTCGATTACGATTCTATTTAGGATCCGATTAATTCCGGCATGTCCGATCGGGATTCGATTCAATTCGATTTGCCATTGCAAAACAATGGCAAATTGAATTGAATGGAATCGAATCCCGATCGGACATGTTGGATTTAATCGGATCGTAAATAGAACCGTAATCGAATCGCACAAAGAATTGTATCGTGTAGATGGGGCTTAAGATCAGTTGACCGAATAGGCCATTCATGAATTTTCCACTGCAGACAGTATGTGTGAACACCTCCTTCATTCAGCTGCTTATGTCCAGTCTCACATCATAAATAAACACTAGTGTCCCAGTGTCACTGGCAGCCATGCACTCCCAAGCCATCACACTGCCTCCACCGTGTTTTACAGATGATGTGGTATGCTTTTCTTGCCATCATTCTGGTAAAGGGTTGATCTTGGTCATCTGTCCAAAGAATGTGCTGACTTCTTAAGATGTTCTTTAGCAAAGTCCAATCTAGTTTTTCTATTCTTAAGGCTTATGAATACCTTGCACCTTGCAGTGCACCCTCTGTATTTACTTTCATGTAGTCTTCTCTTTATGGTAAACTTGGATATCAATACGCCTACCCCCTGGAGAGTGTTGTTCACATAGCTGGCTGTTGTGAAGGGGTTTCTCTTCACCACGGAAATGATTTTGCGATCATTAACCATTGTTGTCTTTGGTGGACGTCCGGGTCTTTTTGCATTGCAGTGTTCACTAGTGCTTGCTTTCTTTCCATGGATGTACCAAACTGTAGATTTTGCCACTCATAATATTGTAGAAATTTCTCGGATGGGTTTTTTTCTTTTTTCGCAGCTTAAGGATGGCTTCTATCACCTGCATGGAGAGCTCCTTTGACCACGTTCTATGCTTACGCCAAAATCTTCCACATGTAAGCAAGTACCATGCCTCAAAGTAACTCTAGGCCTTTCATCTTCTTAATTGATAATGACTCGTGTATAAAAAAGAGGAACAGTACCTGGCACCAAATGCAGCAGGGTGGATCAACTGGAACTGGGACAAGGAGCGTACTCATCCAAAACACTTGTAAAATCCAGCAAAAAGAAGAAAAGCAGGGATTCACTTTCTCATAAAATCCCTTTATTTGCAGTTGGGTATAACAGGTACAGAGGAGTTGGGGTATTAAGTGCCTGACAGCTGTTTCACTGGTTACACCAGCTTCTTCAGAGGCAGAATAAAATAAAGGGATTTTACGAGGAAGTGGTGTCCCGCTTTTCTTCTTTCTGCTTTAATTGACAACGACATAACAATGGATTTGCGGACACCTGCCCATTAAATAGCCTTTGAGTTTTTAATTGTCATTTTACTTTTGAGCCTCTAAAATGAAGGGATTGTATTACAAAATGCTTTAATTGCCTCTCATTTCTATGCAATCATTTCACCCCACTGATTTAAGGCTGATAGTCTGCACATCGACTGCATTTGAGTTGTTTCATTTAAAATTCATTATGGTAATGTACAGAACCAAAATTAGAAAAAAAAAAGTTGTCACTGTACAAATATTTATGGACCGCACTGTAAAAGTAAATAAAAAACAGAAGTAGATCATATGGAAGATTACACATATAACAGTATAATAAATATAATCAATACAGGTCCTTCACTTAAAGGCTGTTTGTTGTGACCTGTTTCTTTACCTCGCCTATACAAATTATATATGTATTTATATCTGATTAAATGTTGTTCTCATATTCTATTGGTCCCACAAAACCCCTGTTTTTTCTTTGCTCCAATGTGTTGTTTTTTTTTACAAAGCCTTGCATATTTCTTTCTTCCCCTGTAGCCCTAATGCATTAAGTACTGAAGTCTGGACACTATATACAGTAAATGCCACCCAGTATGTTACTTATTTCATGTTGCCTTTTTGTTTTTTTCTAGACTTGCTAGATACAATGTTCACTCAGATATGCATTCTACTCCCATTTAAAAGCTATCCGCTATCTTTTCCAGTAGGATACACTATGTTTTAATGACAATGCTCCCAAAACGCGCAAAATGGCTGTTTGGCGCAGAGGCTTCTGGGCGCAGCGTGAGCAGAATGACGGCTCACCCCGCTGCCGCACAAATTTGGGGGGGGGGGGGTGTTAAATACTAAACTCAGAGGGAGAAGTACATTTGCCGGATCCCCGAATTACCCTTGCAAGGAGCACGGACTATAGCATTATTGCTATAGCTGCACCAAGCTTCGGGGCTTCTCTGTGTGAAGCATGCGCCAAAATGCCCTGCTTGGCTCAAAACTACTATGAGTGTCCCAGTTCTGCATAATTGCTACTGTAGATATTTTGAGGAGAGAGCACAGGTGACTAGGAATTCCAGATGTTACCGAACAAAACTTTGCAGCTCGCTTACACATGGTGTGCCCTGGACTCATTTACATGTATATTCTATATGTATGTACTATTCTACATGTATGCCCCGCTGCAGTCCGTAATGAATGCGGCAGCCAGAATTATCCACTTCTCTCATCTCTCCATCATGGCAGCTCCCCTCTGTGAATCCCTCCACTGCCTTCCTATCCAGTCCTGAATCAGATTCAAGATAATGTGTCTGGCCTACAAATCTGTCCACAAAACCTGCCCAACCTACATTTCCGATCTTACTCAGAGGTACACACCTAGCCGCTCACTCCACTCCTCCAATGAACTTCGCCTGACTGCCCCCCGCATCGCCCAATCCCATGCACACCTCCAGGACTTCTCAAGAGCTGCTCCAACACTATGGAACTCCCTACCTCCCCCATTAGGGATTCCCCCTCCTTTAACATCTTCAAGAAGGTCCTCAAAACTCACCTTTTTACTCTGTCCTACACCCCCCTCTCTCTGGAGTTCTAAACCCACAGCTGAACTCTGGTCCCCTACCTTTCGTGTCTCTCCCTCTCCCTCTAGATTGTAAGCCTTCAGGAAGGGTCCTCCTTATTATGTCTCCTACCTGTTCATGCACCTCCATTACTGTACACCCACCATATGGAGCTGAGTAATCTCTTGAGTGAACTTTGACTTGCCTCCATGTTCCCATCCAGTGACTGACCAATCATTACCTTGTACTCATACCGTGCTGTGTGATCTGGTTTGCATGTATTCCTGTATTGTCTTATTGCTGTATGTCACCCCTAAATATTGTCTGTAACCTTAACTAATGTCCAGTGCTGCCTAATATGTTGGCACTTTATAAATACAATAAATAAATGTTCTAAATGGATGAAAATGGAAAAACAGTGGCTGGCTCTGATCCACCCTTGCACCTTTCTATGGACAACCCAGAACCCTTCTACTGTTTCCCCCTTACTCAAGACTATTCCGTTTTCAAAACACATCTGAAATTACTGCAACTCTAGATTTAGAATTGTGGCAAAAATATCCCTTAGTATTAATATACTCTTCATCCCTAATATACCCAACAGCTTAATGTATCCCATTGTGAAAGCTTGAACTACTGGGGGTATTTTCCAATTGAAACACATTATTGACCACACCTCCAGATCTTTCCTCACCTATGAACAAGCTATTAAAATGATGCCTATTTTATCATTCTGTTATCAGCAAATTAGACATTATAAATAGCTCTTTTGTCAATCAGGCAGTTAGACACAGATCAGTGACTGTTTCTTGTATAGCAGTTACATTAGACAGTAGATCCCTTTGATGGACATTAATGGTGGCCACTAACCAAACAATTTGCCAAACGATCATTTACGAATGATTCTTTGTATGAATGATCAGAAATGATCGTTTGAGACCACTAATGGACAAGAATCTTCTAACCAGTCTAATCAGATTAACTTCATTAATCGGAATCGGATTGGTTAGGAGATTTTTTTCCTTTAGTGGTCCCAAACGATCATTTCCAATCGTTCATACAAAGAATTGTGAGTATACAGCAAGCGTACCAGTCCTATGATGGCTGTCCAATCACTGGAAAGTTTAATAGTTAGCAATTCTGTCAATCAATGCTGCTCCATTTACCTCCCCGCGGTGCCTGAGCGATCCTGGTAAACATGTGTGGGGATCTTCACATCTAGTGACAAATTAAAATAAAAAGCATCAGGGACCATCAGAAACCTTAGCACAGAGGTATCTGGCTTTCTACCTCCAGTGTACTTTTAGTACCCATACCCAGAGTTTCACTGTAGCCAGTGCTGGTTGTGGGATGGTTGGGCTCTAGGGGAAACAGCCCAAAGTCATTTCAGAATACCTGAAACACAAAATTAAGTTTGTGTTCTTAACACGGCAAATTAACTCATTTATATCATTTCTACTGAAAACAGTTAACAGATTTTTGATTTCCCATTACAGGTACTGCAGGAGTTATTATCTCACTCAGCCGAATATTCACAAAGCTTCTGTTGCCGGATGAGAAAGAGAGCACCATTATCTTTTTCTTAATTTCCATCTCACTGGAGCTTATATGCTTCATTTTACACATGCTAGTGAGAAGAACTCGTTTTGTCCAGTACTATACAAATAAAAGCTTAGCAAAAAACTTTGTGAAGATCACAGCAGAACCAAGTTTTCATTACCAGGTGCATCAGAATGCTTCTTCAGAAGATGTAAGTGATGTTTATTATAAGCACTAATTAAGTATTTATGGGAAAAACTTTATTTTCAGGATAGTTGTGAGCACTTGAAAGTTTCCCAAAGGTATGAATCCAGCCCATATTTGTTGTATGCATTGTGTGTGCTCAGCATGCACATTACTGTACTACTAATATTCAGATCTTGGCTGGAACACTTAAAATACAAATTACAAATTGTGGCTTGCAAAAGAAAAGCTGAGAGGTGCATTATAAGAAGTTTCATATACCCATTTTATAATCTTCTATGTAGGGCTTCTGAAATTTTAATAAAACAGTTTTATTCAACAAATGTGCTTAGCATTTTCACTGTAATACCTGTACTGATCAAATTGAGGTCACTAGTGGAAAAATGTATGTGATCTAAACCTTAGCAAATACTGTAAAAGAAAGCGAAAACAAAGAGAAAACACAACCGAGAGCCCCCAATAGTGGATTACTGATGATGATGATGAGTGTAGTAGTATCAGTATAGATATATACTCACAAGTGTAGGTTGACAAGGTAGGCAAGCACTGTATGTGCCTGCGGGGAATTTAGACCTGTCCCCACTCAGGTTAAGAAGTCGCTCTCCGTAGGAATAAAAAGAAAGAAAGGGACCACATCCATCCACCAGGTGGATAACAGTATTTTGTAAAAGAACAAAGGTGCCAGCAGGATAAAATGCAATCTAAGTTAAAAGTAGCATAAGATGGGGGGCAAGGGTGGGCTCTTACTTCCCCAAGAGAAGACACAACTATTGTATATAGCCAACAAGAGAAACACTTTTTAATTCTTTAGACTAAAAGTTTTTCTCTTGTTGACTATATACAATAGTTGTCTTCTCCTGGGGAGGTAAGACCACCCTTGCCCCCATCTTATGCGCTTTTCATTTAGATTGCATTTTATCCTGCTGGCGCGTCTGTTCTTTTAGCAAATACTGGATCCAATCTAATTTTTAAGAAAAAACAATTTCTGTCCCTACTAGTTTGGTAAATGCAAATTGAGACATTTTACCTATTGTTTTGAAACATTATATGACCCAGCTTTTTTTTGAGTTGTATTTCACATACAGATGCTCCATTTTTATGCATTTCACGAGACAGCTGGGAATTCATTGTTCATTAGTGATGGCAAGTCATTTAGAAAGTTAAGCAGCAATCCATTGATTCCCTTCTTCCAGGTTCACAGTTTGGATAAGGTTTATGCATACATTTACAGTGTTTTTATTTTTATTGAGAGGCAAAATTTTAGATTAAAAAACAACCATCTTTCAGCGTATCTATTCATAGTAGTTGACCCAGTAGTGTGATGCAACACCCAGGTGGTCTTTACTAAACCTAGAACTAGATCAGTGTTTTTCAAAAAGTACTACATGTTCAATATTTAATACATGTGTTTTAAATCGAATGACACATTCATGAACACTGATATTATCCTATGTTTAAACAATGTCCCTTAAAAAAAAACTTCCAGATATTAACATATTTTTTTCAATTGAGATAGGACATTTTTGGGAAGTGCTGCTAAGTACTGGTGTATACATTTCACTGACAACCTCTTTGTTTACTGTTATCAATATACTTTCATACTTTACTGATGCCAAAACTGACAGAATGAACCATATGGGGAGGGGGAATTCTTCTCACACTTCATTTGTTAACCCTGTGTGAAACTGTGTGTGTGAGAGAGAAAGCTCCCAACAGCTGCAACTGCTGTGTTCTGTGTCTCTGACTGAAATGTCTGATGAGAGCAGAGGAAATGTAACTTGTTATAAACATTTGTAATTGTCTGTGACACCACAGCTTTTAATACGTTTTTTGCTTTCAGAGAAACATACTGACTGACATGCAACACTGACTGTGCATTGAAGCAGACACCCCTTCTGCAATTGATTTGTCCCAATAGAGCTAAATACATCACACAATGAATTAAAGCTTTTGCCTCTGATATTTACCATGAAAAGTAGGAAAATGTTTACACAGCTACTTAGACATTATTTGTACATTGTCATTTTAGAACACTTGGTTTGATAGTGTTCTTTTAAAGAGAATCTATAACATAAAAAGTTTCCCTGAGGGGTACTTACCTCAGTAGGGGGAAGCCTCTGGATCCTATCGAGGCTTCTCCCATCCTCCTCCATCCCACGGTGGCAGCGATCGAGCTCCCCAAATGGTGGGAATGTAAATATTTACCTTCCCGACTCCACCGCAGGCGCAGTAGCGGCATTCGGCTCTGAAATAGGCGGAAATACCCAATCGCGTTCGGGTCCGCTCTACCTGACTGAGATCGGCTATTTCTGCCTATTTCCAAGCGGAGAGCTGCAACAACGCCCCCCCCTCCCCCCCCCCCCCAGCTGGAACCAGAAAAGGAGAAAGGGCAGGAGAAAAAATGAATTGCATATGGTCCCTGGACCCATATGCAATTCACTTTTTCTCCTAAGTTTTCTCCTACATGATAATTTTTCAACTTCTCTTTAAAATACATTTTTAGAATTTTGCAATTAAAAAAAAAAGTATTACAAGTAGTAAAAAAAAAGTGCTATCAAAATGATTTTCTTACTTGCTGGATGTTTAAAAGGCATTTTATTGGCAAGGTGTATTATTTCCTAGGAGATAATTTTCATCTTCTTTTTAAAATAACTTTTCAGAGTTTTACAATTGAAAAAGTACCAAAAAGTAGGTGGAAAGGTACTGTCAATTATCTTTTTGCTTGCTGGTGGCGTAAATGCATTTTTTCATAAGTTGTGAAAATATAGCCTAGGAGAAAACCTAGGAGAAAAAGTGAAAATGGAATACGGGGCCATTCTCTACTTTTCAAGTGTCCTTATCCTAGAGCTACATATTTTTTGCCTAGCATTGTTGTTGTTTTAAGCGATTAGTATATGATACTGTGGAATTTTGTGTGTTGGCTTCAAAACAAAGTTCCTGATACTTCCTTAGCAGCCATACAGCTCAATGAAGATAGTATTAGCATATAATTAAAAATCCTTAAAAAAAACATATATAGCACTTACACATCCTCAGGATTAAAAGACTACGGGCTCTCTCTTGCATGTGGGCCTGTGCCTGATTACCATTCGTAAAGTCCCACAGCTTGGCTCACCTCCTCCTCACATGTGTGAATTTTCATAACTGTTTTTAAATTAGCAGCATTATGACCACCCTACATGTTTCGCCATTGGTTCTCACTCATCAGGATGCTCTGACACAGTTTACCAGTCATACAGTATATGCAGGAATTCAACAATTTTTCGTGTTTTCAATTTTTTTGCATACAAATATATTTGCCTATAAAAGACATGTATAAACAGTAAAGTTTTAACTTACAGGAAGCTATAGTGTTTTTTATTGCTATTATATTGATATTTGGTTTAGTTACAACTGGAAAATATAAAAAAAAAATGGTGTGCACTTTTTCAGAAAGTTTACAAAGTACATAAACAGAAATACTGTATGACTTTGTATTAACCTATGCACTTTGCCGAAGAAAGCTTTCCTATACATATGTTAATTTTACAAAAATAGAATGTTACAGTGTGATATAATTGTAATGACATGTTACACTTCTTTTTAGATAAGTAGAGGGACAACAAATGAGAACAGCATAGAGTTGCAGTCAGATGTAACTGCTAGAGGAACTTACGTCAGATTTGATGTTCCAGTGGCCAAAGTCAAAAGCAGCTGGCCTAGGTTCAAAGGTAAGCAACTCCATTATGTTCTATTTCTGGACTAGAATCATAAATTAATGTATATAAAAAAAATAACCATTTTCCATTTAAAATATATATACTGTGTTTTTTGGACTAATATGCTCTGGACCATAGACACACCTAGATTTAGAGGACAAAATCCAGGAAAAAAAATATACTAAACCTGGTGCGTCCATGGTGCAGGGGCTTCTTGCGGATCTTCTTCCCCCAATGATGTCCCCCTTGTACACTGTTATGTCCCTTTTGTGTCTCCTTGTATCTCTTGTGTTCCCCTTTTACCTCTTGTGTCCCCCTGTGTTTCTACGTGTACCTTTTGGATCATGACAGGAGAAAAGTGCCATACTAATGTTAACATTATTATTGTTGACATTGTACCAAGCTAAACTGAAGTTCACATAGGCAAACTGTAAATAATAGTCACACCTTGCTTGTTGTACCTTTTGGCCCTTTCTCTGTCTACTTGCATGTAACAGTCAGCTTCATGGGGAGTAGTGACAGGAACACATTAACCCTGTGATGACCAGAGCTAGTATTCCTTCTCTATTCCATTTCACCCACAGCCAAAGACATCTGCTGATTCACACAGCCAGAGGCGCTATACGTGCTACCTGAGAGCTACTGTTTTGTCCCCTGTTTTATTGCCTGGTGAGGCGGGCTTGGTCCTGCGAAACGCGTTGCATCTATTGGGGTACTAATAAAGTGTTTATTTATGTCAGACAAGTAGTCTAGTCTGCTTTCAGAGGTAGGTCCACCACTGCCTCCCCAGCATATTTTAAAAGTTTTAATTATTGTTTTTATTCTGCTGGCGCCTCTGTTCATCAAAGTCACAGCCAAAGAGAGGTGACCTCTAATTTACAGCCTGCAAATGTACCATTTTACTACCAGTTAATGTAAAGACCCTTATCTATTCAAAAAAGAACAGATAGCATCTATTAAACAGAGTGGTCCCTGAAGAATGACAGCATGACAGAAAGTGTTTTAAACACACTTTATTCACTGCTGACTGCTCAGAAAAGGGATGGTTAGCTATTTAAGACTTCCTGCACTACAATCCTGTCACTTCACCTGTTAACTTCAAACAGGGATCTCTGCACGAGGACGCCAGAGATCAGACATCTAGTTCAGGAGCTTGTTCACTCTTACACACTGGAATTCCTCCAGTCCCCTCACGCCATGACCTGGCCTGTGGCCTCTCTCACACCTGAGGATCTGGTGAGTCATGCACTACAGTCATGTCTCCTGTCTGATGCCGGCAAATGTGGGGTTCTTTGCTTGAGGACGCCAGAGATCAGACAAGTTCAGAAGCAAGCATGGCTGAGTGTTTACTCCTACACGCTGGAACTCCTCATGCTCTCTGCTCTTGTGACCAGGTGTCCTGTCATATCACAATCCACAGAGAGTTAAGATGCAAATATATGACTGTCGGATTTTGCTCCTTTGGCCACAAAGCGCCTTAAAAACACAGGTAGCACAATCCATCGAGAGTTAACATGTCAAATATGACGGATTCTCTACTATGCCTGAAAAGTGCCTTAATAACTAAGGTAACACAATCCAAATGCAAAACATGCATGCCAGATTTTTCTACTCCAAAAATTAGGTTAAAAAACAGGTCACTAAAAACCAAGAAATAAAAAACAAACATGGTATTAACATGTTAAAGGAAAACCATTAAATAAATAATTACCATTAAATAAATAAAATCTGTAAACTATCACTCAAGGTCAAACAATATATTATACAACTTATACACAAGACTTTTTTTTTTTGCCATGGTAGCCAATTCAGACATGGTAGCTTTTCCTAACTCACTATGCTGTATGATTTAGCTACTGGTAGCTAAATCAGACGAAGTAGCCTTTTCAGACACCACACTGGCACTCATGCAGAGGGAGTGACGATAGAAGCTCAGAGAGGATTCCTGACAGAGGAGGCGTGGGCTGACTGGAATGGTAAGGGCTTCCACTGCACTTGCAGTTTCAGCAGCAATCATTAGATTAAATGGGGGAAGACTTAAAGAGAATCTGTACTCTAATATTCTTACACTAAAAAGCATACCATTCTATTCCTTATTTTCTCCTGTGCCCCTCTGTGCTGTTTCTGCCACTCTCTGCTGCAATCCTGGCTTGTAATTAACAGTTTTAGGCAGTGTTTACAAACAAACTAACCAGCTTGTGATAGGCTCACATAAACAGAGTGTGTGAGTCATACAGAGTGTGCAGAGGGCCTGCAGAGGGTGTGTATCGCTTCTATCCAATCACAAGCAGCCCTGCACATTCCACACATTCAAGCCTTAGCCCGACAGACACGACAGAGGAAAGGAGATAAGATTTATTACAGAGACAGTGCAATTAGGAAAGGCTGCAGTAAGCCAGAGCACATTAGAACAGGCATAGGAACTTATAGAATAGAAGAACTAAGGCTGAAAAATTTGTTACAGTCTCTTTAAGGTGGCCACCCACCATACAATTTTTTGAATATCTGTTCAATTTAAGAATTACTATCAATTTTTCTGACTGATTGTAACATTTCAAAAATATGACCAATGTACCACACACCTGCACTCAATTTTTCCCCAATTATGATAAAAATGATTGGAAACTCTGACAAAATTGTTAGGGTTTGTATATTAATAAATTGACAATCTAACACACACACCATACAATCTTTAGAAAGATTGAAGAAAAATATCTGGCATTCCGGATCAATAAAAATCAAAGAAAACGGGAAATCCGATTGGATTTTTCAGTCGAATGAAAAGAAAGCTTTCGATTTTTTCAGGAGATCCGATCGTTTTTATCGAATTGCCGTAAAATCGGATCATTTTATTGTATCGTGTGTGGCCACCTTTACACTGACCTGAATATCGTACATTCGGACTATAAGATGCACACATTATTTACCCCCACTTTTGAGGGAGAAAAAGTACGTCTTATAGTCCGAAAAGTACGGTAATAACAATGAGCTTCAACTCAGGAACCATTATGTCGAATGACACCATATTTTGTATTAATTAAAGGAAATTTTTACAAATAACCAACAGAGGCATATTTGCTGGCATAATAGTCCATGATGTAATGCAGCCCAATTTGTCAGGTGCTGAGATCCAGAAGCCCACTAGTACTCTGAAATAATGACTACATGAGACACCTGTTTGAAAAGTTACTGACAATCAGCTTTTTAGTGCAGTGAATCTTCTCTGCCCAAGTCTCTCAATATCTTCCCTAAACCTCAACTGTGTATAATGCTGTCAGCAAAGATGAGACGTTCCATAACAGAAGTTTAGAAATTGTGTGCATGAGTGGTGCTTAACCACTTACTGCACCAGGTGCAGTATAATCACGGCCTGTGAAAACTTCACTTGAAGTCCCAGGGCCATGAATATTTGTCTTTAGAGGCGGGCGGCCTCCGCTTGCTCCCGCCAGTGCCCCGTGCGCGCTACCGTTGCTGCCCGTTAGCAGGGAGATGAATTAATGGGAACGTGTATACTCTCTGCACACTCCTTCCCATGGATATGTTTGATGACATGCCTGGTAACTCACCAGAGACTCACAGGACCAAGTTTGTTTATACTGAAATATTCTGTAATTTCCAGCACCTCTTCAAAGAAGCATTGTCAGCTGCAGACAGTTACCAGCACAACGACATCTGACATAGGTTACTGTGTCAACAAGCCCAAACAATGGATGAGGAAAGACTACACATTTAACTCCATGAAGACAGATTATCCTTGTTGGAAAATTAGAAGAACAGAACTAGATGTTTGAATCTCCAAATAAGAAGAATAAGGGACTCCATTGTGGCCTTAAAGAACACCATCTTGAACTTATTATTAACCATGTTAACCATGTTTCCTCAGCAGATCCAACAGTATACAGGACTGACATAAAACATGAGTTAAATTATATAGTAAAAATCCACAGCGCTACTAAAATTGATTACACTCTTTATTTCATAAAATAGCATGAAGTATCTTCTCCACAAAACCTAATTGGGCACCTGCCTATTTAAACCATACACAGAAACATCAGTACAATGCATATGCACATAGTAATGGTACCACACACATGCATTACCCTCACCAATACTCTCATTGTAATGGGTTGTCTGAAAAAAATGGTTCAAACAGGGGTCCAGCAAAGAAATTTTACTCCACCTAATTCACAATTAAAAAATGTTAAAATATGCTTGCAAGCACAAAAAGCAAAATGTATCCATATAGAGCATGTAGAAGGCCTTACAGCCTAATCTGTTATCGTTTCGCGTGAAAATTCGCGAGCGCGCGCGATGCGAAAATTCGCGCGAAAACGGCCGTGCTAACAGTTAGCACTCTTTTGTGAATCAAGCCCCTTGTGTTCAGAATAGGATGTATAGATAGAAAAAATTGCACACTTATACCATCATGAATCATCACAAATAACGATCTATGCTACTTCACGTGCAGCCCTGCGTACATTACCCGCTCCATACATGTGATGAGGTGGTTAATGCCGTACAAGAAGAGATGATTCTCTAGCCACCGCTCGAGCCACCCGGAACACACAGTGGGGAGAGACTCACAGATCTGCAGCCGTATTCAGCGTTAGGCAGCCTGATATCCAGAAGCGCAGCAATGATAGGCTGAACAGTCCTGGCTACTTGGAGTGACATCACTCTAGCTTGTTCTGGAACGCTGACGTTTCAAGTGGTCCGTCCCTCTTCTCTGCTCTGAAGAAGTATTTAAGGGATACTGCTATCCATTCAGCTGCTGACAGCTTCTTGGCACTAGTGTAATGAAACCCTATGGGCCCGTTCTTACTTGGGCGATTTGCGTTAATCGCCGCAAATCGCCCAAAATAATGCAAATCACCCAAAAACGCAAAATGCAAACGCGTCGCCTGCACTATTTTCTGGCAATTTCCCAGCAATCGCGTTTCAGTGCTATAGAAGTGCTAAATGCGATCGTGGCAAAATCGCCGCAGTGTTCAGTGATTTTTCCATGTGAAATTGTGGAAAAAATCACTCCTGCAAAACGCCAGCAAAAAGTGTGAAAGAGCCCGTACTCTTTTTTTTTTTAGAAAACATTGAGTGTTAATGAAGCCAAACAACACAGCATTGCCAAGGAATACATTTTTGCAGACGGGGGTGGGGAGGGGGCAATCCACCCTATTAACGCTCCTGCATATACCAAATAAACTTTTGCTCATATGATTTGCTATAATATCGATGCTAATAGTCCATAGAGCATTAGGAGAAAGTATATACTTATTTTATCAGTCAACCATTTGGTGCACTTAACATTTTGCAATTCAGATTTAATTAGACAGAATGCCACCATATCCTATCCTTTAAAGTGGACCTGAGCTTTTGCACAGGATAGAAAGAAAACATAGAGTAATGCACCCTGTATGTATTTAGAGAGTTTAGCCTGTCTAATTCCCCCTCATCTGTGACTAATCATAAGTATAATTTGATCTCTCAGCTGTGTCAACTTATACCCATGTATAAGACAAGCCAACACAATAAATCTCCCCAATTGATCTAGATAGAGGTCCAATGACTGATAAGGGAGCGCTCTATGGACCAGGACACTGACACCACGGGAATATGAGAAATAAGTAGAATGGTATGAATGAGCTACCCAACGCCTTTGCAGTGCCAGTACCCTCTGCCCAGTGAGATGCATCTCTTGTAAAATACAGATATACTTGGATATAAATGTATAAACCAGACCACGCTTTACAGGTGCATGAAGAGGGGAGGGGTGTGAAAGAAGAAAGAAAGAGAAAGTAAAACAAAAAAAAAGGGCAATACAATATTCAAACCAAGATCCATGTCTATGGGCGAACATACCAATATTACACAACAAAAGCGTCCATGACACAACAAAATGCCAATAAATCCAGCCCCAGATACAATAATTAATGCTTATTAAGGAAAATCACAATAAAAAAAAAATTAAAAACTACAGACCGCAAATAGGATCAAATATATTATAGTGGGTGTTTATATCCTTCCACCTGGTTACATCTCTCTGATGGACGTGGTCATGAGTAAAGTTTCTCTGCACTATCCAGCCAAACTATTGATTTGTGGAAATTGTGACATGTCCCCCAACCCAGACATTGACAGGCTTAACCCCCAAAGTAGAGATGGGTAAATTGGGGTGCTTAACCCCCAAAGTAGAGATGGGGAAATTGGGGCATGGTCGGACTCGGAGACTCTCCTTCTTACAGATATATGGTGGTGGAAGAATCCCAATTTGCGTCAATACGCTTGCCACTTTGCTTCTCACCGCCCTTTGTCCCGTATTGGTCTGGCTTTTGGCAACCAAGATGTGCTTCCTTTGGTCCGTGAGTTCTAGATCCTTCCACGGGGAGTCTCTGATCATTATCCACTCTTGGTGACTTTGGATTTCTGCAGGCAGAAGGGAGCTGTGATTAAACGAGTTTCCCAGTTCTGGATCGAGAACTCAGGTGTTAGTGAAAAGGTTGACACTGACTTAAAGGAGTACTGGGATTGGAACAGTGGCACTGCTACATTATGTAGGGTCTGGGATGCCCATAAGGTGGTGGCTCGGGGTTCATATACCTCCGCTATAGCTGCCTCTAAGAGGGAGAGTTCTGCTGAGCTTTCATTAGCGACTCTGGAATACCAGTATCTTTCTTCTAAATCTGACCTGGATTATGATAATTGGCAGCAGAGCTTGAGGAGGCTCCGTGTGTGCAGAGTCAGGGCCACAAGGATGTCCCTTCTTCATCAAACCCAAAGGATTTTTGAGCAAGGTGAGAAGGCAGGGAAACTTTTGGCTTGGTTGGCTAAAGAGAAAAACAGCGTCACAGCTATCTCTAGAATTTTAGATGCAGTGGGGGTTGTCCACACAGATCCTAAGCATATAAACCGACATTTTGCCATCTTTTATGAGTCTCTTTTATACCTCTAGGTTGCAGCTGTCAGTGGCTGAAATTCAGTCTTACTTAACTGATATTCCTTTCCTGCAGTTCTCAGATTCTCAGAGGCAACAGTTAGATGCCACTATTTCCTCTGAGGAAGTCTTAGATGCAATGTCGGACTTGCAATCAGGTAAGGCCCGGATGGCCTTCCAATAGAGTTTTATGTCCACAATAACTCCCTCCTGGTCCCTCGTTTGACAGAGGTCCTCACCAAGGCTTGTGAATCCCAACAGGTCCCTGCATCTTGGGTGGAGGCAGTAAGTGTACTTATATTGAAGCCTTGGAAGACTCCCGTATCTTGCGCGTCATATCGGCCGATTTCCTTGATCAATGCTGACGCCAAGACTTTTGCTAAGGTTTTGGATAATTGCTTGGTCAGGGTGATTGGTGACATTATACATTCAAACCAAAGTGGTTTCATGCACGGATATTAACATCAGACGCCTTTTTAACCACTTGCCGACCACACACTCATACCGTGCGGCGGCAAAGTGGTAGCTGGAGGACCAGCGACGCAGATCTGCGTCGCCAGGTGCCTCCCTAATTAATTAGGAAGGCCGCTCGCGCGAGCGGCCGTTTCCTGTTAGATCACGGAGCGGGTCTCCGTGAATAGCCTGCGAGCCGCTGAACCCCACCAGGAACCCCAAGATTGGGCAATTGTATCCCTGGATGCTGAAAAAGCATTCAATTCGGTTGAATGGGACTATCTGTGGGAGGTCATAAGGTGCTTTCAGTTTGTCCCCCATTTCATACAAATAGTCCAGCTTCTTTATGGCTCACTGGTTGCAAAGGTTAGATCTAATATGATGTCTCCCCACCTTTCCCTCTGTCCCGAGGCACCAGGCAGGGGTGTCCCCTATCACCATTACTTTTTGTTGTGGCACTTGAGCCTATGGCCATCCGGGTCTAGTTGTCAAAAGATATAGCCGGTCTCCAGGTGGGTCAGCTGGAGGATAAGCTAGCTCTTTATGTCGATGATACTTTGCTATTTGTGAATAATACATCCACATCCTTGAGGGCAAGTCTACACCTAATTGAGGACTTTGGCTCAGTCTCAGATCTTAAAATCAATTGGGACAAATCTTTGGTCCTGCCATTAAATTCCAGCCATAGCTTGGCCCCCCTGATGTACCAGTGCAGTGGATCGGACAGGTGAGGTATCTTGGAATTGATGTTACTCTAGATCTATCCCAGTTTATCCAACTAAATTTGTTACCTATCCTCCGTCAATTAGAATCTAAATGCAAGGCATGGAATTCTCTCCCTCTGTCTCTCATAGGTAGATCCAATTTAATTAAGATGATAATCCTGCCCAAGCTTAACTATATTTTCCGTAATTCTTCTTGTTGGATCCCTAAAAGATACTTTGGCCTAATAGTCAAAATGGTCACATCCTTTATTTGGGCAAACAAACTCCCTGGATCGGGGGGGGGGGGGGGGGGGGGGGTTGGCTCTGCCCAGCTTTTTCTTATATTTCCTGGTGGCTATCGGTGTTGCAGTAAGGTGGTGGTTTGGACGGACAATCCCCTGCTGTCACTCTGGAGGCAGCAATACTTGGCTCATATGAGGCCCTTACGTACTTGCCGTTCTGGGGTCTCAGATGCTCCTACTTTGAAAGCATGGGACTGCACTACTAAACTGACTAAAGAAACAGTTATGTTTTCGCCCTACACACCCCTTTGGGGCAATCCACACATGGAGCATTTCCTGACCATTCTTGATCCTTCGCTATGGTCAAGTTATGGCATTAAGCACCTGCAACATATTGCCCCTCAGGGCACTCTGCTACAATTTAATAAACTTAAGGCTGCATACAATTTGAACAACAGGATGTTCTTTCATTTTTTGCAGTTGAGACATGCGATGCAGGCTCAGTTTTTCCCAGTGATCCTGTGTCCATTGGCTCGAGTGATCTGGAAGCGCTCTATGTTCTGGAAAAAGTTGATAAACCTTTATCTGCTAGGTATAACTGCCTACTCTGGGATAGGGGCAGGAGAATAGACAGATGTATAGCCAGGTAGTGCGCTGAAGTCCCTGATTTAGATGCAGAAGATCTTGAGACAATCTGTCTGTAAAAGACAGATAGATTTCCCTAAAAATCCTGCATCGGGTATATTTATTTATTGAAGTATTTATATAGAGCCAACATATTACGCAGCACTGTACAGAGTATATATTGTCACTAAACCATCCCTCAGAGGGACTCACAATCTAGTCTCTACCATAGTCATATGTCTATGGATGTATTGTGTAGTGCACCCCATATTACACCCCATTACTCCTCCGTAAGGTAAATCCTGTGTTACCTCCTGATTGCACTAGATGTGGCTCTGCCCCAGGTACTTTTGGTCACATGTTCTGGACAAGACCTGCCTTATCTACGTTTTGGCGTAAGCTTGGTGAATGTATTCAATTGGTTTCGGATTTCCCAGGCCCACTAACTCCCAGAGTCGTGTTGTTTGGCTTGACTGGACTGGAGCATCTCCATGGATGTCAAAAAATACTGATCAAAGTAATTTCCTGCCACTGGAACTAATCTCAAGCTTCCTCTTGTAAATTGTATAAGATTACAGGGGCGTAACAATAGACCCTGCAAGGGATGCCTCCGCAGGGGGGCCCAGAAGCCACAGGGGGCCTGTGGGGGGAAACGTTTGAGAGACTGACAGCTAAGGGAACGAGAGAAAAAAACCTATTCTGCTCTCACACCATTGCTATATTGACTGCATGTGTCCAAAACACTGATAAGGACTCATAAACACTCTTGAATTTATACACTGTCCCTGCTCCCTATGGGTTCGTAAAAAACATCTGTCTCTCACTGCTGCAAAGATCTGATGACTGCATGTACAACCTAACAAAGAATAAGTCACATTTTGAAAAAACCCTTTAGACTTTCCCTTGTTCACTCTGAAAGGATTCCTAGATCTTATCACACAGGCTTGACCTTATGGCCTCTAATTACTTTTACAACACAGCAGAGTGGAGATTGATGTCTTACTGTTGCTGCTTCATTGAGAGCTTGTCTCATACTGAGTTAAAAGATCCCGTAATAAGAGTGAATCAATCAGTGACATTCTGGATGTTTTGCCAAAGTTTCAGTGAATACTATATGTTATGTTAAGCATGTCATTGTTGTTCCTCCATATAGCATGTGCTCTCATTAACCACTTGCCGACCGCACGCTTATACCGTGCGTCGGCAAAGTGGCAGCTGCAGGACCAGCGACGCAGTACTGCGTCGCCAGCTGCAGGCTGATTAATCAGGAAGCAGCCGCTCGTGTCAATTCACGGCGGGGGGCTCCGTGAATAGCCTGCGGGCCGCCGATGGCGGCTCGCAGGCTAAATGTAAACACAAGCGGAAATAATCCGCTTTGTTTACATTGTACGGCGCTGCTGCGCAGCAGCGCCGTAAGGCAGATCGGCGATCCCCGGCCAATCAGCGGCCGGGGATCGCCGCCATGTGACAGGGGACGTCCCGTCACTGGCTGCACAGGACGGATAGCGTCCTGTGCAGCCCAGATCTCCCGGGGGAGCAGGTAGGAGAGGGAGGGGGGAGAATGTCGCCGCGGAGGGGGGCTTTGAGGTGCCCCACCCCGCAACATGCCTGCAGGTAGGAGCGATCAGACCCCCCCTGCACATCATCCCCCTAGTGGGGAAAAAAGGGGGGCGATCTGATCGCTCTGTGTGGCCGCGGATCTGTGCTGGGGGCTGCAGAGCCCACCCAGCACAGATCCAAACAAACAGCGCTGGTCCTTAAGGGGGGGTAAAGGGTGGGTCCTCAAGTGGTTAAAGGTCGCACACATCAGATAAAAGTCTTTGGAAAATGAAAGATCACAGACCAATTGTACCCCCTTCCATGTAGTATAAGAGCCATACTCTACACAGTCTATTCTATGTAGCTGAACTCTCCATCAGACAGACATCTTTGCAAGATGCTGCACACAAAGATGCTGTACACATGCAACAGATCAGTATCTGCAAAAGATCTGTTCCTGCAAAATGCATTGATAGTCTAGGATATCTGCAGATCTCATACACACCTTGTTTAACGGACATTCATCTGCAGATCAGACAATTATCTGCCGATCTGAAGATCCTTCCTGGTGGATCTGATCTGCAGATAATTGTCCATTAAACAAGGTGTGTATGAGGATCTGCAGATATCATAGACTATGAATGCATTTTGCAGGAACAGATCTTTTGCAGGAACAGATCTGTTGCATGTGTACAGCATCTTTGTGTGCAGCATCTTGCAAAGATTTTTATCTGATGAGGAGCTCAGCTCCATAGAATAGACTGGGTAGAGTATGGCTCTTATACTACATGGAAGGGGGTAAAATTGGTCTGTGATCTTTCATTTTCCAAAGACTTTTATCTGACGTGTGTACCCACCTTTAGTAAAATAATACGGCTGTGTGTACATGTACTGTATGTACTGGGAACAGAGCTGCAACGAGGGACTTGTTGGCTGCAAGGGGCTGGGGGAAGCCCCGGGTAAGTAGATCTGGGGGTAACATAGATTGCCTGACATTTCCTTTAAGTCTAAGTGTTTTTATCTGCATGGGGAAAACACATTGGTCCTCAGTTTTCCTGTGCAGAAAGCGAGGGGGGTGGGGGGCCCAATCCAAAGTTTCGCGTGGGGGGGCCCCATCCAAAGTTTTGCAGGGGGGCCAAGTGATGTCTAGTTACGCCCCTGTAAGATTACATATGTAAATAGAAACTGTCCAACCAAATTTAACAGAATCTGGGATGAGTGGATTAAGATACATGCCCCTGAGCTAGCAGATTGAACCTCTTAGCAGTCTTGTGGCTGTATGTTCATTCCCTGTGGTACTGTCAGATGCCCCCCCACCCTCCTTCTTTTCCCTTTTCTCTTACACTCTTTTCTTCTTTATTCTATTTCTACTTTTCCTTTTCCTCTTCATTGTTTTCTATTTCTACCTTTCCTTTTCCTCTTCATTCCTTTCCCTTTTGGCTCTCTATTTTTGAGTTTTTAAGTTGGCTCTCGGTCAACATGTGCTGGTTCAGCGGCCTATGTTAGGCCGGTCTATATCCTGTGGAAGTCTTCTCCTCCGATTCCTGTAGTTATTGCTACTTGTTTTCTATTTTATTATGCTCTGTGTTGATTCAGCTATTTATATTCATGCATCTTGTCTCCAATTATTGAATTGTACATCAGTTTGTTCCATGCTTGTACACTCCTTTTCTATGTGACTAACAAACTTTTATTGTCAAAAAAATGATTCCTACACAACTTTTCAGTTGCCCTTGTCATTTTACAGTTTCAGGAACCCCATTAGAGTTACTTTTAAAACCCCTAAACTTTTTATTTTCTTAGGTAACTGTCCTTAAATTGACCCTAAACACCAGCATTAATATGGGTCTTTCAAATTAACCGTATTGAAGGACTTTTGTGCAATGTCAAAGGGGTCTTAAAACCCCTTTTGATGCCCCTTGCAACAGTAATATTTAAGCCCACTCCGTAGACTTTTCAGTGCTTTGATTTCAGGAAAATGAAATGCAAAGTTTCTCAAAACTCTATTATCGAACCAGAATTTAGCAGTTTTGCTCATCACTAACTCTGAATTTAGTTTGCTCACACTAAATACTAAAATCAACCATAACTCTGACAGAAAAAGTCATAAAAGTGGTAGAGAATTACTGGCAGTAGTGTTATCAAATATAACAGGATGTTATCCTTTTTTAATGTATTATCAATCCTTTGGCTTTTTCTTCCTTTACATTTACTTGATTGCCAGAGGAAAGTTTGTGTGGTTCACGGTTTGGTGCTTTCTAAATGAGATAAAACTGCTTTTTCCTACTTGTCTTGCAGATATGATGTTCCATCGTTACCAGGTGTTACAAGTAATTTGGGCGTATATGTTGTCTATCTCTGTGACATACTTCATTACACTGTGCCTTTTTCCTGGCTTGGAATCCGAGATCAGAGATTGCACAATGGGAGAGTGGCTTCCTATCCTCATTATGGCAGTATTCAACCTGTCAGACTTTGTGGGCAAGGTAAGTTACTATAAGGTAAACTGTGTTTATGAACAGATATTGTATTAGGTGGTTCTCACTCTGAATGTGCAGTTGACTTAACAATCTACCAGTGAATTAATAGTAAACTTGTAGTAACTAGAGCAGTACCAGACAATGCAACTGCAATGGAGCCCAGCACTGCGAGGATGCCCATAACATCCGGCAGAGTACTGGCAGGTGGGAATGCTATTGTTTAATACATTTTCTTTTTATAATTGCATTTAATTGCAATTACTTTTAAGTGTGCAGTAAAAACATTCACAAAAAATGTATAGTTTCTTATACTTACTAGGGGCTTCCTCCAGCCCCAAGCTCCCAGCATGTCCCTCGCCGCAGCTCTCCCCGCAGCCGTTCGGCGCAGCTCCGACCCGGTCCCCGGCGATGACATCAGGCAGACCTCCATGTCGGCCTGTACTGCGCCTGCGCGAGCGGTGCTGTCAATCGCCGCCACGTGAGCCGGAGCGGAGTGCGCAGGCGCAGAACTACTGCGCCTGAGCAGTCCGCTCCAGCCCACGTGGCGGTGATTGACAGCGCCGCTCGCGCAGTACAGGCTGACCTGGAGGTCGCCCTGATGTCATCGCCGGGGACCGGGTCGGAGCTGCGCCGAACAGCTGTGGGGAGAGCTGCGGCGAGGGACATGCTGGGAGCTTGGGGCTGGAGGAAGCCCCCGGTAAGTAGCACTTATTTTATTACATTTTCCCTGATGACTCCTTTAAGGTTCCTGCCATTTTTTACACTTTAGCTGTATCCCTTTGATACAGCATTAATTTTAAAATATCCCTTTGATACAGCATTACTTTTAAATTACTTCTACCATCTTGGTGATATATATTTAGTTGTTTTTCAGTACAATCTAGGCTTTCCTTGGGTAATTTTTTACCAAAACTTTTATTTTATCATCATTTTATGGGGGAAAACTAGGCGTAAATGCAAAAAATACCAATTTTTTCCTGGAACCATAATTGAAAGTATCTCTTGTGGATCACAGGTGGTCAACTGTGAAAATTAAAGATTACCTTAAGCTTGAAGGTAGGAAAACAGGGGAACAAACAGAGAATTTGGTCTGTGCCCATCACATAAAATTCTTCACTCATGCAGAATTTCAGCTTTTGAAATACAGGAACACCATTTAAACACGATACTTTACCTGCTTCTAGGGCAAGACAAGTCCTCATTCCTTTCTTTAGTGCAACTCCACAACGTGCATCCTATCTCCTTGCTGTTTCTGTCTGTGCATGTCATGTGGCGGGCAACGGAAGCAACAAGGAGATAACCTATTTGGTGAACGACTACACTACAGAGAGGCATAAGGACCTGTCCTGCAGCTGGAGAGCAAGTTAACTATCAGGTTCCGCTGCAGCAGCAGGGGCTATTGTTACGCCACTGAGCTGATTGTATACTTGTAACACATATTCAGACCCTTTAAAAGAAATGACCAGATCTGCCAATAGGACAGATATTAGGACAGTCATTGCTGACTGAGCAGGAGAGCACATTGCTCTCATTTATTATTTTTCATATGTGATGTGATTACAATGCCTTTGTTTCTCTGATGCACTTTGCACCCTAGCACTGAGCACTTTTTCCCTGATGTCGGCTCCAATTAAGGGGTTGAAACATGTTGGATTTACTACTTTATGTGTAAAAGATTAAAAGCAATTTAGTCAAGGATACAGTGATTTAGATAATTAAAAATCTGCCTGAATGGCAGAATGACATGATCTACAATATAGATGAATCCTGCCTCAATCTGTTATAATATCCATTATGAAAAATGTTAATAGACTATAATTAAAAGTTATGTTTTCTTATGTACTTCCAAGAGGATCAATTATTGTGTTTATAATACATTTTAAGAATAACAAGCATATACAATGGTACAAGTGTATGCACTTAAAAAGGGACATTATAATGTAACCCTTACAGGTTAGCAATAATATTGTCAATTAACAAGACCAAATCCAGCAGCTAATTAGCCTCTTGTACTGAAGGAGCTTAAAGGAATACTGTAGGGGGTTGGGGGAAAATGAGTTGAACTTACCAGGGGTTTCTAATGGTCCCCCGCGGACATCCTGTGCCCGCGCAGCCACTCACCGATGCTCCGGCTCCGCCTCCGGTTCACTTCTGGAATTTCATACTTTAAAGCCTAAAAACCACTGAGCCTGCTTTGCCGTGTCCTCGCTCCCGCTAATGTCCCCTGACCCCACTACAGTATTCCTTTAAATCATACATACAAACTTGTACAAAAAAGATTATAAACATAAACAAGAACAGTAAGATAATTTGGCTCAGTGTTAAGCGGCACCTAGAGCCTGCAGTCCTGAAAAGGGCTATAGGTGAGAGGGTAGGGAGGATCTTCCCATCCTCTCAATGTGCCCACCACTGACCCTTGAAGGGAGCAGGGGAAAAGAGGAAGAGAAAAGAGAGAAGGGGTGAAAGAGAAGAGCAGAGGAAAATAGAAAAGGAAAGATGAGTCTAAAAGAGTAGGTTAGCTAGAAGAGATTTCAATATGTGTTATATGTCTCAATGTCTAGGCCAGGGAATTCAAGTTTAATTTTTTAAGTTTAAATAGAGTATGTTAGGACACAATTATCTGGAATGACAAACAGAATATAATCTAACACTAAAGGTCTATTTCCACTAGCATATTCAATGTCGCATACGTTTTTCCTGAATGCAGATTTTCCCGTTTTTGTGTGAATTTTAATGCAAATGTTTGGATGCATATAACAATTATTACATGGGAAACGGATGGTGGTGCAGAAATCTGCAGATTGCAATCCATATTTTTCTGTATCACACCTGTGTGCGAACATTCACATTCAATTATGAATCCATTGACATTCATTGATTTCATTTTTAGTGTGAAATTTGTACTTAGTGAAAATGGGTCCTTACTTTTCAAAACGATGCCAACAACTTTGTAGTGCGGTGCATCATTTTAGATATCATTGGAAATATGGATTCTTTGGCTTTTTATTATAGAATTATTATTTGTTGCAAAATCTGTACAAATAGGCTGTATGATATATGGTCACTATTAGTCCTAAACACTAAAGATTTCATACATTCTCTTTCTAGATACTGGCAGCTGTGCCTTACAATTGGAGCGGTGTCAACCTCCTTATCTGTTCCAGCACACGTGCAATATTTATCCCTCTTTTTATAATGTGTGTGTACCCAAGTGGAAAGCCAGCTTTTGCTCACCCTGCCTGGCCATGCATCTTCTCTCTGCTGATGGGCATCACCAATGGCTATTTTGGCAGTGTACCTATGATTCTGGCTTCAGGACAGGTAGTGCCGGAACAACGAGAGCTGGCAGGTATGATAACAATTACTATCTTATTAATACATACTGCTGGCTCCATCAATCTAGCCCTCCTACAATCAGCGCAAATGAAAATTCCATCATATTATTTTCTAAAATTCTTTCAGTAAGACTGGCTTCGATGGTTCACTCCCTGATTCAAAAGGAACAATCTGGTTTTATACCAGGTCATCATGGGTATGATAACATCCTTTTGGCTCTTAACCTCATTCAGGACTCCCAGCTCACCGACTCTCGGTTTCTTATGCTAAGTTTGGATTTTAATAAAGCCTTTGACTTGGTGGGCTGGGAGTACTTGCGTTTGGTTTTGCCTCACTTTGGTATACACAGATCCTTTCTATTAGCCTTTAAGGCCTTAAATGCTGATCCTGCCACGTATATCCATACCCCTGGAGCCTGTTCCAATCCCATTATGCTGCGTAGAGGCTCGCGTCAGGGGTGTCCACTTTCTCCTTTGCTTTTTGCTCTGGTGGTGGAGCCCCTGGCAGAAGCCATATGCCAGCACCCTGACATTCATGGTTACAATGATAAGTATAAATTGTTGCTTTTACGCAGACAATGTGCTGTTGTTTTTGTCACAACCAATCACTTCTCTCCCAGTGTTGCTTCCCCTTCTAGATAAATTTGCATTATTTTCAGGGTTAGCAGTGAATACTGCCAAATCTTCTGCCATGCCAATCAATCTTCCTAGGCCTGCTGTTAAACTCTTGGAAGCTAATTTCGATTTTAAATGGCAACATCAGAAATTTAAATATTTAGAGTCCTTTTTGACTCCCAGCTTTTCTTCCCTTTTTGAAGCAAATTACCCCCCTTTGTTTTCGACGTTCTCTAAATATCTTAAAGACTGGTCAGATTACAAGATTGGTTGGTTGGGCAGAAATTTAGCTTGTAAGATGATCCTTTTACCTAAGTTGTTATATTATTTTAGAACACTGCCCATCCTCTTACATAAATGTCAGCTTGTCCATGTGAGAATCTGCTCAGCTGCCTGTGCAGACAGGCAGCTTTTTGACCACTGTTCAGGTCTGCATTCTGCAGGTCTCTTTAAGAGAGACTTTCTGTCAGTATTGCAGCTTGCTGCTGAGGAATTTGCATACATTCGTTATGCGAATCCCCTACCTGCCTCCTGTGATGACTGGCAGTATAAAGGTTGGGATTACCCACAGTCCTTTGCTGGTCATTCCTTCAGGGTTTGTAGTAAACACTCCTAGAGAGTGTCAGCCATGCTTCTTCTTGTTGAAGTTATCTTAGAGTAATTCCTGGAAAACTGCACTAGGCAGGTTTCCTTAGTGCAGTTAGGATTGCTTATCTGTTTGTTTGTTCTGTTGCGATTGTCCTGTCCCAGTGGTGGTCGACAGGAAATGGTTCTGATCTCTGTTCTTGGAGTATAGCTGGTGCAGCGGTTGCTACCAGCTATCTCTTCTGATCTGTCTCCTTGGATCGCGCTAGCCACTTTCCGCTAGTGCTGTGGATCCTTCTGTTCTGCTACTCTGTACCTGGATGGCGCTGGTCACTTTCGCTAGTGCTGTGGATCCTTCTGTTCTGCTACTCTGTCTGCCTGGATCGCACTCGCCTAGCGCTAGTGCTGTGGATCCTTCTGATCTGTCTTCCTGGATCACACTAACCGCTAGCGGTAGCGGCTGTGGATCTTTCTGATCTGTGTTTCTGCTTGGATCACACTTGCTCTGACGGAAGAGTGGTGGATCCTTCCTGCCTAGTTCCTGTTTCACGTTTGTCTGTCTTGTCTGATACGAACGCTTGCTGTAGGCTCGGTTAGGTAACCGTTAAGCAAGCGCGCGCGTTCTCTGTTTCGTGTGTGTCTGTCTTTGGTTAGTTAGGTGTGCTTGTCTCTGTTGTGCGTAACACGCGGAGACCGCGCACGAACGCGTGCACTGTTGCGAATGAGTGCGGTGTTCGCGTTCAGCTAGCGTTTGTTATTTTCCTTATCTTTCTCTTTGTATGATTTGCTGTGCCTTTGCTACCCTTGTGCTGTGTCCTGCTCAGTCTTGTGTCGCTATTGGCAATCGCCATTCTTGCGATTGCGTTTCCTACTCCGTTGTGTGTTCGCCGTTGCTGGGTGGCGACTAGTTTGGTGGGCACACATTGGTTCTGTCCCTTTGCTCTGTTCCCTGTGGGCTATCCAGCCCTGCCTGATTGTACCTTGTCCTGTATCTGTACAATTCCCATTTGGCATCTGTGGCTGTGCAGCGGCTGTGTTCGCCTGCACTCCACAGCGCCATCTGCCGGTGGGAATTGCCCTCTGCGGGTGCATAGCACCTAGCCTGGGTGTCCTCAATTATACGCTTGTGGAGGAAATCCGCCGCGTCAGCGCACGTCTGGTGCGCTGACCACGGAGACGATTCCGCAATCGTTACAGTCCAGCTTCAAACCCAATTTAATAAATTCATTTGGGATAATAAGCCACCTAGAATTCACTCTAAGATTTTATATTAATATAGATCTTTTGGTGGTATTGGTATGGCTAACTTATGGCTTTATTATTTGGCTGCCCGCACCTCTCAGCTCTTGGATTGAAGTCAGGTCTCGGACTCGTCTCTTTGGTGTCAGTTTGAGTCTGACTCGATTGAACCTTTCAATTTGCCCACCTTAATCTCCTCCCCTAATAAAATGATAATTTCCAAACATCTCCCTCTTAATAAGATTGTTGCTCATTCTCTTAAATTGTGGTTCTCTACTCAATCTTGTTTTCATTTAGCTCCTATCCCTTCTACTCGGGTTTCCTTTTTAGGGAACCCTAATTTTCCTCCTGCCCTAGATAACCCTCAATCATTTACTTGGTGGATAAATCAGGGACTTATCACTGCCAACAAATTTATGGATTTCTAATAAGTTTTCCTCCTTTTTTCATTTTCGATTTACTAGATCGATCCCTTATGAAGAAATGTTTCGCTATTGTCAGCATGGCCGGATTTCTGGGAAGGCCACATAGGCCATGGCCTAGGGCACCAGATAAACAAGGGGCGGCCTGCAGACAGTGGGCATTATTTACAAGTGTCCAAACAAATGAAAGTGGTCAGGATAACTGCACTATTAGTACCAGCTGGTATCTGCCTGTGCTGTGCTACAGGCAGCTGCAGTCCGTTAACCAAACGTTTGTGAACAGTGTGTGACTAGCAAAAAGCCAGACCTTGTCCAATGACATAGCAGCAGCTGCAGGCAGTTACAGTAGGCCGGTTCTCATGTACTTGATGTGGGGGATGAAAGGACCAGGGGCCGCACCAGCAAATATTACAGAATACAGAAGGCAGCCTCTCACAGTACCCATTTCTTAATTATTGATTGGCCAGCGCTGTTACCCTGGAGACAGCAGTGGGTACAGGCCTCACTTTTACGTGTTTCTGACCCCACCCATTGTCCAATTGTGAGCCACTTTTGACTATGTGTGTGTGGTGGATGGCTCCCACCACGCCCATCACCTGTAGATCGCTTGATTGACCAGTTCCCCCGTGTGACGTGATTGATTCACTTCACGTTGCCATGAAGACCTCAGCACTAGCCGCAATAGTGGACACCATCGGCCCAACATTTTTTGGGTGTCTGTGTGTGTGGAGAGAGGTGGTAGGATACGGTTTCGGTTTGGTCGGTTGGGGCGGCTGGTAATAGTCGGCCTTGGGCGGTAAGAAGTACAAATCCGGCCCTGATTGTCAGATTAAACATTATTTTCAATCATGTATTATCATTATGGCGTCAATTCACCAGAGGCTACCAACCCATTTATCTCTTGGGAGGTAATTTACCTCCTGTGATATCTCCAAATAGCAATTCTCCAGAAGTATAGGGGAAAATATCGACAGAGAGAAATGCAAGAGATAAATGTGAGATAAGTATGAGATAAATAAGTGATAGTTAGTAGTTAGTTTTTCTCCAAATCACAATTCACCAGGGAAGAAAGGGGGTGTGGCCATTCGTTATTTTTTCATCTCTTTATCCCCTGAATGAACCTGGAGATATCGTGGTTTTCACACAGCAGCTGCTGCTGTGGAAGATGGAGCCTTTTGAGCTTACTCTGTTAGGCCTGGTGCACGCCAAAAACCGCTAGCAGATCCGCAAAATGCTAGCAGATTTTGAAACGCTTTTTCTTATTTTTCTGTAGCGTTTCAGCTAGCATTTTGCGGTTTTGTGAAGCGTTTTTGGTGTAGTAGATTTCATGTATTGTTACAGTAAAGCTGTTACTGAACAGCTACTGTTACAAAAACCGCCTGGCAAACCGCTCTGAAGTGCCGTTTTTCAGAGCGGTTTGCGTTTTTCCTATACTTAACATCGAGGCAGAAAAGCCTCCGCAATCCAAAATCTGCAGCAGCCCGGGAGTATGCGTTTCTGCAAAATGCCTCCCGCTCTGGTATGCACCAGCCCATTGAAATACATTACCCAAGCGTATCCGCAGCCGCAAGCGGATCGCAAAACGCAGCCAAACCGCTCTGGTGTGCACTAGGCCTTAGAGCTTGCTTCTATTATGAGGAGACGAAGGCGCAGGAGGAGGGTCTGTTTAATCGCCCCTCGTATTTTTCGTGAGAGAACAGTTCTTGATAATTTTACTGAGACAGAGGTGGTGAAGAAGTTCAGACTCACTCGTGATATGATTTATGATATGATTCGGCAGTAAAAGGCGGGAATACTCTGGTCACGTAGTGGTAAAACTCCGCCTCCTACCCACAATGCTTCACTTTCAAGCTTACAGAGAGGAAAAGTATCCCATGTAAATCATTAATACCGATTACCTAACTCTCTGCTTTCTCACACTTTCCTCGTGCATATCTCTCCATTATCCCCTGCTATCGAACACTTTTCTCTCTGTCCTCTCACACTGGTGAATTGACTCCAGAGTGTTAAAATACCTCATGAGATAAACTACCTACCTTTTTTCTCTTAGTAAATCCTCTCTGGTGAATTGACGCCTATATAATCCTGTCCCACAAACCCCTCTTCGGCCCTTTGAGATCATGTATTATACCCAAGGTCGAAGTAGAGGTTCTATTTCAAGGATATATCAGCTGCTGGTCGGTGCGGGCACCGATGATAAATTACCTTATATGTTACAATGAGAACAGGATATTGGTGAGAAGCTTGATCTTACTATTTGGTCCAAGATTTGGGCTAAAGCTGCTTCAACTTCTTCTCCTAATGTCCTGAAGGGCACTGCTATTAAACGTATGCGTAGGTGGTACTATACCCCGGTGAAATTGTACAGAATGTTTCCTTCAGTTTCCTCTCTCTGTTTTCGCAATTGTAACAGCGAGGGTACATTGTCCCATATTTTTGGGGATTGCCCTATAGCCCAAGATTTTTGACCCAATTGGGATAATCTAGCCTCGCTGATTTTTTTTCACCCCATTCATATCACTAAGAAGCAAGCTCTGTTGTTTTCTCCTAACCCTATAATTCCGGGCAAGTTTCATAAATTGTATAGATATCTTTTGCTATCAAAATGGAAATTGCTTCAAAATGGAAATTGACCAGTCCCTTTATCTCTATGATTACTGATAGGATGAATAATATTAGGCTCTCTGATAGATTATTTTATGCTTCTATTGATAACTTGGACAGATTTAATGCTATTTGGGATCCCTGGACTACCTATCGTGATGGTTTACAGCTAGCCTCATCATCTTCTGTTTCTCTGACTGCCCCTTGAGATATATATTTTAGGATTGCTGAATGTACTCGATTTGATGTTTATCTCCTTATTGTTGCTATGCAACCCCTATGTTCTCTCAATTGCTGAATTTTTTATTCTACTTTGAATGTTTGTAACTGACTATTATTATTGCCAATGTAATGTTTTGGATTTGAATAAAGCGTTTGAATATACAAAAAAAAAAAATCCATCATGCTTGGTTAGTGCTATATTCAGTGGCGTAGCTACAAACCTCTGGGCCCCGATGCGGAATCTGGATGTGGGCCCCCCCCCCCCCCCCCGGCAACAACAGCCCCCCCTCCCCCGACAACACCCGACGGATGCACACACATATCAAAATCCCTATAGCCAGCTATAGGTACCCCCAGTATAGGTAGTCAGGCATAGGTAAGCCAGTATAGTTGCCCCCGGTATAGGTGAGATAGGCAGGCACCGCCGGTATAAGTTAGATAGATAGGTGCCCCCAGTACAGGTTAGCTAGGTGGGTGCCTCTAATATAGGTAGCCAGAATAGTTGCCCCCAGCGTAGGTTAGATAGGTAGGTGCCCCCAGTACAGGTTAGTTAGGTAGGTGCCTCCAATATAGGTAGCCAGTATAGTTGCCACCTGTATAGGCTAGCTAGGTGCCCCCAATACAGGTTAGATAAGTAAGTGCCCCCAGTATAGGTTAGATAGGTAGGTGCCCCCAGTATAAATTAGATTAGGTCGGTGCCCCCTAGTATAGGTTAGATTAGGTAGCTGCCCCCCAGTATAGGTTAGATTAGGTAGCTGCCCCCCAGAATAGATTAGGTAGCTGCCCCCCAGGATAGATTAGGTAGGTGCCCCCCAGTATAGGTTAGATTAGGTAGCTGCCCCCCAGGATTAGGTTAGATTAGGTAGGTGCCCCCCAGGATAGATTAGGTAGCTGCCCCCAGGATAGATTAGGTAGGTGCCCCCCAGTATAGGTTAGATTAGGTAGCTGCCCCCCAGGATTAGGTTAGATTAGGTAGGTGCCCCCCAGGATAGATTAGGTAGCTGCCCCCAGGATAGATTAGGTAGCTGCCCCCCAGTATAGGTTAGATTAGGTAGGTGCCCCCCAGGATAGATTAGGTAGCTGCCCCCCAGGATAGATTAGGTAGCTGCCCGTCCCCATAATGGAGGGGGGGGGGCGCAGCCGCGGGGAGGGCAGCCCGACCTCTCCCTCCCTTCCTCTCCCCGGGGCCCCCCCTCAGATGCAGAGTAAGCGGCTAACGGAAGCGCTATAGGCAGAACTCACCTCCGTCCCTGGTTCCAATCGCCGCTGATCTCCTCTCTGGCTGGCTCTGCATAGATGCTTACACACGCAGCTTCCTGTTTAGCCGGAAGCTGCGTGTATAACAACATCTATGCAGAGCCAGCCAGAGAGGAGATCAGCGGCGAGTGGAACGCAGGGAGGTGAGTTCTGCCTATAGCGCTTCCGTTAGCCGCTTACTCTGCATCTGAGGGGGGGCCCCGGGGAGAGGAAGGGAGGAAGAGGTCGGGCTGCCCTCCCCGCGGCTGCGGCTCCCTCCTACCAGTGCGAACGGGCGCATGGCCCTCCAAACGGAGATGGGCCCCCCGGGCCCCTCCCCCGCCTCCTCAGGAGCCGGGCCCGGTCGCCAAGGCGACCGCTGCGACCACGGGCCCTACGCCCTTGGCTATATTTGTGCCTATTTGTGCTGCAAAAAATAATATGTGTGCTGCTTTCATTTTGAAGATAATTGCACTTATTATTTCCAAAACAATTCTATCACCCAGCCCCCGTACAACAACCTACAGACATGAAACTGGTGTAGGCGGTAGTGCTGTGCATGTAATCATTTGTGCTGCAAAAATCATTTCTATCTTTTATAGTTTATGAGATATCCACATTTTTATAAAGGTCAAAAGTTCACTCAGCCCCCCTACAACATCACAAAGGCTAAACGAGTGAACTTTTGACCTTTATAAAAAACGTGACTATCTCAAAAACTATAAAAGATAGAAAGATTATTTTATTGCAGCACAAAGTGGTCACATGCACAGCACTACCCACCCATACCAGTTTCATGTATGTAGGTTGTTGTGCAGGAGCTGCGTGATGGTATTGTTTTGGAAATAATAAGTGCTGTTCTTGAAAATGAAAACAGCACAAATCTAAATTTTTTCAGCACAAATGGGCACAAACATAGCACTAACCAAGCATGGTGGAATTTTTATTTGTGCTGATTGTAGGGGAGGCAGCTTCACGGAGTCCTGCTGTTTGGCTATAGTACCTTATAATGTTTTCTGCAGTTGACTCTTGATATATGTACTGTTGACTCTTATTATGTGCATTGTGTACAAAATTAAAATAATAATCAGGTTGTGCAAAGCACAATACAGTAGAGCCCCGTTTATCCAAACTAATCAGCAGTCTTAACCAACCAGCACAAATCACCGGCAGTATTCACAGTGGTGAAGGTTAATTTCTTAGGCTGTTCTTATGCTGTTTATGGGCTCTACTGTGGTTAAAGACTGGGTTTCATGGCTTCCTCAAGGTTAATATACTTTCAATTACAACATTTTGTTTTCAATAATTTTTATTGAAATTTTCAGAAAAAGAGGTATACAACTTGTAATAAAATACACATTGTTTGAAAGCATGGGTACAGCATTCATGTTTAACAGTACAACAGACCTATTAAACTGGTAGTAAGTTGCATATTTGTAATACTCAACAAGTAATATGCAGAGAGATAACACATATTTGCAAAAAGAAAGGTAAGTATTTGCTAGTGTGTAGCATTCCAGATCAGAGAAATGAATTATAATAACCTTTTTTGATAACCTTTAATCAATTACAGTATTTTAACACTTAATACAGAGTACATGGTATGTGTATAGAGTTGGGCATAGAACTGTATTAGCTTGGCCTATTAATAACATTGAGCCTCAAGCAAATAGAAAGCACACTTACCCAGCATCAGCCGATTGCTGTTGGTGCTGGATAACCGAAACTCTACTGCACAACTACCACCCTGGTTTGCACAGCAATTCCAGTACAGACATGTACTCCTCTCTTTCAAGTAACATACTACAAAGGGAGAGGGGAGCATAGGGTTTTATTGCCACAGGGGAATACTGTAGCCATTGGCCAAGAAAATTTAACACAGCGGACAGCTTCGCCTGTTATTGAGATTGGATAAAATGGCTCTATGAGGCATTTGGCATACTGTATATACTGTACACTAGTCCAAACCGAGATTTGTTTGCTCCCAGAATGCCCTCCAAAACAACGTTTTGGGTTATACTGGGGTATACTAGATCACCACTACAGGTCTGAGAGTGTATCTTCCCATCCAAAGGTGTACTGTGGCCACTGGCCAGTGTTTACATTTTCCTCTCCCCCCACTGCTCAGCAAACATATATTCTACAAATAATAAATATATATATATTTAAAGCTAAAAGAAATATTTAAAAAAAAAGATATAATTAGAGCCACTTTAATGCAACATGTTAAGAACCCATTTATGTCTACATAACAGCTTCCTGCAATTCACTTCTCACCCTGGGAAACCTACATTGCACAGTACTGTCAGCTGAACAATGAAATCTTGCTAGTAGTAGGGGAGAGCTGCCAACATGTACAATACAAACAGATGCTGACAGAGGGGCTTTACTCTGTTTCAGTAGTTTTATTAGAAAAAGAGTAACAACAACAAATATACTCATTACCACTACATAAAAAAAAATATTGTTCAAGTTTGACAAGTTTACCAAGTTTATAGTAAGGTTAGGTTCACAGTGGTCATTACATTCCCTGTAACAGCAGGAACGCAATGCATTGGACCGGGAAATAGGCGCCACACGTTAACCACTCGTTGTGTGTCATGCAGTCAATGAAAAGTATGCTTCACTGTTACGGTGAATCCGCTCATTTTGTGTGATTGCCCTGCTTGCAGTGCGTTGGGATGCCGCATGCTGTTATACCACAATGCACCTGCTGCAGTGTTAACGTCACCTAAATGGTGCATTGCAGCGCGGCAAATCGCATTACAAAGTGGCCAATATTCCTCAATGTAACACACCACTGTGAACCTAGCCTTACACTGTCATGAGTTTTAAAAAGTTTTTTTTTTTTTTTTTTAAGAAATAAAAAAATCTTTACCAATAAAAGTAATCCTCCCAGCAATTATAACTTGAATATCAACATTGTAGTGAAACTATACATCTCAAAGTAACTGTGCAAAGACTACATGCAAAAATCCTAATAGAAAAACTGCAATATGCATTTCCAAACTCTGAAATCTTCAAGCTTGCATGTGTTATAAAGATGGTAATTAACTTACATTAATGTTACTGATTAACACTAAAACATTTAGAAAGTTTATTTACAGCCTTGATCAAAAATGTTGGCACCCTTTCATTTATGTCAGGAAAATCCACCCCTTCTAGAAAATTGTTGTAATTACAAATACTTTTGTAGTGTTCATTTATTTTTGTTGGCACAGTAGGAACACAAAAAGCATCAAATCTGAAGCATTTCACAAACATCAACAAATATTGCATGGGCTCAATGATTAGCACCCTCAACTTCAACAATCAATTGGCCCGATCCATTTCACCTTTTTATACTGAGTTAAGATAATTTCCCATCTTTTGTTTAAAGTAATTTTTGCACTCTGCAGTTGAAAAAAAGTACTAAAAAGTAGGTTAAAAAAGCACTGACGGAATTATTAAAACAGTATTTTCTTGCTTGCTGGTGGCTTAAAGTGTACCAGAGACACAATTAAAAAAAATAATTCATACATACATGGTCTTCCCAGGGGCATTGCTAGGATCTTCTGAGATTTGGGGCGCCCCTGGGCACTAGGCACAAGCAAACTTGCAAAAGATGGGAGTGGCCATGCAGCAAGGGAGGGAGTGGGGCCAAATGTACATTAACTTAGCAGTGGTGTAACTTAGACAGTGGGGTTAGTGGTAGTGTAGGGGCAGTGAGGTTACTGTAAGGCATAGTGGCAGTTAGTTTAGGATAGTTAGCGTAGGAGCAATGAGGTTAGTGGAAGGCTTAACTGCAGTGAGGTTAGTGTTAGGGCCGGTTCACACGGACGGCAGGCGGCGTTGGGGCGGCCAGGAAGTCGCGTCGTCCTGTGACGTCCCGTTCGGTGGCGGCGGTACAGAGATCGTCGCGATCTGCATTTCTCGTCCCCGCAGGGGGACATGAAGCCGCGCCGGCTAGCCGTCCCTGGACGTTGCATGCGGCTTCTAGGGACGGCCGAAACGATGCGTTAAATCGGGATCAGAACGCCGCGTTTATGCAATCGACGGTAATCGACGGTAACCGCGCAATGCTAAACGCTCCTATTCACTTGAATGGGAGAGTTTAGCCGATGGGTCCCGAACGCTTGACGGTAGACGCCGCCAAGCGGCCGTGTGAACCGGCCCTTAGGCATAGTAGCAGTGAGGTCAGTGATAGCACAATGGCAGTAAAGTTGTAGTAGCAGTGAGGCTAGTTTTAGGTGTAGCAGCAGTGAAGTTAGTGTTAGACATAGTGGCAGTGAGGTTACTGTTTAGTGTAGCAGCAGTGAGGTTACTTTTCACGTAGCGGCAGTTAGTGATAAGTTGGCCATTAACTATACAATTCTTTGGACAATGGGCCGTCCGATTTGAACGTAATATCAATCAGAAACAATTGTTCAGGCCCACTAATGGAAAGAAAGCTGCTATGGAATTCAATCAGATTAATGTAATTGATCGGAAAAATTGACTGATTCCATTAATCTGATTCAATTGCATTGCAGCTATTACGATCAAATCAGATGATCGATCGTCCAGAGAATTGTATTGGTAATAGCCACCTTTACATGTAAAAGCAGCGAGGCTGGTGTTAGGGATAGCATCCAGTTTAGGTTAGTGATAGGCATAGTGACAGTGAGGTTGGTGTTACGTGTAGCCGAAATGAGGCTGGTGTTAGGCATAGTGACAGTACTATAGTGCTCTGTGCTCTTCACAGATGAAAGCAGGTTCACACTGAGCACGTGACAGATGTGACAGAGTCTGGAGACACCATGGAGAATGTTCTGCTGACTGCAACAACCTCCAGTATGACCGGTTTGGCAATTGGTCAGTAATGGTGTGGGGCAGCATATCTTTAGGGGTCGCAAAGCCCTCCATGCGCTTACCAGAGGTAGTCTGACGGCCATCAGGTACAGAGATGAGATCCTCAAACCCTCTGTAAAACCATATACTGATGTGGTAGGCCCTGGGTTCCTCCCAATGCAAGGTAATGCTAGACCTCATGTGGCTGGAGTGTGTCAGCAGTTCCTGCAAGACAAAGGCATTGATGCTATGGACTGACCTGCCTGTTCCCTATACCTGAATCCAATTGAGCACATCTGGGACATCATGTCTCACTCCATTGCGCGCTCCATCCACCAACACCACGTTGGCCAGTCCAGGAGTTAATGAATGCTTTAGTCCAGGTCTGGGAGGTTAGCCCTCAGACCCTCCGCAACCTCATCAGGAGCATGCCAAGGAATTGTAGGGAGGTCATACAGGCACGTGGAGGCCAATAGGGCCAGCCTTAGGTTTCACAGCGCCCTGAGTGAAATCTGATTTTTGTGCCCCCCCCCCCCTCCCCTTCATCCTCTTCCCGCTTGCACGCACATATATACACACACATACACACACACACACACACACACAGGCCCATATGCAATTCACCTTTTCTCCTGAGATATCACCTTGGACAGTGGTTCCCAACCTTTTTGACGTTGTGACACAAATGCTCAGATCTCCGTGACCCGTCACATATGTATAATAGAAAAAATACTATTAATAACCACGAATGGATGGAAAGAGTGCATTATCCTGAATACACTTAAAAATGAAGGCTAGAACCTTTCAGGAATATTAATAAAAACAATCAGTGGGACAGTTACCCCCCCCCCCATTTAGAATGATAGCACAGCACTGACAATTTGCACCACGTGTTATAGCTGCAGTGCACCCCCAAAAAGCATCCCCCCCCCAAAAAAAAGCGCCCCCAGACTCAGTATAGGTAGGTAGCCAGGTATAGGTGCCCCAGTATAGGATAACATGTGTAGGTGCCCTCAATATAGGTTGCCAAGCATAGGTGCCCCCAGTATAGGAAGTCAGTTAAAGGTCTCCATCCCTCCCCCCATAGGTAGGCAGGCGTAGGTGCCTCCAGTATAGGTAGCCAGGTGTAGGTGCCTCCAGTATAGGTATCCAGGTGTTGGTGCCTCCATAATAGGAAATCAGGTGTAGGTCCCCTCAGTAAAGGCAACCAGCTATAGGCGCCCCCTTGAAAGCCGGCGCTCTGAGCAAGCGCTCCGGTCGCTCAGGTCAAAGGCCGGCTATGGAGGCCACACACCCTACTGAGTCTTATGTTGTCTTGTTTTAAATCGGACCTGAGCTCTTGCACAGGACAGAAGGAAAACATAGACACATGTACCCTATATGTATTTAGAGAATTCAGCCTGTCTAATCCCCCTCATCTGTGTCTAATCACAAGTTTTAATTTGATCTCTCCCTTGTGTCAGCTGACTGCCATGCCAGTTATGCTAATTTGAAAGCACATGATGTTTACAATATGTCATCTTCCATGAAAGCAGGAAGTAGAAACACTGCAGATTAATGTAGGATTTGTATCAGCTGTAACAAAGAAATGTTTTTCTTTAAATGCTATTATGCTGTTGCTTATCTTTTAGAGCAGAGAGGAAATTCTGAGTTCAGGTTCGCTTTAAAGAGACACTGAAGCGAGTAAAAAACTCTCTTCTTCTCTTATATTCAGCAGGGGCATGTGTGCCCCTGCTAAACCGCCGCACAACGGGGGTCCCTTACCCACCAATTCCCCCCCTGCAAAATCAATGACCAAATTGGTCGTAGATTTTGCTGCTCCTAGAGGCAGGGCTAATGGCTGCAGCCCTGCCTCACAGCGCGTCTATCAGCGGCGCATCGCCGCCTTTCCCCCGCCCCTCTCAGTGAAGGAAGACAGAGGGGCGGGGGAGAGGCGGAGATACGCGCTGACAGACGCGCGTGAGGCAGGGCTATAGCGGTTAGCCCTGCCTCAATGCGGAAGAGATCCCCGGCGAGGACGGAGGGGATTTGGGGGGTAAGGGACCCCCGTTGTGCGTCGCGATAGCGGCGGTTTAGCAGGGGTACACATGCCCCTGCTGAATATAAGAGAAGAAGCGAGTTTTATACGCGCTTCAGATTTAAAGACATTACATCAAAGTTGGATCAGCCTGTAGTGTTTTTTTTCAACTTTAATTTTAAGTGCGACTCCAAATCCAGACCTCCATGGGTTGATAAATTTGATTTCCATTAATCATTTTTGTGTGATTTTGTTGTCAGCACATTCAACTATGTAAAGAACAAAGTATTTAATAAGAATATTTCATTGATTCAAATCTAGGATGTCTTATTTTTGTGTGTGAATTGGATTAGGCTCATTGAGTCTTTTATATCTCTCTACTGGAATTTATGACCACTCTTCCTTTGCCAACTGCTCCAAGTCTCTCGGTTTTGAAGGAACAATTGATAATACAGAGCCCCCAAACAGTATAAAATTTACTCTCCACAGTTGGGATCAATACTGCCACTCTATCCCCCACCTGAAACTGCCTGATTTTGGCGGAGCGGTTATATACTCGACTCTGCGCTTCTTGGGCTGCCAGTAAGTGCTCCTTGACAAGGGGCATCACCTTGGCAATGCGTTCTAGCAACTGGGAAACATGTTCCACCACACTTTTGTGGGGACTGGACTCACTTTCCCAGGTTTCTTTTACCAAGTCGAGCAACCCTCGAGGTCTGCGCCCATATACCAGTTCAAATGGTGAAAAACCTGTGGAGGATTGAGGTACCTCCCGAACAACAAACATCACTGCAGGCAATAAACAATCCCAATCCTTTCCGTCCCTTTGAACAACTCTTTTTAACATCATTTTTAAGGTCTTATTAAACCGTTCAACCAGCCCATCTGTCTGAGGGTGATAAACAGAGGTTCTCATCTGCTTAATCTGGAACAGTTTACACACATCAGCCATAACTTTAGACATAAACGGGGTTCTTTGGTCCGTAAGGATTTCCTTGGGAAAATCCGTCCGAGTGAACATATTAAATAATTCTCGGGCGATAGCTTTGGACGTAGGTTTTCTTAAAGGAAAAGCTTCCGGGTAGCCAGTAGCATAGTCGAGTATGACAAGGATATATTGGTGCCCCCTGGCAGACTTTACCAATGGTCCCACTATATCCATGGCAATGCGCTCAAATGGCACCTCGATTATTGGTAAGGGCACCAAAGGGTTTCGAAAATGGGACACTGCCGCGGTTAACTGACAGGTGGGGCAAGAAGCGCAATAATTCTTTACTTCGGCCTTTAACCCAGGCCAGTAAAACCTGTCAGTTATGCGCGCCTCCGTTTTCTCGGCACCCAGGTGACCTCCCAATGCTTCATTGTGAGCCAAGTCTAGTACCATCCTCCGAAATTCTTGAGGCACTAGCAGCTGCTCAACCACCTCCTCTCTGACCTTTGCAATCCGATATAAAAGATCTCCATTAACTTCAAAATGAGGGAATCTCTCCTCTGCCCCAGGTTCATGGGAAACTCCATTACAATAGATAACTGTTCTCTAGCATGGGATAACGTTGGATCCCGCATCTGCGCAGTGATGAAAGTCCCTTTTGACACATCCAGGTCAGGGAGCATAGATTGGGGGAGGGGGGGGGGAGATTCCTCATCATCCTTGCCCAACATAACCTGTAATGGGAAATCATCCCCCCTCTCAGTAACCTGCTCAGGATCCCGACAAGGATGGTCAGTCACATTTTCATCCATTTGCAACAATACATCATCATTTTGTGATAATACATAATCATTTTGCAATAATACATTATCATTTTGCAATACATTTTCTGCGACATCTTTGTCCAGACTTGGTGCATCAAGTTCTCTGCTAGAGGGAGTAGGGGCTAAGCTATTATCAGTAACCTTAAATAACTTCCCTTTTACATTCTCCCATAGTTCCCAAAACAGTGGAAAGTCTCGACCCAATATTACTTGACACATTAGGTTTCTTACCACTCCAACGGCGTGAGTAATTGTCCCACAGTCAGTTGTAATCGACACTGGCACCACAGGATAAGTCTTTGTGTCTCCATGAATACACACCACCTTAAGCGGCTTTAGCACAGTGTCAATTGTTCCTATCAGATCAGCATGCACCATGGTTACCATACTGCCTGAGTCCAGCAAGGCTTTAGCAGGTACCTGGTTCACACTAACGGTGCACACAAAGCTCTCCTGGCACTCTGCCAGGCATACCTCCTGGGCAAAAAAGAAAACCCTCCGTAGCACGTCACACTGCATGGGTTCCTCCTGCAGTGGACACTGGGCTCTGGTATGGCCCCAGGCAGAACATCTCCAACACTGTATAGCACCTCCCTTCCGAGGTGTAGCAATAGCAGGTGGCAACCCCTGAGCGGCTGTTGGGAATACTTCCCTATTGCTGGTGATGCTGGTTGCGGGGTTCCGTGAAGCACCCTTTCCAGAGTAAGGGAACCTTGCAACACGGGATAAGGTGGGGCCCGCCTGGCACTTTGGAGAGAGTAGATCTTCCACTGCGGTATATCTCTCCACCATCTCCACCAGCTGCTCTGCTGTTTTGGGGTCTGCATGACTGACCCACCGCTGTAGTCCCACAGGCAGGGCACGCAGAAAATGAGCCAGCACGAATCGCTCCACCATCTCGGGCCCGGTGAGTACCTCTGGTTGCAGCCACTTTGTCACCAGTTGGATGAGGTCATGCATCTGCGATCTGGCTGGGCGATCCATCAGGTATTGCCAGCTGTACACCCTCTGTGCCCGGACCGCTGTGGTTACACCTAGTCGGGCCAGGATCTCTGCCTTTAGCCGATGATAGTTGAGGGCGTCTGCAGGGTTGAGATCGTAGTAGGCCTTCTGGGGTTCTCCCGTCAGGAACGGTGCAAGGATACCAGCCCATTTGTCTTTCGGCCATCCTTCCCGCTCTGCTGTCCTTTCAAACGTTTTTAGTAAGGCTTCCACATCATCTGTGGGTGTCAGTTTCTGCAGAAAGTGACTGGCTCTCACCATCGCCTGGTTGCTAGGGGCAACTCCTGCTGTCTCTCTCCCCTGGGCCAGCTTCTGCCCCGCCTCAAGCAGTATTTTGGCTTGTGCTTCTGAGGCCTCTCGCAGGGCTTCCGTGGCTTGCTGTTGAGTCACCATACTCGCCTGCTGAGACACCATGCTCTGCTGCAGCTGCACAGTTGCTAAGGCGATTTGTTTCACCAATTCCTCCATCATGCCAACAAGGAGAATGGCCCTTTAAATATCACTTTTTAAACGGAACTTTTTCCTGCAGTGCTGCGCTGCCCGCATCCGAGCACCAGTTGTGACGTTTAGAGGGGTCGCAGCCAGCACGCAGTACACAGATGTATAAAATAAAGTCCGTTTATTGTGCAGCAGAAGATAAACAGCTTCAGTTCAGCAGTAAAAAGTGGAAAATAAACAGTCAGCTTACTTCAGCTTTGTAGTATAAAGTCCAGCATGTTTAAACAAAGTTCATTTTTCCATTAAGCCAATTCCATACTAACAACCGGCCAGCGTATGGTTTGACTTCCATCAAATGATCTCCAATATTCCTTGTCAGGAGATTCTTTAGCAGACATGCTACTGCTCCAACACCTCTCTCTAGACTGCCTGTGAGGCTACTTTTTATGCATAAATTAGCATCTGATCAACACCACATTAGTGAGGCTCTCAGCCCCACTGACAACCAGGTGTGTACCTAGGTGGGATGGGAAGGCCCGCCCTTCCTTCCCTCCCATCCCAGGAGTCCGGCCCTGAAAAGAAAAAAACACAAGCAGCAACTGCTTGCTGCCACCCAAATCCGGACTCCTTTCCTAGGACCACACAAGGTTTTAAAGGGACCACAGTCCAAATACCAGGGAAATGTACCTCCCATCTAATACCCAGCCCCGATGACCCCTACAATACTAAAACAAGTTTTAAAAAAAGGTAGCGGTAGACTTACCTCCACTTAAAGGACACTAACGGTCTAATTCAAAGGAAAACAGAAACCTGGAACACCAGATCTTGGTCATAACTTATCTCAAATATCCTGAGGTACACTGAGCTAGAGGTGGGGAGGGGGAAGAAGGCAAGAGAGGTAGGAAAAACAGGAAATCTGCACACAGACTAAAGATTTAGCAAGTGAAACATTTCACAAACTGTATACTGAATTTAATTTGTGTATCGAGCCTTGTAGCTTTGCTTAGTATTTAAAGTGTACTAGAGACGATATAACATAAATGTTTAATACATACCTGGGGCTTCCTCCAGCCTTATGTGCACAGATCTCTCCCACAATGACGTCCTCAGCCTTCTGAGGAGAAGGCGGAGGACGACGGCATGGGAACGATCTGTGCGCATGGGGCTGGAGGAAGCCCCAGGTATGTATAAAACGTTTATGTTATAGCATCTCTGGTTTCCTTTAAGTGTACTGCAGAAATGCACAATTGATGTGACTTATTCTTTTCTCTTATGTTCTGCAGGAAACACAATGACAGTTTCTTACATGACTGGACTAATGCTGGGGTCAGCGGTGGCTTATTTCGCTTACAGTTTATCAAGTACCTCTCACAGTATATGCTTACATCCAGAGGCATTCAATAGCTCTTTGCCTCCTGAGATTTGATGATTTCAAGCAAACATTTATTAGAGTTTAATTAATAAAAAATATTTATTTCAATCATAAAATCTTTTGCTGTCACAAATGCTGTTACTTAAGAAGTGTTGAAATCTTTGATAAAGCTTGATTGGTGTAAAACTTGCATTGGATAATTGATCCAATCTAACACTATCACAATACCATTTCTGTCATTTTGCCAAAGTATTTTTGTGTGGTTTAATTTTATACAAGTCTGTATTTTGCTCAGATACCTTTCACGTTACCACTTAATAATATGTACTCAGATATTTTTCTATACAAGCTATATCATATAAAAATAATATATGTTATTTGATATATTATTTTCTAAAGAATCTGCATCTACAAAACCTTTTTCTTTGTACTTTATTTTGTAACTTTTTTTCTCATATGGAATACTTTGAAAAAAGTAATGACATAATAAAGAATTATACACAAACAAAATAAAAGCTGAATTATTTACATTGTAATTTGAAAAGCTATCACACTCACTGAAATGATGCCCGTCACAGAAAATGCAATATTTTAATAGAAGTTTGAAAAGCTGGTAAGATCTCTATGCTATATAATCATGTTTTGTACTAAGACATTGACCAAAAAATATGTTTTTAAAATATGAGCATCATCTGCAACCAGATATCTCCAGTATTTTAAGCATTATTATATTTGATAATGTGTATTATTTTATCTACTGCCGTTTCCGAAATAACAGTTTCCACTACCAACACCAAATGGTACTCTCTGTTACAATAGGCTAATGATCAATGGATGTTTACAATCTTAACAGGAAGTTTTCTTATTCTTGGTAAATAAGTGTATGTAAGCAATATTTTTCTATATCTAGTACAGCCTGGATTTCTTAAGGTCACCTGTATGATACTGCTGTCATGTAAGTGCTGAAAGGCTTGACAGGCTATTTACCCACTGATCAGCTCCTATGTCCCAATCTATCACCACCTTCTTCAGCTTCTGTGGCACGGCCCTGCTTGAACGGGAGGTGAGGAAACAACACCTGCCCGACTTTGGTTACACCCAGGCCTTTTAGGTGCAAGATAGAAGCTGATCGTACAGCAGACAAATAACCTACAAGAGCCAAACAGAACAGACAGAAGCAGTCCAGAGACAGTCCAGGTCATACACAGGCAATCCGATATATCGAGGTACAAAGGGACAAGGCAAACTCAGGTCACATGGCAATCCAACGGCCAGTCCAGGCAGCAATCAAGGGAAGGTCCAATAAAATGCAGAGGTCAGTTCAGGCAGTAGACAACAGAGGTCGGTAACAAGCAAGGTCAGGTAATCACAAGATGAACAGGTAAGAGCACACAGCAGCTAGCTACAGCTAACGCTATCACAGGCAAAGGTACAATCATCTGAGCAGGCTTATATACAACAACAGACCACACCTCCCAGCAATGATCAGAAACCACACCCTGCAGATCACTCATGCATAATAATGAGCTAATGCAATCAGCGTCTGCGACGTATTGCATAGGAGGAACGAGTTATCACACGTGTCCGCCTCCTAGAGCGGACCGCATTAACAGATTCCCGCATGTCTGCAGGAACCTCCATCTTGCAGAGCTTGCTCGGAGAGATTGTCAAACTCTAACTCTACAGGGGTGCCGGGGATGCAATAAAACTCTCACACTGACTTGCTGAACTGCCAGAATCCCCGCAGACTTGCATAGCAGATGAAATCATGGCAAGTGCAAATTTACTGACTATTCATCAACCCTCACTACATTTTAATAAAGGTGCCCATACATCTAAAGATTTTGAGACCTCATCAACCACCCTATCATATGAAAATTGGTTCCACAACAAGCATACCCAATGGATAATTTCGAGGATAAATCGGTCAGATAGGTCAATCAGACATGCTGGAAAGATCTTAGTCAAAAGTGCTTGATTGCAAGTGCGGCGGTAAAAACACTTGAGTGTTTAATCACATTATTGATATCGTGATTACTGACAAATGCATCGGACCCCCATCTGCTGTCCTCTAGTGCAAAATGTCACATCTGAGCGGTTTGGAAACTAACGGCTCAGATGTGAACTCTCTTATAGGGAGTCATTGCACAAGCTTTTTTAGGGCGATTTTGAAAATCACCTGTGCATGAAAAAATGCTGAAAACGCCCTAGATGTGAACGAGCCCTCACGGTCACCCATAGCATAGCTCATGCAACAATTTGGGCCCAAGTGCTGTACAGCCTCATGGATAGCATTTCATTTGTTGATTTGACGGGGGAGGATAGATGAAACAACACAGAGACTAATTGGAGGTGATGGGAGGAGCAGAACAATGCACTTACCCGAGGTGAGAGTGATATGGAGGCTGCCATATTTATTTCCTTTTAAACAATACTAGTTGCCTGACAGCCCTGCTGATCTATTTGGCTGCAGTAGTGACTAAATTACACCAGAAACAAGAATGCAGCTAATCTTGTCAGTTCTGACAATATTGTCAGAAACCTCTGACCTGCTGCATGCTTGTTCAGGGTCTATGGTTGAAAGAATTAGAGGCAGAAGACCAGCATGGCAGCCAGGCAACTGGTATTGCTTAAAAGGAGATAAATATGGCAGCATCAATATTATTCTCACCTCGGGTTCCCTTTAAGGGCAGTTGGGAGCCTGTGCTGAGACTCTAGCATGCATACAGCTGACCCAATGTGTCACCAAGACATTCAGTGTGCCAAGATCATGTTGGCTGAGTGCATTGTTTCGCTCTTTACCACTCCCATTGTGAGCTGCTCCATCATGTGCTGCACTGTCATCTTCCCTCCCCTCTCCATAGCAACAGCGTGACCGTTTCCACAGCAACATCATGTCCTGATCTCTGTGGGTAGCAACATTCATGTGGGTACCGCAATAGCAGCATAGGGGGCGATATTATGGCTGGGAACGCGGAGAATCACTTGCGTTCCCATGCCTGTCGGCCGGTGACGGCCAAACCGGAAGTGTTCGCCGGCGGGTGCAGGAGCATCTGAGCGGGGCTGCGAGGGCACTGATCGGCTGCAGGGGGCTGAGGGAAGCCCCAGGTGAGTGAATATCATTTTTTTTGTTAGACTTAAGGATCACTTTAAGACATGTTCCTAAGCATAAAGTACAACCTAATTAGCATTCAAGTAATAGAGCAAGAAACTATCTCTTCATAGTAGTTATAATATGATAATTTGTCAGTTAGACCTATAGTTGCTGTTGTTTTACTTTTTTTTGCACTAAAATTAATACAGTATTTATATAAGTCCCCTGCTTGTAAATATAAGCTTTTTGGTAGTCAACTTAAAAAAAAACAAAACATTTTCCTTGCACAATTGAAACATTTGAAATTAAAAAAGTATGAAAAATTAAAAGAGACAGACAACAAAAGAATTGAAAATGTTGAAAAATAGGTTAATTGGCAACGTATCAGTGACATACCCGTACTGGTGGATTGAAGAGACGGAGGCATCCGAGGTTGACATTGAGCAGGAATGAATCCAATCACTGCTTCCTAGCTGCCTCTTCCTACTGCACCGCTGTGTCCCCGCCTCTTCTCTCTGCTGTTAGGTCTTATTTTAGGGGGATGGCTTATATTTCAAGCATGCTCAAAATATGAGCTAGGGCTTACTTTCAGGGGATTGGGTATACACGGCAATTGGGTATACAAAAATAGAGTATCCCAGAGAGACTCTCAAAAGTAAAGATGCTGAGAGAGTCACCATTTGGTGAAACATTATACATTGCAAAGCATTTAGGGATTCACCATCTGTGACAGAATGCAAAATCACCCTCCAGTTCCTGTTCCCTTTTCCGCAGTTTACCATTCAACCTCATACCCTTAGGGAATCCTGAAGGCATTCAACACTATAGGCAAAGTAACCGTTTGGATTGGTTGGTGAGTCCACACACAGTCCAATTTTGATTGTATGTACAATGGATACAATCTATGATCTCATATAGAGACCAGGTCACTTCCACCAATTCACAATAAGCGTGCGGATAGGCAAATCTAACTCTAGCTAAATCCTGTAGGAAAACGGTTAATTCACCAATCTTTCTAAAGATAGCAAAATCTAAAAATATTAATAATAAGTTTTTGATAACGCTTACCTTAGGAGACAAGTAATTCTTTGCGGAGCTTCCAGAACAAGCACTTAGAAAAACGTTTTTTAATTGTTTATTTTATATCAAAATAACGCATAAACTAAAATACAGCAATTGAGGCATAGCGATACATCAAAAATAAAAGGAATAAAATGTGAAAATAACTGAGTTGCGGGTCAAGTTATTATGCCCTCAGGACCGGCCCACCCATGATGCCAAGTGAGGAGTCTACCTCAGGCGTCAAAAGTTTGGGGGCGGCGCCAGGCTGGTCGGGGGGCCCATCGTGATTAGGTCATCAGGAGGGGGTACCAGCGCAGGAAGGAGGTGCAGGCACACAGTGTTGTGAAGGGGGGCCAGAACCCCCCCCTTAACCCGGGGCTCCCCCTTCCCCGCTCCCCCATCCAGATATTACAGGCAGCGTGATTGTTACAGGGGTGACATCGGAGCACTGCGTGCGTGCCACAGGTCTCCTCCTTTTTCAATGCCGCCCACTGCATACTACGTATTGTACGCGGTGGGCGGTATTGAAGAAGGAGGAGACCTGTGGCTCCCACGCAGCTCTTCAACATCACGCCTGGAACACAGAAGGAAGAGGTGAGTTATTAATTGCCCACCCGCTGCCACGCTCACGTTACCCGCAATATCTGTAGGGGGTAGATGGGAACCCAAGGTGAGGGAGGGGGGTCTGGAACACCTTCCCACAGCTGTGTGCCCGCTCCTCCTTCCTGGCTACATATACTGGGCCAAGTATATTATTTATAATGAGGGCAACTATTGTTCCGGTGGCAACTATACTACCTGTACTGGGGGCAACTACACTAACTATACTGGTGGCAACTATACTAGCTACCTATACTGGGGCAACTATATTATCGATACTGGGGGCACCTATAGTACCTATACTGGGGGAAACTATACTCCCTATACTGGGGAAAACTATAGTACCTATACTGGGGGCAACTATACTACCTGTACTGGGGCAACTATACTACCTATACTGGGGGCAACTCTATCTGGCTACCTACTGTGAAAAAACGCGGAAAAGCCGCCGCGGGTGCTCAGAGCAAGGCGGCTGTTTCCGCGTCCAATGCGGTGGATTCCGCATCTGACGCGGCGGTTTGCACGCATAGGCCTACATCTGTCAGCATGGCTGAACGCGGAGAAACCGCCGCATGCCCGGATAGCGGTGCGGCTGGTTCCGCGCCCTGCACAGCGGATACATTGCAAGACATGTCTGGTGTGGCTGGGACTGATAGTCCACACAGATTCAGAAGGACGCGCGCGCGCGCGCGTGGAGAGGCAGAACTTTTATGACAGCCAGAACGGTGTCAGCTGACCAAGCCGGTCAGCTGACAATTCAACCATTTCTGATTGGTCCAGCACTTAGGGGAGGCGCTGGAGAGCGCTATAGTTTATATACTGGGTGCTGGTCATTTCTCTGGTGTCTGGCGTTGCGATCACTACGTGGTAGCACTCAGACCTTGTCAGTATCTGTGATATTTCTGTGTTATTACTTCAGACTAGTTCCAGGGTGTTGATGATCAAGGAACTCACACCCAAGATTAGGGAACTGTATTACCATTCTGTTATACTTCAGACTAGTTCCAGGGTGTTGATGATCAAGGAACTCACACCCAAGATTAGGGAACTGTATTACCATTCTGTTGTACTTCAGACTAGTTCCAGGGTGTTGATGATCAAGGAACTCACACCCAAGACTAGGGAACTGTATTATCTCTCTGTTATATATCAGACTAGTTCCAGGGTGTTGAAGATCACGGAACTCACACCTAAGATTAGGCGTTGTTATTATCTGTTATGACTTTCTGCTTTCCTGACCACTCTCTTGATCTCTGATTTGGTACTTCGCTATAACTGATACTCTGTTGCTGAACCCTGCTTGTCTTTAGATTCCGAATCTGTCTCCTGTCTCTGTATCTGATCTGTTTGTCTGTTGCCGACTAGAGATGTAGCGAACGGTTCGCCGGTGAACGGTTCCAGGCAAACATTGGGGGTTTGCGTTCGCCTGCGCCAGGCGAACTTTTCAGGAAGTTCGATTCGCCCCATAATGCACTATGAGGGTCAATTTTGACCCTCTGCATCACAGTCAGCAGGCACATTGTAGCCATTCAGGCTACACTAAGCCCTGGAGCCCCCCCCCCCCCTTATATATGGCAGCCTCCGGCGGCCATTACAGTCACTCGTCTGCCTGCTATTAGGCAGACTAGGGAGAGCTGCTGCAGACTTGTTCTTCTAGGGACAGATTAGTTAGGTTCTTGGCTGCTTAGCTTGCTCCTGTATTGTACTACCCAGTACTGCATATACCCCAGTACCTGTTGTGTTTACTTAACCCACCTCATCACTGCATATACCTAGCTTTGTGTTGAGTGAACCCAGCTCACTGCATCCTCACTGCATCCTACTACTACCTGTTGTGTTTACTTAACCCACCTCATCACTGCACATAACTACCTGTAGTGTTGAGTGAACCCAGCTCACTGCATATACCTACTACCTGTTGTGTTGAGTGAACCCAGCTCACTGCATATACTACCTGTTGTGTTGAGTGAACCCAGCTCACGGCATATACCTACTACCTGTAGTGTTGAGTGAACCCAGCTCACTGCATATACCTACTACCTGTTGTGTTGAGTGAACCCAGCTCACTGCATATACCTACTACCTGTTGTGTTTACTTAACCCACCTCATCACTGCACATAACTACCTGTTGTGTTGAGTGAACCCAGCTCACTGCATATACCTACTACCTGTTGTGTTGAGTGAACCCAGCTCACTGCATATACCTATTACCTGTTGTGTTGAGTGAACCCAGCTCACTGAATATACCTACTACCTGTAGTGTTGAGTGAACCCAGCTCACTGCATATACCTACTACCTGTTGTGTTGAGTGAACCCAGCTCACTGCATATACCTACTACCTGTTGTGTTTACTTAACCCACCTCATCACTGCACATAACTACCTGTTGTGTTGAGTGAACCCAGCTCACTGCATATACCTACTACCTGTTGTGTTGAGTGAACCCAGCTCACTGCATATACCTACTACCTGTTGTGTTTACTTAACCCACCTCATCACTGCACATAACTACCTGTAGTGTTGAGTGAACCCAGCTCACTGCATATACCTACTACCTGTTGTGTTGAGTGAACCCAGCTCACTGCATATACCTACTACCTGTTGTGTTTACTTAACCCACCTCATCACTGCATATACCTAGTGTCATGATCGCTGCTGCAGCAGGTATTGCTGGAAGTAGTAGTGCTGCAGCTCAGGCAGTTCTGATCTCTTTCCATGCAAGCTGCATAGCTTTGTCTGCCTTTCCCTGCTGTCAGCTTGTGACTGATTATCATTCACCTGTGTGGGAATCTGCATGTCTGCTCCCATTGGATGACCTCAGTATAAAGATCTGCTTCCTGCAGGACTCCTCGGGTTTTCATAGCTTCAGTTTAAGCCTGTCTTGCTGTCGCTTCAGCCCCCGATCGTGTTTCTTGTTCTAAAGATACTTTGCTGGTTTTGCATCATATATTGGTTCATTGCCCATATATATGCATACCAGCACGTTTATTATTTTCTTTGTATTCGTGTTACGTTGATACATCAGTGACGCTGATATATACGTACACGAACTGTTTATATCCTGTGTTCAGTTAGTCAGTTCTAGCACGTTGATCACCCGTGCTGAGCTAGTTATCCTGTTCCTGGTCCTGTTTGTGGATTGCGTTCATCTCTGCGAGGAGATAACGAATCCTTCTGAATCCTGTCCTGTTACCGTTTGTGGATTGCGTTCATCTCTGCGAAGAGATAGCGAATCCTTCTGAGTCCTGTTCCCTGTATTACTCCAGTCCTAGTCAGCGTTCCTGCTTATGTCATATATCGGTTCATTGCCGATATATACATATGTTAGTCAGACGTTACAAATAGTTTCATTGATAGCTGTAATTGTAATACTTTTGTCTGTGTTACGTTCATCTATCTTGATCCTGCTATTTCCTGACTATCCTGTCCTGTCTTTGTGAGGCACGCCATCGCTGCAACGCATTGGCTGCCTCATTCCAGTCTGTCTTGTTGTGGACGCTTGCTGTCACTAAGTAGCGGCTAGCTAGCAAGCGTTCATTCTGTCTACCTGTCCTGATCTCCTCAGTTCTGGTTTATGCGCTCAGCGCTACTTTGCGCTGAGACGTTATAGCGAAAGCATTGTTTGTGGCAGTCGGATCTGCACCGGCTCTGTGCGCCACAATCTCCTTTTGGAGTCAGTCCTCCCCTCCACTATACTAGGGATAGCCTGTTTCCTTGTGCTAGTGTGTGTACCTCCTCCACGTCAGCTCATGCGTTGCATGCTGACTGTGGAGAATACACCACCAAGCCTTACATTATGAAAACCCCATTACCAATCCCCATTGTGGGGGGGATTCCCAGAAAGTATGACACTATTAATTATGGTTCCTGTTCCTTTAAGAAATTTGAAGAACTTAGCTCTGAAACAGAAAATGAGTTTTTCTCTGAATGTGCCAGGTTCCTGGCCAATCCTGATCTCCAAGCGACTCCTGTTTCAACCTGGGCACTCCAGCTAGTTTATATTTTGTTTAAAGGGCAATTGTTTCAGTGGGCATGTGATGTTCTCAATCATTCCGATTTGAATGCGAGACCGCTGGAATTTCTAGCGTTTGTGATCCATAACTGGTTGCGCATAGATCCATTGCCTTTTCCTCTAAATGAACTCCTGGCAGCAGGCCAATCAGCTGCTCCTTCAATTGTTTGCAAAATTGATCAGCAAGCAGAGAGTGTTCCTGATAATTTTCCTGCAGCCTTGAATAAATCACCAAAAACAGCAGGGTCTAAGGCAAAACGCAAACGTTCTAAGAAACGTGTCCGATCTGCAGAGTCGTTATCCTTAGCGACTGAGACCTATAATGAGATTCTGCCATTAACAGATAATGAAATGCAATTGTCTTTCAGGGGAGTTAAATGGACTTATGAAACTACTAATGAACTTTCATCACTGGCTAGGGAAAATAAAGATTTTTGTTTAAAAGAATTATCTGAGTATGATTATGAGGAGATATTACAGAGTATTGAACAAATCAACTTATTTGTGAAGCAAGGAAAGTTTGCACACACTACAGTTCAACACTTGCTACAGGTATTGGAGATTCTTAAGAATAAGGAATCTGCCAATCACCTGCTAATTAACCCAATATATGTCCCTGCCACAATCATATCTGCAAACTATGATCTGCCTGTTAAGTATGCTTGGAATCCTCCATTTGAGAAAGGAGAGATGGAAGCTCTGGTTAATGAATGGAAGAATGATTCAAGTTCATTTTGTCAATTTTACAGTGCAAAAAGTGAATTAGTATTGAATGCATGCATTAAGTCTGCCTATAACCTAATAAAAACTGGTGTGTGTGGGTATGACTTTGTGGCTCCATTGATCGATGTGTGGAAAATGATTTTGGACGATTTTTATGCGATTCAATCAGTTGATACCAGGGAAGACACACTGTCAATTGGAGACTGTCCCACTTCTCCAGTTACTGAGTCCCTGCCATGTCTTGTGAATGTTCCTGTAACTCCACCCTGTACCATGGATAACTCAGTGTTACTTCCCAGTAAAACAGAAGCCACTGATACTTTCTTAACCTTGCCCTGCACAAATTTCTCAGCAGAGAATCCAGAGGTCCTGCTGACTTCCGAGTCCAGTCTAGCCAGTACTCATGAGTCTTTGTTCAGTGAAACAGACACCAGAAAAATCTTGCCTGCCTCTGCAAACACTTCTGCAGAAATTACCTGTGTTAATAAAGTTCAACTCCTGTCTGATCCAGCAGATGCCAATAGATGCACTACATCAGTTTCCGAGTCCCAGCAATCCTGTCTAGAAACCTCAGAACCCCAGCATCTGAATTTTCCAATTTTACAAATGAATGGTGATTCAGATGCGCAAACATTGTGTCTTGATCTTCCTGTTTCTACACCTCGCTCTAGTTTCGTGAATAGCTCAGAGCATCTGCTATGTGAACCTGAAATCGCAGAATTATTACCTTGTTCAGAAAATGTTCCAGTAAATTTGCCCTGTATCGTGAATAGCTCAGAGCATCTGCTATGTGAACCTGAAATCGCAGAATTATTACCTTGTTCAGAAAATGTTCCAGTAAATTTGCCCTGTACCATGAATTGTGCAGTAGATCTCTCCAATGAAACTCAGGTCACAGAATCATTATGCTGTCCAGCAGGTGCTTCCATGGTTTTGCCCTGCAATATGGACTGTTCAGTGATCCTGTCCAGTGAAGCTGTGGTCGCAGAGTCTTATGCTTCACCCAGTACTTTGGATACTTCAAACCCTCTAGCAGAGGAGTCTGAGGCACTGCTTACCTCAGTTGGTGTTGCAGTAATATTCACTTGTCTAGCAGCTGTTTTGGAATTACAGTCTGCTCTAATAAAACTTGATGAATTTCTGCCCAGCAAAGCAGAAGCCATTGAAATATTGTCCTCGTCAGCAAGTGTGTTAGATACCTTGCCCTGTACACAGTCTGATTTAACCAATGTTGTTGAGTCCCTCTCCAGTGTTGTAACAGCCGAGGAACTCCAGCCCTGTCCTCTGAATGTTTCAGAAGTCTTGCCCTGTAACATGGATAATTCTGATTCTCTGGTCAAAATAATAGAAATCTCAGAATTTCAGTCCGGTCTGATGAGTGTTCCTGAAACCCAGCCCTGTATCCTGAAAGATTCTGGTTCTCTGGCCGCTGTGGCAGAGTTTCCAGAGTCCCCTTCCTGTCCAGGGAATTCCTCAGTTTTGCCCAGTTCAGTGGGGGATGCTGTAATATTGACTTGTTTTGCAGCTACTTTGGAGCCCCAATCCCAGGTACTAGATGAGTCTCTGTCCAGTCCAGAGGAAGTTGTGGAATTCCTATCTAGCTCAGGTCATACATCAGAAGACTTGTCCTGTCTTGTTGATGCCCCTGAACCTGATTTGTTAACAACCTTGCTAGAATCAGCGACATCCAAGTCTGTTCCTGCATTCTTTAGTGAGAGTCCAGTGCTTGTGAAGTCTAGTCATGATGAATTTTTGTCCAGTCCTGGTTTCGGTCCTATCTTGGCTGACCCTGAGGTTCACAGTTCCTTGACATGCCCAGAAGTTTCTCTTGTACCAGTGTGCCCAGATGTGCTTTGTGTGCCAGAATGCCCAAGTGTGTCTAAGGTGTTAGCGTACTCAGATGCTTCCTTAGGGGAGACATGTTCTGATGTTGCCAGTCTGCCTGCATGCCCAGAGATGGTTCTGGTCCCTGAAAGCCCTGATCTTGATGTTTGTCCTTGTAACCCTGACTCGGGAATTGCCATAGGTTCAATGGGGATTCTTGATAGTTCTCCATGTGAGCCTAAAGGGCGTTCTGACCTTTTGGGATCTCTTTGGAGCTTTAAAGTGTTCTGGGAGATCTCTGAAGAAGCTTGTCCTGGTACCTTGGACTGGTTCAACAGTGGGTTTTGTGTTGGTAAAGACAGTTCCGGTGGGCATTGCAAAGGCTTTGGCATTTTTGGACGGTCCCTGGAAGGCAGTGGGTATCGCTCAGAGAGCTTCGGGGGGCTTTCTTCTGGAAATCATGGTTCTGATGGGTGTCACACTGAGACTTGTAGTACTGATGGGCATGGTTCTGTAGGTTCTGGTTCTGATGGGTCCAGTCTTGTGATGACTGATTCTGGAATTTGGTCTTGCCGGGCTGTCCCGGTCATCATGAATTATCAGTTAGGTTGTCTCCTTGGGAAGGTCAGTTTTGAAAAGCGTCTGGAATCCGCTTTTAAGGGCGGGGGTACTGTCATGATCCCTGCTGCAGCAGGTATTGCTGGAAGTAGTAGTGCTGCAGCTCAGGCAGTTCTGATCTCTTTCCATGCAAGCTGCATAGCTTTGTCTGCCTTTCCCTGCTGTCAGCTTGTGACTGATTATCATTCACCTGTGTGGGAATCTGCATGTCTGCTCCCATTGGATGACCTCAGTATAAAGATCTGCTTCCTGCAGGACTCCTCGGGTTTTCATAGCTTCAGTTTAAGCCTGTCTTGCTGTCGCTTCAGCCCCCGATCGTGTTTCTTGTTCTAAAGATACTTTGCTGGTTTTGCATCATATATTGGTTCATTGCCCATATATATGCATACCAGCACGTTTATTATTTTCCTTGTATTCGTGTTACGTTGATACATCAGTGACGCTGATATATACGTACACGAACTGTTTATATCCTGTGTTCAGTTAGTCAGTTCTAGCACGTTGATCACCCGTGCTGAGCTAGTTATCCTGTTCCTGGTCCTGTTTGTGGATTGCGTTCATCTCTGCGAGGAGATAACGAATCCTTCTGAATCCTGTCCTGTTACCGTTTGTGGATTGCGTTCATCTCTGCGAAGAGATAGCGAATCCTTCTGAGTCCTGTTCCCTGTATTACTCCAGTCCTAGTCAGCGTTCCTGCTTATGTCATATATCGGTTCATTGCCGATATATACATATGTTAGTCAGACGTTACAAATAGTTTCATTGATAGCTGTAATTGTAATACGCTAGGAAAACATACTTATTGTATATTTGTCTGTGTTACGTTCATCTATCTTGATCCTGCTATTTCCTGACTATCCTGTCCTGTCTTTGTGAGGCACGCCATCGCTGCAACGCATTGGCTGCCTCATTCCAGTCTGTCTTGTTGTGGACGCTTGCTGTCACTAAGTAGCGGCTAGCTAGCAAGCGTTCATTCTGTCTACCTGTCCTGCTCTCCTCAGTTCTGGTTTATGCGCTCAGCGCTACTTTGCGCTGAGACGTTATAGCGAAAGCATTGTTTGTGGCTGTCGGATCTGCACCGGCTCTGTGCGCCACAATCTCCTTTTGGAGTCAGTCCTCCCCTCCACTATACTAGGGATAGCCTGTTTCCTTGTGCTAGTGTGTGTACCTCCTCCACGTCAGCTCATGCGTTGCATGCTGACTGTGGAGAATACACCACCAAGCCTTACACCTAGCTTTGTGTTGAGTGAACCCAGCTCACTACATCCTACTACTACCTGTTGTGTTTACTTAACCCACCTCATCACCGCACATAACTACCTGTTGTGTTGAGTGAACCCAGCTCACTGCATATACCTACTACCTGTTGTGTTGAGTGAACCCAGCTCACTGCATATACCTACTACCTGTTGTGTTGAGTGAGCCCAGCTCGCTGCATATACCTACTACCTGTTGTGTTGAGTGAACCCAGCTCACTGCATATACCTACTACCTGTTGTGTTTACTTAACCCACCTCATCACTGCACATAACTACCTGTTGTGTTGAGTGAACCCAGCTCACTGCATATACCTACTACCTGTTGTGTTTACTTAACCCACCTCATCACTGCATATACCTAGCTTTGTGTTGAGTGAATCCAGCTCACTGCATCTTACTACTACCTGTTGTGTTTACTTAACCCACCTCATCACTGCACATAACTACCTGTTGTGTTGAGTGAACCCAGCTCACTGCATATACTACCTGTTGTGTTGAGTGAACCCAGCTCACGGCATATACCTACTACCTGTAGTGTTGAGTGAACCCAGCTCACTGCATATACCTACTACCTGTTGTGTTGAGTGAACCCAGCTCACTGCATATACCTACTACCTGTTGTGTTTACTTAACCCACCTCATCACTGCACATAACTACCTGTTGTGTTGAGTGAACCCAGCTCACTGCATATACCTACTACCTGTTGTGTTGAGTGAACCCAGCTCACTGCATATACCTACTACCTGTTGTGTTGAGTGAACCCAGCTCACTGCATATACCTACTACCTGTAGTGTTGAGTGAACCCAGCTCACTGCATATACCTACTACCTGTTGTGTTGAGTGAACCCAGCTCACTGCATATACCTACTACCTGTTGTGTTTACTTAACCCACCTCATCACTGCACATAACTACCTGTTGTGTTGAGTGAACCCAGCTCACTGCATATACCTACTACCTGTTGTGTTGAGTGAACCCAGCTCACTGCATATACCTACTACCTGTTGTGTTTACTTAACCCACCTCATCACTGCACATAACTACCTGTAGTGTTAAGTGAACCCAGCTCACTGCATATACCTACTACCTGTTGTGTTGAGTGAACCCAGCTCACTGCATATACCTACTACCTGTTGTGTTTACTTAACCCACCTCATCACTGCATATACCTAGCTTTGTGTTGAGTGAACCCAGCTCACTGCATCCTACTACTACCTGTTGTGTTTACTTAACCCACCTCATCACTGCACATAACTACCTGTTGTGTTGAGTGAACCCAGCTCACTGCATATACCTACTACCTGTTGTGTTGAGTGAACCCAGCTCACTGCATATACCTACTACCTGTTGTGTTGAGTGAGCCCAGCTCGCTGCATATACCTACTACCTGTTGTGTTGAGTGAACCCAGCTCACTGCATATACCTACTACCTGTTGTGTTTACCTAACCCACCTCCTCACTGCACATAACTACCTGTTGTGTTGAGTGAACCCAGCTCACTGCATATACCTACTACCTGTTGTGTTTACTTAACCCACCTCATCACTGCATATACCTAGCCTTGTGTTGAGTGAATCCAGCTCACTGCATCCTACTACTACCTGTTGTGTTTACTTAACCCACCTCATCACTGCACATAACTACCTGTAGTGTTGAGTGAACCCAGCTCACTGCATATACCTACTACCTGTTGTGTTGAGTGAACCCAGCTCACTGCATATACCTACTACCTGTTGTGTTGAGTGAACCCAGCTCACTGCATATACCTACTGCCTGCTGCGTTTACTTAACCCACCTCATCAGTGCACATAACTACCTGTTGTGTTGAGTAAACCCAGCTCACTGCATATACCTAGCATCCCCCCGAGATGGACAACATGGACAAACCAGGTAGAGGAAGAGGTAGAGGCAGACCCAGAGGAAGGCCACCAGGCACCGGCAGGTCTGTGCGAGGTGGTGTTGCTGTGATTTCGTGCGGACCTGCCCCAAAATACAGTGCTCAGAAGAAGGCACGTGCCATCACTTCCCAAAATCGTGAGGAGGTGATTGAGTATTTAACACAGAACACCTCATCTCCTGCAGCCACCAGTGCTACAACAAGCACCACATCCGCTGCATTTGACACTTCGCAGGAGTTATTTGGTGGTGGTGGTGGTGAAATCACCGATTCACAGCCACTACTGCAACAACAAGAACAAGGCGCAGGTACACCACCTCCTACGTCTGAGTTAGGTGGCGATAGTATGGACGTAACGTGTGTGGATGTGGATGATGGACCACCTGAAGTTGGTGCAGTTGAGGAGGTTTCTGAGGAAAGCGCAGCTGGCCAGGAGGATTATGATGACGATTATACGGATACCACATATGTTCCCGGTAGAGGAGATGACCGGGGGGACAGTTCAGAGGGGGATTCAGAGAGGACTAGGAGGAGATGACTCCATGATAGAAGCAGAGGGAGCTCGTCCTCAGAAACAGCTGGGGGCAGTGTCCGGCCCCATGTATCGCCAGCTATGGCCAGACAGCCAACATGCCCTTCAACGTCAGCTGCTGATGCCACCGTAGCGCCATCAGCCCAGGGGGGCTCAGCGGTTTGGAAATTTTTTAACGTGTGTGTCTCAGATTGGAGCAAAGCCATCTGTTGTCTCTGCCAGCAAAAATTGAGCCGTGGAAAGGCCAACTGTCACGTAGGGACAAGTGCCTTACGAAGGCACCTGGAGAGTAGGCACAAACAGCTATGGCAAGAACACCTGAGGAAAAGCAGCACCCCTCAAAAGACAAGCCACCCTCCTTCTCCTCTTCCTCCCTCAGGTGCATCGTCTTCATCCACTTTCTCCCTTGCACCTTCACAGCCACCCTCCTCCACACCGCCTCTTCCCTTGAGCGGTTCCTTCTCCTCTGCCCACAGCAGTACCCAGCTGTCCGTGAAGGAAGTATTTGAGCGTAAGAAGCAAATGTCTGCCAGTCACCCTCTTGCCCGGTGTCTGACAGCTGGCGTGGCGGAACTATTAGCTCGCCAGCTATTACCATACAAGCTGGTGGAGTCTGAGGCTTTCCGTAAGTTTGTGGCCATTGGTACACCGCAGTGGAAGATACCAGGCCGCAATTATTTTTCACAAAAGGCCATACCCAAACTGTACCGTGCAGTTGAGAGGCAAGTGGTGTCATCTCTGGCACACAGCGTTGGGTCAAGGGTCCACCTGACCACGGATGCCTGGTCTGCCAAGCACGGGCAGGGCCACTACATTACATGCACAGCCCATTGGGTCAACCTGGTGACCGATGGCAGCAAGCAGGGAGTACGTGGCTGCGCAGAGGACTGACTTGTCACACCTCCACGGCTTGCAGGCAGGCCTCCAGCCACCTCCTCTCCACCTGCTATCACCGCTTCGCTGTCGTCATCCTCCTCCTCCTCCTCCTTGGCTGGTGCCGCCATCTCCTCTCCAGCTACACAGCCCCAGCACTCCAGGGCCTATGCTGCATGCCAGGTGCGACGGTGTCATGCAGTGTTAGACATGTCTTGCCTGAAAGCAGAGAGTCACACTGGAGCAGCTCTCCTGGCTGCTCTTAACAAACAGGTGGAGCAATGGCTGATCCCGCACAAGCTTGAGATCGGCAACGTGGTGTGTGACAACGGCAGCAATCTCATTGCTGCGTTGAATTTGGGAAAGCTGACACACATACCCTGCATGGCACATGTGCTTAATCTGGTCATGCAAAGACTTGTGTCCAAGTACCCAGGCTTAGAGGACGTCCTGAAGCAGGCCAGGAAGTTGTGTGGGCATTTCAGGCGCTCTTACAAGGCCATGGCACGCTTTGCGGAGATTCAGCGTAGAATCAACTTGCCGGTGAGACACCTGATTTGCGATAGCCCGACTCGCTGGAATTCCACCCTGCTGATGTTCTCTCGCCTGCTAGACCAGGAGAAAGCCGTCACCCAGTACCTGTATCATTACAGTACAAGGACACAATCTGGGAGAATGGGGATGTTGTGGCCCAACAACTGGACACTGATGCGAAATGCATGCAGGGTCATGGAGCCCTTTGAGGAGGTGACCAAACTGGTGAGTCGCGATGAGGACACCATCAGCGACTTGATCCCCTACGCCTACTTCCTGGAGCGTGCCGTGCGTAGAGTGGTGGATACAGCTGTGGAGGAGCGTGAACAAGAAGAGCTAGGGCAGCAGGAGTCGTGGGAGCCATTTACACACGAACACGATGTTTCCACAACACCGGCGGCAGCACAGAGGGGGGAGGAGGAGGAAGAAGAGGAGTCGTGTGGGGAAGGAGAGGAGTCAGACTCTGATGATGGTGATGATGAGGAAGGTGTTTCTGTGGAGGAGGAAGAGGCGGCGGATCTTTTGATTTTTTTTACACACAATTGTCCATTTACAGAGGTATTTCTCCCCCCCAGCATGGGTATGTGTAAAAATACACCCCAAAACACATTGTACTACTTCTCCCGAGTATGGCGATACCACATGTGTGGCACTTTTTTGCACCCTAACTGCGCTAAAGGGCCCAAAGTCCAATGAGTACCTTTAGGATTTCACAGGTCATTTTGAGAAATTTCGTTTCAAGACTACTCCTCACGGTTTAGGGCCCCTAAAATGCCAGGGCAGTATAGGAACCCCACAAATGACCCCATTTTAGAAAGAAGACACCCCAAGGTATTCCGTTAGTAGTAAGGCGAGTTCATAGAAGATTTTATTTTTTGTCACAAGTTAGCGGAAATTGATTTTAATTGTGTTTTTTCACAAAGTGTCATTTTCCGCTAACTTTTGACAAAAAATAAAATCTTCTATGAACTCACCATACTCCTAACGGAATACCTTGGGGTGTCTTCTTTATAAAATGGGGTCATTTGTGGGGTTCCTATACTGCCCTGGCATTTTAGGGGCCCTAAACCGTGAGGAGTAGTCTTGAAACGAAATTTCTCAAAATGACCTGTGAAATCCTAAAGGTACTCATTGGACTTTGGGCCCTTTAGCGCAGTTAGGGTGCAAAAAAGTGCCACACATGTGGTATTGCCGTACTCAGGAGAAGTAGTATAATGTGTTTTGTGGTGTATTTTTACACATACCCATGCTGAGTGGGAGAAAGATCTCTGTAAATGGACAATTGTGTGTAAAAAAAATTAACAAATTGTCATTTACAGAGATATTTCTCCCACCCAGCATGGGTATGTGTAAAAATACACCCCAAAACACATTATACTACTTCTCCTGAGTACGGCAATACCACATGTGTGGCACTTTTTTGCAGCCTAACTGCGCTAAGGGGTCCAAAGTCCAATGAGCACCTTTAGGCTTTACAGGGGTGCTTACAATTTAGCACCCCCCAAAATGTCAGGACAGTAAACACACCCCACAAATGACCCCATTTTGGAAAGTAGACCCTTCAAGGTATTCAGAGAGGGGCATGGTGAGTCCGTGGCAGATTTCATTTTTTTTTTGTCGCAAGTTAGAAGAAATGGAAACTTTTTTTTTTTTTTTTCTCACAAAGTGTCATTTTCCGCTTACTTGTGACAAAAAATAATATCTTCTATGAACTCACTATGCCTCTCAGTGAATACTTTGGGATGTCTTCTTTCCAAAATGGGGTAATTTGGGGGGTATTTATACTATCCTGGAATTCTAGCCCCTCATGAAACATGACAGGGGGTCAGAAAAGTCATAGATGCTTGAAAATGAGAAAATTCACTTTTTGCACCATAGTTTGTAAACGCTATAACTTTTACCCAAACCAATAAATATACACTGAATGGGTTTTTTTTTTTATCAAAAACATGTTTGTCCACATTTTTCGCGCTGCATGTATACAGAAATTTTACTTTATTTGAAAAATGTCAGCACAGAAAGTTAAAAAAATCATTTTTTTGCCAAAATTCATGTCTTTTTTGATGAATATAATAAAAAGTAAAAATCGCAGGAGCAATCAAATAGCACCAAAAGAAAGCTTTATTAGTGACAAGAAAAGGAGCCAAAATTCATTTAGGTGGTAGGTTGTATGAGCGAGCAATAAACCGTGAAAGCTGCAGTGGTCTGAATGGAAAAAAAGTGGCCGGTCCTTAAGGGGTAGAAAGCCCTAGGTCCTCAAGTGGTTAAAGAGGTGAATAATGCTTATAGCGGGTTCCCAGCCTGAGATATCGATTCCCTAGACAGAGAAGGTATCACCCGAAGCAAGTTTGATATCTATGGGTTCAGTTCATGATGACTGAGTGTAAAATGTTGGTTTTTACATCATATGTGGATAACCACTGAGTTATGGCATAATTGGAGAAAATATCAAAGACAAAGGGCTGGACTACAGCCTGGGGTCAGATTGCTAAGAGTGGGTGAACCATCTCCTGTTATTATCCCCAGCCTCCTGCAGAGAAAGGGTTAAATGGCTGGTCACAGGCTGTGAGAAGGTGAGTCCTTCCCAGCCAGTATCCATATTCCATCACAGATCTGAGCTCTCTCCATAATTGGACTTTATAACTTTTGTTTGGACTTACCATTGCAAAGGTTCTAGACTTTTTGCTACTTGAGGCAAACTTCTGTGAATTCCCCCCCCCCCCCCCGACCTGGAATGATCGCACAGCACCCGAAAAATGTTACCCTCAGTATAGGTGGGTAGGTGTAACGATCGGTGTAACACAGAGAGGATCTGATTATCGGTGATCTGCAGTATCACCGAGAATACAGATATATACCCGATTATTGATGATCTGCAGTATCACCGATAAACAGATATATTTCTAACCTCTGGACACCTGAGAAATATGAGTGTTTGTGCAACAGTAATACTTTGAGGAGAGCACCCGTATAGAGGGTGCCAGGCAGTAAGAGATACTGCTCAGAGAACAGGTTCCTTCCAATGGTCTGATGCTCCCCAAGGGGCGGAGCCAGGCTGAAAGTGGGAAGGATCAGAGTGTGTGTGACACCAATGGTGAAGTGTCACTGACAGGTCTGTGAACTATCTCCAAACAGGGAAGATAGTTCTCGAGGTCGGACAGGCTACTTCGGCAATAGAGATGTCGCGAACCTCCGATTTTCGGTTCGCGAACTTCCGCGGAAGGTTCGGTTCGCGGAAAAGTTCGCGAACCGCAATAGACTTCAATGGGGAGGCGAACTTTGAAAAATAGAAAAAATTATGCTGGCCACAAAAGTGATGGAAAAGATGTTTCAAGGGGTCTAACACCTGGAGGGGGGCATGGCGGAGTGGGATTCATGCCAAAAGTCCCGGGGAAAAATCTGGATGTGACGCAAAGCAGCGTTTTAAGGGCAGAAATCACATTGAATGCTAAATTGCAGGCCTAACGTGCTTTCAAACATCTTGCATGTGTATACATGAATCAGGGAGTGTAATTAGAGTACTGCTTCACACTGACACACCAAACTCACTGTGTAACGCACCGCAAACAGCTGTTTGTGTAGTGACGGCCATGCTGGACTACTGCGCAACATGGCGAGATTGCTCTTCCTCACTCAGTGATGTCAGGTAATGTGTGACTTCCTTCTCAACTTTCCATGGCATTGTTAAAAAGCTTACGTTTTGTTTTTAATTTACATTTTCTACTTGCTGTGTACGTGTTCAGTACCGCTACAATGAGAATCCTGTGGAGGCGGGCAAGTCTGCCATTGTGACCCCGGGTAATGGCCGGGGAATGAGGGGTTTGAATCCGGTGTAGAGCCTGAGCAATGGCTACCACTACACATCCAAGGAGGGCAGCGGGCAGGCATGCACGCCCGCCCGCCCCGAGGTAGTGACCAAAAATAACAATACAGGAGGAGGACTTTCGAGGCCCTGCTGTGTATTTGAAATGAATGTACTTTAAATCCTTTAACGAGAACCAGTTATGGCGGGCAAAGATGACACCACATTCATTTCACGAGAATCATATGCAGGCGGGCAAGTCTGCCATTTGTGACCCCGGGTAATGGCCGGGGAATGAGGAATGGAATCCGGTGTGGAGCCTGAGAAACGGCTACCACTACACATCCAAGGAGGGCAGCAGGCAGGCATGCACGCCCGCCCCGAGGTAGTGACCAAAAATAACAATACAGGAGGCGGACTTTCAAGGCCCTGCTGTGTATTTGAAATGAATTAACTTTAAATCCTTTAACGGGAATCCGTTATGGAGGGCAAGTCTGCCATTGTCACCGCCGGGAATGAAGGTTGGATTCCGGCCCGAAGTGGGAGCCTGCTGAGATCCATGCTGTAGCTGCCCTGACCGTGCTTTGCAGACCAGGCATCTGTGGTCAGATGGACCCTTGAGCCAGCGGAAGACAAACCAAGTCGAAAGCATTTGCCAAGAATGTTTTACGGAGGGCAAGTTTTTTTGCCCTTTTTTTTTAATTTTTTGAAAATGATAGATGGTTGTATTTTTAAATTGTTTGAAAGTTTAGATGGTTGTATTTTTAAATTGTTTGAAAGTTTAGATGGTTGTATTTTTTAAATTGTTTGAAAGTTTAGATGGTTGTATTTTTAAATTGTTTAAAAGTGTATCCATTCTTCCTCCCCCCAGCCACGAACAATACCATGGGAATGTGGAGCAGCAGAAGCCCCCTGTGACGGCTGCCGCGGTTGTTCTCCGCGGCTTGTCTTTTGAGGGGTGCTGTTTTATCTCAGGTGTTCTTGCCATAGCTATTTGTGCCTTCTCTCCAGGTGCCTTCGTAAAGCACTTGTCCCTACGTGACAGTTGGCCTTTCCACGGCTCAATTTTTGCTGGCAGAGACAACAGATGGCTTTGCTCCGAACTGAGACACACAGGTTAAAAAATTTCCAAACCGCTGAGCCCCCTGGGCTGATGGCGCTACGGTGGCATCAGCAGCTGGGGTTGAAGGGCATGTTGGCTGTCTGGCCATAGCGGGCGATACATGGCGCCGGACACTGCCCCCAGCTGTTTCTGAGGACGAGCTCCCTCTTGTATTGCGTTCCGGAGTTGGAGCATGATCAACGTCTACCACCACACATCCAGGCAAGGAGGTAGGCAGGCAGGCATGCACGCCCGCCCCGAGGTAGTGACCAAAAATAACAATACAGGACTCAGGAGGACCTTTTGCGGCCCTAATTGAAATGAATTAACTTTAAATCCTTTAACGGGAATCCGTTATGAAGGGCAAGTCTGCCATTGTCACCGCGGGGAATGAAGGTTGGATTCCGGCCCGAAGTGGGAGCCTGCTGAGACCCATGCTGTAGCTGCCCTGACCGTGCTTTGCAGACCAAGCATCTGTGGTCAGATGGACCCTTGAGCCAGCGGAAGACAAACCAAGTCGAAAACATTTGCCAAGAATGTTTTACGGAGGGCAAGTTTTTTTTGCCCTTTTTTTAAATTTTTTGAAAATGATAGATGGTTGTATTTTTAAATTGTTTGAAAGTTTAGGTGGTTGTATTTTTAAATTGTTTAAAAGTGTATCTATTCAAGTGCAAGTTATGCACTGACTGCCAGGTATAATGTGCAGTCACAGATGCAGTGAAAAGTATGCAGTGACTGCAAACAGGCTGATACATCTAAATTTGACATTTTTGGGGGGAAATTGTGGATGCTGCACCTTCTAGGCTAAAAAGGAGAAGTACCATCCTGCTCGTTATCTGTGTACAGTTCAAAGTCTTAGATCTAAAAAGGCGACATTTTACTTTCAAAACTACATCAGTTTCCTTAGTTCCCAAATATTCCCGATTGCACATGTTGTTAAAAGATTTGATGCAATACAATGTTAAGCATGCTCATGTCCCTCAATTTGACATGTTGCTGGTATCAAATTCCATAAGAACATATATTTTCATAAAGTAATAACGTCTCTCAGTTGACACATTCACATATTGCCCGTGTTAGCTTTGCATTATTTTTAATGAAATGCAGGTGCTACATAATCTGCAACGTATTAGCAGTTTATGATAATGTGTAACAAATATAAATAGCTTTTTTTTTTTTTCTTTTTTTTTAAATGGTGGAGAGTGGGAGATGGCAACTTGCACTTGATGCTTCCATGAATACTGAGCAAATACCGGTCTCGGTAGCTGAAAACAATGTTCACATGGAAAGTAGGCCACCACCCAAGATGGTGAAGCCTGAGATGCTACGATGAAGGAGAAAGAGGATAACTGTAGTGGCAATACCAAGCCACCTATACTGGTGCCTATCACGGGGAATACGGAGGAGCCCTCACTAGCTCAGTGCTATGAAAGCCTAATGGAAGCGATTGCCGAACCAAACATGTACCTGACTACAAAAATGGAGTAGATTAAGGTGGAGTTTAAGCAAGCTCAGGCAGTGTACTACTGAGATAGGCATCAATTCACCAGAGGTTACCAACCTATTTACCTCTTGGGAGGTAATTTACCTCCTGTGATATCTCCAAATAGCAATTCTCCAGAAGTATAGGGGAAACTATCGACAGAGAGAAATGCAAGAGATAAATGTGAGATAAGTATGAGATAAATAAGTGATAGTTAGTAGTTAGTTTTTCTCCAAATCACAATTCACCAGGGAAGAAAGGGGGTGTGGCCATTCGTTATTTTTTCATCTCTTTATCCCCTGAATGAACCTGGAGATATCGTGGTTTTCACACAGTAGCTGCTGCTGTGGAAGATGGAGCCTTTTGAGTTTACTCTGTTAGGCCTGGTGCACACCAAAAACTGCTAGCAGATCCGCAAAATGCTAGCAGATTTTGAAACGCTTTTTCTTATTTTTCTGTAGCGTTTCAGCTAGCATTTTGCGGTTTTGTGAAGCGTTTTTGGTGTAGTAGATTTCATGTATTGTAACAGTAAAGCTGTTACTGAACAGCTACTGTAACAAAAACCGCCTGGCAAACCGCTCTGAAGTGCCGTTTTTCAGAGCGGTTTGCGTTTTTCCTATACTTAACATTGAGGCAGAAACACCTCCGCAATCCAAAATCTGCAGCAGCCCGGGAGTATGCGTTTCTGCAAAACGCCTCCCGCTCTGGTGTGCACCAGCCCATTGAAATACATTACCCAAGCGTATCCGCAGCCGCAAGCGGATCGCAAAACGCAGCCGAACTGCTCTGGCTGCGTCTAGGCCTTAGAGCTTGCTTCTATTATGAGGAGACGAAGGCGCAGGAGGAGGGTCTGTTTAATCGCTCCTCGTATTTTTCGTGAGAGAACAGTTCTTGATAATTTTACTGAGACAGAGGTGGTGAAGAAGTTCAGACTCACTCGTGATATGATTTATGATATCATCCGGCAGTAAAAGGCGGGAATACTCTGGTCAGGTAGTGGTAAAACTCTGCCTCCTACCCACAATGCTTCACTTTGAAGCTTACAGAGAGGAAAAGTATCCCATGTAAATCATTAATACCGATTACCTAACTCTCTGCTTTCTAACACTTTCCTCATGCATATCTCTCCATTATCCCCTGCTATCGAACACTTTTCTCTCTCTCCTCTCACACTGGTGAATTGACTCCAGAGTGTTAAAATACTTCATGAGATAAACTACCTACCTTTTTTCTCTTAATAAATCCTCTCTGGTGAATTGACGCCATAGAGCAGATGGTCTCGGACCTAGAGGATTGGGTGAATCCTTAACCTCCACAGGTGCATGACTTGCAAGTATCTGATGCTGCAACTAAAGACAAGCTGGACAATATGGAGGATCATCTCCAGCTCAATAATATTCACTTGATCGAATTGCCGGAACTTTCAGAGGGTAAGGTCTCATTTCCACTAGTGCACTTCTGTCCGCTTTTCAGCAACATGTATCAGTCTGTAACATTGATGTGCTAATAAAAAGCAGGCAGAAGCGCACTAAGTGGAAATGAGGTCTAATGGACCGGAAGTTTTCTTAGAGCAGTGGATTAAAACTACCTTGAGTCAAGAGGGATTCTCAGTGGTATTTGTGTTTCAGAGAGTGCATAGGATCCTGGGAGAGCCCCACAGCCTGGAGTTCCACTGTGGTCTTTTGTCACATGATTTCTTAATTTCAGACATCAGAACTCTGTTCGTCGATTTGCTCTCAGGAAGTAAGAGTTTATACATGAGAAAGCTAAGACACAAATATTCCTTAATTTCTCTTTGGCCCTGCAGAAGAAAAGAGGTACTTTCCTGGAGGTCAAGAAACAATTGAGACTCCAAAATATCCCATTCTGATGCCATGGAATTTGTCACTTGCCATTTGAATGCCTCTGGAAAGCGAACTTTACACTGTTCCTTCACTCTGATGCCTGATCCCTGTAAGTATTGCTCCTATCCTGCACTTGTCTCCTTTTTGCAGTAAATTAAGTATATAGACTGCTATATTTTTTGCATATAGACTATATAGTCTGAGTTGCCCATCTATATTTTTTTTGTTTTATTTCTGTTCTTATTTACCCCCCCTTTTCTGTATTAAGTGGTGAGACCTACTATGCTTCCTGTGCAAGCTGTTGCATGATTATTGTATGCAATTCCCTGTATATTGAGCACTGTGCATTTTGATATAGCGGAGACGCTGTCTGTGCTCGCTTGCAGATTCATTAAAAAGAAAAAATGACTTCCACTTATTGACTGAATTAAGATACAGTACTATGGTATACTTAAAGTGAATCTCCAGCTATAAAATAAAAATCCATCAGCGCTGCTACAGAGAAAAGCTATATTTACCTGCAGAATCTCGTCCCACGAAGCCATCCCGAAGACCCCGCATCACTCCACTTCCGGTGCCTGGCCCCGTCTCCCCTCTCTCCTGGGAAAAAGACGCCAAGCTATTTGCTGTAGTTTTTTTCGTTCTTTTTCTCTGAGGAGAGAGGGGAGGCAGGGCCAGGCGCCGTTAGTGGAGTGATGCCGGGTGATGCTTGAGTATGACAATCAAGGCCAAGCCGAGGCATAGGCAAGAGAGGCTCCAGCTTCAGTGCGCAGCGTAGGAGGGGGCGCACAACTCACTTAACTATCATTCCCCTATTGTGTTTGAAGCAGAGAGAAATAAGAAAAGGGATACATGGCAGTGACTGCAAGCCAGATAACTAAAGATTAAGATGTTGGGGGCTCTGGGGTGCCTTTTAGTCTAATAGCAATCAGTGTGTGCTGGCTGGGGTGGGATGGATTGAGGGGAACACTTTTGTGTCTCAGCCTTGGGTGTTGGAGGACCTTGTCCCTGCTCTGATGACAATTTCTGATATAGTATACTTCGGACATAGTAAACCACCTTATCGCTCCCTTTGAGTTTATTTTATAGGGATTCTACTGTAATAGTGACTTCCCTGATGATGACTGCTTAACCCTCTGGGCGATACAATTGCATCGCCCAGGAGGGGGCGCAGCACTTTTTTTTTAATTTTTAATTTTTTAAATCATGTAGCGAGCCCTGGGCTCGCTACATGATAGCCGCTGCGCAGCGGCATCCCCCCACCCACTCCGATCGCCTTCGGCGATCAGAGTAAGCAGGAAATCCCATTCAGAACGGGATTTCCTGCTGGGCTTCCCCGGTCGCCATGGCAACGGGGCGGGATGACGTCACCGACATCATGGACGTCAGAGGGAGTCCTTATCCACCCCTCTGATTGGCCAGGCTGCGCAAGGGGTCTGGGGGGGGGGGGGGCTGCGCGGCACGGCGGGTAGCGGCGGATCGGCGGCGAGCGGCGGTGATCAGAAGTTACACGCAGCTAGCAAAGTGCTAGCTGCGTGTAAAAAAAAACCAATTATACAAATCGGCAAACCAGGGCCTGCGAAATCCTCCTGCGCGATATACCCAGAGCTCAGCTCGGGATTATCGCCCAGGAGGTTAAGGGCTGTTTAAAAGCATATTGTTCAATATAGATCAATTGTCTGATAATGGCCATAAAGCCCTAGGATTTCTGATGTATGAATATAGCTTGTTTGTTTTCTGCAAATTGGTTTAACCTCCCTGGCGGTATGATTATTTCCAGATTTGTTTTCCACAAGCAGTGCAATTTTTTCACAAACTTTCAGACCCTAAAAATTATACCGCTTGATAGATCTGTGGCAGCCCTGCACATTCCATGGTATTACTGCTCTGAGCTGTGGATTTCTGTCCCTAGCCTGACGCAGGGTTACCGCTAAGGAGGTTAACCACTTGCGTACTAGCAATCTCTGGCCCCTTAAGGACCAGAGACTGCTGGTACCAAAAAACGTCTTGGGTCACAGTGATCACAGGGTCAGGGCCAATGAAATCACCTCCTGACTGGCTCACAAAGCTCTGCCATCATAACGATGGCAGAGCAAGGGTGTACGAGAGGAATCGCCGCCGGGAGACTTGGGTACAGGATACAGCCGGTATGGCTTATCCTGCTCCTGCACAAGTTCCCGGTGATGTTAAATACTATTCCCCCTCCAGGCTGCCATGGATGGTGGGGAATGAAATAACTCGGCTTCCAGCAATTGCCAAAGGCCGAATTATAGTGTTTTATAAGTAACTTTAGCTCCGTCTTCTGAAGGCGCTGAAGTTACTCACTGTGCGCAGCTATAGCCGTAATTCCTATTATGGCCTATGGTGGTGCCAGCTGCGCACAAATCTCCTGCACTGAAATGAAAGTGTTCGGAGCAAGGGACCTGTGGCGATGGGAGAGTTGCGCGAATGGCGGTAGGGGCGGGTCCATGTCAGTGCGGTAATTGAAATCCTTGCATTGAAGGGTATCCATGGCAATTATTTTTAGGTAATTCCCGGAAGAGTTGATCCAGGGATTTATCTGACTGCCATCTGGATGCGCGAAGGAATTTTCCCTTTTAAGGTTATTTGGCCCAGGTCTTATATGTTTTTTTGCCTTCCCCTGGATCAACTGAGATATGTGCAGGTTGAGGATGGTGTTTTATTATTGTATTTATTATTCTTTTTTTTCTGGTTGGACTTGAGTGACAAATGTCTTTTTTCAACCAAGCTAACTATGTAACTATGAAATCTACACCGTGGGAGAAAGTCATCACAGCAAACCAGAACCTTACAAATCTATCAGCTGATCAAACTGATCACATGCTTCTCCATGAGTTCCCCTAAGCATTGCAATCTCTAACAGTCAAGGGGATGCAAGTGATTATGGCTTGTATGCAAATTTAAATTGTGTGTAGTATGGAACTGAGCAAATGAAATGCATTTCCAACAGTTCAAATCTACACACAATTTACTTGCATGCAAGGCAGAATTATTAGCATTTCAATGACAATCCCAAATCAAGATATAAACAGTTTCCTGAACATCAAACTTACTATTTATGCTAGTGGCCAGAAGCTGATTTTGCACACCCACTACTTTAGCAGAAGTCAAACTCTGAACATCTGTAGGCAAAATATCATGGATGTTTTACGTAACTGTAGCTTTTTTCTCACCACTCTCCTGTAAGCAATGCAACAGCCGAAAATAGTTGTATACAATATTCCTTTTAGGCTGCTTACACACCAAGACGTTACAGGCGCACGTTAGTGCGCCTGTAACGCTCCCCCAATGCACAGCAATGTAACACAAGTGGGCTGTTCACACAGCCCACGTTGCGTTACATGTAACGCTGCACGTTCTGTGCAAAGTGCAGCATGCTACGGCGTTGGAGCGGCTATAGCCGCGTTAGACTGTTTGCACATGCGCAGTGGGGGGCGGAGAGGAGGCGGGGAGAGCCAGCTACAGTAGCCGCGCACATGGCTACTTAATATTCACTGCACTGGCGGGCACTGATTGGCCGGCGGGACCACGTGATGCGGAGTGTCTCGCTCCGCATCACGTGGTCCCGCTGGCCAATCAGCGCCACTCTGGGAGACATAGGACTCGAGCCGCCTAACGCGGCTCACTCTACCGTCGCCTCTTGCAGCACCATACGTTGTGTTAGGTGCACGTTATGCGACCTTAACGTGCCACCTAATGCAACGTCTTGGTGTGCAAGAAGCCTAAGTCTTAATTACTAAGGCATGTAACTCTGCAGGTTCTCCTTCATGCAGACAGGGCTGGGACCCACTATGAGCGATTTGGCAGCATTCACTGATTGTGATCACAAAACAGTGCTTACAGCATTTTGGGCGCGATCCTGGAGCACTGGCATTAGTGGCTACAGTAACCAAATCACAATCACTCCGGGAAATCGGGGCACTTCTGCAATTTAGCAGATCTTGGGCACTCTGCAATTCTACAAAGCGCCTGTAGTGGGTCCCAGCTCTTACTCAGTTTTGCTGGTTGACCTTTCTTGTTTTGGTACATCCCTTTAATGTCTAAATTGTTAAACTGTACCCCCAATGACATTAATTGATCTTGATATTGTATTTTATCCCATCCAATTTGTGGGTCATGATATATGGGGTGGGAATGTATACAACAATGTTTCCTCTTGTAGTTGTATGTTTATAGGGTGAGAGATTTCTGATACATGTGCTTTTTAGGGTGCATACAAACTAATTTTACCACCTCCAAGTTGGAGGGCCAACAGATTTTGACTACCGTATATACTTGCATATAAGCCGAGGTACCCACTTTTCCCTCAGAAACCAGGAAAAAGTGATTGACTCGTATATAAGCCCCCTCCCACAAAATAGCCCCCTCAACAGTAGTCAGATGTTCCCCCAGTACAAGTCAGCTCCCCTCCCCAGTACTTTTAAAAAATAATTGTCTAGGTAAACTCTCACACTACACAGAGGTGGTAAAACTGGTCAGTTATTAGCCAATCACAATGGGATGTGTGTAACAGGTCTTAGTTATGTGTAAGTAGGCCACACTTAATAGATTCTCAGCAACCTCCCTGCTACCTGACTGTGCCTGGAGGGAACATCTAAGCCCCACAGTCAATGCAGATCAGTCAGGCAGGGTTCACACTAGTCAAAATTGCATGCCTTTCCCACAGGTGAATTTGTATTTCTACTTAAAGCGGACCCAAACCAAACCTTTTTTTTATTTCAAAATATTTAGTTACACCACTCTGACACATACAAAGATAAATAAACACTCCTTCAAGCCTATGAGCATTTCAGTGCATGCTTTTCACACTTCTCTTTAAATAACTAGGGTTATACAGATGGCAGCCATTAGCAATTTCTCCTTTGCTGGACACCATCTACTCACACCGGAATTTCCCGGCAATATGAAAGGAAAGGTAGGGAGGGAGGGGTTTCTCCAATAAATGTAAAATATTTTATATCTGTCATCATGCAGCTGAAAAAAAGGCTGCGATTTATTATTATAATTTAGAAAGTAGATTTTATTTCTGAAATCTTGTATTTTTAATTTGGGTCCACTTTAATACCAATGTGACTGACACACTTAAATTAAATTTTGCATGGAGCTTCATTTTGCACATGACCATGCATTTTCTCATGGTCAATCAGTGCGGGTGGCAAACGCCTAGTATCCAAAAATTTGTGTGCAAAAAAACTTTCATGTTTTCCACAATGACTTGTGTATTCCCTCCCTAAGGGCCTGAGCCCACTAATGCACTTGTGTCCGCTTTTCAGTTACACATCAATGTTACAGATGCTGAAAAGCAGACAGAAGCAGACACAACTGCGTTAGTGTGCTCAGGCCCTTAGGGAATATAACTCTTCTTCAGTCTACTAAAAATGTTTTATTTGTTGCAGTGTCTGTCACTCTTGGAAATATTTAATCACTTCAGGTCTGTACATGCAGATCCGGGACAAGGTCCTGCAGCAACAAAGCTGAGACACCAAAGTGCACCCCACCCCCCATCCCTCCCACGCCAGCCATCACACACTGATAGCTGTTAGAGTAAGAGGCGCCCCAGGGCCCCCAAGACCTTAATCTCTAGTTATCTGGCTTGCAAGCACTGCCATGTATCTCCTTTTTCTTATTTCTCACTGCTTCAAACACAATAGGTGAATGATAGCTGAGTGAGTTGTGCGCCCCCTCCTATACTGCGCCCCCTCTTATACTACGCCCCCCCTCTGCCTGGCCCTGTGTACATGACATGATGGAAATATATGCAGCTTAAAAATAGACCAATTAAATTCAAGGTGGGTATGCATAATAGCAAAGTAACAAGACACAGAGTGGTATTAGGGCGGGTCTCGATCTTAACCACTTTACCCCCGCCCGTACGAATTTCTCCGTCCCTTTTTCCATCCTTTAACCCCCAGGGACGGAAAAATCCGTACTTTCTGCGCTCCCGCCGCTGCCCGCGCTCCCGCTTGCTCTAGCGTGCATTCCCGCGGGTAAACACGCTGCCGGCCGCTCGCCCGGAGATCAATGAACGGGAAAATCCATTCCTGTTCGTTGATCTAAGCCCCGCAATGATCCGCTGCTTCTCCGCTAAGCAGCGCGATCATTGTGAGAAAAAACCCGTTCCCAGCCCCCCAAATACTTCCTCCAAGCGTCCGGAAGGACGCTTGGAGGTCGCATTAAACAAATAGTTACTGTTGCCATCTTGTGGCCAAATAGTAAAACTACACCCTAAAGCATTTTTCCCATACAAATAGATTAATTAAACACAAAAAAATAACTCATTACCTCCCACACTCCCCATTTTTTTTTTTGTAATTAAAAAAAAATTAAAAAATTTACAATTAAAAAAAATACATAAATAGTTACCTTAGGGGCTGAACTTTTTAAATATTTATGTCAGGAGGGTACAACACTGTTACTTTATAAACTATGGGCTTGTAATTAGGGATGGACGCAAAACTGAAAAAAATGCACCTTTATTTCCAAATAAAATATTGGCGCCAAACATTGTGATAGGGACATAATTTAAACGGTTTTATAAGCGGGACAAATGGGCAAATACATTTCATGGGTTTTAATTACAGTAGCATGCATTATTTAAAAACTATAATGGCCGAAAACTGAAAAATAATGCATTTTTTCCCACATTTTTCCTATTTTCCAATTAAAACATATTTAGAATACAATAATTCTTGGTATAATGTCCCACCTAAAGAAAGCCTAATTGGTGGCGGAAAAAACAAGATCTAGTTCATTTAATTGTGATAAGTAATGATAAAGTTATAGACGAATGAATGGAAGGAGCGCTGAAAGGTGAAAATTGCTCTGGTGCTCAAGGGGTAAAACCCCTCAGTGGTAAAGTGGTTAAAGAGACTCTGTAACAAAATTTTGAGCCTTATTTCTTCTATCCTATAAGTTCCTATACCTGTTCTAATGTGGTCTGTCTTACTGCAACCTATTCTAGTTGCACTGTCTCTGTAATAAATCTTATCTTCTTTCCTCTGTTGGCTCTATCGGCTGAGGCTGGAATGTGTGATAGGCAGAAGCTTTACACACCCTCTCCAAGCTCTGCATGAGTCACACAGTAAGCTAGTTCTCAGCCTATGATACTTTGGTTAGAAGCCAGTCTTTTGTTTGTAAACACTGCTTAAAACTGTTCATTACAAGCCAGCATTGCAGCAGGGAGTGGCAGAAACAGCACAGAGGGGCCCAGGAGAACATAATGAAGAGAATGGTATGCTTTTTATTGTAAGAATTTTAGAGTACAGATTCTCTCTAAAGAATATCATCTGTATCTTTTCAAAAAGGATAAGTTCAAACGGAATCCATTGAAACGTGCATGTGGCACAGTGCAACGCATTGCAAATTTAGCATCTCTCGATAGCCTCATATTGGTGTCTAAGAATACGTCACACCTAGAGCGTTTTCGGTTTTTTATTAAGCGTCAGGGATTTTGACAATCGCCCCAAAAAGCACTTGTGCAATGATTCCCTATGGGAGTGTTCACATCTGCACGTTGCGATTGTGTTCTGCTCCAAAAAGCCCAGCCTGTACCTTATTTTTGAGCACTTTGGCTCAATGGAAGGTGTAGGGAAATCGCAAAGCACTTGAAAAAGCGCTTTGTATAGCAATTTCCCGTGCGCTTCTATGAATAAATACATTGTATTTATTAATTTCCAGGTGAAAGAGTTCTCTTCCTGACTGACATCAGGAAGTGGAAAAAAATTGCTCTGCAAAAGCACAGGGAATAAATCGCTCAGCACTTCAGATAGCGCTGTTGATTTATAATGTGAACATAGCCTAAGGGGTTGTTCACACTAGGGGCGTTTTCAGCCTTTTTTCAAGCGCAGGCTTCGTCCATAAATCGTCCACAAAATGCTTGTGCAATAAATCTCAAAGGCCTGGTGCACACCAGAGGAGTTTTTCTGAGCGTTTTGAGTTTTTAAATCTGCTGCTAATGTTATCCTATGTGTCTGTGCACACTGGAGCAATGAGGTTTTGTAAAAAACCCCATAGCATTACAGCAAAGCGTTGCCTGTACCATTTTTGGTAAAAGCTCACAAAACCGCTTTATGCAGCAAATGCGTTCACGTTTTTTAGAATAAATACATTGTATTTATTCTTTTCCGGGTCAAAGAGTTCACTTCCTGACTTGCCTCAGGGAGTGAATTACAAATACGCTCAGGAAAAGCACTTAGAGTGCTTTTACCAGAAACGCAGCGCGCAGTGAAGTACCGGGAGGTGCGTTTAAGTTTTTAGGTGTGAATGAGGCCTCATTGTGTCTTTCTTAATCTAGCAACCCCAGCTATGTCACCCTTCTCATGGACTAACTCAGACTTGATTTGCTGGGTCTCTGCAAAATCACATGATCATGCATCTTATACCCTGTTTGCGTGCTATATTGTTAACCAGTTTGCTACCTCTCTGCCTGTCGCCCCTTCTTTACATTGTATGTATCCCTATTTGCTGTCCAACGCTGCGTAATATGTTGGCACTGGGGCCAAGCAAAGATAGGATTTATCACTGTGTCATTAGTAGAAATAAAAACAGAGCACACAGCTATTGCTTCCTGTCCAGAGTAGCTCACCACATTTAAGTGCACAGGACAGAAGGAAAACTTGGAGAAATTTACCCTGTATGTATTTAGAGAGTTTAGCCTGTCTAATTCACCCTCATCTTTGTCTAATCACAAGTAGTAATTTGATCTCTTCCCTGTGTCAGCTGACTGCCATGGCAGATAAGCTCATTTGAGAGCACATGATATGAACAGCAGGGGGTAGAAATACTGCAGATTTATTATAAATGGGATTTCTCAGCGCGCTTCACACACTGTACCTTTAACCCCCTGTGGGTATGCTGCAAAGTTCAGAACGTTACACCAGCATACAGACTTTACAATAAATTCAAATAAACCTTGCGTTGCCACACAGTCCGCCAAAAGGAGAAGCCAACCGCACAAACTGCAAGTTGAATGTACTTCAGTTTTCACATCCAATGCATCTCAGAAGGAAAAGCAGAAAGAATGTTTATCGCATAGGCTGTCAGACCAGGGAAAAATCTTCCACCAACTATAGCCCGTGCAGTGTCCTATATGGTATCACCACCTTCCTGTGTTCCACCACCTCTAGGGACCACTCTCACCTCTAATTATGGCTGCCTAGACCCCACAGACAGCTCACACAGCATAAGATTCCAAATCACATGGGCTTTCCACTTCCTTATACCTTCCAATATTCCTCATATATGTACCATCCCATTAAAAAGAAAATTCATCGCATAGGCTGCTTTGAAAGTTAAACATTTGAAGGGATATCACTGCCAGGAATAATCATTGTGCTTTATTAATGGGGACCACCTTTTTTCACCTTATTCACCTCTCAGAGGCACTTGGCATATACCAGACCTGTTTTTTTATATGCGTCATCTTATTGCCTGAGGAAGCGGGTCACTCCCGTGAAACACGTTGTATTTTACTGAAGTATGTAAATAAATTATTTTGCTCAAAATTGTTCGCCATTTTCTTGTATCTGCCTGGAGGAGGTAAGTCCACCACTACCTCCTAATTTTTAAACGTTTTAGATCTTTTTATCCTTCTGGCGTCTCTGTATCCATACTACGTTAAACATATCTACCCTTGGTGGAGGAGTGTTATCCCTTTTTCCTTGATCTACAGAGAGCGACTTCTTAATCCTGAGTGGGGACAGGTCTAATCCCCCCACCTGCCTTTACAGTGGTTGCCTATGCGGTTTTTGTTTCTTTTGCCAATAAAAGGAGTGGTTCTGCAGGTGGTGACTGCAGACCACTTATGAGTTCCTATGCTTTTTGACTGATGTTTTGGTCACTTTTGAATGCTGGCGGTGCTTTCACTCTAGTGGTAGCATGAGATGGAGTCTACAACCCACACAAGTGGCTCAGGTAGTGCAGCTCATCCAGGATAGCACATCAATGCGAGCTGTGGCAAGAAAGTTTGTTGTGTCTTTCAGCTGAATATCCAGAGCATGGAGGCGCTACCAGGAGAAAGGCCATTACATCAAGAGATGTGGAGGAAGCTGTAGGAGGGCAACAACCCAGTAGCAGGACTGCTACTTCCACCTTTGTGCAAGAAGGAACAGGAAGAGCACTGCCAGAGCCCTGCAAAATGACCTCCAGTGGGCCACAAATGTGCATGTGTCTGCTCAAATATTCAGAAATAGACTCCATGAAGGTGGTATAAGGGCCCAACTTCCACAGGTGGGGTTGTACTCACAGCCCAACAACGTGCGGAACGTTTGGCATTTACCACAGAACACCAAGATTGGTAAATTAGCCACTGGTGCCCTGTTCTCTTCACAGATGAAAGCAGGTTCACACTGAGCATGTGACAGATGTGACAGTCTGCAGCCACCACGGAGAATGTTCTGCTGCCTGCATCCTCATCTAGCACGATCAGTTTGGCAGTGGCTCAGTGATGGTGTAGGTAGTGAGATGTGATCCTCAGACCCCTTGAGACCATATGCTGGTGTGGTTGGTTCTGGGTTCCTCCTAATGCAAGACAATGCTAGACCTCATGTGGCTGGAGTGTGTCAGCAATTCCTGCAAGATGAAGGCAATGATGCTACAGACTGGCCCGCCCGTTTCCAAGACCTGAATCGAATTGAGCACATCTGGGAAATCATGTTTCGCTCCACCCACCAACGCCACATTGCACCACAGACAGTCCAGGAGTTGCTGGGTGCTTTAGTCCAGGTCTGGGAGAAGATCCCTAAGGAGGCCATCCACAACTTCATCAGGAGCATATCCAGGAACTGTAGGGAGGTCATACAGGCACGTGAAGGCCACACACACAATACTGAGCCTCATTTTGTCTTGTTTTAAGGACATTACATCAAAGTTGGGTCAGCCTTGTGTTTTTTTTCCATTTTAATTTTGAAAGGGACTCCAAATCCAGACTTCCATGGGTTGATAGATTTAATTTCCATTGATCATTTTTGTGTGGCTTTGTTGTCAGCACATTCAAGTATGTAAAGAAGGAAGAATTTAATAAGAATTTCAATCATTCAGATCTAGGATGTCTGAAGTGTTCCCCTTATTTGTGAGCAGTGTATATTAATAAAGTGGACCTGAACTCTTGCACAGGACAGCAGGAAAATATAGAGAAATGCACACAGTTTGTATTTAGAGTTTAGATTTAATTCCCCCTCATTTGTGTCTAAGTTGTATTTTGACCTCTCCCCAGTGTCACATAACTACCATGGCAGAGACGGCAGATAAGCTCGTTTGAAAGCACAGGATGTTAACAATATGTCTGCTTCCATGAATCAGGAAGTAGAAACAGTGCAGATTTATTTCAGGATTTGTATCAGCTGTAACAAAGAAATTTTTTTTGTTTAAAGGTTATTATGCTGTTGTGTATCTTTTAGAGCAATGAGGACGTTCTGAGTTCAGGTCTGCTTTAAAATAGAAATATAGCAATTCAGCTTACAAAAAACATTCATTCTAATTCCCACACTATGCCATCATATTGTTCAGAACTGGAATGACAATATAAGAATGTATTTCCTCCCACAGGTTCTGAACAATGGATGCATGTAACGTGTTAGACAAAGCACGACTGGGACACAATAGATTCAGACTTAACTTTTTTTGCACTAAGTTGCAGCAGAATACAGGATGACTAGAATGTATAGGCTCGACTGTCCTTCCTCAGGTGTCAATTCAACTGAAGCGTTCACTCCTAAAATAAAACAAGCAATCATATACACACCCTCTTAGGCATAAATTGGGGATTCAATTTTAAATCTATCTGCTATTTCTGCATTCAAGTCATCCCATTTCCTCAAACACACATGAGTTAAATGGAGATTACGATATTTCCTCCCTCTCTCACTGCTCCCCCACCTATAGTTGCCATTAATGTAAAAAACAAACACCCCAATAACCTTTGAACTTCTAAAGCCTGGTACCCACTTTCGTTATGGTTTGCTCATACTACACGAAGGTGGTAAAATTGGTCGGTGACTGGCCAATCAAGAATGAAGGTGTGTACCAGGCTTAATGCCCACTGTCTGGGTGTAAAGGTGGACTCTCATTTAAAGCATATTAACACCTTCCTGTTACTACCATTTTAAAAAATATCGCCAGAATTATTTCCTTCCTTAAGTAATAGGCTAACAAAATTATTGTACATGCTCTCATCATTTCCCATCCTAGCTACTGTAGCAACCTAGTAAGAAACAGTCTAGCACCTCTCCAGTCTCTATTCAATTCTGCTACTCCTCGCATCAACCTCTGGTGCAGCATCTCTTCGCTAATACCTCCATTAGCTGCCAATCACCCAAAGATCCAGTTCCTACTCCTAACATTATCATACAAAGCTCTACATAAGCTATCCTCTCCATACATTTCTTAATTTCTCTCCAGATACTATCCCTCTGGAAACTTCACTTCTTCCATAAAACCCTCTTTGTCTAGCTCAGTCACCTCCTCTCTCTTGCAAGTGTCGCCTCTCCTTTGGAATGCTCTCCCACAGCCCATCCATCATGCTCCAAGTCTGTACATTTTCAAAGCACCCTCAGGACACACCTCTTCAGACGAGCTTATAATTTGTTATACCTACAATTTGAGGCTAACTGCCTCATCCGCTAACCTCCGAGTCTAATCCCCTAGTGTCTCCACCTCACTAACTTTGAGTTTATAAAGTCGCAAGGGCAGGGACCCCCCCTCTAATATTTCCTGCGTTTTTTGTTTTTTTTTTACAAAGCATGCAGCAGTTTTGGTGAGATTTTCAAAACTACAACTACACATGAATTCTATCAGTACTTGTGTCATTGGATGTACAGTGTGTTGAACTGCTCATATATTTACATTACTCATATGTTTATACTATGTATAGCACTATGAAAGATTTTGGCGCTATATAAATGAAAAAAAAAATTAAATGTAAAATCTTTTCAGCAACTGCTGCTCTATCCTGTTAATAGGCTAGGCAACTACGTTTAAGTTTGCCCGAGAGGGCTTGTGAGTTAGATGATCACATTTTATATACTTTTAGGTTGAGAAAAACAGTTACCTAGGCTCCTGGGCAGTTGGCTTGAAACAGTGTGCTGGTCTGTTACTCTGTGGCAACTTTATGCAATAAAGCCCTGGTCATTGGTTTGTCAAATGGTTTCAGAATCCGGATGTATTCCCTTGTATGACTATAGAAGTTCTCACTGCACCCTTCTGTTATACTGCAATAGTCTTTGGACTGTCTCTGTTGTCTGTGTGATATGTTCACAGTCAGTATTACATCTGTGAGAATGAATAGCAGAGGTAGCCAAGCGCGTACGAGAGAGAACGGCGCCGGAGACTTGGGCGCAGGACACAGCCAGTATATGGCTAATCCTGCTGCCGCACAAGTCCGGGCCGTGTTAATTACTATTCCCTCTCCAGGCCGACATGGATAGTGGGGGAATGAAATAATTCGGCTTCCAGCAATAGCTGGAAGCCGAATTATTGTTTTAAAAGCAACTTCAGATCCGTCTTCTGACGGCGCTGAAGTTACTCCATGTGCCTGCGATAGCCGTAGTTCCTATTACGGCCTATGGTGGCGCCGGCTGCGCCCAAGTCTCCAGCGCTGGATTTACCGTGTTCGAGCCAAGCTGCTAGGAGGTGGAAACCAGCTGCTCAGTTCTTGATAACATCTGAATGCTGGTGCAGTAGAACAGCAAGAACACTTGAATATCAGGAGTGGACAGAGAAAATTTTGTTAACAGAATACGCCCAGCTACCGATGCACACTTGTTGCTTGCAACTGTCTAGGGAGTTTGAGGGATTAAATTCTAATTTAAATTCTCATGAACCTGATTGGGTATTCAACATAAACAAAGGCAGAGGGAGAAATTATTCCTTGGTAATATAAGACCCAATGTGTGAAGAGCCGCCAGCATTATATGTTGTGAATTACATTTATGGTGTTTAATTGGGGACACTGCGATGTTCTATGGTTGCTGTGAGCAGACACTGTAGAATAAGATGAGAGGTGCATAACTACTACCAGAAAACACTGATGTGGGCTTTGAAGACTTGAATACAGTAAAATAAAATGCAGCATGTTTTAATGTTAGGACAATTTAAAGTGGTCTGAAACTCTGACATGGCATTTAATAAAAATGTGTTTTTCTACTTTTTATTTCCAAAGTGTAGTTTTTCTTGTCCTGAACTACTACATTGCATTTTATTCTAACTGATATTTATCATATATTAAAATCTTCTAATGAGTTGTTCCTGAACTGTGTGTGCCTGGAGTAAAGACAGCTTCTCAGAAATTGTTTACTTGTTACACACAATGTATCTACATTGACATGTAAACAAAGATACTTTTATCTCCAGTTTGGATGCAGATTTGAAGCTGAATAGCAGGACAAAATACTTTAACCATTTCAGTGATGTTCTGCTAGAAAAAAATGCTGGGATAGTAGGTTTAAAGCTGTGAGGAATCTTTTAGAGCTAAGTAGAAATGCTAACTTTCAGACCACTTTAAGATCTATTTTACTGTAACAGCAATATTAAATTTCCATTAAATTCAACCTATTTTTAAGGTCCAGTTCTACTGTAGGTGTGGACTAGCAGGTAACAGGTATTTCACAAATGAAGTCTCACTGAGCATTACATAGTTAATTGGGTTGAAAAAAACCATACCATATTTTCTGGTTGACCTCAATGGGTGTGTATAACTATAGCCTGCACCCTTCCATATCTCAGTTGATCCAGCGGAAGGCAAACACCAGTTAGGGCCGATTCACACTGCAAGAGCTTTTTAAGTGCTTGGGATTTGAAAAACTCTTGATAATGCAACTCTAGTGGGAAAACACAGACATAGCAAGAGCTTTTAAAATCACAAACACTTAGAATAAGCTCTTGCAGTGCAAACTAGCCCTGACAAGGCTTTGACAAATTAGCGCTAAAAAAACAACAGAAAAAAAAAGTTCCTTCAGACTAAAGATGGAAATCAGTTAAAATCCCTGGAACACCACCACCAGGAATTATGAAGTAATTATCGCATTGGATGTCTTTCAATGCAAGGAAAGCATCTAAGCCCACCTTAAACGCAGATACTGTATACAGTAGAATTTGCCATAACATCCTGTGGTAATAAATTCCACCCAACCCTTTCCAAATAAATGGTAAAAGAACAATTTTCTCCATGCACAGACTATGTCCCCTAATCCTTTGCACAAGCCTAGAGACAAAAAGCTCATCTGCCAACCTTTTATATTACCCTCTGATGCATTTATCTATGTTAATGAGATCAGCTCTAAGGTGTCTTTTCTTTAGACTAAATAAGTCCAGTTTGTTTAACCTTTCCTGGTAAGAGAAACCTTCCATCCCGCTAATCAATTTTGTTGCAGAAGCACTGCACTTGCTCCGAAACTGCAATGTACCTTCTGTAATGTGATGCCCAGAACTGAATTCCACATTCCAGATGTAGCCTCACTAAAAAGCTAAATGGGCAGTATTATGTTAGCATCCAAAGTTGTTATTTTCCTTTTAATGAATCCCAATATTTATGTGCCTTAAAGAGGAACTCCAGCCTAAATAAACATACTGTCATTAAGTTACATTAGTTATGTTAATTAAAATAGATAGGTAATATAATCTCTTACCCACCCTGTTTTAAAAGAACAGGCAAATGTCTGATTTCATGAGGGCAGACATCTTTTTGGTTGAAAGGAGGTGACAGGGAGCATGAGACAGTTCCAACTGTCCTGTGTCCTGATCACCCCTCCCAGTTGCTAGGCAACAAGAAGATCATCATCATCAGAAATCCCATCATGCTTTGCACAGCATAGTTTTCTTTGATGGGGCCGAGCTAAGCTAAAAATGCAGCTAAAAATGATGCTTTAGTAAGAAAAAAAAGTTCTGATGCTGTGAAACCTAAACACCAAGCCTTTTCAGTTCTGTGGAGTAGATTTTTAGTCTGGAGGTTCACTTTAAGATGCAGCTGCCTGAAATTGAATATGATTATTTAACTTGTTGTCAACAGGTACTCCTAAGTTTCTCACCGAGTCTGCTGTCCCCATCTTTACCCTGTATGGTGCTAGACCATTGGTACAACCAAGATGTATGGCTTTCCTTTTTTCAACATGTGCCATTTACTTGCCCATATAGCCATCCTATCCAGATCCTTCTGCAATATGTCACTATCTTCCTGTGTATTGACAATTCTGCACAACTTTGTATCATCTGCAAAAATAGCAACATTTCTTTCTGGACTACGTATCGACCACTGTGTGACCCCCACTGCCAACAGTCACGTATTATGAATATGATCCATTGACCACAACTCGTTTCTCTCTGTCCATTAGCAGTGTTGCCAACCTTTCACGTTATTTTTTTACTGACAAATACCTAAAAATTTACTGACAAGAGATTTTTTTTACTGACAAAATCCCCAATGCGCCGCGTGTAGCGCCGTAAAATGGGCGTGGTCACGCAACAAAATATGGGTGTGGTCATGGGTGGGGCCAAATATGCATGACTTTAGTGGTGCTGTAAAAGGTCTGCCGGCGAAGTTTGAGCTCTGCCATAGTGTTCCCCCGCCCCCAAAATACATGTAATCTTACAGCATTTCACCAAAAATCCACGTAATCTGGCAGAGGTTCTTCCAAAATACAGATAATATGGCAGTGGTTCCCTAAAAATAGATGTAATCTGGCAGCAGCGATTCCCTCAACATACACATAATCTGGCAGCAGTTCCCCAAAATACACTTAATCTGGTAGCAGTGGTTCCCCAAAAATAGGTAGCAAGGTCTTTAGATGTCCCCAGAATAGGTGGCCAGGGGTATAGATGTCCCCACAACAGGTAGCCAGGGGTAGAGATGTCCCCAGAACAGGTAGCCAGATGTGGAGATGTCCCCAGAATAGGTGGCCAGGGGTGGAGATGTCCCCAGAATAGGTAGCCGGGGGTAGAGATGTCCCCAGAACAGGTAGCCGGGGGTAAAGATGTCCCCAGAACAGGTAGCCGGGGGTAAAGATGTCCCCAGAACAGGTAGCCAAATGTCCCCCCAGCAGGAGGGGAGCAGCGCAAAGAAGAGGGAGCGATCATGGGCACAGCAGCGGGAAAATCTCCCCCCTTTAGGGCTACCCCTTCCCTCCAGAACTAAGTGTTGTGCAGCAGCTGGTAGCGGGCGGAACTTACCTCCATCTCGTTGCAGGCGTGAGATGGTCTCTCTGCATTTGCCGCTAGTCTGGTCTAGACCAGAGCAACGGTACCAGAACTTCCGGCGCTTGGAAGGAGACGGAGGTAAGTTCCGCCCGCTGCTACACAACTTAGTTCTGGAGGGGAGAGCGAGGAAGGGGGAGCCCTAAGGTGAGGGAAGGAGGGGGGGGGGAAGAGACACCCCTTCCCTGCTGTGATAGATCTGTATTTCTTGCCTGAATATCCATAAGCCATTTCCAGCTCAGCAGCTTTATGCCTCATCATCTCAGGGATGTGTGGAGGTTCTGATCACAGACAGAGCAAGTCACATGAGCTGCTGATCACTGGTTTTGGGACATGTCTGCTGTGACTGTGGCTCTTATAATGTATGAGCTACACAGCTATTGCACCACATTTAACTTCAGATCCCTCTCATATGGCCCCCTTACTGCCAGAATTCTTTTCCCTGCACAAGTGATGATTAGCATACAGCACAGGGATGAAATAAAGCCTGCACAGGCTGTGGTATGTGTGGTCCCTAACGGAATGCCTCACAGTGCCCATACGTGTAACCCAGAGCAGCCATCAATGCTTCCTGCCCTCCTCTGGCCCCTGGAGCAGCAGAAACAGTTAAACTTTTTTTTTCACAAGCTAGCGTCTCCTCACCACTCCTCTTGTAATGATCACCGATCTCCGTCTCCCTGCTCGCTGGCTCCTGGAGTCCTCAGGCTGCTCACTGCCCACCCCAGCCAGCACCACTGTCAGAGAAGACTGAGGCCCCGTTCACATTGCACGCGTTCCCGTCCGCATTTCGGGAACGCGTGCTGGAGGCCGACACGCACGACATCAGACAGTGCACAGACTACACTGTCTGATGTTCACACTGCATGCGTTCCGGACCTGTGTGGTCCAGGAACACATGCTGCATGCGTTTCCTAACAAAACGCGCGGCTGTCCCATTCACTTTCAGTGAATGGGATCAGCCACGCAACGCACAGAGACGCACATGACGTGCGTTCCTGTGCGTTGTGTTCTGAACGGAACGCGCCTGCGTTCTGTGATGTGAACGGGGCCTGAGTGAGGCTCTGACTCTCAGTCATCAGTCACATTGAAATAATCCGCGCCATGCACACATTCCTTTCCCGGGCTAGATTGCTGACTGACAGAGGCGGGGGTAGAGCTGGCCGGGGAAAAAAGGGGAGGGGATGTGTGAGACAGAAATGCCTGCTACTGGCTGCCACAGTGAGCCGAGGGGCGAAATAAACTCTCTGCAACAACCTGCCCCCAGCAAGTGAATGGATCTGCTTAATTTTTACGGACACAGCAAAAGTGATTACGGAAATCACGGGCACCAAAATTTAAATGTTTATTTACGGACAATCCGTAAATTTACTGACGGTTGGCAACACTGTCCATTAGTCAGTTCCTTATATATGCACACAGATTCTTCCCCAGTCCTTGCATTCTCAAACTTTTGCACTACTAGACAGTTGTGGTAAACAGTATAATCACATTTTCAGGCACACTTGCATTGCCATTTGTTATCATTAGTGCGTCATGACTCAAGTTAACACATAATGCGTTGGGTCGCAACCAGTGGCGTTGCTAGGATCCGATGAGATCCTGGGCACTCCAGACAGAAAATGGGTGTGGCCATGCAACAGAATGTGGGTGTGGTCATGAAATAAACAGCGGTTTAAGAAACCCTGCCCAGCAAAATGATGGATGAAGCCCCCACTCCATTAATGCTGAAAAAAAAATGCAGCATCATATTAATAGGCAGTGTCACACCACTTCAGCCTACAGCGTAGAAAATTGTATGCATCCGAGCAATGTTCACCTCCCATTCATTCACCAATAATTTTATCATTACTTATCACAATTAATTGATCTATATCTTGTTTTTTCCACCACCAATTAGGCTTTCTTTGGGTGGGCCATTTTACTAAGAATAATTTTTTTCTAAATTCATTTTAACTGGAATATTAAGAAAAAATTTCTCAGTTTTCAGCCATTATAGCTTTAAAATGCTACATACTACCATAATTAAAACCCATGTATTTTATTTGCCCATTTGTCCCGGTTATTATACCATTTACAATATGTCCCTATCACAATGTACAGCGCCAATATTTTATTTGGAAATAAAGGTGCATTGTTTTCAATTTGCATCCATCACTATTTACAAGCTTAGAATTTAAAAACAGTACAGTAATACACTCGCTTGACTTGCATATTAAAAAAGTTAAGACCCTTAGGTAACTATTTATATTGTTTTTTATTGTAATTTTTTTTTATTAAAACTTTTATGTGGGGTTTTTCAGAGTGGGGATGTAAACAGAGGATTTTAAATGAAATGTATTGTGTATATTTAAAAAAAAAATAAAAAAAAAATGTAAATGTAGTTTTACTATTTGGCCACAAGATGGGTGAGTTTTTGATTTTTCTGTCTTGCAAGTGAGAGCTCTCGCTTGCAAGAACAGAAGGGGTGACGTGGGACATAGAAAAATCGCAGCTTTCCAGAGAAAGCTGTCGGTTTTTCTTAGCGGGACATTGATCAATGAATGGGATCTGTATTCCCATTCATTGATCTGAGGGGCAGCAAAAGACAGCGAGCGCGCACGGCCCCGCAGCTGCTGTGCCGTCTATCTGGACAGATATATCCGTCCAGATAGACTGAAGTGGTTAAACAGTTACTTGGTTTCTGTGCTGGGAGTACTGGCCTGCCACCAGGTTATCTGGCAGTCCCCCCATAGCATTCCCTGACCTTCTAGTGGACCCCCTCCCATGCTTCCACTAGCCTCCCATTTAGGCACCACAACTCCCAGCATGCCCCTATAGAAGAATCACAGCACCCTGCATGCACCCATAAAGGCATCACAGTGCCCAGCATTGCACCACGGCACCCAGTATGCCCAGAGGCACCACAGCACCCAGTATACTCCCAATTGATGCACCACAGCTCTCAGCATGCCCACCATTGAGGTAACACAGAGGACTCTACCTGGGGAACATCCAGGGCACCCCAGAATATATCCGGGGCACGTGCCACTACTCTTTGGGGCTAGCAGCACCCCTGGTTGCAACACACAGTTTTGTTGCATCGCAACGCAGTAGGTGTGGGCTGCAGGGAAATGTTGCATCACTATGGCAAAAAAAAAGTTGCATTGCGCTGGTTTCAATGTGATTTAAAGTGGAATCTAACCTAGCATTTCATCTTTGCTCTAAAACATTTACAGCATATTATATGCAACCAGCATTTTTTTTTCTTTTACTAGATCAGCATTCGAAGGGTTACACACAGAACTTGACAGTTCAGTGCAGTGCAGTGCAGTGCAGTGAAATGTGGACGAATCCGAAGTTGTAGATTATGTTATCTTGTGTTTACTTAAATGTATCAAGTGAGGAATGTGACATTCTCTGAATGTGGAGAAACAGCTCAACACAGACAGAGTCAAAGCATGTCTGCATTCAATACATAATGAATAAAACCAGTTAATAAAATGCAAAGTCAGCTCAAAAGCAAAAAAACTGTACTTTTGGGATCCTATAATTTCTAAATAAATAATACTTATGCACAAATGCAAATATGATAACCGTATGGCATATAAAAGGTAGCAAAACATGTTTTTATTGTCAGGGTTTTAAACCGCTTTAATGATAGGTGACACATTCAGTGCGTTATGGCCCTTGATATTAAAATTGGAAGATTGAGACCCTTCCGCATCTGTAATATGTGACAACGCGGTTTCTTTTGTGAAGACAGAAGCAAAGCAAGCATTCAATAGCTCTGCCCTACTTCAGTCATCCATCACTGAGTTTCCTACCTCATTTTAGAAGTCCTATACACAGTCCACCTTTCAGTGGATATACTTGTAAAACTTCTTTGGATTTGATATCCCGACAAATTTGATTTTCAGCTTCAAACTTTGCCAGTCAATTATTTTTAACAACTTTAATTGCACTCCTTAAAATTACATAATGCAGCCTCTGTCCCCCCCTGTTTTAAGGTCTTACAGTCATTCTTTTTCCACTTACTTTTCTTTCTAACTTTTCTATTACCGGGTAATCCATAGAGGCTTTTTTTTATTATTCCTAGAAGTTTTGTGCTTGATAATCCCTGCTCTCAAACACAATACCAGTGTCACTGCAAATTTGTTTTCTTCAAAAATTGCCACCACCCTATACAAGTTGAAATGATAAATATGGCAGCTAAGGGCCTGTTTCCACTAAGTATGAATTCACAATGTGAATTTTCACATTAACAATGTAACCAATGTCAATGGAGCAATATCCATTGAAGGCGACTTTTCACATGCAGAAAAGATGTCTGCACCAAGCATTGTGTCCCATGTAATGATTGTTAGACGCATACAAATTAGCATTAAAATTTGCATAAAAACTAAATTGCATATAGGAAAAATGTATGCAAAATGTAATATCCGTAAGTAAATATTGTACATAAATTATTTCAGTGTGTTCTGGGTGTTGCAGAGTGCATAACACAGTATTTAACTGTACCACACTATCATGGGCAAACATGTTCAGCATTTAATTACATGGGTAAAACAACAGAATATAACAAATAAGAAAAAAAAAGCAAGTATTTGGTATGCAGGAAGGAAAAACAAACAAACAAACAAACAAAAAAACACTACTGCAAAGAAAAGAAAATATTGTTGAGCAAGTAGAAAGCTGTATCATATATAGGCAATTATTCCTCAAACATAACTGAGGAAGGAATGCTGCAGTCTTGAAACATGTAGTAAAGATTCTGGGACGTGGTTTTGCTAGAGATGTAGCAAAGTTGTACAACACTGCTTTGGTCAAATGACAGCTTGAACTTATTTCACAATGAGATGACTATACAAGTCTGCATTTAGCTACAACGGCAGAATGGTGGAATAAGAAACAATTATAATATATTCACAGATGAGCCTTTTTTTTACTTTAGCCAAGAAAAAAAATCATAAATATATACACACAATATATTTTACACACTTTAAGGTTTTAAAAAGATTTGTAAATTAGTGTAGCAGTTTCTATCATTTCTAGGCTTGGTTGGCACACAGCAACATGCTAAGCGACAGACCATATCCTAATTTGGCAACCAGACAACAGCTAAAATTGCACTAAAATTGAAGTGAAAATATCTGTATCAATCCCACTGTTTAAAAGAACCCATACTATACTCTGAAGGACCCAAATATTTTCTGAAGATTTCAAAACTGCATCAGATATAATATTTCCCTGACTTCTGCAGAAGTCCATAGCAGCAAACGCACGAGATATTCCTCATGAAATTGTCGTGCGAGTTTGTATCTACAATGACAAACTGCTAATGTGGAATATTCAATCTGTTCTCAAAACCATGGGTGGGGTCTCGCTGTCTTCATCTAGTCGCAGAGCGTGAGTGTCCTCTTCCAGGCTTGTACCACCCACAGCTCCAAGTTCATCTGAAAAGGCTATATGGACAAAAAACATAGAATAATTATTTTTGGGGCATATTTGGAGCATATTTGTGTGCAAGTTTATTCTCCCTTAACTTATCGATAGTTACCTGCTGTGCTTACGTGAAATCTTTGCTCTGACCGATCCGCTGAGCAGATCATTCAGAAACAGTGTTATCAGTCTGTCGACAGACTGTACACACGCTCTACTGTCGCTGGAACGCCCACCCAGCGGGAGGGTCTGATGGACCAGTCGTTCCTTACAGTAGTGCGTGTGTACGCACCTTAATGGGTCCAAGCGCTGTCGTTCCCATCTATTCTCTGCACTACCGCCGGCGGTAGTGCAGAGTATAGAAGGATACTGCAGCGCCTGGGACCATTATTCAGCGACTGTGTGCACCGCCTTTATCCTTCCCCGATGTTCAGTGCGGGGAAGAGAGAGAATGCGGCGACGTTGGGTGGCAGAAGGGCAGAGGGAGGGGGCGTGGACATGCCACTGGAGGAGGGGTACAGAGGACAGTGACAGAAGACAGCCTCTAGCCCCCCTCCCTGCGCTCTAACAGCGGCTGGACTACCAGAGAGAAGCGGAGACCAAGGCAGCCAAAGAGAAGGGGAGACCAAGGCGGTCAATCAAAGAGGAGAAAAGTGAGTGACAGAGGCATCAGCCAATCAGGCTGATTCAGCATGCCTGTCACTTCTCTTTTGCGTCTGCGTACGATCTTAGAGCCTGGGTGCATGGGGAGAGAAACTCCACATGAAAAAAAAAAGTAAGAATGATTTTAAACTTTTCAATTGCCTGATTAGCATCCTTTCTACTAATATATCAGCCTGCAATAGAGAAGTTATTGTGTATTTTATGACTAACAGTTACTCTTTTAAACAAAAAACATTTCTTTGTTATAGCCGATACAATTCTTTAAATAAATAAGCACGGTTCCTACTTTCTGATTCATAGAAGCAGACATATTGTTAATATCCAGTGCTTTCAAATATGCTCATCTGCCATCTCTGCCATAGGCAGTTATGTAACAGAGGGGAGAGGCCAGATTACAACTAGTGATTATACACAAAGGAGGGTGAATTAAACACGCTTTTTTTTTTCAAACACGCAGCTAGCACTTTGCTAGCTGCGTGTTTGGTCCGATCGCGTCCGATCACCGCCGATCCGCCGCGATACATGCCCCCCCGCATACCCCTTGCGCAGCCTGGCCAATCACCGCCAGGCTGTGCTATGGGGTAGATCAGGACTCCATGTGACGTCATGACGTCGATGACGTAACTCCGTTCGTCGCCATGGCGACGGTGGAAGCCCTCAAGGAAATCCCGTTCAGAACAGGATTTCCGGATGGGCATACGAGCCGGCGGCGATCGGACTGTACGATGGGACGCCGCAGGGGAAGGGGGGGTTGAAAGCATGTAGCTAGCGCTAGGGTAGCTTCATGCTTAAGGTAAAAAAAAAACTCCCGCGGCCGCAAGGGAGGTTAACTTCAAAATGGGAACAACTACATCAAACCTCTATCACACAAATTTAAAATACACACAAACACATACAAATCAGAAGTAGACTTTCATATATTTTAGATTCAAATATACACAACTGAAGTAGTTCAAGCCTTTTATTGTTTTAATATTGATGATTTTTGCATACAGCTCATGAAAACCCAAAATTTCCCATCTCAAAAAATTAGCATATTTCATCCGACCAATAAAAGAAAAGAGTTTTTAAAACAAAAAAAGTCAACCTTCAAATAATGATGTTCAGTTATGCACTTAATACTTGGTCAGGAATCCTTTTGCACAAATGACTGCTTCAATGCGGCGTGGCATGGAGGCAATCAGCCTGTGGCACTGCTCAGGTGTTATGGAGGCCCAGGATGCTTCGATAGCGGCCTTAAGCTCATCCAGAGTGTTGGGTCTTGCTTCTCAACTTTCTCTTCACAATATCCCACAGATTCTCTATGGGGTTCAGGTCAGGAGAGTTGGCAGGCCAATTGAGCACAGTAATACCATGGTCAGTAAACCATTTACTAGTGATTTTGGCACTGTGAGCAGGTGCCAAGTCGTGCTGAAAAATAAAATCATCTCCATAAAGCTTTTCAGCAGATGGAAGCATGAAGTGCTCCAAAATCTCCTGATAGCTAGCTGCATTAACTCTGCCCTTGATGAAACACAGTGGACCAACACCAGCAGCTGACATGGCACCCCAGACCATCACTGACTGTGGGTACTTGACACTGGACTTCAGGCATTTCCCTCTCCCCAGTCTTCCTCCAGACTCTGGCACCTTGATTTCCGAATGACATGTAAAAGTTGCTTTCATCCGAAAAAAGTACTTAGGACCACTGAGTAACAGTCCAGTGCTGCTTCTCTGTAGCCCAGGTTAGGGGCTTCTGCCGCTGTTTCTGGTTCAAAAGTGGGTTCATGCTTCTATCTGCTGAAAAGCTTTACGGAGATGAAGATTTCATTTTTCAGCACGACCTGGCACCTGCTCACGGTGCCAAAACCGCTGGTAAATGGTTTACTGACCATGGTATTACTGTGCTCAATTGGCCTGCCAACTCTCCTGACCTGAACCCCATAGAGAATCTGTGGGATATTGTGAAGAGAAAGTTGAGAGACGCAAGACCCAACACTCTGGATGAGCTTAAGGCCGCTATCGAAGCATCCTGGGCCTCCATAACACCTGAGCAGTGCCACAGGCTGATTGCCTCCATGCCACGCCGCATTGAAGCAGTCATTTGTGCAAAAGGATTCCCGACCAAGTATTGAGTGCATAAGGGCTGGTTCAGACGGACGTCTGCGTAGCGTCGCGTCTGGGGGTGTTGCGGCGGCTGTGCGGTCAGGATTTCTATAGCCTTCGGTCGCGTTCTGATGCGGTCGCGTTTTTTTTTTCCCGTAGGGGAACATTAGCCGTCGCGGTTAGCCGCAGCCCGAACGCTCGCGAAAATCGGGACCCGAACGCCGAGTTCGGGTAAAAGCGTGCAAAAGCTTGGAGTAAACTCTCCCATTCACTTGAATGGGAGCGTTTACCGCGACGTTCCGAACGCTTGCGGTAAACGCTCCGCAAGCGTCCGTCTGAACCAGCCCTAACTGAACATAATTATTTGAAGGTTGACTTTTTTTGTTTTAAAAACACTTTTCTTTTATTGGTCGGATGAAATATGCAAATTTTTTGAGATAGGAAATTTGGGTTTTCATGAGCTGTATGCCAAAATCTTCAATATTAAAACAATAAAAGGCTTGAACTACTTCAGTTGTGTGTAATGAATCCAAAATACCATATTTTTCGGACTATAAGACGCACTTTTTCTCCCCCAAAAGTGGGGAGAAAAAGTCCCTGCGTCTTATAGTCCGAATGTATGCCAGTGTAATGTGCAGGGAAGCCCTTACATATCCGGCGACACTTCAAGTTCCACTCTAGTCCATAGACGGCAGCCATAATCCACTTCTAGCTTGGTGCCCTCCATCCTCCTCCTGGCCAATAGCAACATAGACGCTGGGCCCGCACGAAGTGCTGTCAGGCCTCCAGTGATTGGCGCAGGGCAGCGACAATCACAATACAGCGCTCAGCCCCGGACACGCTTGTTGTGCTCGCTCGAGTTTCTGTTGGGCTTCCAGTGATTGGCGCAGGGCAGCGCCAATCACGATACAGCACTCGCCGAGCAATCACGCAGGCTTTGTTGTGCCCGCCCAAGGTGCTGTCGGGCCTCCAGTGATTGGCGCAGGGCAGCGCCAATCACAGTACAGCGCTGAGCCCCGGACACGCAGGCTTTGTTGAGCCCACCCAAGATGCTATCGGGGCTCCAGTGACAGCGCCAATCAAAATACAGCGTTCGCCCCGCAATCACGCTACAGCGCTCCTGTGCTCATCTCTGACTCTGTCCCACAGAGGTGGCTGTGAAAGCGTCAGGAGTCTGGGGCAGTGTATATGCACAGCCGACTCCAGCCCACAGTGACAAGCTGTAGTAAGCAGCTGACAAGGGCTCAAGCAGGATAACCAGCCGATTACCAGCCTATCAGTGGCCACTGGATGTTGTCTGCCACACACAGCAAAGAAGCTATTCCAAGACAAGAGAAGCGGAGGAGAAGGGTGAGAACCTCATAGCAGGCAAATAACTTTCCTAAGCCATTTTGCAGTATGATTTGCCATCATCTGATTAACAAATTTGAGGGGAAAGGTCCATAAGATGCCCTTGCACTAAAGATGCACCTAGGTTTTTTTCCTCAAAACCTGGGTGCGTCTTATAGTCCGGAGCGTCTTATAGTCCGAAAAATACGGTATATGAAAGTCTAATGTTTATCAGTACATTCCAGAAAATAATGAACTTTATCACAATATGCTATTTTTTTTAGAAGATCCTGTACATTACTTGTCTCCTATGTTGCTGTCACTTACAGTAGGTAGTAGATATAAGATGGAACTGACAGGTTTTTGTATGCTCCATCTCTTCATGGGGGTTCTCAGCATTTCATTATTTACAAAAGCAATCCCTGAAAAGGTTCTATACAAATATGCAGGTCACACCTTTCCTGTTTGCACACTATTCAAGCAGTTAGATAGATCAACCAGCGCTCACTAAGTACTTTTGTAAATAAAGGAAACCCTGAGAATCCCCCCATGAGGAAATGGACTAGTCCAAAATCTGTCAATTCTAATTTCTACTGCCTGCTGTAAGTTACAGCAACATAGGAGAAAAGTAATACTGTAAATCACATTTTACTTGGGAGAAATGTACTTTTTATTTGAGTATTCATGTATTTTTTAAATTTTTCGCGATAGTGGTCCTTTAATCTTCTCAACTGACAGTAGACATTGTGGTCTTCCTTTAAGGTCACAGTGAAAAGCAAAAGTTCCAAACAGTAACTGTACGCTTGATACAATAAAAAAAAAAAAAAAAAAAAAAGAGAGAAAGTGAGTTCACTCCAAAATAAATGCCTAATACTCAGCAATACTCCTCTAGCGGTGCAACATCCGCATGAAGAAAGGCATAGGTATACAATCAAGTAGAAAAATTCCAGGAGCTACTCGCCATATTAGTAAAACTTCCACATCTTTAATTCCATATCTTCATAAGACACCAGGCATGATAAAAACATGTTTTATTCAGATGGCACAGAATACAGCAGATTGGAGGTGTGGAGGAGGGTCGACGATCGTTTTGCCCCACGATTAAGGCTTTTTCAAGACCCTGTACGCTTGCTTCAACAAAAAGGTTAATTTCCATTGCTTAATGGCGTGATGGAATATTGGACACAGAAGTTGGATTAGGTCAGTGATCTGCAAACTTGGCTCTCCAGCTGTTTAGGAACTACAAGTCCCACAATGCATTTGCCTTCATGCATCTTGACTGTGGCGGTCAGACTCCTGCAATGCAGTGTGGGACTTAACTGCTGGAGAGCCAAGTTTGCAGATCACTGCACTAGGTGAAATGGCACATAAGTATTACGAGGCTCCGGCCGGTAGCCTCTATACCAGCGCTGGGCAAACTATGGTCCACGTGTGCTGTTACACCGGCCTGCCAACGGGCGGCTGAATTCCTGGCCTTCCCCCCTCCCTCCCTATAAAATAGCGAGTGGACAGTGGGGGATTTTGAAACCCACCTTCGCTCGCAGAAGTCCCGCGTCATCTCCATGGCAACAGGATGTCACATGATACGACGCCAGGAAGCGCCAGCACATTACACGCTGGCAGCCAGAGTGTACTACGCTGGCATGTCCTGATGTCATAAGACGTCCTATTGCCATAGAGACAACGCGGGACTTCTGTGAGTGGGGTTGAGCTTCAAAATCCCCTGCCGCCCGCTCGCTATATTACATAGGGGGGGGGGTGGAATTTAAAGAATGCGGCCCACACAATGCAGCACGGGACGTGTTAAGTTTTCCCAAGCCTGCTGTACACTCACTTGTTCCTGTGTGCTGCTCGCTGAGGACCGGGCACTGATCAGTGTGATCCCATCTTTACCCAATCAGCTGTGATCTGAGGGTTGTTTGCCGACCAATGTTAGCAAGATATCACCAGCTGGGTGATAAGCTTTCATTTGAAGAGGCGATTTGCAGTGTGTGACAGTTACCAGACGCAAGTGTCTGCCAAGCATCTCAGAGTTTCCTCAGTTTGACTTACAACAGCGTGCGAAAAGCAGCCAGCGTTAAAACCAGCTACTGATTGCTGGTGATGAGTGTGGTAGTTACCAGCTCCAGGTGCCGTCCCAGTGTCTTGCTACTTCGACTTATGGTAGCAGAGAGCCAGCGTTAGGTCAGCTGTTAGTCGTTTGTCTCAGATTTTCTTTAGACCATGCCCCACTTTGCCAAGGAAACTCTTCAGGATAGATACCAATAGAAGGAAGGCTCTGGATCCAATAGAGCCTTACTCTCTACTCTCTACAGCAGAGTTCCCTAAACATGTCCTCTGGGCCCACCAACAGTACATGCTTTGCAGAAAACCACAAACATCCACAGGTGAGGTAATTTCGAGTCTCAGCAAGCCGATTAACTACCTCGGTGGATTTATACAAAACATGCACTGTTGGTGGGCCTTGAGAACATGGTTTGAGATGACTGCTCTACAGTATGTTCGCTCTACCGCTGGCACACATTGAATTTACGCCCTTCAATACTCTTCAGTGGGCTTCGGAAGTACTTGTGTCGAAAGTTTGGCACAGCTGAAAGACTGGCACAGCTGTACTGCACATGAGTAAGCCCAGACTCTAGGGTGCGCAGTACAGCACCGCTCTTCTTCGAAAGTACTTGGGGATGTGAGAACTACCAAAGCCTGCACGAGGATTGCATAAGATGTATTCAAGAAGCAGGCAAAAACTTTCATCAAGACAGTCGTGAAACAAGGGGATGAAGTGAGGACTGGGAAGGCTTTATGAGACCCAGAGCCTTCCCTTTACAAAAGTATGTAACTTTTTTTTCTAACCCCACTTCAGGTTCACTTTAAAATCTTTCCATCAGTTTTGAGATGTGTAGATAAAGAAACGGATGACTGAACCATTTCCTGCACAGGAGGGGTTGTTACCCACTCCTCAAATTACACTGCGATAATCACCTTGTAGTTAGAAATTTGTAGAGGTGGTGGTAAGGGGTTAAAGCTTCCAGCAGTGTATGGTTATGGTCTTGACTCCTCACAAAGACATTCTCCTTTATCTGAGTGTCTCCTCCCAGTATGGACATCAGACGAGCCCAGAAAACAGGAAATACTGCAGATAGCCAGATGTGTTGTAAAATGACAAGCAGCCAGTCAGGAGTGGTGAATACACATCTCCCTGGCGCATTCATGTAAAAGAGTAAAATATCAGTAATCTTAATATTTTACTAGGTCTAAACCTAACTCTACTCGCACACAGAACCCTCCCTCTCAGAGAGTAATTGCCGGGCATAAAATCAATTCTTTATTATTTTTATCTGGTAAACCAGTAATAAGGATGTTAACAAGGAAATCCAAAAATTAAAAATCACTTATTTTTCTTCTCCATAAAACATCCTTCCTCAGTTTCCCTGGCCCTTATTTGGTACATCTGCTGCACAAAAGAAGTTGCAAGGCATGCTGGGTTTTCTTTTTTACTTTCCCCTCAGACTTAAAGTGGAACCAAATTAAAAATACAAGATTTCAGAAATAAAATCTATTTTCTAAATTATAATAATAAATAGCAGCCTTTTTTCAGCCGCATGATGACAAATATAAAATATTTTACATTTATTGGAGAAACCCCTCCCTTCCTTTCAAATTACCGGGACAGAATCCGGCAAACTGGTGGAGTAGATAGTGTCCAGCAAAGGAGAAATTGCTAATGGCTTCCACCTGTATAACCCTAGTTATGAAAAGAAAAGGGTGAAAAGCATGCACTGAAATGCTCATAGGCTTGAAGGAGTGTTTATTTATCTTTGTATGTGTCAGAGTGGTGCAACTAAATATTTTGAACTAAAAAAAAAAAAAAAAAGTTTGGTTTGGGTCCGCTTTAACTAATGCAGCCTCGTTCCCTCCTGTTTTCCCCTCCCACACGTCTGTTCCTCTCCGATTGGCCAATATTTCTCAATGCACTTCCTACTGCAGACCTGGGTGGGAGTACCTGAAGACTGGGAGGAGTGCTGGCAATGATACACAGAGTAAGGAAGGAAATTATGTCAGGATTGGCTTCAAGATAGACAGACGAAATGGAAAATCCTAAAAAGGATTTTGTTTTTTACTTTAGAAAAATCACTAAGAAAAATGTGGACAGTGCAATACATATGTTATGTAAGTAGAGCAAGTATTTATCTATACATACAATGTTTTTTTCCGAGATAGTATAGCTGACAGCTCCACTTTAACCTACCCACCTGCCGCAATGTGTGGCAAAAGAGAAATTTGGTCTCATGGAGGCGGACGATAAAATCGCGAGCGCCAAGGCTTCCCGATACGCAAATTGTGGCAATCCTCGGTGCCCGTGATTTTATCGGGTGCCTTTGTGGGCCCAAATTTCCCTTCTGTGCTACAAATCGCTGCATTTAAAATGGCCTTTTTTCCTGTTCCTGCATTGCTAGCTAGTTATATTACAGCACTTCTAGCTCCCGGTTAAATCTCCTCCAATCGGCTTAGTCTGTTCCCTGCATGCTGTGAAGAGTTGATGGGTTGGTAGCAAACACCATGTGCAGGAAATGGTTCTGACCATCAGCATATGTATTTGGCGACTTCAGAACTGAAGGGATGATTATTACCAGAGAGTACATGCTGTGTGCAGAACTAAAGTTCTCCTAGTACTAGTGGTAATGTGAGCCCTAATATACAGTATTAGAAAAAATAAATATACTGTAAACCGTGTTTCAAGAGAGGTAATTGTATTTAAGAGAACTTGAGACTATCTCTTCCTTCTTAAATCAAGCAGTAAAAGGATTCAAAAGCGAAAAGCCTACATTCATACAGGTTCATCACACGGCCAGCAGATCATTAGCCTATCTTAGGAGTCCATTGGTCGGATTGGCCTTTTGGCTGTCTGCTAAAGTAACCCAATCCCAAAAAGTACTGCAAATTCACATGCTGTATAAGTTAAAGGAATACTATCGATTCACATATTTTTTTCAATTGACACAGGAATTGTTTGGGAAGTGCTGCTAAGCACTGGTGTATACATTTTAGAAGCAACTTCTTTGTTTACTGTTATCACTATACATTCAAACTTTACTGACGCCAAAACGGACGGCTGACTGAGCCATGAGGAGAGGGGAGATTCCCCTCACACTTGGTCAGTTAACTCTATGTGTAGCTCTGTGTGTGACAGAGAAGAGAGCTCCCAACAGCTGCAGCTCATGTGTCCTGTGTTTCTGACTGAAGTGTCTGAAAAGAGCAGAGGAAATGTAACTAATTGTCACTGCTTTTTCATACTGTTTTTGCTTTCAGAGTTTGATATGTTTGATATTTGCTTTCTGTAGTCTGATATGCAACTCTGGCTGTGCATTGAAGCAGACACCCCTTCTGCAATTGATTTGTCCCAATATAGCTAAATCCTACCCTCAATAAATTACAGTTTTTGACTCTGAGATTTAACATGAAAAGTAGGAAAATGTTTACACAGCTACTTAGACATTATTTGCACACTGTCATTTTAGAACACTTGGGTATCGATAGTATTCCTTTAAGATAATATCTCCGATAACTACAAGCACAACCATGAAAGAACCCTCCCAAAAGTGCTTGCTCCCTATGATATTTATACATTTCTGAGAACCTTCTCATTTATTCAAGTCAAAGCATATCCAAAATAAAGGTAGCTTCAACTAGATGGCATTTTGTGTTGTAGGTGTCCAGTTAAAGATTTTTAATGGTTTTATTTGCATTTGTACTATATTTAGTACTACTTTAGTGAAAGGATTAATTTAAAAAATGTGCAATGAAAATCAAGCAAACATTTACCATGATTTGTTGGTGATGTTGAGTATGTGTCTTTTGTTGCTGCACCACTATAGTTCTTTGATACTAATGGTCTTTCATGTGATGCTGACTCTAGAATTTCATTGGCAGGCTCCATACTACCATCCAACCTGAATGAAAGACAGAAAAATTAATGACCACCAATTTTAACTAAAACAGGACTGCTCTAAAATGATTGCAGTTTTGTGTATGGATTTGGTGATAAACACAAATGTCCTTTCAGAACTGCATCCACAAGACCCCCCCCCCCCCTTTTTTTTTTTTTTTTTTTTTTTTTAACTTTTCTGTGATCTTCTAAGAACCAGGTGTGGGTAGTAAACTTTCACCATCTAAAAAGGATATTTTTAACAAAACCTAAGCCAGATTTGTACGATCACTTCTCTTTCCAGTTCTTGGAGATGCTTGGTAAATCAGATCCACTTGCATACCCTACATGCTGCCTCATGACAATATTAGACACTACGTCACTCACATAACCAAACAAAAAAAACCATAATGGAAGCGAGGAGTCAGGGCAGCACCAATTTGTCCAGAAGACCACTTGAGGCTTTGGGAGGAGACATACACACATATAGGTTATATGGGGGGAAGAGATTACAAAAAAAATAAATAAAAAAAATATAGAAATAGGCTTAAAAACATGGCCAAATATTTCTAGCAGATTTAATGCTGTGGTCGAATCTTCCACTGATCGCAACATACCCAAATGATACGATTTTGAGTGTTTTTTCAACTTTAAAGGTGCAAAGGTGAGAGCGATATGGAGACTGACATATTTTACATAGTTATTTGGGTTAAAAAAAAAAGACATACATCCATCGCGTTCAACCAGAGAACAAAGTACAACACCAGCCTGCTCCCTCACATATCCCTGTTGATCCAGAGGAAGGCGAAAAACCCTTACAAGGCATGGTCCAATTAGCCCCAAAAGGGAAAAAAATCCTTCCCGACTCTAGAAGGCAATCAGATAAAATCCCTGGATCAACATCATTGGGCATTACCTAGTAATTGTAGCCATGGATGTCTTTCAACGCAAGGAAAGCATCTAAGCCCCCTTTAAATGCAGGTATAGAATTTGCCATAACTACTTCCTGTGGCAATGCATTCCACATCTTAATCACTCTTACTGTAAAGAACCCTTTCCTAAATAAATAGCTAAAACGTTTTTCCTGCACGTGCAGATCATGTCCTCTAGTCCTTTGAGAATGCCTAGGGACAAAAAGCTCATCCGCCAAGATTTTATATTGCCCTCTGATGTATTTATACATGTTAATTAGATCCCCTCTAAGGCGTCTTTTCTCTATACTAAATAAACCCAGTTTATCTAACCTTTCTTGGTAAGTGAGACCTTCCATCCCACGTATCAATTTTGTTGCTCGTCTCTGCACCTGCTCTAAAACTGCACTATTTATTTATTTATTTCCCTTTAAGCAATACTGGTTGGCTGGCTGTCCTGCTGATCCTCTGCCTCTAATATTTTAACCACTTAAAGAGAACCTGTACTGAGTAAAAATATTTAAAATAAACACATGAGGTAACTTCAAATGAACGTTACATAGTTACCTTGCCATCAGTTCCTCTCAGAAGCTCACCATTTTCTTCAGACAATGATCCCTTCCAGTTCTGACAACATTTTGTCAGAACTGAAATATATCAGTTGCTGTCAGTAAAATATCAGTTGCTGTCAGTTATAGCTGAGAAGAAAACTGATGTACCAGGTTATGTCCATGTTTCCCTAGGGCTCAAGTGGGCGATGTTGCAGTTTAACTGTGTGCTGACCAGAAAGCGGTTATGGATAATGGCAATTTTCAAAATGGAGGACGGAAAATTCACTTGAACACAGTGAACAAACAGGACGCGGGACAGGAAAAAGACACTGAGGAGTAGACTACATGGAAGGTAAGTATGACTTGTGTATGCTTATTTTGACTTTTAATTTTCAGTTCAGGTTTTCTTTAAGGACCGGGCTGTTTTCTGATCTGTGCTGCGTGGGCTCTCCAGCCTACAGCACAGATCAGCAGTGAGGCAGGGCGACCAGACTCCCCCCCCCCCCTTTTTTCCCCACTAGGGGGATGACATGCTGGGGGGGTGGTCTGATCGCCGCCGCTCCGTGTGGCCGGATTGGGTGCTCCTCAAAGCCCCCCTCCGCAGTCCTATGCCTCCCTCCCTCTCCTTCCCTCCATGGGCGGCAAAGGACGGCGATCCGTCCTGCGCCACCTCTGATAGGCTGCAGCCTATCAGAGGCCGGGGATCGCCGATCTCCTTTACGGCAGCAGTGCCGTATTGATGTAAACGGCGGGGATTTCTTCCCAGCGTGTTTACAATTAGCCTGTGAGCCGCAATCGGAGGCTCGCTGGCTGTTCACGGAGACACCCTCTGTGAACTGACATGGAAAGGCCACTCGAACGCCCGTTTCCATGTAAAACCACAAACTACCAGCCGTCAGAACTGACAAGATTAGCCACATGCTTGTTTCTGGTGTGATTCAGACACTTCCACAGTCAAATAGAGGAGCAGGGCTGTCAGGCAAATGGTATTATTTAAAAGGAAATAAATATGGCAGCCTCCATATCACTCTCATCTCGGGATCACATTAAGGAATTACTAGGTATGGTGGTAGATTTTCCTTTTGAGGGCAGGGCTATTACCGTCCTATAGCTAGGTTTAGGGGGCCTTAATGTAAAAGGTCTGAATAATAAGGGTTGGGCTGAGTGAACCCAAAGGTCAGTGAAAATAAGTTACTTACCCAAGAAGGTTCCAGAGGCTTCCTACATCCTGCTTGAAACCACCACCTCAGCCAGAGACCCCCTGAAAGATCACAAGCCCGCTCCCCTTTCAGCAAGAGCGTAACCATACTGCACGAGGATGGCCATATCAGACAAGCTCTTGTGATTGGGGGCAGGGAGGGCAATGCAAGAGTTTCTCTCTACTTAGGTATGTATCAAACTTTTTTTATTTTTTTTAATTTAAATCATGCTGAGTACACTTTAAGGTTAATGATCAAGCAGAAGAAAGGTTAGGATTAGGCACTGTTTAAAAAGGTTAACGTTAATAAAAAAGGCAAGCATAGAGTTAAGGGTAGGGCTAGTGGAGGGGTTAACATTCGGTACAAATCTAAAAGTGTACGGAATGTCTAGCTTACACTCATAAAACTGTACTACAATTTGTAGTGGGAGCACCTGGCGCTCAGAATGATGAACCAAAATGATATAATGTAGATAATCACAATATTAGATCAGTCGAGCATCAAATGCGGGGAAGCACTGTAGGGGCGGCAACGCCTTTCTCAACCCACAGTGAATTGCCCGTCTTACACAAGTCTCGTGACAGTACCTCTAGACTGGATCAAATACCCCAACCGAAGATGGTGCCTTTTCCTCCTGTAGTGTAATCCGTTCCGGAATAAGAAGGAAAGAGAAGGATCAATAGCGCAGCTAGGTTCAAAGCTCGCGCGGAGATACTCCGTCCTTCCCTCTCCACATCCGCCGGTAGTGACGTCGCCCTTTGCGTTTCACCGCTCTCCAACCAAGTGTCGGCTTACTTCCTGGATAAGGGCATACAAAGGGGACAAAACTAATTGTGCAGACTGCGCTAAGTGTTGGTAACGCTGCGCATAAGAATGCACTTACAGGATGGATTCTTGATTTTATTGCATATAAAAATGTATACACATTTTTATATGCAATAAAATCAAGAATCCATCCTGTAAGTGCATTCTTATGCGCAGCGTTACCAACACTTAGCGCAGTCTGCACAATTAGTTTTGTCCCCTTTGTATGCCCTTATCCAGGAAGTAAGCCGACACTTGGTTGGAGAGCGGTGAAACGCAAAGGGCGACGTCACTACCGGCGGATGTGGAGAGGGAAGGACGGAGTATCTCCGCGCGAGCTTTGAACCTAGCTGCGCTATTGATCCTTCTCTTTCCTTCTTATTCCGGAACGGATTACACTACAGGAGGAAAAGGCACCATCTTAGGTTGGGGTACTTGATCCAGTCTAGAGGTACTGTCACGAGACTTGTGTAAGACGGGCAATTCACTGTGGGTTGAGAAAGGCGTTGCCGCCCCTACAGTGCTTCCCCGCATTTGATGCTCGACTGATCTAATATTGTGATTATCTACATTATATCATTTTGGTTCATCATTCTGAGCGCCAGGTGCTCCCACTACAAATTGTATTACTTTTCTTTAGGGGTTGAGGACTGACCCTGAGTACACCCAGGCTGCTCCATCCACTAGTGCGCGACTGTTTGCTCCTCCTTTTTACTGTTTCTCTCCACAGGTCCTGGTACAGTCAGCAGCATGGTGGACATTTTTGATTACAGACGTAATCATTCGATTGATACTGATAATATGTTCAATGATGGTGATATTAATGTTAATGACGATTTAGAACATTCCTTTGCAGGTCTTAAAAACATGCTTATGAAGGAACTCACACTTAAATGGGAAGTTTGCACCTTAGAATTATACAAATCGGAGCGGGTAATTCCGCTTAGCCTTAGATGGCAGCTTCAGCTTAGTGAAGATATTAGAATGGAAGGAGATGATCCAGAATGGTTAGAATTCTTAGAAGGATGTTCATTGAGAGCCATGGAGATCATCACAGCAAGGAAAGCAGCTAAACTTAAAACTGTAAGTTGTGGGATAGATCTCATAAGGGAACAGATGGCTCCCCTGAAGGCCTTGGAGGATTACTCCACACTTTCCAAGGCCTGTCGGGAGGCCATGATTAAGGTTGAAAAGGTGATTAAAGAAAAAAAGTGCAAGAAATTTAAACGGGATAAATTGGATTGCAGGTCCAAAAACATGTATAAATGGCAGAAGCCTAAGAAACCCCATATCCCCAAACCCATAGAACTTCCACCTGAGGACAGAAATCCTCCCCCACCCAACCCACGTCATCCAACTCCCAAGCAACCGAACCCACGTCCACGTTATAATCCGCACAGACCATACTATCCACCCAGAGGCCGGCCATATGACCCATCCATACCCACCTATAATAGATACACTCCTATAGAACCCAGAACCCCTTTTCAGGAGACCTCATGGTACCATCCTTCCCCTCGGAGGATGCCATATGGTTATCCAATACGTCCAAAAAGACCCGTGGCCCCGACCCCTTATTATCCTCCACGACCCAAACCCCCACCATTGCCCCAGAGACCGAAACCACTACCCCCAAGAAAAAAACCCCCACCATACGACCAACGGGTATACGAGGAGGGCTGGGACAGAAAAAGGTTCCGAGACGACGAGGAAGAAGGGGAGGAAGAAAATTACACTCCAGACATAAAAAGATTAAGAGAATAGAATCTGAATTTGATGGTATCTTTGAGGTGGGTGGTGTAACTATGACAGAGGACAAGAAAAAGATTTTAGACAAGGGCCTCAAATTTGTTCCTGACACCAGGATGAATAAATTTGAAACGTACATCGATGTTAATAAATTTATTAGGAAAATTAATATCAAAAAAAGTTTTTTACAACAAACCGCCCCATTGCGTACCAGCCAATCCCCTCCTATGTATCAACACACCGATCTCAAAAAGCCATCCCTGTTTAACCCTTATCTTTTGAATAACAAACACGTGGATATATTTAAAAAAGTGATTCTGGAGGAATTGGATGATATCAATATTGAAAGTAATCGTCATGTCAAATCCAATTTTACTAGAAAAGAACAATTGCTGCTACGGGAGATGAGTAAAGATGAAACATGTGTTGTAAAGGCAGCTGATAAAGGGGGAGGTATCGTTGTTTGGGAGAAAGATGCGTATATTCAAGAGATTCAACAACAACTGAATGACATTGAGACCTACAGACCTCTAAAGGGGGACCCCACTATCAAATATAGAGAGGAACTGGAGGTTCTATTGAAAGATGGTCTGGAACAGGATATTTTGACCCAAAAGGAATTTGATTACTTGAATATCAAATATCCCAGGAGACCGGTCATATACGTGCTCCCCAAGCTACACAAAGATCAGGAAGCCCCACCCGGTAGACCTATTGTATCGGGTATTCACTCGGTAACCTACCGGGTGGGGGAGTATCTTGACCAATTTCTCCAGCCCCTGGTCACAACCACCCCGGCTTTTCTAAAGGACACCCTCGATGCTATTTTGCACATTAATGAGGTCAACCGGATGGTCCAAGGGATAGACCATCCGGTTTACATCTGCACTGCAGACGTGAAGTCATTGTATACATGTATACCTCAAGAGAGATCATTAGAAGTCATTGAGAATTACTTGGAGAGTGGAGGAAACTTACTGACACCCCAGATAGAATTTTTGAAAAAATTATGCACGTTTTCGTTCACCAAGAATTATTTTTGGTTTGAACACCGGTTCTATAATCAACAACGGGGAGTAGCCATGGGAGCAAAACATGCTCCCAGTGTAGCTAATTTATACATGTCAGCATGGGAAGAACAACATTTGGGGAGTTACAGGGGGGGACCATTGATATCTTGGAAAAGATTCATTGATGACTGTTTGTTTTTTTGGGATGGAGACGAGGAGTCACTACTCTCGTTTTTCTCCCATATAAACAACAATCAATGGAACCTGCAATTTGAAGTGTCATACAGTCTTACATCTGCAAATTTTCTAGATCTTAGTATATTTTTAGTAGAGGGACTGTGGAGAACCAAATGTTTCTTTAAGGGAACAGACCGCAATTCTTATATTAGGTATGACAGCTGTCATTACCGTCCATGGCTCAGCAATGCCCCTAGAGGACAAGTTTGCAGAGTCATGAGAAATTGCTCCTTTGAGTCTGACTATTGGGAGCAATCTCACATTATAGAAGAACGGTTTTTATCCAAGGGATACGACGCGAATAGTGTACGTAGGGACAGAGAAAAAGTCCTACAGGAGGGACGTCCAGCCAGATTATTAAAAAAACCCTCACAGGCCAGAGACAACTCCAAAAATGAGTTTTCCTTTATCACCACTTTTTCAAAAGACCACCATCACGTTAGACACGTTATGGAAAAAAATTGGGGTATTCTTAAACAGGACCCGATCCTGGGCCCCAATCTCCCCAAAAAACCCCGCATAATTTTTAGAAGGCCACCCAACATGAGTAGCAAATTGGTAAAAAATACCATTTCGATACAAAGGCCCCACATGTTCCCCAATTTGAAGGGTTTTTTTCCATGTAAAAAGAGTCATCTTTGCAAAATTTGTGAGTTTGGGGGGAGAGTCACAAAAACTTTCAATTCTCGGGTGAATGGGAAGGAGTTTAAAATTCACCAATCTCTTACTTGCACTACCAAATATGTAGTTTATTTGGTCATCTGTCCGTGCGGTCTGCAATATGTGGGCCGCACGGGCAGAATGACCAAGAAACGCTTTTCGGAACACATTTATAATATTCAACATCCTGATGACAAATCACACAGTATTCCGGAGCATTTTGCTGAGTGTCATAATAAGTCCCCTGATGGCATAAGATGCTTTGCAATCGATTGTGTTAAACCTAATTGGAGGGGTGGAAACACTATCAAAACATTATCCCAATTAGAGACACGATGGATTTACCAGTTAGATACACTGAGACCAGGGGGTTTAAATGCCCATATTGATCTTAATTGTTTTATTAGAGATGAATAACCAATTTTATGATTATATTTCAATTCTTATAGTTTTTATATGTTTTAGTCTGCTGAATATGTTTCATATGTTTTATGCATTATCATAGCTTCTTTGATATAGTAGTATCATCTGTATTTATTTGAGTGTACATATATTGTAACTTTAGGACACACATTTGTCCCTTCCTGCCTCCTGTATTGTCGGCTAATTAATGGGAGTGGTGGGAGGAGGATCCATTCAATTATGTACATCTATATAAATCCTGCTCATTTTGTACAAAGTATCCCCTGATGAAGGCGTGAGGCCGAAATCCGGATCAAAAGAAATTTAAAAAGGGATACACATTTTTATATGCAATAAAATCAAGAATCCATCCTGTAAGTGCATTCTTATGCGCAGCGTTACCAACACTTAGCGCAGTCTGCACAATTAGTTTTGTCCCCTTTGTATGCCCTTATCCAGGAAGTAAGCCGACACTTGGTTTGAGAGCGGTGAAACGCAAAGGGCGACGTCACTACCGGCGGATGTGGAGAGGGAAGGACGGAGTATCTCCGCGCGAGCTTTGAACCTAGCTGCGCTATTGATCCTTCTCTTTCCTTCTTATTCCGGAACGGATTACACTACAGGAGGAAAAGGCACCATCTTCGGTTGGGGTATTTGATCCAGTCTAGAGGTACTGTCACGAGACTTGTGTAAGACGGGCAATTCACTGTGGGTTGAGAAAGGCGTTGCCGCCCCTACAGTGCTTCCCCGCATTTGATGCTCGACTGATCTAATATTGTGATTATCTACATTATATCATTTTGGTTCATCATTCTGAGCGCCAGGTGCTCCCACTACAAATTGTATTACTTTTCTTTAGGGGTTGAGGACTGACCCTGAGTACACCCAGGCTGCTCCATCCACTAGTGCGCGACTGTTTGCTCCTCCTTTTTACTGTTTCATAAAACTGTACTGTTTACATGATCTGACACCCCAACCCTTTTTTTTTCTAAAACTTTGACCTCCAAACCAATGAATGGACAAGCTGAGACTCACCCACTTCCATGAGACTATGGTGAGATCCCCAAACTAAGTTGGGAGAATAGGAAGGTGATGCTGAACAACATCCTCCATTTCATAAAAAACTCAAAGTAGGAAACAATATTGACAGATTAAAATACCTTGTCTGTGCTTATGCAGCCATGGAAGTCTGCATATTTAAAACAAGCATGAGTCAACTTAGAAGAAATACAGTGGGTTGCAAAAGTATTCGGCCCCCTTAAAGTTTTCCACATTTTGTCACATTAATGCCACAAATATGCATCAATTTTATTGGAATTCCACGTGAAAGACCAATACAAAGTGGTGTACATGTGTGAAGTGGATCGGAAATCATACATCATTCCAAACATTTTTTACAAATAAATAACTGCAAAGTGGTGTGTGCGTAATTATTCGGCCGCCTGAGTCAATACTTTGTAGAACCACCTTTTGCTGCAATTACAGCTGCCAGTCTTTTAGGGTATGGCTCTACCAGCTTTGCACATCTAGAGACTGAAATCCTTGCCCATTCTTCTTTGCAAAACAGCTCCAGCTCAGTCAGATTTAATGGACAGCGTTTGTGAACAGCAGTTTTCAGATCTTGCCACAGATTCTCAAATGGATTTAGATCTGGACTTTGACTGGGCCATTCTGACACATGAATAGGTTTTGTTTTAAACCATTATATTGTTGCCCTGGCTTTATGTTTAGGGTCATTGTCCTGCTGGAAGGTGAACCTCCGCCCCAGTCTCAAGTCTTTTGCAGTCTCCAAGAGGTTTTCTTCCAAGTTTGCCCTGTATTTGGCTCCATCCATCTTCCCATCAACTCTGACCAGCTTCCCTGTCCCTGCTGAAGAGATGCATCCCCCGAGCATGATGCTGCCACCACCATATTTGACAGTGGGGATGGTGTGTTCAGAGTGATGTGCAGTGTTAGTTTTCCACCACACAAAGCGTTTTGCATTTTGGCCAAAAAGTTCAGTTTTGGCCTCATCTGACCAGAGCACCTTCTTCCACATGGTTGCTGTGTCCCCCACATGGCTTGTGGCAAACTGAACACGGGACTTACAGTGCATGACTAATAGTTGTCCTATAGACAGAGTCTCCCGCCTGAGCTGTAAATCTCTGCAGCTCGTCCAGAGTCACCATGGGCCTCTTGACTGCATTTCTGATCAGCGCTCTCCTTGCTCGGCCTGTGAGTTTAGGTGGATGGCCTTGTCTTGGTAGGTTTACAGTTGTGCCATACTCCTTTTACTTCTGAATGATCGCTTGAACAGTGCTCCGTGGGATGTTCAAGGCTTTGGAAATCTTTTTGTATCCTAAGCCGGCTTTAAATGTCTCAATAACTTGATCTCTGACCTGTCTTGTGTGTTCTTTGGACTTCACAGTGTTGTTGCTCCCAATATTCTCAGACAACCTCTGAGGCCCTCACAGAGCAGCTGTATTTGTACTGACATTAGATTACACACAGGTGCACTCTATTTAGTCATTAGCACTCATCAGGCAATGTCTATAGGCAACTGACTGCACTCAGATCAAAGGGGGCCGAATAATTATGCACACACCACTTTGCAGTTATTTATTTGTAAAAAATGTTTGGAATCATGTATGATTTTCGTTCCACTTCTCATGTGTACAGCACTTTGTATTGGTCTTTCATGTGGAATTCCCAAAAAATGGATTCAGGTTTGTGGCAGTAATATGACAAAATGTGGAAAACTTCAAGGGGGCCGAATACTTTTGCAACCCACTGTATAGAGGCGGACAAGAACATAAACTTGGGTATGTAGCAGGAAAACACAACTGTGAGGCTAGTTTACTAACCCAGGACTGAACTTAGCAAATATGGAGTATATTTTCATACATATTAAAGATTTATTTTTTACTACAAATGAGTAACGTTCGTGAGAAGTGGTTATGTTAAAGTGGAAGAAAATACAAATCTGACACCAATTAAAACCATATTACCAGGTCCAGATGGTTAGTAAGACTTTAGAACCACTATAAGAACATGACATTTACATGTCACATTTGGTCTCTATCAACTCCTTTTCATGCTGATAAAATTATATACTGGTTTACAAATTATGAAGCCCTGTCCAACAGAAATATGGACTTACCCAGTATAAGGCTGTTTACACACTAAGGCGTTACAGGCGCACGTTAGTGCGCCTGTAACGCTCCCCCAACGTAACACAAGTGGGCTGTTCACACAGCCCACGTTGCGTTACATGTAACGCTGCACGTTCTCCGGAAAGTGCAGCATGCTACGGCGTTAGAGCGGCTATAGCCGCGTTAGACTGTTTGCACATGTGCAGTGGGGGGCGGAGAGGAGGCGGGGAGAGCCAGCTACAGTAGCCGCGCACATGGCTACTTAATATTCACTGCACTGGCGGACGCTGATTGGCCCGGCGGGACCACGTGATGCGGAGTGTCTCGCTCCGCATCACGTGGTCCCGCTGGCCAATCAGCGCCACTCTGGGAGACCTTATAGGAATCGAGCCGCCTAACGCGGCTCACTCTACCGTCCTCACTTGCAGCACCATACGTTGTGTTAGGTGCACGTTATGCGACCTTAACGTAGCACCTAACGCAACGTCTTAGTGTGCAAGTAGCCTAAATGGAAGTGGGTGTTTTGATTGGGGATGATAATATAGCAAAACAAACACCACATGCCTCAGACATTTTGATTGGGCATGAAAAAACTGCTTAATCACAACCTGCAGAGCCTACAAAAGGGCTTTCCAAGCAGCCCTCAAAAAGTCCTCCATTACCAACAGAAATACTAAATATTACTGGGAATTTCTTTCTGAGGGCCAAGGTACTCTTACAATCCCAGACTGGCCTTAAGCATCGTACACGAGGACTGACATGCACAGTTATCTAGATTTATTCCCTTGGGAGACAGTTTGGGGTTCAATTTTGTACAGATGCACTGCTAGCCAAAACAATCTTCATGGTTTGTGCTCAGCCATGATGGACCAGACTAATCACTCGCCAACGTATTGCAGTGTATCGGGGAGCCGCTGTACACTCCTTGACCTAGAACCACCTAGCACAAGGCTTTAATCTGAGATAAAATATGATCCATACCATACACCTGCCCCCAACTTAAAAATGTAAAACCAATTTAAAGGAGTAAACATATTGCTTAAAGTGGACCCAAATTAAAAATACAAGATTTCAGAAATAAAATCTATTTTCTAAATTAGAATAATAAATAGCAGCCTTTTTTCAGCTGCATGACGACAAATATAAAATATTTTACATTTATTGGAGGAACCCCTCCCTTCCTTTCAAATTGTCGGGACAAAATCCGGCAAACTGGTGGAGTAGCAATGGAGCAATTGCTAATGGCTGCACCCAGTATAACCCTAGTTATGAAAAGAGAAGGGTGAAAAGCATGCACTGAAATGCTCATAGGTTTGAAGGAGTGTTTATTTATCTTTGTATGTGTGAGAGTGGTGCAACAAAATATTTTTAATTAAAAAAAATGTTTGGTTTGGGTCCTCTTAAGTTTTTGGATTACTATAAATATTTTGCATAATAAAAAGGACACAAAGCATGTTTATCCAGTGATGTAACCTATATCAATGTAAATGCTTAAAGGACTTACGAGGCGAATCTACTAAATAAAGTTATTTACCTTATTGCAATAGCTGACCTCAGACCAAACGATTGGCGTCTCCCTTGTCATTTTCAGACTCGTCTAAATCCACGCTTCATTACACAACCCGACCCTCCCTTGGGTCGCCTTCTCTTATGGCGATTAGAATCGCCGCTTTAAAATTCAAATGCCTACGTAGGTTCGCATAGCCGCAATTGCGGCTGCGCAGGTTTCCAGCCCTGTCTGCGGGCCGACCTAGCTCCGTGCACGCTGAACTACGTTATGTAGCGGCAATAGCGGCTATGCGAACCTACGCAGGCATTTGAATTTTAAAGCTGCGATTCTAATCGCCATCAGATAAGGCGACCCAAGGGAGGGTTGGGTCGTGTAATGAAGCGTGGATTTAGAGAAGAGAGAGTCTGAAAATGACAAGGGAGGCACCGATCGTCTGGTCTGAGGTCAGCTATTGCAATAAGGTAAATAACTTTATTTAGTAGATTCGCCTCGTAAGTCCTTTAATCATGGGCTGTTTAAAATGACACCCTTTCACATAGGGGACCAGGGTTCAAATCCTAGCTAGAACAGTAGCTAACCAGTAAAGAACCCTTGGGCCAGACTCTCAAACACTCCAGGTTGGCCTACTGAGTGGAACCCAATTGGCTGCAGCTCTTATGCGGAAGTGGTGAACAGACTTTGCACAGACATAGGTTGATCCAGCATGAACCTCTGTGCTTAGCTTTGCCTTGTGTCATGTATCGTTTAAAGAAGTGATGGCTAACCTTGGCACTCCAGCTGTGACAAAACTACAAATCCCATCATTCCTCTGCCTCCCCGAGTTATGCTTAGAGCTGTCAGAGTATTGCAATGCATCATGGGGTTTGTAGTTCCACCACAGCTGGAGTGCCAAGGTAAGCCATCACTGGTTTAAAGGGAACCTTAACAGAGGGATATGGATGCTTCCTTTTAAACAATACCAGTTGCTTGGCAGTCCTGCTGATCTCTTTGGCTGCAGTAGTGGCTGAATCACACACCTGACACAAGCATGCAGCTAACCCAGTCTGACTTCAATCAGAGCACCTGATCTGCATGCTTGTTGAGGGGCTGTGACTAGAGAGACAGGATCAGCAGGAAAGTCAGGCAACTGGTATTATTTTAGAAGGAAAAATCCATATCCTTCTCAGTTTAAGTTCCCTTTAAATAATAATGTAAAGGAAAGTTATTGAAAGTTACATTTTATACATTGCAAGACTACTTAAATAGATAAGAAAACATTGTTTACTTATTCTGACCAAGGGTTTTCAAAAATGTATGCAACCTACAACTGCTTTTAAAATTCTGCTGCAGAAACCGGTTTGCTCTTCTCACGCAAGAACTTTTTGTTCTCACTTTCATTAAAAGGCCAGCAAGCATGCAACTCCATTCAGTTGTATGCATAGCAGTTTATCACTGCAGCTGGTTGTAGTTTGGGGGGTGATGACAAATAATGTGCTAAAAGAGCAAGTACTAAAGTGCTTAAAGAGGAACTGTAACGGTAAAACGTCCCCTGGGGGGTACTCACCTCGGTTGGGGAAAGCCTCAGGATCCTAATGAGGCTTCCCACACCGTCCTCCGTCCCTCGGGGGTCTCGCTGTAGCCCTCCGTACAGCTGTGATGCAATATTTACCTTCCTGGCTCTTGCGCAGGCGCTCTGATGGCTGTCGGCTCCAAAGTAGGCGGAAATACCCGATCGCCGTCGGGTCCGCTCTACTGCGCAGGCGCAAGTCTCCGGCGCCTGCGCAGTAGAGCGGACCCGACGGAGATCGGGTATTTCCGTCTATTTCCGAGCCGAATGCAGCCACAGCGCCCCCGCTGGAGCCAGCAAAGGTAAATATTGAAATTACAGTCTGGCCTGTCGCCGGCTCTTCAGAGGGCTGCAGCGAGACCCCCGTGGGCCGCAGGACGGCGTGGGAAGCCTCATTAGGATCCGGAGGCTTCCCCCACCCGAGGTGAGTACCCCCCAGGGGATCTTTTTCAAGTTACAGAGTCTCTTTAAATCCTAAAAGAGCCTTCTGCAGCCAGTTTTGGTTGAGAAATTTTAATCGCCTGGTAAATTATTATTTTTAAACATATTGCATTAGAGCCATTTCATTTTACCTGTGTTGTTTCATTAGCGTACATTCACCACCCTCCTGTGGGTCCAGGTTATATATGTAAAGGTAACCATCTGCGGCACCCACAAGTAAACGTGGGATCTTTTGGATCCTAAATGTAAATATCATAGATTATAGGTTAACACATCAAGAATATAAATAGGTAACAATAATAAATACAGCAACTATAATTGCCTCCACCTCCCAAAGACGTGTGCTTCTATAAAATCATGACAGCAGTTAAAGAATAACTCAAGCGAGAGGGATATGGAGGCTTTTTATAGATTTCATTTTAAAGGGGCACTATGGTTAAATAACTGCTTATAATATCAATATATTTTATTTAATATAAAATATGTGCAATTGTAGCAATGTTTAACACATATTGTGGCAGGATAAAAGTCTATTTCAATATTACATTACCCTTAGTTAGAGAGGAGTTGCGTCGGCAGAGGAAATTATCTGACGCCAAATCAGCACATACCATTGTGCAGTAGGAGGCAGCGTATCAGCTTTTTGAGCTGCTGTTTTAATTCCCCGTTATATTTTTCAAGAGAGGATTCCTCCAACTACTAACTGCTCCCTCGAGCAGTTTTACTACTCATCTAAGCCGCCGTACGTCTCAGGACATTGACGTACGGCTCTGATGAAAAAATGCTCCCCTCTGAGGCATCCCAGCTGGCTCAGGAACGGACACATATTGTTGTCCATTGCTGTGGAGACCAGCTCTCTGCGATGTAGCTGTGTCCTGCATTATTTTCATCAGAGCCGTACGTCAATGTCCTGAGATGTACGGCGGCTTACATGAGTAGTAAAACTGCTTGAGGGAGCAGTTAGTAGTTGGAGGAATCCTCTCTTGAAATATATAAGGGGGGGGGGGGGGGGGAGGATTAAAACAGCAGCTCATACAGCGGATATGCTGCCTCCTACTGCACAATGGTATGTGCTGATTTGGCGTCAGATAATTTCCTCTGCCGACGCAACTCATCTCTAACTAAGGGTAATGTAATATTGAAATAGACTTTTATCCTGCCACAATATATGTGTTAAACATTGCTACAATTGCACATATTTTATATTAAATGATATTATAAGCAGTTATTTAACCATAGTGCCCCTTTAGCAATACTAGTTTCCTGGCTATCCTGCCGATCCTCTGCCTCAATACTTTTAGCCATAAACCCTGAACAAGCATGCAGCATATCAGGTGTTCCTGACATCAGATCTGAAAAGATTAGCTGCATGCTTGTGTCTGGTGTTATTCAGACACTACTGCAGCCGAATAGACCAGCTAGGCTGTCAGGTATTGTTTAAAAGAAAACAAATATGACAGCCTCCATATACCTCTCACTACAGTTGTCCTTTAAAGTGGAGCGGTCAGCCATACTATCTCAGAAAAAAATCCCACATATATAAGTAGATAAATACTTGCTCTACTTACATATGTATTGCACTGTCCACATTTTGATTTTAGCGATTTTTCTATACTAAAAGAAGAGAAAACCCTTAGGGTTTTCCATTTTGTCTGTGGCTATCTTGAAGCCAATCCTGACATTTCCTCCCTTAGGCTTTGTTCATATGATAAATCGCCAGCGCTATGCGATTTATAGAGCACTTTTTAAAGCGCTTTTCCCTGCGATTTGCACTTAGAAAATCACTTTTCTAACCGCTTTTGCTGAGCAGTTACCATTTTCAGGAAGTGAACTATTTGACCCGGAAATAGATAAATACAAGGGGCCATATGCAATTCACATTTTCTCTTAGGTGATATTTTCATACCTTGACATAAAATGCATTTTCTAACTACCAGTAAGCAAGAAAATACTCAAAATGATTTTGATAGTGGGTTTTTATCAACATTTCAGTACCTTTTCAATTTTAAAATGCTGAAAAGTTATTTTAAAGAGAAGATGAAAATTATCTCCTAGGAGATAATGCAGGAGAAAAATTAATTGCATATGGGCCAATGTATTTATTTATAAAAGCACTTGGTAATTCGCAATACAAAGCGCTTTTTCAAGCGCTTTGCGATTTACCTATATCTTCCATTAAGCACTCAGAAAATGGTACATGTAGCGCGTTTGCGATTTTAATAAAATCAAAACACACGTGAACAGTCTCATAGAAAATCATTGCACAAGCGCTTTTAGGGCGATTTTTTAAATTGCCAGCGCTTAAAAAAAAAAAAAAATCTGCAAACTTGTGTGTGACAAGCCCGTACTCTGTATCATTGCCAGCACTCCTCCCAGTCTACAGACACTCCCACCCTGCTCTGCAATAGAGAGTGCATTGTCTCAGCATGAGAAATATTGGCCAATCAGAGAGGAACAGAAGTGTGGGAGGGGAAAACAGGAGGCAAAGAGGCTTCAGCCAATCAAACTGCATTAGTTAAGTCTGAGGGGGAACTAAAGCCAGCATTCCCTGCAACTTCCTTTGTGTGGCAGATGTACCAAATAAGAGCCAGGGAAACTGGGGAATGATGTTTTATGGAGAAGGAAAATAAGAGTGATTTTAATTTTTGTATTGCCTGGTTAGCATCCTTATTACTTGTTTACCAGATAAAAATAAAGAATAGATTTTTTTATTTTATGCCCGACAGTTACTCTTTAAGACACCACACAGAATGCACAATACCATTTTACTTGAGTTTCAGAACTTCAATGGTAACTCATTCATTCAGTTTAAAGGTTACACATTGCAGGTTTACCTTTCACCGTTTTAAAACTAGCACATAAGGCATGTGCTCTCTCCTGCCACATTTTGGGTAGGAATACGCTAAGCAGAATAGCATGAGTTTTTCCCCATAGCACATAGTGGAAAACGCATATGCGATTCTGCCTAGTTTATTCCTAGTCTGAAGAGGGAAGATGAACCGTGAAATGAACTTGGCTGTCATTATGTAAAAAGTAACAGTAACAAATTGTAATTGCAAGTTATGACTTCATCAGCACTTTTAAATATTGAATTATGCAGCATCTGGATTTATCAGTGTACAATCCCTCATGGGATAGGGTTTGAGGCATTTTTTTTGTAAAATGGGCAAAAAAAACAAACAAACAAAAAAAAACCTTTATAAATATTACAGCGGTCATATAGACCGTTGCAGAATAGGGACTGAAAAAAGTGTCTGCATATTCCTGAGCTCAGAAAAACTTCAGCAACGTTTTTATACTTGTGTGTGGGCAAGCTCTCACTATCCAGCCCCGTTTCTAGGGGCAGGCGGGGCCGGGTTACCACCCGGGGTGCTGTGAGGGAGAGCAGCCACACAATGGAAATCAGCCGCGGTGGAGAGGGCCCCCGTCTCCCCCTCCGTGCTCCAGCTTGCGTTGCTGGAATGCCTGGCAGCAGCGTGTAATAACTCACCTTTCGGGCTCCAGGTGATGTCCACGTGCTGCTGGGCTGCTCTCTACATCGCCGCTCACAGAAAATAGTGTAACTACTACATAGACATCAACTAGAGCCTGGAAGGTGAGCGATTACACACTCCCCGCCGCCAGACATTTCAGCAATGGAGGAGGGAGCACAGAGGCTGACCTGAGGAGAGGGAGGAAGGAGACGGGACCCCCTCCACCGCGGCCAAGTCCCATTGTGCGGCTTCTCCCCCTCCTTCTCTGTAATCCCCCCAAGCCTGTGGGAGGAGTGTATAGGAAGACACACCATATACCTGGCTGACCTATACTGGGGCACCTGTGGCTTGCTAACCTATACTGGGGCACCTGTGGCTTGCTAACCTATACTGGGGCACCTGTGGCTTGCTAGCCTATACTGGGGTCACATATGGCTGGCTAGCCTATATTGGGGCACCTGTGGCTGGCTAGCCTATAATGGGGTACCTGTGGCTGGCTAGCCTATAATGGGGCACCTGTGGCTGGCTAGCCTATAATGGGGCACCTGTGGCTTGCTAACCTATACTGGGGCACCTGTGGCTTGCTAACCTATAATGGGGGCACCTGTAGCTGGATAACCTATACGGGGGCACATGTGGCTGGCTAACCTATAATGGGGGCACCTGTGGCTGGCTAACCTATACGGGGGCACCTGTGGCTGGCTAACCTATACGGGGGCACCTGTGGCTGGCTAACCTATACGGGGGCACCTGTGGCTGGCTAACCTATATGTGGGCACCTATGGCTGGCTAACCTATATGTGGGCACCTATGGCTGGCTAGCCTATAATGGGGCACCTATGGCTGGCTAGCCTATAATGGGGCACCTATGGCTGGCTAGCCTATAATGGGGCACCTATGGCTGGCTAGCCTATAATGGGGCACCTATGGCTGGCTAGCCTATAATGGGGCACCTATGGCTGGCTAGCCTATAATGGGGCACCTATGGCTGGCTAGCCTATAATGGGGCACCTATGGCTGGCTAGCCTACACTGGGGCGCACCTATGGCTGGCTAGCCTACACTGGGGAGCACCTATGGCTGGCTAGCCTACACTGGGGAGCACCTATGGCTGGCTAGCCTATACTGGGGGGCACCTATGGCTGGCTAGCCTATACTGGGGGGCACCTATGGCTGGCTAGCCTATACTGGGGGGGCACCTATGGCTGGCTAGCCTATACAGGGGGGCACCTATGGCTGGCTAGCCTATACAGGGGGGCACCTATGGCTGGCTAGCCTATACTGGGGGGCACCCTTGGCTGGCTAGCCTATACTGGGGGGCACCCTTGGCTGGCTAGCCTATACTGGGGGGCACCCTTGGCTGGCTAGCCTATACTGGGGGGCACCCTTGGCTGGCTAGCCTATACTGGGGGGCACCCTTGGCTGGCTAGCCTATACTGGGGGGCACCCTTGGCTGGCTAGCCTATACTGGGGGGCACCTATGGCTGGCTAGCCTATACTGGGAGGCACCTATGGCTGGCTAGCCTATACGGAAGCACATATGGCTGGCTAACCTATACTGGGGCACCTATGTCTGGCTAACATTTACTTGGAGCACCTATGTCTGGTAATCTATACTGGGGTACCTATGGCTGGCTAACCTTCACTGGGGCCCCTGTAACTGGCTACCTATACTTGGGGCTACATATCCCATTGTAAATAAAGTTTTCTAGCCCATGCGGGGCACAATATTTTACACCCTAGCCCTGGGAGCAATTTAGCCTAGAAACTGCCCTTTAAGTATCTAGCCACATCTCTTCTCCACCCCCACTTATATATTTTTCAAGTATACATTAAAGGACACCTGAAGTAAAAATAAACTAATGAAATAAGAAATTGTATCTATCCTCCTTCTCCTAAAAAAAGACTTAAGATATTCAACAGCTTTAGTTTATATTGAAATCTACTTTAAGTTTTTACTGTTCTATTGTTTTTGCTTAATGACATTCATTGAAGTATGCCAGGGCTAAAATCTATGAACTATTGACCCTTTTTATCGCTTTCCTGCTCTTGGCAGCCATTTTCTGCTAGGAAAGTGTTTTATAGTTGAAATTTCTTATCAGTGAGGGTCACACTGTAGTCTGACCCCGTCCTGACTCAGACAGGAACTGCAACTTACATACCTGATCTTTAAATCTTTCAGGCAGAGAAAAAAAAAAAAAAAAAAAAAAGAACACAGCATAGTTATTTGTGTGATAGGCACTGTACATACACAAGTCTATCTCATGTCACATCACCTCGGGTATCCTTTAACTATGGTTACATTAGTTGTATTACTGTACTAAAATCTTAAAAAAAAAAAAAAAAAAAAAAAAAAGTTTACTTCTAGGCAAAAACTAAAATCCTTCAGATGGTATTTATGCAATGCAAAATACACATTTCAGCTCATTAACCTCCTGAGCGGTCTGGACGAGCTCAGCTCGTCCATCACCGCCGGAGGCTGCCGCTCAGGCCCTGCTGGGCCGATTTTTATCAAATAAAGTGCAGCACACGCAGCCGGCACTTTGCCAGCCGCGTGTGCTGCCTGATCGCCGCCGCTCTGCGGCGATTCGCCGCGAGCAGCGGCGAAAGAGGGCCCCCCTAGCCGCCTGAGCCCTGCGCAGCCGGAACAAAAAGTTCCGGCCAGCGCTAAGGGCTGGATCGGAGGCGGCTGACGTCAGGACGTCGGCTGACGTCGATGACGTCACTCCGCTCGTCGCTATGGCGACGATATAAGCAAAACAAGGAAGGCCGCTCATTGCGGCCTTCCTTGTTTATTCTGGGCGCCGGAGGCGATCGGAAGATCGCCTCCGGAGCGCCCTCTAGTGGGCTTTCATGCAGCCAACTTTCAGTTGGCTGCATGAAATAGTTTTTTTTTTATTTAAAAAAAACCCTCCCGCAGCCACTCTGGCGATTTAATCAGAACGCCAGGGTGGTTAAGCCTAGCAAGGTGATTAATAGGCGACAGAAGATAGAAGAGACTTCTGATCATGCATGGAATTGAGAAAGGGGGCAACAATACAAATGATAGAGGCATTAAGCCTCTCACTCTGCCACAGAATCCAGAAGGAGTACAGCTTTTAGACAGAAACAACTCCGCTTTCTTTATATATGTTACGGCCAGAACCCGTAGTGTGGCCACTTCGCGTTCTGGCCAGCCACTGTTAGAAATGTTATGTTTACGCCGTCTCGCTGCGGCCAAATTTATGACAACCTTGCTTAATTTAATGAAATATAGCCGGCGGCAATGTAATAGATGAAGCCGCCGGCTTTCGCACTGCCTCTCTCCTCCTCTCCCCCCCCCCCCCTCTCCCCGCCTCCCATACAATAAGTAGCAGCCGGCGGGGACATGCAGCCGGAGAGTCGTTCGTCGCGGCAGGGGCAGCAGAGCGGGGAGGCTGCAGACATTGCTTCTGCCAGCACCCGCTCTGCAGGAACGGCAGGATTCCCCTGTCGTGACGAACGACTCTCGGGGACATGCGTGTCCCTGCCGGCTGCTACTTATTGTATGGGAGGCAGGGAGAGGAGAGAGGCGGGGGGGGGGGGGGGGGGGGGGGGGGGGGAGGGGGAGAGGCAGTGGGAAAGCCGGCGGCTTAACATTGCCACCGGCTATATTTAATTCAATTAAGCAAGTTGTCCTAAATTTGGCCGCAGCGAGACGGCATAAACATAACATTTCTAACATTGGCCGCTGCGCTGCGGCCACTTCGCACATTGGCCGGCCAGAACGCGAAGTGGCCACACTTCGGGTTCTGGCCGTAACATATACACCAATGTCTGTACATGCCATTTGAATGTTAAAAATAATCTTTTAGTTTAAGGTCGTGTACATCCATCCAATTTTAATTGGCCAATCACTGACCGATTTTACCACCACCACCATGCAGTATGAGGGCCAACCGATTTTAAGATACCTTGAACAGATTGTGCAGGTTAGCCCTCATACTACATGGACGTGGTAAAATTGGATGTGTGTACCAGGATTTGTGTTAGTGGGATAAGTGATGTTTCCCCATCCAAATCTGTGTCAACAGGGAGGTTATCCTTAATCAAGAGCTGTAAAGGGTAAAAAAAAACATATTCCCCACACATAGTCACAATGAGGATTTAAAGTAAAAAAAAAAAAAAAAAAAAAAAAAAAAAAATCAAATTACATTGCTAATGCACAAATGTTTTTGTGCCCACAGAAAGGCAAGCGGATAGTTGCAAAAGCTCTTCCTTGGTTAAACATTTCGGTTACTTGAGAGGGCAAGTAACTTGTAGAAGCCATGATGACTTTTCCAAAGTAACCAGTCCAGGTGGTCGGTTCCTCAACAGGCCTGAAAAATAAATATTTTATCTCAATTAAAGAAAAACATGGTAAAATGCATCACAATAGATATTTAAATTTGCTGTAGTCAGATTAGTCTAGAAAGGCTCGGTAATTGTTTGCCGCAAGTTAACATTTTATACAACAGAGTTTATCATCAGTTTACTTCAATGTTAGGTATGCATTCAACTATTCATGGAGACATCTCTACCACAAGCCATGATAATGATGATGATTCTCATTTGTGGGAATGAACAGCCCCTTTAGTTATTGTTTGTGGCATCAAACAGTATCAATAATACACAATGCTGTAACATTTCAAGTAAGCAACTGCCCAACTTTATGGCGTGCAACTCTGAAACAGTATGGCCTGGAACCCACTGAAATCCGCAAACGCAAAAGCTAGCGTTTTGCATGAGCGGTTTGCAAGCGGATTCATGCGAGTTTTCGGTCGCGTTTTGCAACAGTGTATTTTTTTCCTCAGCGGTTGTGTAGCGTTTTGCGTTTCGCGTTTTTTTCCTGATTGGTCCTGTGAATTATTTTTAATTTTGTTACAGTGTGCTGAACCGCAAAACGCTAGCAAAACCGCTCAGTTTAGGTTTTGCTGAGCGTTTCTGCTAGCGTTTCAATACTTTACATTGAAGCGCTAACGCTCCCAAAATGCTGCAGGTCCTGCGTTTGCGTTTCTGGGAAACGCAAACGCTCCTGTGGAAGTTGCCCCATCCATTATCAGCTGAGCGTTTTGGCAAAACGCTAGCGTATCGCAGCGCTGCCAAAATGCTCAAAAAAACGCTCTTGTGGGTTCCAACCCTAAGAGTGCAATTTATGACTGAGAACTAAAGTTCCGTACACACATATAAGGACTGTTGCCCACTTGGACTAGAGGGATTGGATTAAATTAAACATTATTGGCTGATACTTTCCAGATCCAAGCAATATATTCAAATAGTACCAATGCATTCAATATTTATGTATCCTTTATAATAAAACCCATAGTGTCCCTCCGTCATCCTCCTCCTGCCCATGGTTTTGTGGGCGGCTGTTGGTGCGGGATGCAAGCGTGCGGCGGCTGCGCACAGACATGTGGGACAGACCTAGAGCCAGCAGTTTTTAAAAGGGCTTAGGTCCCCTAGCTGGTTTATAAAATCCTGATTTCAACTGATTCTCCCCTCCCCCCTCCCCCCCCCCAAGTATTCAAATATACTGCAATAATGTAGCTCTAATTAAGAGGCCATATCTCAAACTGGAAGGATTACATGAATGTTCATTAATATTTAACCATGAATTGTAACACTTGCAATGTCTGCATTACAAAATTCTATGATCACCAATTGCAAACTACAAGTATTCAGGGAACACTGAAAACAAGATATTGACAAATGTAAGCAAAGCAAATACATACTTCTCTTTCACAGTCTCTAACTTGAAAATATGCACAGTCTCTGTGTTACTTGAAGCCGAAAGAAAGATTCCATCCATGCTGAAAGCTAGGGAAAATATCGTCACACACCTAAAAACATAAGACATAAATCAGCCTCAAAATAACCATTGATAAGTAATGCAAACATAACTACATTAACTGCAATTTTCAACAAGTTTGGTCTCTAAAACAGATAGCAAGAGAGTGTGGGGTCCCCCAGCTGTCCTGTGAACCATTGTTTGTGGTTTTAAATTCAGCTTCCAGGATGCAGGTGACAGGTGAGTGGTTAGGGAGGGAGTCCAACCAAAACCTCCCACCTGAATGCTGCCTAATTTATGCATTTCCTGTTAGATTTGGTACAGCAGGCAAAGGGTGTAGAACTGTGCACCTGATTGGCTGACAGGCGCCTGCTGACTAGATAAAAGGTAGGAAATTGCTAGAGCTGAGTGTAAGCTATTGTGTGTGTTGCAGTCAGCATTCAGTATAGAGGCAGTGGGGGTGAATTCCCTGGTGGTGAGTTCTGGGGCCCACTCGCACTTCCCTCTAGGTATCGCATGGTGGAGAGAGAAAGAGAAAGAGAAAGAAAAAGAGAGAAAGAAAAAGAGAGAGAGAAAGAGAGAAAGAGAGAGAGAGAGAGAGAAAGAGAGAGAGAGAAAGAGAGAGAAAGAGAGAGAAAGAGAGAGAAAGAGAGAGAAAGAGAGAGAGAGAGAGAGAGAGAGAGAGAGAGAGAGAGAGAGAGAGAGAGAGAGAGAGAGAGAGAGAGAGAAAGAGAAAGAGAAAGAGAAAGAGAAAGAGAGAGAGAGAGAGAGAGAGAGTGTGTCCAGGGCCCCCAGCTGTCGCGTGAGCCAGTGTTTGTGGCTCTAAAATAGATGAAGTTTCAGTTGACAGAGACAAGAGCTTTAGACTAGAGTCTATTCATGTAGAAAAATGTTATTCTTCTCTTTTCTGTTTTTTAAGTCAGCATTTCATAGAAATGAACCACTTCACCCCAAAGCGTTTTTTACCCTAACAGACAAGAGCGATTTTCACCTTTCAGTACTCATCCCTTTCATTTGCCATGAAATGATCTAAATCTTGTTTTTTCAGTTTCTTGTTTTCAGTAATTACTTTATTTTCTATGCATTTTAAAGGGAAAAAAACAAGGAAAAAAAAGAAAAAAAAAACACTATTTATCCAATTTCATCCCCTATAGCTTTAATATAAACACTGCTACTGTACATAAAAACCACACATTTTATCTGCCTATTTGTCCTGGTTATCACAAGATTTTAATTATGTCGCTAGTACAAAGTATGGTGACAATACAGTGGTTTGCAAAAGTATTCAGTTTTCCACATTTTGTCATATTACTGCCACAAACATGAATACATTTAATTGGAATTCCACGTGAAAGACCAATACAAAGTGGTGTACACGTGGGAAGTGGAACGAAAATCATACATGATTCCAAACATTAAAATAAAAAAACTGCAAAGTGGGGTGAGTAATTATTCAGCCCCCTGAGTCAATACTTTGTAGAACCACCTCTTGCTGCAATTACAGCTGCCAGTCTTTTAGGGTATGTCTCTACCAGCTTTGCACATCTAGAGACTGAAATCCTTGCCCATTCTTCTTTGCAAAACAGCTCCAGCTCAGTCAGATTAGATGGACAGCGTTTGTGAACAGCAGTTTTCAGATCTTGCCACAGATGCTCGATTGGATTTAGATCTGGACTTTGCCTGGGCCATTCTAACACATGGATATGTTTTGTTTTAAACCATTGCATTGTTGCCCTGGCTTTATGTTTAGGGTCGTTGTCCTGCTGGAAGGTGAACCTCCGCCCCAGTCTCAAGTCTTTTGCAGACTCCAAGAGGTTTTCTTCCAAGAGTGCCCTGTATTTGGCTTCATCCATCTTCCCATCAACTCTGACCAGCTTCCCTGGCCCTGCTGAAGAGAAGCACCCCCAGAGCATGATGCTGCCACCACATTTGACAGTGGGGGTGGTGTGTTCAGAGTGATGTGCAGTGTTAGTTTTCCGCCACACATAGCATTTTGCATTTTGGCCAGAAAGTTCCATTTTGGTCTCATCTGATCAGAGCACCTTCTTCCACATGTTTGCGGTGTCCCCCACATGGCTTGTGGCAAACTGCAAACAGGACTTCTTATGCTTTTCTGTTAACAATGGCTTTCTTCTTGCCACTCTTCCATAAAGGTCAACTTTGTGCAGTGCAAGACTAATCGTTGTCCTATGGACAGATTCCTCCACCTGAGCTATAGATCTGTGCAGCTTGTCCAGAGTCACTATGGGCCTCTTGACTGCATTTCTGATCAGAACTCTCCTTGTTCGGCCTGTGAGTTTAGGTGGACGGCCTTGTCTTGGTAAGTTTACAGTTGTGCCATACTCCTTCCATTTCTAGTTTCAAAAAAAGTTATTTATAACCACAGGAGAAAACAAACATACAATAGTATATAGGTCCCCTTGGGGGTGATAGTGAAAACAGTAGGCATTAGGAAACATGAATAAATCTAAACATAAAGTGGTTTGCAAAAGTATTCGGCCCCCTTGAAGTTTTCCACATTTTGTCACATTACTGCCGCAAACATGAATCAATTTTAATAGAATTCCACGTGAAAGAGCAATACAAAAGTGGTGTACACGTGAGAAGTGAAACGAAAATCATACACGATTCCAAACATTTAAAAAAACAAAAAAACTGCAAAGTGGGGCGAGTAGTTATTCAGCCCCCTGAGTCAATACTTTGTAGAACCACCTCTTGCTCTAATTACAGCTGCCAGTCTTTTAGGGTATGTCTCTACCAGCTTTGCACATCTAGAGACTGAAATTCTTGCCCATTCTTCTTTGCAAAACTGCTCCAGCTCAGTCAGATTAGATGGACAGCATTTGTGAACAGCAGTTTTCAGATCTTGCCACAGATTCTCAATTGGATTTAGATCTGGACTTTGCCGGGGCCATTCTAACACAGATAGGTTTTGTTTTAAACCATTCCATTGTTGCCCTGGCTTTAGGTTTAGGGTCGTTGTCCTGCTGGAAGGTGACCCTCCGCCCCAGTCTCAAGTCTTTTGCAGACTCCAAGAGGTTTTCTTCCAAGATTGCCCTGTATTTGGCTCCATCCATCTTCCCCTCAACTGTGACCAACTTCCCTGTCCCTGCTGAAGAGAAGCACCCCCAGAGCATGATGCTGCCATCACCATATTTGACAGAGGGGATGGTGTGTTCAGAGTGACGTGCAGTGTTAGTTTTCCGCCACACATAGCGTTTTGCATTTTTGGCCAAAAAGTTAAATTTTAGTCTCATCTGACCAGAGCACCTTCTTCCACGTTTGCTGTGTCCCCCACATGGCTTGTGGCAAACTGCAAATGGGACTTCTTATGCTTTTCTGTTAACAATGGCTTTCTTCTTGCCACTCTTCCATAAAGGCCAACTTTGTGCAGTGCAAGACTAATCGTTGTCCTATGAACAGATTCCCCCACCTGAGCTGTAGATCTCTGCAGCTCATCCAGAGTCACCATGGGCCTCTTGACTGCATGTTTGATCAGCGCTCTCCTTGTTCGGCCTGTGAGTTTAGGTGGATGGCCTTGTCTTGGTAGGTTTACAGTTGTGCAATACTCCTTCCTTTTCTAAATGATCGTGGGATGTTCAAGGCTTTGGAAATGTTTGTAGCCTAAGCCCGCTTTAAATTTCTCAATAACTTTAACCCTGACCTGTCTGGTGTGTTCTTTGGACTTCGTGGTGTTGTTGCTCTTAATATTTTCTTAGACAACCTCTGAGGCCGTCACAGAGCAGCTGTATTTGTACTGACATTAGATTACACACAGGTGCACTCTGTTTAGTCATTAGCACTCATCAGGCAATGTCTATGGGCAACTGACTGCACTCAACCAAAGGGGGCTGAATAGTTACGCACACCCCTCTTTGCAGTTAGTGATTTGTAATAAAAAAAAAATAAAAAAATAAAAAAAAAAATTTGGAATCATGTATGATTTTCGTTCCACTTCTCACGTGTACAGTACTGGAGGGAAAAAACCAAACACAAACAGGAGCCCAAATGGTGCAGTATGTAACAAGTATTGGGTATAAAAAAGTACTTTATAGAAGGGTACTCACAAAGGTGGGTTGCAAAGGGGGCAACCGACCACTTCAGGCAGGTAGAGTGTTTTAAACCTGACTCCACTCAGGCCTACCAGCAGTCCTGGACTCGGTCGCTCTCTTCGCAAAAAACCTGCGCCCCTTGGATAGGTGCGCAAGGCGCCCCTCCCAGAAGGGTGAGGGGAGTAAGGTACAGTAGACGGTAAAGAGGCGCCCAATGTATATAAAACACTTTAAAAATCAATAAAATGAAAAAAGGATGAGGTGGCTTACTTCACAGACGACAAACTCACTTTAGGTAAGGAAGTTTAATTATTAAGCACAAGCATGTGCTTAATCATCAATTAAACTTCCTTACCTAAAGTGAGTTTGTCGTCTGTGAGGTAAGCCACCTCATCCTTTTTTCATTTTATTGATTTTAAAGTGTTTTATATACATTGGGCGTCTCTTTACCCTCTATTCTCACGTGTACAACACTTTGTATTGGTCTTTCATGTGGAATTCCAATAAAATTGATTCAAGTTTGTGGCAGTAATATGACAAAATGTGGAAAACTTCAAGGGGGCCGAATACTTTTGCAAACCACTGTATTTAGTGAAAATCGAGAGTTATCACATTTTAGCGTACTCATTTAATGAATTGTGGTATAAACTGATAACAAAAAGAAAGAAAAAGAATAATATATTCAACCTATAGATCACATAGGATTGCCACAATGCCATGACAGGAATATAACATAATACAAAGTAGAGTGATATAATGCCAGGGGCGGATAGTATTTGAAATATTAAAATAAATTAGGTCAATAATGTAGGGCCTAGTCCCTGACTATTAAGGGACATAAACCAGGGAGTCCATGTCCTCTGAAAGTTCAACATTGTGTCTTCAACTTTAGCCAATATATGTTCACATATCATAGTGGCAGTAACTTTATTGTACACAGCCGTAGTGGAGAGAGAAGGTTGCAACCAGCAAGCTGCTAGGTTCTTTCCATTTCTGAATGGTCACTTGAACAGTGCTCAGTGGGATGTTCAAGGCTTTGGAAATTTTTGTAGCCTTATGCTTCATACACACTTGAGATAAAAGTCTTTGGAAAAGGCAAGATCACAGACCAATTTTACCCCCCTTCCATGTAGTATGAGAGCCATACTCTACACAGTCTATTCTATGGAGCTGCACTCCCCATCAAATAAACGCAGATTATGATCTTTTGAGTGTGTACGGGCATCTTTGTGTGCAGCATCGTGCAAAGATTTTATTTGATGGGGAGTGCATTTATTTGATGGGGAGTTCAGCTCCATAGAATAGACTGTGTAGAGTATGGCTCTCATACTACATGGAATGGGGTAAAATTGGTCTGTGATCTTGCCTTTTCCAAAGACTTTTATCTCAAGTGTGTATGAAGCATAAGCCTGCTTTAAATTTCTCAATAACTTTAACCCTGATCTGTCTAGTGTGTTCTTTGGACTTCATGGTGTTGTTGCTCCTAATAAACAACCTCTGAGGCCATCACAGAGCAGCTGTATTTGTACTGACAGATTACACACAGGTGTACTCTGTTTAGTCATTAGCACTCATCAGGCAATGTCTATGGGCAACTGCACTCAGACCAAAGGGGGCTGAATAATTACGCACATACCACTTTGCAGTTATTTGTAAAAAAAAAAAAAAAAAAGTTTGGAATCATGTATGATTTTCGTTCCACTTCTCACGTGTACACCACTTTGTATTGGTCTTTCACGTGGTATTCCAATAAAATTGATTCAGTTTTGTGGAAGTAATATGACAAAATATGGAAAACTTCAAGGGGACCGAACACTTTTGCAAACCTCTGTATATTATTTGGAAATAAAAGGTGTATTTGTTCTGGTTTTTTTCTCACTAATCTCACGTGCACAGGAACGCACGTGCCCAACGGCAGCAGCACTGTTTGACTTATGAAAACGTCCTGGAGCCATTAAGAGGCTCTAGCAGGATTTTTTTTTATAAGTCTGCTTGTCATAAAGTGGTTAAACTACAGTATCTCTGCCCTTCTGGGTGCTTATCAGAAAGACAGTAAACTCTTAGAACTCTAAAACAACTTGTAAAACGTTTATAGAATACATAACAAAATCCTAGGTTCACCTAGACTTTTCTAAGGACTAAAGGTACTGAAACACCTTTTCAGTAAGTGATTTGAATACAGACTCACTGAAATTTTTTTTTTGATGCATCACAACAATGCCTTTTTGCTCATAAAAACCTCCTGTTTCTATTTAACATGTTTTCCCCCCTTTTATGGAGGCTTTTAGGTGGTAAACTTATTTTTAAAAAGAATTAATGAAACCACTGATCTCAACAGGAGTGAAGATGTATGGAAGAATAAACATTCAGATACAGAAATCATCAATGCCCGGTTAATCCATAAAAAGAAAAGCTAAAATCACATTCAATACTTAATAAAACATGCAAATGGTGAGTTTTCTAATCACCTTTTCACTCCCCTTCGAAATTCAAACAATTTTTGACCTTCTGGAATAGAAAAAACTCTTATCACTGTCCCCTAAAAACAAACAAACAACAATTATTTCTATAAAAACTCTGTTAAGTAAAACAAATCATAAAAAAGGGAAAGTCTAAGCAAACCCTGCTTGGAGAAAAAAAAAAAAAAAAAAAAAAGACCCCAAGCAGTGCCCTAAAAAAGGAAATTTGGACTTACACCTGGGGTTTCCTCCAGCCTCCCGTATGCTGTGAGGTCCCCCGGCAAACTCTTACTTTTTTGCAGTCCCGCTGGTGGCTGCAGAAATCCGTCAATTTCGGCTAAAGTTGTGCATGCGCACCATCAAGCCGGTCGCCGTAGGAATCCTGCACATGCGCGGTTCTCTAAAGACTGAATCCAAAGTCCAAATTTTTTTTTCAGGGCACTGCTCAGTATCCCTTTATTACAGTGGAGCTTTGGTTTGCGAGCATAATTTGTTCCAGAAACATGCTTGTATGCAAAACGCTCATACATCAAAGTGCATTTCTCCATACGAATTAATGGAAGTTCAGACGGTTCATTCCACAGCTAAAAATTGTTTATAGAAAAATATTTAATACAAAGTGCTGTATAAAGTAAAAATACATAAAGCATATTAACCTGCATTTTACTACGTCTGAAAAGAATTGTGGCTGTTAGAGATGATAGGGTGAGGGGTTATTGTGTAGCAAGACTTTCACTATAAGTACCTGAATCAATGGCTTCTATTGGCTCATCTGAATGTTTTTCTTTTTGTGGGGCTTTAACCACTTCCCGACCGCCTAACGCACAGGGGTGGCCGGGAAGCGGAGCCCGCAAGGACCAGCTCACCCACAGAGGCGGCGGTCCTTTTAGGGGCATGGGTGGAGCGATCGAGTCATCCGTGACGCAATCCTCCGCCGGCGCCTGACTCCGCTCACCTGCCGCAACATCCCGCCGGCCATACGGAAGCGCCGGCGGGATGTTAACCCCGCGTTCGCCGCATACAAAGTGTATAATACACTTTGTAATGTTTACAAAGTGTATTATACAGGCTGCCTCCTGCCCTGGTGGTCCCAGTGTCCGAGGGACCACCAGGGCAGGCTGCAGCCACCCTAGTCTGCACCCAAGCACACTGATCTCTCCCCCCCCCTGCCCCCTGATCGCCCACAGCACCCCTCAGACCCCCCCTGCCCACCCCCCAGACCCCTGTTTACACCCAATCACCCCCCTAATCACCCATCAATCACTTCCTGTCACTATCTGTCAACACTATTTTTTTTAACCCTAAACTGCCCCCTGGGGACTCCTGATCACCCCCCCCCCCCACCCCTCAGATTCTCCCCAGACCCCCCCGTGTACTGTATACCTCTATCCCCCTGATCACCTGTCAATCACCCCCTGTCACTGCCACCCATCAATCAGCCCCTAACCTGCTCCTTGCGGGCAATCTGATCACCCACACCAATAGATTGCCCGCAGATCCGACGTCAGATGACCTAAGTTCAGTGTTTACATCTGTTCTCTACCCTTAACACCCACTAATTACCCATCAATCACCCCCTATCACCACCTGTCACTGTTACCCATCAGATCAGACCCCAATCTGCCCCTTGCGGGCACCCAATCACCCGCCTACACCCTCAGATTGCCCTCAGACCCCCCCCTTATCAATTCGCCAGTGCATTAGTTACAGCTGTTCTTCCCTGTAATAACCCACTGATCACCTGTCAATCACCCCTGTCACTGCCACCCATCAATCACCCCCTGGCACTGCCACCCATCAATCAGCCCCTAACCTGCCCCTTGCGGGTAATCTGATCACCCACCCACACCAATAGATCGCCCGCAGATCCGACGTCAGATCACCTCCCAAGTGCATTGCATCTGTTCTCTCCTCCAAACACCCACTAATTACCCATCACCCCCTGTCACTGCTAAGCACACCTATCCATCAGATCAGGCCCAATACAACCTGTCATCTAAAAGGCCACCCTGCTTATGACCGGTTCCACAAAATTCGCCCCCTCATACACCACCTGTCATCAAAATTTGCAGATGCTTATACCCCTGAACAGTCATTTTGAGACATTTGGTTTCCAGACTACTCACGGTTTTGGGCCCGTAAAATGCTAGGGCGGTATAGGAACCCCACAAGTGACCCCATTTTAGAAAAAAGACACCCCAATGTATTCTGTTAGGTGTATGACGAGTTCATAGAAGATTTTATTTTTTGTCAAAAGTTAGCGGAAATTGATTTTTATTGTTTTTTTTTCACAAAGTGTCATTTTTCACTAACTTGTGACAAAAATAAAATCTTCTATGAACTCGCCATACACCTAACGGTATACCTTGGGGTGTCTTTCTAAAATGGGGTCACTTGTGGGGTTCCTATACTGCCCTGGCATTTTAGGGGCCCTAAACCGTGAGGAGTAGTCTAGAAAACAAATGCCTCAAAATGACCTTTGAATAGGACGTTGGGCCCCTTAGCGCACCTAGGCTGCAAAAAAGTGCCACACATGTGGTATTGCCATACTCAGAAGTAGTATAATGTGTTTTAGGGTGTATTTTTACACATACCCATGCTGGGTGGGAGAAATCTCTCTGATTTTGTTTACACACAATTGTCCATTTACAGAGAGATTTCTCCCACCCAGCATGGGTATGTGTAAAAATACACCCCAAAACACATTATACTACTTCTCCCGAGTACGGCGATACCACGTGTGGCACTTTTTTGCACCCTAACTGCGCTAAGGGGCCCAAAGTCCAATGAGTACCTTTAGGATTTCACAGGTCATTTTTGTTTCAAGACTACTCCTCACGGTTTAGGGCCCCTAAAATGCCAGGGCAGTATAGGAACCCCGCTAATGACCCCATTTTAGAAAGACACCCGAGGTATTCCGTTAGGAGTATGGTGAGTTCATAGAAGTTTTTTTATTTTTTTGTCACAAGTTAGCGGAAATTGATTTTAATTGTTTTTTTTCACAGTGTCATTTTCCGCTAACTTGTGACAAAAAATAAAATCTTCTATGAACTCACCATACTCCGTACGGAATACCTTTGGGTGTCTTCTTTCTAGAATGGGGTCATTTGTGAGGTTCCTATACTGCCCTGGCATTTTAGGTGCCCTAAACCGTGAGGAGTAGTCTTGAAACAAAAATGACCTGTGAAATCCTAAAGGTACTCATTGGACTTTGGGCCCCTTAGCGTACTTAGGGTGTAAAAAAAGTGCCACACATGTGGTACCGCCGTACTCAGGAGAAGTAGTATAATGTGTTTTGGGATGTATTTTTACACATACCCATGCTGGGTAGGAGAAATATCTCTGTAAATGACAATTGTTTGATTTTGTTTACACACAATTGTCCATTTACAAACAATTGTCATTTACAGAGATATTTCTCCTACCCAGCATGGGTATGTGTAAAAATACATCCCAAAACACATTATACTACTTCTCCTGAGTACGGCGGTACCACATGTGTGGCACTTTTTTTACACCCTAAGTACGCTAAGGGGCCCAAAGTCCAATGAGTACCTTTAGGATTTCACAGGTCATTTTTGTTTCAAGACTACTCCTCACGGTTTAGGGCACCTAAAATGCCAGGGCAGTATAGGAACCTCACAAATGACCCCATTCTAGAAAGAAGACACCCAAAGGTATTCCGCACGGAGTATGGTGAGTTCATAGAAGATTTTATTTTTTGTCACAAGTTAGCGGAAAATGACACTGTGAAAAAAAACAATTAAAATCAATTTCCGCTAACTTGTGACAAAAAAATAAAAAAACTTCTATGAACTCACCATACTCCTAACGGAATACCTCGGGTGTCTGCTTTCTAAAATGGGGTCATTAGCGGGGTTCCTATACTGCCCTGGCATTTTAGGGGCCCTAAACCGTGAGGAGTAGTCTTGAAACAAAAATGACCTGTGAAATCCTAAAGGTACTCATTGGACTTTGGGCCCCTTAGCGCAGTTAGGGTGCAAAAAAGTGCCACACGTGGTATCGCCGTACTCGGGAGAAGTAGTATAATGTGTTTTGGGGTGTATTTTTACACATACCCATGCTGAGTGGGAGAAAGATCTCTGTAAATGGACAATTGTGTGTAAAAATAAAATAAAAAAAATTGTCATTTACAGAGCTATTTCTCCCACCCAGCATCGGTATGTGTAAAAATACACCCCAAAACACATTATACTACTTCTCCTGAGTACGGCAATACCACACGTGTGGCACTTTTTTGCAGCCTAACTGCGCTAAGGGGCCCAAAGTCCAATGAGCACCTTTAGGCTTTACAGAGGTGCTTACAAATTAGCACCCCCCAAAATGCGAGGACAGTAAGCACACCCCACAAATGACCCCATTTTGGAAAGTAGACACTTCAAGGTATTCAGAGAGGGGCATGGTGAGTCCGTGGCAGATTTCATTTTTTTAGTCGCACGTTAGAAGAAATGGAAACTTTTTTTTTTTTTTTTGTCACAAAGTGTCATTTTCCGCTTACTTGTGACAAAAAATTAATATCTTCTATGTACTCACTATGCTTCTCAGTGAATACTTTGGGATGTCTTCTTTCCAAAATGGGGTCATTTGGGGGGTATTTATACTATCCTGGAATTCTAGCCCCTCATGAAACATGACAGGGGGTCAGAAAACTCATAGATGCTTGGAAATGGGAAAATTCACTTTTTGCACCATAGTTTGTAAACGCTGTAACTTTTACCCAAACCAATAAATATACACTGAATGGGTTTTTTTGTTTTTTTTATCAAAAACATGTTTGTCCACATTTTTCGCGCTGCATGTATACAGAAATTTTACTTTATTTGAAAAATGTCAGCACAGAAAGTAAAAAAAAAAAAATCATTTTTTTGCCAAAATTCATGTCTTTTTTGATGAATATAATAAAAAGTAAAACTCACAGCAGCAATCAAATAGCACCAAAAAAAAGCTTTATTAGTAACAAGAAAAGGAGCCAAAATTCATTTAGGTGGTAGGTTGTATGAGCGAGCAATAAACCGTGAAAGCTGCAGTGGTCGGAATGAGTGCCTGGTCCTTAAGGGGGGTAAAGCCCACGGTCCTCAAGTGGTTAAGAAAGAACTTATGTAATGACAGTTGCTCTTGTCTACATTTGAGGATTATGGAAAAATGTGACATTTAATATACATAATGCTTGATTTAAACGACACCTGAAGTCAGAGGGATGTGACTTTTTCCTTAAAAAAAAAAAAAAAAAAAAAAATATCATACCAATTGCTTAGGTTCAGCTAATCATTGTGGATTCAGTAACGTCTGAATCACACACCTGAAAAAAGCAAGCAGCTAATCCAGTCAGACTGCCTGATCTGCTGATATGCTTGTTCAGGATTAGAGGCAGAGGATCAGCAGGACAGCCAGGCAAACTGTAGTGTTTAAAACTAAAAATATGGAAGCCGCCATATTTCTCATACTTCAGGTGTGTTTTAAGTACCATCTTGCAGCAGCAAGTATAGAATTATCGGTTCAGCTGTGATGATGTGCCGTGCATATATTACGAATTATAAAACGCCAACATATTCCGTGGCGCTGTACAAGGTATATGTACTATGCTTTTACTGCAAGACGTTGCTTGCCTGTCGAGCCAAAATGGTATACATAATTTTTGCTTGTCTTGCAAAGCGCTTGCAAACAGAGTTATCCAAGGTTTTACTGTATTTTAATTCAGTTCTAAGATTTCTCGATTAGGTCACCACAACAAAGTGTCACTCTCCTATCACAACAGCTTATTAAACAAAACAAAAAAATCTGTTCATTTGGCATGATGAAGAAAAGCAAACGCGAGTTTCTATGGGCTCACAGGTCTAAAAGAACGGATTGACATAGTGAAAATTATATTGGTGATGTCTCCCAACTTAAAGGGACTCCGAGCAGTGCAGAAACTATGGAAAGATGCACATCATTTTAAAGCTCTCTTTCTCCTCTTTCCAATGATATATAAACCACCGCCCTACGCCTTTTAGTTTTCGCTATTTTCGCGATTGAAATTGCCGCGACCGCAATTTCGATCGCTAATATAGAGAAAACTAAAAGGCGTAGAACGACGATTTAGGTGTCGCCAGAAAGAGGAGAAAGAGAGCTTTAAAATGATATCCATCTTTCCATAGTTACATTGTATTACACAGGGCGACTTTTTCTGCTAAATGGAGCTGCTGACTTTGAGAAAAAGTCGCCCTGTGTAATACAATGTAACTATGGAAAGATGGGTATCATTTTAAAGCTCTCTTTCTCCTCTTTCTGACGACACCTAAATCGTCGTTCTACGCCTTTTAGTTTTCTCTATATTCGCGATCGAAATTGCGGCCGCTGCAATTTCAATAGCGAAAATAGCGAAAACTAAAAGGCGTAGGGCAGCGGTGTATATATCATTGGAAAGAGGAGAAAGAGAGCTTTAAAATGATATGCATCTTTTCATAGTTTCTGCACTGCTCGGAGTCCCTTTAAATTCACGAAAACTGACCATAATAAATCTAAGGCCCCATTTTCATTTACGAATGGGAGCCAAAGGGATGTGATGAGGCTATGCATCACTTCAGCATCCCCCGATGTGGAAGTGAAAGGTGGAGACAGGACGGATGCAGCCGTGCAAGAATATGCAGCATGCTGCAGATCTGATCCCGCACCGCTGCGGATAAACAGCACGCAATGGAAACTGTTCCAGTGACATGCTTTGGTTTCAGTTCAGCCACATTGCACTGCGTGTAGTGGAAACGGGGCTTTAAAGGGACTCTAACAAAAATGTTGTGTTTTCTACCATCCTACAGGTTCCTAAACCTATTATAATGTGCTCTGGCTTACTGCAGCTCTTTCTACTATAACCATCTCTGTAATAAATCAGCTTATCTTTCCCCTGACGGACTTGTCGTCCTGTGTCTGGAAGGCTGCCAACTCTTCAGTGTGATCTGCTATGCATGCCCCCTCTATGCACACTCCCCTGTGTGTGTGTGTTATTTACATTAGCCAGCTTTTCTCTGCTCTCTTATCTTTTACAAGCTGGATAAATCCTCTGTTCACATACTGATGAGTCACATACTGCAGAATTACAGACAACCGGGCAGAGCTGTCTGCAAGAGTAAACAAACAATCAGCTTGTAACTCTTCAGTGAGCTGCAGGGGGAAAGAAACACACAAATGATCTCTTGAGATTCAAAAGGAAGGCTGTATACAGCCGGAGGGCCCTTTTCCACTAGCAGTCGCTAGCGTTCACGATGAACGCTAGCGATTGCTGAATCGCAAAGCTAAAAAATTACCGACGTTTGCGGCCGCGATTTTGCTATGCATAGCAAAATCGCGGCAAATATCGCTCCGCCGCGCGTTCGCGTTCCTGTAAAAAACGAATCGCGGTAGTGGAAATGACCTACCGCGATTCCTATGTTAAAAAGCAAACCGTAGCGATTGTAAAATCGCTAGCGGTTTGCGACTTTCCGATTCAGCAAGCGCAAACGCGCTAGTGGAAAAGGGCCCTGATTGTGTATGGATGTATTTTCTATGTGTGGACATACTGTACATCAACCTACTTCCTGTTTTGGTGGCCGTTTTGTTTGTTTACAAACAAACTTTTTAAAACTGTTTTTGACTACTTTTAATGCGGCAGGGAGTGGCGAAATTGTGACAGAGGGTAATAGGAGATGTCCCCTAACACACTGGTATGTTTACTTTTGTGTGATTTTAACAATACAGATTCTCTTTAAACTTCAGTTGCTCTCAGTTATAACTGAAAGGACAAATGAATTTAAAAGTTATGCCCATGTTCCCCAATGGCTCAGTTCACAGTAGATGTGTTAATTGAAAGATTTTTCATAATGCATTGCTATGGAGAAGAAGAATAAACGTGTACTAACTGATTAAGTGTAAATGGGGCCTAAGCCTTCACAATGTGTTAGCAGATAGTACACAGAAATATCACTACAGGTAGTCCCCGACTTATTTACTTAAACTTGTATAAGCAGTTACAGAGGGGCACACTGGAGGCACAGAGGGGGTACAGGGGACAGAGATGGCACAATTATGTTCCAACTTAAGAACAGATTCAGGTTAAGAACAAACCTACAGTCTATCTCATTTGTTACCCGGGGACTACCTGTACTTGGTACAGCTTATCACCAGGGCTGTGGAGTCTGTACAAAAATCCACCGACTCCTCAGTTTAGAATTCCACCGACTCAGACTCCTCGATTCCGTCTCCTCTAATTTGCATATTACAATCTTGTTGATTGATAGTATGTAACATGAAATTCATCTCTTAACTGCCAATGCTTAGGAGTTTTAAAAGACAACTGAAGTGAGAAGGATATGGAGACTGCCATATTTATTCCCTTTAGTCATAGACTAAAACTAGTCCTTGGTAAGAGTACTTGTAAAAGGTACAGACCGGAACAAAGAACATCTATCAGGCCCTAGGCAATGTAACTGTGGGTACATGTAAGAGTGATGTGCAGGTACTCTGCAGGGGAATAAGGAGATTCTTCCTCTATTACACATTCTTCATGCACAATCTGAACCAGGTTTATGGGTGATAGACAACACCTTTGTGTTCAATGTGCACAACATTCTCAGTGGATTCCCTGCAGCTCTGTGGGGAGTGCATATGTAGAGTATAGTACTACTGTGTAACAAAGTAAACCTGAGACAGATGAAATTAAAGTTTTATACATGGGGCTTCCTCCAGCCCCCTTCAGGCTAATCAGTCCCTCGCTGTCCTCCTCCGCCACCTGGATCTTCTGCTAGGAGTCCAGGTACTTGAAGCAGTCTGGCGTAGTGCGCATGCACACACTCCGCCACCAGACTGCGCTGACTGGCTGAATTACCAGGACTCATAGCAGAAGATCCAGGTGGTGGAGGAGGACAGCGAGGGACTGATTAGCCCGAAGGGGGCTGGAAGAAGCCCCAGGTATGTACAAAAATTTTCTTTTCATGACAAGACAAATAACATTTATATCATGCTTTTCTCCTGGCGGACTCAAAGCGCCAGAGCAGCAGCCACTAGGGCGCGCTCTATAGGCAGTAGCAGTGTTAGGGAGACTTGCCAAAGGTCTCCTACTGAATAGGTGCTGGCTTACTGAACAGGCAGAGCCGAGATTCGAACCCTGGTCTCCTGTGTCAGAGGTAGAGCCCTTAACCATTACACCCTCCAGCCATTTCATCCTTCTCAGGTACAATTTAATTCGTAGTCACCAAACCAAATTTTAACAACATATCAAATTATTTGATTTCATGAGCAAAGAGAGTGCATACATTTGCATAAATCAGAATCAACGCATGGTCTCATTGACCATCTCTATTAGTGACACGGCTACACATCAGGCTTTATACTTACATCATAGATGTTATTTAGTATATATGTTACGGCCAGAACCCGAAGTGTGGCCACTTCGCGTTCTGGCCAGCCACTTTGGGTTCTCCTGTGTCAGGCTTCCGCACTGCCTTTAAAAAAGTTCCTCTGTTGCTCAGCAGTCTTTTTGAACTCTGTGGAATTCCCCGGGGAGAAAATGTACCTCTGCTTCATCTATAGCCTAGGTTCTCAACGTGTGGTACGCGTACCCCAGGGGGTACTTCTGATGGTTCCAGGGGGTACTCAGGCTTGATACAATTAACCAAGAATAACAAATTTAGAGTTTTAGAAAATACTACATCTTATTTAAACAACATCAAATTAGCATTTTAGCAAATTAAATGCAATAGCAAAATGCTTGGAAGTTGTTTAGAACCAATTATCATGTATTAAGGGGTACTTTGTGATAATGTTTACTATGCTAGGGGGGTACATGGCGAGTTCAGGGTTTTAAAAGGGGTACATACCAATAAAATGTTGAGAAACACTGATCTATAGTACTCCCAAAAACTGCACTTGTATTTACATTTTGGAAACTCATAACTGACATCCCACAGTCAAAGATTGTTATTTAAAGAGAAGGAACACATATCTTACCTTTTCTGATGCTGTTGCTAATTTTGTGCCACTTGCGTCAAAAGCTAAAGCTGCCAGAGGGCTGTCATGAGCAGGGATCATATTAGCTGCTCTCTGTAAAGTAAATGTAAATGAAGGTTTAGGATCACGAAAGTTCATTGTAGTTTTCTTTATAAAAAAAAATGGTAACCTGCTTAGCATGCTTTAAGTTATTATCCATAATCTGCAAATTAAAGTGGCATACAGAGTGGGGCAAATGGAAACAAAAAAAATAAAAAAAAAAAAAAAATACAAAACTAAAGAAGAACTCTGGGCCTAATATTAAAATGAGGTCTGCAAAAATAATACAGTAGTCTTAAATCAGCACCTAAGCTGAACAAGTGCAAGTATTCATGTAGGACATATACTGCAACAAACAAACATGGCAGCAATGGCAGATGTACTAAGGGTGGCTAAACACTTATTAAAAAAATCACGTGTGTTTCCACTCATCTAATAAAACCGAGAAAGAAAAAAAAAAAATTTATTTATATATATATATATATATATATATATATATATATATATATATATATATATATATATATATATATATATATATATATATATATATATATATATATATATATATATATATATATATATATATATATATATATATATATATATCTATATATATCTATATATATCTATATCTATATATCTATCTATCTATCTCTCTCAATAAGATTCAGGTCAGGACTTTGACTAGGCCAAACCGAAGTCCTCATTTTGTTTTTCTCCAGCCAGAGGTGGATTTGCTGGTGTGTTTTGGGTCATTGTCCTGCTGCAGCACCCAAGATCGCTTCAGCTTGCGTTGACGAACAGATGGCCAGACATTAACCTCCTTGGCGGTAATCCCGAGCTGAGCTCGGGGTATGCCGCCGGAGGTCGCCGCTCAGGCCCTGCTGGGCCGATTTGCATTCTGTAAAAGGCAGCACACGCAGCCGGCACTTTGCCAGCCGCGTGTGCTGCCCGATCGCCGCCGCTCCGCGGCGATCCGCCGCGTGCAGCGGCGAAAGAGGGTCCCCCCAGCCGCCCGAGCCCAGCGCAGCCGGAACAAACAGTTCCGGCCGGCGCTAGGGGCTGGATCGGGCGGCTCTGACGTCAGGACGTCGACTGACGTCCATGACGTCACTCCGCTCGTCGCCATGGCGACGAGGAAAGCGAAACAAGATAGGCCGCTCATTGCGGCCTATCTTGTTACTTTCGATTGCCGGAGGCGATCGAAAGTACGCTTCCGGAGCGCCCTCTAGTGGGCTTTCATGCAGCCAACTTTCAGTTGGCTGCATGAAATATTTTTTTTTTTATTCAAAAAAAACCCCATTTCAGCCTCCCTGGCAAAATAATTAAACCGCCAGGGAGGTTAAAACAACCCCAGACCATCACACTACCACCACCATATTTTACTGTTGGTATGATGTTCTTTTGCTGAAATGCCGTGTTACTTCTACGCCAGATGTAACGGGACACACACCTTCCAAAAAGTTCAACTTTTGTCTCGTCGGTCCACAAGGTATTTTCCCAAAAGTCTTGGCAATCATTGGGATGCTTTTTTTAGCAAAATTGAGACGAGCCTTAATGTTCTTTTTGCTTAAAAGTGGTTTGCGCCTTGGATATCTGCCATGCAGGCAGTTTTTGCCCAGTCTCTTTCTTATGGTGGAGTCGTGAACACTGACCTTAATTGAGGCAAGTGAGGCCTGCAGTTCTTTAGATGATGTCTTGGGGTCTTTTGTGGCCTCTCGGATGAGTTTTCTCTGCGCTCGAGGTAATTTTGGTCGGCCGGCCGGCCGGCCAGCCACTCCTGGGAAGGTTCATCACTGTTCCATGTTTTTGCCATTTGTGGATAATGGCTCTCAGGGCTGGTGCACACCAAAAACCGCAAGCAGATCCGCAAAATGCTAGCAGATTTTGAAACGCTTTTTTTAATTTTTCTATGGCGTTTTGCGGATTGCTGCTGCGGTTTTCAGTATAGTAGATTTCATATATTGTTACAGTAAAGCTGTTACTGAATAGCTTCTATAACAAAAACACCTGCAAAACCGCTCTGAACAGGCGTTTTTCAGAGCGGTTTGCGTTTTTCCTATACTTAACATTGAGGCAGAAACGCATCCGAAATCCAAAAAATGCCTCACCCAGGCATTTTTCGTTTCTGCAAAACGCCTGCCGCTCTGGTGTGCACCACCCCATTGAGATACATTGACCAAGCAGATCCGCAGCCGCAAGCGGATCTGAAAACGCCCAAAAAGCCGCTCGGTGTGCACCAGCCCTCACTGTGGTTTGCTGGAGTCCCAAAGCTTTAGAAATGGCTTTATAACCTTTAGCAGACTGATAGATCTCAATTACTTTTGTTCTCATTTGTTCCTGTATTTCTTTGGATCTTTGCATGTCTAGCTTTTGAGGTGCTTTTGGTCTACTTCTCTGTGTTAGATAGCTCCTATTTAAGTGATTTC